>NW_024870824.1:585000-5385000 GCF_019054845.1 Dipodomys spectabilis
CATATACATACATATATACAGATATTCATATATATGTATATGTATACACATATACATACACACACATAAATCCCAGAAGTAGATAGGCAATCTTAATGCCAACCACCTGCTACAAATAATTTCCTAAGTAGCTATAAAATAAACTTACATATTTTGTACATGCTGAAAGGATAAGAAAAAAGCAGTTACATTTTGGAAACTTGACTCAGTTATATGTGGGGGATTTTCCTCGCTAACCTGAGGGGAAAAGCCAGCCACTATTTTAAGAATGGTCTTTGTTATACAGTTATTCTCAGATACTCGGATTATTTTGCTATTGTACATGTTTGCTATATATGTGCTTTGTAGAAAAAAACATGACTGTGCTTTGAAGCCTTCCATTCTCCAGCACATGAGTCAGGAAAAAAAATTATCACAGAAAATTCAAGAAAAATTACTCTCCAAGAAAGACTGACATTTTGTTAACATTTTATTATATCCAACACTTCTATCAACCTGTTCTCAGTGCTGACCTAACACATGGGAACCACATTTTAAGGAATAAACATTATAAGTATCACAGCATGTCATCTTAAGTTGTGCAATTTTCTAGATTAAAGTTTAAGCCCAAAGATTAAGAAGAAAATGTGGGGTGTATATACACAATGGAATTTTACCCATCTATTAGAAAGAATGATACCGTACCAATTCTGAAGAAACGGAATAACCTGGAAAAAATATGTAATTATGTTAAGTGAAGTAAGTCAGGCCCAGAGAAACAAAGGATGCATATTTTCCCTTGTATCTAAAAGCTAGATTTAGCTTATAAACTTATAAGTAAATATGTTGGGTGGTATGCCAACGTAATAGGAATGTATTAGCTGAAATATGGTAGATTCAAGGGAGATTTCAAATTGTGTGATTCTTTAGGAAGGCAGAGTCAAAGTTCAACAAAATAGGAATCAGGTACTCAAAAGGAGTGGAATGGGGTCAAGGTGAGAGGGACAAATAAGTGAAGAGGTAGAGAACGTAGTCAAGAATTCAATGTTTATCATACAAAATTAAGAAGAGTGGGGGGGTAGGTGAGAATGTTGAAAGGGGTGACATTGATCAAGATTTATTGTATTCATAAACTGCTTTGTAAATGGCAACTTCTTTGTACACTACTTAAAGATAGTAATAAAAAGAAAAAAAAGGAAAAAGAGATTTTTGCCCTCCATATTATACTGAAAGGAAATTGCCATAGAGAACATAAAGTCAATTTGATAAGAGCTCTATTTTCTCTGGTCCTGTGGGCACAGTGAGAATTTCCTGTGGAAAGGACCAGTACAGCTGGCATCAAATTAGTAAAAGATGGTGATGAAAGGATTAAGAGAAAGTCTGTTTCAAGGACTGTCCTTCAAAAATGGAAATAGTGAACTCAGATTCGCAAGTGCCATAAGCAGAGTCTGCGGCTTGCACTCAGGCTGCCCCTGACCTACTCATTTGACTTTTTGTACCTGTGCTGTGGTAAAAGGGTGGGGTAAAGCAGCTGTGGGAGGTACAGAAGGTCATGCCTTCACTGCAGGCAAACATGACTAATGTGTGTTGGGGGAGGGAAAACCCACTCACCTGGTTATCAGTCCAACTGACTCATGTCTCTTGGCATCTAAGAACACCAAATATCCAAAAACCTTGGCTGCGACTTAGAGAGATGTCTATCAGCTTTTACAATGTCTGGGTTATGAAGGTGCCTCTTATCTCAGTAGTAATAAATACTAGCTCGATTGTTGAAAGTATTTTTAATCGACTAAAAGGAAGCAAACAAGCTTGTCTCACAAGCAAGCGGCACATAGAACTGTCCTTCCTAGGTTTCAGATACTAAGGGAAGATGGAAAGTCACAAGGACCTCTTATGGACTTCATACAATTGCCACACGATCTGGTAGCACATACTTGTGCTTATAACAAAAGGAAGGAGTACATGTGAAAGAATCCTGGGTCTGCTCGAGGCCTCTCGTGGGCAGGGCAGCCATTAGGGTCACAATACATCTCATATATATGATGCACATTCCCAGAGCCTTCAACTCTGATAGAACGAAATTCACCTATCAGTCAGAGAACAAAGTAGAAGTGAACAAAAGTTGGGGACTCCAAGTTTTTCTTTTTTTAAAAGAGAGTTTTCAAAGCAATTTCTTCAAAGGCCTTTTTATATTTATTTTAAGGAGACATTTGAATTTAAGTGACACTGTCAATCATTTTCTTTTTCTAATATGACAATGCTATTCTACCCTTACTTCTTTCTGTCTTGTGGCTTGATGGCTATGAGGAGGGAAAGTTATTTTCCTCAGCTCACCCCCTGAAAAAAAATATTGCAGAAAGAACATCGTGGCAAGGGCAAGAAACTCAAATATGTTATTTTCAAAGCTCTTTTTAATTTAGCTGCTTTCTGTTTACTTACTGTTGTCACAGAAGTATTCTGATTAAATAAACTTGAGAAAGAGTACACAGAATATCCTAATATCACCGAGTGGGACGAATAAGGATTGCAGAGAGAGGAATAAAAGTGGTAAATACACCGAAATATAATTGCATTCATTTCTCATAATTTCCTACTTTGCAGAAGCCTATGAGCCAAAACTTTCATAGCTTAAAGATCAATGTTAGCAAGACTATTTTGTATATATCTATGTATCTATCTATGTGAATATTTAATGTATTTAAATGAGATTAAGGATACCTAACATAGATTGAAGGAATGATAACCGAAACTAAGAGGTTCAGAGAGCTCCACCCGCTTTACCCCGAAAGATGATGAGGGATCCGGGTGTCACAAGGGATACTGTGCTTTGGGATAGTGCAGGTAGCTGAAAGAGAAGCAGTTTGTCAGGTGGGCCCTGGAGGGAAGCCCATTATGTCTGTGGGGGGCCTGACATTTGGGGTAATCTAAACCTTGTTACTGTGTGAATCACCCCTGGTGGGAGGGAGATTTAGAATGGATGCCTCCTTACCCAAGCAATTAAGATCATTTAGGAAACAGAGAAAATGGGCAATAAGGACCTCCCTCCTAGTGAGCACTCGCTTGTGCTCAATCAGACAGTTCTGACGACAGACAGCTCAGTGGAGGAGATATGACATGTGCTGAATACACCACTCAGAGTGGATGCTGGGGCTCGGCCCCCACAGAGGGCTTTGAAACCTTGTGGAGGGCAGCGCACAAAGCACTGGCGAGCTGTCACTTAGCATGTGTGGTGTCCCAAACACCTGAGAGCTAGGCAAAATGGGATTGGTGTGGCGGGCAGTAAAATCTGGGGTACCCAACTCAGAACTCCTCATAGACCAGAAGCAAGGCTGCTCTCACTGAGATGCTGTGTTCTATGCATAAAAATAAAACCTCGAACTTCAAATGACACAGAAGCAGCACTTGGAAAGAGCCAATAATGAATCCTCTTAAGCTCTGAAAATTATCTTCGGAACGTCTTCAGCATTGTGAAGGGATAAGAGCAGTCTAGGGGCTGGTCCTACAGAAGCCAGAAGCAGCCTCAGCCTCGGTGGTGCTGGTGAATCAGCCCTCAGCCGCAGCCCTCATCACCTCACCCTGTCATTATTTGTTTACCTGCCACTCTTCTCAAGCCCTTGAGAATAGAGAATATCTTTTCCAAATGTTAAGCCAAATAGATAGCATGATGGCTGGCACATCTGAATGGCTGTATAAATACATTCAGCAAGTAAAGCAAAGAACTTTCTCAGGTATCTGACAAACCCAAAAGACTACTATTGTTTCAGATTGTTCTTCATCTCATGAAATGTCTGCCCTGTCGTATTAGTTATCTCCATCCACATGTCCATCCTTGAGGCTGTCTTTGAAACCATTGTAATTTTTTTAAGAGCTCCTGATGATAAACAAAATTGCCAATATCTAAAAGGTAAATGACAAGCAAACACATTTCCCTCTGTCCCCTAAAGACCTGCCTAGACCTCAACTAACTGAAGAAATCAAAGACATACACTGAACCTTTCCTTGCCTTAATGACATGTGTCTGTCAGGGTAGCAGGACTTGGCTGAAAGCCCTGTGTTGGTTCATTACTATCAACTGTGAACCAGATGTATCCAGAACTACAGGCCACATTTCCAAACACACGTGCAGTATTTCTGGATGATCTTATATGCTAAATATATTGAGTATGAAATTGTTTTTCTGCCAATTTGATTAAAAAGAAATCACCCGAAGGAAAGAATTCACAGAGGACTGGAATAGCAAGATGGAGCCTAGAGAAGCACTTTGAGAAATTTCAGCCCCGCCTGGGTCTTAGAAGTCAGCCCCATATCTCTTTCCTGAGGTAAACTACTTTCTGCTTTTACACTGACATCCACTCATTAATTAAGGATGACAATGTGTTCCTTTTTCTTGGTGCCCTGAAAGGACTATGTGGCTCCTAGAGAGTTAATTACTTCAGGCCAAGGTCAAGAACCTGCAGTTGGAAAGCTACATGGAGCTTCTCAACAACTTGTGTTTAGCTCTTCAATCTGCTGGCATCAGACAGCAATTTTCAACAGAACACAAGTGCAAAAGAGTTTCATTGGCAAGAAGGGCCTTTGATAGCTCTGTAATCAACTGGACTTCAACAGGCCTTTTTGCACAGGGCTGAAAGCAAGTCAAACTTTTAGAAAGCCATTAGCTTTTCTCAGGAAAACACTGTCTCTTGCTTCCTAATGTTATCTTGATGGAAATTATTTCTATGAACTGAAAAAGAAATGTCTATAGCAATTTGACAACAGAGCAAATGACACTCCTGCAATCTTGGCATTAGTGTTTTGTTTTGTTTTGTTTTTATTGAAATTCAACATCAAATAAACTTGCAGTCAGAAGAGAGTGAGTGGACCTTTGGAGAAATGGGTTTTCAGTAGATTGCACTACCTAGAGAGATTGGGCTGTTTTCCATTTCCATTAAGCCATACTAAAAGTGGTCATTTTTTTTTTCAAATACAGGAGTGAAAAGCAGAAAAAGGCAGTCTTCCTTTTTGTTTTCCTGCAATATAGAAAAAAGCTAGTGGACAACAGTTTCAAAAGATAATACAATTTGTAGGGGCTGCCCTCTTAGCACTGGTACAGCTCCTCTGTTCATCCTCATGGATCTGTCTGGTTGTCTTCGCACATCTGCTCAGGCACTGACGAATGATGAATTCCATCTCTGAATCCATAAGCAGAAAGCAGCTGACTGATAAACAGCTATGCGTGGAAATGTATGCACCTTCCATAAGCAAGACAAATCACTCATTCTTACCAAATGCTTCCAATACGAACACTAATTTTGTATTTATTTGCACAGCATATGTACTGCGTCCGAAGCAGTGCATTAAAAAAGATCTTAGGCAGCCATTTGCTTTGATTACATTTATTCATTGTTGTATTACAAGGGCTCAATGGCAGAGCAATGAAATAAGAAATAAAAAATGAAAGCACCTCATCAATGGCTTCACAAGTTGGAGGTTTATCTGGTGTATAAATAATTATTCTCCATCTCTCTCTTCTCTTTCTCTGACTGGCTCTGTCTATCTGTCTGTCTGTCTCCTCTAAAGCAGGAATTTTTTTTAAACAACACAGTGCCCATACATCTTAAATCTACCATATGCCTTTCCTGTCAACCAGCAGTTATTTTTATTAATAACTCCAAGAACATATTGTGGAATTCTTTTTGTTTTGAGATCCGGCCATGTGATTCCTTTGACACCAGGGAACACTGGGTAAATTGTAATGTTCTAACATGCCAATGAATGGTCCCTTGTAGCGCCAAGTTGATGATGAATTGATATTTGCTAAAGCCTAAGCAAGCACAGGGCACTATATATATTCCTTCTTCTGTGCTCTCTGCAATGATGGATGGAAGTGAGGAGCAGAAAAGAAGTCACAGAGACAAGCTCAAGCTGACAACCAAGCAACTACAAGCAGATTGTTTTCATCAAGCCTCGGAAGAAGTGGCTTTTTGTATTATGTACTGTAGCTTCATTCTCTTACTGTACACATAGATCATGGATATAATATACCACTGGCCTGGCCAAATACTAGAATACAGTAGAAAAAGCAGAGAAGATACAACTTCCTTCAGGCTCCCTAGGAAGGTCTTTGAAGCAAGGCATTTTCCCACAGATGGCAGACTGGAATTCACACTCCACCTCTGTGAGAGTTCTAGCCTTCCAGGGGAAGATCAGGTTGGGTTTGCTGTTTTCCATTAGCCCTCATCCCTACAACAGAAAGCTCAGGGACTGTGACACCAGTGTTATGATGTCACATATCATCCTTCAAACTTTTCAACAACAAAAAAATCTCTTAACGAGTAGTTTTAGGTATACAGTGAGAAATGTTAGAGCAAGATACTTGGGTTATTCAAAAATATAAGTCTGCCTAATGAAGCTGATGCATGCTCTGCAAATAAATGGCAGATTAGTGCGTGTTGTTGGCGGGACATTTTTGATTGGGTTAGTTGGAACTCAAGATATTCAGTAGACCGTGCATTTATATGAAATCTCCCATGATTTTTAACCATTATAAAAGAACTATTTTTCCTTCAGATGGCACATATTGTGAATGTTTATAAGGGATGATTATATTACATTATGTATCTGTCTCCCCTCCACCCCACCCTGAAATTTCATAGTAACAAAATTTTGGTTAAATTGCTCAACTAAGAGAATGCTATTAAGATGAGTGCTTTTGGTTTATGTAGAATCTCCCCTTTTAGGCAGGCAAAAATCATCACCTAAAACAGCATTCCATCTCAAGGAAAGAAGTTTACATTTTATGTGCTAGGATCCAAGTTCCTGAGAATATCTACATCAAACTCTGTAATTGTTGTCTATGCTAAAGCTAATTGTGAAATGTAAACCTCATTTAGAATAGAATCTGAAAGAAGCCACAAAAATCATGCCATTTAAAGTTCCATTTCCCAGTAAGGAAAATGAATTCCAGAGAGGCAACCTGGAAATATAGCTGGAATTGCTGAAATTAAATCCAAAGTTAAAATTTAAACAAACTTAATTATTTTACTTGGAGCTAGATGGGTTAGGGAAAAGCATTCTTTTTTTAAGGCGGGTCAGTCATGGGGCTTGAATTCTGGGCTTGGGCACTGTCCTTCAGCTCTTCAGCTCAAGGTGAGTGCTCTACCACTTGAGCCACAGTTGCCACCTCCGGTTTCCTGTTGGTTTACTGGAGATAAGAGTCTCATGCATTTTTCCTGCCTGGGCTGGCTTTGAACCGTGATCCTCAGATCTCAGCCTCCTGAGTAGCTAGGATTACAGGTGTGAGCTACAGGTGCCTGGCTAAAAAGCAGTCTTTTTTTCTTCCTTTTTGGTGTGTGTGTGTGTGTGTGTGTGTTTGAACTCAAGGTCTGAGTACTGTCCCTTAGCTTTTTTTGTTGTTTTTGTTGGTGGTCGTCGAGTCTGGACTCTGGGCCTGGGCACTGTCCCTCAGCTCTTCAGCTCAAGGCTAACACTCTACCACTTGATACACAGTGCCACTTCTGGTTTTTTCTGCTTATGTGGTGCTGAGGAATCAAACCCAGGGCCTCATGCATGCAAGGCAAGCACTCTGCTACTGAGCCACCTCCCAGACCCTTCCTTAGCTTTTTTGCTCAATGCTAGAACTCTACCACTTGAGTCACAGCTATACTTCTGGCTTTTTGGTGGTCATTTGGAGATTTACTTGGAGATTTACTTTGCTGCTCATGCTGGTTTTAAACTGTGACCCTCAGATCTCAACATAATGAGTAGCTAGGATTATAAGTGTGAGTCACCGGCATCTAGCTTCTCTTATTTTTTTGAAGTTAAGAACGGTTATAAATGTTCTTGAAAACAATGGACACTTGAAACAATCTCTTCACACCCTAACTTTATGAGAAAATTAGATATCACATATGTAAACCTACTAATAATAAAACCATTTTTCTTTTTCTTCTTTCTCTGTTTTTGTCAATCATGGGCCTTGAACTCAGGGCCTATGCACTATTCCTGAGCTTTCTTGCTTAAGGCTAGCGTTCTACCACTTGAGCCACTGCGCCACTTCTGGTTTTCTGAGTGGTTAATTAGAGATAAGAATCTCACAGCCTTTCCTGCCCAGGCTGGCTTTGAACTGTGATCTTCAGAACTTAGGCTCCTGAGCAGCTAACTATTATATGTATGAGTCACTGGCACTCAGCCACAATGTTTTTCATTACCATTTTTCCCAAAGTTGATATGAGATGAATATTATTCTTCTAAGGGCAACAACTAAAATGAAAAGAATGTTGAGTATACACCTTCAGATCATTTTTACTGAAACAATCAACCAGTAAAGCTTGAAATTTGGGAAATACTTGGTTGGATTCCTGTTATACTATATGGTACTTGCATAAATAACCCAGAGCTGAAATGCACAGCTGATGTGAACTATGAGGAGAGTCTAGAAAGGGTAGAGTCTTGGTGCTGAGTATCTGTTGAATCAGTCCTTTGTTTCATGCGTAGATGTGCAAATTGTGAAACCACCTGTCATTTCCCTCATCTGTAGAAAGCCTTCTTTGAAAATTGGGTTGGCTTTAGGGGATTATGGTAGTAAGACTAGTCCTTTACCACACTCAGCAGTGCTAAGTGGAATTTGGCAGAATAGTCTAGCAAAGTCTTTAGGGAGTTTGCCTCACAGGGTATCAAGATCCCCAACCCTTCCATGTTTGAATTAAATAAAATTATACAAGTCACATGCTGAGCAAGTAAACATTTACATTCACACATACATATTTTTGCAAGCTGTTTTCATTTCTATACAATTGCACTCAATGGAAGTAAACAATTCATTCAAAGTTTGCCAATAATCTTATTTCCTAAATAGGAATAGTCTCAGCACATTTTATTTTAGAGTACCATTACTTCCACTACTGAGCCTAAATTATAACTAATTTACATAATAGCTTCAGGAATGCCTTATTTTTTTCTTTTTGATTAACAACTAACAGCAGGGGAAAAAAATACTGAAATGTTCAAATGTACAGGTACCTTACCAACTTCAATCCATTTGGTAATTAATCAGGATGGAACTATATGTCATAAACCCTCTACATACCTGAAATAGACATTATTTGCTTCAAGCCTCAGTCTTTGAGACAGGCAAGGCAAGAGTTATCTTATTTTACAATTAAGGAAATGGACACTCATAATTTGCTGTACTCATAGAGCTAATAAATGGCAGCTTTCCAGTCCCCTTAAACAAATGGAAAATTAGAGTTAATTATCTAGTTCCAAAGAATAAACAGGGTTTTGTGAACAGATGGGCCTGGGCTATCATATTTTGTGCTCTCCCACATTGAAATTCACATTTTTTTTTTTAGTATCTCCTAGTACTAAATTCAATCTTTTCAGATTTCATCTGGAAAATGATAGGTTCTAGTAAGAGGAAAGGTGGACTGGCTAGCTGTCTGCTGTAGAACCTCTCTGTGCTGTCTGAGTCCTGGCAGTGACCTAGGCCTTGACCCTGCTTTTACAAGTCTCAGAGAAAAAGACACACTTTGTGGGTCCTCAGGTTTCCAGGATCGACACCACCCACAGGGTTGCCCCATCTAGACAGAAAGAAATGATGCCTCACCAAGGTAAGAAGGGATTGGTTCATATTACAACTCTCTGGAAATGGAAATTATTCCTTGTAAGTTTGTGTCTATCTTTCAGCTTTGGGGATTTTTAAGTGCCAAATACATTTTTGGGATAGCAAACTGCTTTCAAAGAGGGGACAGATCATTACCCAGCCTTCTTAAAGGAAAGAGACATCAGGAAAGAATATTTTAAGGTAGCTCTCACCATGGCCCAAGTGCTCACACAGAGTTCCACTAAAGGCAGAGATGCTTTTAGGTGTACTCTGTTTCTGATGGGCACATAAAACTGCTGGTCCTTAAACAACAGTAACAGCTTCTATCAGCAGTAATCTGACATGTGGACCATCAATTTAACATGGACTTATTATAACAACTCAGTCATTTACAACGTTTATTGTAATGAGGTTGACTTAAACAATACTAATTACATATTCTCATTTATATACTCTAACAGGGGTTTTCCTGTCTATACTAAGAGACATGTTAGAATTTGAATTTATTCCTTTTTGGCAAATTGCAGAGAACATTGATGAGCTTGCTATCAGGATTTTAAGCATATTTTCTAAGCTTTTCAAATTTCTTTCCCTCATTTCTCAAATGGGAAGAAAAACATGCACTGAAGCACTGATACGAGGACTAGATGAGAAAGTGTGTAGGATACTCCTTAATTATAATTTCTGTTACATTTTATATGAAATAAAACATGTATTTTGTTAGATATGTATACTCATACCATATTAAATTTTATAGTTTCATTTCAATTTGGCCCCTATCATAAATGAAGTTAGTTTTGGCTTGAGCCAATTCAACTGTCATGATATGATAGCCCACAATGTGATTTCCACAAATCCTTCGACTACTTCCAGGCACTCTAGGCAGTATTTCTGCAAGGTACAATGGAAATACATAATTTCCATTACTACTAGTTTATCCATTTGTATTTATTTATTGGTATTGGAGATTAAACCCAAGTGGTAAGCATTCAATCCTTGAACTATACCTGTAGCTCTAGCAAGCAGTATTTTTGTTTGTATTCCAGTCCCAGGGCTTGAACTCTGGGCCTGGGTGCTATCCCAGAACTTTACTGCCCAAGCCTAGCACGCTACCATGTGAGCCACAGCTCCACTGCTTTTTGGTAGTAACTTGGAGATAAAATTCTCATGGGCTTTCCCACCTGGGCTGGCTTCAAATCAAGAGCCTCAGATCTCAGCCTCCTGAGTAGTTAGGATGACAAGCGTGAGCCACCAGTATCTGGCCCTCATTAGTAACTTTTAAAACTTTTAATATAAAAATACCACCTGTTATAGAATTTGATTTTTAAAACTTGATGTTTAATCTTATGGTGCTCTCTATTAGTAAAATCTTTTAATTATAGTATGTAAATATCCACCAGGATCTTTTAATAGAATAATTATGTATGCTAACTCATTTTGTAATCTTGGCCACTCTTTGACATTATCCTTTTTGTTTTAGTAATGAAGACTGATATAGGGAGAGTTTAACCAGCCCAAGGTCTCTCAGCAGTAAGTACATAGCCAAATATAAACCCAGCACCCACAAATATATGCTCCATATCAGTGACCTGCCTCCTTCCCTCTCTCTTTCTCTTTCTCTCTCTCTTTCTCTCTCTCTCTCTCTCTTCTTTCCATCCACCCATTCACCCACTCATTCAGTCATTTGAAGGTCAAAGCATATGGTAAGCTTTATGGAACACCTGGCATCTTCTATAACCAGGTACAAAATGGTTGGCCAGCTTGTGCTTGAAACCATTATACTCTTCAGACTCACAAATACTTTTTATTTTTCAGTGTAGTTTTACATTTGAGTCTCATAATGATATTCTGTAGTAATAACATGTTCTATTATTTCCCTTTTCATCAGCAAGAACACTTGAGCACTGTGAGTGTCTCCCTAAAATATCCAGCTTCAGACACTAGAAGAGGCTCAGGTGTCCAGAGATTGAATCTAGGGATCCATCCCAGGATGTTCTGTGATCTAATTTAGCAGCTTTCTGTTCATCTCTGTATTCTGCTCTACCACATAGTGTGCTTGTGAGACAAAATTACCAAAGTGGAAATGATGACCCTCATCTTCCTCTGAAATTTCTCTATTACTGATTGGTTTTCTCTCATGCCTTTCTCAGTGGAACTGATGTTTCTGAACATTTATTTAAAATATCTCACATAAAGTCTCCTAGGATGTGATGATTCTTTTAAATATGAGAAGGAACTACAACCAAAAATAGGTGAATTTAACAGAAAAGAAAGGACTGTTAGATTTTACAAAGCTGAAAAATTCCTGCTATTCACCCCTAATGACCAGCACTTTCAGCTGAAAGTGTACTTTTATGACAACAATTCTTCCCTACATTTTTTATTGTGACTCAAATCTTTGGGTAATGTAGCCAATTTATATGCACTGTAAAAGTTGCTTTTTCCTAAAACCCTAGCTTTTGCAGAGTTATTCAATCTTGGTTACTCAATATGGCTCACAACCTGGCAGAACACGACACAACCTGGCAGAACATGACAGTGTGCTGATTGTTTCTGGTAACTTCTAGAAGAAAGGCAAGAAAGTACTCTCCAGAAGAGATGATGTAAAAAAAAAAAAAAGTAATTATATTTCCAATAACCACACTAAGAATGACAAGACTAAGTGGCCACATTTCCTGAGGGCTAAGATTAGGTGAGCATTGTTCCAAGTATGAATTAACTAATTGAATCCTTAAGCAACCGGAAGGACTTTACACTACCACCCCATTTAATAGGTGGGGATACTGAAGCAGAGAGATTAGATAACTTAGTAGAGAAAGAAAGAAATTGGGAGAGATAACTCAGCTGTGACTACAGACTCCAACATCTATATTAGTCATTCTCAATGATCCATTAATGAACAACATTTACTTAGAGCAAAATACTGTTAAAATGTAATCTATACTGAGGTATGACGTAACTAGTCATTTATGTAGTATCAGCTGAAACCTGTTTATACAAATGGGCTGCACCTTATCACAGAGTCTGTACACTCACAGAGTTCTCTGTTTTACTAACCCAAGGGATAAAGAATTTTTTTAAGCCAAGAAAAGAATGTTTTGATGTTATCACATGTACCAGATATGGCAGCCAACCAGCTATGGCAAAATGAAGTAGAAAAAACAGGTAATGTCCGAAGAAAAAGATTTTTGCGTCCATTTATTGGTCCTGTTACTTTGAGCAACAATTTCTACAAGCTGTAACAAGGAGATAATAATAATTTACCCATGAGGGTTAGACAGTATGAAGTTACTTTGTCAACTGCAAATGGATAAATAAATGCAGGTTGCTATTTTATTATATTTTTTCTCTAAGGAATTAGATTGAGATATGCATTTTCTTCTAGAGGGGAAATCCTAACCACAACACAATATAAGCACACTAAGAAAGTGGGGGAGGAGGAAAATAACCTGTACTGTTCTAATTCAACTAAACATCCCAAAACTTAAGGTATTTACTTGAGCTTTTCCAGGAACTTTATTAAACCAGTGGCAGACAGTAACTACTGTTAATAATGGGACAAGTATTAAATGCTTCCTCCACATCCCAGTGTCCCTGCCAAAGCCTAGGCTGCAGAAGTGTTAGAGAAGAGGATTAAGTGCCACAGAAAGGGAGACAGGAGCCAGGAAAGGGAGATTTCATCCTAATCCTGTATAGCCCAAGGGTACCTGTTAACTCTTGGCGATAGTAATCTACTCCATAAGGTCAAGGACACAGTAATCTAGGGAAGGTAAACTGATCCGTTAGATTTATCCAACATAAACTGTCTTCATTTTACATCCTCCAAAGTATAGATGCTTTGCCTTTCAGAAGCAACCTTCCTCTTGTACAAAAGCTCTGGTTGGTCTAACAGGCTGTCCTCTTAGAGTGCTGGAACAATTATCTGGCAGGTCACTATGCTGTGTGATCATTGCTACTGACATCAATGTGTCTTCCACAGAATTATACAGAATTTGCTAAATAGATAATTCACAGGCTACTTCTATAATCCAGATATGAGCAGCATTAAAAAAATGAAAGGTAATAACATCACATTACAATGCTTTTGCATTGAGAAAACAGAAATGAGTTTTCAGTAAATTTCACTGAGTCTACTGAAATATAACTAAACTGGTCGTTTTTTTTTTTCAACTAGAAAACTAACAAGGAGAAACTAAGCTACTTTAATGATTTTCCTTTTTTAACTGAAGCATATTGAACCCTGAATTTTTTGTCTAAATAATAATCATCCTGAGGAACTAATTTGTTTTTATAAACTCAGTGGGAAAAAGGTAACTCTATACCTAGTAAGTTCTTCCATATCATTTTACTTCCTATTTTCTCATTTGTAATTGCTATTTAACCTGAAATGGGAAAGTATCTATTGATTCTTTATAAAAGGATACTTATATATAAAGTTCTGAATGAGTTCTTTTAAAAGGTAGAATAATGAACCCCAAGATAAGTATTCAAATGTTTTTTTTGGGTTTTTTTCCTTTCATGCAATTGTTTCTAACATATTTATAAGATGATTTCTTTGTTACTTTGTATGTCCCTCCCCCACGGTATAACTCATGCTTTCACTGTATTTGATGTTGGTATAATTTGTGGAGGGGAAGGGAAAAAACAAATCGTTTAACTAGGGATACAGGTGGACCCATTGCAACAATGAGATGTACAGTCATTATGTCGAAAAAAAGAACTTTACAACTTTGGTGGGGGGTGGAAGGATTGGGTGGGGGGAGGGGAAACAAAGAGGAGGCAACAATGCTTGATAAGAAATGCACTCGTTATCTTGCCCATGTAATTGTAACTCCTCTGTGTGATATTCTCACAATAAAAAAATAAATAAATAAAAAATAAAATGTAGAATAATTTTATGACAAAAACTATGTACAGAGTTTTAAAAGAAGTTTGGAAAAAAAGCCATGTTTCAAGCTGATTATCCTACAATTTGGCAGCATTCTTCTAAAAGTGATAGCATTAATAAGAGTTCATTTACCTGGGATTTTATTTCTTATAAAATATTTCAAGGCTAATAACTTACAAAAGGGAGAAATTAATTATTCTAGAATACAAACAGATGTATATGAAAAGCAGGCAACTCATTTGTATTAGAAAAGAAAATAATTAAAGCTTTGAGCATCTTTTCAAAAATCCTTCCATTCTGATGCTTCAGTTATACCCAGAATAAAGGCATCATTACTGCTGGTGATTTTTCTATGTCATTGATATTAGCATAATACCTGTAAGATCCTAATAAAACAAAAACATCCTAATAATGTGTAATTGTGAGGTTTCTCTATTTATCCCCACTGAAATATTAAGTGAAAGAGAAGGGGAATAATTTTATTTATTTCATTACAAAAGGAAATAGAAAGAAATTAATTGACAGGCAAAGAGAAATACCATTGGTATGCATTAAGCTCTATATTTAATCCTTTGATTAGACCTACTAATCAATACGAACCAAAAACTAGGATATTCCCATTAAGCATTCTGAGTTAGGTAATGGAAACCATCCATACTCTGCAGATAGGAAACCTGTGTTTTGGAAAGGTATGTGTCTTGGCCAAGGTCAAAGCACTGCTAAATGCCAGAGCCAAGATTCGAATGATCTGAACACCTTGTGTTCAGATTCTGCCTCAGTCATTCTGCTTCTGTCATCCTGGAGGCCTAGAGGTCACTGAACTGTCTGTCTGGCAGTTGTGCATTTCTCAGCAGAGCTCTGAAAAACAGGAATGTTTACCTCAATCTGGAGCTGTGCCTCAGCAATCCTTGGTACCCAGGGCACTCTTAAGGGCTCCCCAACACTTGCTCTGAGCAGGACACTTTGTTTAACATATCCTACCGAGACAGATGTAGAGGGCAGAACAGTTTTAAAAATAATGAGTCTTGGCAAACTCCTGGCATATTAGCCCACACACCAGTTCACAGATGACTGGAATTCTCAAATCAGATTACCTGACAGGCAATTTCATTATCTTGCTCTGGTACACCTTCAGAACCTTGAGATAGCCAGATATACATCACCCATTAATCTGTTTGGCCAGCCAACAGGCAGCTTTGTAATCCTGTTTGTGATGCTACATGTTCAACCTTTTTTTTTTAGTGCTTTTATGCCCATTTTTATATGCTATTTGTGTATTTTAGAAGAATGCTGATCTTTTTAAACTTATTTAAATGTAAGATTCTTCTACAGCAACCAAATCCCCAAAGTCATCCATTTAAAGACATTTCTACCCTTTTATTTCTCTTCTAGTCCACTTATACTGAATATTAGACACTTTGCCACGTAAAATAGGTACTGACCACAACATGGATTTAATTACCCTAGGACAGAAGAAAGGAATGCAAAGAATGGAGAATGGCTTCAAGTTAGATGTAAGATAGACACATTCCTCTATAATAGGAGTGTATACAGCTAATCTGATTTTGCTACAACTGTTCATTAAATCTCAGGCTAAAAATAAAGAAAAAGAACTTCTTTGTAAGAAAACAACTTCTTGAAAAGCTCCATTTCATGAACAGAATAAGAATAGCATTCTTCCTACTTCTTTCTCATTTTTCCATCCAGGAGGCTGAACAGGAAGGAAAACTTAACTTCCCTTTTGCAACACAAAACCTTCTGGTACCTTTATGCTTCTTTGTCTGGCTCATCAGCAACACTCCTGCTGATCATGATAGTGATCAAGTTTAGGGACTGTAGACAAGGTAGAATTAGCCTCTGAGGCAGGACAAATCCTTCTCCCTTCTCTACACCTGGTCTCCCTTAAAATAGTCCCCTCTTAAACCTTTACACAACTTACTGCCTGTTGGGTTAGTAAATCAAGCCCATTTCTCTCTCTCCTTCTTGGCCACAATCCACATGTATCTTACCAGGTGAATTATCATATGTTCATGTTCTTAATTTCCACAAAAGTCCTATTAGGCTAAAACAAAAGCCCTGAAAAGTACAATCTACATTTTCTTTTCTATTCCCCTTCTATTCCCCTACTCAAAATGATCATATAAAATACATTTCTTAAATCCAGTAGTAACTACCAAGACCATCAGAAAGATAATTCATCACTCCACTTCCTATTATATTAATGAAAAACCACAGGACGTTATTTTTGATCAAAATTTTCATCTTACTCATTTCTGTCTAGCAAATCCCATTGGACCTCACTTACCCACTATGACTTAAGACTAGTGGGAGACTAGCCTAAAGAAGGTTGGAACAATTAGGAACATGAAATGACTGCCTATGCCCAAGCCTCTAAGTTCTTGTCCCAAATCCTCTGTACCACCTACATTTCCCTTATGACTCTGAACATAGCTACAATTCCATGTCATGTTGTGCAATTATTTCCTGATTGTCCACCTCTCCACTGAACTGTGAGCTATATAAGGACAGTGGCCATGACTGTTATTTATCACATTTTGACCTTGCCCTTCAGCACTGTGTCCAAAGTGTCTGGAATGTGGTATGTGCTTAGTAAATATTTCTTACAGAGGTCAGGTAGCAAGCATCTTAGCATACATCTGTATCTCTATCATGTGTTGTCCTGTTCTCTAGCCCTGGATTTCAAATATGATCCTTGTTTGTAAGAGCTAGTTTTGCTTCATCGTGCCTAAATAATAAAGTTCACCAGCTCACATATAGAAAGGAACCTTTAGTCCTGATTCCTATGATATTCTCCTACATTCTTCCAGCACTTCTCTTTGTGTGCTGGATTCTCATCATACAATAGGAACTAAAGGATCCCCCATTAGTAATATAAGGGATGTTTTGCTCAATATCTAAAATAGTAAGTGAACTTTCAAAGAGCTCCTTCAAAATAGCTTGGATATATAAAGTATTGTTACTACTCTATATATTTAGAAATATGTTTATGTTGGAATTATCCAGATATTTAGCCTTTTATGACAATTATATAAATAGCCTTCTGTCAAAGTGGGTAGTACCATACATTTTTACTGTTCAAAGACATTCTCTGCAAGGTTAAACAAGAAAAACTAAAAACTAAATTGAAATGATACTACCTATGCTATGCTGTGATTGGAAGAATTAAATAATATAAAGATTATGAACACTGCCAAAAAATAGTAAACAGAAACCCTTGACTATTCTTATATTGAAATAAAAAAAATTTAAGCACCAAACCGATTCAGTGAGTTACCCATGCTTTTATCAAAATATTCAAAGATGGACTTAAACGTTAATGTCAACCCTCATTTGCCAACATCATTACACAAAGCCATCTCACACACATTATGCTGTTTAAAAAAATGTTCCTGGAGCTAGGCGCTGGTGGCTCACACCTGTAATCCTAGTTACACAGGAGGCTGTGATCTGAGGATTGTGTTTCAAAGGCAGTCTGGCAAAGCCCATGAAACTCTTATCTCCAATAAACCACCAGAAAACCAGAAGTGGTGATGTGGCTCAAGTATAGAGCACTTGCCTTGAGCTGAAGAGCTCAGGGACTGTGTCTAAGCCCAGAGTTCAAGCCCCATGACCTACCAAAGAAAAAAAGAAAAAAAAATTCCCTGGCTTTCCTCTCTTTTATTCTTTTGTACATTACACTGAACAGTAATTTCCTATATTTTAAGAAATAGTAGTTTTTAAATGTTTCTACCTAATTATATTCATTTAAGACTTCTAAAAGAATCCCTAGCCTAACAAAGTAGAAATCACACTATGATTACATTATTACAGAGTGAAAGGAAGAGAGTATATTTCTCTTCCAAAACTTCTTGAGAGTCAATATAATTTTGATTATACTTTCCCTGCTATTTTATTATCCTTTTCTTTATTAGAGGTTTAGATTTGAAGCAGCTCTAAGAAAAAGAATAGGACTGGAAAGAAATTTAAATTGTACTTTGTCCATATTAAGGCCAACGTTTTAGCAGATAAGGGCAGGAGAAGGTTAAATCACATGGTCAAATGCCGTGACCTAATTATGTCTTGACCTTACTTTCTTGTTCTTTTATTAAGGAGAATCATCAAATTTAGACTTAGCTATTATGTAACAATAAAAGGATATATGTTTAAACTATAGCTTTCCATTGATATAATTACTTTCTAAATGTGAACTATTTAGGCAGCCAAAGAAAAAAAAAAATCCAGCCTCAATTTGAAGAAAGAGAACAAAAGAAAGTTGGCTTATAAAAGTTTTTCATTGTGCTTTAATTATCTTAGATATAGTCTGGCATTCTATGTTTAAGATAAAAATGTAAAGACAGAAATGAAGAAAATGCTTTAGGTAAAATGAGTACTTAGGTGTCCGAAAGGTACGAAAGGATATTAGAGATATACTTGGGTCTGAGGGAACTGACAGAGAGAAAGGCTCCTTACATCACTAGTATTCTGAATGGCCAGGATGGGAGCCAGACATCTTGATTTCCACACAGTGCTCCCTCCTTTCCTTCAGTCCCCAGGGCACTGCCTCTTCACCCATCACCTTGCAGCTCCCATCAGTCCCATCTCCTCCAAAATTCTTCTTCATTGTGACTTTGGGAATTCATTTCTGAGAACTCATTTTGACTCTCCTTTACAATGTTTCTATCACATAAGCCTGTGCCACCAAAAAGAAACAAAAAGTGTGTGTGTATGTGTGTGTGTGTGTGTGTATACATACATACATACATATATATATATATATATATATATATATATATATATATATCTTAAGTATGTCTTATTTATTTGCAACCTGCTTGGGAGATCGAAGTAGACAAATTTGAACATCAAGTATTTACTGACAAGAATGAATTCATCTTGACATTAATAATGTTTGTATAGTACACTCCTGAAGGATCCCCTCATAATTTTCCTTTCCCACCGCATAATTCATAGCATGCAAAGAATGCTAATTTTACAATGCATCAAAAACACGATGACATTTAATTTCACTGCCCTACATACTTAAAGTTTTAAGCAAAGTGTGCAGCCCAAAAGAATATTTACATGTAGATTGAAGATAAATATGCTCTCAAGTAGAGTATTTAAAAGCCATTCACTATATCTCTGGAAAGAGTCCTTCTGCAGCTATCCTGGAGCTGGGAGTGTAGTTTTTGAAAGAAACATAAATGTACCCCGACTGCAAAGATAAATATTGAAATACATGTTGATGCTTCTAAAACACCAATTATCCTCTGGGGAGTATTATTTGCATAAAATATACTTCTTGCTGAATGCTTTTTCCTCCCCAAATCTGAAAACATGCAAATACTGTGAAATGGGGATTGGACATATATATCTATCTTTACCCTAATATGTTTTCTGAAATTGTCTAGAGGTACAGGTTGGCTATGAGGGCAATGTATTCATATTGGATCCCATCTCTAACTTGTTAACCAAAAGAGGTTGGTAGTCTAAGAGTATTAGAGTAGTTATACAAATCTAGACTTGCTCTGTTTTCTCCAATGTTCTCACACTGAAGATTCAAGTTTCTTAATCTGAGAGTTTAGTTTTTAATTACTGCTTTGACATTGAAACAGCTAAACAATCTATTGCTTTTTAGCCTCAAATTTTACATAGTACCTACAATGCAACCTATGGAGGTTTGAATTTTTTTATTCAAATATTTGCAGTGGGCCAGTTAAGGCATTTCAAATCCGATAAAATGGAGAGAAATCAGAAGGAAGCAGTTACTTGATTCCTTGAACCTGGTAACTGAGTAGCTGACTGAGAAAATGTCCTCTTCAGTTTAGACATTGTACAACTTTAACCATAGACAGTAAGTGAATTTGGCTCTTTGTATGAAAACATAAGAGAAAAATTCTGTTCTTACATTTTGGCACACCAAATATTCTCCTTTAATATTATCTATCTGCCCTTCTTTCCACTGAGCTACTTACTGCTATCTCCTATGTGCCTCTTTGAAAGGATCTCACCTTTTGGTTGGCCATCAACACAAGTCAAGCTATTTCCTATTTTTTTTTAGTTGATTCAACCATTTATTATTAGTTTATATTTTATACTATTTTCTTGCACTTATTTATGCAAAGTATTTTTAATGTATTTTATTTATTTATTTTCATTGTAAAGGTGATGCAAAGAGGGGTTACAGTTATAAGTCAGGTAATCTGTATATTCCTTTTTGAACAGAATCACTTCTTCCCTCATTTTCTCCCAGTTTTTCCCTCCTGATTCCTTCCCCCACAAGTTATATACTTCATTTTCAACATAGTATATAGTGAGTGTCATTGCTGAATTTGTTTACCATTTGTCCTATCATCTGTGCTCCCTCTTACCCTCCCCAATATAGATAAACTTATATACGAGACAAGGGTACAGATAGAAAAAAATAACAACAAAAAAAGAAAACTAACGGTAACAGATGCTGGCGGGAATGTGGCCACTGTTAGTGGAAATGTAAACTCATTCAACCTCTCTGGAAAGCAGTATGGAGGTTCCTCAAAAGACTAAACATAGAGATACCTATGACCCACCAATCCCATTCCTGGGCATGTATCCAATGGACCACAGACAAGGCCCCACTAAAGCTACCAGCACAGCTATGTTCATTACAGTATTGTTTACCATAGCCAATACATGTAATCAACCCAGATGCCCCTCAGTGGATGAAAATATGGTATATATACACAATGGAATTCTATGCTTCCATCAGAAAGAATGACATTGGAACGACTTGGAAAAAAGTATATTAAGCCAGATCCCAAAAAATACAGGTTGAATGGTTTCCCTCACTTGTGGTACTTAAAATGTGCCTACAAATCTATAAGTAAACAAAACGGATGGTAAAAGACAAAAAAATTATACTTGGACATGATAAATTAAACAGGACTCTAAACATTCACACAGTGAGACCAAAGAAGGATATTTTCCATGCCCCCTGTCCCCCTCACCCACCTGCCCTCCCCCACATCACCCCTCCCCATAGTTCTGGGGCTTGGGCACTGTCTGGGCATTGTCCCTGAGCCTCTTTGTGCTCAAGGTTAGCACTCTACCACTCAAGCCATAGAGCCATTTCTGGCTTTTTCTAAGTAGTTTATTGGAGATAAGACTCTCACAGACTTTTTTGCCTTTGAACTGTGATCCTCAAATCTCAGCCTCCAGAGTAGCTAGATTTACAGGTGTGAGACATTGACACTAGGTCAAAGAAGGATATTCTTAGAACAGGATTACAAAGGCTCAATAGCTTAGTGTATATGATCATATAAAATGATATTTATCAAAATGAACCCCAAGAAATGGAAATAAGAGGTGCTTTTGTTATTTTCCTTTTTGTTTTTGCTTTTTCCCCCTCCTTTATTGCTGTTTTTGATTTCTGTACCCTTTGTCTTGTATGTAAGCTATTTACTTTTATGCATTAGTTTCACACTTTCTAATCCCTAGCTGTAGGACAGTGGTTTAATGTTCCTGGATATGGGATTTCTTCTCTGTCAATAAAAAAGAAGTTTAGAATAGAATTGGGCTCCTCTTCTTGCTTCTATTCATATCCACCTTCCACACTTCTTTCTACAGGACAGAGTTCATTCATGTCATGTCTACATACCTACCTACATACCTAACTACTCCTGTAAGAAAAGGTGAAGTACAATCATATATGGACACAATTTAAGATTTATAATCCTTTTTTATTCTTCAGGTTCCCTAAACTATGGATTTTCACTCCAGATAACCGAATTAAGCATACCTGGAAAATGAGAGTTTTCTCAATGGCCACGAACTGCCATCCTCTCAGATGATTTAGAAATCATGAGTTAGTGTCCTGGGGTTCATTAACAAGCCATAAAATACAACTTACAAAACCCAAAGAAAACTCTGTTACCTACCTGATACCACATATATTATGTGTCTCCTTGTATATTTTTCTCCCAGTAAGTGAGGGAGGCGGGGAATTTTCATGGAAAATTTGCAATGCTTTGAATGATCAGGTTTCTTTTTTCCCCATGCCCACCAGGAAGCTAAGTTTAATGTTTAAGCAGGTATTTTGGATTCCACCACCAAATTCTCTAAAATAATTCTCCATCAAAGTTTTTCCAGTCTCTTTGATAATCTTTATTTCAACTTAAAAAAAATAATCTTTCTTGCCTGCCTCTTCAAATAAACTTGGAAGTAGGTGAATATATAAATATATACCAGTACCTCAGCCAACCCGTCGCTCCCCAGACATCTATGCCAGGACGGTGTTACACGGAAACATGAGCAACCCAAGACAGTGTAACCACAGCCCAATTCCCACTTGCCAAAGGGTCCTGCCATCCATCCCTGGCAGCTGTGGCCAGGCCACTCATGAGGAAGGATTTCCCCACATCAAAAGATACTCCTGTGGATTCACCCCTGAATTACATTAACCACACCAGCAATTCTGACCCAACCTTATCCATCTAGACATTTTTCTTTCAGCTCAGTAGTGTTGTTTCTTGATCCCTTGGCAAAATTAATGATGTAGCAATTCATTACTGACAGGGCAAAAAAAATTGCCACAATGTTTACAAGCTCTAATAAATTATGGATAATTTACCAAATTAATACCAGTGAAATGATGCTTACCTTTCAGGATTTTCATTTATCATTCTATCTAGCTCTTCCCCAACTTTTCTCTCCTCCTTCTTTTCTCCTCCGCTTTTCTCTCTCTTTCTCTCTCTCACACACACATTTCTCTCTCACACATATAAAGTGTTGTCATTTATGAGAATATATATGTATATATTTAAGTTAACCCTGTATTTTAAACTTTGTTTGTGAAGTACTTTAAAAATTGCTAACAATTCATTTGCCCCTGGCCTAACACACAATAATTCTGTAACAAATCTTGGTTTGAAATGAAATTTGAATGCAGTGTAATTAGTGGGTTCTAGCCAGGTAGTATGGCTCCTTAAAAAATACTGAAAAGCAGGCGCCTGTAATCCTAGCTACTCAGGAGGCTGAGATCTGAGGATTGCAGTTCAAAGCCAACCCAGGCAAGAATGTCCATGAAACTCTTATCTCCAATAAGCCATTCAGAAAACCAGAAGTGACACTGTGGCTCAACTGGTAGAGCACTAGCCTTGAGCTGAAGAGCTGAGGGACAACGCCGAGGCCCAGAGTTTAAGCCCTACGACTGACCCCCTCCCTCAAATACTGAAATTATAATGAAAGTAATGAATAATTCTATAGGAAGTAGTGAGCATCCATATATTTTTTAATGCTGTTCAAATGTGAGGTGAACTCATTAGAGTATAGTGAGTAATGATCTTTGTGAAACCCTCTTTATACAACAGACTGACTTTTCCATCAAGACATTTTTAGTCCAGTGCAATAAATTTGGAATAAAATTGGAAGAAGAGCTTCTTTTTATTTTTTTTTTGTTTGGGTTTGGAAAGAATATATTGGTATATGACCTTATAAAGCAGAATTATTCTTAGCATCCAGATAATTTCTGTGGTAATAATGGGAAATTATACTCATAATGTAATATTTATTTTGGAAGAACCAGCATTAAATTACTAGGCTGGCTGTTTGTGCTATAACATGTGAGAGGAAAGGCCTCATTTTCAGTGGATTCGCTAACCAACATGAAAGCTAGGGGGATATGAAGATAATCGCCCCTTGGCTCTGCAACGCTTATGGTGACGTCATGAGACAAACTCTAAAGTTTTCTTAAAGCTATATTCAAGTCTGAAAGAAAAAACAGACCAATTAACGGTCCATTCTCATTAATGAGCAGACCTTTAAGAGGGGATCAATCTCATTTTCTGTTTGAAAACTTCTACATTACCATCTCACCTTCAGCTCCCTCTCTGAAATCTAACATCTTCCCTGCACCCCTTAACTATCCTCCCATAACTATCCCATAACTCCCATAACTATCCTTCACATCTGAAGGTTGTCACCTGCTCCTTTTGTGTCCCTTCCTGTAGTCAGATGCTTTCTCTTCCAAGCACTGCACACTGATTGTCTTTTCTTGGACTCTCCTTGTATGCACATTCATGCACTTCTTACTAGTACACTTGGTGCTGCCTCCTAGCCAGGTCTTTTCTCTCTAGTCCCTCTCCACAGGAAGGTTAATCTAAAAGCACAGAACTCAATTCATCACCATCACACTCCAAAATCCTCAGAGCCTTCTACCTTCCCAGCATAGACAAGTTCTTGGCTTATGATTTGAGGACTCCCTCAGAGGGGCCTCAGTTACCTCCACCAGACTCTAGTCAGATTGTCTCAATGAATGTACTCCAAAAAGATTACACCTGTGAGAAATATCTATCTTCCAAACATGAGGATAGGAGATGGGGCAGGGACTAACGAGTCCCCATGGGAGGTTGGGGGGGAGGGGTTGGAGGAGGGATACTTGCAGGGCCATTGCTTTCCAGCTTTGAGCAGCTGGGTCTATTTACCCAAGTGTCCAGCATATATCATTTTCTGGAAGATGCTCCCAGTAAAGTGGCCTGACAAATTACTATCATAGGCAGAACTTTTTGTCTGTGTCTTGGCCTCCTGACCTTCACTCCATTCTACATTTCACAATCCTAACATTTCACACCCGTCTCTACTAAGCAATACTTCCTGACATTCTTGTCACATATCCCAATACTATCTGATGTCTGTCTCATGATAAAAGTTGTAGTTGTTCTGCTATTGGATGATAGACTATTTGCCTTGTTTCTAATATTAGGACTGAAATAACATTGTAGGCTTAAAAGCATCTAACTCACACTATAAGCATCCAATGAATATTCGCCAAATGTCAGGATAACAAGTGACTAGAGTTCAGATACTTTTACTTTTGTTTATTTGGATTTTTGCTTTTAGGGCCAGTACTGGGGCTTGAACTCAGAGCCTGGGCATTGTCTCTTGGCTTTTGAGCTCAAGGCTATTGCTCAACCACTTGATCCACAGCTCTATTTAGAGCCTTTTGGTGGTTATTTGGAGATTAACAAACAAACTTTCCTGCTGAGGCTATCTTCAAGCTAAGATCCTCAGATCTTAGTCTCTTGTGTAGTTGGGATTACAAGTTTGAGCCATCTCACCAGTGCCCAGGTTATTATTATTATGTTATTGTTGTTATTATTATTTTATTCTCTACATTAGACCATCTGCATCTCCTAACAGTACCATCAAGAATGGTCTGGGAGGATCCTACAGAAACTCTTAAATGTCTTCTGTTGTTTTCTCTAGGGTCCTTTCTTCAATTTAGAAATATACATGTGCTAAGTATATAACAATAGTAAATGTCCAAACATCAATTTACTATCAGTATCTGATCTCAGAAGTCTGGAAATAGCTGGATGTGCTTTATAAATTTGGATGCCAAGGCCTGAACATGAAAAGGCTAATATTATGCATCCTTAGCAATTTGACCTAGAAAGATCCACCTCTTGCAGAT
This sequence comes from Dipodomys spectabilis, assembly GCF_019054845.1. Lineage (NCBI taxonomy): Eukaryota > Metazoa > Chordata > Mammalia > Rodentia > Heteromyidae > Dipodomys > Dipodomys spectabilis. Next base: position 610,900 of record NW_024870824.1, read on the forward strand.
ATGTTTGGCCAGTAGGTGAGTTGTCCTTTTCAGGGACCTGATGCTAGAAGGCAGAAATCTGGAACTATTCTGGTGAACATGAAGACAAATAATACAATATCATTCCAACAGAAAACCACAAAGAAAGTCCACACTGGAACTAATTGGCACCAACCAAGAAGTGTGATATAATACCCTTTCTCCCATTGAAACCCTTCTGTGGTTTTAGAGTGAGGACAAAGAGAATGAAGGAAAACAAACACATTAGGAAATTTAAGCCACACTAGAAACAAAAATATAGGGTGAAAGACTACAGAGTAGTATTTTTAAGGGTAATTTTCAATTTTATCAAGAGTCAGGAAAACAGTATGCATAGCTATGTTATATGACTTAAATGCTAAGTTTTCATTTTGCTTTACATTAATATTAGTATTTCTCATATTTCATCTCTGTTTATGTTTACTTAAATTATATTATATCAAATCCAGATTTGGAACATCTTAGAGTAAATACTTAGGTAATTCTTGTTAATATTTACATAGGAGTTCAACTTTTGATTTTTGATGTTTCTCCGAGATAAATACCTAAGTGTGTAAAGTTAGTTCAACCACATTAATATTTTGCTGAATTACATTTCCATCCTTGGCACATGAAAACTTGCTATATCTACTACATATTTTATGTCCATTTAGAATAATGCATGTTTCTATCTCATAAAAGCCAAATGATACTAAGTATATTAATCATAAAAAAAACAGGATAACATTTTCTTCATCACACTTGTGTTAAAGGACCATAATTTTTTTAGGCAAGTGGCTAAGTGATTATGGTTTTCTAAATTAAAAAATGAGCAGATGAAACCAAAAGTATACGAGGTGAATCAGTCAACTTTCAATGCACTACGGAAGAGTGAGGAGAAAAGGATAATTTTACATGATGCTGAATGATTTTAATTTAACTGCTGTTTTATTCAGTGTCTAAAAACAGTTTTAGTATGCCCCTTTGTCATACTTAAGGAAGGGCTTTGCTATTGTCCCCCAGAAAGGCTGGCAGCTAGCCCTGCACTTTGACCTCCAACCCTTGCCTCAGCATGGGGCTCATTGATATTCCTAGAAGCTTCTCTCAATGGAAGAAGACCATTTAAAAGAGAAAAGCGTTCTTCCAGGGCTGGTGGTCTTTCCACTCCCACCCTCTGCTCTTGGCCCCTTCTAAGTGGTGGCATGCAGGTCTGGTCAAGCCCAACAATCCCTGGGCCTTCATAAACGCACTATTTTTCATGTATATTTGATGGGTTCTTTTCCAGCTATTCAAAGCAGCTTTCACAGTCATGTTAGTGGGTGAGAGCCTGCTATTCTGGCCTTACATTTGATTAATTTGTGGCATTCATGTGTCTAATTCTCTACACACAAAGGGAATGAACTAGCTGGGACTCTATCAACAGGACATTTCTGCCAGGAAAGTTCAAATGTAAAGGAATAGGTTGTATCAGAGGAGATGATTTTTCAGCTTTGCTAAGAAAAAAGCTTAGAATTAAAAGCGTAGCTTAAGGAAACAAAACACCAATATCATTTCCAATGCTTTCATTAATGATATTTTAAAACACATAAACAAATACCTAAAGGCTGCATTCCTCATCACGCACACATAGGTCTTCATAAGAGGGAATGCCTGAAATTACTGCAGTCTTACAGCCATCACACACACACACACACACACACACACACACACACACACACACACACACAGACTCTCCTGGCTTCCTTTCAAATTCCATCAGTCAACTTTTATCAATCTTAAGGGAAGCAGAAAGTGATAAACACAGTCTGCAATATGGGATGGGTTTTAAGCTTTTGGTCTCTTCCAGTTATATATTTGCAAAAATGTGGCAGTATTAAGGAACAGAACATTGCACTTTCTTCTTAATACTTAACACGTTTCTTCAAATTTGTCACTAAATGCAATTCTTTGTGCCTTCCCTGGTTAATCTTGGCTAATCTTTAAATAGTATGATATCAAAACCTTAATGTCTTACTAGTTCCCCCTTCACAGTGCTCATGTGAATTTGACAAGTTAATATTCACATGTTTTAAATCCACAGTGCTTTTTATTCAATAGCACGCCAACTTTTACAAAAAATGTTTTCAAAGATATATCAACTAGACACAAATTATCTGATGCAAGCAGGATATGAAAGACTTGCTGGATGCAACACACAACATTCCATGTATCCTTTAATAAAAAGCAGGATTCCTGTCATTCCATGTTGTCACTGATATTCTGCACAAAAGAATGTCCCCATAGGCCAGTTCTACTTCCTCTCTATAGAACGAAGATTAAATAAACCTCTAAAATGCAGGGAAAAAATGTATATGAATTTCACTAGAGTATATGAAAGGAACAAGGTAAAGAATCAACAACCCCATTTGCAGTATTCCTGATTTCCACCATGACCTTGAGCCTACTTACCCTCCTGCTAGAGGAAGAATGAATGTGCACATACATAGGACTATGTCTTTTCTCAGGCCCTGGGACCTAACAAGGCATCTCTCTACTCTGGAAAGGTGAGAAAATATCAGGTAAATAGAACTTGAGCTATAACACCCAACCTCCTCCCTGCCCCAGGCTGTGATGGCTGAAACCAAGCTGTCTCCTATGAAAGGGAAGAAAAGGGGAGCCATTCCCACACACAGATTTTAGCAGCAGCATTCTCTTTGATTCTGTAAGCGCAACAGGACCATGAACCTTAACATACCAATAGGGAGATACAGAAAGAGAAAACGCAGGTGGAGGTCTATGTGCCATTTTAGAATATAATAGGAAATGTAGGGGTGTGGCACCGAACACTGGAAGTATAAGGAATGTGGCCTGGAATAAAAGACATTTCTAGCATTTACATTAAAGTCTGTTGTAAGCACAAATACTCTTCTGCATGGATCCATAGAGCTATCAATCTGCTTTTATTTAGAGGAGAAGAAGGGAAGTGGGGAAGAGAAAACATTGGCGAAGACCAACTAATGGGAAATCCAGGAAAGAATTTAGAGCAAACTGCAACAGTCTATGATGCAAACAAAACACTTATAGTCCTTTTGAAAGGACATGTCAACACAGCCAAAAATACAACTTACACAAATCACTAGTTTTCCCAGACATGGATGGCTCACACCTATAATCCTAGCTACTCAGGAGGCTGGGATCTGAGGGCTCTGGATCAAAACTTAACACAATAGGAAAGCCTTTGATATTCACTGGACTTCCAAGTGGAGCTGTGGCTCAAGTGGTAGAGTGCTAACCTTGAGGGGAAAAAAAGTCACTAGTTTTTCCTACTCTGATCCCTTTTATCCCGTTGGCTGAGTCCTTCTCCTGAGTTTAAAAGCAAGTATATACACAAAATATACCATGCTTTATGGCAGCAGAGATGTCTGTACACAAATCATCATAAACAATTGAATCAATACTCATTGTATTCATCCCAAGTCAGGCACAAAAGTATTTGTAATAGTGCTCATAGAAGTCAGAGAACCCAAATTCTGTGAACTTAGCAGAAAGGATGTTTCCTATAAGAAAAATCAAAACTTTCACAGAATTTACTAGATTAGGAAGAAATGGCCCTTAGCCCAGGTCCACAGCCAATGGAGCCAGCAGCCCTAGCCCTCCTCAGACAAAACCTACTGACCTGCTGCAGTCAGGAATCTTCTATCACTTCTGTTGCTGATGAACAGAAATGGAAGCCACTCTCAGGAGAGACAGTTCTTTGTCTTTCTCTCTAGGCTGTAAGTCCTGAGCAGCACATTCAACTGGCTTAGATGATGAGCCTGCTGGCAAGAAGAGTCTGGATTCTAGGGCTTTCTACACTGGGGTCGAACCCTCACCTTCCCACTAACGTCTCAGAAGTGAGGCTTTCCCAACTATATAGGAAGGGGCTTCCTCCCAAAACAGAGACAGCTGGACTCTGAAACACTTAGGCACAATGAAGCATATCAATTATGTTTATAGAAAAGATTGAAGATGATCTTTTTAAGGGAACATAATACCAGAGGAAATGGTCTTCTAGAAGAGCACAGTAAACAATTAAATCCCACCACCCATCAACTAGACACCAATTTTTATTTCCAAGTCAAATATCAGCAGATTCCTGACAGAGAGATTAAGCTAGAGTTATCTGGATTATTTCCTGAAGGCGAGAAGCTTGATAAAGCATGTCCAAGGTCTACTTAAAAGCGAGTTTCATCTGCTGAACACCATATTCAGAGCACAAAGCCACCTCCTGATGGTGAAAGAAACTGTTTCCACATTTTGAGAAGCAAGACCCATAAAGGAAAGGGCCTCTAATTTCTAGTAATTGCCCTAGCACCTTAAAGTCCATAATTACAGAGAGAACTATGCCCTGTACTGGCCTTTAGTTTGTTCCAAGCTTAGTGCATGTAATTAGCCTTGATTAATATCCCACATTTTACATCAACAGAAACAGTGAATCCAAATGATCCCCACGTTGCTCGGCTGCCTGAGGAAACCTCACTGTTCAGATTCTGTGCCCTTATCAAGGGGACATGCTGAGCAAATGGGATCAAATGAAGCCTTGGCACCCACCTTGGCCTAACTATTCAGAGGGAAGCAGCAATGCCTTTCATGTAATCATCTTAATCCCTTGTATCAACTAATTAATACACAGAGAAGCTTTTACTTGCATGTGAGCAATTATAGCAAGTTTCTGGTCGGTATCCAAATGGATTCACAATATAATTCATGAACAATGAAGCTCTGGGAAAGACAGCTTCTAAAGATGACTTCTGAAATGGAAAAGGGTTGGAGGGGAAGGCATTAAATGATTCTGTTAATAGTAGGATTTTTTTTTCAAAGTTCAGTTATGGAACCCTACTTTGTGGATGACTCACTTAAGTAGTTCCATGTATGTGAGCCAACAAGAACCAAAAGATACCAAAAGAGTTTTGGGTCTACAATCTTTAGCTAACTGAAATGCCAGAGTCACTTCCAGGAGGCTCGAAAACAAAGAATCCTGATGTCCCTGATGAACTGACTTATGCTAAAAACAAAGCAATATGAACTAACTCCACTCAAGACTTTTGGAAGGCATGTAAGATTTTAGCTCAGTGATTTCCCCTTCCTCCCTGGGGGTGGGGGATGTGGAGGAGATCTGCTGCATGGCTTTGTATTCTAATTTTAATTTATTTTAACAGGAGGCAGTACTTCCATACTAGCAGCTGCCTGAGAGCTATTCAAGATTTGGGAACCCTTGGCAGTAAGGGTAAGGGACTGTGAGCTAGAGGGCTCAGGGTCCCCCTCCCCCACACCCAAGGACATCTGAAACAGGAGCACCTGCTGTGGGGTTATGATCTGGTGTCTGCCTCAGCCAGAGTGGGATTTGCTCCAGCAAAGGGAAGCTCCTAATTCACCAGGGCCAGAGGATGCCGGAATCTGGTGACCCAGGCATTTGAGAAAAGGCTCTGAGTAATAAAGCTCCATTTTGTGGTCTAGAAGCCCCAGTGTGAGCCTTGAACTTTTCCAGCGCAGATGGCTGTCTGTCTGGGGAAAGCATTACCCAGCAAAGTCCAGTCAACAAGTCCTCTGCATCCAAGTTTCAAGAAACAAACAACAACAACAAAAACAACAAATGCTTCCTTGAATCATTCTCCCCCTGCCAGACTGTGGTGACTGCTTGAAAATCAACAAGGATCTTCTTGCTGTTGTTGTTTTTCTGTTTTAAAGAACAAAATGCTAATCATATAGGTTTGGACTGTCTGCATGACTGCAGTGAGCCTCCCTGGGAACCAGACTCTGTCCTCCTGGCTATAAGGCTAAAGAATGAGCAATCACCAGCCCGTGGGATTTACATGATCCAGCCCCCACCTTCCCTCTCCTCGCATACCCACTGGCAGGAACCAAAGGGCTGTCACCCTGACAAGAGAAAACAAAGCCTGTTTCTGCGTTATGAAACAGGTTTTTCCTTTCCCAGAGAGACATTCCTTTATGGCTAGGTCATGTAAAACAGCAAAATGCTCAATGAACACACTTGGTCCTGTTCCCTGCAGGTAACAGTGCCCTTCAACTTGACCTGTGATACAGGGAGAGGGAAAGAAAACCATTCTCCAATTTCTAAGTCAAAAGGTGGCCAGATGGCAGCTATGGCAAGGCAGAGCCTAGTGTTCACAACAAAAAGAAATTGAAAACAGCAAATGTGCACAGAACAGTCCTACAGGGATGGGCTGGATCCTGAGAGGGCAAAATAAAAATGTTTCTGGGGTCGAATAGTGAGCTAAATTGACAAAAAAAATAAATAAATAAAAGGACGGATGTCAGAAGACAGTGTGGTTGATGAGAGTCGCTGGAGCACAAACCTGTTCTTATCTGGCAAGGGCACCCCCTGCTGGCCGCCACGCTGAACTCCGCCTCTTGGTCTTGCTCCAGACAGCTCGCAGATCTCAGAGAAGGCTTGAGGGACCGGCAAGGAATTCCTGCGGGGCTAGTTCCTTGTTAAGTACACAATAGAAGCTAAAAAAAAAAAGTGTCCCCACAGCACAGACACCACCCCAAACCACAATCTTCGTCTAGTACCGGCTCTCTGTAGTCAGATAAATTACAAGCAGGTTGAAAAGAATGAGTGCTCCGAGATTGCTGCTTTGCAGGTGAGAAGTTCACAAGGTTGAAGAAGAGAGAGGAGTCTTGTCATGGAAGAGATTCACACACACACACACACACACACACACACACACACACACACACACACACACACACACACACACACACACACAACTTGACCACTGGGGGAAATGTTGACCATCCTTTTCAAAGCTAGACTTTATGATGACATTCTTAGCAATCGTTGTATAAATCCTTTAGCACATAACACTGCAGGATAGGATTAGAAAACATTCAAACATCACCAGCAGAATTTATTGCCAACAGAATATAAAGCTGACATCAGTTTTGCATTCCCCTAGTTACTTTTTCATTGGTGTTACTTTTAATGTCAGCGACCAGACACACAAGTATTTCCATTTCTTTCCCTGAGTTTCCATTTCCCTACCTTTTCACCTAATTCTTTCTTTTTTTTTCATTGCTCTTGCTCTTCAATTCTTGCAAAATCATGCTGATGTTTTGTAATCTCTGCTCACTGGTGCCCAGGAATGACTGTCCTCAGAATTGCAGCAGTCAATGTCTTGGGCAGAAAATCCTTTGTAACATGGGGCTTGTGTGTAAGCTCACTGCCATCATCATCAATTGGAGACGCTTACTTAAGGAAAACTGCCAAAGCATTCAGCTGGGTGCCATCCAATAAGACAACCAAAAAGAAACCTGTTTGTAAAGGCAGGGTAGGTCTCTCCCCTACTGGCAGAAATGTCATACTTGAGTATCTATAGCTCACATTATCTGCCCTAAGTCTCAGTTGAGTTCACTAGTTCAGGCTGAACTTGGCTTCTTCCTGGGACCTCAATCTCATGTCTGTTCCCAGCTCTCAACTTCAAAAACAGGGGACAGAGAAGGCAAGGCATCAGGGCGTGAGCAGAGAAATATAATAGACAAAACAAACATGCTTCATCTCCTTTGGGTCATTGGGTCTGGTTTTCATTTTCTGGTTTACATATGAAACCAGGGACTAAGAGGACGTACCAGTGCAATATAGACCCCAATCCTTTCACTTCACAATTTTAAAAGAATCTCCATGCCTGCTTTTTATTTAATCCTGTTTGCTGAAATTTTTAGATTTTGTTTCTTTGTGTTCCATGTGCAACCAGAAGACCAGCCATATACAATAAGTGATTGTAGTCATTCTCTTATTTATTTGTTCAATGTGCATTTATAGAATGTCAAAAGTGTTTTGGGTCAAAATATCCTGGGTGGATAATATATAGCACAAGAGTGGCTTCTATTCACCATTTCTTTGAGCTTGTACTGCAGACATCTATGTGCAGGATTAACAAGATTATTTGGGTTTCTGTGCTGTGGTTTAGAGAGTGCGACCTTTACCTATCAAAAGGTCTGGGAGTGAGCATGTGGGTCTATTTTTATTTATAAGAGGGGGAGAGCTGAACAGTTTTACTATGAACAAAATCAATCTGTACCAGTTTGGGGAATAAGCTTCTGCTTTCAATAGAGCTGTCAAGTCATTCACAATCTATTTGGTCCTGTGTCTACAGAGGTTAAAGGTTTGTAATAAAAAAAAAAGTATAGCTAAGGATTTTAATTTGTTACTGCTTAGTTAGCAGGCACCTCACAAGACTTGAGGTGATTTTAGCTGTTCTGTGACCCTAAAGCACCAAACTACACATCTATATTTATACCCAAATGCATGTGTAAGAAAATCATCTGTAAGGAAAACAGAATTAGGCTCGATACTGCTTTATCTCAAGTATGAAATACTTGAAATTGCTATCAACTAGCAATGTTACTGTCTCAATAAACTCAGATGGAAAGAGTTTTCTGGAAGAACTCTAATGATTTTTACAGGTGGCTTCAAGGATCCCTAAATGGTAAGCAACGTGTGGGCATAAAGAAAAGTCCTTTAAGAACTCGAATCCTCTCTTTTGGACAATGTCTTTCCCTCATATTGTAACAATAACACCGAAATCTCTTCTGCAAAAGGGAGAGGGAGAAAATCAATGAATAAGCCTCTGACTGATACCCCTCAGATTAAACTCAATATGCCATTAATATGGAAAGAATTTGACAGTTTACATAAGGGATGTGACCTGGTGCCAACAACCTCTGGCTTCTCCATTCTCCAGATGGTAGCAGATTAGTAGGCAGCCTTTATTCTCTTAAGAAGATTTTTCCCCCCATGGAAAAACTATAAAGGCCAATTCTGTTCCAAACTTCAAGTCTCCTTCACAAATGTCTACTCAATTGTAGGCCTTAACTAATGCCTATTAAAAGAAGCCCTTGGGCTTGAAGCTCTGGAAGGGGGGAAAAAGACTAAGGCAAACTTAACTCTAATGCCTGCCTTTAAAAGATCTATTGACAGAAGCAGTGGGGAGAGTTTGAACTAATGTTAACTTTAAGAAAAAGGCTGGTGAGATTCAATTGTGGATGTGAATGCTTGCTTGAGTTTGATCTTGACAGGGCTTAAGATAAGGGAGATAAAATCCTAAGCCTACTTACATATTAAAAAATGTAGTTCCACCAAATTCACTGCCTTCCACTGTTCTCAATTTGTTCTATGCCCGTCATCACTGAAGATGCTGAAGGAAAGCCCTATCTAATGTGGGAGAAAGGCCCAGCACAGGGTACTTAAGCTCTGTGCTAATCTTCACATGAAAAATCATTTCCTGACAACGCACAATGTTCTTTCACATTAAATCTTCAGATGCTAAACACAGAAGAAAAACAAAACTTTCCTTCGTCCTGTTCTGAAGGTATAAATAAAACAAGTGGTTAATCAAAAAGATCCAAGAATTAAAAACAGCCCTTGGTATGCAAGAAATTCTTCCCCTAACAGATAGGAAGTGATTTTTGAATAACTGGCGAAATTTTTATATCTTATAAACAGATTGACCCTGGTTTCAACTTTTAAGAACAAACTCCAGAAAGTGAAGTCCATACCTTCCCACAACGCATGGCTTGTTTTGTAGCCACCAGAACACATGCCATCCATTCTAAAAGAGGAAATTATATTATCTGAAAGTAAAATGCCTTCGCATGGAATCTTATGAACATATAGCGACTGCTTTTAAATACCAATTAGTTCATAAAATAAGTTAGGTGTGCTTTTTATGCAGCTTTTAATATTTCTATTAAAATTTTCACCAATAGGTGAAAATGTGAAATTTTGCCTTTCCCTCCCCCCACTTTGTTTTGCCTTTTTGTCTTTGCAGAGAAGTTAGCATTGATTGCTGAGATCCTAAGAACTACAAAATAATCTATTATAGAACTACCATGGACAATGAAAACAAGTAGGAGGACACAAGGTCCCCTGCCCTCAAGATATTTGTATCTTACTAATAACACAGGACCAAAGAAGAGTAAAGAGCAACGATATTTGGAAGAGATTAAAAAAAAAAAAAGATAAAGTGTCTGAGGTTCTATCTATTCAGCATGACCTATTTCTACCAGTTTCCAAAATCATTTAGTTAAGTGAACATCAGCATTTGCCAACAGCAAATATACTTTGAGGTCCCCAGAAATAAAAGTTTTCATGGAAATCTCGAAGGCAATAAAAGAAAGGCAGAATTTATTTAATTTCTTTTCTGCACACTGGCTCATTTCCTAAAGGAGGAAATGCCGGGCAAACAGTAACTTAAATGGTCATATTAAACACTCACCCAAGGAGGCCATTAATAGGAACAGTCCAAAACTCATCTATGCAAAATATCTGGTTCTCTAAATCAATTGGTACCATATAAAATGGGTTGTTTAGGGTGGCTTTTTTCTTGTCTTCTTTCTCTACCTTGTTCTCACAGAAATGTCTATTTCCATTATCATTATCATATTCATTTTAAGTGAGAAAAGTTACATCCAGCGAAGAATCTATCCTCCAATCCAATAACTGGGACCATCACAGCAATCAGATAACAAGTTTAGGAAACGGCTTAAGGAAATGAGCTAATAAGATGACTGTGAGCGAGCAGATTATCTCTGATTGCTACAGAGAATGCTATTAGGGGGCACCATGTTTTCAAGTGATCATTTTTCCAGCCTGTTACAGCAACGTTAATCTGCAGCCCTATTCATAAAATCAATTTTGAGACATGCTAAATACAAAGGAATTGCATTTAAAAATCCATCATCAGGAACAATGTTGACATTTCTTTTGGTTGTCTTAGACAATACTGATCCAGATATTTTCCTGCCCATAAACTGACTCAAGAAAATAAAGGTTGAATATATGTCTTCATCAAATCACAGTCTGCTTATCTGAGAGTATTTGGGGCAGATTCACATGAGAGGACAATGTTGTTTATAAAGACTCTTCGAAGGATGCTAACACCCACATTCTTTAGTTCATGAGGATGAGGAAATACACCCAGAGAAGCTTGTTTTACTGTTATTTAACTCCCAAAATTCTAACCCTCCTTCCTTCAGATTCTCTGAACAGCTGCTGAAGCTGTGTGAATCTGAGGTGTGATGAAAGTTGTTCTCTAATCCACATTCTGACAGTTAAATTGTTGCAAGCACAAACTCCCCTCACCCCATGAAGGTGTAAACATTCCAGTTTTATCTTTAGTCCAAAACACAGAAATCTGTTTCAACCTGCCTAACTAACTTAGCTTTAGTCAAGAGAATTTTGCACCAGGAGAATCTATGTTTCACTCTTCATTTGAATAGATCTAGCGGTCAACTGCATGAGGTTTCAGGTTGCTTTTTTTTCCCCCCACCCTAGGCTGGCAACAGATCAGATTGTGAAATGTAAATCAGAATACCTTTCACCTGCAACATGGCTAATATAAATGCCAATACAAATTTCCTCAGGCCCTGAGGGGGCTTTCTGAGGGCACTCTTAGCCACCTGGCCACTCTGAAACAGGTCAATTGTGACTATAAAACCCAAACCTTGCTTGAGAAAGTAGCCTGGGAAAATGGGAGCAATGCCATTCCCAGATGAAGTCAGTTTCTCAGCAGGGCTGTTGTGTCTATGAGCAACATTTCATAGTTACTATGAGATTTAAATATCAGATATTACTTCGGGCCAAAAAAAAAAAAAAAAGGAAGAGCTATATGGCTTTTCTGGTACAGAAAACTCAGGGGAAGTTTGGCAATAAAGGTTAGATCCAAAGGCACATGGGAACAAGGGAGTGTCAGGATGCCCCATGCCAGCTGGATTACATCCTAGACCCACTTATCTGAGATAGAATTAGACTAAATGTCAAGAGGAAAGAATGGACAGGTTTACCCCTTCATGTTTGGGAAGAGTGAGTCTTAGTGTTTTGCTGACATTTTAAGTACAAAAGAGACTGATTTTAAACTCTGGACCCCCAGAAGGCCTACTTCTAGAGAAGTCTGAAAGGAGAGATTAGTTGGGGGAGCCTCAGTGTGGGATTCCACCTTTCAATCACGTTAGACACAGAGATTTAGCCACTTTTTTGCTGAAAGTCATGCATGTGGTCAAAAGTTTAATTATATCACCGGCTGCATCAGCAAGCATATTGTCTGCCATCCACAGGAGGGATAAGACCTTTCTTGGAGTGTTGGGGCTCAAACATGGCTGTGGAGGATTTCCCAAAATCTCAAGTTATGCCTGACAGTTGATATTTTTTGCCTTTACTGATCAAAGAACCCAGCCTGGATCCCAATACTGTTCTGAAAGGATTCTCTCAAATTCTGAACCTTGGGTGAGGTCCCTACTCTCTTCCTGAACAACTGCATTTTCAATGGACTGAATCTAAAACACAATCGAATTGGCACTTTTGACATAACTAACTGGTTCTTTGCCAGCCAGTCGTTCCGTCATACAATCAACAGGAATTTATTAAATGCTTAGGTGTTGAGAAGATGTATTAGAGTGCCTCTCCTAAAGAATCTGTACCTAGGCCAGATGGAACACCAACTAATTAAACTAGTTATTAGTCAATCAAACGGGTTATGCATGTAGAACAGGCCAAAATCCATGAAGTCTGAGGTAACCATGAGTTTCATTCTCAAAGTTGAGAAATACTGCTTATAATCAGATTTGGTTGTGAATTTAAGGGATACAAAGTAAGGAGAAGCTGCCCTGGGATCCAGGGTCTAAGATGGGTAAAAAACCAGCTGCTAATTCCAATCAAGGGAGAAAAGAAAGAAGGCAAGAAACTGTTTCAGACCTTTTCATAAATTACTTTAAGCATGAGTATGACTGGTCTAAAAGTTTTAATATATGTCAAAGAATAACACTAAAAAAGTGGTAAAATGACTGAAATCAGACTCATCAGGAAAAGGTTATTCTTATAAATACTAACTTTAAGAACATACATCTAGCTAATAACAAATGAGGACAAGTTGTGTGTATGTGCATGTGTGCACATGCGTGTGTGCTGATTCTGGGGCTTGAATTCAGGGCCTTGCATTCTTGCATGACTTTTTTGATGAAGGCTGGGCTCTACCCCTCAAACCACACCTCCAGTTCTGGCTTTTTGGTGGCTACTTGGAGATACAAGTATGACAAACATTCCTGTACAGGTTGACTTGAAACTTTGAGCCTCAGATCTCAGATCTCAGCTCCCTGAGTAGCTAGGATTATAGGCATGAACCACTGGCACCCAGAGCATGGGGTGCCAATACACAAACTCCAATACACACACTCACAGCCATGTACATGTGATCAGTGGAATTTTTGTTTCAGCAAAAAAATGATATAATTGCACCTTGATTCATAAAAGGAAAGCACCCTTCTCTGGAGCTGAAAATCAGTCTGCCATGGTATGAGGTAACTTACACCTTAAGCAAAGAAGCCCCAATCCCAAAAGCTCATGCAATGCTTAATTTCTTTTTTATAATAAAAAAGAGAAAAGAATATAGCCTTGACTATGTTTGTCTTTACAACATGATCAAAATGTTTACATATACATATACATACATATAAATATACATACATATAAATATACATATATACATACACACACACACACACACACACACACACACACACACACACATATAAAGGTAGGCTCACTTAGAAAAACAAAAGTACAAGGGTTCCATACAAATTATACCATGGCCCTGATCAGACCTTCACTTTTTGTCTAGTGGTACCATAAACCTACATATCCTCTCTATTCTGTTCAATAGCTCTGTCCATTAAGTATTAATATTACCCTTACTGTATACATGTAGAAAGATACAGATGAAAGATGTTACCTAGCTACTCAGTGGGTGGCAATCAGAAGGATCACAGTTTAGGCTAGCCTGAGAAAAAGATTGCACCTTAACCAGCAGCAGCCTGACATCACAGCTACATGGAAGGCTGAAATTGGAAGATCAGGGTTCCATGCCAGTCTCAGAAAGAAAAAGATAAACTTAGTGAGACACCATGTCAATAGAAAAGGCTAGGAGTACTAGGGCCATCTATTGCAGGAGGCATAAATAGGAAGATCGTGGTCTAGGCCAGCCAGGGATCCTATCTCAAAGTTAACCAGAAGAAAAAGGGCTGGAGACATGACTCAAGCAGAAGCCTGCTTGCTGAGCAAATGTGGAACCCTGAGTTCAAACCCTAGTATAGAGAGGCATAGAGAAAAAAACAGAGAGGAGGGATTTTAGATATATTCATAGCTAGACTGTCATCCTAGCTTCATCATTAACAGCTATGTGATACTTAGGAAGCTACTGCATTCCAGAGCTAAGAGAATTACATAAGATGTATACAAAAAGCTAACACAGAAAAAAGAAGATAATAGCTACTACAATAAGCATTACCATTGTTCAAGATTACACAGCTAGTGGCTGAACCAGCATTCCAACTTGGGTTTGCTATTTGGGAGTCTTTTCTCTGGGTGCACAGTGTTTCTCTTTAGTTCAGCATGACATACAAGAGACTTGAAGATTCATAAAGCTGTGTAACCCTAATTTTAAAAGAAAAAGGAAAGGCCATCTTCACATAAAATCACTACATGCAGAATAGGAAAAAAAAAGCAAATAGTTCTATGTTCTTCCTCACTCTCCCTCCTGCCCCTACTCCTGTTTTTCAAAAATTAGCAATGCAATTTCAGTTTTGTTCATTTTTTTAAAAAGCCATAGGGTGAACCCATCAGTTAGTTAAAATGCTTTTACCCACCAAAGAAACTGCACCTTTGATTCACTTCTAGCTAGACTTTCATAGACCCAAACCTGAGAGCATGAGCTGTACTTCTAACCTTTGTGTCATTCAGATTTCACTCATTAGTCAACCAGCTCTCCCAGCTATACATAGTGTTCTAACTATGCAAGGAAGAAGGAAACCATAAATCTACTACAAGTCCTTATTTATAAAGTATTTCCACCACAGCACTTTCTAGATGTTGAAAGTAAAATTTTATATTGTTGGTGAAGACTTAACCAATAATTCAGCCTCTTAGAAAGAAATATCAGTAGGCTATACTGTCACAATTCTGGAAGCACTTGTCAAGTCTATACGATGGCATACAAATTACAATTTAGAGAGCTCTTTTCAGTTACCAATTTCCATTGCAATTAAAGATACTCAACACTAAAAGTTATCTCTCCAAAAAAACCTCATGTGCACTGAAGAGTGTTCTATTTAGAGACAATTCTAATAGTGTAATGAATATACATTGTGCCCAAATTTAAACCTTAGGGATGTTTGCGTGAGAACAGGTTTTTTATTTTTAATAAGCCAGGCTCTCCTTCTATATACTTATTGACCCTTGCAGAAACCTTCTCTGAATTGTAAAAGCAAAAAAAGGGAGAATAATTATACTCTTTCACAGAAAAAAGGAAACAAACCACTACTACAAAAATGTACACATCATCATTGTCTTGTATCTCTCCATTAGCTGTGTCCATACAATAGCTTACCTGTTTTGTTGTTCTTCAAATTGTAGGAATCTCTGATCTTAAACTTTGTGTTCTCAAAGAACAAACAAACAAACAAAAGAGCTTGGAAGATTTCCTGAACTCAGCACTTAGCTAGTAAATTGAGAATCATTCCTACTATAAATATGTGCTTGGGATGAAACTGGAACATTATTTAGAAGATACATTTAAAATACGTGTTATGTATAAAATATATCACACAGTTGCAGCAAGATGGCATTGAAGTTGAGCGATTTAGCATGTAAACAACATTGGCAGTTAGCCTGTATAATTCAGATCCAGTTCCCTCCTCCCCTGCGTGCTCATTTGCCAAAACTACACTAATAACTTCCAGAAACATCACATTTTTCACCTTGGAACAAACTCATACAAGTTAAACTGCTTTGCAGATATAGTGTTCAATGGGACTTCAGAACTAATTTAGTCTAGCTCTTCACCTGCTAAAGTTTTATTCCCCCTGTGAGATGATCCTGAGAGATTATCTATTATCATGGTCCTTCACCCCTGAGACAAATGGAAGAATAACAGAGCAACAGAGAGATGTGCTGTGCCTTCAGGGATGCTAATAGCCAAAAGCAATGAAAAATTCCACTAGTCGAGGGCACCTCAACTATCTAAGGAAGCTACAGGCCAGAGTTCCACTTCAATGCCAATGAGGAGTGTTTAAAGTCAGTTCCAAAACCATCCATGCTGATATAACCTCCACTGCCAGGCCCACGGCTGTATTGAATTTCCCCAGACAGTTCACTACTGTAGACAATAACAGTTGCCACATTCAAGTTTAATGTTATAACACCCTGTGATTTAGACTCAAGTTCCACTTGTATAGCTGCCTGCCTTAGTGTGTAAATGAGAACAAAGCAGAGTCTGGGGTCCCCAATATATATATATATATATATTATATATTATATATATTATATATTATATATATTATATGTATATTATATATATTATATATATAGTGTATATATATTATATATATAATATACATATATATATATTATATATATGTATATTATATATATAATATATATTAGTGTATATATATTATATATATAATATACATATATATATATTATATATATGTATATTATATATATAATATATATATACACTATATATATAATATATGTCCAGGGGCCTCTTGAAAAGGAACTCTATATGATTTTAGCTCTCAAAACATCTGTGCTCAATATTCAACAATGGATTTTAGCTACAGGTTACAGTCCCTCAGATGGTAGACACTGATTAACATAAAGAGAAGAAAGCATCTCAATTATATCTCTGCAAAGAAAAAGAAAGATAAAAACTGACTTCTGTGTGGACCTGGACAACACATTACAGAAAGGTGATGTGAAGTTTCACTTCTTGAGCACATGAGCACAAATTATTTGCATGTAAGTAGAAGAAGAATTTTTTAAAAAGACTGATTACTTTCCTGAAGATAAATTGGTAATATTTCTAAAAGAGTGATATAGTATTTGTAGGTTCATGTTTACTTTTTAATTAGTATAGTTATTAACTATATGACATGCTAAAGAATACACCAAGCACCCAGGCATACTGATAGTAAGCACTCAATAAATAATGATAGAGTGAACAGTTGTTTTTATGTATTTATTTTTGAACAGTTCTTGTTAAACTACAAATCAAAAGTGTCTTTATCTAAAACGATTTGGACAAAAGTATTTTGGAATATTTTCATACATATAAGTCGAGGCCACCTCTCAACTAGAAATTCACTTGTTTCAAGTATTTCATATACATTTCACACACATAGCCTGTTTTCATCCAGTAGTTTTCTGTATGAAACCAAGTTTATAGTGAACTCCAAGAAAGCCTTTACTCACTCTCCTAGCCATCCATATGGACCATCTGTGGTCATTTGGTATCACCATCACTCCTGTTCTGAACGCATACAACCAATGGCAATCACCTTCTTAAACTGTGAATTGATCATGTGTTTGGACCAACCATATAGCAAATGCATGGCTTGTAGCATCCTATTGTGCTTAAAAAGTTTTGACCTTTGAACATTTCAGATATTGGAGTATTGTTAGAAATGTTGAACCCGAAAGTGTATTAATGAATCCTTCAACCTATCAACACTGAAATTTAAGTATCAAAAAAGAAATTTAAGTACGTTTTGGACTAGGATTATGTTTTATTCACTTTAGCGATTGTGAAATGGAATGCTACAAATGGTAAATGACTTAACAAATATTTGGAAAACATAGTACAGGATTTCCAGAGTCTTCAAAGAACTATGAATTATGTATTTCTATTTATTTATAAAGCTAAGGGAAAAATGTTTTGGTATTGCTCAACCTAGGCAATCAGAAATAAAAAATAAAATCTCCACGGAATTCTAATACAGGTTTCAGAGTACCACTTCCAGTAGCACAAAAAGTGGCTCCTCCATTATTGTCTTAATGGTAGTGCTCTGTTAATTTTAAATATTATTTTCAGTAAGTTTCTAGAGTAAATGGTTTAAAGTGAAACTAGGCATAATTTCTAAGGATTTATGAAAAGCCTATATAAAAAATGAAGGTAAGATATGGGAACATTCTATTTTCCCCTTTTTCTGCTCTTAATCCCCCTCCTTTCTGGTTAAATTGATGTCAATAATTTCACATTCCATCCCAAACACTTGATGAATAGAAGATTAGCTTTTCAAAGAAAGAGCTATAAACAACTGCAATCTAGTTAGTAATTCCTTTATAATTTGAAAGGTTATGACAATAGGAGTCTCAAATTTCCCTGATCAAAACTTTAATTCCCTCCTATAGGGAAACAACAGGACATATTCTAAAGATCAAAAAGAAGGTCATGTGTACAACATATTATATGCGAACAAATAATAAGGAACCATGATAAAGAATTTTAATCTTATAAAATCTAGATAGAGATCCAATGGACTCATACCTAAACATTTTCTGAGGAAACAGTGAGAAGAAAGGTATCGTAACATCAATTAGTATTCTATCATAAGAATGACTTTCCATCTCTAAAAAAAGTTCAACATCCAAAGAATATGTCTAAATATATCTGGCCAAATTTAAGATGAAGTAGACATAATTTATTCAGACAAAATTCTAGTTCAGATTAAACTACTTAAAAAGAGAAAAATATTAAAATATGTTTAAAATAATAATTTGGGTATAAAATAATAATTGCATATTATTGTCATCCAGGCATTGGCAAGATAATGGGAGTACGATAGACTTAATTTCCCTATCCTTTAAAGTGAATTGCTTCTTCAGACATCTCCAAAGAATGAGTTTTGATGGGAATGGCATTCTGAAGAGGGCATTCTGAAGAGCGGTACCTCAAGAGAGCCTGCTGTGGCCCTACTCTGTTCCTTGTTCTTTAAAGAATGAGGGTAGTGACAACATAAGGATGAAAGGACTTTAAATAATGGAACACTAGCAATGCCGTGGAAAACCAATTGTGTCCCAGAGAACAGACATGGGAATTGCTTATTATTACTCAATTTTATTTCACTCATCTAGATTGGACTATGTTGGTTATTTGCTCAGTCAGTGAGACATAGACAAATGGAGCATTTTATCTTGATCACCAGCACTGGAAGACATCCACAGCAAGTTAGGCAGGATAGATTCACAAGTTAAATACAGGTTATCTGATGTTCACACTTCAGAGCAAAAATGGGTGCCTTACTCGTAGTTCATGCCTCCACAAATGTCCCTTGTGGACCTACATGGCATTGAGGTCCATGGACGGTTACATACCTCCAGGGAAAGTTCACATGCAAGTATTCCCAAAGGTTCAATTAGCTCTAGGGGAATACTAACAAGGTCCAGGCTTCTATGGGAATATCAAGACTTTTCCCCCAAAGAACCAATCAGAATCCCCTTAGGAAGTCCATGAAAACAGAATTCTGTCCTTATGGGAGAAATAAATTGGACAATAGGCCAAGAACACTGTGAGTTATCTTCTAAGCAACCTCACACTTTCATGGCTCTGGAATCCAACAGTGACCATATTTATCTCAACCACTCCATTTATAAAACAAAAAGTGAAGCTCATCTAAGATGAATCCTGTGTTGATGTCTTTGTCATGAAGAAGGTAAAACCAATCTGTTCAAAAAAGTATGGCTAAGGCAAAATTACAAGTGGCTAGCTACAGCTCTTCCTTTCTCTTTCCCTTTTCCCTTCCCTGTCCTTTTTTTTCCTTTTTTATTGTGCCAGTTCTGGGGCTTGAACTCAGGACCTGAGCACTCTTCCTGATCTCTTGTACTCTACCACTAGAGCCACATCTCCATTCTCAGATTCTTTTTTTCTGAGGTGGCAGTTAATTGGAGAGAAGATATTGATATAGTCACCAAATTAATTAATTGAGTAATTTTCTGTCTTTACTGTCTTCCTTCCTTTTTTGTTGTTTTGGACACCGGATCTTGCCATGTTGGCGTCTAACTTTCAACATCATACTGTCTCAATCTCCTGAGTAAAGGAATTATAAGCATGTACCACCATGCTTAACACTAAATTTACTCTTCAAGTATCAATAATTATTAAATGTAATATCTAGGCATTGATATTTCAAATATTATCTGGGTCTTTCATCATTATCTGACTCTTGCTAGTCTCTCCTGTGTAAAAGAAATGTAATGGACAGCACTAATGTCTCTTGTTTGTTTTTCCCAAGTGGTAAAATTAGCAATATAGCTGCTGAGCAACTTGTTACTTATTTTCATAGCTGCCAACTATAAAACTTGGTGTAAATTTCCTAGTATATACTGTGTACTTACTAAGTAGTGATGGAATGAAAAAATAGAGAAATTTAGTTGCTTCTAGAATACTAAAAGCTCCACATAATAAACGTAAGAAAGTGTCAAGCTCATTGCAGGTACTACATAATTCTGAGGGAAGAGCAGAAGTGGTAGTGACAGTGGAGAGGATTCAGAGTGGACACACATAGTGAGGTGTTCTAGTTACTCTAATGTTGAAGTTGAAGGAGAAACACAGCAGATGGAGAATATTTCCTGGTCAGGAAGCAAAGGAAAAGTCAGTTGCTGATCTGATAGTATCAGTGCATATCATGACTGCACAAGGGTAGTCCCCATGGGCCATAAATGGTGTGAAAATCTACCTTAGGAATAAATCTCTTCCATTTCATTAATGGGTATGGGTACAAAGCAGGATGGGATTTGAACAAAATAGCTTCATGCAATACCATTGCAATAGGGAATAAGTACAATTTTCTGCTTATCACTTGTATTCAGAGTTACTGAATGGAAATTTTTAGTCAACTCTCAGAAAACATGAAAGCCAAAGACCCTCTCGCAGGCACCCCAGGACCTGACTAATTCCTGTTGCACAACAGCAGGGTAAATGGTGTTTTTCCTCATGCCAAGTTTCTTCTCATCTCTATTAGCCGGCAACAGCTAGTTTAGGGAAGGCAGAAAGCAGTTTGGGGAGATAAGTTACTCCAAATATTAGGGAATTTGCACACACACACACAAACACACATACACCCTACACATGTGTACACATGCACACATACACATATTTTTGTAAATATATATATTACCTGAAAGATGCAAAAAATATGTGGCTTTCATATTGAATTTGGGGTAAATCAAACAAGAAGACTGGGTAATTGCAACACCTCCTTTCTTAGATAGGTAAAAGTAGCCATACAAGATCAAGAGAAGAGGGTTTTAGTTTTTTTTTTTTTTTTTTTTATTGAATTAGTGAATTCTTTAAAATCAAATCAATCCCCAAATCTCTTTCAATGAGGGTAATGGGGATGGACTACAGCAAAAATTAGCCCTAAATGTTTCAGAACTGTGGTTAGAAGTCAAGTTACATAAGAACATCTGGATGGTGATAAATCAGTGGAAGATATTATATGGTATGAAATCAGATTACATTTTGGGGACAGTTTAGTTCATTGGAATGTTTAATGCTTTGGATAGCATAGTGAGTAAAACTGCTGAAATGAAAACTACTATGCAAAGCAGATCACTCACAGAGAAAAATCAGACTGACATCAAAATCCCCATCAAACTAACGCTAGAGTGGGAGCATTTTTTCAAATGTGACTCCTCATGCCACTGGTCTGAAAAATACTGTGTTTACAATGTTGTCCTTTGTTTCTGAATTACTTGGTTGACTCATGGGATTGCTTGAATTCAGGTATTTTTGTTTTGTTCAATCATGTTCAATTAAGAATAGAGCCTGCCTAAATAACACTCAATATATAAAGATCTGCAATTATAGGAATAATTGCTCACAGTAATTTTTTTCATAGTAATGGTTTTTAAAGGCACCTTATACCCAGAAACCAGAAGTAGGCTGCTTTTCCTATAGAGAACCAGACAAGAGATAATAAACAAACACATCTCTAGCCCTAATTAGGACTGTTCAGTAATACTACTGAAATAGAAGACCTCATAAATCCATTAAAAGCATGAGATTAAGAGAGGAAAGAGAGCCATGAATAGAGGGTAAAAATGTAGGACACATTCTTCCTGTGTATCTGGACCCAAGAGAAGGTAGCAGTGCTACACTATAGGCTAGGCATCTCCAGAGTGCTTTTATTTGATGACTGTTTCTATAATTCTTCTATTCCAAACAATTTTATCTGTTAATGTGTACATTTAAATTCAAGGAGTGGTTTAAATGTGCTTTTCAATTTTATGCTACAAGTCCATGGGAAAAATAGCACCCGTCACTGTGTATTCCTAGAAATGGATGAATCTTAAGAAATTCTTCTTTTAATAATAAAGTGAAGCATAATTGTTCAGAAAGTAATTTTGAATATTTCTTCAATGTTATTCTAAAAAAACCAATATAGATAAAAATTAAACATAATATCAGGCTGGTCTCCAGTAGCTTGTGCTTGTAATGCTAACTACTCAGTCGGCTGAGATCTGAGAACTGAGGTCTGAAGCCAGCCCAGGCAGGAAAATCAGTGAGACTCTGATCTCCAATGAACTACCAAAAAAGCCAGAAGTGGAATTTTGGCTCAAGTAGCACACACACACACACACACACACACACACAAACAAATTATCTTCAGAAGTTTTTTTTTTTTTTTTAATTTTTAGGCATATGGGTTCCTCAACAAAGAATATTATAGTTTCAGTTACTAAAGAAATAAACACAAGAGTTAATGACTGCCCATTTGGATATGACTAGGAGTGATCTTACATGGACACAAAAGTATAATTAGATGTATTTTTCATGAGAACTTCCCAGAACTGTCAGTCAATATAGGCTAAATAGATATACCAACCTGTTAGAGATTGCATTTATTTTCACTTATATCTCAGCAACATGAAGAAAGAGCCAGGGAATGTGAGTTAATTTTCTAAGTAAAATGATAATAGCATCCCAAACCCACTTAGACAATTAATACACATGAAGTAGTATGAGAACATGTACTTACTTCCCTTCCCTGGTCCCCCTTCCACTTTTGATGAAAAATTGGGGAAAGTAGTAAAAATGGAAGCCTCTTGGCCTCCAAAGATACCTGGAAGTTATTTCAGGACTCTCAGAAGACTTCTTGACCTACTTGTATGCAGGGGAAATAAAAGGGGTGGGGAGGAAAAGTGGCAGAAATAATATGTAGGGTTTTCAGGTTATGAAAATTAAGCATTTATGCTTCAAATTTTATACAGAACCTTTCGCGCTCTGAGATAGATAATTCCATAAGTTTCTCTTTGCCTTTTGTCACTTACAGTTTTAAGCTATGATGATGGTTCCTTTCTCCTGAGGTAGCCGCTCTTCATTACTAGGAAACCAATCCAGACAGCCAGAGATGCTAAAAGATGACAAGTAAGGCAGAGTGTGCTAAAATGACTGCAGGCTCTATGATACCAAGCAGTAGGCTGGAAACCAACATGCACAAGAGAAAGTCATCAACACAGGACAAAATGGAAAGGCTACATAAAAATTTAACGTGCAAAGATGAAACCCAAAACTCACAATGATCCTCTCCTTTATTGGTAACTCACTTAAAAACATTAGCCAGACAAACTAAATCACTGTCTTTCTGGAAAGCATGTTCAGATTCCACATACTGCTTCTATAGTTTTCATTTTTTTTAATTTTAATTTTATTGTCAAGGTGATGTACAGAGGGGTTACAGTTATACAAGTAAGGTAGTGAGCACATTTCCTGTATAAAAATAAATTAGTCAAAAAATAAATTAATTAATCTTTAAAACAATCAGATTTTACTTTTGTTTAAAAAGAAAAAAAAACAGTATGCTGTGTGTGGTGGCTCATGCCTGTAGCCCTAGCTATTCCGAAGGCTGAGATTTGAGGATTGCAGTTTGAAGCCAACACAGGAGGAAATCCATGAGACTCTTATCTCCAACAAACTACTCAGAAAAATCCAGAAGTGTCACTGTGGCTCAAGTGGTAGAACACTAGCCTTGGGCAAAAAGAAACTCAGGGAGAGCTCCCAGGTCCAGAGTTCAAGCTCAGGACTGACAAAATACATACACACACACATATATACATACATACATACATGCATACATGCACACATGCACATGCACATACATACATACATACATACATACGTATGTACGTACGTACTAAAAAAGGTAAACAGCCATCAGGTCCTTTGGCATATATGCTCCACACTTAGATTACATAACTGGAAGTCCCATACTAGTCAACCCCAATTGTATTTTCATGTCCTGGAAGAGGATCTTCTCATAATTTTTTCTTTTCTTCAAGTGATGTTCATCACCTATTTATCCTGGTCTCTGCACTGACACTAATCTGCCTTGAAATTGGCTGATTCTGTTCGAGCCATGTTTACAGGGAAGTGAGTTTCATCAGGCTGTCCTGTTCATAGACCAGTTTATGCACCATAGCAGAGAGATTATTAAAAACTATATATTACGTGCATATACTTTAAAACGACTCAACTTGGGAAAGATAAATGTATCATATCATCATTTCATTGCCTAGGTTGTAGAAAGAGACCAGGTAGGACTATAATCTTGAATGGAAATTGTTTCCTAAATATCTTATCCTCTGTAAGAAGCATTTAGCAACTGTTAGTGCCCAGGAGACAAAGGCTAAAGGAAAAAAAAAAACTGTGTGTAATAGAAAGTAGAGAGGAATGAGAAGAAAGAAGAAAGAGGTTTATTTAAATTATCAAGCTGAGCATTAACCACAAGGAGAGAAAAACAAATGTTCTATGTTTTGCACAAACATCAATTACATCTAGTAATTTAGCTGATTCCTCTTACTGAACAGGTGCTCTGACTGCAGTGAAAAGTGAAAAGCATGTACACACTACTCTGGCTCCTGTAAAAGGTCCCAGGGGTCCTCAACTTGCTCTAAAAAAGACTTCCAATGTATCTTGACACTGTCATTATCGATGGTTTTAAGTTGAACTCCTACCATGTAGGTGGCATGGTAAGAATGAAACCCAGCCCAGAAACTTGCCATTGTAAGAAGTTGCAAATCTGAGGCAAAGAGAATAAACTCAAAGAGAAATTATGTGGATGGGTATGGATTTACTTATGTAAAGTCAGTTGAATTATGCTCGACAAGTGAAAGCAAGATGAATGAATTAAGATAACCACAAACTCTAAATATAAACAATAGATTTAACTTGCTCATGGACATAGCCTAAAACTCCTAAAGAAGTAAAATTAGTCATAAATTTAATTCTTAGACCCTTTTCTATGTAGATGGTAGAAACAAAATAAAAGTAAGATTTAAAAAAAAACAGCAGGGAAAACTAGAGCCTTGCTAAATTACAAATATATTAAGTAGCTTTTACAAAAATAAAACCTGACCATACACACATGAGTAAAGAGAACAAAGAATATATACTCTTTGCAACAATGTTTAAAAGCTATAGAATGAAGTAGACTTACATAGGAGTTTATTTTGTAAAAAGGTTATGACATCAGTAAATGAAGCATCTATCAATTTGTTTTTCTGTGGTTCCCATCACAATACCTGAAGTGAAAGGACTTTTCTTTTTTTTACTGTTTGTCATTTTATTATCTTCATTAAAAAAGATCCAGGGCTAAGGATGTAATTCAGTGGTTGAGCATTTATCTAGCACGCGCAAAGCCCTGGGTTCAATATCCAACACTGCTAGGAAAAACAGAATTCCAGAAAAGACCTTTATCATTCTTTGTTATTTTCTACCTTGATTACAAATGTGAGCCCAGAAGAGGAGATTTAAGTGAAAGCAATATTTTGAGGTACTGCATTATCGGTGTGCTTCAGACTTCATCCTTCTAAGCCAATTTAAAGAACTAAAGTTCTGGTTCTTTTCCTTATAGTTAATTCTAACATTCTCCTTCTTGAAACTCTTCCAGGAACATAATTCTCTTAGTATTCTTGCCTTCTTTTGACAATGAACAGCTATATTCCCTTGTCTTATGGAAATACATATCTCACAAAGTATTTATGTAGATAAAATTCTTTCTCTATAGCTCTAGTTGGAGACAGTGATTTAGACAAACAAGTCATACGTCGATACCTTGGTTTCCTCGCCTGTAAAACCAGAGTAGGAACAGTTATCTGTCTGATATTAAGGTAGATATGAAGATAAGTATAAATGTAGAGATAGCTTCAAAACCATCACAAATGCTACAAGAGCCTGGCATAATTAATCTCTTCTCTGATAATACTAGTTCCTCCTTGATATAATCTGAATTCTGCTCTCCAAAAAGCAACCTCAGGAAAAAATGACATTCTTCAACTGTTTCCAAAGGAGACACCTCCAGAGGGAAAATTTATAGTTTCGCGTCAAATGTTAGTGATCTGGGATTTCTAGTTTTGACCACAACTTTATCTCAAAGGTAAATTTTTTTCTTAAATGGTTATACACATAAGACAAAAATCATAGATGCTCTACAGCCATAGGGCTGGACGAGGCTCACCACAACCACAACTGCTTTCAGAAACTGTTTCAAGAAATAATGTGACCAAAATTTGTTTAGTCATTTGGATAGTTTATGTGCCAGCATTTATGGGCATTTTCCACACCAATAATCATAGATGCTTGCAACCAGTTGGGTTCTTAATGCAAAATTTTTAACAGATGTGTGGGTGGGTCAAGAGGGGAGTGTGTAATTGAAATGAAGCTATCATTGTACATATTTTACTACCTTCTGTTGTTTCAATAATTGTGAATTACTTAGTATGGCACTCTTAGCGCTAAGAATATATTTTAAAGCAATGCTGTAAAGTGAGTACCTTGATCAAATGGCTTCCATGTGTTTGGGGAGGGATGGCATGGCATAGGACCAGGGAACAGAGCTATAGAGATCAAAGGTCTTCAAATCTCTTAGCCTACATACATGTTTGTCTAGGCTAGTACAGAAAACTTTTTTTAGAAAAGAGTGAGCCCACATTTTTTTAAGTCAGTGTGCAGATGATCTAAGATTTAGATAGCTAGCATCTCATAAAAACATGATAATACCTGCAACAATGTTAATAATATTCATGTCCCACTTTACAGATGACCATGAGACACTTCTTAAGGTGGGGCCTGTGTTTTCCAGTTATCCACAGTCCCAGTCCTATTCTCTCTCTATTCTTTCTACAGCACCACCTTGTCCTCTTCACTTACTTGTGTGACCTGCTTGGGATTGCTTTGGCATTTTTTTCTGAGACACCCACCTCCCCCTGCACAAATAATATTGAAGACTTTGACATATGGCAGATGCTTAGCAAAGATCTATGAATAAATGAGTCAATGAAGAATCAAACATTAAAAATCATCCAGGTAGGCAAGTCCAAAGTATATCCCAGGCTATTTCTTAAAGCAGTTACTTTGTGTACTAACAGTTTCATAGAAGTATAAAGTTTATTTTGAAACAGATTTCTTAAAATTAAAGCAGTTTGCGTAAACTTCATTTATACCAATGTTCAGTGTACTCTAAATCATAGTACCCATCTGAGATACAAATTTGATAGAGAATGTAAATGCATGCAAATACAGACCTCATTCTTGAGTACAACTAAGTTAAGTAGCACATGATTATTTCTAGCATGGAAGTGATTTAAATACCCTATGAATACTCTCATATTCTTAATCTGAAAGTTGACCTCACTCAAGCCAGCTGCTTTAGAAATTATTAAAAGCTGATATTGATGTAAGGGAAATGGGGAAATGGAGGCCTCCAACAACATGATCTCTTGTGTTTTTTTTTTTTCTTTTTCTTGTGTGTGTGTGTGTGTGTGTGTGTGTGTGTGTGTGTCCACAGGTGCACCAGTCCCAGGGCTTGAACTGAGGTCTGGGTGCAACCCTTGAAATTTTTTGTTCAAGGCTAGCACTATACCACTTGAGTCACAGGACCACTTCTGGATATTTGGTAATTCATTGGAGATAAAAGTCTCAAGGATTTTCCTGCCTGGTTTAGTTTTGAACCATGTTCCTCGGGGTCTCAGCTTCCCAAGTAGCTAGGATTACAGGCATGAGCTACCGTCCCCTCCTCCCCCCGCCAGAAACAGATCTGTTTTTAAGGGTTTAAATGGTCTTCCACAACGTTTAGGGAAGCATCAGACACCAGCCCCAAAACACTGCTGCCAAAGAGCTGCACAGATAGACTCTTGAGCAGAGGATGCCCGAGAGCTGGCACAGGGCCTTTTCAATGTAAGAGGACTGGTGTGTGAGTGAGCAGAACTGGCAGTCTAACAGTACAAAGACAGGGAGATAATGGGCTGGGAAGGTGGCTCAGTGGTAGAGTGCTTGCCTTGCATGCATGAGGCCCTGGGTTCGATTCTTCAGTGCCACATAAGTAGAAAAAGCCAGAAGTGGTGCTATGGTTCAAGTGGTAAAGCACTAGCCTTGAGCTGAAGAGGTGAAAAGCAGTACCCAGACCCAGAGTTCAGGCCTTTGACTGGCCAAAATCAAAACAAACAAACAAAGATAGGGAGATGAGGTAAAATCTGAGGTTGAGAATAAGCCATCACACTTCTGATCCTCCACCAAAAGAAAAAGAGCTGATGGTCATTTTCCCCTTGTCAAGTTCAGAAAAATAACAACAACAACAAAAATAAACCAAGCTTTTTTTTGCCTGATTTTTGTTTTTCTGAGTAGCCACGAGGAAGCACTGAGGAAGTAAAAATCTGTCAAATGTAATGTTTCACATCAGAAGCAGTGAAAGCCAGGAGGAGAGATGTGAGAAACTAACCCACAGAAGGAACCATAGCCTGCGCTCCCTGTTCATGCTCTTAGTTAGCAGTTTCAGTGGAATTTCTCCTTGTCCACAGACGTACATTAGCACCTGTTCTGAATGGTTTTGAGAGCTGCTGAGTGAGCCCACGGTTGGGAGAAGATACTTTTCAGATTGATACTGGGCCATTGGGTGCACTCCACACTGTCAATCATCCATCCTGGACTGTCAAAACAAAGCCAGACTGTTTCCAGGAGGCAGTGCCTTCCCAGCACAGGACTGGACTTGGGCATCACGGCATTCTGTGGCTGTGCACCAAGAGAACAAATCTGTTCTTTCTGGAAAGAGACAAGACTTCCAGCCAAACACTTTGATTACTCTAATGTGGTCGATCATGCCAAGACTATGATGGGGGAACTGCATTGCTTCTGAATTAAAGTCCAGCCTATTCAGAGTTCATAAGATACATCCAGGTTTGTCAGAGATTTTCAGACATCCAGAGCACAGGTGCTCAACTCTGCCTTCAGCTTAGAATCACCCGAGGACCTTTAAAAACTGCCAATACTCTGGGCCTTACTGGACTCAAAGTAAATCTGACTTCTTGGGAAGGGTCCTCATATCACCCTCCCCTAAGGTAATTCTAAACATTCAGAAGGGTTGACCCACAGGTCTACAAGGATCAAAAGAAAAAAGGAAACAAGATTGGATAGGAAATAGTAACTGAAAATAAAAAGGTGGAGTAAATGACAAAGTCATTGCTATGAAAGGCCCCTCCTCCACCAGCAGATTATTAGGAATTTACACTAAGTTACCCGGACAGCTCAGATCTAATTTCTCCCTTGACACTGCTGTCATCTCTTTCCACCTTAACACTCTTCTGTAACTTATAATCCTTTTTAAAGCTACTCTATACTAGAATTATGTTCTACCTTGTGGAGAATACTTGCTTCTCATAAAATGATTACTTGATTAGCATAAAACCATAAGACAAAGCAAGGTATGCATTTGTTCTGTCCTTTCAGTCCTTTTCCTGACTAGCTCTTCAAATAATTAAACTTGAAAGACACAAAAAAAAGACCATCTTGTTTCAAATCATACTGTAAGCCTGGGTATATTTTACTTGCTTCATCCTTCATCCTTCCTGAAAATGCCAACACCCATGGCCAAGTTAAAAACCATGAGGCTCTTTTATCAAAGACCTATTTGGAAGATAATATGGATTGTGAGAGATTATATATAAAAATTGCTCATTCATAATCATCTTCTAAATAGTGCTGTAATTGGACAAGTTACTGAAGCTTCTACCCCCAGATTTATAAGGAAAGGCAAAGAGAATGGCTATCTTCTGGTGGTGCCAAGAGGCATTGGGACAAGAAAAGGAAGACAAGAGGGCCGGTGGTTAGCATTCAAAGAAATAGGGCAGGAGAGGAAGAGGAGAGAGGAAACTATGAGCCAGGTCACTGCAGGGTGTGACAGTAAGGGGTTTGGGTAACTGTGCCAGCTGCTGTAATCACCACCATCCACCAGCCAAACCCTTACACATAAGCTCAAAGATTTAACTTTTTTTTCAAAAGTTAATTTTTTAAAGCAAAACCCAAGTTAATAAAATGTTCCAGTAATCCCCTATCATCAAATTTTCCCCAATTTGTGGTATGGAACTTCATTTCTTCATATTTTTAGCTACGAAGTCAGGGCCTACTTTCTTCCAACCATTCTCTCATTCTGCCCTAGCCATCAGAGAGCATTCCACAGAAATGCCCCACAGGCTTGGCAAATGGGAGCCTCTCCCTCAGGCTGTATACACAGAGGTGCTCTACTAGAAATTAGGAAAGCACAAAAGAATGAGACACAAATCACTACCCACAAACACAGAGGACATTGAGGCCTTTCCATTGCTCCATTGTTCATTTCCATGACCTGGTTACTAAAGTAGACTTTCAGCCAAAACAGCGGCTAAGTGGGTGCGCCACATTTTTTTTTTATTACTGTATCTCATATCAGATAGTTTGATTTTGTGCAATTTGTGGTATATGGCTGGATTACAAGAAGAAACAACATGGAATCAAAGAAAATATGGAAGAAGGAGGAAGTGGAGTCACTGGTCCCCCTCTTTAGTAGCCAAAAAAATACACTGTAAAAACCAAGATTAAACCTTTGGTGTTTTTTTTTTTTTTTTTTAAACTTCGATTACACAGTTGGGTTGGTTTGTGAATATGGTAATAACTGTAACCTTTAGACTGGAAGGCAGGATGAGCAGATGGAACCTAATTAATAGTGAAATATTATTAATCTGTCTTCCTCTGAGGAGAAAAGTCAGTCATACTTTACAAAGGAATTTCTCTGTACAATAAAGGCAGGAATCACCATAGGACTGTGGCTCACTATGAAACAGGTATGTGTGATATAAGCCTGTACCAAATCCAGTACCTAAAATCATTGTATTCTATCATTTAAAGCTTAATGATACCATTAACATGAAGTTGGTTGTTACATCTCACCATGTACCTATTTAAAGTAATTATTTAATAAATTTTTTCTGTAGAAAAGGAAGTACTAATTCATTTTGGGGAATCTGGGAACGGGAAAGCTAAAATTAATTTCCTATGGACTAAAAATTATAAATGAATTTCATACCCATCTGGATAGCCTTCCTATAATGCCAGGAGACAAAACACCACATACAGGATATGAACTACAGCCATGAATTAAAAGTACAAGATCAGAGAGTCTGAGATTTCTTCCCCTGCTCCATTTTACTACCACTGGCAGTATATATCATAGAGAAGTTAATGAAACCTTCCCAGCCTCACTATCCTAATTTCTAAAATAGGGATAAAATTCATACTTCAAACTATGTGGGATATAATGATCAATAAATAACACCTGAAAGAAAATTATATCCAGGCTTAAGAAAATAAAAGTAAAAAATAGCATACTTGTATTGGTAGATAGTAATAATCAAGAGACATCTAGAAGTGATAATCCAAAGAGTCCAAATATTATTTTTTTTCTTAAATTGCTTAGAAAACCAATACTCCTTTCTTTCGGCTACAACTTGTCAAAACAAGACTGAAAAATAAAAACAAGAAAAACAAAAAGGTATACCTAAAATTATTTTGTTATAAAAAAATAATTTAATTGTGCCAAAATATAAAATGAACAACTGTAAGCGATTTAGAAAAGTAGTGTTAATGACAGATCTCTAGCACACTTTCTTCTAAAACTAAGACTTTATACTCTTCAACCCCTAATCAGTACTGTTCTCTACACAATTTGCAGATACCTTGAAGATATAAGGTATCTCATACCTTGTATGAGTGGCTAATATCTCTTTCTTTTCTCTATTTCTACCCTTGCAGTATGAATTTTGAACTCAAGGCCTTGCCCTTGCTCGGCAGTCACTCTATCTCTTGAGGTAGAATCTTACTTTATTCTTGAGTGGGCCTGGACCATGACCCTCTATTCAGCTTTCCCCACTTAGCTGAAATAATAGGCATGAGTCACCTCACTAAGCCATTAGTTGAGATAGAATCTTGCAAACTCTTTTTGCCCAGGCTAACCTCAAACTATAATCCCCTGCTCTCTACCTGCCATAGCAGCTAGACGTACAGGCTTGAGCCACACCTCCTAAGTCAGTTCTGTGTGGTCTTTTTTGACTGGACTATTTCACTTAGCATAATGTCCTCAATGTTCATCCCCCTGGTAGCATATGGCAGCGTTTTTCTCATTTTAGGCTACATACCATTCTACGTACCACATCATACCACATTTTCTTTATTCATTTATTTTGGACATTAAGATTGCTTCTGCCTCTTGAGTCTTGTGATTAATTCTGCAAGATGGAAGAGCTAATTCTCTTAATAGAAAGTGCTAACTAAATGTCTTTCATTTTTTGGTAATTTATCAATAATAATTATAATAATTTGAAAAGGAGCCCAAATCTATATCTGGCCTTCCAATGCTGGAAAGTAATTTAACTTGAAAAATTGAAGCATCCCTCTCTTCCAGAAACAGGAGACATGTTGAATTAGCAGGTCTTACCAATACTCCTCTATCCTTCCTTGTCCAAAGCTAACAAGGAAAAACTACTGATAATTCAAGTTTTGTTACCACTGAGGCTTTAGAAAAAAAAACAAATCAACAAAAGAGTCATAAAGTAAAATCTCACTAGCACTTAGAACAGAAATCTGATATTTAAAAAATTGAATCAAGTCAATCAATACTCCAGGACTTTAAGACCTAGCATCTAGTTCTGGCACCTAATAACTATGTGGCTTTGAGTAGGTCGCTTAACTTCTCTGTGTTTATTTGTTCACTTGTACATTGGGATTAATAACACTTCTTTCAGGACTGGTGCAACGATTAAATGGTATACCATAGTTAAACAGCCAAGCACATAAAGCATTTTAGAAAATAGCTTATTATTTGAAAACTGGATTTGAAATATTCTTTTAAAGATACACCTCCAAAAGGGAGGGTTAAAACTCAGTAAAGAGAACGGAAACTAAAATTTTAATCCTTTTAAAGGTTTAACTAAAATTAACTGTCAAAGAAAACTAATGTCCTATATGCATACATACCATAAGGTATACATGAGTAGGCAAAGAAAGATGATAAATACAGCCTCCTGTTGGTCAAATTTGGTTTCTATCAGACAACCTAACAAATTCCAATGTAAGCTTCCACTCAGCCAACATTACTTGGAAATGAATTCTTCTTCCGCAAAATTATTTCCTTCCACTGGCACTGACCCATCACCACAAACATCAGCGAGTTTTTTCAGAGCACTGAATTAGTATCTGGATGGGAATGCTGAAGAACATCTTGAAACACTGCCATATCGTATCACACAGAATATAGCTTGGAAAAATATTACTTTTCACAAACAAAAATCTTGGCTAGTGAAAGGGGGAAGAGAGAAGATTAAAACAAAATATCTCCCAGGAAAAAGTGCAGAAAAGGAACTGAAACAAAAACACTGAGAATTCAGTGTACTCAAGGCTTGTGCATTGTTACTGCTTCCAGGAGATGCATTCTGAATATCACAAGATGAATTTCAACAGACCATGAACCAGAGATTTTCAACATGATAAAGAGGAAGCGATATATATTCAATTTTTACAAGCACTGAGTGAGCAGAAAACTGAAAATTCTTCAGCTGCTGATAATGTGCTGATAGAAGTACATCCCCTACAGAATTCCTAATGAAGTACCAGGAAAATGGAGCAGCATTAAACAAACTAGAGATTTAATAATTACAGGTAAGCCCACTAACACGGACCTCTAACAACTTCTACAGTTTTATTTTTTTCCATTTTCAGATGAGATGACCATTAAAGGTCATTTAAATAATTTATTCACCATTTACAATAACCCTTTAAAGTCTTCAAAGACAAAAGAACCTTAATATGATATGTGTAGAACACTTATTTACTGAGCACCTCCCCACATCAAACTCCACGCCAAGCACTAAACCTCCTTCACCACACCTCTCTCTGCAGAAGACACTGTATTATTAACCACTTTTTCAAGATGAGGAATCAAAGTAGTCACAAATAATTTTCCCTTCTAAAGTCCTGCCCTAGATTCTGTATCCTTTTTAAGATATAATTCATAGTAATTGGCTCTTACACTCAGGGAAAGTAAATAAAGATGGGGGGGGGGGGTAATGACAGAGACACAGCAAGGAATGAATTGAGTTTATCTATGAATGGAAGAAACTCTTTAAAAAAATCAAGGTCCTTGGCAGAGCACCAACAGCTTACACCTGTAATCATACTCAAGACACTAAAACCTGAGGATCATAGTTCGAAGCCAGCCCAGAAAGAAAAGTCTGTGAGACACTTATCTCCAAATAATCAGCAAATAACTGGAAGTAGAGTTGTATGTAGCTTGAGCGGTAGAGCACTAGCCTTGACCAAAGCAAAAAAAGTAGCAGCGCAGGGGCCCCTAAGTTCAAGCTGCAGGACTGGGACAGGGAAGAAAAAAAAAACAAGGCCAACTATGGGCCACAAAATCAGATATACAAAAGATAATAAAGATCTGTGAATAAAAATGGATTTGTTGTTTTGAAAAGCCTGGATTATAAATTTACTCCAAAGCAGCTTCTGAACTTACAGATAATACAGATCAACATATGGATGAATCCAGAATAGAGGATCAGAATTATCAACTCTGATCAGGATTCTGTGGATACAAACTTGTTCATCTCATTATGAATTTTTTATTTTTAAATATTAATATAAGATCTTTCTTTCCAATCAACTAATAATCTAATTGAAACTTTAATGGAAAATTTGTAATAAGCTAAATTCCTTACATCTGACTGGAGTATGACTCATGTAAAATACAAGAAATCTTGATCAGAGACAGCTTATAGTTCAAGGCATTGCTTTCCTAGTGAGAAAAACATTGTGGATATTATTAAAGGAGAGTAAAACAAAGCATTCCATACTCAGTTTTCCTGTGGCCTAGGTAAGGGCAAAGAACAGATGATAGAAATGAGAAAGCACATATTTGAAGCAATATGTCCACAATGCTATTCATTACAGCACTGTACATACAGAAATACTGCAAACAGCCTATTACTCTTCCACACAATAAGAGCATATAAAGTTGTAAAGAATGAAGAAATTTCTCAAATATCTACAACTTAAAAGGCAAGACATAGAACAGAATATATAATATTCCCTGAGTACAACAGGCTCAATAGAGATTATAACAGTATGTATTTGTATATGCTTGCACAAGAACAGAATACTCAAAAAGCTAATAAAGGTAGCTCATTTTATAACCTATAGTTGAGGAAAGGGCAACGGACACAAATAGAAACCAAGATTTCTTGGTATCTACCTTTTTAGATCATATTGATTTTTGAAACTTATGAATGTATGAATATTAAAAAGGAATGTAAAATAGAACTGCAGACAACTAGAAAATGATAGAAAACTTTTGGTAATATCTAGCAATCATAACTAGCACTGCAGTCTAGAAAGATTCATAAAATATTTTATGAAAAGTAACTACCTATGGTGCACCTGACAAAAGTTCAGTGATCTGATAAGGGGGGAAAAAGAATTGTCCAAGTGTTTTTTTCCAAGATGAGAGTGCTGTGTGTGTGTGTGTGTGTGTGTGTGTGTGTGTGTGTGTGTGTGTGCGCGCGCGTGTGTGTGTGTGTGTGTGTGTGTGTGTGTGCCTTGTAGATACCCAATGAGGGAATATGGGGATATGGGGGGAAGTATCTACTGTAGTCCAAAGTGGCTTCTTTCCCTGAGGTCTTTAATCTCATGGTTCCTTCCAACCCCAATTTTTTTTTAAAAAGGAGGGGGGCTATAAAAAAGTAGTCAGACTGAAGAAATGATCATTATAACAAAACCCAGAATGACAGAAAACCTTGGATATTGAAATTTTCATGATGTCATCAAGATCTCAAGTGAGTGATTAGTGCCAGTCAGAGTTAATCACAGGCTACTTCCCAGAGGAAGTGAAATTGAGCCAAAGTTTGCAAGTGACAAAAGGAAATCGAATGCCAAGTCTACAAGAGATGAATTACAGTGGGCTTCACAGGGCTATGTGAAAAGACTGAACAGTGGCACTGAAGCTGAAGTGTGGGCAACTGTAATGACATGCATTTAAGGGAAATGAACATAAATTGCAATTGGAAGATGATCAATGGACTACAGAATGACAGCTACAGCCTGAGAAGAGGAATAGCTGGCCTCTGATGACCATTCTCTATGGATTACAAGAAAATATACTGCTGTTGCTCAAATGCCAACAATAAACTAAAGATAATCAAGAAAGTTATTTTTCAAATGTTTCCTTTTCAAGATACAAAGTATGTTCACACTTGGAGTTCCATCATAAATCTGAACTCCACTCCTTAAAGTGCTAGACAGTCCAGAGAAAATAAACATCATTGATCAAGATAAGGAGAACCAAAAACTACTGTGAAGATTGGAATCTCTTTGCATAGAATAATGAAAGCTGAGTAAAGCAAAGATCAAATTATTGTCTTCAAGTATGGTAAATACAAAATATAAAGCCAATAATTCTTTATATGTAGTATGTGGCAACCTTAAAGGGCTCCTTACCTCTAAAGGAGATACATAATAAATCCCAAAGTAAGTGCTAAAGAGGATTAGATTGCTTCATAGGAAATACATTCATATTATATTATTACAGAAATAGAGCCATTTGTAGAGTGTTCGCAGGGAGGGCACTGACTGTCCACCATCTTTTGGTCCCATTGGCAGCAGATAACTCATAATGTAATACCAACTAGGTCTCAGCTCTTGCAACTTGCTGGCAAGGATGTCAGCAGGACTTTATTGTTAATCACAATGCACAGAACAAAGTAATTCACTGTATCTCTGATCATCAACCCTTTGGGATGCACCATCTTCTCAGGACTGCAGAACTAAATGCTATTCAGGAAAGAAAAACAACTCAAACATGTCAAGTCTACATAAGGACACAAGATTAGGAAGGTTAGGAATCTCAAGAAGACAGCAAAATAATATGAAGGAAAACCCTTTCGTCTGATTAGGCAATTAAGACACTGACCATATTTTTAATGGCCATATTGTTTTAAAGAATCTGCAAGTGTAAATATAAGAAGAAGTTGGGAGAGAGACAGACAGGGTGATCAAAGTGCATTATATACATATACATATATATATATGGAAACATCACAATGAAGCCTACCCTTATACAACTGAAATATGCTAATAAAATATCTTTACAGAAAACAGAAGGCTAAAGCAAAAGGAATACAAGTTCAAAGCTACCCTGGACTACATAATGAGATGCATAAAAAGTAAAAAAAAAAAAAAATTAAATAAGGTAAAATAATTTTAAAAAAGAAAAAAAACAGCTGCAACTGCTATAAAAACGCTTCTATGTATCAATATCATAAAGAAACTCCCTCTGTACAATAAGTACATATTAATTTTAAAAAATAAACAAGCATGGTACTTGTTACCTATGCATGTAATCCTAGCTACTCTGGAGGCTGAGATCTGAGGACCACAGTTCAAAGCCAGCTTGGGTAGGAAAGTCCATGAGATTCTTATTTCCTATTAACTACCCAAAAAGCCAGAAGAAGAGCTGTTGCTCAAAGGTTATAGCACTAGCCAGGAGCAGAAAAAGCTCAGGGATAGAGCACAGGCTCTCATTTGAGTTCAAAAGCCAGGACCAACACCAACAAAAATAATAAGCTTAAAGGAAATACTTATAAAAGGTAAGTACACTAACTCAGCACTTATTAGCAGCTATGCATTGTGCTAAAGACTATATTCTTTCTTTCTTTCTTTCTCTCTCTCTTTCTTTCTTTCTTTTCCTTCCTTCCTTCCCTTTCTTCCCTTCCTCCTTTCCTCTCTTCCTCCCTTCCCCCTTCCTCTTTCTCCTTCTCTCTTTCTTTCTCTTTCTCTCTCTCTTTCCTTCCCTCCCTCCCCCCCCCCCCCCCACTGGTCCTTGGGCTTGAACTCAGGGCTTGTGGATTGTCAATTGTCAGGATACACATTCCTTAATCCATGTTTTATTTCTTTTCCTTTTGGCTAATACCTTAATAGAATTGACAGCCAAAAACAAAACAAAAACAAACAAAAAACGTAATGAAATAATTTATGGAGGTAAAAGTCCCGTGCAGATGACTCATTAAGACAGTAAATGTCTTCTCCAAAACGTGTTTCACACTTTCCAGGAAACAGTTATTTTCTCCTTTGCAGTCTTAATGAATGTACTAAAAATGTCCTGAAGTTGCTGAATGCTAACAATGAACATTACTTTAAATTTAACATCCTAGTTATCTTCTATAAGAGATGTGAGCTCAAAAAGGTGGCATATAAGGAATGGGAATTTAGGACCACTCTGAAAATATGCACATTATTAATGCAATTCAAAGCAAAAGCTTGCTCAATGAGTAGTAGCTCTTTCATGATTTCATTGAATACAACACTTAAATTTGGTATGCTGACTGAGACTTCAATTAATTATCTTTAAAAATCTAGGTATTTATAAATGCTTATAACACTATTTTTTTGAGGCTTCATATCCAGGGTTTGTAATTCTATTACTTATGCACAGTCCTGTTAAGTGTTTGGACATGTACCCCTAACAAACAGCTGTTTCAAATAAGAAAAGAGATGCAGAAACTACAGAGCAAAGCCTCAAATCAATGCCTATTATCTGCCTGTAGAAGAGAAAACAAAACAAATTCTCTTTTTTTTTTTTTGGTCAGCATTTAGGAAATCTGGAGCATCTAGAACAAAATAAAGAAATATTTAAGCAAAATATAAACAGTGCTTAAAAAGTTCGGGCTGGGAAGGTGGCTCAGTGGTAGAGTGCTTGCCTTACATGCATGAGGCCCTGGGTTAGATTCCTCAGCACCACATAAGCAGAAAAAGCTGGAAGTGGCACTGTGGCTCAAGTGGTAGAAGAGTGTTGAAGAGGTGAGGGACAGCGCCCAGGCCCAGGCCCCACGACCAGCAAAAAAGAAAGAAAGAAAGGAAGAAAGGAAGAAAAGAAGAAAGAAAGAAAGAAAGAAAGAAAGAATGAAAGAAAGAAAGAAAGAAAGAAAGAAAGAAAGAAAGAAAGAAAGAAAGAAAGAAAGAAAGAAAGAAAGAAAGAAAGAAAGAAAGAAAGAAAAAAGAAAGAAAGAAAGAAAGAGAAAAAAAAGAAAGTTCATGTACTTTGTTTAACAGAAAGCAGTGGAGTGATTCACTTCCGTCCCCCTTTCCTGCCAAATACTACTCAGCTACCTGGAAATAAAGCAGTATTACTTTGCAATTAAGTCAGATTACTAATCTAGATTCAGCCCAAAATCTAGATTATCAAAGGAAGAAAAGTGGTTTCTAAAAATCAGAGCAGGCTTCTAATGGTTAAATATGGCAGAGGAGAGCAGAAATTGTCACAGAGAGCAAAAAGAAAGAGGGAAAAAACCTAATTAGAAGTGTACTGTGACTACAGGCTGTGGGCTTTGGGATAAAAAAGCCCTTGCTTTTGGCAAGAGGCAAGAGAACCAGCCACCTGGGGGAAGGAAAAAAAAAAACACCAAAACGTAAAGAAGTCAAGGGAAAGCTAAGAACCGCAAAGGCTCCTGAGTGCATTTCAGTATTACAAAAGAAAGAACTGAATAACTGGTGTTCTTAATGAGGGTCCTGGTTCATATTCTACCAGACCACCTCTTGTAATGACTGTGACATTTTAGAACTATTTGCAATGAAAGCAGTTATAACGGTTTCATTGCTTAAAGGATTAAGCAGATTTAAGCAGAATTCCTCCTTCCTGGACACTGTAGATACATTAGTTACTAGAAAGAAGGTTGTAGTTGAGGGTGTACTTAAGAGTCACTATTTCTTTCAATGGAATTATTCCGTGTTCTGCTCTTAGTTTAGACCAGAAAGAACACAGAATTCATTCTACTTTCTCAAGAAAATATCGTGGCAACTTTTATTCCTTGTTTTTCTATAAATTTAGAATCTTTTCCAAGAGACATGACAAATCACTGTCTGTGATATAGGAATGCTTACACTTAACATATTGATAGTCCATACCTTAACAGAATAGCACTCCTATTCTGAATGATACATAAGAACCAAAGGAAAGATTTCATTTTAGTCACTCATTTCTATTTAAAAAATGCAAGTTTATTTCCATTATTACCTTGGCTCACCTACTAACTACCCATCAAAAATATTAAGTCATCAAACTCGTCAACTGTATTTTCATACATATTTTCCATGCTTGGTAAACTGCATTTGTGAAGAAGAGAAATAGTAGAAGTGGAAGCCTGCTCAACTGCTCTCATCTCTCCTGCCACTCTCTCAGTGAGGAGTTGTGACTTACGTTAGCAAGTGAAAACTGGTAGGCATGAAATTTCTTTTGCAAGAGCAAGTCAAAATGATGGCGGAAATGTACTTCATATGTATAGTTTTACAGAGCTGCAACCTGGTTCCTGCTCATAGAAAAAAGTGAGCTAATCTACTTTGCAAGAGACAGTGACCTTTTTAAAGCAAGCAGTGATAGGCTTAGTCCTGACTTTACAAAAAGAATAGCAGTTCTTTATAACAGAATCATCAGGACAAGGTGAATTTGATAAGGACTAATTCAGGTACTCCTTTTTCAAG
Organism: Dipodomys spectabilis; assembly: GCF_019054845.1. Taxonomy (NCBI): domain Eukaryota; kingdom Metazoa; phylum Chordata; class Mammalia; order Rodentia; family Heteromyidae; genus Dipodomys; species Dipodomys spectabilis. The sequence goes on from NW_024870824.1 coordinate 651,594, forward strand.
GTGAAATGCACACATTTCACAAATCTGATAGGACCTGAACCAATAGTATTAAACAGAAGTGCAATAAACCAAGATAATCAATAAAGCCTGAACAACAAATTCTTTGAAAGCTTGACAGCCATAAAAGAATGGCTATCCACTGTCACTAATGCTAATCCAGATGTTTTGTTTAAAATGGACCGATTTCAAAAATGGATCCCATGTCTTACTTCTTAGCAGCAGTAAGGAACAAATGGGAGCTGGAAGAGAGAAACAAATCTCCAGTTTCCACAAAGGAGATAATTCAGTATTCTGCCTGCTTACTTTGGTCTTACCATATTAAGTAACAGTAATAATAACATTGGTAACTACACGGGAGATGTTACACATATAAGAAAAAATAATTAGAACTTTAATAAGTGAGCATAATAGAGCCAGTCACATTTCACTTGCCTGGAAATGTGTGAGAACACAGATGTGTGCTATTCTAGAGCTGCTCTTCTCAGGATTATTCAAACAGAAGTAGAATGTAAATGGAATGAATTGTGCATGTGTGTGAAACTTGAACACCCCTGGGACAACTGGATATACTCTACTAGGTGGAAACCAGTCCCTCTTCATATCATAGACATGTTCTCGTGGCTCACAGTCTCATTTATTTCATCAGCCACTTTAGGAGTGGTTAATGGCGGGATTTTTTGATAGGTCCACTAGCACCCAGAGGAACTCAAAATTTAAGTTTTCTCCTAATCTACAAATGGTGACCTTCTTCCTAGTCACAGGCACCTGCAAACCAGCAGCCTAATGACAGCAACTCACAACTAGTTAAGCTAGTTAATTCTTTCTAACTGTTTAATTTTTATCTAATAGGGCAGCAAGGGAAGGGACAGTGGCTCCATTGGGAGGAGAGCCATGTGGGACAAATTAGGTGCCCCTGTAAGATTTCAAAGCTGGGGGGAAAACACAGCTAACTAGAGGCAGCTGTTAGGATGTGGTTTCTGTGTTTATATTCTTCCCCTTCTCCCCCACCCCCAAAGCTTCTTATGGGTATTAGGAAGGAAAGCACTCATATGACCCAGCAGAGAGGATCAGCTCTCCTGAATGTAAGTGAGGCCACAGATCATAACTCAGCATGTTAAAGAAAAAGTTACCTGCCAGGAGAATGAGGTAAACTGCTGTAAACCTTTATTTGATAATTTTCTTAAACCCTCCTTCATCTAAGCACACTAATGCAGCAGAAAATTGCACTGTTAGCAGATAGCAGTCACGATAACCAAGAGAAACCTCCAGGAGCAATAAACGTGAGCTAACTGGAGATTTAAGACTGACCTACCAGCCTGCAAATGGTACATCCTGTTGCCTTTGTGACCTTTGCCCTTCCTCAACCCCCTCAGCAATTTCACCTTCAAACTCTTAACCCAAGGTTTCATTATGGCTCTCTGCCAGCACCTTTCTCCTTTCTTGGGTGCAAAAGAGGTTCGTTCTACTGATCTGTACATATTTTAGGAGTCTTGGCTTTCTTTCGGCTTTAACTGAGAATTAAAGTCACATACTATTTTAAATAACACAGAGAATGTATTGTTCCTACAAGAGACTCTCTTTCTCCTGCCTGCCCTGACCTCTCTTCCCTTCAATATTGTCCTCAATAACGGGCTTTCTTCCCTCCTCAAGCCAATATGGGGCACTGAGAGGAAGCAGGGGGGAAGGGAAGTATTTCTGTTTCTCTTGGCACTAAATAAAATGGTTTCTAAGGGATGGAATATCACTCCCATTTTAATAAAACTCCTGTTTCCTATACAATATCACTCAGGCCACTTCAAGGTGAGAAGGTGATCAGAAACAGACGAGCACCAGGCAAGTGCACTTGTAGACAGGACTCTGCACAGGCCCATGTGTCAAATCTGTGAAGCCAGACAGTCAAGCCCTCCACAACAATCCTCTAGCCACTCAGTTATGGTAAATCTAAAATGCCATGGGCTCAGACAAATGGCTACTGCAAATACCTAATACAAATAAAGTCAGTTTTTACTTGAATTTTAAGAAATCCTGTCTCAATCTCTGGTATTATCACCAAAGCATATGGAACATCAAAACCAATATTCTCTATCTTTATGATTTGCTTGCATCTAAAGGTTTCTTTTTTTAAATGTGGAGCAAAAAGAACATAAGACAAACACTGACCATTGCTCTTAAAGGTTTTTTTTTTTTCCTTCTCACTAGGTGAATGAGTAAATGAACCCACTTAATTCACAAATAGAAACAGTTCCTTCCATCTCCCTTTCAGATTTCCATCTATATGCATCTACCAGCTTTGTCTGAAAGTTCTATGATGTTTAAATCTCCTACTACTCTACCCATAGAGTGCATCCGTAACACTCGCGCACACGCGCGTGCGCACACACACACGCACACACACACATCTGTGCGTAGTTAGTAATGTGTGGCAGAATTTCTACCTAAATCACATACTGGATATATGCCCTTGGCAAGTTATGTAACACCTCCAAAACCTCAATTTCCTCTTCCATAAAATCAAGATGATAATTCCTGCCTCACAGGGCTACCAAATAATATTCACAATAGTCAGGGCACACTATATATGAGTTTCTATCTTTTCTCCCTCCCCAGGCACAATGCATTCTAATATTCTTTAAATAGACACTTTCTGTATGGGAAAGGTTTCCTGCTAAAGTTTGTTGATGCTGGAAATCATTCTGGTTTTTCTCTCTCTCTCTCTTTAGTGTCAGTTTCTTATTTAAATATTTCTTATCCCTTCTTTCATAAATTCATTATTCTATCTTAAAAAGATTAGTATTTTCTTACTTTGGGATGTAAAGATCTAATAACTAAATTAAAAATAGATATCCAATTAAAGCAACACTGTAAATATGGTCATCTTGTCACTAGCCTTGTTTTAAAGTTGTTGAAATAATGATATTTCCCAATGTACTGAAAGCCAGAATAATGTCTATATCGTAAAATACAAATAAAAATATTCCTGAACAAGATGGCTATGACTATCAGCAAATTTCAACGTATTAGGATAAAAGAAAATTGGAGACGTTGTGAACTTTCTCCCACCCTGATGTGGAAAGCAACTTCATAAGCACATAAAGCAATGGACAGCTCACTCAGTGCCTGTCTTAGAGAATGTTGCATTAGTATCTTCTCCTACAAACACTGCCTGTAGACTTGGAGTCCAGTTAATCAATACATTACCAAAACCATTTTAAAACAACATGGTTTATTTTACATTCTAGCCAGTTAATGTACAAACTTTTAGATCTAATGATTTTTCCCAAAGCTTTCAGATTTTCCTAACCTATTTTGCAGAGAGTAAAAAAAAAATAATCTGTTACTACATTTTAAATCAATACTCATCACAGCAGAGACTGTGATATCTGGTTGCTGAACCTGCAGCTCTTCAGCTCGAAGTTGAGCTTGTCCTCTTTTTCTTCTTCCTCAGTTCTCAAAAAAGTTTATCCCAAAGTTGATTCTAGGAGGAGGGGAGTATGTGATCATAGAATAAAAGATTAAAAAATCAAACTTCAGTGTTAAAATAGGCCTCACCATCCTTACCGTGCATGGCCCATATCTACAAAAAGACAAACTTCCTATATGTCTAAACATCTCCTCCTCTCGGTTGCTCAATGCTTCTAAAGCCGCCACCTTCACAATAAATACAGATAAGCTGCCAGAATCTGGTAGTCCAAACTATCTACTCTCCATCTGCTCCCAGACTGCACAGTTTTTAAAATTCAGTACCAAAGGGGGACAATGACGTTCGGCAACGTCAAAACGAAGAGCTCTTCTCTGAATAGGGCTGGCAATGTTATATCACTGTTGCTGCATTTAATTGTGAAGCATGATTTTTATTTAGGACATGGAATGGTGCAATCTTCCCTGAAGCAGGGGCTCCAAAACCTAAATGACAGATAAGGCCGCTTGGTTTCTGGTTTGCCATTCAGTATGCCTGCTTCTCACTTCAGTCTCCATAGGGCTCTGCACTTTCTAGATCCACCCAGCAGTCCACATCTCCTCTTGAGCAATTGTATTAGGAGACATAAGCAAGCCACTGAGGAAACAAAACCAAACCATATTCTGGTGGTGTGGCCCCAGCCTCAAACACAACTTAAAATAATGTCTTATCCATCACGGAAAATACACTGCTGAGAACCAAAGCCTCCCTCTCGTTTCACGCAGGCATACTTTCAAATCTGACGTTCCAAGCGGGAAGATTTTCCTGCCTGACATTCTCAGCTGAGTATGCTCCTTGCAAAATGTCTTCTTTGTTCCTTGTCACCGTGCAAGGCAGCCATGATTGGAGGGTTCCAAGTTTGAGAACGAATGGGGTGGAAGAAGGGAAGGAAGGAAGGAAGGAAGGAGGGAGGGAGGGAGGGAGGAGAGGGAGGGATAGGAAAGAGAGAGAAATGAAAGAGAAAGAGATAAATAAATTGAAAGACTCCTCAGAGCTGCAGATGAAGCCACACGGCAAGGACAATCTCATGGCAAGGACAACTTCATGGCGGTGCTTTACCTCCCTTCTGTGGAAGACACAGCCACAACTCCACAGCTAGGCTCACCCTCCACAAAGCGGCAGCAGAGGCCCACATGGAAAGAGCCTTCACCTTTTATCCACAATGGCACTAATGATGCCTCTGGCCTGGAGGCTTGGCTTATTCCAAGTGATCAGCTTCTGTGACTGTCCAAATTTCCAGCCAACTGAACACTTTAGTGAAATTGGGAGAATATTGTCTGATTGTAATATGTTTAATAAGTGGGACATTACAAAATTTCCTGATTTTTTTCCCCCTTCATGCTCTGAATTCTGAGCGTAGTGTCTTTTACTGGCAAAATTTAAATATTCCATCCATACTAAATATTCCAGCATAAATATTCCATACATGCGAAAAGAGAATAATACCTAAAAGCAAACAATCTCAATCAAGTGGCTATTAAATAAGAAGAAAATTGGAAAACCTCCAACTACTAAAATTACCCAGTACAATTAAAAGGGTGTCCTTTCTAAATTTCTATTAAAATGAACTCGGTTGTTATCATGTGTTACTGGATATAGATTTTACTCTCACTTTCAATCTCAAATAAGGAAACAAGAACGAGAATTTACTATCAATTTCCATTCGACATTAAGCAACCATCAAAATATTCCATTACACAAATTCCCTATAAAACAGTTAAAACTAGTCATCTGCAATGCGAACCCCAGCTGCCCTCCTCCTGTCTTCCTAGACTTGCCTTTCTTTGATCTTCCTCCTGGTTATTAACATTAGTGGCAGGAGTAGTAGATCTACATCAAAATGAGAAAAAATAATTCTTCAGCAGAAGAAGGCTTACAACGCAGCAAGCGGCCCTGAGTGCTGATCCCTGCAAAGTGGGGAAGCGGAATCAGCCCAGGGCCCATCTGAGAGCTGGGGACTTATCACCCTAGATCCTCACCTATGTCCACCATTCCATCTATGGCCTGAGACAAAGTGAACTATTCCTATTTACCTAGGATGCCCTTGCCCTGTTTCCCAAGGCCACAGGCCTCCAACTACACAGTCCCCCATCCTTCCACCTTCGTACTCTCCAAGTCACCCATGCCCCTACCCGCCACAGACTAAAATAAGATGACTGAACAGTGCCTCTTGAAAGGTCGCGATAACAAATCCAATTTACGATTCTCAAAAGGACAAAACCAAAAGGCGGAGGAGTCTGAATCTGAATAAGTTAAAAAAATTGCATTATCATTTAATTTTATTCATCAGCGAGATCACCTCTCATTTAAGAAGCTAGCCTAGATAGCAATGTTCAATAGAATGAGAAGGGGGAAAGGAGGGGGGGTGGAAGGGAATCCTACCTGCCCCTCCAAGGATAACCCTGAGTTAAATTCTGTTCTATTATCTCCATCCTTAAAATAGATAGCAAGATGTTCAAAGGAACACAGTGCAGTACAGTAGAGCTGCCGTCTTTCAAAGGGCCAGGGCAGTGATTTGAAGAGTTATTCAGGTCACAGAGAAATTACACTTCTTTATGCATCTATAAAAAATTCAGAGTTTTCCATTTTTATTAGCATTATTATAATATTGAAGGTTTTCAGGCATATCATGAGGGGAGCATTTACAGAGAAATGCCGGGCAGGCAGGCCTCACACCGCACCGGCTCCTCTTTATGAGCTTCCACAGCCTGGCAGACATTTTGAAAAGCCTAATAAACACATAGCACTTCGATCACAAGATCTTGTTAATTTATATACATGAAAGCCCAAAACTTCAGGTCAAAAGGCAAAGGATCGGTTATTTCCGTCAACCATTGGGTTCAAAATAATACCATGTCTATATAAAAGCAGACAACTTGGGACTAAGCTTTTCCTCTCATAGAATTTTCATTACACACACACACACGCATACACACACACACACACACACACACACACACTAAGAGACACACACAAACGGACACACATACACAAAATATCTCATTTTTAAAAAATCTTTCTGAAATTTTTGCTACTGATACACTAGAATTAGCCTTTGGATTCCTTGTTAATACACAGAGTGTCAAAATCACAAATTTCTGATATAACTTCATGAACATTTAAAAAGATTAGTTCGAATTGTGTCACCAACCGATCACTTTGTTCACATCTTTGTTACCTTCTCCTTGGCAATTTCAGGGGCAGCTCTACCCCTTCCATAATCATACTGAGACATAGGCAGATATTCAAAAGTGAAAGACCAAAAAGGTCATATAGGAAGCAGAGAATTTTCTAGCTGCACAGGTTTCGATCTCTAGTGTTTCAGTGTTATTCCCGCTGAGCCTTGCGTGCCAAGAATACCACTGGCGCTGTTCAGAGACACTCATGATGACTCAATGGAGAATCAGGAGACCTGGGCACTTAACTAGGAGCCTATTCCTAATGATATTCTGTCTCAAATCATTTCCATCCTCATAGAAACATGAAAGTGGGGCAATGACAGATATGAAGCCCAGCATGAGCTGCCTGGAAGAACTCTGCCTAGCAACACAGCTTTATCACTCCACCAAACATATGACCTTACAGACAAAAATAATGACATAAAAGCCAAGCTGGAAGTGCTCAATTTAAGAAGGGCTACAAAAATTACATCACAGAAGAGAATGTTTAAAATAGTGTTATGCTCAATAGGTAAATACAAATAAATATTAGTGGCTATTTTAATTCATAATGAGCTAGATACTCTGTACGTATGTACTTTTCTGTGTATACTAATGCATTATCTACAAAAATTTATGCTTATAAAAATCAAGTACAAGAGAAAACAAGTCTTGACCTAGTTTGATCCTCAATGTACGTAAAGGAGGCGGAGGTTACAGTATTATTTAAATATTGCAGATTTTACTTTATTTCATTAACACATACATTCAGAGTTCTAGGTTTTACTTGAACTTTATTTTCAAGGCAGATAAAGGTTTGGCCTACTGTGTCCACACTGGTCTTTCAATTGGTTTCAGAAATAAATATTGGTGAGAAAGCCGGCCAGGATTTGGATAGTTAGCATTGAAAGGAATTAAATTAGCTAGCCTAATGCAGCTGGAACTGAGTTGATTAGAGAAAAAACCATTCTAATGACTATGAATGGATGAAAGTGTAAGGAGTGGTTATTTCATATCATTTTCTTTACTGGGCTTCATGTGAGGAAAGAATGAGTAATTGCTTCTGTTCTGACTATGTAACAATGCTGACAACAATATATATTAATATATTATTAATATATAAAAGAGGGACTAGTGATGATTGATAGATATCCTTCAAATATATCTACTTTCCCAGAAGTTAAGGAAGAATTTTAACATAAATTCTCAATTTCTTAAATATTATCTTTGTTTGGGAAACACTCTTTTTTGGTTCTGGTTATGTATAAGAAACTATGTGAAATTATTTTGGGTTATTATTCTAGTAGTATATTTATTTCTCTTGTTCAATTTTTATATTTCTTATGAAATAAATTTAATGATACATATGTAAACTTGACTAATTATGCCTCCTATGCAATTAATGAATCATATTAGAGTAATATAAGGAGGTTCTACAAAAATCAAGAAAATAGATGGATCATTGAGGAATATCAGATAAAGCCAAACACTGGTTGGCTAAACTTACATCTAAGACAGGTAACAACCAGGAAAGCGTATTTGTAATTAGAACATGTAATCATCAATAAGTAGCCTGTATAAGTAAAAAGAAAGGCTAAGTAAAATTCCTTTTTAGAAGAGTATACTGAAATACAATTATAAAATAAATAAAAGCTCATCCTAAATATCTACCTTGACTGGACATTAAACTTAATTGGTAACTGTCAAGGATCTGATAGAATCAATGCTAATAAGTGATCAAGAAGAGAGTCTCTTTATTTAATCAGTATATGGATGCAAACAGAGGCATATCACTACAATGCACAGTGGAGAACTGGAACAAAGCTGTGAGCAGTTTTCTAACAGAAAGGCCGGGGTTGTGATATTACTGTCAGTCACTGTATTAATACAGGGGAAGCCTACTTAATGAACTGCTGAGAACAGAACAGAGCCAGTATGAGAATACATTTTGTGTTTACCAGACTGTAAAATCTGCAATAAGATCCCTGAATCCTCTTAGATGAATAAAAGTTAAAGGAAATAACCTTGCAGACATTCAAACTCAGTAGCAAAATTGGAAGTAAAACAAATAGTTTCCAAAGAAAATTTCTGAAAGACTCATTGCTTTGGCAAAAGCTGCAAAATTTGCCTCATCATGTGTGGTGATAAAGTTACACAGCAACCAAAGGTAATTTCCTAAAAGACTTGAAACTCTGTGACTTTGATAATTTTCTTTTGCAATAAAAAAAGAGCAGAGCGCAAGAACGATGTAGGAAAATCTTAGGAAAGGCAGCGATTTTATTCATTTTTATTAACCAAGCAATATAAACTTGAATTATTGATAAAAGTTTATTTGCTAGTTACTCATTTCTAAGAGTCTTACGCTAATAAAAATAAAATCTCAAGTGTTTTATAAAAGTAACGGGCCTGGAAAAATTACTCAGACTATTTTTAATATCATAAAAGTTCCTTTTTATTTTCATGCCTTTGGGGATGAAGAAATGATACTCAAGTTATTAACTGTAATATGGGCAATGTAATGACTACAACCAAATTAAAATAAACATAATCTCCAAAATGTCTTAATATATTAAAAATGAAGAAAACACCAAAAATTCTGCTAAAAATTAGTGATCAGATGGCACAGCATGGCCCTTAGTATGTGAACTTCTGTTCTCTCTCCATTTCTTTCTGACAGATCATGCTTCTAAAGTGAAATAAATTAAAAACAATTTTTAACTGACTGATAGCTTTTTAAACACAGTGCACCTTGAAAGAAATCATTTACATAAAGTATTCGAGAGTTACATTACTAAGTTAAAAATCAAAGTAATGACCCCAATAAGAGATTCCTGAGTCACTAAGTAATTTCAAATAAATGAAAAGAGAATGAAAGGCATTTTTCTTGCCGGATGATAGACTCCTGATTAAATCTTCTTCTGACTCTAAAGCAGGCCTTGGAGTTCTAACAGCTCTTCATTTCAAGTAAGGTCATCATGAAAAGAATTATTATCAAATAAACCCAATCAGAAAAGACTCAAAAGTTTCTACAGCCTCCACTTCCATAACATTCGCAGGCATTGTGATTGACAATACTGTAAAACACAAGGATAATTAAACTGACATGAAAATAACTACCCTGCATAAATCCTAAAAGCAGTTTATCTAACCTTTTGATCCTCAGAGAACTCATAATTGTCCTAGCACCTGTTCCTACTCACAATCGATGACCTTCATAAAAAGATTAACACCCAACTATCCCACCCTGGATAGTTTACACACATAATCCACATCCCCTACAATATCACGGCTGCGCTAATTATGAAGAGAATGCTTCTTGCTAAAACTGGCTCACAGCAGCTTCAGCCTTTTCCCAAGGCATGAGAAAGAACTGAATGGGTTTTCCAGATGGAAGCTTTGTGATAGTAAGATAAAATTGAAATTTTACTTTAAAACCATAAAGCACTGAACATTTAACATAGGTTGACAATATTTAAATTTCAACTGGTTTCATAAAAATCAGGTAGTATTTTAAAGAATCTCAAATCATTTATGAAGTAGTTTTATAGGCGCAATTTTTAAAGTACCACAGAAACATAGCAATTTTTTAAGAAGCTACATATGTGAAAAATATCTTCCACTGGCTTTCTCCCAAGTGGAGGTTTTCAGACTATTTATCATGTGCTCATTTAAAATTCTGCCTATTTTGAAAGCAACACACATGTACTATCTTTGAGTACCTGCAGCTGCCTCCAGATAAGGCATTTTTTTCCCCTCTAAGACCAATGGTTATTTTAACTAACATAGATACATTCACGCAAATCTTCCTGTAAGATTTAATTGTTGAAACATGTTTCTCTCTGAAAAATCTGGAAGTAAAACTTGAATATTTGCATGCTATTAAAGCAGGAAAAGAAAAATTCAAGAAATATAATAAGTAGATCTTATTTCATCAAACTCTTTAGTAACTTTTTTAAACAAGTGATACTAAAAATTATACTATATGTGAAGAGACAACTCAGTTTTTTCCCCTCTTTATAGGATTTTACTTTATCTTCTTCTACTTTAAATGAAAACAAATTATTACAGAACCACAATACTTTGATGCTGGGAAATACTATGTGCACTACCAGAAGAAAAGTGAGTATCTAATTACATTTTCCAAGCGGAATATATAGAATAAAATGTATAGAAGAAAGCCACACCTTGCATCTAAAAAAGATTACCACCTTTTTTTTCTTCCATCCATTTTTCTTTTTCTGCTTCTTTTCTTTCAAATTTTAAAAATGTCAAGGTGATCTTAAATTGGAGTTTTAATGGGCACCTGACTGGCTTGTCAGACTAAAGTTAGCATATTAAGCATACTCATTGTGGCACCATGGGAACCCCTGTTTTTTATCATTTTGATAACCCCTCCAGGATTTCAATTTTCTCTCTTGGAGCTCAATCATGTTCTGTAATGCTCTATTCCTACATGACGATGTGAGAGAATTTCTATTTAAAAATACATTGGGGAGGGTGTGTGTGTCAGGCACTACTGATTGAGGAGGCCTTCCGTGATGATCCCTATTTTCAGTTAAAATGTGCACTTATGGTTTTGGATTTAACACCCTTGCCTTTGCAGTCAGACAGTCATTTAGCTGGAGTCAATCAAGCGTATGATTAGAAATAATAACTCACAAGCAATGAATTCAAAAAGATTAAATCTTTGCCGAAATGCACAAGTACAGCATCCCATTATGCATCCTTTCCTCTCGGTTTCTAGAGAGCAGACCCAAAAACAAACAGGAAAATTCCCTTGCACTCTAAAAGCTGGCTTCACTTAAAACCTGACTAATCACTCTTCTAACCAAAGATCAGGAACCTCAGGCAGTTGATGATCTCACCAGTTGGAGATATAATCAGTTATATAGGGGCAGGTGCTTCTTCTGTCTTTCTTTCCTTTCCGTTATGGCAAAGCTACATCTTACATGAATGAGCCAGAACTGAACACAATTTACTGTATCATCAGAGAATAAGAAATATATTGAGCATGGTAAAGTCCAAGCAAGGACGGTTAATATCCTAACAGAATAATTTTCTGTTTCTCAGTTATTCCTCAAAGTATACTTTTCTACCACATAATCTAGTATTTTATTTAAATAAGGACTTCACATTAGTTAGAGAAACTATGTTTGCATATATTATGTATTACGTAGACCCCCCAAATTCGAACACACTTTTCAGTGTAGCACCTGTGATCAAGTCAAAAAATTTAATTTCACTAAGGAAGTTGGGCAAATTAGAATGTGAGATTTTAGATTGTGCGGTGCTGTATTATCTTTAACCAGAGCATGTACAGTATATTTCATAGTCAACAATGTTCCTAATGGATTGGAAGATCCAAAGATAAATAGATTGATAAAAGTGATAAATATTTTGCTTTAGAATATAATATGGAAGGAATGGGTTAGTTTGCATTCCCAGCTATGCTTGCCTGATGTAGGCTGCGCTACAGCAGCCACATTGATGACACTAACATAATTCACACAAATGAGGATGGCAGAGAACAGCCTGGGAATTGAAAATTTTCTACAGATAAATTCCAAGGCCAAATAAACCACATGAAAGTAACTGAGAGCTAAAAACCATGTAGGAAGAATATATATATATGTATATATTCTTTTTTGGGGAAAAATGCTCCAGAATTATACATTTAAGAGGAAAAGAAAAGAAGTAAAGGACCAATGCATCACTAACTAATGAAAAGTATTTTTAAATTAGTAAGTCTATGAACAGTAGGTACACATTAAGTTCACAGCTGTGTCACTAAAGACTTTAACTATATTCACTATATTCAATTGGACCATTAGAAAATAGTGCTAAGGATTTTTAGAAGGCAATTCTTTTCACTCAGCAGCAAAAAAAGGAGAAAAAATACATTAAAAATCCAAATATTAATGTAATAACTTCGGACATTAAAAAACATATTAGAATAGCCAATTAAAGGCTAATCACTAACCCCATCCGTTTGTGTGATCGAAGGCAGAGAACACAAGAGGAATCTTAAAGAGGAAATTCTGCTCCACCTTTAACAGACTTTTCTGGAAGGATCACCAAGAACAAAATCGAATGGCTTTTGTGCGCTGCATCTATCCAGCCTTACCCTGAGAATGTTAACTCTGACATAGATAATAATCATTATTATCCTACCTTACCATTCATTTTCAATCCTTAAAAAAAAAGCAAGTGGTTGTAGAAAAGAAAGGGAAGGAGGTAAGGGAGAGAGAAGGAAGTAGAGAAAAAGAGGGAGATCACCATACTCTCCAAGTACATAGGAGAAAATACTGTTGGTGTAGTGTTCCCTACTCTGTCAACCATTAATTCCAGACAAAATTGATGAAACAGTTTCTCTGAGGTGCAGAAATGTACTTTTAATCAAAGAAGGGGATAAAGAGTCATCTGCACAGCAAGCAAGTTTGCCACAAAGACTCCACATTTTTTTAATCCAAAGGTAAAAAGGAGAAATTAAAAACCACTAATAATTATCATTCTTCTTTTCTATCTTCCACTGGGAGAACTAGGACCAAAGAGTTTGGCGGAAGGGGAGGACAGGGACATTGACATTATAAGGAAACAACAAAACCAAACAAAAACCACTATCACTGTTTAGCCTGGTACAAAAGCATGCACCTAAAGTAGATGTCCCTGTAGCATATTTCTATTAAGATTTGTGAGGGGAAAATATTCCCCAGCATATTATCTACAATGTTTTATTCTCACTGAAGAAAGATTTGCTGAGTTCCTACTATGGGACAAGCCCTTTCTAGGCTGCAACTAAAGATTTCATATTCGATCCTGATGAGCCGCTCTCTCTCTTCTTTTAAACAAGAAAAGCTGCACAAAGAAAATTTGAGGCTTTCAGAGCTAATTGGTAATAAATTCTTGATGTACCCCAGTTACTTTAGATTGGTTAAAAAAAAGTGTGAGCATGAAATTAATTTTAAACAAACTTCATTACATGAACTTGTGACATTCTCGTGCACTGTTTTTTCCCCCTTTATTTCCAAACGCTAATTGACAGCACTTGAAAACACTGATTCAGCTTCTGCATGTCATATGATTCCCAGGGATGGTAGCTCTATTCCTCAGGCCAGGAGACTGACAAATCAGAAGATAAGAAGTACCTCTCATATTGAATCAACTGAAATGTGTCAGAAAATACATTTGGCATAATCTTCAGAAATGTCAGGTTTGGCAATGACAGGATAGGCACAGTTCTCCTGTCAGTTTTAGTACACCAAAGTTTCAGGGTCCAAGTCAGAATGAAGAGGGATAAAACCACTTTTGTCTGCTATTTTGGAGGTAAACTACGACATGCAAGAAGAGGGAGTATATGACATGCCCGCTCAAGTCTTTGAAGAAAAAGATGTTATAAAATGCCTGACTGCCTAATTAATGAAACACAGACTTGGAAAATGTCCCCTACGATGAGAAGGATTAAGGTATCTTTGAGTAGTTTTGCTTATGAAAACCATCCTATTACTTCTCAAGTGATGTGCTCAACTTCATTCCTTTCCTATTGCCAGCATGCATTATGCCAGTAGAGTATTTTTATAAGAGTACGCCAACAGCATCACATAAAATTGTTGGGGAAACCATAACTCAGCTGGATATAATGCATAAAATACATGTTATACCTCCATTTAGACCTTGCAGGCCATTCACTAACCTTGATAATAATTTTTTTAAGTCAAAGTTAATTAAAGCACAAGAAAGCAAATTCTAATCTACATCAGGTGCCTTTGTTAGTTCCACATACGTGAACTTCCTTCTCTCGTTCACTACCATCCTTCTCACAGACGTACTCACACTGTCAGATTCCAGAAATAGGGATAACAGAAGAAACAACTTAATCAGCTCTCTAAGAAGCATTACAAAGAGCCAAGATTCACATTTCTATCCCTGACTCTTCCAATTATTATATATAGATCTCCAAAAGAAATCGGAGCCCTAGGGCAGAAGTGGTGGTAGATCTCCGCAGGAAAACAGTGGGCTGACAATCACAAGCACCAATGAGTCTGGCAGACAAGGGAGACAGAGTGCCTCCTTCAGACACATTCCCTCCAAGTTCACTAACCATGCCGTGCTGTCAGCCTTCATTTGATTTTCATTTATAAATGAAGTGGCATAATCTGCAACAATGAAGAATGCTGATAAAAATCTTTGTTAACATCTGGTATCTCTCATTTTCTCAGAAATAAAAACAAGATCACCATTTGGGCAACTCCTAATGGTGCTGGCCACATTTCATTTACTTTCTCCACCAGTTCAACAGCAACCTGTCCATATTTGTACCATCAGTTACCAAATGCTGTAAATTACTTATCTCAGACCAATTATGCATTTAAATGTTTATGACTACTACACAGTGAAAGTTAAATACATGTCTTTATTGTATTGAGTCTATGCATAGTGTCCCAAATGATAAAAATACCAAGACAATTAAAAGAGTTTAAAGGAGGGGCTGGGAAGGTGGCTCAGTGGTAGAGCATTTGCCCTGCATGCATGAGGCCCTGGGTTCGATTCCTCAGCCCTACACAAGGAAAAAAGAAAAAGCCAGAACTGGCGCTGTGGCTCAAGTGGTAGAGCCTTGAGCTGAAGAGCTGAAGGACAGCGCCCAGGCCTAGAGTTCAGGACCCACGACCAGACCCCCCCCCCAAAAAAAATCAGTTTAAAGAAATACATTTTATCAACTCATTTTCAGTATAGCTTCCTAATTGTTTTCCTTTACAAAGGAACAAAATCAATTTTTTCACTATATTGGGTAAGTGTACTGTGATATAATATAGGACAGTCCTTGACAGACTCTTTTTCTACCATATTCTAAGAGTTAATCATTTCAGGATATTTATTCTTCAGGAATATTCATTAAGCCTGAACTTGGGCCTACTACCATGCATGATTAAGGAAACAAAGCAGGGAAAACAGAATTAGAATGTTGATAATATTAACTAACAGGCTAAAGAATTACAAAAAAATCCACAGCCATAGAACTTCATATGTAAAATTTTAGATACAAGTAAGAAGAAATGCCTACTGTGACTTGATAATCATAGACCAAACAAGAACCAGTTAGGAGGGGAAGTAGTTAAGAATATCTCATATTTGGATTGCCATGTGTGAGAGCAGGTAAGAACAAATAGACCATCATGAAAAGGACTGTAACTTGAAATGACTAGAAAATAATGGGTAGAAGGAAAGACAATGCTAAGCATTAATAAGAAAAAAGGGAGCTAGAAGATTAAAATGTTTCTCTTTGGAAAATGTGGAGAAATCAAAGAATTTTAAGCAGTAGAAAGATGCGAATGACCACATTCCTGAATTTGAAACTGGCAAGTAGGTCTGGCAGGAGATATCTTTAGCAGAAATGTCAGGAAATGGGTTGGGAAGCAAGAGTAAGTGCAGAGACCCAAAGTAGCTGACAGGAGAATCAAAGGCTCAGAAACAGCTTCCATATCTGTTCCTGGGAGCACTGACAAGGGTTCTTGTCCAGCAAGCCTTGTTGGGTCACTCCTGGAGAAGAGTGATCATTCACTGAAAGACGATAAAAACATAATTTAAAAAATAACAAAGAAGTGCTCATTTATTGTGCTGGAGATGAACACCTGATTCAAGAGAAAAAGAAAAATAAGTGCAGACTTCGCAACCAAAAGAAAAACTAAAACAATAGTAGTGGATTTAAGGTTAAGTCAACAACATTCATCTATGGGTTCTATATGGGAGGCCCACTGGTGTACAAATATTTCAAGAATGTGTTCTGAGTCTCACAAAACCTGAACCGTTTACAGGCCATCCTCTTCTGAGTTGTCTGCCCTTGAGGGAGCTGCTTTCCACTCTGTTTTCTATCCATACAATAAGGATATTACCTAATATATTGGCTTCCTTAGAATTAAATGAACATTAAACTAAAAAAAAAACACATTACGATCATTAAATTATTATGGATAAATAAAGAGAGATAGAAAAAGGAGATGAGGATGTCCCGGGTATAATTTTGGTAGATTTTGGTTAATGTTAATGTGGAAGAAAGAACCAGTTAATGTGAATATGACTTTACATGGGCTATTTTTTGATGATAAAGATAGATTGGTGCTGTGACAGGTATTTCAATAGAAGATAATACCTTCCTCCCATATTTCATTCTTTTACTTTCATACCCAGTTTCCTGGATTAATAATGCATCCTTGTTCTATTCTCCTTTTTTTTTTTTTAACTAAATGCATGGCTGAAAAAAAAAAAAGAAAAACACACCTCCATTTTATAGCCTATTCCATCTTACAGCTAGGTAATTAAGTATTGATCAATGTGATACAAGAAGAAGTCAGTATGTTGATCTAGAGAGAGGAATGTGCTCCCTTCATTGTTTTCTTCTAACCTGCTGTCTAGAAGGTTAGTCTGATGCCTGGAACCTTAATACTTACCATGAGCCATGAGGACACAAGCCACATCCTATGAAATGATAGAGTACTCAAGTTCTTAACGACTTTGCTGCAGCCTTTGATGACAAACAACCACCTAGGAAGCTTTTTAATAAAATATCCATGTCTCTCCTTCAAGTATCTTGACTTAATTGCTGGGTGGAGGCCAACACATAAATATTTGGGGATGGGTATTAAAAGCTTCCCAGATGAATAAAATGTGAAGCTACAGTTGAAAACCCACTGATTGAAACATATGATTATCATTCCATTATAGCATTTAATTTTTTTCTGACCCAAAGTTTTGCCAAGTAGCCCAGGATAATCTCAAACTCATAATCCCTCAGGCTCCCAAAGCCAAGCATGCATCACCACGCATGGCTCTAATTAGTATTTTATTCTATCAAGAACTGTTATAATGGCAACACTAATATAAAAAAACAATAATAATACCTACCACTAATTGAATGTTCCCATTATGTCACTGTGATAGGTAAGCTCTTTGCAAATCAATTTGCTGAATTCTCATCCTCAATCTTTGGGACCACACTTTTATGTCAGCATTATCAGCTTCATTATGTCTTGGAAAACTGAGGTGGATTGATTTTTAGTAATTTTTAAGGCTATGTTTTAGTACCTTTATTCATGTAGAGATGTGTTTGTGAGCGATGAGGTGGACGGCCAGGAAAGAAAAGGAAGACAACACTGGTGATATCTAAGATTAACTGCTCTGATAACCACCATCTAATTTTCCTTTTTGGGTTCTATGATTTGCTAGCTCAACAATGGACTTGACTGAAAGTCACTTTCAGTTAGCCATCACAGAGAGCTACTTGAGAAGAGTTTATGCTTGTTTTACTGCAAATTTGTCTCTCTGATAGAGATCCAAGAGGGTACCAAGTTTAAATTCCAAAATGTGAGCACATTCCCCCAAACATGCACCAATTTTCAGTTTCTGGGCTTAGAAATTTAAATAAATCATGAGAAATGTATAGGAAAAACTCCTCTCTTTCCCAATGTTTAACGATAATTTATGGCCCTAGAACATTTGCAAATTTAACAGCCCATCAACGTGTCTGAGAGCACACCAGGTCTAAAGACTCATTAACTGGCATTAAATATAACTTTCCATGAAGTACTACTGTACAGCAGGAATGGGTGGCAGGCTGGTGAACAGCCAGTACTACATAATTTATCATTAGTGATTTTTGCCTTATTACTAACAAAAATATTTTCTGAAGAGCTAGGGGGGGAGTTAAAATAATTTAAAAAGTACTTCACTATTTTGCCAATACTATAAATCAAAAAGGTAGAAAAATCTTTTATGATTCTAAGAACCTGTTAATTCTTTCTCCAGTCACCCAAAATGATAAAGAACTCTGGATTTCACATTTACTGAGCAGGCTCTCTAATGCTTGAGCCATAGCTCCAGCCCTTTTTGCTCTGGTTATTTTTGACATAGGGTCTCCCTTTTTTGCTGGATCAGTCTGGATATGATCCTCCTGTTTGATTTCTCCGGTCAGAGCTGGGATGACATGCACACGCCACTGCACCCAGCTGTTGGTTGAAATGGAAGTCTTACAAACATTTTTGCATAAGTTGGCCATGGCAAACTTTGGTCATGAAACATGGTGCTCCTAATGTCAGCCTCCTGAGAGACATGTACCACTGTGCCCAGGAAGAGGTGTTGTGCAATAATATATAGGATTTTTTAAAAATTATTTCTTTGAACAGGGTCATATTGTTCCCAACTCATCTCCTCCCTAATTCCAAAGATCATTAGGAAAATAAACTAAAAAAAAATGTGATTTGGGGGTGGGGGCATACAGTGAGGAGAGTCACTTATTTCAGCCAACTCACAACTCAAAAAATGTGTTTCTTTTGTCCAGAAATACATGAAACAGGACTTTATCCAACACAACTGGATTTTACAATCACATTAATAGTCACCCTAACTTTGTTAAGGCATTCATCCACCCTTTAATAAGTAAAAACAGGACACAGATATATCCTGCAATTAAAAGGAATGTTTACGTTTCCTTATACTTAAAGTAACCACAGACTAGGTTATGATGACAAAAACCAGTGGTCAAAGTTCATCATTTGCATCTGTGAAAGACACAAGGTTGACACATTTTCCTAAAAGCAACCCAATCAAATAGCCATGAATACCACAACACAGGCATGGTTTTCATTCGCTCCTTCACTATAATACAGACTGAAAAGAACTGAAAAGTCTTAACTATCAATATACTAAACATAACAATTGTTCTGATGGCTCAATTTTTACCACACAGAAGATGGCAGATTTGGCTTTAGTCTTGCTTTTAACGATGATTTTTCCCTGTGGTACAACACAGGTGTCTGGATTCCTTTGCCAAATTCTGCACTTCACTTTTACTAACTTTGCAGACTAAAAAGTATTCTCTCCAGCTGGATGCCCATAATCCTTGCTACTCAGGAGTCTGAGATCTGAGGATCATTATTCAATGCCAGTGCAGGCAGGAAAGCCTGTAACACTCTGATTTCCAATTAATTACAGAAAAGGCCAGAAGTGGTACTTTGCCTCAAGTGGTAGAGCACTAGCATTGAGCAAAAAGCAGCTCAAGAACAGTGCCCAAGTCCAGAGTTCCAGCGCCAGGACCAGCCTTCCCCTCCCCCTCACCCCCCACCCCCAAAAAAGGATTCTCTCCATAAATTTGGCAACTTGATAGTGAGTGTCTGCAGCAAAAGCTGTTTTCCTGAATAAAAGTAAAAGTTATGTCATTGCCCTTGTCTCCACAGAGCAGCCATATTTAAAATGAACCCAACGAAGTCACAAATGTCCTTAGCTCACTGTCATTGGCTTTCTTACATATAAATAACCAATGTAAAAATCCCAGCAAATTTCATGTCTGCTGTATGTGAAGAATTAGTATTTGTTTACCTTTAGAACTTTCTTAACTTGATTCAAGGGGAAAATACAGTTTTCACAAAGATTGTGTTTTACAAAGTTGGCATTCAGTTTGCCAGCTACTTAATATAACTCCAGCCAGACAATTCAAAAGTAATTTCAGTGATTGTTACTGGATTTGTTTTCTTATTCTCCTGATCTTTGTGTGATTTTTTTTTTTAATCTGGCATGCACAGCATTGGCCTACTGGTTCACATTCCAAAATGTGATATGTAAACATGGCTGAGAGACTGATGGATTGAGAGAAGAGTAACTGGCCAGCCAAAATCACTTCTAGCTTATTCTGCAGTTACTAAAATCCTACTCAGAACTAATAAATCAGAAAGCTTTATTAAATAATTGTTAATATTATTCCTGAGTACCCAGTTGTTTGACACATCTGAGTGAATTTGGTCCTGCTTTTACTTCAGATTGCTAGCCGGTACACACTTAATTTGACAAATGAGGCCAAATACTTCCACATTCATTTCTGTATTTAGCAACCACCAAAGAATTAGCAAGATTATTAAAACTGCAATTAACCAGTTGCTTCCAGCATGTATGTAGAAAGCAGTACCAAGATAAATGAAAGTCATCCCGAAGCCTCATGCCTTTTTGATTTTTTTCTATCACTAATTCTAATTTATACAAACTTCATAATGTTATAATTTGGAGCAATTTATTCACATTTAAAATTAGAATTCTAATTCCTTATTAATTGGTGCTAAGTAAGAATTACCAGATTATTCAAAAACTAATATTCCATAATAGCAAGCAGACACAGGTTGAGCAGTCATCTAAAATTAGCTTATTCACTGTAAAATAAAGATTGAATGTTAAGGTATAAAATTATTCTAAATCCCCAAACACACCAGAACCAATTGTGAAATTAAATGTGACATTCTCCATAATTCAAACTACAGTACTTGATTTTTGTCTTTCTCCTCAGTTACCCCTAAATTAAATTACTCTTATTGATTATAACTCAGCAATCCCTATCTTGTCACCATAATTTTCAAATTCAAATAAAATGTACAATTCAGTTATACATAGTTAAGTTGCTTCCTTAAATTACAAATAAGAGATTAAGTACAGGCTCAATGAATTTTCAATACCATAGAGGAAAAGCCAATTCCTTTGCTATTTTAAGATAATTGATAAATTTATACATCCCAAGCCTGTGTTCAGACCTACCATAACAGATGATCACTCACTGAAGTAGGATTTTATGAGCTGACTAGCAGTGTGATTTAACTGAGCAGGCTACACTTAAGTCCTATAATGAAACAGAAACCATAGTCTAGTTAAAATGTGGTGTTAATCTGCTGATAAGTCAATAGTTTTAGTAAAACCAGAGTGACCAAATAAAAACTCTTAAATTCTAATCCTAGAAAGCAGAAGAACACAGAGTATTGCTATATGTTTGCTAATGAGATCTATATGTTGCGAATGGCAGACTTCAACCTAGAACCGGTGTTAGGTGCTCTGTCCTTAGGAAACTTGTCTGTGTTACCCAGTTTGTTTCAGTAGTACTTTCAACATACTGAGATTCGTTTTTGAGGATTTAATGTGGGAGAAAAATAATCTTTCACTTAACAATCACAGTTAGCAATGCTGGGGCGGGAGCCCATAGAGCATTCCCAGAGTCCTCTGCATTTGCAGCTCAAAGCTGCAGAACTAACTCCCAAGCTGTCCCTGTTTGCAAACAGTGTGACAAGGCCCTATCCATGGCTAATACTAGAAGGATGTCTTTATATCTCATCATCAAATATGCCATAATGACTCCTGTTACTTTCATTAACTGTTCCTTGTTTTCTACTGAAAAGTAAATGTGTACCACTGTTACATTTGTAACAAAAAATCATTTATTTCCATTTTTCATTTTTCTGTTTGTTAGCTTTGATGAAAGGAATATAAAACTGTTACTAAGGAGGAAGGCTAGATTACCTGGATATTTTTATTTGAGTTCTCATTGCTTCTCAACTGGGAATGAAGTTTTCCTTTTCCATATAAGTATAATAATAAATGTGATTAGCTATTTTATCACCTGAGGAATTATCAGCAAGGGAGCATTTAGCATGCAAATGCTTCCATCTTCATTGCCTTCTACTTTTACAAAATGCAAGTTGAAGCTTCACTAATAGTGCCTGATCACTTAGGATACACACCAAAAACAACTGAGCATGCTATTTAAAATGAGAACACATTAGCAGCTTGAGAGCAGTAAGCCACTATTCCTGTGTTATGAAGACAACTAATTCTCAGCTGTAAATGTTTATATATATAGATATATATATTTTAAGTCTAATGTTTCAGTCATTAAATCATGTATTATAGATTGTGATGAATTGCTATTTCAATTACCCTGGTGTTTACACAAGTAGCAAACATTTGTTTTCACTAGAGGAGAGTAAGTCTTAGCATTGCTCACAGCCAATTATGAAATATATCTATTTTCAGCATGAGCTACATAATCTTTAGTTTCAAAAATATGACATTACTCAATGAGAATTAGGCTAGATCCACAGTAATCCATCACTCAAATAATAAAAATTAGCACTTATTAACTTTGTGCATGAACAGAATACTTCATTTATACTGTTTCGGTGTCTCCTATAAAAAGACACTGGGGTGGTACCATTATTTCTATTTTACAAATAGTCAAAAGGTTACACCAAGAGTTAAGGAATTTGTCTAAAACAATAGTGAGTAACTGGAAGATAGTTGATTCTAGAGTTTATGCTTCAAATTCTAAAATAAACTAGTTATATCAGGATGCCTCTTAGGAAGTCTCATGTGAATCAATTCCTACACTTATTATGAGCACCTAGAGAACTTTAATTTTAAAAATGAAGTAGACCTATTAAGTCTAATTCATTGTGGCACTTTTGAAAGTTCATGTTAGACAGAGTAATTAAAAGGCAATTGCACATAAAATGAAATTCAAAATAAAAGGTACCTAACAATAAATGTTTTTCATAAATCGAGTATCTCTTGTTCTGTTTTTCCCAATCGATCATTATAAAATTTGTCACTGTGTATATGGAATATTTGAAGCATTTCTTTTGTCTTCCTTGTTAGACTACAAGGCATTCATGATCTAGAAAAGCAGTTAATCTACAAATTATTGAAAATGCTATACTATATTGTACCCAGAAACTCTTTGATAAACACTAAATATTAGATTGGCAATAGTAATGGCAATTGAAAAATTACAATGTAACTCAAAGATGAAATATGAAATCAAAACAAAACTGAAATGAGTCCCATCATGATGTCCTCATTCAGTCTTTTGAGGCCTATAAAAAGACAAGGACTCTTTAGTACAAAGGAACACAGGTATTTTGGGTGGTTTTTTGAGGGAAAATAATCAATTCTGATTATTATGACAACAATGAGGTCAAATCATATCTGAATATAGGAGAAAAGAAGGATGGAAACACATCTCATATAATGTATTCAGTTCTTGTACAGAAAATAAGCAGAATATGACTAGCATATTATGTGAGATTGTAGATTTTAAGCATCCTAAGTGAAAGTTAGAAGTCTTACTTATTTGAAACTAATGAAGGAATAAGGGTAGGGATAAGAATATGTTTTCAAATTTTGGTATACCTCTAAACTGCCTTTGTACTGCTTGAAAATTGCTATACATACTTACTATATTAATATATTACTATATATTATTTTAATAAAACTAAGAATTCATACTAGTCTACATTCAACAAAAATTGCAATAATCAATACCTGTTTATTATTTTAAAGGTCAGCAAGTGATTAGGAAATAACTGAAGACTTTCCATCTAAAGTAATTAGTCAAGGAACAAAATATACAAATATATATATATTTTTTACAGGCACTGGTGGCTCACACTTATAATCCTAGCTACTCAATTCTAGCTGAGATCTGAGGATCGTGGTTTGAAACCAGCCCAGGCAGGAAAGTTCATGAAAGTTATCTCCAATTAACCACCAGAAAACTGGAAGTGGTGCTGTGGTGCAAAGAGGTAGAGCACTAGACTTGAGCAAAAAAGCTCAGGGACGGTGCCTCATGAAAAAAAAGAAAGAAGAAGAAAAAAAAAGAAAAAGCATTAAGTCCTGTCCTTTCTATAGACAAATATAAGTCACTTCTCAACAAGAATATATCCTAAGAAATGCGAACCTCACAGGTCATATTTCCATGAACTGAGACAACTGACTGACTTACTAAATGATATAATTTTATGGGAACACGGTTGTACATATTATTGATCATTATGTGGCAGAATGACTGTATATATGCATGAAAAATTTAGACATAGCATTTTAGGGCACTGGAATTGATATAAATCCTACTGTACTCGTGAAATACTTACCATTATAATTTTTTCCCAAGCTATTAAGTGTACAATGCCAAGAGTAACCCCTAAACTGTGAACTTTGGGGGATAATGAGGTATCAATAAAGGTTCATCAGGTGTAATCAATGTACCCTTCCAGAAAGGGATACTGAGAGAGTGGAGGAACATTGCAGCACAGGACAGGGGACACAGGTGAACTCTCCATATCTTCTGTTCAATTTGCTGTAGACCTAAAACTGATTTTTAAAATGAAAATCTACTTAATATACATATATATACTAAGATCTTTTCTTATATATCCATTTGAAAATATCTATACAAATACATGTATATACATACTTATACATGCGTCTACACATGTATCTTTCACATAATATGTGAATTTTGCCAGGAGATACGCATATAGCACACATAGCTTTTGTAGAAACTGCAATTTTTACTGCTTTATATAAAAATACAAGTATAATTTCCTCTAGAACACAAATGGGTTAGCAAATGAACAACTGCTACTAAAACTTTTATTGTGTATCTGCTTTTTATTTTTTTATTTTTGTACCTACTTTTATATAAAAAATATAGTGCTGAGATGTAGACATGTGTAGGTTGCTAACAAAAAATGAAAAGTGACAGGGCTGGGAAGGTGGCTCAGTGGTAGAGTGCTTGCCTTGCATGCATGAGGCCCTGGGTTCAATTCCTCAGCACCACATAAGCAAAAAAAAAAAAAAGCTGGAAGTGGTGCTGTGGCTAGCCTTGAGCTGAAGAGCTGAGGGACATTGTACAGGCCCAGAGTACAGGCTCCATGACTGGCGAAAAAAAAACAAAACAAAACAAAAAATGAAAAGTGAGGTTAATACCTTCTTGTATTATCTTTATAGCTAAGAATTTATTAACACTTGCTTGTATTATCTTTACAGCCCAAAATATCTTTAAGAATTGACAGCAATTATCCTGCCCATGTAATTGTAACCCCTCTGTACAGTATGTTCTCAAATAAAATAAAATAAAATAAAATTTAAAAAAAAAAAGAATTGACAGCATTAATTTTTCCCTAGAAAGAAAATAAAGCTATCAAAGAAGCATATCAAGGTTTGCTTGGGGGTCTGCTTTTATAAGATAACACATATATTTGAATGGTTTCAGTTTCTTTTTTATTGTATATTTTACAGATCTACCTTCTTTTCCTCAGTAGTACATAAGGAGATGGGCACTGGCTCCTAAAGGAAATAGGTAATCCACTTCCTAAAAGAAGCCCCTGGTTGAACAGGTCAAAAGCTATGTACATATGACCATACATATGACCTGATGGTAAGCAAAATGAATCCCAAGATAACACAAGAGGTTTTATCTTTGTTGCTGGTTTTTCTAATGTATTTATAATGTACTATGTGATTTTTCTTTGTATGTTCTTCCCCCATGGTACAATCCCTATTGTCACTGCATTTGATTCTGGTGTCTTGCATCTTGTATACACATTTTTCTAATCTGGGGAGAGGAAGAGAAATAACAAAATGCTGAAATAAGGAAAAAAGTAAAAAAAAAAAAAAGGATACAGGATGGCCCATTGTAACAATGAGATGTACAAGACAGTATGTTGAAAATGAATTTTACAACTTTCCAGGGGGAGGGGAGTGAAAGGAGAGGGAGGAGTTGGGGAGGTGGGGAGAAAAGGATGGTAGAGGAAAAACAAAGGAGGGTGTAACAATGCTCGATAGGAAATGGACTCATTACCTTGCTCAAGTAAATGTAGCCCTTCTGTACAGTATCTGTACAATAAAATATTTATATATATTAAAAAAGGAAACATTCCACTAGAGTTATAACGTATCACAAAGACTCAATAGCTATGTGCATATCATCATATAAAATCATATTTATCAAAATGAACTCCAAGAAATAGAAACAAGAGGGATTTTTGCTACAAAAAAAGCCCCTACTTGCATGCGCGTGCAAGGGCGTGTGTGCGCACACGCGCGCGTACACACACACACACACACACACACCAAAGATCATCAGAAAGACAGAAGGGAACAACACTGTTGTCTTCCTGTCCAGCACCTAGTTCATGATCATAGTTGGAAAGAAAGAATAGGCATTGGAACACTGTGCCCCATTTTAGAAAGTACTATTATCTAAATCATTCTTATTTAACCCCTCCCTTCTCTCTCCTTCTTTGTCTCTTTTCAGCATCCTTTTTTTCCTCTCTAATTTTTATCTCCTCTCTTGTTTTACTCTGTTCTTCCTTTCTTCTTTTTCTTTTTCTCCTTGCTTTTCTCTACCTTTTCTCCAGTCTCTCCCCTAATGTATTTCACTTACTTGTACATTACATTCTTCTCAAACAGTTGGCATCCTTACACTATAAAAACAACAGCACTTTGGTAAAATACACAATTTAACACTGGATAGCAAACACTAAATAGCAAAACGTGGAGTCTTTTGTTGTTCTCTCCATACTTCAGAGGCCAATTACCCAACTGTTAACTATCTCCTTGCATAATCCTTTCTAAACACTCTATTCTATGCCTCTTTTCTGGTTGAGTCTGTATGTCAGCATCCATTTCCCCTCTTCTTTAGTATTCAATATCAAGAATGTACTTTTATAATTA
Source organism: Dipodomys spectabilis (assembly GCF_019054845.1). NCBI lineage: Eukaryota > Metazoa > Chordata > Mammalia > Rodentia > Heteromyidae > Dipodomys > Dipodomys spectabilis. The sequence goes on from NW_024870824.1 coordinate 678,522, forward strand.
ACCAATTCTCTCATATACTTTCCCTTTGAATATCCAAAAGGAAAATGCCAAATCTTACCAGAAACATTTACCTTTCCTATGTCTTTGTCTGTCCCCTTAGCCATCCTATGACAGAAAATGAGAGGGTATTTTTTCAACTAAACACTCTACAAGGATGAAAACAACGTTTAACCATTACAGGTGTCCATCGTGGTTGTGAAAGGTATCATTTGAAAATATTTTCCTAGTCTACTCATAAACCCAAAATATTTATTTAAGTTAAAATTATCTTTTCACTTTAGAAATTATCTTATCATTCAATAACTTTTCCTGTACAATTTCACTCACACCAAACTCATTTTCAATACAATGTGTACTTTTGTGTATGATGTAAAATATTTTCCAGTTCTAACTTTCCAATAGATGGCACAGAGATATAACAAGACAAAAGTCCTTCAACTGTCTAAATTGTGTTGTTTTTTAAAGTGAACTCTACTTTTTAAATTTTCTTCTTTTCTTTGTTTGCGGTCCTGGAACTTGAAGTCTGGGCCTGAGCATTGTCCCTAAGCTCCTTTTTCTCAGCTAGCACCCTACCACTTGATCCACAGCACCACTTCTGGGGTTTTTTTTTCTGTGATTATTGGAGATTAGAGTCTCACACTTTCTTTGAACCGCTTCGAACCGCGACCTTCCGATCTCAGACTTCTGAGTAAGTAGGATTACAAGCATGAAACACCCGCGCCTGGCTCTTCTGGCTTTCATGATGATCAAGCCAAAACGCATGGTTCTTTGCTGAAATGAATTGGTCCTTCACAAATGTTCCGAGTGTTTTTTTTTTTTTTTATGACAATTACATGTCATCCACTTGGTTCCATGCTGGAACGAGGGTCAGACACGCAACTCGGCTGGAAAACAATAAAAACCAGTGTGTCCACTCTCCATCTCTCCTGTCTATTTTTGCATGGACAAAGTAAGAAAAAGAACAGCTCCAGACAACCTGCCAATCAGCACAGACGCTTTCGAGGTGTCCTGCACCCATGAGCTGAGAGTCTCTCCCATGCGACCCCTCCAGCCGAACCCCCACCGCCTCCCTGCGCTGCTGCGGCACATTACTTCCGCTTTTCTAACTTTTCCACTTCTGAGCACCATCAATTATGCACTAGAATAACAGAGGCCTGGCCAGGCGGTGTAACATAAAGGCCGATTATGCCCATAAATAATTTATACACTTGCGTGCCATGTTCCTTTTTACCAGTGATAGGAAGCCGCGGGACTGTGATGCACACTGAAGGTCCAAATGTACCCGACTGGCTAATTTAGGGAGGGTAGAAAGCACATTTACCTGTGTACTCTCTGTTCAGTGCACATGGTGTAGAAAGAGGAGAAAGAAACAGACACTCATAAATGTAATACTCATGCTTGCAAAAACTAGTTAAAAGTCACAACAGACACTGACCAAAACAACAGGAACTCAGGCCAAACGTTTGGCCCTAGTAGGCAGCATTTTATCTTCTATTGAAAAGTAAACAGTTCCTATAGAAAGGATTTTTTTAAGACGACTTTCATTTAAAGTTATACAATTGTGAACAAAACACAAATTTGAGAATTCATATGTATACAAATAGTATACATGTGTGTTTAATGATATCCTTGGCAGGAGCTTAGATAAAAAATCGAGGTCAGTGCTCTAAACTCCCTTGTAAGCAATGACTAACCATTTCTCAACTACCATGCAGAAAGTCTTCAGGTTCTTTTATTAAGAACCTGTGTAAATTTGCAATTTGCAAATTCACAATGGGGAAGAAACGTTCGCATTTTCAAACACTACAGAGAAAACAAGCATCCTCCTTGAAATGCTTTGGGAAGCTTAAAAACCAAAATACCCTTATGGGAAGATGCTGCTCCTTAGTCACACAGGCAGTTAATTTTAAACTGGGGCCTTAGCAGCCTACATACAAACTGAAAAGGAGGAGGATTACACTGAACTGAAAAACTTCAGAAAACTGCTTCAAGTCCACCAACCTCATTTAAGGAGGTTTGTATTCCCAAAATACAATGTAATTTTTTAAGGCTTCAAATGGCAGAAGATTCCCCAGTAGTCTGTACAAGAGTAAAAAGGGGAAAAAATAAAACTAGATACCAGTAGGGATGTTGATAAATCAAATGCTGACCCTAAATTAGACGAAATTCAGAAGAACAGCACTTAATTCATGTCAAATGATACTCGACTTCACTTTTGGAATGAGGCTTCCATTATCTAGAAATATTCCAAAATTAATCCTTAGTCTACATAAGAGCTAATATTACATTTCTAAATGCAAATTGATGAAAACTCTAGGGGGAAACCCATTTTGAACTGTGGTTTCCAGAAGGCTTCAGGTTTAGTCATGTCAAATTAAAGGGGAGCAAAGCTTCTTAAAATAACATTCTTCTTAAATCACATCCATATGATTTAGCAAATTGATATAGCCAAAGTCAATAAATCATGATGCAGGGTTTTTATTTTAATGTATGACTGCTTTTAGTTTAGTTTTTGCTTTGAGCCAACTCCTTACAGTTGTTTTTTTTTTTTTTTTAGCCAAAAGTTAGATGTGTATTCTTGTCTAGGCAAAACAAGCTACTTCCATATAATGGGTTCTACTTTTCAAAGTCCACCCACCACCAGTGAAAGAAATTGCCCCCAACAGTTCAGCAGGGCACAGAACTGGCTGCCTCTGAGATTGTAGCTGCATACAACCCATTAAATGCCTTTCTGTTGGGAGTATTTGAATCTGTAGAGTTTTCACCACTTCTCAGTGCAAAAGCGCTTCTTTTTTTCCCCCCCTTAACCCCAGGGATTTCATTTTGTGCTGACACATACCCAAGAAGCAATCTCCATGAAACTATCCTTTTAAGGCAAGCGTTTTGTGCACTCCTTAATGATGGGTGTTTAAGAGAAATGGTAATTATGATAGATCTTGAGCCTTAGGTAACAGACAGCCTCACAGTGAGAGGGTTCACTACATTTAAGACCAAACTCCTCATTAAGAAATGGAGATGTATCAATTCAGCACTGTGCAGACACACTGACAGCGAAGTCCAGGTTAGTAAAAGCATTCATCCTTACGATGGATGGTCTCAGGAGTGAGCCAACACTCAGCAAGGTCATGTGAGCTCGTCCTGATTTCGAGCAAATGAAAATTCTCATGGATAACTAAAACTAAAGGACCTTGGTTAGAAATATTATTAAAAGCATCAATGCTTAGCACATCATTTTCCTCTTTTTTATCCTCTTTAGACTTTAATATTTTTTTACTTAAATGAATCAAACTACACAGTAGATATTATACACAGTATATCTGATGTGAAATCATAGTTTCAGACCAAAATATATAGTTCTCAACTAACTCTAGTGACAAAATTACCAGGAAAACATACTTTATGTGTGTATGGGAACATATATGTATATATGTGTGTGTGTGTGTGTGTGTGTGTGTGTGTGTGTGTGTGTGTGTGTGTGTGTGTGTGTGTGTGTGTGTGTATTGCATATATATTTCAGACTCATGAGACTTCTCAAAACATTCCAGATATGGTCTGGTTAAATGAGAAAGTAGGAAATAGATTTTGCACCAAAATGGCATGCCCTCAATTCTCCCACCCTGAAGATGTGCATGCAAATTTTTTATTGCATAGCTTGCCTACAAAAAAACGGCAAACAGAGCTGAATATTTTATGGGGTCCCAAAGCACAAAGCGTGCTCAAAACCAATGCAAGGAAATGTTTCATCTCCTTCCTTTTTAGAGTAACAATCCAAAACAGTGAGAAACTACAGAAAGCTATACCACATTTTAACCAAATGACATATAAGTTTCTTCTGGATCCCCTCAAACTATAAATAAAACAGAAAATCTAAAATAAACAATTGATTGGATTTTTCTACTCACATTAAAATATTTGTTTCTAGAAGAGTTGCTGTATCTCAGGACAGTATTTATTACATGCGTACTAACTTGGAATATCTTATCCAATTTTCCCCCAAGAAGATCAGATCATGTTCTTGAACATGGATGGCAAAAGTATCTTGAAGAAGAGCACTTCCTCTGTACAGCTAAGTCCCAGGAAGAGTGACATACGGAAGAGTGAAATACGGGCACACATGGTTCCACAACACCCAGCTATAAAGGTTATAAGGTTCTGGTGGAGGAGTGGCATGATAATGTGGAACAGTAATCTGTAAATCATCAGAAAAGAGCATGAAAATATTTAGTGTTTTATAAATATTTGAGAGTAAAGCAAGCATTTCTGGTTTAAATCAAGCAGATTTTAAACTTTCTGGTTTTATAAGAACACTCTACTATAAATCTTTCTAAAATTTGCCTGCTTTTTGTTTATTTTATTTTACTCAGGCCAGTAATGACCACGACAAATACCTAAATGCTGAACTAAGCAAAGATTCTATTCCTAAATTTTGTGTGGGAGGCTTGAGTTTCTTCTATAAAGTCAATGACAGTAAAGGAGTTCATTACAGGTCATTTTATTTTTGATAAATGGTAACCCAAAATACAACCTTTATAAAATTTTAAGGAGAAACAATAGTCTGGAAAAATATAAGATTATGGCCATAGCCTCTCCAATCTTTAATCTACATCCAAAAAGAGATTTTTGGTTAAAATAAGTCCTTTCAATCTCTAAAATCTACAATGACAAGAAGTCCTGTGATTCTAGCCTGCTTCCAGCATCTGTCAAGAAAATCACAAACCTAACTCTCAATTCATGGGAGAATGCTAACAGGAGATGAATAATGCTTCAGAGGGAGAAAGCATATTATTAGAAAGGTTCAAGACCAAATACTCAGAGCACTGCAAGGCGTATTTTTTGTTGTTATTGCTGAATTCAAGTGTAACTTATTGAATTAAAATAGAGAGAGAGAAGAGCAATAGTTTTAGCTGAGAATCTTCAAAAAGAGGGTAAATATAACTCCACATAGAGTTATATAATTATGCATAACCCATTATTACATGTGTGTACATAAAATCCATTTTATATCAGAAATGTATCCATTTTAAAAATCTAAGCTGATAGTTTATTTGTTCACTTTTGCATTTCAGTTTCTTTATGCAGCTGGGTATTTGTGGCTCATACCTATAAACTAATTCTAGCTGTTCAGGAGGCTAAGATCTGAGAATTAAGGTTCAAAGCCAGCCTGAGGAGTCAAATAATAAGAGACTCTTATCTTCCAATTAACCACCAAAAAGCCAGAAGTGGAGAGGTAGCTTCAAAGGTAGAGTACCAACCTTGAGCAAATGAGCTAAGAGACAGCTCCCAGGTCATGAGTTCAAGCCCCAGTATAGGCACAAACACGCAAACAACAAACAAAACCCCTTTTAAGCACCAAAAAAACCTTTAATGATTTCTGTATCCCAAGCCACACAGGAGATCTTGATAAAAATACCAATTGCTCACGATCTTGCCTAAATGTGGAGTATAAAACAGTAGGGCTCAGAAACAGAAAGCAAAGCTGCAGTTCCCAGTGGCTAAGTCTAGAGGAATAAATTCAGAGACCTATTAGATAACATGGTGACTAAAGGTAATAGCAATACACTTCATACTTTGTTGCTAAGTGATTATAAGCAGCATCACCACAAAAAATAAGTATGTGTGGTAATGGACATCTTCAATGACCTGTTTGCCTCTCCACGATGGACACCTTTTTACAAAGCACCATGCTGTACACTCTACTACATAATTGTACATGAGAATGTAATAAATTTTGGTAAGAGGAAAAAATGCATATTTGGTAAATTCTGAGGAAAAATACTGACTGCGCTACTAGTATTAAAAATTCACTTAAAACACAAAATATTATTTTGAACATTTACCACTCTCCCAATTCTCCCCACTCCAAGCCCTCACATACAAAAAAAAAAAATTGCTGCACGATTAGAATGCACAATATGATGTTATAATTTATATTTTTGAGACTAGTACTATCTCAAACATAAGAAAGGACACGGATAGAACATGTTCATTTGGTAAGTTTAATAGTGTGGTTTTTAATAATCTGCCTACTTAAACAACAGCCGTAAATAGAGGTTACACCATGAAATGGTGAAGAACACAGACTCTGAAACTAACTACTAGGGTTTTTTGTTTTGTTTTGTTTTGTTTTGGGTCTGGTCGTGGGGCCTGAACTCTGGGCCTGGGCGCTGTCCCTCAGCTCTTCAGCTCAAGGCTAGCGCTCTACTACTTGAGCCACAGTGCCACTTCTCGCTTTTTTCTTTTTGCTTATGTGGTGCTGAGGAATCGAACCCAGGGCCTCAGGCATGCAAGGCAAGCGCTCTACCACTGAGCCACCTTCCCAGCCCCACTACTAGGGTTTTAATCCCAATTTTGCAACTTGCTAAAGGTGTAACTACTCATAATCTCTCTATGCCTGCTTCTCATGAACAAAACCAAGATGGCAGAAACAGTATCTACCCAACATGGTAATCGTGGAAATCATATGTCTTACCATACACATTAGGCTGGAAAAGGGACTGGCATACAGTAGATGCCATGTCATTTTTTTTCACTCATCTTAAAGCAGCTACACAGACTACTAACATAGTTAAGTGTTCTCTGAAGGACCCAATTTAGATGGTAGGAAACAGGAATAATATCTTAATTCTAATGGCTCAAGTTAATACGGGCAACATTATAAGTAGTGAGCATTTTTATCTAAGAAATATGTATTAGTATGATTTTATTCCTTATTTAGTAAATAATATCCTGAAGAACATCTAATACTGCAGGATATAATGAAACTATGAGACAATCTGACCATATTAACCAAAATTATATAATTCTAAACTGTTTAGCCTCACAATTCTACTACTCTATTCCAGTGAAAAATCTCAGGCAATAAATGCTTGCATGTCACTTGTGGAAAACAAGAAATAGTATAAATGTCTAGCAATATAAAAGAGTATTTTTAAATACTATATAATAGGTTTGGGATATGCCAGAGAAAACTAAATTTCTGCATCCAAGCCTGTCATGGCTATTGATATATTAAACCCAATGTGTTTAATGTAGTATATTTCCCAAATATACTAATAGATACTTAGGGTATGTGAAGGAGAGGGGTTCCACTGATCTACAGTACCCTTCAATAGGATGGGGAAGTATGGGTTACATAAATTATGGATGATCTTCTTGATGAAAATATATGCAGTCACTGACAAAGATAACGTATAGTTCAATACCATCTGTTTCCAACCATATAAGAAAAACATGACATTAAATGAAAAGTTGCAAGATTCAGTCAATTAATAGCTAAGTGGATGGGTAAAACTCAAAGGGAAATATCCTAACATGAGATGAGAAATTATTTGTACATGTCTCTAAGGCGATGCTACTGCAATAGTGAAAACAAGTTTGTCATAATAATAAGAGCAATGTGACTTAGTGACATGGAGTCCCATCTTCAGTCCTTCTGATTTGGAAGTATAGTTTGTTTATTTGGTAGTTACTTTAATAAGGCCTGAGGGGAGAATCCTTACTGAAAGTGACCTGTAACAAGAAAGCAGAAAACAAACAGAGCAATCATTCAGTTTCACCAGAGGCATACGTGGAAGCAGCCAGCCCTGTCAATTTGAAAGAGGCTAATGAAACATTATCTGCAGGTGAGCAGACTGTCTCACAGCATTACAACTCTAAGCTACAAATGATTTCCTAACCACATAGGTAACCACTACACAGATACTTTGAAAGACAAATGAGAATTCTGACACATGCAAGGTTAATCACAAACCTCTCACAACCTGGGTGCCTCTCATCCCTAAAAGATGACTTGGGGTGCAGGCGGGCCTACGTGGGCAAGCCACAGCAAGTGAGCACGTCACTTCTCATACATTACTGAATTTGAATTTCTGCATGCTGGTATTCACATTTATATATAAAATGTAAACATACATAAAGGAAAGCTCATCTATACACTTTTTAAACCATAATTTTTCTTGTGTTGAAGAAAATTAATAAACACCAATTTACAATCGTCACAATGGTTGGATTACCATTTACTGTCGCTTCATGAAAACACTATATCTACATGAGCATGGTAGGCTCCGACTAATGGGAGAAGAACAAAAGAAAAAGCAAACACTATCAATAATGGGCAGTTCATTTTTATGTACATACTTCTTTATTAATACAATAACTCCCCAGTTTTATGGGAACAGGAATTTTATTTGATGCAATACATTGAATGTAAGGATTTTCCTTTTCTCTCAATGACCTAATGATGCATTTAATTTTTAATTATAGTTCATTTTAAAGTATAAAGAGTACATATAAAAGCCAAAGCAAGTGCTCAGCATCTGTTCATTACATCTGCATTCACTACCACAAAAATTAACCTTAATCTAAAGAGGCACAAATGGGTTTTTATGCCATCAGGATGCCCAAGTATTTAAAAATCAATGACTGTCCACCCAGACAAAGAACAGCTGTTTCCTAATATTCTAGCTCCATATTGAGCCCATTCTCATCCCAATAAGTAGCCTAAACTGGTTCACACTCACATTTGCCCAGTAAAAACTGTCAGATAAGGACACTGTCTGAAGGCCACGTACTGGATTAAGTGGAGACCAGGCAAAGCGAGCCTTTCCCAAACAAATGGAATTTTGGGAGACATCTTCTATTATCAAGAAATTTAATAAAATCATCAGTCTATGTCTTATATCCAGAAATCTGCCAAATGAGATCATTTCTGTTACATTTGTGTTTAAAAGGCCAGGGAAGAGAGTGGGGAAGTTGGGAAGATATTGATCAAAGAATATATAATTGACATTAGACAGAAGAATAATTTCTTGAGATGAACTGTTCATTATTGAGATACTATGTTGTACACTCAAAGATTACTGAGGAGAGCGCTTAAGATTCTCTACAGACTACACACACACAGACACACACACACACACAGCATGTGAAGTAATGCTTAAGTTAAATAGTTTGATTTAGCTACTTCACAACTTAAACATATATCAAAACATCAGGTTGTATGACATGAATGCATGCGTTTTTTAACTTATTTTTTTTTTAAAAAGCATAGAAATCCCTGCTGGTGGTTCTCATCTATAATCCTAGCTAGTTGGGAAGCTGAGATCTGAGGATCATGGTTCAAAGCTAGCCTGGGCAGAAATGTCCCAGAGACTCTTATCTCTAATAAACTACTCAGAAAAAGCCAGAAGTGGCTCTGTGGCTCAAGTGGTAGAGTGCTAGCCTTGAGCACAAAGAGGCTCAGGGACAATGCCCAGACCCTGAGTTCAAGCCCTAGGACCAGCTTAAAAAAAAAAAAAAAGGACCAAGTCACATCATTTTCAAACAGGAGTTCTCTCCTTGAAACCCATGTGACTTCTAAAGAACATCGTGTAGATGAAAGAAAACTGCCATCTAATAAGCCACTCATTAAAAAAAATCTCTGAAATATGTGTGCTTTTATTTTCCTGAAGGACAACAAGCCAAAATGTGATGGAGAGAGAAGGAAAGATAACATATTTGCCAAACGAAAAGGTAGGGAAAAGACCTGGGGGCTGGCCATGTTATTTTTTAAAGAAGGCTCCTTGGCACCTACAACTTCTGATGAGCCTTTCATGGAGCACCTTAAATAGAATTGCAAAAGGAAGAGCAAAAAGGAGAAAAGCCCTAGAAATAATAGGTAAGCAAACAGATCTATATTCTTTGCACCTCTATAATGTTATTTTTGTCTATATCACCCTGGGGAGGAGGGAGGGTAAGGAACTCAACCGAAATTATTTTAAAGACCTTGTGTGGTGTTGTTATTTTGTATACAGTTTTCCAGGTTCACACTAAGAGCCAAATTATAAATGCCATATGTTGGGAAAAATTACTAGGTAATATAAGAAAAGTACAAGAAGGCCCTCAAATTAAAAAAAAAAAAATCAGAACAGTCTATTTCTCATGTGACATCCAATGGGTTTAGCCAATTAACACCACAGTAGATCTAATAAATTAGGTCAATAACTTGCAATGTTAGAGTCCCATCACAAGGGTTTTGCAAAGCACTGGAGCTCGTTACAACAGTGGTGGCAATTCTGGCTTGTCAGAGGTAGAAATCCAAGCCATTTAGGGAGAAGGAATCAAGTGAGTTGAGAAACAATAGAAAGTACTGTACTGAGTGCTCAGAAATCCCCCCTCCCTTTTCTTAAGCTTCCTGGTTTATTTTTGAAGCCTATATGCTATGAACCCTGTATGGAGGATGTGCCATTCACAGTGTATCCTGGGGTGCTTCCTGGACCCAACCATCTGGGCACCAAAGGACCCAAGAGTCCAGCCTGAATGGTGATTGTCTCCAGAAGCGCCTTCACTGTTTCCAGCCTCAGGACTTATTAAAACCCCAAAGGGAAGTAATCCCTGAATGCCACTAAAAGACTTCCAGCTGCTACCGTTTATGAAGTAGGCTTGAGGAGAAAGGGGGAGGACCTAGGGGGAGCACAGAGGGGGAGCAGGAAGGATGGGAAGACAGAAGAATTTAGACAAGGGCAAGTTATCCAAACAGAGCCCCCATCAAGAAAGAGTCATGTTTTATCAGCTTAAGCTTTCCTACCTCCTCTCCAAAAGTATTTCTCCCTTCAACTCTCATTAATTCTTTTTTTATAGCTGTCTACTTTCTTTAAAAAAAATAATAAAGGCAGTACATGGCTAGAGAAAGTCTGTAAGTGTGTGAAAATTAGAAAGACTAACCAGATGAATTACCTGGAAACAACTGAATATGTTTGCCCTAAAAAAAGAAAATCAGAGAAGAAAAAAAAAAAAATCATGGAAAAGAGTTAGAGTAGTTCTCAGTATCTGTCTCTCCCTTCTCCATTCTTTTGAAAAAGGTCTTTTCATCTCATTAAGTTAAGCTGATTAATAAAAATTCAGCAGTTTGCTCATGGGCCCTTTAGAAGTGGTGATACAAACTGAAAGATACAGGCGGAAGGGTTTTGTGCTGGAGACAATGTGTGTGTGTGTGGGGGGGGTGACTTCTTAAATCCATTGATGCCATCGGCCATTGGGGATAAATAGTCACCTTGGATCAAATTCCTCAGAAAACACCGTATTGCTGTTATCTTCTAATAACCTTAAAAAAAAATTTAGTGCTTACTTCAAAATAAAAAGATGGAGAGAGGCATCTTTTAGAAAAGAAATATAAGAAAAGAAATACTTAGCTCATTTCAAAAATTATTTGACGTAGTAGACAAAACACGTGGTATAGCAACACAAGTTTCCGGAAAAAAAATTATTTGATCCCAAAGAAATCACATTATGTAAACAGAAGTTTCTGCTCATTTGCAGTAAAACAAAACAAGTAGATAAACCTAGTTTCCTATGTGAATAACTTTCTATTTTGTCATCCAAAAATCTTTTTTAATTACCTAGTTGGTTCCTGATACTTAGTACTCAATCAAGAGTAATTTCCTCAATAACTTTTAAATGACTGTGGTTTTCCTTTAAAGATGAAAAACGTCAATTGCGTAATGTCATGACTTGCAAATGTTATCAACTGTTCAAGCATTAGTTAAATTCATCCAGAAAAAAATTATAAAACATCTATCATATTAAAATTTCTAAAAGAGACAAAAAGATGAGTAAGTACATCTGCATTGTAGATGTTGAGTTATTTTCTGGCCACCTTTTAAACATGCATAATACTAAACAGCTCATTTGAATTTTATCCAAAGTATTTTTCCTGATGACTGAATTAAATTTGTACATTTTCAATTTTGTGATATTCTCTTTTAAGTCTCCCTAAGTGACATTCACTATTTATATGTTAATAACCTCACCAAATGTATTTCTATCAAATCTTTATGTGTATACAACAGTGTTTTAGTACCAATTTGTCTATATTATACTGAATTAAATTTTATAGAGAATCTAATTCTATCATTAAATTTACCCTAAGATTCTTTGTCAGAATCTTCCTTGGAAAGATCTTTGAAGTAGTTATCTTCACTTTACTCTTACCTTATGGATATTATATTTACTCAGTCCAACTGCTTAAACGTGTTAGGCATTTTCAAAGACAAATTTCTTTACTTAAAGACTATTAAAACAAAAGTTACCACCAAAACGATTCATTCTAAACCCTGAACAAATTATTTAACTATTACTGTTTTCTCCAGATAAATATAGAAGATTCACTACCATTAAAAACACCCGACTTTAACAAACACATTTCCTGTATGGATTATTACCATTTTGCCATCAACCATTTCTCTCTTCAAATACCTAAGAGGTTGAGTCCAAACAAGGAAGTTAAGAAAAACTATAAATAAGGATCTGTTTATACTTCTGTGAAGGCTAGGTGAGCTATGTTTTTAAATTCTATACTATACTCTTAATATCTAGTAATTAAGGTATAGGTCACAGAGTGTAAAGCTGTAGTTATGTATAATAAATAAGCTGAAATCTAAGGTACAACATGAGGACTTTACATTGTAACTGGGCGCTGTTGGCTCATGCCTGTAATCCTAGCTATTCAGGAGGCTGAGATCTGAGGATTGAGGTTTGAAGCCATGCAGGTGGAAAGTCTGTGAGACTCTTATCTCCAAGAAAAATCTGGAAGTGATACTGTGGATCAAGTGGTAGAGTGCTACACTTGAGCAAAATAGTCCAGGGACTGCACCCAGACCCAGAGTCCAAGTCCCTTGACTGGCAAAATAAAAAATAAAAATAAAATATATATGTATTACATTGTAGACCACAAATTTTCAGAGTACACTGACATGCTAATATTCTCATAAGTATAGTAATCATCTCACTATGTATGTATTCCCAAAGTACACTTTAAGAATATATAAATTTCAAACAATTTTTTAAATATGTGCTTTAAAGGGCTCATCTTCATATTTTATTTTTTTGTACCAAGTGCATTATGCTATCATAAACAAAGAATAAATCCTGAATCTGAAAGTAAGTGGATCATTAAATATCTAATATGGACCAATCTTCCCTGAGGTAAGAGCAGTTCCTGAGGCATACTACACAGGGAAAGGAAGGGCACTGATTCTAAATGTCAGTGTTTGTTCTTCTTTTTACTAATTCACTTGAGTTCATGAGACTCCCTGTAAACACGGAGGTAAGAAAGAATACACACACACACATTCTTGCATATTGTGCATACCAAATTGGAAAAAGTTATTAAGAAAAAATTATGGTGTTTCCAAAAAAACTATGTACCTGGAGAAGGGCACTGCCACTTACTACAGTGGTGGATGCTGGTGCTGTCAATATCCTCCTCAGAACTTCCTTGTAAGTAAGAACTTCCTTTCAGTAAGAAATCTTACTGAAAAAGCTTTTCTCTCTATAGACATTTTTTGTATAAACCACACACATAGAGTTCTAACCTGCTCAATAAGAACCAGATATCCAAACTTTTCAACATAAATATACAGCTGTCTACACACTTTTGTTAGCATCTCTGACCTGTATCACAAGTACGATCATCAACAATGGTCTGATAGGTTTTCAAAATTTACAAGAGAAATAAAGTTCAAGTCATAGGCCCATAATTAGCACTGTTGTTATAAGCTCTTATTTTTTAAGAATATTTTTTCAGTGAAAATAATTAAATTGGGAAATAGAAATAACTATTAGTAAAATAAATCTACTTTAATACTCACTTTGATAGCTAAAAAAGCAACACAATATGGGAGAATTATAAGCTAAGAAGGAAAAAGAAAAGATTCCAGCTGGGCGCCAGTGGCCCAGCCTGTAATCCTAGCTACTCAGGAGGCTGAGATCTGAGGATTGCGGTTCAAAGCCAGCCCGGGCAGGAAAGTCCGTGAGACTCTTATCTCCAATAAACCACTAGAAAACCTGAAGTGGCGCTGTGCCTCAAGCAGTAGAGTGCTAGCCTTGAGCTGAAGAGGGTAGGGACAGCGCTCAGGCCCAGAGTTTAAGCCCCACAACCAAAAAAAGATTTCACAAAAGCTCAGATTCTTTATTAGATAGCAGGAAAACGCAGTTTTAAACTACGTCCCACAAATTACTAGATGGAAAACCCCACTGGCAACACATTCTACTGCTGGTGATGGCTGCTACTCACAAATCAATCTCCTTAGACGAGAATATCTAACCTCTTTCTAAGAAGACACCTTCTGCTCTGTGACTGTGATTAGTCACCCCAAAACCACACTGCCACAGGAAATGGGGTGAATCCAGTCCAACTACCCATAAAACTGATTAAGAATAATTTAATTAGAAACTGCCAAGAAAATAGACCTGGAAGTGGAGCAGGCATCAGTGCAAATGAGCTTCATAAGCAGAACTAGCCAAAGCAAAGAAGACAAGAGGGCAGAGGAGTTAAGTAATAACTCTTCATTAGTCTTTATATACCCATCTCTACATTTACCATCATCTTGATGCAAATGCATTTAATAGCTCACTTGAAAATTTAATTGATTTTCTACTTGAATCATTCTTTCTTACATAGATAAATTGATACCCTAGACCTTATTTTAAGTATTCAGCTTGTCTTGTCTACTTAAGGTTTTTACATGGATTATTAAAACAATTCTTGAAATATCCATTTCATATAACACAGTTTACCAAACCATCTATCTATATACATATACATATGACCAGATTAAAAATAATTAGAAGAGCTATATAAAAATAGACAAAGAATATGATAGCAAGTATACTAATAAAACATGATATAGGCATATTGTATGATTCCTTCAGAATTTTAAAACTTACACCTTTATTTCCTTGTACTGGAGTTTGAACTCAGGGTCTCATACTCTGAATCCTTGAGCCATGCCTGTAGACTCTTTGCCTTGGTTATTTTGAAATGCAGGCTCACGTTTTTGCCCGGGTCTTTGTCTAGACTAAACACTGACCATTTTATGCTAACTGCGATAGCTGAGATAAAAGCCAAATGCCACCGTGTCCAGCTTCTTCCCTGGAGATAGAGGCTCATGAATTTATGTGCCCAGGGCTGGCCTGGCATTGTTCTCCAGATCTCAGCCTCCCACATAGCTGGGACAGCAGGTGCATGCCACTGTACCTAATTATTGGTTGAAACAGGCTCTCTCAAACTTTATGCTCAGGCTGTCCTCAAGTTGCAACTCTTAAACTAGGCATCCGAATAGCGAGGGTTATAGGCAGGAACTCCTGGAAACAGCTAGGTTTTCCAAATTTTTTTTTGTTTTCCCAATTTTTATGAAGCCTTCCTTAACTTATTATCTTTTCCCAGTGGCAAAGGAAAACCAGTTTCAATAAATCAACTCACAGTAGATCTTATAGCTATGAAATAAAAGTATTTAAGTATTCAAAATTCTTAATTTATTCTTATTAAGAACTTAGATGTCTAAAAAGCTATTTTCACTTTCTTTTAGAGCCAAGCTGAAGTTTATTGGAAGTTTATTCAAATACATCTAACTCCAGATGTCCCTGTGTCAAATTTCAGGATTCGACTAATTAACGTTGATAATGGTTGTTACATCTTAAAAAATAATATTTTAGTCATTTAAACAAAAAAGCTGTATTTCTTCAAACATTTCCATATGTTGTAGATATCTATGAACTAATAAAAATACGAGAGAAGGCATATTACATGTTTCAACCAAGGCAACAGGTCAGTAGATTCACAAAGACAAAAGTGTCCTTGAAGAGAAAAGATATCCCTTTATTTCACAGATGAGGAAACTCAACTTGACCAGGGTTAACTGACTTGACCAAGGGCAAACAGCTAATAGTCTCAATGCCTTGTCCCATTTCCAGATCTTCTGGTCAGATGCTCTCACCTAAAAAGACCATTTAATTCAGTAACCTTATAAAGATGAAAGACAGTCCCAGGGCATTCAATGACTTGCTTAAGGTCAAACAGCTAGTTTAAAAAAGAAAAAGTGACATACACCTAACTCTGAGACTTGGTAGTTTTTGTTTTTTCAAAGATATTACTTTATGTCAAATCATCAAAGACAGAAAGGAGAATTTGCACACAAGTTCAGTTAGGTGACCAGAACACTGCAACAGGCAGTCAAGAAAACAAAACCAATGGGCAAGCAATGATGATATTTAAATGATTGGTTCTCCACATTCATGAATCAAAGTAACAATAATCACTCATATATACCATTGAGAAAATATGCACCAGGCCTTACATGCATTCTTTTCCCACTGGATCATCATAATTTTGCAGAATACTCATATTCCTATGTGAAAACAGTGTTGAAGAAAAGCAGCAGTATTTAAGCACAGATCACCCTGACTGAAAAGCTTCACCATGCTCTTGGACACATCTCTGTATAATTGCAATTTCTTATATAGACTCAAAGATACTAAAAGAATATAGAAATCCCTTAAATCCCTAGTCATAGTGGTACATGTCAACTCACAGGAAGGTATATATAAGGAGAAGATGAGTCCAGGTTGGCACTGGGGAAAAAAAAGCCTAACACCCTACCTGAAAAAATGACTAAAGCACAAAAAGTTAGGGGCCTGGCTCAAGCAAACACAGTCCCTGAGTTCAAGTCTCTATATTGCCAAAAAAGAAAAAGAAATTTATTCAAATTACTTCTTAATAGATAAACATCTTATACAGAAGGTATGTTTCTAAATTGACATGGAATAAAACATAATTAAACTGTTGGAATAACTCCATTAGAAGATTATATTATTATCTCCATTTCTAGATGCAGAACATGGAAAAGTGTGTTTCAGCAAGTAGTAAGTGAAGTCAGTAGTAAGTGAAGGAGGAGAGAACTGTATACAGAACATACCTTATATTCTAAACCATCATGCATCAGCCCTTGTGTAAAAGTCATCGCATATAAGTCACAATCTCTGGCCTCAAGAATCTGAAAATCTAGCAATGGGAACAAAATATATACAGAGATGCAGACAGTGTTCAAAAACTATAGTATTATTCACATATTAATATTATTATATAAACAACTAAACTTGGAAAAGGGAGTAACAAAGCCACTACAGAGGTACCAAAGACTGTGAAGGAAGGATGAATCAGTTAATGTTTCCTGGTTCAAGAGTTAGCTAATAGATCTACTTTTGTCTGACAAGACAGATACACATATAAAAAAAAGTAAGTGCCAAAACTCTTTCATCATCCATGTTGTACCTCTGGCAGTGAGGTGGGAACTTGATCCACTTACATCCTATCAGGAGACTTCAGTCTTTGAAACCAATGAAGACTAACTTACTAAAGACTAACACAACAGGGCAAAACCCTTATGAAGGAAAGAATAGAGTATAAACTTTCTCCTTAATGTTAAAAATGTGGCCTTAGCTCCAGGGATAGGAGCCACACAGGGTCTCAGTATCTTCCTTTCAACTTTGCCGTGAACTTAAGAGAATAGAAGGTGTGGGTGGACGAAAAGGGCTACAGAATTGTGTACATAGAGTAAATTCAAGCACAGGTATAGTCCTTTCTATCAGATACCAAAACTATCATTGCCTTACTAACTCAAATTGTTCATGTTATTAGCTCAAAATGTGTACATCATAGAGTAATAACATCTATATTTCAACATTGAAGTTTATATTTGCTTTATGCTAACCAAAACTAATTAAAATGTAGGAAATTAGAATAAATATAGGGGAAATTTTCCTGACTATATAGTTGTTATATTTGGAAGTTTTGTTTGAAGAATATCCAGAATATTCTTTTGAAAGTTTAAACAAAAAAAAAAAAACACACACACACACAAAAAATAGCTCTAGACCTTGCTTGGGCAGAGCTCAGGAATTAAGCTTTCCTGAGGGCAGGGAGGAGGGCTGGCTAGCATATGAATCCCTTCTTCAGGACATACAGGAGCTATGTGCACTTCATGGCCTCACAGTTCCAAAGAACAAGTCCACAAAACAATTAACCTTTGTTTGTACTAATTATTGGCTGTGAGCGAAACAGTTGTGGCTTGCTACCTCAGTCCATTAAACACTCAACAAGCTAGAATAAAAGTGTGCATTTTTTAAACTCTCTTTTCATATTAGCAGATCATCCCTATCATTCTCCCTTGTGCTTCCTCAAAAATTCTGCCCTAAGGTCACTCTTCAACATTTCAGAGTTCTGTTAAACTATGGATGTCACTCTGTATAGCCCAGATGAGTGGTTAAGGGCCACTTAGAGCTAAGTGGCATTCAGCTAGTTTAAAATATGCAAAACTTAGTCTTCTCATCTGTAAAACAAGAATCATTATACTAGAACTTTGGTAAGAGCTCTTGTCAGAATTAAATAAATGATAATGACTGCAAAGTCTGTGAAGCACTGGGTAGTATACAGCAAGTGCTCAATAAATGGGAGATTTTCAAGTCAATTCCTAGAGGGTACCCACAGAACTGAGGTGCTTATTCGAACAAAAGGAAATCTCTTCCACAGTATCATTCCTATTTGTCCCCTAGAAAGTTCCAGGCCCTGTGCTATAATTCAAAGAACCATGAGGCCACCTAGCAGCCCTCTGTGAGGCCTAGAAACAGAGGTGAGCAGATCTTCCAAGGCTTCTCTCTAAAATACAATCTTATATCTCTTTGATGATGTTTGATTTGCTTTTCTGTCTTACACGTCATGTTCCTGCTGATGATTTTTGTAAACTATTTCTTTTTAGCTTAAAAGAAAAGAATGGACTGATCCAAAGGTCAGAAAAAGAAGTTAGATACAATAACATAACCCAGGTTTCGTATGGAAAAATTAAATTTGCCCTGAGTTTTTAACGACTCATAAACCAAATGTAAGATCTTCAACATTTATCAGAATTTAGTTACACTTACAAAGCATTTATTGTGGCTAAAACACACAACTGTACAGAACAATCACAAAACATGCAGGTCCCTATCAGTCCATCCACTATTTAAAAAACAAAAATCATCCATCAGTATAAACTTTCCCCTTAATGTTAAAAATGTGGCCTTGGCTCCAGGGATAGGAGCCACACAGGTTCTCAGTATCTTCCTTTCAACGTTGCCGTGAACTTAAAACTGCTTTAAAAGTTGTGAAAAGAGAAGAAACATGGCCTTACATGGATCCACTACAACATGGCCAACCCAACCTTTGAGTCCATGCTTCAATTTTCTCCAGATCCCATGCAATCAAATAAACTGCTTTCTGTATGCCCCAAACACAACTGTAAGGTTAGAGCCAGCAGACCTCTGTTCTTGTTGCTAAAGACTCCTTAGAGTCTTCTTTTACTCCACTTATGACTACTGAAATCATATCCACTAGCCTAAATTATTCCTTTTCCAGAAAGAACCTCCTGATACCATTCCTGAATAGATATGTGTTGTTTTCTCCCTGTGCCCGCAGCATTCCATGCTGTATTATGACATTATTTGTTCTAATATGTTAGTCAAGCAGAACAGTTTGGTGATTGCCTGAGCAATTAATGAAAATTCTAATTGTCCTGGTATTTGCCTGCATGTGGTAGTGAGCACTGATATGCCAAGCATCACAGAAGGACTATGCATTTAAAGTGATGCAAGACCAGCAGAAATGAAAAATGCATGCATGCTATTGGTTTTGCTGTGTATTTATTAAAAACTACTTTGCAGTGAGTATGCATGATAATTTCTTTTTAAGGATGTTTATTTTCCCAGTTAGTAAATGTACCAGGATGGTTTTCACTAAAACATAAGTCAGCCAGCTGTTTGTTTGGGTTCTTGAATTAAATGATAAAAAAAAAAAAAATTACAGGCAGCTTTTACTCAACAGTGTTCTGCTTTAAACAACAGAATCTGTTACATATTTAAATGATCTAATCTTTTCAAACAAAAAAAGTTTAATTTTTTTTCATATAATAGGAACATGTCTTCAGAACTTCAAAACTTTCATTTCAGATGGCATATGGTTCCCCCTCACCCATCTGATACCCCGGGGATGCTGAAGCACTTAGGAGACCCAAGAGAGTGTGTAATCCAACATGACAGCTGAAGGAGGGAAGTTGGCAGAGCATCAGGACAGGTATCAGGGAAGGATAACTATTATTCTAGAATCCAGGTTTACCCCTTATCCTTTTTACAAGTTCACCAAAAGCAACATTTCAGGGCCCCTAAGAAGACAGCATCACTGTCATGAAGGTTTTACCCCAAGATGGGCTCAACCCAGACAAGCACCCAGACAAGCAGCTTCATGTCTCAAACTTCTCTGAAACACACAGGAAGGCCAGTGTTTTCACACTTCACTCTCCTAAATTCTCTATAACCCAACATAAGCTCCTGCTAGCTTTGTAGTCGGCTTCTCTTTCCTCTGGACTTAGCATTTACCAGTTCAGCTGTGGGCCCTGTTAATTTCCCTCCACAGCCTTTCTTCTTTCCCTAACACATGCATGCTGGAGCCGCAGCTAGAGTGCTGACTAAGGAAGAACAATAGGAGGCTTTGAGCAAGGCTCAGCTCCAGACCTAGTCAATATTTACTTCAGTTTGAAGCCACTGTTTTAAAGCTTCTTCCAAGCAGAACTCAACTGTGGGGAGTCCCCAGAGGTTTCTAGATTTTATTTTAACAAGAGGGAAGAGAGGTGTAGAGATAGAGTAAATAGATTACTGTCCAAACCACTTTCTCAGAGAAAATAAGGGAGACTATTCAACAAAACAGGTTAGACTCTCAATACTAATTGGCAATTTATAGCAAGAAAAACCAATCGTCTTCTAACACCAATTGTTGCCCTCTTAAAACTCCTAATCAGGGTGCAGTGCAAATCCACTTAATGTGACCCCTGCATATCTTGTGAGTGAGCAGGTCTCTGATCCTATCAACCACCCAGAGTTTGCCAATGTTTGCCTATTCTACCCAAAATAGCACTGCAAAGGCTGTAGGTAAAGTTGACCCAAAGTCTGTAAGTGTCTGTCAAGCCAGAGCTTAAGCCAATCCAATGTGTCCTAAAATGAAATTAGGATCATCAAACTTTAAAAATTAAGAGTGTGTAGTGTTCCTGAGTATGATATCTTAGTAGACTGGGGCAGATGATGCATGATGCTACTACACAGATACTCTCCTCTCACCAAATGGCTTATTATGGGATGGTAAGTGGGTTGATTATTTGGGCCCCAAACTATATTGGAGTCAATGGAGTTTCCTTGTGAGTTTACATTGCCTTTTGTTGGGAAAATGTAGGGATACAGCATATTAAAACAAACAAACCTACTTAACTATACATTCTAACTGCCTAATTCATTTTAACTTATTTTCTTTTAAAAGGAATCAATTGCCATACAATTAAGCCAAAGTAACAGTTGGGAAATCTTTAAATGAAAAGAGTTTACTAAAGATTTTGTTATAGCCCAAGGAAAGAAATTCATGATTATCTGTGGTAAACAACTGTAATACTAATTATTTCATTCAAATCAATCGATGGACTTTATTATTTTTAAGACCTAACCCTACATTCCATTCACATTTTACAATATTTCTATAAGGGAAGAATCAAACAATCCAAAAAGCTTAATAAGAGAAATTGAGGAAGATTTGCAACTGGTCAAAATTTAAATTTCTAGTTTATGATGTTTGCTTAATAAAGAAGTCATTGTCTTCTAAATATGTAAACTATATTGACATAATTTAGGCTCTGCAAGGAGAACTAAGGAAAATTCAAACCACTCCTCTTTTCTTGTAAGCCATGGTTACAGCATAATTGGCCCATTTTATTCATTTAAATTTATCAACTCACTGAAATATTTTAATTCTCATTTGCCACATTAATAAAAGTTTAAATAAAACATAAATCATATAATTCAAACATAACTCAACATCAAGGACCTACTGGATTGTTATATGCCATTTCATCAACATGCCTTCATGAAAATACAAAGTAAACCTAGTTAAGGTGGTCTCTAGCTGACATATCTAAACTGATATACCAGAGTAGTAATTTTTTAATAATTCAAAGTGATAGTAAGTAAGTTAGCAAAATTTAAACCTTTTGACTACCCTTTAGTGAAGAAAGAAAGCCTAGCACAAGAGTAAGATTAAAAGTATTAACTATTCATTGAACACAGAAGAAAAGTAACATAAAATTAGGAAGTTTCAACTTTGAAATAAACTCACAGCAAGCTCATTCCCTTAAAAAAAACCTAACTTCCAGTTTAGCAAGACAAAAGAAACCTACTTTTGTATGAAATGATTCAAGAACAGCAAAAATAAGCCCAGCATTCCCCAGAGCAGAGCAATTCTAAGTATTAAAACATTGTACTTATGAGGGAAATCTGTTATTCAAAGTTAGCAGTGCTCTTTCAAAGAATTTGACTACTGCTAGTAATAAATCTAATATTTTTTATTGCCATTAGGCAAGTTCTATCATTACATTTTTGGGTAAAGCACTTACGGATCATTGATATTTTCCTTACAAATTATTATGTTTTCCCTTTTTTTTTGCCCTAAATGAGATTTATAACTTTAAGAGTAACATAACATTATAAAATAATTATGGAAATATATAAGCACATTATCGAAATTTTAATACAAATAATGAGATATTTGTTATTGACCTAAATAGCTATAAGCATATGAAGTAAATCCCACTTTGAATAACCACCAGACAATTCTCCAAGAAAACAGTGTTATTCAGCTTTCAATGCATTAAAATACGTTTCCTTGACAAATCCTCAGCTAAATGCTGTGATCTATTTATGCTCCTAACACTAATGTGTGTATAATTAATATATACTAAGATTTAAGTCAGTCAATGGGTACAGTTCTTAAACAGAGAGGTGTCAAGAGGCTAAACCCTGTTTTCTGGCATCAAACTAAAAAAAATCTAAGGATTTCTGGGACCGCCTGGCTGCTATAAGAAACAGCCCCGAACAGGAATTGATTTGTTACAACAAGCTCCTCATTGGAAATACAGTACAAGCATTCTCCAAGACAGTGTCGGTATTCATTAAGTTCTCCTTGGAGATAGAGATATCGCACTGTACCAATGAAGTCCAAAGTAGAGAAAACAATATAGATGAAACCAACTGAGAGGAGAAGATGTTATAAATAAACGACCAATTTTACAAATGAGATACAAAAGACATTTCTGGGAATTAGGTCTTACCATCAAATGTCACTCTTTACATGTTATTACTCTTGTAGAAATCACAAGATAAAACCTGAAATGTGAACTTCCTTTAAAAAGAGCATTACACATGAATAAATCTATGAATTGTATCTTGCACAGAGGCCATGCTAATCTTTCCTGTATCGTTCCAATTTTAGTATATGTGTTGCCGAAGCAAGCACTATGAATTGTATCTTTTGAGGCTATATTATATATATATATATATAAAATAAGATCACACAGCTCAGATTTTTAAGTGAGTCAACTCTTCTATGATGCTTAGAAAATAAGTTTGAATTTATAAGAAAAATAAATTTCTTTTTATTTTTTGTTTGAGACAGGTTCTCACTTTGTAACACAGGCTAGCCCCAAACTATCAATCTTCCTGCTTCTGCCTCCAAGGCCTCGGACTACAGATGCATTATTACCATGCTTAGCTATAAGAACATACTTTCTACGCAACATATAATGAACTGAATTACAATGTGATCGTCACCTGTATGGTGTGAGGTAACCCCCTTCCATTTCTGTTCTTTTTTCTCTAGCCATATTGCAGCATGCCTGATTCTGTTCTTTTACTGACAGTTTTATAGCAATTTTGAAAGTCACACATATATGTTTTCCTTAAAATTTCCGCAAGAGAGAAACATCTTTATCATGCCCACTTATCAAGACAAAAAAATTGAGATTCAGATTGGCAATGATGAACAGAACACATCTGTTTTAGTGCGAGATGAAATTTAACTAGAACTAAAACCTGTCTGTGAAAACAGACAGGTCTACACAGTGTGGTTTTTAAATACGTATTCTTCTACTTTAAACTTATCAATGGCCAGAAATCTTAGGTACATGAACACTATTTTGAACAGAGCCAATTCCTTTAGTTTAATGAAGTGACCTTATTTTGATCAATCAAAATAACCTACTCCTAAACTTAACTATATGCTAACACATGGCATATACCTATATAAAGCTAATTAAATTCAATCAGAGAAGATTCTTGAATTTCAGGAACTATGAGATTCATAACCCCTAAAAATCCTAGGAGACTATCACTATTTCTGAGAACCCTATTGGACCAGATCAAGCACACACATAAAAGCCTACAACCAACCAACAGTCTTCCTTTGAATTACTGTTCTTAATCAGGTTTATTCTTACAAAATGCTACCCGATACTTTAATTAAACCCATTTTATCAACAATGTAGCAAGAAAAATATTTGCTTCTGTTTTATAATTAACTATAAAAATGTATTAGTTAATTGTTATATATATAAAAAAGGACACCTAAGGGCAACTCACCTATCCCTCTTCTTGTTTGTTTCATAAAAATACGCCTGATTTACACTAAAAAGTTTATTTTTTCTCATGATCAGTTGACAGTAAGAATATGAATGATGCTTTAAAGATATTAAAATTCACTTACAGTAGTACAATTACATTCATATTTGAAAATAGGAAAGCAAAAACAAAAACAGGCAGACTAATTAGAATTTAACTGATTCCATTACACCACATTAAATTTCCATGGTAAAAGAATGCTGGACAAGCTGTAGAGAAAGCCATAGCACATTTGTAGGTGAGATATAGCTCTCCGGATTTCTCACCCATAGAATAGCAGGGAAAGAAGGCATTTGCTCCCCGTTCTTCTATAACTTCAATGAAGTGCAGGCTACAGAAAGCAGCCCCTAAAAACCTAGCCAGTGGAAGCAAAGAAATTGTTCGTCATCTATGTTGAATGTAAAATAAACATTTTGGGTTAAGCTAACCATACGGATTTAAATTGGGAAAGTGTTAAAAATATGTTTTTGAGGTGTAATTTTGGAATTGCCACATAAAATACATCTGGGGAGAGTTTGCAGCAAATAAATATCCTTTGACATTTATGACAGGATTCTTTTTAAACTTTTGGACCAGGACATCTTTTTTATACCACTAGAATTTGCCTTTAGAGAATGGTTACAATAAAAATCCCTGGCCAATACTTTTGTGTGATGGCATATTTTTAATGAAGCAAAAATTTATTTTATACATCTGAGATTTAGGAGAAAGGGACTAGAAATGAAGATTACTAGGCTTCTTGGGCTTTTGAAAGGGCAGCTTTTATTCATATAACTGCTCAGACATCTTAGGAACTACAAAGCTATATAGAAAGTTCATGGCACAACACAACTTGAGAACCTGGTGATCCAAACACTACATCAAGAAAAAGCAGCCTGGACACCACCAAATGTGGTAACATCACCTGGAAACTTTTTAGAAATGCAAAATGTCAGGTCCTACTCCACCAACTAAATTAAAATCTGCATTTCAACACAATCCCCAGGAGATTCACCTTGGAGGTGAAAAACAGTGAAAAACAGTGAGCTGAGATGGTTCAAGGAAAGCTTCCTGGAAGCAGGGATGTTGTTTATATTGTGGTTAAAATGGTGCATAGCCCACACGGGACATTTAATAAACATTTGCCAGGTGAACTGACACATGAATATTTCTTACAGTACCTTTTACTCCATTTGGCTGCATTTACAAAATCTTTCAATCAAATCTGCATTGATTTGGGAGCAAAAATGTAGTCTAGTCACCTCAGAATTTGCTGTATGCTGTCCAATGTATTTCCTATATTGTCATTCAATAACTATTCTGTCATTTTATTTTGTAGATATTCAGTACATGGATGTAATTCCTAATCCTAATAAATATTAGCTATGATAGTTCTTTTTTTGGGGGGGGGGTCTGGTTGTGGGGCCTGAACTCTGGGCCTGGGCGCTGTCCCTCAGCTCTTCAGCTCAAGGCTAGTGCTCTACCACTTGAGCCACAGTTCCACTTCTGGCTTTTTTCTTTTTGCTTATGTGGTGCTGAGGAATCGAACCCAGGGCCTCAGGCATGCAAGGCAAGAGCTCTACCACTGAGCCACCTACCCAGCCCCTGATAGTTCTTTTTGTTTGTTTGTTTTTGTTGTTTTTTTTTGTCAGTCATGGGGCTTGAACTCTGGGCCAGGGTGCTGTCCCTCAGCTCTTCAGCTCAAGAGTAGCACTCTACCACCTGAGCCACAGCGCCACTTCCAGTTTTCTGGTGGTTAATTGGAGATAAAGAGTCCCATGTACTTTCCTGCCCTAGCTGGCTTTGAACCGTGATCCTCAGCCTCCTGAGTATTAGGATTACAGGCATGAGCCACCAGTGCCCAGCTTATGATAGTTCTTTAATATGAAAACTCATGTAATTCTTCAACTCACCTGTGTGGCTTTGCTTTTAGATGATTCTCTTTACACAGGGAGAATTCACTCAAGGAATGAAAACAGTAACATAAAATATTATAAAAGGACAAGTCTTAATTCTATGTGATACCAGGAAACAAGGCTGGTAAGAGTAACCAAAATTCAATACTGGTTCTAAAACCTTTTATCATTCAATAGCTTCCAAATCTTTTCTTACCAAATTTTATACCAAAGCTGCTATGAAATCAAGAAATACCTTTTTTACAATTTTCATTCTTAAATCCATCCACTGGTGGAAAGGCTCAGAGACAATGAAATGGCCAAAGCCACCAAAAAAGAAATCTAGCAATGCAGATTTCTACATAATAAATAAATGGATTAGTTCTTGAATAACCAGATACCAAAACAAAAGTCTGGAGCCAAGAAATAACAACCCACAAAAAGTTATTTTCAAGAAATAATCAGATAATTAGCAACATAGATAAAACCCACTACAAACTAATAGTTAAATATTGATAGACTCATAAATGTGAGTGAATTTTTAATATCATAAAGAAAGGATACAAAGTTAGGGTGTCTTTCCCCTAAACAGAATTGCTGATTTTTCAATTTTATTAATAGATCGTGTAGACTTTGATTTGCTTTGATTTACTTCAGAATCTTTGAAACTTGAAGATGATACAATAAGTATGCTGACCTATTTATATATATTTATGTAAAATATCACATACATACATGCGTGCATGTGTGCACACACACATACACACACATATGCAGTCATGTTGTCTTCCCAAGAGTATAGTTGACAATGGTGATAGCAGTGTGTAATTAGTGTTCATTGTTCCTAGCAGCTAGAGTTCCATACAAGACCTTTTTTTCTTTTTATGGTGTAAATGCTATGGAAATAATACACTACTAGTAGACATTTAATTATGGATCCAGTAATCTCAGAAGAAACATTGCCAGAAAAAATTGGAATCTTGTTTTATATGCATCTATAATTCTGGGTGTGGTGAGTTTTGTTCTCCAATTACA
Organism: Dipodomys spectabilis; assembly: GCF_019054845.1. Lineage (NCBI taxonomy): Eukaryota > Metazoa > Chordata > Mammalia > Rodentia > Heteromyidae > Dipodomys > Dipodomys spectabilis. The sequence goes on from NW_024870824.1 coordinate 705,764, forward strand.
ATAATCTTCAAAACATTCACAGCAGGCATAAAATGGGAAAAATTAATTTTCCCACAAGTGTCTGTTGACGATTGAGTACATATACAATGCTACACCAATACTATGCCTGGTCTAAAATATTAATAAGTATAAAGGCATTACTTATTAATAAGGAAAATACTCTTTAGAATAGCTTTATGTTTTGATGGTATCCGAGAAGAATATGAAGATTCTGTTTTAAATTTTGCTTTCCAAAGACTTAAAAAATTAGCACTGGTAATATTGAATTTCAGGGTGCTATATTTCCTGAGGCTTACTCTAATTTGTTTTATACAGTATTTAAAATAAAGCATCCCCAAGTTGCTGCCTTGGCGGACACGAGATCTGTCACTGAGGTCCTTTCTCGCCTGATTAATTAGTAATTGGGAGACACATTTTGGCAGCTTTCATTTCCCTATTATTTTCTCTAGTTTGACACAAAACCCTGTCAGAAGCACCACTATTTGAACTGTACCCCTCTTAGTGCTGGGTCACTAAATTTTAATAAATGCAGCCCCTGCCAGAAAACTACAGAAATAGGCATAAAAGTTTATTGAAGCAGTAACAGTAAACAAATATATGAAGAAAACACTGAATGCCACAGTATCTAAAACATTAATGGTCTGTGTGAACCCAGGGGTTACTGGCAAGATTGCAGAGCAGAGACAAAAGGAAAGGGCCTTTAACAAACCCACTGCTTTCATCTATCTTTAAGAAAAAGTATTTGCTAAATAAAGCAGGCAAATACTTCACTGCAGCAGAAGGTACATCAGAGCCTCCCCTTGCCTCCTCCGTTACTCCAACTAGATGAATAAAATTGGAGGAAGGAAAAGATTTACAGCAACTACACAGACAGAGCAGCTCTCCAGAAGTCACTAAGGTGCTGTCTGAGCCAAAGAAACATTTCTCATAAAAGGCTCGGGTGAGGAACTTAAAATTGAAGCTAGAAAGACTGATAACTTCGGGAAGCTGCAAATAGCTACAGCATCAGTATCAGGATCTCCATCACAAAGTGTCAGTCACTTAAAAAAAAAGTATCCTGCTATGATGGTGGCTCAGGACACTGTGTGCCAGGGCACTAGCCCTGCTGTGCAAGTCAGAGGCTACTGCTTTCACGTTCTGACATCTGTCTGTATTTTCTTGCCCTGAAACAATAGCAGGCGAATGGGGCTCATTTGCTCCCACTTTGTTTAACCTAATTGTTAAGTACAAAAGATAATTTCCCCATCTTTAGAGTTATTTTACCATCCCTACCCATTCTCTTTTGTCTCTATTAAATGAAATAACTCTCTTCTACATTATTAAGTTCTTTACACGTGACAAAATAGTATATCCTAACAGCTAAAAAGTACCAAGTCTCAGGCCTTCCATCATCAAAACCTGGATAAAAATGTGCCTTGTAATTACCAACCAAGCCAAGTGATAACTTTAGTTTATTCAAACCGCGTTTTTACATTAAGACATTGCATTTCAGCATAGAAAGCTTTTGTCATGTATATTTTCAGAAGAAGCAAGAACTAATTGATAATTATAGTTTTTAACCAATATAAATATAAATTAATAAAACTTAAAACGGAAAAATCTGACAGCTTGGCAACAGCAGGAGAAAAATAAAAGGTATTTGTTAGTTCATTTAAAATCAAGGTCACTTTGAAAACTTGGTGATTTGGGTCTTCTCCACTAGCAAGTCTAAGGAAAATGGGTGTTGGATACCAGAGGAAAGCTCATTAGGACAAAAAATGTCAACTCATACCTGGATTTTAACCATGAGAGGCATGATCTGTCCTTAAATCATGCATTTTACTTATCAACTTTACTTTACACCAGCTACCACTCTAAACTTTACTTCCCCCAAACTGAAGTAATCTAGGACATATGTAGAATTTGTTCTGGCCCAAGTTAAATTTGGCTAAGTTAGGTTACTTTTGAAACTATTCGTACAGCAACTGCACTTTTACTGGAGCAGGTGAGAGTAATAGTCTCAGATATCATCAGACAGATACAGTAATAATAAGTGTAGTATACATTTTTAGTAAGGTTTACAAGACTACATGTTCCTTCAAATGTATCCAAAAATGTAAAACATGATAGAAAATATAGCAGACTCGGTTGATAGTCTCAATTTTTTTTTAATAAAATAGAGGGATTTAGTTCTAAAAATAATTTTCTGAAAGAATTCACAAGAGTTCATGAAAAAGTGAGAGGCTCTATTTCAGTGACCAAATGTTCTGACTTCTCACAGTGCTTCTTAAAGCACCCCAAATGCTTTAATATCTACAATGCTTTAAATATCTACAATTGGATCACTACCTTTTACTGGAGGATTTCTGATATTGCTGATCAATTGTTGCTCTATTTCAGTGACCAAATGTTCTGACTTCTCACAGCGCTTCTTAAAGCACCCCAAATGCTTTAATATCTACAATGCTTTAAATATCTACAATTGGATCATTACCTTTTACTGGAGGATTTCTGATATTGCTGATCAATTGTTGGGAGGGGATGTCTACCAAGAAGTATTAGTATATCAGAAGAAAAACATGAGGACGAGGGGTGTGTATTTCAATAGTGATTTATTAACTTATTACCTTGCAATTAACTATAAATCACAGGATTCAAGAGAAGAGTATATATGGAGATATAGTAAATATTAAAATATAATAGGTTGGGCTTCAATATATAAATATCACTAGTTTGCTTTTGCTCTTTCTTTTGGTCAACTAAATACAAGAAGGCAACATTTTTGAGGCTCTGCAAGTAAGATAGAGCTTTAAATGTAGAGTCTCACCAGAATGATTAGAAAAGTGGTTTAGTCTTTTCTATCATCCATATTCATTTCCAGACCATTTTCACGAAAGAAATAAAATTGGTCTTTAAACAAGATGGCTGCTTCTAAGAGGACAGGGGGAGAAAAAACGCTGATGTAACTGGAAGCCCCAAACCTATCTGCTTTTCTAAATTGAGAGATACAAATTTCATCATATTTTTTTCTAACCTCTATGTATGACACTGTACAGATGACACTGTACAGATATTCAAAATCATTAATTACAAAGCAATTTTGTAAAAGGTCAAATCTTTGTGTACTAAGAAGACGAATGATTATCCAATACATATACAACTACTGATATACACAACTGTCACTTCATGTGTGTGAATTCTCATGCTGACTTTGTACTAAATCTTGATCATCAGTCCTGAAAATCAGATCATTTAATAAAACTACAATAGGAATGATATTGATGTTTCATCTAGTTTAACAATCTAACCATTAAAACATCCAGTAATATCCTATTACAACCAATTCAACTATATTTGGCTTTATTCAAAGTGAAAAACTGACCGTAATGCCAGTGGCACATTAATTTTATAACTTACATGTAAAACTTAAAAACATTTTTCCAGCTTTGCAACAACTTTTAACTAGATTTTTAAAAATCATTTCAATCTATTTTTATTCCTCACTTGAGTGGAAAATAAGACCTGACAGTAACATTTTCTTCAACCTGTCAACTGTCAATTGTATGAAGGATGTTTCTAAAGATGACAAAGGTTTATTTTTCCTTATTGAAAATGATAGAATTCTACCTGAATGAAAGCTAAGCTAAGCATCACTACAGTATAGCACTGTCTTGCAGAAAGATGCTAACTGAAATACGAGTTTTCAATATTCTAAAACAATGGGGGTTTTGGTTGAAATGTATGGCTGTTATAAAACTATCTTCACAAATCTCAAAATCAAGAGTCTGCATATGCACAAATTTTCTATTAAAAAACTTCAGATCACAGTTTACAAACCATCAAAAACACTAAGAAATAAAACATATTACTGAAAAGAATGCATCACAACTACAGCAAAGAAAATTTGCATTATTAATTTTTAATTTAAAATTTGAGTGATTCTGCATCATTGTGCTGACTTGCTTGAGACTGAAGATTAAGTTTCTAAAAACTTAAATGCAGACATATTCACGAGAAAGCAGATTTCCTAGTAGTGAGTAATATCCTATTCAGAAACATTGGAAGTTCACATTAATCAAAGAAACTTCTACAAAACAGCTTAGGACATAAGTTGAAAAGCAGACTAATATATAAATCTAATAAAATAAATCACATGCTTAAAAGAGACAGTAATTTATTGATGTTTGGCTAAGACCACCATCATAAGACAAATTATCAAAAGTGAATATTAATATCTCATTTTTTATATCCCTCTTTGAAGTTTTGTACCTGAATATGAAGGTATTATCTGTCACAAATGATCAAAAGACCATTTTTTTCTCAGTTTGGAAGACTGATCTGAGTGAGCTGTCCTAGGTGAGTGTCAAGGACTACTTATTTTCTTAGTGCAGTTAGAGAAATACAGGCTTCTTTTTCAATATGGATATCCCAGTCCAGCTGCTATTTTAACAGTTTCTCTACTACTTTTGAAAAGAAGATCAATAATAGGGAATCAGCCAATATCCAGCAATTTCTTACTTAAAATATCATAGCTTTTTAAATAGTTGTTGGGTTGGAGGTTATTCCAAACAAGATAAAAACTTGAGTAACATCTTAAAAAAAAAAAAAAAGCAAGCAACTTATATTAGAGAAATTTAAAAAAAAAAAACTAAGCAATGTACCAAATGTTACAATACATGTAAAATACTATTTGTAATATATTCTTAACATTTTCTGTTTGACTCTCTCAAAGGTAAATTCTTTTGGCACCTACTTTTCCCAAGCTACCAAAGGCCAGGACTCCTTAAGGACTAATTGTGTTCATTCATTTGCTTGGCCCAGCATGAAGCTAGTAGCTTGCTTGGTTCAGAATAACAGGAGAGAGAAGGTACCCATCTTTATCTGTCCCTATCCAACAGAAAACCAGGCCAGTGGACTGAATGCAATGAAATGCCAGTTCAGAAGGCATTTTGCAAGATTAAATGGAAGGAAATTCAGGAGGTTAACTTGCCCCAAATAGCTAAGTGCTCTTTCCAAATCTGATTCTCAGTTTTCAAAGGTAAAAACTTCTAAAGCCAGAGTTTTATCAGCCATAACACACATGACAATAAACTATTACTTCCATGAGCCAGTGGTCTAGTTAATAGCACTAAAGTCATGTGAAATGGAATAATGAACTAAAGATTTTCTGATCCTTTTAATCACCAGTAATGTATTGACATTACTTTCACACTGGAAATGGCAACTGAGACTGATTGTACAGCCAAATAAGACTGTGCCTCAATGAGCACTGATGTTCAGTCACCTAAAAAATAGACAGTTGCCTATTTTGGCATTTATTTTGTATATCTAAAATAATGCACACAATAGCCGGAAGATGACAACTCGGTAGATAACTTTGCGTTGCAAAACTCTATGGAAAACTGGCTAAAGAACAAGAAGCACACTTCTATTTTGCAAATATCTGGGTTGAAAGGAAGGAATGTCTTAAGGGGACAAAAAGGCTAAAAGTCTCATCTATAGTGCTTTATTTTTATCCTGATAGTAATATAAACTTTGATATAAATATGAAAAATTATCCCAACATATATAACAAAATCATATTACTTTGAGGCTCAGAGTTAATATTTTCAGTGATGTGTCTAACATGAAAAACATTTAAAAGATTTTAACTTTTAAAAAAAATGAAGCGAATCTTTTACAAGTTAAGTAATACCCTTGAAAACTGAGATATAAACTTTTCACTTTTTGGCACAAGTTCTGGGTTTAAACCATGATAAATTCACTTATTTTTCATTGAAAAGAGTATACTGCTTTAAAAAAAAAAATGATGGTTATTCCGATCTCTGAAATGGAAGCAACTAAATTTTGGATGAAAAATAAAGGAATATTATTAGGGAAAAAATGGATAGCCAGTGAAAGAGCAGAGTAAAGGGAATCCTGTTATAGAATTCTTCCTACAATTCTAATATTACTTGTTGACCATTGTAAATGATATAGTTACTTTCTAATCTAATGTGAAATGCTTAATTTACATGTTTTTAAAGAATGAAAAAAAATCCAAAGACTACACAGTGAGGTTAAAGTTCAGTAAACGCTTGATGCATTCACAGTTTTTTTTTCAATTGAAAGAAAAGGCTTTTAAATTTACAATACTCAAATCTTGACAGAAATAAAGCACCAACAGAGAAGAATTAGTGTTGATAATAGTATGATGCTTTTATTTGCTGCAATATTATATTGTATTCAACTCATAATGTCAACCAGGAAACCTGTTTAATTACCTTATCATAATGTTGGTAAATTGTCAAAAGAGTCTAAGAAGAACTTTTCAATATACACAGTGTTTAAAAGAATATTCTCACTGGAGGAACCTAACTTCTTACAGCATGTTCCAGGGTAAGAGGCATGCTCTCAATCCTATGTCATGTCTCTATATAAAAGCACAGCTGGCTACTAAGGGAGAATTAAATAAGTTTTATTACTGACGGTCTTTTTAAAAAGTTACTTAAGACCTTCCTACAATCTTAAAGAAATTGAAGACAATTCTATTTTCTTTGATTTAGACTAACATGACTTAAAGTTACTTAGCAATATTCCAGTGACAAATGCTACCTAACAGTAAGAGGATCATTCTATCATTCACACTTTTAGGTAAAAGTCATGCAAGTTTTCAGATTTTAGAATTGTGGAGGAGGTGTGAGGACAAATGCAATCATATAATATTTCTATTCAGACTGATAGTTTTCAATTGCTTCTTCAGATTTGGGCCAATCCAATGCATAGAATCAGTTTGGCTCAGTGCCCGATAAATCCTGCCAACTACAAAGTTAGCAGATATTCAATTTGAAAATTGAATATATACTTCCCAGAAGTGACTAGTAGGAAGACAGATTGTAACAGTAAAACTACTATTCAGATGGAACCTAAGTTAATATTTTTCCTGTGACCCTAGATACATAGATGTTCCTACTATCAATGGAGGGGTAGTAATGATACTGAATGTATCAGTTATACAGTTACTTGTAGCACAAGTAGATGTAACACAATAAGATGTTCAATTCCTGTGATGGAGAAATATTTAATTCTAATTTTACCTAACTAAACAACTTCAGATGGAATTTATTAGTATACACAAAAGTATATTACAGTTACACACAGTACTCATTTTAGTTTGACACTATCTACTGAACTTTTCTTCTAAGATAAAAATTAAAAATCTATTTAAGTTGTGATTAAGGTGGTGTACACTGTCAATAGACTGAAGTCTGCAGATTAATAGTTCAGCAAAATCTTGACACTTTCATATAATATTGACAACTTACTGTACAAAATCATAACATACATGAACTATTTTCTATCCTTTGTGATATTTTTGAGTTTTGAAAACTACATCTAACCTGATTTTTCTTAATACATAGAAATGCACCAATATTAAGTGAATATTTTTGAGTTACAAACTGCCTACACTACCTATCTACTTTTAAAATACTGTTTTTTAAGTTTTACTTTAATAACATTAGGATAAATACCTCTATATCCCATAAGAATATTAAATGTTGGAACTACATTTCTTGAAGGTGAGTGGGATATATCATTCTTTCTTGAGGAAGTTATCAAACTAAGAGAAAGATCTTTTCACAATGTTTAAATAAGCACAGAGACTTCTTAAGAATACTCTTGGTGTGTGAAAATTCTACATGTTAACTATGGTCAGATTCAAAGCCACCATAGCAATCCTGGGCAGAAGAGCTTTCTTCGGGTAGGGCAGATGTATTAAAAAACATGACCTGTGACAAAAATCAATGTGCTAATCTCAAACCAAACAACAGTATCAAAAGCATAAAACAGAGATAACTTAAGATAAAATGTCCTCAATCTAACTCAGGCTAGCCGGACAGGTTAAGAAGGGGCATGGGTGTGTTGCTGGCTCTTTCTGTTTGAACCTAGGGAAGACTGGAACATCCGTATATCCAAATAAATGAATACCAAGTGAAAATGAACACACTGGGAAGTTAAGAGTGACAACCAAGAGCAAAATACCCCAAATTCAACTAAAGAACTCCCTCGTGCTTTCCTGAATATAGTAGTAAAGTTTAGAAATATAATTTTTTGTTTCATATACGCTGTCTTTTTTTTAAAAAAAGGCCCAAATGGGAATAAAACCAAGCAACATAATTAGACTTGCTTTTAACACCATCAGAACTGGAAAGCTTGCTCTATTTGTCTTGTCAGCTTTAATAAGAGGCATCTTCTCTGGCAGAATGGCTTCTTTCTCTTTTCCTAATAGTGGTAAGTGGCATGTCAAAGAAGAAGTAGCTTCCCTTTCCAACACCCACCTCCATGAGACTTTAAAACACACACACACACATACACACACACTCAACTTTCGGGAATGTCAGCACTTCTGCTAGTCAGTGTATTTAGGACTCTGGCTACTTGGGTGTGACTACTGTGGATTAACAGGGGAGGGGCAGGGGGTGTTCATCTCAGGTCCACAACCCACGAATAGCTCGCTGGTAGAGGTTTCTCTTCATCATCATCTCAGCTGACTCTAGTCAGCCCAGCATTGCCCTGGCACGAACGCATTCCCAGGGAAGACTGGAGATGGGTGGAGAGGACCGATGGGAACTACAATTGGAGGCTTCGCGGGTGCCCTCTCCACGGTAAACCGGACAGCAGCAACCACCGGCTCACTCCTCGGCCACTAGCCTTTTCCCTCTCAACTTCCACTGAGTAGCCTAGAGAAAGCCCTATGCTTTTAGGTACAATCGATACGATTTCCCTCCCAGGAGGCACCGACCTCTCACAGATGGGAGCTGGCCTGAGTCCCAGAGATGTTGGGCGATACGGGCGCGGTGGGGGCACAGTGCTGCCACCAGGCCCGGGAGAAAGTAAGATCTAGGGCTGGGAAGGGTCCGCCAGACACTCTGGATACCCCCCCCCCCTCCACCTCAACAGACACAGACACCCACTTCGGGGTCCAAGCAAACTGGAAGTCTGCGGCTGGCTAGGGCCCAGCACGTGCGCCCAGACATTCCCGGGCGCCCATCACCAGCCTCCAGCGTACTGGGCGGGCTTCCGAGGCGCCTGCAAAGCGGTTCCAGTTAACCGCGCGCGCGCCTCGGGCCGCGCACCGCCAGGCCACGGGCGGAGGGCTCCCACCTTCCAGTGCCTCCAACTCCAGCAGCTTGCTCCGCACACATGACGTAACCCGGTATTAGATCAAACTTTGTGGCACCTGGAACCCATTAGGTGAGAGGGGGCTGCAAGAGGTGGGAGCATCCTCTCCATTGCCAAGAGCGCCGGGCCCAGACGGATTCCGGGCCAAATGATTTTTCTCGCAGTTAAAGAGGAAAATAAAAAACCTAAAGCTTCCGCCTCCCAGCCCCCCTCACTTCCCCCTTAAGCCCGTGCGCTCTCTGCGCGCATCGGTGGAAAAGAGAAGGCGAATTGAAAAGAAAAAAGAAAAAAAAAAGTTTGGAGATGTTTGGCGTGTTGTCTCCCCAAGTCCCTGTGCACTCAGACTTAAGGGCAGGAGATGTCGGCGGCGCACAGCAGCGGATCCCCGGCGCCCAAGCCCTGAGCCGGGATGGGGATGTTGGCCAGACTGCCCCGGCTGGGAAGCGAACAAGTCCCAACTCCTAGGCTCCCGCCCTTTCCCGATCCTCCGCACGTCCCCCAGTGCAGCTGGGGCCAGGCAGCCGCAGGAATCCCCGGGAGCACCGGGCCTTCCAGTGGTGGCTTAACAAAGCGGGGCGCGAAGGGAGTGCTTCCCGCCGGCGCCTCCAAGCCAGCAGCGCCCGGGCGACGCTGGGTGCGCGCTGTCTTCAGCTAGCGCGCCTCGGTCTCTGCCACCGCAGCTCCTTCCCCGGGCCCTGAGGCCCGAGAAGCCTCAGCTGTCCGCCCCGAGCCGCCTTACCTGGGGTTGCTGCTGTTCCAGTAGACAGCGTAGCGGTCGGCGACGGTCTTGGAGCCCGGGTCCTGGCTGAGCACACACATCCAGAGCACCAGAAACACCAGCGTCAACATCTCCACGTGCACCATCACGCCTGGCCAGCGGCGGAGCCCCCGACGCGCCACTCCGGGGGAAGAGAGCAGGGATCCGGAGGGAGGGAGGGAAAGGGACAGAAAGAAGAAAGCGGGTGCCAAATAAATATGAATAAATAAAACGAAGCGGGAAGGGGGGTGGGGAGGCGAGAAAGGAAAAGAGGAACACACCAAGCTCGGGAGGGGTTGGAGAGCGAGAAGAAAAGAAGGCGGTGGATGGAGGGGGTGGTTAAAGACAAACTCGCTCCCCCACTGAAGGGTTCGAGGAGAAAAAAGAATCACAAGATGGAGAGACGCGAGCGGGTGTGTGGCGGCAGTGGAGAGGGCGGGAGAAAGGGTGCAAGGCTGTGTCTCGGGCGTCGGCTGCAGGCCGGTCACCCCGGGAGAGGGAGGTGCGGACCTGGCCGGGCAGCGGCAGCGCGGATCGGGGCAGGCGGCGGCGCACGCAGCACAGTCACCGGGAGTTGCGCGCCGCGGCCTCGGGGAGACATACACCGGCCCGCCGGGCCCGGCTCAGCGGCGGCGCGGCAGTCTGCGCACGGCTCCGCCGCTGCCCTGGGCCCTCGCACTGCGCTCCGCTTTGCTCCAAGTTACTTTGCTGGCTGGTGGGAAACTGCAGGAGGGCGCCGTGTAGACGAGGGGGCTGCACGCCTGTGGCCCCGGGAGGGGGAGGTGGGGAGTCTGAGCGCTTTCCCCAGCCTCCCTCTGTGCCTTAAATCGGGCGACCCCTGGAAATCTCGGAGGAGGCGTAGGTACTGCGGTACCGGGAGGTGCAGAGGAGAAGGGTGGGGATCCGCAAACCCAGACCCGCCGGTGTCCTGGAACGGGAGGAGCAGCAGCTGCGCTCGGTGAGGAGCGATCTGGCCTCGAAAACCTCAAAAGAAAAGTTTGGCTCTTCGCGTCTTGCAGCAGGTCCCCAGTGGAGTCGGACCGCGGCGGCTGCGAGAGATGGCACTCCGGGCGCTGGCCGAGGCGCGGGGACTTCTCGTGCGTGCTTTCCTTGGCCGGATGTGCGTGCAGCAGAGTGAATGGAGAACAGAGGTTATGAACCAGCCAGCCAGGGACAACTGGGATGCCCAAACCTGCCGTACGACGCCAACCCAACAACAGTTCAGCTGGAGAAAGCGGGAGGGGAAACAATCACTTTCCAACTCCTGGCCCGGCTGATGTCAGTCTCCGATCGCCTTCCGGGAGCTAGCCTGAGCTCCTCCACGCCGTGCCAGGAGCCCCGAGTGAGCGCTAAGAAGTGTCCCCTCTGCCTCCGACGGCTCCGGCCCTCAGCCCAGCAACTTGTAGAGATCTATCAATCAGTTTGAAGGGGGGGGGGGGGGGAGGAAGGGGAAAAAAATGGAAAGGGGGAGGGGGAATAAAAGGAGAGAGCGCGCTGGAGCTAGTGGCACCTCCCCAATGACTACATCACAAACCTCCCCCGTTCCTCCCGCAGCAGCACCTCCTTGCAGCTTAGGCACGGCAACAACAAGAGGTGAAAACCACCCAGGAATCCTACAACCCCTATCACCCAGGCGGGAAAATAAATAAACTTGAGTGCAGCCACCACCAGCAGCAGCAGCACGAGCAGCCCTGGAGAGATTGGAACGACTGGCGAGAAGTGGAAAGGGGGTAAAAGTCAGTTTTGCGAAAGAGGGAGGAGGGGGGGGAAAGAAAGGGAAAAAATGCTTTATGGGAAAAATCTCCTCGGGCACGCCCCCTCGTTAATGACCTGCGTGTAAAGCCGACAGCAGCAGCAGCGACCCGAGCGGCCGGCAGCCTCAGCGGAGCGCGAGGCCCGGCGCGTGAACGTGGAGGGTGGAGGGTGGGCGCGGGGGCTGGGCTCCGCCCGGGCGTGTTGTGCGGGGCGCTGGGCTGGCAGGCGGCGCGGGTGTGAGCTCCGGACCGAGCAGGGGGAGGCGCCGCCAGCCCGCGCCCAGATAGCGCAGCTTGCTGCCACCGCGGCCCGGGTCATGTGGGCTGCATCCCTCCCCCCCCCCCTTCTTCCAAGCAGTTTACTTGGGATGGGGGTGCGGGGGGGGGGTGAGTGGCGCAACCAGTCAGGGAACAGCCTGCTGTTTGCTTACAGATCGGGGATTTTTTTTTCCCTCTCTCCTTTCTCCAACCGGATTGGTTTGTTCCACGAGAAAGAGGCGTTTTCCTCGTCTCCTCCCTCCCCGCGCCTCCTAACCACCGCCCCCCCCCCCCCCCGCGCGCACGACGCCCCACCTTCCTGAAACCTGACTAATTGAATTACTGGGAGTGCCGAGGCGTCCTCTCCTCTGCTCAGCCCGGCAACCACGTGTAACCCTTTGGATGCTGAGTTGGATCTGGGCTGAGCGATGATTTGACGTCTTCTCACTTAGGAGTAGGGATCTTTACCATTTTATAGGACCTGGCTCCTACTCTGTCGTAGGAGAGCGGAAATCTGCCTCTGGGGCTGCTCAGGTGGTTAGGCAGTCTCAGCTGACGGGCTGGAACCGACCTAGAGAAACTGTATTGTTGTAAATCTCTGCACGTTGCCTGGCGCAGGGCGATCTGGAAATCTGAGCATCGTTCCTTCTTTGCCTTCCATCTCTTCTCTTCCTTTCCAGGACTTAGAGGTCTTCCTTTTTTTTTTCTTTTTTTTTTTAAGCAGGAAGCAACGATTCTCTTCAAAGTGACGTCTTGAAAGCACGTTTTTCTTAAAACAATCGGTGAAAAAATATCATTGTAAAGTGATTACAATTCAGTGCGAATCTTAACCGAGAGGAACTGAATGTGCGTCAGGCAAGCCCTTCAGAGATGCCTCGCACCCTTTCCATTTCAATCCTGAGGTTGCTTCGCTGCCCACTTCCCTCAAATACCTCGAACTAACCCGTGGCGGGAACAACCGGGGGAGGGAAGGAGGAGAGGAGTTAATTATTATTGGGGAAAGGCCTTGCATTCCTAGTGTTCCAGGACAGGTTGCGTGCAGCGCCTCGTTCCTCCGTCGCCACCGAAGCGCGATCACCTGGCAGCCAGGCAGGCGGTCCTTGCGCCTGGAGACGGGTCCCTCTGTGGTCCGGCAACCTGGAAGCCAGCCCGGCGCCCGGCGCCGCAGGGCCACCGGCTCCCGAGACCCGGCCTCCCGGGGCTCTGCGGGCTCTGCGCCTTGGTATTTTTCACTCTTAAGTTTTGCTGCCTCTGTGGGAAGGTTCATCTCCAGGAGAAAAAAAAAACACACACAACACAGAAATAGTTTAGTTTCTCCTCCCCAGACTGTCAGTTTTCTCTCTCATTTTTTAAACTTATTTATCTAATAAAATCAAATAACATATTCTCTACCCCTCTCCTGGGCGCCCCTGCGTACTCCAGTCCTTGAGTCCCAGGATTTCCAGGCGCTTCGGAGCGCTTTGGAAGCGTCCAGACGCCCTCCAGTGGTAGGTCTGCAGTCCGCACCCAGCAGGCTGTTGCCAGCATCTCATACCAGATTGAGTTTGATGAAAAAAAAAAATCTAGGATCATGATCAATAAGGACTTAAGGGTGAAGAAACTGTTCCCATAGCAATGGAGTTAGATGGACTCTTGCCTAAAAAATTGAATTCGACAATTTGTTTTCTAGTTGAGTATCCTGAATGTATCATTGTAATGTATCTGTACTGTGATGAATACATAAACTACAACTTTGTAAGTATGAACTCCACAACAAATCATCCTAATAAACCAACCACCTTCTTAATTGAAAGGAAATTTCAGTTCAGGATATTACTATATTTGCTCACCTGTCGTTGTTACGTTTCATAAAATTCCAACAGTGTAAAAGAAGTGGGAAGACTTAGGAAGAGATACCAGGATAAGCCTTTATTTTATAAATCAGATTTTCATCTAAAACATTATTTACTATTCCCCCTGCTCTGCCACTTTACTGATGTTTAAGTTCTGGACGTATTTCATGACGTTTGTTTTTTCTGTTATGGAAATAAGGGTTTGGGGTTTTGTTGTTGTTGTTGCTTAACTCTAGGCCTTTTGGTAGTAGTTTTAATAGGTGGTCAGATGATAAAGAAATGTTCTGAACCCTTTAAAAATATGTACATATCTTTAGGAAGAAGAGTTCCAGACTCCTGTCTTGGGAAAAATGCTGATACTTGAGGAAGAGGTTTTAGGCAGACTATCAGGTATCCAAGTGAGCAGGCTGGCTTCCTGTGGCATCGAAGAAAACTAGGGGTGAAGAAAATGCTAACCGCATCCACTTATTTCATACTTGAAACATATACTGTAACCAAATGTGGAAAGCCGATATAGTACAAGAATATGAGTGCTTTAGTGTCTTAAATATTTCTTAGTTTGTTTAAAGTACAAATAGTCCCATTTTAAAAAGAAAAATTACATGTAGTGATCTTCCTTAAAATGATTGAAGGCATTGGAATAAGATACTCAGAACTCAGATGTCTACAGGAAAGAACTCATGAAACCAAATTAAATACCTATTCTGGGATTACATACTTAAGTATCAATATTGGAATTGGTGAGCAATGGGTTATATATGTGAGTAGTGATATATATATATATATATACATGTATATATATATACACACACACACACACACATATCTTGAACAGTATAGTTGAAGGAGTATTAACTGTTCAGCCAATCTAGATGTGACTTTCTATCTTCGGGAAAATGCTCATAAGTTGAAAATTTATACAAATCAGCACTACATTAAATAATTATCATTATTCTACCATCACAGAGGCAATGACTGCCTTTACAAAAGGTCATATCTGATGGGAAGGGAAAAAATAGAAAACTAAAAACATAGAGGAAGAAAACCACAAGAAATTATTGAAATGCCTTAAATTCAACAGTGTATAGCTAAGATAATTAAAAATAAGGTAGTAACTATCTATGAAGGGTTTTAAAGGCCATTCTGAAAATGTTAGGTCTTAAAGTTACAGGCAACCAAGTGTGCTAACAGTTTTTTGTTGTCGTTGAGGAAGGTTTTTGTTCATTTTTTGTCGGTCATAGGGCTTGAACTCAGGGTCTGGAGTCTGTCCCTTAGCGTTTTTGCTCAAGCTAGCTCTCTATAACTTTGAGCCACATCTCCATTTTCAGTTTTTAGGTGCTTTATTGGAGAAAAGAGTCTCACAGACTTTTCTGCCTGGGTTGACTTCAAACCATGATCCTTATATCTCAGACTCCTGAGTAGCTAGCATTATAGGCAGGTATGAGCTACTGGCGCCTGGCTGTGCTAACCATTTTAGAACAAGTGACATTGAAGAAATAATCTATATGCTTCAAATTAAAACATGAACTGAGATTTATTTAGTCATTTAATTTTTTTTTTAGCCTTTAACAACATAAATCAGTGTACTAACCTTGGCTACAAATTAGAATCACCTAGGGGAGTTGTTGAAAAAGTCCAATGGTAGGGAAAATTTGTTTTAGTTGAGCAGAGGTAGGACCTGTATCTGTAATTTTTAAAAGCTCCCTAGAGAATTCTAATGAGCATAGAGGATTGAGAACCACTGATCCAGGTAATTTATTTTTGCCTTAATTACTTCAATCTTTCCCACAAAAGTTCTACTCTGATTTATCTAGAGATGTATCCCAGCTTACCAGTAAGTATATTACTTAAAAGGAGTGTATTACCTAAAAGAACTGGTTTTCCTGATCCTCTCTATTAAACTGAAGTAACACATTTTTAAAATAATTTTCCATGGCACACAATTAATTTATGGTTGTCTTCTCAAGATGTAGTTGCTGGGACAAACCTTGCTTTTAATTATGAGTTCATTTTTCTTTTTAGAATATTTGAGTTAGCTGTTACAAGATAGAAGTGGAATTCAACCTTGTCAGATATCCAAACAAATAAATTAAATAAGCTGATAAATCAATCTCCACAATTTAGAGTGCAGAACAGCACTTAATCTGGCAAAACTGAATTTAACTAGATATTGAGAAGTTAAATTAGAACTTGTGTGAAAGAAAGGAAGAAAGAAAGAAAAGAGAGGAAGGGAGGCAAATCTATAATGAAGATGAAAGAAATAATCAAACACAAAACTTTGTAATACATGAGTAAAATAATTCATCAATCCTACTATTTTCCAACCAATGTTATTTCACTCTGAAGCTGCCCAAAGCCCAGATACCATCATTAAATTATCACTCAACTGTCCTGTCCACAAATTGAAGTTACTAATAAAGCCTTCTTTGCTATCCACCCCCTTTTATATAAGAAATTTCTCAGAATACTTAGAACTAACTAAGCTCCTTTCTCATTAAAGACTTTAGGAAACAGTCCTTTTCTGTTTCTGATCTAGCTTGTTCTTCCATGTATAGCCTAAAAGAGAAAGATAATTACTAAACAGAGTACAGAGTACTACATCTTTTCCTTAAGTCTCATGAACTTCATGTTGTGTCATGGATTTTCCATATGTCCTTTCCCCTCTCACTGTCCTGGGGCGTACTAGACTTTGCTTCACAGAATTCTTTTTTTAAGTCTGATAACAGATAACAGGAAAAGTTTTGTAAGTTGCTGCAATCTTCTGAAAGAGGCATTTTGAAGTGTATTTATGAACTAGCAGTCCATGTGTTTTTATTTTGACTGTCCCTAAACTCATTTTAAATAAAATCAAAATAGCAAATCCCGAACATACAGAAGTTTTAGCCGCCATTGTGATAACCACCTAAATCATCTAGTTAGGCACATGTATAAATGCATTATGTTTCTGCGTATTGTGAATGTGTGTGAGTTCATATCTAATTCTAAAGGAGGCAAACAGGAACTTGATGAGTCAACCAATTCAATATCACTTCCCATTATCTACATTTCAGCATATATGTCATGGAGTTGTGTAACCAGCTAAAACTGAATTGGCAGTTGATTTCATTCCCAGAAGCAATTTGCAGGTTCTAGTTCTGCATATACACATTACTGCTTTGTATTTCCCTCCTCAGATTTTTTTAAATGAAAAAAAAAGTCACTGAACAAAAATTGTCTGCATTTTAAAACTCAATCAGCTGACATAAAATACATTGTCCTAAAATGACCTCTGTGAATTATTAAATAATATGCTATATTCTTGCTTATAAGATTACAGATTACAGTGAAAGTGTATTATCAATAAAACAAATTTTATGTTTGTGTTTTGTAATCACAGACAACTTGAGATAAAAATACTATAAGAATACTATAAAAAGGGCTGGGAAGGTGGCTCAGTGGTAGAGTGCTTGCCTTGTATGCATGAGGCCCTGGGTTCGATTCCTTAGCACCACATAAGCAAAACCACATAAGCAAAAAGAAAAAAGCCGGAAGTGGCACTGTGGCTCAAGTGGTAGAGTGCTAGCCTTGAGCTGAAAAGCTGAGGGACAGTGCTAAGGCCCAGAGTTCAGGCCCCACGTCCGGACCCCCCCCCCCCCCAAAAAAAGAAAAGAATACTATAAAAAGACTAAGAAGCTGTTAGAAAAAAATAAATTTAATTTGTTTTTCCCTATTAAAATAATTATCTTATTGCTTTCATCTCCACCTATCATCATCCCAAAAAACACATAAGTCTGCCAGGCACTGGTGGCTCAAATCTGAAATCCTAACTACTCTGAGAGGTCACAGTTCAAAGCCAACCCTGGCAAGAGATTCCATAAAAATCTTATTTCCAATTAACTACCAACAATGTGAAAAGTGGAGGCTGTGGCTCAATTGGTAGAACATTAGCCTTGAGCAGGCAAAGCTCAGGGACGGTAACCAGGTCTTGAGTTCAAGCTCTAAGACCAGCACACATACACACACATGAGTATACAGAGATGAAGGGGTGTGGGGGAGAGGGAGTAAGAGATGAGAAGTGAGGAGGGAAGGATAGAGAAACTTATTTCTCAATCAATTTTCACCAGAGATTTTCATCAACTTCTGTGAGAATTCTATTTAAAGATTGAGCAGAGGATATAACCCCTAGTCAATAAGCATGATTATATGAAATAGGAAATGCTGTTTCCAAGCTCCTTTTTAGCTTTGGCTTTGCTTTTTTCCCTCAGATCTAAGCTGGCTAAGCAAAGTAAAATGTAGAATTACGGCAAACTAAGATATTCTTAAATTGTGTGCATCTTCTTTTTCATCTGAAAGGCATCTTTAGGAGGATTTAAGTCTTGATATTTTCCAAGTCTGGACTTTTCCTTCAATCTAGAGATCACCTTTAAAAATACACTATTAATTTTTATTAAAGTTGTCCTCTTACTGCAGATTCATAACGCTAAGCTTCCAAACACCTTACACTAACATTGTAAATTTTATTGTGATACTGTAAAGATACAGTACAGTTTTTTCAAAAGCATTTTACTTATAGTCTCTATAGAAACCACTATAACTTATGATCTTAGAACATCAGATAATAATGCGGAGGATTATTGGCCAAAACTTTTTTAGAAATGAGAGCTATCTTACTAAATTGAGTCTTTCTAAACTCAAGGCAGGAGAGAAAAATATGCCCTCAAAAATGACTACCTTCTAATCATAGATTATCACTCTCTATTTCCATTAGTCTCCTATTTTTTGGCATGTGATGTATGCTAAATTAAATAGGATTTATTGGTTCAGCTAGACTCTGAATTACCCTCTTTTCCTGTGGATTAGGAGAGTGCATTTCTCAGCCCTTTTCCTTAAAATCCATCAGGATCTTTTATGTGGACTATCTAGTATTCTGCACACTTCCAACGCTTTAATAAATATTACATTACAATATTAGCATAATAATAAATCATCTTAAAGTACTACATGAGCTACCAAGAGCCTATTCAGTTTGAGCCAAGGCATCAAAAAGTTTTATTTTCTCTATACACATACAAAATAAATTAAAAACTCCTTTTCCATGAGATGTCCTTGCATCCATAAGAAACATACATGCTTCAAAGCGACATGGTGAAGTGTGCATCTTCCAATTATGTATTGCAATTTGTTCTATATATTCTGAGATTTGAATCTGCCATTTTAATAAGACAGAGACAAAAATGGAAATAGCACCATGTGTCAAGAAAACGTCCTCTGCCCAAGAGCCACTCTGGAATGCTATACAAGATTACCAGCCAGGAGAATAGATACTGCTTCTCGTCATTAAGAAGTTCTGCTTTTGTCTCTGACTAGCAATTTCACATAGACCAGGACTAACAGCCACTGAAAGCATGAGGATTTTTCCTCACAGTTAAGAAAATAAGAGAAGTACAAAATGGTTCTGTTAACACAATCCAATTCTAATTGGTTGCCCAAAAGAGTAGTCCTAATTTTAAACTTTTCTAAGGAAAAGGATAAATGCATTTTGCCTTCCAAAAGTAGTGTCGGGGGCTAAATGGAGCTTGAAGGTGAAAAAAAGAAAGAAGGAAGGAGGGAAGGAAGGAAGGAAGGAAAGAAAGGAAAGAAAGAAAGAAAGAAATAGAAAAGAAAGACAGAAAAAGAAAGAAAAGAAAGACAGAAAAAGAAACAAAGAAAGAAAGGAGGGAGGAAAGAAGGAAGGAAGGAATGGAGGGAGGGAGGGAGAAAGAGAGAGAAGGAAAAAGAAAGAAGGAAAGAAAGAAAGAGATAAGGAGGGAGATGGAAGGAAGGAAAGAAAGGGAGGAAGAGAGAGAAAGAGAAAGAAGAAGGAAGGAAGGGAGAGAAAGAGAGAGGGAGTAGGGAGGAAGAGAGGGTGGGAAAGAAAAGAAACGTGTTTAAAATATTCTTTAGGGCTAATGGTATAGTTAGGAGATATAACATACAATAGAATGGACAAGGCTCTGAGTTTAAAGAAATGAAAGATATTGCACATTTCATCTACCTACATGAATATTAGATAGGATACAAATGAAAGCTGGGCACTGGTTTTGACACTTGTAATCCTACCTGTTGAAGAGGCTAAGATCAGGATTTTGGTTCAAAGCCAGCCCAGGCAGAAAAATGTCTACTAGACTCCATCTCCAAATTAACCAGCAAAAAGCAGGACTGGAGATATGTTCAAACTGTACAGCGCCAAGCAAGTAATTGAATTTGCAGCCCTTAGTTTAAGCCCTGGTGCGGGGTGGGGGGAGGGAATACATTTGTGTTAGACAACAAATGATCATAATGGCTCTCTCCCAGGGCACACATTCAGTGGACCCCTCCCTCTGATCAACAGATGAGACTTATTTTTTTCTCCTCTTGAATCTGAGCTGACCTTGTGACTTGTTTTGACTAAAAGAATGTGGCAACAGCAATGTTTTTCCAGTTCTGAGCCATACTTTGAGACATATTCAAGCTTTGTTTCTTTTTCTAGAAACTCTGCCCAGTTGCATGTAGACACTCCCAAGTAGCCTTTTGGCTGATGAGAGACAGGCTGCCCAGCCATCCCTACCATTCCAGCTAATCTCTGGAGATAGAGTTGCCAAGTGATGGGCAGCTGCTGGAAGATGTGTGAAAATTGATAAGAAAACCCAGATGAGACTAGAACTATACAGTTAAGCTGAAACTGCCAAGCCATAGATAATGAGCTGAGTAAATGTTGGTTTAAAGCTACCACATTTTTGGAGGTAGTCTGAAATTACTGAAAGCAAAATTTTGAATATTCCTTAACTCAAATGTTATTCTTTCACTACTTTGATTTACATCACTCAGTTTCTTGGTGTTGAGTCTGTCAAGACTGAATCACAACTTTCTAAATATTTCTAAGAGAAATGCTTATTTCTACTACATTATACATTTCTTGAGTCTTTTATTTCAATAGAAACCTCACATGAAATCCTAAATGAATAGAATTAATATTCAGAACTTTCTAATCTTCTTTGGATAATGTTGTTTAGTTAGATAGCAAACCTGAACAGATGATTTATCCAGAGAAGCTGCCTCTTCTCAAGTGATGTCCTGCAAGAAAAATGAAATGGTGAAATCCCAGGAAGCTGTATTTAGCTTCATCTCAAATCTCCACATCACTCACTTCTATTGATTTAACATCATGGCACCTCCATATTTCAGCAGGAGAATCTGCCATGAGACAGAAACTGTAGTGACCCTGTAAGGGTCATCTTGCTGTCAAGTTCAAATTATAACATCTCTACTCTTGGCTGACAGCCATGGCAGACCCAGTGTAGTACGGATGGGTATATTTCGAGGAAATGAGATATAAAGTGAAATTGTATACATCAAGTCTTTTCTCATCATTTAAAGTTCTAAAATGTTTGGAGGGTTTTGTCTGTGTACTTACCTATTTCCTATCCTGAGTTTCTAATGTGTAGCACCTACAAATGGAGTCTAATCTCTCAGTGTCCTTTCCACATCATTGCTTGTTTTCCTCTGCAGTAAATGAATGATTGGATTCTTCCTTTTCAAAACATTCTTATCCTTTGGTATTTATTACTTCAAATTTGCAGAATTCTCTCTTTTTATCTTCAATGACATTTTTCTGTCAGCTCATAACCTAATGCCAGGCATAAAGTGAATGCATAATAAGTGAACTAAAAAATTGTATATATAATATCCATCCCCCTTAACTGTAGATGTATTTCTTAGACTCTTTGCTTCCTTTTCTAATACAATCTTCTCCAACTTTTGCATTCACTCTCAGCTTCCATATGTAGAAAACTGAAACTACATCGCGGTATCTCCATTAGAATGTCTTCGTGGTTTTCTCTCAACCCTTATTCCAGGATACACAAAGCTAGGTACCATTATACCTCATCCTCAATCCATCTCACGTTCAGTAACTCCAGCCACTGTGGTATTTTACCCAGTCCTCAAATAAGCCTTTCAACATTCTGTTCTTGGGTTTTTCCTTATGCTGTGCCTCTGCATGCAACATGGAAGCCACTTCCTGATTGACCTCATCCTTCAAATCTCAGCTCAGTTGGCAGTGCTTTCATCAACTTCCTCTAACACTGTAACAACACAGCGCTGAGTTTTTTTTCTCATATCACCTGAACCCTGAATACAATTTCATATTTGTGTAGCTACTTTATTTCTTACTCCAGTCCAATTGCCCTCCACTATCTCCCTTAAGTTTAACATTAAGCAAAGCTTGTGACAGGCATTCTACAAATGCAGGCAGTATTCAGTGAATGAATGAACTAATGAGTACACTAGTACTTTACCCTATAGTGTTTCATACGGCTTCTTCTAGGAACCTGAGATCTCTTTGGTTATATAAAAACTGTGGGGGACAGTAGCTGGACGCCCGTGGCTCACGCCTATAATCCTAGCTATTCAGGAGGCTGAGATCTGAGGATGGCTGTTCAAAGCCAACCCTAGTAAGAAGGTCCATGAGACTCTTACTTCCAATAAGCCACCAGAAAACTGGAAGTGGCTCTGTGGCTCAAGTGGTAGAGAGCTAACCTTGAGCTGAAGAGCTCAGGTCAGGAACAGCATCCAAGACTAGAGTTCAAACCCCACAACCAACCCCTTTCCAAAATAAGTGGGGACAGTAAAATACCTCACAAAGATTTGTAAAAGGATTTCCCTCAGAAGGCTTAAGCAGAGAAGGTACACAACTCCAGCAGAGAACAATGAAACCAACATTCAAGAAATATTTTTCAAATCTTATTATTTTCTGAGCACTTGGTGAATTATTCATAAAGTTGGTGCCCTGCCTATATCACGAAATTTTTCACTTATGTGTTCTTCTACTAATTTCAAAACTTCATATCTTAGATCTTATCTTCTGAACTTATTTTTTTTGTTCTGGCTGAGATACCATGATGTAGTTTCAGTTTTCTACATATGGATAGAATTTACTCAGCAACATTTGTTAAAGATTCTGGTTTTCCTTTAATGTATATCTCTGGCACCTCTGTCAAAAATCAGGTGCCTGAAACTGTGGGTTTATTCTTGGTCCTCTATTCTAGTCCATTGGCCTACATGTGTGAGATTCAGGAAACAAGACAGTGGGACACATGGAGAATGGCAGGTAAATTGTTCTCACTCTCTGAGAGCTTAGCAAATGCTACAATGGCTGGAGAGAAACAAAGCCAAGAGCTGAACAGAAGGAAACAAACTCCTAAGGGTGCAGGGCCCAGAGTCCATACTTATAAAGGGAGTGGACTCCATACTTACCAAGAAACAAACGTTTCTTTAAAAATAAATGAAGATTTTTACTTCTGGTCCAGAAAGAAGGGGACAACATGGAAGGTTCGGAGCTGAAACTAGAGGCCCTTCTGAGCATGTCTGGCAGAAGTAAACCATGAGGAACGGCTTGTTCTTTGATACCTCTGTGTCATTTCTTCTATTATCCTCGCACTGGGTAAATTCCACATCTGACCATGTAGGATTACTATGTACTTTCATTTGCTCTGTCTTTTGCTCATTTGCTCTGTCTTTGTTACCATGTGACTTTGAAGTCATACAACATAGTTTGGGGTTGAAACAATGGCAGTGAAAATATATGAATTCTCCAAAAGCATCCGTGAAACAAGTGTGTGTGTGTGTGTGTGTGTGTGTGTGTGTGTGTGTGTGTGTGTGTGTGTGTGTGTGTGTTCAGTCCTAGGGCTTAGAACTTAGATACTGTCCCTGAGCATTTTTGTTCAAGGCAAAGAGTACTATAACCTGTGCCATAGCTCTACTTCCAACATTTCTGGTGGTTAATTGGAAATAAGAATATGAGGGAATGGGGGCAGGGAGGATTGGGTGTGGGGGGCAGGGAGGAGGATGGGAAGGGATGAGAAGAGGAAACAAAGGAGGAGGCTACAATGCTTGATAAGAAATGTACTCATTATCTTGCCCATGTAATTGTAACCCCTCTGTACAGTATTTTCACAATAAAAAAAATACAAAAAAAAAGAATATGAGGGAATTTTCCTGTCCAGACTGGTTTCTAATCATGATCCTCAGATCTGAGCCTCCTGAGTAGCTAGGATTACAGGCATGGGCCACAGATGCCTGGCTCAACGGGAGAGTTTTTAAACCTCATCCTTGTTCCTTGAAATTCTTAGTAAAATATCAACCCTTCTGCAGCCAGAGAGGAACTTAGTTACTAGTTTTATTTTAAGTAAATTATGGCATACAGCAATAACAAAAATTTTGAGTTATTCAGTGACTTACTCTGACAGAAACAAGAAGGAAGGAAATATGCATAAGCTTAGGGAAAGTATTTTATAATGTAGCAGAGTTGACTCAGTGATAAATGTACATAGTTAATCATAGACACCATTTTGGCAAATTATATTTTTAAGTGATAGAAGCAATTATCTGTACAATTACATATGCACAGGAATGTATTATTTTCTGACTTTCAGCAGACAGCCTACCTTGGTAAAGAAGCTAAGTACCAATTTAGTATCTTGGTTTCCAACCTCAATTGAACAAGCACCTTTATGATGTTAGAAGAGGTTCAGAGGAGGTATGGAATGATGGCCATTTCTTAACTGTACTACAACTATCCTTGTGAGAAGATTTAATCACTTATTGTTCTGGTAATATACTATGCACTTTCTCTTAAGAGAGTACTGAGTATTTTTCCAGTAAATACTCTAGATACAAAGTGGAAATTTTTGTGGAAACAATGAAAGGATATTTCTTATTTTTTGTGAATTATATCCAAGTAAGAGAAAAAAATTTCAGAACTACAGCAAGCAACAGTCCTTTTTTTTTTTAATTTGCTGGGATGAACTCTACTATTTCTTTAGCCTTGTAGTGTAGTGAGGAGAGCTCAGTCTGGAATCAGACCAATGTCATGGATACTGATGCCAACCTAGAGCAAGTTACTAAATGCCACTAAGCATCAATTTATTTGTAAATGTGAGGGTAATCATATCAGTCCTGTAAAACACAGGATAATGTTTCTCCAGTATCTGGTCTAATATCAGCAATACACCACATATCCAAATAATATTAGCTTCTCCCCTCTCACAGAAGTTCTTTATCTAAACCAGAGTATAATTTCATCACTTATTCATTCTACCTAGATGGATGCTGTGCATATTTAATAAATATCAGCATATAAGAAATATGTCATTTAAAATGTAAGGATGGAAAGCATTGATTTTTCTTAAATGGCTGGGAGTAGCTGGTCATAACTGTAATCTGTAATTCAGGTATTCTCTGACTATGTTGGTCAGTAGCCATTAGCAACATATAAGTATGAGTATCTGAAATATGACCATTTAAAATTGAAATGTGCTGATACATGTTAGATTTTGAAACTCAAAATGAAAAACAAGTTCTTTTTTACAATGATTACAAGTTGAAATTGTAATGTTTTATATATATTGGGTTATATAAACTCATTCTTGAAGATTAATTTCATCCTTTTATTTTAACTTTTAAATGTAGCTATTAAGAAAATTAAAATTTTGTTGTTCACATTATGTTTTTTACTGGGGAGTGGTCTAAATATTCAAATGTGCCAAAAGAAAGAAAGAGAGGAAGAAAGAAAAGGGGAAAAAGAAGAAGAAGAACAAAAGTCAAGAATTACAAGACACAAGCCTTAAAAAAATTACATTAGGTTTTTTTAAAAAAAATATTCTACCAACAACAAAAAATCTAAGAGGCTGCATAGTATTTATCAAAATTCCAAATACTTAGCAGATGCTCAGTTAATATCACCTTGCATTATTTATTAGCTTAATGATAGCTTTTCATATTTTAGGCACTGTTGTAGGTGCTAGAGGTGCAATGATTAACCAACAATCCAGTCTGTCCAAGAGTTCTTGCTACAAAAAGAAATGCAAACAAAAAAAAGAATCTTTGGGATGTTTTGCATTTTGTATATTGAATTGCTTTTATGAACCTAGAATATATTATGTTTTACTTTTCTTCCTAACATATTTCTACATCTAACTTGTATTAAGACATTAAATGACTTCATCATAGAATGGAAAAAGACCCTAACAGCAACTGTATAATGAAAGACAGTTTTGGCTTCTTTGAAAAATTTGTATTTCCTACTGCTCGTTAATAACAATTAATTTAGAAAAACTCATCTAGCTTTTATTTTGGTATCATACATATTACCCTCACCCAAAACATCCCTGAATTCTTGCACATATTACATGAACCTACGTGGTTGTGTACAGTATACATGTGAGATACAACAACTATATTATTGTTGAGCAGCCACAATGTCCCTCCCTCTCCTTTTCTACCTTCAGGAAAAGAAGAAGAATGGCACTTGGGAAGCTCCAGGAATGATCTTTTGATAAGAATAAGACTGAGCTGTAGAGTTACATCTTAGAGGAAACTGCAGACAAATCTCTGGAGGAGAAAAGAGGAAGGAAAATCTTTCTGGAGTCATAGGAAGCATTTGGGGTGGAAGAGACAGACAGATGAAGACAGAAGACACGCAATCATTACCGTGGCAAACTTAACTAGATAATGAGATTTGAGAGGAAATTGAAATAGTGAAATAAACTGATATGGTTGAGGCAATTCTGAGATTCAGAAAGGAGAGACTAACTCCGAATAAGCAGAGGCATAAAGATTGCCAGAAGGCTGGCTGAAGGTTATTTCATCCCTTGATGTTTTTCTGAGAGGATGCAATGAGGATTAAAAAGCTTCTCATCAGTGCATTCTATCTACTACCCTCATATTCACTTGACACTGGTGAGAACAGTTTTAAGCACACAGATCACACTAGCTCTGGTGTTACTTTTTGGCTGGACTCAAGTATCTGTGTAGTCCCAGAGAAACTGTGGTACTCCCTTGCAACCTAACCCCAGTGGATGCTCTATACATACAGATTAAATAAAAAACGTTGGGGTCTAATGATAAATTTGTTGTTGACATCTCTGAATACCAAATAGGTACAGCAACTGATACAAAGGATATGCTTGTATGGTCTAGGTAATGACAAAGACCTATCACAAATCTTAAATCTTCCCACTACTGATGGGAAGAGCTGGTATAGACCTGGTTTACAGGTTTTACTCAGTTTTTTAACGCAATAGTTGTGGTGGTTAAAAGCCAGCCCAGGCAAGAAAGTTCGTGAGATTCTTATCTCTAATTCATCAGAGAAAAAGCTGGAAGTAGTGCTGTAACTCAAGTGATAGAACACTAGCCTTGAGCAAAAAGAGCTCAGGGACAGCGCCCAGGCCCTGAGTTCAAACCCCAGGACTGGCAAAACAGAATAAACAAACAAACAAATAAATAATACAATAGTTGCCCTTGACAAGAAACACATATTCTCAGCTTAGATACTGTGGGCCATCACCAACTCCTGTCTAAAAACTCCCTAGTTACAAACTGACCTGTCACTCAGTCAGCGCAGAAAAATAAAGGGAAGAGGAAGAGGATGTATGGTCTCTCTGGAAGCGAGAGAGAAGCTGTTTGAGTTCTGGGTAGATCACACATTAGAATCACCAACAGCTTTTAAAACTTCACTTCTTTAGACCCAACTCAGAGTAATTCCAATTGAATTGGGTATCTGTAACTTTGAAAGTCCAGGGGCGATCTTGATGCTTAGAGATTTGCATTCCTCACCAAACTAAGCAATCTGAGTGTTCACTTTCAGCATCAT
Organism: Dipodomys spectabilis; assembly: GCF_019054845.1. Classification (NCBI taxonomy): domain Eukaryota; kingdom Metazoa; phylum Chordata; class Mammalia; order Rodentia; family Heteromyidae; genus Dipodomys; species Dipodomys spectabilis. The sequence goes on from NW_024870824.1 coordinate 733,154, forward strand.
ACTCAAGCTCGAGGCCGGTGATTCATTCAGTAGCTGCTGGAGGCTATGAATCTAAATGAATTGCCCTTGCCCTTGCTTTGACTCTAACTAGGGAGACCCAAGGCTCTGGTTTGCAGTGGTCAACCCCAGGCCATCACTCCTCTTGGAAAAACTTAGTAGCTTATTTTCATACTTAGAAGAACCCAGATTTTGATAGTAAATTAGATGGTATATACATATATCCTGAGATCTCAAGATCATGATTCAGACTGCCCAGGCATGAAACTCTTATCTCCAATTAATCACCAAAAAATCTGGAAGTGGAGCTGTGGCTCAAGTAGGGTGCTTAGCCTTGAGGGCAAAAACTCAGGAACAGTGCCTAGACCTTGAGTTCAAGTTGAGGACCAGCACCAAACCAAAACAAAACAAGAACAAAAAACCCTGAGGTAAGAGGAGCTAGAATAAAGTGATAGAAATATGAGGACAAAGTATTTCTATATAAGCCAAACTCAGGATCTGAGACTGAATGAGGAACCAAAGTTGAAAATTACTAAAGCAGCTCTAGAGTAACACAAAGCACCCAGGCTGCAGGCCCTCCATCTTATTCTAACACGTTAAATAAAATACCCTTGAACTGCAAAGCCCACTCTCACCCATTGTCTTCATGCTCATGTGATAGTATCACCTGACAGCTCAGGTGATAGTCTCCTGACAGCTCAACAGCTGGCTTATTCTACCCCCTTTCTTCCTGCTTTGCCTTGTTATGCTAACTAAATGTCTGCTGGCCTAGTGTGCCTGCTTTGTGGATTGCCCTGAAATTACTTTTATTAATCCAAGTTCCTGGGGTTCCACAGAGTGACTGAAAAAAATGAGAGTTCTCCTCTTCTAACAGGGAAAATTCTTCTTTTCAAAAAACAAAACAAAAACAAAAAACAAAAAGCCTTCCCAGTGATAAAACAAAGCCAGCCAAGCCAAGGAGAGTATTTTACTTGGATTTCTTCCAGTAATAATTTAAATACTTTTATTTTTTAACTAAAAGAGCTAACAGTTTTATGTTCACATTTCACAATACAAATGAAATCTGTTCTTTCTGTCCCATTTCTCTCCTCCAAATCTATTCTTTTGATAAAAGGAAGCAAGTCTTCCTTGTCATGCTGTTGGAAAACACCCAGTGTCACCAATGATCTCTGGTGAAGTTGAACAAATAATATAAAACTGGTAAGCCCCCCTCATTTCTCTTTCTCAAATCTCTTCTTTCTTTCTTTCTTTCTTTCTTTCTTTCTTTCTTTCTTTCTTTCTTTCTTTCTTTCTTTCTTTCTTTCTTTCTTTCTTTCTTCCTTCCTTTCTTTCTTTCTTCCTTCCTTCCTTCCTTTCTTTCTTTCTTTTGGGTCTGGTCGTGGGGCCTGAACTCTGGGCCTGGGCGCTGTCCCTCAGCTCTTCAGCTCAAGGCTAGCGCTCTACCACTTGAGCCACAGTGCCACTTCCGGCTTTTTTCTTTTTGCTTATGTGGTGCTGAGGAATGGAACCCAGGGCCTCAGGCCTGCAAGGCAAGCACTCTACCACTGAGCCACCTTTCCAGCCCTTCTTTCTCATTTTTCAAATAAAGCTTTAATATCCTTCTGTGTCCGTCCCCAACTCATCATCCCCTAGAATTCTTTCTCCTCATCTCCATAAGATTTTCTCTGGTTTTTCTCACTTGGAAGATGAGCCAGGTCATTCTAAGTTTTTCTTCAGGCCTTAAGTAACACTATAATTCTTATATCTTGCACTGCCTTCTACCTCAGAGAGCTCTTCCTAAATTCCATCACTAATTGTGGTGATACTTCCAAGAACATAGGTCAGGACCAGGAACCAACCATTTGAGCTTGAATTGCCTGACACAAAGGCCATTCAGTGGTAGAGAACCTCTGACATGGTAGTAAATGTAGCCCTTCATTTTTTACTACAAGGTCTGTCCTCACTCCACTAAAGTTCAGGTTTCTCTGCAGGGGTGACGCTAGGAAGCTGACTGGAGCCTGTGCATCTGTTTTCACTTTACAGCATGGATCTAAACTGCCTTCCCTTCCATTCAGTCAGAGCGTATTCCCTACCGTCCTCCTAAATAACTCTCAGATCCTTCCCACAGAACCTGATAAAGTTGCCTCAAGTTATTGGGCAATATTAAATACTAAACATTTATGGTGGTAGAACTCAATTATATCAAGGTAGGGGTTGCAAACTCAAATGCCTGAAGAGGGCAGACCTATAGGTGCCTTACAGTTTGGGTGGGCACTAGGAGCAAACTAGAATGCACTGCCCTGTTTCAAGTATTCAGTCCTTGTTCTGTAGTAGACCACTTCTACGGAGCAATAATAGATCTTTCAAAAAGAGAAATCAAGATTCCTATAAACAATCTAATTATTTTCATTTAAATTGGTAATTAATTCAAAAAGATTTAAATTTCATCCTGGTTTAGCAAAACTTGTTAGTGACTAGTCTTATTCTGTGATTGTCCATATACATTGGCTTTTCTTGTGTATTCAAAGACAAGTGACAATATTTACAAAATAGATAATCTGGATAATATATAATCTGTCATTCAGAATCTGAACTATCATAGGGATAACAGATTAACTGGATTTTATCACCAACTTCTACAGTGTTATTACATATATAGAGAGAATATCTTATATATGTATATATATGTTTTATTGACATACATAGTATATATTTTATATATGTATATTATATATTATACATAATTACATATACAATGTGATTTTTAAGATTGAAAAATCATCTGAAACAACCCAACATGAAGTCAAGTAGTATAAAATTCTAAAGCACACCCTGGAAATCTACAAATCTACAGACTCTTGTATTTCTGCATAAAACAACAGTAGGAACAATCACAGGAATTCCTATTAAGTGGCAAACAGCCACTTAAGAAAATCTTTTAATGAAAGGATATTTAAACATCCTGTAAGAGGCCCATTGTGCATTCTTTTGTGCCTGAACACTTCATTTTTCATAAACAAAAAGCCTCTAATTGTCTTCCACTTTAGAACATCTTTGTCAGCAAGGATATTGAAGAGGTAGTTAGAAGGGAAAATAATGACACTGTGAAAGTTGGCAGTGAAATCAGTTAATCTCTTATCCCTTATGACAGTTTACATTTTGAATGACAACTCAGGTTATCTATTTTGCAAATATTGTATTCATGAACAAGGTGATAGGAAAATATCATTTCCCATTATTACTGAACATCATCTTTAACAAAGAATAAAAATGTAAGTCAAAGTATTTCAACACAGGATGGCAAAAATGACCAGTTGACTAAAATGTAGCATAGTGATTTGGAGGGCATTTAATCTTTGTGTACCCATTTATAACAACTAAAGAAGCATCTGCAGACACTGCCAATTGTCTCCTGGGATTCAAATACGCCCTCTGTTGAAAATCATTTCTGCAGAATTCTTGCACATGGAAACTTGGATCTCAAGCCTGAAGAAAGGCCCAGATCTCATCTTCCTGAGAAAGAATATTGAGAGAAACAAGACTTCAGAGGACTGTAGGCAAAGCAGTGAACATACATTGCTGAGAAAGTTGGTGTGAGCAGCAAGATAAGGGGTGGTCCAGAACTAAAGTCTACTCTTTCTTGACACTAATATCTCAACCAGCAGGAACTGTTAGAGATTGTAATAGGCAGTGATATCTCTTGGTAGATGACAAATTACAGATGAGGAATTCCAGCCTTCCACCAGCCAACACAGAGGTGAATTTCAACACATTGGGAGTTAGGATGATATAAAACAATGAGCTGTTTAATAGGAAGTCCCTTTTCCTCCATTTTGAAATGAAAACATTTTTCAGAAAAAAATGCAATCGTTTGTAATCAATAGCTCTCAATTTTTTTCTTTGTGATTAGGGAAGAAACCATCAATTCCATTTCTCAATAGACCCTCATAAACACAATAGGCCAAATGCCAGAACAGAAACTAAATGGCCAGTGATCCTCAAGGGAAGACATACTTTAACTATGAAGGCTTGGTGTGCCAAGCCTTGAGAACAATACACAAAGAGAATACACTAGAGTATGTGTTGTTTGAATTTGCTGTTTTGACAGCATTCTTGATCAAAATAACTACAATTTTCAAAGAAAAGACTATTTAATTTTTACTATATTGCTTTTCTGCCTGGAAGGAACTATAAAGAATAAGTTCACTAAGCTTTTGGTGAAACTTCATTCAACTTGTTTCACCATAGTTAACTATTTTTAATGGCATTTTCTAGGCCTTTTTAAGGGATATAGTTAAGATCTGATTTGGTGATATTGTAATGGTACATGCATATCATTATAAACTTGACATAAACCCCTAGAATGTATACATGGGATATAATTAATAGTACTGAATGGTGCCGGTGCCCATATTCTTACTACTGGGGAGGCTGAGATCTGAAGAGAATCTTATCTGCAATCAACACATGAAAAGCCAGAATTGGAGGTGGCCTAAGGGGTACAGTGTCAGCCTTGAGTAAAAAAAGCTAACCAAAGCTGGGCACTGATGGCTCACACCTATAATCCTAGCTACTCAAGAGGCTGAAATCTGAGGATCATGGCTCAAAGCCAGCCTGGGAAGGGAAGGCTGTGAAATTCTTTTTTTTTTTTTTGGTGGTCATGGGGCTTGAACTCTGGGCCTGAGCACTGCCCCTCAACTGTTCAGCTCAAAGCAAGCACTCTACCAGTTGAGCCACAGCGTCACTTTTGGTTTCTGGTGGTTTATTGGAGATAAGAGTTTCATGGTTTGGGAAGGAATATAAAGGGTAAACAAAGGAGGAGGCTGCAATGCTTGATAAGAAATGTACTCATTATCTTGCCCATGTAATTGTAACCCCTCTGTACAGTATGTTCACAATAAAAAAATAAATAAAAATAAAAAATAAAAATAACATAAAAAAGAGAGTTTCATGGCTTTTCCTGCCCACGCTGGCTTTGAACCACAATCCTCAGATCTCAGCCTCCTCAGTAGCTAGGATTACAGGCGTGAGCCACTGGCACCCCGGTTCTGTGAGATTCTTATCTACAATAAATTACCAAAAAAGTTGGAAGTGGTAGAACACTAGCCTTGAGTAAAAGAAGCACATAGTGCCCAGGCCCTGAGTTCAAGCCCTAGAACTAGAAATAATACCCCCCCCCCCTGAAAAAAAATACTAAGCAAGTGAACAAAATCTGAGATCAATCCCTAGAACCAACACACATAACACACACATACACACAAATAATATATTGCTATTGCTTCCTCAGTTATAACAAAATCAAGTCACATCTCTCAAGTACAGCATGTTAATTATAGGAAAAACTGAGTTGAGATGAAGTTTCATGGGTAGACTTCTCTATACTACCTACTCATTTCTTCTGTAAACTGAAAACTCCTCTAAAAAACAGTCTACGCATTAAAATTGTGTTTTGTAAATTTTTACTGAAAAGCTCATGGTTAAAAGTATTTTAGTGTCTTTTAAATAGGCCATTGAAAATTCACCTCTGGGAGCTTATTATCTTTCATTGTTCAAGAGGAAGTGGAAAGAGGACAAGAGTTCCTTGCCCAAGCCTGGCCACAGGACACATTTAATCAAACTCTTGAAAAATACAATGAGATCACTGGAAGTAGAGGATATCAAGCCAAATTATCCTCTGCATTTTCTTCATTTCAGCAGTGTTTTTCATTTTTGGCTTGTGTGTTTTCTCCTAACAAAGTAACTTTTAGAGTGAAATTTACTCATATCTATTGATAATGCAAGGAACATGATAGGCAGAATTAGTTCATAATTTAAGCATATAAAACTAGCTAAGGAAACCATAACATGATAAATCAGAGAGCTTTTTCTTGGATTTTACGCGGTATCAAACAAGTTGTTAAGCTGAAATATAGTAAATTTGTTTTCTCAGTGACATTCTATTCACCCTGTCATAATTACTATAGATCCCAGTTTTGATCTCCGCCACAATGGGAGATTTTCCAATATAGAAATTTCTTGGCTGCTTGTCAGAGAGGAATCTCTAGGCTAATTAGGCCCTCATCAGTCAACAGAGAGCTCACAGCAGAGATTTGTGCTAGATGTGTTACTGAGGTGAGTGGAACAATTTTTAAAGTTTTAAATGATCTTGTATTCAAAGGACATGCAGCTTCAATGGACATCTAAAATCTATCTTATGACCAAAGAAAGAATAAATCCAAAGCAGTTGATAGCAAGTGCAACTGAATGCAAGAATAATCTAGAGTAGGTAAGTGTCAAATCAGGGTCTGGAGACATGGAATGAAGTGGTAAGTTCAGGGGCTTTGGAGTTCAAAGAAACTTGAGTTTCTTTGCCTGCCTGGTAATCCTGGGCAGGTCAACTCTGTGGGCCTCCAATACCATGTCTATGTAGAGATGCAAGGTGAGTGAGGTCCTGTCACTCAATAGTTAGGTCCATAGTGAGAATGTAAGTGAGAACTTTATTGTTGTTCATCAGAGCAGCAATAGTAGCAGAAGTAATTATACCTTTTAAAAATTACATCGTTCTAAGAAGGTAAAACATAACTTAGTGAAAAAGAAGATTAGGTCTTAAGGTGAAAATTTGCATTCCCAAAGGGACTAGTTACATTTTAAGGTAAGAATCTATTTTGGAGTAGAAAAGAAAGAAAATAACACCAAAAGGAGATGAAATGATTTTGCTCTATCTCTGTCTCTGTCTGTCTTTCTGTCTATTGGGTGCACACACAAACCAATACTGTGGCTTCAACTCACAGCTTCAAATTCTGGCTCAGCTGGTACTCTACCACTTGAGCCACAACCCCAATCTGATAGTTTGTTCACTAATTGGATATGGAAGTTCTTCAGATTTGTCTGCTAGAGCTGGCTTTGAACCATGATTCTCCAGATCTCAGTCACTGGGATGACAGGTATGGAATACTGTCATGCAGTTTATTTATATATTTAAACAATAAAATCTGTTTATATTTAAATTTTTTTCTCAAAATCTCTTATTGAGATTGTGACTACATAAATTTCACAATACTGTGGAATAGTTATACTTGGCTAAAATCACAAACATATTTTAATCTTCATAATGATAATCATCATTATCTTTATTTTTAATTTTTTTAATTTTTAAATTTTTTTTGTCCGTTGTGGGGCCTGAACTCTGGGCCTGGGCGCTGTCCTTCAGCTCTTCAGCTCAAGGCTAGAGCTCTACCACTTGAACCACAGTGCTACTTCTGGTTCTTTTTGCTTATATGGTGCTGAGGAATCGAACCCAGGGCCTCATACATGCAAGGCAAGCACTCTACCAATGAGCCACCTTCCCAGCCCCAATCATCATTATCTTAATCTACAAAGTTTATGAACTCTAACAATAAAACTATTTCTTACAAATTAGGTGATATGTGCATTTCTTTTGCTTAGTATCAGCTGTTCCCTCTTTCTCATTCTGAGATATATATATAATAAATGCTTGTTACACTACTGTTCACTTTTTTCTTCATGTGAGCTATTTTAAAATAAAGAATTTGAAGGTAACACTAGAATGAGGACATTTTTATCACTAATAATTTAAACATCTATATATAATTGAATTTTAAGGTATTATTAATTACTGTTCGGGGAGTATTCAGAAAATGTACTCTAACTTTCCCAAATGGCTTTTTTTGTTGTTTGCTTGCTTGTATCCTTTATTTCCCAAATTGTTACATACAAACTACATGGAAAAGAAAGCATGCTACAAGACAATAATATCACAAAAACCATTTTTAGCTTATAGAAATGTCCATTGAATGGCCCCTCTTGAATCTTGATGATTAATTGCTAAGAAAACAAGGAAAAATTAAAGTGAGAATCCGGGGACCACTACCAACAGGAAGTAAAGTATATTCATGGGTTAATAAAATTTGATTCACTAAAATTTATCTTCCAATACTTTTCAAATATGGAAGTGCTGAGTAAAGGAGATATTCCAGTAAATTCCAAAGTGTAACTCAGATTCTTCAGACCCTCCACCCCTTTGATCTCATCGCAAATTGGCTCTTGGAAACCAAAAGGCCTCCTGGACTCAATTCTCCAGGGACCTGGCCCCTGAAGCATCTCAAAATAAATAAAGTGGCTGAGACAGATGCTGGACCCAGACAGAATGGCAACCATTTCACAAAATTAACCCCAAACGATGTGAACAGACAATTCTCCCCATGTAATTATGGCTTCTGTTATAACCCTTCTTGAAAGCATTCTATTGCTTTGGCTTAAATGCAACAGATAGAGGCAATCGGCCTGAGCTGACAATATTTGCAATCCATATTCCAATAGATTGTACTGAATTATCCTCCTGGAAGCATTTATGCTGACCAGTTTTGAAAACCTCTTTGTCAGCCCCAACCCCTTACCTGCCCATGCCCTGCACTAATGAAAGCAAGGGTGATGATAATCACTGTCTGTCTGCCCAGCCCTCAGCCAGGCTGCCTGAGTCTGCATAACCACTCCTCTGGAGGGGAAAAAAAGAAACAAAGAAGGAATGTAATTCAATGAATACTTGGAAACTAAGCTGGAGGGTTTCTTTTTTCTTTTAAAGGAGTAGTGATATCAGAAACAGGAATATATATAAAAAAAGAAAGTAAAAATAGGATCTTTGTGAATTAGAATAGTGAGGGCATTTCAAATTGAATTACACAGGATCATGACAATTAGAACTGGAAAAGATCTTTCAGTCTTTCTCTGTCAAAGCATGATTACTCCCAATGGTACATTTGTCCCAGCCTAGTCCAGTCCAATTTTAAATGATTGAAGTGACTCAGCCGTCTCTGCTTCTCTTAGGATGTTACTTCATAGTCAGAACCAGCTAATACTAAGGGATCCCTTGTACTTTTTCTTAGTTGTATTGTTATTACTGTGTTTTCTATTTTCCAAATATACCTTAAAATTATTTGACTTTAACTTTAAATGAATACAATCTACACTGAAATGGTTAAATCCAGGCCAAGTATGGGTGTTTCTGGCCAGATTTCCATCTCTCACTTTCTCTCGTATATCCCTCTGCCACAAGGATACTTCAATTATATTATTAATTCACTTAAAACACATAGATATGTACACAATGAACATACATAACTCACACACGAATCCACATATATACATATATATATATATATATATATATATATCCACAGTTAGGAAACAATGCACAGTTATAATGTATTTATAAGGAAAACTAATAAATCTCCCCAATTTTTATATCATTTACTGATAAAACAATCACAAAAATACCCATTACCTACTTTTTTAAAACCAATACAAAGGCAACAACCTGAATGTTTTTGCTTTGTGAATATTATAGTTCATTTATGACACAAATAAGATACTATGATCTTTTAAGTAGTGTTTCCGATCGCTTTCTTAGTACAAATAACATTGACATACAATAGACTGCTGATAATATAAATATGTTTATGAAAATATTTTAATTCAAATATTTTTGCCTCAGTTAAAATAACACTAACTCATATTTTCTTTGTGGATAGAGTCATTCTTACACTAAATATGATTTAAGATTTTAGTAAGTTATAGAGCCTGTGATAACAGCTTGGGGTATTCAAGGTTAATGGAAATTGCTTAAGGGTATTCAAATTTGATCAAAGAATTTATATAGCTTTCTATGTCCTTTCAAAAGAGCTACCCCAAAGTATTTTTCACATCTGTCAATCTACAAGTCAATATTCAATCAAGGAAGAAAATGAATACCCTGGATAAAGGAGAAAAATGTAAATGAATGAGCTCTCTTAAAAAGATACAATTGACCATTTCATGAGAATATTTTGTTATTAATTCATAAAAAGTTCAAGCTAGAGGGAATCTTAGAGATCATCGAACTCAATGATAACACAATCATGGTCTAAAGAAATAATAAAGAGAGCCTATGTAAGACTTAAAAATTTCAATTTATTAACTGTTGCTTAAATATGTGTTTTCATCACATTTTTTGCATCCAATTCCTTTATAAGTCTTTCAGTTTCTTTTTTGGTTCTTGAGGATTTGCACAAACTGTTTAAATAATCTATCACTAAGTTTAGAGCTCCAGCCCTCTTTAACTTTTTTTCTATTATATATACATTTGTAACATGAGTGAGTTATTGTTTTATATCCATACATGCACATTGTACAAATTGAACAAATTCACCCTCCTGCTATAATTTCTTCCTCCCATTCTTCTGTCTCCTCTTCCCATACATTCTTTTCTTCTTTCTTCTCCCCTCATTTTTTTCTGATTGTTTTAGATATGAAGTCTTGAGAACTTATCTGCTGGGGAAGTCTTTGAGCCAAAATCCTCCAAATCTCAGTCTCCTGAGTATCTGGGGAATAGGCATGAGCCACTGGCATTTAACTTTCCTCCCCACTTTTCAAAACAGCATTGTGCAGGTTTCATTATGAATTTCTTTTGGTCATTATAAATATCTTTTGATCTTCTTCACCCCCCAGGATCCCTTCCTTTTCCTTTTCTGTTGATCCTCTCCTAGACAATCCACTCATTACAATTCATTACCATTACCATTGCTATTGTAATCATCACTTCACATCTATATTCCACAAATGAGCAAGAATACGTGATATTTGGCTTTCTAAGCTTGGATTTATCTCACTCAACATGATGATTTCCAGTTTCATCCACTTTCCTTCAAATAGTATCATTTCCTTTTATGCCTAAGTAATAGGACATATACACTGTATTTCCTTTGGGCATCTTGGCTGCTTCGACAGCTTGACTGTTGTGAACAGAGCTACAATGAGTATGCAAGTCCTTATATAAAAAAAGCTGCCACAAAGATATGTTTAAACACAAAGAGAATGTGAGAGGAGATAGCAGCTAGGGGCAAAGTCTATGTATTTATTTTGAAAGTGATAACAAGAAGACTATAATGAATAAACAGAACAAGGACAGAATACTTAACACATTCTGAGCACTCATTATGTACTAAGCATTACTATAAAAGCTTGATATAATTTAATTCAGCCAATTCTCCCAACACTGTGAGATGAGTGTCTCCATTCAGGAGAGGATGAGGCACAATGGGTTAACAAGAGCATTGTTTTATGGTAGACCTCTCTCATAAATCCAAAGACAGACTCACATCTAAGTTGAAGTATTATTGATAAGCAAGCCAAATTCCCCCTCAAGCCTCTGAACGACTCAGTAATTCAAGCGTATTCAAAGTGGAAGAAGTGAGAAGTAGGGCTAAAATAGAATGCTTGGTTGAAAGACTATATTACAAAAAGCATCTAGATTACTGGCTCCCTTTTATCAAGATGGTCAAAGGATTGGACAATTTTTTATGCAGAAACTGAATCTACTTGAAAAAAAAAGCCTTTAAAATAACTGACATTGAGGGTTTCCATTTTTTAAAAAGCCATTTTTTACATCTAATAGCTACATAGTAGCACCTGTCTACAAGTTCCATCCATGTACAGAAACCTTATGAATAGATTTTATTACATTATCTTTCTTATCTGATTCTGTGAACTGCATTACTTCTTGATAATATGTTGATTCTCCCTTGTTTGTTGCTCGGGATATCAATATTTTGTACTGAATGCTAGACTGCGTGTGCAAAGCACTAAAGGACACTGAAGAAAACATCATTTGAATCTATATGTGAAAAAAGTTAAAACCTCCCTCTGTATGCAAAATAAAAACTGTATTTGGAAAAAAATCTGTATGTAAAACAAAAAATGGATTAACAGGCCTTTTGATGTCTCACAGTATGTTTCAGCCTGAAAACTTCAGAATTCATCCATTTCAAATAGCGCATAATTTCAAAATCATTGTTTTTAATGTCTTCTTAAATAAATTTTATGTACAGATATGGTAAAATTGGTTATAACAATAAATACAAATTTAAAATTCAACTGCGATTCTTTTTACAGTTTTCCTCCGCCATTCCATTCCACCATGTTTCTGCTTTTCTCTGGATATTTTATAACAATCACTAAAAGATGACTAATGTCGTAGTATACTGTGGAAAGCTCATATAATTAGTGTAGATTTATAAAACATACACACACACACACACACACACACACACACACACACATACAACTTGTATTTTCTGGTTATGGGACTTGAACTCAAGGCCTTTCCTCTCACTTGGCTTGTTCAGACATAGTGGACACACTACCACTTGAGCTACACCTCCAGCCAAACATTTTGCTGATTGCTTTCTGCGTAGGCAGACTGTCAGTCTCCTAAGTAGTTGGGATTGATTGTAAGCATGAGCCACTCCCAGCTTAAAATACTTTTAATGCACTACATGAGATCATATGCATAACTTATAATGTACCATTATGTTATTATTGGACATATAATAACTTGAAAGTTATTCTAAATGTTATAAACCATGATTATAATTTGAAATTGTTGCACATCTTAAGTTTGTGATTCTTATTTTTACAAAATTGGCTTTAGAAATGTTAGGGAAATTTATTTTCGTGCCAGAAACTTATGGTTTGAGTCTGAAATACTTCCAAGAAGGCTCAAGGGTTGAAGTTTGGTCTCCAGCCGGGGGGCAGGATTGAGAGGTGGCTGGATTGTGATGGTGTTAATTTCATCAATGAATTAACTCATTGATGAGTTTACACTATTTGGAGTGGGCCCTTGAAGGAAGTAAGGGTAACCTAGGGGTGCTGCTTTAAAGGATCTATCTTATTCTTGGTCCCTTCCTGTTCTCTCCCTTCTGCTTCCTACCTGCCATGAGGTAAGTCGCTGTGTTCTACCAGGTCATTTCTGCCTCTATGTTCTGCCTTGCCTCAAGCTAGCAAAAGCTAGCAACCGAGTCAATCAACCACATATTGAAACCATTAGCCCAAATCACCACTTCCTCTCCTAAGTTGTTTTCCTCAGGTATTTTGTTATAGCAATGGGAAAACTGACTACCTACCACAGACATTTTAGTTCCTCCTTTTATGAAAGCGTACTCATCTTCCCACCCCCCTGTCCATTTTGTCGTGGTTTTCTAGTTTTTGTCTTAGGAATATGCAAACGCTTTATTAAGTTAAGGATGCAGAGATACGGATATGAAGATAAGATATATGTATGATTGGTGTGATAAATGGAATAACAAGGTCAAAAAGCTTTACAAGAAGCTGTGCTAACCATTTCTATGTCTTAAAAATATAGTTGAAGATAGAATGTATAAATGAAGAAAAGAAGTAGGTTTTTTCTTGTTTAAAAGGTATATTATTATGCGAAGTGTGATGGCTAACATAATCTACTTGAAAAACAGAGATAGGCCAGGCACTGGTGGCTCACACCTGTAATCCTACCTACTCAGGAGGCTGAGATTTGAGGATCACAGTTCAAAGCCAGCCAAGGCAGGAAAGTCCGTGAGACTCTTACCTCCAATAAACCACTAGAAAACCAGAAGTGGCGCTGTGGTTCAAGAGGTAGAGCACTGATCTTGAGCTGAAGAGCGCAGGGACAGAGCCCAAGCCCTGAGTTCAAGCCCCACGACTGACAAAAAAAAAAAAAAAAGAATAAGAAAAACAGAGTAACAGAGATAGGAGAATAATAGTTTGAGGCTAGCAAGGGGAAAGAAGTTAGTAATATCCTATCTCAAAAGACAACCCAAGTATAGTGTTGTATGTCTACAATTCCATCTTCATAGAAAGTACAGGGAGGAAGATTGCAGTCTGAAGCTGGCCTGGGCAAAAATTGTGATACTGTATCTGAAAAATAACTGATGCAATAAGGGAGGGAAGCATAGCTCAAATGGTAGAGAAAGGGCCTAGAAAACAAAACTGAAGGCCTTGCATTTAAACTACAACACTGAAACATACACACACACAAACACACACACACAAACACTTGCACATATACTATATATGGTATATAGTACAAAATACATGGGCTATGTAGACATGCAATATATACTATATATAGTATATATGTTATATATACTACTCATGTACATAATATATAATCATTACATATATACATACATTTCTTGGGAATCACCTATATATTTGTATTATTTAATAAGACATTAGTAGAATACAGGCTGCCCAAAAATCTACTTAAAAGTCAATCCTTGGAACAATAGAAATCTGTCTTTATAAGAATGAATATGTCTTTTAGCTAAACATGGAGAGAAGCTTTTGCTCAATATGGCATAATAACTACAGGAGTCTCACAGCAGTAATACTAAGTCTGCCTCCAAGTATCTTATTACAATAAAATCAAATTTAACCTCTTAAACCCAAGACATAAATCACTACATTTCTTTTCTTTCAAACAATATGTGAACATATTATCATAAATGCTACCTGTCACAAGACTGACAGCTGTCAGTAGCTAAAAAATATGAATAAAATTGAGAATTCATTTGAACATGGGAGCTACAAAAGCATTTTTTTCTTTTTTGGAGAAGTGATGATAAGAAAAGGTTATGACAGACAAGAAAAAAAATCTCATCAACTGTGAAATCAAGAAAACTTTCTTTAAATTAAATAAACTCTCAAATCATCCCCAGAGGAGTTGTATTTCCACCCAAAATAACAAGCAATAAAATAAGCATGGGCCTTTGGTAGTATGGAACAGTGGCAGATTGAGTTTGCTTTGTGGATTTTTATATTGAAATTTTGTATATCAAGTTGCAAGATGTAACTTCAAAATTTTACCATCTCAGTTTGTATTTCTTTCCAAATGATACCTGAAACCTTATTGATATTTCTCCAACTCTGTAATCTCTTCCGAATTTTAAAACATGTTTCTAATCATTATCTGGATGAATAAATCCAAGTGCATTTTAAAAGATCCAAGTCAACATCTTTTAGATAAAAGTAGTTTCTTCCAAATTTTAAAACTTAAGTTGTATCTCTTTTGCATTTTTTGGCCTAAAGAATGGAGTGCTACACAGCTTGGGCAAGTTTCAAGGGCATAATACTAAGTGGAGAAAGCCAATCTTAAAACATTATGTACTTTATAATTCCATTTATACTACATCCCTGAAATGATAAACTATAGAAATGAAAAGGAGATTAGTGGTTGTCTGGGTCAGGGGTGGAGGGGATGCTACTAATAAAGCAGTAGTGTAAGATGAGTTCCCTTATGTTGCTGGAACAGCTCTCTTGATTGTGATAGTAATTATAGCAATCTATGAAAGGTATAAAATTGTATAGAATAGTACACATACTCACACACATGAACATGAGTGTGTGTAGAACTAGTAAAATAAAAAAAACTGAACAAAGTCTGCAGTGTATTAGATGTTTTTTGTTGGTGTTATTTGTTAGTTTGTTTTGTGCTGGTCCTGAGGCTTGAACTCAGGGGCCCTAAACTTTTTTGCTCAAGGTTAGCACTCTACCACTAGAGCCACAGTTATAGTTCCAAGTTTTTTGTTGTTGTTTTGTTTTGTTTTTAATATTTAATTGGAGATGAATCTTGAGACTTTCCTGCCAGGCTGGCTTTGAACTTCAGTCCTCAGATCTCAGCCTCTTGAATAGCTAGGATTACAGGCACGAGCCTGCCCAGCTTATTGAACAGTTTTGTACCAACAACAGTTTCCTGCTTTTGCTCTTGCACAGATCAAAATTATGCCACCATTGGGAAACTAGTTGAAGGATTCAAGAGTCCATTGTATTATTTTGCAATTTTTATCAGTCAGTAATTAATTTAAATAAAAATATTTTTAAAACATGATATGGATATTACTAATTCATACTTTTAATCTCCAATAGAAAATTGTCAGATATAGATTCAATGCAGGTGCCCATCAGTGGATGAATGGATTAAGATAATGTCACACACACACACACACACACACACACACACACACACACACAAAATGGAATTCTATGCTTCCATCAGAATGACACTGCCCCATTCATAAGGAAATGGAAGGACTTGAAAAAAATTATACCAAGTGAAGTAAGTCAGATCCCAAGAAACATAGGCATAATGTTTTCCCTCATTTTTAATAATTAGAATATGACTCTAAATCTGTAAGTAAACCCAATGGATAGCAAAAGACAAAAAGATTACACGTGGACATGATTACTTAAACATCACTCGAAACATTCACACAGTGAGAACAATGGAGGATATTCTTAGGAGAGGATCACAAGGGCTCAATAGCTTTGGGCATATGATCATATAAAATGATGCTTATTGAAATGAGCTCCAAGAAATGGAAAAGATGTTTTCTATTGTACTGTTTGTGGTTCTTTTTTCCTTTCCTTTTTTTTCTTTGGTTTATTTTTTTCTGTCACTGTTTTTTATTTCTGTACCCATTGTCTTGTATATAAGTTTATCTGATTTGGTGAGGGGAAAGGGAAGCACAGAAATAATGGGACAAAGGGTGAACCAATTCAGTAGTGATACTCACTAGATACTCCACTGGAAATAAACTGTAAAATCTGGTGGGTAGGAGATACAGGAGGGGAAAAATTGGGAGAGAATGAAGGAGGGGGTGACATTGTTCAAAAGGAAATATATTCATTACCTGACTTAGGTAACTGTAACCTCTCTGTACATCAATTTTACAATAAAATTAAAAAATAAAAAAGAATTCAAGGTTTTGAGTTCAAGCCCCAGTAGTGACACATACATGCATACACGTTATTAGAGCCAAGCATAGTAGTAATTCATGCCCTTAAATACAGCTATTCAGAAAGCAGATGCGGAAGGTTCACGAGTTCACAGCCAGCCAATAATATTAGTGAGACCAGATTTCAAAAACAAAATATAAAATAAAAGGACTGGAGATATTGGTCAAGTGGTGAGTGCTTTCCTATCAAACATGAAGCCCAGTTCAATGTCTAATAGTGAGAAAAGAAGAAAAAAAGAAGAAGCTGTTTCAGTAATTCTGAGACAACTAAATGATAGCTGTGGAGAGTAGACTGACTTCTGAATTATTTAGAAAGACATATTGACAAGACCTGGTTAGCAATTATTCCTCATCACCCATAGGAATGGAGATCTCTGTAATGAACCTAAGGTGGTTAACTTTAGGAATTTGGGCCAAAAAAACCCACCAACGTACTAAATAAATGGCATGTTTGCATTACCCCAAGGGTAGAATTTCACTGAATTTGTTGTATACAATAACCAAAATGATCTAAACAAGAGATATTTCTTTATAAGAATCATCAGTCTATAGATCAGTGTTTTTCATTTATTTATTGGTTTATTGATTTATTACTAGTGCTTGAACTCAGGGTCTTCAATTGATTATTCATGACTTGGTACTCTACCACTTAAGCCAAGACTACCCAGGCTTTCTGCTGGCTAATTCTTTTTTTCTGCTTTTGTTGGCTCTGAACTGCAATCTCCAAATCTCAGCATCCCAAGTAGCTAGGATTAAAGGCGTGAGCTACTTCACCTTGACTCTCAATCTTTTCTTGTACATTAGAATCATGTGAGGAATGTTAAAAAAAATGCCTAGTCCCCTGATGCATAGAAAGCTAAATAAACCAAAACTTCTGGAGATGCAAGGCAAAGGCATTGCTTTTATTAAAAAGACACACAGTACAATGGTCTCCAGATGATTTGAATATGTAGCCAGCGTTGATTATTACTGCTGTAATGGTAATTAAGCCTATGAGAGTGGATAAGATTATCCAAAGTTTCTCTACAGCAGAAACTTTAGACCTTGGCTACAGAGAAGAATCACCTGAAAAGTTCTAAAAAAATAACTAACAGTCTGGTTTCTGTTCCCAGAGAGTATGATTTAATTCATCTAAGGTACATCCCTATAGGTATAAATTCAGTCAAGGCTGTCAACTAGAGAAAGTGAGACAGACAGGGACAGAGACACAGAGATACACAGTGAGAGATGGAGAGGGAAAAGGAGGGGGAGGAGGAGGAGGAAAGAAAACCAAAGTCAGAACCCTGGAGAATATTAACTTGTGTTTAGGGACAGATTATCAGTCATGAACAAATATCAGAATAATTGTAGAGCCATAGATATAATAGAAAATTAGAAGCCAAGGATGCAAATATTTTACAATTTGAGAATGATCAACAATGTCAATTGTAACTAAGAGGTAAACAAAGGTAGTAATTGTAATGAGAGTCATAAGTACTTGCCATGTTCCAAGGACTTGCAGACACTAGACAAGCAGTGTCACATCAATTTTTTTTACAGCAATCTTGTGAAATGAATCATACTTCAGTTTTCATTGGCAATTAGGATGAAAGAGGAAATGTAACTTTCTAAGATGGCACTTCTGCTTTAGGATATAATCAGATCCAGAACCTACAATCTGTGAAGTGTTGGATTTCGCTCCACAGAATACTCAGCTTTTTGCTCCGATAGTACTTTATGGAATTTATTTCCACTACAACAACTCTCCTTTACTAACTTAATCTTTTCTTTCTGTTTTGCTCCTAATATTCCTGTCCTAGTAAAATTGGCTCCCATTTTTCCTATTTCATCCTGAATACTCATAAAGAATTTTCTTTATATACATGATTTCTTGAAGACTTATCCCAACACAGTGCTATTGGATCTTTTCAAGGCTATGTGGCTAGGTTTTTTGCACTTACAACCAGAACCCATGAAAACTTTTTTTCACGTTTGCTGGTTATTAACTGATTCTTCATCCAGGTAATTCATTGTCCTCTTTTGGAAGCTAAGTATGTGTTGATAACTTTTTGTTTCCTTGTAGACTTTGTGCATGTTGGTAGACATCTTTCTCATTTCCTCATTATTTCTGCCACATTGCTGATCTTGGTATCCAAACTCATTTCTGTTCCTGAATTTTGGGGAAATCTTTTACCTAGTTTTTCTGACAATACCATCCATATTTTCCTCTATAATTCTGTTCAGTCTCCTTTCCTTTTAGAGAGAATTTATGGAATATTAAAAAACTGCACTGCTATATCTACTAAAACTAAACAAAGTACATAAAGCACACACTAATACTAGCCCATGCATTCCTGGATATACCCAATAAGAATACATGCATACTCTCTCTGCTCTTTTCTAGCTCTTTCTCAGCTCTTTCCTTCTCTTCTTTTTCCCAGCTCTCTCTTTCCCACCTTTCCCAGGCTCTTTTCTAGCTCTTTCTCAATACTCTTTTTCCCAGCTCTCTCTTCTCTTTCCCAGCTCTTTCCCAGCAGCTCTACTGAATAAACCTACCCCTTACCTGAAAAAAAAAAGAATACATGCATAGGTTTCCAGAATATCTGTGAAAGAATGTTTATAGCAGCACTGTTAGTAACAGGTTCGAATCTGAGTAAATAAACCTTGGTACATTTATATGATGGAATTCTATATAGTGATGAAAATGAATGAGTTACAACTGTAATGACAACAAAAACCTATCTCATAAATGTAACACTGAAGAACAAGAAGATAGACACAAGAGTAAATACAGTAGGCTTCTATAATTATAAATCCAAACGTATTAGGAGATAAAATTGGTTACTTTCACAGGAAGAAAAGAATAGCACAAAAAAGGAACAGAGGGCTTCTGTTTTGGGAATATTTTGTTTCTTGATGTGCTGCAATTGTATGCTTACTCTGTGAAAATTCATTCAGCTGTACATTTATGATCTGTGCACTTTTTTCTACACACTTCAAATTCTGATTAAAATTTTACATAAAATATGTACATAACAGCAAAAATGTACTGAAATGTTGCATGATTTGCATGCTAATGAAGTGAATCCAAGTATACATCAAATGGGAAGAAAAAATACATTAAAAAATTCTCTTGTGCTGGACGCCGGTGGCTCACGCCTGTAGTCCTAGCAACTCAGGAGGCTGAGGATTGTGGTTCAAAGCCAGCTGGGGCAGAAAAGTACATGAGACTCTTATCTCCAATATACCACCAGAAAACTGGAAGTGGGGCTGTGGCTCAAGGGGTAGAGTGCTCGCCTTGAGCTGAAGAGCTGAGGGACAGCACCCAGGCTCAGAGTTCAAGCCCAACAACCAACAAAAAATTTTTTTAAAAAAATAAAAAAATTCTCTTGTCACAGTGATAAGTCACTATAAGCATATTATATCTGTAAATAAAAGGAAAATTTAGGACTTTGGGTTATCAACTGTTGCATTTAAAAGGTTCTTAAAACAGATGCTTTTAATAATTTTATAAGTACGTGTTTTTATATTAAGCCTACAATGCTAAGAAGAATTATGTTTCTACCTATTTTGATAAAGAGAAATATTATTTTCTTGCTTAAAAACATCTAGAAATATGAAGTTAATGGTAGCTAAAAATACTTAATGTCGTTTAGAGGCAATTTTAGATCTTAGTGACTTCTTTTTTTTTAAATAAGTTTTTCTTCTTGTGAAAATACCATACAGATGGATTATAATTACATTTCTTATCAAGCATTGTTGCCTCCTCCTTTGTTTCCCCTTACCATCCCTGTCCCCCCCAAGTTGTAAAGTTCGTTTTTCTACTTAACGTCTTATACATCTCATACTAAAACTACCAGCACAACTTTGTTTATTGCAGTATTATTTACCATAGCTAAGATATAGAACCAGCCCAGATGCCCCTCAGTAGATTAATGGATGAAGAAAATGTGGTATATATACACAATGGAATTCTATGCCTCCATCAGATGAATGACATTGCCCCATTTGTTAGGAAATGGAATGACTTGGAAAAAAGTATATTAAGTGAAGTAAGCCAGGCCCAAACAAACATAGGCGCCATGGTTTCCCTTATTTACAATAACTAGTATATGTCTGAGACAAGCAGAAACAGTCAGGTAAGTTGATGTTAGGTGAAATGAACCCCAAGATAAGGACTCAAATGGTTTTTCTTTCTTGCTATTGTTTCTAACATATTTATAAGATGATTTCTTTGTTGCTTTGTATGTCCCTCTTCACCCCTGTTTTCACTGTTTTTGATGTTGGTATAATTTGTGGAGGGGAAGGGAAAAAACAAATTGTTTAAATAGGGATACAGGTGGACCCATTGCAACAATGAGATGGTCTTAATGACTTCTGATCCAACATGCTTGGAAAGCGCTTCTCTGCCCACTCAAGAACTAAAAACCCGAATGAACTGAAAAATTAACAATTCTACTTAGAAACATCATGGAAGAGAGGAGGTTCCATGGAAAACAACTTACTGGAGCCAGAACCTCTGCTGGAAGCAGTGCTGGGTTGAGATGCTGACAAAATTCTGTAGGCTAGGTGTGAACATAGCTGAGAATTAAAACTCAATTAAGATCCACTCATAAAGAGACTCCTGCAATTTTGTGAGCTTCACTGTTGTAGCTCCAGGTCCTTGCACTAAATATGAGGGGGAAATCAATTGGTCCTTACGGAGATACATGGAGAGGCAATCATTTGAAATACATGAAATCATTCTGTTCTTAACAAGTCTTCAGGGAAAATTCTCTTATCAAGGCTCAGACTTCTAGAGTGTTACACAAGAGTGTAACCCACTTAACCAACATGCTCCACCTATAAGGGGGAAAAAACTGAGCAATGGTCAAGTTCATAGCCTAGCAGCACAGACTTACCAAACCTAAAGTTAGGACTATAGATTACTTCTCTTCTTCCCACTCCTTATTCCTACATTACTAAAAGCCTGTCTTCTGTAGCTCCTCTTACCTTACCTATCACGTCCACAGATCAAGCAAAAGTTAGTAGGCATTATCAAAAGGAGAATCAAAGTTTTGAATGCAAAAGAAAAGCATTACAACTAGAGGTGGATACAGCAAAGATGCTGTCACTATCAGACCAGGAACTTTAAAACCTTTAATATTTCCATTAAAGCTAAAACCTTTAGCTTTAATGGAAACATAAGCAGCATTCAAGAACAAACAAGTAGTATAAGCAGAGACTTCAAAAGAATAAAAAAAAAGAAATGCTACTGTCTAAAATATTGTAAAACAAATGAAGAATACCATTGATGGGTCCTTAATGGATGCGACACCTTGAAGAAGAGTCTTAGATTTGAGAATACAACAGAAACATTCAAAACTGAAAAGGGACTCGAATAAAGGCCTTAAAAACCAGAGAAGAACCCCAAAACTACTGGACAACTAAAAAGCAGAGCTCCATACAATAGGGATATTGGAAGGAGAAGCAAGAATGGAACAAAAGTGATATTTGAAGTATAGCAGGTGAGAATCTCTCTAAACTCATGTCAGAAATGGAATCACAGACCCAGGAATCAGAGAATGAACACCAAAAAATATTAATGTAGAGAACAAAACCTTAGCCACTTTACATTCAACCCTGAAAAACAATCAAAGATACTTTTTAAACATCTTGAAAGCAGCAAGGAGTAAAATCACCTTACCAAGGGTCTCAGGTTCAGCTCAGTGGTTGAATATATATGTGAAAGCTGGGTTTCAGTTTATAACTCTGAAAAACAAAACAAAAATGAAAACTAAACTTTATCTATAGAGGAGTAAAAATGGGAATTATATCTGAAATCTCAGGAATTATATAAGCAAGGAGAAAAAAATGGAAGAAAATATTTAATGCTAAGAGACAAAAAAGAAGCCAATTAGAATTCTGTATTCTGTGAACTTATCCTTCACAAGAGAAGGAAAAATAAAGACTTTTTAAGCAAACATCAAGAGGTTTTTTTCCAGTAGACCTGGCTTGTAAGAAATATTAAAATATAGTCATTCAAAGAGAAGTAAAATGATGTAATACATGAACTTGGATCTACCAAAAGAAAAGACCGATATCAGAGAAAGAATACAAGAAAGTATATATTTGATTTCACTGTATTTGATTCTGGTGCCCTTCATCTTGTATATACAGTTTTCTAATTTGGGGAGGGGAAGGGAAATAACAAAAAGCTGAAATGAGGATACAGGTTTACCCGTTGTAACAATGAGATGTACAAGACACTATGCTGAAAACGAATTTTACAGCTTGGGGAAGGGAGGGAGGAACTGGGGAGGTGGGGAGGGAAGGGATGGTAGGAGAAAAACAAAGGAGGGAGTAAAAATGCTCAATAGGAAATGTACTCATTACCTTACTCATGTAACTGTTACACCTCTGTACAGTATCTTTACAATAAAAATATATTAAAACAAGATACAACCTATAAATTGGCATATTATTTGTTAGTTGATCATAATACAAACTATAGCAACTACTGACAATGTAAGAGAAGGAGACAAACAAAGAAAGCATGGTTTATATATTAATGAATTAGAGAGATGTGATCATAAAAATTCTGTTAAAACTAAAATAGGTGGGCTGTGGTAGTTCAATGGTAGAGTGCTTATCTACTGCACAAAGCCCTATTACTATTATCAAGTCATGAAAAGACTTCAATATATTATTACTAAATGAAGGAAGCTACTCTGAAGAGGATATGTACAATGTGATTGCAACTTCATGACATTTGGGAAAAGGTAAAACATAGACAGTGATTATAAGGAGGCAGATGGGGAGAGATGAATACGTAAAGCACAGGGGATTTTTAGGACAGTGTATTAATATATTATCTAGTATTTAAAAATATCTGATGCTGGATACTTTATAGAAAAAAGGGTTTGTTCAGCTTAGTTTTGGAGGCTCAAAGTCAAAGATCAAGTAACCTCCTGGTTTAGTCCTTGGTGAAGACTCCTTTGGCTGAGTCACCACATAGAACAAGGCCTCATGGCAGGAAGTCCTATGAGAGTGAGCTATTTTGTGGCCACTAAGAAGCCAGAGAGTGAAGAGGGGCCAGTCTTGCTCCTGATAATGGCCCTCTTACAAGAACTCCGCAGAGTCCTCACAAGGATTATAGTTCCTTCTGAGGGCAGCTCTACCCAATGATCTGACAGCTTTCCACAAAATCCTGTCTTGAAGTTTCCATCACCTTCCCACATTTGGCTATGCTGGGGCCAAACTTCCCACATATGAATCTTTTGGAGACACACTGAAACCACATTGAAACTATAACAAGAAGGAAAACTATTCCTTGTTAGAATTATTATGGTTATGTGTCATATGTCAAATACATAGACTTGGGCTACCAAACATAAACCCTAACACAATTTATGGATTATGAGTGATAATAGTATGTCCATACAGACTCATCAGTAATAGCAAAGTTATCACAGGGTAGGGGCAGCATCTCCATAACAGAGAGGTTGGTAGGGCACACAAAAGCAGAAAGGGAGGTGAACAAATAAATGTACATTTTGCAAAAAATGAGCTAGCTATATAACTTGAGGGTAAGGAAGGGAGGGCACAATGGGAGAGAACAATGGAAAGAGTGACATTAATTGGGACACATTGCACTCATAACATTACAGAACTGTAACCTCTTCCTACAACTGCTTAATAAAAAAAAGATTCAGACATAATTTGATTTTCATATTACATTTAGAACCGCCCCAAATGCATGTACACTGATCTATTTACCCCAATTAGAGAAATGGTTTTATTTAGTTGCTTTTAGAATCATTTTTTGACATTACTTAGGTTTCCTATTTTTTGTGTTATGCTAATTCTTCCCTTTTTGAGGTATATAGAAAAATCTTCTTTCTCTCATAATGCTTGAGAGGTAGCCCACACACTATTTCCCATTACAACACAGAAAGACTTCAATTCATAGTTTTAAATAATCCTCTTTGATTTTTAGAGAGAATCATGTTTATTACCTGCCTTAAAATATAGATTATGGGTATTTCTACTAATGTTCTAAAAAGATATAGCCTAGTAGTTATTTTTATCAATCTTATTTTTAAATTTAGGCTAGCATGAAAATAAAAGTATTCATAAATGTACTTTACATTGTATTTAGATGGCTCATATAATGAAAAAGCCTTCTTAATATGATTTTTTTATTTCAGAAGAAATAATTCAAGTACCAGAAGAGAAACAGCATAATATATGCTATCAGGTATATTTTTATGATTGTCTGCAGGTGGTAATGTTTATGAAGGAATAGGCCTTTTTCAATGTTGATTCCCTGAGCACATCTTCTGCTGTCACACATCTTTTACTGTGCCCCCTTCCAACTGCACCTGTTCTATTCAGAGATCATATTGCAAATAATGACATAATTATCTACTTTGGGAGATTATTGGTATGTTATGAGTGAAAAATAATGGAGCAGTCACTTTCCATGGTTGCAATTTTTTTAATATTACCAATATTTGGAAAACAAGCTCCGTGAAGAATGCATAGAAATCGATTTTCAAGACTGAAGGAGTCCTGGGGATCAGTGGAGAAGCATATTTGAACAGACTTCCTAGGGTCTGTAAGGTAGAACTCACTGAGATTTCTTTTTCATACACAATAGTTTAAAGTAACTTCCCATTTATTTATGGAAATGACCATCTGATCTTTCAAGACTCATTCTCCTCTAGACAATATTCCCTTCATACCAAATCCACTGACCTTGTCTCCAATTACGTCCCACTTCATTCTTTTCTGATTTTACTTAATTGTCTATCCTCCAAAGATTTCCCATGAATAGTCCTAATAACTATCTTTTACCTATCTCCCATGATTTCTAACTACTTTTCTGTGCATTAGTCTTTCTTCTGACTCTGTAGGGATAATGAGCTCCCCGCTTTGACTCTCACATGCTCAGGCCTCTAGAGGGATGTATCCATGGTGATATGGTACCACAGCAAGGCTCTATTGGGAATGGGGTAGAGCTCATGAGATGAGGCATATCCCCAGCAAAATGCATTTACGTTCTCTTTATTGGGAGAAAATAAGAGATAGATATACTCTGAGTTTCTGATGTTGCCAAGCTTAGAAACGCAGCTTAATTCATTATTTCAAGGAAATAAAAATTGGTTTTGCAGCTCATCTCTTTATTCAATAAAAAAAAGTAGCCAAAAAAAGTAGCCAAAAATCAGGCACCCGAATTATTGCTACATCATCTCTGTAAGCCTGAAGGGGTGTGTGTGTGTGTGTGTGTGTGTGTGTGTGTGTGTGTGTGTGTGTGTGTGTGTGTGTGTATGAACTGTATACATGCATGTGAATACAATGTAATAATGCTTCCAAGTAAACTAGGTAGGTGTAGCAGTAGTTTCTGGGTCTTTTATTTATTGAGGAAGTTTGGGATTAAATTGGTGTTGAGAAACAGAAGTAGAATAACTATTAGCAACCTTGTTATATCAAAATACTATACAGGACAAACAATCCATTCATCCATTCATAATCTGATGATAGGACAATGTTGTTAAGGGTTGTCCTTATAAATGCTAAAAAACCTATGGAAACATGCTCCATTAAGTGTCTATAATTAATGATATAGTAACCATTTCACAGCTGTGTGGCAGTACATAGCAAAACCATCTAAAACTCTTCAATAAAGACTTTAAAAATCTAGATTTAACTTCAAACTTATAGAAAGCAAAACTCGGAACAATATATTCTCTAAAATGTCACAAACATTCCAGTAACATCCTTAAATGACTGAGGGGAAGAAGAATTCTTTCTTGATCCCCAAAAGAAAGAAAATTACTGAATTTCCAGGTGCTTGCAGCTCAAGCTTGTAATCCTAGCTACTTGGGAGGCTGAGATCTGAGACTTGTGGTTTGAAACCAGCCCAGGCAGGAATCCATGAGAGTCTTATCTCCAATTAATCAGAGAAAAACTGGGAAGTAGTAGAGTGCTAGCTTTGAGCAAAAGAGTCCAGGGATAGTACTCAGGCCCAGGGTTCAAGCTCCAGGATGGGAAAAAAAATACAGAATCAAATTATGACCATGTTTAAGTAAGTGAGGATCCAAAATACATTTTCATTTTGAAAATACAGTAAGCAAAGGAAAATCAAACCATATAAGAGGTTATATTACACTAAGATTACACTGTTGTATATAAGTAAAACACTTGGAATCCAGCATTCATCAGTTTCATCTGTGTCCCTCTCTAGCTAGTCCATAATTCTCCTTTGTCTAGCATGACACTAAATGTGGAAATGTTTTCCATGGATGGAGCAGTTCCTCCACGAATATCAGGGATCTGGATAATGTAAGGATAGTAAGGATATGCTTAGATTGGAATGTTTGCGTGGTGTTTCTCAAATTGTAGTGGGCATGAAAATCACCCAAAAAAGGTTTGTGAGACATTGCTAGGCCTACTGCTGATTCACTAGGTGAAGTGTAGGGCCAACCTGTATGTCTGACAAATTCCTGGCCATGGAGTACTGCTCATCTGGGGAGCCCACCATTGAGGGCCACTGTCCTGAACCAGTGGTTTCCATATTGGCCTAACTCCTCATCTGAAAAGATTTCAAGTTCCTGATGTCCAAATTGTAATCCAATGACACCAGAAACTACCATAGCCATGACTATGCTTCAGGATTTCTTTTATTGTGAAAATACTGTACAGAGGGGTTACAATTACATGGGCAAGATAATGAGTGCATTTCTTATCAAGCATTGTAGCCTCCTCCTTTGTTTCCCCTTCCCATCCCATCCTCCTCCCCTCCCCATCCCCCAAGCTTCAGTTTTTTTCAAGTACTCTCATAGTGTCCAATGTTGTTGCCCAGGTTGGGAAATACTAACTAGTTTCATAATGGTTCTTGGAATTATTGGGAAACTCTCTCTCTCTCTCTCTCTCTTTCTCTCTGTGTTTGTGTGTGTGTGGGGGGGGGGAGCTTGAATTGAGTGAGGGCCAGGACATAGCTCCTGAGCTTTGTTGCACAAGGCTAGCTCTCTGCCATTTGAGCCACAGCCCCACTTCTGGTTTTTTTGGTGATTAATTGGTGATGATAGTCTCATAGACTTTCCTGCTGGAGCTAGCTTCAAACCACTATCCTCAGATCTCACAGCCTCCTGAATAGCTAGGATTACAGATGTAAGCCACCAGCACCTGGCTCAGATATAATTAATATACAACAAAATTTACTCTCTTAAAGTGTAACATGATTTTCACTCTCAAAGGCTTGCATTTAGCTGACTCTGCAATGATTCTTTGGCAAAATTCTTAGGAGATTCTAATATTCAGTCAGAAGGTGAAGGTAGCTCAATGGTATAACATTTGTATTAACAGACACAAGGCTCTGGATTCAATCCTAAGCAAAGAAAGGGAAGAAGAGAAGAAGGAAGGAGGGATGGGAGTGGTGGAAGTGGGAAAGGGAAACAAAAGAGAAGGGAAATTTCTAAGTTTCTTACAGACTTTCCAAGACTCTCTTAGGAGTTGAAATCTTCTCAGAAGCTGCCATTGATCCTGGGAGGGATGTTTAAAGACAGAGGAATTAGATTTGGACTCAGTTTCCCTAAGTTGGACCTGTCCTAAGGAAGCAACATCCTTAATTTCCTGTGTTCCTAGAAGCAGAGATCTGGGCAGCCTTTAATAAGTGAACATTGAAATAAATTAATAAATGGTTGAAATTAATTTAGTGTTGAAACCAGCTCTACCGTCTATAATATTTTCCTGAAAACAGAAGCAAAGATTTGGAGACTACAAGAGGCTCTATAGGACTTAAAGGGCCATAAGAGAATTTAACTGCTGCTGAATCAGCCAACCTAATTTTTAGGACACGCTGAATCTTATAGAGTTGGTCTGATGATGTTTCACTGTTGGCCCTTTGCTGATTAATGATTGCCCAGAAGCTGAGTTTGAGTCCTGGCTCTTGTGATTTCTATTTATTTGATTTAGGGCAAAAAAAATTTAACCACAATTCTGTCATTTTGTAATGTACCCTGGTTCTTTGGTAATACTGAAGGTTAAGGCAAGTAGTGTGCTGGGTACATTGATTTCTATAGAGAAGATCCATTTGAAAGAACACAAAAGTAAGCCAGGCCCAAAGAAACAAAGGTCCCATGGTTTCCCTTATTTGCAATAACTGTTACATGTCTGAGAAAAGCAGAAAAGTTCAGATAAGTTGATGTTAGGTGAAATGAACCCCAAGGTAAGTATTCAAATGTTTTTCTTTCTTGCGAGTGTTTCTAACATTTTTATAAGATGATTTGTTTGTTGCTTTGTATGTCCCTCTCCCACAGTATAACCCTTGCTTTCATTGTATTTGATGTTGGTATAATTTGTGGAGGGGAATGGAAAAAACAAATCGTTTAAACAGGGATGCAGGTGGACCCATTACAACAATGAGATGTACAAGTCGTTATGTCAAAAAACGAACTTTACAACTTTGGGGGGGGGAGTGGTGGTAAGGGGAAACAAAGGAGGAGGCAAAAATGCTTGATAAGAAACATACTCATTATCTTGCCCATGTAATTGTAGCCTCTCTGTTCGGTATTTTCACAATAAAAAAAAATAAAAGACCGCAAGATTTTTGTGCCAAATGATTCAGATTCAGTCCCCCATCTTTTCCCCTTTATACTGATGGAACTTGGGCAAATCCGTGAGCATTTATGACCTGGGAGAAAGCAAGAATATCTGATTCATCTACTTTATATATTCCTGTGAAGATCAAATGTTATAGTTCATCTGAAAATGTTTTATATACTGAGACACTGTATAAATGATTTTGCACTAGGATATAACTAGATGGGCAGAATATGAAAGGACAAAAAATGCATAATTTATAAATTAAGTTGATTCCTTTTGATGTACAGACAGTTTGAACCTTAGGACCTCAGGAGCAAAAGGATACTTTGTCTTATGGATCATTTAAAAGCAGCTGTTGCCTAAAGTATAGATAATGAAGCCTCATTTAAATGTTTTAAAGAGAAAGAGCTCCTGGGTTCATATGTTTTAAGTACTCACCTCTATAAACATCCTCTGACCTTGCAGCTTTTTGGTTTTCTGTTTGTTTTGGTTGTTACCTATTCAGAATTGAATGAATTCTGCTCTTTTGTTCTTAGCATTTAATTATCTATGCAAGGCCTTCCTTTTAATTTATTCTCTTCTTTATTCTCCAATCCTGAATCCATTCTTCTACTTTTTTTTAGACAGGGTCTCAGTATATACTCCAGATTGGCCTTGGAAGCGTGATCCTCCTGCCTCAATCTCCTTGAATGCTGGGGTTACAGGAGTGAACTACCACAACCAGCACAGATCTCCATTCTTATGTTAGCAATATGAAATCTTCTCATTTACCTTCTGTGCCTGTGTTGAAATGCATACATGTCTATCTGAAAAAATATCACTTGGCCAGGGACACTTTTAGTTGCCTGTTTTTGTTCTCTTCTCCTTTTGTATTGTTTGTTATTTCATATTTGGGAGGAAAAGGTAGGACACACAAAAGATAGAACAAGGATAAATAAATACAACAATGATGTTCACCAGATGTAGAAAGTGAAGAAAATGTAGAAAATGAACTGGACATCTTATGGGGGGGGGGGGATGGTAGGGAAAGATTGGAGGAGAGGGACAGAAAGGGAAAAATGGTTCAAGATAAATTATACTGATGGTAACTGATTCATGTAGCTGTAACCCTGCTTCTATCAACTACACAAAAACAATTAAAAAGTTGTTTGGCATATGTAATGTTTTGAAAATGTGCAGCATGATGTTTGATTTTACCTAGCAGTATGTGTTTTAGGACACCGAGAAGTAACCACGCTAGTATGAAAAGAAAAAGGTCCAATTCTTTTCTTTTGACCACTGCATTATTCCATCTTTGGCCAGCACGCTCTTCTTTATACTTAGCTATTCTAGTCAGTGATACTAAATTGCCTTCAACTCACAGTATGAAAACAAGGGTGCAGAGCATTTTCTGGTGTGTCTCCTTGTACATCATTCTACCATGAAGTGTATTCACATTTGATATTTAAATCCTAACAAATTTCAACCTAAAACCTCATTCATAGAGAAGGGGTCTAGCTTCTCCTATATGCTTGCTAGAGGGTGATAAACTTACACTCAAATTTTTCCAATATGAAGAATGTCAAGCAGTATCTCCTAGAGGAGATTTTCAGTTTCTTGGATATTCTACAAATGCATATAGAATTGCTTGCTAAATTGAGTCACTTATTACTGTCTACATAGCACTCAATAAGAATCCTGAATTATTTTGAGGTAGTCAGCCTCAATCTGTATTCCCTTTATGGATTGTTTATGCATGAGGAGGGCTTGTTTAATACATATTTCTCTTCCTTTAGGTCCCAAAGATCTCCTGGAGTGGTGTATAGCTCTGGGAAGCTGTTACATAACATTACTGCTTTTTATTAGTCAATGATTCTTTCACTGAAAAGTACTTTTTTAATTTTTTTAAAAGTACTGTTTTAATTCTGATAGATTTTCTTCGTATTTATAGTATTTTTAATATCTGCTGTTCTCTTTTTTCTGTTCATTTTATTTTTTAAACATATATTCTTATTGTAAAAATCCTGTACAGAGGGGTTACAGTTACATGAGCAAGGTAATGAGTCCATTTCCTGTTGAGCATTGTTACCTCTCCTTTGTTTTCCCCCTTCTATCCCTTTCTTTTCCACCTCCCCAAGTCCTCCCCCCACCATATGACCATATAACCTGATGCTAAGCAAAATGAGCCCCAAGATAGGGACACAAGAGGTTTTATCTTTCATGATGTTCTTTTTAATGTATTTATAATGTACTATGTGATATTTTTTGTTTCTTTGTATGTTCTTCCCCCATAGTACAACCCTTATTGTCACTGTATTTGATTCCAGTGTCCCGGATCATATATATACATACATATATATATATTTTTTTTTTTTTCTAATTTAGGGAGGGGAAGGGAAATAACAAAATGCTGAAATAAGGATACAGGATGACCCATTATAACAATGAGATGTACAAGACACTATGCTCTGTCTTTTTTAATACATTTTTATTGTAAAAATACTGTACAAGGAATTACAGTTACATAAGCAAGGTAATGAGTACATTTCCTATCAAGCATTGTTACTTTCTTTTTTGTTTTTCCCCTACCATCCCTTCCCTCCCATCTCCACAACTACACTCCTCCCCAAAGGCCTAAATTATAAAGTTCATTCTTCAACATAGTGTCTTGTACATCTCATTGTTATAATGAGTCAACCTGTATCCCTATTTAAGCATTTTGTTTTTTCCCTTCCCCTCTCCAAATAAGAGAAGTGTATATACATGATGCAGTGCACTGTCATCAAATACAGTGAAAACAGAGGTTATACTGTGAGGGAGGAACATAAAAAGAAACAAAAAAATGGTACATTATAATTATGTTAGAAATAATAGCAAGGAGAAAAACCACTTGTGTCCCTATCTTGGCCTTCATTTTGCTTAACTTCATCTTATCTGCTCATATGTTCACAGCTTTTGACCTTTTCTGCTTGTCCTAGGCATATACTAATTATTGCAAATAACTTCGGAAAGCAGTATGGAGGTTCCTCAAAAGACTCTACATAGAGCTCCCTATGACCCAGCAATCCCACTTTTGGGCATTTACCCAAATGATCACAAACAAGACCATACCAAAGCTACCAGCACAACTATGTTTATTGCAGTATTATTTACCATAGCTAAGCTATGGAACCAACCCAGATGCCCCTCAGTAGATGAATGGATCAAGAAAATGTTATATATATATATATATATATATATATATATATATATATATATATGCACACACACACACATTGAAATTCTATGTCTCCATCAGACAGAATGACATCTCCCCATTTGTTAGGAAATGAAAAGACTTGGAAAAAAATTATATTAAGTGAAGTAAGCCAGGCCCAAAGAAACATGTTGTCTTTCTTAAAAAGTCATTCTTTTTTAAATTTTCTTTTCAAATTCTAAAAGAGTATTCACCACCTTCTTGATGTACTTCTTTCCCAAACTAAATTTCAAGTAACCTTTGATTATTTGCTAAAGTACATGTATACATGCATACATACAAATGAAAAACTCTGAAGTAAAGACGTGGCTACACTGGGTTACTCAAAAATGCTTGGCCCATCCTCCAACTTAACCTTTTTGTTTTCATATTAGCCATTTATTCCATCAGTCCCCCCACCTCTGTGTCTGCCCTTCTTTTAAAACAATATCTTAGCTAATCAAGGACCAGTATTGTTTAATCTTAACATAAAAATCAGTTTACTTGGTTCTCCCAAAGTATTCTGCTGGAATTTTTATTGACACTATATTGAATTTGTAGATGCATTTATAGAAAGTCTTTATCTTGAAATTATAAAGTCATCATACACATTTCACACAGTGTATCTTCCATTTACTTAAATCTATCTTCTTTTAACAGAATGTTAAAACTTCATTGGATTAATTCCTAGTTAGCTTATACCTTTTGTGTTATTATTTTATAGTTTATTATAGTTTATAGTTTATTTTCGATTTGGTTGTTGAATGTATGAAAATATAATTCATCTCTATTTAATGATCCTTTTTCTCAGCCTTGCTGATCTTTAACTTCCTTATTATTTTTAATAATTTCTTGTTTTTCTTGTGTTTTACATAATTATATAATCTACAAATATACAGACAATGACAGTGTTGTCATTCTCTTCCAAATTTTCCTTATTGCAACTTATTATCTGACTGCATTGATGAACAAAACCATTAGCACTATGGCCCTTCAGTAGCATTAAAGTAACTTGCCCTCATCTAACTCCAGGCCCACACATATTGTAATGATGTCATTTGCCCTTTTTATTAGGATTGTGGTAGTTTTTCCCATAAGGCTTTACCTACCTGTGATGGGGAAGTAGAATGAACACAGAAACGGTCTGGAAAGGAAATATATGAAGTTTTTGATATGACAAATGCAGAGACTCCTTCTACTATCAAAAGACAATTAATTGAGATGAAGATACATTGTACATTTTACTTGAGTGATTATTATATCCTCTTTCCTTTTTATCTTATTTTTTTCACATCTTAAAAGTTCCTGTCTTAAATGGAAAGGCTTGGAAAAAATTATATTAAGTGAAGTAAGCCAGGCCCAAAGAAACATAGGTCCCATGGTTTCCCTTATTTGCAATATCTAGTATAGGTATGAGTCAAGCGGAAAAGGTCAGATAATGTGATGTTAGGAAAACGAACCCTTAAATATGTATTTTAATGTTTTTGTTTCTTTCATGCATGTGTTTCTAACGCATTTATAAGATTATTTCTTTGTTGCTTTGTATGTCCCTCCCCCACAGTGTAACCCCCGCTTTCACTATATTTGATGTCAGTATAACATGTGGAGGAGATGGGGACAAACAAGTCGTTTAAGGATTCAGGTGGACCTGTTGCAACAATGAGAAGTACAAAATGTCATGTCAAAACCAGCTTTACAATGTCGGTGTGGCAGGGGAGGGGGGGTATGATTGGGTGGGGGGAGGGGGGAGGCTGGGAAGGGAGGTGAAGGGTAAACAAAGGAGGAGGCTGCAATGCTTGGTAAGAAAGGCATGCATTATCCTGCCCATGTAATTGTAACCCCTCTGTACAGTATGTTCTCAAATAAAATAAAATTAAATTAAAAAAAAAAAAGTTCCTGTCTTGCGGGGCACCACTGGCCCATGTCTCTGATCCTAGCTACTCAGGAAGCTGAGATCTGAGGATCACAGTTCAAAGTGAGCCAGGGCAGGAAAGGCCATGAGACTATTATCTCCAACTAACTCCCAGCAAACCAGAAATGGTACTGTGGCTCAACGTGGTAGAGGGCTAACCTTGAGCACAAAAGCTCAGGAACAGTGCCCGGATACTGAGCTCAAGCCTCATAACTAACAAATAAAAAGTCCTTGTCAGGGGGGGAGGCTGGGAAGGGATGTGAAGGATAAACAAAGGAGGAGGCTGCAATGCTTGGTAAGAAATGTACACATTATCCTGCCCATGTAACTGTAACTCCTCTGTACAGTATGTTCACAAATAAAATTAAATTAAATTAAAAAAAAAAAAAAAAGTCCTTGTCACACACTAACTCTTTCTTGACATGTACCCAAAGGCTTTTCTATCTAATGCAGCATCCTGTTCTACTCTATTGTGTAGTATAACGTATCTCCTAGAGAAATAGAACTCTTCCTCTTTGTGAAGGGGAAATGCAATATCCAAATGGCAGGTGGGAGCAGGGGAAGGAATGCAAATATTCTCTGGTAATTTTTAATCCTTTCTACTAACATGATTTGGTATATGGAGTATATCATTAGATATTCAGGTAGAAATATTTGAAAACTTTAGTTCTTTAGTCCTCTGTTCTCTCAGCCCAACACCATGATTGTTCAGTATGACATTTGCCTCCATCACTGTTGTGTTCTAGTTATGTAATCTAATGAGCCTACGCTTATTTATTTAGACAGCTGTAATACATTGGTCACCATTTTGAAATTCCTAGTATTAACCAATTTTTTGAATACTTAGGTTTTGTACACAACTCAAAGATTTTACATTTGTTCTTAAAATTTCATTCTAATGCCTTATGAAGAGTTTTATCCAACATACTGTCTCCTGTTCCAATCTTCTGGCCATCTGTAGAATTTGATAGGAATGTCAACACTGAGTCCATCCAGACCTTTGGTAACATGTCAAAAAAGACAGGGTCAGGGAAAAACCCTGAGGCATACCACTACAAATTTTCCTTCAGGTTGACATGGAATTAGCATTCTCAGACATGACTGTTCAATTATTGATAAAGTCACCTAACTATACTCAAATCTACTCCACATTTCAGCATGTTATCCACAGGATGTCATGAGAATCATTGTCAAATGTTTTGTTGACATACATAAACTGTGTATGCAATATCTTCTTACTAAGTGCATGTATTTTCTGACTGTACCTCATCAGAAAGAAAGACATCGCCTCATTTGTTAGCAAATGGAAAGACTTGGAAAAAATGTATTAAATGGAATAAGCCAGGCCCAAAGAAACATAGGTCCTATGGCTTCCCTTATTTGCAATAACTAGTATATGTCTGGGACAAGCAGAAAAGGTCAAAAGCTATGTACATATGACCAGATAAGATGATGTTAAGTGAAATGAACCCCAAAATAGGGACACAAGTGTTTTTTTCCTTGCTTACTATTGTTTCTAACATATTTATAATGTACCATGTGACTTTTTTGTTTCAGTTTCAAATGAATTTCAATTTAAACAAAAGAGATTATTTGCAAATTCACCCAACTCTCCATATGATGCTATGAGAGAACTGGATTTCTTTACCTTCCTACTCTCCAAATCTCTGTGTTAGCTCCATTCTTATGTAGCAGATTTTCCACTCTGAGTCAAGATGACTACCAGCAACCAGAGGGATATTCTCTACAACAATTCCTCTAATGTACTATGATTGGGCTTCATTGCCTCTCACCAGAGTATAAGCCCATTTCTAAACCAAACCCAGGGGAACAGGATGATCGAAGTGGCCAGCACTAGATTACATGCTCATCCTTGACCCCAGTATTGAACCATGCTCCATCAAAATTACAGAAACTGAGAAATACTCAGTAGGGACAATATTACAAAAAAGAATGAACAGCTATTTTCTATACTCAGGGAAAATATTTTAGTTGTCAGTGGAAGCTCACTGCATCTCCTAAACATATTATTATCGTCTACTTGAGGAATATTCACATCATCTATGTACTTATAAAACCAATTGTTTATATGCAAATATCCAGTTAGTTTGTATTTTAAAGCATAACATGCCTAAATAAATAATATGTCTCTAGGAATTTCTTTTTATAAGGCTAATGGTTGTTCTCGGTTCTACAGTTGTACAACTGACTTCAAACCCAGTCACCACAGAAAACTGGGCAAGAAAGACTGTCTACAGATGAGAGGTAGGATTATCATGTCTGCATTCTGCAGCAACCTGTTCTGTGATAAAGAAATGATTTTTTGGTGATCATTTGGGTAAATGCCCAAAAGTGGGATTGTTGGGTCATAAAGGAGCTCTATATGGAGTCTTTTGAGGAAACTCTGTACTACTTTCCAAAGTGGTTGAACAAGTTTACACTCCCACCAACAATGCAATAGGGTTCCCTTCTGTCCACATCCCCTCCAGCATCTGTTGTTATTAGAGTTCTTGATTATAGCCATTCTAACTGAGGTGAGGTGGTATCTCAGTGTTGTTTTGATTTGCATTTCTTTTATGGCTAGGGAGTTTGAGCATTTCTTCATGTGGCTATTGCCCATTCTTCTTTCCTCTTCAGACAAGACTATACTAAAGCTACCAGCACAACTACGTTTATTGAAGCATTATTTACTATACCTAAGATATGGAACCAACCCAGATGCTCCTCAATAGATGAATGGATCAAGAAAATATGGTATATATACACAATGGAATTCTATGCCTCCATCAGGAAGAATGACATTGCCCCATTTGTTAAGAAATAGAAAGACATGGAAAAAATTATATTAAGTGAAATAAGTCAGGCCCAAAGAAACATAGGTCCCATGTTTCCCTTATTTGCAATAACTAGTATATGTCTGAGACAAGTAGAAAAGGTCAGATAAGATGATGTGCAGGCAAAATGAACCCCAAGATAAAGACACAAGTGGTTTTTTCTTTCTTACTATTGTTTCTAACGTATTTTTTTGCCTTGTATATCCCTCAATCTTGGTATAACCTCTGTTTTCACAGTATTTGATGTTGGTATAATTTGTGGAAGGGAAAGGAAAAAATGAATTGTTTAAATAGGGATACAGATTGACCCATTGCAATAATGAGATGTACAAGACACTATGTGAAAAAATGAACTTTACAACTTTGGCTGGGGGTGGGGAGAAGTCATAGAGATGGAAGGACAGGGATGGTAGGGGAAAAAAAAGGAGGAGGCAACAATGCTTGATAAGAAATGTACTCATCACCTTGCTCATGTAATTGTAACCCCTCTGTATGGTATTGTCACAATAAAAAATTTAAAAAAAGAAATGGCCCGGCGCTGGTTGCTCACGCCTGTAATCCTAGCTACTCAGGAGGCTGAGATCTGAGGATCGCGGTTCAAAGCCAGCCCGGGGAGGAAAGACCTTGAGACTCCTATCTCTAATAAACCACCAGAAAACCGGAAGTGGCGCTGTAGCTCAAATGGTAGAGCGCTCGCCTTGAGCTGAAGAGCTGAGGGACAGCGCCCAGGCCCAGAGTTCAAGCCCCACGACCGACAAAAAAAAAAAAAGAAATGATTTCTTGGTCTTAATTCATAGATGTAATGATAATACACAATCCAGAATATTGTGGTCTTAAAGCAACAGGAAATGCAAGAGTTGAAAGATATAAGAATTAATAATAATAATAGTTATGATGATGATGATGATGATGATGATTCTCTGGCTTTGATATAACTATTAGAATCTGGAAAATCTAAGACAAAAAGTTGTTTTTTTCAGTGGTAGACTCTAAATGTATTTAATGGTTTGTTACCAAGTCACTTACCCAGGTACTTAATTTGATTTGGGCAAATGAAGTACAAGTCCATGGAGAATTCTTCCTTGCTATGTGAAAACCTACAATGGGAAAGAACAGAAATAAAAGAGCTCTTGGGGAATTCTATGGGAGGATGCTTAAGAGGAGGAAATCTTGGACATATTTACATTAGAATATAATATAATCATTATATATTAGTATTATATATTAATATATTATTATATATCATATAATCATTTATTGCCAAACTCAGTGGCTAGGAAAGGACACTATTTGTTTGATTGATAAGATAAGCTTTCTTATCTTTATACTGTTGGACATACCAGAAGCAAAACCGACACTAATAATAACAAGACCCTACTCCTCACTTGAACCATTCCAATGAATATAAGGTAGCCATGATCTGAACTATATAACTCTGTTAGCATATAAGATTTTATATCAGGTGCTGTCATCCCTTTCCTATTCTCATTTTATGGAGTGTTCTGCCTCTTGTTTGAATTGAATTTAAATTGATATTAGATCAACATATATGTGGACAATAACAAAATCACCATATCTTGTCCTTAAAGGTAGATAGGCTGACAGAACATAAAGAATAAGAGGATTGTCACTTGTCAGGAAAATATTAAGCTTTCCCTTCATATATTAGGTATAAAATCATGCTCTCTGTCTCTGTCTGATTGTCTGTCTGTCTGTCTGTCTGTCTCTCTCTCTCTCTCTCTCTCTGAGAGAGAGAGAGAGAGAGAGATGATAGATAAATAGATAGATAGATAGATCTTAAAACATTAGAGATTACCCACAGATAATGTAGGGAGAAGTGGATAATATCCTAGTATTTTCCAGACTGGTCGATAATATTAAATGTTGCAGTGTAGTCTTACAAGATGAAACTAGCAAGAACTTATCAATAAATAGCAGGAAACTGATTATTATCACTCCTACAATGTAAAGAACAACAAAATTGTAATTAATCTATGAGTCCCACTACTAGAAAATAGGGGAGAGTCTTAATTTTCTTTCCCATTTTCACAATAAGAAAGTCAATCTAGCGCTCCAGGCACTACCACATTAAATATTGATATGGAATCACCATATAGTAGGTTTTCTAAGTATTAATAAATTCTTAATGAAGAATAGAGAGAAAGTGACAAAGATAAATGAGTAATTCACTCAAATATAGTTGACTTTTCTTTAGAGTTGTTCTTTTTCCACATTTCATACATGAATGATTTTTAATTTAATTTTTCTGAAATTAAAACATATATACCTAAGAACTATTTCTATTTTTCAAATGAACATTAGTCAAAAGCTTACATTTGGTACAATAAAATTAACAAAATCTCCTTAAAACCTGTATTTCATGAAAGACCAACCATCAATAGTGACCACTCAGGAAAAAACTCTGGTTGGCTATGTGGCTTTGATCCTGCTACTTTTCTGAACCCTTCCAGATTCTTGACATTTCTCTGCACTACAGGTGTAGAGGAAAATGGAGACTCGTGTGCTCTGGAACTAATGGTGCCTTGAGATGTATACTTTCCATCTAGATGTATGGTTGTCAGTTCATGGGTTCAGCTCCATTCACTCAAGTTTTCATGGAACACACAAGTGCAGAGGTGTAGTAAGAAAGGCAGAAATAAGAAATAGCACAGAAGACATGATTTTAGCCTCAAGATATACATTATACACAAGGAGCTTCGGGAATCAAGATCAGTGTATCATGATAATAGTTGGGAGCTCCTTGCAGAGATGCTGAATGGGTGAGGCTACCTAACAAAGACTTTTTGAAACTTTACATTGAAATTGGAAGAAAATGCCCTGCATGTGATGTCACGGAAACATGTGTGCCCATTCAGATATGCAGTAGGAGAGATCATCAGATTAAGAAGGTTATTAGGCAATACTTTTAGTAAGGAAAAAGCTGTTTTCTGGAATTGGGTGTATATTTTTCTAGAGATTCTAGAAGAGGATTACTCATGGAATGCCCTGTGGGATTTCCCATACAACCTCAAGGTGACTCCTGGCCAGACAACTAGAGGGAAGCCTGGTCTGGCTAGAAGAAACATCCGTGTACGGATATAATGCCTTTATTAAAAAAACAAAAACAAAAACACTTGGAGAATGAAACATTGGAAAGCTAGAAAGCCCAATAAAAATAAA
The DNA here is from genome assembly GCF_019054845.1 of Dipodomys spectabilis. NCBI lineage: Eukaryota > Metazoa > Chordata > Mammalia > Rodentia > Heteromyidae > Dipodomys > Dipodomys spectabilis. The sequence continues at coordinate 773,438 of NW_024870824.1, forward strand.
AACATACTATATTTAGAGGAGCAAAAGTGAGTATCTTTCTGGAGAAATTCCAAAAAGCTTTTTGAATTAATCACAACTACAGTATTGAGATTTAAATTAGACTAATTGAAATAAATTAAGACAAGGTGCTAGGTAAAATTACATTTATTCAGAGTTACATGCATTCCCATTGATCTGTGTCAGACTTTCTAGAAGTATGTGATCAAGAAACATTCAGTTCATGTCTTAAAGCAAATGAGTAAGGGACCATGGATTTGCGTTGTCACTCTTGTTTTCAGATAGTGAATGTCTTTGCCAATTAGCATCTTAATTTCTCCTATATTCTTCCTTGTCTGATGGAAACAATAGGAAAACTATCTTTTAGTTGGAGTCATCTATGGAATTTCCTTAGTTTTTTCCTCACACATGTAGACTCTGTTTAAATTTCCCATTGGGTTACTCTCATTTCTTACCTGAATCAGGCTGCACAGCATGTATGTGACTATGTCTTTGGAGTCAGGCTGCTGTATCTAAATTATCACCCATTTATTAAAATTATTTTCATTTGAAAATGCTAAAAACAGAGGAGTTACAGTTATGTAGGTTAAGCAAAGAGTATATTTCCTTTTGAACAATATCACTTCTTCCCTCACTCTCTCCCAGTTTTCCCTCCCATCCCACCCACAAGTTGTATAGTTTCATTTTCAACATAGACTACAGTGAGTATCGCTGCTACATTTGTTCACCTTTTGTCCCTCCATCTCTGTACTTCCTGTTACACTCCCAAAGACATATAGACAAAGAAACAAGACCAAACGAAAAGAAAGAGAGAAAAAAAAAAACCTTCTTGCTTCCATTTCCTGGAGCTCATTTCAGTAAGTATTATTTTGTAAGATCAGATGTGTATGGGCCTTGTGCCTTTCTGTTCCACCCATTTGTGTTGTCATTTACCATTTGAGTTGTTTCAGGTAACTTTTGTAATGCTTCAGTCTCTACAAAATAGAGGTAAGAATGGGCCATCCTCATGCATACTGGTGCTAAGTGCAATACCTGTTCTACAATGAGCTCTCTAAGTATTTGCTAGTAATTATCATTGGAATAAAAAATAATTGTATTAACATTAATTAACACAGTTTAAAAGTTAACATTATTACTGTAATTTTTTATTATTGACTATTTCTCTGCAGGATTGCTGTATTTATGGTCAATTAATTCTAGGTACATGCCCAAATTGTTACAGCTTTTCTGAGTGCTTTAGATAAGGGATGATTTAGATCCTATCTTCTGAGAATCTTTCATATGTAGACTTTCATTTTTATCCTGACAAGAACTAGATCATATCTGGAGACAAGAGATTAACTGTTGGTGCCGAGGATTGAATACAGGGTGTCATCCTTGCTACGTAGATGCTGTATCAGTGCACCACATATTCTGTCCTAAAGCCTCTTCTTCTTTTTTCCTATAGAATTTCCTACCTTTTCATTTTCATGTCTGTGATATTTATGAAATGTTTATCCTATTAGTAAAACCTAGGAAGAAAGGGATCTTGGTTTAATTCTTGGATATATCCCAGTTGACTAGATTTCCTGGCACATAGTAAGAACTCAAGAAACATTTTATGTGAATTAACTTGTTAGAATGAATCAAATACAATGAGCATCACAAAAGTGTTCTGTTTTGAACCAGGATTCAAAAAGCATCAGTTAAAACTGACGTGCATCTATAGCTCTCCAACACACCTCATACAGAGACTATGACCCCCACCTTGAAATATATACATCAGGGGATCTCATTGAGAACATACATGAACCTTACTTTTGACTATCATAAAACATAGTACTAATAACAGACATGCTTATCATCCAGTTGGAGAAGCAGGAAAATTATTGAGAATGGGATAACAGAAACACAAGACTATATAGTGTGTGTGTCTGTGTCTGTCTGTGTGTGTGTGTGTGTGTGTGTGTGTGTGTGTGTGTGTGGTTGTGTGCACATAAGCGTGCTGCCTTTGGTCCTGGCATTTTGTTGGGGAAATATGGCACAAGAAAGACAGTGCAAAAATGTTCTCAAGATATCAAGAAAAGCTATGAGACTATCACAGAAGTTGTGAAAAACAATGCAGAAGGTGCTAATGCTGGAAAAAGAAATGTTCATGACAGGCATTTTCTCTTCTTTGCCTACAAACTGACATGGTTCTTCCTCTTGTGACTTGGCTTACTTGGGGTGACTGAAAGTAAGAATGAAATAATTGTACAACTAAATGTAAGACATGTTCAGGAACATGTAGCATAGGTAACACGTGCACATATCAATGTACATATAAGGATTTGACCAAGATCAAGGCAGTCTAAAGGAAGCTTCCTAAAGAAGAGGAAAAAGGAGGGGAATTTGCTTCTTCTATCTCCCTCTTGTTGAGGTCAGAAAGTGTCCTATTTTTGTCTTTCTGTTCCCCAACAGCCTGAAAGACACATCTTACTCGATTTGGTCTACAAATGCCACCAACTGAATAATTTATAAAGTCATTTCTCTCTCACTTTTTCTTTTTCTCTTTTTGGAGATTTGGGAGTCATGGCAGAGGCACTAGTATTTGGTGTCTGGTAAGGCCCTTCTTGGGAGTGTTCTCACAAGGCAGAAAGCAGAAGAATGAGTTGGCTGAACATTGCATGAAGACATTTTTGTCTTAAAGGTTATACCTCTTAATATGACCACATTGATAGCACCTAGGTTTTTCAGGGAGAGGAATGCAATCACACCATAGCTTAAAATATATTTTTTTTCAATGAGTGAGAATCCTCTATTGACTAATTTTTTCAAGTATTTTCCTAGATGAGAAATTTTGGATTTTTATAGAAAAGATAATCTTAAATGAGAAAATAATTTTTCTGAATTCCGGGAGCATGGTGAGTGGAAAAAGAAAGCATTTGGGCGAAAGCAGTGAGAAACTTGTGGCCAGCCTAAATATGATGTGAAAAGCTACAGAACATTCATAATGACGGTAGACAAGGGATCTAGGCAGACCAGAAAAAGCACAGAAAGAAGACTTTAGTAACAAACACAGGATATACAGATTGTACGAGAAAAGGGAGGGTTTTTTTGTTCTGTTTTGTTTTGTTTTAAAGTGAGCATTTGGATCTCCCAAGCTGACTTGCAGGGATGGGATGCAGTTGACATGCTAGCAAGATAGTTGTTCTAGATGAACCTCTGGAGAAAAGTAACATGCTAAAGAAGAACATTTGAGGACTTACTAGAAACAGATAATAGTTGAAAATGTGAAGGTGAATGACAGCTACAAAACAAAAGAGGAGGGGGTGGGGGGAAGGGCTGAGGAGACTTAGAGAAAGCCAAAACAAAGTTGGTCCTTGGAGTTTAAGAGTGGCTGTGCACAGACAGCCTAAAATACAGAAGGCCTGCTCCTGAAGAGCCTCTCCTCAGAGCACTCTCACCGAAACCTGAGGCCCAGCGGGCATCAGAGAAAACATGAGCTTTGGGAAGAACACAGTCATGAGGAGGGCCAAAAAGCTGGCATTAAATTAGGAAACAAATATGAAAAAGCTATTGAAGTAAATCACTAGAGTTTTAGAGATTCTGAATATAAGAATAGTTCTTTAGACATTTGATAGTAAGAGAAATGTAGGAGTCCAGAGGAAAAATAGGCAATGGAGAAAAGGAAACCCATTTTTTTTTTTCAAATCTGGCAGTGAAAAGATGGTGAGAAATATAAAACAAAGAATTGTTCTCGCTGTCTGTGAACCTCAAAACACTGTGTATCTCTGAAGAGAAGAAATATTAGATTGGTATTTTACAGGAACTAGTCAGATTTCTTTAACATTTTGCCCTTGTAGATAGTAATTGTGGAAGTTGTTCATCTAGATTATTTGGCCTGGGCTCAGCATGACTCAGCAATTGATTAAATGTCCAATTCTGTGGCTTTCTGAAAGAGACATTCACCACCACAACACACTCAGTCCTGACAATGGTTTCTTTATTTCTCTTCTGCCACCAGGTCACTAAAGCTTCTTCTAACGTCTAAAGCCACTTCTACAGAGTGGTTGTCAGTTTTGCTGCAGAGGATACAAGAAAGAGAGAGGTTGGAAAAGAAATGCATGCAAGCTCCAGTCCCACACAGACATCTACAGCGTCAGATCTAGACTTGTGCTCTTTTCAGAATTTGGAATCGAAATAAGAAGAGATGGCGTCTTGGAGAACAGAGCCTCTGGCATTATGACTCACAACTGGAGTATTTCATTAGGAAGGGAAGTACATGTCCGTCAGTCACTCATCAGGAAATCACGACTGCCTGCTTATTCCACCAGATCCTGCAGAATTGAGCTAACGAGGGGAAGAGTCTGTGGGTGGAAGCTTCCACACTACAATGCTTTCCAATCTTTCCTATTTCAAGTCATGAAAATGTGTATTTTTAGATGGATTGATAGACACACATAGAGTGTATATATATTATCTTTTCATAAACATTTACCCGTCAGTATCTGTAACTTGAGGTGCCTTAAGAAAAAATCTCAACCGAATTAACCTAAAATAAAATCTTTCCTATATGAGTCTCCCAAAGAAGCTGAACCTTAAAAAGACTACTTAAAATTCATTCCAGAGAAAATGGGGAATAAATGAGAATACCAGGTAGAGTTAGAGGGATATTTTGATGAACTGATTTCTATATAATATGAAAGAAGATTAGCACTCATAGGGCTTTGTGTTTTAATATAAACGACTGCAGAAAGCAGAGGAAATATAGCTAATAATTTTATTCTCATGTCTGGTTAACACTTTCATCTCTTTGTAGATTCAAAGTTTCAAAGCGAAAACACGAGTTGGGCAGTCTTACCCTCGCTCAAGACAAAGATCCCAAGGACCTTGCCTGAGCCAGGTATAATGTTAGGCTCAAGAATAAAATGGTAAACAAAAGATCTTTCTCATTCTCTTGAAGCTGAGGGACTAGTGGTGGAAGTAAACAAATAATGGCACTGATAAACATATAATTACAAAGTGAGATAAGTGCTTTAAAAGAGGAGAACAGAGTCCTACAAACGCAAGTGACAAAAGACTGCAAATGGGGTGGGGTACAGATACAGGAAGGATTCCCTGTGAATGTGCTATTTCTGTTTAGCACTAAAGAACAAAGTTGAATGAAGCTAAGAAGGGCTGTGTGGGGCGACAGCATCCCCTACCCAGAGAAGAGCCTGCAAAGGTAAACTCCACCCCCAATCCAGCCCCCCAGAGTGGCCAAGCAGCTTGTTAAAGATCTGGTCTTTATTCCAAGAACAGTGGGAAGCTATTCAGAGGTTTTAAGCAGGTTGGTGACATGATCAGATTTGTTTTGTGAAAAGAGCACTCTGCCTGCAATGTTGAAAACAAATTGGAAAGACATTGTCTAAGACCCGCGTGTTTCACTAAGTAAATGTGAAGGGTTGCAGCTGTCACAATCACTATCCTGTTAGTCACCTGACTCCACTAATATTTTTCTGCAGTCTTTAGAACATTTGGAAGCTATTTTAGTTGGAGGATTAAGAATTTCTTGATTCCAGATTATTATACACTAACAGTTGAGCTTCAGACAATGACTTTCTGTCTGCTCAAAATTTTGATTGGCACAGCTAGTCACTGTTCTTGTCTGTAATTGTACAAACAAATCCTAACAAATGTCTGCATTTTAGAGTCAGGAACAATAATGTATTACTCTTCTCTTGCTCCCATCTCTGCATTAATGGCGCCTAACATCTTTCTGGTTTCCTCTGTACACTTGGACTCACCACCTTTCTCACCCTGCCTCTGACTTTCCTGGTTGCACATTACACCTATGGCCTGGTCAGACTTTCCACAGGGCTTCTGCTGCATGCCTGGTTGGGAGGACAGAGAAAGAAACTAGCAAGAGCAAGGCAGAGTTTGCATACCAGCTAGCACCTCTGATTAGCTTCTAACTGACTTCAAAAGGACATAAGGGGATTTAAGTGTGGGGAGGTGACTTAGTGGTAGAGAGCACTTCTCTAGCACAGATGTATTCTTGGACTGAATCCCCAGCAGTCTATGTGTTTGTGTGTTTGTTCTCTCTCTCTCTCTCTCTCTCTCTCTCTCTCTCTCTCTCTCTCTCTCTCTCTCTTTCTCTGTCTCTCTGTCTCTGTCTCTCTCGCTCTCTCTGATTGCAAAGACCCATTCATAAAGTTTCAGCTAACTAATGCTAAAACCAGTGGGTGATCTACTGCCCTTAGCTTATGTTGGAAATAGTTTGGGGCCCAAGGATGGCTGAGTTACAGGGTAGATGGAACATGAAGAGATACAAGAACAGGAGGCTAGGTAGTCTTAATTACCACACCTGGGGAACTCAGCATAACTTTATTCTTTTAACTATCCTTTGTTTAAATTATCATTAGCCTAGCTATATGCAGGGGTTTCATTATTACATCTCCTACCTGTTCACTATGCATTCCAATTAATCTCACCCCCTTTATCACTCTATTTGTCTCACCTCTTCCCAAATTGATCTATTCTTCTCAAATGAATTCTTTATACAAAATCTGGAAACCGTTCATTGCTTTTCTAATGTGGGAAACAGGAATAGTGTTAAGGTTATTAGATTGAAGCACTCGGTAATTTCAGTCCAGTTCGTTTCAAATTCCAAATAGGTCCAGGTAAGGTAGGGTATATCCCCTTGTCCTCCATAGACCAGATATTGTGTTCGAAGCCTGGAGTTAAGGACAAAGCATTGTCGTATATTTTATCACTTCATAATTCTTTCTAGCTGCTGGTTGCAACCATTTCAGGGTTAGACTTGGGGGTAAGAGATGCCATTGGAAATGGCTGACAGATCTGTTGATGCCTCCTAGGCATACTGGATGTGCAAAGAGAATTCTTTATTCTAGGACTCTTGCATATTCCTCCGTGATGTCCCATTGATGACATCTAAACCAGTTCCTTTTCAAAATGTAGACAAAATCAATATTACTCAAGAGCTTGTTAAAAATACATATTTTGGGGCCCCACCTCTTTCCTAAGGCATCAGATTCTCTAGAGGGAATGGCCCAGAAGTCTGTTTTGGCACTCTCTCCAAGTAATTATCATGCAGGATAAAATTTGAGAACTGATTGAAATAGTGTCTCTGGCTGCCTACTGAAAACCCTAGTCTGTCTCCAGGTTTCTGAACACAAGATACCTCCAGGCCATGCCTATGATCTCTTGCTGAGCTGAGCTTCCAATAAACCCCAAAAACTATATGTTGCTACAGCCACTGGCAGTAGAGACTCTTCTCAATATTATCCCTTCTTGTTGCTATGCACCTCAGAAGGCCATGCACCATAGCCATCTTAGCCTTCTAGGAAGAGGCTGATGTAGCCTTGTGTCCAGAATTCCAGGAGATATGTGCCAAAGTCTCAAGAAGTTCTCTTGGCTTAAGATATTTATTCCTCTCTCTTTTACCTCTCCCTGAGGTAGGTGAAAATGATCTGGAAACCTTGCTTAGAATATAGGATAATTCAATAACTCTTGAGTTCTTTTTTTTTTTTTTTTTTTAATTTAATTTTATTTTATTTGAGAACATACTGTACAGAGGGGTTACAATTACATGAGCAGGATAATGCATACATTTCTTACCAAGCATTGCAGCCTCCTCCTTTGTTTACCCTTCACCTCGCTTCCCAGCCTCCCCCCTCCCTCCCACCCAAACATACCCCCCCTCCCCCCCCCCCCCCGACATTGTAAAGCTGGTTTTGACATGACATTTTGTACTTCTCATAGTTGCAACAGGTCCACCTGAATCCTTAAACGACTTGTTTGTCCCCATCTCCTCCACATGTTATACTGACATCAAATATAGTGAAAGCGGGGGTTACACTGTGGGGGAGGGACATACAAAGCAACAAAGAGATAATATTATAAATGCGTTAGAAACACATGCATGAAAGAAACAAAAACATTAAAATACATATTTGAGGTTTCGTTTTCCTAACATCACATTATTTGACTTTTTCCGCTTGACTCATACCTATACTAGATATTGCAAATAAGGGAAACCATGGGACCTATGTTTCTTTGGGCCTGGCTTACTTCACTTAATATAATTTTTTCCAAGCCTTTCCATTTCCTAACAAATGGGGAAATGTCATTCTTTCTGATGGAGGCATAGAATTCCATTGTGTATATATACCACATCTTCTTGATCCATTCATCTACTGGGGGGCATCTGGGTTGGTTCCATGTCTTAGCTATGGTAAATAATGCTGCAATAAACATAGTTGTGCTGGTAGCTTTAGTGTGGCCTTGTTTGTGATCATTTGGGTAAATGCCCAAAAGTGGGATTGCTGGGTCATTGGGGAGCTCTATGTGGAGTCTTTTGAGGAACCTCCATACTGCTTTCCAAAGTGGTTGAACAAGTTTACATTCCCACCAACAATGAAGTAAGGTTCCTTTCTGATATCACCCTGCACCAGAATCAACTCCAAATGGATCAAAGACCTTGAACTCAAAGCAGACACTCTGAAAACATTACAGGATGGAATAGGAGAAACCCTGGGTCTCCTTGGCTCAGGCCGAAATTTTCTGAATAGAGACCCGGAAACACAACAAATCAAAGAAAGGCTGGACAAATGGGATTGTATAAGGTTGCAGAGCTTCTGCAGGGCAAATGACATAGCTAGCAAGATCAATAGAAAGCCCACGGACTGGGAGAAGATCTTTACTAGCCATACAACGGACAAGGGTCTCATATCTAAAATATACTTGGAACTCAAAAAATTAAACCACCCAACAACAAATCCTCAAAGAAACAACTGCCCAATAAGTAAGTGGGCGAAAGACTTAAAGAGAAGCTTCTCTGAAGAAGAAAGAAGGATGGCCAATAGACACATGAAGAAATGTTCAACATCCCTAGCCATAAAAGAAATGCAAATCAAAACAACATTGAGATATCACCTCACTCCAGTTAGAACAGCAAAAATCAAGAACTCTAACTCTTGAGTTCTTAATGGCTTGGGAACTTGTGGCAAAAATCTAAGACAGCAGAAAAGTTATATCAAACATCTTCATGAACACTTCAACCAAAACTCAACTCAATAGGGTAACTATGCTTTGTTCTACACCTCATTTGCTCTAATGCCATTCAAATTTGTTACCTTGATTTAGCATATAAGGTATGTACTGTCAATCCCACTAGATCATTTTCACTCATGTCTCACAAAATTTATTCTCAGCTAGGTCTTTGTGTCAATTTTTTAAAAATGGATATGTTTTGCTTCTTTTATTATTTACCCTAGCTATATGCTGTTCTTGCCTCTTGTTATTCATATATTACTGAACTCGTAGAAGTTTGTAGCCCTTGACTTGGCTAATACTAAGGTTCTTTGACTATCCCACACACTTATAGATGAAATAACCATAATTCCATTATTCCTATAAGTGTTCCCTCTTGTTGATCAGAACTAAGATGAGAAAAACTAATTCCTTGGCCCAGTCCTCTACATCTGAGAGATGAAATTATCATCAAGGCAAATGAAGAATTTGTTAGATGTTTTGCTGTCCTTGCATTAAATACCCAACAGATGCTTATCACACATCTGTGCATTTCCCCCCTGTCTGGTGGGGCACTCAACACTGCTTGGCAATTGGTTTCTTAACTCGTTAGTGCTGCGCCCTAGAACTTGGTCTAATTCTTTATTCCTTAAAGTTAAGGCACCATTTCTTCTCTGTTTCCCAGTAGATGACCCCACATCCATTTGATTAAAACACAATGTCAGACACAACAATAAGATATCAACTTCACTCCTCTATACTTCAAAATTGCCCCTAATTTGACCCTTTTGCTCTCTTATTATCTCAATAAATGACTTCTTTCTTATGTTTTCCAAGACCTTGCCTTCATTTTTGGCATCTTTGCTCATCCCTTGTTGGGGCTACCATTTCTTTAGTTTCTTTAATATATGCCTCTCTCCATTAGTACCATGATATGAGCCAAAAGAAAAAAAATATGTTTCCCAAAACAACCAACAAAATCATCCTTTTACCCTCAAATTGCTATCATTTTCCTTTCCTTGTTTTTACTTCTTTTCCCCCCATTCTCTCACTGTTTTCTGGTCTTCTGATAACTTTCCATTCAAAGTGGATTAGCAACCTCCTTCTTACTCATCAAATCAAAAGGCCCTTTCTTACTTTTTTTTTCATCCTTTTGAAATCTTGGCCTTTTCATGTTAAGCTTTATATTCCTGACTCTTCTCAATGTATATATGTCCAGTCTTCATAATTGCATCAGCTTTGAAACTGATCTTCCTACTGCTAATCTCTCTGTTCACAATATACTTCATTGTCAGAACTACCTTCCTAAAGAAAATTCAACTTTTGCTTAAATACTTTAAATAGCCCCATTAGTCATTTCTCATCTCAGTCATAATGTTTTACTTTTCTGCACATCAGCTAAAATGAAATCATTTCCTTTTGTATAGAATATTATCATTTCTTCAAGTTCTTTGTTATTTTTCCTATTTAGAACTTCTCCTTCCAAATTCTTTATTCCATACCATCCCTCTTTTAAGATCCATCACAAATATAAATAAATCTGTGCCTGATTTCTCTAAATAAGTGTAATTTCTCTTTCTGAAGTTCTATAGCTTTTATAACATCATATATTCAAATGCACAATTGCAACTCTTAAATTTGGAGCATATAACGTCTTTCCAAAATAATGATATCTTAGCAATGCATGGAAAACCATATAAACTACCCCATCTTTTGTCTTTAGGCAAACTGAAAACTTGAAAAAGCCATACTTTTCTTTAATGTTTTTCCTGTAATTTGTAAAACAACAGAAAATATTTCAGTGGACATGTTTAAAATTTTTCCCAGATGACATAATTTTAATACTGTATAGAAGTTTCTTCATCACACTCACAAAACAACCAGATGCTGAAAGAAGCTAGAGAATGGGAACTAAAGTGGTTAGTAATTTTAGATATAGGCCTTTTGTGAAAGTAATTTATTCTAAAGAAAAAGACAAAGATAAAAAAAAAAAGAAAAAGAGGCAAAAGTGGAAGAGGAGGAAGAGGAGAAGGAACTGGAGGCAGACGGGAAATGTTAGCAACTGGTTTCTGAATATCTGAAAAAAAAAGTCTGTCATATGAATGACAGTGAGCAGCTGTTTCATGTTCCTTTTCAGTGTAGGGCAGATGCTTTGGGGCTATTACAAGGGATTGCAAGGAGGAATTAAGAATAGTCCTCAGACTCTCAAGTTAATACAATTGTGGAATTCAATAGCATGTTGAGTACAAAAAGACAGGGGGATAGCTTGCTATAATGGGTGACAGAGGTCAAGGTGGTACTCTTGTCTGGAAGGAAAAAAATTAGTGAAGGTAAGGCTTCCTTAGGCTTTTTAGTTTTTTCCATAAGGTTGTACATGTAGAGAAAGATATGAAGCTATTTTCTATATGAGGAAACTTTTTCATACAACATAACTAAAAATCTAATCTGTACCCAAAGAAAGATGAAAGGTTCCAAAATATGGCCTTATGGGTACATGAATAGGCTTTGAGGAGCATTTTTCTTCCTGGAGTACTGGAGTTTGAACCCTAGACCTTGTCCTTACTAGTAACACTTGAACTACACCTTTAGCCTTGTGCTGAGCCCTTGAAAGAAGACAGCCTGGCTGTTTGCCCTTTCTTAGATTCTTAGATCAGAACAAGTCATTCAACTGCTCTAAGAATGGTTTTTCTCATCTGCATGGTGGGGATAATCATACCTTCTTCTCATATTTGTTAATAATCAATGATATAATCTACAATAAAGATTAGCTTATATTATTACTTTATTTTTGGCAGTCATGGGGCTTGAACTCTGGGCCTGGGTGCTTTCCCTCAGCTCTTCAGCTCAAGGCTAGCACTCTACCACTTGAGCCACAGTGCCACTTCCAGTTTGCATGGTTTATTGGATATAAGAGTCTTACAGTCTTTCCTTCCCAGGCTAGATTTGAACCATGATCCTCAGATCTCAACCTACTGAGTAGTTAGGATTGCAGGCATGAGCCACCAGTGCCTGGCTAGCTTATATTATTATTTTCAATGTTGCCTCACACCTGTAATCCTAGCTACTCAGGAGGCTGAGATCTGAGGATCATGGTTCAAAGCTAGCCCAGGCAAGAAATTGCGTGAGACTTTTATGTCCAATAAACTACCAAAAAAGGTGGAAATAGAGCTATAGCTCAAATGGTAGAGTGCAAGACTGCAAGGAAAGACGCTCAGGGACAGTATCTAGACCCTGAGTTCAAGCACCCTAGGATCAGCAAAAAAAAAAGTAAATTTAAAAAAATAAAAATAAATGTGAAACAATTTCTAGACATCATGTTGGGCATTTTTCCAATCATTATCTCCTTTTCAGAGCAATCATCCAGGCCCTCTATAAAATAAGATGATATGATGACTTTTCACCAGAGTTATGTTCTTTAATTAAAAATGAAAGCCCTAGGTATCAAAGACCAGCCTGCTGAGTTCCCTTACCTTTCCCAACCACGAGACATTTCCCTGATGTCTGCAGCATGTCTTTGACGTCTGGGACAGAAGACCAATTTGCCTCCACCCCCACATGGCTCCACCTGTCACCATTATTATGTGATCTTTATAAAATTAAACTGAGAATGTGCTTTTTTTTTCATCATGCTTTCAACCAAAGCCTTAAAGCTCCTAAATATGGTGTCTGTTTAACAGTATGAATGGATAACAGAAATACCTGGTGCTTAATCTTCAAAACATCCTCGACACAATATGCCAACTAATGTATTCATGTGCAATTTGAGCTGTAATCTATTTCTCATCACTGATGAACTTGTGATCAAGGGTTTGTTTGTAGCCAGTGGTTAATGAACAAAATATATCTTTCCTGGGTCATTGCTACTTTCTTGTCTAATGTTTACATTCAGAAAAAGTCATTTTCTGAAGGTACGAATACTCTTCTGTTTATATAAGTGAAATCATTATTCAGATTCTGGCAGCAGTTATCGTAAATATGTCAATACAGATGCCTGGTAAGTTTACAGTTCTCCATTTGAGAGTCAGTTAAAAAGCACAGGTTGGCAAAAGTTACCTGTAAGAGAGAGAGAAAGAGAGAGAGAGTCCTTTAAAAAAGTTTAAAGATTCCTAGTATCAAGGATAATGTAGCATATGCTATATTTCTAGCAGAATAAAGAGTTCCATACAAAGTGTTATATATAGCTTAATGAAAAATACATTAATAACCCTCTATGATAATAGTGAAATTTAAAAATCCACACTGTAGCGCTGAATTTATGTGGCTGAGCCAGAAAGAGTCATCATAATTGGAATTTCAGCAACATGTTTGGATGATCGAAATCAGTGGGGCATGGCAATCTTTGCTTTGAGTTATACATAAAGATAAACTTAGGACTTGAATGAGACATGCATGATGTATAAAGAAATCCTTAGACACTTATGAAAATGGTTTACCACTGAGAAGGAGAAAAAAGGAAAGGCTAAATTACCTTGGCTATAAAATAACAGATAATGTAAAAACCAATTGAACCAACTTTGTTTTCCAGATGTCTTCACAACTGCCTAATTGTAGAATTCTGAGGAATCTATAAAGATGATCTTGGCTAAGGTATGCATGGCACTTTGATAAAGATACAGCAAAACTAATGATAAACATGTTAGATTATCTGAAATATAAAAATAAAATATCATGGCATTAAATTCAATAAAGCATTCTGCTATAAAAGATGATTAAAATGTTTTTCAGAACAACAATGGCTTGAGGTTTGGCTTCAACATCATTACTCTATTGGACCTTGGGAAGTCCTTCAGCCCACTAAGCTTAATTTCATCTGCAAATTGAAGGCAAGATTATCCTAAATTTTATACAGAAATGCAAAATACCTCAGATGTTCAAGGCAATCTTTAAAAAATATGTCTGAAGGCTTCCACTGATTTCAATATTCTATGAGAACAACAACAAAGAAAAACCTTTGTGTCCAGTTCTTGGAGTTCATTTCACTTAGTATCATATTATATGGTCATATGTACATTGCTATTGAGATATTCTGCTTATCTGCTAAGATTATCCTAGATGTATACTAATTATTACAAATAAGGGAGACCATAGGACCTATGTTTCTTTGAGTCTGGCTTATTTCACTTAATATAATTTTTTCAGAGTCCTTACATTGCCTTACAAATGAGATAGTGTCATTCTTTCTGATGGAAGTATAGAATTCATATATATATATGGATATATGGATATACATATATCACATTTTCTTGTTCCATTCATCTACTGAAGGGCATCTTGGTTCCATATCTTAGCTATGGTCAATAATGCTGTGATAAATATAGCTGTGCTGGTAGCTTTAGTGTGGCCTTGTTTGGGTCATTTGGGTAAATGTCCAGAATTGCTGGGTCATAGGGAAACTCTATGTGGAGTCTTTTGAGGAACCTCCATACTGCTTTCCAAAGTTGTTAAAAAAGTTTACACTCCCACTAACAGTGTAGTAGTGTTCCCTTTTGTCCACATCCCCTCCAGCATTTGTTGTTAGATTTCTTGATTATAGCCATTCTAACTGGGGTGAGGTAGAATCTCAATGTTGTTTTAATTTGCATTTCTTTTATGACCAGAGAAGTTGAATATTTCTTCATGCGTCTATTGGCCATTCTTAGTTCTTTTTCAGAGAAGTATCTCTTTAAATCTTTAGCCCACTTTTTAATGAGGCAGTTGTTTCTTTGAGGATTTGTTTTTTGGGGGGATTTAATTTTTTGAGCTTTAAATATATTTTAGATATTAGGCCCTTGTCTGTTATATGGCTAGTGAAGATCCTCTCTGTGGGCTTTTTACTGATATTGCTACCTATTTCTTTTTGCCATGCAGAAGCTCTGCAGTTTAATTCAATTCCATTTATCCAACATCTCTTTGATTTGTGTTTCTGAGTCTTTTTTTGTTCTTTATATATATATATATATATATATATATATATATATAAAGATACTGTACAGAGGGGTTACAGTTACATGAGCAAGGTAATGAGTCCATTTCCTAGAGCATTGTTACACGTCCTTTATTTTTCCCCTACTATCCCTTCTCTCCCCACCTTACCAATTCCTCCCTCCCCCCTCCACAAAGTTGTAAAGTTCATTATCAACATACTGTCTTGTACATCTTGTTGTTACAATGAGTCGTCCTGTATCCTTATTTCAGCATTTTGTTATTTCCCTTCCCCTCCCCAAATTAGAAAAAAATGTTAAGAAAAACTCTGCCTATGCCAAGGAACCAGAGAGTTTCTCCTATTCCTTCCTGTAATGTTTTCAGGGTGTCTGCTTTTACCTCAAGGTCTTTGTCATTGTTCTCAATGTACTACGTGATTTCTTTTTTTTTTACTTTCCTTTTTTAAATTGTTATTTTATTATGAAAATACTATACAGAGGGGTTACAGTTACATGAGCAAGGTAATGAGTACATTTCTTATCCAGCATTCTTGCCTCCTCCTTTGTTATTCCCCTACCATCCTGTTCCTCCCACCTCCTCAACTACTCCCCTCCCCTGCCAAAGTTGTAAAGTTCGTTTTTTAACATAGCGTCTTATACATCTCATTGTTGCAATGGGTCAATCTGTATCCCATTTAAACAATTTGTTTTTTCCCTTCCCCTCCCCAAATTATACTGACATCAAATAGAGTGAAGACAGGGGATATACAGTGGGGGAGGGACATACAAAACAACAAAAAATTCACATGGCACATTATAAATATGTTAGAAACAATAGCAAGGAAGAAAAACCAATGTGTCCATATCTTAAGGTTCATTTCACTTAACATCATCTTATATGACCTTTTCTGCTTGTCCCAGACATATACTAGTTATTGCAAATAAGGGAAACCATAGGACCTACGTTTCTTTGGGCTTGGCTTACTTCACTTAATACAATTTTCTCCAAGACTTTCCATTTGCTAACAAATCAGGTGATGTCATTCTTTCTGATGGAGGCATAGAATTCCATTGTGTATATATACCACATTTTCTTGATCCATCTACTGAGGGGCATCTGGTTTGGTTCCATATCTTAGCTATGGTAAGTAATGCTGCAATAACCATAGTTGTGCTGGTAGCTTTAGTATGGTCTTGTTTGTGATCATTTGCGTAAATGCCCAAAAGTGGGATTGCTGGATCATAGTGGTTGAACAAGTTTACACTCCTACAAACAATTCAGTAGGGTTCCCTTCTGTCCACAACCCCTCCAGCATCTGCTGTTATTAGAGTTGTTGATTATAGCCATTCTAACTGGAGTGAGGTGGAATCTCAATGTTGTTTTGATTTGCATTTCTTTTATGGCTAAGGAGGTTGAGCATTTCTTCATGTGTCTATTGGCCAAATTGCTTTCCTCTTCAGAGACGTTTCTCTTTAAGTCTTTAGCCCACTTATTTATTGGGCAGTTGTTTCTTTGAGGATTTGTTGTTGGGGGATTTAATTTTTTGAGTTCAAAGTATATTTTAGATATGAGACCCTTGTCTGTTGTGTGGCTAGTGAAGATCTTCTCCCAATTTGTGGACTTTCTACTGATCTTGCTAGCTATATCCTTTGCCATGCCAGAAGCTCTGCAGCTTCATGCAATCCCATTTGTCCAACCTTTCTTTGATTTGTTGTGTTTCTGGGTCTCTATTAGAAAATTTCGGCCTGTGCCAAGGAGAGCTAGGGTTTCTCCTATTCCATCCTGTAATGTTTTCAGGGTGTCTGCTTTGACTTCGAGGTCTCTGATCCATTTGGAGTTGATTCTGGTGCAGGGTGATAGATAGGGATCTAGCTTTAGTTTTCTACAAGTAATTAACCAATTTTGCCAGCACCATTTACTGAAGAGGCTGTCTTTCTTACGTTCTATTTTTTTAGCTCCCTTATCAAAGATTAGGTGGCAATATGTCTGTGGGTTCATTTCTGGGCTTTTCAATTGTATTCCATTTGTCCTGAGGTCTCTTCTTGTGCCAGAACCAAGCTGTTTTGATTACTATGTCTTTGTAGTAGAGTTTGAAATTTGGTATTGATATTCCTCAGCACTGGTCTTTCTGTTAAGGGTCATTTTGGCTATTTGGGGTCTTTTATTGTTCCATATAAATTTTGGATTGCCTCTTCTATTTCCTTGAAGAATGAAGTTGGAATATTGATAGATATCACATTGAATGTGTAGATAGCTTTGGGAAGTATTGCAATTTTCACGATGTTGGTCTTTCCAATCCAGGAGCATGGGAGGATTTTCCACTTTGTTAGTTCTGTTTTGATTTCCTTTTTCAGGTTTTGAAAGTTTTCATCATAGAGGTCCTTCACTTCTTTGGTTAAGTTAATTCCTAGGTATTTTATTTTTTGTGGGGCTATTACGAATGCTTTCCTGATTTCAGCCACACTTCTCTCATTGTTGGCATACAGAAAAGCCATTGATTTTTGAGGGTTAATTTTATACCCTGCTACTTTGCCAAAGTTTTGAATCAGCTTGAGTAATTTGGGAGTGGAGTCTGTGGGATTCTTCAAATACAAGATTATGTCTTCTGCAAAAAGGGAGAGTTTTACTTCATCTTTCCCTATTTGGATCCCCTTTATGTTTGCATTTGTCTTATTGCTGTTGCTAGGCATTCTAATACTAAATTGAAGAGAAGTGCAGAGAGTGGACATCTTTGAATTGTTCCTGAGTTTTGAGGAAATGGCTTTAGTTTTTCATCATTAAGTGTAATGCTGACTGTAGGTTTGTCATATGCAGCCTTTATTGTATTGAGGAATGTTCCATGGATTACTAATTTTTCCAGAGCCTTCATCATAAAGGGGTGTTGGATCTTGTCAAATGCTTTTTCTGCATCTATTGAGATAACCATGTGGTTCTTACTCTTGTTCTCGTCGATATGATCAATAGTATTAATTGATTTGTGTATATAGAACTAGCTTTGTATCCTTGAAATGAATCCTGTTTGATCATGGTGTATGATTTTTTGGATGAATTGTTGAAGTCATTTGGCCAAAATTTTGTTGAGAAGTTTTGCATCAATGTTCATCAAAGAAATGGGTCTATAGTTCTCTTTCTTTGATGAGTCCTTGCCTGGTTTTGGGATGAGGGTTGTGATGGCTTCATAGAATGCGTTTGGTAGTGAAGTTTCTCTTTCAATTTCATTCAAGAGTTGTAGGAGTATTGTTGTGAGTTCTGCCTTGTAGATTTCAGCTGTAGGTCCAACTAGTCCTGGGCTGTTCTTGGTGGGAGATCTCTTATTGTTGCTTGATATGGGCCTGGTAAGTTGGTTCAACTCAATGTGGTTTAGTTTTGTCAAGTCAATATTTGATAGGAAATCATTCATTTCTTCCAGGTTCTCAAACTTATTAGCATAGAGTTTTGAGAAGTATTCCCTTATAATGTTCTGAATCTTGGTTGTTTCTGTGGTGATGTTTCCGTTCACATCTCTGAGTTTATTTGGCTGTGTTCTCTTCTTTTGCTGATAAGATTTTCTCAGGATATGTCAATTTTGTTATTTTTTTTCAAAGAACCATCTCTTTGTTTTGTTGATTCTTTCTAGGGTTTTTATGGATTCTAATTCGTTTAATTCTGATTTAATTTTAATTATTTCTATCTAGTGGATTTAGGTTTAGCTTGCTGCTCTTTTTCAAGGAAGTTCAGATGTCTCATTAAATTGTTGGTTGCAGATCTCTCCAATTTGTTGATACAGGAACTGAGAGCTATAAACTTGCCTCTGAGTACTGCCTTTGCTGTGTCCCAGAGGAACTGGTAATTTGTGTGTTCATTTTTTTTGATATCATGAGAATTTGAATTTCCATTCTAATCTCTTCCATGACCCACTGGTGGTTCAACAGTGTGTTGTTCAGCCTCCAGGTGTTACAGGACTTTCTTTGGTGGCTTTTGGTGTTGATTTCTAATTTGATTCCCTTGTGGTCTCAGAGAATGCAGAGCATAACTTGAATGTTTCTGAATTCAGACAAGTTTGCTTTGTGACCTAAAATGTGGTCTATTTTGGAAAATGTTACATGTGCTGCTGAGAAGAAGGTGTATTTTGATGCTGCTGGGTGAAATATTCCGTAGATGTCTGTTAAATCTAGTTGATCTATGCAGTTGTTTAGATCTGTGGTTTCTCTGTTGAGTTTTTGCCAAGTTGATTATCTAGTGGAGATAGTGGTGTGTTAAAGTCCCCAATAATTAATGTCTTTGGATCTGTGTGAGATTTGAGGGAAAGTAGTGTTTCTTTCATAAATTTGGGTCCTCGGTTGTTTGGTGAATAGATATTTAGGATTGTAAGAGAGATGCCTTAATTAGTATGTAGCAGCCTTCTTTATCTCTTCTCACCAATTTTAATATGAAGTCTATTTTATCTGATATTAGGATTGCAAATCCCACCTGTTTGTGGGGGCCATTTGCTTGGTAGATTTTATTCCATCCTTTCACTTTCAAAATATGTTTGTTTTTATGGGCAAGGTGTGACTCTTGAAGGAAGCAAATAGAAGGATCTTGCTTTTTAATCCAACTAGACAGTCTGTATTGCTTAATTGGAGAGTTAGTTCCATTAATGTTGAGAGTTGGGACTGAGAGATATTTGGCAGTTCCTGCCATTTTATCCACCTCTTGGGGGTTGAGACAACTGGATTCTTCCTATAGTTCTTGGATTCTCAGTTTGGGTGCGGTTTCTTGGCCTTTATGGTGGTCTTGTTGGTTTTCTATGTGTAGGATATCTTTAAGTATCTTTTGTACAGCTGGTTTTGTGGAGATATATTTATATTGTTTCAGTTTTTATTTGACCTTCGGTTTTGAAAGAGAGTTTAGCTGGGTACAGTATTCTTAGTTCATAGTTGTTTTTCTTTAGGGCATAGCATACTTCATTCCAGGCTCTTCTTGCTTTAGTTGTCTATAATGGGAAATCTAGGGTGATTCTAATTGGTTTCCCTTTATAGGTGATTGATCTTTTCTCCTTGACAGCTTTAAGGATCCTTTCCTTGATCTGAATTGATCCTGTGTGGATTATAATGTGACGGTGGGATGTCCTGTTCTGGTCTGGTCTATATGGGGTTCTAAAAGCTTCTGGTATCTAAATAGGCCTATCTTTTTGCGTATTTGGGAAGTTCTCTGCTAAGATCCTGTTAAATAAATTTCTTAGACCATTAACTTCTGTCTCTAGATGCTCCTCTACACCCATTATCCTCAGATTAGGCCTTCTGATGTTGTCTTCCAAATATTGAATGGATCTATCATGTTTCTTGGATTTGTTTTGGATAGTTGTTTGTTCTTTCTCTATAATATCTAGGCTGTCTTCAATCGCTGAGATTTGATCTTCTGCATGGTCTAACCTACTGTCAAGACTTTCTTCTTTGTTTTTTATGCCCTTTCCTTCCAATTGATAGGCTTTGATGGCTTCAAATTCTTTGTTGGAGCTTTGTTTTAGATCTTGTATGAACTTCTTTACTTCCTGAATTTGGTGTTCAGTGTTATTCTCAAATCACTTAGTTGATTGATATGGTTTCTTTGGACTCCCTTTCCTTCTGTTGGGCTCCATTCAGTATTCCCTTTGTGGTCTCCCTGGATTCCTTCAGCTCTGTGTTTATGGATTCCATGAATGCCTCTATTGATCTTTGTCTATTCTCATCCAACTCATGCAATTCCTATTTTATTTTGATTAGCTTCCTCACGCTCACACAATTCCTGTTTCTCTTTGACTCTTCTCAGCCTGCGTGTGCCATTCCTGTCTTTCTCTTTGACTGTTCTCAGCCTGCTCATGCAATTCCTGTATTAATCATTGAGTAGTTTCCTCACACTCATGAGATTCCTGTATTAATTTTTGGTTAGCCTCATCGTGCTCCTGAAGTTCCTATATTAATCTTTTGTTTGCCTCATCTCACTCCCTATCTGGCTCACAGAGTCCTTTGCAGGTTTTCAGTATTTTCATTCACCATGTTTACCAGTAGTGTTTGTAGAGCTTTTTGGGATTTCTCTTCTGGATTATTCATTAACTGTTCTGTCACCTGATTATCATGAATGGGAGTTGAGATACCTGGACTTGCCATTTTTTTATTGTGTTTCTCCAGCTTGTTATGCCTATTTGGTATGAAAGTAACACAAATTTTGTGCTAGAAAACTATATTAAGGCAAGCATCAACCAGAGTGCTGTAGTTACACAGTCAAAATGGCTGCAGATACAATCTAGTTCAACAGATACAATCTACTCAACATCAAACAACTATGGATTAATGGGCTAAGAACATCCAAGAGGGATTCAGCAAACCAGAAATCATTAGGTTTAGGGAGACTTTGGGGGAAAAATAGGATTAGAGGGATGTGGACAGGTAAAAGGAGAGTGAATTTAACAAAGTCCTAATCTCAGAGAGTGAAATGGATAGCACAGAATGATATAAGAAAGATTAAAAAAATAAAAAACAAGAAAAAATGGAAAAACAAAAACTTAAATTTAAAAAATGAAACACTTAAAAATTATGTAAGTATAAAGAAATGCTATTGAGAGAAGAAAAGGATAGGATGAGAGGAGGGGAGAGATACAAAGGAAAAATGAAAAAATAAAAAATAAAGATTCTTAAAATTGGAATACTTGAAAGTTATGTAAGTATAAAGAAAGAATACTACTATTAAAGAAGTTAAGCCTAAGAGGTTGTGAATTGAGTAATAAGTTTCTAGATTAAGTATGTACACAATGGGACATAAGGTCTAATAATCAATGATGGGTATATATCTGGGGATGACCAGAATAACAATTAAGTCATGCAAAAAGAAAGAGAAAAAGAAAAAAGAAAAAAAGGACCAAATTGTCAAAACAGATTAAAAAAAAATAAGTAAAAAGCACACACACACAATACACACCTAAAATAAAAATTATGAAAAAAAATAGAAAACAATTTTTAAAAAATAGGTAGAAAAAAGAGTTTTTTGATTTTTTTTTGGAGAGCGGGGGGAAGATCTTGTATTTCCTCTGTGTCCATAACCAGTCTCTTGGTGGAATCTCTGGTCTCCTTGTGGTGTTTGGTTTTACTGTGGCTTGATTGGTTTCTTAAGTCAGTTTGTTTGAGCAGGCAGAAAAATGCTCTGTGTTACTCAAGACTTTGTGATCCTCCTCCCAGGCTAGTTCAGTGGGAGGAAGATCTGCCTTGAGTATCACAAAAGAGGGAGATGGCTGTTTCCTCCAGTTTGGAGTTGCTGTGATGAGGCTAGGTTCTGGGTAGGGTTGAGGCCTATCAGCAATCAGTAGCTTTTCCCCCGAGGGGCTACTCCTGAGACACTCACAGAGCCTAGCCTGGAGCCATTTTCCGGGTTTATGTTTATTGAGCTTCAATTGTTTGTCTATGCTACAGTGGGGAGGGGCAGCCTCTGGCTCTGTTTAACCAGTGAAGGAAGTCACTCCTCCAGGATCAGAGCTTCCTCTGCCTAGGCAGGGTGACTTTCCTTTGGGTGGAGCTGAGCCTGGCAGGTCAGATCAGGTTCCTGTGACCTGCTGAATGGCTCCAATTGTTTTCTTCCAAGGCCTGAGCCGGAGCTAGCTGGGAAGCCTGGCCTTTGTCAGAATCAAAGATGGAGATCTTTTCCGGTGGCAGGGGAGGAGCTGTCTCATGGAGGAGCTCCATAAGAAGAAGTGAGGATGTCAGGGTTCTAGTGACATGAGACTCTTGGTTCCTGGGCTGTCCCTGGTCTGTGATCAGCAGGATGAAGATTTCTGCTCCTTGTCAGTTCTTGTTGGTGGTGAGTAGAATCTGCTCTCATGCAACATCTGGCGCCTTTGTCCCAGACTCTTCCGGTTGGAGCCGCAGCCGCGGCCCCGCCACAGCAGTGGTGGCTGCCAGCAAGTGCTCAGATCTGTCTCCTTGACCAAGCTGCCTGGATTTTCCCTCTCTGACCAAACTTTCTGTACTGTGATAGCACATTTGGTGTGATTCTCTAGCCTACGACTGTTCACTGGAACACTAAAACTGCTTTCTATGTGAGAGCTTGTTTAGCCTCCAGATTCTCCTCTGCCATCTTCCTCCAGTCATGATTTCTTTTTTCTTTTGTGTTTTCCCCCTATGGTTTATCCCCTGTTGTCACTGCATTTGATTTTGGTACCCTGGGTATTATATATACATGTATCTGAAGTAGGGAAGGGAAGGGAACAACAAAATGGTGAGACAAAGGACAAAGGTGGAACTTATGTAACAGTGATACTCACAAGACGATATGTTGGAAATGATCTGTGCAACTTAGGAGGGGTTGGGGGACAGAGAGAGGGAGAAAAATGAGGTAAGAGGTAAATAGTTAGACAGAAATATGTAATTACTACCTTCCTTATGGAACTGTAAGCCCTCTATATCACCTTGACAATAAAATAAAAAAATAAGTTAAATATAAAAATAAATAAATTCTATGAAACTATGTTAATAAAAATTGCTTATTATTAACATAAAGATGAACAGATCTATGGAACAGATATGAGAGCACAGAAGCAGATGAATAGACCACATTTATATGTGCATTGATTTTTGACAATGGTGTCAAAGTAGTCCAAAAGGAAAAGATACGTTATAGCACATAGCAAATAAAAGCCAATACATATTACTAAATTAGATATTCCATATAGAAAAAAGTGAATCTTGTCCCTTACATTGTACACACAAATTAATTCATAATGGATAATAGACCTAAACATAATGATAGACTTCAGAAAAAAATTGGAGAACATGCTTATGAATCGGGGATAAACTAGGGATATGTTTAGGTAAGATAAAGAAATATAGTTAAATTAGGCTTCGTTAAATGAAAACTTTCTTCTTTCAAAAGTCATTGTAACAAGATGGATAAGAAAACTGCACACTGAAAACAAGACCAGTGTTCAAAATGAAATGAGCTGGGGCTGGGAAGGTGGCTCAGTGGTAGAGCACTTGCCTTGCATGCATGAGGCCCTGGGTTCGATTCCTCAGCACCACATAAGCAAAAAGAAAAAAGCCAGAAGTGGCACTGTGGCTCAAGTGGTAGAGCACTAGCCTTGAGCTGAAGAGCTGAGGGACAGCACCCAGGCCCAGAGTTCAGGCCCCACGACCGGACCTCCCCCCCCAAAAAAAAAATTAAATGAGCTTCTCCAACTGAGTAATGCAAACTTAAATAACTGAATAAAAAAAAGGCAAAAAAAGAGTTTTGAACACATTACCAAAGAAGACATATGAATGACCAATAACAACAAAAATAAGATTAACAAACATTAGTAACCAGGGAAATGTAAATTAAAACTGCAATGGAATATCATGTGTATCCACAAGCAGTCTGAAATTAAGGACTTACTGTGTTTAAAACAATGGTCAAGATGTGAAGTGATTAGAACTTTTAGTTCAATCCTGAGCAGGTATGACCTCCTTTGTGACTTAAAATTCTACTCATAGGAAGGTGTTTAACACAGATAATTTAGAACACATATCCACAGCAACTGTACAAGAGGGGTGTATGTATTGTTCAGTGGTAGAATGGTGGCCTAGCTTAATCCCTAGCACCAATAAAAGTATAATCATAACCACAGGAGCCTCATTCATATTAGCTAAAAGTCACAAACAATCCACTAGGAAGATAATTTTCGAAGAAATTCTCTTCTATTTATATAATGAAATATAAAATAGTTTTCTAGAAAGAAAATGACGATGTTACTGAAGTCTCTACGACACCAGGAACTCTTATGAAACTGACATATCATCATCTTCTATCTTTATTTTATTGATCAAAACAGTACTGGCTTTATCATGAAGGGAAAACAATGAGTTGAAGTAAAGGTGCTTTCATATATGTTACATGCCCAACAAATAATGTATTATTTTCCCTCAGTTTAGTGATCACATCCAGTCAAAAGTCCCTATGATGCAGCTAAGGATGGGGAGAAATCATGTGATTTTCTCTTACATCTGTCACCAAGGTATATAAACAGAGGAGCCTGGTTACTTAGTGGGAGTAGGAGACTGTTTTGATGAAGAGACTTTAGCCTCAAAAGTAACAAGAGTCTTTGCATTTCCTTGTGAAAAGGATGACATTCTTTCTGATTGAAGCATAAACTTCTATTGTGTATATACACCACATTTTCTTGATCCATTCATCTATTGAGGGGCATTGGGGTTGTTTCCATATCTTAGCTATGGTAAATAATGCTGCAGTGAACATAGCTGAGCTGATAGCTTTACTGTGGCCTTGTTTGTGATCATTTGGATAAATGCCCAGGAGTGGGATTGCTGGATCATAGAGAAGTTCTATGTTTAAGTCTTTTGAGGACCCTCCATACTTCTTTCCAGAGTGGTTGAATCAGCTTATATTCCACCAACAGTATAGTAGCATTCCCTTTTGGCTACATCCCTGCCAACATCTGTTGTTATTTGTTTTCCTGATGATGGCCATTCTAACTAGGGTGAGGTAGAATCTCAATATTGTTTTGATTTGCATTTCTTTTATGGCCAGGAATGTTGAACATTTCTTTTTTTTAAATTAATTAATTAATTAAGTTTTTTATTGTGAGAATACCGTACAGAGGAGTTACAATTACGTGGGCAAGATAATGAGTACATTTCTTATCAAGCATTGTTGCTTCCTCTTTGTCCACTATTAATCTTATCATATCTTTTTGATTGCCTTCAGCTCAAGGCTAGTGCTCTACTGCTCGACTTCCGGCTTTTTCTGCTTATGTGGTGCTGAGGAATCGAACGCAGGGCTTATGCATGCAAGGCAAGCACTCTACCACTGAGCCATCTTCCCAGCCCGAACAGTTCTTTATGTGTCTGTTGGCCATTCTTATTCCTTCCCAGAAAATTCTCTTTTTAATTCTTTAGCATACTTATTAATGAGGTGGTTGTTTCTTTGGGGATTTGTTGTTGGAGGGTTTAATTTGTTGAGGTGTAATCAAAACTTAAAAAAAATCATATTAAGTGAAAGAAGCCAGACCCAAAGAAACATAGGCTTTATGGTTTCCCTCATTTGTAATAATCAGTATATACCTAAGATAGTTCTGGCAGAGAATCATAGCTCAATAGCTATACATATGATCATACAAAATGGTGTTAATTGAAATGAACTCCAAGACATGGAAACAAGTCTTTTTTTTTTTTTTAATTGTTGAACTTGTTGGCTTGTTGGTGCCAATGTACTGTATCTCGTTCTTTTTTTTCCCATTGGTTTATCCCTGGCAATCACTGTCTGTGATTCTGGTAGCCTGCATCTTGTATATACATTTTGGGGAAGGGAAGAGGAATAACAAAATGCTGAAACAAGGACACAGAATGACCCATTGCAACAATAGTACTCTCAAGACACTACGTTGGAATGAACTTTACAACTTCGGGGCAGGGGACGGAGTCAGAGAGGGAAGACATAGTGGGAGAAAACCAAGGAGTGGGTAACAATGTTTGATAAGAAATGTACTCATTACCTTACTCATGTAACTGTAACCCTTCTCTGTACAGCATCTTTAGAATAAAAGTATTTTTTAAGTAACCAGAACTTGTAACTTCAGGTTAAATAAGATGATCCAACTATAAGGGACATGAAAATGTAAAGAACACATGTCAATTCATCAATTTGCCATCATGATAAAGGCAGCACTACTTTCATCAATAAAGTAAACAAGATAGAAGAGGCTGTGTCAGTTTCAGTAAGTTTCTGGTCTGAGACATTGGTGACATCATACTGTTTCTTAGAAAACTGTTTATTGTTTTTTTTCAAATTCATTTCTTCCACAATTCTATAATAGATCAAAACACAGTTGAATGTGTGATTAGAAGAAATGAGGGAGTGTGATGTTACTCTTTTCCTGAATTGCAGAGTTTTATGGCATTTGAATTTAAGATTACGATTACTTTTGAATGGTTGCTGTGTTTTCGTTCTTGTGTCACATCTTGGGATTGTGGTAGTGGTGGGTATTTCTCTAGTGTCACTATGACATGGGAATAGTAAACTTACACATCTGCAAGGTGGATGAAAATTTAGTGTCCTAAATCTCCCTGAGAAGATCTAGGCATAGAAGGAAGAGTGTGAACTCTCTCTGTTTGAAGCAAGGACTATAGAATCCATGGCAAGGGCTCATATACAACAAGTTCACTGAGTTTCATGATGCAAAGAGGTATTTCCAATATCTTAGAAACTTTTTACATAGGGAAAACCATATGAAATGGCTGAGATAGGGCCAAACTGAATTTGCAAGATACCGCAGTTTTAGAAGGCATGGAACTCAAACTAAGCCAACAGAGAAATAAAGTGGCCCAACTCCAAGATTTTTAGAAAGGCCCAATCACTGAAACATGAGGTTTCTATAGTTCTTTCCATTCCTCTGGCAAATTAATTTATGAATCATATATTTAAACATGGTGGGGAGTAATTCAGAGAATCAAGGCAAATCTCATGAAATCTATGAACTGGAAGGAAAAAAAATTTCAAGCATACAAAGAAATAAATCAGAAGGATGTATTCTCATTCGGTATCTAAAGGGCTATCATGTGAAAGGGGATTAAACTTTTGTGTGGATGTACAAATACTATCTATGGGTAGATTCTACAGAAAATAGACTTCAGAGCAATGAATGTAAGAAGGATTTTGCTAGAAAGTAGAGCAACATGAGGTCTAAGATCACAGGATTTAGAGTAAGACTGCTTGGTTTAAAATCTCAGTTCCTGTTGTGCAAATTATTCTCTCTTCTAGTGGCTCAGTTTTCTGACCAGCAACTTGGCATAATGAATGATATCTTCTATTAAGGATGCAGGAGCAGGAGGACCCTTGAGTTCAAGGGCATTTCAGGCAAAGTTACCACGATCCTATTTCATAAGCAGAATAAAAACAAAAGGACTGATGATATGGTAGAGTACCATGTAGCAAGCATGAGGCCCTGGGTTCAATCTCCAGTACCACACACATACACAAACACCACAAAACACACACACACACACACACACACACACACACACACATAGAAAATATCTTCTAAGGTGCTGCTCTGAGAATTAATGATTTAATAGTTCTAAAATGATTGGAAAATTGTCTGCCACATACTAAACTACAATAAGTACCAGTGATTGTTTTGGTGATTCTCTTATTAATCACAACTAATGATAATGGAAGGACAGTCTTGAGGGTTAATGTTCACCCTCAAAGGAATGGTGCCATCTGAGGTATGCAGGCACAATATAAGTCACTATGTGATGGTTTTCAGACTGATGTTTTTCAGCTGCATGTCCCTTGTGGCTGGAGAAGTAGTATAGCTGTATACAATCTCACAATAACTATAAAGACTATTGATCACCATCACTGTTTGCTTTTGTAACAACATGATGAGCATATCTATGTTCTAAAAGGGAATATTTTTGCTTTTATTTTAGTAAAAGCAGTAAAAAAAAAATCCCACAAATACTTCTGCAACAGTAGTTTTATAACTGTCCATAGATGATCCATATATTATCATACAATTTGTCATGAAAGCTTGAGAAGAAGTAGAGACCTCACCTCATGGTGAGGTCTAGAACATACACTAATTCTTGTATTTAAAAGTTATTTCATGTATGTCAGGCATTGTGATAAGCATTGGTCATGTTTAGATTAACACCAAACAGCCACAGTCCCTACCTTCAAGGGTTTTACAATTTAGGCACATTGATTGGAAATATAACATAAAAAGATAAGAAGTACTAAGCTAGAAGAACCCTAGAGAAGACTTTCAATACTGAGTCTGCAATTTTTTAATTCCTTGTATAATAAGAAGTAGTAACAATAGCCCAATGGGAAATGTAATATAAGAAGGGACAGAAATACATCCACACATACATATATACATACATACATACATACATACATACATATATACATACATACATACATACATACGTACATACATACATACCCAAGAACTTAGAATCTACCTTGAGGTTATATAAGCTCAAGTGTTACAAGGCACTGGAGGTCCCTCTACTTTTGAAGAAGTAAGTATAAGGGCAAGAAAATCAATCTTTGTGTGATGGAGCAGAGAAGTGACTCTACAGGAAGAAAACAGACATTACTTACCACACACCAAATAGAAATTATTGGGAACTTTTATGAAAAGTCAATGTTGTAGTTTAGAAGTTAGATGAAAAACTAGGTTGCTAAAGATAAATTTTGCAAATACTATCAAACCTGATCATCTTAAAGATGCAGTTTCAACAAAAGAAGTTTCAGGTAAAATATAAAATTTCTCTTACAATCACTTTTTCAGATGACATTGATGGAAAATAAAGTCTTCCAGGAAATCATTACGTAGCACTTAATACACGTAAGTATTTCAAATCACCAAAGCCAGATGGTATTCATTGTGAAACCCCAGGAGGGCTCACATGTAAATGGTTCTAGTACTGGTAAGGACATAAACTATGCCTCAATGTTGTATTCTTACCTAAACATCAGGCTCCCCTGGGACATTTTCTTTAAATAAAGGTTTGAGAATTGGGTCCCATCATCACTTAGTCCAGAGGAATTATCTGGAAATTAGAAAGCTGTACTGTTCTCAGGAGATACAAGACATTTTAAAACTCTGAATCTCTTAAATTCCAAAACACTTGCTCCAAAGACTAATTGAATCAATATGCAGTTATAATCTTGATATATTCTGAAGTAAAAAAAAAAATCAATATTCACTTTAAATTGTTTCTGGGTAAGGATGACAGAATGAGGAGAAAATAACTAATACAATATTACTTTCTAAAAGTGATTTGTATTTTGGGTTTCTTTCCCTAAATTTCCTACAGGAATATATATTACATCCATAATGAGGGAAGATGGTTAAAACAATGCACTGTTATATGCCAATATTAAAATATTTATCTTAAAGTGTTTAATTAATTGTTGTGTGGCTTCACTCAAAAAGAATTTGAGTAGCCAAATGTAGTAAAAGTTAGGGCAAATACTTTCCCTGAGTTAAGACTCCAAATAGAGTATGTAAGATGGATGACCCAATACCTGGTATGAAATTGAACCACCTACCATTATTTTATTCTGCAATAGAGAAAAATTATTAGAGGCTTTATTGAGCTATTCAAACCCTCAGTGAAATATGAGCAACTCCATACTTTAACCTGTATGTGCTAAGGAGAATAAAGGACATTGTATGAAATTAATAACCAGGAAAATTAGCCCCCAAAATGAATATCTATTTTACCCTAAAAGAGCCAAAGCATAGAATATTATGTCCAAAATTATAGTAGGAAAACCATAGAGGTATATATTTATAACCATTAATTTTGTCTCTGTAAGTATAAAAAGCATTCTATCAATCTCTCATAAAAATATCTGAAGCCATCAAAAAGTAAGTACTTTAGCTGGTTACTTACAAAAGAGATTACATCTGTTTCACCTGCTCAGAATTATCACCTGAAATGCATACCCTATGGTTATTGTATTAAGGGTGTGTGTGTGTGTGTGTGTGTGTGTGTGTGTGTGTGTGTGTGTGTGTGTGTGTAAGTGATCATCTTTTGGCTACTAATGAAACACCTGATGAGGGAACCAAGGATGTGAGAAATAGATACTGTTTCTCTTGAAACCTACAGTCCTTGGTCAAAAAGGACATCTTCCTTTCCACCCTCCCCCTCCAACCAAAAGCTGCATGTAAAACAACCTCTACTGAGCACAAGATAATATCTGTCTCCAGGTGGAGGAGATGTTATACTATGGTGTAGGACTTGATTCCTTTTTGTTGGCAATGGCCAAAGATAAGATTGGACGCTTGATTCAGCTGATTGCTAGTTACATACCCCAAAGTTAGCCATGGCCTAATATCAATCAACAGTCTAAAGGGCAGAAACTATGCCCATGTAGCAAGATGCTTCATTTTTAGTTAATAGCTAATATCTTCCTTAAGAAAAACAAAGGAGGAGGTAACAAGGCTCCATAGGAAATGTACTCATTACCTTACATATGTAACTGTAACTCCTCTGTAAGGTATTTTTACAATAAAAATATAAATAATAATAATAATAAAAGTAAAAAAGAGTAATTAACACATTGAAAAATCCCAACAATTAATATTTAGTGATAGATAGTAGTCACATTTCATGTCTTTCCTTAAGAACTATTATTTTGTTGTGCTCATTCCTTAGTATATATTTTGTAGTAATTTGCTGTCATTAGGAAATTCAGACTTGCTATATATATTTAAAATGTGTAGAAGCTAATTCTATGGTGTTTTCTTTTTTTAAAAAAAATTATCCTGTGATGGCTTTAATAGAAATAAAATGCCTAACCAGCCCTACCCATAAAAATCTTCCTTTGTATATCTGAGTTCTGAAAAACACACATTCTCTTTGTAGTGTTCAAGCAAGTTGCCTTGAGCTTGAAGCGATAGTGAAGGTCAAGTGAGAAAGGAAATCTTAAATAAATCAGATACGTTTCAGTTACACCAAGAATTTTCTATCACACTTGCCTCTATCAAAAATAAGCCTATCTTTACAGTTTACATTTTACCCAGGGTAAAAAATTAGAGTTTGCAACTTGTAAATATAGGGGAGAAAGATAATTTGGAACATCACTTTATCACTGTCAGCCCAGTGATTTTCATAATGGAATCCCACACATTTTGAAAATGTCATTATGGCCTTGCTGTGTTTATAGATCAGAGTGGAGCAAGCCCACCTCCACCAAAGGGCAGAAAAAGAAAAACTGAATGACCCAGGGAAGGACAGAGTGTAACCTGTTTGTGATTAAACCCTGAAGAAGATAAATGGAGTTAGGATAGCAGCCAGAGTAGGAGGGAAGTAAGGTGCACACTTAGAGCCCCATCCTATTGCCTGAGTCTTTTTCTCCTCCCCTCACCCTCCCAATGAAGCCCAAGTTGATGACTATTCTCTTAGACCAGGCACAAATGCTTTCAGTGCAGTCATGAAAGCCAAGAGAAGACATGAATATTGTTTAGTGATGCCAAGATGCACTTCTGTTTACTCCTTTGTACTTGGGGGCAGAAGGAAAGGAAAGGGGAGTTTACATTGGGTTTTAACATCTGTCAGTATCTAGGCAGAAATTTTCAGCAGCTGAAGTCAATCAGTTTCTGGAAAGTGCTAAGCAACCGTACCAAGTGCTCCCCACTAACATTACCTCCGAATGTGCATGACCAGGCATATTTCAATATGCTCTGCCAGGCAGTGTTAGTAATGCGAGCAATATGCAGCTCACTTTACTTGCTGACTGGCTTAAAAAGAGAAAATTAAATACATTTCTCATAAGGATATTTTGTGGAATTTTTCCACATCATTAAATAAAATGTAGCCCTGGTTTAAAGGCATTTCCTGAGAGAAAACATTTCTTAACCTAAACTAACTGAACTATGGGAAACAGTCTGCCTGTATACACCATAATATTTTTTTCCTGATTACATGTAATGGCACTCCTATCATCCTGCAAGTGTACCCATATCATTGAATTGTTTCATAGCCATCCAAAAAATTGACTGCAAACTTTTTTAAAGTGGTTCTCAGGAAATGGGTGGTTATTCAATTTTTCCCCATTGTTCCAAAGGAGTGGATGGTATCAGAGATGACATTTCTGTAATAATTAAGAAAAATAACGACAGGCTTTCTTTGACTAGGTGCATGCCTCCTTCACAACTCCAACATAACAAGCTATAATATTGCTTCCTTCTTGCTAAAGTAAGACAGAAAGTAGCAATGTTATGAGAGAGAGAGAGACAGACAGACAGACAGAGACAGAGAGACAGAGAGAGGACCTAATGAGAACTTTATTTTTGGTAATACTAGGGATGTAACCCTAGTCCTAACCTAGTTAGGAAACTGGGAATTTGATCCACCACCCCAAAGAGGATATTATTCTATGTTTCTCATTAGACACAGCACTCTTGTTCTTATAGCACATCTGCAATGTGTGAGTGTCTACATTCACATACATGCAAGGACACAGCCTTGTGTATTATATAATCACTCTACCACTGAGCAACATCCCAACCCTTGAAAGCTGTCAGGTTTGCCATCAATATGCTATTTCACTTTTTTCCCTAAGGAAAGGATTGCATATTCTTAATGATGACTTAAAGCCATTCAGTTAGTTGGGGTTTTTGGTTGTTGTTGTTTTTTCCCCAGTACCCAGTCAATTACTTTAGATCCCTAGTGAGCTGTGTTACTAACTCTAACTTCATAAGCTTATGGTTCCTGCCTTGTGTGTGGAGGGCAGTGTAGGTTTAGTTGGAGTAAGTAGCCACATGAGCTGTTCTGACTTTCAACAGACTCTCTGGCCACTTTATTTAAGTCAGAAACTTCCTGTTAAAAAGAAAGAAAAGAATACGATCTTTACAAGAAGACACTGCCCATCTTCTCTTTAATCCCAGGAGCCCTCTAGCCAATTTGAAAGTCAACATCAGAAGAAGAGGTAAAACTCTTCTGTTTTCTTTCAACCTGAACTCTCACAGTTGTTCTAATTGAATCAAGAAGCAAGACGTTCAAACTAAGTGGTGAGCTAAAATAAAACCTGGGAGATGGTGTTTTATAAGTTTGAGTGGGAGAACCACTGAGTACATCCTGAAAGAAAAAGAAAGACAAGGTGAGGCTTCCCCCAGAGGTGATGGCTGTGTAACAATCCACAGCACAGAGTGGAGAAAGAGAACATAAATGGCTCCCATCACATAATCAGTGCTATTGTTATAGGGGTTGGTGAAATCCTGCAACACTGGTGTTTCTGAGTGAGATGTCCTCAGAAATGAAAATAGGTCAGGTTCCAAGAATCTTAGTAATTCTTGTATGTGTGTGAATGCAAACACTCACACATTACAGATGTGCTACAAGGACAAGGGTGCTGTGTCTAACGAGAAACATAGAACAATATTCTCTTCGGGGCGGTGGATCAAATTCCCAGTCTCCTAACTAGGTTAGGACTTTGTCCCTGCTCTGAGCATTGCCTTGTGGCAGAGAATAACCTCCTGCTCCATTCCTATTCCCTGTAAAAATAAAAACTTCAAGAAGAAAGAATGTCCTATTGTTGGAGCAAAATTATTCCTTCAGTTTCTCAAAAAGGAGGTATTTTCAGCATCTGGGAAGAGATTGTGTCCAGAGGGGCTTCTTAGTTTTACAGCTGGGTCCACTCAAACCAGTCCAACAAGCCAGCATTACATAGAGGAGCCCAGCCAAACACAAGCACTTCAATCATGCTCAATTCACTTGGGTTCTGGTAAATGAAATAAAACCCCAAAGCTTGGCTTTTTATTTTTCTTAGGGCAAAGTCCATTTAGAATTGATATAATCGCTTGCTATGGTTACATATGCCACATTTATTTTTAAATAGCTCCACATCCCAAGGGCTCCTGATTTTCATCCACACAGCAGGCAGGTAGGAAGACTGCAGGAAAATAATTTTCGACAGTCTACATTTTATCAGGCTTAAAAAAAAAAAAAAGCACATCTGGAGATGCATACTTAGGTTAGTAAAGAGCTGAGCAAATTGGCAAATGAGACCTTAATTTTGTGTCCTGGAAAGAGCAACCCAGCCAAAGGCATGGAGTTGAAGGGGATAAAAAATTATCTTGCAGTCAGCTGGCCAACCTGTGTGTCATGTTATGGTTTGCCACTGCATGGAGAGGCTTTTCACTGCTCTGTGGGAATAAGCCATCCACTTATAACTTCTGTGCATGATAGGCTGTGAATCCACAAGTCACATCATGGTGGCTCTGGTTAAGAAGTCCTCCACCAGCTCTTGACTGTCAAGTGGAAGTGGATCTGTTGGGCAATATTTCTCTGATGGGGTAAGCTACTTAGCCTAGATAAACTGCCGATAAATGTTGGGGGAAAGCATGAGCTTTCAACATTTTTTCTGCTTCCCAACTATATAGGTTCTTTGTGCTTCTTCTAAGACAGTTGGCCACATTTTGCCTAAATTTACCCAAGTTTGGTGCTTTCTTCTTTTCCCTTATCAGTTCTTTACAGCTACGGATGGCTTTGGATGCTAAATGAAGTCCAACTGAGTCTTGCTAGTTAATATTTTATTTAATTCAGAGATGGCAAACTGTCGACTGCAAACGAATCTGGCTGGATATATATCATGAACCCTGAATAATTTAATAAACTATGATGAATTATGAATTAGGTCCTAAATTTTACTTATATGCTCATGTTTACAAATGAGGAGATTCCGTGTATTTATTTAGTGTTTTGTCTGGGGGAAGTGCTGGTCACCCTGGGTTTGCTTTCTCCCCTGTCAGTAATCAAAAGAAACAGCTACTGATTCTTTTGGACCTGGAGTGAGTGGCCTCAAAAGTCTTTTAGTCATTGTTGAGCCCCATTCCTTCTTGTACCCCAGTACTAGGTTTAATTGAAGAGGGACTCATTGAAACAAATGATCCAATAATCTCCCTCATGGTTAACTACTGAACCCAAGACTGTAGCACAGAGAATGTCAACATATTTCTTCCTTATCAACCATGGTAGATGGCTTTCATATGTGCAACACATTCCCAAGGGTTATTCTAGCTGTAACAAGACGGTGAGATAGTTGCTCTAGCCAGAAAACCTCTCCTCCTAGAAAGAGAAGAGCAAATACTTTTCAGACTTCAGAGAAACTATTACTGGTGACAAATTTCTTGTGACATCTCACTACTGATAGTGACAAGTCTTTGGAGCAAGTGTCATTGAGAACAGCTCTTGTAGCTACAAAAAGGAAAGGCATAAATAAGTTTAAAGAATTGTGTTGATAAAGCATGACAGAAAAGAAGCATCAATAAGATCTCCAGGTAAATAATTTTTGGCCAGGGTAAATACTAGAGTTACTAACTTCAATTCAATTTTGTACACATATAGGTAAGCCAGCCCTGGCAGCACGTTCTTATGATTGGGCTTACTTAGGAGAAGAGAGTGTTATCTATCTCTAGGAGACTCTTGAAGATAGAGAGGAGCAACAGGTTCAATCAGAGTCTCTACTGCGTCTTGAAGAGCATCACCCAGAGTCTGGCAGAAATCTTGGACCTGCTTGAAGAGGAAAAGTAAAGGAAGTTTGCAAGCTCAGCAGCAATTCCAAGTCAGAAATGAGGATGAAACAAAGCGTTACAGGGAGCCTGGGGCTGCCGAGAGCTCATTTAGAGGGAAAAAAGCCCCAGATATGAGCTTTGAAGAAAGAAGAATAGAGGTGGCAGAAATACACTGGGGCCAATTACTCCACTAGCAAACCCAACTTTTTCCCAAAGTTGGGTTAATGATTTTGAGATTCACCAGTCTTAGACCTGTATATTTAAAGCACAGTTGACGAGTTGCATGAAAAGACAATCTTCATCCATGGGGCAAGGGTAATTTCAGACACTAGTCCTTGTGAGAGGTAGAGCACCAGACACAGCACAGTATTTGTACTGGTCACCAATTTCCTTTCCAGGATTTTACATTTAATGACTGGCATTTTGCTTGAGACCAATGGATTCTTAGGGAAAGGTATTGAAAGTCTGATGTGTCTAGGAATTAGATTACCAGGAAGAAGAAATGATTAGATTTTTCTCTTTATGATGGATTATTTAGTTAAGCCTGGTCAAATTAGTAACCAAGAGTTAAGTGTTAATTTTTCTGCCCAGGTTCTGGTGTCTTTAAAGTGGACGAGTTTGGAAAGAAAAAGAATTTCAAAGGCTTCTAAAAATGCAGAATAGATGATAGTTTTGGTCACAGCTCTTTACAGTGGTTTCATCACCTCTCGGAGAGTCTTAAATTTCAGCTGTCGGTGGCTGACTAATTATTGAGGTAGAGTTAAACATTGTTCCATAATCAGAAAGGACAAGGGGAACAAATGCAGTGAACCACAAAACTGTGTCAGGAAAGTTTACTTTTCATGGTCATTGACTTAACGAAGGAATAAGCCATCTCTGGTCCATTTCTATCTGTCTTCATGACACCCCAGGACTCTCTGCAACAAAGAGAAAGATACTTGTCACACCCAGACACCTCTTCCACCAGAGGATCTCGGAGAGAACAGAATGGGTCCTTGATTAGAATTAAAGACTGGAATTTTCTAATTCTTACTTTCCATCCTCTTGCTTAGAACCCAGCAATTATATGCCTGGGTATCATTCAATAGATGCAAATATGAGAAGCCTTAGAGCAGGGAACACAATGCCTGCCTTCCCTCCCCTCATCCCAAATGTGGACATGGAAGAGGAACAGAATGATTTGCAGGTGGGTTGTCTGCAGCTGAAAGGAATGCAACCGTTTTGGAGGGGGGAGCTCTATGTTTTTTTTTCTTAAATTGCAAAAAAAAAAAAAAAAGTGACAGAAAAAAAAGAGTGTGAGAGAGAGAATAAGAAAAAATGCTAATAGTTGCAGCTAGAAAATATGCCTGGGAGAATTTCCTTTATCATCTGCTTTTGAAGTAGGGGTTGAGAAAGAGATGAAGCCAGGGAGAGAACCCACAGGGCTGATCAGGCACACAGCCCACGCTGTGGGTACCAGGATACAATTGACACCTGAGGGAGAACTTTTCTGTAAAGTCATTTCAAACTTGCTTAGTGATTTAGTGAGCATAATTTACATGGCCTTCTAAATAGTACAGTACTGTTTTATCTGCAGACAAGAATGCAGGAGATGTTTATAACCTTTGTTTAGAGATGTTTAAATACATCCTGGTAATTAGCTTAACTTTGATCCAATGCAATGTTTTCTCTTGGCAAAATAAATGAATAACTGAAAAGTTCCAGCAATCTTCTTTTTCAGATCTTTTTCTATTCATATCAAACTGTACTATTTTAATGGATATTGTTAGAGTGAGATATTTACTTTTAAAAACTCTGATGTCTATCCGGGCATCAGTGGCTCACACCTGTAATCATAGCTACTCAGGAGTCTGAGAACTGAGGATTGAAGCCGGCTCAGGCAGCAAATTCCATGAGACTCTTATTTCCAATTAAGCATACAAAAAAAGAGAAAAAAGTCCAAGAAAGGGAGCTTTGGGTCAAGTGGTAGAGCACTAGCCTTGAGCAAAAAATCTCAGGGACAGCACCCAGGCCCTGAGTTCAAGCTCCAGGACCAGCATAGATAAAAAACAAAAAATGAAAAAACAAACAAAAAACCTTTTGGCGTCCAATTGTCTGTTAGTAAAGAATATTTAAAATCTATACATTTAGAGGTTTAATGCATGCCCAATTTTTCCTCATAACAAAAAGTCTTCCATGTAATAGCATCCATACATTGATAATGTTTTCCTTGCACTCTGTTCTCAGCTTCTCAACTTAGAGCTAGTTAGTGACAAAGACAGTACTCATCTTCCCTACAATGAACAGATATGTATATATATGATATATAGTGATATATATCATATATATAAGATACATATATCTTACCATTCAGAGATTGCCACAAATAATATTCTGAATAATTTTTTTCAGGCTTTTAATATACATATAAAATAACTTTTTTTGAAAAATTGAAATCCTGTTATATACATACTATTGTTTCTTGACTTTTTATTTGAAGTTAAGTCTATTCTATCATATGTTAATAAAGATGAATATTAACTACTTGCAAATGAAAATTAGAAAATGTAAACATTATGTGGGGAAATGTCAATATAAAGTGATGGAAAGAAAGAGTCCTCTTGCCCTCTGGGTTCATCAGTTTTGTATGCCAGTGCTAATACAGTTTCTTTTGGACACCAAGCTTTATGCCTAAGATGTACTTTTTCTTGCTAAATTATCATCACTCAAATGTAAGCAGCAAAACAATAGCACAAAAAGAGGAAGCGTGAAGTCAATTAAGTTGTTATTGTGAACAGGATCATATACATGGGCTTATGCAGTTGAACCACCATGGATTTTTATGGTTAACTACAAGCAGCCCTGGGAGCAAGAACAGCTAGTAACTTTGGCCTCTAACAGAGTCTGTAGCACATTGGAGAAAGGCAGCGTACTGTCTTGTATAAAATAGTACATCTAATACGACATCCTGCAAGTCTTTTTCAGGCATCTTATTGCATCTCGAAGGTGACAAATTCAGGTACCTCCTTGGCCAGGAGATAAAAATGACTGAAGTTGAAAACAGTGAAAAGATGGATTGGGAATTGTGGGAACTTCATTGGGAGTTGCTACCCAGGCTAGTACTGTTAATTCAGAGAGTTATTCTTTAAATTTTAAAGAGAACTAAGAGCCAGGCACTGGTGGCTCAAGCCTGTAATCCTAACAACTCAGGAGGCTGAGCTCTGAGGATTGCATTTCAAAGTTAGCCCTGGCAAGAAAATCTGAGAGACTCTTATACCCAGTTGACTACCAAAAAGCTGGAAATAAAGTTGTGGCTCAAGTGGTAGTGCACTAGCCTTGAGCAAAAAGAACTCCAGGACTACACACACACAAACAAAGAGGAGAGATACAGACAGACAGACAGACAAACAGACAGACAGACACAGACACAGACAGACAGATAGAGAAACAAAGGTAATTTTCCTATGAATTATCCCAGTTAATAATTAAAAACTAACAATTTTGGACTGAAAAATCTTGCCTACAAGTTGCCTTAGATTGTAACCTTATTTTCCTCCAAAATATCACCATTTGCCTAACTTTACTTTCAAAACCAGGGGAATGGGGGTGTGGATACATCACTAAGCTCTAGAAAACACCTATTATACCCCTGTTCTTCCCTGAAGAAAGCTTGTGTGGGACAGAGCTGACTGATACAGATACTGATATTACCGTATATCCTAAGTTAAAGCATAAGCAAGAAAAAAACACCAGCAAGATCTTGGGGAAGGGCTAGAATGAGAACAAGCCCTCTTGCCATGGACAGAAAGGAATGTTTCAGTCCCCTAGCTCTTTTGAGGGTACCCATTGTCCCTGGATTGTAGGAATAGGTCTGTGTCTAGTTTTGAAGGCCTTATCCAGGAGCATTCTCAGTAGAGAATTTGTTCCTGCAGGAGGGGAACACTCGGAGCAGAAGGTGTGGGTAAGAGATCTGAACATGGTATAATTATCCTTACAAATCCACTTATTATTGTCTAAAACATTTTCCTTCATTCTAAAATATTCTTTTCTGTAATCTAGCCCAACTCCCTTTATTTATGTTAGCAAATTTGCCCTTGAGTGTCCCTGAGTGAGTTTACTCTGTCTCCTAAGAGGCAGAAAGAAAGCAAATTCAATTTTCCATAAGTAGTGAAAGGAAAATACCGTCAAGAAGCTTCAGGGCAGCAATTGTAGATGTTTTCCACAAGGGAAATTTGAGAATCTGCTATGTAAAAATGACAAAAGGTTGCCAGGGAGAGTCAACAAACCAGTTTGGAAGCTGATGTACCATAAAAATGATAGCAACTTATCATGGTATGGGTTGAAGCAGACATCCGTTTACTCACATGGCTTCCAATTGATGATTTTGCTATTCCCCTTCCTAAAGGACAGCCTTAATATTTGAATACTGAAGTGTGGAATCAAACAGATCTATCAATCTATTTCTCCTAGTTATTTGCATTTCAAATCGGTGAGATCATTTTAAATATTCATGTTCTTCAACTTGGTAATACATTATATGAATTTGTTCCAAGGAAACCATTCTAAACAATAGCAGAAATGGAAAACAAGTTAAATATTCAGTAACAGTAGAATGGCTAGCTAAGCCACAGTTTATGATGGCAGTAAAATGTTACATAACTACTGCAATTATAAAGAATATGCAGTAACAGGAAACACTTAGGTTAAGATGTTATCAGGAAAAACAAGACACAAAATTCTCAATAAGCACGATTAAACATTATACACACCAGCTAGTCAGCCAACCAGAAACTGTTTTTATGGGAAATATAAGATTGGAGGGTGAATTCACTAAAAATTTAGCAGAAGCTCTGTGTTTGTGTGGTATTTAGTTTTCTTCCCCCTTTTGCCCCTAATCTTCTGCAATTTTAAAAATGAATATGTATTACTTTGTAATGAAAAAAGTATATTTTTAAAATGAGACTTAAATACAAGGCTTTAGAATAGGACAATTAAAATCCCAAATGAAGCAGTTTCTCCAACACATTGGATCTCAGGTTAACATGAATAAGATATTCTGCAACAAAAAGGTTCCTCCAGCTCCAAAATGATCCAAAAGCACTGCCTCTGAGGAAAAAAAATAAATCCAACTCTTCCCTCGAATAACTTTGCCAACAGTCTGCACAGAATCAAATTAATCATTCCGGAGATGCTTTACAACCCAGAGATGAGATTTTATTATTTTTATCATAATCTCAGCTAAACATGGTACAATCATTTAGAAAATTAACCTTATTAAGATCCAACTACAGTATTAACTCAAGGACTGCCATGGATACAGATTCAGATGGCTGAATGAATATGATGTGAAGTGGAATTTCCTTTCATTTTCCAGCCCCTCCCTTTGCCCTTCAAGTTTATCAAGTGATCCTTTGTACTAACATTCTGGACAGGAAGTATGGAGAAAATGATCAGCTTTCCTAACACCTCTCATGTTTTTTGAATATGCACGTGTTTGAATATATCAAACACATCTGCTTCAAGATAGTCCATGCTAAATATTCTCAACATGTGTAATTCATATACCACACAAGTTCCCAACTCCCATCCACCCTTCCCCTTTTATATAATAGCCTCTCTCTCTCTCTCTCAATCTCATTTTTTCCAGCCTGATTTTTAAAGTGAAAAAAAATTGTGACAAGAATGTGCAAAGCAGTATGCTGCTGTGTCCACATAACCATCAAGAGTGAATTAAATCCAACTGAGCAAGTGAGAAGAGAGAGACTTAGGCCCAGGCTTCCATTGTGTGATTTTCAAAGCCTTTTCTGAGCTTTTTCTTCTCATTATCACCTTACAAATAACCTAACTTACACTTATTAGGAAGAGAATAAAAACTTGTTTTTGGTTGTTTCTGCTACCTTCTTCTAGATTGAAAGGAGACACTTTTTTTAAAAAATTAAGTTTTATTGTAAAAATACTGTACAGAGGTATTACAGTTACAGGAGCAAGATAATGAGTACATTTCCTATCAAGCATTGTTGCGCATCCTTTGTTTTCCCCTACCATCCCTTCCCTCCCA
The DNA here is from genome assembly GCF_019054845.1 of Dipodomys spectabilis. NCBI lineage: Eukaryota > Metazoa > Chordata > Mammalia > Rodentia > Heteromyidae > Dipodomys > Dipodomys spectabilis. Next base: position 815,383 of record NW_024870824.1, read on the forward strand.
CCTCCACAATTACACTCCCCTCCACCCCCCACGCCCACCCTCCACCCCCACCTAAATTGTAAAGTTTGTTTTTCAATATAGTGTCTTGTACATCTCATTGTTGCAATGGGTCAAACTGTATACCTATTTAAACAGTTGGTTTTTTCTCTTTCCCTCCCCAAATTATACCAACCTCAAATACAATGAAAACAGGGGTTATACCGTGGGGGAGGAACATACAAAGCAACAAAAAAATCACATGGTTCCTTATAAATACGTTAGAAACAATAGCAAGCAAGAAAAAAACTTCTGTCCCTATCTTGGGGATTATTTCACTTAACCTCATCTTCTCTGTCATATGTACATAGCTTTTGACCCTTTCTGCTTGACTCAGACATATACTAGTTACTGAAAATAAGGGAAGCCATGGGACTATGTTTCTTTGGGCCTGGCTTACTTCACTTAATATAATTTTCTCCAAGTCTTTCCATTTCCCAACAATTGGGGAAATGCCATTCTTTCTGATGGAGGCATAGAAGTCCATCATATATACCACAATTTCTTGATCCATTCATCTACTGAGGGGCATCTGGGTTGGTTCCATATCTTAGCTATGTTAAATAATTCTACAATAAACGTGGTTGTGCTGATAGCTTTAGTATGGTCCTGTTTGTGATCATTTTGGATAAATACCCAAAAGTGGGATTGCTGGGTCATGGGGGAGTCTCTATGTGGAGTCTTTTGAGCAACCTCTCTACTACTTTCCAAAGTGGTCGAACAAATTTACACTCCCACCAACAATGTAATAGGGTTCCCTTCTGTCCACATCCCCTCCAGCACCTGTTGTTATTAGAGTTCTTGATTATAGCCATTCTAACTGGGGTGAGGTGGTATCTCAATGTGGTTTTGATTTGCATTTCTTTTATGGCTAGCGAGGTTGAGTATTTCTTCATGTGTCTATTGGCCATTCTTATTTCCTCTTCAGAGACGTTTCACTAAGTCTTTAGCCCACTTATTTATCTGGCAGTTGTTTGAGGATTTGTTGTTGGGGGATTTAATTTTTTGAGTTCCGAGTATATTTTAGATATGAGACTCTTGTCCATTGTATGGCTAGTGAAGATCTTCTCCCAATCCGTGGGCTTTCTATTGTTCTTGCTAGCTATGTCCTTTGCCATGCCAGAAGCTCTGCAGTTTCATACAATCCCATTTGTCCAACCTTTCTTTGATTTGTTGTGTTTCTGGGTCTCTATTAAGAAAATTTCAGCCTGTGCCAAGGAGACCTAGAGTTTCTCCTATTCCATCCTGTAATGTTTTCGGGGTGTCTGCTTTGACTTTGAGGTCTTTGATCCATTTGGAGTTGATTCTGGTGCAGGGTGATAGATAAGGATCTAGCTTTAGTTTTCTACAGATGATTAATCAATTTTGCCAGCACCATTTACTGAAGATGATGTCTTTTTTCCATTCTATTTTTTAGCTCCCTTATCAAAGATTAGGTGGCAATATGTCTGTGGGTTCATTTCTGGGTTTTTCAATTGTATTCCATTGGTCCTGAGGTCTCTTCTTGTGCCAGTACCAAGCTGTTTTGATTACTATGGCTTTGTAGTATTGTTTGAAATTTGGTATTGATATTCCAATGGAGACACTTTTAAAATAAGAATTTTCATTGTTCTCATATATATATATATATATATATATATATATATATAGCTTTTGTCTGTTTAAATTTTTGGTAGTGGCAAAGAGACACAAAGTGTACACATGATACTTTTAGTATTGATGTCACATTAACTTAGTTGTTTACCTGCTTTCCTTGGTGTCTGTGGCACATCGCTAGAAAAAGTTATGGATTTGGTACTCCCAAACTTCCTCAGAGATATGTATGAATTAAGTTTCTATGTATGCAAATTAAATTTGAAGTAGGTCCAGTTTATATTATTTTTCTCAACCATTATCATGGTTCCTTTTATTGCCCCAAATTAAATTGTATGAAGTTTCCTGGTCTCTCCCAATTTGCAAAGCTGTGTCTGAAAAGTATTCAAATAAGTCATGGCTTAGCCATAAATGGAGAGAATCACTGGCATTGAACAAGCAGACTTTAGGTTTAGTTCTGGAAGTCAACTGGGAAGAATTATTTTCTTATTGAGCTTCAGCTTATTGAGAATATTTTTAAAAATAAAGAGAGTCTAATTGAACAGAATTCCTTAGAAGTTAAGCTCAGCTTTGCTCATGGAAAACTGTCAACACTCCACAAGGCAGGGTAAATGCCCAACTAAATGCTGCCACACACATCCATTCCTTTTCCTAACCAGTTTTCAGTTCACAGAAATCTGGCCTTCACCCTATAGTTGGTATTTTTTTCCCCTTTAGAAAACAGAAAAAGTTATGACTTTACTAAAATGTTTTATAAAACACTGTCTATTCCTCAAAATTTGACTCTTAGCTCTCAACATGTCTTTTTATCCATTTTCATTAGGACTTTAGACATTCCTGTAACATCACTTGACTAATTAATGGTGAACTTGTCTCTTTATTTTTCACAGATTCCTCTGACAGGACTAGAAATTTTAAAATGACAATGATTTACAAATTTGAGTAAATAATTCTATATATGTTCAAGTGCCCACTGGAATCATGAGACATGTGAGGGAGGCCTAAAAGTTTAATTAGATAGGGGGCCTCAAGGTATATATAGCTCAGTGATAGAGTACATGCTTTAGGTCCCTCCCTCCCCCCAAGAAAGATAGTACGTTGCTATACTAGTCTTAAAATCAACTCATTGTAAGTGTTCTTCAAAGAGTCAGTTCTGATTTTTTTTAAAAAGCAGTAAATATCAGGTTCCATTTTGATACAAGCTTCTTAAGGATATTAAATATTTTTTGTTTCAAACTGACAATATAGGGCCTCTATGAAACCTCCCAGATCTCCTCTGTCCAAAAGAAATTAGACACGTATGCCATCAGCCACCAAATCTTGCTGAGTCTCAGATCTGAAATGATTCCACTAATGTGCCCCTCAGAAACTATGGCAATTCTTTTTATATGGACACTAAGCAGACCATCTTCTTTTGATTGTCCCAACTACAGTGGAACTTTTCTAGAAAGTTCACGCATGCTTGCAAGCACACACACACACACACACACACACACACACACACGCACACATGCATGCAAAAATACAGTTCTCCTTCCTATACTATACATATCAATTCTTGCTTCAAATTAAAATATTTTCACTTCCTTTTACTTTCAGAATGTCTCTTTGGGAGTAAAGGGCTACATTGTTTTAGGCAAGTTTCAGTGAATGGGTCATTCCCTTGCCTTCTTTCTGCATTATGAGCACACTCGTGGTAACAATTAATGAGAAGAAGGGATTTTTATGATTGGGCCTTACATAGGGTGTTCAGCTCTTAAATTTTCCCTATATGTGTAAGGATCTTATTACCTCAGGGAAAGCTCTTATTAATCTCCATGTCAGAGCTGTTTCAACAAATCTAATGTAATAATGAAAAGTCATCTTATCACACTTCCCTCTCAGTAAATTTACCATTCTTTGATAAGGTTGCAAACAACGGGGAAGTAATTGATCTGTAATTAGTGTGGCAACTGCTGAAGCCAGCCTGTGCTGGAGTTTCATCATTTATCTGCCCAGCACAGCGCATCCTGCTTCAGAACACTAAATTATTTAGCATTCTTTTCAAATACAAATGGTCTCAATGGGTCCTCCATTATTTTAAGAACTTTCTGAAGAGGAAACTAACATTTAAATTTCTGATTATCTGTCACCAGTGCAGTACTTAAAGGAGCTGGGTGTGGAAGGGGATCATTTTTCACACATGACTTGCCTGCTAAAGCCAGTCTGTGCTATGAATGGAGAAGGACAGGGCTCTTTGATCTGAACCAAACATGCACAATTTATCTTTTAAATGCACTAAAGCTTTTGATAAATGTCAATTTGACAATTAAATTCTTCAAGGGCCACAATATATCACCATCACAGTGCCTATTTTTGAGGGTTGGTCAGCCATAACATCTTTCAGCAGACTGCAGCAAGCAGAAGTCAGAAGAGAAATGATAGCTCTCAGGCCTGGCTGTTCTGCATATGGTATTTTGATCTCTTGCTAAGTAAAAGAGCTATTATCTTTAACTTCAAGATCAGCACATCTTGATGTGCCAGAAATCTTGAAATCTGATGTCAGATTTCATGACATGCTTACAAACCCAAAAGTTGTGTCCAGGATCTATTCTCATCATTTTTCTGATAGTTTAGACAAGAAAGGAGCCTGAAGGGGCCCTTTTAAAACCTATTGCCATGTAGATATGTACATGAGTGTATAATGTATTCATATATGTTTTATATATTTACATATACCTCTCAAAGATGTTTTCCCCTGTATTTTACAAGAGAAACATTAAAACAAATCTGGGGCAAAGAAGCTCTGAGTTGTGACTTTCAGTGTATCCTTTGATTATACATGTCATTGATTAAGTCAGAGAGGGTAGATTCTATTTACAGGTTGAAGGAATGGGGGAAAAATAAGTAACAGGCATGAGGATGTGGGGTGAAAACTCACCTTTGAGGCCAGTCTGGCTTTTGAGTTCATGAGAGCTTCAAAGTTATTTCATGCCTACATTTAGGTCTTTCTCTGTGACTTTGAGAATTACAATAGCTATGGGATATGAGGAAGGATTGTTTTTTTTTTTCCCCTGCCTTCTCAGAGTTTTATTCAAAAGCTCTTCTCCTTTTGCTCTTTTTTGCTCTATAAAAACTTAACAGTAGCTAGAAGAATAACAATTGTAATGTGACATTTTAAAATGTTCCACATGAAAGACGACTTCGAACTTCATGGTTACGAAGGGGTTCCTGAAGGGCTGACAAAAGGAGTATGCTTTGGACATATCAGCGATGCCTGTGATGCCCTCTCTAGTTCTTCCATCATCAGAGATAGTGTCTTCATGGCCCACTGTGGCCCCACCACCCAGGTATTTGACATGGATATGATGCTATCTTTTGACAAAACTGACATTTCAGCATGATTGTGAAGAAGACTAAAGCTGCCCGCTCAGATGGCTGACCTGCTGAAAATACAGATGTAAGATGCTGCTCTGATGTCTGCATGGTTTCTTTTCTCAAGGACAAGAGAAATGGTATAATCCTTAAAAAATCTCTAAGAAAAAGTGAAAAAGAGCTACCTGACTGAGTGTCTCCAGGGTGTCTCACTGTTTCCAACACAGATTAATTTTTTGGATGGGCTATCATGCAGTATTGTCAATCAAACCTTCCTCGAATTGTAATGTGACATCAGCCCTCAGTACAGCTGGAGTCAAGAGTGCTGAAAGTTTTTCTTTCTATAAAAGAGATGGAGGTCACATCCCTGACCTTTATAATGTCTGCAGTCTCTAACTTTTGTGAAGAACTGAGAATAACAATTATTTGGTAGATGGGGCAAACAGAAGATGTTTTTCATGTGCCTAAGATTATTTCCTGAAGGTAAAACTGAGTGCAATGACTCAAGAAGAAAAAAATAAAGTCATTTTGGCCAATGCCATTTCAAGGTAAAGTTCGAAATAGCCCAGACAACTGCAGATGGAATTTACTCAGTGATCATTTAGCAATTCTGTGGCAGCCATATAATATTTAGGTATTTGTTGTGCCATGCTTATTCATTTAAGGTATGTTACTTACACTGTGAGTGAATTCCTCCTGTGTTCTCTTCATATTTTACTTAATGTACTTTAGTGGCTATATTTCAGAAATTAGTGAATAGGTAAAAACCTGTGTTGATGGAGGAGGAATTGTCTATTTTAAATACCGATATTCAACTCAGAATGTATGATGTATGCTTTTAAGAAACTGGCAAAGTTCTATGGAATGATATTGCTAATGTAATAAAGTTCTAAAGTCACCCTCTCTATGTAAATTATCTCTTTGAAATATCAAAAAAATGAATCATGCAGATTAAACATATGGAAATATGGTTGAAAATTAATCCAAAACAGAGAATTTCATCATTGTCTCCCAAATAACATTTGTATTTCTGGCTTTTTCCATGCATATGAGAGGAAATGCTTTAGGTACTGCCTAGGATCCTGTGCCTTTCACTGTCTTTTGATGCCTCATAGCTTAGAGGATGAGCCTTTATCTCTAACATTCGTGGATCTGAACGAGGAGCAAAAATGTAGTCCAGCATGTAAGATATCTAAATGTTTAAGAGTTGCACACTACATCTAAATTTATACAGGTCATACATTAAACTAGAATTCCATAAAATGTCATCTCTTCCCCTCCCTTGATTAAATGCATATAAGAGCAAGATGAAGTAAAATGTACAAAGGCTTGGTCTTTATATGACTGCATTATGCAATATATGCAGGATAAGAGAATTGCTGTCTGGATAGCACATGTGTAGATGTTTTGTTGAAAGGCTGATGTTGGAATGGAAAACAAAATAACACATATAGGACCCATAAAATTTTGTATGTCTGTTATGGTTTGAATACGAAATGTTACCCATAGACTCATTTATCGAAGGTGCAGTCTCTAGCGGATGGAACTATTTTGGATCTTGGTGGAAACTGTAGGTCCTAGCTGGAAGACGTGTGTTTCTGGGAGCTTGTCTTTGAAGTCTGCGCTTCCTTCTGGATCCCTTCCCTGTTCTCTGAACCCTGTCAGGCTGGAGGTGAACAGCCTTCCTTTCCATGTGCTCCCACTGCCACGCTATCTGACGCCGGGGTCCAGAACCAACACAGCCAATAACTCTAGGCTGAAATACCGGCAAGTATGAGTTAAATCCTGCCTTTTTTAAGTTGTTTATATCAGACATTCTGTCAAGGTGATGAGTAAGTTCACTAATACAGAATGTCGGTAGCAGAGAAGTGGGGTCATTGCTGTGATTAAACTGATCTTGTGATTAAACTCATCATTTTGTCCATAGCCTGAGTCTTTGAGGGAAGCTGACTAAAAGTAATGGATTGAACGGGTGTGATGACTCATGCTTTAATCCAACTTACCTAGAAGGCAGAACTAGGACTGTTATGGTTCCAGTCCACCCCAAATAAAAAGTTAGTAAGACTTTATTTCAACAAAGCACAGATGGTGCATATACCTATAATCCCAACCATTCAGGGGGTATAAGTAGGAGAATCAGGATCTGAGACTGGCCTAGGCAAAACTTTGAACACTGTCTGAAAAATAACTAAAGCAAAAGGGGTTGGGTTGCATGGCTCAAGTGGTAAAGAACTTGCTTAGCAAGTACAGGGCCCTGAGTTCAAAACATAGAACTCCCACCATCAAAATAATAATAATAATAACAATAACAACAAATTAATTTGGCAGAGAAAATTTCAAGACTGCATAGAATTTTGCCTATAGCATGGAGATTAGAGCTGCTTTTGAAGATTTACAGTTAGAATTATGAACAGAAAGTAGATTGGGAAAATGAAAAACCTTCAGCCAGAAAGTGAGCATGTTTAAAATTATGGTCCAGGAGGATGTGGTTGTTAAAGAGATTAGTGCCATTCAAAAGAAGTTGAGGACTTTGCATCAGGACAGTAGGAATGGCATCTTGAGGACATCTTAGGAATTAGACAGACCCCAACTAGCATACAATTAAGGGTTTCAATTCATTTGAAGAACTTTGCTTTGAGAAGAGAATTACAGGGAACCCTAAGCAAGTGTTTGCATATGTTCTTCTTCCAAGGCCTATAGAGTCCTGTAGCCATGGTTCCAGGGTACTGGACTGGCAGTAATGAAAGACATTGGTGTCACCAAAATTGAGAGTAAGTTTGTTAGGTATGCAGAATGCAAGAGTTGTGAAGTCCACCAAGATTTCAAAGGAAGGCCTGGGAGACCAAGTAATATATGTCAAGGTCAGGATGTTTGTAGGTAGCCTCTAAGAAGGCAAAGGATGGAGCTGTAAGGGTGAAGCAGTGGAGACCCGATATGCTGGAGATTCCAAGAATGTAGAACATCTGCCAAAGAAATCTGCAGACCTCAGGGAGTCCATGTGGGCTGCAAAAGGCCATAGCTATGGGGCTGCCTAAGCCCTTTGGAGCCCATATGCCACCATGTGCAATGAATGATGGAGATTGATCTATAGTATTTAATGTGGATTAAATACTGCTAGATTCTGGTCTTGCTTTGTCCCAATCCCTCCTTTCTATATCTCTATCCACCCATTTTGGAGTGGCAATGTCTGCTCTGTGCCATTGTAACTTGGAAGCATGTGACATCCGTTTTTACTTTACATGGACTAAGAATTTGCCTTGACTCTCAGAGGAGTAAGATTTAAACTTCTAAACAATGTTAGAAGGACTAAATATATTTCTCATTATGAAATGATGTGACCTTTTAGGAACAATGGTGAGAATGTAGCTTCTGAACTGTCTCAACTTCTATCACTCTAAAGCAGCAACAATAGTATAGGATTGCTGCTAATTCTTGCCAATAAATGGCCTGAAGATTCAGCTTTTCTCAATGAGTAAGCCCTGAGTCACAGCAAATAAAGAAAAGATTTCTGAATGGGGCTTTTTGGGGGGGAGCTAACAAATTAAATAATGTCAGTATTTGAGTATAAATACTGTCAGTATCTGAGTATAGGCCTTTGGAGAGATTCCCAAACCCAGCCCTCTAGGGCCTGCCAGTCTATTGGTTTTCATGGCTACCATGGTTGTGAGTCTGCCGGTTTTTTTATAGCTACTATATTGTTAGGAAAGCAGATAGGAATAGAACAAATCAAAACACTACAAAACTCACTGTTCTCATAAAAGTTCAGCCAATTACTTTTTAAAAATAAATGTTCAATTGATTGTTGCAAACCTTTGGCTAATTTCCAGAGTACTGAGAAAGTTGGCATTGACAATTTCTTTTTGCCCGTTTTTTTCTGGTACTTGTATAGGGAGCAGATTTTTGGATGTCCTTCCCCTGCCAATTTAGAAGTGCTACTCTTATTTCCTGAGTTTTGCATGTTCAAAACTTTTGTCTGTCATCTTTACACTTGCTAGAAATAAAAGTTTGGCTGAATATAAAATCATTGGCTTACACTTTTCCTTCCTTAAGTGTTTGAAATTGTTGAGGAGCTGAAACTTCTTTGGAGAATGTGAACCTGGTGTAACTTCTCCTTTTGTAAGGGACTTGACCTCTTTGCCTTGTATATCACCCAGGTTGGCAGTAATGTGTGTATCTGATCACAAACAGATACTTCATTATCTTGCAGATAATGGAAACTGTGTATGGAGTTCACCCAGACTCTCTCTGCTTTATGTGTCTCATCTGGTTGATACCTTAAGTTTTTTACCCCTATAATTAACCATGGCACCAGGGTAACAGCTTTTAGCGAGTTTTACTAATCCTCCAAATTATCAAACTCGGTGGTGCTTTAGAAGGAAGGATGTTCCCCAGGTACCAGTGGCTCATACCTGTAATCTTAACTACTCAAGATCCTCTAGATCTCAGCCCAGGGAAGAAAAGTTTGATAGATTCCATTCTCAAAACAATCAGCAAAAACTCAAGGCTAGCGGCCTAATACAAATGTTAGAGCACCAGCCTAACAAGTCGCAAAGACATTAGTTAAAACCTCAGTACCATTTTTCAAAAAGTAAACCAGGAGTCAGTGGTTTACACCTGTAATTCTAGCTACTTGGGAGGGTGAGATCTGGGGATCTGGTCACAAAGCCAGCCTGTACACACAAAAAAAGTCAGCCAGCTTCTTATTTCCAATTAACCAGTAAAAAGCTGGAAGTGGAAGGTAGCTCAAGTGGTAGAGTGCTAGCCTTGAGCAATGGGGAAAGCAAAATTAAAAAGCCCAGAACAGCATCTAGGCTCTGAGTTCAAGAAAAAAAAGTGAGAGTGGTTATGTGCAAGAGGCTTTCAGATCTTTCAATTTGGCTGACTCCTAATGAGACTTTCGTTTTTAAACTGAATTGTGGCTATTTATTCTGAATAAAGCACTTTGCCAGACATGAGCACATAAAGAATATTTTTTCCTGTCTGTGGTTTGCCTATTTTAAATGTCTTTGATGGGCAAAATTTCCAACTTTTCAGAAGTTTATTCTTATGTGGTTAGCACTTCCGTGTCCTGTCTCAGAATTTTTTCCTTGCCCTCGTGTCATAAAGATATTCTGACATGTTTTCTTTAGAAGCTTTATGGCTCTTATATGTACTTTAGAATTTCTTGATTACATTTATCTCCTATCTTTCTGCTGAGAATGATGTGTGCAGAAGTTTTCTTCATTTATTTTGGGACTTATGTATAGCGGAAAGGGGAAACATGGTGACTTATGATGCCCTGTTCATATCAGGAGTCTATAGTAATATAATTTTAATTTAGAAAACCAATCCCAATACCCCATCAACTCTGTATATTTGGAATCTTTTCTATCACTTAGGTCAATAGTTTTATTTTTTCTCTTTTATACCTCACTTGAAAGTAAACTTTACTCAAGGAGATTGTAGTCCCAGCTCCAGATAAGGTTAGCATTATAATATGGAAAGAAACACTTCAATTCTGATGATGAGAATAATGTATGTGCTTTTGTCAAGAGGAATGGAGAGAAAGATGCCATTCAAATGGACAAGCAATGGAAGAACAAACACAAGGGATCATGATAAAATTTTCAGCCCAGGTACTTCCCTTTTTCTTTTTCTTTTCTTTTTCTTTTTATTTTGGTCGGTCATAGGGTTTGAACTCTGGGCCTGGACGCTGTCCTTCAGCTCTTCAGCTCAAGGCAAACGCTCTACCTCTTGAGCTACAGCACCACTTCTGGTTTTCTGAGTGGTTTATTGGAGATGAGAGTCTCACAGACTTTCTTGCCCAGGCTGGCTTTGAACCACGATCCTCAGATCTCAGTCTCCTGAGTAGCTAGGATTACAGGTGTGAGCCACCGGCGCCCGGCTCCTTTTTCTAAAATTAGAAAATCTGTAGTTTCCACTTCAATAACAAACATAAAACTACTTGCCATCAACTTGGTGACTTTGTAGAAATGCTGGTCTGATCCTACTGAAAGAGGGAAAATTGAATGTAGTTTGCACAGAAAAGAGATACTAGGTAAACCATAATATAGAAAAATGTCATTGTATTGAAGTCATCAGTATAAACTTGTAGTTGCCAAGTGCCAGTGGGCTATAACTCCAACTACTCAGGAGGCTGAGATCTGAGGATGGCAGTTCAAAGCCGGCCCAGGCAGCGAAGTCCCCATGAGACTCTTGCCTCCAATTTGCCACTCAAAACCCAGAAGTAACATTGTGGCTCACAGCTGGCAGAGCATTAGCCTTAAGCAAAAAGAGCTCAGGGCAGCACCCAAGCCCTGAGTTCAAGCTCCACAACCGATAGGAAAAAAAAAAAAAGATGTAGTCTTAATTTTTAATGGACTCTTAATTAATGAGAAAGGAAGACAAAAAAAGTAAAAGTAAAAAGTAAAGTTTAGTAGGTTTAATGATTACTAAGCATTCCAGATGGGTCAAGATCATGACAGAGCATTTAATATTGAGACAAAGGATTGCCAGAAGCATTACTTTGCATAAACATTTTTACTTTAATATCAATCGCATGTGAACATAGATGCATGTATGTAAAAATGAATGCAAATTATCTGCTGATTTCAATGTTCAATATTTCTGTTTAACGGTAGCAGATAAATACAATATCTGTGCACAGTAAGACTAAGTAATTCTCTAATTTAATTTTCCTTTTGGAAGTTTTATGACAAAGGTGACTAATTTTAAAAATAAAGATGCATGTGCTTTTTGGTCCCTTTTATGAGGTGGATGACATTTAATATAGACTCTTTATAAACCTTCCTAAATGACAGTCTAAAAGTGATTAAGTATGATTTAAACTAGAATTTGCCCCTTGTAATAGCATTGAAGGTGCTTTATATGCCTTCCTTGTATTATGAATTGCAAACTTAATTTTTGTCATTGACTATAAAATAGCAATTTCCTTTCATAAGATAGTGACTGAAATCATTATGCTCAGTGAAAGAATATTTAATTGGTTATTGCTAACATATAAGGGAAAAAACTCTTTAAAAAACAGAAAACTGTTCATCTACTTTTCTGTTTCTACAAAATGACAAGAGTATCAATGAAGTGACAAATGTAGAGTGCCAATTTCATCTCAGAATTTCACTGTTTCAGAAATGCAGGTGCAGACTAATGTCTTTAGATTTATATTTCCAGATGAAATTTTAACATTGCAATACTCTTGATATATAATAAAAGATAAATAATATTCAGCTGTTATCTTCCATTCTGAAATTATCCTACCTATTCTCATCATTTATCATTCCTTTCCAACTACAGAAATCTATAACTCTTAACACGACAAGTTCCAACTCTCATTTTCTTTGAACCTGCAATTGTAGCAAGATTACTAAATTAGATTTCTGCCTCTGCTCAGTGGCCATCTATAATCTTTATGTGACATGTATTTTCTTCCTTTACTAATTTCAATAAAAAACATTCTTTAGAAATAATAAAACAAATACATGTATTATACTTACATTCATTAATTACCTACTAAAGCCGCCAAGTTACCTGTAATTTTATGAGAAATGCTTTCTATGGGTGCTATTTTAGCTGTAGGTCTCATTTTGCGATCAAAACCCCTTTTAGCAGTTGTTCCAAAGTGGCTACCTTGAAGAATATGACTTTTGCACAATAAGATAAGTCTCCAGAGAAGATGAAGGATTGAGAATTTAATAAGCAAGTACATTTGGGAAATAGTTAAAACAAGGTCTTTACTCTTTACTACAGAATTCTCAGGACTTTGATATGCTAATGTCCTTTGAAAAGGCCATGAACTCTAACTTTTTCCAAACATAGAAGACCATGAAATCACTCAGAAATATATGTTTTTAAAAAGTGAGAACAGGTCTTAGGTTAATTTCCAAGACCCCTTTATGTCAGATATTGGAATTAATTATAAAAACACTAATTACAAAATGACACATTAGTCACAAATTATCGTACAGCCAACAAACATAATTCTTTATTTTTAATTCTATGGGAGATATGATAAAATAGTAAAAGAGTAAAAATAATATGTAACCTTAGCGAATTTGCCACATATACATAGAATATTAATGAATGCAATATACACGGCAGAAAAGTGAGCCTTGCTTTTCTATAAGTTCAGAACTTATAGCTATTATTTTTCTTCCTTGTATTGTTCTACAATTCACTCTTTAACAATTAGTGTGTATTGATTTGCAGAAAGAAGCTTTTGTTACTGTAAAGTTTAATGTTTTCTCTGCCATAGTCAGCCTACCATTATTTCTCATCTGAACTCTTTTTATTTGTTTGTTTTGGGTTGTGGGGCTTGAACTCAGAGCCTGGGTGGTGTCCCTGAGCCTCTTTGTGATCAATACTAGTGCTCTACCATTTGAGCCCCAGGGCCACTTCTGGTTTTTGAATGGTTAATTGGACTTTGAACCACAACCCTCAGATCTAAGTTTCCTGAGTAGCTAGGATGGTATAAGCCACTGGCACTCAGCTTTCTCATCTGAATTCTTTCCTTGTGTCTAGTCTCTCTTTAGCTCATGAATCCTTTTTCTAAAGGATCAGAGAACCATATAGTTCATGGGCCATCTTAGACTGCTACATACTTTTGTAAATAAAGTTTTATTTGTAGCAGACTTGTGAACTTGCTATACTTGTCTATCGTTGTTTTTGCTCTACATTGACAGAGTAGTTTAGTTGTAACAGAGACCATTCCATAGCCCACAAAGGCAACACACAAAGGACAAAATATTTACTCTGTCATAGGGATGAGACTAGCGAGACAAGTGAGTTCCCTCGAGTGTGCCGTTAGTAAGGTACTTTGTCTTAGTGCAGTTCTGAAGTCAGCCATAGACAGTACTGAATCGTGCAGTAGATTAGCAACTATTCCATCTACTGTCCAGAGTTGCCTGGGCCTCTGAGGGACAGATACTTAGCAGTGTTAGAGATTGATTAAGGGTACTTCTTAAGAAGAAGAAAGGGGAGAAACTGTGCCAGGTTGTGAGGGCATGTGAATAATCTGCAGGATTAACACTATAAATTGAGAGAAGGGTAAATGCTGGATAGATGAGCATTTTGGGGGGGGGGGGGGAGGTCCGGACGTGGGGCCTGAACTCTGGGCCTGGGCGCTGTCCTTCAGCTCTTCAGCTCAAGGCTAGCACTCTACTACTTGAGCCACAGCACCACTTCCGGCTTTTTTCTTTTTGCTTATGTGGTGCTGAGGAATCAAACCCAGGGCTTCAGGCATGCAAGGCAAGCGCTCTACCACTGAGCCACCTTCCCAGCCCCATGGATGAGCATTTTTATAGAAGATTTTCAGCTAGGACAATGGGGAGTCCAAGACCAAGAGCAAAATAGAGGAATCTTACAGTGAGCAGGAATGGCAGAGAACAATACCTATGCTTTGGTATCAATGTCATGATATGGTCATAGATGTCACAGTTGGAGGCTATCAGTTGAATGTGTGCATTCACAGATTTTTGTTGTTGTTGTTCATTCTGAAGAGAAATTGGGGTAGTTCATTTCCCTGTCCACCACAGGCTTTTTATTTACCAATGTGATTTGAGGTATATGGTGAAAAGTGTAGTTACCTCCCATAAACTATCTATAATGGATCACATATTTGTGGAGCAAAGCTGCTCACCTCAATAGTGGCCAAGAAGGACAAAGAGGGAAAGATAGCAGAGAGAGGGAGATGGAGAGGGAGAGGAAGAGATTTCTATGAAGAAAATAAAATCCATATTCTTAAAAAAAATAACTAATCACTCAGCTTTTATTGAAAGTGGATCACTACCAACATCCCTTCCTATGATGACAGTATAAATCTAATTAGAAAACAATGTATAAAACCTGTTTGAGATGACAAGAAACGTACTCACTACCTTACTTATGTAACTATAACCTCTCTGTATATCACTTTGACAATAAAATTTTTAAAAACTGTAAAAAGCCATGTTCTTATTCTCCCAATTCCTCATAAGCTGAAGTGACCAAAAAATATGTTTTCTGAAGCATAGCCTCCAAACTAAATGTAAGTGGCCCTGAATGAAACTCACAGCATGTGAAAGAAAATGCAACGAGACTTCAGTTCTTTCCCAGAACCCCAGGATCATAGAACATAGTGTAGGGACAACACAATCCTCACAAACTCAAATCACCTTACTTTCCTGAGTTCCAAGTTCCAGGCAACATAAATCTGCACCACAGATACTACTTACCACTGTCCTAAAGTTCCATTAAGTCTATATCCAGGCTCAATGATTCACTAAAAGGAATCAGAGACTTTAGAAAAGCTGTTATACTCATGGAAATGGTTTCTTGCAGCAAATAGGTACACATTAAAATCAACACCGGGAAAATAGCACAGGCACGAGTTCAGAGAAGGCCAGGCCCTTCTATTTGTCATCTACCAATGGAGATGCTGATTGATTTGCCCATCAACAAAATGTGATAATATGTACAAAGCATTTCCAGCAGAGGAAGTTTCCTTATGTGTGCCTTGGTGTCCAGGACTTGTTTTGGAGGGCAGTCACGTAGGCATGGAGAATTTACATGGCTGACTATAGTTATCCAGTAGTGGATCCCGTCCCAGTTCAAACTGACCTAGTCTGGCTCAAGGTCCCACGTATATATTCAAAGGTATCCTTATCTGGCAGTATATTCCAGACTTACAAGTTATATTCAGAGACCCAGAATATAAGGAAAATATAAGGGGTTTTAATGATTCATACCTGTTGAGTAACTCTACTGTACAATCAGATTAGATAAATCAGAGCCATTTCTTTCATCAATCTCCTGGAACTGTTTCACACTGGGCATTCAGTTCCCTCTCCTTCACCTATTTTTTACACATTATAGAAGTTGCATCTAGCATTTCAGGACTTGAGAAGAATCATCTAGCCTGAACATACCTATTACTTTTATCTAGAGCTTAATATTTATGGTCTCTGGTCCTGTAATTAATAAATATAATGAACTCCTCGTCTATATTTTGGAAGCTCAGAACCAAGTATTTTTAAATACTTCAAAAATCATGGCACTTATCATAGCTAGAAAGGATAATGGTTTGGATTTAGAATGTATGATAAATAAAACTTTTTCCCCTAAAAATATCACCAATTAATTTTTTAATTCAAGAATGTGTAGACGGACCATGGTGTTTCTGTTTCTGCTTGTTCTTCCGTTCTAATAATTTCCAAGCCTTTAAAACTGTATGCCTATCTGTAAAATAATTTTGACTTTGTCTTCCACATACATTAATTTATAAATCATGTGCATGTGTACTGCTGCATTAGTAAAATGCATATATAATAAATCATAAATTCTTCAAAACAAATCTTAAGAAGATATGATTTCAAAATAGAAATCCTAATAATGTTTTCTTTTACTTGAGTAGATCATCTTGTGACCCCCTGGGCCTAAGTGCCTCCGGTGTGGATATTACTATTCTCCACATTAAAATCAGGCCTGAATTCCTTAATGTCACACTCTACTGTTTAACCTGGAATTCATTTCACTCTCCCTGAGGTCCTCACTGTTCTAAGATTATTAGTTCTGCATCATGTTCTAGAGACTAAGATAGGAAAAAGAATCAATATGTATGAAATAACTTAGTAATATAATGCTGAGCTGTGTGCTAAGGATTCAAAGATACCTCCAGTTGTTGGGTTTAATGCAATAGAGTACATATGAGGGTCCATAAAAATGAAAAAAAAATATGGCTGTCCTTTAAAATGGATGGAATTAGGTTGGGAAGTAATGGTACAAGATGAAGGGGAGTTTAGAAGTTGCCAAAACTAGAGAGAACGTGAGACCAACCTATCTGAAAGGTCCCACCCAGGCCAGCATTGTAATTCTTGACCTCCTTTCCCAGTTGGCCACTAACATAATTCAATTGGGTTCCTCTCCTAACTCTTAGGAGCTCCAGAAGCTGAACACTGTCCTCTGAAGCCTCTTCTGTCAAGGTAACTAAGGAAAGTTCATACTTCTTAGCTGACAGCTCCCTGTAAACCACTGTCCCTAGATTTTTAGCCTCTGGCTAGTTTTCAGGCACTTCTCTGCATAGTCATCAGTCCTAGGCTGTACTAGCCTGGGTAAATTATGGCAGGGGAGCTTTGTTCAGGATCAGGACCTCTTTGAAACAGTAAGCAGGTCAAGTTTCCAAGCTAAAAATTCTGCCCATAAACTGCACATTGTATCTACTATGAGCAATTTTGATTGAAAAAGCATTCAATGAGCTGAGGTGGAAATAAGACTGAACTGACAGGCCAGTTTCCCAGTTCACTTGGGATCATGGTTTGAGAATCTTCTCTCCAATGAGGGTAGGTCTGAAGGAAGATCACCAAGAAGGGAGCAAAGATGGTGGGTGGTGTGGCAGGAAGTATGTGCTAATGGAGTTAGAAATCAATTGGCATGTGTGTGGTAACAGGAAAAATGAAGGAACAGATGTGAGGCAAGGCCAGTTGCCAGCACACAGGGATGAATTGCCTGTCTTTCTGCCAGGGCTTGATCCAAGCTCCTGGGAGAAATGATTTTGCTACCTCAAGGTCTTAACGGAACATTAGTCAGGGCTGTGGGGACTGAGATTTTGCCAAGGAGATGTCACTCTCGACCAGATTTCAAAAAGGTAGGGGAAGTACAGGGCTCTGAGGCTCCTTGAGCATTGTTCAGACTGACCACTTTCTGGTTCACATGCTCCTGCAACACCTCCATGAAGGCAAAAGGCAAAGTGCCTAATTGTTTTTGTGTTTTTTTTTAATTGCACACACCTGTAATGATGTGCAATCTTTAGGACATTAAAAAACTAGCTAATCTACAGACTGAAGTCAGTCACACAAGATGCCTCAGGCTACAGCATTATTCTGCAAGGCATTAGGATCTGTTGGTTCATGGAGCCTCTATCAAAATGGGTTTCCATGAATAACTCCATTCATTCATTCATTCATTCATTCATTCACTATAAAGATGCAAGCACTACTCTATGTATGGAGCAGATCAGTAAACACGTATTGCCACCCTTATGGGTTTGCAATTCGGCATGGGTGGGTATGGAATCAATCAACAATAGCTATAGCACATCAGTTATAAAGTTTGCTGAAAGGCTGTGTGTTGTGGATTCCAAAACAAAGTAAAGTGTGGCAAAGAGGATAGGCTAGTGGTGGGGGATAATGCAAATGGTGATTTTAATGAAAAGTGAATCTGAGAGAGCCAACGACATGGATATCTAGGGGAAGAACATTCAAAGGCAAGGGGAACAGCCAGTACAACATGCAAAGTTTGGAGGTTCATTATTACTGTGAACAGAAGTAGATGGTGAGGTCTAAAGGGTGTGGGGTCAGCACACAGAGGACTTTATAGACTTTCGTAAGGGCCTTGTCATTGGCCCGGAATGAAATGGCAGACATTGCAGGATGTTGAACAGAGGAAAGACATGATATGATCTATTTTTAAGGATCCCTCTGGCTGCAATATTGAGAATAAATTATAACAGGCACTCACAGCTGCAGGGAGATGACTCCAGAGGTTACTGCAGCAATCCAAGGAAAGGATAATGGTGGTTTGATCAGACCATTAGCAGTGAAACTGGAGGAAGCTGTCGAAATCTAGATGTATTTTTTTGAGGTTGTAAGCCACTTCACTTCTAGTGGAGTGGCTCAAAGTATAAATGACTGCATCGTCTTCACTATGAATCAGTTACTCATTCTAGCTTGAATTTTGCAAACATAGTTTTTCATGTAACACTCATTAGGATCAATGCTAGAAAATGCTTTGTTGTTTTTTTTTTTTTTATGTCTAGGCCTTGGGCAAAAACAGAACTGGACATCCATAGGCTAAGTTTGGTAGTGTGTGTGTAAGTGTGTGTGTGTGTGTGTGTGTGTGTGTGTGTGTGTGTGTCTGTGTCTGTGTCTGTGTCTGTGTGTTAGAATTGAACTGGCATTCTAGGATTGGCAGATCCAAATGTGCATCTGATTCCTAGCTTCATTTAAAAAGTTGAAATATCTGGCAGTGCATTTTGTCATGGCAACCTTTTACTTCATCCGAGAGCTATTTCCAGATGTGCTATCACATTCCTTATAGCTCCTGCTTGGCCCCTTTCACAGATTTCTATTATTTCCCTGAACCACACAGGCTTTGGGGTAGAAGAACTGTTGTAGAATTTAGAAGGTCAGGGGTAAGGGTTGAATGGAGAGGGTAGAAAAGACAGAATCCAGTTGATCAAAGGTAGGGTTCAGATATCAGACAGCATGTTTCAGTATTTGTGAAGAACATTGCTCTCTCTTATTTTTCTATCTACTATTTTCTGCCATCTTTTATTTTCTAACTGTTAGGACCTGCAGATCCAACACTAGAATGAGGCTGTATCAGGCTTAACCCACGGAACTTGGGCTTAAGAAACAAGATTTCCTTGTTATACAGCTCAACTATCCAGACTAAGGGGCCACATGGATGTTTCTGGAAATAGATTTTCAGCCAAAAACCATTTGCATTTGCTTAGAAATACCTTTGTGAATCTAGAGTACTTATAAATAGAGAGTTAGAGACTGAGGTTGTGGGCATTTCTCTCTCTACACAAGACACACGGTTCCTCAACCAAGAGTGCTTAGTCAATGAAAAATAATTCCAAAGGCTTAGTTTCTGCATGCATTAGGAAAAGACAAGGAAGATGAACTCTGCCCAGTCTCCTCTTGCTATAGATCCTAAGCCTAGAGCAACAAGGCCTACTGTAGCCACTTGTCTAGAACAAGCTCATTCCTTCTATGATCTTTACTCATATCATTTATCTTCATCAAAATCATCCACACACCTTACCGAAATTCTAAGTCTTACATCCTACAATTTTGAATGAGATTTAAAATGCAAACAATCGAAATATAAGCTCTCTGAAAGATTGGTCCTTTAAGGTCCAAAGATAGCAGAGAGAAGGTGAGGTGAAAAGACAAAGAATCCATGCATGTTTACTGACCATCTTCCCTCACATAACGAAATCAAGCATTATCCTGGTGGTCCAGGCTGAACTCAAAGAAAAAAATCACAAAAGATTTATAAAATATCATCATTTTTTTCTTAATACTCTCAGCACATTTTATGGAGGAAAGAGACAAGATATGTTCAACTAGTTCCCTTGTTCCTCAGATCTCTTTAGTGTTGTTTTGCTTCTTGTGCTTTTGAAGAGCATAATTTATCCAACATATATTGCATGAGAGAGGTTCCTATGGACATATGTGGAAAGTTAGCAGAGAACTCCTAATTTGTTAGCTATATATATATATATATATATATATATATATATATATATATATATGCACATGTATGTATAGGCATATACATACATGTGTACACATGCACATACACATATACTATATAAGCTACATGTGTATGGCTAGCAATTCAAGGCCATTCCACCAAGGAAAGATGTCAGAAAATGAAAAGGAAAGGGGCATTGGTTAGGAAATGGAAAAGACTTGGAAAAAATTATATTAAGTGATGTAAGCCAGGCCCAAAGAAACATAGGTTACATAGGTTTCATGGTTTCCCTTATTTGCAATAACTAGTATAAGTCGAGGACAGCAGAAAAGGTCAAAAGCTTTGCACATATGACCATATAAGATGATGTTAAATGAAATGAACCCCAAGATAGGAACACAACTTGTTTTTTCTTGCTTGATATTGTTTTTAATGTATCTAAAATGTAGTGTATGATTTTTTTTGTTTCTTTTGTATGTTCTTTCCCCATGGTATAACCCCTGTTTTAACTGTATTTGACATTAGTGTCCTGAATCTTGTATATACAAGTTTCTAATTTGGGGAGGGGAAGGGAAATAACAAAATGCTGAAACAATGATACAGGTTGACCCATTGTAACAATGAACTGTACAAGACACTGTGTTAAAAGTGAACTTTACAACTTTGGGAGGAGTGGAGTTGGGGAGGTGAAGAGGGAAGGTATGGTAGGGGAAAAACAAAGGAAGAGGTAACAATGCTTGATAGGAAATGTACTCATTATCTTACTCATGTAACTGTAACCCCTCTGCACACTATTTTTACAATAAAAAAAAGGGAAGGGGCTAAATCATTTACGATATATCCAATATTTTTTGTAGATTAGAATATATTATCATTAACATTATTTTAAATAGAAAGGAGAGCAGGGACAAAAAAAAAATAGGTGAAGCTGGTCATGGGTAGGAAAGCTGTTAGTTGGAATCCTAACAATGTTGGAAGCTGAGAATGGGAGGATCCTAGTTTGAGATTAGCCTGGGAAGAATATTCATGAGACCTCTGCTCAACTCTTAGCTGGGCTCAATGGCATACACTTGCCATCCTATGCCATGTGAGAGGCTGAAATTGTGGTGATCAAGTATCCAGGCTAGCCTGGGAAGAGAAGTTCTGAGACTACCTCTTTGGAGGAAACTGGACACAATGGAATATAGCTGTGACCCAGCATGGACAGTAAGCCTGAAGGAGATGAACTGTGGCTCAGAAGTATGCCTGGGTGGGACGCGAGATGTTAACTCAAACATAGCCAGCAAAATAATATGGTTAGATGCATGGTTCAGTAGAATTACGTCAGCAAGGCTCTGAGTTCAAACTCCAGTACTGGAAAGGAAGAAAGAAAGAAAGAAAGAAAGAAAGAAAGAAAGAAAGAAAGAAAGAAAGAAAGAAAGAAAGAAAGAAAGAAAGAAAGAAAGAAAGAAAGAAAGAAAGAAGGAAAGAAAGAAGGAAAGAAAGAAGGAAAGAAAGAAGGAAAGAAAGAAGGAAAGAAAGAAGGAAAGAAAGAAGGAAGGAAGGAAGGAAGGAGAAAGAAAGAAAGAAGAAAGAAAAAGAAAAGGTACTGAGTAACACCATAGAAAGAAGAAAATTCTGTAGGTAGTGTGACCAGAAACTGCTGTACTACAGCATTTTAAAAAATACTTTGTTTTTGGATATATTAACTACAACTGAGTCTAGACTGTATTCAGGATTCGGAGACATTAAAGATGTTTTATCTTTCACACAAGACCTTCTACCATGGTTGATAGTGTTTAAAATTTGAATGAAGAGCCTAACCCTGGTTGAAATAAGAATTTTATCTGAGTCTTGGCACTGAATCATCCCAGAGACCAAGTGAAGATATCCATTAACCAGGCTTTAATCTGAACCAGGTTCTCAGTCATGAGCAAGTTCTTGTCCCTTCCTTAGTCTGAGTTCTGCTTAAGCTTTTCTCTAAGCCGGAAGCAGCAGCAGTTACATTGCTTTCAAAATAATACATTGTTGTTCATGGTAATTAGTGGCCCTGCTGTCATCTTTCTTCTCTTGCTCCCCATAGAACTGCTTTTTTTCTTGACTCCTTGGAAAGCTAAGGAGCTCAGGATACAAATGACAAAGTAACCATGTTTTAGGGACCCCCCAATTCTGAGCACTCTACTCATTAACACAAGGACAGACATCCCAACAAAGACAAATATACAGTGTCTGTCAGAAGCAGCTCCTGTGTTCATCCTAGCATTTTCAAACATGGTAATATCCCAGCAGAGAATGGGAGGAACAAGATCAGTCAGCCTGAAGATCAGAAAAGGATTCATTTAAGGGTGAGAAAGGCTAAGACAGCAAACATATGGAAGAGTTTTCAGCTACAGAGGAAGGAAACCAAATGCAGGGGCTATTATTTCAATTTTATTCAGTTTTCAGCCATAAGAGATGCCCAGGAAATACTTTATGCTAATTCTCTTTTCTTAAAAAGCTGAAAAACTTTCAAAATGAGAGAAAAGTAAATGTGGCTTAGAAATGGTTTCTTCCCCTTTTCCCTCAAGATAAATTGCATTTTAAAATATAGGCTTTAACTAGCTCAAAGCCACTATGTAAGTAGACAATTTCACTAAAATAATCAAAACATATTTGCTTTGTAGAAATCTTCCAGAAGTTAAATACTGCATGATAGTATTTTACAGAACACTGGGGTAATTCACTGTGAACATTCTGGAAACAGAGCAGAGACCATCTACTAAACTAGAGCACCTGGGCTTTTATTAATTTCTATAGTGCTTTTTAGCCTATTTTTACCCCTAATTTTTCACTGGGGTAAACATCTTTAACATTTTTAAGCAAAAATATTTCACACTCCTCTTGAGGAAAGGCAATCAAAAGAAATAGCTTTTTAAAAGTTAAGGCAAAACCACAATGTTTGCATGCACAAATAGAAGTGTGTGTGTGTGTGTGTGTGTGTGTGTGTGTGTGCACATGCGTGTGCACTCATGTATATGCACCTGTGGTGAGGGTGGGGCACCTTTTAAAGCAAACTTTAATTCTCCTAAAATCTAAAAGGATGGTATAGAACATAAAGCCCAATTAAAGGTGATAATTAGAATATTTTTATCTTCCTCTCTAAGTTTATCAATAGTAACAACTTTTCACATTCAGGTTTACTTGCTAAAGATGAGAAGTACAAGTTGTCATGTCCAAAACGAACTTTACAATGTTGGTGGGGGGGGGGCTGGGGGGAGGGAGGAAGGAGAAGGATTGGGATTAGGGGGGGAGGGGGGAGGCTGGGAAGGGATGTGAAGGATAAACAAAGGAGGAGGCTGCAATGCTTGGTAAGAAATGTACACATTATCCTGCCCATGTAACTGTAACTCCTCTGTACAGTATGTTCACAAATAAAATTAAATTAAATTAAAAAAAAAAAAAAAAGAATTATCCTAACATAGTTTTAATAACATGAGTTTTGAGAAGAAAACTAAGTGTTCATGTTGCTATATATCCTTCAGGATCATACCACCATTATATAATTTGCCACAATTAAGAAATAAATAGATCACTACCTCCAGTGGTAAAAGAATTGGACTTCTCACAGTATCTTGGCTTCCAAATCTGTTGTACCTTCCCAAATTCTTGTGGTGTCAGAGTAAATCCTTCAGCATTCAGCAAAGAAGCCCATCAATCCCTGTAGCAAGCCTCATTGGAGTGAGTGCTGGAGCAATTGTGGCGTAAGTACCAGTAGAAAGAAACCTCTTCTGGATATCATTGGACACTGGTGTGAGGAGACCCTTAGGAGATGAGAAGTTTACTTATCTGGGACCCAAGATCTAATCAAACCCAACTACAACTATTTAAAAAGGTGAATAAGAGGCCAAATTTAAAAATCAGTAGATTTCACCTAGAAGTCACAAGTTCTAGCCCATTTTACACCATTGGATAGCTTAGTACCATAGGACATGCATGCCTACCAGGAAATGCTAGGCTGGAATGGAGGAGTCCTGTCCCCTTCAGAGGTGAACAGTGCTTGATCTTCTGTAGTTTCCCACATGTTGTCTGCCTCATTTATTTCTCTTACTATTTTCTCACCTATAGGCATTTAAATTGAATCTAGCCTTAGAGGATGCATGACTCAACCAACAATTTAGTTTTGCAAAGGTAAAATAGTTTAAGCAACTTTGAGTGACAGGAAGCACTTCCACTGGCAAAATAGTACCCAGTCTTCAATGTCTTAATCACAGTAGACCTTCTTTGTTCCTTTAAAGATGAAGTATATTTGTTTCTATAGGATCCAATATGCTTTGCTCTTACACTTTCTATATTGCCAAAGAATAACCTTTTAATGTATTTGCTTCCCAAATGATTACATATGGCCCCTACTTTCTAATGGATCTTGAAAGGATACTAGGGAAGGTTTTTGCAGGAAAGATAAGGCAGAAGATACATTCCAGGAGAGGGGGACAGACATTGGGAATGCATGTGGGGCCCATTGAGTTTATAGTGGTATGACTGAAGCACAAGAAAAGAATGGTCCCTTAGTTGAATAACAGTGAAAGCCCTTGGGAAGTTTCTGAGCCTCAATGTGAAATGATCAGTACTGGGCTAAGGTGTTCTAAGCAGCAGGAACCCAGGAGGAAAGAACATTTGAAAAGGATCAAGTATTTGTTGAATGTCCCAAGCTTGTGAGGTATGTTTTTTCCCCCTATAATTTTATTTTATCCTGCTAGCTCTATGAAGAGATTGCTTGGGTTCCCATTTTAATTACAGAGGGGAAAGGCTCACACATAGTTGGTTATATAAATTGCCAAGCTCTCTATTTCAGAATCCCCACCTGAGTCATAAGACTCATTATAAGAGGGATGCAGGAAGATCACTTGCAAATTATGTAGATGGCTCAGTAACAGTTAAAACTCACACATGTTTGTTGTATTGTATAGATAAAAATGAGGAAATAGATGAACATTTAATAGATGCAAGATTGAAGATCAGAGAAGCCAGTACTGATCAGCTCAGCCCTACTTGATGGTGAGCTCACTTTCTTTGCATTCCATTGACTGGAAAATATTTCAGAAGGGGCATAATAGAATAATAAAGGCCTGTATAACTAAATATAAACAGAGTCCGTCAAAAGAGAAACCAGAGAGGTAGAGCCACATAGCATTGGTAAGGACTTTTATTTTATTTTATTTTATTTTTTTAATTGTGAAAATACCATACAGAAAGGTTACAATTACATGAGCAAGGTATTGAGTACATTTCTTATCAAACATTGTTGCCTCTTCCGTTTCCCCTTACCATCCCTTCCTATCTCCCCCACTACCCACTCTCCCCCAACCCTCACCCCATGCCAAAGTTGTAAAGTTTGTTTTTCAACATAACATCTTGTACATCTCATTGTTGCAATGGGTCCACCTGTATCGCTATTTAAACAATGTGTTTTTTCCCTTCCCCTCCACATATACCAACATCAAATATAGTGAAAACGGGTTATACTGTGGGAGAAGGACATACAAAACAACAAAGAAATCATCTTATAAATACTTTAGAAACAGTAGCAAGAAAGAATAAACATTTGAGTCCTTATCTTGGAGTTCATTTTGCCTAATATCAACTTATCTGACCATTTCTGCTTGTCTCAGACATATACTAGTTATTGAAAATAAGGGAAACCATGGGACCTATATCTCTGGGCCTGGCTTACTTCACTTAATATAATTTTTTCCAAGTCTTTCCATTTCCTAACAAATGGGGCAATGTCATTCTTTCTGACAGAGGGATTGAATTCCATTGTGTATATATATCACATTTTCTTGATCCATTCATCTACTGAGGGGCATCTGAGTTGGTTCCATATATGGTAAATAATGCTACAATAAACATAGTTGTGCTGATAGCTTTAGTAAGGTCTTGGTTGTGATCATTCGGGTAAATGCCGAAAAGTGGGATTGCTGGGTCATAGGGGAGCTCTATGTGGAGTCTTTTGAGGAACCTCCATACTGCTTTCCAAAGTGGTTGAACAAGTTTACACTTCCACCAACAATGCAGTAAGGTTCCCTTCTGTCCACATCCCCTCCAGCATCTGTTGTTCTTAGAGTTCTAAGAACATTCCTAAGTAGGGATGGACAAGTTCCAAGCACTCTTCAGGAAATAAATAAGGTTACATTTAGACAACAATATTTCTGAAGACATTGCAGCCATCTGAATCCTCTGAAGAACTTAATGAAACCCAGCATTTTAGACCCCACCTCCAGACTTTCTGATTTAATAAGTGTGGGAAGGAAGCAGTGTTTGCATTTCTAATAGGTATTGCTACTACTGCTGCTGCTGCTGCTGGTAGTCTAGAATCATACTTTGAGAACCACGGCTCTACTTCTGTGGGTTTAAACTTTATTTTTTCTACTTAGAGGGTAGGCCAGGACCACTGGAAAGGTCCAAGAGTGACTTCTAGCTTATAGAGTTTCACAGTTATGGCAAACACTCACATAGGGTGTCAATGTAGTCTCACAACCCACTTCTATCCCAAGAGCTTCTATACACAGTGAAGGCTACCCTGATGCTACAATGTTTGTGAAGGAAGTCCTTCTGTCTTGACAAAATCAGCAAAGTTGCACCTTTTCCCATCAGAGGTTATTCAGTGCTTATCTTGTGATCCTGAGAAAATGATTTGTACTTCCTGTAAGTCCTTTTCTAGAAGCTATCCTGTTCTGCTGTTTACAGAGATGCCTTGTGTATGGAAAGGGAGCTATTTGCTTGCAATTAACCATTTCCCAAATATGATCCTGGTCTTTATCCAGCAGGCTCTGGATTAAGCCAGAGGTTGGTAACATTAACTTTTAGGCTTAACATAGAGGATGCCAGTTGGGTCCAGGCTTCCAACTTTTACAAAAGAGATTAGAGGGAAAAAAATCCTAGTTTTTATGTATTCTGGATAGCTTACCAAGTGCTTTCATAGGTCATGTTTCAGTTAATCCTTAGAAAAATCCTCTGCCTGTTTTTCATGTTTTATAGATGAAGAAGATAAAGTAATGCTTCCTAGGATTGTCAGCTCGGCAGCAGTGGCAGTAGGACACATCCTCACTAGCCCCATTGTCTGTCTGCCAGTCATAAAGGCAGAAATTCAAGCTGCTGCACTCTTTTATATGGACATCATGAAACACACATAATCCTTTCATATGAATGTCAAGCCTGTGATTATCCAGGTTCTGGCCAACCCTTCAAACTCACACCCCACAGTGAATGTCACCTTCTCTATAGCTTTTAAACCACTTTGTATCATAAATCATATGCACATGTCCATTTTCTCCAATTAAGTGGTGAGTACTTGTAGACAGTCCTGACTTCCTTCCATTTTCCCTGAGATCTTAGAATAATGTAGGTACACTGCAGGGGCTCCGTGAGTACTTGCTGAGCACTATTAAGTAAAGACTGCATTCATACAGATTTATAAACACTAAGGAGAGTGGGATAGTTTTAGTTTCCTATTGATACTGGAACAAATGATGACAAACTCAGTGGTTTAAAATTTATTGTTTTTAGCCAGGTACTCATGGCTTATGCCTGTAATCCTAGCTACTGAGGTGGCTAAGATCTAAGGATAGCAGGTGAAAGCTAGCCCAGGCAGAGAAGTCTGTAAAACTCTCATCTCCAGTTAACCACTGGAAGTGAAGCTATAGCTCAAGTAGTAGAATGCTAGCCTTGAGCACAAAAGTTCAGGAACAGTGAGTAACTAGGCCTGAGATCAAGCCCCATGACCAACACACACACACACACACACACACACACACACACAAACCACAATTTTATTATTTATTTTCCTACAGTGCAGAGGTCATAAGTTTGCAGCCAGTTTCATAGAGATACAGGCAAGGATTTCCTTCCTTCTGGAGATTATAGGCAATCATCCCATTCAGTTTGCCAGCTTCCAGAGGCCATCCACAATCTTTGCCTCATGTCCTCTTTATTGTCTCAGCTAGCCCCAGTGCAGACCTAGATCATCTCATCTTCCTCCTTTTCCTGATTTTTATGATCCTGTGACTTCACTGAGTCTTCTTGGAGTTGTGTTAGAATATTAGCTATATATATATTTTTTTCATCTGCAACCTTTTGCTATGTAGCATAATACATCTACATTTTTCAGGGGTAGTTAGGTGGACCTCTGGGAGAGGGCATTATTCTGCCTCCCATACTGAGCCAGAGGAAAAGTAAAAGGGAGGAATTGGTAAGATACACACACACACACACACACACACACACACACACACACACACAAGTAACTCATCAAAGCACCTGCATAAGAGCTTAAAAAATATCTGCCTCCATTTTAAGGACATTATGTATGTTGTGTGTATATATTTTATCTGTGGTATTTATAATAGCTGCATATTCAGATTAGGAAGCAGCAAGGAGAAATTATGTAACTTGCTTATGATCCGCGGATGTGGAAAGTAACAGAGCCAGGCTGGTGCTGTTCTCCTGTCACAGGGGCCCAGCTTCCTGCAGGACATCTCAGCCATTCACATCTGTACATTTTTGTAGTTCCTCTTTTTTTTTTTTTGTAATTCTCAGACCTGCTTTAGTATACAATGAAAGGTGGGGTAAAATGAGACCTGGAAAAACCCTCCAGCAGGTAACTCTTAGGGGATTTGTTTTTCCTCTTATTCTTGTTGTTCAAGGAGACAGATGATAATTAAAATGTCAGAGCCCTTCATGCTTCCCTGATCAAGATAACTACTTTACCACAGGTGATGGAAAGAAAGGGGGGAAAATGTCTGCTGTGTAGGGAGAGATAGGGAACAATTCTGAGATAGGACAAAGCTGGGAAAACCGAGCTCCCTCAGCTCAAGGGAACATTGATTTCAACTCCAGCTAACGCAGGGAAAGTGTTCACGCACAGGGTCTTCAGGGAACTTCCCACACCATCGCTTCTCCCCCAACCTCCGTCCTTACCAGCTCCACAGAGCCAGTTCCCAAAGGATC
The DNA here is from genome assembly GCF_019054845.1 of Dipodomys spectabilis. Lineage (NCBI taxonomy): Eukaryota > Metazoa > Chordata > Mammalia > Rodentia > Heteromyidae > Dipodomys > Dipodomys spectabilis. The sequence goes on from NW_024870824.1 coordinate 844,564, forward strand.
TGTCCAACAGCTTGCTAATTCTATCCAATCTCTCCAATTCAGTTAATTCCCAGTCTCAGTAACCAAAGTAGCAGCTGTCAAATCAGCAGCTGTGTTCTTTGTCTCAATAGCTCTACTTCTCCTCTTTTCCACTCCAAGTTAATGAAGTGGATCACATAGAACTTTCTAAGGGAAAAGAAAGGAATAAAAGTCATGGATTTAAAAAAAATGAGAAGGAATAGGAAATGGTTAAGGCTACTATCGGAGGCAATGATAGAACAGTTCCTTACCCTCCAAGTCCTGGTTCTACATTGAACTATCTTGTCCACACTCATGTGCCTTCTCCCATTTAGTTCTCTAATTCATCTTGGTAATGAACCATTAAAAAAATCTAATCGGGTTTGGACTAGTTCACAGTTGACTAGTGTGCAAGGAGTAAACAAGCTCATACTATGTGGGACTCACCTCTGAGCGCAGGAATATTTGGGCAGTCTGGCCTTCACCCTGCTCAGTGGATGCCATGCATGGATGTGAAGCAGTGACAAGCTGGTATTAAAAGTCCTACAAGCTTTCAATTTCTGTTTTTATCTCAGTGGTATAGTAAAACTGTCCAAGAGGCTTCAATGAGAAACATGTTCTACACAAAGATTAGCCCGGGGAAGAGTATTTTAGGCAGTGGAAACAAAACAAAGTTGGAAGCAAGGGTAGCTTTGTCAAGTAGAGACATTGAAAAGCCCCTAAGTGTGGTAGGCCATGTTGGCCCCTGTAGACTGTTGAGGATTGTGGTTTTACTCTGGGTGAAATGGGGTGGGGGGACTTGCGGATTTTGAGCAAAGGAGTGGTACAAACCAGGTCCTAGCATCAGAGAGGCAAGGAAAGCAGTTAGCCAGTGCAATAATTCAGAAAAGAGATAATGGAGGTTCTGGATGAAGGTGTCCAATATTATATAGATCAATAATAGTTCAGAATCAGTGCATGATAGAAAAGGATTTGAGTAGAAAAAGGGCCAGGGATGGCTCTGTATCATGTTTTGGGACATGAACAAGAAGTAGAATCACCATCACCGAGCTGGTAGAACAGAATGTGAAGTTGGTTTGATAAGAAAAAAATCAAGCGTTTAAGTTCCACCATACTGAGATAGAAATCTTCAGAAATGAGAGCTGCTCAGCCAGGTGCTGGTGGATCACGCCTGTAATCCTACCTACTCAGGAGGCTGAGATCTGAGGATTGTGGTTCAAAGCCAGCCTGGACAGGAAAGTCTATGAGACACTTATCTCCATTTATCCAGTAGAAAACCAGAAGTGGTGCTCTGGCTCAAGTGGTAGAGCACTTTCCTTGAGCTGAAGAGCTCAGGGGCAGTGCCAAGGCCCAGAGTTCAGGCTCCACACCAACAAAAAAGACAGGAAGAAAGAACAACAGGAAGGAGGGAAGGAAGAAAGGAAGGAAGGAAGGAAGGAAGGAAGGAAGGAAGGAAGGAAGGAAGGAAGGAAGGAAGGAAGGAAGAAGGAAGGAAGGAAGGAAGGAAGGAAAAGGAAATTGAGAGAGAAAAGCACTCCAGAATGAAGAGATGGGGGAAAAGAGGGAACATGAAAAAAAAGTAAGATGGAGACCAAGAATGTGGCTCCCTAAAAGCAAAGAGAAGAATGTATTTGAAGCAAGGACTCAGGCAGATTGCCAAACTTCACTTTCTGCTTCTGCTCAGCTGGAATATTAATATTCAAAGAGGTTATTGTGTAGATTATAAATGAGTTAATCCATTTAATAAATATGTACTAAGGTAGTCACTGTACTAGGTATTTGAACTGGAGTAACATATAGTCCCTACCTCCAGCCGGAAATTACATATTTGTAAAACACTAGCTAGATGCTTGACCCCAGAAAGTGCTCAGTAGATAATTCTTTGCTCAGCATAGTAATTGCCGCTGCCTAGCCTTTGTGGATTCACTCTCCTCTGCTTCTGGAGACCAATTAAAATTACTTAGTGCTCATTAGTTAGTATGGGTAACCAAGGGAATCTTTTCTTTCCCCATCATCCAACCATTTCAGTATACAATGCTGTTATAGTAGCAAAGAATACATGGATTGCTTTCTTGGTTATGGAATAAGAAAGGGTCCACTTTGGGATTTGGTAACAAGTTGACCTGAGAGTTGTTCGAGTATGAGGTCACCCCAGGGAGGCCCGCAGCCCAGTCATACTCCTAGATGCAACCCAGTCTCAAACCCCTCCCTCCCATGGATATAAGTAGGGACATAAAGCGAAATGGCAATTTTAAAAAGAGGAGCAGGGTGGAGGGTAAACCTATAGCCAGTCCTGCTGTTTTAACGTGGCTAATTGAATGGCTATAGAGTGTTCTTTGATCTATGTTCCCAGAATGCACACATGGTTTTATATACATACAACTTACAGTTTTACTTTCCTACAAATCAAACCTCTATCTCCTTCACTGGTTCTCTTTGAGTCTTCCAGCAGCCCAGATCCTGGAAGGGTACCTTGTCCTCCTTTCTCCACTTTCTCTCTAAACCTGCTTAGAGGCAAGATCTGATATGAGAGTACTTCTCACAGGCTATGTAACTAACGTAACCAAAAGCCCAAGAGGCCTAGTGGACCTCTCTGAGGATGGCGCCGAGGGCCATGGGCTCCAAGCAGCCAAGGTGGAACAGCTCCTCCAGCTGTGTTCTCTCTCTCCCTTGATGTTGCCCTACCGGTCTGGGCATCTGCTGAGGGAGGCTCCTTGAAGCCTGCTGTTTTCTTTATGACTATGGGTGACATTGCACAGGCATTCCAGATTCTTGCAGTGCCTTTGTTTTGATCTACAAAATTCTGCTGAATTTCTTTGGGGCCTTGTCATGTTAACAAAAACAAATGTAATAATATGCACTTGAAAAGGCTCACATGTCTTGATATTTTAATAAGCTTTTGATTCTACAGGGACCTGTGAGGCTTTTAAAAGTATAAAGTTAATAAAGAGAGTAGGAGAAAAAATATGAATTGTTTTTAATTATTATTATACAGGATTAACCAAGCCAGTTGTGTATAATTAGACAGTAGCTACCTTGCATAGTAGAGGTAGTAAATAGGCCCACAGGGGGGCTGCCAGAAGGCTGAGGTGTTTACAAGGCACTGGAGATGTTTTCACCAAGCACATAATCCCCAATGCTGTTGCTATTGCTTTTATAATGGATGTGTTCATTACAACCAGAGACTAATATGCGTATCCATCATCTTTCTAGCACCGATGACTCTGAAGCAGGGAATGGCAGGGGAGAGTGTACAATATACTTTGGTGGTGAAATTATTAAGAGAGCCCATTTAGCATGCAGCGCTTTTGGTGGTTTTATTCTTGTTGCCATTGCTGGAGAGGAATTTTAAGATACAGTTAAACAAACAATTGCCAACGGAGTGATGATTAAGATATCCCTAAGAAAGTTGTTCTTTTAAATTCCTCCAACAATGGGAAGGAGTTGTTCTAAGGCTTTGTGATGAACTAGTTTATGACCATAGGGAACCTGTTTATTAAGTCAACCTTTATGGATGGCTGCCATATGCCAGGCATTGTCTTAGGTGTTGGAGACAAGATAACAATCAGGAAAGACTGCACTCTTCTCCAGTGTTCTCAAACCGTCATCTTTCTCCAAATCACTCACCAAAGTGCACTCACTGGGACCCACCTCTGAACTTTATAGAACGGGAGAACATTTCCAGGCATTCGAATATTAAGGAAGTGTTTCAGTTATTCTGATGGTTTCTAGTTAAATGGCATCCTTAAAACTAAACAATAACAAAAAGAACGTGAGAAGTGCTAGGAAAGGGAAGTTTTTGATACCTTGAGCTTCCAATCTCCTATTTCTGCAATGGAGATAATAATGCTTATTCTATATTTTTATCTTAGATCAAAATCCCCAGGAAGTAGATTCTGAAAATGACCTCTCAGGATAAACCATTGCTGAGCATTTAAGTCAATCAGTCATTGGCTACCTCCAAGAAAGGGTGTAGTTTGAAGAAAAGTGGCTATGTCTAGCCCTAGCCCAGCTCCTAGAGAGAGAGGCTGTCAGCTGATTGTCATCTCCTCCACTCAACCTCCTTGGGGCTAAGGAATGAGGACCTCCCTCCTGAAAAGACATGTGAGTGTTATGTCATAGATGACATCATAGTATCCTAAGACATAGGTATGGAAATGGGGGAAATACTCTCAAAAAATAAGAAGGTATTGATTTTATGTGTTAACCAATAAATAAATGTGCTCTTGACATTTTGGATTCCATGCGGTTTTGTGTGTGAAAATAAAAAGTCACCTTGTGATTCTCAGTGTTGATTGGGCTAAGCTGAATGGGTATTAGGTCCACCCAGGAAAAATGGCCCCCTTCTCTAGTTTTCTCTCCATGCAAAACGGCACACAGTTCCCTCCCTCCTTGTTCTCAGTGGGGGACTGCACATGGCCCTCCCTGGAAGTCTCTGCCCAGCACTTGTAACCCAGGTAACTGCTGCACCTGGGGGCAGTGGGAGGTCGCCCAGGCCCTGAGATCACTTTCCCATCTGCTGTGGCCACTCTTCTTCCTAGCCCTCCCCTATATACTCTCTAAGGACCATAAGTTCTCTCTTTGCGCATCTCCATCTGGGGCAAGCCAGCAGTTTAGTTCTTCTGTTAAAAACTTTCTTCTGCCTGAACCACATGGAGGTCTCCTTTCTCCAACCACTACAGCTAGGATACACCCTACTCTTCCCCTAGAGCTGTATGTTCCCTCCAAAACTTTCCTGCTTGGTTTGAGAAGGCTCATTTCCAGGGAAAAATAACCAAAGTTTGATATGGGAGCAGAAAAGAGGGTAGTTCTCCTGCTCTACGCTGTAAACAATATGGCAGCTTCCACTTGCCAGCACACTGAAACTACCAAAACTGTGGTCAATCTTTTAAATAAAATCTTGCTCAAGGATGAAACAATGAATATATATGCCTTGTTTATTTCTTTAAATTTAAATGACCTTTAATACTCCTCTGGCTCTAACACTCTATGCTTGATTCTTTAAGACTTTTATCTTGGGTATGGGTACCCGGTTTCCTTCCAGACAAGAACAGACAATGCACAGAGACCTCTAAGTACAAATATATTCTACTAGAATGGAAGCATTTTGAAATCTGGTTTTATGCTGCATAGTTGGAAGGAGACAGGTTTTTCCTCCTTCCATCTTCTCCTTTTCCTCCTTGTATAATTCTGTGGAGTTCAATTAGGGTTGTGCACAATGGCAGGAGAGGTGCAAATAGAAAGATACTATCAATAAGGAAAAACATAAATGGTCGAAAATTGGCTAAAACATTTGAGGCTCTCTTCTATTGTCTTGGCTAAATACATGTAACACTTCATCCTGAAGACATGTTTATTCATGCTTCTGTTTTAGTCAAACACTCAGGATGAAAAATATCAATTATAGTCTTTTTTTTCAATTTTACATTTATTTAAAGAACCATCTCTCATCAAGCCTCTCAATCTCTAGGCATGTTCAAGAATATTTTAAATAAGGAATGTTCCATGTCGGCTAGAACTTCTTGGTTTTGGAATTGAAACAACAAGCTAGTTTGATTTAAAAAAATAAAACAAGTAGGCTAAAACACAAATAGGCAGAGCTATTTGTGGAATTCTAGAATGCTGATAGTGAGTCTGGATGGCAATTTGGAAATGAGTTTCCAATATACTTACTTGCTAAATACAGGTATAAGGACTGTGAGCTTCAACCATAGGTAATTGCAATGGGCAGACAAACAAGCTGGTATTTGTATGATTACAGATTTGTGCATTATACTCTCCCCTCTAGACCTGACGGGACATCCTGAGAATCTGCCAATCCTGCAAACTAGACTGCTTTTGGAACCTAAAAGGAGGCTTGGGAAATGAGGCACCTATCAGGATTTGGGGACTAGGAAGAATAACAATGAAACAGTCTAAGAAAGATGAAAGAGTTGCTTTGGAGCAGAATTGGCTAGGAGGAATGTTAACAGTCTGCCTTTATTGTGTTGTACAGGAAGTTCCACAAAGGGTCTGCCTCATGGTAAAACTGTGAGGTGTAACAGGAGAAATTTAAAGAGGCTGAAACTTGAGACAGGCATTAGGGAAGAGACAGAACTTCCACATTATCAAGGGAAGCTGAGTACATTCAAGGCATTTAAATTCTGAAGTTGAATTAAATTCTGGGAAATATTTTTCTATTGCCAGCAACAATCCAAGGCTGACCCACTGGGACAGAATACAACATCTAACAAGACATTTTCATTTCTAATTTCTTTAACTCCATGGAAAATCCTTCCTGAATTCTCCACAACTCTCTGTGGTGTTTACTAAGTGAAATAACTCAGTGCCCTCACTAGTGCCTTCACTAACTTACTATCCACTTGCTTCTCCAAATCAATAATAAACACATTAAATACAATTGGTCCCCCAACAGACCCCAAATGCACCACACTATTAACCTCTTTCCACTCCTGGAGACAGATGGACCCTCTGTTTCCTGCTACTTCTTAGCTAGTTTTTGCAAAAAAAAAAAAAAACCCTCTAGTCTTTGACTGCTCCTGCCCAGCTTAAAAAACCATCTACCTCCACTTCTATTCTTTTCTAGTTCACCCTGTACAGCTGTCATCCTGGAGCCTGGAGCCTTGGTCGCAAGGGTCTAGGGCTAACACCAATCTATTTGATGGGTGGCCCGACAGATTGAGCAAGGGAAGAAAAGATGGAGAACTTTATTGTTCTTGTCGAAAACCCAATTGCACTGCCATTTTTCAATTCCATTGAGAAATGTCAGTGTTCTTTCCCGTCTGGCGGAGGCAGATTTGACCAGGTGTCTCCACACAGAGTGGGTTCTCACAGTTTGGCTGTGTGTGTGTCATCAAGCTAAATAAGGAGCCAGTTCAGTCCGCCACCCCCCTTTGCTTCTGCTGGCCAGACACACTTCCCCATATGACAGTCTTATAAATAGCTCCTAAGCAGCTGGTCCTCCTCTCACCTCCTGACTCTGTCAGATTCTCCCACCAGAAGCCCCTGACAGCCATGCAGCTGGGAGCTCCCCTTTTCTCTTTTCATCTCCTTTCCACCCTCTACCTCTGACATGGGGCCACCACCTCAGCAATGTCCACCATAACTGTTCAGGGATTGACTCCCTGGGAGATAGGGTCGAGGAAAGTTGGGGGCTAGATTTGACCATTAAAGCAAACTGTCACCCAACTAAACAAGGGGATGGAAGATGGGAGACATTGTTGTAAGACACCAGACAGTCTGTAGCACAGGGGCCAGATGGCTGACCCAGCAGAAAATCCCAGAATCATTCTGGACTGAGTAAAGTATTATAAATATCCCTAGGCTCTGCTACAGTCTTCCCTGCCCCCGCCCCCAACCTCCGTATACATTCAAGAATAGGTTTTAGGCAAATCAATGTAGAGAAAGTACATTATTATTAACTTTTCCAAAGTATCAACAATGAGTTTAGAGTTAAAATAAGGGTAGGACTTCGAATAAGGAAAGTATACAAAAAAAATAAGATTTGGAAATCGGTATTTAGTAAGGAGAAAATAAGTGAGTAGTCATGTTTTCTTCCTAAATATTATTGGCATTTATGAAAAGAAGCACTTGCTTACCGGGTATTAGAACTGCAGGAATGGTTAGAGAGTCCAACCTATTTTTCCAGAAATTCATTGCTGCTGTGTAATATGGATAGAAAAAGCATTATAGAAGTTGGAGTAGCCAATCCACTTTTGGAGGGGAAAAAAACATAGTAGTATGTAGAAAAGATACAGGACAATCTTGGTGAAACTCTAGTGGAAGGTCACAGGGGAAGATAGGTAGTTTTCTGAAAGTCCTGGACTTTTTTTTCCTGAAGTTCTGTGACTTGGATCTACCAAGTCACAGAATAGAAGGTTAGAATAGATTCAAGTAGGCTGGGGTAAAGGATGCCACCATGGGAAAAAAATTACAAATATTAGAAATGAAGCCATTGGATAAAGCATGTGGTAGCCACAGATTGGTGTTGAGATTACAGGTTTTGGTTATTACCTAAGAATCCATGCACTTTCTGGTTCATCTTCTGTAGGCTAATCTGCATGGCTAAAGCCATCACAACATAAATCTCCTATAAAGAAAAAGTTACTCCTGAACCAGGACACCATCAAGACAATTTTCCAATACACCTACATATTTCATAGAAATGCACAATCATGACTGTCTAAGGAACTCTACAAAATAGACACAGATTCTGGCCTGGTTATGAAAAATTTGGACTCTCTTCTGGGTTAATACACACTGAAAGACCATCTGACTTTTTCAGGGGTAGTGCTAAGGACAGAGGGCAGAAGACACAGATCACGGGTGATGGGATGTGGCTCTGTTTAGGCTGAGATTAGACTTGACTCCTGAGTTAGATTTATTTCTTGGGAACTTAGAAGAGCCCAGCAGGGAGCCAGGTATATAGATGGCTAGGCTAGAAGTGGATAATGCTTTTTCCTGGTAACAGTTAAGTTCTCATAATTCCTGGGCAGTCTTCCCTGGTCCTTGATTACATTTTCTCCTAGCACCTGCCTAACTTTCCTCAGACACATCTTGAAGGATTATAAGAGCTATGTAGAAGTTTCTGTAATAAAATCTATCTCCGGTGCCCACTTATCAAGTAAATAATATTAATTGATCCAATCTTAGGATGAATCAATATAGAATCAAAGGATTGAATAACTGGTCACATGCTACTAAGTAGTAGAGCTAGTAGTCAAGCGCCAGTATCCAACTCCAAAATATACTTTTTCTTATCTTTTGCATGGGATAGGAAAAGCCACATAATGGGCCTAGGTGCCAGAAGAGAGAAACAGAGTGGGCTAAAGTAAGGGAGGCAGAGGAAATAGTGGAGATGGGAATGGGAGTGGAGAAGGGGGAAATTGGGAGATCTTTTCTCCTATGCAGGGTTAAGGGATCCAGATTTCACCACTTGGTCATCTCCACCTCAGCTCTTTAGTGAATATTTTGGCTAGTGAATGAAGCTGATCATCTTTCACAGATGCTGTGTACTCTCTGGAAATGATCTTCCTTCAGCATTTCCTGCTGAATTCAAGCTGGTAAATATTCTCTTAGGCATCCCCAGTAACAAGTCCTTCCAGAACCTCCCTTCAGCTTCTTGCTGTCACCTTGACCTAGGCTTCTCTAGGGAGCTTTTCCACTACAGGAGAGCTAAGTGATGTCCCAGTGAAGCACACTTCGAAGGTCACATAGGTCCTATAAAATTCAAGCTGTGACATAAACTAAGACTGCCACTACCTGCTTAAATCAGAAGCATCCTGCAATTTAAATGATGTCTTGACAGTCTGACTCTTTATCTAAAAGCCATTTCATTGATCGTAAGTCTTAACTCAATGCCAAGTACACAGTATGTTGTAATGTCCCAAAAGTCAACCTGGCTTCTGTGGTTTGATTTTCTGAAATGAACTGTGTTCAGCACTCTAAACATATTCTTTCGTTTCATCATCTCAGGACCCAGTGAGCAGTAATTATTTGGTTTTACAGATGAAGAAACAGAGTCTCAGAGCAGTAGAGGGTCTTATTTGTTGTCACCTGGGGAATGGATGATGAAACTGGAATAAGAGACTAGCTCTTTCTGGATGTAGAGTCACAAACCTTGGCAAGCAGAGTATTCTGAATGAATATCCTAGTGTGGTTACACACACACACACACACACACACACACATCACATACCTTGGGCTCTCAAGAATAAGTTAATACTCAAATACATAACCAAAAATATTATAAAGAGTTAATGTGAGGATTTCTCGCTTAATCAACAACTTGATTGTACAGTGCTGTTATTATTGCTATTAATTTTATTATTATAGTGCTGGCATTATTGCTTTTATTTTAGAAGCTTAGAAATGAGTATAGAAATCCCATGTTCTAAATCTGCAGTTCTAACACTGGGAGGCCTAATCTTTATCTTCCTATAGCAAGATCCAGGATAAAAATGGGAAATAATATTGTTTGAATTCTTTCATTTGAGGATTTTTTTTTTCATAGCTGAAAAATAGCCTTTGTCTAAAATTAAATGTGACAAGAAATTAATCCACATTGTGATCTAATTATTTTTAGAATTATGAGAAAAATGTAAGGTGTCTCAACTATTTAACTTTGAAATGTGTCTATGGAAGTTAACTTTCATTATCTTTCATAAGGACTTTAGTTTTCTTGCCTTCTTTAGATAGCATTTTCAGCAAGTTGCTGAGTTAGGGTACAGGCATTTATCAAAAAACCAGCCTGTTTTCTTTCTTTCTTTCTTTCTTTCTTTCTTTCTTTCTTTCTTTCTTTCTTTCTTTCTTTCTTTCTTTCTTTCTTTCTTTCTTTCTTTCTTTCTTTCTTTCTTTCTTTCTTTCTTTCTTTTCTTCTCCTCCTCCTCCTCCTCCTCCTCCTCCTCCTCCTCCTCCTCCTCCTCCTCCTCCTCCTCCTCTTCTTCTTCTTCTTCTTTCTTCCTCCTCCTCCTCCTCCTCCTCCTCCTCCTCCTCTTCCTCTTCTTCTTCTTCTTCTTCCTCTTCCTCTTCCTCTTCTCCTTCTCCTTCTCCTTCTTCTTCTTTTGTAGAGCTAAGGACCGAACTCATGGCCTTGCACTTGCTAGACAAATGCTCTCTCACTGAGCTAAAACCTCAACCCCAAGGCCATTTTCTTAATGATTTTCACATTTCTGAAAGTGTGGCTGTTTGACAAGAAAGAATATCAATCAGATGAGATTCTTTGTGATAAATTAAAAGCAATTATCATTCTGACCCTCAAAAATCAGCCTAGAATAAGACCAAAAATAATGGAAGATTAGTTAATGAGGAATGGAATTAGTTAACTGAGTGGGAAAAAAATTAAATTGAGGGAAATGAATTCCTAATTGTGATACTTGTAGAATGAACGTTTTGGACATGCTGAGGTCTATCCCTCTGTTCCTGACTTTCTAAATTGAGTACTTGTCTTGGAGTTGGACATCTGAGAAAAGGTGTTAAATCCAGAAGGGACTAATAAAACTCAAGAAAACAATCTCAAGAGAAGCCTGTTCAGTTGTCTACTCTTAGGGAAAGGATATTCATTATGCCGTTTAACAGAGAGCAAATCACTGTTGAATTACAGGCTTTGCACCCAAATTAGCAGAAATTCCATCCAGAGTGAGGAAAGAGACAGATAGAAACATTTGGTCTTAACACGAGTGGATGCCACAATAAAGTTATCAGTAGGAAGTTATACAGCCTCAGTGAGGCCAGAAAGAAAGAGCTCCATAAAATGGAGATAGGAAAATGAGGAAATGCTCATCTTTATTTGCCTAGGGATACTAGGACCCTCTCTATTGATCCAGATTCTAAACTCAATTGTAGTCTTAAACTTCGACTTCCTGAATAACTTCTTTAAATCCTGAAGAAGAAAAGCTGATAGAGTACAGAGCCCTGAGTTCAGTCTTCAGTATTGATACACACACCACACACACACACACACACACACACACACACACACAGTGTGCACGCACACACACACAAAAGCAAACAAATATCTAGCCTTATTTAAATAGTTCTTTGAAAATTGATATTTTAAAATGATAGCTTACATTTTGCATTTTAATTTTGAAATAACTTGAATATTTTAAAAGAAAAATTTAGCATAAAATTTGCCATCTTAATACTTTGCAAAAATGTGTTAGTTTAGTGTGTCTTAACTGAATGCCCTAGTTCTTTAAAGGATGCCTAGAACATTTTTTTTTTCCTGCATGTCCTGGGGCTTGAATTCAGGGCTTGGACACTGTCCCTGAGCTTCTTTTTGCTGAAGGCCAACACTTTACCACTTAAGCCACAGAGCCACTTCCAGCTTTTTCTGTTTATGTGGTACTGGGCTTCATGCATGCCAGGCAAGCATTCTACCACTAAGCCACATTTCCAGGCCCAAGAACATTTTTATCTTATAAAACTGATGTTCTCTAGGCTTTGAATATTAACTTGTCCCTTCCCCCAGACTCCTGCAATTATCATTCTGCTTCCCATGGAAAGGAAATTGTTTCTGAAAATATAAGACAATCTTATTTTTTTAAGAAAATAAATTTTAATTTTTATGAAAATAAATTCAATTTTTGTAGCTATTTGAATATAATTGTATCTTAATATTTTAACAGTTGAGGTGAAAATCTTAGTAGAATGAAAAAATGTTGAATATAAAATCTTAACTGATGATTTTGTTAAAATAAAGAAAAATTACATAATCTCTGGTAGTTTATGAATTATGTATGTATTTGTTTTATTACTCATTCAAACATTTCCAGCTCTTCAACAGAATACCCAGACATATGCAATAACAATTAATTCAGTCATATTTGACATTTTGCCAACGTTAAGTCATAGAAAGGCCATAATTTTACTCATAGTTTTCAATTTTTTTCTCTATGCAATATAATTGTCAAGGAAGGAAAACAGAACATATTTTGTTTGACAGTTTATTAGCTTTAAACATTTAAGCATATGGTATGTGGGCCTCTATTTGTACTCATGTCCTTGCTCCCAAAATATAAGCATGCCTGACTGCAATTGTACATGTACTTATCTGTCTTTAGAATGTTACCATAATTCTTGAGGAGATAATTATTTGTTTTGTTTATCACTTTATCTCCAGTGTTTGGCATAATCCTGATGGATAGTTGATCTTCCAAAAATGCATTGGATATCACTGATGTTGCCTTCCTTAAGGACACCTTACTACACTATGATGTGTGAACCACGGCTCTTGGATGAGGAGGCACAAAGATGTCACTTAGTTGGGGGAAGAAGATACATAGGTAGGCATAAGTACATACTAGGTGCTGCAGATAGTAAGTCTTGCAAAATCCCAGACTCTTGCAATATGGGGTTGATAGTAGGGTCTAGTTTTCAGGGACATTGTGAAGACTAGAAAAACCAGTTTTTGTGAGGTTCTAGGCACAGTGCTGGCATAGAATATCTACTCAGTTAATGACAGATGGTGGTGGTGATACAGGTATTTCTAATTGCAATAAAATAGTAGAGATGGAAGTGGTCATGGTCCTTCTAACAGTGTTAATAGTAGCTGGTATGGAAGTTTAGTGCTGACCAGTCTTTATGTGCTCAGATGGTCAGGGAAGGCATCATAAAGGAACACATGTGGTTATGTGAGGATTGAAGATATTTGAAAGAATGTATTTTGGAAAAGCTGTATCAAGGAGTCTACGCAAGATATGAAAATGATTGGGGGAAAAAGATAACATGGAGGCTCCTGAAGGTCCATAAGTGAGAGCAGCTGGAAATGGAACAAGGTGATAGAGCTTTGTTTTTCTCACAACGCACCTGACTTGTAAAGAAGAAAGGTGGGTCTCTCATAGTCAAGGAGCAGCAGCAGGAAGCAAAGAGGAGTCTGACCTCTCATGCCAGCCATGAGGTATATTGGATGAGAGAGAATAAATAGCCAGACTTGAAAGGGCTGCAGGGAATGTAAAATCATTGGGGATGACCCGGTGTTAATTAAAGGCTAGCGCTAAAAAGAGCACTCTGAGAAACAAGTACCGTCCTGGCTTGTTGAACTGTGGCAATTCCAGATAGCAGGGTAGAAGCATTCATAGTAGTGGGTATACTCAAATGAAGGCAGCAGTGGTTTTGAGCTGCGCTGTGTGAGGATTAGGAAGGAAGATGGGTCAGGAGCAAGGAGGAAAATGGAGGAAAGCAGGGATGGAAACTGTGCTGCTTTAGGATTCACGCAGTAGGGGACCTACATTGTTGTGCTAACTGATCGAACAGGGGATAGATGTAATGAGGATCATTTCCAGCAATTTCTTTGGAAAGGAAAACATATCACCTCATTTTTGTCACCAAATGTACATGAACTTAGATAAGAGCCTGAACTTTCTGTATCTCTATTTAAAGTACAAACTCAGTGATACTTGCCTGTGTGTTAATGAAAAATAAATCATATAAAGTCTTAGAGTTTTGGAGGCGTATACAATGCTTTGTAAGCACAGGAAGTGATTATGACATGTGATTTTGACATATCAAGTCACGGTTGGTCTCAGCTCCAATCTTCAAACTATACGCATGTTGTAAATATGTAATGTGTGAAGCTCCAGCTTCAACCCTGTGCGGGAATTCTGTGAGAAATAGTTGGTCTGAACAATATCTTCGACCTTTAGCAGGACAAGACAAGCTGGATGAGGAGGGACTAAAGAAAGATGAAAACAGATTAGGAGAAAGAAGCGAGACAAGACTTCTGGAAGGTTCTGTGAGGTCTCAGAGTGAATGTGCTCAAGAATACTCCATTGAGAAGGTTCTCCTTCCTTCCTTAAGAGAGCTTCAGCTCCATTATCCACCACACAATGCAACAGTCTTGAGGGGGGGAGGGGGACAAAGAATACTTCACATGACACAGACTAAATTGGCCACATGAAGAATTTGAGTCATATTTGGGTAGAAGAGTTACAGTATTTCTCTGAATCTGGATATATTTTCCCTCAAACTGGGCTATACACATGGCTTTAGTCATACATCTCTCTCCCAAAGGGTGTACTTCACTGTCGTTTCTCACGTGTTAATGTATCACATTGTGTGTTGACAGACTGGGCACTTAATTATCCGAGGACTGCTGTACTCTCTTTGCTTCTTCAATAATGAGCTGGATTCTGTCCTAAAGTGTGAAGTTCTTACAGCTTCTTGGAGACACCTGGGACCCTCCTTGGGTTGCACAGGGATTCAGTTATTCACATACACCCGCAGAGGATAAGTGAAGCAATTATCTGGGGGTTTCAGGTAAACCACTGACTCATCTTAATTACCTGGATATAAGTAAAATCCTATTTCAACAAACTTTACAACACTATCCTCATTACTTAGAATTTGAAATATTGTTTGCTACAAAGGATTCTCTATTTGGGCATTAGATCTCTGTTATAAATGCTGCTAGCCCTGTGATGGTGTCAGCATGGGTGGATATAACCTGCTTGATTTACATAAAAGAATACTCTTAAATGATCCCTTTTTAAAAAAGCATGTAGTCACTTTGAGTAAAGACAAGCAAGGGCTGGGAAGGTGGCTCAGTGGTAGAGCGCTTGTCTTGCATGCATGAGGCCCTGGGTTCGATTCCTCAGCACCACATAAGCAAAAAGAAAAAAGCCAGAAGTGGCGCTGTGGCTCAAGTGGTAGAGCGCTAGCCTTGAGCTGAAGAGCTGAGGGACAGCGCCCAGGCCCAGAGTTTAGGCCCCAGAACCGGACTCCCTCCCCTCCCCCAAAAAAAGACAAGCTGAAAATACCCTTGTAAATAATGTACTAGGGTTTTCAGGCCAGGAAGTCATGAACTGCCAAATTATGGTTCTTGCAAAATGATTGATTCAGTGTACTCAAATGAAGGAAGCAATGGGTTTGAACCCCTTGTCCTGGCCCGTTATACATTCCTGGCAGTATCTTTAGATCACCTTTCACACTGTGTAATGATGTATGAATTCTGAGAAGTGACTTGTCTTAGCCTGGCTCTGTTAGGTGCTGCTACAAGAGGATACAAATGGTTGAATCCCATTAAGAAAAAAAACTAAACTAAAAAACAAACTAAAGTATTACCTCAAGGCTTAGCATTGTGTCTCATGTGTAGAACTTGGTAAGTATTTGTTAGATAAATAAGAATGTATCTAGGTCATACCCCATTCTCAAACATAAATGCTATAGTACTTTCTTAAAAAACTATTACACACAGAATTGTCCTTTACCCACCTCAAACACACATATGTATACATTCTCTCCTCTCTCTCTCTCCCCCACCCCTAGGGTTTGAATTTACTTACTCACACTTACTAGGCAGGTGCTCTACCACTTGAAACTCAGTTCTCAAACAAGTATTTCAAACTACTAATTGCTACAAGAATCCAGAGGTTCTATAGGCAGCTCCAAAGCCATTCTAAAAACCTAGTATGCTGGGGAGCTGCTGAAACAGCTGGCAAGAATACTGCCTCCTGAAATATCTGGTCTTTTGTAATCCTGTCTTAGGTAGACTAGACCTAGAGACTTCTTTCTATCATAGTGTGACAAAACTCATAGCATGTTCACTATCGGAGGCACTGCCATATGTCATCCTGGTCTATTCTTGTTCTCTCTCAACTTCTCTTTCTCTTCCTTATATTCTTTTACTCCCTCTTACTCCTCACTCAAGAGCTTCACTCTGGGAGAATCCAGATGTTATGTTTGGAGTAGCTCTTTGAAGAGGCTCATGGGGCAAAAATTGATGTCTTGGCCAATCACCAATGAGGACCAAGGACCTGACAATAACCATGTATCTGAACTTGGAAGTGAGTCTTGTGAGACCTCTACCAATCATGTGGATTCTTTCAGAGGTGCATCCTCCCTGGCCAAGCCTTGACATGACTAGGGCCCTGGCTTACAGGTTACTGCAATTTCAGGAGACCCTGAGTCAAGAGACACCAGCTAAGCTGGCCTATATTCCTGGTCCATAAAACCTATGGGATAATAAACATTTATTGTGTTAGGCTGCTAAGTTCAGAGGTAATATGTTAAGTACCATAAAAAAGCTAATACATTTAGCCAGATGCAACTGGCTCATGCCTGTAATCCTAGCTATTCAAGAGGCTGAGATCTGAGGATCACAGTTCAAAGCCAGACCGGGCAGGAAAGGTCGTGAGACTCTTATCTCCAATTAACTACCAGAAAATCCAGAAATGGCACTGTGGCTCAAGTGATAGAGTGCTAGCCTTGAGCAAAAAGGAGCTCAGGTGTACCCAGGCCCAGTGTTCAAGCCCCAGGACTGGCAAAAAAAATACTAATACACTTATTACACTTATTCCAGTGATATTTATATCTAAGAAATGATATTCTTTCTTGTACTCACAAAATTCAATCATGTACTCTTTAATAATTAATAAGCAAAATAAAAAGACATTGCATGGTTCCTTACTGCT
This sequence comes from Dipodomys spectabilis, assembly GCF_019054845.1. Taxonomy (NCBI): domain Eukaryota; kingdom Metazoa; phylum Chordata; class Mammalia; order Rodentia; family Heteromyidae; genus Dipodomys; species Dipodomys spectabilis. The sequence continues at coordinate 861,471 of NW_024870824.1, forward strand.
TCAAAAGAAAAATTCTACAATGCAATATGTAACCCACTAATTAATAACCTACTTAACTGTACTTTTTAAATTGTCAAGATGATGTTCAGAGGGGTTACAGCTGCATAAGTAAGATAGTAAATACATTTCTTGTCAAACTTGTTAACCCCTTCCCTCATTTTTAACTGTAGTTTTCCAAACTATATTCTATAAACATGATCACTTTGAAATGTCTTTGCCTCAACAATACCAAATGACCCTTAATTTCCAAGAATGCCATATATTTTTCTGTTCTTCCAATTTGTCCTCTTGTTCCCTGTGCCTGGACTGCTCATTCTAACTCCCTTACCACACCGGAGAATTGCTATCCACCCTTCAAGACCCAGGCCCCAGCTCCGGCTCCTGCAAAGCCTTTTCTTCTGCAGAAAATGTTGACTATCCCACATCAGTGTTCCTATAAAACATAGATCATCCTAGAGCACATTATTACAAGCTAAAGGATAGAGCTAACCTAACTGGGCTCAGAATCTTAGCCCTACTTATGTGTAAGCCATGTTATTTAACCACTACAATTTCATTCTCTTAGTTGGAGAAATGAAAATATTAGCACCTTTCTTGTGTGTGTGTGTGTGTGTGTGTGTGTGTGTGTGTGTGTGTGTGTGTGCACGTGCATACGCACGCACACATGCACATGCTGGGCCTGGGCACTGTCCCTAGCTTGTTTTGCTCAAGTCTAATGCTTTACCACTTGACGCAAAGCTCCATTTCCAGCTTTTTGGTGGTTAATTGGAGATGAGTCTCGCAGACTTTTTCTGCCCAGCCTAGCTTTGAACCATAATCCTTAGATTTCAACCTCCTGGGTAGCTATGATTACACACATGAGCCACCTGCACCTGACACCTTTTGTGAATTTTTAATAGTTAAATGAAAAATTGTATGATGAGTGCTCAGCATAATGCTTAATGGTATTAAAGGCTCAATACATTTGGGTTGTTACCACTATAGTATGGCACACATTAAATTTCAATTCATGTTTCATGGTTCTGAGAATTACTTGCATTTTAACTGGGAACAAAGGCAAAGAAGTAAAAGTGACACTGGTAGAATTTCAGTCATCATGGATACATGTTTTGTCTCCTCTCAAGCTTGGCTCTGAGTATTAATATTAAAATAGCTAATAAATTAGCAGGTAGGTAAAAGAACAGAGTTCATTTATTCACAAGACTATTTGTCAAAAGTGGAAATGAGAAGATTTTTCTCCAAATGAAAAGTAAATATTAATGTGATGAAATAAAATAACTATTAAGTGGTTATAAGAAGAAGAAACTATTTCAATTTTTTAAAGAAAAAAATGCCAGAAAGAATCCTTTTGAGGGGCTGGTAATCTTGACATCTCTTTGGATCAGAAGGATGAGATGAAAGGGGCCATAGACTGAGATACTCCACAATCTGGGTTTGGATCCAGCTCTGAGCTTACTGTGCAGGGCACATTCATGCCATCTGCTCATGGCGATGATAACATCCATTCTCCCTAGTCCACAACAGGGAGGAAGACAAACTGAGATCAGGTCTGTGAAGACAATGTTGGATCGTTGAAGAAAGCAGAAATGCATGATGTATATATTTTCATGGCTTTCCATTTGAATAAGAAATAGTCAAGCACGTGTCAGAGCAGCAATGGAAGATATAATTGATTCTGCTTATGTAAATGTGGTGTTTTTCTTCTCAGCTTTCCAAAAAACTCAAAAGGAAGTCATAAGACTAAAAAGTCATTTTAAGAAATTTTTTGCGGGGGGAGTAAAAATGATTTTTCTTTTTTTGGAACTAAGAGAACATTTAAAAAAAAAATCCCTCTAAGAGAACTAATATTTAACATGAAGAAACTAAGAACTACAAGCTAGGATCTAGCTTCTTCACAAGTCCTTCTAGATGTCTTTGGGATAGGTTGAAAAACTTCTAAAACTCAGTAAGTAGAAATTTATTTGGAATATTCTCGTAGTTATATTTTTCTCAGCTTTTATTGGGAAGGACAACCCAATGGGACTTATTTTCTTAAAATTTTCAGATATTAAAAAAAAATCACATGCAGAAGGCAGCTCCCCATAAATAGGATCATTCTCAGAAGGCATTTCATTTCAACAGAGATGCATAATGTAGATGACCATCCTGTTCTCCATCTTAAACAAGACCTTCTAATTCTAGACACTTCTTTTTTTATTATTATTATAGCTCAAAGATCAAAATCACTTCACAATTTGAAACAAAAGCGAATGGATGTTTGTAATGCTAAGGACTACTGTGGAAATAGGCAAAATAACACAAGGCCTTTGGACCTGTGAGAAAAATCAATCTGATGGAAAATTGACAAACTTGTTTAACATGAGACATTAGAGCCAAGGGCTGATCAGAGATATCCACTGAGACCCCAGTGAAGTTCTTACCTATTGCCTTCATCCGTTCAATTACCCAACATCATCGCAAAAGGATCTTTCTTTTGTTTTGTTTGTTTTCGAAACCAATCATCGCTTTAAATGAACTTTTTGTCATTTTATTTTAAATTCCAATTTCTTTCTCCTCATTCTTTCCTTTATACTAAATTATTAAAATCACCAACTGCTCTGCAATCAAAAATATTTCAGAAAGCAGTGATGCCAAATTTGGAATGACTAAAGTGAAATCAGACAGAAGGAAAGATATTTTGAACATTTCTACGCTTGGTGCATTGTTTAAGGATATGGCAACAAGTAATTAAAATTGACTACTTTGCTTTTCCCCATGAAACTAATGAAAGGCTCTGTGTCTGGCCTCATTAGAGCTTAATTCAGACCAGCGAGACATCAGAGTGAAATGAAACACACTAATATATTTTACAAATGCATTGATTTTTTTCATTTCTAACTATCCTTTAAAAATTTTTAATGAGCTCTAGAAGGAGGTTAATCCATGTAAAATATGGGTTTTGATTTGGGAACTCAAAATCAAGGCAACTTAGAGAAAAGATGGAGGTATTAAATATATTTTTTAAAATAATCTAAGAATTATTTTAGATTTTACTGTCACATAAATGGACCTCCACGTATTATAAGCATCTAAATTCTGACCTACATGCTTTTCCTTTGCCATCATTTATATCCACAGATAAAAGTATATGCAGGGCCACACAGGGGAAACAAAATTACTCCCCACTTACACACATAGATGTACCACGACCACTGGCCTTGTCTTATGGTGTGGGATGTTCTCTGAGCAGACAATTTCTGGGCCATCAATTTCTGCTCAATACCCATATGCTCCTTTCCTGTCTTCTTTTATTATACTGCATTTATTTCAATTCCATTGAATCTAACAGTTGGTTTCAAACAAACTTAAGTATTTTTGTTAGTGGGGCTATGGCACAAGTGGTAGAGTGCTAGCCCTGAGCACAGAGAGACCCAGGGACAGTGCTCAGGCCCCGAGTTCAAGCCCTACAACCAAAACAAAAACAAAAAAGATGTTAAGAATTTTTATGTTTGGTGCTTCAGATGCAAAGATCAGAGCTGCTCTTGAAAACACTATGAAATAATAAATCTTTTAAAACGTCTTCATAACCGAGACCTTCTATTCCAGGCAACAATAAGCAGATTGTTTAGTAGGTGCATCCCAAAGTAGGCTTTATTTTAAAAAGAAGAAATAAAGTAAATGGCTAATTGGAAATCAATTCAATTTTTCCTATGGAAAAGGAAAATATCGGCCATGGTGGTAGTAGTTAAGTGGATAGCCAAATAACTCTGAATGCGGTTGAAATTCCCTAAAGTGGTAAGAGAAAGTACAAAGAAATGTATATACAAGGTTGTAAACATTAACTATTTTAGATGTGTTTTACATGTGTGTTTAGATAAAATATAGCACCTGTATGTGTGTTTTATATATATATATTATATATATATGTATGTACTTTTTTTCTAAAGGTGTATAAAAATACTTCAAATATTACATTGTTTGGACCTATGAGATCAGTCTTATTGATCTTGGTTTTTATAAGTTAGGAAACAAGGTTTGGTGAGATCAAGCAACTCCCCAGGATCCATTAGGTGAGTAGCAGTGGCGCAAGACCAGAATCCAGGGCTCCTGATGTAAAAACTCATCTCCTTCTGCCTTCCCTATCTCAGGGGTAATACAAGCAATCTATTGCACTGAAGTATTGCATTTTATTTGAAATTAGAATGAAATGTTCAGGACTAGGAATGGCTTAGTGGTAGAGTGCTTAACTAGCATGCATGAGGCCCTGGGTTTGATTCCTTGGTGTCACATAAACAAAAAAATAAAATAAAATTGAAAGAAAAAAATAACTATTAAAATTTTTTAAAAAGTAAAATGTTTACCTAGAACCTCCCACTGTTCTTGATATATTTCATGTCTTCCTTGTGACTTTAAAGAGTTAATGAATCTTGAAAAGAATGAATTTCTCCTGAAGTAGATTTTTTGGCAGTGAGAAAGCAGCTGGTTAGTCATACATTACTCGATTGACGAGTTATTGGCTTCATTTCTACATAATGACCATCATTAAAAAATTTTCCCCTTCAATTGACAGATTTGAGAAATCAACATCGTGATTAATTAGGAAAGAAAAAGAAGCTGCTGCTCAAATACAAAGAAAAGTTGGTAAAGAGTGGATCAGTTCTGTTTGGACATGAGTCATTTGAGGAGTTTTCATTTGATTTGTTGGTTTGTTGGATTAAATGAAGAAGCAAAAATGTTTCAAGCCCAATTAAGACCTTCGATATACACAGTTTACAAATTTTGCCAACCATTTTGTACAAAAAAATTAGAGTTTTTAAGAAAATTATTTTGAAGTAGATATTATTTCTTCTCTAAGGAACCAAATGAGACTCTAGGAATCAAAACTGTTAGCAAATGAGCAGTGTAACAATTAAAACATCCGGATTCCAATCTCCTGCTGAAAATAAAGGCATGTATACACTCCAATTGCTTTGCTGAGTGTTAGAAGTGAATCCATTGTGTCTGGCTGCATAAATACAGTATCTCCAGCTATTTCTAGGTTCACAATACGTCTTCTGTATGAAGACTTACCCTTGCCCTCTCTGCTGAACTCCCTATCATTTGCACTACACACATAGTTTATTACAGTACCAGGCAATGGTGACATATTACTTTTTACATTGGGAGTAGAATATTGCACTTTCCCACATGTTACCAAACTGCAAACTTTGTTCGCTCTCCTGGGAAATTTGTGATGGTGTGAAGTGAACTCCTGTCACCATTCAACCGATTGCAAAAATAGTCTAGCTCTTGCTAAAGACTCACATCAGATCTTGAAAGATTGGGCTGATCAAATCAATATCTTGAACAAGCTTAGTTGTAGTAAATCTTTTTCAATGTGTGAAATGGATATAAAGTATTTAAGTGAGTAGAATTAGCTGTCTTGTTTCAATGTATTCTTTCTAGCCCATCCTTTGGTTTGGATTTTTGTAAGTATGAAAAGTCACAGTTAAATGTAGCCAAAAACCTACACTGGCCTCAGGTGAGTACTGAACTGGCCATAACTAAGTGTTGAGAAAAGAGAAGGTTTTAAGAGACCTACTACTCTAGATTCTCAACTGAACTCATTTGCTTAATTGTGGGTTGCCTTAGGCAACCTTCCTAAATTAAAGTCTTTGTTTCCTTCTATGCAAATAGAGGCAATAATGTTTATATCACAAGCTTGAGAAGTACTGGTACTTAGCCAGCACTCTCAATGTTAATTTACTTTCTTTTCTTCCCTGGACTCACTATCCTTTCTTCCAGCATAATCTACCTGCTTCACATTTCTATATTATTCCACACTTGAATGTTATCTGCACTTGTCTAAGTGCTAATCTATGAGTTTGGGTTCTGTATTCATGGGTCTATCACTGAATATTAAGACGAGCAATGATTTTTTTGTGGTTACCTTTAAGAACTACAAAAGATTTCTTTTTTATATTATTTAGTGTAGGTTATTTTGACCTATATATGTATTTTTAACAGCATTGGGATTTAACTTAAGGCCTTGAATGTACTAGGTGGGGATTCCACTTACTGAGTAATGTCCCTCATCTCTCATTTTTCAACCCTTTAATAGCCATTTATATTTCTAGCTGGTAAAATCAATAAATAATATTCTATTTACAGCAGGATTTTGCTGTAAAAAAAATTAAAAAACAAAGCCTACATTAGTTACAATATGCCATATATATATATATATACAAGTGTCTTCTAGGCTGGGTGTGGGTGGCTCACACCTGCAATCCTAGCTACTCAGGAGTCTGAGATCTGAGGATCATGGTTCAGAGCCAGCCTGGGCAGGAAAGTCTGTGAGACTCTTAACTCCAATAAACCACTAGAAAACCAAAAGTGGCACTTTGGCTCAAGTGGTAGAGCACTAGCCTTGAACTGAAGAGCTGAGGGACAGAGCCCAGGCCCAGAGTTCAAGCCCCACAGCTGACCAAACAAAAAAATAAAATCAAAAAGAAGTGTCATCTACAAATGGACTCACATATTAAGGAGATTATTAAATTTTAAGTGGGAAAAATTAAGAAGAAAATATCTGTAAAAGATGCATCAGCTTAATCTTACTGAGAGTCATGTTTACATAAATTTATTTTTTCTTTTTTTTTCTTTTTTTTTTATTGTAAAGCTACTATACAGAGGGTTACAGTTACATGAGTGAGGTTATGAGTACACTTCCTCTTGAACATTGTTACCCCTTCCATTGTTTTCCCCCTACCATCCCCTCCCTCCCTCCCTTCCCCGAGGTTCTTTTTTTTTTTTTTTTTTTTTGATTGTGATTAAATGATTACATAATTTCAAAGTCACAAGTTCATTCTAACTTCCCTGGAGCAAATTGTCTACCACAGTCTGTAATATATAACAGTGTTCACATGTTATATACCATATTTGTGATCAGCAGCATGAGGATATTTAGTAGTGGTTCAACCAGATGAGCGGGAGTTCTTTGTTTCTTAAGTCCTGTTAGTTTTGTCGTATCACCTAACCTTTTGGATTTAGCATCCACTTATCAGGGAGACCATGTACCGTTTGTCTCTTCGTTCTTGGCTTACCTCGCTCAACATGATTCCTTCTAGCTCCATCCATTTCCCTGCAAATGCCATTATTTTGTCATTTCTAATGGCTGCATAATATTCCATTGTGTATAGATACCACAATTTTTGGATCCATTCATCTGTGGTGGGGCACCTAGGTTGTTTCCATATCCTAGCTATTGTGAACAGTGCTGCAATAAACATGGAGGTGCACGTGTCCTTGTATATTGGTTCCTGTTGTTCAGGGTAGATGCCTAGAAGTGGTATGACTGGGTCGTAAGGGAGGTCAATCTTTAGCTTTCTAAGGACCCTCCAGACTGCTTTCCAAAGTGGTTGTATAAGTGTACATTCCCACCAGCAGTGTAATAGGGTTCCTCTTTCTCCACATCCCCTCCAGCATTTGTCGTTGGCTGATTTGTGGATGTGGGACATTCTGACTGGGGTAAGGTGGTATCTCAGGGTTGTCTTTATTTGCATTTCCTTCACCACCAGGGATGATGAACATTTCCTCATGTGTTTCTTTGCCATTTTTATTTCTTCATTTGAGAAGTCCCTCTTTAGTTCCCTTGCCCATTTAGTAATTGGTTTGTTAGGTTTGGGAGGGATTAGTTTCTTGAGTTCCCTGTATATACAGGATGTTAACCCCTTGTCTGATATATTGCTGGTAAATATTTTTTCCCAATTAGTTGGTTGTCTTTCTAGCTTAGTTGCGATAGATTTAGCTGTGCAGAAGCTTTTTATTTTAAGGTAGTCCCATTTGTCGAGTCTCTCTCCAACTTGTTGTGACCCTGGGGCTCTGTTCAGGAAGTTCCTTCCTGTGCCTATTAGTTCAAGTGTCTCTCCTACTCTGTCCTGCAGTAGTTTCAGAGATTCAGGTTTAATGTTAAGGTCTTTAATCCATTTTGAGTTGATGTTGGTGCATGGTGATAGGCTGGGGTCCACTTTTAGTTTTCTGCATGTGGCTGCCCAGTTTTCCCAGCACCAGCGGTTGAAGAGGCTGTGTTTCTTCCATTGTATGTCTTTGGCTCCTTTGTCGAATATCAGCTGGCTGTGGGCCTGTGGATTTATATCTGGATCTTCTATTCTGTTCCATTGGTCTTCGGGTCTGTTTTTGTGCCAGTACCATGCTGTCTTTGTGATTATAGCTCTGTAGTAGAGTTTGAAGTTTGGCATGGATAGCCCTCCCATATTGTCTTTATCCCCTAGAATTGTTTTGGCTATTCTAGGTCTTTTGTTGTTCCATATAAATTTTTGGACTGTTTTCTGTATTTCAGTGATGTACGTCATTGGGATTTTAATAGGAATTGCATTGAATTTGTATATTAGTTTTGGAAGTATCACCATCTTTACTATATTAAGTCGGCCTATCCAGGAGCATGGGAGGTCTTTCCATTTCCTAGTGTCTTCTGCAATTTCTTTCTTTAACTTTTTATAGTTCTCATTAAATAGTTCTTTTACATCTTTGGTTAGGTTAATTCCTAAATATTTTATTTTTTGGGAGGTTATTGTGAATGGGGTTGCTCCCTTTATTTCCCTCTCTTCCTGTGCGTTATCAGTGTATAGGAAGGCAACTGATTTTTGTGGGTTTATTTTGTATCCTGCTATTTTGCCGAAGTGACTTATGATTTCTAAAAGTTTGGGGATGGAGTTTTTGGGATCGTGGAGGTATAGTATCATGTCGTCTGCAAAAAGGGATAGTTTCACTTCTTCTTTCCCTATGCGGATCCCTTTAATGTCTTTTTCTTGCCTTATTGCCCTGGCTAAGGGTTCTAGGACTATGTTGAAGAGGAGTGGAGACAGTGGACATCCTTACCTTGTTCCTGTTTTTAGGAGGATTGGTTGTAGCTTTTCCCCATTAAGTATAATATTGGCTATTGGTCTGTCATAAATGGCTTTTATTGTTTTTAGAAATGTTCCTTCTATTCCTATTTTCTCCAGAGCTTTTAGCATGAATGAATGTTGAATTTTATCAAAGGCCTTTTCTGCATCTGTGGCGATAATCATGTGATTCTTGACCTTGGCTCTGTTGATATGCTGGATTACATTTATTGACTTACGTATGTTAAACCATCCCTGTGTCTCTGGGATGAAGCCTACCTGATCATAGTGTATTATTTTTTTTATGTGTTTCTGGATTCTGTTAGCTAGAATCTTGTTAAGGATCTTTGCATCTGTGTTCATCAAGGAGATTGGCCTGTAATTCTCCTTTTTGGTTGGGTCTTTGCCTGGTTTGGGGATGAGTGTGATATTGGCTTCGTAGAATGAGTTTGGGATAGCTCCCTCCTTCTCTGTTTCTCTGAAGAGCTTGAGGAGTATGGGTATTAGTTCTTCTTTAAAGGTCTTATAGAATTCTGCTGTGAATCCATCTGGTCCTGGGCTTTTTTTTGTTGGAAGACTTTTGATAGCTTCCTGTATCTCATTATAGGATATTGGCTTATTTAATTGGTTAACTTCTTCTTTGCTCAGTTTGGGTAACTTGTATTTCTCTAAAAATGCATCCATTTCCGCCAGATTTTCTTCCTTTAGAGAGTATAGCTTTTGAAAGTAGTCTGTTAGAATTGTTTGGATATCTTGGGTACGTGTTGTGATGTTTCCCGTGGCATCCCTAATCCTATTAATATGGGTTTCCTCTCTTCTTTTTTTAATTAATCTTGCCAACGGGCCATCAATTTTGTTTATTTTTTCAAAGAACCAGCTTTTTGTTTGGTTTATTTTGGTTATGGTTTTCTGATTTTCTAATTGGTTAATCTCTGCTCTCAATTTGGTTATCTGGCTTCGTCTAGTAGCTTTAGGTCCCATTTTTTCTTGTTTTTCTAGCTGTTTTAGTTGCAACATGAGATTATTTACTTGGTCTGTCTCCATTCTCTTGATGTGGGCACTGAGGGCAATAAATTTGCCCCTCAGGACTGCTTTTGCTGTGTCCCACAAGTTTCTTTGTGAGGTGTTTTCATTTTCATTGAGTTGTAGGAAATGCTTTATTTCTTCTCTGATCTCTTCTGTTACCCAGGCCTTGTTAAGGAGTGTGCTGTTCAATTTCCATGTATTAGAGAAATTTCTGCGGTATGCTTTGTTATTGAGAGCTAGCTTGATTCCACTGTGGTCAGATAGGATACAGGGGATTATGTCGATCCCTTTGTATTTGCTTAAGTTCCTTGAATGAACTATGATATGGTCTATTTTGGAGAAAGTTCCATGAGCTGCTGAGAAGAATGTGTACTGTGTTGTTTTAGGGTGAAATACTCAGTAGATGTCAGTTAATTCCGCTTGAAGTATGGCCTCACTTAATTCGGTAGCTTCTTTGCCAATCCTCTGGTTGGTAGACCTGTCCTTTGGTGAGAGTGGCGTGTTAAAGTCTCCTAGTATTATCGTATTGGGATCTATTTTATTCTGTAAGTTTGAGAGCATTTGTTTAACATATCTGGGTGCACCAATATTTGGGGCATATAAGTTGATGATGGTTATATCCTCCTCTTGGATTGTTCCCTTTATTAATATGTAGTGTCCGTCTTTGTCTTTCTGTACTGATTTTAATGAAAAGTTTATTTTGTCAGATATCAGGATAGCTACACCTGCTTTCTTATTGGGGGAATTTGATTGGTAGATCCTTTTCCACCCCTTCACTCTGAGTTTGTTTGTATGTTTGGCTGAGAGGTGGGTCTCCTGAAGGCAACAGATGGATGGGTCTTGTTTTCTGATCCAGTCCTCAGTTCGTTTTCTTTTAATTGGCGAATTCAGCCCATTTATATTAAGAGAAAGTATAGAGAGATGCATTGTTGTCCCTGCCATTCCGTTTTCCTAAGTTTTTCTTCTTTCCTTTCCTCCTGTGCTTGCTCAGTTAGACTTTGAGTAATGCCTGTTTGGGGCAGGTCCCAGTTCCTGGTTGCTTTCTTCAGGTTGTGTCCCCCCTCTTAGAATTCTTTGTAATGCTGGCTTAATGTTTATGTATTCATTTAGTTTTTCTTTGCTATTAAAAGTTTTCAGTTCTCCATCGAATGTGAATGCTAGCTTTGCCGGGTATATCAGTCTGGGTTGGCAGTTATTGGCTCTCAGGGCTCGTATGGTGCTTTCCCAGGCTTTTCTTGCATTCATTGTTTGTGTGGAGAGATCTGCAGTGATTCTAATTTTTTTCCCGTTGTAGTATAGCTCCTTCTTCATTTTTGCTGCATGCAGGATTGTTTCCTTATTATTCAGATCCATCATTGTTACTATTATGTGCCTAGAAGTGTTTCTCCTGGGATCTTGCTTGTTGGGTGTTCGATAAGCTTTTGTGATGTAGTTAAGATGGTCGTTTTTGAGGTGGGGAAAATTTTCATTGACTATCTTGTTAAATAGGTGTTGCATTCCCTTGCTCTGGAATTCCTCACCTTCGTCCACTCCGATTATGCGAAGGTTAAATTTTTTAGCATTATCTGCTTGCTCTTGAATTTCCCTTTGGTTTAATTTGAGTGATTTTTCCATATCTGTCACTTTTTGGTCCAGTTGGTGTGTTCTGTCTTCTGTATCTGACACTCTACCTTCCATTTCATTCACTCTGTTGACCGTGGCTTCTATTGTGGTTTGCATGGTGGAAATGGATCCCTTTATGGATTCAATGTTGGTTCTCAGAGTACTGATCTCACCTCTCAATGAGGTGAGATCAGTATGCATTACCTCTAATTTGGCGTTTATCTCACTTCTTACTGAGGTTTGTGCAGCTTCTATTTTTGCATCCAATTTTTGTTTGATATCCTGTATATCTTTTGATAGTTCATCCTTGTGCTCTTTCAATTTCTGATCCATTTCTCGCTTTATTTCTTGAGTCATTGCCTCCAGCAACCCTTGGATGTAGTTTTTGCCTTCCATTCCTGCTTTGCTCCCACTGGGGCTCTCCCCTGCGTGGCTGCTGGCTTTTGAGGTGAGCTTGCTGTCCTGGGTAGTGGTAAACCTTGTGATTTTTCTCTGTGATTTTCGCATGGGGGTTCAGGAGACTGCTCTTCAATCTTGTTTTGGTGTGTCTGTCTTTGCTTGGTTGCTGATTCTGTATTGGTAGAGAGAGTCTGTGCCTGATCTGGATTCTGTTGGGAGCCTATTTCCAGCTGCTATTCTGACTTACTTAGGATTCTCAGCTCTCTGCTGTAGCAATTCCCGCCTTTGGAAGGGTTGAGCAGCCTAGACTGCTTGTGTTTGCTCCTGCGGGTGCTCTTGGGAAGATCAGATGCTCTGGATGCACTCTCCCAAATACTGGAGTCTGCTATGGGCTCCTGATGTGTTTTTGTTTGTTTGTTTTGGGCTGGTTGTGGGCTTGAACTCTAGGTTTGGGTGCTGTCCCTCAGCTCTTCAGCTCAGGGCTGGCACCCTACCATTTGAGCCACAGCCCCACTTCTGACCCTTTTTGCTTTGTTCAGGCGCCGGTCCCCGGGCCTGGTTCCGGCCCCAGCCTGGAGCGCGCTCGTTAGGCCTGTGCTAATGTGTATACCACCTTGGTTATGCAGCCTGGAGGACACAGTTCAAATTTCTTCTACTGTTGGTAGTCTTGACCCAGGGGCACTGATCCTGGCTTGAGCATTTAAGCTCCCTTCCAGGGGCGCTCTTGCTCTGGCCTGGCCAGCAGAGTGTGCTCCACCGGCTGGTGGAGCTCTCGAACAGTTCCCAGTTTTAGTGGGTCCTGTGGTCCGGGTGTTGGGGTAGGGAGTCTAGGTCAGGGTCTGGGGATTCCCTCCAGCTCTGGTCTCCCTTGATGGATTCCCTGTCCCCTGATGGGTACTCACCCTGTAGGTCGTCAGTTGTTGTTGCAGTCCGAGTTCAGTTGGGTGGTTGTGGGCTGGGTTGGGCGGCCCCCCGCCGGGTCGTTGCGATCGCGATTGGGCGGGTGGTCTGCGGACAGGTCCCTTTGTGGCGCTGCTGGTGCTGGGCGGCTTTGGCGGGATGGAGCCTCTCCGCTCCAGTGGAGAGTGATGGGTGGGGTGGGATCCTCCTGGAGACTCCCGGCTGGTAGGTTTCTCTGTTCCTGGCGATCCGCTGTTCTGCAATCCGGTACCTGGTGATCTGCAAGCAGCCCCCTGTGTCTCTGTGGCTCCGGCAGCCCCCGCCGGGCCGGCTGGCCGGCGGCTTGGCGCACTGCCGCGTGGCCAGTAAAGGTTGGGGGAGGGGTCTTCGCTCTTCTCTGTTCTGAAATTCTTCTTTTCCTCTCTTTCTTTTTTTTGTTATTTTCCACCTCTGGTTTTTCTCTGAGTGTTCGTCTTTTTGTTGTTTTCGGTCTCTTGGGGAGATTAAAGGTTGGAACTCGAACTCTCTTTTTGGTTGGAGAGAGCTGTGGCGTTTCCCTACTGCCCCGTCGCCATCTTGGTCCCCCCTCCTCAATTTATTTTTTCTTAAAGATAACAAGAACAAAGCTGAGCTCTGGTAGCTCAGGCTTATAGTCCTCACTGCTCAAGCAAGTGACATCTAAGGATTGTGATTCAAAGCCAGGCCAAGCTGAAAAGTTCTTAAGACAATTTCCTCCAATAAACCACCAAAAGGCCTGAAGTGGAACTGTAGCTCAAGTGGTAAAGTGCTAGCTTTGAACATAAAAGCTCAAAGACAGTGCCCAGACACAGACACACAGACACACACACACAGACACACACACAGACATACACAGACACACAGACACAGACACAGACAGACAGACAGACAGACAGACAGACACACACACACACACACACACACACACACACACACACACACGATACCAAGAACGAGTGTCAAAAAAACATGACAAACCATGGCAGGTAAAGTTCTTAAATTCACTACTATGTTGGTAATATGGCTTTGAAGAGTACATGCTTCTAAGCTACAACATTTCATAACATAAGATCAGACATCACCGTGTCTAGCATTAACCAGATTTGAAAAACTCCCAAAACTCATAATTTATTTGGGTTATTTATTCTGATATATTGTTAGCAAACGGGCACCAGGAGCTGTGTCAAAGGGATTATTTAAGGAACGACCTTTGCTTATTAGGTTATTCTATCTTTTTGGTGCAATCATACTTATTTTTTAAATACTCATCAATATATTTTGTTCCCATTCAAGTAGCCTGGCCACTTTAAGATAGCTCTGCATTGGAAGAATACTTAACAAGGCAAAGAGCAAAATTAGGTTCTTAGTACATCTTCCAAAAACGTGAGCTCCCAACAGATGATTTTCTTAAATGTGGCATATATATATACAATGGAATATTACTGAATCATAAAAGGTTGAAATGCTATAATTTACAGCAAAATGAATGGAATGGGGGACCTTTAATATTAAGCAAAATAAATCAGACCCAGGAACACAGATGTTACGTGTTCTCTCTCCTAGGCAAGCTTACAGTTTTGACCTGAATTTACAAGAGTGATACTAATAATTTAAAAAAAGTTAGGTGGAAAGGGCGTACAGAGACTTTGGAAAATGGGTGATAAGACACAGTTATATAAAAGTGATGTATAGTAGTAGAGTGAGTATAGGTCACAATAATTTATTTTATATTTTATGACTAAAAGAGAGGTGCTCAAAGTCTCCAAACACAAAATAATGATAGGAAGATGGAAATGTTAATTGTCCTAATTGGGCTGGTACACATAACATACATGTATTGAAAATCACAGTGTACCCTGTAAACATGTATATTTATTTTATGTTAAACAAAAACTGAAAAGAATGTGTAAGGAAATAAAACTATTTTTTTGGGGGGGGGTCCGGTCGTGGGGCCTGAACTCTGGGCCTGGGCGCTGTCCCTCAACTCTTCAGCTCAAGGCTAGCACTCTACCACTTGAGCTACAGCGCCACTTCCGGCTTTTTCTTTTTGCTTATGTGGTGCTGAGGAATCGAACCCAGGGCCTCTGGCATGCAAGGCAAGCACTCTCCCACTGAGCCACCTTCCCAGCCCAGGAAATGAAACTATTAACTACCCTGATTGTATCATTAATCTGTCTATCTATCTAGTACACTGTGCCCTATGAGCATGCACAGTTAAAAGTATAGACAACATTAAAAAAAAAAAAAAAGAAGCAAGCTGACCCTTAAGTCTCCTCATGGGAAACAATGAAAAAAGGTTGGGGAGTTGAATTTATTCCTTTCTATCAACTTCTTAGACTAGAAAAATGTGCCTGAATTGGGCAAAGGTGGGAGAATCAGATAAGAACTCATGAGAAGATAGAGAATTAGAGGTGTTAGCTATATGTTAGTGTTTGGCACTGAGTCCTGGGAGAGCTCTATGGAAACAGAAAATCCAAGTGGGACAGCGCTTGGAGAGGTTTTTGTGTCTCAGCATAGCACATAGTAAGGGAAACGAAGTTATACTACTGCAGAACTATGATTTCATTTTCAAGCATGGCACCAAAGAAGCTGAGAAAGCTGCTTGACTTCAGAGTCCCAGTGAGTAGAAACAAAGGATCTGGTGGAGGCAGAAGGGCTGACGGATTGGTAAGCAGAAACCTGAGTGGCAGATATCACAAAGACTCAAAGCATTTCCTTCTCCCCATCCCACACTGTCCTTCTGTGACCTTTCTCTAAATCACCACACTGCAAATGCCACCCTAGAAAGAATGGAGCCATAAATGAATGGAAAACACGCTTCCTCCATCACTTCCCAGCCAGTGCTTAGTATAAAATTAACCAGAGCCAAATAAAAATGACTACAATTACTTCCTATCTGATTTGTGAGGTACACTCTTCCCCAAGCCTAACCCCAAGTCCAGACAGGAAACTAGATAGCCTGTCTGAGAAAGATAACAAAGATGAGGCAAGAACATCTCCCATGGTCAGAATTGCAGCCCTCTCCTCTTATCCCAAGTCTCATTTACAGTTCTGTTTAAGTGTTGAAGCTGAGAGAAAAGAAGCAATGTCAGAGGGAATCGGGGCCTTTAGTACTGTGCACTGCAGTTCGTTCTTGAAGCAGACTAACTCTGCTGCAGTGTCTAAAAAGGAAGAGCAGCTCCTGGCTCTCAGTGCCTCACATTCAGGAACTTCAGTAACAAATTCCTTTCACATTTGTTCCAAAGACTCTTCTTACACCTGAGGGTGAGGCTCTGAGTTTTTCAAGTGTTCAGCGCAGTCTTTGGAGAAAGACACAGAGTTTCCATTCCAAAGCAGGAGCAGAGGGAAACGAAGCCTTGTGCACATTAAGGTTTTCTTGCTAGGACTGGAGCTATGTCGGGTTTCGCAGAAGGTGTCTTTAGATGAGCTGAGGACTTAAACAGTTCAACTGGAGCCAGGAACCATCTGACTTCGGAGGGGAGAGCCTTTGCTCTTTAGAATATTCACCAGCCAAACCAAAAAGATTTCTTATCACGAAACTGGAATAATGTGGCTTTATTTTACAATACGGCATAAGTGTGGGTCACTAATACCTAAAGAGGCTGACAGGTGAGCCCTCTATATCCCAGGGAGGAAGTAGAACTGGCTGGATTTTAAGCAAAAACCCTGTGATGACAAAAACAAATACTTTAGGGCTGGCCAAGAGCAAGTAGATAAATAAAGAGGGAAAGACAGACTTTCTGGTGTGGCTGCCAGAGGTAAGGATTGATTGCTTTGCATGTGGCATGGGAGAAGTTGTATATAATACACTTCACATTTTTGCCGCTAATCACACCTTTTCTGGCGCAAAGGGGGAGTGCTCTGATCTAGCTGATCAATGCCAAGCCTGGGCATATAAAGGAAATACATTCTCTTTGGACAGCCTCCCATTAATTTGTGGTCATAATGAAATCACTTGTCTTGTCTTGGGATTCTTTTCTGAGTGTGGGAAGGAAGAGCAAGAGTATCTCCTGGGTTCTGCATGGTGCCCTTAAACCTTAAGTTAGGACTTTCTAAGGTGCAAGTCTACCTGTAATATTTCAAAGACACCTGGAAGGCGCCTGCGCCTGTCTTCTCCAATTGCTCCCAGGTGCTCAGAGCTCCTTTTAAATAAATTCACTCTTTTTCCCCCCACTGTCAGAGAGAAAAGATCTCATATTAAGGTGTAAATGACTGATATCAGTTTCTTTCCAAGAGATAGGTTTTGATAAAAGGAATACGGGAGAAACATGGTTATTATTGATAGCTGAAATAACACTTCAGAGAAGGGAAGGGTGTGCCATATTGTGGGAAATGATGAAAAATGGCAAGAGCAAGGTTGCCAAAATCTGCCACTTCATCATTTTTGGACAGGGCCAGGCTTATCCAAAAATAATAAAATGGCTTTGCTGAGGTATATAGTAATATAGTTAGGAATAACCTACTGTTGAGAGGTTTTATATGCCCCATGTTATTAACCACAGTGTCTGTAAAATTTTCACCAAAACACCTAAAAACATTTGATGGCTTCTAGCTTTCTGTTTCTGGATTTTTCAGCCTTCATATAAAATACAGCCCTAAAATCTGTTGGACCAAACTCCCTGCTGATCATGGAGGGCAGTGGTCAGAAATTACCAGTTACTCTGGACCTTTGGCAAATGAAAGACCCAAATTATTTTGAGTCAAGAAGTCTTTTCATCATAA
Source organism: Dipodomys spectabilis (assembly GCF_019054845.1). Lineage (NCBI taxonomy): Eukaryota > Metazoa > Chordata > Mammalia > Rodentia > Heteromyidae > Dipodomys > Dipodomys spectabilis. The sequence goes on from NW_024870824.1 coordinate 878,996, forward strand.
CTATACCAATCCACCCTAAAGTTTCTACTTAACACAACCCCAATCAAAGTGCTAACAGTCCTAATTTGGTAGTATACAAGCAGATTTTAAAGTTCATATGGAAAAATGGACAAGCAAAATAATCTGGAAATTTCTTTCTTTCTTCACCTTCCTCCCTTCCTTCTTTATGTTCTTTTTTCTCTTCTGTCTTTTCTTTCTTCTTTCTTTCTTTTTTTTCTTTCCTTCTTTCTTTCTTTCTCTTTCTTTCTTTCTGTCTCTCTCTTTTTTCTCCCTCTTTCTTTCTTTCTTCCTATCTTTCTGTCTTTGGTGGGGCGGAATTTTTGGAGAAAGGGGATTTATTACATGGCATCCATGGGACCATAGCATTTCAGTACATCTTAAGCCATCTTCAGGGGTACAGACATTGGCTTCAGAATTAATGCAGAGAATTGAGGGGCAGGAATTGAGAAGGTATGCATAGTTAAGACATTCCAAGCTACAAGTATAATTGGTTGATCATTAGTTCAGTCTTTGTTTCTGGCAAAGTCATATTATTATTTGAACAAGTTGCCTGGTAGGTGAGCTCCTGAGTTTTGGGGCTGTTTCCTTTAAGATGATAAGAAGACATTGCCTGTTTGAGGGATAGTTTGCCTTCCACACAAGATACATATCAGTGAAATTTTTCTTTTTTGAGTTCAAGTGATTGTAAAGTGGCTGGAGCAGAGAATAACTCAGATCAAAGGGCATACATACATTTTTTAATAACTTGTGAATTTCTGAGGGACAATTGGCCAGGGCAGGGCTGTTAAAGTCGATTCCTAGCAGATATTGGAACATAATAAAACATCTCCTCATTTAAACCATGTGGTGCTGACACATAAATAGATCATTGGAATAGAATAAAGATTCTAGGAGAACAATACAATGCACATGAATTTAGTAGATGATAAAAATGGACATTTGTACATGGCATTGAGACAATTGAGTGTCATATGGCATATGGTAAAGGATTAAATTAGATCTGTATTCAGCACTATTCCACAAGATTAATGTTCTAAATGTGAAAGTAAGTACAAAGAAAACACATGGAGAATTCTTTTGCTTCTTAGTTTAAGGAAGGTCTTTCAGGCTAAAACTAGAAGTTCAGAACTCATAAAGAGATTGATAAATTTTATAACATACGAGAAAATGCATACCCTCTTCCATGCAAAAGTGGCAAAAAGAAAGTCAAAAGAGAAAAAAATAATTGCAACTCATGTAGTATAGGCAAAGTGTTAATTTCTCTATATAAAGAACTCCTAGAAAAGAGAAAAAGACTAAAAATCTAAATATAAAACTGCACAAATGACACGAGCAAATGCTTTGTAGGAAAAGAAACACAAATGCCAAACGCACATCAAGATTATCAGTGTCACTCATTATAAGAAGAAAGCAAATTAAAACCATATGTAGGGGTCACCTCTCCCTAAGAGACTAACAAAATCCAAACATTCAACAACAAATTCCAGTGGTGAGGCTGGGGAGAGTTATTCTCCTTCACTGTTGGTGGGACTGACAAATGGTGAACTCTTGCCATAGGTAATTGACAGTAACCTTGGAAATAAGAACACATCTACCACGTTTCCCTGTTTAGCCATAATGGAGAAGAAAAAAATCAATTTGTTCCCTCATCCTAAATAATAGTAACAATGAAGAGAGTAAAATATTTGAGGCAAAAGTTTTCAGGATTTGGACAGGCAACAAAAGACAGATGATTAATTTTATGTGTCAACTTGACTGGGCCACCAAGGGTTCAGATACTTGATCAAATTTCATCTGAGGTGAATCTGTAAGGATGTTTCTGAATGAAATTCACATTTAAATAGGCAGACTGAGTAAAGCAGATAATCTTTCTTGCCTCTCAGGTGGAGTGGGGCTCTTTGAAGATTTGAATAAAATGAAAAGGCCACGTAAGGAAAATTTTACTCTCTCTCTTCCAATCTTGTCTAGGATGTCATGCGTGTTTTCCTTGCCTTTAAACTTGAACCGAAAATCAGATCTAAGTGGGTCTTGAACTTGTCAACTTTTAGACTGGAATGACACTGTGCAGTCTCCATCTTGTCTACTGGTATTTTGAGTTTCTTAGCCTCCATAATCACTTGAACAATTCCTTGAGCTTCTTTCTTCATATGTATGTGTCATATAGGTGATTCTTCCTCTAGAAAACCCTGAATAATGTAGCCATGAACACAAAAGGCAGAGCAATAATTGAAAAATCCTGCTGTCTACAAAGAGTTTCCCACAAACAGCATAGCCATCTTGCTAACCAAAGAAAACTACTTCAAAATTCAGAAAGGCTAGGGAGGCTGGAATTCACAGAGCATGGTGCCAGCAAGGGAAGAGCTCCTGAGAGAGAACTGGAGATTGCAGGGTGCCCTCTAGTCTTTGTCTAAGAATTCTCTAGATCTACAAGTTCGTCTCGGTGCTGGAGCCCTCTTGGCAGAAGCTCCTTTCCAGATGGTCTTCTTGAATTTAAAGGCCCATTTTCATGTGAGAGGGCTCTAAACTCAACCCAGGGCTCCATTTTGTGAACAAGTTAAAAAATAAAGATTAGCTTCGTCAATAAGGTCAGTTTGGCTCTGTTGGACACAATGACAGACATACTTATCTCCAGTGAATTTCTGGGAGATTTTCAGAGGCTATTCCGTCTGCTGCTTCACCTGGAATGGACCTCATCTCCATGCATAATACAAATCAAATGTAACAGTGATAGTCGTAGATTTTTGAGTCGGGAAAATCAGGGGAGGCTTTAATCTGTCACATAAACTCTCTGAGTTTTTTCCTTCATCTTTTTAAAATAAAGTTGCTGCTATGATCTGAAAAACCTCTTTAGTTCTAGAATTCTATATAATAATATGCTATGGCTTCTAGGAATTTATAACATTTCATGATAAGGCATAACTTCATCGATTCTGAAACATACAGCAACATGAATTAATTACACAATGAGATTGTAATTGACTCTCCTTTCCCACTATGGGAATTCCTCAATGGAATAATTGTCTTTGCAAACATGCAGAGCATCGATGCCTAGATTAGGTACTTTATATCCCAACGTGTGCCTGTAGCAGCCAGAAAGAGACATGGTGAGTAGCAATGGTATGTTTGTTTATTCATTGAAGAAAGAGACAGGGTGTTTGCTATAGGAAGTCTACCTTCCTTTCTTCCCTGTGTAGCCCCAGAAGTCCTCCCAGAAGAGTTGGGGCACCAGACACCAGCCAGGCATCATGGGAAGAACTTAGCTCAATGGATACAATCTGTTTCTTCAGCTTCCTGGAACAGGTGGGCCCATCACAAGCAAATGTTGCGAATTGGACCTTTTCATATAGCCTGTTGGAATAACCCAGTGCCCCTAGGCCACCATAGCCAACAGGGAACTGTCTGACTTAACCACGTTTTTGTTTTGTTTTTTTGCTTTTTTTTTTTTTAACTCATCTTTCAGCTGAAGCAGACCTTCAAACATAAACCCAAGTCGTTGAGGGCACTGAGTGGATTTGTGATCCTCCCTGGAGGCTGTTGGCTTCAAAATCGTAGGAATGTGTTACATGAAAAAAAATAAATGCTTTTTTCTTGCCATCTGTGAATGAAAAACATTCTTCATATGTTTAACTGTTTCAAATTGCCATATGTGACACACGTACATGTGCACACACACACACACACACACACACACACACACACACACACACACACACACACACACACACACACACACCCCACAAGCCTATATGAGGGTTGGGACAGAGTTAGTAATACAGATTTTGGGCTCTTCCTCTAATTCCCTGGTCTTGTCTTTCAAGGGGAGGAGGTGCGGTAAAAAGCTTCCAGCTTTGTACCCACCCAGAAATAGAGCAATTTTCATCTTACTTGAGTGTTAAGACTGACTTAGCCAGGGCACTTTGTTGGAATTTCAACCATCTGCCGTAATTCTTCCCTCCCCTCTCCAGTTCACCTAAAGTGTCCCCATACTGCAAAATCACAAACATCTGATGACCAAAACTATGGAAAAACAGAGCACTGGCAGTTTATTTATGTTGCTTTATTTTATGAGAAGGATCAATGGGGTAGAGAGAAAAGGAAAAGAAAAAAACTAAAAGAACCTTCTAAATCCAACTGTCCAAAATCCAACTGTCTACATCCAACTGCTTAAGAGAATCTTTCAAAGATTATTATTTGGTTAACCAACAAACCAGAGCTTTTCTTATTTTCTGTAGTTCAATATTCATGTCACCAAACTATTTAGGGATGAAGGTAAAATCCTTAATAGTATCCTTTGCAGCATCTGATGGGATACTATGATGGGAATTAAGGAACTAGCACTGACCCACAGAAGCCATGATTTCCTGAATCAAGAAAATCCTCTTATGACCTGTTTAATTGACACACAGGTATTACTAAATGGAGTCCTTCTACTGTAGGCAGTGGACACTACTAGCTGCCTGCCCAGATCAAACCCTGCCTTACTTTTTGGCAAAATATTGATACATTCTGCTTCTGCAGCATTTTTGTTTAGTGATGATCATGAGACTCAATTTGGCCAAAGAAGTATGAGAGTTCTGGGGCTTTCAGCAAAGACTGTTTTGGAAGACTTTACTGAAGCTCGTGGATAGCTGGTTCTCTTCTATTTCTAGGTATGTAAGAATTGTGCCTGCCTACTCATGCAGCTACTCCCCTCTCTCCCCCTCTGGAAGGTAGGCAGGGTAATGGTAAGTTTAGGTAAATGAAATCTAAGAGGAAGTAACATGTCAGGCCAAAGGATTTGATAACAAGAGTTGGGACTCCTAGCTTTCTTCTCCCTTGCCACCATAAAAATCTGAAGTTTTTTTGAAGATGAGCGCGTCAGTTCATTCTGGAGAACCTGGAAATTCATGCAAGACATGAAGTATGGGCATGTGTTGGATGTGTTTTAAGCCAGTAGGGTTTGGAGGTTGTTATGACAACCTAAGTTGGTCTACTGTGACACATACAGTTTTTATTGCTTTAAAAAAAATAGATACAAGCCGGGCACCAGTGGCTCACACTGTAATCCTAGATACTCAGGAGGCTGAGATCTGTGAATCGTGGTTCAAAGCCAGCCCAGGTAGGAAAAGTCTATGAGACTCTTATCTCCAATAAACCACCAGAAAACCAGAAGTGGTGCTGTGGCTCAAGTGGTAGAGCGCTAGCCTTGAGCTGAAGAACTGAGGGACAGCACCCAGGCCTAGAGTTCAAGCCCCACGTCTGACAAAAATAAATAAATAAATAAAAATAGATACAGGATAGAAACAGCAACAGCCTCCCCTACATATATACTACTTGGAGCGGCTGCCATATTGTAACCACTAGGGGACAAACTACAGGACAACTCAAGAGGAGGAAACCAATCAGAATCTCATAAGGAAATAGGGCCTTGGTAACCTTGTTTAACCATAGAATTAAACCCAGGAAAATATGGCAACCATTTTCTTTTTCCTGGACTTGGATTTGAACACATGGCTTCAAAGAATCTACCACTTACTCTCTCACTCCTTTTTAAGTTATTTTCAGATAAGATCTTGCACTTTTTTGCCTGTGGGTGGCCTCAATACCATGATCCTCATACCTATGCTATTCTCCACACAATAAATTCTTCTCATACCTATGCTTCCTCTGTTGCTGGGATTAAAGACCTATTTGAGCACACATGGTATATTGGAGAATGGGACAGTTGAGGCTGCTTGCCTCATGGTCTCATGGCAGCCAAGACACAGGAAAAAGAAAGAGGCCAGAGATGAGATATGTTTTTCAAAGACACATCCCCAATGACCTACTTCTTTTTCTCAATAACTTATTTAGCTATTAGCTCATCAGTCACTAATCCATTGGTGAACTCAGAACCCTCGTGTGCCAATCATCACTCAAAGACCCATCTGCTGGGAATCAAGCCTTTAGAGGGCATTTCCAGTTCAGATCGTAACAGCCATTGCTGGTCAGATTTTCTCTTAATGTCAGCTCTAGAACACTCTGGTATATTCCACAGGAGCTTATCTACCCTTCCCCATCCATCTATCCATGCATTTCTGTGACAAAATCTAACACTTCTCAGTCTGTTCTATCTACCATAAGGAAAACAAAACAAAAAAAAAAAAAACAATAAAACTCTTTGAGTTTTTAGTAAAGTCATACAAAGATTTCCTGGTACCCCAAGACTACTCTATCTCCCTACTTGGTTATAAGCATGACTGTTACTACTGACTCAGAGTTTAAGGACTATTTCAGCAGTAGGTCCTCTTTTCTTCTGTACAGAAGTGCCCCTCTGGGCACTGGTGTCTCACACCTTGTAGTCTTACCCACGCAGGAGGCTGAGATATAAAAGTTGAGTTTTGAAACCAGCCCAGACAGAAAAATCTATAAGACTTACCTCCACAGCAAAGAGCTGGAAGTAGACAGGTAGCTCATGTGGTAGACCACCAGCTTCATGAAGGAGAATGCAAGGTCTTGAGATCAAGCCCTAGTTCTGGGACATACACTCTCACACACATACACATACAAATTTAGTACTTTAACAAACATGATTTCTGTGTGTAGAATCCATGCCAGGCAATAGCAATGGGGGAACAACACGTAATTACTGCCACCCAGGGGAAAAAGGCAAGATGGATAGAAAAATTAACAGGCTACCTGGGGACTGGGTTTGCCACTGCAATCTGCAGACACCTGTATCCTCTCACCACCTTCTTTTCTAGACATATACTTCCCACCCACTCAGTGATGCTGGTTGTTCAAGCCTGTCCTATGTGACTCTCACTTGATCACTGAGGATCTGTCAGCCCTGAAAGTGCTTTACTCTTTGAGCTCAAAAGTAATGCCCTGAAATGAGTTAGAAGTTGATTTTTTAAATATATTCTTTTTTTTTTTTTTGTCTGTCATGGGCGCTGTCCCTGAGCTCTTCAGCTCACGGCAAGTGCTCTACCACTGAGCCATCCTCCCAGCCCCAACTTAGAAGATTTTAATGTTTCACTTTGCTTTGTAGTAGCACTGCTTTGACCACCTCCATCTCATGATTGCTGCAAACAGTTCTTTTCCTGCAAGGTGACTGCTAAACCCCCAATGGACAAAAAGACAGAGAAAGCAGAGGGCTAGAACTAAGATTAGGCAATCTGCAGAGTGCTACAGAGTGATTATTATTGTCCATCAGAGTTCCCTGTGATGATCAAGATAGCCAGGCCTGTCAGCAAATTGAGATATGCTAGGATGAGTATGGCCTCAAGTGAGGCAGCCCTCTGTAACTGGGAAAGATACGTTGATGGGGAGATGTGTGATCACCTCAAGTTCCATAGCTGATGGCAGGTCCTTCCCTGGAGGGGGATCTGAAACCCACAACCCTTGGACTACTTTATTTTTTCCCCATATGTTCAGGAAACTACTCTTCCAGGTTTTTTGCACATCTCCCTTCCTGAGAAGAAACTTCTGAGTAGTTAGAGCCCCTGGTGTGATAGCTGAACATGGCAAGTGCTTTGAGGGTCCACACATGGTGCCCATTTTACCATCCGCCACTATGAGTCTAGATTCACATTCAAGTGCTACCTCTGCTCTCCCTGGGTGCAAACCATCTCCTTAAGAATTCCTGAGCCTCTTGTCATCACATCCCTCTCCAACAAAGATTGCTAACACTGTCCATTCATAGATATAATCAGGCAAGGCAGAAAAAAGGAAAAAAAGTACTCAGCTGGGTTCCTCACAAATGACTTTTTCAAAACCATCATGGTTCTGATGCAAGAACCTTTACCATATTTTTTTAGTGCAGATTTCCATGAATTATTTGGCTCAGCCCACTAGATGCTCTTATACCAAGCGTCACCATCTGAGGTTTTTCCAGGTAGATCCCTGACATTGAGTTAATATGTCGTGGTTACTGTAGCCACTCTGACTTAAAATCAATGGCTTGGTTCTTGGTTATCTGCCTTCTCCAGCCTAAAGAAAATGAGGACACTTCTCTGTGGTCCTTGGGCTTTCATCTCTAGCTTTTAGCTGCATGTGACTTCTCTGCAGCGATTCATTATCTTTCTGCAGGGTACTTAGTAATAACCCACCCCATCCCATTGCTTTTATGTTTACATCTTTATAAATCTCTAGTACCATACAAGTTTCTCCCTGTAGCATGTTCCCTTATATAAATACAATTGCAGTTCACCTAGGAGGAAGGCATAAACAATAACACTATTACCTATGATGGGGGCTACTTGTTCTCCACCTATCACCAGAGAAACAGAGAAACAGGCCCTAATAATAAACAATCAGCAACTACGAGTCTTGCAACTATCACTTAGCACCACCTGCTTTCTCAGCCTTCTCTCAGCACTGACTATCAATCTGTTGGCTCCTCCAGGAACAATGGCCAAAACAGTTTGTAGAGCAAGATGTGTCTTAGGATGGATACCCATAAAGAGAAAGCAAAAGAGATAGGATTGATCAGAGGAAAATGCTCTGCATTGGAAGCCCAACAAAGTTTGCCATACCTGTCAGGAACTTGGGAGTAGCTTCTGCTGTCCACAATGTCCTATTAGGCTGCCCTAGAAGAGGGAAGTGGTGGGTTTCCAGGCTAAGGCTGTGACAACCATCAGCTAGAGGCTGACTGACTCTCTGTATCCAATCCAGAAGCTCCTCCCTAAAGGGGCAATCTGCACAGCACATGTCTACCTACAGCTGACCACCTTAACTAACCTCAGTCAGCTCAGTCATAGGGCTTCATGAACCAGGACAATGACATCAGATGGTGCCTCCAGTGATCAAACAATTTGAACCACACCATGATTCCAGGCCGAGGAACTCTGCAAAATGAGCCCTCTATTTTCCCCAATCATGGAACAGGGGAAGATAGCAGGGAGAGCTGAAAGAATAAACCTAGGTACCTTAGGAAGCTAAAAGTAGCAGAACCACCTAAGGCAAAAACAACAACAACAATTCCACGCCTTCCACATGCCTTCTCTCATTGTCTTTTTTCCCCTGTGTTTTTCAGATCAAGTTCCAGAATAACAACATCTGGACTAGGAATTTCCTGAGAGTGACCTGAGAGAGAACCAGACATATCTGTATGAGTCTTTCTTCCACATTTCTGCCAGGAATGGTAAATCAAATGACGGTTGCTCATCTATGTACTTGGAAGTTGAAACAAGAAAGCCGAAATCTGTTATTCTTGTGTAAATGCCAATTTTGAAAAATCACACCACTTAGTTCCATTTGCTCCCTTTTCCCTCCAACCATGCTGGTGCGGTCCACACTTATTACCCAGTAGGGAATGACCAAGTGGGTCATCCCGTTGTTGGAACCAGCCATGCAAGTGTAGAAGGACCACTTTCTATGGGACTACACAGCATTGCATGTTTAAAAAGTTAAGAGCATTTAAACTACAAGTATTACTCTGAAAATGTTCCCTAATTGATAAATGCTCTACATTTTTATGTGTGAATGTTTAATATTTAATTTTTCAATAATTTTGTCATTTATAATTTATTAAATTTATTTTGTAGCTTGTATTTATTAAAAATTGATATAATTCCTATTTCTTTTACTCCAATAGTAGGTTATTTTGTGCAAAGTGAATAAAAATGGATGCTTTTAAGACATAGGATTTTTCCCCTTAAAGCCTCAATTGTATCACTCCAGGTTCCAAGGCCTCCCTTCTCTCACAATTTTTCTCAATGGTTGTTGCATTTGTGTAGGTCAGGGGATTCGCTGCCTTTTAGAATTAGGGTAAACGGTTTAGTTTCTTTCTCAGTGAGCTAGGACTAGAGAGTTTTGCAATGTTAAACTTCATGTTACACCAATAGTATGAACTTAGGATCTTCATGCTACAAGAAATTCAGACTTCACAAACTGAGTAGGAAGATTACTGGCTTTCAGAGGTTGATAGCTCAAATGACTTCTGTTTTCAGGCAGGCAAGATGAAAGGGAGATTCCAATGAGGAACCTTAGAAGTGGAATTGATAGTTAATGCTGCCACCTTTCAATTCCAAGTATTTTCAAAGAAACAAAACATGTCTGATGTCTGTGGTCTGGATTCTGTGATTTAGTGGCCTCTGCCAGGGAAGCCTTAAGACTTTGAAATGATGTTGAATACAGAATAATTTGTTGTCCTGGGTAAAGGGGATCCTATTAAACTTCTTTCCATAGTGAAGGTTAGAATAGGACACAGCAGGCTCAGTTCATTCTGTGTCAGAACGTTTATTGAGCATTTACTATGGGAGGTACCCCTGAGGTTGGCTGAAGGGAGAGGTGCAGGGACTGGGAAGTGCATGTTGGCGGAACTGCCAGCATGAACAGCGGAGGGGAAGCCCGACCTTTGCAACTCTATCCCTCTGTGGACTAGACCCATCAAACAGGCTGTGGAGAGCTGTGAAAAGCTGGGTTAGCAATATGATAGAAAATCATTAACGTAAAATGTGTCACTCATCATACTTGGCATTCGTTTTGATAACTCTGAACATGCCTTCTCACCCTGACTAGGGCTAAGGGCAGGTCCACAGCCCTTTCATCCTTCCTTCCTGGTATCCTAGACCATGCCTTGCTCATAGTGATTCCTGTAGAGATAGTCAAATAAGTTGACCTTCATTCCCAGCCTAGATGTAGCGTGGAAGCCACAAGAAGGTAGATTGATGTATTTCTTAATGTGTTTCCCAAGAAACCTAGAACAATGATTTGCACTGTGAGTGCTGAACTAATGCTGTTCTTAAAGAAGCAAAGCCTCCGACACTCATCCTACTTCTAATCCAGGTCCCCCAGTGCCCTCCTTTCAGCCTGGCAGTGCTGAGTTGGGTCTCATTCTGTGCCAAATAGAGCTCTTGCCTGTATTCTAACTGCTGAAAGTCTGTAGCATTTTGATATAATACATTAAAACATTTCCTCAGCCAAGTGTTTTACACAACATAAAATATTTTTCTATGCTAATGTTTCTTTTATTGAGTTTTTTTAACAAAAAATTATCACACATTCTACAGATATTCAGCAACACTTACTCAACTGAAACACAAAATAAAATTACAGAAACACTAAATACAGACACTCTCCCAAATGAACCAGAAAGAATTCATTGTTAGCAAGGAATAAACTCCATGACCTAGTTAGCAGCCAAGCCCCAGCCTGGGGTATCTCCTTTCACATGACATGACACAGTGAGGCACACTGCAGGTGTATCATAATTTTTCTCCTTCCCCTCCTAACCTGACAGGCAGGACAGGGAAACTGAGCAGTCTGAGTTTCTTTGTAGAAAAGACCTCATACTGCCATTGCTAATGCTGAAGAGGAGACAGACACTCTATACACTGTATGGCCCAAAATAAATGGAAGCTAAGATGATACAAAACTGGGCAAAACCTACTAAGTTGGGAAGGGACACAAACAGCCAGAGGAAACTGGAAGCGGTCATCCCTCCGACAACACTGCAACCTGTGGAACAGAGAAGTGATGTTGTCAAAGAGAGTGTGTTTAATAAAGGTTGGGGGTGGGAGGAGATTCAAGGCTGGAATTCACATCTATTTTTTTTTTTTTTTGTCATAGGGCTTGAACTCTGGGCCTAGGCGCTGTCCCTCAGGTCTTCAGCTCCAGGTTAGAGCTCTACCATTTGAGCCACAGTGCTACTTCTGGTTTTCTGAGTGGTTTATTGGAAATAAGAGTCTCATGGACTTTCCTGCCGGGCTGGCTTTGAACCATGATCCTCAGATCTCAGCCTCCTGAGTAGCTTTACAAGTAGGATTACAAGTGTGAGCCACCGGTGCCTGGCTTGGAATTCACATCTTTTGACAGCTCTCCTGATCATTTGTTCCCTTATTTCCTTTATATCTTTGTTCAAATCGAAAATGATTTTGTGAAGGTTTCCCTGGTCACTATTTATAATGGTATCCCTCACCCCAACCTATGCCCTAAACCTTTCTCCCTTCCCCTGCCCTAACACTTACTGCCTCCAGCAATGCTAACTTGTCTGCTTGTTTATTGATTGTTTCTCCCTTCTCCATTATCACCAAAGTGCACTGACTGCAGGACTGTCTGTGAAATTTACTGCTGTATCCCTTAAACCTAGAACTAGGCCTGGCACATTGCCCTTACAATTCCTTTGAAATGTGTGGTCCAGTGCTTCTGAATCATCTGAGATCATGTTCAGATACAGATTCCTGGGGTAGCACCTGTCATGTTGAGATACTGATATCTCTGGTTTGCCATTTATTCACAGTCCAATTTATTCACAGTCCCATTTATGAACTTTTAGTTCTAGAGGTGTGTGAAAATGTTCATAGAGGTCCAGAAGCCAAGGCCAGAAGGGAAGGGAGTGGCTAAAGTCAATCTCTCACAGGACAAGTCTCTCTATCCCTAGGAATTCCTCTCAACACATGTGTATCACTATGGATCATGATTCTAAAACCTACTTAGGAAACAGGCGTTTATCTAGCTTCTACCCACAGCACTTTGACAAACCATCAAACCTCCCATCCACAAAGCCTTCCTCACAAACACATAGTGAGTTGCTCAGCAGTTGAAAACCTGTTTTAATTCCTAAGCAAGACTTAGAAACAGAAAAGTCTCAAAGGCCAAAGCTAATGGAACCAACTCTCTCCAATAAGGATGTCCTTTTAGGGTCTGTTTGGCAAAAACGTATGCTTCTAACTTTAAGGCAGGCCATGTCAGCAGTTTAATTTAAGACATCAATTGAGAAACAATCTGTCTGGTATAACCTTTTGCCAGTGAAATGAACAGCCTCGGAGCTGCTCCCACAGAATACTCTCATTATCCTGGTCTCCGTGACATGGGACATATTGTCTCTTTTCTTGACTTGACCTTAACACATCACTGATGCAAAACATATTTCCCATTTGAAAAATAGTCATCTAGAAAAGAAAACCATTTCTCCAGCTCAGACACAGTCCTGTATCTCAGCACTGGTGAAAATGTGTTTTATTTGTGCCATTGACTGATTCTGGCCTCTTTAAAAATTGGAGAGAGATTTGTGAGCAAAGTACTTACCTTAAAATGTATTCTTCCCATCCAAAATGTAAGCCCAAGCAGGGTACCTGGTCGCTCTCGCCTGTAATAATAGCTACTCAAGAGACTGAGGTCTGGGATTAAGGTTTGAAGTCAGCCCAAGCAGACAAATCCCAGAGACTCTTATCTCCTCTTACCCATCAATATGCTGGAAGTGAATATGTAGCTCAAATGATAAAGTGCCAGCACTGAGGGAAAACACTTAAGAGATAGGGCCTAGGCACTGAGTTCAGGCCCCAGTACACACACACACACACACACACACACACACACACACACACACACACACACACACACACACTATATAATTGTGTAAAATAGCAAAACTGTCATCTGTATTATGGAGAAACTGATTGATACAGGAAGAGATTAGATTTCATTTAATCTGGTATTTTCACAATGTCAAACTGTGGCCCCAGGAAGAAGAATTTACCTAGAAATATATTTGGATAGTTGGAAAAAGCAAGATGGAATTCAGTATTGAATTTTGCAGGCGATTGCAGGCTAATGACCTTCCTACTTCCCTTATTTTCTCCTCTGACAAAGTCTTATACAAGGGATACAATTGTATTTGTTGGTTCATTACTTTATGAGGGCTTCATTGAACTTGTATCCATTAGGATTAACATCAAGCACTAGTAAGAGTGATTAGAATAAGACAAGAATCTGTCTCCTTTCGAAGAAGCCTGGTAGCAGGCAAATATGGTATAGCAGTAATTAGGCACCTACTTACTCTCCTTTGAACTTTATGTTCCATCTTTTTTCAAATAATTCATGATCTAAGATGGAGGCTGAAATTCTAACCATTATGTCCATGTAACCTGTTGAAAGATGTACAGAAAGACAGAAAACAAAGGATGTTTTTTCCGGCTGTACAGTCCTCTTTGAAGGAGACTGCCACAACATTCTTCGCAATTATCTCTACTTAACTTTTGAGCCAAAGTTATATTGCCATAAGGGAGACTGAGAGGTAGGCACATGAAACTACAGAAAACCAGGGTTTTCTTTTAAAGGAAGAGAGAGAGACTATGGATTTGAGAGAGACAATGAGAAGCTGTTTTTCCTACTGGAATATAGGGCATAAATAATACTGAAAATACTAGAGTATCTAAATTTGGCCTCTTTAAAGAAATGCATGAGGGCTATCAGTTTGGTAGTAGAACAGCCATGGATAACAATTAGTCTCTTGGAGAAGAGAGTCCTTCATGGATAAAAAGTAAGCAATTATTACAGGGAACTCACCCATTTAAAGAAAGGAACCCTGTACTTTGGGGAGAAATTCACTTATATATGGCTTTTCCTTCTGGCACACCCTACCCACTCCCCAGTCTTCCTGGTGAAGTAAGGTGGCTGAGACTAAATAATTTCTTGCAGCTACCCTGGTGCCTAGGCAGGAGATGTGTATTTGGGGACTTTAAGCCTTTGTAACAATGGTGTCCTGAAGCCTGCTAACTGTAATAAAGACTCCAATATTCCATCTACCTAAATGTGGCTTCTGGGATGCTTCACCTTACAACAATGATATAGGAAAAGTTAGAGTCTGAGAAGAAAATTACTGTCTTAGAGACTTGAAGGATAAGAGAATAGATTCCAAGGCTGAACAGGAGAACAAAAATTCAGTGGAGAGAATCCTGAAAAGGAAGGAGGCCCATCAGAATCTGCATATAAATGTTCTGCAAATCCTTTGCTGACTTCTGTTCATGCATGGGGAAGATGATCAAGAGCCCAGTGAAAGCAAGAATTGGAAGACTGAAGAGATTGTAAAGATATTTCTGCTTAGCTGACATTAGTATGAAAACGCTGGGAATTAATGTCACTCTCTAAGTTACAGGGAATTGGCCATTGTATTTCAAATCTCTTTCTCCTCTTTTCTTCCTGTTAGTCTGGGATTCCAGTTGCAGATTAATTTATAAGACCCACATTAGACTACTTGACATGGTAGCTTGAACTATGGAAATGTGGTTCCTTTTCCCCCCACTTTTTTCCTCTCTACTCTTCACAGAGGAAAATTTCTCTTGCTATATATTCACATCCACTGTCACTTTCTTCTGCCAAGTTGAATTTGTTCATAAGCCCATATTCAATGAATTTTCTATTTCAGATATTGTACTTTTCAGTTCTAGAATTTCCATTTTAATATAGCCTCCATTTCTCTGATGAATTTTCCCCATCTGTTCCCTCATTATGACAATTTTTCCCTCAAAGTACTTAGATGTGTAATTGTAATACCAACATCTAGATCTGATCAGATCTATTTCAACTGATGGATTTTTTTCTTGAATATAAGCCACATTTTCCTTTCCCTTCAAATACCCAGTAGATTTTTTAGTACACACACACACACACACACACACACACACACACACAAACACAAACACACCATGTGTCATATATTATACATCTTCTAGTTTCTGCTATGCTTCTTTATAGAAATGTTTTTCTGTTTTCCACCAGGTAGTTATTAGATGATAACTTCCATTTGTAAAGTTTTAGTTGTTTATTTTGTTAGAGAGAAAGCACAAATTTTCAATAATAGAATAGTAAAGGGACATAGTTGTGGATCCTACAAATATTAAGGAGATAATAAGGGATAATAAACAACAAATGCCAACAATTTCTACAATTAAGAAGCAATAAGTACTCATTACCTTGCTCATGTAACTGTAACCCTCTGTATAGTATCTTTACAATAAAAAATTTTTAAAAAAAAAGCAATAAAAAACTACCCCAAAAAAAGCCCTCTAGAAAATAGGAAATGTTTCTCCTTCAAAAGAAAACCTTAAATTCCTTAACATTACTAGGGATTCTTTCAAACATTAAAAAATAAATAATTCTAATTTTACATGAACAACTTCAGAAAATAAAAAACATTATGAGAACATATTGTACTACAAGAAAATCAATGACAGAATTTCTGTGACTGCATTCATGCATCTTCTAGAAGTAAACACAAGTTCTTGAGGATTTATAAATTTATCACAAGAAACATATAAATATGAGGTGATGAAAGGTACCACAAATGGTAAATATGAGAAAAAAACAGATTATACTTACTTATGAAGATAAATACTTCCCTCTAAGATCAGAAGCAAGAAGATCTATTACCTTATCTAGTCAATACAGTACGAGATGTCCTAGTGTTATAATGTACACTAAAGCAATTCAAATAAATAAGATATATTAGAAAGATACATGCATTGTCAATTTTCACATGTCATAATCTCTTGTGTTAAAGAATATCCTAGGAATTTGAAAAACAACTACTTATAATAAGTGAATTTAGTAAGGTCACCGAATGCAATATACTAAAATAAAGTTTACATCACACTAAAACACAAACAATGCAAAAACAGTAGCATATGATGGCTCACGCCTGTAATCTTAGCTACTCAGGAGGGTGAGATATGAGGACCATGGTTCAGCGCCAGCCCAGGCATGAAAGTTTGGGATTTTATCTCCAATTTACCACCAGAAAACCGGAAGTGGCACTGTAGTTTGAGGTAGCAGAGCGCTAGCCTTGAGCACAAGGTGCTCAGGGATAGCACCTAGGCCCCAAGTTCAAGCCCCATGACCAACAAAACAAAATTTAAAAAAATTAAAAATAGCATAAAAAGCACAAAATGCATAGGGTAATTTAATAACAATAGTAAAAGACCTCTAATGTGAAAACCATGAATCATTGCTGAAAGTAAAGATGGTTTGATGACTGAGAAAATATGTCATATTTGTGGACTAGAAGATTCAGTATTATTAAGGCATCAATTACATCAAATTAATCTAGACATTCCAACATGTCTTGAAGTTTTAATAAGAGTTTATAGGAAGTGACTGGCAATATGACTGTAAAATTCACATATAAATTCAGAGCATATAGATTAGTAAAAAAAATTTGAAAGAGAACAAAGTTAGAAAATTCATGCTACTGACTTTAAGGCTTACTAAAAAGTCATAATAATCAAGATAGCATCATATGGTCTTGTAGTATTGTGATAGTGTAGACAAGTAAATGACTGAAACAGTAATTCGGAAAATTCAGAAATATACCATGTTATTAATTTTTATTAAAAATACCAACACTATTCAATGAGGAAACATTTGATGCTAGCATACATTATTTCCAGATATATAAAAAACATGGATATATACCTGACAGCAGGAGACAAGAGCATGGATTATAGGTAAACAAAAAGTGCTTAACTCATCAAGGGAAGGGAAACCATAAGATACAGAGAGCCACAGATACTTTTAGAAAGTGGCTGAACTTAAAAGACTACCATCAAATGTTGCTGAGGATGACGAATAATTGAAATTGTCTCATTGGCATGGATAGTAGTGAATGGCAGCTACCTTAGGACACTGTTTGGTAGTTTCTTGGCAAAAGTCATAACTTAGGACTCAAGAATTCTACTCCTATTACAGACTTAATAGAAAAGAAAATGTATAGCTCATGTAAACACTCATAGAAAAGCATTTATATGTGTCTTATTTATAATAGTCAAACCTGGTAATAACCCAAATGTCTATTAAATAAATTGTAATATACTCCCATGATGACATACTATTCAGGAACAATTAATATACATGGACAAATCTCTAAAAGAATCAAATGAGAGAAAAAAGTTTTCCACAAAAAATGCATCATTCATAAGATGCTCAATAACAGGTGTAAGAAATGTGTGGTAGAATTTAGAGCATTGATTTCTGCAGTGGTATACATATTCTACACATATATTGTTTACATACATTGTTCTATATATATTTTGTATGTATTTGTTACACAAGTCTAGACACACTCATCAACTTCCAGAGAACTGTAGCTTAAATATATGCATTTTAGTTCATGCTAATTATACCTAATTTTTTTAAGTATTATTTTTTAAAACATGGTCTTATGGTGATTTTCATCACTTGCATATCCATTGCTGTCTAAGCAGATATAGTTTTAAAAAAATCCATCTCTCCTATCAACATGAGCAGAAGAGTTATTTGGTTACTAAATTAAAAAGGTGGAATAAAATCAATAAAAGGTACGTGTGGAGAAATATATTTTCACTATTTTGATATTAATATAAAACTATATGTGTCGGTTTGCAACTTCCCTTTTGATGTATCGCCAGTGTCTTTTGTCTTTAATTCACATTCCACATTGTCATGCTTGTATAAACTATCTTCATAACATATTAACTACTATTTCTAGTCCAAATTTCCTTTAAAATGAGCTAAAAATTAAATGCATTTTTGAAGTAGTCTAAATGCAAAATCCTTCTAGGATTATTATAATTTTTCCACATAATACATCTCATGTGCCCTACAACTAATTGAACAGATTTTTTTGTGAGTAGAACTAACTTTTCATCTGGATTTCCAAAGCATTCAACTCTCTTTTCTTTTCTTTTTTATTGTGAGAATACCATACAGAGGAGTTACAATTACATGGGCAAAATAACGAGTACATTTCTTATCAAGCATTGATGCCTCCTCTTTGTTTCCCCTTCCCATCCCTTCCTATACTCCCCCCCTACCCCCACCTGATCCCCCCCATCCCCCACCAAAGTTGTAAAGTTTGTTTTTCGACATAACAACTTGTACCTCTCATTGTTGCCATAAGTCCACCTGTATCCCTAGTTAAATGATTTGTTTTTTCCCTTCCCCTCCACAAATTATACCAGCATCAAATACAGTGAAAGCATGGGTTATATCGTGGGGGAGGGACATGCAAAGCAACAGAGAAATCATCTTATAAATATGTTAGAAACAATGAACCCCAAGATAAGTATTCAAATGTTTTTTTTTGTTTTTTTTTTTTCCTTTCATGCAATTGTTTTCAACTCTGATGTCACAGCAAAGGAATGATGACTTACTTTTTTTCTATTCCACTGGGTTACAGGATATTTAATTATCGAGCCACCACAGTATGTATATACTCTTCCCTTGAGACATTGTCCAGATCCATGTTCTCACTTAAATCCAATGTAGTAACCTTTTCCCATACATTAAGATATGTTGAAAATGAACTATATAACTTGTGGGTGGGAATGGAGGGAAAATCTGGGGCAGAAGGAGGGAAGGCATGACATTGTGCAAAGAGAAATGTACTCATTACCTGACTTACATAAATGTAACCCCTCTGTACATCACCTTTACAATAACAATACAATGTATTAACAATAAAGATGTAATAAAGTCACCAAACAGTGAAGGGGGAAGAAAGCTTTCTCTTTTAAACTCATAAATCTTTTAAAGAATCTTTTATTATTTCCTTTTTTGAAAAGATAGTCTTTGCCCCAATTTCTATTAACATATTGTAAAACTGTAGCAAAACTTTTAACTCTTTCCTATGTGTTCTTTCCTTTTTTCTGAAGTGTAAAGGCAAATGTAAGCTTATGGTTTTTTTTACAAAATTTATTACCTAAGTAGCCAATTAACATATAAATGGATTTCATATTATGTATATGTGTTTATGTGCCAGTCCTGGGACTTGAACTCAGGTCCAGGGAACTGTCTCTGAGCTGTTTTGCTCAAGACTAGAGCTTAATCACTTGAGTCACAGTTTTACTTTGGCTTTTTGCTAGTTAGTTGGAGATAGGAGTCTCATGGACTTTCCTGCCTAGGCTGACTTTAGTCCACAGATATCAGACTTCTGATTAGTTAGGATTATAGGTGTGAGCCACTGGTACCTGGCCAGATACCTTAATATGCTGCAGAATGCAAATCAAAATCTGACAAGGTATCATTGCATGGAACTCAGAAGTAAATAGTTGATCAACAAGAACTTCCAAGACTAGATGTGATGGCTACTCAGAAGCAAGGGCAGCAGATTTTTGATTCAACACAAGCATGGACAAAGTTCCAGAATCTGTTTAAAAAAACAGATAATACTAATACAGGCAAAAATCTGGGAATGTGGTTCAAATGTTAAAGCACTTGATTAGCAAGTTGAAGGCCCTGAGTTCAAACTCCTATACTACTAAACAACAACAACAAAGCCCCCACAAAAACAAAACAAATGGAGTCCAGGGAAAGATAGTGGAGGAGAAGCTGGGGCCTAAACAAGCTCTTGCATAGAAAAGGGTTTTAGTGTTCCAGTGATAAGTCTTAGGCTAGAGAGTCACACCAAGTGTGCCATCAAGTACAGAGAGTTTGGCCAGAAAATAAAAATTCAGGCAGCTTGGGTAAGGGACAGATTTGAGCACTTGCCTATGTCCACAGCCACCATATCAACAAAGAGAGCCTGGGACAAAGGCACCAGAGGAAGTGTGCGAGCGGATTCTACACACATCCAGCTAGAACTGACAAGGAGCAGGAATATTCATCCTGCTGATCACAGATATTTGCAGACTGTGGACAGCCTGGAAACCAAGGGATAGACGTGAGCACCCCAAAACATCCTCATGCATTCTCATGGAGCAGCGGTGGGAAGGTAGACCCTCCCTCACCACCGGAGAAGAACTCCATCTTTGATACTGACAAAGACACAGCCAGAGTGGCTAGCATGTAACTTGGACCTTGGAGGAAGACAATAGGAGCCATTCAAGGAGTCACAGGAACCTGACCTGTCTGGCTTAGCTCCACCCAGGTAAAAGATGCCCTTCCCAGGCAGAGAAATCTCTGCCTATGGAGGAGAGAGTTTTTTCACTGGGTAAACAGAGCCAGATGCTGCCCTTCCCCACTGTAGCCTAGGCAGCAGACCCAGGCAGGAGGAGTAAAAGAAAAGCAATTGAAATTCAGAGAACATAAATCCTGAGAATGGCTCCAGGTGGGGTTCTGTGAATGTTTCAGGAACTAGCCCCTCAGGGAAAAGTTACTGATTGCTGACAGGCCTCAACCCTACCCAAGACCTAGGCCCATCACAGCAACTCCAAGCTAGAGGAAACAGCCATCTCCCTCTTTTGTGATACTCAAAACAGACCTCCCTCCTACTGAACTAGCCTGGGAGGAGGGTCACAAAGTCCTGGGTAAGGCAGAACTTCTTTCTGCCTGCTCAAACAAACTGGCTTAAGAAACCAATGAAGCCACAGGAAAACCAAATACCACAAGCAAACCAGAGATTCCACCAAGTGACTGGTTACAGACATTGGGGAGACACAAGATCCCCCATCAAAAAAATCTGAGAACACTTTTTTCTACCTAATTTTTTAAAAAATTGTTTTCTTTTTTTTTTCATCATTTTTATTTTAGCCGTGTGTTTTTAAACTTTTTACTCTTTTCCTTTTTGGCCATTTTTTTTGTGTGCATGTGCGTGAGATTTAATTGCTGTTCTGCTCATCCCCAGATATATACTCATCTTCAATTGTGTGCATAAATTCAGAAATTGATTACTCAAGTCACAAACTCTCAACCTTAACTTATTTAATAGTAGCATTATTTCCTTATACTTATATAATTTTAAGTGTTTCATTTTTTTAATTTTTAATTTTTATCATTTTTCTTTGTTTCTTTATATCTCTCCTCCTTTCATTCTAGCCATGTCCTCTCTCTGAATTTAGGTCTTGGTTACATTCCCTCTCTTCTTTTTCCTCTCCACATTCCTCTAATCTTATTTTCTCCCCACAACTCTCCCTAAACCTATTAATTTCTGGTCTGCTGACTCCTTTTTTGATGTTCTTAGTCCATTAATCCATAGTTGTTTATTGTTGAACTAGATTGTAGCTGTTGAGCTAAATTGTATCCGTACTCATTTTGACTGCATTAAACAATCTGTGCAACTACAGGGTTCTATTTGATGCTTGCCTTAAAATAGTGTTCTAGTGTGAAATTCGTTTGGCTTTCATATCAAGTGAGCAAAGCAAGTCGGAGAAACACAAGAAAAATGGCAAGTCCAGGTATCTCAACTCTCACTCATAATAATTAGGCAACAGAGCAGTTAATGAATAATCCAGAGAAGAGCTCCCAAAATGCTCTACAAACACTACTGGTAAACCTGCTGAATGAAAAGATTGAAAGCCTGTAAAAGACTCTGTGTGAACGTGATAGGGAAATGTGTGAGCAGGATAAGGAAAAGCATGAGTGTGATGAGGCTAACCAAAGATTAATACAAGAAATTCATGATCTTGAGGAAGCTAATTAAAGATTATTACAGGAATTGCATGAGCAGGATGAGAATAGACAAAGATCAATGGAGGCATTCATGGATTGAAAAACAGACAGCTGAAGGAATCCAGGGAGGCCACAAAAGGAATGCTGAATGGAGCCCATCAGAAGGAAAGGGAGTCTAGTGAAACCATAACCATTCAATTAAGGGATTTGAAAATGAACACTGAAAACCAAATTAAGGAAGTAAAGTCCATACAAGACAAAAACAAAAAACAAAAGAACTCCAACAAAGAATTTGAAGCCATCAAAGCCAACTAATTGGAATGAAAGTAAACAAAAACAAAGTAGAAAGTCTTGACAGAAGGTTAGACCACGCAGAAGATTGAATCTCTGGGATTGAAGACAGGTTAGATATTTTTTTGGGAGGGGGTCTGGTCGTGGAGCCTGAACTAAGAACAGATAACTATTCAAGACAAATCCAAGACATATGTTAAATCTCTCCCACATTTAGAAGACACCATCAGAAGGCCTAATCTGAGAATAATTGGTGTAGAAGAGCACCTAGAGAGAGAAGTTAATGGCCTAGGGAATTTAACAGGATCCTAGCAGAGAACTTCTCAAAAATACAAAAAGATAGGCCTATTCGGCTACAAGAAGCCCTTAGAACCCCAAACAGACCAGACCAGAGCAGGACAATTCACTGTCACATTATAATCTGCACAGGATCAATTCAGACCAAGGAAAGGATCCTTAAGGCTGTCAAAGAGAAAAGGAAACCAATCAGAATAGCTTCAGATTTCTCAGCAGAGACAATTAAAGCAAGAAGAGCCTTGAATGATGTATGCCACACCCTAAACACAAACAACTGTCAACCAAGAATACTGTACCCAGCAAAACTCTCCTTCTTAATGGAAGGTCAAATAAAAACCTTCCATAGCAAAGAAAAACTGAACCAATGTATCTCCACCAAACCAGCTCTACAAAAGATACTTAAAGATGTCCTACACATAGAAAACCAACAAGAGCACAATAAATGCCCCAAACAGAAAATCCAAGAATCATAGCAAAAACCTAGTAGGCACAGCCCCCAAGAAGGTGGATAACATGGCAGGAACTACCAAACACCTCTCACTCCTAACTCTCATTATTAATGGATGTAACTCTCCAATTAAGCAACATAGACTATCTAGTTGAATCAAAAAGCAAGATCTTAGGGACTGGGAAGGTAGCTCAGGGATAGAATGCTTGCCTTGCACCACATAAGCAGAAAAAGCCCGAAGTGGCTCTATGTCTCAAGTAGTAGAGCATTAACCTTGAGTTGAAGACCTAAAGAGCATTCAGGCCCCATACTGACAAAAAAAAAAAAAAAAGCAAGATCCTTCTGTCTGTTGCCTTTGAGATTCTACCTCACCCCAGTTAGAATGGCTATAATCAATAAATCTAGTAACAAAAGATGCTGGAGGAGATGTAGCCAGAAGGGAACTCTACTGCATTGTTGGTGGGAGTGTAAACTTGTTCAACCACTTTGGAAAGCAGTATGGAGGTTCCTCAAAAGACTCCACATAGAGCTCCCTTATGACCCAGCAATCCCACTTTTGCGCATTTACCCAAATGATCACAAACAAGGTCATACTAAAGCTACCAGCACAACTATGTTCATCACAATGAAATGCATGGATCCTAGAAACAAGGACAAAATAAAAATCATGGCGTTACATACACAGTATGATTCTTTCATAAAATGTTCAAGACCAGGTAAAAGTTAGCTGCAGCTTTTAAGGAGGTACACTAGGTGGTACAACAAAAACAGAGGCAATTATTTTCATAGGTGCCAGGAGGGAGGGTATATTTGAAGGGGGGTCTGAATGGTAGCACAATACAAGGTATGAACTTTCAGGGCACTGGTGATGTTTTCTCTGTATCTGTGCAATGCCTGCATGGTGTTTGCTTCATAACCATATCATAACTGTATGTATATGCTTCATGCACTTTCTCAGTTATATTTAGCAGAAAAATATTCCAAAACATCATCCAGTGTATTAGGCAATTCACTCTCCCTGCCACCACCAGCTCTACCCGAATCCAAGTGTATGTTTGGATCAAGTTCAAATGCATCCATCCTAACTTGAGCAAGTATGATGGTTATAATCACTAATTTTCTTCAAGCCATTGGGTAGTTTTATGAGTAAAGTGGAATGAGGAAGAAACAAGGATGGTAATGTTCAACAACAGCCATGTGGCAAAAGAAATGGAGTAAACATTCATTAGTATAAATTTATTCAAAGGCAAGGGCTCTTCCTATTTTATGCTCTCCATTAGAGCAATTCAGTCACACGAATTATCTAGTAATGAGGGATACCAGTTGCTTGATTTTTATATTATGCTCAATTATTTAAGTTATCTACAAGTGTACTTCCCAGTATTTGCCTGTCTACACCCATAAATCCTATATTGTAATCCAATTTTTTATGTGAAATTGAACTAACACTTTGATAAAAACTTCATTTAAATATAGTTATCAAGATGTTTTTATTTCCATTTAGTGACTCAGTTACAAGATGTTGCTTAAAATACAGTGGAATCATATTTTTCAACAAAAATCAAGCTTGCTGAGTTTTCTACATTCATTTTGATGTTATTTAAACATTCACCATTGTCAGAAGCCACCCAGGACCATTAAGACAACATCTATTTGTGAGACTGTTCTTTTGAAAAAGGTCTTTAGTTAGGGAGTAATTTTCCATTACGTTAATCTCACAAGGCTGAATAGGCTGTTTTCTGTAGGCATGCTTTCTGGCTGGCTGGTACAAATGGGCATGTGTGTAAGTGTGAGCGTGCACACTCACACGCACCAAACAATATGACTAGAGGATTTCAAGCTAGAGAAATAAACTCATTAAGTGCCCATCAGCTTGGTGTACCCTAGTATGCTCAGGCCACTTTAAATCAATGTCTCTCAGATCTTTGAAGTCATGCCAAACTTGGCTGGGATGTAACGCAGTGGCAAAGAACTTGTGTAGCAAGTGCAATGTCCTGGGTTCAATCCCCAGTACCAAAAAGAAAAGATCAAACAAACAAAAAAAGTTTTAAAAAACACCTCAAGTGATGCCAAGCTGTGGAAAACATTCAAGAAATGCATGAATGTGTTGTGACTAGAAAGTGGAATTCAATAATGCTGGATCTTTTATTTCTCTTTAGGGGAGCTAGGGAAATCCATCCATACATGTTTGCTTCCCCCCACCTCTTTTTTTAGTGCATAATAATTTGATAACATCAGGGTTTCACTGTGATACTTTTCACAAATACATATATTTGATTATATTCATTTCTGGTATTACTCTTTCTTAAACCCACCTCCTTTTATCTTCCTTGGATTTTTAAATTTAAATTTTAATGCTTTCATAAATGCATATAATGTATTTGGATTATTTTCTTTCCCCTCCTGCTCCCCACTGATTTTCCCTCACAATAGTTTCCCATTTGTGCTCATTCTTTTTTTTTTTATGTCTAGCTTCCACATATGAGAGAAAATGTATAGTATTTCTCTGAGTCTGGTTTATTTCACTAAACACGATGATCTCCTGTTCCATCTATTTTCTACAAATAACATAAATTCCACAGCAGAAAGTCATTTGTTGAAATGGGGTTACATGAACTTTCATGTCTGGCCTGGCCTTGAATTACTATTCCTTATTTCTGCCTCCCAAGTTGTTTGGATTCCATGCTCAGCATCATGCAAGGCTTAGGTGTTTTGTCTATCTATTGGCCATGGACTTTGTAATTTTAAGTTTGCACTTAACTGGACACAAAGTGCTATGAGCATTTTGCATGTTATTCTTGGCTATTTTTATTTCTTCTTTCTGCCAGATGTCTCTGTAAGTCTTCTGTCCACTTTATTGGGTCTTCTTTGTTTAATTAAGACACTGAAGATCTTTATTCTGAATATTGATCCTTAGTTGGTTTTTTGGTGTTACTTTTTTTTTGAGTGTGACTTGCAATTTCATTGTCTTCAGAGCACTTCTGAAGAAAAGGCACTCTTCATTTTTAATATAGAGACATTCATTCATCTTTATAAGTAGCACTTCCTTAAAATTTCATATCTTGAGGTAATAATGGTAAATGATTTCCAAATATCATAAAGGTATTATCCTATACTTTCTTCTATTAATCTTGAATAGTTGGCTTTTCTGTTACTTTGCTTGGTGAAATGTAGAGGTTCATTTTACCCCCATAGAAAAAAACAATTTAAACATTCTCAGTTTTAGAACAATCATTTGTTCCCTGTTTGCACTGCCACATCTGTGACATACCATTTATATTCAGAGCTAATTTGCTCGATTGGCTTATTTCTTTATTCTGAAGCCCTTACCACAAATCTTAGTTACTATGACTAATTAATATAATTTCATAATGCTGTAAATATATAGGGTAAGTTCTATCACCTTATTCCATAAATGTTTCCTTTTTTTTTTTTTGTCGGTCATGGGGCTTGAACTCTAGCCTGAGCGCTGTCCCTCAGCTCTTCAGCTCAAAGCTAGCGCTCTACCACTTGAGCTACAGAGCCACTTCCATAAGTGTGTTCTTAACTTTGTGTTCCTGAATATAAGAATAAGCTTGTTGATATCAACTCAAAAATTTGACTAGGAATTTGTTTGAAATTACATAATATTAATGAGCCAATCAGGGGAGAATTATTAAGTATGAGCTGGGTGCTAGTGGCTCATGTCTGTAATCCTAGCTCCTCAGGAGGCTGAGATCTGAGGATCATGTTTTATTTTATTTTATTGTAATGGTACTGTACAGAGGGGTTACACTTACACAAGTAAGGTAATGAGTAAATTTCTTGTCAAACATTGTCACCCACTCCTTCATTTTTCTCCTACTATCCCTTCCCTCCCCCACTCCTCCCCATTCGCACCCCCCTCCCCCAGAGTATTATTGTTGCATTGGGTCATTCTTTGTCCTTCTTTCAGCATGCTATTTTTCCCCTTCTCCCCATTTTTTTTGCAGGTCCTGGGTCTTGAACTAAGGGTCTGGGTTCTGTCCCTGAGCTTCTCTGTGCTGAAGCTAGTGCTCTACCACTTAAGTCACAACAGTACTTTGAGCTTTTTCTGCTCATGTGGTACTAAGGAAATTGAACCAAGGGCTTCATGTATGTTAGGCAAGCACTCTACCACTAAGCCACACTCCAGCCCTCTGTGAGAATCATCTCCAATTAATCACAGAAAAAGCCAGACGTGGTTGCTGTGTCTCAAATGGTAGAGACAGCATCCAAGCCCAGAGTTTTAGACCCTGGACTGGAAGAAAGAAAGAAAAGGAAGAAAGAAAAAGAAAGAAAGGAAGGAAGGAAGGAAAGGAGGGAGGGAGGGAGGGAGAAAGAAAGAAAGGAAGGAAGGAAGAAAGAAAGAAAGTAGGAAGGAAAGAAAGAAAGAAGGGAGGGAGGGAAGGAAGGAAGGAAGGAAGGAAAGATTAAGAGATGATATTTACTCTACTTGCAGATCTACTGGTCAGTTTAACAAAGTTTCAAGAATGTTGGCAGAAGACGTAAGATTCTTACGTCCAAGTCAAAGGACCTTATTCCTTAAGATAATGACTGTAACTAGAAATCAGCATATTGTATACAAGTCTGGAGAACCAAAGTCTGTAAAGAAATAAATATAAAAAGAAGTAGGCTGATAGCCACCTATGATTGTATTACAGGACAGGATCCTTGAACTTTGGAAGCATGAATATATACCAGACAGTAAGCATGTCTGGCCTTTAATATAGAGGGAGACACATTGTATCTTTGTAGATTATTCACCACAAAACACTCCTAAAATAATTCAGAGCATAGTCAATGAGTACCTATGCATTCAAGATATATAAAAATGACATGAAGAGTTATCTCTTAACAGCATTTTTAGGGTACTGAGTTTTTCTATCCATGAAAAGTTCAACTCTATATGCTTTTTTTTTTTATCTTTTAGGATATTTTTACTATTTGTCATAAAAGTTATAGTGTTGGACATGGAGGTATGGTCTTTATAATGTGGTATCTTTACCACACTGGTAAAGTCCTTGCCCAGTATTTGTGAAGATGTAGGGTTTGATTCTCAGCAACCACAAAACAAACATAACTCAAGCACAAAAAGGAAACCAGTTGCAATGTTTTATGTTTGCTGCTTTTATAAACATAAGGTTTACTTTGTTGTGTGTGTGTGTGTGTGTGTGTGTGTGTGTGTGTGTGTGTGTGTTTGTGTGTGTGTGTGTATGTGCTGATACTGGAGCTTGAACTCAAGATCTGGGCACTATCTCTTAGATTTTTCCATTCAAAGTTTGTGCTCTACCACTTGAACCATAGCTCCACTTCCAGCTATTTGCTGGTTCAGTGGAGATAAGAGTCTCATGGGCTTTTCTGCCCAGGCTGGCTTCAATTTGTGATCTAAGGATCATAGCTAGAATGAATAGGAGCATAAGTGGCTCTGACATGTTGATCCTATATCCAAATAAGTTTCAAAGTGTCTTACTAATCTAATTCATAGATAATTCTCTTTGGGGTTTGGTTATCTAGGTATATATTCTTTTAAGCATATCTGTTTGTCATTTGTCTATGAGTTTAAACAAATGAGTTGTTCCAAAATGAGGATTGAAAAATCTCTCTCTGTCTCACTATATATATCTATATCTATATATCCATATATAGATATATATCTATATATGGATATATAGATATAGATATATATATATATTCCAATTACTCAGAATTTGGTTTTTCCATTTTGGAAGAATATTTCTATGCTGGGCTAGAGCTTCAAGTAACATGTTAAATAGAAGTAGTAATAATAGTAAATAATCTTCTCTGTTGTGTAGGGAAAACATTTTCTGATGTTTCAGTGTGGAGTAATGTCTCTTCTAGCTCTTTGTTAAAAACACCCAAACCAGGTTATCAATGTTCTTTTATAGTTTCAGTCTGGCAAGATTCTTTATTAGGGATGAATTGGAATTATCTTGTTTATTTTTATTGTCTCTACTGAGAAAGTCACATACATTTTTTCACTTTAATCTGTTTATACATACTATAGTTTCAATGCTAGTGCCTCTTCTTCCAAAGTTCAGGTAAAAGCTAAGAGTGGAGCCTTTAGGAAGTGATAAGGCCATGAGGGGAATCTTCCTTCATGGATGAGACCCTATAGAATATTGGTGGGAACTGGAACTAAGTAGCCCTTTAAAAGATTCCTTTTTTAATTCCAATGTTTAAGGCGGCTGGCATCTTGGAAAATGGGTTTTTACCAGCCACCAGACCTGCTGGTGCCTTGATCTTGCCCTTTCAAGCATACAGAATTGTGAGAAGTAACTTTCTATTGTTTATTACTTATCAAATCAGTGACATTTTGTTGAGCAGCAGGAATGAACTAAGGAAAGATGGCAAACTTACTTGAACATTTCTGTTCATAGTTTTTTCAGGACTTTTGCATTATATCCATGAATGAGACTGGCTTTTAGATTTCATTTATACTATGATTGTGTGGTTTTGATATTACAGTTAGACTTGCCTCACAGAATCTGGACCCACTGCAGTAAGGATTTCACCTTACCCCATCATAAAAATATATCAAAGATACCAATGGTTTCCATGTCGCTAAATTCAATTCTTAACCCTTAACTGCAGCATATGGCCTGTTTGATTACTCTCTCCTCTTTGAAAAGTTTTCTTCACTTGGTTCTAGGACATCACATACTCTTATATTTCCTCTTCCTCTCAAGCCTATCCTCTTCCGTTTCCTTTGATGAATTTTCTTCATCTCTCTTGACTTCCTAATTTTGGATTGCCCAAAGGCACAGTACTTCTACCTCTTCTCTTTTTTGTCCAAATAATAGATGATGTACATAGGTTATGATTTCAGGGAGGTTTATGGCTTTGAATGCCATCTATATATCATTTCAAAGGGTCTCTGTCCTTTGAACTGAACTCCTATATCCAAATACATTTTTCAAGTTGAGGTCTAATGGACATCTGAAAATTAACTCCAAACTGAATTTGTCTTCCCCCTTCTGCCCATTATTACATACTCTATCCCGATCCCCTTGCTAATTCTCCCATTTCTTTTTTAGGATATGAGCAAATTAAAGGTGAGAATGAACTTCATTTATCTTTAAATCCCTAGTTCCTGGCATACATCTGCTATTCAATAAATGTTATATTCATATATTTGATTTTGAAAATTGGAACAACTCACTTGTTTAAACCCACCAGGTTTTAAACTTATCTCAGAAATAACCAACCAAATTGGAACATCTTAAATTCAATCTTGTTTATCATTCTGGATTAGTCAAATATACACACACACACACACACACACACACACACACACACACACACACACACACACACACACACACACACACACACACACACACACACACACACACACACAGAATGAAACACGAAAGGGCCCAGCCTGCTGCATGCATTGTACCTACCCAGTAACAGGGGAGTCATGTATTGTCTCTCAAACAAAACAAAAACCACAATGCTTTGTTTCTCTTTTATTGCAACGCATTGCAAGGTCAAAAGATTCACAGAAATATAGAAACTACAAACCAAGTGAATTTTCTTTATCCACTCAAAAAGACATTTAAAGACAAAGGACCAGAATTTTCCACTACAGCAATATATTTCATAGGCTTTATTCTGAAAATACTGTTGACATTTTGGAGAGGATAAAAAGCCCTGCATTAAATGTGTTCACATGTATTTATGGCATTCTAAGCAAAAAGAAGCTATATTGCCTAGAAAATTTATTTCAAGCCTCATTTCAAAGCATCTAATGAGAACACATTCAACAATTATCACAGGATCACTTGAGGTGATGCTTTTCTTGGCTGTTTTTATTTTTTTATTCCTTTTTTATTTTTGAGATTAATGTTTTGAGGCTGGATATGACATTTCTACATATTTCTACAAATGTACCAAAGCAGTTTTCCAGGATATGTTGCATCAGGCTTTCTGGATTAGTCAACATTTTAGAGAGTAAGTGCAATCCCCAGCCCACCCCACCCCCCACCCCCAAGCTAAAGCAGATTATAGTGCTGTACTTTAGATTCAAACAATACAACATTTAAAAGAAATCAGTTATACATTCTGAAACCATTTGACAACCAAACTGTTAACACTCCAAAGATTATTACAACTTTGAACTGAAACCATACCATCTATAACATAGATGGCTCTCCCTTTTTGTTTTCTTATTTAACTATTTAAAATATAGTGTGACATATATAAAAATTAAACTTTTGTTTATTCACTCAAGCTACTATTACTATACATACTGGCTTATAAATTAGTTTTGGGTTAAAAATCATTTAAAATTTTGTGAAGTAAGATTTTTTTTTAACTGGTGGAGATATAGCTATGAAAATGATACATTTCAATATGTGAGAAGAAATGCAATTTATTAATGGTAAAGTTTTTTTTCTTACACACATTTGACTCCCTTCAAATTAAATTAGTAATCCATTAAATTAATTATGGGAAAACTATTCATGGTGTTTGCCCACTAGATTTTCTTAACTGATTGTGATTTTAAAAAATGCCACTTCGGAAACATGTTGGCACAACCAAAGGAAACAGTTGTTTACAGAAAAGGAGTCATTATAAATATGTGGGTGGAATTCAAATGTAAGGCTAATTTCTCATAGCTTGTATCATTTTAGCAATGTTGGAACTGATAAGAAATAATTTCAAACCTCACTATATTTGTTAAAGACCAAATAACATTTATGTCCACATCAGGAAAGAATAAATAGCAAATTCACAAGTCGGGTTTTGCTTCTAGTTCTATTGTGAAAGGCGATCACTCTAGCTTAAAAAGGCTCCCTGCTGTCTCGATTAAAAATCTAGATGCAGGAAAAGTTACTTGAGCCTGAGTCCCTACAATTAATTAATTGTGAAAATGTGTGAAATCAAAACATATATTCATTTGCTGATAGGTACTGTCTTAACTGAAAGCTGGCAATCTTTAATTAAATGAACATACTTATTTCTGGCAAGTATAAATGAATCTTAATGATTAGATTTTCTAATTTGTCTTAACTCATACATTAGCTAGCAACAGATCTTTGCAGTAGCATTAAAAGGATTCAAATAATGGGAACATGCATATTTTCGAGGCAAAACAAATAAAAAGTTCAAAAAAAAGATTGTCTACTTACGTCTCACTCATTAATTATCATTGTGACTACTCTCAATGTCAGAAATATATTTTCATAATTATCAAAATTAACAAAATAATGAAATGATCTGTAGATTTTTTTTATAACTGCACACCATTACTTACATTGGTGGCTTCAATAGGGATAATGCTAATATCTACATATCATTAAAATATATCCTAACCCATTACTATCTACAAAAATAAAAGCTAACACAATGTTAATGTGAAACCAACTAAAATATTTAGTACTCAACAGAATGCATTTGTAGAATAATGAATAATTAACTTTTGTGAGTTGGCCAGGGGAGTTCAGATTGTTGCCTTGGTATAAAAATTTACAATGGGCTTTATTCTCTCTAGTCCCTAAGTCACCACCAAATAGCAAGTTGGCCACCTGTTGATACAGTGAGTTAGCAGTGGGTGACGTGTTCCCTTCATGGCCCAAAGAAAGGTCTGCTGTCAGGAAAGGAAATGATTTACAAAGAAACTATCCTGGTGTATATGTATACTCACAAGCGTGCAAGCACAGGAGAGATCCCATAACTACATACGGGTATGTCCTTGGAATTTTGAAGACTGGTTTCCTGGCTTCTAATTAGAGAAATTTCACTTCTGTTCTGGTCTCCCCAGTAGAAGAGCATCTTTTTTTGAGGGGCATCTCCCAAAGTGGGCAGAAGCTCAAAATCATCCATCCTTTTCTTTGACTCTAAAAATGTTAAAGTCCTTTTAGAAAAACAAGCGGTTGAACATAAAGATTAAAACGTTTATGCTTCGCATGACCTTCATTTTTTTTTTTAAAGAAAACGAACCAGCCCACCTGGGAACAAATAACAGTGCGTTTATCCTATATGTTTGCAAATAAGACACAGATATGCACACTCAGTACACACGCACACAGGTGACAGCTAGAACCTTTCTAAGAGATTCCTACTCCAAGCTCACACTTTTCCACCCTGCTAGATGATCCAAGGGGACCCATGCTGGGGCAGGAGTGTTAGGAGGAGGCAGCAGACATGTTGGGGGTCCAGCCCATCTGATAGGCTCTCTCCAAGGTCCTCTTGCAGTCCTGCAGCACAGTGCTGAAGGTGATGTGAGGGTACTGCTGCACCAACTGCTCCACTGTCACTTCGTTGACCTGCAATCAGAGAAGAACCACCATCACACTGGGACCACTGACACAGGCAGGTGCCCACTCCTGCACACGGTGCATAAGAAGCCTTCTCCTTGTTCCTTCTTGCCACTATTTCTCCTTTTTATGGATCTCTGACTTACCAATGGTACATTTGCCCTTCTGGATTTTCTTTTAAGACATAACGTCAATAAATCAAATGTAGCTGGGCAACATTGGCTCAAACCTGTAATCTTAGCTACTCAAGAGGCTGAGATCTGAGGATCACAGTTCAAAGCCAGCCCAGGCAGGAAAGTCTGTGAGACTCTTACCTCCAATAAAACACTAGAAAACCAGAAGTGGCACTGTGGCTCAAGTGGTAGAGTGCTCACCTTGAGCTGAAGAGCGCAGGGACAGCGCCCAAGCCCAGAGTTCAAACCACACGACAGACCCTTCCCCCCCAAAAAAGAAATCAAATGTATTTTCTAGAAGCATAAATGTCCATGATTTATCAAGATCTTAATAATGTCCATTAAAAATCTAGCTCTTGAGAGGTAAGGAAATAGAAGGACAGTGTTCTGATCACATTTGACTTCTTGGTCAACACAATAGCCTTTTAAGACAAATATAGCACAATGGGGAGAGAGTACACAGGATTCCAGATAGAAGTGCAAGGAAAATGTTTGTTTTTCCTTCCCTTTAAATGTTAAGGCATTGCAAACTTCAAGTCCCTTTGTGAAAAGGGCTGAAATGTGAAGAATCAATAATTAAAACATACATGGCTGGCAGGTCAGTGATGGCCCCAATAGACCTTAACCATCAAAGATACCACCTTGATTCTTGATTAGACAAGGCAATCAGACAGGCCTAATTAAAACTAACACCTTTACAATTGCTGTGCTGTGAAGGGATTAATTTGTCAATTATTTTTAAGCTGATTGCAGTTCATATCACAGAACTAGACAGCTTTCTTCATCCTTTAGATAAATAAATGATTAACCTAAGAACCACAACTTTTAGGTGGCTTTATTTAAAATCTTTATTGAACACTTGGGCATTTTCAATTGCATCAATATTTCACTTTTCCTGAGTAAGCTATACTGAAGTGAGTCTAAAGGAAGGTATTTGTGATACATGTACGTATTTAAAAAGATCAGGATCACCAGAACGAAACTTAAAATACCACCAAACCCTTGCTGTTTGCTTGGAAAGAATATGTGGAAGAGAGATGATCATAAAATCCATTGTCTGCGCTTCTCTGAAATAACAGGCTGCTTTGTGGGTGGTCTGGAAAAATAAGTTAATTATTTTCTTTGGGCAGTGTTGGGGTTGAACAAAGAGCTTCATACTGCTAAGATGGTTCTATACATAAGTCATGCCCTCCAGCCACTTTTGGCTCTAGTTACTTTTTAGATATTGCCTGAGGACAGCCTAGAGCTAATGTCTTCCTACCTATGCTTTCTGTGCAGATGGGGTTATAGATATGAACCCACATTCTCAGCCCGTTTGTTGGGATGAGGTCTTGCTAATATATATTTTTTTGTTTTTGCTTGGGCTGGACTCAAATTGTGAACTTTTCCAATCTCTACTTCCCAAGTAATCTAGATTACAAATTAAGCCACCATGCCTGGCCCCAACTTTTCTTCTTTAGATGGGATTTTTACAGCATAACCTGTAAAAACATGTTAACAATATTTAGGACACAGGATTTCCCTAAGAATTAAATACCTAGTACAGTAAATGACAAGCAAAGCTTCCTACTTGGTAGCTGTATTTCAGGAGGTATCCAATAAATAGTATTGAATGCAATAGTTAATCATTAATGTGTTAGAGAAACCTACTTTCTATGGTGCCAGTCAATATACATATGACACATTTCAAAAATAACATTGAACATTAGTTATAATGTTCAAACTAAAATAATTACAGGGCAAACAGTAATCTTCAGAAACTATTTCATATATAAGAAGAATCTGTCTTCATGCTCTTTAGAGGAGTTGCCAGAATTTTTCCTAGTAACACAGTCCAGTCATGAAATTCTCCCTTTTCTTTTGCTGGTGGTCTCTGTACTGGAGCACAGTTGCCTTTTTCCCTTCTGCCATCAACACACATGAAAGGTGCAGGTTTCACTAAGAGCTGAGGTCACTTTATCAGAGACAACACCAGAGAAATGTGTGTCTCACTGCAAAAGAACTAAATGTATTTGAGCAACTTAGCACCTAACAGACTAAAAAGTAGGAAGAAAGAAAGAAAGAAAGGAAAAGGAAAGAAAAGAAAGGAGAAAATCATTGAAACCTACCATAAAGTCAGAGAATATTTTCTATGTCAATCTTTTCCATGATATAAAACAAACTTTACAACTTCGGGGAGTGGAGGAGGGAAGAGTTGGGGAGGTAGGGAGAGAAGGGATAGTAGGGGAAAAACAGAGGAGGGGGGAACAATGCTCGATATGTTCTCAATATTCATATAACTGTAACTTCTCTTTATAGTATCTTTACAATAAAAAATAAAAAATGTTGTGCATAAGGTTGATAGGCAAATTGTTTTGCAGAGACAATATGTAAAAACAGAAACTATCTCTGTAATAACTTGTCTAAGAAGAGGCACATAATTTACCTTAAAACCTGATACAGAAAGATATGGATTTATGAAGTGTATACATTAGGCAATAATTTTCACTTTCATAAAGACTTCCTGAAGAGTTAATTTATTTCATCAACTCCCCTTATGTGTTTTATGTATCCTTTGATATACCAAAACTCAATTGATCTATTTCTATTGCATAAAGTAAGGTACATACCATTAAGAATAGAGATAATTTTGTTAATTCCTAGGTTGTGGATAAGAAAAGACAAATTTTCTTTGTGTAGCTGTATGAAAAACAGTACTGGCAATCCTCTGTGGTAGTACTATGTCTTCTGAGCAATTCTTTTGCTAAACTGTGCTCTATAAATTCTAGAAAACAAAGCAAAGGGGAAATGCAAATATTCTATTTGAATGCTTTGCTGGGTATGAGTTATTCATGGGAAAATACATATGCTCACAAGTTTACTATAGGAAAGGTTCTTTTACTTTAAATGCCTCCTAGTGATACAGTGTGACAATTTTTATATTAAAGTTATGTTTCACTTTTTAAATTTTTGATTATCCTTAAGTAGTTGTGCAAAGGAGTTGGTATTTAACAAAACAGTTTATGAGTATAGTATAACAGTACAAATTATGCTCACTTGGTCTCTGTATAGACTTCATGGTTCTTAGATGTTGTAGGTGTGTTCAGTATAAGACACTAGGAAGGTTCAAGTCAGTTTTACACCGACATACACATTTCTGTAGACATTTTATCATGCACAACTCTACTTGCTTTGAAGAAAAGTGTACACAGCTCACAAAATGCATGCAATATTAAAGGAAGCACAAAAATAAAGATTTTAAAATTTCCCTATTATTCCTAGTTTTCTGCATTCATTTTCTTTATCTCTTGCTTAAACTATCAATGGCAGCTCATATCTGAGACATGAGATTAAAAAAAATGAAGTATGTCTTCCTGAAGAAATAGTCAGCTGTGCCATTTGAAGAAATTACAGTGATTAAATAGAAAAAAAGGCATGTGCCAGAGGTTTAATATATATGTATGCATATATATATATATATATATATATATATATATATATATATGAGATTGGATTTCATAGTTCTCACCAAAGACTACCTATCATTTGTGTTTTCACAATTATTGAAAGTCTTTCTAAGGTAGTAGCAATTTGTCTAGTATTTTAATCTATTTTGAGTTAACACCTATTAGCACTTTTGGAAAATGTGCAGCAAATTGCTATGTTAATTAAAGTAAATGACAAGGTAGTTTCATCATATTGCTGCTGCTGCTGCTGAGATGGAGGGGTGAGGAGAGTACCTTCAGAGTTTTAGAGATTCAGTTGTGCTAGTTTACCTAGATTGTCATTCCTTGTTAACAATACTTTCCCAGAAAGTTCCAGATCAGTGTAAATCTAGGCCTGAATTATCTTCTCAATGATACCTACTGTTAACACAACATAATTTCATCTTAAACTTGTTGAAAAAAACTATTGATTTACATAAAGTGACTTGAATTTTCACATTCCCTCATGTTAACAACAGGACATGTTTCCTGCCAGAAGAAGAAATGAGATATGACAAGAGTATCTTAGGTCATAGCTAAGAATAAAGCCTACGAAGTGATTTGTTCTCTAATGGAGAAAGTTCCAGCACAGTTTAAAATGCCAGAACAATAAAATGTACTAAATGATCCCAGACTGTAAGTTCCTTGACAACAGAACTATTTTAGTCATCTCTTTGTTTTCTACCTTATTCACTGCCTGGTATATTCTTATCTCAATAGAATACAGAGTTTTTGTTTACTACCATATCCCTAGCATCTAGAATATGCCTAGCATATGGTATGTACCCAATAAACATTTGCTGGCTAAATTAATGAGTTGTTCAATTAACATATTTACTTACTTTGGGCATGGTAATGGGGACTGATCTCAAGGTCTTGCCTTGGAATTCTACCATTTGAATCACACTGTCAATCCTTTTAATTTTTTTTTGTCAGATAGTCTTGTATTTATGCCCTAAATGGCCTACTTCTGCCTTCCAAGTAGCTTGAAATCAGATATGCTCCACTATGCCTGGCTTGTTCGTTTATTGGGGGTGGCAGGGGATAGTTCTGGGGTTGAACACAGGGTACTTGCTACAGAGGTACTCTACCACTTGAGTCAGATTCTCAGCATTTTTGGCATTTTCATGTAGGGTCTTGCATTTCTGCCTAGGACCATGATCCTCCTATTTACAACTTCCCAAGTATGTAGGTCATAGACTCAAACCACCATGCCTGAATTACTGATTGGGATGGAGTCTTGCCAATTTTTTCCCTTAGATGTCCTTGATCCTCCTCATCCCCATGTACCAAGTAGCTGGGATTAATAGCAGGGATCACTAGGTTTAAGCCATGGTGCTGGGACCTTCTGGTTTGTTCTTGTGAACTTTGCCAGGCTGGCCTTAAACAATAATCCTTTAATTTCTATCTTCAGAGTAGCTGCATTAGAAATTGTGATGGTAAGTTCACAGTGTTCCTAGACTATTTCAGCAATAGTGGTGCAGTCTCTAAAGTCTTGACAGTTTGTAGCCCCAAACTCCTTTAACCCACTGAAGTTGATGCTTGTGGTAATTCTGTGGCAGCCATTTTTTCCATCAGACCTTACCAGATGCATCTTTCCAGATACTTTCCCCTGGAATTTGCCGAAAGTTTTTACAAGAGAACAAAGCAGCTCATAATGGTGCTGGGTCACATGGTTATCAAGCAACTCTCATGAAATGATTCAACTGAACTGTAGATAGCAGCCCTTTTTATTAGGCATCAAATGATCCACAACACTGGTTGTACACTGAGGGCCATGTAAATAGCTTTCCCAAACTGCAGGAACCCACACACTTCAGAATATGTGCTACTTTAGCTTACAGCATCCATAGCCTACTCAGGGCTCAAGACAGCCTAACAGATTTGAGGACTTTGTGGCATCTTTTGATGTCACAGTTATCTGCTGGCAGACATCTATGGGTGAGTCTCCTAACTCAAAGCAGTGGTATTCCTTCCCTCTGATTCTTGTGACTTTCAGAAGTCGACATGGTTTTACACCTATGTAGGAGCAAATGGAAATCAGAGGAGCTTGCTATTTGTGGTTGATTCTATTCTTTCCCTGTGAAACATGAAGCAGATAGAATAGTTTTGGGCTATGAGGAATTATCCATCTGAACTGTTTCATGTACCTATTGATAAACACATAGAACTAAGATTTCTTGTAGTTGGATATATTCAAGATCTTTTTTTCTTCTCCATCATGATTTATTTTAGTAAAAACACTTGAAAGAGTTGTTAGAAAAACATATTCCCATTTCAGTGAGGATGGGAAAGGAATAATATTCAATCAACATATATTTTCCAGACATCTGAGCACTAATGCCTTGTAATATAAATAAGCTGTAGCCTATATCAGCATTGATATTCACCTAGGGTCACAAAGATAGTAACTGGCAGCAAGGGTTTGAATTCAGGACCTCAATATAAAACAGAACAGTGTTCTTTGCTTTGAACCAATTTCCCTAGTGCCTGGGTAACATGGTTGTTACCTATGGAGTAGAACGAGTCAGATCCAGTAAAATGTTTACTGACATATATTTACAAATGCTAAGAATCATGATATAACCCCTGCTTTCACTGTATTTGATGTTGGTATAATTTGTGGAAGGGAAGGGAAAGACAAAATCATTTAAATAGGGATACAGGTGGACCCATTGCACAATGAGATGTACAACTCGTTATGTTGAAAACGAACTTTACAACTTTGGCTGGGGGGGGGGGAGAAGAGGGGAAGGGGGGATATGGGAAGGTGGGATATGGAAAGGGATAGGAAGGGGAAACAAAGGAGGAAGCAACAATGCTTGATAAGAAATGTACTCATTATCTTGCCCATGTAATCGTAACTCCTCTGTATGGTATTTTCATAATAAAAATTTTTTTAAAAAAAGAATGATGATTGAAGTTGGCATGTAAGTATATTACAAAGCCCATGATAGTCTTGTCTTTATGAGATACTCTCTCCTGAAGCTATAATGGGAACACAATGAAGGGCCAAGTGTGACCATGTCAAAGTAACACTGCTTTCCTTCCCATCTCTCTCCCAGCAGCATACTTTTGCTTGCTCTAGTGGTAGAACAGTCAGCAAGGTTGGATGTGGTCCCTGCCCTCTCTGAACTTACCACCCTGAAAGGAAGACTGAAAATTACAGCAGCAACAGCCTGGCCTCACAAGAGCCCTCTTGAGAAACTGAAGTTGCTATGTAAGGAGGCCTGGAGCAGGACTGTGATGTTCTCCAGTAGTGTTCACAAGGGCTTTGTAAAAGAGAGATTTAAATGGACTCCTGAAGAACAAGGAGGTGTCAGCCTAGGTACTGCGTGCATTAAATAGATAAATAATAACAAAGAACCAAGAAGCCGGATCAGGAGCTAGACTAGAACTAATTAGTCTTTGAAGGTGTAAACTATTTGGTGGGCTATGGTCTCACCTAAAAATCTCAACTATGTAACTATAACAAATTCTTCTTTCATACGACTCTGCTCTAAGGAAAGGAGGGGCAAAGAAAAATGGATCCCTCTCTGCAGGTGGGAAGAGCAAGGTGCCCACAGTGTATCTGTGAAGGTGTCACAAATAGCACACTCAGCTCTTGCTTCCTAATTCAAGACTCTTGCCCACATGCTGGTCTGTCACTCTTCACAGACTCCTTGGGCAATGTCACTCAATGCCAACAGCCCCAGGGGCAGACTCCTGGCGGCCCAGGGGCTGAGTGCTGTCTCTTAGGCAATACACCTCCAGAGTCGGCTTCTCTTGGAGTTTCCTGGCTCTTTGGGAAACCGTGCTGGACATCTAGGAATCTGACACTCATCAGGTTCCAGTAAAATACTGTGGACAATGCAAACCCAAACCCATTATTCTTTCAGCTAGTGCCCATAGACTCTGAGATGGGCAGGTTATAGAATGAACTCTTACAGTGAAATTGATAAAATAAGAATTTTAACTGTTACTCATAAAAATATTTAAAATGTTCACCAAGGCCTGAAACAAAAGGTTAATTTATTTGTACAGTATATGGCAAAAATAAAAAAGTGGTTTCTGTTCCTTCTATATCCAGCCTTTGATTTCTAGTTGTGCATAGCTGAAGCAGACTACCATCTGACTTTCTCAACAGGTAATAGCAAGGGAAGAAGCATTCTGTGAAACCCAGTTCTTACATAGACCTAGTTCTTCCTCAAGGGATCATCCATAATATGGAAGAAGATACTCAAGACTAAGTACTTAATATATTTTAAAAAAGAGAAGCCAAGTATCTTACTAATGCTTCAAAGCTACCTGCTAAACATGAGATTCAGTAAACACAGGACACTCATAGTGCTCTACACTTCACACATGAATCTTGTATTTGTAGCCTGAGGACTTTAAGGATTTATTTTTTATATATAGGTAAGAAATATTACTCTTGGGTGGCAAAAAGAACAAAACAAAAATCTCATCTAAAAACCCCAAACATAGAGACAGATACAGAGAAGGCAGTGAACCTCACAGGGCCAGGCTCATATAGTCAGTCAACTTTGTCAAATGCAGCCATTCCATTTCAGAATCTGCAATGATTGGAAGTGCTATGCTCTGTCAATATCACAACAGGCCTGGCTTCATGCTGTCTCTTTTTCGTGAAATGTAGGTTGCCTGTTAACACTAGCAGTGCTTCTATTCACTTGCATTAGCACAGTGAGAAAGCAGCAATGAACCTGGGAGGATGGGGATCTTAGAAATGCCTGCAGCGTTAAGTGAGAATCGAGGCTCGCTAACCTGGGGCCTCTAATTAGAGATTAGTATGACAGGAAGTCCAATAACCAGGTTGCCAGAGGAAAAAATTAGTGACATTTTCATTCCTTGTACCATCAAGCGATCGTGTACTAGGAAAGATGTTTCAAGTAGAGTGCAAGCTTCAGGCTTACAGACTTTCACTGGTCATTCTGGGAACAGACTGCTGGTTAAAGACTTGATCCACAGCTCAAATGTATGGATTTGTATGTGGAGTGCAGATGCTCACCATAACTTGCATGTGAGACACCAGGATGGAAAAAAAGCCACTTGGGCAGAGGGATCAGCTGTGGCATAGCAAATGGTTCAACAAAAGATCAACTATTAGAAAAACAAAACAAAACAAAACAAACAAAACAACCTTAGGCCCTAATAATACCAAGGTAGTCACTGAGTGGTAAGTGCAGTGTATTTATGGAACACATCTGGGTGTTTCTAAATTAAACTCTTGAAGTTAAGCTGAAAAACATAATAACTGAGGGAGAAAACTCTCTGAACTAAAAAAAAAAAATGTTTCCTTTGTGCCTAATGGCTTTCAGTTTTTATGAGTTTTTTGGGCTTTTTTGCATAAAGACTAGGCAGTGGTAATCATCATGTAGGTACTTGATAAAAAAAAATCTTGAAAATTGCAGCTTCCATCCAGAATTTATAGATTTAACCTGTTTCCTAAAACGAATGTATTACTAGCAAAAATTTATTCTACATGAATATGATCAGTAAATCTGTAGATTAAAAAACCTAAAACATAAGTGGATTTCTTTTTCAGAAAAGGAACTGTATAAGTCAGAGAATACCTCAGAACCCCAGGGGTTTTCAGGCACCCTCAAAATCCCCCAGATTCAGGAAATACCATTCCTATTTCATTATTTACTCTTTCTGTCTAGATATGTTTTTAAATTTATCAAATTATTAGGAGGGCATGTGATCTAATGGTTTTCAAATTTGCTTTTGGTTAAATAATACTTTTACAAGCCCAAACTGTAAGTTTCAAATAAATATAGAAATAAAAGGGGGACTGGTCTGACTGCAGGGAATGAAAATGAGAAACACAGTCTAAGCCATTCATTCATCCATCTATTTACCCATCCATCCACCCACCCATTCATGATCTAGTACATATTTGTCTAGCAGCTAGTATGTATCTC
Source organism: Dipodomys spectabilis (assembly GCF_019054845.1). Classification (NCBI taxonomy): domain Eukaryota; kingdom Metazoa; phylum Chordata; class Mammalia; order Rodentia; family Heteromyidae; genus Dipodomys; species Dipodomys spectabilis. The sequence continues at coordinate 921,920 of NW_024870824.1, forward strand.
ACATTGTTGTAAGTCCTGGTAAAGTAAGACAGCAATTCCACCCTAATGAGGAAGAAAGTGATAAGGATAAGAAAAACAAGAATTAGCCACTATAACAAATAAAAGCTAATATGCATAGCTTACATCATATTAAAAAGTTCGCACAAATTAACTCATCCTTTTCCACAGCCTGTGAGCTGGGTGCTCTTATTATTTTTACTTTACAGATGAGGGACTGGAGGCACAGACAAATAGGAAGGGCAGATGGAAATAGTGAAAAGAAACAGGATGAGGATGTAGGAGACAAGACAAAAGCACTCTCATGAAGCAGGGAGTGCTTACCACATGGATGTGGCTGCCAAGAGACAGAGCAAGAGGTGGCCATTTGATAACACAGAGGTCACTGGTAACCTTGGAAAGAGCAGCCTCAGTGCCAAGGTGAGGATGGAAATAGATTATAATGAGCAGTAAAAAAGTAAGGGGAATTCTGCCTAGACAATCCTTGTCAGATACTTACTAGTAAGGTGACAAAAATAAACGATGGTAGAAAACCATCTGAAAGTGCATTCAAGAGCAAAGTGAGGGTCTTTGTCCAGGAGAAACATAATTTCAGATGCCCTTTTAAAAATGAATTGCCAATCTCTCAATATTCTTGTAACTACCTCTTCACTATTTTTCCCAACTATTTTTTTCTTGTTCACTATTCTTCCCATCGCCTGTCACTGTGACTGATATTTACTGTAGAATATATTTACTGAGTAAATAAATAGAATATTTGCTAAAATTAGGAAAAGGAGGATTTAGGTTTTCTCTGAAAAACTGCTTACAAATAGAAACCTTCTCAGTGGATGCAGCACAGCGGGCCTGCCGGCCTGCTGCTAAATATCCAACCTCTCTGGTAGACTGAGCCCTTTCCTTCTGGACCAGAAGGAGTCACTGAGGGACACAAGGTCATTCTTGTTTCTACTCCGTTAAGAGCTTAGGAATTTTGGGATCTAATTTGAGTTCTGTTAAGGAATTGCTATTATCCTATTCATTTATAAATTTAAGAAGAACATGATCCTATAACCTAATTCTTTCATATTGCTACTGAAGCCAAATCAAGTAGATTATTTACTACAGAGTAATGATGCTTTGGGTGCTTTCCGGGAAGCTCCCACTTCATTCGCCCTACAGTATTTGGGAGAACAGTAGGCACTCTCCTTCCTGCCTCTCTAAAAACAAAAGCTGACAATTTCATAACAATTGAATTCCATAACAGAGGTGAATAAAACACAAGCAGCTACTTGCAGTTCATTCCCTGACAAGTTGCCACGAGATGTTGAAAATCAAACAAGACTCAGCATAGACAACACTGACTGGCTGTTTGACTTGGCAAGTCTTTATGCTCTGACTTTTCTTTTTTCCGGTAGACAATATGACTGAGACCTACTGGTCTTTAGGTTTCTTCTTTCTCTGTAAGGTTCAGTGTAATTTAGTGGAGCCTAATCATTTAAAACAAAGATATTATTGTTTTTAAGAAATGCTGCCTGAGTCTCAGGAGCTGGCTTTTCCTTTCTAAGATTTTAACTTACGAATTTATATTCGAGACCAGAATATGCTGCTGCTGCTAGGAACAGGAAATTAATATATCAAATATTATCCAAAGCAGGTATGTATACATAAATAAAAACAATGCAAGTTAACTGTTATCGAATGCTCACAGTGTACCTTGCTAAATGCTTTACTACCATATTTCATTTAATCTTGTAATTTCCCTCCCAGGTAATTATTATTATTATCCCCATTTTTTAGATGCATTTCAGGTGAATCTGAGGCTTTTAAAGATTAAGTTGTCCCAAGTTCCAAGAGAGTAAGGTGGAATTTGGAAATCTGGTAGTCTGGCACTCATCCTCACAAACTTTACCTCTTCCATAAAACTCCACGCCAGTATTTCTTGGCTTAAGATTTAAATACTAGAAAGAGTTTCAGTTACACTTAGTGGTTTAGGGGAACAGGGTCAGAAGAAAACGAGATGAGAATGTTTGACTAAAATGAGGTTGAGAGGTAACATCTGAATTTCAGTTGATGTTTTTCCTTGCTTCAATAACCAGGAATAATCAGGGAGGGTTGTAAGAATGTGTTTTAAAGTATTCTTGTACAACCCTACCTCTCCCTCCCCCCCAAAAGAAAATCACCTAGAGAAATTCTTCCTTCAGCAAAAGGAACAAGATGCTGAAGCCTCAGGTGCAGGGCTACCATTGAGATTCTAGAGCCCGACTGCCATTAACACTCTTTTTCACCCTTGGTTGGGAGCATAGGGCAAAGAGGCTGCGTGGTGACATTGTGTGGTTCACCACAGAGGACTGCGTTCTCCTGCGGTCATGCCACTCTCGCTTTATTAGGACAGAATGTGGGTATTTTTTCTCCCACTTTATTTTCTTTGATATGGCATTAATTTTAAGTCTTAAATTTTGGCCAGGGGCAATCTGGAAACAGCTGTGTATACGTGGTAGGGAAGATGGGAGTCCCTGCAGGTACCCACTGTGTTTCATGGCTGAATTGCTACCAAAGCAGCCCTGGATACAGGACCCACAAATTATTTTTTCCTTAAACTGATTTTTCCAGTTAGTTCAGTATATTAGTTACAGAGTCTTATATTATTCTCCCCACAGGGCTTTCCTGCTCACAATTCCCAAACAAGCTGATAAAAACTCCATTTTCTCTGCAGAAATATTTCGGTTGTTGAGGCTTTTTCTTACCATAATTACTTCCTGAAAAATGGAGTGGTCAAATTTTCCTGAATATTTTTACATTAAATCGGGTATACAAAATTTGGCCCTTCATATCTTCAAGTTGTAAAGCAGATTCCTGGTTTGAAAGAGCTGACTGGTTTCTATTACTTGCTTTCCGTAGTAGCTTGCCATCGATTTGATCAAATAAAATCTCTTACCATTTAAATGATGAAATCTAGGTAAAAATTAGAGTTTATGTCTTGGAGAATACATTTATTAAAGAAGTCCCCCATATACTTGTCAAGTATAAATTTCAAGAACTGAGGGAAGTAAGGTTTTGGCAAAAGCAATTCGATGAGAAATAAATTAATTTGATTATTTTCATGATGCAGATCAATAGAGTCAGCCTCTAGAGTCCCCTGGCCTGAAGGCAGCTGGATAATCAATAGGACCACACAGAGGCCTCTGGCTTTCCTCCCCCGGCAGCCTCTCTGATCTTTTCTGGGCGGACTCTTCACGCCTGTGTAATTCTAATTTATGTCAACTAGAAATCAAAGAAATTCCAAGAGGTTTTGCTCATAGGACATTGGAGTGGACCTTTCACAATCTATTTATGTCTATTCCTTAAGCTACAGGGCCCCTTATCACTCCAGGGGCCTCTACTGGCCAAAAAGAAGAAGCTCCCAAAAGAAGGGCAGCTACCTGCTGGGGGCCAAAGTGGGGAGAGGCTTTGAGTAGATTCAGGCATACTTTCTCCACCTAGTCTATAACTCTGCAGGGACATAAGAACTAAGAATTTTAACGAAGAGCTCTGCCAAGAGTGGCTCCTCAATAACGCTCTTTAATCATACCCCAGACGCTGGCATTTTCAAATCAAATGAACAGTGTATAAAATTAGTTCTGCATGAAGTTAAAAAAAAATAGAAAGTGAAAGGGAGCTTTTAAAAGCTCCAGCATTTCTCTATCCAACTGCTTTTCACAAGGGGTTGGCATTTGAGAATTGCTACGTTTATGATGTTATTCACTGCTCATAATTCAGGCCCTGTGTCTCCAAACCAGTATTAACACATGCTGTAGAAGTTCCCCAAACCAGCCAGGCTGCCCCTGGCGAGGTCTAGCTTCTCAGCCAATGCCATGTCTGCGCTCCCTCCTTCTCATCAACCTTGTTACCCCAAACATTTTTCATTAACCTTGAAAGTTGCATTTCCATTTTGCCCTCCAGCTTTCCATGATTTTTTTTTTTTGTTCTTTGCAGTTTTATTCTCCATCTAAAACTACCTTGTAAGAAATGAGAAAAATATATCATTAGAAGAAACTGATCCATAGAGGCCAGAATTCACTGAAGTCATGAAAATAATTTATATGACCAAAGCTACTACTGTCTATAATTGGGGAAAGTGGAGTGAACATACTGCACTTATTAGAGTGCCATTGATTATCTGAGTATTTTCAACTAAACCACTCAATAAACTGATAGGTGATTTCAGGTCAACTCTAACTCCCAAGGTCAAGTAAGCCTTTGAACTCTCTTTAAGAATATAAGCTCACTCTGATTCATCAAAGCCATCTCAGGCAGTGATTTCTACTCTTAATTCTTACAATGCATTTAAGGTTTCACAAGATTACTTGGCATCAGCCTCAAAACCCTTTAACATGCGTATCCACCCCGAAATCCGAAAGGCTACTCAGACAGGAACTTAATTCATTTCCTAACTTTACAGTGCATGGGAGGACGCTGATTTGTTCCATGACCAGAGGATTCCTCCCTAGAAATCAGCAATGTTGCAGCCAAACAAATGTATGAAGTTTAGCTTAAATGAGGTTTGATAATCCAAGGACATAATGCTTTCAGCTGAACATGTTTAAAAATTTTACCTGTGCTTTCTGTTTACCTAAGCTGGAAGGGACACATACACGCACACATACATGGTATGGGTAGGTTTTCCTACAAGTAAAAACCATTTTATTGATTTGCAATTCCTCAAAAAGTTGGAGGAAAAATAAAAGCACCAGTTGGGTAAAGTATAGCCTGCAAATTAAAAGTGGCCCCAAATGAAAGAAAATACAACTAGACCTCAATATTTCTCCAATATTTCTCCAATATTTCAAGTTCTTTAAGAACATAAGTTCTAAAAACAAACAAACAAAAAAAAGAACATGAGTTTTGTAACTCATGTTTTGAACATGAGTGCTGGGAAACGCACACATCATAACCTCATCTCTCTCCAGTGAAGGGCCAGTGACATTTTGGTGAGATTGTTGTGTGGATAAGATCGCTTGCCCCACAGTTAACTCTAGCTGGTGCATAGAATGTGGTAGAGAATTCAAATTGATGAGTTTTATTAGTGATTAGCAAGAGCAAGTCAAGGTGCAAGAAACATTGATAGGCCCCAAATTACTTTCGCTTTTTAATTCTTAGTTGCCATTGATAACTATAGGCCGAAAAATAGTCAATTTTGTCTACATACTAATTCTAGTTTCATTCTTCCTTGTTTCTATTTTTATTTTTGCCTTTATTTTTCTTGTTACTTTCTCTTACTTTACCTATGTGAATATTATCTGCAATTTACAGATTTCTAGTACTGTAAATCTTTCTTCAACTCTGTGCCTGAGTAGGTAAGATGGCTAGTAAGTTGATTCCAAATATGTAGTGTCTTATTGGAGCCATTCGTTTTCCTTGATAAACTATGCAGAAAGCTCAAAAAATGATTGATATCTTTGTAAAGAAGATAATAATTTTAATTTTTAATTTTTGTGGAGAAAACTATAAAGTCATCTTCTGAGTTTATATTCTTTTGTTTTCAATTCTTTTAAAATGAGAGAGCAGACAATATATTTTTTCCTCATTTGGAAATTAAAATGCTATGGCACATGTTAATATATGATATTAATGGTAGAAATAATAAGGAAGAGTATTTTCTATACAATGGACATTATTCTGAGTGCTTTACATATGTTAACTAACTTACATATTCATAATTATACAAGATAGATACAGGTTTACTAGGTCCTCTTTTTCCTCCTCTCTCTCCCTCCTTTCCTTCCTCCCTCCTTCTCCTCCTCTTTTTCTCTCCTTCTTTCTCTCCCTCCCTGCTTTCTTGCTTCCCTCTCACCTCCTTCCATTCTGCTTTCCCCTTCCTTCCTTTTTAATCTCCTTCCTTCCTTCCTCTTCTTTTCTTTCTTGTAAAAAAACTTTACTAAATTACACAAATAATAAATGTGGAGCCAAGACTTGAAGCTAAACACTGATTCAAGAAGAGGTGCTTTCGTGTTAAGTTCTTTTCTTCTCTACTCAGTCTTTCTTTAAAATTTTGATGATAAGTTAAAATACAGAATTGTAAAATTTGAAGGCTCAATAGTTTCTTTAATCTGGATTTTCATCCAACTAAACCAGTAAGTAGAACTTTCTGTGCAAGGCTTAACTTGTACTTGGTCCGTGGTTTGGAAATGTCTCTGTCCTCATGGAACCTCTTAGGTAGGCTCTGAGCTGACTGGAGTCTCAGAAAACCAGACAGCAAGGCTGGGCCCCTTGGGCTGGCTGTGTTGCACCAGGCCATGGCCAGACGGTATCACGTTGGAAACACGAGGTTCTCAGAGCAGCTTCCTGGCTGGTAATAGGATTCAGATGCTGCCCAAGGAAGGGACTGTGACCCGTAGGGAGACCACTAATTAGGATAGCCTCTTTATTTCATTTGGACTAATTTGTACTTGGGTAAAAACAGATCTAAATTCCTTAACTTAAAAATCAGCAAAATTCTATGCAACAACTATGTCTGGAAAAGTCTTCTGTACTAACAAAATAATACAACTTGGACAGTTCATCTTTGAAGGTGGAGCTAATACTAAATCTAAAGAGGAAGGGACAGAAAAATGGTAAATTCTTAGAATAGTGATGGCATCATAAATATGTTGGAAAACTTACATGTGGTATCCTTGGTTAGAAACATTTGTTTCTGATAGAAACTAAGCTAGCACTGCTGTCATTGTTTTGTGTTTCTAGAGTATTCTATAGCAGTACTCTTTAACTTACTTTTTGTTGTTGTTGTTGCTGTTTTTGTTGTAGGGCTTGAATTCTGGGCCTGGGCGCTGTCTCTGAGCTCTTCAGCTCAAGGCAAGTACTCTACCACTTGAGCCACAGTGCCACTTCCGGTTTTCTGGTGATTAATTGGAGATAAGAGTCTCGTGGACTTTCCTGCCTGGGCTGGCTTTGAACAGTGATCCTCAGATCTCAGCCTCCTGAAGAGCAGCTAGGATTACAGGTGTGAGTCACCAGCACCAGTGCTTTAACTTACTTTAATAGATACCATTTGGAAGTGGTAGGATTAGTAGCAGCATTAATACTAGCAATGAGATTTGAGGGAGACTTGTAAACCCTGGGTCTCAGCATTGTGCTAGGCTACAAAGGAAGTAGCATTTTAGCTTAGGTTAGATTTTATATAATAAAACCTCTAAAACAAAATTTAACTAGCAAGATAAGACACTGTTCAAAAAGAAATGTGCTCATTACCTAACCTATGTAACTGTAACCCGTTTAGACATACCTTTACAATAAAAACAAAATTAAAAGAAAGAAATAAAAAAACTTAACTAGCATAAGTCTAGAATAAATTGGCATTTTAAAACATCTGGAACAAAGAATTAGATCAATTAGCAAAATGATACAGCATACAAGGGATTCAGGCCATTCTTTTTTTTCCCTCAATTTGCTACATTTAGAAAATACCTGGCCTTTGAGAGGCAATGTGTACTTATTTTCATATTCTTTTGCTAGATTTGTCCCTAATCACCATTGCAAAAGTAGCACATGTGTAAATTAGTGTTAAGATGCAAGCACTTTCTTCGCAAGTGTCTGAAGGAGGCCTTTACCATGCAAGCAAGTCATATGACTGAAGATTGTTCCCAGGGTTGTGCCAGAAACACAAAGACTTCAGAGACCTTAGCTGAATAGTCTTTGACCAAACACTGATATTTCTTGTTCTCCACTTTCTCACCTTCACAATGCAAATAACCAGATTTATTTAGATCTATCACAGGGGCAGCATGGGAACCACAAAGAGAAAAATACTTATCTAGTACCTAGTACTCTATACAGATTATTAAATTATCTTTCTTTTCAGCCTTCAAAGGATCCCATGTTAAGTGGTACCATTTCCCAACTCACACACATATTGCTGGGCAGCCCACAGTCTTCTAAGGCCACTTCTCATGATGTGGTGAGAGGAAGCTAATGTGAATAAAGATACAGATCTCTACATACCACACCCACCCGCCATTCCTCAAATGTCCAGAATCCATACATGTTAAGCACTGAAATTACACACCAGAAAAATCAATTTAGTACTGCTCATTCTACCTTATTGTTGCTGGAAATCTGGATTTCAGAATAGAATTTTACTGTTAGTTTCTCCAAATTGAAGTTTGCCATGAAAAATTTTAAATTTTAGTCCACAGACTTATGACTAGGAGGCTAAAATCTAGGATGACTGTATATGATTACTTTTTCATTCTTCTTAAGCATGAAATTTATTATTAATCGGAAAAATGCAAAAACAATTTTAGACTAGTTTAGAAAATCATGCCAACAATGAATAGCTAGAGTAATGTGTGTGTGTATACATAGGGACAAGGAAGAAAAGGCAGTATTCAAGCTATGCCTTCTACTGACAGGTAGAAAACAACTTGATAGACAACTCTTACTTTGTCACATCTCATCAGTCCCAAATATCTCAGAGATTTGCTGCTCTGTGCAATCAGGGTGGCTCCTTGATCTGTAATTTCTTTACACCATCCAACATCCACAGTCTCTATTGTCATGCTGTATCGCCCAATGGCTATCAGTGCTGTAGAGGGCAGAGAAAGAGGGAGAAGGAGAGAGAGAAATTAATGTCAGTGGTGTAAGGGATCTCTATCTTATTATGAAGATTGCTCCCATTTCCTCACTAAATTTGTTCCTGAAATGTGTCCAAGTGAATGTTTTATAAATTAGATTTGAAATGCTTTAAGAAAGCTTGCCCTATGACAAACCCTTTTGTGAAGTGAATAATCATTCCATAATTTCTCTTTCATTGGACACAACCTTTTATCAGTTTTGCTCATTGCAAGGTTACCTATACTTCCAAACATTCATATTTGCATAGGTAATAAATTAAAATGAATTACAGATACAGCATTACAAAACTTCCAGCTAATAAGTTTTGCCTTAGGAAACATTAAGATTTTAAACAAGAAAAAAAATTCATGGACAATACTATTATGAGTTGTATTATAGTGTGCATTAATTTCTTTATGAATCAGCATAATTTTTTCCATCTGTTCATGACCTGCAAAATGTAGGACAATATAATATTTTTCACATTTATCCTTTTTGAGACTGTTGGGAATTAAGAAAACATTATACATAGAGTTGAGTTTAATTGGTGCCATGCTAGAAGTGCAGCAAAGGGAATGCATTTGTCATGGCAAATTTCCTCACCGTTTCAGAAATCTCCCTTCTATTAACATATAAAAACTATGACAGTATCTCCGGCACTCTTGATTGTTTAGCATTGTACCACTACTAAAATGTAGATGCTTATCTCATCACATCCAATAATCACAACTTATCCCTGCAAGGCTCTCTAACCCATCACCCTGTCAGAGCAACCAATCAGTGAATACAAGTCTTTTTTAAGGATTTCTGAAATGACAGGTGTTTACATATCTACATTTATGAAGCATACAACAGATTTCAACATCTCCAGACATGATAAATTTATTGTGCATTTAGTTGTGAACAAAACCCCTGAAAAAATGCCATGAATATTCAAAAGAAAAGAGACATTGTTTGCTAATTATTTCTTTACCTGAGATAGCATAGTTTGTTTTCTATAACATTGAAAGCAGGTGATACTTTCTAAAATGTCTTGGCTAGATTGATAAGAACTTGTGTTAATAAATATAACTCATGGAAAAGATCATTTAGAAAAATATCTAAGATAATTGTCTTGGTACATTTTTTCCTTAATAGAATTCATGCATCAAAACACTTCCAAGTAACCATATACTTAGTGTTTATTTAAAAAAAAACTATCAGTATTGCTTATTAAACTTCAGTTAGGTTCAATATATATGTGTATACATCCATATGTAGACACAGATTTGTGTATTGTCTTGTGACATTTTATTTGAATAAATCTTCCTGTAGCTAATTGAAAAAAAAAAAAATAAATAAACTATCGGGATTCCAATGTCTTCTAATAAAAATACCAAAGAGAAAGAATTGTTAAATGCCTTAGGCATTATTATGCGTTTGTTAATGTTTTCATCTTTGTCTATGCTGTTTTGGTATGTAAGGTTTTCCAGCAGTGAGGAGGGTGGTAGAATTTGCTAACTATTAAAGGTTTGCTGAAATGGTCTTAGCAGTAATTTTGTGTAGTAAAAGTAATATCATAGGCTAATCACACTGGTGCCTCTGACCTAGGAAAATTGTTATCTGGTGTTGTCATACCTTGTATGACTTTCTGAAGACCTCCTATGGTACATGAAGTAGAGGATGCATGAAGTAAGTCCCTTTCAGTACAAAGTACTCAAACTGGTATTTTAAAGATGACAAAGTACAGAGTGCAGGAGACCCACAAGGTTGGTGACTTGTGTGTGTTTTTTCATTGAAGCTTACGGCAAGAACATGAAAGCCTTGAACTATTCAGAAAAAAAATAAATCAAATGATATGAGATGCTTTCACAGACTCTTTGTAATCAAATGAAGTCAATAGTTATAGACTGGGTGCTAAAATCACTGGTTTTGGATTTTTTCTTTCTTGTTAAAACTAAAATACACAATAAAGAAGATAGCTGAATATGAATGAGTATTCAGTTTTTGTTTAGACCTTGTTTTGCTTACTAAAGTTAGAATTAAACTTCATTATTCCCTAATTCATTCATTTATTCAATAAACACCACATGAGTACCAAAGCATTCCTGCCAACACTTTATTGACTACTTTCCACGTGCCAGGTTCTGGGCTAACAATTTCTAGAGCATTTTCTGATTTAGTACTCACAGTAATTCTATGAAGTCTTATTGTTATTTTTCACTTTAAAGATCAGGAAATTGAGTCACAGAGAAACTGAATAACCTTTCTAATATTACAAGGTAATAACTGTGAGAGTGAATTTTAAGTTGGGAGCCTATTCTCTGCACTGTCTGTACTTCAGATATATGACATTAGAATCGTGGGCTAGGAACCTGGCAATTCTGGTAAGTTTTATTTCCATGATGAACCTGTGTTGTGACATTCTGAGCTTGTGTAAGGTACTGGAGATACAGATATGGTTAGAGTAAATTAGACTCAGCCAGAAAACCATGTGGACAATCCAGGAACAAAGAACAAAGGAAAGGTTTATTGCCAGTAAAGAGACCAGCAAAACCCCTTTTCACCAGGTGAGAGGAAGGGACAAGTGCCTGCTATTGACTAGGTGACCTTTTATAACTTCTGGGATCTGGGGGATCTTGCTGCCTAATATGATCATAGCTATCCCAAAGAGGTGATCTCTCAGGGAAAGAGGGTAGGGGCTTTACTACATGGGCCTCGTGTTGTCTAGGGAAAGAGCATGTTCAGCTATGAGGGAGGAGGCTTCTGGGCTAACAGACACTCCGTGGAGTTCAAAGGCTGATCTAAAGGAAGTCAAGGTGGGTGAGGTGGGGTAGAGAAAAAGGGATGGCTCAAGTAAGTGGTCACAGTAGGGTGCAAATCCTCTATTGCACTCACTTCCTAATTCCTTCCTACGTTTCAGATCTCAATTCAAAAGCCAGCTTCTCAAAAGAGATCACCTTATCATTTCCTATAATTGGGAATGCAATTTATGGTCCACATCTCACATTAAGAGTGAGAGCTCCTATTCACTGTTATTTCTTTCCCCAGCACATGCTTTGCACACAGTAGATTCCTAAAAAAATTAGTCGAATATACCAATGATTCTTGCTCTTCTTTCTCCAAGGGAAGACGGTAAAGAATCCCTTACAGGAAAGAAAGCTAGGGCTCAAAAGATGAGCAAGAATTCTCTGGATTGGGCAAAGGAAATAACAAGTGTAAAGATGAGAAATGAGCGATGAGAAAGATGTGGAAAGATGAGAGATGAGAAAGCACCGAGGAGCTGTAGGTCACTCTATGTGGCTAAAGTAAAAATAAGTTCAAGGAAGAGTCAAGATTCATTCCAGAAATATTTAATCAGTGATTAATGATACTGGTGTAGGGTCTAGAGACACAAAAGCAGCACAAGCATGCTGAGCCTACCTAGCATCATGACACATATCCCAGGAGAAGAGACAGCTTGAAACAAATACATATAAAAGTAAATAGAATTCTAAATGGTGACAAGTGCTCTGAAGGAAATGGATTGCCCACTAGAGGAGAGAAAAATACATTTATCTTCGGGACAGGGATTGTGGGAGGCTATCACAGATGAAATGATTCTTAATCCTTTCAATATCTCTTCAATAACCATTTAGAGATAAAAAAAAAAAAACCTATGGTTAAATAATTTACAAAAGTCCAGCTCTTACAAAGTAGAAAATCCAGAATGTAAACTGAGGTTGGCTTCAAAACCAGTGCTCATTCTGTCACGTCTTTGCCTGGAGTGGCAATGGAACCTATACATAGTCAGAATGTGTTTCTCTTTACTACTATTCAGCACTTAAATAGTATAGTTTATAGAGAGTCAGATATTTACGCTGTGATTCTAACATTGGCCCCAATGGAATCTGTGTGTGTGTGTGTGTGTGTGTGTGTGTGTGTGTGTGTGTGTGTGTGTGTGTGTGTGTGTGTGTGTGTGTGCGTGCGTGCTGGTACTGAACTCAAGGCCTCAGTGCTCTTTAGCTTTTTCACTCAAGACCTGGAATTCTACTACTTGAACCATAGCCTCACTTTCAGTTTTTTGGTAGTTAATTGGAGATGAGTCTCACAAACTTTTCTTGTTGGGTTGGCTTTGAACCATGATTCTCAGATCTCAGCCTCCTGAGTAACTAGGATTTCAGGTGTGAATCCAGTCCAATGAAATCTTTTGATTTCAAAATATAAACCAAGTAATTTATCTCTCTTGGTTCATGAGTTAATTGTGAAATCTATAGAGTACTGGAGTCTCAAGGCCAGCTGTCCCCACACTACTTTGTAGATGTCTGACTTCAGGATAGCATTTAACTTTTCTTAGTGTCAATTTCCTCAATGGATATATATTTAACATAAATATATATATGTATATATATATACATATATACATACATATATATATATATATATATATATATATATATATATATATATATATATATATATATATCCTGCTTGTTTGACAAGGCTAGTCTGAGATTCAAATGAGCTAACACAGTTAAAGGACTTTTTAACTACACAAATGTTATAATTTATTTGATATTTGGTCACACTATCCTAGTGGAGCAGTTGATGCAAAGATGAAAATACTTGAAAGACTTCTGAAAAATAAAAAGCCCTGGGTAAATGAGAATATTACCTAAGTACTTATTATGTCACTGCTAGAGTTCTTGAACTTCCTGCTCTCTACTGGTGATCATGAACTCACTGGTACAGTGCACCTGAGCTAATAGGCCTGCAAATGTAACATATGATTACTACTTTCACTAAGGGCTGTTGACACATTATAATAGCATTTATTGAGCCTTGAAAAGGAATAAATTATGCAAGATTAGTTCCTAATTTCAATGTACTTTCTATGTGCTAAGAAAGATACATTTTTTGAAAATTATACAAATTAAGAGTTGTAGTTTAGTCAGTTGTATAGTGATCAAGGACTTGTATTAACTATCAAGTAGTCCTATAGGCATACGGATGACAGAATGACTGAAAGATTGAAGAAAATATGCCCTTAATTTTGACTAAGAAGTTCTGCTTCTAGGAATCTACTTTGAAAAAATATACATCTAATCATACCAAATTGTATTAACATGAGCTTAGTTATTCGAGAATTGATTTTAATTTCAAAATAATAGGTAAGTGGGGTTGGGAGGGACAGGGAAGTGGCTGAATAAATGATATGACAACCATACAGTTTAACACTGAAAGATAGTAAAAAATGAATAAGGAAGAATGTATGTGGAGAGATTTCTAAATAAACAAATAAAAAAGTGCAAAAGAGCATATATGATGTCCCAACACTTTTCATATAAGACATTGTTCATTTACACAAAAATAACATGGAAAGGATAAACAGAAACTAAAGAAATTGAACTACTGATACAAAAAGGAAGAAAGTAAGGAGGTCCAGGATGCTGTGGTGGGGACTTGAAGAGGTAAAGACACTTCTTACAATCCTCTTTTTATATAGCTTTGATTCTCAGATTCGCAGTAATGTGTCACATACTTCCCCCAATACAAAATGTGAAGGAAACTCCAAAGGCATACCAACATAAATGAATCCAATTGTATTGGAATAAACAGCACAACAAAGATGAGTATACCATTACAATGAAGGGGATGGGGATTAAGAATTAATTTGAATTGCATTGGACACATAGGATTTTGTAAGATGAAAACAAAAAGTACAGCAAACAAATACTGCATTTGAGTTAGTAAATCTGTTTCTCCCAGAGGTATGAGTTAGCAATCTAACTCTTCATATAATTTAAGATTACAAATGAAAGTGAGCTTTTTCACTGCTAGCAAAAAGAAATTACAAAAAGCAAAGAGATAAGACTTATAACAACTTGTGTGTATTGAACTGGAATTAGACTGGACTCACATTTTTTTTTTTTTAATCAGTCATGGAGCCTGAACTCTGGGCCTGGGTGCTGTCCCTCAGCTCTTTAGCTCAAGGTGAGTGCTCTACCACTTAAGCCATAGAGCCATTTCTGAATTTATTTTTTTTTCTGCTTATGTGGTGCTGAGGAATCAAACCCAGGGCCTCATGCATACAAAGTAAGCACTCTACCGCTGAGCAACTTCCCAGACCCTGGACTCACAGCTTTTAGTATACATTTGAAACGTACAAACACAGATATAGAAATAAACAAATATGGTGGGATGGTAGGTGCATATGCCACGTTTAATACACATACATATAAATACACGTACACGTATGGATATATGTGTGTACATCCATATATGTATATGTGTATACACATAGAATCTTAGCTCTCTAGTTCTTTCTGAGAGTACTGGAGGCAATCTCTCATAGCATCTCAGATCTTTAATCTCAAAATACTATTTACAATAGAATTAATCAGTTTTCTTTAAAAAGGGGGTATTCAAGAATTAAATCAGGGAAAACACAAGATAAGTCCGGAAAATCTAATGGTGTCACAAAAAGATGCATCTTAAAAAGAATGAAGGAATAGCAAAATGATATAGGATTTAATTAGAAGGAGCTGCCCATGGTTAAAGCTGGAACAATTTATGCATCAAAATAATGAGAATACTGGATTACCATTGAAAAATTATATTAATAGCAATAAGTCCACCTGATGTAAATTAATTAACAGAAATAAATAGGTGAGGGTGAATAGCCCTTTCTTACTGATGAATTTTAGTTACTAAAGATGGAATGAGAAATAAAAATATTATTAAACAAAGAGTACAATAATTGTTGTAGCAAGATCTACCAATGAATACCAAGAAGACCTGGTGATAGAGGAAAAACAGAATACTGGAACAATGTTAAAAGTTCTATCAATTACAGAGGGGAAAACACTTTACAGTGGATAGGTCTAGCAGACACAACCTTAACCAAATGATGAAGGTTAACATCTTTGGTAAGTGATGCTTAAAGTATCCTGTGTCTCCTGATCATTTCTATGGTATTCTGCCGAAATGAATAACCTCAATCGACTCATAAGAAAAGATTGGGAACTCAAAATGGATAACATTCTACAAAGTACTAATCAGGCTGTGTAATTAGAAACACAAAAAAAATCATAAATGAAAGCTCAATGAACAACTACTCACAAATTGGAAGCGACTGAGTCAATATAAGTGAATACAATGTGGGATTTTGGGGTGAACAATGAAACAGATAAAGCAAATGGGAAACATAGTGAAATTTAGATAAAGTCTTTGGCTTAATCTTAATGTTTCATGCTAATTACTTGCTTTTATTGACTTTAGTATAGCTATATAAGTTGTTAATATAAGGAGTACCTCAGTAAAAGTATACATCGAACTCTACTATTTTTGCAGTTTTTGTAATTCTAAAATTAGTCGAAATCAATGACTAAAGAAAGCAAAATAATAACAGATAAATGAATAAGTAGAGAACTAAAATTTTCCAAATTAAATGGGTAATTTTTACAATGAAAGATCTGATATATAAATGTTGGAGCTAAAAATATATTTTTTCCCTCAAAGGAGGAAGATTAGTCATACAAATGAATTAACAAGTGACCTGCATGTGCTGTTTTGTCCTTTCTAGTTCTCTCTTCTGTTATGTACCTAGGTACCTGTAATAAAATCAGAAGAAATACCCTAGTGCTTAAAAGAATTAGGGTTAAAATCTAACAGTACGATTAACATCTTTCATGTAATACTTGGATAAAAGCCATTTGCAAAGACATTTCTTGGCACAGTTACAAAGAAATAAATAGGAAAAATGTTCTTGATGTAGATAGAAGTCATAAAAGCTACAAAAACAAAGAAATGACACTTTCAGAGACATTTGTTGTTGTGTTGCTGGTACCCAAAAAGGTTCCCTCTATACCATAGGGATAACTTCACCCTGGCTGTTCAGGAGAATCACAAGCTCCCAGTCAAGATGCAGATGCCCAAACCCACTCCCTGGAGCTCTGCTTCAGAAGAAGCTATAAAAGCTTTGGGGACCCTGATGTGCAGCTGAGGGCTGAGAACCACTGGAACAGAATAACCTACAACTCAGGCAAAGTCAGTCAGCTAAAAACAAGAGAGCTAACTTTTAAGGCTATAAAGAGCTTATATGATCTGAAGCTTTAAAATAAATTGGCTTCTTAAATAGTAGTTGCTTATGTATAATCCAATACATTTAAATCCAATACTCTTCACTTTCAATCCTCCTTATTGCATACAGTAAACCAGAAAGTGACCATATTTGAAAATACTTTTCTGGATTGTTTTGTGTTATAAACATTTATTTCATTGCATTTATTTTTGAAAGCAACACCTATCAGGGTTTATTTCATCATAGAATTGTTTAACACTATATCTGTCTTCTTTACTACATTGTGAAGTCTTTAGAGCAGCAAATGTGGGCTATGCTTTATCTAATTTCCGAGACCCTGAAAAATCAAATGTCACTTGCTTTTAGCTTTAATTAATTTTAGAAGTATGATATAAATGTATGAAGTTGCCAATGTCCTAAGAGCACAACTTGCTGAACTGAATGAAGTTAACACAGTTGTGTCAGTGTCCAGACTGAGGACCAGAGCATACCAGCATCCACCAAGTACCCAATTCAACCACTCCTGTTCCCACAACAGAGCCCAACTTCTAAACAAACAGATTAGCATTCCTGCGTTTTAGAATTTGTAAACATAGAGTCAAACACCAAACAACTTTCTGGGTTTTTCTCTGCTGCTTATGTTTATCAGATCCATTTGGCATTGTGTTTAGTACTGTTCAAATGGACATTTGGGTACTTTTCACTTTGGATCTACTAAGAATAAAGCTGCTGTGAACATTAACATACATGGATCTTGGTTTTCATTTCACCTTGGTAAATACATAGGCATGAGATCTTTACACTTACCTGATAATTTTAACTGCTAATATAGCTGCCATTATTTTGTATTTTTATAATACATTTTACATTCCCACTAATATGTATGAAGGTAATAGATTCTCTACATTGGTGGCAATACTTCTAATATGTTTGTTTGGCTACATTCTAGTGGGTGTGTAGTGGGTTTTCATTTTCATTTTTCCGAGAAACAAATGGGACTAATGTGTTTCTTTTCATGATACCTTATTTTTAAAAAAATCGTAACATCAGCCTCTATTCCTCTATTCTTTCAAGTACATAGTAGATGTCAGTTAAGTTAAATTAATGCATAAAGAAAAGCACAAAGATAATTTTTTAAAGTTATGAACCTATAAGAAAGAATAGCTTTTTAAATAAAAGATAAATTTTCATGCAGTTTTGAAGGAAAACACTAGTAAAAAAACTTAGTCTATCTTCAGAGACATAAACCTTAGGAAAATAAACATGGGAAAAAACAATGGTATGGAAAACTTTTTAAATGTGTAGTTATTTTTTGCTAATCTCAAAGACAGAAAAGTATGCTTTATTTAAGATCTCTGAATCTCTAAAAATCATGTGGAAAGTATATATAATAAAAATAATTGGGACTGTATTGTAGCTTAACGGTAGAGTGCTTGTTTAGCATGCATGAGGCCCTGGGTTCAGTTCCTTGGTACCACATAAAAACAACAACAAAAAAAGTCATTAAATCAAAAAAAAAATAGAATATTAAAATAGAATTCAATGCTGGGCTAGTGTTTCTCATACAAAAAAAGTTAAAAAATGATTGCTCAACAATAGATAGTGGACAATAGAATATAAAAACTTCCAATTGTGCTAGGATTTTTATGATGAGCCATACTGACCATTCATCTTACTTATGTACCTCTGCCTACTGAAGTTAGAATGGCAACTCATGTATATCTTTTCTGAATCACAAAGCGGGCAAGCTGGTTGTGACTTTTGACCTTTCTGGGAAGAGTTTTTCAAATGCCTGTACACATTAAAGAGAAAATACAGCATTATTTATAGGATGAATCTGTTTTCTTTACAGGTTTGTGAGAAACAGAAGACAATTGAGTGAAGTGATTTTTTAAAAATTCCTTTAATGCATCATAGCAAGGACAAATATTTTTCTTTTTATCCTTTCCTATTTATTATTTTATTTTAGAAAAAGATGCAAATCATATTGGAAATGCAGAAATTATATACATATATGAAACTTCCAAAAAGGTAATAAAGAAAGTGTGTAGTTAGAACTAACCTACTTTAATAGGAATCTGATCCACTGCTCTGGTTTTCATTGGTTCTGTTAGGTGGTACCCAATCTTTAGAGTGGAATGCTGGATTCCCCTGACAATTCTCTTATTAAATTTAGAATTCAAGACAAGGAGAGAAAAAAATAAAGTTTACCACTCAAACAGGAGCAGAGAACCCGAAGTCCCTGGTTCAATGATTCTTTTTTCATTCTAGCCTGCCTAAATACATATATTACTTCTCAAAGAATTACATATCCTTTTCAAAATTCTGACACTATATTAGAGTCTGACACTTTATAAGAAGTATGTTAAAGTATGTTAGTTCCTAGATATGAAAAAGTACATTAGTGTCTCTGCCATATACCTATCTTGTCTACTTTTCTGGATTGAATTATCCAGGGTACCTTAAAGATAAAGCATCATTCTCAAGAAGGTGTTAGATATAAACATTTGTCTGATCCCACTTGAAACAGAGTAGGATGGGACTCTTGTGGCCACCATTAAGAACATACAAATGCTGGTGTAAATATTCATGCTGTCAGGCTAATTAGTAAGGATGTAAAAGATTCTGGAGATTGAAATATAGATAACCAGAAGACTAGAGAAGAACATGTTGGAGATGACAGCACAATACATTATGTCAACTTTCATCGAACAAATACTGAAAACCAACTATGTGCCAAGTAATGCTTTAGGAGCTGAGGATAAAGAGGTAAAATCCCTGCCTTCATAGACCTATGTTCTAGGTACAAATAAATGAGTAGGACATTTAATTTACCATAAGATGATAATGCTTTGAAGAAAAGTAAAGCAGAGATCAACAGAGAGTGTTGCAATTTTACTTAAGATGAGCTCACAAAGAAGGTGATATTAGCCCCAAAACTTGAAGGTAAACAAGCCATATAAAAAGCTACAGCAAAAAAAAAAAAAAAAAAAAAAAAAATCCACACAGACACAATCTAAAACCACATCCACAAGTGGAGAAGATTACTCATTTGTTCTAGAATGATGGAGAGTTAGTTGTGATGAGATCATGAAGTGAATGAAATAAAGGGTGGAAAAATTTATCTTGAATGCCTTCTTAACAATGTTGGCTTTGGCTCTAAAAGAATGGGAATCCATTGGAAAATTGGGGTAGAGGAGTGATATGGTTAATTTTCAAAGGAATGCTCTGGGTTTTGGGCTGAGAATACACTGTCAGGCAAGAACAGAAGCAGAGAGATCAATTAGGAGGTCACTGCCATTATTCAAGCGACAAATAACAGGGGACTGGCTCAGGACTTGATGAGATGGGGGAAGGATTGAATTTTGAACAGAGTTTAAAGGTAAGACAAAAAGCATTTGCTGATGGAGTGCATGCAGAGTGAGTAAAAGAGGAAACAATAGAAAGGAAAGGAACCTTAGAAGCTGGGGCCTAGATGGAGGAAGTGGGTGATTGGTGGGAGGTCATGTCTTTGAGGGCTGTATCTTGCCCCGGGGCCTTCTATTTCTGTTTCCCAGCAACCACCAGGTGGGCAGCTTTACCACATGCTCCCCATCATAGTGCTCTGCCTTACCGCAGGCCTAAAGACAATGCAGCCAAGTGATTATGGACTGAGACCTCTGAGGTCATGAACCGGAACACACTTTTCCTTCTTTTAAGTCGTACATTTCAGGCATTTTCTCAGCAACTCAATTTGACTAATTCAGAAAGAAAAAACAAACTGAGATGCACAGACTAAGCAGTACAAATACGTAAGGGAACAATGGAGTTCTGGATGTGTGCACTGGGACCTTAAAACATTCATACGAGTCAGGCGCTGGTCCTGGCTCACGCCTGTAATCCTAGCTACTCAGAAGACTGAGATCTGAGGATCACGGTTCAAAGCCAGCCCGGGCAGGAAAGTTCGTGAGACTCTTATCTCCAATAAAACCACTAGAAAACCGGAAGTGGCGCTGTGGCTCAAGCAGTAGAGCGCTCGCCTTGACCTAGAGAGCGAAGGGACAGCGCTCAAGCCCAGATTTCAAGCCCCAGGACCGACAAAAAACAAACAAATCCATCCATACAGAATACACGTTCATGAGTATACTCACACACTGACAGATACACAAACACTTTCAACTCTGGGTCCTAATCCACGGATTTGCCCCACAAGTCAAAGTGCATTGAGCTTCGATGCTAAAATGAACATGGACCTTCAGATTATAAGGTCCTGGAAATGGGTTCATCGGGTAAATTCTGTGAAAGCAAGGCACTTCCTTTTCTAAGACAGACTCCAATTCACATACACCTCAGGCTTTGTAAACTACTGAATCAGTCCTGGCTCAATCCAGAATATTCTGATTTAGTAGTTTGGGAACCCATGCTGGTTTTAACTTTATTTTTAACGTCATTAAGTGATTTTGATACACAGCCAGGTTTGGAAATTACTGATGAACAACTACAGACTGATAGGTTTAATGAGTCCCTGACATCTAAGTAATATTTTCTTCCTGGAACTTTGCCACCATTGATTGGAACATAAACCATATAACACTATGTAGTTTGGAAAAAGCTGACAATTGGCAACATTCACTTCCACACTGCAGTGATGATTCACACAGCCCTCTGTGCAGAGTAATTAACTATCCATTTGTATGTACTAGCTGTAGCGATATACTTCTTTTCAATGGGGAAGGAAGGGAATTTGGACATAACATTAACAGTTGTTAATACCTAGCAAATAGAGTAAATTGGATTTATTAAAAAGAGTATGTGTGTGGATTTTTTCTCTAGGAGTTGATATAATTTGTCTAGCTTTCTAATTATACCTGGGACAGAAAATGGCTGAACCCAAAGACCTCTCACAGTATCTAATAAACTTTTACTTACAGGGAGAACATTTCTTGGGTTGGAGAATGACAAATAATTTACTAAGCTTTTCCTGAAAGGGAGCTAAGGGTGTTTCTCCTATTTCCAGCTGATGAATTAGCTTTAGCTAATAATCAGTGTCATGAGACAGGGAAGAAACAGCCTGTAATTACTTTGAAAGGAATGAAGGAACAGATCTGATAAAGAAACTAAATCAGCTATTTCCTCTAGTGGCATACTGCGTGGAAGGAAACTTACTTTACTGCCAGTTTAAAGTGAGGCAAAGATGACAGACATGGATAGTTTTTACCTGTCTGGCATTCACTCTCACTTTTTGATAGCAAACCCTCAATTTTCATTTCTTGGGATGCAGTTTGGGGACACTTATGAAAGATTCCTGTTCCCGTCTCCAAACCTGACCGTCTCCAAACCTCACCTGCAGATCTCTGGCTTCCTAGGATGACTTAAACATTAGCTAGAGTCCATCAGTCCTTAGGGGAGTCCACTAATGAGACTCAGCTATCTGGAGTCCCCATGTTTCTGTCCTTTACAAGGCCTATCTCATTTAGTTTTTATTGGCATTTTGGGAGTTGCTCCACTTTCTTCAGATATATTTCTTTTTGTTCTTTCTGTGGCTTTTTTTTTCCTTTAAGTACCAGCCTTCTTCAGTTTCTGTTACTTAGAAACAACAAAAAAGTATTAACTGATGCAGAAAACTATGACAACTCAGTTATTTCTTATAATACCATAAAAATCCAAAAATGAGTCTCAACAATGCCTGACATTTTCCCAGCATCTTCTGGGATCATAAGACACACAGATCAGGAGATAAAAATAACTTCAGAAATATTGTATATAACAATACATGCTATTAAAAATTAATTTGCTTTTGTTTAAGTTTAACCAGAAGAAACTTAGCTGCCATTAAAAGAATCATGGAATTTCATGCCAGGCACTGTGTCTCATATTTTCTCAGGAAAAGGAGATTGGTTCAAGGGCAGCACTAGCAAAAAGTTATGGAAGACCCTATTAGATATTCAAGAAAAGATGAATATGGTGGCATACCCAGGTAATCCTAGCTAAATAGGATAAGGCAACATAAATAAGATAGTGGATAGGACACTTGGCAGGAAAGTGTAAGCCCTCAAAAAGAACTCAAGTATAAACCTTGAGGACATAGCTGAAGTGTTAGCCTAGCTAGTACAAAGCCTGAGTTCAAACCACAGTATCACCCCACTCCCTCAGGAATTTCAGCTGTTTCTTTATGATGAGAGAATTCTTGTATGAATTCACAGAGATTAGGCTAAGCATGAGGTATATGCTTGGAATACTAGCATCTGGGAGACTAAGGCAGAAGGATTTTAAGGCTGTCTCAAAAAAAAATTAAGTAACCTTGAACAATTTGGAGTCACTTAAAAATCTCCATATTTTAACTCCAGACAGAATTTATCTCTAGGACTGATGACAAGCATTTCTCCTTCCCTCGTAGTTCTTAGCTTTGTTGTTATTATTAAATGGTCAGGTTTTGGTGCTCCTCTCTGCTTTGGTGACTACAGTTCTCATGGATGTTTTCCTCTGGTTCTACTGAAGTGGGTTAAATGTTTTTGTCCATTGTTTTTTATTCCTAAAATATTAATCTTGATTTATCTCAGGTAGCTGGATGACATCTATTTTATATATATATATACACATATATATGTATATATATATATATATGTATATAATTGTAAAGATACTATACAGAGGGATTACAGTTACATGAGTAAGGTAATGAGTACATTTTCTATCCAGCACTGTTAAGCCCTCCTTTGTTTGTCCCCTACCATCCCTTCCCTCCCCATCTCCGCAACTTCTCCCTCCCCTTCCCCCTACTCAAGCAATAAAATTCATTTTCAACACAGTATCTTGTACATCTCATTGATACAATGGGTCAACCTGTATCCTTATTCAACATTTTGTTATTTCCCTTCCCCTCACCAAATTAAAAAAAGATGTATATACAAGATGCAGGGCACCAGAATAAAATACAATAAAACATTCAAAAGAAACAAAAAAATTAACATAGAACATCCTTTCAAGTACTTAAAAAAATGATTAAAGCTGGGTACAGGTGGCTCATGCCTGTAATCTTAGCTACTCAGGAGGCTGAGATCTAAGGATCATGGTTCAAAAGCCAGCTTGGACAAGAAAGTTCGTGAGACTCTTTTCTCCAATTAACCACCAGAAAACCGGAAATAGTGCTGTGGATCAAGTGGTAGAGCATGTGCCTTGAGCTGAAGAGCTCAGGGACAGAGCCCAGGCCCAGAGATCAAACCCCATGACAGACCAAAAAAAAAAAAGAAAGAAAAGAAAAGATTCACTATACATTCCTTAAGGTTTTATTTTTGTTGTTGTTCTTTTGTATAATAAAGATAGTTACTTCTCTCCTTAAGGAACAACATAGGTAGATAATAAATTTGAGAACCATCTTTATTTTTACCTTTGGAACTTTATAAATAGGTAATCCAATGTTGCTGTGCCTTCCATATGATGTCTTGCTCTCACTTGTCTGGAAGACATATAGTTTTTCCTTTGTCTCTTAGGATCAATATCTTTATCAACATATGTCTTCATTATTTTGCAGAGATATATTTTCCTGGAACTTCTCTGATTCTTATGGATTTTAAATTGTAGATATATAAGATCCATGGGTTTCATTTTGTTCAGTTAGCCTCATTCCAATCTCTATCCCTCACATCTAATCCTACATTTGTTCCTTTCAAATTCCTTCATTGATTGACTGGGAATGGATTTTTGTAGAAAATATGAGGAGGAGATGAGGAGGAGAGCTGCCTCCAACAATACTTGAAAATCTTTGTATCTAAGTATTCTTACTAAAAATCAATTATTTTTTTATGTTGGCACACTTGTACTCTCAGATTTCTATGTTCAAGAGGTTACCTAATAACAGGTCATTTCGTGTTGAATTTTTCCTCTTTCTTCATTTCAATCTCTACCCACTTCATTTCTGGCAGTCTCTTCCATTTGGAGGCAAGGTGACAGATGATACATCATGGTGGGTCATGGGAGAACTTTTCTTTCTTTTTAAACTTTAATCTTAAAAAATTATTGTGAAGGTGATGAGCAGGGGGATTACAGTTACATAAGTAAGGTAATGATAATGAGTACATTTCTTTTTAAACACTGTTGCCCCCTCAATGTGAGATCTCTTCTTTGATACCTGGACATTCCTACCTTGTTAGTGGTTAGCATGTTACTTGATATTTGTGACTCTCTAATCAAAGAACTGCTGGATGTACTTTTCTGAATGAATACCATTTATTATATTAATCAAAAGTATTTCCCAAGATTGTTTCTTTTGCTATAGAACTGTAAAGTGAAAAAAATAATGGTGTTGAGAAATAAAGTATGGAAGGAATGCATGAACTTTGGTTTAATTTGAATTACATTTATTGTCCAGATTGTTGTATATAAAGCAACAATGGACTAAAAATGAGTAAAAGAAAAATTCTGTCCTTTTCATTGTGGCAGGGAGAATAAAAAAAATAGAAAATATTTGTGTTAATGATCACAAACAAGATCATACTAAAGCTACCAGCACAACTATGTTTATTGCAGCATTATTTACCATAGCTAAGATATGGAACCAACCCAGATGCCCCTTTGTAGATGAATGAATCAAGAAAATGTGGTATATATACACAATGGAATTCTATGCCTCCATCAGAAAGAATGACATGCCCCATTTGTTAGGAAATGACAAAACTTGGGGAAAAATTTTATTAGGTGAAGTAAGCCAGGCTCAAACAAACATAGGTCCCATGATTTCCCTTATTTGCAATAACTAGTTTATGTCTGAGACCAGCAGAAAAGGCTAGATAAGTTGATGTTAGGTGAAATGAACCCCAAGATAAATATTTAAGTGTTTTTTCTTTCATGCGATTGTTTTAACATATTTATAAGATGATTTCTTTGTTGCTTTGTATGTCCCTTCCCCCACGGTATAACCCCTGTTTTCACTGTATTTGATGTTGGTATAATTTGTGGAGGGGAAGGGAAAAAACACATCGTTTAAATAGGGATACGGGTGGAACCATTGTAACAATGAGATGTACAAGTCGTTATGTCAAAAAATGAACTTTACAACTTTGGGGGGAATGGGGGAGTGGGGGGTGGGAAGGGATAGGAAGGGGAAACAAAGGAGAAGGCAACAATGCTTGATAAGATATGTACTCATTATCTTGTCCATGTAATTGTAACCCCTCTGTACGATATTTTCACAATAAAAAAAGAAAAAATATTTGTGTTATTATGACTATGGACATATGTTTAGTACTAAGTTCAGTAGCGAAATGTAACCAATTTTTGTTTCTCAACGGTTATTTAAAGTTTATATTTGCTTCACATCCTATTTATTTACTTTTTGTATCTAATATTATGTTCTACTGCAACTCAAATCTCTATCAATATTTTTCTAAACCACTAAGTATACAGATTAACTTATTAGTTCCAGTACCCAGTCTTTTTCCTTCCTTTGTGCCCTTCATTGTGTTCTTTGTAGAATCACAAACTCTTGGCCAAATTGAAGGCTACTGGGGAAAAGTGAATAGAAGTAAAATTTCCCTTTCCAATTTTCTTCTTATAGTATCTTTCCCTGACCATAGTTTGTACCTATGTGAGGAGACATATTCTAAACATTTATTGGGAGATAAAATTTTAGTGCTTAAAGGTCTAAAGGGATGTTTACTTGTACAACTTGCCAGACACTCCTTCATAGCCTTTTAGCTTCCCATACTATTTTTTAAGAGATTGAGCCACTCATTTCTACTATGTGACATGGTTCCAGTCTGCTTAAGTCATATTTGTTTTTTTTTGTGGGGGGGGGCAGTAGTACTAGTGTTAAACTCATAGTCTTATGCTTGCTAAATGGCACTCTGCAACTTAAGCAAAGCCTTTAACTCTTTTTGCTTCAGGGCATTTTTCAAAAAAGGTCTTGCATTAATATTCAGGCTGGCCTGAACAGAGACATTTTTATGTCTCTTTTCTGTGTAGTTGAGATGATAGGCATACAGCATGATATCCAGTCTTTATTGGTTGAGATGGAGTCTTAGAAAAGTTTTGCTGGGGCTAGCCTTGATCCTCCTGACTTCTGCCTCCTGAGTAGTCAGGACACATTCATGAGCCACTGTAACTGGTAATATTTTTTAAATAAGCATATGTTAATTAATACAAAGGGGTTTCATTATGGTATGTCCATATGTGTTTATAATGTAAGTTGAATGCATGATCTCTCACTATGTAAAATATATACTTCAATTTAAAAATGCACTTGGATCATTTTCACTACCTCTATTTTTTTATATTCTCTCCACTTCCTCCTTTTCCCTTTACTTCACTTTTCCTTTTAGCTTCCTGGTAAACGCTCTTTTATTTTTATTACTTTGTTTTTGCATTTTTGTAACTTGAATGTGTATGTATAGTACATTCACCCACTTGTTGGATACTTTTAAAACTCTTAATTCATCCTAGATAATTCAAATTAGCATGAGGATATGCCTTCATATAGATTTATTTTCATACCTGGAGCACATTGGTGAGCCCATTCATGACCTTTCTTTCATATAAGACTGTTTTCTTCTTCATAATGTAAATTCTTTTCTCTCTAAGAATAATATTAATAGTTCTCAATGTTTCCTTCTGCCATCTGCTTTGGTACTGTTCCTCCTGGCCTCCTTGTTCTGTTTGTTTGGAGCTCTCTTTTCATTGGAATCTTTTCTAGAATGTCTAGTCTCCTAAAGATTTTTATTTTAACCATATATATCACTCAGGGTTTTAGAATATACAACACCTTTGAAAGCAGAGCCTTGCAGCGATTCTCTAGGAGAGTATTTTCCCTGACTTCAGTGATTTTGACTCTTCCCTTTTTTCAGGTTCTCTTTGTCGTTGGGGTTTGTTTTTTCCTAGTGTATTTTGGCAAAACTGCATAAATTCATGTAGTCTACTTACACCATTTTAATTGGTGAAAAAGGAAAAGGAGGGGAACCCTATGGTCATTATATTGTTCCTCGTTTTAGGCATTAAGAATCATTTTCTTAGGGTTTGAATAAAATATATAATCAAAGGCAAGGTCAGTCTATATGTATAATTGCATGCCTGATGAGAAATGTACTCGTTATCTTGCCCATGTAATTGTAACCCCTCTGTATGGTATTTTCACAGTACAAAAAAAAAAAAAAAAAAAAAGCAAACATAAAAGGCAGAATGCAAGGAGCAAAACATAGCCAAACTATATATTGGAAGATATAGGTAAAATTACATAATAACATCTTTTTAATCATCCTAGCTCCTGTACTACTACTCTTCTATAACAATTAGATTTAGGATAATCCATATAAATGAATGGATCTTTTTTTTTTTTTTTGTCGGTTGTGGGGCTTGAACTCTGGGCTTGGGTACTATCCCTGCGCTCTTCAGCTCAAGGTGAGTGCTCTACCACTTGAGCCACAGCACCACTTCCGGTTTTCTGGTAGTTAATAGGAAATAAGAGCCTCACAGACTTTTCTGCCCAGGCTGGCTTTGAACTGTGATCCTCAGATCTCAGCCTCCTCAGTAGCTAGGATTATTGGCATGAGCCACCAGCACCCGGCTCAAATGGATCATTTTTTAAATGTTAAGTTCAGAACATTTGGAATTACATTACTGTTTTGTCAAGTAGAGTGTTGTATTACTAATCAAATAAAATAATATGAAATTAAATTCTAGACATTTGGATATTTTCCATATATCCTCAAATGTTCTTGTTTATATTCACAACTATTTTCATTTTTATAACTGGAATCTTTCATATCATATTTTAAATACATTCTTAATTTAACTAACACCTTAAATAGCCTAAATAAATTTGAAGGTATTTTAAAACAATCAAACATCTGAAATTTTGTGGAAAAAAACTCAATAAAGAGTCTATTTTTATAAAAATAATGCCTTGACAGATTCTAAGTCACTTTACATTACATAAGAGAGTTCAATTAAGTTTAACAAATTGTGCTTCAATTGAATTTTTTCCAATATCTACACATATGTCATAGATAATTAAATTCAGGTAACTATTTTTCAAGTACACAGAGAGATTTCTTCAAGAACAATGTCTAGGATTTACAAACTGGGAATACCATAAATATTTATATGGCTATAAACTTAGTTTGTAGCTATAAACCATTTCTAGTTGAGGAAATACAAGTTTTTCCTTGCTAATAGCTTTGGAAGTTAAAAAGCAGAATTGAAACTTTTTAGTTCTCTAAAATGTTATACTTTCAACAAAACAAAATATTCCAACTAAAGAATATCAGATAACTTATTTATCTACTATTTCATTTGATTTTCAAAACTGGCATGCAACATGAAGTAACCATGGTACTAAAAAATTGTGTGCACTACATATGTCACTTGAAAGAATTGATCAGACATTAAGAAATGAAATACTTTTAAACTACTATCAAATTCTCCAAAGTTTCTATTTAAGTCCTAGGAACTTAGTGAAATTTCTTATAACAGCTACTAAATTTCATATCATGATCTTAAAGGGAACCGTAAAAAGCTGCACCCACAGAAGGGAACTAACAACATGCAAAGTATTTATTTTAAAAACACATTTTATTAGATATCAAGCAGAGTAAGCCTCTCAGAGAAAGTGTTACATCTCAGGGATTAAAGGATCCCTAATGCAACTATCTGCTCATAATGAAGTGCTTATCAGCTGCAAAGTATTTTCAATTATTTCACACTGTATATTATCACATCCATGAACATAAGCTACATTTCAGATGCAATGAAGCATGGTATTGCAAACTTTAATTGCTTTTATAAGATTTGCATGATATGAATTTTGCTAACTTGGCTAACACACACTCTGATTTATTTGGTATTGTGGGAGAGATCAAATTCTAGCAAAGTGAAATAAATAAGTGGAAGAAGCTTACTATGTTATGGTGGGTTAATTCGTGTGAAATTGACAGCTTTGTTCATCAAAACTTATGCTATAAAAAGTTTCCAAATAATTTTAACTATTTAGGTAAAGATGATTTTCAAATGTTATATATTCTTTATCTTTAAAAGTATAATTTATTGTTGAAGAAATGGACAATAAATGCTCTTTGCTTCCTTTTTTCCCCCTTCTTTGTTGCTGTTTTATATCCCTGTACCTTTTGTCTTATAGGTAAGTTTATCTGTTTTGGGAGGATGAGGGGGACCACAAAGGGGAGTACAGAAATGGTGGGACAAAGTGTGAACAAATAAAGCAGTGATACTCACTACACACTGTATTGAAAATGAACAAGACAGCTTGTGGGGGAAAGGGGTTGGAAGGGAAAAAAACTG
The DNA here is from genome assembly GCF_019054845.1 of Dipodomys spectabilis. Classification (NCBI taxonomy): domain Eukaryota; kingdom Metazoa; phylum Chordata; class Mammalia; order Rodentia; family Heteromyidae; genus Dipodomys; species Dipodomys spectabilis. The sequence goes on from NW_024870824.1 coordinate 951,786, forward strand.
GGAGAAAATCCCTCTAGGAAAGAGGTGACACTATTCAAAAAGAAATGTACTCGTTACCTGTCTTAAGTAACTGTAACCCCTCTGTATATCACTTTTACAATAACAATAGATTTTTTTTAAAGTACCATTTATTGAATCCAGCCAAGCTTTCCCTTGTCTAGGATTGTACTCTGATGTAATCAGAAGTTTGGAAACGAACTATAGAAGGCTTTTTTCTTTTTAGATAAATTAATTCAAATGCCTAACAGGTCTGTGTTAATAAAGGAAATGAGCAAAGATGCTTTATTATTTTATTTTGACAGACATACTTTGTTTGCATATTGTGAATGGAATATATAGTGTATATATTCCTTTCCTTTGTACACTACTCAGATGGTAGGCCTTCCTTCCTAATACTCACTTTTTAGGGACACTCAGATATAACTATTTCACTCAATTTCCTTCTAGCCATATTATTTTAAAAACAGCAAACCTCAGAAATGGAGAGACAAAGGGGAAGGGTGGGGTATGGACAGACAAATAATAACTACCTTTAAAAGTGGAAGGGAACAGCAGCATGACAAATAGGAGAGTATATACACTCTGGTAAATCTAATCTCTCAAGAACAAATGTCTAAGAAATGTAGATGTGGTGCTGTCAGATCTTCAATACTTCAAGAGATATTTGAATTCAATTATTTTTGTTTAATATGAAGTACTAGCCAAGTATAATCCTGTAATCCTACCACTCAGGAGGCTAAGGCAAGAAGATCGTGAATTTGAGGCCAGTTCAGACAAATAGTGCCAACTTGCCCTAAGAAAGAAAGAAAAGAAAGAAAGAGAGAAAGGAAGAGAGAAAGGAAGGAAGGAAGGAAGGAAGGAAGGAAGGAAGGAAGGAAGGAAGGAAGGAAGGAAGGAAAGAAGGAAGGAAGGAAGGAAGGAAATAAATCATCTGTAAATAAGACAAACAAGACAAAAACAAATAAAATAAAACAACAAACAAAAGGATTTTGGGAGCAAAAGATGGTATCCATGAGCTGAATGAACCAAATACAACCTATGAAGTTTGGAATCTCTGTTCTAATGATTCCTACAGTTCATTGTTACTTTGTGTTTTCTGAGTCTATTTATATGTTTTTCTTTCTTCTCTTGTTTCAGAACTATTTTTCAGTGGCACCTGTTTGCTTAAGTGGCATCTGTCAGCTTAAGAAATCAGGTCATTTCACTTGCCACATCAGTATATAAAGTTTCAATGAATAAATTCAGTAGGAATAAGGGACAAGCAATTTCTTTGAAAATATTTTAAATTACTGATTCTGGTACAGCATCACAGCATGGGTCTTAAAGTAGAATTTACTACTGGCAGAAGGCTGATGCAACTAGGCGCATCAGGCAGACAGGAAGAGCTGCTGCCAAGCAGTATTACTCTATCACCACTTCCCTTTTCTTAGGATAGGAGCTGTGGTCAAAATTGTTACCACTGTAATGTTAGGATTTCCCAAGCAAAGCTTGGGTATATCAGTGGTGTTGTCTTCTTTCAGAATTCAAAAGATCACTTAAAAATATCTTTCAGTACTTTGCTCCTATCTCCCATTATTTATTTTAAAAAATTATACAGTAAAAATTTGAAAACAAAAATAGATCTTTACATGTGCTTTGTAGTGTCTATTTTAATTGCATCAAGTATTTTCTTTAATAATCTGAAGGCTTTTGGTTTGTGTTCTAATTGAAGTTGGTTGATAATTGATCTCCAGACAATTGAAATTTTATTGTAGTATGTATAATAAAAACCATTACTCATATACAGACTGAGTAAAAAGAGAACAGAAGTTCTGTGTTTGTCTCAGGTAGTAATTTATCATACTAAAGAATTTTCCTTGTGTATTTCATTGACCTTCACATGATCAGAATGAAAACTATTGGATCATTTGATTTTCTTTGCCATTATAATCTGATTTATGATCTAAGCTTAAATAAAAGACATAGGTAGAATACTTCTTTAAAATATTTCATATTTATTTTACAGAACTGAAAGTGAGATATTTCCCCCAAATTTTCTTATTTTTGCTTTAGAATTTTCAATTTAGATAATGTTAGCTTTCTCTGATACTTAGGCCTTTGCTTTTATAATTATGCTTTTAAAAGAAAGTATTACTGCAAAGAGTTAATTGAGGTATATTTATAGTAGCAGTAGTAAGCATGTAATAATCATCAAAGTAGTGTTGATTGAGCACTTTCAAGGTGCTTAAAACACACTATCTAATCCTGGCTGCAAAATGCTAGGTTGAATTCTATTTAGTATAAAACTGTTGTTTTTCTGGACTGAATTTCAGAAATTTTTTTATTCGACCTATTAAGAGATGTTATAATGAGCCTTATGTTACAGAAGAGGAAACTGTAAATGTAGAGGGAGAAGTACCTGTCCAAAGCCATGCAGCTAGTTAACAAGAGAGCCAGAGCTCACACCCAGTTCTAGAACCTGTATTCTTACACAAAGAACTATGATGGGGGTACCTGATAACAGAGCAAGTGGAAAAAGCAGAAGGTAATCCCTATATGATAGGAAGAGTTTGCCTAGAGAAAAAAGCAAAGACTAATAAAAAAGAGAAATAAGCTATTAAGTGGGTGTGATGGTGCATACATGTAATTCCAGTATTTAGGAGGCTGTAGCAGAAAGAATGTGATTTTTTTTTTTTAGGCCAGTCTAGGCTACATAATGAGACTTTATGCCAGTGACTCAGACTTTATAATCCTACATACTCAGGAGGCTGGGAGTGAGGATCATGGTTCAAAGCCAGCCAGGGCAACAAAGTCTGTAAGAGTCTTGTTTCCAATTAACCACCAAAAAGCCAGAAGTAGAGCTGTGGTTCAAGTGGTTGAGTGTTAACCTTGAATGGAAAAGCTAAGCAATAGTGCCTTGGCCCTCAGAATTGATATTAAAATAAACAAAAACCCAAACAAAGAAAAACAAAAGAGAAACCCTCACAATGCAAATATAAAATGATGTGTCACTACTTGCTTGATGCTAGGATTTGAGGTTTATTTACTACTAACTAAAAATCAAATCTGCTCAGCCCCTGGTCATGTTCTTTGAGGCCACAGAAAACCAAGTCATTAGTTGAAGGAGAGAAAGAAGCTTTGGTCACACAATCTAAATCTAAATAGATTTTGCTAATACAATTTTAGTCTTCTATTCAGAAAAATGTCATTTTGCCTCTAGTCTTGTCCTGCTTCAATTTAGTTTTTTTTCCCAGAAAGGAAGCTCGCTGTCACATTTACATCCTAGTTTCCAGTCATTCTGAACATATTAAATTAAAGTATCCTCTCTGCTTACGTAAAATAGTTTGGGGTTTGAACCCCAACTAGGACCATTATAAACATATCCACAATTCGACTTTTTGGCAGGTAAGGAACATCCACTGTCAGAGAGATTAGGCTTCTACACTTCAATTCTTAGAAGAATATTTACTCATGTTGATAATTAAATGTAATAGCAAGATCCTAAATAAGTATTTTCCTCAAATAAACTTTCTAAAGGATCACAGTAATAAAGCAACAACAATTGCAAGTGCTTATAAATTATCACACCGTAAAAGTATAACTTGTTCTGAAATGCTATTATGTGTTTTGCTCTAGGACTGGCATTCTAGGACAGCAACTGAGAACCCCAATTTCGATTGAACAGGAGCTGTCAGAGGAGGCAAAGGGTGAAAGAGGAAAGAAGAGAGAGAAGAAAAAAAGGGAAATCCTCAGTAACTGAGATTACTAGCTTTTTGCTTTCAAACTGGTCAGCTTACCTTTTTACTTATATTTTTGTGCATTTTTAATTGTAAAAATACTGTACAAAGGGGTTACAGTTACATGAGCAAGGTAATGAGTACATTTCCTATGGAGCTTTGTTGCCTCCTCCTTTGTTTTTCCCCTACCATCCCTTCCCTCCCACCTCCACAAGTTATAAAGTTCGATTTCAATATAGTGTCTTGTATACATATTGTTACAATGAGTCAACCTGTATCCCTATTTAAGCATTTTGTTTTTTTCCCTTCCCCTCCCCAAATTCGAGAAGTGATTATGGTCCTTCAGAACATACAATTATAAAATGGCAATGCTGCTCAAAATAGTAATTTTAAAATTACTGCTCTATAATCCAAATTTTTAGAATAGATAAAACCACTTTAAGCCAACATGAAGCAATTGGTAATGAACAGTGTCTAAAACCAGTGTTTTAGACATTGTTAACACAAATCAATCTCAGTGTACTCTGTGTCATCTTAAAGATGTTCAACTTAAATCTAGATATGATGGTATACATTTAAAATCCTACCACCAGAGAGGCACATTCTGGACAAACATGAGGCCAACCTCAGCGTGGGTTACCTTAATACCTTCTATTAAACAAACAATTCTATTTACAAAATATCTTCTCCCAAACTCATTATTTTTTCCAACACCATTCTGATTACAATTTTTGCTTTTATTCTCATATAATCAACTTTTGCTTATTAAGCAAGAATAACTTTAAAATAAGGTGTGTATAGACCTCCCATTAGACCTCCATGTTAGTATTTGTCTGCTGTTTTTTAAATAACTTAGTATCTTCTTTGAAAATGAGACTTTAAAATACATCAGATATGAATAGTTGTTTAATTACAGCAAGTAACATGTGCTTAGCACATGATCACAACCACAGTGATTGTAGGGGTAAGTATATATGTATCTTACCTCTGGATGTATGATGCTACAATTCACCCATCTGGAATTATTTTTATAATGGAATTTCATATCGTATTTTAGGGTGGAGTCTTGCTATTTAAAAAATCCTGTGTGTTTCATGTTTTCTCTGGCCCTCACCTGCCTCAGGCAGCTGTGGCCTCCTGTGGTAATTTGTGTATCTACCTTTGTGCATATGTGCCCCTGGGCAACATTTCTTGAGAATGAAGTATGGGACTGCAGTCAAACTCAGCAGGAATATAAGGGCATGACCATGCTGGGAACCAATCTAATATTATGCCCAAAGGAACTAAAAAGGAAGAGAGGCAGACTGCTTGCCTACAGCAAGCATTTTTATCCACCCCTCTCCCCCCCCCCACACACACATTTTCTTTCTCATGGAGTTTAGCAAATCTGGTTAAATTCTCTGGACCCAAATGTATATTTTGACCTTTTCTTGGAAACTAGATGACAGGCCAGACTAGTAGTCAATAATTTCTAAAAGTACATTCCCTTAAACCTCATAGGTATTCAAGATGTTACATTTAATATATACATTAAATGTACATAAATATATTTTGTATTTGTTACTTTAACCAACATAAACTAAAGCAGGATGGACAAAAACTATTTTGAAGAAAGGTACACTAAGAGGCACCTACTGTTATAAAAAGCATCGTGAATGCCCATAGCAACAACAAAAGGAGTTCATGAATATTTACTATGGGTAATATCATGTTAAGTGCTTTTATATGACTTTACACAATTCGTTCTCATCCCATTCTTGTGACATACTGCTTGTATTATATAAATGAGGAGATAATGTTGAACAACTTAACAACCACAGCTATAAAGGCACAGAGAAAGGACTGAAATTCAAGTCTGTCTGACTAGCAGACTCCAGGATCTCACATCGTATCATATCATTGGGTAATTAAAGAAAATGACCAGAAGAAAGACGAGTGGGCAGACTATGTCTAGCAAGATGGCTTAACAAATATGAACTGTTAGGAATAATAAACTAAAATAACAACAGTGATTTGAAAGCTACTAAGAAGTAGAGTAATATTTAAGTTAAACAGTCCGGACAAGACAAAGACATAACACATATCGATATACATATTTTTGTAGCTTTTAGCTCTTATAGTTACATTAATCTAATTTTCTTTCAATTAGGCAAATCTCTAAAGTAATTCCTATTCTCCATGAAAAGCAATGTGATTCTAAAATGCAAGAGCAGACATTTTCATCAGACTTAAAAATACAGCCAAATTCGGAATCACAATTAATACCTTAGTATATATGTATATAAGACTATATAAGATGATGTTAAGCGAAATGAACCCAAAGATATGGACACAAGATTTTTCTTTGTTGTTGTTGTTTTTAATGTACTATGTGATTTTTTTGTTTCCTTTTATGTTCCTCCCCCCATGGTTTATCCCCTGCTGTCACTGTACTTGATTTTGGTGCTCTGCATCATTGTATATACATTTGTCTCATTTGGGGAGGTGAAGGGGAATAACAAAACACTGAAACAAGGACACAGGATGAACTATTGCAACAATGATACCCACAAGACACTATATTGGAGATGAACTTTCCAACTCTGGGTGGAGGGAGGAGGGAGGGTTGTGGGGGAGGGAAGGAATAGTGGGAGAACACCAAAGGAGGAGGCAACAATGCTACATGAGAAATGTACTCATTACCTTACTTATGTAACTGTAACCCCTCTGTACAGCATCTTTACAATAAAATAAAACTAAAAAAACCCAACTCCAATGACATGTTCCATATTTCACTGATGAGTAGAGCAAAGTATTAACAGTCAGTTTGTACCTTCCTACCCTATTGTCCTCTACCTCTCCATGACCATACTGCCCATTTACATTTCACACATTTAACTTGTAAATGGCTTTAAAATGTGACTACAATATAGTGAATAAGGAATAGTATCAAAAGATGGCTAATTTGAAGGCACTAACATTGATCTAAATAGAGAAGTAATACTATGTTGGTTAAAGATCATGTACAATACTTTATAGAGATCCTTTGTGCACTGCAAATGAAATTTTATGCAGTAGCCACAAATTTACACATGCAAGCTCAGTACTAAACACCTAAGGAATCTCAGCACAGTGCCTAGCTTAGGAGAGGTACAAACTAGTATCTCTTCAATGAAAAACTAAGCTAGCAAAAAAAAAGAAATGATTCCATGTGGTGATACACTAAGAATAAATTCTCATATTTTAGGTATTTAATCATAGATTATTCACTATTTCACAAAAATTTAATTCTGTCTCACATGGGCTAAAATATGTTCACTTATTAAAACTTATAAATCTATACTCAGTGCAAGGTACTATTAGGCATTAGAATATGAAAAAAATAGGTTGAGTGGGAGATATAACAAATACATAAATAAAATAATATAAAGCTATAAAGATAAATGATCTAAGCAAAAAAAGTCCACTCAAACTCAAATACACTCCAAGTCCATGTATTTAAATTGAGATGTGGCCAAAAGTCTGTATATAATTAATTCTATGGATTTATGCATCCAGAGGTAGGGAGAAGATCATGTGTGCTGGAATAGACAGAAAAGACCAGAGATAGGATGAGAAGGGCAATGTGATTGAGAAGTGAGGGGAGGCCACTCTGCACAGCGATCAGGGAAGCAAAGGCACTGGGGTGAAATGCACAGCACAGAACAAGCACTCAACAAATGCATTTAAGGACATATGAACTTGTGCAGAAAAATAGTGTCACTGTGAGAAACATAGTTGGAGATCTTCTGAGGAGGGTGTTAAATGCCAGTTTGGGTAACCCAAACAGCTTCACAATTAGAGATGTGGAAATAGCTTTCTGTTGGGCAACTACACTGCATTGCTACTTACAGCAAAGCAAGTGGCAATGAGGATAGATTTACTATGATTAACAGGACCTGTGATGGTTTCCTTTATAGACTTAGATTAACATAAATAGATGTTTAGAGAAATCTATATCGATATTCTGGGGGAACAAAGAACAAAATTAAACAGAATTCTATACTGTGAATCGATATAGATTGAATAAAAACAGTGGAGGGAGTATTTCCAGTCAGAACGTTTTGAATAGTCATTATTAACTCTGTTAAGTGGATCCTGAGTACTTCAGAAAGAACAATTGAGCCAAGTTTCCATGGAAGGGACCACAATTTGTGCACTGTGTTGCAAGGCTGTCAATTAGCTTTAAATAATGATATCTACTGTATGTGAGTAATATTTATTGCTTGGTGACTGTATATTCTTTAGACTAGCAGTGCTTCAAACCATAATTAGCTGCCTTGCCTAATAAGCACAAGGAACTTTTGGAAGGTGGTTGAGTGAAATTGTCTTCAAAATTCTTAAGCAACAATGAGAATGATAGAAATACAAAGAATAGCTATTAGTTCCGGGGGCCTTTGAATGGCTTCCCGTGAACTAAAATGTTTCTCCAGCACACTCTGCCTTGTAAGTTTAAGTAGCAAAATCTTGCTTTTCTCACTAATTAAGGGCTTCCTGCCTGAGGGATTTTTAAGGAACGCATACCGCAAATAGCAGTAGCTCCTCACCCAGTGAATTCTAAGACTCTAAATAAAATATAACACTCAAATGCAAAGGTAGCAGGGCTAAGGACAGAGACTGGGGAAGGTTGCTAAGTTAATCAATGCTAAGGGCAGCTTCTTTCAAAGAATTCTGTTCAGAAATTGGCGGATTCATGCTTCCGGCATCTGAGGACTAACCCCAAACCGTTCTCTACTTCCAAGGAGTTGCAAATATTTCAGGGCTCAAAGTAAAACCTGAAGAAAGTCAACAAGTATAGTATTGTTACATCTAAGTGATTTAAACATGTATTTTTGAGAGCTATAGGATATATAAAAATAAGATCTTTACATAAGTAATTCCAAAATATATCTCCGAATCTCCAATATTCTTTCATGGCACTGTGAGATGGGAGTTGTGGAAAGGAAGTTTCCAGACATATGAAAGGGGATTTAGGAGACAAACTATTCAAGGAATTCAAGAAAAGAATCTGTTAATGGAAGAAAAGCAATAATAGAATTGGGTCTAATTCTTCTGAAAACTAAGACAAAAGCTAATGAAATACATTAAAAAGCCTACATTCCATGTTAAATTAAATCTCTTTGTACAAGTTTTTGAAGACAATAAAAAATTTAAAGAAACTTGAAATGAAATAACTAGTGATAAAATAAATATATAAAATATGCATATATGTGACAAATTTTAAAAGTGACAAATTCCATGTGATTATATATTATAAAAATATGAGTTTGACATAAACTTTTAAAGCTAATAGGTTTGATACTTGCAAATCCAAAAGGAGGAAAGATCTAAAAATATAGTAGAGAAAGTCCTAGTAGAGTGTCCACAGAAACTTATAGCAAGCATGAATGTAACTGTCCTTTAAGGATAAGAACAAGCCAGAGATATCTCCAACATTCCCAGGGTGTAGTACACTTATGAGCATAGATAATTTCAATCAAGCAAGAGGAAGGAAAATAAGATAAAATTTTTTAAAGAAGACAAAATGATCAGGATTTTTTTTAATGTATCAATGTATACCTATAAAAAAAAAACACACACACACGAGACTCAAACTGACAAATTACTAAAACCACCAAGGAAAGCTAGTAAATTAGCCATTTATTAGACCCACAAAATCAATTGTATTCCAACACAATAGTAAGAACTAGTTAGAATTCTTCGTAAGAGAAAGAAAAGGAATAGAATCAACTGATAGGAGTAATGAAATACATAATGTTATACAGAACAAAATATAAAATAACTTCATTTAGAAAATCATGTGTATTAAAAGGATATAGAAGATCTAAAATGGAGAATTATATTCAATTTATGGACAGAAAAATACAATATGAATGTCTTTTCTCTTAAAAAAAATCTATGTATTCAGTGCAATGCCCCTAAAGCACCATCAGCTTTTAAAGAAAATTTAGGAGGTTGACATACTAATAGAAGAAAATTATGTAAAATAAGATCATTCTAAAAAATGAAGGGAGAGGAGATGATTTTTCTAGATCAATAGTCAAAGTATAAAGTTACAATGATTAAGATAGCATTATATTGGAGAGAAAACAGAAAAAGACACAGAAGGGACACAAGAAGCTGGCTTATATGAAAATTACCTCTGAGAGAAAAAAAATCTACATAAAATCACAAGGGAAATAACTTGATAAGTGGCACAATTCATGACTCTATAGTAAATGCCATATACTAAAAATAAATTCTAGCGGATTAAAGACACAAGCATTAAAAGAAAACTAAATAATTATACTATAGAAGAATATCTTTTCAACTGTCAGTGCAGAGGGCTTACTAATTAATAGAAGCTAAACATATGGTATTCACTCTGGGCCAGGTGCTTTACATGCATTAAAAGTAATCTATGAAGTAGATAGTGCTATTATTCTCATTTACAAATGAGCAAGTGGGGGCATTGAGAGGGTATATAAGTTGTCCAAGATCTCAGAATCAGTAAGTGACAGAGGTGAGCTTCAAATCTCAGATGTCAAGGTCTAAAGCACATAAAAGAACAGCTTGATAAATATAGGTCCCCCTCCTCCTGCCAAAGACAAAATTTTTTTAAGCCACAGTATATTTTAATTGTAGTCTGAGAGGAAATATTTGTAGTGCATAACAAAATATTAGTGCCAAGACTGTCTATTTGACAAAAATCTATAAAAATGGAAAGTGGGTAATGGTTATAAATAATTTAGAGAAGAAATAAAATTGGCCAGTAAATACATAAATATACTCAACTTCACTAGTAATCAGGGAAAGGCAAATTTAAATGTCACTGAGAAAATATTTCTCATTAGACAGTATGGCAAATACAAAGATATGCTAATATAAGGTGTTGGAAAGAATTAGGGATACAGACACCTTCTCATACTGCTGAGAAGCATAAATCCATGTGGCCACTCCAGAGGGCAATTTGAAAGTACCAATTAAACAGAAAGCAAGCTCAGTTCAGGAATCAGACATTTACAATATTAATAGCTCATTTTATATGGAGCATTTGATATGGCTAAGCCCATTACACCTTATACATAAGAACTTCTCCAATTCTCATCACAACTCCATGATGGAGAGAATGAAATTCAGATTATTAGGTAACTTGTCTAAGTTCCCAGTTGGAACTTAACCAGGAAAATACACTACCTCACAAAGGAAGTTTATTGATTTGTTTCCAATAGTGGGAAAAAAAAACGAAAAGAATCAGAATGTTTGTAAATAGGGCTATATCTAAATGAAACATGGTATATTCATTTCATGGGAAATGAATGTGCCATGTTTTAGTCATAACTTGGTTAAAAGGACAAGTTAGATATATAGCATAAATATAGATGTATTTCAAAGGACTATAATTGAATGAATGAAAAAAAATTTATTGAAGGATACTTATACTCTAACCCCATTAACATAAAACAAATCAAAATCACATGTGTTTGATATACACATATACACACACAAATGAGTATAAATGAAATAGTTGAAAAGTATAACCCAGTGAATCTGTAAAAATGTTTTCTAGGAGTTGTGTGTGGCGGGAATGATACCTAAAAGAAATGTATGTTTTTCCTGTAACACACACACACACACACACACACACACACACGTTAAGGGACAAAGCATTCGTGTGTTATTAGTACAATTTAAATGCAAAACTAACAAAAGCATACTGTGTACTGCCAAAAGAGTTGGCTTCAAATTCTAGCTCTAATGCTTCTTTCCACATTTGGACAAGGAATCCAATGTTGTAAGCAGGGATTTAGGGGGACCCTTAGAGAGAATCAGTAGTTTGATTTGATTAAGGTAGAAAAATAGCCAACATATGATCATAACTACTTCAAATGCCGAGATCATTTTTATTTATATTGTGTCTTAAAATGATTAGCTTTGCATCCAATAGGCTCTGTTGAGAAAGCTGATATACACTATAACTCACAGCCAAGAGAACAGTCATGAAGGGAAAAGAGAAGGTGGAATTTCCATGGTACTGACAGATTGAAGAGAGGTTGGTTATGTTGCCTTAGTTAACAGTCTGAGTGGGAGGAGTGTAGAAATGGTATGTTGTGACTTGGGAGCAGGTTGTTAAAAGAAGTTAACTTTTTTCCCTAGGGCGAGAGTAAAGGAAGAGAACTATGAAGAGAAGATGTGCTGCTGCTGCTGATCAAGATAATAATGATGGTGTCACCTACTATATTCCCTTGGAGTCTGTCACCTACTATATTCCCTTGGAGTCTGTTTAGATCAGAAAGACTCAGAATTCCCCAGAGAATCTTTAAACTTTGAGTAAAGCAGGTCATCAACTTTTGAATGAACTGAACTTTGGAGATGAAGATTATGTGATTTTTTTTTAGCAGTTATAACCTTTCGTTTATTTTTATTACACTAATATTAATTTAACTGCACTATTACACAAATGCTTCTGTTTCTATATATTTAATTGCACTAATATCACACAAATGCTTATGTTTCTTACCAAGACATATTCTGATCCTCAAACTTTTCTCCCCATTAAGTCATGGCTTAGCTTCCTAAAGAATATGGGAAGGATGCAATTTGGAAGAATAGCAGCATTGCTACTCATTCTATAAACTGTATCTGATGTGGGGGACAATTCAAATCCAAATTTGGGCCAAAATAGAGAAATTTTAGCAATGTTAAAACTATATAAGAACAATTTCCAGGGGTGGGGACATGACTCAAATGGAAGAGCACCTGCTTACCAAGTGCAAGGTCCTGAGTTCAAATACTAGGACTACCAAACCAATAAACAAAAGCAAAACTATCAAGGAAGATATTTCAGATAGAACAGAAATGGGCATATTAGGGTATAACAAGTAGGGAAGCAGAAAAAATAGAGTGGAAATTTTAGGTTTCATTTTATGAGATTTTTTAAAATACAGAAACACCACATATGGCATTAAGTATAAAATGAAACCACACATTTATCATATGAAGGTTTAACTCTACAAGAGCATTTTTATTATAGATTAAAAACCCTAAATGTAAAGGTGATAGAAAGTCTCTTGTGAAATCTATTCCCTGTGTAAACTTTTTAAGTAATTCACTGAAACCAGAGCAACATTTCCAACCAAAGTGTACCGTCAGTTTAAGTGGACTGATATACTCAAGAGTGTCACGGTAAAGATTCACATATCTGCTAACAATACTACTCTTAAAAAAATGTATTTCACTCTTCTACTTGGAGATACTCATATAATGAAGTGGGTGAGTTTTCTCTGCTGAAAGTAAAGATGATTAGCAAGATAAGTGTTCCACAACCAATTCCAGGTATGCATCTGTACTTTTTACTACACACGTACAAGCATATATAGACTGGCAGCACTTTAATCTTCAGCCACTACCCTCCTTCTCTTGTCTTGAAACCACTCAGATTTTCCTGTAAGAAGCCATTATCAAATTTTAACCTGTACTTAGGAGGAACTAAAATTATCCTCAACACTGAGATTAGGCTTTGATTGACCTAAGCATACCTATGTATTCCATCTCCTGTTCACAATAATTACTGTGCACATTATGTAATCCATTTCTACCAGGGTAAATGCCAGGCCTTTTGTGGAGGGACATTTTTTACCTACAGGATGGCATTTATAAGGTCTAAGACTAATATAACCTTTTTTGGTACTATAATAAGAGACTACGTAAGGATATTTTCAAGATATTAAGGTAAAAAAATAAAGAAGTGGAGTCTCAAAACTGATACCCATTAGCTTTAACTTTATTTGTAACTAGAACTCTTTTTGATCAATGATCTAACAAACTCCCCTATCCTTATTTATTTTTTAACATTCTTTGAAAACAATCAGTTGCAAGGTAGTTTTTATTACTTGCAAATGTAAGATTCCTACAGAGAATTCCCCTATCATCAGATTAATGATTTTAAAAGTAAACATGACTAGAACACTGGGCCATATTTTACTGTGTGATGGAAAGAATAATTCACTATCTTTTGTATAGAGAAACATTATTGTTTTTTCTTACTATAATTGAAAATTATAAAATATATTATTTGCTTAGACCCAAGCATCCCTTAATTATTTTTGGCACTCCCTAAAATTTATTCCATATGGAATCTGGAATGGGCTGTCTGAATTCAAAATGAAGAGTCTCAACTATTACAAGCTGCATAAAACATAAGTAAAATATTTTTTGCCAAATTTTTATTTGTATACCCAATTTTAGATCTGGGAATCTGACACTAAAAATGGTCTCAGATTTAATGTTGACTTGAATTCAATGCCAACAATAAAAAAAAACTAGTTATTATGTCTTTGGTGTTTTTATTTTAGAGGACTGCAATTTTTTAAGAGCATTTCCCTAGACTCGGTAGCTCAGGTAAGGGAATGGTTTATACTTTATATGTGTAGAAAAATTTCCACCAGTAGGCTGAAAAAAATATACAACAATCTTATTTTCTGTAAGAATTTAGGAAAATAATGAGATTTTCCCTCTTAGCTTCTAAGAAATTTACAGTGAGTCACATTGTTTTTGTGTAATGTAGTCCTGGGACACATAATTTTAGAACCTGATTGTACCTTTTTGCATGAAGAAATAAAAGTAATTTTGGTACTTCCAATAAATCAATAAATAAACAAAAGAGTTGGGTTTACTCTGGCCTTGTCTGCTGCCTTGCTCAGCTGCTAGAACAAAATACCTTAATCCAAACTTGACTTGACAAACATTTCATCATTATTGTTAGTTCCTGCTATTTCCCCTGTCTGTGTTCTATCTGGCTGACATCTATTGGTTCAAGAACTTTACACATTTGCCAACAGACAAGAAAGGACACTCGATACCACATTATCTATCCTTGCCAATATATACCTCTAGGCTTTTGACCTCAGCTTGCAGTAGATATTTTCTCTTGCTAATAAAGGCTCATTTAATACTTTCTATATTCCAGGCAATAGATTTTTCTTCTGATGGGGATAGTCTAGTAAGAACTTAAACTGGGTAGTTGTAGATAGTGTGGTAAATACAAAGTTCATATCCCATGTGCTTTGTCCATATTTATTCAATAAAGACTAGAGGACTTGGGACTATAATCATCAATCCTTTGTTTTCACAAGGTTTTATGAATTGTAAGACCTCCTAAACATGTTTTAAGGTCATGCTTTTAAAGTGTAAAGCAAAATTTACAACAGAGCTTGAGAAAGCTCTTGGGTGAGATTAAAATCTCTGTAAAAAACCAATCTGACTCCATGTTCTAGGTGAACCTGGTGTTGGGGTTAGGACAGTTTCCTACTTACTTCATGTTCTGTTTAATACTGTAATTTCTTCCCAGCTGCCTATCTTTTTAACATAGTTCCTAGCTAAAATAAAATTAGACCAAATAAGGCACTTTAGGAATATGCATTTTCCAACAAGTCCATTCTTTCCTCTAAGAAATGAAAAGGTAAAGCAGGCATTATATAATTTTTAATGGAGTCACTTCTAAAATTTTTCTATCTATCTATCTATCTATCTGTCTGTCTGTCTGTCTGTCTGTGTATCTGTCTGTCTGTCTATCTATTTATCTATCTATCTATTTTGTCAGTCATGGGGCCTGAACTCTGGGCCTGGGCGCTGTCCCTAAGCTCTTCAGCTCAAGGCTAGCACTCTACCACTGCACCACTTCCGGCTTTTTCTGCTTATATGGTGCTGAGGAATCGAACCCAGGATCTCAGGCATTCAAGGCAAGCACTCTACCACTGAGCCACCTTCCTTGCCCCACTTCTAAAATTTTTACTCAGGAGCATATGCTATACAAATATCTTTCTTCTTATATAAGAAAACAAATGTGGGGCTGGGAAGGTGGCTCAGAGGTAGAGCACTTGCCTTGCGTGCCTGAGGCCCTGGGTTCGATTCCTCAGCACCACATAAGCAAAAAGAAAAAAACCGGAAGTGGTGCTGTGGCTCAAGTGGTAGAGCGCTAGCCTTGAGCTGAAGAGCTGAGGGACAGTGCCCAGGCCCAGAGTCCAGGCCCCACGACCGGACCCCCCCCCCAAAAAAAATGAAAACAAATGTCTTAAAGAAGATATCTAATGGGTCCTGGGTATAAAATGTGCTAGTTAACTGAAGTGTATTTTACTTCTTCCCTATATCCTGTTGATCTTCCACAAATAATGTACATGTTTCACCTCTGGAACAAATTAAATCAAAGAGTGACTCAAATATACATAGTTCAAGAAATTTGCTTTTTGAACTAACAACATTCAGAAGATGAAGCCATTTTCTCAACAATATGCTAAAATTTACTTTGAGCATGATCAAAGGTATGTTACCAGGACATAGAAATAGCAACTTCTAGGTTAACAATTCTGTTTGGGATTTTCTATATCAAAGCCTGTAGGAGCATATTTATCCTTTTCTAAGGATACTTCAAAGAAACTAGTAAATGTTCACTTTATCACTATATCAACTTTGAATATATCTTATCATGCTAACTTGAAAATATTAATAGCTTAGTACTATTGCCATCACTTTTACCATTTTAGCTAATATTTCTTGTTGCTGACAGCAATTGCTGGCTTGTTAGAAGTGAACTAGCAAAAGGGAGAAGATTTTTCTATTTTCCTATTTTAGGATTACTGAGGTTTAAAATGATCTTGTGGAGATGCTGGTAAAACCACAGCTGAAAATCCAGAGAATGAACAGTTAATAAAACCTCAGAACAAAATTATATGAAAGCTTTACAAAGCTGTAGATATTTTTTAAAGGAAGGTGAAAGATGAAAGGAAAACCTGCACAAGTAGCATAGCAAGAAACAGATGGTCTTTTTAAAAACTGAACTTGTGCCTTCCACAAGTATCCTTCTTAATTGTAGAATACTGAGTACTTTTATGCAAATGATTTCAATTGCTGAGCATAGAGCTGAATAAACAGGGTTAGCTCATTGACATTAAATGGCACAGTGTACTTGGAGCTCATCTACTATTTAGTCTGTAAACACCTGATATGGAAAATCATATGGAGAAACTAGTGCCAAGACAGTTAAAGATTAACCAGTGTTCAGTGAAGATTTAAAAGCTTGGCTTTCATTTTGTTAAAGATGCTCCCTTTCATATTTAATCAATGAACTTCAGCTCTGTTTTTAGGGCTGGATTTAGAATTTATGATTTTGTTTCTTTCTGGCTTACTCCAAAATGAGTTAAAGGAAGCTTAGAACAGGACAGGGAATAACTCTGGTATGTTTGTAGGTTAAGCAGCAATTGAGTCCCACAAGAACATTTTAGAAACAAGTAGATTATTGAATTTATCTTCTATAAGACAGACAGAACAGTAGTTTAAATATCTATTTCTCTTTAGCACAGGATCATAGGAACATCAATAACAATCCTGTTAAAAGTCTTCTACCTCCCTTGCTTTCAGAAGTTTCTTGCTGAAGATGCCTTTTGATAAGGGTATAGGCAGATCCCAGTTACTCCAGTAACTTGTTCTCAGAACAAGGGGAGAAGAACAGGCTAGAACAATGGGGTGAAAATGGTGTTGAAAAGGGAGAGATAGCCCTGGGTGGTTGGGCAGGAGCTTTGCAGTGTCAAAACCAGAAGTAATTTAGTCTGCCAAACTTCCTCTGGCAGCTCTCATCCAGCCAATGGCACCTTTAAGAGCTGCCTGGCGACACCTTGGCATATCTAGGAGAGTTGAAGAGATGCCATTATTCAGTGTAAAGTGGGTTGTTGTTTTTTTCTTTTTTCTTTTTGTTGCATGTCGTTTAATCAATATCTTACCACTAATTTAGGTACTAACTTTCCAAAGTAAACTTTTTGTGGACAGAGAACTTAAGTAGCTTGTCCAAATAATTTAATTAGGATTAAAGTATGGACAATTTTGCAATTATATAATTACATTATTTTTTTTATGCACACATGAAAACACACAGGCAAGCCAGGCACTAGTGGTCACACCTTTAGCCCTAGCTACTCAGGAGACTGAGATCTGAGGATCATGGTTCAAAGCCAGCCCAAGCACGTAAGTCAGTCTCTGATCTCCGATAAACTCTCAGAAAAAAACTGAGAGTGGCACTATGGCTCAAGTAGTACAACGCTAGCCTTGAGCAGAGAGAGGCTCAGGGACAGAGCCCACCTGGAGTTCAAGGCCTAGGACTGGCAACAAAACAAAACAAAACAAAAAACTCCCCTCTCCTTTCCCTCACAGCAGTAGCTATCCAAAATATGTTTATATTTAATCCATCTTCCATCTATTTATAATTTGTTTGTTTGAAATAGCTATGACAATTCTAGGTAAACAGCACAAATAAAATCTTAGTAGCCATCTGAAATAAGTACTTTCATAAGACTTTAGAGTCCTCTCAAAAACAAGAAATGTGCCAGGTGCTGGTGGCCCACACCTGTAAAACTTGCTACTCAAGAGGCTGAGACTGGAGGATCCTGGTTTGAAACTAGCCTGAGGAAGGAAAGCCTGTGAGACTCATCTCCAATTAACTACCAAAAAAGCTGAAAGTGGAACTGTGGCTTAAGTAGGAGAGCGTTTCATCAGTAAGAAGCTCAGGAACAGTGTCCAGGCCCTAGGATGAGCACAAAACAAACAAACAACAATCCAGGAGTGTGACATATACCTTTGGTTTCTCAGTGTTTTCCTTCGCTGATAACTAATCCAGCAAAGTCACACATGAGCTCTTGTTTTTGTTCACTTACATTTCAGTCTTGACCTACCCTTTATTTATATTACATATGGACCTCACTTTAGGGGAGGATTCATGTTATAAAACATGTTATAGACATTTAGTAACTTAATTTTAGTTAACATTTGCTAGCATCAGTGTCTATATTTTATTTTACAATAAAATAAAACTGTTGATTGTGGAACAGATGCCACTTGTATCATGTTTTTTTCTTTTCATAGACAGAGAAATACATTTTCACTGAGTCACAAAGAGAAAAAATATATATATATATATATATCTCACCCTGACTGAATGAGATCTGATCTCCAGTTTGGCTATCTAATCCAGATTCTACTGCTGCTATCCTTTCCATTTCTTATCTGCTCTCACACTCACGATCCATTAGCAAGTCCTGTTGTTTCCTTTTCCACCATCCAGAATCTATCTTCTCTTCACCTTCTCTACTTGCAACTAGAACCAAGCATGGCCTACTGATAGCAATAGCCTTCTAACTTGTCCTTTGTCTGCCTAGAATCTGTTCAAATGAATAGCCAGGGATTTTTAAAAGTTTCTCTTTCATTCACAAGGCACTTCAGAATTCTTATTTCACTCAGAGTAATGCCATAAAGCAATAACATGTTTTGATCTCTTTTACCTGTAGATTATACAACTTTCAAGTCACACCAAGGATGATTCTTTCTCCCATCCCTTCACACAACCAATCTTCATAGATTCCTGATGCCCAATCTTCCTGGCCTAAATTCTCATCTCTTTCAGGTCTTTCTTTTACAATTCCCTTCTCAATAAAGTCTTCCCTGATGGTTCATGTGGAAATAACACTTTACCCTATGTTCCTTATCCCTGCTGCCCTGCTTTACTTTTCTCTGTATCACCTATCAATTGATTTTATTTATTTACTTACCACTAGAATGTAAATGTCCTGAGGAAAAGGAATTTTGCCTATTTTCTCAGTGCTTTATCTCCAGCATGTAGGACAATGAGTAGGATTTAGTGCTCAATAAATACAGAATAAATGAGCAGAGTGATAGCTAAATAGTGCACTAGTGCAGCCTTTTAGGATGTAGTTTTTGCCGCAGTTGCAAAATGCATACTTAAAGACAAGCAAAAACAGTGAAGTTATTGAGCATGTGACTTTTCTGCAGCAATTAGAGCCAAATTGACTCTCTCTTTTTTTTTAATGTACAAATTGAGAACCGAAGTAACTGGACTCATCCATTTCATATCTAAAGTATGGATATGAATCTTAATATGTGATTCACAGCATAGAATATCACTTAATCATCAAGACTTTGGTGAGTAGAAGATCCCTCTAGGTGATCTTCAATTACCACAAGGAAATGGAAAAACCCAGCTCAATACAAATCTGGGAAGATCCCTTCTTTGGTCAACGTGAAGGGACAATGAAGTTATATCTATAATATGAATATATCCATACCCAAATTTCTCTTTTGAGAAAATGGAATGACTTCTGTACAGCTCCAAATTTACACTAATGTGAAAATGAGGTAATCTTTCTCCAGGATGCATCTTATCCTTCAATAAACCTGCTAAAGAGACAAGTTTAATATTCACCAACACTAAGTGTTGTTACTTTTACTAGTTCTTGTTTTGCCTTAAAGCTGTGAAAATTGCTTCTGACTCCCACCAACAATTCAGGTGCTCATGTCAAGACCATGGTTTAAAATTCATTTCTATTTTCATAGAACTTAATTGAAAAAAATACATTATGTGTGTATATATGTACATATGTATACATGTATATTATGAAGCCACAGGATAGAGTCATATTAAAATTCAAAGAGTAAGTTACTTAAAAAGGATTGCTACTTCACTATACTAGCATTACCTTATCTTATTGAAAACAAGGTTTCAACACAGTTGAAAAATTAATTTAATCATGCAGTAGTCGCACAGTGACTATATTATAGACTATAAGGCTTATGTCGAAATTCTCTACAGTTGGACACGTCCACTTCTCTTTTATGTGTCAAATATGATGCAGAGGGCAATAGCTGGGTGCAAATTTTCCCATATATTTCACAAATTGTCACTTAATACAATATGAAGGTATCAGTAACATAAACTTTAACACGGTTCATTTAATAGGCTTTTTTTTTTTTAGCCGAAGGCAATGAAATGGAGAAGCAGGAAATATGGCAAAGAAAGACACAGACAGTGGCAGAGCTTAGAGGAAGAGGCCCAGTTAAAGAAAGGAATGTAGGGAATGGAGGTACCATGTCAGATTTTCTTTCCTCATACAAAATACTACTCGATATACCATTTAAGAAGTTAAAGTCAAGCCAGCTGTCATTCTGATTGCTGGAAACCAGGAAGGGCCAAGAAGAGATGTCCTGGGTGAACAGCTCAATACTTGTGCTTTACCTAGGGCAGCTCTTCCTCCTATCATGTTGGCTGCTCCTCTCTCTACTTAGAAAGCTAGAAAAGGCACAGCCACATAACTCAAACTTGACTTGGCCAGCTTTACTGAATACTAATTCAATTTCAATGTCTGTGGAACATTCACTGAATGTAAAGCTCACATTTCCTTTGTGTATACAGGAAGGTCAGTACTGCTAGAGCCAGAGATTGAAACACAGACCTTAAAGCTAGCAGCAGAGACAAGGATATCACTAGGCATTCTGAACAATGATACTTGCTTCTGGCTTCCATACACAGGTATCAAGGGATGTTTGGAAAACCAGAGAGAGGCCAGTATGACTTGATTCCACTGTTCCCCCTCGCCCTTAGTACATGAAATGTTTTATTTCAAAAAATGGATTGAGGTCAGACAGAAATACCACAAGGCATGCTGAATCTCTGAATGCAGATAGTTTGCAATGTGTGCTGGGGGCACTAGAGTCACTAATATGTATGAAATTCCCGGGGACTATTTTTCCATGTAATACATTACAACATCTGAAAAATCAATGTCCTAAGGCACAGAAAGACGAATATAGAGATTTTCAATTATCTTTTTTTTTTCTTTCCAGAAATATTACTTCCTTCAGACAGACTCAAAAGGCAGTATGAGTTGTTTTCACTTTGGGTAAGGAGATATTGATACTATGCATGGGTCTCATGGCTCCGTCCCACTTGGTTAACGGGCAAATAGGCAGAATATTGTATAGACTTTAAAAACACAATGGTTCCTCAAAAAGTCCCCGAGATCTCAATGAATGAAGGCACCACCACCAATTGTTCAATCTATTCAGCTAGCTATACCAAACTGATTTAAAATTGGCATTGCTTAAAAAAAAAACAATGTCTTCTGTCAGTAAGTAGATGGATCATATCATAGTGTGTTTTTAAATAAAATTTACTGTCACATTCACATCTTTGAAAATATAACTGAAGGAATCCTAAAAGCTTCTGCACATTCAGTCAAAGAAACCAGAGTCAGTGTAATATAAATGGGCAGAACCTAACTTTCCATTTTGATTATCCAAACGACACAAGATTGTCTGCCATCTTTGAAGAATCAGGCTTGCACAATAATTACCTGATCTAACCAATAAGCTCAGGCTGGATACCTGTAATCCTAGCTACTCAGGAATCTGAGATCTCAGGATTGTGTTTTGAAGCCAGGCTGGGCAAGAAAGTTTGTGAGACTGTTGTGTTCAATAAACTACTCAGAAGAAGTCAGAACTGGTGCTATGATTCAAGTGGTAGAGCACTGGCCTTGAGCATGAAGGGGCTCAGGGACAGTACCCAGGCCCTGAGTTCAAACCCCAGTAATGGCAAACAAAGAAATAAACAAACAATAAGCTCAGAGATTTCTCAACTGCTTGGGGGACAAAAAGGAATACTGTAGTGAGGCATACACATTTTTCATTCATTCAGCATGTTAGAACACTGTTTCTGCCTGGTGCCTATCCATGTTTAACAAGTATGCTGAGGAGGCTTGTTAAACTTGTTAGTCATAAAGCTCTTCTTTCAAGTTTTCCATGAAAGGTTAATAATAAAGCAAAATGACTCTGTATCAATAGGAATACAAGTGTGTCTAGCATAGGAAGGGATGTGATCAGAGTCTACACAGTGCTAACTCACAGAAAGTGCTCAAAAAATATTAGAGAAATAAATGGCAGGTAAGTACACACTCTGGAATTTCACGGTGTGCTTACTTTAAATACACTTAGCTTGTCTTTTCCTCCAATGGCCTTCCCCCTGATGACATTTTCATTTTATTTCTGGTAAGGAGGCCCTGGTAACCATGAAATGGCTGGGGTGCTTGAGCAATAAAAAAACTGAAATTTATTGAGCCTTTGATACCTACTGTTTCTTTGCTGATTCATAGAATCATGACTCCCAGATACTTCCTAAGTACACTTGTATTACTTTCTGGCATGCTGGCCAGCCTTCAACTGCTGTTTCCTTGTCAGAAAACCCATAGGCAACAACTCAAGAAAGGCCAGTCTTTTTCAGATTTTTATATTATTGACCCAGTGAAATAAAATGCAATTTTTCAAAGCTAAAAAGCATTGTTTCTTTTCTAAAACACTAAGGTACTTTCTATGCAACATTTACTTTCAAGGACAAAAGATTCTTAATATCCACTGTTTCAGTGATTCATTCAACAAAGTTTGAGTGCCTATTCTGTGGGAAGCACTGTCCTTGAGTTTGCAGTGTAGCAGTGAGGAAAACAGTCTATTCTTTTCCTGCAAGGTGGTAATATTCTAGTGGGAGGAGTTAGAAAAACAGAGCTAAAGGAAAAAACTTGAGAAAGAGAGTCATGAAGAAAACTTAACAGGGTAGAGTGGTGGAAATGCAGAAACAGGAGGTGTGTTGGTTATTTTAAATTCCATAACCAGAGTTCTAACTGAGGAGGTGGCATCTGAGCTTAGTGAGAACTAGCTTTGGAGAATGCCTTCCTGAGACTTCGTTGTAGCCTTCAGTAGGCTACAAAGGAAATAGCTTCAATAGGCTATGAAGGAAATAAGTACATAAAAGATATTTTATCCACTGGCATTGATGTGATTTAACTCTCACAAAAATTCAGTTTCATGGCAGAAGGCCACAAACATCCTTAATTAGATATTAAGAACTATATTAAAGAAATATTTATTATATGTAAATTGGTAGAATGCTCCAGATGGTATTGGGGCATTTGCATTGAGCTTAATATCAAATTCAAAATTATTAATTCAAATTTAGATTACTCAGAATAGCTTGGTAAGATCCGTATAATCCTATGTAAAACTTGCAACACAGACAAGGTTTAGCTTTGAGACTGCTCTATGCTAAAAATTTCTTTTTTGTTATATTCATTGCCAAAATAGCCAGAGTTTGATTCTCACAGTTTAGTGACTCTGAAGTAAACAAGGTTATTGGAAAGATCTACCCCAAGAAAAATCTGAGGAACCCTCTTTTGAATCTAAAAGCAATTTCATTAGATGACGTGTTTTAAATTGAGTAAACCATCTATCACAAAATACTTGAGATCAATTAAGAATTAAACAAAATTTCTCATGCCTAATAACACTTGCTCAGCTGCAGAGGAAAGTTAAGTAGATAATATGTGAAACAGAGCAATACTGAAATCTTTGCATTTTCTGATTTGTGTTATAGTGTAATACAACAAAAAATTGCTTTTGACCTTTCCCAGTGGAACCCCAAGGACTATAATTTCATATAGTTTTCTTTTCCTGGAAAATTGATATAAAGATCTAATTTACTTTGGAGTGCCCAACTGCTTCAGCCGCTAAAAAAAGCACTGATTTTTATAATAGATATTATGTAATTAAGTTCTAATTTGACTAAAGAGTTGATAAAAAAAAAATGGCCATTCTGAAATGTTCATCTGTACTAATTTCCTATGATACTTTTTTTTTTGTTGTCTCTTTTGTATGTTCTTACCCCATGGTATAACCCGTTTTTACTGTATTTGATTCTGGTGTCCTGCATCTTGTATATACATTTTTCTAATTTAGGGAGAGGAAGGGAAATAACAAAATGCTGAAATAAGGATACAGATTGACCCATGATAACAATGAGATATACAAGACATGACGTGAAAAATGAACTCTACAACTTTGGGGTGGGGAGAGGGAGGTGCTGGGAAGTTGGAGAGGGAAGGGATGGTAGAGGAAAAACAAAGGAGGGGTAACAATGCTGGAAAGGTACTCATTGCCTTACTCATGTAACTGTAATCCCTCTGTACAGTATCTTTACAATAAAATTATATATATATTAGAAAGAGAAACATTACACAAATTCTTCAAAGAGAAGGAAAATGATAAAGAGCTGAAAGTCAGATCTGCATAAAGTAAAAAAGAAGTAAAGAAGAAATAATTGAAGGTATTTTTTAAAATAATTAATTAATTTAAAATTTAGTTATTCTTTTAAAAAAAGTAAATATCTTTTTAAAAAAGTAAATACTCAAGTATTGTGTATTAGTGACCTTTATTCTTAAAAAAAAAGCCTTACAGCTAGTTACACTCTTGTCATCTATCTATGTATTTTGGTCTTGCCATTTTCTGCCTGATGTAAGTTTTGGGTGACCAGCTCTGTCAGGAGTTGTTGTCACTTTCTTTCCATATTCCTACAGCGATTACTTCTTATGTGTGTGATAGTACTAGGGCTTGAACTCATGGTCTCACACTCAGCTTTTTTGCTCATGGCTGGTACTCTACCATTTTAATTACTTTACTGGTTAATTTTAGAGATAAGAGTCTTGAGGATTTATCTGACCAGGCTAGCTTCTGAACCACAGATCTCAGACTCCTAAGTAGCGAGGATTATACATATGAGCCACTATCTCTCAGTAAGAATCACCATTTGTGAAAAGGCCAGCAGTTACCTGTTGCAACCACTCCAGAACTGTTGGCCTAAGGATATATGTATGCTATACAGATATAGGTACGCTATATACCACTAGGAAAGTACCTAAATAAATCAGATACTCACTAACATGATGCATAAAATAAGGGTTTACAAATGATGTAATAGTGGTTTAGAAAGGTGAGTAACATGCTGTTGGTTCTACTATAGTAAATGGCAGAACTGAACCAGGGGCCCAAGCTCCTGGCCCCGTACCAGACTAGACAACAATATAGATGAGAAAGAGGAGAAGGGAATCCTGTTAACAAATATCTATCTACTCTGAGTTTACAAAGAGATTGCGTAATATATAAGGCTGCTAATATAGTTGAATTACAAGGGAATCTGCATTATATCCATTTTCACTTACTGATTACACCAGCTATAATATATCTGATGATCTACATCCTTTCCTGAATATAAACACATGTGCCTGCCTTTGTAACGATAAAATTCCAATGTTCAATTTAATGATTAATCTGTGTGATCATCTCTGGAAAATCTCTTACTCATGCAATAACTGGTTCTTAAGTCACAAGTTAGAAAACAGAATAACTTAGCTTGTCTATAGAAGGTAAAGAAGTAACTGTCTATTTCCATTTTAAAAAATTCAGAGAGACAGGCACTGGTGGCTCACGCCTGTAATCCTAGCTACTCAGGAGGTTGAGATCTGAGGAAAATGGTTCAAAGCCAGCTCAGGCAGGAAAGTCCCCGAGATTCTTATCTCCAATTAACCACTCGAAAATCATTAGTGTTGCTGTAGCTCAAAGTGGTAGAGCAGTGGCCTTCAGCAAAAGAGATCAGGGACAAAGCCTAGGCCCTGAGTTCAAGCCCCACAATTGACCAAAAACAAAAAAAATTCAAAAGAAGAAAGAGAGAGAAGTAGTTAAAGTATTTACCTTCAGTTTCAAAATGTTAAGAATAGTAATTGTAATTTTTTCTAGTTACTGATGCACATTTCAAAAGATTTGCATCATTATTATGTTTTATTATATAGTATATATTATTATATATTATAGTTTTCATAGCCTATCAAATGGAAACTGATTTGTTTTTCTTGGACTATCAACTTGAATTTTGTTGTAATAAACAAACAATAAAATTACTGATTGAAAGTTAAAATAAATAATGTACCTGAAACAGTTATTAAAAATTGCACAGGTGAATGAGCAATTTAAAAAATAAGCTGAGAATACCTCAGTGATTATTAAAAATGATGCCCCCAAAGTCCTAGGACTTTTAATAAAAACACTAAATAGAAAAATAAATGCTAATTCTATTTCTCCTATTTAAGATACTGCTAAAGGTTAATCTATTTTGGTGAACTAGCCATGACAAAGTGACATGTTGTAAATAAAAAATAGCCTCTAATAATGAGAATTTTAACTATATGACATAATACCAATATTTAAATAATGGCTTAGAGCCACATTCTATGCAATGTAGGCAATAAACTAAGAGGAAAAATGCAACAGTTACTCCAGTGTTCTATTTACTTTATCCAAACCTTGCAGTTTTGTGGAGAAACATGAAAGTACTTAAGAGCCTTTGGAAGCTTT
This sequence comes from Dipodomys spectabilis, assembly GCF_019054845.1. NCBI lineage: Eukaryota > Metazoa > Chordata > Mammalia > Rodentia > Heteromyidae > Dipodomys > Dipodomys spectabilis. The sequence goes on from NW_024870824.1 coordinate 978,566, forward strand.
TAAAATCTTTGATTCTTGAACAGCCCATCTAATCAGTAGCTAGCAACAATCATATTCTTTAATAAAAGGATTATGAGCCAATGCAAAAGCCAAACACAAGAAATAATTTTTATAGGTAATAAGCTCTCAGAAGACTTTAAACCTACAACTAAATTTAATACAAAGGCACAGATTATCTGTCATAAAGTCTATTTTCCAATAGGGTAGTAATTTTCTTCTTCAAGTAAGTTTCTTCATTTTCAAAGCACTATACTTTGTAAGGAGAAAAATTCCCTCTCTTTTTTTATGACTGATGATAATAAATTGAGACGCAGAATAACCAATCCTTATTCTTTTTATAGGCCAACAGGTATGTCACATATGTTCCAAGCAGTTAAATTGTAAGAATGAAGGATGTTGCAAGTGGCTTTATAAATATCATGTACTCTCTGTAATAACTCAAGTTCACCTGCTCCTATATTTGGCATATTAAACACAAATATTTTAAGAATATCAAAAGATATGTTAAAATGATTACATTTCTCACAATATAACAAAACTTCTTAAAAAATCTAAGACTACTCTGGAAATGTTCTTGGATAGTCTCAGAGCAAAGAAATTCTAAATATCAATTAGCTTGAACACTGGTGTAGGAAAATGAGTATATTTTAAAATCTGGTAAAGAGAAACAGCATGAAAAGCAGCACAAGAAAGAAAAAGTAGAACACCTGAAGGGTCTGTTTAAGGAAAGTTTTTTCACTGAGATTAAACAGACAATGAGAAAGAAGTCTCTGACTAGGTTTGCATATATATATATATATATATATATGTATATATATATATATATGTAGTCCATCACCCCATTAATTGTGAAACATTTATTCTTTCAAACCTTTATTATTTAAGAAAGTTTGGCCCTTGGATTAATTCCAAGAAACAAAAATTTACAGATTACTTTTTAATGAGTTTTTTATCGTAAAAATACTGTACAGAGGGGTTACAATCACATGAGCAAGGAAATGAGTACATTTCTTATCAAGCCTCCTTCTTTGTTTTTCCCTATCATCCCTTCCCTCCCATCTAAACAACTACATTCCCCTCCATACCACTCTCCCCCTCTGCCTAAATTGTAAATTTCATTTTTCGACATAGTATCTTGTACATCTCATTGTTGCAATGAGTTAACTGTATCCCTATTTAAACAATAAAGTCAATGAAGATGACCCACCCTTTCACTAGATACTCCTTTTGAAGAGGCTGTATTGTGTTTGAAATAATACTACATATACATGGAACCTGAACAACTAATATTACTCCTTACTTTTACATGATCAAATTTTTAAAAAAGCAAATAGTTAAGATGCTTATTTTTTGGGGGGGGGGGTCTGGTCGTGGGGCCTGAACTCTGGGCCTGGGCACTGTCCCTCAGCTCTTCAGCTCAAGGCTAGCGCTCTACCACTTGAGCCACAGTGCCACTTCCGGCTTTTTTCTTTATGTGGTGCTGAGGAATCGAACCCAGGGCCTCAGGCATGCAAGGCAAGCACTCTGCCACTAAGCCACCTTCCCAGCCCTTAAGATGCTTATTACACTTACGAAATGTTACTTTGTGGTAAGAACAGAGTTTGAAGAGTTTGAGGTAGTGGTTTTAACAGGTAATAATTACCGAATGTCATTATTATAAGCATAGCAAAAGGCAAGTTTACTCACTGTTCTGGGCAAGGTTTTTCCACTCTTATCACTATAAGGGCATATAGGCGTTGTAAAGAATGTTCTCTTAAAACTGAAGCTATATATTTCTTAATTATCTCTCTGCACAAAGAATTCCTTGCCAAAAACAGACTGTTTTTTCTAATATACTCTAAACATCAAACAATACAAAACAAAGTTCCTGGGCAGAAGTGAACTATGTGAGGCTCTCCATCTTCTGCACTGCCATTTTACCATTGACCTTTCTTTCCATAATTCATTATAGGGGAAATAACATAAGGAATTAAAGGTGAAATAATCTCTCTATCTCAAAGGAACTTGCCATATTGGTGGTGAAAAGAAACTCATGGAAAACTGAAAGACCAAACAGACATAATTGGGAAAGTTTTCAGTAAAGAACTCATTTCTAAATGATTAATCTTTTTATTTCCTTAAGGGTAGAATACACAGTTTGGAGCCAAGTACTTTTGAAAGCTGAAACCTAACTTTTGAAAGCTGAAACCTAACTGTTTGGTTTATTTTTCCTGATGCTTCTTTCCCTACTCTAGATTGAGGCACAATTTTTTTAAGCATTGTTAGATCTGATAAATTAACCTATCTGCTCCAAAATTACATTTGCTAGTACTTAATGGGAAACCATGTTAACTTATTACAGAAATAATGCTTAAATAAGGGTAAATACAATGTGCCACGATAGAAATGATAGTATTTTAAATACAGGTAACACATTCTGATACATAGAATTTCAAAAAGTTTCAGCAAATATTTTTGGTTTTAATCTCAATGTAAAATGTAAATATATTGAAAATGTTAACTTAGTAGAAGAAACAAAAATTGAAGTTGATGTCTAATAGCCATAAAACATGATAGTTTCAAGAACTATAGCTGTTACAACTATAAGGCCTTATAGGCTTATCAATCTTTGTGGAAAGAACCAAAAGGAAAGTGAGCTGGCTCCATCTCCTCCTACCTGTGTGTGCAGAGACAAAATTGTTCTGTGACAACCATGCTGAAGAGAATGGAATATAGGGTGAGAGAAGAGTTAGGAGCTAGTAGCTACAGTATCCTTATTTCCTATTGTCTATTTCTATAACTACAAAGTCTAAATTTATATATTCTTTTTTTTTGGTGATTTTAGTTGATCTAATGATCCAGTGCTAGGCTGATATAGTACCACTAAGCCAAACTCCTGGCCCTAAATTTATATATCCTTTAAAAAATTATATCCTTACCAATTCCATGTAAATTACAGGAAGAAATCAAACCTACCAGCACAGTCTACTTATTCTACCTTCAAAACAAAGATCATTCCCTTTTGTCCATATCCAAAGCTACCTTCATATCTCCTTGGACCAGAGAAAATAGTTCCCAAATGGATGCTTTTGTATGCCTAGCTTTTCTGCACATAGTAGTCAAATTAACTTTTTAAAAACCTTAGTAAATCTGATCCAATTTTTTACAATGGCTTCCCACTGCATTTGGAATAAAAGCCACTGTCCATGGCCTATATGGGTTATATTCCAGTCTAATACCCAATCCTTGCCACTGTTAGAATTCTAACAGTTCCTTAGACTAGCCAAACCTTCCCTCTGCCAGTACTCTGCTCAAAATGGCCTCAGTTTCCTTACCCTGATCTTCGGTGTGTCCTCTCCTTACCTTTCAAGTCTGGACTTAGATATTTCCTTCTAAGAAAAGTCTTCTATGTAGCTAGACCCCCTACCCATGTTTTTGTTTGTTTTTGCCACACAGTTTTACAAATTCCCTTAACTGCTATGCTATTACTTGATTTATTAATCATGTTATAGACTGTTTCTCCAACTACTTTACAAATCTCCAAGTGGCAGGAAGGACTGTGTACTTTACTCTAGATGGTAGCCCCAGTGCCCAGGACTGTTACTATCACTTGATAAGCATATAGTAAATGGAAGACACAATAAAAAGAGATGAGATACACAGAGGATCTAATAGCATCCTAAAGTTCTTTTACAGTTCAATTTTTGTGTTACCTAGTTATATATAATTATGATTTATAATATAGACTGTCACTAACTTTATTAACAAATGCTGGAATGCTACATTCAATGTCAGAGAAAAGTTTTCTTCTGATTTGTCAATATTTCCTACATTTTCTATTGATCAGGCACCTTTTGGAATTTTGCTCTATTTACTTTTTTTTTTTGTAGTGCTGTGTAAAAAGCAAACAAGGACATTTTCCCCCCCCTTGGGGTTAAGTATACAGACTAATATGAATTATCACTTCTGGTTGAGCGGACTGGAACTAATTGAAAAGATCAGAGCAGAAAAACTCAAGTAGCTATTTTTGAGACTGCCATTTGTACACTGAACTAACCACCTGACCAGCTGTGGTGTTGGCCTCCGAGGAAGCCATTTTGTTACTAGAACATGAATAAGGAGATACTCTCTTTAGCACTTCGTTACTGCTCATGTTAAAGCATTTTTAATTAGTTGATTTATACAAACAGCTTTCTACTTCATTGTATGGCAGATTTATTTCTGCTCTTTGCAAACATGACTATGTTCTGATATTTCTAGTTCTAAACAGAATCTTTACAATAGTATATTTAATTTCTGTTAAAATCTAAAGGTGCTTATAAGTCATAGAAATCTAGATAAATATATATCCATCTGATAATTGTTCACAATAGGTTATATGCACCCATTTGACAATCAATTGAAACAAATTTAAATTATCAATGGTAATTTGGTTAGAAAATTGTAACTCAGTATTTTCATTTATTTTCAGTGCTTGTCATTATGATGTACAAATGTCTTTTCAATTCATGAGCAAGAATCACCAAATGACTTTTTAAAAGTAAAAATCTTTATACTATCCTTCTGATGATGATGATGATGATGATGATGATGATGATGATGATGATGATGATTATTCAGTATTTTTTGGATAGGTACAGGAATCTCCATTATTAATAAGTTCTGCAGATTTCCTGGGGGCTGGAGGAAAGAGGTATGTACTCTGGAAGATACTGGTCTAGACTTTTTCAGCAGAGGATTTTATCCAGCTCTTTCACATGTCTTCTTCAGCCCTTAACTGATATTTCATACGCATCAACAAACTTCACTGAATAAATTCTTCATATGAACAGAAAGTTTATTTTCTAATTTTATGAGATATTAAATTGAATATTATTGCTATATCTTCTGAATTGTATTACCAGTTACTACTTTTTAAGGGACTGCATATATTTTTATATGTTTATATTTAAATTTTCTATGAATACAATTTAACTGGACATTTTAATGCCAGGTAGAATTACTGAGAACAGAAAAGTACTCTTCATTAATCTATAGTATGTAGTTCTATTAAGTTTGTAGTAAAATAGAGACCATTGACTGTTGAACTCTTAACCACAAAATATTCTATACTCATTGCCTTACTCATGTAACTGTAACCCCGCTGTACAGTATCTTTACAATAAAAAATATATATATAAAAAGAAAAGAATCTAATTTGTTTTCAAAGCACAAATGAATCTTTTTTTTTTTTTTTTTTTTTTTTTTGCCAGTACTCTGGATTGAACTCAGGGCCTTGAACTTGCTAGAGAGGTACTCTGTAACTTAAGCCACGTCTCTAGTCCTGCATAATTGTATCTTAAATCACTAAGCTGGACAGTTTTTTAAATCTTCATTAGCATATGGTGAAAAGATTTTTTAAGAACAAAAGATAGGGGCTGCGAATGTGGCTTAGTGGTAGATGCTTGCCTAGCATGCCTGAAAACCTGAGTTCGATTCCTCAGTACCACATAAACAGGAAAAGCTGTGGCTTTCCTGTGCTGTGGCTCAAGTGGTAGAGCAAAAGAAGATCAGTAACTGGCCCTGAGTTCAAGCCCAAGGACTGGCAAAAAAAAAAAAAAAAGATAATCTTAGAGCTATATTTTTCTAAAATGAAAATCAAGCACAATTGATTTTAAAATAACAGCTATCTGTTATGTTTAAAGAGAAACTGGCAAGAATAGCAGATAAGGGGAAAAAAACTATGAGCTACATCTAAAATAGTGTTTAGAATCCAAATTACTTCTAAATCTGAAGACCCTATTGGTGTCAAAAGCAATGAGCCTGTTAAGGAATAAACAAGAGTAAGTTTAGTTCAATGCTAATTGTAGACATAAACTAGGAAATCTAGGAACTGGATATAAAGTGGACATAATTATGAAAGACATAAAAGGAAATGTAGTGGTTTAAAGAAAGTAGAATACTATCAGAAGACAGGAAGAAGCAGCAGTAGGAAAAGGTAGGATTGAGAATCAGAAGATACACATTGAGGTTTGGTCAAGCCATGTTTTAAAATCTTTGTTTTTTAGATATGGAATGGTACTGAGTTTACAGGCTTAATTTATTCTGAGGCTCTGCTGTAAGCTGTTTTAAAATCCCTTATAAACAGATGAATGTTGAGCTAACATTGCAGAAGTACAAAAACAATCAATAGATAAAGAATGAGATGGAATTTGGCAGATAGTTGTGTTTGGTATTTTATCCCTTTTCACCAGTCTGTGCAAAACTTACACCCTCCTTAATACTCTGCATATAAAGTCTGTCAAGGTGCATCATATTACTTACTTTTTTTCTGATCTTTGCAAGGCAAGCGCTCTACCATTGAGCCGCCTTCCCAGCCCTTTTTCTGATCTTTGATTTGCTCCACTAAGCTAATTTTGTTTTATGACTTACAAATAACGACTATGAGTTAATAGGCTTCTTCCCTCAAGTTAACTAGACTGCAAAGAAATGGAACCTGAATCCCTTCTCGGATTTTTCTGATTATTTCAAAGAAGCAAGCAAAGTATAGCAACTGTATAAACAGTAAACAATACCTTGTCCTGTGTAGAGGCTTACAATAGTCACTGAAATACATCTATTCTATTTCTTTACCGTTACCCTATTTGCCTTTGATTTTCATAGTGGATTTTAGTTTGGACTTTAACTTTTCATTTTGCAGAGACTGAGGTAATATTAAAAAGTTAAAATGTAGTTTTTATTCCAGGACATATATGTCCTTGTTTGACCTAGACTATTACATTTTTTTCTAGTGTTCCTATTTATTTTTAACAATCTCAAAAGAAAAATATAAAAATTGGAAGAGTTTCAGAAAAAAAAGTGAACTCAGACTCTGAATGAGCAGCTTCATGTTTGAATGATATAAAGGAAGCAGGCAAAATTACTAAGGTAGGTTGAAGATCAGGCTTTACCAAAGACTTAAGGAATCTTTAATCATTACCTGTCTTTTGACATCAGGTCTGGGAAGTCTGAAAAACTGGCCTCTTGGAGGAGGTATTTCTTTTTATCATGGGTTCAGATTTGCTTTACATGTTTTACTTTTCCTTCTTACAAAGGCCTTATAAACAGTTGATTGAAGAAGGAAATTGTTTGAGGGAAATTGTTTCATTATAGAATAACATTGATCTGAAAATGAAGTCTGAGTAAAAATGAGATCTTAAAACATATACTGCACTGCAGATTTCAAAGAAAAGAATTCTAGGTAAAAATCATTTTTTGATTGTCATTTAAGGTATTACATTTTACATAACGTAAGTGAATCTTTTTCTTGATTTTACAATGATCATTAAAATAGAATAAAAGATACAGTGTTGTAATAGTATAGAAATATTTTTAAATTATTGTCACTAAATAAAATTAACAAAAACTTTAGTGGAGCTTTGAATTGTTTTGAAACATAAGCTCACCTTAGGTGTTTTCATCTTTCTTTTTATAATAATTATTATTGTGAAAATACCGTACAGAGGGGTTACAATTACATGGGTAAGATAGTGAGTACATTTCTTTTCTTTTCTTTTTTTTTTTTTTGTCGGTTGTGGGGCTTGAACTCTGGGCCTGGGCGCTGTCCCTGCGCTCTTCAACTCAAGGCGAGCGCTCTACCGCTTGAGCCATAGCACCACTAAGTGAGTACATTCCTTATCAAGCATTGTTGCCTCCTCCTCTGTTTCCCCATACCATCCCTTTTCCTCTCCACCGCCCCATCCCCCACTCCTCTACCACCACCACCTCCACCCCCCACCCCACCCTCCACCCCACCAAAGTTATGTCATTTTTCGACATAACGTCTTGTACATCTCATTGTTGTAATGGGTCTACCTGTAACCCTATTTAAACAGTTTGTTTTTCCCTTCCCCTCCACAAATTATACCAACATCAAATACAGTGAAAGCAGGGATTATACCCTGGGGGAGGTACATACAAAGCAACAAAGAAATTATTTTATAAATGATTTCTTTATTTATAAATGTTTTTATTTATAAATATGTTGGAAACAATCGCAAGAAAGAAAAAAAACATTTGAATCCTTATCTTGGGGTTCATTTCCCTAACATCAACTACTAGCTTTCAAAAACTCTTTTTCTCTTTTCTTTTCTTAAAAAATTTCACTCTTTCTACTCATTCTTTCATTAGGCACAATAATTTGCAACCTAGCTCTATTACAAGATCTGAAAATTGGCCCCTTGGGGTCCTTGTTGGGGAGAAGAATTTTGTCAGTTACAACAACTGCATTTCATATAGGCCCTGGCTTCAGGTCTCAGGATCTGGAACCCCTTACTATGTATTGCATATCCTAGGAAAGTATAGTAATGCATTTTGAACTTCTGCCCTATTTATACAAATTTTATCACATAGATTAATGGACTTTGTAAGGCATATTAAATCTTATTAAATCATTAAAATTGTAGAAGTTGGTGTAAAATAGTATTTTATTGGAAACAAAAGCAGTGTTCTAACAATATTAATTTCAAGACAGGTAGGTTGGGAAGGGAGTTGTTGTAATGAACTTACTGCTGCCTTTTGTCTACAGAAAAGAAGGGTGAAGAGATCAGCAGCTTCCTTTACTTTATATGCAGAAAGATGCAGTTTAAATTTTTCTGTATTAAATGTCTTTCTTGTTTAATTGCAGATACAGTTTGCCAAGATTAGATTCATTGGGTTATTACATATATATATATATATATATATATATATATATTATACATGAATAGCAGTTGTGGGAATGAAGAAGAATTCTTAGGAAATGACTTGAAAATGACTTGTTATTTTTACAGACTTGCCTTCGTCTTTCTGGAAAAACAAGAGGGTGTGTGTGTGTGTGTGTGTGTGTGTGTGTGTGTGTGTGTGTGTGTGTGTGTGTGTGTGTGTGTGTGTGTGTGTGTGTGTGTGTGTGTGTGTGTGTGTGTGTGTGTGTGTGTGTGTGTGTATGCATGCGTGCTTAATATCTCTAAAATAATGGGTTTAATATTTCTAACAAGCAATGTCAAAAGTAATGATACAATTTTATAATAGGAGACTTCAAGAAAGAAGGTAAATATGTTTTCAAGGTTCACTTTTAAAACATTTAATAATCAGGTACTTTAGAAGTAACAAAGTAAAGCAATGTAGCAAATAGAATGACTTTTTTCTTTGATAATGTAGGAAGATGCAAACATGTAAGCTGGCATAAAGAGCCATATTAAGTCAAACAGGAATGTTAGGTAACGCATCCAAATAGAAATGCCAGCATTTCTATTCTATTGGACTAGTTTGTCCAATAGGTTCACAAGATCTCATTCTCAAATCAGTGAAAGAGGGAAGCTGTGGAGGGGAAGCTAAGATTATATCACCATAGCAACCTGTCAGAGCAGAGGCAGAGAGCTGCATGCCACCTGCTAATCAATTAGGAGAACTGTTTGTAAGCTCAGGAAATCCTGGAGAATATGAGTGGAGTTCTAGGGTCAAGTACACAGAAAACCTTAATTAGGAATTCTCTTTTCAATTTATAACACTCAGTCATATTGTCAACACCTATATATTAAAATTAGTATAGTTCATACTAGCCACTCTGTTGTATGATATCTCTTTCTTTATGTCATTACCATATATTAAACATATTTTTTAGGTTGCACTGATAGCTTTTTAAAATTTCATTAAGTTGCAATTTGGAATAAGTCGGGAAATAAATATGATCTTTCAAATTTAATACTTTATAACCTCCTGTTAGGCCTTGTACAGCTTCTAGATTTTTGAATTGGTTTAAGTTCTTAGTAATTAAAATAGTCAAAGGCTTCAAGTCTCTCCTTGGACTCTTTTTTTTTTTTTAATGTGGTAAGATTACCTAACTTCTTGTTGAATGTTGAGGTCATAGAAGCTTCTAAGTCACTTAATTTAGTATTTATTTCTTTTAAAACTATCCTCAGGAACTGAGAAACTTCTAAGTGTGCTGCTTTTCTTTTGCCTTTGGCTAACTGCACTACCTTGGCAGATTTAACAAGTATTCCTTTGTCCTATTTTTCTTGAATTCCAAGATATTGGTGATACTACCTTATAGGGATGACAGATGTGTTACACAAAGGCTCTACGTAGGTGAGTACTGGAGATGTGCTAAGCAGCCCATTATTTTCACAGTACACTGATCTGCTTGTGGACTTTTCAGAAAACAATCGAAGGGACAAGACATCAGAGACTCCATTCCTGTTCTATATTTACTTTTGACCTAACATTGCACCAGTAAATTCCATGAGTAAATACGAGGCTGGGTGGCAAGACTACCTTGCTAAATATTTACAATGGCAAATTCTCCAGAAACAAGACTCTAGTTTTATCTACCTCGAACTTACCTTAACAGCTTTTGTGTTATTTTAAACAGTCTAACAGTTTAACCAGTAATATAAAGATATTCAAAGAGAAGCAAAAATTAGATTAAGCCACTCACTGAAAGTAATTAAGGATGAGAAAAATAAAATGAGAAAGAAATGCTATTTTCAATTTTAGTATAGGAAAATATTTCTTGAATAAAGAAAAGCCACCATAAAACTTGGGTAACAAGTCCTACGTTTAAGCAAATATTTCATATTTCAAGTATAAACAGAAAAGGATATGAATTAACTTAGTGACAAAAACATTATACAATGTATGGGAAACATCTGATAGTTATCTGAACATAAAGAGGCTGTGATTTTCAGCCATCAATTGGTGAGGCAGGGATGCAAATCAGTCTAATCTTCTTCAATCTATTGTGTGCAGTGATTCTCTGGGGGGTAAAAGGGGGGGCGGGTAGAATAAAGGACTCTGAAGCTAGCGTTAGACTGTGATTTCTGTCCTCTGGGAAACTCCACTTAACAGCTCTGAATATCATTAAAAGCCTGAGTCTCATTCAGGGCTGTTGTTATAGGTTGATGTGGGAGCTTTTAAAATTCACACACAGAAAGACATGGCATGATTACAGAGCTATTTGTAAAATATATCCAGTGGCTGAATATTGATAAATTTACTCCAGTCTCCAACAGCTCTTATAGTGTTTCTCTTCTAATCAGAAGATGGACATTTATCATCACGCAAGAATACCATAAGCAACTTGAAGGCAGAATCTATGCAGATCTCTTTTTATCTTGTGATATATATATATATATATATATATATATATTTCTGTACAAATGGCAGGTATGCAATAAATACAATCTGAATTGAATTAGAGCATGAGATCACATACGTGCCCCCATCAGCAGATCCCTACCTACCTCTCTCTGGCAATATTGAGATTACAGGGGTCACTGGCAGCACTCTGCCTAATGGTATGCTGACTGACAGAGTAGAAAATCAAATCAAGAAGGCCAGCATGACCTTTGAATAGGCAGACAGGGTGTGCACTCACTGTTGCAACAAGGTCAAGATCAAAGTGACGAATGTCCAACCTTCTAGTACATGGCTAGAGACCTGAACTGACCACATCTGATTATCTGCACAATTTCATCAGCATCACATGTGAATAATACTTTGGGTAATAGTAAATCATGAGAGAGGAATACAAGCTACTCAATTCCAGAATGCGGCAATTTTTTCAGTTTGAAGGAGTTCATTTGACAGCAGGCTTTCTTGTGAATTATGCAAGCCTGCTGATTAGACATGAAAACAACTGCTTTATGGTGACCTGAAATGGGATTAACATAAACTGGATGAGTGACAGAAATGCTGCAAAGAACTCAATGAAGAACCATTCAAAATGATACAACCAGGCTGTTTAAAAAAATCTTGGGAAAACAGAAACTGAAATCAAGAATGGAGCAGCTCATGGTGAGAAAAACTATGTGGGAAAACATGATTCCAGACGTCAGCACCACTAGTACTAGTACTAGTACTAGTACTAGTACTAGTACTTGTGAACTTAAGGTGAAAAAGGTTATTTGTCCCTTTCCTATCTTTTAGTCACACTAGCCTTCACAACTGATAGAACCAGCAACACAATCCTTTATTATTAAGGATAGGAAAGAATGCATTGTGCATAAATACATGTCTAAATGATTTTTACATTTAAAAATAACTTCACTTTCAGCTATTGAAAGCATTGCTAATAAGAGATATTCAGTGGGTGACTAAGGCATTGCAATTTACATCTGCTTAGTGGTGATATATTAGTCTAATCTCCAGAGGGCTTCCAACCTGATTTCCTCCATATGTTATGCATATGTTCTATTACCATAAACATATCTTCTAGAAACCAGCCATATGCTTCCTTTTTATACCTGAAAAACAGTAGTCTTCCTTTATACTTTGGTCATTATCTTTTCTGTGGGTTTTGAACATTTTATGGAAATTAAATATAAAAAGAATTATTTTAAAATAAATGGAATAAATTCCAGCTACTCAGAATATTGTATTTATAGGAATCACAAACTTCTTTTATATGATACTAAAAATTCTCAAACTTGAATTCTGAGATAGTATTATTACATACATTTAGATGAAGCAGAATTTTACATGAATTTCAGCAACTCACTCCAACTAATGTTTTTAATATGCACTGAAGGTGGATTTTCTCTTTTATCATCAACAACAGTTTATATTGCTGAGGACATATAACAGGACAGTTATTATGTGATATGACATGACATGATCTCTCTCTCTCTATCTGTCTCTCTCTCTCTGTCTCTCTCTCTCTCTCTCTGCAATGCTGAGGATCAAACCTAGGGCTTTGCACCTCAGGCAAGTGCTTTGTAACTGAGCTAATTCCATCATTTTTCACTTTACCTATACATAACCCCAAATAATAATAATGTTTATAGTAACATTTTCAGGTTGAATTCATAATTCTCAGTCATACAAATGGTGATTTTGTATATCTGACTACTAACAATCCCAGTACATTCAATGTAAGAAAGAAAGTAGGTAATCTGGTCCTTGTTCTCTGCCTTCTTTTGTTTTCCTTCTAAGAACCTCCTCAGACTCAGAATACAGATCTGGATCCAGGTTGATCTAGTTTCACATGGTGATAAGAATGCAAAGTACAGAGGAGTGAACAATGTCTGGGAAAATCAGAAAAGGTTTATTAAGTATGATCATGATGCTTACTGGGCACTATTAAAATGGAAAGATGCCAGTGGGCAAGAACAAGATTCCTCTTCTAAAGTGTGGAGATATACTCAGGACAGCCTGTTTAAGAGCACGTAGTTGGGAGGTAAGCAAAGCAGCATGAACATGTCTGGAAAAATAGTAAAGTCATTCTGGAAAAGACCTTAAGTATTTGCCAGAGAGTTAGGCTGTTTTCTGTAGATGAAGAATTTTAAACTGGTGAGCCTCCCAATTCACTTTTCATTTTAAAAGTCAGAGGTTCTCAACCTGAATGCATATTAGAATTATCTAGGGGATTTTAAGGAACCTAATTCCACCCTCAGAGAATCTAATTCAATTAATCTGAGGAAGGGCTTGGGCATCTGTATATTTAAAAGTTTTTGAAGTGATTCAAATACATAGCTTTGGCTTAGCACCAAAACTCCTAGGATCTAATTTGTAAAAGAAAAATAAACTACTTTATTAAACATGCCACACACAATGAAAAACATAGCTCTGACTCAGAATATCTCACTGGGTTCTAAGCCATGTGTCAAACAAAATTATTGCTACATAAAATGAAAATTTAAAAAACTCCTGTGAATATATGCAAAGGTAAGGGTTTGCTGTGATGATGTCCAGGGGCTATAGAAATAGAAGATGAAACAATGTGGAAATGCAGTAACAAAATCAACCACTCATCTTAAAGATTCTGTTTTTAAAACTCCAGGAATCTCTACCAATGCATCCTGGATGACTATAGTTAAAAATCATCCTTAGAGAATGATGGCCAAGCTCTGCTAGTGAATACTGCAGGGCACTTCAGCTGAGATACATAATGGAAGTATCTGCAGGAATGAAAGTTATTTCAGCCCTTGGGTAGAATGATGGCCGTTCCACACTTTCTTCAGATGTGAAGCCATTGGGGACTGGGCTGTAAGCATGCATTTTTATAGGCATTTCTGTTAATGTAAAAGTCGTAATGCAAACTTTAATGCTTTGGAACATTAAACAGGTTTGAGATGCTTCTCCAGAGTGTTTCAGTTCCATTAACACAAGACTTGGTGGCTAAGGACAGATTATAATACTGAACCAATGTAAGAGATATAGAAAAACAACAACAACTCTTCACTGTCTCTAAGTTAGCACTCACATTTCAAAAGATAACAAAATCCTTTCAACATCAAGAAGATTAAAGAATTTAAGTGAAATATAATTCGGCATCTTGCTTTGCCTCTTCTTCCAAAAGAGCTCACATAACAGAATATAGCTAAAATTCTTTCAGCTGTTAGGAGAGACTTTGTGGGCTTCATACAGTGACTGATGACTGAAAGTTCTGTTTGAACTACTGGCTTTTGGCCATTAGAGGTTCTGACTGATGGTTCCCAAGAGCTGTCTCACAATGTCTATTGCAACTCAAAGGTGCCGCAGAGTAACTGTCTAGGAAAGGTCATGGAGAACAGAGGTCCCTATGTGAATGAGGTCATACATGTCTGGCCATAGGCAACATGAACTATCTACTGAGCTATTATGGTTGATTTCAGAATGCTTAGCGTTCTTTCTTTTGTCCCTTCTTTTCCACCATGGTCCCTCAAATCATGTATGGCTCTAAAGAAAAGAGAAGAAAAAAAGGAAAAGAAAATTCAGAGTGGAGATGGGATGGGACAGGGGGGGGGGGGGGGGGGGGGAGATTGTGACATTCAAGATTTCCCAGTGGCAGGTCCCACAGCAATATTCCAAATTGTTTTATTCCTCATCTCTGTGTGTAACCTCTGCCACAATCAATGGGGTCTTCTTTATAACCACTGAATCTGATACCTGCAAATTCCCACCTATGAATGACTACTAATGCCAACAAGGCCATCTCCATCTTGCTTATTAAATATACCTGGCTCACCCAAACAATGAAGACTTGCCTATTACATTAGTTTCTAATAAGCTCCACACAGGAGTGTAGTGTAATCCTTGTTCACTGGTTGTAATTCCTTTCCTCATCTTCACTTTGTCAACCCCTCCAACTATGGGTCTCAAGTTCACCTGCGAACTTGAGTCAACCCCACCAACTATAGGTCTTAAGTTCACCCACGACTACTACTCTTCTGTGATTTAGTTGTATCACTAATAATTCTCTTTAGTATTTACTTCACTCCAGTCAGCTCCCATTTTCTGTGCAAAACACATGTACAATGTCCTTCCCTTTCTAAAAATATGTCTTTGACCATATTTCACCTAAGTAGTATCCTATTTTCCAAAAACCAAATCTTCCCTTAATAAAAAGTTTGTTAATCATGGTAATTGTTAAATAACATACAGCAAGCTTTGAAAGTAGCTACTGTGAAGTTGGTAGGAACACTACATGAACCAGAATGCATTTCTTTTTTTTTTTGTTCTATTAAATGCCATTAAAAATGACTGGACTACTTAATAAGGAGATATTCACAATTTCAAAAAGACTTATTGGAAACTGGAGAAAAAATAGCCAAATATAAAAAATCTTTTAAGAGAAAATGATCTTTATGAATTTTGGGAAAAGAAAGCCTCAAAATGGCAAAACAGAAGGAACAAAACAAACCAAAGCTAATTGTAACTACAGTGAAATGAAAAATGTGTTCATGAACATAACATGAAAAATAAAAGTCAAATCCTGTATTTACAGAAGCTATTTGCAAAGCATATGAAGTGATAGAAAATTGGCTCCCTAATGTTTTGTTTGAGAATGACTATAAATCAATAAGAAAAATCTTCAATCTTCAAAAGAGAAAAAAATATATGCAAACAAGAAATCTAAAATACAGCAAAACTTGGAGGTCTGATAGCACAATATACTACAATAGAAATTAAGTTAAAAACAATTAAAGCCCTGAACTGACAGCATTTCTCATTGATCAGACTGGTACATTTTTAAAAATCTGGCAAGTGTGAGCACTGGAAAGGGTGTAGAGCAGTGGGGAATCTTACACCTGAAGGGAGTATAAATTAGCAACAACTTACTTTGGAGGACAAATTAGTAACATCTAGTAAAGTTGAAAATGTACTACTATTTTTTAATGATCAGATAAGAATAGTCAATTACATAATGGAAATAACCACTGAACATTTATTATGAAATTTAAAAAAATGAGAATGGATAGTGAATCTTTCAGACACTGCCGTGGATTCATGTAAAACTAATGTGTTTCCCATTACTGAGCATCTTTGTAATAAACCTTCCTTGGTCAAAAAAAAAAAAAAAAAAGAAAGAAAAGAAAAGAAAATGTATTACTAAACTTAGACACAAGAAGATACACAAAAGGATATCTATTGTACTGTTAATAACATGCAAACAGGATATAACTTAAATGTCCATCAGCAAGTAAATGGAAAATTAAGTTGGATTTTTTAAATTATAATGACATAATACACAAGAGCAAAATGAATAAGAACCATATATGAATGTGAGTACAGGTCAAGGCCATAATGTTGAACAACCCAAAGAATCTTATCCTGTAACATACCATTTATATAAAACTGTTTTCAAATTTTAATTATTTACATAAAGTTTCAAAATTTAGAAAAGAATGATATATATTGTTCAAGGATGCATACAAATAAAAGTATGAAATAAAGTATGAAATAAAAGTATGAGCATATTCAATAAAAGTATGAAAGGTACAAAGGAATGATAATTACTGATATCAGGAGGCTGGTTACTAATTCTGGAGGAGAAACATAATTAAGGCTAACTGCACTGATGTTTGTATATCATTCTTAATGCTTTTCAAAATTGAAATTTTTACAAGTGGAGAAGCCAGTCATTTTGAAAACAATTTTTTCTTCAGGAAGTTCTGACAGCTCACTTACTATTCTGTAAAAACAGGGACTGTCAAGTACTATACAGTATTATAAATTTTACAATTAGAATCTGCCTTAATTAGTTAGAATTTTCCCAGTTTAACTCTCTCATTTGCAAATAAGGAAGCTTAACCTCAAATCCTTAGTAATGTCAGATAGACTAACAAGAGGGTTGGACCCCATCTGCTACCACCCCAGAAAAAGAGTAAAACTAGAAAGAGGTTTCAAGCATTGTATCCAAAATGCTAGTATTTTTATTTGCAATCAATTTTATTTAATTTTAAATCATAAGCAACAGTAAGGTACAGATCAGAGTGTATACAAAAGAAAGAAAGAAAGAAAGAAAGAAAGAAAGAGAAAGAATGAAAGAAAAAAGAAAAAAGAAAGAAGGAAGATAGGAAAGAAGGAAGGGAGGGAGGGAGGGAGGAAGGAAGAGGGATGGAAGAAGGGAGGGAGGGAAGAAAGGAGGGAGGGAAAGAAAAAGAAAAATTCATTAAAGCTTCAAGAATATTGTATTTGGTTTTCATGTGCAGAAAAACATGCATAGAAAGATAAATAAGGAAAGTGGTTAGCTTTTAGCAGCAATTCTGTGACAGGGTATTTTTTATTTTTGTTTTTGTATTTTGGTTTTGGGCTTTTTTTTTGTAGTTTGAACCACATAAAGACATAACTTACTCTAAAGTTAAAGAATAAGCAAACAAAATCTTAGGGAATGCATTGATGTAGTAACTATATTACAGAAAAAAAAGCATTGTTTTCCTCAACTTCTTCCCTTTCTGTACTGCAGTCCTAGCTTCTTGTAACACCTACTTGACCTTCTCAGGAGCTGAGGAGAAAATGATGAGTGACATTAAGGGGGTGACCAGAAGTGTACAGTGGCTGTTACCTTGGCATTTGTATGAGTGGCTATTTCAAGATCTCAACTTCTTGTGTAATAAAACTTTTAGTCCCAAATTTAAACTTTCCTGTTTATGGGTCTTAAATTCTAACAGAATATATTGTGCAGGACATGGTTGAGTTGTGTGGTGCCTAAATTTTATTCTACTGTCTACAGTATGCTGTATCATTCCTTGACCTCTAGGCTCACAGGTGCTTAAAGGCTCTTGTCATCATTGCTTCAGTCTGGCTGACCTTGACTGTATTGCTTCAGAATCTCACCTGGTTATCCACTCTAAGATCCTTTCTCTTTTCTTCTACTCCTCCTTCCCCTTCCTCTTTCTCCTCATCCTTTTTTTCTTTTTTCTTTTTTTTTGTCAGTCAAGGGGTTTGAACTTGGGCAATGGCACTGTCCCTGAGCTTTTTTGCTCAAGGCTAGAGCTCTACCATGTTAAGTCATAGTGCCACTTCTAGTTTTCTGGTGGTTAATTGGGGGTAAGAGTCTTAACAGACAGACTTTCCTGCCGGAGCTGGCTTTGAACACCAATTCTCATATCTCAGCCTCCTGAGTAGCTAGGATTAAAGGCATGAGCCACCAGTGCCTGGCTTTTTATCCTTTCTTTTGACCTGCCTAATCTACTGATAACTAGAATGAGGCATTCTCATTGGTGTATTTTTCTGTTCTGAGTATAGCTGTTTCTTAAACTATAATTTTATTTCTCCTATAGTTGTTTCTAAAGAGCAAAGTTCTAGCAGACAAGTTTTAAGAAAAAAGAATCACAGTAGCAAGACAACCTTAGGCTAAGGATCTGGAGTTCTGGATTACATAAATAATATACCTTTTCTACTCATTAATTTCCTTCACTCTAAAGTGAGCAGTTAGGTACACATTAACTATAAGATTCCTCACTAACATAAAATTCTGACTCACTTTTCCTCTAAAATTATCTCCTACCTCTTTCCAGCTCTATTCCTTTTTGCATTTAAACAGTTTAAACATACACTGAACAGAACAGATGCACTAAAAAAATGTACTCATGATTTATTCTCATAGAAATATATCAGAAAAGACAATACAGCCTTGGAAACAAAAAGGAACAAATGGGAATTGCTGCCTGCCAACTTTCTCATGGGAAAAGGCATTTTGTTCTAGAAAGAGAAAATCTCTTAAAACACTTTAGTTGCAACAAACAAACAAACAAACACAAAATTCAATTTTTTCATAAGGCACTGCTCTATATTACTTTCCTTAGAACATGGGGTAATAGAGAAATAAGCTTTATAGTCTCTTTCTTCACTTTAAAGTATATCACCCATTCATTTAGCTATTTACACTTAACTGTCTTATGAGCACCCACTTACCATAATCATGTAAATTATAAGATCTCTGACCTAATTTATATGTTTCTACATAATTGCTACTTTGTGACTAAGGCTAGAAACCTTGGGGTCAGTCTGAATTCCTCCTTTTCCTTCTCTATACATGTCAAACAAATTGCCAAATCTTGAGGATTCAAACTCTGAACAAACTCTGAAACATGTGCTCCTCTAATATTTTTCTGTCTGGCACAACACTTTCTGACCTATTTCATTTCTTTATAGTGGCCTTCTGTCTGCACTATAGCCATTCTCCAATCTCTTCTTCATGGAGAAGACAAAACCCTACCATTTTAAACCCATAACCCTAGCTGGGCTACTCCACAGAGAAGATCCTTCAATGTCATATCAGTTATTTCAAATCAAATTCATTTCTTTTCCTTGGTCATCCAGGCATACAGAATTTAATTCCTGCCTACCATTCACCATTAACCAGCTACATGAGTTTGAGCAAGTTTCAGGACCTCTCTTTACATGATAAATTCCATGCTATCAAAATGCAGTTAAGAAACAGAACCTCCATTTAAAGTGCCTAAGATAGTTCTTCATACAAAGCACATAGTGCTAACTCTTTGAATATTTAATAGTGAAAAAAGACTTATTGAACATCTGTTCTGTGTATAACATTAAGCAAGGTACTTCAAAAAGCTAGTAATCACATTTGTAAAAAAATTCTCAACACACAAGACTGTTTTATCATCACTATTCCAACATGTAACTTTACTATAAAAAAATCTTGCACTTGGGATGAAATATCATTTTCATAGAAGTGTGAAAAAAATCTTAGGAATTTCAGTTCAGCTTTAAAGGTCTAAGAGCACAATGATATTCAATCTCTCCAGGGAGAGAGTCAATACACAATCACACACACACAGACACAGACACATACACAAACACCTGTGGGGGGGATGGAAGACATAAACAGCTTGTCAAAAAACAGTTTTTAATTAAGGCTGAATTGTAATCCTATAGAAACCATGTGGAAAGAACTTCTTTTTTGATAGGACAGACTAGATGGTCAAGATAATAATAATATTTATTATGCACTTAACGATATGCTAGGAGCTTTAGAAAAATCATTCACATTTGCAACAACTCCATGAGACAATCTCATTTTACTGATAAGTAAACTGATACCCCTTATTTTAAAAATAAGTTTTTTATTGTGAAAATACTGTACAGAGGGGTTACAATCACATGAGCAAGGTAATGAGTACATTTCTTATCAAGCATTGTTGCTTCCTCCTTTTGTTTTTCCACTACCATCCCTTCACTCCCATATGCACAACTACATCCTCCCACCCCCCACCCCACCCCACCCCCACACCTAAATTGTAAAGTTCATATCTCCTTTTGATACCCAGTTAGCAAGTGATGGCTCATTGTCCAACAGGAAGCAGTGAAAATAGGGTTTAAATTTAGGCTACCTGATTCATCAGTTTGGGCTCTCTCTGAGGCTATACAACTTCCACATTGGCTGTATTTGAGTGCTTTCCACCTTTAATATCCATCTTGCCATCTCTCACAACTGCTGACATCCTGTATACTTGATACTAATATTTCTTAAATAAGGGTTTTCTGCTAAATACAAATGTGTATTTTATCCTGGAGATGTACAGGAATTTATATGTAAGGGGGTTATTGCAAAGGGACTCATTTGTCTATGTAAACAGACAAAAGTTGTTTTAAACATACATAGAGACCCCTCTGCTTATTCAGGAAGACTATATATCTGATATTTTTAGATATGTGGTCATTCAAAATACACATTACTTAATGATACTCAAGAAAATAAAAAGTAGAGCATTCTTTAAAAATACGTTTTTCTTGTTAGATTTTAAAAAGCTCAATTATGGGAAGTTATTAAGACTAGTAACTATTCTAAAAATTGAATAATATCACTAAATGCTTGCCACATGAAAATGGAATTTATGAAATAATTTGAGATCCAGAAAAGAAGTGTATGAATAAATTAATTAATGGCAAGGAATGGAAAATTACACCAGAATATACATACATTCTATTCTGGTAAAAACTTAGGGTATATTATTATGCTCAGATGGTCTCATCTGGCACAATTTTGCAGTGCTAGTAAAAAAAATACAATTTGTTCATTTAGAGCATGTTTTAGAGCCGAGTGAGAAATAATTTCTCTAAATTGAATATTTGGGAACCAATTACAACCCTAAATCTGCTATTAACCTCAAAATAGGTAATTGCAAGTTTGTGTCTAAATCCATTTGTCATAATAGAGCAAATTAAGAATCACATGATGGACGTGATTAATGTGTGACAGTTATCATGAGTACCATGAGCACAAACTAATAACAACATCAAAGAGATTCCAAATGTGATGCAGCCATGAAGGCAAAACTAATTTTCAAATTATAATAGCAACATCCAAGAAAGCTAATGTTTTCTTTGTGTTATAGTCACGGCTGGGCATCTGGATGATGGCGGGCCACTAATGTCCTAATAAATAGCAGGCACACACTGGAAAGGCTGTCATGTGATGTACTGAGCACAGATGCTGCTGCTGTCATAATGGACTGGCTAGGCAGTGGGTCACATGGTGGCAGAAAAAAGTAAGTCTCATTACTGGTTCAGGCTTAGGGCTCAATGTGCCCCAGAATTCTTTCTTAGATTTCATAAACATTTTCAATGCAAATGGGTAATTTTTTCACTCAGTTCGGATCTTATGTAATATTCCTTCTCCATTCTTTTGTTGAAAGAATAACAGAAGTCTTGGAAAGCACTTAATGGCATCACAATAATTAAAGCATTTTACATATGTGTAGAATTTTCTTTTGGCAACTATCACATTGGTGTTAAAATAGAGAGCTGTCTGCTAGTTCTGGAATAGCAGGTGTTTAGCTGATGTCACTAGATACCTGAAGAAAGTACCTACTCTGGCAGAAACTGGCAGGCTTAGTAATACCAGGTGGGCCACAGAGGAAAGATAATGTGTGTATTCTGCTAGACTAAGTATTGTTAGGTCAAAGAGAAAACTTTTTCATCTTTATATTCCCAGTTCTGAGAAGATGGACAAGAAATAAAACAGTAGTACATAAGTTAAACAAAAAGTATTTGAATCCTGTCTGTGCTATTATCTAGCCTGTATAATTTGAAGCAGCTTACTGCAGTTCTCCAAATCTTCATTTCCCTCTGTAATAATGAAAAAAAAGAGCTATCATAAGACTTAAATAATGTATTAAAGCATATATAACATAGTTGCTAAGACAGCCAAAATAGTTGTTCATTGCATTAAATATATTTTAGTGTTGAAAGCAGTCTTGGAAAATGTAAGAAGACGAAGTCCAAGATGGTCATTTTTCACAGATCAATTGTAGCAATAAATGTTTTCTACATAGCAAGTACACCCTATGAGTACAAACAAATTTTGCTTGTGCAAAACTAGTCTATGAAAAGAAAAATCTAGAACTGGTGGTGTAGCCAAGCGGTAGACCATCAGCCTGAAGTGAAAAAGTGCTTGCAACACTTAAAGTGGTCAAAAAAATAACCAATATTTCCATCAATATTAACAGCAGAAAGAGAAGAGACAGATTTACATTTCCCTTAGCATACCTTTATAACAATCTTTTTATGGATTTATCTCCTTTGATAGGAAAAATGATATTTTTGTATTACTAAGAGTGTTATATAATTTAGATGATGGCAATTGTCCACACCTGCATGTGATACTAAGGAAACTATCCTAGTGTCATTTCTAAGGATTAACCCTGCTAGTGTTAACCCTATTAACCTATATATTTGTAGCCTACTGACATAGACTTGATTAGCTATAATGAGTCTTTTAATATAATTGTCTCCTAGGGTCACACTCGAGGGAAAATACTGTTAGGTCTCTGACATCTTAATTTACATTTTCTGATATGTGTGTATACCTATATATACATATATATATATATACTTATGCATATAAAGGTACATATAGGTATATATATACACCCATATATGGGTATATATAGGTATATATGTGTATATATATATACACTCATATACAACACACACATGCACACATACATATGCACACACACATGGGGTTCACAAATGTGGTTATGTTATTTTAATATGCCATCTTAGATAACTAATGTTTTTGGTAGTTCCATTTCAAATATTGGCATATTCCTAAAATGCAGACTAGACTGATCATCAAAGATGGCACAAAAATTATTTTAACTATTTAAATTTCATAAACAGTTTATTAAAATATTCACCCATTCTAGTTATACTATATTGTGTAAGTGAGTGTGAGTCAGCCTAAGAAAACCCAGCTTTTCTTTCTTTTTTTTTGTGGGGGGTCCGGTCATGAGGCCTGAACTCTGGGCTTGGGCACTGTCCCTCAGCTCTTCAGCTCAAGACTAGTGCTCTACAATTTGCTCTACCACTTGAGCCACAGCACCACTTCCAGCTTTTTTCTTTTTGCTTATGTGGTGCTGAGGAATCGAACCCAAGGCCTCAAGCATGCAAGGCAAGCGCTCTACCACTGAGCCACCTTCCCAGCCCCCAGCTTTTCTTGAAACATTGGAGAAGTTAATTTAACTGTCTTGATACATAATATATAAATATTTTTTTCAATGGAGACAACTGCATGAAATTTCTATTTAACGATCTGTCTTTCTGTCTGGCTGTCTGTCTCTCTGTCTCTCTCTCTCTCTGTGATTTGTGATTACGGTCTTCTGAAATATCATGTTCCAATGCCATAATAAAATGCCTAACTCTTCAGACACAAAGAGTGGACAAGATGTCTGTGTTTATGAACTGTTATTTTTTACTTTGTCTTCTTTTAATGACAAACTGCAGTGTTCCTCCAGGTTTGGCCCTTCTCTTTTACTCCCATTAAATATGTACACCACATCCCTCAAATCCAGAGATCAGATATATGTTCACAAATTCAACTATGGTTTATGTATGGGAATTTCTGAATTTTTAATAGAATGTTAAAGTTGAAAGGAATTTCAAAACTCTCTTGTTTTCTACTTAAGGAAATGTATGCTCCAAACCAACAAATTTCTTGATTAAATTTACCCACCTCGTTGTATCATGGGAGGAATATAGTTCTTCAAATTTCAGTTGTCTGTTCTCTCTTTCTAGTCCCCATGATTCATTTGATCCTTCATACCCCACCCATGTTATTGGGCTGCACACTACCAAAGTCCAGACTAAATTCTTTACTTTCTGTCAGCTCCCATGACATCTTTTTCTTTTTTTTATATTTATTTTTTTATTTTTTATTGTAAAGATACTATACAGAGGGTTACAGTTACATGAGTAAGGTAATGAGTACACTTCCTATTGAGCATTGTTACCCCCTCCATTGTTTTCCCCCTACCATCTCTTCCCTCCCTACCTTCCCCGAGGTTCTTTTTTTTTTTTTTTTGATTGTGATTAAGTGATTACATAATTTCCTGAATTTCACAGTATTGTGGAATAATGATGCTCATTTAAAGTCACAAGTTCATTCTAACATTCCTGGAGCAAATTGTCTATCACAGTCTATAACATATAACGGTGTACACATATACACCATACATGTGATCAGCAGCATGGGGATATTTAGTAGTGGTTCGACCAGATGAGTGGGAGTTCTTTGTTTCTTGAGTCCTGTTAGTTTTGTCATATCACCTAACATTTTGGATTTAGCATCCACTTATCAGGGAGACCATGTACCGTTTGTCTTTTTGCTCTTGGCTTACCTCGCTCAACATGATTCCTTCTAGCTCCATCCATTTCCCTGCAAATGCCATTATTTTGTCATTTCTAATGGCTGCATAGTATTCCATTGTGTATAGATACCACAATTTTGGATCCATTCATCTGTGGTGGGGCATCTGGGTTGTTTCCATATCCTAGCTATTGCGAACAGTGCTGCAATAAACATGGAGGTGCACGTGTCCTTGTATATTGGTTCCTGTTGTTCAGGGTAGATGTCTAGAAGTGGTATGACTGGGTCGTAAGGGAGGTTAATCTTTAGCTTTCTAAGGACCCTCCAGACTGCTTTCCAAAGTGGTTGTATAAGTGTACATTCCCACCAGCAGTGTAATAGGGTTCCTCTTTCTCTACCTCCCCTCCAGCATTTGCATGACATCTTTTTCTAGAAATGACATAGCACTTTGCAGAATATTCGTGCATGAAATCTGAAAACAATCAACTTCTTTTACCATGTAAATATAATCAATAGGTCTTTGGTATGGAGACTATGTTGAAATTATACCCATATTTCAAGGACAAGTGTAAATGCTAGCTCTTCAATGAAGTCTTTCTAAACAATTTATGTTGATTTCTCTTTCCATTAAAATCATGGAACACTAAGTCCACCAATCATTTAGATATGAAATCATATCTAATTGCCACTAACGACTAAACTTGAATTCTATACTTCTCATAACACAGAGAAAGTGTATATGTGTGTGTGTGTGTGTGTGTGTGTGTGTGTGTGTTTATACATATATATGTATGTACATAAGATATGCAACAAATTCTCATTATGTTGAATCACATTTCTTTGTAATTTGTTATTTATTGGCTGACATAGCCCTAAAACATGTGGGAAACCCCAAGGTAAGTATTCAAATGTTTTTTTTCTTTCTTGCACTTGTTTCTAACATATTTATAAGATGATTTCTTTCTTGCTTTGCATGTCCCTCCCCCAAGGTATAACCCCTGTTTACACTGTATTTGATGCTGGTGTAATGTGTGGAGGGGAAGGGCAAAAACTAATTGTTTAAATAAGGACACAGGTGGACCCTTGCAACAATGAGATGTACAGGTCGTTATGTCGAAAAATGAACTTTACAACTTTGGCCGGAGTGGGGTGGGAGGTGTAGGGGGTGGGAGGGTGGGAGATGGGAAGGGATAGGAAGGGGAAACAGAGGAGGAGGCAACAATGCTTGATAAGAAATGTACTCATTGGGGGCTGGGAAGGTGGCTCAGTGGTAGAGCGCTTGCCTTGCATGCTTGAGGCCCTGGGTTCGATTCCTCAGCACCACATAAGCAAAAAGAAAAAAGCCGGAAGTGGCGCTGTGGCTCAAGTGGTAAAGCGCTAGCCTTGAGCTGAAGAGCTGAGGGACAGCGCCCAGGCCCAGAGTTCAGGTCCCAAGACCGGACCCCAAAAACAAACAAACAAAAACAACAACAAAATAAACAAATGTACTCATTACATTGCCTATGTAATTGTAACCCCTCTATATGGTATTTTCACAATAAAAATATTTCTGATAATTCTGAATGATAAAACCAAAGAAGTTAATTGAGTTCTGAATAAACACCCTTCTTAAAAGAAAATTTTATTTAATATAATGCTTCAAAGTGAAAAGAAGGGTAAATAATAGTTATGCACAAAATAAGATGTATTTTTTTTTTGTCTTTTCTTTTTTGGTACTGGGGATCGAACCCAGGACGTTGCACTTGCTAGGCAAGCGCTTTTCCACTGAGCTACATCCCAGCCCCAAAATAAGATGTAAATAAAACAACCATATTATTTACATTACCCCAATGGAGTTATTTAAACACATTTTCTTAAATATTTATAAATCACACACAAATTTAAAATACCAATAGATTTGCAAGGCTAGTCCTGGCCCATTAGGAAATATAAGTTCAGAAACTAGGCTGAATTATGTAATGGTCCTGTAAGTTGACTGAGGGAGCACTGTTAAGAGTGCAGAGTCATTAAAAGGAAAACATTACAATTTCCTACATCCAATTTGAGAAATCATTAGTAGTCAAAGACAACTGATTTTAATTGTTCAGACTGGTACACAGAAAAAATGACAATCTCCAAAGTCAAGAATTTCCTTTCTCTTCCTAATTAGTCAAAGAAAGTTGACATACCATAGCATATTCATGAGTCTACAGGAGAGGAAACAGTTTAAAGGGAGAGATGAATGAAAAGATAGCAGGTGGAGAGGAAGTGGTTTTGATCACAGTTGACTAGAAATGAAGGGAAATGGAAATAAACTAGTATTAGAAAGCTGAAAGGGCTAGGAAAAATAAACATAAAACACAGAAGAGAAATGGAAGAAGGTTAATTATAAGAAAACGGAATTTCTCATTTTATTACGATCCATATAAAATTAGGCTCTAGAATCACAGGTAACACAGTTTTATCGCTGATACAAAACACTAAATGTCCAAACCAGTGAACTGTAAAGAAATCCATCTTTTGCTTTATTTCCTAATATTTTGAAAATTGTTTGTAACATACAGAATAATTCATATGAATAAAATAATACAATAAATAAGAAGAAATTTACCAATCAACACACATCTTGAAATCATTCCCATTCTTACCAAATAACTTATTCTTAAAACAATTAGAGAAAACAATGTTAGTGGTATGAGGTTGTGATTTCAGAAAAACATACAAGAATGATCATCGCTTTTTAAAAACTAATAACTAGAAAAGATCACAAAGGTGCTTCACTTTACCACAAACTGATTCTGGAATCATCTTTAATGTTGATTTTGCAATCACAGTACATGGAGCTGAGAGCTACTGCAACTCACTGTGACAAGAGACTCCAAAGGAGACAAATGAGATCATCCTATTGATAAGGTCACCATCGATCTGAAGCAGACCTTTTTTAAATTAGCAAAATGTTGCAGCACTTTAGTGCTACCAATAGCCAATCTCCATGAAAAATGTACCAGCTTGTGGAAAATCTAATTTTGTAAATTAAAACTTTGTGTCATAAAGTCATTTGACATTATTCCTTCAGATAGAGATTCCCCAGGTAGTTGACTTTTATATCTAGCTTCAGATTTGTCCACCTTTCAAAACCCATCTCTCAAATAAATTTCATCTATTAATTAAAATCAATGTGTATGTCTGAAAGTGTCAAAAGAAATATTCCTCAAAATATTAAGAAAAACAAATTCTCATCCCATCAAAATGAAAATAACTTCAGCAAAATAATAACTCATTAAAAAAACACCCACAATGTCTTCTTAAACTAAATTTGAAGAAAACAAAAGTAACTTCAGTTTTCTTGAGAGACAGAAAGTGGAAAGTGGAAAGAGATGGCAAAGAGACTGCATACAATTATCAAAAGTATAACCACTATATATGGTATCACAAGTTATTTTTTTGTTTTTCGGTAACAATTTTATGGAAATTCTTCCAATTATACACTATGCAGGAGGCTAAAATCTGAAAATTGTTGTTTGGGGCCAGCCCAATCAGGAAAGTAAGTCCATCGGACTCTGATCTCCCTTTAATCAGCAAAAAGCCAGATGCAGAGCTATGGTTAAGTGGTGTAGCACCAGCCTTGAGCAAAACAAAGCTAAAGGATAGAGTCTAAACCCTGAATTCAAGGTCCAATATCGTGTGTGTGTGTGTGTGTGTGTGTGTGTGTGTGTGTGTGTGTGTGTGTGTGTGTGTGTGTGTGTGTGTGTGTGTGTGTAGCATGATGATAGTAATATCTTGCTTTCTTTGAAAAGGAACAGGTATATGATTACAAGTCAAGTTATTCAAAGACACTAACTCTAGTTCTGTCTTTTACCATCTAACTAGGGGCTAATTATTTAAACTGACACTTGGGTTCTTCGTCTGAAAATAAGGATCTTAAAACTTTATAGAAATATATTAGAGATTAAAGAAGATTTACATTGAGTTTGACACCCAGGAGATTGGGAAAAAAAACCAGTATAATTAGTTCAATCCCAACAGTGACAATTAACTTGTTCTGTAGCTAGCCTACAGAATGTAGCTGAAAAAGCAGCCAAATAAAGAAACCCAACTATTCTCGAATGGTATGGCCTTAATTCCCCAAGACAAAGTGACTTGAGAAAAGCCTAAACATTTTTACTAATACTTTACAAAATTAATTTCGTAGGTAGGCAGAAGGGACAGTTTAGAATTAAATTATGAAAAATACTGAAAAAAAAATGGTCCCAAAGGTAAATTTTTGAGTTGCATCAGTGCTCATTCACCTCTAGGCGCTGTGTTGAAAATTAGCAAAAGTGAATTTTCATAGTTCAACCATTAAAATTAGGACATATTTTGTAATTAGGACACAATTTTAACCATCAGTAACAGAAGATTGATTTTTTAAATTGTAAATTCATATACTTTACTGTTTACTTAATCTTTTTTTATCCTTTGTGTTTTCTAAACTGTCAGTGCATGATTATCATTCCTTATTCCAGAAGTATGTAGCTGAGAAGACAGTGTCTTGGTATTGTAAGTAATCCAGGTGAGAGTGGTAGGGACAGAGACCCAGGAAGAGTGCAGGGTAAACAACATCTGGTTCTAAGGATTGTTCACTATTCTCAGGAAGTAACACGCTAATAAACAATTCTAACCCTGAAGTGGAGAAAAAGGAAGCACTTTTTTTTTTTCCCATTGGTTAAAGAAAGGCTGGCTTTAGGCTAAATTACAAAAACCTGACTGAGGAAAAAAAAAGAAGCTTTTATTCTTATTTTGAATATGCATGTAAAAATATAGGACTTTAAAACTACTATCTTAGAATCTGATCTTGTTGGAGAGAGATAGCTGCTTTAACTCACTGGTGAATACAAGTCCTAAAAGTGAGGCACACTCCTTTTTTTCCCTCATATAACTATATATCTCTCTGCTCTTATAACGTCAGGTAAGCTAAGTGATTTTCTATGCCCAAACATACATAAACACACAATAATGCATCTCTGTTTGTGTGTGCAGCTGGGTTGAGGAGCAAACAAAAATGATTTAACAAAACTTTATTTTCTTGTTTCATAGAACAATTTTAATCCTGTGTATGTATGAGGTGAAGCCTTGAGTCCACCAAATAAAATTCTAACTACTGATGTGGTAGAGAAAAGGCTCAAACTAAACTAGGTCATCCACTAGGTGGAGAACATAGTGAGAGGAAGCTCTCACAATTGTGAGTCAATTATGGTATACAGACATAGGATGGACTGAAAAAAAAATAAATCATGACCAAAAACAGGAGAACAGTTAGCCCAGTTTTAAAAAATTGTTAATTAATTAATTAATTATGTTAGCACATAGAGGTGTCAAGAAATGCTCCTATATTTCTTTGTAAGTTCCATTGTCTTAATTTTCTTCCAGCTATCAATGTTTTCTCTTATTTAGTTTTAAGACTCTTATGGACCAATATAAAAATGTTTACTCTAAGAATCAAAGATGCACTAGAGAGACCTCAGCGTGATTTGCAATAGAGCCAGCTACACAAAATGAGAATCAGAATCATGTACAGTCACTCCTACTTCCATCTGTGAAGAAAAAAAAAAGTTTATTTTTCCTTCTGTATTAGTGCCAGGCTGAGATTGTTTTTAAAAATATCACAACACAGATGACTTGTTTGATTTGTAGATAGCTTTTATGTGCTCTTGCCTGTTCTCCTGCCCTGAGCTCCTGTCCTGCTTCACCTGTAATTCCCATTAAGATGAACTCCTATATATGTGATTCCAGTGTGTCTGTAAACAATATTTTTGTTTTTTTTTTCCTAGCCCCTACTCTCTCCTAGACATTGTGGCTGACACTGAATACTTTGTGACCTCCTTTTAAAATATTAGCTAGTTTGTGCTTTCTCATAGCTATCCAAGTTGAAATAATAATATCTAAAATTAAATAGAAAATAATCATGTTAAAATATAAAAAGAATTTAAAAACTGCATAATGTTCAAAATTTGTAATGTGGATTATTTGACATTTTTCAAAATTTTGTGCTTTTAGTGTCTGAATGTGGAGATGACTTTCTTATAATAAACTCTGGCATAGTAAGGTTTAATGTATCAAATGCAGTCAAGGTTCTGTGGAAATTAGTGGAGACATGAACATCAGGTGCTTTAGCATCAGGAAGTAACTTGAATCATGTGGTCTCCATGGTAACAGCCTTGATGCTTACATCAAAGGGCTGTCTCTTACATGCACAATACGCCATATTTCTGATTAGTGCTCAAGCCACGAAATTGTTCTCCTCATAGAGGATTAGTTTTAACTTTTGTTTAGGGGTGCTGAAAGGTGAAATTATTAATAACAGAGTTTGAAACTGGTAAACTACAAGAGTGTAAGAAGGGACAGATATCCCAAAATAATTTAATGTACCTCAAGTACCTCCTTATTAAATCACTAAAGTGTAATGCGATATTAGCATTAGTTAACATGCAAGGGTGCTGTATGTTATCACACACATACATTAAGGTAGATTTTATATCTGTACTTATTTTTGCCTTTCTTCACTTTCATCTGTTTCTTATCAATCTTTTGCCCCTTTTTCATTCACTCATCAAATTCACCTGTTTGGCACATTTTAATGGCTACATGTGAGAAGCATGCTAATACCCAACCCTATTTTACGTTGTAATATAAAGTGTTTACTATGAAAAATGTACTTATATCCATTGTGAAAAGGTTTATAATAGTAATTATAACAGCGGACTAAGTCTGCCACTTGTGACCACAAACAAAGGTCCTTCCCAAACATGTTTTCATCTCGACTGAAGTAGAAAAGAGCTTAAAGTATTTTTCTGAAATAATGACTAGAAACAAATTCTGAGTTTTCTACTTCTTTTACCCTTTGTTTCCTTGTCTTTGGAGTTAACGTGGTCTCACAAGATCTGGGAAAGCTCTGGGAAGTTTATTCAGTACTTTGTAATAAAATCTATACTTACTGCAGGGAATATTTCAGTAGATCTGTTCTCTGTGACTAAAACTAATCTATGTGCCTTCCTTTCCATTTCACACTAGGGTCCCTGGGCCTTATTCTATTGTGGAAACTGATACTCCGATTAATCAAGAACAGGAATGATGTGGACAGAAGGCAAATTGGGACAATTTTGTGGTTCCTATTAGTTCCCACTTATGTTTCTCTAGACACTGTGCTTTTCATGTGGGCCAGAGCTTGCTCATTTACCCATGGTTGAGAAGCAAAATTTGTCTTCAGTAAGTCTCTATACATTTAGAGTTGTTTATTCACCTAATCTCTTTTTAAGAATATAATTCCAAGTTTTCTGAATAAACAAGAAATAAAAATGTAGCATTCTGTATTACTTGGGTCTGACAGGCTGACTCTAATCAGAATATTGAAAATCTGAATTGTAACATCTACTTTATAACGAGTCACCGACTGCCTCTTCCTCTGTGTCAGGCATGGTGCTTGGAAACAGTAATAGCTATATTGAGTCACAATCCAAGCCGTATGTAGTTATAAATCTAAAAGGAAAGCACAAGTGAGAAAATATTTCCAGCAGAGTATGATGCAGGTTATGAGAGAGTCTGCACAGAAAGTTGTGGGGGATAGAGGAGAGGCAGATGACTAGGATCCAGAGAAGTTATGCTTGAGAAACTGACAGAAACTGAGTACAAAGTACTAGTGAGCCTGCATTACAAAGACATAGAAGTCTTAGCTGAGAAGGGACACTTGAGACAGAATAAACAGTATGTGCAAGAGGCACAGCCATGGGAACTTAATGCTCAAGTATAACCAGTGTCTGGTTAATTAAAGTAATTGGAGCGGGAAGGTAGGGGAAAGGCACTAAGAAGAAACCCCAAATAAGGTAAGCAGTCATAGACGATTCAGACCCATGATTAAAAACAACACCAAGCATGATGTAGATAAAAGGGAACAAATATCAAATATATTTTCCTGATAAATACATTATCCTTTAAAAGACATCTGTTTGAAAACGGTTGCATCTGGATGTGAAAGAGCCTATTTCAAAACTGCATAGCATTCTCCATTAAACTTTTTTTTCCAAATAATCACGGAATACTATAGGGACTAGTAGGAAGGAGCAAAGGAGAAGAAATGGGTTCTTGGAGCTTGAGGAAGAAAAGGTCAACATCTTTACAATGATAGATTATTTACTGAATGCTTATGGTAGATAGTGAAATGACTTTGAATGTTTCCTATAGATCTGGTAAATACATTTTCATTGTCTACTACTTTGAAAGGAGATAATCATTATAAAATTAAAAATAAAATACAGCTTTTTAAAAAACAAGTTCTAGATATAATATGATGGTCTTACAGTGGTGAGAATATAATTAATATCACTGAATTGTACATGTAGGAATGGTTACATGGTAAATTGTATGTTATACATATTTTATCAAAGCAACAAGATAAATTAATGCTGGGTGCTAGTGGCTCTTGCCAGTAACCCTAGCTACTCAGGAGGCTGAGAACTGGACGATGATGGTTTGAGACAGGCCAATAAAGAAAAGTTTGCTAGACTTCATTTCCAAAGTAAATGGCAAAATTCAGAGCTGATGTCATGGCCTAATAGCTAGAGAACCAGCCTATCAAGCTCAAGGTAGTAAGTTCAAACTCCAGTACTATCAAAATACATAATACAAAATTATGATTTAAAGTGTAAAATATTTGTAAATACTATTTGATAACACTTAGCAACCTATAGTTTTATTAACATTCCAACTATATAAATTGCTACCAATTATTGACTATTTTATATCAAGCCAGCTACATATGTGCTTTTATAGAAATTATTTTAAGGAGAGGAATACTTGATTACTAGGAAAGGAAATGCCATTTACATGAAATGTTAAAGGTCATTACATAGAGGTTTCTGCCATACACTCCATGCCAAGTCAAAATGTATTATTGCTGTTTTTTCTTACATTATTATTTGTCCTTAAACTATAACTATGAGGTAGTTTCTCTGGAACTAAACAACAATGTTGTGCTTATTTGAAGGAAATGTATTGATCCATGAACTAATTGCTTTCTTCATAAATTAGAACAAAAAAGTGGATACTCGGGATTTTCATAGCATGATAAGTATCTTTTTTTTTTTTTTTTGGGTCCAGTCGTGGGCCCTGAACTCTGGGCCTGGGCACTGTCCCTCAGCTCTTCAGCTCAAGGCTAGCGCTCTACCACTTGAGCCACAGCACCACTTCTGGCTTTTTTCTTTTTGCTTAAGTGGTGCTGAGGAATCGAACCCAGTGCCTCGAGCATGCAAGGCAAGCGCTCTACCACTGAGCCACCTTCCCAGCCCCATGATAAGTATCTTCTAATGACTTCTGTTATTCATCTAACTTTTACAAAGTTATCTGAATAATTTCGTGGTATTAAACCTACCCTTCTTTAGGAAAATTTTTTACTTGAAATTGAAAGTTCTGTGTTCATAGTGAAAAAAATCTCAAAATATCAGGATGAACTTATTTCATACTATCAAACAATAAAGGTTTACTTTTATTTCTAAGATACTGGTCATGATCTTTTACTAAAGTACACATATTTTATTTAAGTTTTAGAACTTTCCCAGGTTATTCGAAGGATTAACATAGGAGTTGGCTCTGGTAATGGCACATCTATCCACCCATTTATTAGGGTCACACTGTGGACAAGACACTGAAAATAGAGTTTAATTCCTGCAACTCTGTTCAGTTACATGGGTTACTTAATGGCAGAGCAAGTGAATCTAAGCTTCAGTTTTCTTAACTGTGAAATGAGGACAGTAATACTTTTTTCCTTTGGCAAGTTGTGTATGAGTTAGAGATCAAGTACATAGATGTCTATAGTATAAATTAAACATCAAGGGTCATTGCTATCAGCATACCTCTAGTGAGTATAAAATTCAAAACCTAGCATGAATTACATTTAATCCTGGGATGATGGAAAATCATATTCCTTCTCTACTATACTCTGGGTCATATTAAAATTTAGGAGACAAAAAACAACTATGTTATTTGGAAACTCATATATATTTGCCAGTCCTGTGGCTTGAGTTCAGGGTCCAGGCACTGTCTCTGAGCTTCTTTTTTGCTCAGGGATAGCACTCTACTACTTGAGTCACAGCACCACTTCCAGCTTTTTCTGTTTATGTGGTACTGAGGAATTGAACCTAGGACTTCATGCACGCTAGGCAAGCACTCTACCACTAAGCCACATTCCCAGCCCCAGACTGTTTCTTAATTAATGAGGTTAACCAGATCATCTTGGGGAAAGCATTGTTTTCTTTAACCAGCATGAAGAAAACCTAACACATTTATCTTCTAGGCAAATGTCCACACAAAAAGTAAGGAATATGGATACTTATGCCAATAATAGCTTTTTAAGATTTACTATGATTTCAATCTACTATAGACAGGTGAATTCACTGGAAAGTTAATTGTTCTTTAATTTCACTTTGTGAAAGAACACCTTGGCATTGAGTATTTGCTTTATCTAAATGGATTATTTTGCTCAAAGAGATCACTTTGTCATATAAGCTTTCATGTGGTGAGCTGGCAGAATTTTTCTTGCCTTATATGATCAAACAGCAATAACTTATAAAAATCACAGGGGATACAGTGTATAGGCCAAGCACAATTAGAACCATGAATACTTCTCAGGGATAAAAATTATTACTTAGAGAATAAACATCATAAAATTACTGATTATCCATTCCTCCCCCCAAAATTACCCAAAGTGTAACAAAATGCAATACAAACATTCTAACTGGATCCTGACTACATGAGATGGCAATCCTGAGCCAGGATTCTGCACCTACACAACATTTATATCTTAAATTAAGGAACTTAATAAAAATGATAGCTTCCATTAATGTTGCCCCATTATCATTAGTCCACAGTTAGTACTTTATACAGAATGGATAGCTTTATCTTCTATTTATAAGGGGCTAATCATAGAGCCCCTAAAGACCTCAATTTACATAAAAAGAAGGCAAAGCTACATTCACTCAGGTATACAAATCACAATCATATAGACAAAAGCGCTTAGAACTCATAATCTCTTCTTTTTGGATTTCGTCAGGAATGGCTGGCTAATTGGAGGAACTCATGAAAGTACCTTACAATCCAATTAGCACTTCAGTGCAATTAAGTGGTTGAGGCTTCCCTATTCTACAGAGACTGGCTTTGATCTTGCAGTGAAAAGTGTTCTTCCTTAAAGCTGTGGTTTTGATTTTTTTCTCAGTAATTAGTGCTAATTGTAAACCCAAGCCTGACCTGCTATAAACAGAGTATTTTACTGCATTTGACACAAGGACCTTAAATCAGTGTTCTCTTTTGTCTATATTGTACTTGCTTATTAGAAGTCTGGCTATTTTGCTTGTCATTTGATGCACAATGGATAAGTACATACTAAAGTCAGCTGAAACAAATGCCTTGATCTTAGGAGCTTCTGTGGGTTAAGCCCAGTTACCACAAAAGGAGTTGATTGAATTTCATTTAAGGAATATACTGTAGTTTTTCCCACACAAAGAATGACTATTCAAAAGCACTTTCTAAAGAGGTTTAGTGACCCTTGTATGTTTGGAAAATAAAAACAAAAGATGAAAATGGTCTTTTCATGAGAACACAGAATTTCACAAATCAACTGCAGAAGTCTCCTGAAAATGCCTATTACAACAATATCTGCTAAATCAAATCATTGTTTGTATTCATAACAATGAATTAAAATATAGGCCAATGAGTGTGCAGGCCAATGGGATATCTAGATAGAAGAAAGATGCTGTAAAATACAAAATCCCAGGCCTTCTCTAAAGTAGAAATAAGATCCTTTGAAATTAGGAGGCAGTTTCTATGCAAATGTGAAACAGCTGGATGTTAGATGGGAAATTTCTCCCTCAAATATGTTGTTTAAATAGACTCCATCCCATTACTTAGTAAATCCTTTCTTCATAGGAAAATTGCAAGTGGTTCTAGGCTCAGTTGAAATTATATTGGCAGATATTCTGAAATAGGACCAATTTAGTGGTCTGTAAGGAGACACAATTTAGTGCTCAGGTATATCATTATTAGAGAAAAAAATATATATACCTACTTTATACATAGAAAAGATGATACCAATCAGAATTAGCTATTTTGTGTAGAATCTAGAAACAATATTTTTACAAAGGATTATAAGATTAAATATGATTAAAATAAAAATAAGCAACATAGGCTGTTAGAAACTGTCTCTCATTTCATATTTTTCAGATTTAATCACTTTAAAATCAAAGTGCTATGTATACAATGGAATTCCATGCTTCCATTAGAAAAAACGACACAGCCCCATTTGTTAGGAAATGGAAAGACTTGGAAAATCATATTAAGTGAAGTAAGCCCGTCACAAAGAAACTTAGGTCCCATTATTTGCAATAATTAGTATATATAAAGGATAATCTTACAAGATGAGCTGAAAAGCTCAAAAGCTATGTACATATGTCCATATAAGATGATGCTAAGTAAAATGAACCCCAAGATATGGACACAAGAGGTCTGTTTTTGTTATTGGTTTAAATGTACTAGGTGATTTCTTTTTGGTTTGTTTCCTTTGTATGTTCTTCCCCTATGGCATATCCCCTGTTGTCACTGTACTTGATTTTGGTACCCCGTGTCTCATATATACATTTGTCTAATCTGGGGAGGGGAAGAAGAATAACAAAACACTGAAACAAGAACATAGGATGACCCATGGCAACAATGATACCCACAGGACAGTATACTGGAAACTAACTTTACAACTTTAGGGGGGGAAGTAGGGGAGGGAAGGGATAGTGGGACAACAACAAGGGAAGGGGTAACAATGATCTACAAATAATGTACTTGTTGTCTTATTCATGAAACTGTAATCCCTCAGTACAACATCTTTACAATAGAATAAAATTTAAAAAATAAAACCAAAGTATTTTCAGGTTCAAGGACTCATACTTGTAATCACACCTACTCAGGACAGAAGAAAGAGGAGAAGGAGGAGAGAGAGAGAGACAGAGAGACAGAGAGAGACAGAGAGAGACAGAGAGACAGAGAAAGGGAAGTAGGGAAGTAGGAAGAAAGAAGGTGGGGCAGAGGGGGAGAGAAGATAATAGTTTGAGGACAGCCTGGACAGAAGGTTATTGAGAGCCCCAGCTAAACAGCTAGGCATAGTAGCATAGTAGTAGCAGAGTGTACATGTAAACTCAGCGATGTGGGAGGCCTAAATAGGAGGATCTTTGAACCAGGCTATTTGAGACCATACCTAAAAAATAACTAAGGCAAAAGAAGCTGGGAGTGTGGCTCAAGTTGTAGAAGATCTGTCTAGCAAGTTGGAGTTCCTGAGTTCATACCCTTAGTACACACACACAAACACACACACACACACACAGACACACACACACGCACACACACACACACTATTATATGCATATAGACTACAAATCAAACAACAATAAACATACTATTAAATTTTTCCATATTTGACCCAATCCCTTCCCCTCCTCTTTGCCAAAGCACAAGTTTATGCCTTTCAGCCACTGCTTTGGTTCTTCTCCTGCATACACTTAAATCAGCTAAGACTCTTTTCCTTTTTGGAGGGTGATTTTGAGAGAAAGGTACAGACATATCTTGAGTTTGTTATCATGAAATCAAAATCCTATTTTCTCTTTTATAGATCAAACACTTCTTATCCAAAATGGTGAAGATACTTGTTCTTGATTTAGTGCATTTCAAGATTAGGACTGAATTAGCCTAATTATTTACCCAGGCAATTTTTCATCAGCTATGCTACTTATATTTTTATAGGGGGCCTTGAGACTTTAGATAGGCTGGCTGGCCAACTAACCTAACCTCCTTACCTTCCTTCACAAATGTGTGTGTGTGTGTGTGTGTGTGTGTGTGTGTGTGTGTGTGTGTGTGTGTGTGTGTGCTAGTTTTGTGGCTGAACTCTGGGTTTGGGTGCTGTCCCAGAGTTTCTTTTGCTCAAGGTTATCACACTGCCACATGAGACCCAGTTCTTCTTCTACCTTTATTGGTGGTTAATTGGCAATAAGTGGCTCATGGACCTGTAATGCTTAGTACTCAAGAGACTGAGATCTGACGATGTCAGTTTGAAACCAGGCCAAGCAAGAAAGTCCACTTAGACTCTCATCTCCAAATGAAAACCAGAAATTGAGCTGTGGTTCAAGATGTAGTATGCTAGTCTTAAGCAAAAAAGTTAAGAGATGGTGCCCAGGCCCTGAGTTCATGCTCCAGGACAGGTATAGCTAAGAAGGAAGGGAGGAAGGGAGGGAAAGAGAAAAAGAAAGAAAGAAAAAGAATCACGATTCTCAGATCTCAGCCTCCTGAGTACCTAGGATTATAGTCATGAGTGATGGGTGCCTGGCTTTTTCATAGAATTTTAAATTCTGTTTACCAAATAGATTCAGAATGATGATTCTCTAAATATTAATAGAATATCAATGTTAAAGAGTTGCTGACCAGAAAGCTGGATCTTTCTAAGTTCTCTGTGACAGCAACTAGGAAACCAAAGAATAGAGTTAAGCCTCTACCACTTCTTAAATAGGTATGTATGAAAGAATTTGCTTAAGACCATGTTGACAAGCAAGTTTGTACTTCCTATTCCTAAAACTGGCAGACTATACTTTAGGGCCCTATTTGATTCTTTTAGTATCTTTCCTAATATGTTTCATGAATTAGATGTTAATAATACATTAAAAATAGAATACTATAATGGCAAAAATATAAATATTTATGAAATTACGTATTTTCTGTTACAAACCTAATTTACTATATACCACATAACACACAATTTGTTGTATGGTCAGACTAATTATTTTATCTAATCTCAGGTATTATCTGTTTCAATGATGAACTAGAAAGGAAAAGCTCTTTAGCAAAATAGTATAACCTAAATAGCATGTTATCATAATTTTTCATATTTTGAAGTTTATTTTTCCCATTTTACTGAGGCACATTTGAAAAATAACACTTGAATATTTTTGAAGTAACACAATGGGATGATTTGATTTTTTTTTATTGTGAGAATACCGTACAGAGAAGTTACAATTACATAGGCAAGATAATGAGTACATTTCTTATCAAGCATTGTTGTCTCCTCGTTGTTGTTTCCCCTTCCCAACCCTTGCCATACTCCTCCTCTTCCCCACCCAATCCTCCCCCCACCCCCCACCAAAGTTGTTAAGTTCATTTTTCGACATAATGACTTGTACATCTCATTGTTGCAATGGGTCCACGTGTATCCCTAGTTAAACAATTTGTTTTTTTTTTCCCTTCCCCTCCACAAATTATGCCAACATCAAATACAGTGAAAGCAGGGGTTATACTGTGGGGGAGGGACATACAAAGCAACATGGAAATCATCTTATAAATATGATAGAAACAATTGCATGAAAGGAAAAAAAAAGACATTTGAATACTTATCTTGGGGTTCATTCCCCTGACATCAACTTATCTAACCTTTTCTTGATTTGATGTTTTGACGATACAAATTACATACACATTGCTGTGCAGCTGTCATCACTATAGGTTTTCAGACTTAACTGACTTGAGTGTCGCTAGAGGAAAGTAGAAGTAAAAGAGGTATGACAATGAGAGTAATACATCAAAGAAACAGAAGAGCCATGGCCCTAAGTAGCCCTTATGGTCTCTACTTTA
Source organism: Dipodomys spectabilis (assembly GCF_019054845.1). Taxonomy (NCBI): domain Eukaryota; kingdom Metazoa; phylum Chordata; class Mammalia; order Rodentia; family Heteromyidae; genus Dipodomys; species Dipodomys spectabilis. The sequence goes on from NW_024870824.1 coordinate 1,019,019, forward strand.
TAGATGGAAGTGGTGAGACTTGGAAAAATTATGAGATTTGCTTAACTAACCCAGACAATTGTAAATGATAAAGAGTTAGGACTTGAACTCAGATCCAGTGCTTGCAACAGTTACGCTATTTATACAGAGTTTAAAAGATCCTGCATACAAAGACCAAAGTGAAGAAAAAAACTTACTCCCATAAAATATGATGGGACTTTGATCATGGTAAGGGCAGGACAATTTCTTCTTAACTAAAAAGATAATGTAGACTATTTTTGTAAGTAGACATGACTGTTACTCTTGATACACTATTTGTAAATAGGGAAAACACCAGAGAAGATATACTGAACTATTGGTATTAGAAAGTAGTGGAAAAATGAATTCTTGTTTGTAAGTGGATGTGATGAATTATTACAAAAAATTGTTGAATGACAGTTTTTTTTAACACAAAAGTTACTTTCGATTCCCACAATTAGGTTAAGCACCCAGAAATAAGTTAAAAAGCCCTTTGCCTTTATGAGAAAATATTAAGAAGGAACACCATAGTGAATGTAATTTTCACCAGAAAGCTAAAAGACTTTAAGCTTACTTGGAGCTTAATGACTCTTACAGATACAGTTCTGAGAAACTGGCTTTGCCCTCCTGTAGTCCAAAGTTCATTGAAACCAGTAAAAAGAAAAGGTAAGATATAGCTAAAAGTAGACACAGAACACCAAAAGTATCATGATATTGATGAATCTTACAAAAATTAACTCAAAAAAGATGGTGGCATATGTTATATGTTGTCAAATCCTGCTGGCCAAGATAATGACACAATTTTATTGGGAATTCACCATACCCATTCACTTACACATTTTTCATTGCTGCTTTAACAGTACAGAGCTGGGTAGAGGTAACAGAGACCAGGGGCCTCACAAAGTTACAAATATTCACTGTCTAACTCTTCATAAACAAAATCTGCCAGCTCCATAGGTCATGGTCTAGCATGGATAAATACCTTTCCATACCCCACTGATTCTGTGGGCAAGGAACATCCTAGCCATGCAGAAATCACCAGCTCAGATTTAGAAGGCTTCAGTATATCATTTAATAAAGCAATGAAGGGCTGGGAAGGTGGCTCAGTGGTAGAACGCTTGCCTTGCATGCATGAGGCCCTGGGTTCGATTCCTCAGCACCACATAAGTAAAAAAGAAAAAAAAGCCAGAAGTGGCGCTGTGGCTCAAGTGGTAGAGTGCTAGCCTTGAGCTGAATTGCTGAGGGACAGCGCCCAGGCCCAGAGTTCAGGCCCTACGACCAGACTCAATAAATAAATAAATAAATGAAGCAATGAAAAAAGACCATATTTTAGAAAGGTCTCCTAAAAGTGATTTTTTTTAACTCACACTATAAACATTTCCGTTAAGTGCAAAATAATCTGTATAAAACACCCAAGTAAGTGAGGTATTTTTTTCATATATCCAAAAACATTCAGAAGTTGAAATGGTAAAATTATTCATTGGTACAAGTAGGTGAACAAAATTAAATCACTTTAGATACCCTTGCTAAAATATTTTCCCCCTTAAGATCAAAGTTTGTGTTCTAATTTCCTCCAGGAGATCTAGTCTCTGACTATAGAAGGCTCATGTTCCCTAAACTGAGCCCATTGGAAACACTGATACCAGACAAGTGAATTGGCATTTTTTGAAGAACTTCTGCTGTAATTTAAACTACTCCTTGATCTTCCCCTGAAGCATGCTAGAGAACCTAATTTCCATAAAACTTTCTAACCCAATTTGAACAGTATAATGTGGACAGTAGGGAATAAATGAGTTTGATCAATTATGAATTTATATGATATGTTAGTAAGCTATTCAGGCATAGTCTTACAATTCAGTATTTTGAACACTAATGCCAGTCTACATAATTTTAAAATGGAGCATTTCAGAAAATCTCACTAAGGCATATTTGCATATTTGGAAATCTAATTAACCCAAGCATATCTTAAGGCTTTCAAGAGAGAACGTACAATAACATTTTTGTCAGCTGAATGTTCTCCTAAGGCTATGTAAGGATTTTATCATCTGGTATAATTTAACCCTTCAGTTCTCTATTTACATGTAGAAGTGGTCTAATGTGGGAGTGGGGCAGGTGGAACTTTCCCTTCTCTTTCTGGACTGGAGACTTCAGAGCTGTCATTGAACATGAGGATATTGCTCACATTAACAGAACATTTTGAAGCCAAGAATGGTGGCGTATTCCTGTAACCTTGGGATAATAATGGAGGATTATGGTTTTGAGGACACCTTGAATACAAAGATCCTGTCTTTTAAAAAAAAGCACAAAAATCCCCAAAACAAGATCACATGTTGAAGTGCTAGTAATGACTGCACCAAACCTAAATCCAAAGCTCCATTCTCTTCTACTTTAGCTAACATATGTGAGCACTACCTTTCTTGAAGCAATACTTAAATTTTATTTTTAAACATGACTAACACATATATAGTAAAATATTCTTTTTATATTTTTGTAGTACTATCCAAAAGGATAGCTGTCCAGTAAAGGACATTGTCCAATCTGCTTCTCCTTAAGTTTGTTTCAAGTGGGTTTTCCTTTTCTCCTTACACCAGAATCTATGACAGCCAGAAGACAGAGGAGAGAGAGAGAGAGAAGAAACAGGAGGGAGGGAAGGAGGAAGGGAGAGGGAGGGAAAAAAGAGAGAGACAGACAGACAGACAGACAGAGACAGAGAGAGAGAGAGAGAGAGAGAGAGAGAGAGAGAGAGAGAGAGAGAGAGAGAGAGGGAGCAAAAAGTAGCTCTTTGTACCTACTGGCTCTGTAGGACAACATTTGATTCCTGCATGCATTGTTCCTTCTCTGTGCCTGGCGTTGGAGGCTCACCCCTGGCCAAAACCCTATACCATCCAATTTTTTCTTTGTAGCCTCAGCCATTTATCTTGCCAGAGTGATAAAAGACCTGCTGTACTTGTTATTGCATCTCCCTAAGGATTCCTGCAGATACAGAGTCTCTGACTGCACAGAATTATTTGTTCTTGAATGGCATTCACATGCTTTGCCAATTTCTCTGCAAGTGCCCCCCTCTTAGCAAACCTCAGTGCAAAATATTGTGAAAAAATAGAAGTTGCTTATATGAATATAAGTTAATTAGAAAACAAGATGCATGATTAATTCTGTTCCAATAGGATCTAGTATGCTAGATGTTTCAGGAGGTAAAGTTAAAAAATATGAACTTAATTGACAGCAGTATACAGTCAGTCTAGCTGTACAATTTGTTTTGAAATTGCAAATTTGTTGTAAAGGATTGATATATTAGGGAATAATTTGAGCATAATGCAGATGTCGCATTCACTTATGCTGATTCATTTGTGAAAAACATGAGGTCATAACAGGAATCTGCATCCTGCTGAACTAGGATAGAGAGTTCACAAACCGTATGCAAGAACAAACCTCATTTCACCTGTGTTATGAGTCAGTTATAAGCCACACTCATCAACGTCTGCTAGTACAGCTTTCTGTCACATCTCCCTGTCAATTCACCAGAACCTTCTGATACCAACTTCCACAAGTACGATTTAAGTCCTTTGCAAGGCATAATACCACATTTATTATAGTTTGTATGAAGTCACATGTTACTCTTAACTATGTAGCATGTCCAAAACTATGTTTAAGTATTAGGCTCCCATCTATAAAAAAAATTTGCTATCTCCCTTCTGATGTTTCTAAGTTTTTGCATGTAACCCTGTTTTTTATAAGGTACAAATTTATGCATAAGCATGATATTCAAAAACATGTGTGCCAGCTTATAACAGAATTCATACAAATCAGCAGGAAACAGAATCAGTAGCAAAAATAAAACAAAAGTTTGTATGTTTACTGCTATTATATATATTGTTTAGTAGGAACACTCAGTTCATATAATGGCTGGCATTTTGGAGCACACTGATCTCCTCACACTATCCCGGTTTAGCTCAGTGTGATTTTCTCTAGCAAACCTCCCTCTAGCCACAAATCTGATTCAATCTACATTAGATCCATCCGTGTGACCCAGCGTTCCAATGGAGCCACTCATACCTGTGGCACAGGCCTAATCACACAACACATCACACCACACTGTCATTCTCTTTTCATTTATTATTTTTATTCACTAGATTAAGAGCAATTTAAAACTTTCTTTGTACTTGTATTTGGATTCTAAATATGTAGTACTATGTTTGGAACGTAGAAGTTGCCCTCTTTGTGAAGGAGTAAGAAAGAAATATCCATTTCCTCTTTTTAATTATCCTTAATTGTCCTGAAAATAGTGTTTTGCACAAAACAGGCACTCACTAGATACTTGCTGAGTAAGTGAAACAGAAAAGAAAAGGGATACCTGTTTATAGGTAAAAGAACTGCACATAAAATTATCTCTTGAAATTTTCCAGTAAAGCTCTAAGACAAATAATGTACCCATTTATCTATACAGATGGATATAAAAAGAAGGCAACTGATATTTTATGGCAAAACGAGAACTGTTCAATTCCACCAGAAGTTGCCCGACTCATGAAGCAAGTCAGTTCATAAGTCTTCCAGCTACGCATGTATTGATTGCAGTTCAAACATCTTCAATCAAGATTATGGTTCTTGGTAGATTTAGACAATACTTTATTATATTTATAATCAAGAAATTTCTTACAATATAAAAACAGGCTCTCCTTTGCTACTTAAACTAAAATTCTATTTTTTTTTCTTCTTTGGGGGATGAACTAGTCTTTTTCGTTGTTGTTGTTAGTGGTGGTGGTGGTGGTGGTAGTGGTTGTGGGGCTTGAAATCTAGGCCTGGGCACTATCCCTGAGCTCTTTAGCTCAAGGCTAGTGCTCTACCACTTGAGCCACAGCACCACTTCTGGATTTTCTGTTTATGTGGTGCTGAGGAACCAAACTGAGGGCCTCATGCATGTAAGACAAGTACTCTACCACTGAGCCAGATAGTCAGCATTGTTGTGATAAACTTCTGTATACTATAAGACAGCTTTTTCTTTTTTGCAGTTTTTCTAAATTTCATTTTCTTTTTTTAATTGTGAAAATACTGCACAGAGGGGTTACAATTACATGAGCAAGGTAATGAGTACATTTCTTATCAGGCATTGTTGCCTTCTCCTTTGTTTCCTCTTTCCATCCCTTCCTATCCCTTCCCATAGCCCTCCATCCCCCCAAAGTTCCCTTCCCCTCCACAAATTATACCAATATCAAATACAGTGAAAACAGGGGTTATACCATGGGGGAGGGACATACAAAGCAACAAAAAAAATCATCTTATAAATATGTTAGAAACAATCGCAAGAAAGAAAAACCATTTGAATCCTTATCTTGGGTTCATTTCGCCTAACATCAACTTACCTGACCATTTCTGTTTGTCTCAGACATATAACTAGTTATTGCAAATAAGGTAAACTATGGGACCTATGTTTCTTTGGGCCTGGCTTACTTTACTTAATATATTTTTTTCCAAGTCTTTCTATTTCCTTACAAATGGGGCAATGTCATTCTTTCTGATGGAGGCACAGAATAAAGATGCTGTACAGAGGGATTACAGTTACATGAGTAAGGTAACGAGTACTCCTTTGTTGTTCTCCCACTATCCCTTCAGTTCTTAGGTCATCTCTCGGCTTTCTTTTTTTCCTATCTAGCAAACTAATCCCTTCAATATTTTCCCATATGACCTTTTTGTATCTCATAAGCAATTTTGTTGTTTTTATATGGACTTTTTCCAATGTTCACAGTCCCCTTGAAAATGGAGAAATTTAATGTTGAACAAATAGCTTAATAAAGGCTTTAAAATGCCAAACATAATCAAGGATTTTTTCACAATTATTTAAATCCCAGTACTAAGATTTTATAGCATGCTTTATGAAAGGTTAACCAACACTGACCACCTCTTCCCACATTTACTTCATGTACTTCCTGAGTGCATAGTTTTTTTATTTTTATTTTTTTTAGTACATGGTTTTTTTAAGAGAGCTTGCTAACCAATCTTCCTCTATGGATAGTTACAAGATGTGCTGAGCCCGTGTAGCATCATAAGTTTGCTGCACAAACTCTCTGCACTGGGGCTTTGAGAAGTAGTGGTGTATCCTCTCTTAATTTTCCATGGTTTGGGCCACAAGGAGCTAAGTGTGTATTTTTTGAGGGAGAGCTAACTTTATTGTCTTTAGGTACTATTCTTCCCACCCCCCTAGAATTCACAGTTTTCTATATCTATGCTCATTGTACATTTTGCTTTCTCTCTCCAGACATAACCTTGAATTTGTTCCCTACTTTTGAAAGGTGTCTTATATAATTTATTAAGACCATTTTGAATTCAACTTCTATCTTTCCAACTGTCTGTAACTCCAAACTTATCAGTATGCCTTTAATTCTGTCCCCCAGAAAATAATGAAAATGCAGAACAGACTATGATATGAACACGAGGACTGAATCCTGAAGATCTCTAATCAACAAGAGATGTGTTTTATGATAACTACTTTTAGGGTAAATCAAACTTACCTAATTATGATGATATCGAATTATACAAAATCCTACTTATTGATAAAGGCTGAATTAAAGATGATACTGAATTGTTAATGACATTATCCATTGCTTTTCTCTAGGTTAATATTTCATCATAGAATACTACCACTCCAAATATATTTGCAAGACAGAAAATTGTTATAAGTAAGAGCTTTTAAAGGTAATCTTTGCTACCATATGATTGTTTCTGTACAACAATTGAAGCTTCAGTAATTAGCTATTACTTTCTAAATATAAAATTATAACACATAAAAATATTTTAAGTTAATATAAGAAGTTACAGATAATGACCTGGTCAATTGAGAAGAATATTATGGTATTCTTGTTATAAAATTAAGCCGCTGTTTGACTTCATAAGATACTACATTGAAAGGGGAAAAATAGTGAAAAATAACTTTAGGGCTGAGGGTACATGCATGCTTAACTTAAATGTTTGTGGCCTAAGTTTAATACACACATGCACACATGCACACACACACATAGCACTTTAAAAATAAAATGCATATAGCTAAGGCAGATATTCTTAAACAATAGAGGGTAATAATTACATCTAAATATTTGAAATACCTTTTTATTAGTGTCTTTAAACTAGATAAGAAAATTTAATTTCAAAATATTTGAACACAGAGCAGTTTCAATGAGAGTGTATTTCTGTCACTGCTAAAGCAAATTACAAAAGATACACATAATATATGTAAAGAGAATTGCAATGTCCTTGAAGAACATTGTTTGGTTAATTAAAAATACTGACTGATCATTTAACTGTTCTACACAGTCTCTTAGTTATTTTCTAATTTCTTTTAGTTCCAGGTTATTTCAGACTTCTAGGCTAGATAGATATGCTTGTCAGTTATTTAAAAACTACACAGGAATAACTCAAGGGAGAATTATATTATCTCAATAGATTCAGACTTATGGAATGTCTGATAAAGGGATATTTCTGAACAGAAAAGGGAACCTATATCAAAAGGAAATAAATCAGAGCTGTGATGTTCAGTGAAGAGTCACTGAGCTGACCTTGGAATTGTATTGTATAAACACATGATTCTTTCCCATTTAGTTTTCTGCTAGCATATACAGTTCTGTCTGCATGTAATTGTTAATGCATCATTTATTTATATCAAAAGCCTATTCTAGACAAGAGTCCTAAAAATACAGTAAGATGACAGTCTTTGTTCTGGAAGTAAAAGAACTTGAGAAATTCTCATTCTTAAAATATGCTATTTTATAAAATCAATTCTCAGATACTTGGTTCCTAGTCATTGAGCTATGAATTGCCTATAAATATGCTCAAATATGCTACTTTACTTTTTTTTTCCAATGTGTTGGCTTTGACTGCTCATTAGCACCCCTAGGACAGCCTGGTAATGCAAATCTACCAATTTAGCAGACTTAGCCAAAACTTTTGGATATTCATTTTCCAAAAAAAATTATTATAGCTCTTGAAATATGCATTTCTCTAATGTCAATGTAAACATAATACAGAGAAAGTAGGCATTTATTTTTAATACAAATGCACCATTTTATAATCTATTACTAGTGAATATTTTCTGATATTTGTTTTTATTATAGTAAATAGTCAAGATTAAAGATATAGGTGAAAACTTTAAAAATAACTACATATTATTTGTTTTGGAACCATCTATTATATTAAAGAAAATTAAAGAGAAATATGTCACTGGGATTTTTAAATTGTAAAATGATTATCATTGTAAAAGCCTTAGAATTAGTAGAATATGACTTATGAATTGAAATGGGTCTGATGAATTTACTTGTTTCTTCAACAGACTCGAAGAATTCTAGAAGTCAAATGAAACAAAGATGCTCAGAATATGAGTCCATCTAGATGTATATTTGACAGTCCACTTCTAGTATGATAAAATAAGAGATTTTGAAATAAGAAGCTAATAAATTATCTCAAAGATTTCATTTGTAAGGTTCAACAAAAAGGTTTGTTTTTACTAATTTTCTCTAATCTTGCTAGCTTTAGTTAAATGTAGTTTTTCAGAAAGGTACTAAACCATATAGGATATAGTTTTACAGACAAAACATTGTTAATGTAAAAAAAAACCTTAAAAGAAAAATGTAATTCTGAGAATATTGGAAGGTTGTTTTATAATCAAAGGATCATAAATCTCCACATGTTACATATGATACATGCTGATTTCTCTCAGGCCTAATATATAGTCACTTGGAAGAATCATGACTTAATTTTTAAAGTCATCTTATCTCCACTGGTTACAAGAAATATAAAGAACATTCTAAGTGTTAAAGAAAGCAGCAGTATCAGATTCCCTGTCTGCAATTTTCATTCTCACGGCTGGATTTTCCCCAAATCCACAATTACTGAAGTTGGTATAAAAAATGTCTGAGATATATAGAAGGAAAAGATACTGTTTGAATTATGGTACCTACCTGAATGTAGAATATAAAAGTGAACCAACACTAATTCATCAAATTTGTTAATTTTATTAGGTATTAGATAATGACAAAAAAAGGCCCCTACCAATTGTTGTAGGGCTCAGAAACACAAACATAGAGATTAGGCATTGGTGATGCTGATGGCACAAATTCAAGACAGAAGGAGTATGCTCATAAACTCTTATGATTATCTACTTGGGGCTTTTTTTTTTTTTTTGAAGATTTGGAGAAGCCAATTCTAGACAACAATAAAGAACCAATCATCAGAGATGAGTAAAAAGGCACACAATTTACTTTTTAAAAAATGCTTTCATGAATAAAAAATGCATTTCATGGCATTTTTTTCATGGCATGATAAACGCCTGAACAAATAAAAAAGGGTCAGAAAATACAAGATACCATTAACATCTGTTAATGAAAATAGTGCTCAAACTGAGCTCTCAAGCTATGCTGGCTAGGGATAGAAGGTAGCCAGTTCTACTAATGGTGTATGCAGGAAGAAGGGAATATAAATTTTAGAATTTTTGTGGTAACAATCCCACTCATCTTCCTCCCCTTTTTTTCCCAAGTTCATGTATTATTAGTGTAATTTGGGAAATGACTGGAAGATTGGAAATTTCCTTTGTTATTTAGTGCCAAATTAAAACTAAAATATTCTTATCACCCATCTCTATTGTAGGACAAAGAATATCTAGTTGAGTGTAGGCAGTCAAAAACTATGTCTTATTCAATTTATGATGAAATATTCATTGGTGATAATTTTTTCTGAGGTTTACCAAAAACAGGGCTTAGTACATATTTCAAAATTTTTTTAATGAGAAGCAACAGTAGTTACCTTCAAGTTATCATTTGTTTCATTTGTAACCATTCATTTTCTTAGTAACTTTTTTTTCAAATGATAAGAAGTATACACACAATTAAAAAATGTCCCATTATATAGTTGGGGGCTTGATATACATTATTGTTAAATTTTCTACATGGTTGTGTTTGGGGGGGGGTATTATTACCTATTATTTACAAAAAAAAAAAACTCAAATGAAAGTCTTGGTTACATTTACATACAGATAACTGTCACATTGCAGGTAATTTTTTAATGGTAATAAACAAAGATGAATGTTTATAATTGTTGCTGTGCAGGCATCTATTGGTCTTGGATATAATGCTCACATTTTTGCAGCCACTATCTTATAATTCTCCCAGTCAATAGACTGGCTTCAGGCAAACATGATGAACATTTTCAATCTGGGAAAGAGGTTCATAACGTTCATCAGAGAATAGTTATGGTGCTTGCTCAAGAAAGACTCCTAGCATACAGTCTGTCCTTTGGATATACTTTTATTTCTTGAGTGGTGAATCATTAAATACACAAAATGATTAATGGGAGGTTTGGGGGAGAGTAACAAGACAGCAAGCAATGGCAACTGTGCAGCACACATTGGTTGGGAAAACTGGCTAGGACCTAGGCTTGAGAGAAGAACAATGGAGGGCCTTAAATCTGAAAACTTCAGCATTATCAGAATCACTGGGTTGGGGAAAAGGGGGGAGCACTTGTTTAAAAAGGATGCTGAACTCTATTCTCAGAGTGTCTGATTCAGTTGGGCTGTGTATGAGTCCATGAATTTGCTTTTTTCCATTTCCAGGTAACTCTGCTGATGCTAGATAGGGAACCAAATAGAAGGTTTGAGATATGGGCTTTTGGGCCAAATGAGTTTTAAATCCTGATCTTCCTAAATGTGGGATCACTGACAGATTAACATCTTTCTACCTCAGTTTTCTAATCAATAGAATGGGGATGATTATGTTTTGTTAACATTAAGTGGGACAATGTATGTGAAGAGCTTTATACTGGTGTCTGACACACATTAAGAACTCCATAAATTTTATGCATGAATCAGTAAACTCAATATCTGAAAAATGTTTGGTTAAACAGAATTCTGGAATACTAAAACAATTCCCATAGAACAGGGTAATATATTACATCAAAGCAAATTGGGTATATAGTTTTGATTGTCTTTCAGATAAGTAAACCTTTTTCAAATGATTGAGTCAAGCTAATCATATCATGACTATTTCCTTATATTTCAATCACAGTGGACACATAAATGTTACATGAATCCATGGTAACCACAGAAAGTAAACATGCGCCTACCCATTAGTGCCAGCAATTATTTGGCATTTGTTATGTTAGTTAAACTGTGTAATGGTGTGTGATAAATAAGTTTCTGCTTCCTTGACCCTTTGGAAAGCGGGTTTTCCAACCACACATCTCTTGCTGAGCCTCCAGAATCTGACAGCTGTGACATCAGGCATTGAATCTCACACAAGCCCTTTCTGGAAATGAGGCAGCAAACACAGTGCTCTTAAAGAGAGTAAGGATCTATTATAGAGACTTGATTATTGATAATAACTATTTCTATTTTGGGGCTAAATGCTAATTAGGATTTTGTAATTTACTTTAACAAGTATTCATCATGAACCCTAAGCTATCCTTCACAGAACATCAATTTTAGGTGCATGTGACACAAAAGAACAAAAGGGTGAGATTTTTTTTTTTACACCTTTAAATTTTAAGAAATATAACCTGTTTGCTTACATTTAAGCTGTAAAGAAAAGAGGATTTAGAAAATAATATTCAACAAGAACAGTCAAATGTAAATACATCTTGTATATTCTAACAAAGCCTTAAATGTTTTCTGTGGCGAGTTGTGGGGTGGGCAAACAGTTTAAGTTGATGAAGAGGCATCAATGGACCACAGCTCAGTAAGACACAAGAGTAAACTGGGTCTGTCAAATGAAATAAACAATAAACTTCATAATCAAAGATGTCTAAAAGGGAAAGGATTCCAGTTTTATTCTGCAAAAGATAAACCAGAAATCAACTGCCAGAGTGTTAAGACCCTTCGCGTGGTGAGAATTTGGCTATGAACACAATGATTATGGAGAGGTTGTTTAGTGAACACAATTGTAGAGGCACAGTGGCTCACCATTAGGAGAGCAACATCTGGCTGGAGCGGAATAGAAATACGGGTGGTGGGAAGCTGCTCGTCAGGACAGGAATGGGGTAGGAAGGAGGATAATAACAAAGCCATCAGCTATCTGCTCCATTTCACGTCAGGTGCCCCACTGGTCAAACAGAACATGTACGTCTCTACTTTGCCCAGAAGAAAGTATATTCTCTTTAAAGAAATCTCAGTTGGCAATGGCAGCTTTTGTCTTAAAAATTGAAGAGGTATAGCACAAGGACATTATACAAGAAAAACATCCTTGATATTCTTGCCAGCATGGGAGGAGAAAACCCAATGAATAAACATGCTAAGTAAAAACAAACAGTCTCCATTCACACTCAGTTGAATATTTCACCTCTCTCACTCCTTTATTACAGATGAACACATGCCTCCCTATGGAGAAAACTGTGTTTGAATTTAACTTTATTAGAGAAAAATGTACCAAAAGATCTTACTACAGAAATGCCGAGGCTTATTGTGAAAAATGCTATTCACAATTGCTAGTTTACTTTGCAGGATTTATAATATAACAGAGAATAACAAAGAGTAGAGAACTAGCTATAATGATAATAATGAGTAGAGTTTCACAATTCTCTTGGGGTGAAAAAGTTAAAAGCCAAAGATGATCTCTGAGCATGAAGAGATAAAAATTACTTCAATATACCATACTCTCCACTTAAAAGAAGAGCTTCATCTTTACTGATAATATACAAAAGAATTTTCTTTTATTCCTAAACTGAAAGTTAAAAGAATGCTTGTACTTTAAGGTGCATCAGGGCATACTATACAAGACTGTAGCTCTGTCCATCAATATTGAAATTATCTGAATAAAAGATTTCTGTATTTAGGATGTCAAGGAAATATACCAGGTTCATAAAAAATGCTTTAACATTCAATAATGAAAGTATGAAGTAAATACTATGGTTTATAATCTTTTCATTCAATACTTTTATAAGTACAATACATGGCAATGACCTTGCAATAAAAATACTGATATTTTAAAACAAAACTTTTCATTGTTCAGAACTATAGGAACAACATATCCATTTGCTAAAAGTACTGCCTGGCTACACTTCATTTATGCAGACTTTGGGTTAATTGATGGGACACACAGACAACTGTTCTATAAACCATTCTACGAGCATACATCCTGATTATAATGTCATGTTAAGAAATGGAGTGTAATCTGTCTTCATGTCATATTTAATAGATTTCCAGTAAATAGTCGACAAGTACTCTTTCTAACAGGTGATGAATTATATTAATGTCCTGTTGTAGTTTCATAATTAAGGGTCTGGAAGAATTTTCCATTATAATCAGGAATCCAAGGAGGAAGGGAAAGGAATGGGTTCCCTGTTTCTTGGCTCTGACAACAGTGCTCCCTTTACACCCACTGCCATTTGGGGCCGTGGGTAACCAACCATCTATAAAGACTCTCAAAAAAAAGCAAAATGAAACAAAACAAAAAACCCTGGGAAGTTGGCTAAGTTTGTATTAGCTACTCATTTTTATTAAGTCATCTTCTTTCTTTTCTTAGACATCTCATTCTCTTTCATCTAGGGGTGGACCTGATGATTTTTCTTTGATGTCATTTCTTTACACAGGCATGGTGTGGCCCTGCTGTTTCTTCTACAGTGTGAAACCTGGCTGCCTTGTATCTGACCTGGATACTGTCAACGTTCTTGCCATTTGAAAATGCTAAACAAACTTCATCAGCAAAACCAATATTATGCTGGCAAAGGGAAAGGACACTGTGGACAGTGGTGAAACTCTTTCCAGAAAATAAATACAAATTTACCAGAAATTTCAGAGCATAAAACTGTAACCTCTGAAGTTCATTCCAAGCAAGCACTTCTATAGCTAAGAATGTGTCAACATCTAAACCAAAGGAGGAGTGCAGGGATGGGTAGAACTACAAATGGGTAACCTGCTTTGCAACCACATTCACTTTGGGTGGATGCATCATACTTCACAGAAGAAATGGAAATAGAAGACACTGGTCATGAACAGGGAATATAGATGTAGAGGGAGAAACAGAAAGAGGATACAAAAGGAAACAAAGTTGGGGGAAGGTATCATGGATTGGTTTAACTTACTTTGAAGTGAGCAAAATTAATTGAGATCATGAAGAGAAAAATAACTCTACCCATCAAATACAAGTAATTTTCAAAGCATTGTTATTTCTATCAGAAGACTGTTTAGTGGGCAACACAGCCTTAGGGCTTTATACAGGTAAGGTTTTGAATTCTTAGCATTCCCCTTTTGAGCTGATTATCTAAAAATGGACAAATTTCATGGAAGCAATGATACTAACTTCCCAAAGTTATTATATGAATAAGCTTAGATATTTAAAACAGCTTACTTTTCAAGATCTTAGACCAATATCTGTCTCTCTAATATTTCAAGCTATTAAGTTTTATAAATTTGTAACATAAACTTAAGTCTTTTAAATAAAAACTTGCACAGTATATTCCTATTAAAAATTAAGTACAGATTGTTGGAAAGACAATATGATGAGCTCTTCATGGTTATTCTGAATTTAGTTTCAGGTTAGCTAGACAACTTCAGTTCTCAGATGCTTATTAGTTCCTTGTATATATATATATATACTATATCCTTCTAATGTCTTTTCCCTTTGCTTTCTAAAATTCAAGCAAATGTGTGTTGCTTTCAACCACAATAACCCTAAAACTGTCAAATCAAAGTCAAATAAAAATTAAAATGGCGATTGTGCTATCTATATTACCACCTGTTCTGCACTGGCATTACATGATCACAGAAGAAAAATAATTTGTTATGACTTTAACATAGATAGGAGATACTTAAGATATATTATTGAGGAAATTATTATTCATTTTAACATACAATATGGATATTAAGAATAGAGTCCTTCACTATGTACTTTTGGGGCAAAAGGAAAATTATAGGTGTTGCTAATAAAAAAAAAACTTTAGAGTAAAACCTTTATTCTAACCTTTTATAGAAAATCAGAATGAATTAGTATGGTATATACGATAACCTACTATGTCATCATGCCAGAAGTTTGACCAATTCCTTTTCATGGAAGTTTGAAAATGTCAAGTTCATTTTTAAACCCATGGCTAGTTTCATCTACTTTAAACCCAAAGTGACAAAATAGGAATTGACTGGGGGGAAATTCTGCAATCCACTGTTCTTAATATTTGATAATCCATGTGAAGCAGGTTTACCACAAACTGCTGTGACAGAACAAAGATGACAGATAAACTCCTGTGACCAAATTAATTGGAAATAGATGCCTCAGCCTTGTGATCCTATTTCAGTTTTTGAAAGAATTATATGCACCTTCAGAGCATGCCACGTCTAGGGATGATTAGTTCTTGTACTGCTGGCATTGGGCTGACATGGCATGCTGCCAAGGGTCTCAAGAGAAAGCTAAAAGTTCAGTGGACGTGGAGCAGGCTGTGTTGCTATTCCAGAATTATTTCAGAGAACATGATCTGGCTTTCCTGTTGGAAGCTCATCAGAGGTTGATTTCTATTCTTTTTGTTCCTGTGATGTGTGTTTTCAGAGTGTCATTGGTGTACCTTCTTAAATTGGTCTCTTGTTCTCTCCATTTTTGCTATACTGATGAGAAACATAATATAAATAACTTAAGGCATTTTATCAGGCCACCTATATCTACATATCCTTTCCATTTTTATTATGGATCTATACACATCAGAAATATCTCAAAAGAAACTATGGTTATTGGTTATTAATCCCAAAGGGAGCTCTAGATGTTAAAAACACTAACATCACAAAAGTGGTAAATGACCAACCATCTATACATTTGCAGCTAGCCAAAATGTAAAAAGCAGACAAATAAAATGTCCATCCAAATATTAAACATGGCTGCAAATGCTGTTAAGTGGCCAAATATAATAAAATTGCTACTCTTAAGAAAATTACAATATTTGAAAAATTCCTTCTAAATAATGCAATATAGATAAAGGGATTAAAGAAGAGAAGAGATGAAATGTATTTAGCTGCTTGCTGGTTCTACTGAAGCTGGGAAATGTGTACATGGAACTTACTGGTTTTCTTTGCACAGACTTTAAAACATACAAGTTAGCAACTTAAGAGTTTCAGTAATATCTACTGCAATTAATCTATGTTACTTTTCTGAAAAATAATCCATTGAATCATTATTCAATCTATTTTATAAAATAAATGTATGAGACAAAATATATCTATAGCTAGAAGAAATATTTCAATGTCTAGTACAGACAGATATGCTTTCTTATTGATACATATACTTCTTACCTTGTCAAATCAATGAGAGCAAAGATAATATTCAAAACTTTTGCAACAATGATACCCACAAGACAACATATTGGAAATGAACTTTACAACTTCAGGCAGGTGGGGGGGGAAGAGTGAGGGAGGTAGAGGAGGGAAGGGATAGTCGGAGAACAAGGGAGGAGGTAACAATGCTCGACAAGTAATGTACTCATTGCCTTACTCATGCAACTGTAACCCCTCTGTACAGCATTCTTTACAATAACATAAAAATTAAAAAAGAAACTTGAAATAAACAATTATTCTAATAGAAGCTTCTTTTGTTGTGGCTGGGAAGGTGGCTCAGTGGTAGAGTGCTTGCCTTGCATGCATGAGGCCCTGAGTTCAATTCCTCAGCATCACATAAGCAGTAAAAGCCCAAGTGGTGCTGTGGCTCAATTGTTAGAGCGCTAGCCTTGAGCCAAAGAGCTGAGGGACAGCATCCAGGCCCAGAGTTTAAGCCCCATGACTAACGAAGAAGCAGCAGAAGAAGAAACAGAAGCAGCAGCAGCAGAAGAAGAAGCTTCTTTTGTTGGCATATTTGGATTTTAATTACAATAATGTCAACACTCACAAATTAACCTCCTTTTAAGGTAAAGGAAAACTGTAGGACTACACATAAAGAAAAAGTAATTAACTAAATGTTATACCAACCTAGCAGAAATCTCGCAGTAATAGATTTATCATTTTAGTTGCAGTAAGAATAAGAATGCAAGTACTTCCATTTACACTAAACAATTCACATCACAATGTGTCATATTTTGATATTGTTAAATAGAACAAGGATAGACACTGAAATCAAATATCTAAGTTAGACCTAAATCACATCATTTAAAATGTAAAGTTAGAATTAAATACTATATTAAACTACATTTTGACAATTACTTCATTTTACAAATAAAACCTATTAATGGACTATAACTTATCAAGTAGTAAAGTGATAAACATAAAAATCTAGCCCTTTAAAAAAATAAAAAGAATCTAGTCCTTTTTAAAATGACAACTTTGTAAACTATCAGTCACTACCGAATTTTAAAAAATACTAGAAGAATCAGATTTGTAGGTGGAAATATCTAACAAAAAATGCAATGTTATCCTGTAAGATTAACTTGAGGAAAACTATGTTTATATGATTCAAGCAATACTTTTTACATTTTTTTGGGGGGAGGGGGTTTCCGGTTGTGGGGCCTGAACTCTGGGACTGGACGCTGGCCCTCAGCTCTTCACCTCAAGGCTAGCGCTCTACCACCTGAGCCATAGTACCACTTCCGGCTTTTTTCTGCTTATGTGGTACTAAGGAATCGAACCCAGGGCCTCAAGCATGCAAGGCAAGCGCTCTACCACTGAGCCACCTTCCCAGACCCACTTTTTACATTTTAATGCTTATAAAACGTCCAAAAGTCTATAGGTTTATTGACATCTTAAGTTAAAATTACTAAAGTCAAACCCAAAAGTGACATATAATTGAAGCTTGTATACATTTTAGGGCAACAGCATCTATCATATAAAGGAGTGGCTAAAATTATCTCGTTCTATTTTTTTTTTTTTTTTTTTGGTCGGTTATGCAGCTAGAACTCTGGGCCTGGGTGCTGTCCCTGAGCTCTTCAGCTCAAGGCAAGTGCTCTACCACATGAGCCACAGTGCCACTTCCGGTTTTCTGAGTGGTTTATTTGAGATAACAGCTTCAAGGCCCGGGCTGGCTTCCCGGGCTGGCTTTGAACCGCGATCCTCAGATCTCAGCCTCCTGAGTAGCTAGGATTACAGGCATGAGCCACGGGAGCCCGGCCTATCTTGTTCCTTTTAATAAGAAATACAAAAGAAACAATTTAAAACACAGTCCATATTCCTTAGTTATTTTGTTTTATACTCCTTGATTATTAAAAACATAACTGCATTAAAAGGAAACTTTTTTCTAATTAACACACAAATATAAAAAAACACATAAGTAGTACAGATTCCAAAATCAGCTACTTTCTATTTTTAAAAAAAAAAATAGCATTTATCTTTCCTTTATAAAATTCAGGTTTGTGCCGGACGCCCGTGGCTCACACCTATAATCCTAGCTACTCAGGAGGCTGAGATCTGAGGATCATGGTTCAAAGCCAGCTCAGGCAGGAAAGTCCGTGAGACTCTTATTTCCAATAAACCACTAGAAAAGCAGCACTGTAACTCAAGTTGTAGAACACTTGCCTTGAGCTGGAGAGCTGAGGGACAGCACCCAAGCCCAGAGTTCAAGCCCCGCAACCAACCAAAAAAAAAAAAAAAATTCAGATTTGTTAAGGGGCAGAAATGGGAATTTTTCTGCCAGATGTCAAAATCTATACTGAAAAAAGCTGACTTTTTTATTTTTAGATAACAAGTATCATTTGTAGAAGAAAACCAATTATGAATTGGGTGCTTGTATAAATTCTCTCATATGCTCCTCACTAAATATTTAAATTTTTTACATGAATATGGCTCCAGGAGCCCCAAATACATATTTAATAAGAGTCACAGAAGATTTGTTGGTTATCCCTACATTCTCTGATGAAAACAAAACCTCTCTTAGGTGAGCACTGCATGTCCATTGTTACTTATAATAGTGATACTTAGTTATATCTGTTTATTAATTTAATACTGACAATAGGGCTTAAACTCAGAGGTTTGACTTCTTACTGGACTTTTTTGCTAATGTCTGGCACTCTACAACTCAAGCCGCACCTCTAGCCCCATTTGGCTTCAGACTGAGATCCTTTAGGTCTCAGCCTCCTGAGTAGCTAGGACTATAGGCATGGGCCATCAACACTCTGCTACAATAAATGTATTTAAAGCCAAGAAATTTAGCGTAGGTTGGTACATGTTGAAGAGATACTCTGTAACTGTGGCTGCATACAAGAAAATTAGAAAACAGCTTTGGAGTGTTTTGAGGATAGACTGAGGAGCTCTTGTCAGGCCAGGCAAAGGATAATCTTAATCATTTTAATGATAAAAGACAATGCTTCATCAGTGGTTGATTCATCATAGAATTTATTAATTAACAACTTTGTTAAATGTCTAAATATTAGTTATAAAGAAAATTTTTGTTTTTTTTCATTTTGTATTTATATGCTTTAAAACAAAGACACATATATCTATCAAGAATTATTGTAAATTGCTGGTCATCGGTGGCTCATGCTTCTAATCCTACCTATTCAGGAGGCTGAGATCTGAGGATCGTGGTTCAAAGCCAGCCCAGGCAGGAGAGTCTGTGAGACTATTTTTTTAGTAAGTTTTTTTATTGTGAAAATACTGTACTAGGGGTTACAGTTACATGAGCAAAGTACATTTCTTATCAAGCATTGTTGCCTCCTCCTTTATTTTTCCCCTACCATCCCTTCCCTCCCATCTCCTCAACTACCCTCCGCCACCAAAATCATAAAGCTTGTTTTTCGACATAGAATATTGTACATCTCATGGTTGCAATGGGTCAATCTGTATCCCTATTTAAAAATTTTGTTTTTTCCGTTCCCCTCCCAAAATTATACCAACATCAAATACAGTGAAAACAGGGGTTATACCATGGGGGAGGGACATACAAAGCAACAAAAAAAATCACATGGAACCATATAATTATGTTAGAAACAATAGCAAGGAAGAAAAGACCCCTGTGTCCCTATCTTGGGGTTCATTTCGCTTAACATCATCTTATCTGACCTTTTCTGCTTGTCCCAGACATATACTAGTTATTGCAAATAAGGGAAACCATGGGACCTATGTTTCTTTTCTCCAATAAACCACTAAAAAAACTGAAAGTGGCACTGTGGTTCAAGCAATAGAGCATTCACCTTGACCTGAAGAGCTCAGGGACAGCACCCAAGCCCAAAGTTCAAACCCCAGCTCCACAACTGACGAAAAAAAAAAAAAAGAATTATTGTAAATTCTCAGGAAAAAAACAAGAATAACAATAAGGTCTTCTTTAGTACACATGCCAATTTCAAAGTACTTCTTTATTTAAGGAAAAGAATAAAAAAGGAAGAAAGTAATAAAATATTCAGAAGTCCTCTTAATGATATATCTTGAATATAATTTAGTTACAACATTCTGAATACTGTGATTAATCTGAAACTAAGTAATTCTTTATCTACAAGTCTAGCAAGATATCACCTTTCAGTTCATTACCACTTTTTTTTCCCCCTACTACAGAAACAGATTAATCTGGGAATTTACTGGTCAACACTTTCCTTCCAATTTTGCAATTTAAATTTTTTTCAATCATTTTCTCTTGAAGATGTCATACAGAGTGCTAACGCTTTCATAAGCACAATCAACACCTTTAGAGCACTGAAAAATTTGACATGAGTTGAATATATGGAGTGCTACAAATAGTCCTTTTAAAAGTAGCACAGTTTTTGTATTTTTCTTGCTCAGAACTGAGTAAATCTGTAAGAATTAGGACAATGCATTTAAATGAAAGATTACTACTTAAGAATGAAATGTCATCAAAAAAATGAAATATCAGGTACTCAAATAATGATTTTACTAAAAATAGATCATACTTGAATGTCTAGTTTTTAAATGTGGACTATTTGCTTGAGTTAAAATAATGAAATCATTTATGTACATATGATTCCATGTGTTCTTTTTTTATAGATCAATTTAAAAACAAGGTGAAAAAACACAAGGAAGTTCCAATGTGTTGCATAGCTTATAGAAGGTTAACTGCTCATTTTGGAATTCATTTTCAAGAGCATATTTCTCAGAGGTAGAATTAAAATTTAGTATAAGACATACTTTTAGATGGAGTCTAATGAACTTTTCTACCTGAACTAGCTTCATTCCCAAATCCTCCAGATGACAGCCCCAAGGCTGCCTAGCTATGGAGCCTTTGAGGATGAAGAGAATAATTCCAAATGGCTATTTAATTGCACATTGTATTTATTTGGGGGTGTTTTCATAAGACTATCTACCCACAGAAACATGGAAGGAAATAGAGACCATCTAAAGATAGACAACTAAAGAGACTCAAAAGATGTAAAACATGGAAGGAAATAGAGACCATCTAAAGATAGACAACTAAAGAGACTCAAAAGATGTAAAACTAGTCCCATTGGATTGAGGATTCTTAGTGGCTTGGGAAAAAGTGAACAGATATTGAGGAGCTGTGCCCTCATATGAGGAAGTCCACAGACTTAAGGCCAATACAACTACAGAGCTGCTTCAGTCCTAATACTCTTCAGTTTTTACATCCTGCTTACTTGTCTCCTGATGAGTAATCTTTTTTATTTGTGTGTGGAGAGCCTGAGTGAGTGTGTCCTCAAGAGCCCATACCATCCCCCATACCCCTTAGGATGTCTCCTACTGATTTTTACTCAATTCCCTTTCTTTCTTTTTATTCCCCTTTTTTCTTTTTTGTCAGTTGTGGAACTTGAACTCAGGGCCTGGGAGCTGTCCTGAGTTTTTGCACTGAAGGCTAGTCTTCTACAGACAAGTCTCGCAGACTTTCCTTCCAGGCTGGCTTTAAACTGCAATCCTAAAACCTCTGCCTCCTGGGTAGCTAGGATTACAGACATCAGCCACCTGTGCCTGGCTCCCTTTCTTGACTGGTACTATTTCCCTTCTAATATAGAGAGAATGGCATTGTTTTGAGGGCAACAAGAAGGGATCTCCTTTCAGTTTTCTGTGCTGTGGCCCAGAGAGGGCTACAACATAGGGAGAAGCTGGCATGACAGTTTGTAGACTGGCTAAATTTACCTCTCCAGCAATAACTTGCCCTTTCAGAAATGTTTCTCTTCCTGTTTTTTTTCTCTTTAGCATATAAAAATAATGCTTATTCTGAGAGAAAGATAGTCCTTCATTTTATCTATTATTTTACAAGGTATTTTCATCATTTGGAAAATAAGGAGGCAATATAACATATTTTCAGTGGAACCCTATTTAAAACACACTTTGATATATGTAAGTACGTCATCCCATTGCTTACGGTAGGGGATTTTATCATAATATTTAATGAAACAAAACCCAGAATTTTTTCTTCAAAATGAGTGACAGGACAGATGAAATAAGAAGGTTATATGTTTGCATCTAAATATATTAAAAATTATAAACACACCTACCCAAATATAGATCGTGAAACCTACCTGTCCACACATACTTTTTTTTTTTGTCCGGTCATGGGGCCTGAACTCTGGGCCTGAGCACTGTCCCTCAGCTCTTCAGCTCAAGGCTAGCACTCTACCACTTGAGTCACAGCGCCACTTCCGGCTTTTTTCTTTTTTTGCTTATGTGGTGCTGAGGAATCGAACCCAGGGACTCAAGCATGCAAGGCAAGTGCTTTACCACTGAGCCACCTTCCCAGCCCCCACACATACTTTTTTATACAAAAAGAAAGGTGTACAATTAGGGCAGGTAATATGATCATTAAACCATTTTTCTTATGCCTAGAAAGAGCCAGGTCAAAAATTGCATTACCTATATAGTTAAATGAACACCAAATTTAGTCAGACTAGGATGGACCTTCCTATCTATTATGGAAGTGTAATAACTCATTTACCAAATACCTAGTACAAACAAAAACAAATATAGTGTTGAATATAGAGGAAAGCAAAATTTTCCAACCCAGCTTATCAGAAAACAAAAATATTTGTGAAGAGGAGTAATAAAATTTGAAAGCTGTTGCCCTTAAGAAACTTACATAAACAAGATTATAACTCTTCCAATTCCAGTCATTATTTATTTATTTGAAACTCTTGCCCTTACCAAGGAGAAAAAAAGGTAACCAATGCTACTTACGGCATTGAAATGGGATTATTTAGGTCAGTTCAATGTATGCTTTGCTAGGCTAATTTTCAAAGCTTATCATAGAAATTTTCAAGCACATACAAAAGTGAAAAAACTCATGTTTACGTATCCATCATCTACCTTCAACAACTACCCATAACCAAATTTATTTCTTATACATCATGACCTGTTCTTCTTTCTTAAGGCACACTGACTGGATTGCTTTATCGCAAACAGCAAAAATAGGTCACATCATTTTGACTAGCATTTCATCAAGTCATTACCCAGCATCTGAATAATTTACACTTTTGTTTAATGCATTATCTGTTGGACTTTCCTCATTCCTAAAAAGCTCTTCTAGATTCGCATGGTAATACAATGGGTTATCATGCTTTATTCATGTATATGGACAAGAAATTACAGCTAAGATGTTACAACCATTCTTATTTCCTCTTCAGAGAAGTTTCTCTTTAAGTCTTTAGCCCACTTATTTATCGGGCGGTTATTTCTTTGAGGATTTGTTGTTGAGGGATTTAATTTTTTGAGTTCCAAGTATATTTTAGATATGAGACCCTTGTCCATTATATGACTAGTGAAGATCTCCCAATCTGTGGCTTTCTATTGATCTTGCTAGCTATGTGCTTTGCCATGCAGTTTCATGAAATCCCATTTGTCCAACCTTTCTTTAATTTGTTGTGTTTCAGGAGCTTCATTAAGAAAATTTTTTGTCCTGTCTCAAGGAGACTTAGGGTTTCTCCTATTCCATCCTGTAATGTTTTCAGGGTGTTTGTTTTGACTCCAAGGTCTTTGATCCATTTGGAGTTGATTCTGGTGCAGGGTGATATATGAGGATCTAGCTTTATTAACCAATTTTGCCAGCACCATTTACTGAAGAGGCTATCACTTTTCCATTCTATTTTTTTTAGCTTTCTTATCGAAGATTAGATGACTATAGGTCTGTAGGTTCATTTCTGGGTCTTCAGTTCTATTCCATTGGTCCTCACGTCTCTTCTTGTGCCAGTACCAAGCTGTTTTGATTACTATAGCTTTGTAGTAGAGTTTGAAATTTTGTATTGATATTATTCCAGTACTGTAGTTTCTGTTAACGATCATTTTTGCTATTCAGGGTCTTTTATTGTTTTATTTACCATAGCTAAGATACGGAACCATTCAGATGCCCCTCAGTAGATGAATGGATCAAGAAAATGTGGTTTATATACACAATGGAATTCTATGCCTCCATCAGAAAGAATGACATTGGCCCATTTGTTAGGAAATGGAAAGACTTGGAAAAAATTATATTAAGTGAAGTAAGCCAGGCCCAAAGAAACATAGGTCCCATGGTTTCCCTTATTTGCAATATCTAGTATATGTCTGAGTCAAGCAGAAAAGGTCAGATAAGGTGTTGTTAGGGAAATGAACCCTAAGGTATGTATTCAAATGTTTTTTTTTTCTTTCATGCGATTGTTTCTAACACATTTACAAGATTATTTCTTTGTTGCTATCTATGTCCCTCCCCCACAGTATAACCCCTGCCTTCACTGTATTTGATGTCGGTATAATTTGTGGAGGAGAAGGAGAAAAACAAATCGTTTAACTAGGGATACAGGTGGACCCATTGCAACAATGAGATGTACAAATCATTATGTCGAAAACGAAGTTTACAACTTTGGTAGGGGGGGAGGGGGGAGCGGGGAGGCAGGCCGAGTGAGGGGGGGGAGGGAGGGGAGGATGGGAAGGGGAAACAAAGAAGGAGGCTACAATGCTTGATAAGAAATGTACTCATTATCTTGCCCATGTAATTGTAACCCCTCTGTACAGTATTTTCACAATAATAAAATAAAATAAAAAAAGAATTTTTTACATAGAAAAGGAGATAAGATTAATGTATACTTTTAGAAGTAACTATACTCGCTAGCATTGGGGTAGAGTAGTGAAAGGATAGATGAAGAACTGCGATGTACTGGAAATATTTCTTTATCTGGACATCGGTTATAGTTTGTAAAGAGTTAATGAACTCTGTGCTTATGATAAATATGCAATCTTCTCTACTCTATGTTTATTATACATCAATAAATGTTTTTTTTGAAAAAGCAGATGAATCAAAATTATATTGAAGCATTTTAGCATGCATCACTTAACATATATCATAGTCTATTACTGTATTTCTTAATTTTTATATATTGGAAAAGTATTTTCACAATCATAAATGCATATAATATAAAGAACTGACTTTTCTAATGCCAAGGCAGTACAAGTCTAATTTCTTTCCATTTAACAGGACTGGTTCAAATACATGCTCCAATTAGGAACTAGGAATACTGCATGCAACACTTAGTCCTCTTTCCTACAGGATATTTAAACTATCTGTATCAGGTAAATCAGAAGAATCATAAAACCAAGAATACATTCTTCATCAATAGTATGCATTACTTGAAAGGAAACAAAATTTCTAGTCTTTTAAGGAAAAATAATCAAATGTCCCTTCAGAATTTGTGGGTTTATAAATGTAACCAAAAGTCTAAAGAAATTCTAAAGACTTTTATAAATTATTCAATATATTTAAAATACTTATTTTTTGAAAAATGATATGAAATATATGTATTAAGAAATTCAAATGGTCTGGTCTCATTTAAAGTTTAATTTAATAATATGATCAAATAAAAATAAATACTATTAAATAAATTAAATAAATACTATTAAGTCAATGAGCACTTAAATTCATTCTGTGAAACCTAATAAAAGGCATAATATGGCTATTCTAAAAGAAGGTAGATGTTCAGGACATGGAATGTGGATAATGGAAAAATGTAGACATAGAAAAATGAGAAAATAAAAGAATAAAAGAAATTGGAATCTGTCAGATGAAGCACAAATGGCTAAGTTTATTAAAGACAGCTGTTAACAAATTTATTCTTTTACCTACACTGAGATGCTCAAATAGAAGAAGCTCTATGGCTAGCTTATAACCATATCTGAATGTTCATAGGTCAGAAAAAATGACAAATTCTCCTTTGTGTATTATGCCTGATTCTCATCTTTATTCATATAATACCACTATGCCCAGTCAAATATTCCATTCAAATCTTTGATTTCTTTCTTCCTTTTCCCACTTGAAATCTTCACTCTATCTGGTGTTTTCTAAAATCACATTCAGCTCTGAATTAGCTCTTCTCTGAATTCTTATGATCCTGAAAATATAATTTATATGAGAAACATTTTCTGAGTTTCTCTTATTTATCTGTTGACAAAGCCAAGAAAGGACAAATTATATTTACTACATTTTCTTATTCAACCTTTACAATAGTCTACAGATGAAAGAAAATGAGATTCAGATGGACTAAATAACTTGCCCTCTCCTCATACAGATGTTAAGAAGCAAAACATCATTCAGAGACTCATTACCCATAGATTCCCAACTATCACCCCTGAAGCCTTGAATTTAGTAGGTATAGTTTTAACAAGGTCACTTAGAGATTCTGACATACTGCCAGCTTTGGAAAACCGTGCGCACGTGTGTGTGTGTGTGTGTGTGTGTGTGTGTGTGTGTGTGTGTGTGTGTGTGTGTGTGTGTATGTGTGTGTGTGTGTGTGTGTGTCTGTGTCTGTGTGTCTGTGTGTATGTGTGTCACTGGGCATTGAAACCAGGGCCTTCTCCATGCCAGGCACAACCTGTACCACTGTGCTGCACCCCAACCCTGGTTTGGAAAACTTGAAGGCCTTGCTTTGTTAAGTTCTTCCTTGTGATGGAAGGCTGAGAAGATAGAGCCCTGTGGCCTATGAGAGAAGGTGCAAATACTGGGAGGACAATGAACTGAGACTATATTCTGGGCTGTTTGGCTCAGACTCTGTGTGTATGAGACTGTGCTAAGCCCAGTTGCTGGCAAGGCATACTCTCTGAATGGAATTATCTGTGGCTTACTAGAATATAAAAAACCCAGACAAATGCCAAAGAGAGAGCCAGGTTCTCTGGTCCCAGCGGGATGGGATCCGTCCACCTATAACCAGCTATGGTAATAAGTATTAGAGTGATGTAGCTGTACCTTGTTCCACTTGGCCTGACTCACTGGAGTTTAAAAGCAACAGTGTACAATGCTTAGCCCTCTGTGTGCTACCTGGTACACCACTCCTCTTTAAAGAATCTGTCCCAAAGGTGAATAAATGCAGCAGTGGTACTCACTTGACACTATATTGAAAATGAATTATACAACTTGTGGGTGGGGAGGGGAGGGGAAAACAGAGTGAGGAATGGGGTGACATTTTATAACTGCAATCCCTCTGTATATCACCTTTATAATAGCAATAAAAGAAGTAGCAAAACAACAGATGCTAGTGGTTCATGCCTATAATCCTAGCAACGCAGGAGGCTGAGATCCTAGGATCATGGTCAAAGCCACCTAGGTCAGCATAGTCCATGAGACTCTTATCTCCAATTAACCACCAGAAAACTGGAAGTGCAGCTGTGGCTCAAAGTGGTAGAGCAATAGACTTGAGCAAAAGAAAATCTCAGGGACAATGCCCAAGCCCTGAATTTAAGCCCCAGGACTGGCATGCAGGCATAAGCGCGTGCGCGCGCGCATACACACACACACACACACACACACACACACACACACACACACACACACACACACACACACACACACACACACACACACACACACACACACACACACACACACACACACAAAGCATCAGCAGAAACAGCAAAATAATCTTCTGAACTTGGGCCTGCTTGGCCCTGAAGCAATATATCCTCCATCCACAAGCAGATGGTAATTTGGGGAATACAGAGAATTTAATTTATCATGGCTGTTCAGGAAAATGGATTGTATTTCTAACATCACTCACTACTCATAGCACATTTTTCTCCTGCCTTCTCTGAACCATGTCTCACTGAAAACTCTTAACATAATGCTCAGTGATGAACAAGTATAATTACAAAGGTAGTAATGGGAAGGGCATTAGATTTAGGGTCAGAAAGATCTGGGTTTAAATCCTCTTCTCCCATTTACCACGGACAAACCCTCTTAGTATATTTCTTTACCAGTATAATAATAACAAAAATGATTTTAAAACTACAAGATGAAATGTATGTCAAACTACTAACAAAACACTCAGAGCTAGTTTTTCTGTCCCCTTTCAATTTATGTCCCTTCTCAATGTATAAATCTTATATTTCTAATCACACTTCTTCATTTACTGGGTTCCATCACAAAACAAAGTCCATGAATTAGATGTATGCCCTCTAAAGTAAATCTAGTTCACCGTGACCCCTCCAGGCATCTTAATAAAGGATCACTGCTCTTTGCTATTCATTACCTGTGAGCATTAAGGAAATGACATCTTGAAAACAAGTTCAAGAATTCATTATCACATCAAATAATACAGGTTTCACTCTAAGAGGACAAGGAGCTATGAAGGAGATGATGTCTTTTTGTTTCTGTCTGGTTTGTTCCTGTAGTCTAAAATGTCAGATATGTTGCTTCATTTACAAATGATAATAGAGATTAGAACAAAGGGAAAGAATTATTTAAAAAAAGGAAAAACTCTTAAAAGGGTGAGATGGGGGGTAAAATTAACATGTATTTAAGTTGACATTAAGTAAACAAACAAGATGGATGAATTAGAATCCATAGTCATAGTTTGGTGACTAGTTGGAGAAAGAAACAAAAAGTTTATACAGCTGTTTGTTCATGTCACTAAATTTAGAATGAATCTTGAAATCGCGTTTAACATTAAAGACAGTTAATGTAGAGACACAGTATGCAATACAATAGCCATCAGCCATGAGTAATTATTACATTGTATTACAGAGATATAGACAGTATATATTGAGAGGTATATCAAAATACCACAATTCAAAGACCTAGTATGAAATAATCATAATTACTAATATTTTAATTGATTACTTCCTGAAATGATAGGATTTTGAATATATTGTATGAAATAGATTATATTATTAAAATGAATTTCATCAGGTTTTCATATTTTTAGTTACAAATATAGCTTTCATTCGTGGCTTGTATTGCATTTCTACTGGACAGGGCTGTCCTACAGTAAAGACCTAAGCTATGCAGATGTGACAATAAATAACAATTACCCTTTTCAACGCAAAAAGAGAAGACTGAATTTCATTACAAATTCTATTTATGAATTATTTGGTAACAAATATATAGGTGATATTAAACAGTAGGTATTTAGCATGCCACAGTGTTACAATAAACATTTTTATTCTTTAATATTATGTCCCACAGGGATATGATCTAAAGAACTTAGTTCCAAATATAAATATTTATATATGTATAACATATATATATAAATTTTAATGTATAACATAAATTTTAAGTATACATATGACAAGGTAACAGTGGAAATATTAGAGTAGAACATATGTATGTATAAATTTTGAAACCATAGTCAAAAGCAAAAGCCTAAGAAAGCTGAAATTTATCATCTCTTTCCTATCAAACTCTAATACCTTCCTTAAAATCACTTTCTTCACTAACCTCTTTTCATTTCTATCTACATTCCATGTTGTTCGGTATAATTTTATCATTGGAAGATCAGTTAGACTTGTCCCATTCTTATTAAACAACTTCCAATAACTCCTAATGTTCATAACATAAAGATTTCCAGAATGTCTCAAATTACCTTTCCATTCTCACTAATGATGAGATGAGTGGGATATAATGGCTCTCTCTCTCTCTCTCTCTCTCTCTCTCTCTCTCTCAGAAATCAGACAAGTCCATACTAAATTTCCTGGAGGTGTCACTAAAGGCCAAGAGATCACAAGTCTTCGTGGGGGCAAATACAGGCAGTCATGCAGTCAGGGATCCTCTAACATATGGTCTACACACTGCAGGTGAATACTTTGTGATACACATAGATCTGCGACCCTTATTTTATGCATCTGTTGGGAATTCAACAGTTACTTGCCAATTAAAAAATTATGTTTTCTTCCCCCTCCAGATCTTAGGTACTAACAAGGACTCATGTTTTCAACACATGTGGCCTTTTTCATCTACTATGGCCTAGCTCCAAGGGTTCCACCATGGCTTGAAATGCTTCTTTTATTAAAAACAGAAACAAAAAACAAAAACTTGTTTAAAATAATAAGTATTAAGAGCTCAAATTATTGTAATAGTAATAATATATTTAGTAAGTAATAACTGTTCTACTATTATTACTAGCACTACTACTACCAAGAGGCCTTGCTCAGGCTATGTAACTGTGCTACCACTAAGCAACAAACATGTCCAGAGATGTTTTCACTTTCATGCAAATATATGCACAATATGTTTTTAATAGTCAAACCACTAACATTCATACACCACAGACTACTTTATTCACAATCCCACTAATCTAAGTCAATATTTCAACTTTTAGTTCAAGATCCTTCATTTTTAGAATTCTAAATTATAAACACATAAACTCTTGCACACAGTCACCTACAAGGAAGATATAAGAAAAACGAGGCTAGATTATTTCCATTTTCATGATCACTACAATACTTTGTAGAAGATTTTACATATATTTATCCAATTAAATATTTTAGTTGACTGAAATAATGACTCTCCCTGCTCTTTGGTACTTGACCATGAAAGGTTCAAAACTCTGAAGTAAAGATATATTCATACACCACAGTCAAGGTCAAGAAACAAGACAGAATAACAATTAAGAACAAGTAGAAAGTAGATTTTTTTTTAAGGCAGGAAAAGGTAAGCAGGAAAAGGTGAGCAGAAAATCTTCATAAAGAAAAAAATTAGAAGTGGCGCTGTAGCTCAAGTGGTAGAGTGCTCGCCTTGAGCTGAAGAGCTGAGGGACAGCGCCCAGGCCCAGAGGTCACGCCCCACGACTGACCAAAAAAAAAAAAAAAAAAAAAGAAAAAAATTAGAATAAGCTAGAACACACGAATCCCACCTTATTCTTAGGTTTATTACACACAATTTTATATAATCCAAAGAGATTTCAAAAAGAAAAAAAATTGAATTCCAACACATGCATCTGTAAAGCTTGAAGCCCATATCAATGGACAAGTCCATGTTACCAGCAGTTGTGTTTAAATTGTTATTATTATTTTTAATATTCTGACTCTCTACCCTTAGTTTTGTGAAAATGTCTCCCCCCAAATAAGAGTGCTCCAAAGTAAGGTAAAAGTTATGTTAACCTCCCCTAAACTAAAGGGTACATAATTTACTAAATGTAAGTGATAAAGTGAATGTTGTGCATTTTTTGAAAGGAAGCATATTTTTATGAGGGTTAGGGAGCATTCTAGGAAAAAAAATATTAAGCATCTGAAATACAGTATTGAATTCCATGGATACTGAATAGTTGTGGTTTTGCCCCAGTGAAGGTCTCTTGGGAACCAAATACTCATGAATGCAAGGATCTACAGCAGTGGTTAAAATCAGATTCATCTCAGTTTGCAAACTAGTTGAGCAAACCTGGGCAAGTTACTTTTTGTGTCTCTGGGCTTTTTTGTTTGTTTGTTTTGTCTTGTCTTGTCTTTGTTTCAGCTGAGATAATAATGCTCTTTCCCATATAGATTAGTTGTATCTGTGTGTTATATAGGTGAAAGTTGGTTTATTACTCCTGGGTAAGAATATAATATAATATGAACACTATTGCCCTTGCAAGCCTGAGGACAGGCTGCTTTCTGATCTAACCAGAAGCTTACTATTTTACAATAAAAGTTCACCATTATACAGTGGAAATTGAAATAAGTGGTTCCACTTGGTAATGGGAAATGTGTAGGCAGGCAATGGGACAGGCTTCTTATAGCAGCACTAAAGACAGAATTTCATTTGCATTCTTACATTAAGAATGCTTTTTGTTTCAGAAATTCCTCCAAAGGAAATCAAGTGTTTTCAAATGATACTTTCAAAAGAAATAACAATATATTTTAAATGTCAAAGAGTTTGACTATAGCTAAAATTTAATACAAATACTTGATGGGAAAGTAAATTTAATAACATCCTATGCAAATGTATTTCATACATTGCATAAAAACTCTATTTGCAACTTTCTATTAAGATAGATATGTCAGAGTCACAAGAAAATAAAATCTCACTGAGAGTGTCACATACTATAACCAGAATTTTCTTTCAGTACCTCCATCTTAATCCAGTGCATTATTGGTAAGTGATTGGTTAAAAGCATTTAAATCAAGCCTCTGTACTTAAATTTTTTCCATCAATGAAACAATATCCACTTAAAAGATCTGCAATAATTTTATTGTTGAAAAGCAAAAGAGAATAACAGCACAGTAAATTATTTAAAGCATTGCACAGCAAGGTAGAATTCAACCTAGGCTTTAAATAATACAGTCTAAAAGGTGGTAAATAATCACTTAAACATATGTGTGCTCACTTCCATTTGATAGATAAGTGAAATTTTAAAATAGCTGTACATATATTTATCAATGTACATATATTTATCAAAGTGATCTGAAAATATAAAACCTTATTGCATCTAAAAGTATCACAATGTTGATCTCAAATTGTACACAGCCTAGGAGTAGAAAGAAAAAAAGATATCTTCACATGTGGTGGCAGATTTGCTAATATTGCTATTTTTTTAACATAAAATAACTGTAACAATTTACTGATTGTGATTCAACTTAGGGAAAAGAAAACAAAACCTCTACAAGAGTATTAAAGATAAAAGGTGTTGAAACATATGTCAATATGAACTTCAATTTACTTCTTATTAAATATCTTTATCATTTCCTAATTTTAAATGTAACTGTTATTAAAATAACAAAAGTAGAACTAAGTAGTCTGCATTTAAATATTTGAATAAATTAAAGATATACTTCTTTCAACCCAATTCTTTGTGTGAGAGTGCTGAAGAGAAGTTAGCTTATTAGGGATCACCTACCTAGGTCTCAGAATTTAAAAAAAAAACAACTTAGCTAATAATATAAAATATATTGCTGGGGTTTTCCTGCAAGGAGATTGTGATGAATTAAAAATGAGAGAGAAAAAAACAGAACAAGAGAGAGAGATGATCACTACATTTTGTATGAATATTTTCAAATAACACAAGTATCAACTTACAAATCTCTCTAAAATTAAACACTTCTCTTCCAAAAAATTTTGTGTAACAGATTTACCAAAAAAAATCTCCTAAAATAAGGTTAGAAATCCTGGGTCAAATCTATTAAGATTTCTTTAAAATATGTAGCTTGAACTGTTAAATTAGAATTAACATACATCCAAACCATTCTTCTTCTAGATATCTAGTTAAGATAAATATAAATACACACACATATATAAAGACTTGCATAAGAACATTCTAGTAGCATCATTCAAATTAGTGAAAAAGTATAATTCAAATGCCTGATGCAGAGATTATATCTTGTATGATCCCATTTACATGAAAATAGCCATAAAAGACAAATCTATATAGAAAAATCATTAGTTCTCTGAGGTTATATATAGGATTAACTAGGATCTTACTGGAGTTTTAGAAAATGTTTGAGAGCTTATTTGTGTTGATAGTTATACAATTCTGTAAACTTACAAAAAATAATTGAGCTGTACACTTAAGATATATGTCATTTATGACATATAAAATATTTTATGATATATGAACTATGACATAAAAATAACATACTATGATGTGAAAAATTATATTTCATAATATACAAATTTGCATAAAATAAAGTGAAAAGTAATGACCCTAAAATTAAGTACAAATGTCAACACTACTTTGAAGAGTCTTGCTAATCTGTAGCAAGTTTCCATGATGGAAACTGTCTACTCTGAGAACTAAGCCACAGGCCAATCCTCATATAAATTGTTTCTTGCTATTAGAAATTCCAACCCACGAAATAAACTAAATGTATATCCAAATTAGCAGTGCCTAAGAATTTGTAGTGAAAGCAAATAGGTCTTTCTTAGATCACATTCATAAAAATAGAATCTACTAGATTCCTACAGGAAAAGCCCAACTAAAAGCTCACAATTAAAACCAAACAGAATAGGCAAAAATGAAGCACTTAGAATAAAATCCAAGAAAAAGAAAAACAAAAATTTAAATTTAAAGAAATCATAAACAAATGCAATAAAAGTATTCTCAATTGTGAAACAAAAGGGACTTGAATACATAAGCATATAACAAGACTATAAAAAGACAAAACAAGTTTATGAAAATCAGATGAGAATTTCTAGAAAATTATAAATAAATTAATAAATAAAACAGATTATAGGGCAAACTGGATATAGCTTAAGAAAAGCAGTAAACTGGAAGATAGAACTAAAGATCAAATCCATTAGAATACAGAATTGATAATATAAAAAACTTAGCAGGCAAGAAACATAACACAAGAAGGTTTAATATATGACTGAGTGTCACACAAAGACCAGTGAAAAAGGCGATACTTGAGAAAATTATAATGGTATTTTTTTCTAAACTAACTTTAAAAATGAGTTCTAAAGTTCAAGAAGCTTTACAAATTCTAAACATTCCAAAGAAAATGATATAAATAAGGAGATATATATCATCAACACTCAAAGAAAAGGAAAATTTATTACTAGCAAAGGACAGATAATTCCCCTAACATAATTTATACCGAGACAGTAGAATTTCAAAGTACTACAAAAATACTTTCAATTCTTGGGGCTGAGAAGGTGGCTCAGTGGTAGAGCGCTTGCCTTGCATGCCTGAGGCCCTGGGTTCGATTCCTCAGCACCACATAAGCAAAAAGAAAAAAGCCGGAAGTGGCGCTGTGGCTCAAGTGGTAGAGTGCTAGCCTTGAGCTGAAGAGCTGAGGGACAGCGCCCAGGCCCAGGGTTCAGGCCCCACGACCAGACACCCCCCCCCAAAAAAAATACTTTCAATAGTTTAACCCAGTGTGCCTAGTCAAGTACCTAGTTCAAGTACCTAGTTCAATAACATGAGAATAACATGGCAAGCTAAGACAGAATGAAATATAGGGAGAGAAGGTAGTGCTAGAATTGAACCCAAGTCTTATTCATCCTAAACATATTCCTAATCCTAACTAGATATTTTTTGAAAGCATTTTTATATGAAGGGCTCACATATTTCACTTAATAATCAGTTTTTTGTAATTTTTACTTTTTATTTTTTTTAACTGAAAAATAACACTATTGTACCTAATTTAAACAATTTGGTAATAAATTGTGTATTATTTCTTTTTTTAATTTTTTATTGTAAAGATACTATACAGAGGGTTACAGTTACATGAGCAAGGTAATGAGTACACTTCTTATTGAGCATTGTTACTTCCTCCATTGTTTTCCCCCTACCATCCCTTCCCTCCCTACCTTCCCCTAGGTTCTTTTTTTTATTTTTTTATTATTTCTACATAATTTACCTAAGGTATTCATAAAAAGGAAGTTGGAGAATGAAGTCAAATTATTCAATGCAAATGTAAAAATGGAAATAGAAATACTGAGGGGATGTGCGGGGTTGAATTGGGGGAGAATGATAAAAATATGACATTGAAGAAAATGCACTGTACTCAAACTGACATACTGAATTGAAACCCTTTTATACAACTACTTAAAGATTTTTTTAAATAACAGTTGAGAGTTTTCTTTTGCATAAGAAAAAGGGATTCAAAAAAATTAACATATCCAAGTTGCTATGGCTCTAAAGCTTGAAAATCTTTTAACCCAATCTTGAAAGAGGGTAGCCATCAAATCTTCTGGCCTCAAACTTAGAATCAATCAAGTTAGTAGAAAATACTTCTTAATAGCATTTGTTGCACATTATAGTATATTCTTTCACTGTCTTCCCACTAATAATGTATTAGTTCTCAATCCTGATTCCTCATTACCAATCCTAAGGAATTAAATAACAAATATAGTTGCCTTGAAAAATGTTTGTAAAAGTTTTCTTCCATTACATTCGATGCTCTTTAGAGACATACTAAGTGCCGATCTACCTGTCTTTATAACAGTAGTAAACTGTTAATAGGGGGAAATTTTCAATTTTTCATTTTCTTTCCTGTTTTCTGTGTTACTTGGAACCCAGATTGATGTAATAGAAATAGGCAGTATTAATGAGTTTGCTTCCAGGTATTAGCTATTTTTTTCTCTTTCTTTTTAATAAAACAAGAAAATAAAAGGGCTTGTTCCTGACACTGGACTGTTCTGGACTGTGTAACAGAAACCTGGTTGAGGTCAGAACCAGGTGGTATAGCTTAGCCCAGAGACTGAAATAGGAGAGGTTCCAGGATACTTATATGCCATCCTGTCATATGGCCTATATCCTCTGTTTCAATATCTGTTCCTTTCCTCAAAAAAAATTTTTTTTTAAATTTGGTAAGAGAGGCAATAAATATGGTGTGGAGGTGTGGAGGTATGGATGGGTGTTAAATATCTGCTTCTTGATAAACAATCATTTTTAACAGTTAAGGTTAAATTTAAAGCTAATCTAAAAATTGCTGCAGTTGGTAAGGAGCTAACAAGACCTTTTTCCCTTTCTGATTAGACTTTAACTTTTAGTTAACTTCCCAAATCTGTTTCCCAAGAATTCTAAAATGACATTTTGATCACGTTGTTAAGCAACATTGCTTACTGAAACAAAGATGCTTGATCTGTAGATAGCTTCTACCTAGTTTGAGATAGCAATAAATATCTAAAAAGGACACTACTGCACTATATACCTCGTGCAAGTCATTTTGTCCCTGGCCTTAGAACTTGTGAGGATACAAGAATCTGTGCCTCTTTTTTTTTTTTTTGGCCTCCACCCCTCCCCACCCCCAGTCCTAGGGCTTGAACTTAAGGACTGTGCACTGTCCCTGAGCCTTTTTGTGTTCAAGGCTAGTGCTCTACCAACTAAGCCACGGCAGCATTTCTGGCTTTTTCTGAATAGTTTCTTGTGGTACTGGTCTTATGGACTTTCCTGCTTGGGCTCGCTTTGAAAAGTGATCATCCGATCTCAGCCTCTTGAGTAGTTAGGATTATAGGTATGAGCCACCTACTCCTAGCTATCTGTACCTGTTTATCGTTGTAAGATATATTAATGCCTTGGGGTTTGAAGCTTTCAAATTAGGGCAATGCCTGCATACGTCCTACACGGATCTCATTTTCTTGTACTTGAGCTTCCCTCACCTGATGGTCTAGTGGTGGTAGCCCCAATAGAAGTAAATGATGGTTGATGGCGTGACACTGGCCTGCAGAAACCTGCAACTCTCATCTTTCATCCTTCTGAGTACATTATTCCAAGTGTGGTCCATGATCACTCAGCAACTACATATTTAGTTAAATCTAACAAGACCTCATGGTAAGTACCTGAATGCTTATTTTTTTTAATATAAAGGTGACGTACAGAAGGGTTACGGTTGCGTAAGTCAGGTAATGGGTACATTTCTTATTGAACAGCATCACCTCTTCCCTTCTTTTCTCCTAGGTTTTCCCTCTCAATCCCACTCCTCCACAGGTTGTATAGTTCATTTTCAACATCGTGACACTGCCATTTCTTCTAATCGTTTATTTTGTTGCTGTTTACTTTTGAGACAGGGTCTCTCCACTTAGCCTAGCCTGTTTTTGAATTTGTAATCCTCCTTTCTCAGCTTTGAGTGCTGGGAACATATGTGCGAATCCCCAAGGCTAGCTTAAAACAATGTATTTCTAAGACACAAAATCAAGAATAGTTCAACTGATTTACGCATTGAAAAACAGTTCAGAAACTTCATTACAGCTATTCAGTAGTAACTATTTTCCTACTAATTTCTATACCATATAGGTAATTTCTGATCTAGGTTTCTCCCTGACATTAACAGGAAATGTTAGTTGGCACTTGGTCTAAAATTGTTTTCAAGGAAGTGGCGCTGTGGCTCAATTGGTAGAGTGTTCGCCTTGCTTTGAGCTGAAGAGTGCAGTGACAGTGCCCAAGCCCAGAGTTCAAGCCCCACAACCAACAACAAAAAAAATTGTTTTCAAAATTGATCCTGTTCAAGAATATTTTATGCAGATCTACTGAGGAACTGGATCTTACAGGCCAATCTGGGAATGTAAGGTGGGAAGAAGAAAAACACAGTTTGGTAATTAGGACATAATTATCAGTGGATTTGGTGCTATTTGAAATATATTATGTGGACCGACTCCACCTGACTTGTCATGCATGTGATAAAGGGTATATGAAGGAAAGTAAGGCATCAAGAACATCCAAATTTAAGTTGAGTCACAAAGTGAATAGTGATGCCATTTAGAGAGTCAGGAAAGAATAGTAATGGTTATGAACAAGTGAAAAATGTGGTGAAAATAGCATCCTTGTATTCTGCATTTCGATTAACCCAATGAAAAGGAAATAACATTGCAGGGAAATGATGCTTTGAAAATAGTGGCAATATGGATCCAGTTTTATAATCAGTATTACATGCTTAATTCCTTTTACAGGGAGCAGGGAAGAATAAAGATGAAAAATCAGGAAAGGCCAACCACAGCTTTAAGTGTGCAGCAGCACATCATGTGTTAAATTGAAACAACCCTGAAGTTCAACTTTCTTCACTGTTCAAGGAGAAAATCCTTTACTATGTACTTTAGGATAAAGGATTTGCAACTATATGGTGCTTGAGAAATATGCTATTGCTGTAATTTAACTCACTGTATGTGGGCTTCAAGATGCACAGTGGCATTCCAAACCAACTTTTAAAGAAAATTGCATGGAATTTTCAAGACATCAGGAGTGTGCTTAAAAGTTATGCAGAGAAAACGGATTTTTGATAGTTATGAATTACATTTAGTGCTGCCAGATTGTAGGGAACGCTCTTTTTGCCTCAGTATGGCTAGAATTACTGTTGACAAAGTTTTAATTTAAATTTTTAAAGATTTAAATGGAAGAATATAGGTCACTGAATTTTCATTCACTGTGTAAGTATTACTATGGAAAGAAAGAAAGCTTTGTTAGTGAGGGACCAATTTGGGTCCTGTAGTCCATCCTTTCTATAGTAGTTGAGAATTGAGTATGTGTTAGTGAGAATAATTTCACTCACAGTCAGTCAATCAGTGAACTGAACATGCACAGTTAGAAACCTGCCTAACAGAACAGACACTCGGTTCAGAAAATACTATATGCATTTGTGAGACAGACTTGAGTCTACACAAATCATATATTACAATCATAAGCTAGAAGAGATTCTATGTTTCTGGCAGGATGCAGATTTAGATAGATTTGTAATAGTCTAAAAATAAACTATAGCTCCAAAGTCAAATTCTAAACTGGTTTTCCAAGGTTAAAAAATAATAGTAAGGCAAAAAGATCGTAGAGCCTACTACTTATGAAACATGATTTAAAGGGCCTTGCTATACCAAAAAACCTTTAGAAATAAGATTTCTAAATTTAATACTGTATCACAAAGCAACTACTTTAAAAGTATATGGTATGTAGACTATTAAAAATTAATAGCACTTTATTGATTAGAAGTTAAAATTATATTTTATAAACCTAGGGAATTATAATAGATTTCAGATCAATAATGTATCTAGCAAAGATGAAACATGAGCTTGTTAAAAAAGTAATATACAATTTATGTTTGTAGTGTGTGTGGGTCCCTCTTTACTTGTAAGCTGTTTAGTGTCCCATTTGTCATGAAAGGTTCCTAGTACTAGAATCAGTGTGTTGCTTTCTAAAATGATGACTGTAATGGATGATAGTAACCATGAGATATATTTGTGACATATTTCCTAGACTTACTCTGGCCCTAAATATTATGAAATTAAAAAAATATAATAGCAATTTGCAGATGCTTCCATATGGAAAACAGGGAACTAACTTCACAATGGTATATAAAAAAACCAATAATTACTTATACTGGGAAGTACTATGCACCAAAAACTGTCATGAAAGAAATCACAAATTATTTTGTTTTTTCCTCTTCCACTCCCCAAATTATACCAACATTAAATACAGTGAAAACAGGGGTTATACTATGGGGGAGGGATACACAAAGCAAAAAAAAAATCACGTGGTACCTTATAAATATGTTAGAAACAATTTAGAAACAATAGCAAGAAAGAAAAAAACACTTGTGTCCCTATCTTGGGGTTCATTTCACTTAACTTCATCTTATCTGGTGATATGCATTTAGCTTTTGACCTTTTCTACTTGTCCCAGACATATACTAGTTATTACAAATAACAAAATGTTTAACTAGGGATACAGGTTGACCCATTGCAACAATGGCATGTAGAATACACTATGTTGAAAAACAAACTTTTTACAATTGGGGGGGTGGAGGTGGGAGGGAAGGGATGGTAGGGAAAAAAAAACAAAGGAGGAGGCAACAATGCTTGATAAGAAATGTTCTCATTACCTTGCTCATGTAACTGTAACCCCTCTGTACAATATTTTCACAATAAAAACCTTATTAAAAATCGCAAATTATGTACAAATTTTAGCATGCTTCATAAACTCACCTCTCTTCCTGCCATGTAGGAAAATTTTATCAAAGTTCCAAGATAGTGAAAAAAGCATATCAATGAATCTGTTATAAGTTGTAATTTTTTAGAAAGTAAATCATATGCAAACCTTGATTGGAAGGTGTGCCGTAAAGGCAAAGTTGAAAGCAAATGTTTTAGAGGATTTCACCCAATTTCTTATGTAAACCAGAGCAGACGGTCTGATTCTCAACAAAAGCCAAGTACATTCGCCTTAACATAAAATAAGACTGATTGAATTTCAAACACTTCATTTATTTTTTAGAGCTAAAGATTTAAGTTCCTTTTGCTATTCAAGACTGGCAGTTTGAATCTTTATTACTGATACATATATGCACATACATTATAAATGCATGCTATTATAACATATCTGTTACTATAATGTACTTTTTCGAGAGAGAGAGAAAGAAAGAGAGCGCATGTGCACACTCGCGTGTGCGTGCATGCGCATGATACACCTGTGGTGCTGGGGATCATACCTAGGGTCTTTAAGTGCTTTAATGTTGAGATATACAAACTCTCAATCATTTAAAAGGTAATTTATTGTTATAGAAAATAAGCAACTGAAATTTCTTTCTCAAGCATGTTCAAACAGTGTTATTCTAGATGACACTGTCATGACTGGTCCCTGTATGAGCTCCTGAACAGCATCTCTGGGCTTCAGGATTCCACATCCAACTTCCAGATCCTGACTTCAGAGGAATTTCCAAATATACAAATGGGTACACAGATAGGGTATTATTGTGATTCTAAAATCCAGTGGAAGAACAGAAGAATCTTTATGAAAGGAAACAAATTCTTCAAACACATTTTTTTTCTTGGCAAAGCTCCCAGACTTTCTAGAAAACAGATACTAGAAATAAACAAAAGGAAAACTTAAACTAAAAAAGACCTAAGGATAATTAACAATAAGCACAAGACAATCAACCAATAATAGGAAGCTAGTTCTCTATACAATGTTTTCTTCTGCTCCTAGGAATTATTTACTATATGAAAGTGTTTTGGCTAGTAACATTAATTTTATATTACCTTTCGTTTGCTCTTTCTTTTCAAATTTTAAAATTCCCTTTTCTTTGCTCACAATCTGTCATATTTAGTGACAGCCAAGTTGCTCTCAGGCTTCAGCACACATGGAACACTGAGGCACAGAGGCTGGATCAGGCATGACAATTGAGCACTATTGTTTGAAAAGTTGAACAGTTCACATTATTTAATGTCATTCAGATAAACCTTAGAGAAGAAACACGTTTCACAGACAAATTCTAGGTGAGTAAGTCTTAAACCCAAGGGAATGTTATAGAATAAGGGTTAAAATGAACAGCTTAATCTTAAATTAAAAGTATTATTAGTTAGGAAATTAATAAATATGACTTTTACCTCAGAAAAAAAGTTCTATTTAGTATATATATTAGAGTGTAATCATCAAGGGAAACTGTTCAGTTTCACCTAAAGATATGAGATGGAAAGCATTAATCTCTGATCTTACAGATAATGCAATCAAAATACTTGATGAGCTTTAAAAGCTTGATTATCACCTACCTATAACACAGTATTTATTTTGTGCTAGGGATAATCACCTGTTTACTGCTCTTGAGCTGGTCATTTATTGTCAGATCTATTACATATCTATACCCTGAGGAAAAGCAGAACTATACTAGTATTTTACAAACTGTTCTATGTGTTAGTAAGTGATAAAAATCAGTTTAGTCAGAGTCTGACAAGCACTTTAAATGCAGGATGTGTTTCTTACTGGAGGAAAAAGAAGTTTGAAAGCCTCTTAAATGAGAGTATATAAGATCATATAGTTTGAACACTTTTCTATTTGTTTCAAATGGCTGGGTCCAAGAGGTCCAATTTCAATACTTAAATGCAGAAAATTTGAAGCAAACAAAATAAGAAGATAATCCCCAGAAAAATGATGGAGTAGCTAAAATGTAAAACGACTTCTCCTTCCTACTCTTAGCTTTACAAGAAGCAGAAAATGTAGCTGTGGATTAAGACACTGTTGGATAAAAGAATCCTGAAGTTTCTAGTATTATGAGGCATTCTTGAATAAAGGTTCTTTAAAACCCAGGAAGGCTGACTTTGCTGAGGTACAATAGGAAGGTTAGGTCTGTGATAGGATATATAATGGTGCTTAGGCTGGAGTTTTAAGCAGAAAATAATGTAAGATTCATAGTACAAAACAGACAGAAAAACTGATTCAAAGGAACCAGAGGCTTTGGATGATCCAAGGCCTTTAACATGAGGTACATAAGAAAAGCCTGGTATATCTTGCTATAATGAAGACCATATGAACAGAAGATAGGAGCCAATAGAGTGAAGTTTAAAAAATATTAAATGATTGCCAAAAATAATTTAAATAAAAATTGCTAAAAATAACTGCTAATATTAAAAACCATAACTAACAACAATTTCACATTGGTCATCTTTGAAGTTTTAAACAAAGCAGGGTAATATTTTAAAGCTAATATATAAAGATAAACAATCATGTATTATTCTTTCTTATCTTTTCTATGTCAGTTGAAGTCAGGTAAGCCAAGATTAAAAGAAAGTAATTGTTTATATAAGGAAGCCCAGAGAGTAAATTTAAAGAAAGAGATCTCTTCTGGACACCTTT
Source organism: Dipodomys spectabilis (assembly GCF_019054845.1). Classification (NCBI taxonomy): domain Eukaryota; kingdom Metazoa; phylum Chordata; class Mammalia; order Rodentia; family Heteromyidae; genus Dipodomys; species Dipodomys spectabilis. The sequence continues at coordinate 1,062,036 of NW_024870824.1, forward strand.
CCCCTATCATGTTAGTGAATATGAAGATGTTAAGTCTGATCAGATATAAGTATGCAGTAACAAAAGTCACTTCAATGTTTAAGTTATGTTAAATTTTATTGTTACTATCACTTCTAATTGAAAAGTTGGTGTTTATGGATATTTGTTTACTTTTGGCTCCTTGTTTTCTTTCCAAAGAAATCAGATCTCATAGGTCAAATTGACAACCAATAAATAGTAGATTAAGTCAAACATTATCTGGAACAATAAAATTATCTTGCATAGTAGGAAAGTCCAAAAGAGAGCACTAGAAGGAGGAGGAAGGGATGTGGTTTAATGCTTTAGAAGGAAAAGATGTAGCTCTTGTTTTTTTTTCCCCCTCCCTTTTTATTCCTGCTGTTCATGGTATTTCAAAAAATGAGTCCAAAAGCTAAAGTGAACAGGAGGCAGAATACAAAGCCACACTGAAGAGAGGTTCAATTTGATTTCTTACCAGAGAGGCTTTCTTCAGAGAAAAAGAAGTTAATGGGAAGTGAAGCACCAAGGAATGGGAACTTCTGAGTTCACGTTTAAAGAACTTAAAAAGAGAACTACAATGACACAATTATGTATCTCTAATCATGTACATGTTAAAAAAAAGTGTCATGTAAATCAGTTGAAAATGACCACTTAAAGGAAGAAATAATGTTTATATGAAAAGCAATGAAATTTGAGTAGTTAACTGTAGTGGGAAGATTTGGGTTCTCATTTTGATAATTTGTCTAAAAGAAATAATAGATCTTCTTTCATGAGTTTGCTTAATAATTTTAAAAGAAAATGTAAGAGTAAATAATGAAGAACTATATAAAAATTTGAAAATATTGGGAGGAGTATGGGAAGGGGAAATAAAAGAGGAGGCAACAATGCTTGATAAGAAATGTACTCGTGGGGGCTGGGGAAGGATGGGAAGGGATGGAAAGGGAAAACAAAGGAGGAGGCTACAATGCTTGATAAGAAATGTATTCATTATCTTACCCATGTAATTGTAACCCCTCTGTACAGTATTTTCACAATAAAAAAAATTTAAAAAAAAGAAATGTACTCGTTATCTTGCCCATGTAATTGTAACTCCTCTGTGTGGTATTCTCACAATTAAAAATAAATAAATAAATTTGAAAATATTAAGAAAGTATTTGTTGAAACACATGTGGTATAAATAATAGTTTTTAATAATAAATACTCTAAGCACATTACTTATCTGTAAGTGGTTTTGTAAGAAACAATCTTTCTATTGAATATTAATTCACAAACTACATGAAGCAGGCCCAAGTTTTACAATGTAAGCGCAAAGGTTAACAGACTGGAATTGAAGTGGGATATTAAAAGGAATTAGATAATGTCCATAGAAAAATCTTCAATAAATATTACTTGGTATATTATTATTATGAACATTACATCGGACATGTTCACAGTTGAACCAAATAGTGATTTAGTAGTTATAACCCAAAGTAGTGTTTCATTTTATATACTATATGTTAAGTGAAGTTGTTGCCATGGGAAGAGTGAAGATAGGAAAAGTTGCAAGAAAAATTGGCACTTACCCTGAATTTTCAACTAGAATATTTTCATAAGGTTTCTTCAAAACTTGCCTGTGTGTTCATGTAATCATTTTGGATGGTTTCTGTTCTTTCTTTAGATTAACCAATGCATACAAACTCTTCCATTCAGACACCTGTTCTTGCTTTGAGCCTTTCCTAGCATTGAACTACCTCAGATGCCCTTTCTTTTGTACTCTCCTGCTGCCTCTTCCATAAATCTTTCCCAAAACTATTGCAATAGTTTTGTTCTCTCTTGGGTCTCTGTATCTTAGATAGCTTCTTTAAATTGATACTGGTATATTGTTAATACGATTTTAAAAATCTCATTTTCTTTTTTTAACAAAGGAGTATCTATCTCTCATCTGTCTATCTCTGTATTTTCCTTATCATTCACTCAGAGTATACACCAAATTAACAATTTTGGCTAAAACAAAAAATAAAACCACTACATAATACAGTTCAGGGTTAGTAAAGAATTTAAAGATCATATAGGTCAATTCTTTCTCCAATGTGAATCTTTCAAGTAATTTCTTCTAAGACTACTAGAAATACAGCATTTTAAAGGAAATGCAAATCAAAATAACTTTGAGATTTTACCTCACCATAGTCAGAATGGGCTATCATTGAGAAAAGAAACAGTTACAAATGCTGGTGAGGAGGTGACCAACGGGAACTCTAATATAGTGTTGGTGGGAATGTAAACTTGTTCAGCCACTCTGGAAAGCAGTGTGGAGGTTACTCAAAAAATTAAACAAAGAGCTATACTAGTATCCAGCAATTGCACTCCTGGGCATTATCTTAAAAGATTACAAGGCAGGCTACAGTAAAACCATCAGTACCACCATGTTTACTGCAAGACTATTCACCAAAGCCAAGGTATAGAATCAGCCCAGATGCTCCTCAGTGGACAAATGAATCAAGAAAATGTGATACACACACACACACATGCGCACACACCCACACAATGGAATTTTACTCATCCATTATTAAGAATGAAATTGCACCATTTGTAAAGAAATGGAAAGACCTAGAAAAAATTGTGGTAAGTGAAGTAAGTCTGGCCCAGAGAGACAAAGGCTGCATGTTTTCCATTGTCACGTGGAGGCCAGCTCTAGCTTGTAAGTTTATAAGTAAACATGTGGAGTGATATGCCAATTATACAAATGTATTAACTGAAATGCAGCAGATTCAAGGATGAATTCAAATAGTAAAATTCCTTAAAAAGGCAAAGTAAAAATTCAGTGCAATAAAACACCAGGAAGTGGATACTTGAAAGGGGTGAGGTGGGATTAAAAGGAATGGAGTGAACAAATGAAGAATGAAGTCAAGAATCCAATGTATATCCTATAAAATTAAGAAGAGTGAGGGAAGGGTGGGGAGGAGAGGGATGGGTGAGAATGTTGAAAGGGGTGAGCAATTCCTTTGTACAACTATTTCACAATTTAAAAAAACAAAACAAAAAAAAATAAAATAAAAAATTAATTTGGCAGCCAGGTAACTGTGGCTCATGCCTGTATTCCTAGCTACTTTGGGGGCAAAGATCTGAGAACCTCAGTTTGAAGCCAGCCTAACCACGGAAGTCCAGAAGACTTTTACCTCCTAATAATCACCAAAAAGCTGCAACTGGAAGTGTGGCTTAAGTGGCAGAGCACTAGCCTTGAGCAAAAGAGCAAAAGAGCTGAGGAACAGCACCCAGGCCATGTATTCAAGTCCCAGCCCCTCCCCCCCCACATCTATATTGGTATTCAAAATATTATTGTTCCATTTAAATTTACTCATCACTATTACAATGCTGACAATGATCAATCATGATTCTCTTTGTACTATTACATAATACATGAAAACAAATGATAATTCAAGAAAGGCTAAAAGTAACTGAAAAAAGGCGAGTTGGAGGGTTATTATTTTAAGCAACAACTAAGTTAAAGTGTGAAAAATTGGTACTTGTTTATAAAAAGTTAATTTGGAAAAACAGTATATATGTGCTTGGAGATTTAAGAAACACATAGAAAAAGGTCCATTTATCATTTAAATATGTTAGGATGTTTCTTAATTTTCTTAATTAACATTGACAAACTGTACAAGAAGGTTTTATTTTAACAAATTTACTATAAACAATGTTTATTTGATCACAATTACCCTTCTACCTTTCTCAAAATCCATTTATGAAGATAGAGTTAATTTTGACATCAGTACACTAATATTTTTGAAGGAACAAAGAGTCTATAAGCATTGTTTAATCTCTTATTTCAAGGTTACATAGTTGAGGTCTTTGGGTGTCTAGGAAATATGCAAGAGAACCAACAATTTATTTGCTGTTGAGCAAGGAAAAGTATTTTTAAAAACTTTATAGCCAGATACAGGTGGCTCACACTTGTAATCCTAACTACTCAGGAAGCTAAGATCTGAGGATTGTGGTTTGAAGCCAGACTGGATAGGAAAGTCCACAACAATCTTATCTTCAATTAGTCAGCAAAAAGTCAGAAGTGCAGCTGTGACTCAAGAGGTAGAGTGCTAGCATTGAGCAAAAAAAGCTAAGGGCAGTTACTAAACACCGAGCTCAAGCCCGAGGACCAGCAGACACATATAAGCACAAAAAGGTGCTTTAAAATATATAATAACAATTTTTGGGCTCAGTGGTAGTGCACTTGCCTTGCATGCATGAGGCCCTAGGTTCGATTCCTCAGTACCACATAAGCCGGGGAAAAAAAAGCCTGAATTGGTGCTGTGGCTCAAGTGGTAGAACGTTAGCCTTGAGTTGAAGAGCTGAGGGACAGCACCCAGGCCCACAGTTCAGGCCCACGACCGTCCCCCCCCCCCCCCAAAAAAAACAAAAAAATAACAATTTTACATATATATAATATGTAATAACAATTTTTAGTGCAACATGTCCATTACTGAAAAGTAAAAAAAAAATCAAAAGATTTGTTAAATATAATAGTATGGGGGAAAAAAGAAATAGAAGCAGAAAGAAGTAACTTTTAAGATGGATATGGAAAAAAGGGAAATTTCAACAGATTTAGCAATGTACTAGTATTTTGTAGGAAACAAGAAAAGCTATCTGTATTTAATAGAATGAAGTACAGAAAGTATGAATAACCAAGAGTAAACTGGAAGATATTCTTTTATACTTGCAAATATATGTTCTCAAACTCTTCTCTGCTATTTTATAAGTATTGCAGTTATTCCTGGATAAAAAAAAGTTGAATCTCACACAGCAATCTTGGAACAGTTTAAAATACAATTGGGAAGCAAAACAAAAATGAAAGTGATAAACAAATAATCTTGTTTCAAATAAAACCTCATTGTACATAATACATGTGTAATAATATGAAAATAAGATGATATAATAAGGAGCAAAATTATTTTGGTATAAGAATTTCATTGAATAATTTATATAGTGATTTGGCAAGAAAGGAGACGCATTCTTGATAGGGTGAAAGCCATTACGCTTCCTCAAATTTCATTTGTTCATTTATTTGCTTTGCTTTCATAATGTAGCTGAGATTCTAATTTAACTCATAGCTAAAGAGGTCCAGTATCATAAGAAAAGGTAGGGAATATTCAGTCCATTGATCTCTCTTAGAGGTAGAAGGTTAATCAAACTCGGGTGGTGAAGCATTTGTTACGCCAAAGTAGACTGATTTCCCAAGGCTACTCTGCCATTCTTATGAGAAAGAAGGGGATGCATTATTTTCCCCTAAATAAACAGGTTAGCCATATCTTCTCAAACCTACCAGAATATAGAAATTATGTTTCTCCTGCCTCTACAATAGGGCCTGTGATTGTTTAATCAATATTTTTGATAAAATGAACATGTATCCTGCTATGGACACAGTGACCTCCATGACTCGGGAGACCTTTTGTCAAGAGAAATCCAAAAGTTATGTGCCAAACCTTGCTGTTACGTTAAAAAAAAACAAACTTCCAGATCAACAGAGAAGCACTGTATCTAAAAGTATACTGTGTAGATAAAAACAGACCAAGGAAAACAGCCCAAGGGCCATGGAAGTGAAGAGGACTATGACGCATAGTAGACAAAGAGTCTTTGGGAGGGGGATGTAGCTCCATGGTACAGCATTTTTCTAGTAAGCACAAGGCCTTCACTTTGATCACCATCATGGCACAAATAAAACAGTGAGTCTTTGGGTTGTTAGTAACCTTGTCAGCCCCCAAACAATAATGTTAGTAGTTGAATGCTTATAGCCCTCTTCAATTAAAGACTATTTGACAAATTGTAAAGGGAAACAAAAAGGTATCTCTAGAGTGTATTTCTAAGGCCCCTCTGGACTGGTAAAGTAAAAAGAAATATGCTAACAACCCAGAAGTAACCCCAGTCCCTTTTAAAGCTGGCCCCTGACAGCTGGGTCACACTGGAAAAATTTACTATAGAAACACTAATGGAGAGAAGTGCTTTAGTCATTCATCCCATTTTATCATGTGAAGTGCCATGCTGCCCAAGAACAAGACTAGTTCTGATCTCCATAAACTTAAACAATACAGACTGATTTCAACTCAATATTTTTCTGACTAAAAAGGCTAGGTTTTCTGAAGGAGAAGTTTTTTTAAGTTTTTAAAGGAAAATAAAAAATGTAGACTATAAACTATGAAATAACAAATTACCCACGAAACAGGAAAACTAAGAGCAACCAAGAAAAGAACTATAAAAGAAGAGAAGGGAATCAAACTCAAGACAGGGAGGTTAAATTCAAGATTTTAGACTTCTTACGCCAAATGTTGTGTAATACCTGCATCCCAGTGCTGGGGAAGCTGAGTAAGGAGGACCAAAAGTTTAAAACTAGCATGGCCTCAAATGTTATACAAAGTCTACAACAATAACACCAAAGAAAGTTTTAAAAATTCTTGTTACATCTTTCTCTTCTCTACTGGGTCTGGAAGTCAACAAGGCAAGTAAAGATTAACATTGTTCCAACTTCTAAATAATAATGTTCACAAATGGAATGGCTACATTTGCAGGAGATGAGGGCTAATCCTGTGAGACAAACTAAGACAAAGACAGAGAGAAAGAGGGAGAGAGAGATTCTGTCATTATACAGTAGAATTGTCCATTAGCATCCACTGTGCCCTCATATGCCATGCACAGATCTTATATATTCATTACCTTATGTGACAGATATTAACTGATGGCATAATAGAAGAAAAAGACAGAAAGGAAGAGGTTAAGTAGTTGCTCTAAATAGCAAAGAAAACAAAAGGAAAAACTAGAATTTTAATTTCTAAGTTTGTATTTCCCCACCATACTGCCTAAAACATACATTTGTTCAGTGACAGAAAAGTAACAATATTAAGTATCTCTTCTGGGAGAAATTTCCCTGAATTATTGATTTGATTACAATGGCTATCCTTTTCCAGAAAAGATCTAGGGTCAATATGGAGAGTTGTAAGACTACTAGCATGAAAGTTTTCTTCATGACAACTATATCATATATCAATTGTAATAAATATAAATTCGTAACTTGGCCAGGTATTGCTAAGTACTATAATACCACACTTAACACCTATGGGAATCAAGATAAAGATGACAAATGGTGAGATGCTGTTTCTGAATTAATAAATTAAATAAATTCTCAAAATTTTTCACATGCTATACATGTATAGAAATGTGTATATGTATAGAGCTTCCCTATGACCCAGCAATCCCACTTTTGGGTATTTACCCAAAGGATCACAACCAGGGCCATTCTAAAACTACTAGCACACCTATGTTTATCGCAGCATTATTCACCATAGCTAAGATATGAAACCAACCCATATGCCCTTCAGTAGATGAATGGATCAAGAAAATGTGGTGTACACACACACACATACACACACACACACAATGGAATTCTATGCCTCCTTCAGAAAGAATGAGACCACCTCATTTGTTAGGAAATGGAAAGACTTGGAAAAAATTATATTAAGTGAAGTAAGCCAGGCCCAAAGAAAAACAACTCCCATGATTTCCCTTATTTGCAATAACTATTATGTGTCTAGGACAAACAGAAAAGATCAAAAGCTATGTATATATGACCATATAAGATGATGCTAAGCAAAATGAACCCCAAGATAGGGACACGAGTTTTATCTTTCTTGCTGTTGTTTTTAATGCACTTATAATGTACTGTATGATATTTTCTGTTTCTTTTGTATGTTCTTCTCCCATGGTATAACCCTTGTTTTCACTGTATTTGATTCCGGTGCTCTCCATCTTATATATACATTTTTCTAATTTTGGGAGGGGAAGGGAAATAACAAAAAGCTGAAATATACAAGACACTACATTGAAAGTGATCTTTACAACTTCGGGGGGGGACGTGGGTGGAGGGAGAAGTTGGGGAGGTCAGAAGGGAAAGGATGGTAGGGGAAAAACAAAGAAGGGGATCACAATGCTTGGTAGGAAGTGTACTCATTACTTTACTCATGTAACTGTAACCCCTTTCTTTACAATAAAAAAATATGTATTAAAAAAGAAAATAGAAATGTGTGTATGTATATATGTAAATGTATATATGCATAGTACCACACATAAACATACCGTACCATATATACACACATAGTACCATATATATACTCAGTATCACAGAAAAGGGGAGAACTGGCCAACTTGAACATGAGTAAAGCAATAGGAAGCAGAAATATAGTCTAGTAATTTGAAGGATAAAAGCCCACATGTTAGGCATACAATATAATTTACTGATTTCAATAATGAAACATTCTGTAGGATATCTGTCTACTTACCAAGTTAAAGAAGGATCACTATATTCCTTGGAAATTAAAATTAACATAGGGTAAGAGAAAAAAGGTAGCCTCTCTTAGCAGAACTGCAACCTTCACTGGCATGCTGTTTCTCTGGTATTGTAGAATAATCTTTTTGCTGTCTTTTTTAAAAAAAGTTACTCTACTCATAAATTACTGCCAGTATACTAAAAAAAATGAGTTGAACCAAACTTTCAGTAATTTGCTTTCACTTTACAATCACAAGCAATTATAGTATGTTCTTAGAACTTATTGACCTCTTTTTCTCTCTTCCTCATGAACATTTTGAGTACCTCAAACCTAAGGAAAGAAGAAAGATAGAAGATGCAAAGTAGAAAGCTTGAAGGCTGGAGAGACTGAGGTACAAGAAAAATCATGACTGATCTCTCATAACTATGGATGGTGCATCCTGAAAATATTCCCACAATTCCTCTCCAGTGGACTAGCTCAGGTTGTTCTCAACTTTGGTTGACATGACTATCACTTAGGCAGGAGCCCTAGTACTTAGAAATGCAGATTTAAGTAATCTTGGATATAGTGCTATAGTGCATTCATGTGAAATAGAAGATCTCCAATTTTTCCTGATGCTTACATGGGGTATGCAACATATTTTCACCATACCAAAATAAAACTCCAAATATCTCAAAATACTGCAACATAAGAATGCCACAAAACAATAGTAACTATATGTAACTAAAAACAACAACTATAACAAGAATCACACACACACACACACACACACACACACACACACACACATACACACACTCACACACACACCCTTTTTTAATAAAGGAAAGCAGGTAATAAGTTTTTAGTGAATATTACTAGACTGAGTAGTAATTACAAAAACAAGCAGTAAATCTATATTTTACAAATGAGGAAACTAAGCCAAAGACACGTGAAGGAACTTCACGAACAGGAATAAAGAACAAAGCCAGGTTGTTACCACAAATCCACTACATGTTCAAAGATTTTTCTCTTTTCCATATTGTCTAGAACATTCTTTGCATTTGCTAACTTAACAGCTATGTGCTGGGTGCTAGCTTTGTTATGTGTCAAAATTTATCTGTACCTCCAAAACAAACTGCAACTTTAGGGACATTTTTCATTGCACAGTCTCAGAAGAGCTCATGAAAAAAGAAAAGGGACTTAATTTATTGCCCTTGATCACCTGCAGTGACTAGGTAAAGAGGAAAAACATACAAGAATAGAAATGCAGTTATGAAATTTCTGTTAAAGACCTGAATGCCAGGTAAAAAAAAGTCTGTAATAAATGCTAGTACTAGTTAATCAACAAATTCAGATGTGCATACATATTCTCAATATGCCCTATGTTGGGCAGAGAAAACAGAGTGATAATGAAGGTTTTAAAGAGAAACTGTAACTAGATTGCAAAAATGGGATTAAAAAAGAACAAGGCAAGAAAAACAATACATTAAAATTCTACAAGGTAGAATTAGGAAAAAATTAACACAGGAATGTTATGAATAAATTCATCAAAGGTGGATTTATCATTCTCAAAAATTTAACTTTGAAAATTAGCTAGGGATGTTTTAAATATAAAAGTTTTACATTTATTGGTTTGTGAAGCTAAAAATTAAATCCACAGCCTTGGATATGCTAGGTCAGTAGCCTACCATTTAGCTACATATCCAATTCAACATTTTTTTTTAAATTATAGCTTTAGTAGTTTTCCTAAATGATGAGTTTAGTAGCTTTTAAAATACAAATCCCTGATCCAGGGCAGATGGCAAGCATGACATCATAGGATAGAAGACATTAGTATATGTCAAAACTAATAGAAAAAAAAGAATAATGGAATTTTAATTTTCTTCAAAGTAGAAAGCATTTATCAACTTTAAACAAATAAAAAATTACAAAAGGGAAAAAGAATCATTTCAGACTTTTATAATTCAAAATACCTGGTTAAAACTGTATTTTGACTAAAATATATAAATTGCTAAGAAAAATAAAAGCTGAACAAGTATAAGCTAGGTTATTTTATTACTACAATAGGATATTATATATTTTCATAATATCTTGCTTTTCTCCAATTTAAAAGGATATCGAAACAAGATAATTTAAAATGTTACAAACAATGAGATGTGCAAGACACTATGTTGAAAATGAACTTTACAACTTTCGGGGGGAGGGAGGCAGGAGTTGGACAGGTAGGGAGGGATGGGGTGGTAGGGGAAAAACAAAGGAGGAGGTAACAATGCTCCATAGGAAATGTACTCATTACCTTACTTATGTAATTGTAACTCCTCTGTACAGTATCTTTACAATAAAAAATACATGCAAAAAATAAAATGTTATAAACAAATGCATACCCTTTCCTTACCACAGATCTAAATATGGACATCTCTATTACTTAAAAAAAATTAAAGCACTAAGAAGGCTGGCCTTTAAAGTGTCAGTAGAAATACATTTGATATGATATTAAAGTTGGCAGATATACTCAGTTTAATAATTTCCTCAGTTATGTTCATTTGTTTATTTATATTTAATTGGCCAGAAATTTTTCACTTGTATCCATACCTTTTTTTCCTATATGAGTGTATTTGCATGTGTGTGTTTATGTGTGTGCATGTGTAATTACATGAACAATGAACTGATATACACATTCATTTTACTCTGGTTCTTAAATCCCAATTTCTCTGCCATTTTGAGGGGAAGTTGCATCATAATTAGTGTAAATGAACAGAAATGGTCTGTATAAGATAATTCCTCTTCTAAGAAAAACCTTTAATGATTTAATAGCCCTTTATTTTTGAAAATGGCTCATTACATACCATAATCTGTGATTTTACAGGACACCAAATACAGCTCTTTCAGGTTTTGTCCTTCCTTTGCAATGACCTCCACACACCTGAAACACACACAAAAAAGTGTTGAGTTATACTAATGCATTTTAAGTTAAATTAGCAATGGTCTGGCCATAAATATAACAGGAAGAGGTCAGTAGATGATGAATGCCACAGCTCTCTTCTTTCAACAAACCTCTTTCAAGGTGTTTCAGGAAAAGTATTATATTCCCTGCTTTAAACTTAAGTGCTCTAATTCCTAAGTGGCTTTAATCAAATACGTGTATGGCCAGGGCACCTTTAAAAATGACAGATGAAAAAAAGAATGGTCCTATAAGATTACTGATATATTCGGTTACAAAGACAAGTAAACATGTGCTGTGTGAAAGATGGCATTTATATAAAAGTAACTGTAATTCAACTATAAAATATTTTTTAGTGGTTATTATAAATATATAGTGATATTGTTTTAGCGCAATTACTAATGTTGAAGTTTGATAACAAAAACTGCACAGTTTACATAAAATGCTATTCACCATGAAACAAAAAATGTCTTAAAAATCTTTAACTTATAGAAGGGATAAATCTGCACATACCAAAGTAGCTTTTTGTTTAAAATGCTTTATTTTTAATAAATTAAGTGAATTATTGTGTGAGTTTAGGGCTTTTAATAATCAGGCAAATACATATGATTAAAATCATGTCTAATTTTTATTGAAGAAAAAAATACTGTTTTGGATAGTAATTTTGTTCTAACAGCCCTGGGAGAATTGTAACAATTCAAATAATTTTTTAATAATGATTAGCAATATTATCCATTATGTAGCTCAGTTCCCTATTATATTACAAAAACTTTCACAGTCAAAGTGACATATAGGCATATGCTCCCTTCAGTGCAGTCTCTATCTTAATCCTTATAAACAACAGTTAAGTAAAAGGGTAAAAGCAAACAAGAGTCATTAACCTTTTCTAGGAAGTAAGGATCAAGTAATTTGATACCTGTGTGTATAATCCATCAAAAATTACTCATTATCCATCTTTGTCTTTAAGACATTTCATTTACTGCTTGGCTTATTTGTAGAAATCTTCATAAAATGTCAGAAATTTTATACAATTTTACTTCACAAAATTCATTATTGAAGGTTAAGTTAGTTATAGCAAAGATACATTTTTCTTTCAAAGTATTTTTATAGAATTTTGTTTAATAGAATGATAAACATCTCATGTTCTCAGAAAAAAAACACAAGCTCTTATTTGGAAATTCTTTTTTTAAAAGAGATTAATGATAAAAAGTGTATAAGCTTTAGCATGACTACAACAAACATAAACCCTTAAAATAGTATGTAATACAATTGTGATTGATACAGATTATTTAAAAGGACATTTTAAAACCTAATTCCATGTTATTTGACTTTGATGTAACATTTTAAAAAATTCTCTTAAAAACACAGCTAAAGGAAAAAATAAAATGTTATAGACAATAGCCATTTTTATATATGATTTCAAAGCCAGTTTAAAATGCTAAGAATCAAAATAAAGGTCTATATGATGGCCAAAAAAACTAAATAATTTAAGTCACTTAATATAAATGTTTAGAATAGTGTAAAAACAGTAGATGAATGGATCAAGAAGATGTGGTATATATACACAATGGAATTCTATGCCTCCATCAGAAAGAATGACATTTCCCCATTTGTTAGGAAATGGAAAGACTTGGAAAAAATTATATTAAGTGAAGTAAGCCAGGCCCAAAGAAACATAGGTCCCATGGTTTCCCTTATTTGCAATATCTAGTATAGGTATGAGTCAAGTGGAAAAAGTCAGAGAATGTGATGTTAGGAAAACGAACCCTCAAATATGTATTTTAATGTTTTTGTTTCTTTCATGCATGTGTTTCTAACGCATTTATAAGATTATTTCTTTGTTGCTTTGTATGTCCCTCCCCCACAGTGTAACCCCCGCTTTCACTATATTTGATGTCAGTATAACATGTGGAGGAGATGGGGACAAACAAGTCGTTTAAGGATTCAGGTGGACCTGTTGCAACAATGAGAAGTACAAAATGTCATGTCAAAACCAGCTTTACAATGTCGTGGGGGGGGGGGGGAGGGGGAGGGGAGTATGATTGGGTGGGGGGGAGGGGGGAGGCTGGGAAGGGAGGTGAAGGGAAAACAAAGGAGGAGGCTGCAATGCTTGGTAAGAAATGTATGTATGCATTTTCCTGCCCATGTAATTGTAACCCCTCTGTACAGTATTTTCTCAAATAAAATAAAATAAAATTAAAACAAAAAAAGAATAGTGTAAAAACACTGACCACTTCCTGCAAGATGAGAGACACATCTCACTGTTCTTATTATTTACCAAATCCAATATTCTGTGGTGACCACCAAAAAAACTAGCAATTTTATTTTATTCTTACATTGAATTCAAGTAGTGTGAAATTCTGTTTTTATATTTGCTTGGAGAAAAATTTTAAACAAATGTAATCATCTATTTGTATTTCTTTTTTAAAACTAGATATTCTATATGTTACAAAGCACATATCAACACTAAAGATATACAGACAAAGCTACACACAGCATATAATACAAATCAGTTTTACTGTACAAGCTAAATCAAATGTGGTTTCATAGGCAAAAAGAACTGATATTGATATTAAATAAGACAATCACTAGATGACAATTGTCCCCAAATTTAATGAAGCCATGGGCATCAAGTTTCTTTCATGACGGAGAAAATTTCAGGAAGTATAGATGATTATGAACAGATATTATAAGGATTATGTAGTTGGCTCAAAGTGATAGCGCATCATTAAGAAGTTTTAAGCACTTTATTCACGAAGAAAGGCAGAAGAAATATAAAACTATTTTCCTTTTCCATAGGATCATATAAGAGTTTTGCTCTATTTTTGAAAGTTCACTTACAAAGGCATTCCCAAATAATTTAACTCTCCTGTAATCATAGCCGATGTGTTAAAGATATGCACATCATAGAATTACTGAAATAAAATAATTCATGATTAAAAATCCTATTCCTTGGGAAATATGCAGCAAAATTTAATTTTTTATCATTCATGGTTATGATATTATTTGAAGAGAAAAATTCCAAGTTCTGTAAACTGAAACTTTTAACATATTAAAACATAAAACTGAGTGGCTGATGTTATAGGTAAAAATAGCTTTTTTTTTAAGACTTTAAAATGGAAGTGGTTTGTGTTACCCTGCTACTGCCAACTGATGAAAATGGAATACTACCTGATATCACCGGCTACTAATGGAAGCCTTATCTTTCATCTAGGTTGTTTCTCAGGCAGCATGTGGTGATAGCGGGTCATGATGAGAGACCATAGGAGGTAACTGTCCTTTTCTCCTGAAATTTTTAGACTATATTCCAGAATATATTATAGTACACTTGCAGAACACACACAAAAAAGTCCATGAACCACATTTACTCTTTTTACAATCTTGGCTGTAGTCATGAACATTTGTGTATTAATACAACAGCTATCAGTTTATTGTGTAGTACATATGCAGAAAGCAAAGTGGTAAATCAGTAATTCTTGATAACAGATACACATATAAATTGAACACATTTTTAAATGGTATCAATAAGAGAAACATTTGCCATCTATGAGGAGTGACAGGACCAAAGATGCTAGGTCAAATCTTTGTTTTCTCCTACCTCTCATACTCACATGTATCACAGAGAATATGCATCAATCCCAGTGTCCCTAGGGATAAGCCAGGAACCCCTAAATTCAGAATCTAGAATTCAAAATTTTCTCCCTCCTCTTCCATTTCCTGTCCCCCTATTATTCGCTAGAATAACATAGGCCAACATTCTATATACTCAATATATTAAAGGTCTTTCCTGTATGATAGGATAAGAAATTATAACATTTGGAAAAATAACTATGGCCTTAAGAAAAACAATCATGTATACATTAATAAGGAGGAAATTCAGATTTTGGAAAAATGTAAGAAAAATACCAAAGAATAGCAATTTTTTTCTTTTATTCTTTTATTGTGAAAATACTGTACAGAGGGGTTACAATTATATGGGCAAGATAATGAGTACATTTGTTATCAAGCATTGTTGCCTCCTCCTTTGTTTCCCCTTACCATCTCTTCCCATCTCCCTCCCCCCTACCCTGCCCTGCGCCCCCCATCCTTGTCCCCCTCCCCCACCAAAGTTGTAAAGTTCATTTTTAGGGATATAGGCAGACCCATTGCAACAATGCGATGTACAAGACGTTAGGTCAAAAAGCAATGTTTTCTTTTCAAGTACCTAAGAGAGATCAAGTAAAATTATAAACCGTCTTTCTGAGTTCTTAAAAAATAAGAGAAGAGAGGCTGGGAAGGTGGCTCAGTGGTAGAGCGCTTGCCTTGCATGCCTGAGGCCCTGGGTTCGATTCCTCAGCACCACATAAGCAAAAAGAAAAAGGCTGGAAGTGGCGCTGTGGCTCAAGTGGTAGAGCACTAGCCTTGAGCTGAAGAGCTGAGGGACAGCGCCCAGGCCCAGAGTTCAGGCCCCATGACCGAACCCAAAAAAAAAAAAAAGAAGAGAAGATATTGTCTTTAACAAGAGGAAAGAATGAATGAAAAATATATTCTAGTCTTACCTATAAGGAGCCACAAAACAGCTTTCACTTTTAAAGTCTTTATCATCATTTTATCTAAAATGAAGGTCCATATAAAATTTTTCTCCCATCAAATGTTCTATGTTCATTTGCATATTCTAGTTTATTCTGAAATTGATAATTTTCTTGTTGTTATGTTCTGGCAGGGGTCTAAAGAGAATTTTTTTAAATGCTACTATTGTAAATTCTTGAGTAACACACACACACACACACATTCTTTCAGATTTCAGAAAAGTGCCAGAAAACATGCTCCGAAGTAAAGCATCCAGAATTATTTTTATAATAACATAATTTTAGGCACTTTTGTTTTCTGGTAATGTTTAAAACACACCTAAAACACTTGACAAGATTGAAAAGCAATGGAACGGTTATTTTTGTGAACTATATAAGGTTTTCTTTTTTTTTGTTCAAAGAAAAGAAGGCATTACTTAAGTTTCAGGGGAGGGAAGTATCTGTCTCCTTAGCAGTAGACTCTAATCACCTGATTTATGTGAAGGGTAAAGGTTAATGAATTAAGCTGTGTAAGCTTCAAAACTATCAAAGGAATTCAAAAGACGTTTGAATTATGGAAAACAACAGCCCATTCTACATACATACCAAATTTTTATGTTTTTTTGTCTCCTCCTCAAAAGCTAGAACATGGCATTAGTGACAATTGAAAAGAACTAATGAGGAAATATGACTACATTGCTTGCAAGAGGAGTGTCCTAGGAGACCTTGTTACTGTTTGTGATGTGCTTCAAACCAAAAAGAAGCTAATTGGAGCTGCCAGACACAGGTTTGCAAATCTCACGTTAAAGGACAGGCTCAATCACCTCAGAGGTGTGAAAGAAATGTCCCCATTAGGGATGCATTAGTATGTGGCCTGGTGAATTTCTAAATAAACTTTAGGATATTCTTTCCCAAGTCGTTTTCATATTTGAAATATACGTATATCTTGAAAACAAAGGAAAAAATTCAGCAAGACAAAAGCAACCTCACAGATTTCAGAAGTGGGTTGTAAAGTAATGGAGAAAGAGTATAGCAAGGAGCTATGTTTAAAACTGAATAAACCTATAGATGAAATCTCAAAGTTCTTGAAATGCAAACACATTATTAAAGTGATCTATGAAGGGATTGTAGAACTAGAACTTCAATTTCATCATTTCTTAAAACCAACAAGCCAACAAGTAAACCCACATTTTAGAGATTTTAAAAATAGGCTTTAGAAATCTCAGTGCGTATGCACATGCACACATGTGCATGCAAGCGCACAAACATACACACACAAGGTTTTACAAGATCCAAAAAGAGTGACAGGGAACAAAGTTAGCCTCACTAAGTGCTGTGGAAGCTCATCCTGATTAATTCATCTAACACAACAACAATAATAGCAGAGGTTACCTAAACTGATTGTGGCATCTGAGGAAGTATAATGGTGTCCAGTTGATTTTTCTAAACCTTAAATTCAGTTTTGTTAAAAATAATACAATCTCAGCACCATAAATACATGGGTATGCTTTACAGGTACATTCTGCTTTCAGAAAGTGTATTATGTAAAATATTTCTATGTTTAAAAAAAGAGAAAATGGATAGGAAAATATTTTAAATGAGTAAATTCAAACGTCTATTATTAGTATTTCTCCTTATATCACAATATAATTTCATTCACGAGCTTTATATTGGTAAGTACTTTTTCCAGTAACAAGTTAGTTTAAATTTTCAAAAGTGCATACAATAGTTATTTTTGTCTTTAAGTTGAATAACTGCACATATCTGACAGATGTAAGATTATTTCAGGAAAGAACAGATGGCACCAAGGTGGTATGTTGAGAAAACTTTGTGTTTTATAGGACACTTTCTTGTAAATGCAATTCTATATTTTCTCAGTTAAAAACACAATACCAATTTTTAGTTTTTATTAATAAGTTTTTTTATTGTGAAAATATGGTACAGAGGGGTTACAATTACATGAGCAAGGTAATGAGTACATTTCTTATCAAGCACTGTTGCCTCCTCCTTTGTTTTTCCCCTTACCATCCCTGCCCTCCCATCTACATGACTACACCTCCTCCCCTCAAAGTTGTGAAGTTCATTTTTGACATAGCATCTTGTACATTTCATTGTTGCAATAGGTCCACCTGTATCCCTATTTAAACAATTTGTTTTTTCTCCTCCCCTCCCCAAATTATACCAACATCAAAACAATATCAATCTTTAAATGTAAAATTCTGAAGAATTTTACATAGAATTTTTTATAGAAGATATACATATATTTTAAAGGATTGATTTACAATTAAAATACTAAAGCATTTGCTTAAAGTATGTTCTTAATATACCACTAGAGCAAAGATTAGAAGTGACAGGGAAAATGTCACCAACTCCACCAGTTAACAACAATTACCTTGGGACCCTTATTAAATCCTCATTTACCAAAAGGTACTTTGTGGAAAGCCAGTATCTAATTAGTAAATCTGAGACCTATTTATGCATTTGCCACTTAAAACAGTGGCAAATTGGTTTCTATTTTGTCACAGAGAAAAGTAAGGAAAGGCTACAAAATAGTAACAGGAACTTGTTCTCATTTTTACAAATGAGACATACCATAGGAAGTGGCCTATAAACTGAAATATTATTGAAACTTAATTTATATGGGCTTAACATATCTTCAAGGAGATGAGGTAGATTTGGTCATTTGCTGATTCTTTCTGGACTACCTCTCCCTAAGTGACTCTAACATTAGATAGGTCTCCTACTGAAAAGCAATAGGACTCAATATTGAAAAGGTAATAAAAAACAACGTAATATTTTCTAAAATATTTATATATATATTTATCATGAACCACTTGCTTTGAAAATACTTTTCATATTATTCATGTAAGACAACATCATTTAGTTTAGTTGTTTTACATTTTTTTTTGGCAGGGGGAGGGGGCTTAGCTTTTTCCTTTTCCAGAGCTGAGGATGGAACTGAGGGCTTTTCACTTGCTAAGCAAGTGCTCTTCCACTGAGCTAAATCTGAAACCCCATCATTTAATTTAATTTATATTGGGTTAGGATGTTTTTCAGATGGAATAAATCCCTACATGAAAATACACATTTCCTTTAACTTCTAAGGAACAAGATGGTTACAGTTTTCCCTTGAGAGTAGAGCTGGAGATCTAAGTAACAAGGACTTAACTCTAATATTTTGGATATATTTATTCCTAAATCTTATTTTCAATATAGTCATTGTTTCATTTTTTACCAGAATAAGTTGAGCTAACGTTTTGGAAGCATTCCCCAGAATATGCAAGAGAAGGAAAAAAATGCTCAGTGTAAGTCAATAATATTTTATTGAATACAAACATGTTATAAACACTAAATGATGATCATTATTATAAAATGCTTTTATCTTTGATGGATCAAATACTATTTTACTTTTCTTCTTATTAAAATTTATAACTCAGAGTAGAAAAAATCATACCAGTATCTTTAAAATTACTAAAAAAAAATCAACAAAGTAGTGTTATTTTAGGATAACAGAAACATTAAAAATAAAAGAAATAAATTAGAGGCAATTTATTCATAATTAGTTATACTTCAATTGGGAAGAAATATAACTAATTGGAAATTGCAAATATTAAGAAACTTTCTTGTTTTAAGTTTTTTATGGCTAGTAAATCTAGGGGGGATCCAGACACTGGAGTGATAACACAGCTAAAGCTGGCACTATTGTTTTGATGTTCTTCCATATTTTGATATTGTCCTCTATACTTTAATATAGAGGACAAACAAAAAGATTGTGTAACTTTACATGTGACAAAAATTTACTATGTGAAACCAAACTAAGTTCTTAAGAAAAATGTGTGTGTGTGTGTGTGTGTGTGTGTGTGTGGCACTGTACTTGAGAACATTCTTTAAAAAAGGTAAAAAAGGTCAAGCTCCAAACTATTCCTCCCACTAATAGTAAATAAAAGGCTTAATAGTAATGCTCAGCAATATTTCAAAATGATACTTGTCAAAGTTCCAAATAGCTAACACACAGTCTAGAAGCATGGCTCAAACAGTAGAGAACCAGGCATGCAAATAACCAAACAGCTAAAATAATTATTGTAAAATTTAGATGCAGTACAAAATACAGAGTTGATGACACTCTCTCTGTCCTCCACCCTTTACTCTAATTACTGCCTCAATTCATTTTTATGATCAAATACATTTTAAGCTCACTTTTATTTTTAAATGGCTGACTAAATTATTTCGGATGAAAGCATTCAGTAAATGAGATTTAGGCATCACTCACGAAAGAGTTAAGTACTTCCTTACCAGAAGACAGCCACAACTCTGCTTTGTAGTGACTAATTGCCTCTTTAACCCCTGCACTCTGGGAGCTGGCCTGTGCTTCAATACCAGTTTTGTGATACAGCCAAAGACTGATGTTCAACACAGACCTCCCATGACCTGTGTAGTCAAGGAGTCAACTCAGACAAGATGCTGACAAAAGGTTTCCTTCCCGTTTGGGAAGGCGGAGAATCTCTTTTTGGCTAAGCCAAATTCTCAGAAGACTATAGAAGTTAGGAGGTAGGACAATTCATCAAAGTGAAAGGGACGGTTTCTTACTTCAGCTAACAAACATTGTAAACATCCCAAAGTACTACATAAAATTTCGTCTAAGAAAGTAGGTGTGAGGTACGAAAAAAGAGAGAAAGCTTTAACTGTTTTAAATGCAATGAAGAGAGTACTATTTTGACTTCTTTGAAAGCAAATGCAAAGGAAAAGCAAGTCAATATGTCCCCTTTGAATGTCTGTTTCCCTTACGTTTTAAGTACTCATACTAAAGAAATCTGCATTTTGTCATTAATTTTTAAGACTAACCTTCTGGCCTAATGAACAAGGAATAAATGGAATAGTTTTTGCATGTGATTTTTAGTGGAGATTATATAAATCTAATTCTATATCTAGGACAACACAATAGTCATGGCTTATTACTAGTTTTTAAAAGAGGAAGCAATAAAGAAAGACCTCTGGGAGCAGGAAAGGTATAAGCAAGAGGACCAAAGTAACCTTCATATGTATTCAGAAAGAAGAAAAAGATCACACAAGCTGTAGGAAGAGAGAGACACCACATAAATTTGACCTTATTGATGCTTAGCTAGATTGAACTCTGAACCCTTTGAGGCTTAATGATCATCACTGCTGAATACATAAAACCTGCTTCCAAGGCTTTGGGACTGCCATGCTCAACTCCCATTTCCCCCATATCATTACCTATTAATGCTCATGTCAGAGGTGAATCATCTTTGTTCTAACATTTATAGGAAAGAGAGGCAGCAGGTCAAGTTTAGTTGTTTGGGCATATTATATTTACACAGTAAAAAAAAAAAACCTTATTTAAAACAAAGAAATAACAGTCAATTTTGTTTAAAGCTGTATATATATAGATATATATATTTAAATGACAATATGGCACTCAATCTTTCTAATAGCTACACAGTTACTTTAACTACATGGTTTACTTTTTTTTAATCCCCAAGGATGTAAGATAGTTAATTTTTATTCATCTGAAAGAAAACAAAGTCTTCCACATTGTTGCCTAATATTCAAGTAAGTACAAAAGGATGAAATTTAGAAATTCTAGAGAAAGATTTTTGAACCTTAGCTTTTCTGGCTTTTAGGCTACATCAATGATTCTTGACATTTGAAAGTCAGTTTGCCTGTATGATATAACGAAGGTTTCTTTCAAAAATTTCAATTTATACAACAATGCAAAGACTTGCAAGACAATATGATGGAAATGAACTTTACAACTGGGGGAGGGCATTGCAGGGGGACGGAAAGCAGGTGAAAAATGAGGCAGGGGGAATACTGTTCGACAAGAAATGTACTCAATAACTTATGTATGTAACTGTAACCCCTCTGTATATCACCTTGACAATAAAATTAAATTTAAAAAAGGATCTGATTATAAACAATTCATGTAAGTCATAATATATTATATATGTATGCATGAACATTTATAAGCATAATTCTTAATAAATACATTTCCCTTTAGTAATACTGAAACTAAATCAACAAATAGATAATTGAAGTAAATACATAAGACAAAGAAATTTAGCAGCCTCGCACTTGAAATACTATAATTACTAAATCCAGGTTGTTTTGCCTGGACTAGTCATCAGTCTATTCCCTATGAAGGGAAAACATCTCTTTGTTCATAGGGAAAGTGGCAGAAAACTAATGAAACCAATGCAGAGGACTGATAGAAACCATAGGGGGGAAGCATTACCCATTTTCTCCTTGCAGAAAGTTGCAAACGCAAGACAGCAAATAAACACAGAGAAGGGAAAAGGCATTTACTATTTGTTTCAGACAGTGGGTACCTCTGCAGGAAACATCATGTGTGATAGTCATCAGAAGAAAGTAACACACCTTGTATTCAGCTTTATGTTATTTTATACTATAGATCAATAGGAATGTTAGTTACTAATCTGTATACATAATGAACCAATCATTTAGTAGAACAAACTAGTAGTAGTAAAATTTCTTCTCTACATAGAAAACACTTCCCTGTAGTACCTAACTAATAGAAGAATTTATTTTGATAGTCCAAGCAAGCTTAAGCATTGGAACAAGTTAATTATTTTCTAAAGTAATGTCAGAATAAAAGAGAAAGAGAACCAAGCATTTAAAAGGGATGTTGAGTAAAAGTTCTTGGAGTCACTGGGTAAGTTTTGTGCTTCTATGAGATTTAAAGGTATCAGCAATTTTGTTCTGGTAATGACAAAGAGTTTTACACAAAAATGGAGAGCATATATTTTTGGTGATCTTTTGTGGAAAGGTAAACATAGGTCATCACACATAGGCCACTTAACAGCTTTGGAGATTTGGGGAAAATGATAGCAATTTAATGTTATGCTATACTCTTTAAAAAGATGAAAGAAATTATAAGAGATTATAAGAAATTATAAGCAATCTTGTGAAATGAACAAATCTGAAGTGCAATCTTGAATTGCTATGATGGTCTAAACTAATCTTAGTGATTTTTTTGAGTCAAAAATTATTGACTCATTTGTAAAAACAGCTACTTTCTAGGAATTTTGCTCTTTCTTTTTATAATAATCTGTTATAAAACTTTATACTTCATAAAAATAGAATCAGGTTTTATGTACTCTTCTGTATAAGTACTGATTTTTTTAATTACATGCAAGGTTCTAAAACTTATCTGTGGTATTTCATGTCAAGAGTGATTATTTTTTCTTGATCATATTTTGGTTACAAGAGGTATCCCAGTATACAAATATACTGTAGTTTATTCATTTTTTTCTTGAAGGACACATAGGTGGCTTGCAGTTGTGGGGAAATTACAGATAAAATTGCTATAAACATTCTTGGACAGTCTTTTGTGTGGAGATATGCTTTCATTTCTTGTGTGCAAAACCCCAGGTGTAGAATTGGTGAGCCACAGACTATCTGCATAGTAGGTATATAATTAGCTTCACAAGAGACACCCCTAACTTTTTCCAAAAGTTACTATACCATTTTACATTCTCACTAACACATATGTTGTATTTGCTTTACCTTAGCAACTACATTTTAATTTTGGCCATTCAAATATCTTTCATGATAGTAATTTTACCATTTCTCTCTTGATTAAGAAAATATACAGTAACAAAATACAAAAAATGGTCAATATTTTAGAACTAATTCATACATTGCAAAATTTGTTTTCAAAATTCTTAAGGTATAAAAATATACCTACATTTTATAAATTATTCATTTTACTAACAATGCTTGGTACAGATCCCTTGCAACAGATTTTTGGGCCCTTATAACAACGTTCCACATGCTAATTCCTTGGGGGTGTTCTATTTCCATTATCACCTTTATTCAAGCAATCCCACATTAACAGGATCATTTCCAGAAGATTTTCAGTCCATTTTCTATGCTGTCAAAATCATGAATGTAGCCTTCACATTTTCACTTATAAGTTCATCTACAAGTTGGGAACCGATCTAAAAGTCAGCTCAAATATGATCACCTGTTACAATTAAGTTTGTCATTGAAGGTTTCTTCTCTTAACTAAATATATATCCAAATATGAGAAACATTACATAATGCTATGATACACTTATTCCATAACCAGAACTTATTTTTTGCTGGGGAGTGGGGGAGTGGGGGAGGTCAGTCGTGGGGCCTGAACTCTGGGTCTGGGCACTACCCCTGAGCTCTTCAGCTCAAGGTGAGCACTCTACCACTTGAGCCACCGCGCCACTCCTAGCTTTTTCTGCTTATGTCATACTGAGGAATAGAACCCTGGGCCTCATTCATACAAGGCAAGCACTCTACCACTGAGTCACCTTCCCAGCCCCAAGAGCATTTTTTAGGTGTTGTATTAGCCAGAAACGTAAAAGCTTGAGACCATGGGCCTCTTAGTAGTTTTCTTTAATCATTTGAGGGGGGGTGGGGGGAGGAAGTAAAGAAAGAGAAAAGAATTTCTTTTCTTTGACTGTTTCTAATTTCAAGTGAATGGCCCAATTTTGAAAAAGATGCACTCTACTGGTTTTCACAGAAATATGCATAAAAGCCTGCACTGAACATGCAAAAATATTTTAAGTTTTCAAGTGAATAAAAGAATGTTTATTGCTACTGGATAAATCCAATATTTTTTTCTACTCAGATGCAAAAGCAGAACAAAATAATTTACAAAATTAAATTGATAGTCTATCATCTGTTTTTCCATTGTAAATAATCGGTGTTGCATAAACAACCAAATACTTGGTTTAAAAAAGTCATTGTAAATATGAACTCTACATAAAAAGTAGGCATAAATCTTTTGAAGAATTCAATTAATGCTTGAGACACACAAAATTTCAAAATAAACCAAAGTAAGTCAAGCATAATACAAGTGTTATTTTTTTTAATTTGAGGATTTCTTCTAATTCTGAAATACTTTTGGATATATAATATACAATTCTAAATATATTAATAACATATTACTATAAATCTCACATAATCCAATTATTTAATGAAAAAGATGTTATTACTTCATTAATATACAGAAATAAACTAAGATGTCTTTGAAACTACATACTTTTGCAATATTCTACTACTTAAGCCATAGGTCAAGCAAAAAAAACTCAAGAGCAGTGCCCAGACCCTGAGTTCAAGCCCTAGTATGCCTCTAACTCCTCCCTCTTTCCCCGACACACACACCAGCAGGTACTCATGTTTACACACTTTTCATTTAAAGACTGGAATCAATGTCTACAAATAACTTCAAGAGAATAAATACATGCCGCTGCAAAGATGGACAGATTTCAAATAACTGGGTTGAAACAATCTCCCATACTGGAGCTGGGAAGGTGGCTCAGTGGTACAGTGCTTGCCTTGCATGCATGAGGCCCTGAGTTTGATTCCTCAGTACCACATAAACAGAAAAAGCCAGAAGTGGTGCTGTGGCTCAAGAGGTAGAGTGCTAGCTTTGAGCTCAAAAGCTGAGGAACAGCGCCCAGGACCAGAGCTCAAGCCCCACTACCAACAAAATAGATAGATAGATAGATAGATAGGTAGGTAGGTAGGTAGGTAGGTAGGTAGGTAGGTAGGTAGGTAGGTAGGTAGGTAGGTAGGTAGGTAGGTAGGTAGGTAGGTAGGTAGGTAGGTAGGTAGGTAGGTAGGTAGGTAGGTAGGTAGGTAGGTAGGTAGGTAGGTAGGTAGGTAGGTAGGTAGGTAGGTAGGTAGGTAGATAGATAGATAGATAGATAGATAGATAGATAGATAGATAGATAGATAGATAGATAGATAGATAGATAGATAGATAGATAGATAGATAGATAGATAGATAGAGAGATAGACAGACAGACAGACAGATAGATAGATAGGTAGGTAGGTAGGTAGGTAGGTAGGTAGGTAGGTAGGTAGGTAGGTAGGTAGGTAGATAGATAGGTAGGTAGGTAGATAGTCTCCAATACTAACTAGTAGAACCATTTCAGAATTATTTGAGGGAACAAGAATTTTACAGGGTTATGAGACTATGTGTCTGTAAGTACAATGTGGACATAATTGTTATTGAACCTGGTTTTTGATGCTTACATCCAGACACCCTGAGTCTGGTTTTCAGCTAAACAATCTTTTACCCATGCCATGTAGGATTCATGGAGACTATGAAGTCCTTTGAGACTGTAATTTCATTAACAACAATTACAAAACCCTAAACTGTACAACAAATAAAAAGAGGACCAAGTCAAATTTTCTCTGATAGTTTATGATGCCATTGCTATGCTGAGACACTAAGTATGTGCTTGTTGTGCATGCTAGTAATCCAGTACATGCCTGATCTAGTAACAACTTGACAGCTCCTTAGTCATCAACACTTATTCTATCATTTTATGTACTAAAATGATTTGGAAACATTTTTTATTCAAATTTTGTCCCCTGTCTATTTCTTTCCATTTTGTTTGTACTAGATATTAATTTCTGCCCCAGAGGTTCTATATCACTCTGTCTCTCTATCCGACTTGGTCTACTGAACACACAGAGATGGGATCTATAGATAGTTTCTATTTGGTATCTGAAAACCTTTCACGTACTTAGACCTAGCTGAAATCACAAAGAGTCATCACAGCCATATTCCGTGTGGCTGAATCAGCGCTTTAAACAAACATTTAATATAAAAGCCTTTAGGTGAACAGCTAACTTTGTAGTTGTTATAGATCCCATCACTCCCTAATATCCACTTACTACTTTATACTCATGTATGTTCAATGTCTAGTACTCATAGACATTTAACTTCCAAAACTCTGAAGACACTATATAGACATAAGCTCCATGTAGTTTTATAGCATGAACTGAGATACAAGCATTTGTGTTTTCTCAGAATAACTGTTGTTCTTGAACCACTGTCTTCCTTCTTTCTTTTGTAACACTATAACAGTACAACATCATCACTGTTAACTTGACTTCTAACCTGGTCTAACTGGTCTACTCATCACATAGTTATCAACAAGCAAGATCTGTATTTTAATCGTCTTTAGAGACCAGTTTGTGGTAATAAGATCAGTCAGGTCATTGTATATAATTGGCATTCTAAATAACAATAACAAATATACCACTTTTATTGAGACTATTTCAACCAAATAAGACATTAATTTTAGGCACAGGGAATAAATTAATTGATGCTACTAGGACAAATATATTTGCAAGCTTCTCTTATAAAAGGGATTAAAATCACACAGTCAATATATTAAAAGATTTTTTTAAAACCTGTGCATGTAGATACCTAGGGTTAAAATTATAAATGATAGAATAAGAATGTATAAAACATAAAGTAAATTGTGCTCATTTTCTCTCAGTAAATACATTTCTTATGCTTGATCAGCCAATACAATTGAAAAGATTCTATAATAGTCATTCTATTACAAACAACAAGATATACAACAAAAGCTGTGACAATTTTTTTTAAGTTTTATGGCTATTGAAAATTACAAATTGCTCTCAAGAAACTCACTTTTTACTTCTTGACACTGGGAAAGAAACATTTATCTAAGGTAAGTGTATTTCATTTCCATGAAAAGTTACACTGCAGGACAAGGAAAATATCACAATTTGTCAATGTACATGTAAATATCACAGTAAGAAATTATTGGGTTTACTAAGTTTTATTTTCAAAAAGTAGACTATAAAAACTAATAAATAGTTCAAAAGTATTATTTATTCTGCATACCTTTACACATTTGCTTACAAAAGTAAGACAGCATTTTATTTGAGGGGCTGGAATACATCTAACACCTTTTAGTTTAACACAGAAACGTCAGTCTTCCAAAGCCATAATGGTTGGTTCAGAAAGGCACAGATTTGGCCCTTAAAGTGCCAGGGACCAAATCCAAGCATGGGAACCTCACAAGTTAGTTAACCTCCTTTTGTTCCACCAACTTCAAAGTGTCTTTGTAAATATTAAAATAAATATATGTATAAAGCATTTGTAATATATCTTTGTATATATTCAGACTCAGCTCTTCTAACATCAGTTAAATTCCCATTATCTCTAAACATTACATACCTCCTGATTTAATGTAAGACATAATGCAATACCTTAAGCTGTATTTGCTCCCAAACCAGGAACCTAATCAAGCTTGTCATTAACCTATCAATTTTTAAGAAATAAATTAGGGACATACAAGTAGGAAAGCATATTGAATAGCATCATAAGAAAGACAATCATGGGGGCGGGAGATGGGAAGGGGAAACAAAGGAGGAGGCAACAATGCTTGATAAGAAATGTACTCATTACCTTGCCTAGGTAATTGTAACCCCTCTGTATGGTATTTTCACAATAAAAAATTAAAAATAAAAATAAAAAAGAAAGACAATTACCTAAATCTAGCAAGTAAAAACAACGTTGTAGGACTAATGATAGATGTTCTTCAAAAAATAACATGCAATAAAAGGAAAGGGAGATATTAGTCACTAAAAAAGAGTTTAGATCAAGCTTAAAAGATTTACATACTTAAACTGCTTCAGATTTAGTACTCAGGACATTTTATGTACTGAAAACTGGAAATCCTTAATGAAAACTTCTGGACCCCTTGTAAACAGATGACAAAGGGTATTTCTATTTTAAAATTGAATCCATACTATAGCTTCAACTATTTTAATTAACAATATATAATTAAAGCAAAATAAATTGACAAAATAGTAACTTCTATCATTTTAATAATTTAAAAAAATTGTGAACACAACTACACCAAAAATTTTCTCAATGTCAGAAGTCTTTCCAAGTCTGGAAAACTGTATCCTCAAAAACAAAAACAAACTCAAAGAAAACAAAATGAAATGAAAACTCTAACTAGCTTAACTGAGAAGGTATAGACCTCTATAATAAAAACTATTAAAACTTAAAAAATTAAAGAAAAAAGAAGATACCAAGATTACCCATGCTCAATAGGTTGGCAGAATAAATATGGTAATAGTCATAGTACCAAAAGCAACCTACAGATTCAGTATAAGCCCAGCAAAATTCTAAATTGTCATTCTTCATAGAAATAGAAAAATCAACCCAACTATTCATATGGAAGCATAAAATACCTCAAACAGCAAAAAGAAATCCTAAGCAAATGATTAATCCAAGAGATATAATATTATTGAACTTCAAATTATACTACAAAGCCAGAGTAACACAAAAACATGGCATTGGCAAAAAAAAAAAAAAAATACAAAAAACAAAAACCAGAAGAAAGACTAATGGAACAGAATAGGCAACTTGGAAATAAAACACACAACTAGAATTATCTAATTTTTGACAAAAGAGCCAAAAACATATGCCAGAGGGTTTCTTAAACAAATAGTACTGGGAAAACTGGTTATCTGTATGCAGGAGATTGAAATTAAGCCCCATCTCCACAATCTCTCATTCTGTACAAAAATCAATTCCAAAAGGATCAAGATCTAAATCTAATATATGAAGCTATTATAGGAAAATATAAGGGAAGCCATGTAAGATATAGGCCCACGTAATTACCAATTACCAAGAAAAATAAGAGCAAGAACTGACAAATGGGATTGTATTAAATTAAAAAGTTTCTGCTGCCAAAACACACACACACACACACACAAACACTCCAAGGATCAGTACCAAGAGACTACCCATAGAATGGAAGAAAATCTTTGCCACCTATTTAGTTGATAAAGGAATAGTATCCAGAACACATAAATAACTGAAAATATTAACTAGTAAAAGAATTAATAACCTTTTGATAAATAAGCAAATGGACAATTCTCAAAAGACAAATACTAGTGGGTAATAAATACATGAAAGAATGTTTAGAATCCTTAGCTGATAAGGAGAGAAAACAAAATTGCTTCAATTTCATCTTACCCAGTCAGAGGGGCAATTATCTGGAAAACAAATAAGTGTTGGTGAGGATGTTTAAAGTAGGAGCCCTTAATCCCTTCTGGGAATGTCAACTAGTACAACCATTATGATCATAAGTATTGTGTTCCATAAAACTAAAAATATGCCTACCTGTGCCCTTGGCATACCATGCTTTGGCATACAGATAGATGGATGGATGGATAGATAGATAGATAGATAGATAGATAGATAGATAGATAGATAGATGTACAAGAGAGATATTTGTATACCCATGTTTATTGCAGTATTGTTCATAGCAACCAAACTGTAGAATCAGTTGGGGTGCCCAACAACCAATAAATACATTAAGAAAATGTGAGTCAAGTGCCAGTATTCATGCCTGTTACATTAGCTGTCCAGGAGGTAAACAGTAGGAGGATTATGGTTTAAAGCCATTCCAGTCATAAAAGTTTGTAAGACCTATCTCAAAAAAATAACCAGCAAAAAATAAGGTTGGAGGCATGGTAGAACACAAGGTAGGAAGTGTAAGGCCCTGAGATCAAACTCCAGTATAAGACACAGAAAGAGAAAGAGAGAGAGGAAAATATGATACCTAAATACTATTTATTCCTCATTCATAAAGACAAATGAAATAATTTCATTTGCAGGAAAGTGGAGAGAAATAGAGATCATATTAAGTGAGATAAGACCAAAATCAAAGAGCCAAGCAAATATCATTATCTTCACTTATCTATGGAATCTAGACTAAAGATTTACATGTATATTGACAAATACATACATACACACAGATCACAAGGATAACAATGGAACTGTTTGGGAACATGAAAGGGAAAGATAGAAACAGAAAGAAATAGCTGCTCTGCTGTGTATTTCTCTGTCCTTAATTTTGTAACAATATGACTCTTTCTCTCTCTCTCTCTCTCTCTCTCTCTCTCTCTCTCTCTCTCATACACACACACACACACACACACACACACAAAAATGCTGCTTCAAAAACAAGTAAAGTTAATGTGGTTAATTTATGTAATGAAGTAAAAATTACAGATTTGGTAAAAAGCAGTGTCTCTTTAGTGGAAATTGTGCAGAGTAGCAAAAATGAATCCAGCATCCCTGGTAAAGTACAGAACCCAATCATCTAGCATTCTTGGTATTTCCTTGATGGAAGGCTTTTGGGAACAATAAACATATAGATACCAAGTATCTTTTGTATCCAATAAAATGTACTGATATCAACTAGAATTAGTAAATCTTATAGGTATGACAAGTTATTTATTTACATCCTTCCTATTTAAAAAAAAAAAAAAAGAGCCTAAAATGAAAGTAAAGGTTCCTTTTTGCTGGCCAGGCGCCAGTGTCTCATGCCTGTAATCCTAGCTACTCAGGAGGCTGAGATCTGAGGATCACGGTTCAAAGCCAGCCCAGGCAGGAAAGTCCGTGAGACTCTTATCCCCAATAAACCACTCGAAAACCGGAAGTGGCACTGTGGCTCAAGCAGTAGAGCACTCGCCTTGAGCTGAAGAGTGCAAGGACAGCGCTCAGGCCCAGAGTTCAAGCCCCATGACAGACAAAAAAAAAGAAAAAAGAAAATGGTGTTGAACTTCATTCTGGAGAAAAACAAATGTCAAAAATAAGATTCCTTCCAAAACCAAAGGTATTTAAAGTATTCAGTCAAAAAAATCCTATGTCAAATATCATTTCCTATTAAAAATGATCAGTCTTCATGTTTTATATAAATGTGTGCTCAATATACTAATGACAGTTGTGTGGTACTCATAAGCAGATAAATGGTCTTCATAAAGAAAAAAAGGTGAAATGTATAGACACAAATCACTATAGGTAGTAACTGTGTGTATCCAGGTTTTTAACTCTTCTCATTGAAGTAACATCACTGAGTTTCAAAATAGCTACTTATAATAATATAATTAAATACACTAAAATTCATGATGGTTAAGGAACAGGGAGTTTAAACACTTCAAAAGGAGTCATATCTTTACAGTTCTGACTTTGATATTGACCACAACTATCAATTTTCAAGCTACTTATATTACACAGGAATTTTAAAAATTCAGTCAGCAGGGAGTGGCTCCTGACTGTAAATCTAACTACTCATGAGGCTGGGAGATCAGGAGGATTTGAGACTAGCCCAGGAAAAGAGTTAGGAAAACTTCATCTCAACTAATAAAAAGAGATGATATGGTGGCATGTATCTGACACTCCAGCTGTGTGGCAAATGAATTATGGTCTATTCCAGCTCAGACAAAAAGCATTACACTATTCATAAACTAGCAAGAGTAAAAAGGGCTGTAGTTATGGTGCAAGAAGTAAAGCACCTTCCTAGCATGTGCAAGACCTAGAGTTCAAACTCTAGCACTGCCAAAAATTTAAAAAACTGTGAGTTTGGGGGTACATGATATCTGAATAATACAATGTCTCCACAGCATGTGGAAGGCCCTAAGCTTGATCCCTAACACCATACCCACAAGCAGAGTCACAGGTATACAGAGGCAGAGACACAGACACACCACATACTAATTCTGTTCTCACATACCATACAAATGCATTCTACGCACGTAAGAGTAAAGGCTATGGCAGTTTAAACCTTAAATGGTATTTGTGATGATCCCTTAAGGTGCATTAAAGATGTAGATGCTTAAGACTCTTTATACTACACTCTTAACTCCTTTAGGGAATTATAAAATGCTTATCTAATTCTATTCTCTCTTGGAAAGTGAACTATGAATGGATTGCTACAACAGACAGAATAAGAAGTACTTTAGAAATTTATCAGCAGTCTGTATCTTTTTTCTAAAGGCACAATATGAAAATAGTTTAACAACAAGACAAGTAAAGCCATCCTCCACTCTAAGGCACTTTGCAAATACTTTCAAAACCACTGCTGTATCCAAAGAGGTCAAATATACAAGTGAAAAACAGAGGCAAAAATATTTAAGGGGCTGGGAAGGTGGCTCAGTGGTAGAGCGCTTGCCTTGCATGCATGAGGCCCTGGGTTCGATTCCTCAGCACCACACAAGCAAAAAGAAAAAAGCCAGAAGTGGCGCTGTGGCTCAATTGGTAGAGCGCTAGCCTTGAGCTGAAGAGCTGAGGGAAAGCACCCAGGCCCAGAGTTCAGGCCCCAAAACCAGACCCCCCCCAAAAAAAAAATTTGATAAAATGTAAGATAAATATAGGCCTCAAAATAAAAATAAGTTTATAGTAAAACCATGAAATGTTTACTGAACTTAAAACCTTTTATATCAGAAATTAATTTCATATGCTTTAAAATAACGAACAAAATGTCCACATCAGTAGCATCATTGCATTGTGAAATTAATAGACAATACATAATGACACAACAAATGTGATATGAAAGGCAGTTTGACTCTTAGACAAGAATTTACAGTTTTACAGAGTTCTAAAATGAAGCTTTTAAAAGCCTCTCAAAAACATATTTTTCATATCTTTTCCATTTGAGAGTCCCAAAGGCTGATAAATTTTTAACTCTATCTCCCAAGCTCTATAAATTCTCTGAGAGAATTGTCTTGGAGCCTTTCTGATGCATGGATTTTGTAGGCATATAATTCAGCTAAATAGTAAAAGCACAATCTTCAAACACTCCAAGTTTTTTTGTTTTTTTTTTACAGTTGTGTAGTTGAAGATGAAAGATCTTGTATATAAGCATATAAACCTTCCCATATAAGATGGAAAACAAAGGATTCTGTAAACTTATCCTTAATCCATCCTAAGGGATTGTGTGAAAATTGTATGTCCTTACCAATTCCATCTCAATAGATATAATAGTGGAAACTATTATTTACTAGTAAGAGTAATTGTGATTAACTGGTATCACTGATTTTCTTTCTACACTGGGGTTTGAACTTTGGGCTTTGTAGTTATTCAAAGCATAACCGTAGCCACACCCAAAGTCCCCTGGTAACTTCTTGGAAATAATTATATATCTGTTATCTCAGTTTCCTTAAAATACTCCCTGTGAAGTGTTTTCATAAATGAGGGAAGGAAGTTATATAGAGAATCAGACCAAAGGTCAACAATACTATATGCTGTACTAATTAGGAATGAGCTAGCAATAGAGTAAGACCAGGTTATTCAACTTCTAGATTTTTAGACTACCTGCTAGACAATGAAATGTAAAAAGCCAGGTAGCATTAGTGAGCCCTCAAAAGCTAGCAATTTACAAAGTATTTATTTACTGGTACTGATACAAGTCCATTTTACCACTTTATCATCTCCATTTTACAACTACAGAAATAGAGGCCCAATGTGACTCTTACAAGTGGTAGATTTTGGCATGACACCAAGTTTCCTAAGCAAGACAACTTAAAAGCTAGAAATAAGTCAAATGCTAAATTACCCACTTCTTACACACACACACACACACACACACACACACACACACACACACACACACACACACACACACACACACACACACACACACACACACCAAAGGAAAGTGGGTCTAAAAAACAGGCAAATTCCTGCCAGGTCTATAATGTTTTATTCTGATATTACTGTACATTATAATACTGAAACCATACTTAGTCACAGTCTGGAAACATCTACAGAAGTTGCCTCTTGAGACTAAAGCAAGCTAGAAGATCAGGTTTAAGCAAGAAAAACGTTCAGTATTTATGATTATTTAGCTAATGATGTTGCAAATAGATTAAAAATAGTCCAAACATTGTTTACTATATAGAGAAACTTTCCATACAGAAATACAAAGGAACACCATTCAAATCAGTTGGATGAACACTGCGTTCTGGAATCCATAGATCCTTGAATAACAATATCTATAGCAGGATACAAAAGGCTCTGAGAACAGAAACAAAAGCCAGACTCACTTAATCTCACTAAATAAAGGGTTCACAAGTGCATAGCTTATTAATATGCTTATTAATATGATGTTTCAGACTTTATTCTGAAAATAAATCACGTTTGGACCACACTGTGCTTCTCCTCTATAATAATTACTAAAGAGTGAAACCTTTAGTAAACTGTTCTCTAGGTATCAACCTGTGATGCACTATTTTAAAGGTATACTACTTTATACTATTATAAAGGTGTACTATTTTAAGGAAATAGTCCTGAGACAAATGAAATTGAATGGTTTGAATTATTCAAGGTAAAAAAGTAAAATGAAGTCATGTGGGTGACTGTTGCTCAAATGTTCAATGCATTATTGACTTTGTTTTCACCTAGTCATCTCTAATGCATATATGAGATACAGTACTTTGTGATTTTTTTTCTACCAGGAAAAAAGTATCCCATGTCTCTTATTATAGTTGGCAAGATCCAAAGGAATCTATTACCCTTTCCACTTACAGCTGAAGAACCTAGCACCTAGAGAAACTGACAACCTGCTCCAAAATTACAAGACCTTGGAAAATAGATATGCTAACCAACCCTCTCAGAATCAGGCTTGACCAGGGTGTCATAGCTGAATGGCCTGTCCAGAGACATTTCATCCTGCAGAATCTGAAACCTTCCATGTGTCTGGTCCAGGGTTTCCAAGAGGAATACTAGAAATACCAACAAGCACCAAAAAATACTGCATCAGGATGCTGTTATTCTGGTGCTTGCTTCATAGGTTTTTTTTCTCCAAAGGGAACTATCCAAAATACAATGACCAGGCTGCAATTTTGAACATGAAATGTTTGTAATGGGAATATCAAGCATGTTTGACATGTTAAAATGTTTATGTTTCTAGGCTAATATGACCGCAATTTCTTCCCCAACTTCTATGTTAACAGACATTCAGAACACCCAGGAGTCTTTCTAAATTTAAGAAGGATAATTTAGGGAAAAAAATAAATCTTTTTTATATTACTTACCAAAAGAGCGATTTTAAAGTCTATATGTTTGTGTATGTACATTGGAATTCAGTTAGAAACTCAAAATTTCTATATATGTAGAGTTATTATACTAAGTATATCTATATATCTACCTCTAGCTACAGAATTTGTATACATAGATGTATCACAATTAAAAACATATTGGTATTAGTGAGTTTTGCTTACGTTATTTTTCAGTTAAACAAAAAGTTTATTCTTAGAGTTGATTTAATAATTATAGTATGAAATTAATATGTCCTGGCTTATTCATGATAGAGAAGTACAATGTTGTCCTGTGGATGGTGGATATTCATGTGTGTTCAGGCTATTATTTGGTATGATTTGTTTTCAGCCAGCTATTTCTAATACCGGACATAGAGCTTTCTAATGCTTTTTCACCAGGCAAAAAGTGCCACATGCCAATGAACTCAGTAATCCTTAACCCAATAGTACTTTATAACTCAGTAGTCTCTTACTGTCTAGTTACATTTTCTGAAGATCCTTTGAGATCTCTATTTTTTGTAAAGCCTACTAACCACAGAAAGGAAAACCTCTAGCCTTCTATGTTTAAATCTCTTTGTTCTCCCATCATACTCTCCCAGATAAGGCTTTCCCCACTTTCAAACCTATATCTCCTTTCATCAGTGTAAGTCACACTTGCCAGAAACCTTTCATACTCATCTACACAGGTACATTCACAGAATCTGTACACCATGATCAAAAATGGAGGTGAGGAAAAGACCTTGACAGTACCAATCTTTGGTATTCCCCATGCTAGGATCTCTTAACCACTAACAGTCAGCCACAGACCCACAACCAGACATCTTCAAACTAAGACAGGTTTCTTTTGTATTAAAAAAAAAAAGGTTCTATTTTTCTGTTAATAATTTACTTATAACTTAAACTTGATATTTGGAGACAAGAAAGGAATAGTGAAGTCAACTTTATTACACTATCATTTCCAAACTGGGCAATGATAAGAATGTGACAGTACCAATTTCTATTATGTAAAATTTTGTTGCTCTTCAAACAGAGCATAGAAATTGGCATCAGGGCCAGCAATACTGAGTGTTTGCACAGATATATATTTAATTAAAATCATGACTTTTGTTAGTGCAAGTATAGGCTTCCTTTTGTCATCAAAACTCTCTAGGCTTCATTTTTTTTCCAGTTTTTTTTTTTTTAAAAACAACCAGGGAAAATGCTATTTATGCATAAAACACTTTGAGCTCCTCAGATGAAAGCCCGCATATGTAAGTGTGATGCGTATTTATTGCCTCTTCTCTGATGAAAAGTGGCAGCCTTCTGCTTGAAATGGGATTAGAAATTCTGACTATATCACAGAAGAGAGAAGCACAAATGAGTAACAAGCAGTCAGAATAAATAAAATTGAAAAGATGGAGAGTACCCCTTCCACAAAAGAAACATCAGTTGCAGAACTTGTAGTTTAATTTGGTATGCTTTCCACTTAAAAAAAAAATTGGGCTCAACTGCATGTATAATGAGCTACAAGCAGAAGGTACATTCAGTAGTACATGAATTAAAAATGACCTTTTCATTTGCTCTTCCGTAGCTTGGCATTCCTATATTATTAAAATATAATGTATTAAAGATTAAGTAAGCATATTAGCATATAGACATCATGCTTCTGTGGTCATGGAGATGAGGGCTACCCAACATGAAGCTAGAAATCCACCCATATAAAATTCATATTTTTAATAGGATAAATGCCAATTAAAAAGAACACCAACCCTTCTAACAACAATTAAAGTCAATTATTCTATCAGGGATGGAAAAGAAAGCAATGAGGGGAAAGTCCCTGAAGGGAGCCACAAATAATAATTATGAACTATTCAGTTGCTGGGAGATAGCTGAATTGTATTACAGTAAACATATTAAATAGATATACTCTCTGACCTAATGAAATGTAACATTCTCAAGCTAGGAATTAAAATACTCATTTTTGTACCAATATTTTTTAAAGAAACAACCATTTACTAAATATATTTTTCAGTTATTCCTTCTTATTTTAATATATCTACAGAAATGAATAGCATATTAGAAGAGTAAAAAAATATTGAAAATAGCATAAATGTAACATTATGAAATTTAAAAGGACAACATTTTCTTTTCACCTGATTATTAATGTAAACAGTAAAAGCTCATGAAAGAAAAGTAAAAAAAGAGTAAAAAAAGGAAAATTAAAAAAAATCCTGTAAATTTAATGCAGTCAGCCCCACTAATTACTTCTCATATGTTGTTCTTACTGTTTCCTAACATAGACATACATTATATTATGCTTTCTTTCTTGTATCTTATACTGTTGTACTAAAGATACAATGTTGCATCATGATCTCAGTAAATTTGTCAAGAAATATTTTATACCTACAGCATCTTAATTTTTTTTAAATTAATGTTTACTTTTCTTGTTACTCTTCAAAAACTGCTTTAATTTCTTACAATGGAAAGCTGATATGCCTAAACAAAGAGGAAGTGTTGTTAAAGGTAGAACTTCATCATTTTCCTATGAATTCCACCCCTCCCCCAAGAGATTAAAAAAGGATACTGACAGTTTTATTAGGAGTACTGACAAAAGTATATATTACAGGGCCTTAGTATCTAATTTAGAGAAGACCTAGGGTTTCTCCTAGTGGACTATCCAAAAATTTATCTCATAGTTACAAGAAATTCTGAGGTAAGATTAAGTACAGGTAAAAACTACCCCGTAATCTAACCTTATTTTAGCATTCAAGGATTGAAATGTCAACCTCTCTCTACTGCAAGTCTACAATCCTTGGAGCCTACAGCTCTTAAATCCTTAATGTGTAACAAAACAAGAAAGTCAATATTCAAACTACTATTCCTAACAGACCAGATTCACAAGTTAAGGGTATTGTGTGTGTAACCTATAAAAAAGTATGTATTGGGAGAGAAAGAAATTCATACTCAGTAAAGCAAGTAATAATCTTGTGTTTATAAAAAGTACCTAATAAGGATATCATGCAAAAAGGCTCTGCAATTTTGAGAATGGTGAGACAAATCTTTCTTTTCAAACTGATGTGAATACAAAACAGATATTTACAATAGATATGCCTTTCTTGTTTTCTTTGTTGTTCCTTGGATGAAAACAATAGTGATTTTTAGGAAAAAAAACAGTTTGCTATGAATAAAATTTATCATCTACTGATGTAGTATTTCTCAATTTCTTTTCCTTATCTCTTAGAGACAAATGGCAATAACAAAGATACATTAAAATGACACAAACAGCTTTTTATAGTTTTAATTATTTTTTCCTTTTTGGCAATAAAAATGATGGGGTATGTTTGCATGTATTATATATTGAGAAGCAATAATACTGCTTAAATATTCATAATTGTAGAAGTAACTTTAACTTGATATTTTGAAAATAAAATAGACTGCTTCTGGCCCCTTAAATATAATCGCTTTTTAATACACATTGCAGACAGACCCATGTTTCCGTCAATCACTTATTATGCTTTTATTCTATTCTGAATTATTCTGCGTAAAGATCATTTTCTTCCATAAAGTTTTTAAAACAGTTTCACAATTTGCAATGTAGATAATGAGCAGTTAGATCTTTTCAAAGTGGAATACACATATTCACCATCCACCCAGGGTCTCCTCTACCTTGGATTTAACCCTATGAAATAAAAGCCCAGAAAATTAAATATAAATAAATTAAATTAAATTAAATATGTTAAATTAAATATAAAATACTGCTTTGTACAATCACAGTGCAGAGGCTGTCTGACAGTAGCTTTGCAGGGTCTCCTGAGGGCAGTCATTGATCTAGGGTAGAGCAGGATCTGATGCTTACCTTTGAACTTTACAAAGGATTTTATTCTAATAGAAAAACTGAGGAAATTAAACCCCTAAATTTAGTATTAATTTAGTGAGAATAACAAATTACTGTTAGGTAAAATGGATTTCTGGCCTAAGCAGATTAGTTCTCACCCATTCAGAAATTGACAGAAGAGTTTCCATGAATTAAACCTAAAGGACTTGATAATTTTCTTTGTTTATTCTTTAAGCATATTTAATAATTTATTGAAATATAACATGTGGTATGTTTATTAGCATAAATAACATAATTATATACATGTATGTTATACACACAAAACAAAAATTTAGCATGGAGAATGACATTGGTTTACCATAGCTAAGATATGGAACGAACCCTGTTTTACATTTTTTCAAGTCTCTTTAATGTCTGGCTTAATAGAAGACAACTGTGTTTCCATGTTTGCTCCTGTATTCAATGTGTTGTGAAATGTTGATTTGGGTGTATATTTTATGGCATTTTTTATAATCATTAAGTAGTTGTACAAAAGGGTTGCCATTTAACAAAGCAGCTTATAAATACAATCCATCTTGATCTCTGTCACCCTTCTCAACATTGTCACCCATCCCTCTTCAGCTCATCCTTTCCCTCATTCTTCTTAATTTTTCCCTTTAAATATGGCAGAAAGTTTTCCTACACCTACCTTTCTTCAGAGGTCCTTATTGTGGTACCTTCTTTTAAACTTACTTTTGGACATTTTATGTATTTTTTATTTAAAAAATTATATAGAAGTTATAACTAGGACAGTGAAAATGAAATCTGCCTCTTTCTGTTGTTTATAGACATGGTTTCTTCCTCTGGAAGATTAGCAATTTGCTCCTTTCTACCTTCTTCCTTCCTTCCCTCCCTCCTAATTTCCTTCTTCCTTTCCCCCCTCCAACTCCCCTCCCCCCCCCCCATCTTTCTCTTCCTCCATTTCTTCACTTTTTTATCTTATTTCTTTAACCTTTGTTTTTTTGTGGTATTACTGGGATTTAAACTCAGGACTTCTTACTTAGAAGGCAGATGCTCTTCCACTTGAGCAGTCTCCCAGCCCTTTATGCTTTAGCTATTTTTCAGTTACTTCCCCAAAATTTTTTTATTGTGAAAATACCGTACAGAGAGGTTACAATTACATGAGCAAGGTAATGAGTACATTTCTTATCAAGCATTGTAGCCTCCTCCTTTGTTTCCTCTTCCCATCCCTTCCCATCCTACCCCCCCACTTCTCAAATTTTTGTACATAGGGACTGAGTTCCTCCTACCTATGCCTTGCACTATGCCTAGCTGATTAAGATGGAGAGTCTCAACAACTTTCCAAGCTCAAGCTACAATATTTATCTCTGTCTCCCAGATACTTGGTATTATGGACATAAACTACCACACCATTCCCTCTAATTTCCTGAATAGCCTCCAGGGATAATCTGTGAATCTGCAAATATATGCTGGTGTATATATGTGTATATATCTGTATACATATATATATATATATATATATATAATTTGCTTCTCTATTAGTAACAGTATGGCATATATACATACAGTAGCATATATAATATATATAGCATAGGAGGAACTTCTACCCTCCCCAAATAAAAACATAACTTTTAGGACATAAAAATATATAAACAGTGCATACAACTAATATTCTTAAATATATTAGACATGTAAGAATTATTTTACGCAGGTGGGAATTTGTGTGTGAAAAGATACGCACACTTTGTACAACTACTTAAAGATAATAACAAATTAAAAATTAAAAATAAATGAAAAAAGATATATTTTTAATCTGGAAAATACTGAACTATTCCTTATATTTTAGCATTGGTAAAAACTTGGAATTCAAAAATATGGGCTGGGTAGACTGCCTGCCTAGCATGCACAAAGCCCTGAGTTTGATTCCTCAGTACCACATAAACAGAAAAAAGCAGAAGTGTTGCTGTGGTTCAAAGAGTGCTGGCCTTGAGCAAAAGAAGCTGCATAGTGACAGTGCCCAGGCCCTGAATTCAATCCCCACGACAGGAAAAAAAAAAAAAAAAATCAAAAATATAGGTAAATTAAGATCATATACTGTTGAAACTATAGAATAATTACTACAAATCTTTACAGAAGGGAAAAATTAAAAATTAACAAATCTGCCTTCTTATTATCCTGTACTCAAGATATATGTTTAACTACAGATTCTTTCAAATGGGGCCATCAATTACTCCGAATACAGCAAACAAATAAATGAAAGAGATGTGAGGAATAAATTGGATCCAACACTTTATATATGGTTATAAATTTAGGTTTTAAATAGGGTCCTCTTTGTTGGATGCTGTGGTACACATCCAGAATTCCAGCTACTTGGGAGGCTAACCAAAGATCAGTACAGCCAAAGAGTGGAAGACCAACCAGAGCAATGTATCAAAACAATGTACCAACCAACCAACCAACCAATCAATCAATTAATAAAACAGTCCCCTTTTCTAATTTATTGGAGTTTCAGAGCAAAATCCTTAGTTGCCTAATTCTCAAACAATAAGTGAAGAGAAAGAAACAGGGAAGTAGAGTAAAACAACAAAATTGAATTAGAAATCTTATTTCCAGATTGCAATAGGGTCTCAGATAGGAAAGGGATGATTGTCAAAGGAATAGTAACTATAACCGAAAAGGAAATGGTTTCATAAGGTGGAATCCTGAAAAGAGAAATCAGAAGGCATAGGCTTTGAAACTAAACCAAAAGCTCCTTCAGCATCTATTAACAAGGCATAATGCTGGGTTAAAAAAACTCCATCTACTGAGGGGCATTATGTACACAATGGAATTCTATGATTCCATCAGAAAGAATGACACTGCCACATTAGTAAGGAAATGGAAAGACTTGGAAAAAAATCATCTTAAGTGAAGTAAGCCAGACCTAAAGAAACATAGGTCCCATGGTTTCCCTTATTTACAATAATTAGTTTAAGTTTAGAATAATCATATCAGATGAGCAGGAAAGCTCAATAGCTATGTACATGTGACCATATAAGATGATGCTAAGCGAAATGAACTTCAAGACATGGAAACAAGAGGTTTTTCTTTGTTGATGTTACAAGAGGTTTTTCTTTGTTGATGTTGTTTTTAATGTACTAGGTGATTTTTTGTTTCTTTTGTATGTTCTTTCCCCTATGGTTTATCCTACCCTTTTCACTGTATTTGATTTTGGTACCCTGGTATTGTATATATGTTTATTTGAATTAGGGAAAGGAAGAGAACAACGGAATGGTGAGACAAAGGACAAGTGGGGAACAATGCAACAGCGATATACACAAGACAATATGATCTGTAAAACTTGCGGGGGTGGGGTTGTGGGAGAATGTAGAAGAAAAAATGAGGGAAGGGGTAACAATTTTGACAAGAAATGTACTTATTACCTTACTTATGTAAATGTAACAATTCTGTACAGGACCTTGACAATAAAAAATATATATATATCCAACATAGAAAAACCATTAACTTATAGAACATATAAACACACAGATCACTTTTGCATTTTTTTCCTTTTTTGTCATTAGTGGGACTTGAACTCAGAGCCTGGGACTGTCCTTGAGCTTTTTTGCTCAAGGCTAGCACCTTATCACTTTAAGCCACAGAAACACTTTTTTTTTAGGTGGTCAATTGGAGATTAGGGTACCATGGACTTTCTTGGCCAGGCTGGCTTCAAGCTGCTATCCTGAGAACTCACTCTCCTGAGATTACAGGTGTGAGCCACCCACATTCAGCTCCTTTGAAAATTTTGATTTAAAAGATTCGAGAAAGGTGCTAGTTAATGTCATGACTTTTATCACAAGACCTAACAGAATTATTTAAGTCTTTTATAATTAAATAAGTATTTTTCTAAATAAAGCAGAACCTTTTCAATCAATTTCAGGTATATAATTTTTAAGTAATCTTTAAAGGCAACTTAAAATATTACAATTACTTTTCCTTGTCATCTTGGAAGGCAAGTAATTAGAATTTACATTTAACTTGTTATTTTACCTTTTTTGAAATTTTTTATTGTGAAAATACTGTACAGAGGGGTTACAATTACATGGGCAATGTAATGAGTACATTTCTTATCAAGCATTGTTGCCTCCTCCTCTGTTTCCCCTTCCTATCCCTTCCCCTCTTCTCCCCTCCAATCTCTCTCCTCCCCCTCACTAAAGTTGTAAAGTTCGTTTTTCAAGATAACAACTTGTACATCTTGTTGTTGCAATGAGTCCACCTGTATCCCTATTTAAACAATTTGTTTTTTCCCTTCCCCTCCACAAATTATATCAACATCAAATACAGTGAAAGCTGGGGTTACATCGTGGAGGAGGGACATACAAAGCAACAAAGAAATCATCTTATAAATATGTTAGAAACAATCACATGAAAGAAAAAACATTTGAATACTTATCTTGGGATTCATTTCGCCTAAT
The DNA here is from genome assembly GCF_019054845.1 of Dipodomys spectabilis. Taxonomy (NCBI): domain Eukaryota; kingdom Metazoa; phylum Chordata; class Mammalia; order Rodentia; family Heteromyidae; genus Dipodomys; species Dipodomys spectabilis. The sequence goes on from NW_024870824.1 coordinate 1,105,745, forward strand.
ATCAACTTACCTGATCTGTTCTGCTTGTCTCAGACATATACTAGTTATTGCAAATAAGGTAAACCATGGGGCCTATGTTTCTTTGGGCCTGGCTTACTTCACTTAATATAAGTTTTTCCAAGTCTTTCCATTTCCTAACAAATGGGGCAATGCCATTCTTTCTAACAGAGGCATAGAATTCCATTGTGTATATATACCACACTTTCTTGATCCATTCATCTACTGAGGGGCATCTGGGTTGGTTCCATATCTTAGCTATGGTAAATAATGCTGCAATAAACATAGTTGTGCTGGTAGCTTTAGTATGGTCTTGTTTGTGATCATTTGGGTAAATGTCCAAAAGTGGGATTGCTGGGTCATAGGGGAGGCTCTATGTGGAGTCTTTTGAGGAACCTCCATACTGCTTTCCAAAGTGGTTGAACAAGTTTACACTCCCACCAACAATGCAGTAAGGTTCCCCTCTGTCCACATCCCCTCCAGTATCTGTTGTTATTAGAGTTCTTGATTATAGCCATTTTAACTGGAGTGAGGTAGTATCTCAATATTGTTTTGATTTTCATTTCTTTTATGGCTAGGGAGGTTGAGCATTTATTTCTTCATGTGTCTATTGGCCATCCTTCTTTCCTCTTCAGAGAAGTTTCTCTTTAAGTCTTTAGCCCACTTATTTAATGGACAGTTGTTTCTTTGAGGATTTGTTGTTGGGGGATTTAATTTTTTGAGTTCCACGTATATTTTAGATATGAGACCCTTGTCCATTGTATGGCTAGTGAAGATCTTCTTCCAATTGGTGGGCTTTCTACTGATGCTAGCTATGTCCTTTGCCATGCAGAAGCTCTGCAATTTCATGCAATCCCATTTGTCCAACGTTCCTCTGATTTGTTGTGTTTCTGGGTCTCTATTAAGAAAATTTCAGCCTGTGCCAAGGAGACTTAGGGTTTCTCCTATTCCTTCTTGTAATGTTTACAGAGTGTGTGTTTTAACTCCAAGGTCTTTGATCCATTTGGAGTTGATTCTGGTGCAGGGTGATATATAAGGATGTAGCTTTAGTTTTCTACAAGTAGCTAACCAATTTTGCCAGCACCATTTACTGAAGAGGCTGTCTTCCATTCTATTTTTTTTTATTCCTTATGGAAGATTAGATGCCTATAGGTCTGTAGGTTTATTTCTCGGTTTTCAATTCTATTCCATTGGTCCTCAGGTCTCTTCTTGTGCCAGTACCAAGCTCTTTTGATTTTGGTGCCAATATTGGGGCTTGAACTCAAGACCTGGGAGCTGTTCCTGAGATTTTTTGCTCAAGGCTCCACTTCCAGCTTTTTGGTGGTTAATTGGAAATGAGTCTCAAGGACTGTTCAGCTGAAGCTGGCTTTGAATCTTGGTATTTAGATCTAAGCGTCCTGAGTAGTTAAGATTACAGGCATTGGCCATCAGAGCCAGGCTGAAGGGGCATTATGTTTTCAAAAATACCTTTTGGAAAAAATAGTTTGGGTGTTTTGTTTGTTTGCTTGTTTATCATTATTGTTGTTGTTAGTCGTGGGGTTGAACTCAGGGCCCGGGTGCTGACCCTAAGGTTCCTTTGTTCAAGGCTAGCACTTTTCTAGTTGAGCCACAGCTCTGCTACTGGCTTTTTTGTGTGTGTCATTTATTGGAGATAAGAGTCTTACAGACTTTTCTTTCCAGGTTGGCTTTAATCAGTAATCCTCAGATCTCAGCCTCCTGAGTAGCTAGGATTACAGGCATGGGCCACTGGTGCCCAGCAACAGTTTTAAAAGATAATTTTGTATCATTTTTGTTAATATCTTTGTGTATATATGTTTCAAGTCAACATTAATAGAAACAACAAGTCATATGTGGAAGTCACACAAAAAAATTGCATTAAAAAACAAGTCTATATACCATAAGTCAGGATATCCCAACAAGTCATATGTGGAAGTCACACAAAACAATTGCATTAAAAAACAAGTCTATATACCATAAGTCAGGATATCCCAGAGGTAAATTTCCTGATCGAGAGAGAGAGAGAGAGAGAAGGAAGACTCTTCAATCCTCTAAACCAGTTCCAGAGTAGAAAGCTACATATTTTTCTTGGTTTCACAAGATGTCATGACCCACATAGCTGGAGAATGAAATTAGAGCCAACAACTCCTCACATGAAGGTCTAATTTCTAAACTCTTTTTCCTGCAGATTCTCTGAAACTATGTTCTATCATGCTGATAGTGAATTTTTTCATTTTATTTTGCAAACTACTAGCTATAACTATTTAAAAGCAGATGATATTCCCATGATCAAATAAAAAAAACTGATTTATAGAAATTCCCTTAGAAAGAGAATTACTCATTTAAGTTGCATGGTTGATTTTTCTCCCTCTGTTGCTTCCCTATCTCTTTAGATACATGGCATATATTTCCAATTAGAATATTATTCATTATAAATGGCAGATTAAGCAGAAGGATCTCTTTATGTAACAAATTTGTAATTGAATATATCAATGTTAAAATCCCATCAGAAATTAATGTGTTCACTATTCCATTTTATTACAACCAGTAAGGTCCTACAAAAGCAAATTGTTCAAAAAATAATAATTCTTAGAGCTCTAAACTAGTTAATGAGGCTTTCCTTCAGGACTGTGACCTTCAAAAATATGATAGTCTTTAAAAATAATTATAATGTTCAGTTATCAACTCTTTCTTTTAATTGTTAATTTAAGGAGTTACACAATTCTGTAAGTCAGGGTATTAATACAATGCTTCTTGGGCATTTTTACCCCTTCCTTGTTTTCCACAATTTTTCCCTCTCATCCGTAAACACAAGTTACAGTTCATTTTAACATAGTGTATATTAAATACAATGAGTACATTTGCTCACTCTTCCTCACTCTATTCCTGTGCCCTCCTTTGCCTACCTCCCCTGCACCCCCCAAAAAAAGAAAAGCTAAAGAAGTTAAAACAACAATATAGGGGGGAAAACATGTTTCCATTCCCTGGAATTTGTTTTGGTAAAGATTCTTTAGATGTTCAGAGAACTTACACATTTGGATTCCTCTCCCATAGGTGTAATCTTCTTTAGTTTATTTTTGTGTAAATATTTTGTTTTGCATAAATATATAAAGCCCTGTGTAAGTTATAATGTTTAGCTGTATTTTAGATCTTTCTGAGCATGGCTTACTTCACTTAACATGATTTGTTCTAGGTCCATCCATTTCCTTGAAGTTGACATAATATTTTGTCTGATAAATGAGTAAAATTCCATTGTTTGTATGTACCACATTTTCTTGATCCACTCATCTACTGTAGGGCATCAAGGCAGTTTCCATAACTTGGTGATATGAATAATGCAGCAATGAATATGCATGTGCAAGTGCAGAGACATTAACTCTTTAAAATACAATTAACAGGCTGGGTGCTGGTTGCTAAACTGTAATGCTCGCTACTCAGGAGTCTCAGATCTGAGGATCTTGGTTCAATGCCAACCAGGCAGAAAAGTCAGTGAGACTCTCTAATTAACCCCTCCGATTAATCTCCAATTAACCACCACAAAGTCAGAAGTATAACTGTGGCTCAAGTAGTACAACACTAGCTTTGAGCAGAAAAGCTCAGGGACAACATCCAGGCCCTGAATTCAAAACCCAGGACAAGTACACACACACACACACACACACACACACACACACACACACACACACACACACACACACACACACACACACACACACACACACACACACACACACACCTTGTTTAACAGATCCTCTCTAGTATGAAAAATCTTATTTAATATTGGAAAATGCAAAGAGCTTTTCATGATTATATGAAGAAAGGAATGGTATAAAATAAAAACTGAAATGTTATATAGTTTTTAAGTCACCAACAGTTTCCTTAATAAGGGTACACTTAATCATTACAAATGATTTGAGCCCATCACTAGATGCATCTGCTTATCGTACTGTCATTTCTATCTCATAAATCAAAACAGTACTCATTAGTGTGAACTCATTAGGGTAAACCAAATCTCAATTGCAAGGATCTCAGCATTTCTGAAAGCAAACATATAAAGATATCCAAGTTAATGTCACTTAATTAAAAATATATAGTTTGCTTTGGACAGTTTTTCTTAACCCTGGTCCTTATTATCTGGACTAGTGAGATTAAGATAATTTAGGGCTGAATGGTTCGGGAGTGCAGCAGAGCATAAAATCTTCTAAAATGGAAAGGCCCTGACTCAGAACACCCAGCACCATGTAACTACTACTGGGAACTGATTCATGTGCAGCAGGATTTTAAGGGGGAGGGGAGACTTAGTTCTAGAAATCTCAAGTTTAATATCTCTGCAAACAAAATAGATTAAGATATTGCCATAACACTTTTAATTTTACAAACAAATAAATGTGATTTCTTGATGTCTCTGTTAATTCAAACCAAAGCATTTTAAGGTAAAATTTCTCAGGGAAATTTTCTGACAATGATATATGTTACTGAGATACACATGGAACTACCAGCTGCTAATCATGCTGCTGGAATGAACTCACATTATCTCACTTCAATTCCCAAAGTGTATTTTTTGGCTTAGTTAACACCATGGGCTTTAATAACATGTTTTGAAGAGTGCAGGTATTAAGATTTATATGATCTCATAAAGTCAACCTATCTGTATGAAGTTTTCAGCTATAAGGCAAAGATATAAAATCTTGAACCAAACTAACTACTTCAAGTCTCAAGAACAATTGAAAATCAAGAACTCTCTTTGTGTCTTATATCTCATATGTAAGTTCCAAATAAACATAGAACATCATCTCATGATAGGAGTGTCTATTTGTGTGTGTAATCATATCTAGGTGTGTACATTCACATCTAAGTATGTGCACTCTTCTTTGTGCCAATCTTAAGTCAGGTCCAAATTGATATAGTTAATTCCAAGTCATCTCTCCCTTCTTCTCTCCTCACCTCCTTTCTCTTCTCTTATGCTCCTTTTCTTCTTTGTTTCCTTTTTAAATCCTTTCTGCCTCTCACACACACATACACTGTACCTCTTTTCCTTTCTTACTCTCATTGTTTTTCCATGCTCAAGTTTCCCAAATCCTTAACGGAACCTACCCTCTCCTTAATTTTTTTCTAATTGTCACATTTGTCCTTCCCCTCACAAGTAAAGATCATGTAAACTTGCTAAACTTGCTGTCCCTTCCATATCTTTCATTTTCTCATTGACGACACATTAGTTTTCTGTTTTTTACATTTTAGAACACAACTCTATTAAACTTACTAAATCATCAAATTCCTTAAACCAAAGGCATATTTCATTCTTTCCTCATACACAACTTCTGAAGAATCTGAACTTACCACATTCTTCCACATGACACCCTCTTGTCTGCCACTTTCAGATTATTTCTTCCCTAACTTCCATATTGCTTCATAGTTTCCTAACCTGACGTCAGAACACCTGGATGACCACTAAATGGATCTTGGGCACTACTCTTATTTATAGCACATGAATTTTAGTGAAAATTCCACATGTCTAAAAGCAATCAACATCTTTATTGCCTTATCATGAATATATTAGCTTTCAAAAATGTTCACTTGACAAAACATGAAGAGATAAGAACACTCAAAGTTTATTAATTCCTAGAAACTTCTACAATATATTGCTTATATGAGATGGTTATTGTTAGAAATTCAAGTATGAGCAATAATAAGGCAATGGGAGTTGGTTCTAAGTCACAAACTGCAGAAATGTTCTTAAAGAATATGACACAAGTACCTTAAACCATACCTTGAACTATTTTTTAACTTCCACCTCTAATAACATTTTAAAACTCCTCCTTCATTAACTCCTTCACAGTAGAAACATTTCAATGTTTAGAAGTACACTCATCTAGAAACATGTAGGGCCGTGCTTTTAGCAGAAAAATGTTATAGAGCTACAGGAACAAAAAGACCATACCTGAGGTGAAAAGATAAAGGTGTATTCAAATTGATGCTCATAGCATTATTGAATTACTTCTTACTTTTCATAGCTTTTAGAAACTTACTTTTATTTATTTGTTTACTTTTTGGTTGGTCATGGGGCTTGAACTCTGGACCTGAGCTTAGCTCTTCAACTCAAGGCGAACGCTCTACCGATTTAGCCACAGTACCACTTCTGGTTTTCTACCGATTTAGCCACAGTACCACTTCTGGTTTTCTGGTGGTTTACTGGAGATAAGAGTTTCACGGACTTTCCTGCCCAGGCTGGCTTTGAACCGCAATCCTCAGATTCCCAACTTCTTAGTAGCTAGGATTACAGGCATGAGCCACTGGCACCCAGCATTTACTCATATTTTTTCCTCAAGGAAAAAAATTCTGAGTTTAATTTGGAAATGTGAGTAAGGCTACATTTTAATGATATTCATAGCAATATTGGTTAAATGGCAGTGTTGAAAAGACAACTTAAAACAAAAAACAAAAAGCTCTTCTATGGCTGTGTTTCAAAGTTCAGTAAAATCAAATTGAGGGAAAAAAAATCTCAGGGTTTGAACTGAAATAACTGAAATTCAGAGGTAAAATCAGGACATAGAGTGAAGAGAACTACTTTAAATACTTCTTGCATATTTTGTGTGTGCGTGTGTGTGTGTGTGTGTGTGCGTGTGCACGCGCGTGTGTGTACTTGTGTGTACATGCACATGTCTGCACTGGTTCTGGGGCTTGAACTCATACTCTTGGTTAGCATTTTTGCACAAGGCTTATGTTTTAGCACTTGAGACACACCTCCACTTCCAGCTTTTTGATGGTTAAAAAAAGATATGGGAATACGGAGAGGAGCAGAGGTGAATGAATGGTAGAAAAGTGACTGTTGAGAGAGGCAGATGATAGGAGCAAAGAAGAATAATGAGGAATGTGGATGAGGATAAGTATCTAACTAATCTGTTTGCATGGGTGAAAGTACAACAATGAAACCCATGAAATTGTTTTGGAAAGGAAGAGTAAAAGAGGTATGACTGATTGGAATATACTGTATGTATATGTGGAAAAGTTACATTGGAACTCCCCTTGTACAGTTAATGCATATTAATTTTTTTAATTTAAGAAAAATAAGAGTTGCTGGGATTTTTCAGTTCAGACTGCCTTTGAACCTCCAATCTCAGCTCTCAGCCCTTTGAGTCTATGATTATAAAAGTGAGCCACTCATATGTAACTAAATATTTAACACCCTGGTTCATTTCTGAGAAACAATATCTATAAAGATTTCATTTGTAAGTAAAATGGAAGAAAACATTAATTAATTAATTAATTTAATGAATTTACTAACATAAAGAAGTTACCTCCAGGGACTAAGTTGAACCAAAAATTTACCATGAAAAATACTATTTATGAGAAAATGAAAGACAAAACTAAAAAATAGCTTCTCAGATGAAGATAATAAAACCATTTTAATAAAGCTTTACAACATAGACAAGTAACTCTAAAAATCCCACATTAAGGCCCTTATAGAAACCATCCAGTACTATATTTTAAATAAATATATATTTTCTGCACATAAAATACTTATGAATTCTAAGTTAACCTCATAAAATCAGGTTCTATCATTAACTAAATTTATCTAATAAGCAAGTTAGAAAATGGACTGAATACACTATTTATTATACTATATAAATTATTGAGAAAACTGGTTAATAGAAAACTTATCCAACTTTTATGGGCCATATAATGAGTTTTTATATGACAATATCATAAACAGTCAAGCAGATTTAAGTCCCTTCTTATTGGAAAACAGGTAGGGAAATAAAATCAATGTGATTGCTTATTCATTCGTTCTTCATAAAACATTTACCTTTTATTCACTAACTGCCAGTCTCTATGTTAACTAATAGTGACAACATAAGCTCCCCTTAGAAACAAATAATCAGACATTAGTAATATGCTAAGTGGGGATCACAGAGATTTATGGAAATGTTACAGTAACTTAGGAGAAGTACTTTAAAAATGCATCTATTTTCTGTTAAATATAAAAGAAACTCAATTTGATTTAACTTTGCATAAATTGGCAATGGATTGATTTCCACAAGAAAACAAGTGCATTCAGAAAAACTAGAAACAAGGATTCTGAAACCTTGCTTTTTCCCTGTATCTATCCCCTTGATTTTGAAAATTATGTCCTATCAAAATCAGTTTCTTCAACTCCAAACCATGGGCTTGAGGAAGCTCTAGGTTCATACCTTTTCATCTCTTACTGGACTGGATATCTCAAGATAGGTTTACAGATTCAGTTATTATTAAGCATGCCCTCTCAGGAATACCACCTTAGAGGTCTGATGTTAAGCATCTTCGATGTTCAAAAGATAATTAAATGTGAGTGACAAAGTTGTGGTTATGATTAGCTGTGATGCAGCAACAATTATACTTCGTAGGCATGCTCTCTAGAAAGTTGGGTGCTTCCTTATGAGACCAGTCAGAAACTTTTATTGAGTACCTTGACTATGTTGTTGAAGAATAATTTGTGCAATGATGGAGCAAATTTATCCTAAAACTCTTCAAAAGAGTACATTTTAGAATTTTGAACATACTTTCAAATAAGAAGTCTGAACATACAAGTGCTGACTCCTAGCTAAAAATAAAAATAGAAAATATATTTGATGTTATTTAATAGAATGAAAGCCACTAGGTGGAGTTTTAAGACTATTAAAGATGAAGCACTTTTACCTATGTTTAATATAATTTCATCATCATATAAAAACTATAGAGTAAGTTATTACAGAAAAACAAAATACCCTCAAACTGAAACATCTCATCATTATTTACCACTGCTTTAAAAAGCTAAGTATGTAATTACTCACAATAGCCAAGATTTGGAAACAACCCAGATGTCCCACAATATATGAATAGATCCAAAACCTGTGGTACCTATATACAATGGAATTTTACACAGCCATTAGAAAGAATAAAATAATGTCATTCACATGGAAATGGATGGGAATAGAAAAAAACATCAGAGAGACTAATGGTTCATGCTCTCCCCGATATACAGAGTTAGATTTAAAATTCAACAGGATATGATAAATTATACAAGATTCTAGACATCCATATACATTGAGACCAAAAGAGGATGGTCTTAGGAGAAAATCGCCAAGTTGTAATATCCAAGCACCTCTTCATAATACATATGAAATTAATATACATACTGAAATGAACTCCAAAGGTAAGGAAACAAAGGATCTTTTCTTAATCTGTTTTTTTTTTTCCTTTTCTGATGACTCTGTATTCTTGACCTCATATATGGTGTATACATGTGCACTTCTGAGGGAAGGTGAAGGGATGGCACAGAATCAGTGGAAAATGGGTAAAAAAAAGTGCAGCAGCAGATCCCACTGGTTGCATTGACATTGATGAAAGTGAACCATGCAACTCATGGGCAGAGATGAAAGGGAGGGAATGGGAGAGTATGAGGGAACAGATGATACTAGGCAAAAGGAAGGAAATGTACTTACCATCTGACACGTGTAAAGGTAACCCTGCTGTATATCACCTCTAAAACAACAATAAAGTAATTCTTTTTTTAAAAAAGCTGAATGTGTAATTATCGACTCACAGGGAAAACATAACCAATGTGATTATTAAAAGATGTATGTGTAATTGTAGGTGCCAGCAGTGAGATGATAAGGATTATCTCACAAAAGGGTTAGGAGAACCAAACTTCTGACTTTTTTTAGGATGACTAAAATAGCCTTGAATTTTGTTTACTATTGTAATGGGCCTAATTTATACAACAATTACTCAGAGGTAGTTCTTTTGAAATGCATCATGTGATTAACTGACTTGGTTTCAGTAATGCTATATTATTTCTTCATTGTTGTTCACTTCACCCTAATGCCCCCTAGTGCACAGATCTAATTAATGAGTAAAGCAAGGAGGTAGATATTAAGCATTGCATTTCTGTATCACTACACACTTTGTACAAGATTGAACACCACCACCTATCGCCTATAGGAACTAGATTTATTCAATGCATTCTTGTGACACTGTAGACAGGGCTGATGAAAATGAATAAATAGAAAACGAAGCAAATATCTTGAGAAAAACTAAAAGAAATATGCAAAGTTACATTTATGTTACTTAATTTTCTCAGAGAAATACAAAGGGAAATGATCTGGCCTATATATCATGATCAGTTGGTCCAATTTCTTTTGGGCCTATGGCAGAACTATACATCATGATGTAAGTATGTAGTAAAAGAAAAAATTCTCTCCTCATGGCTATCAAAAAATTGATGATGCAAAGAGGTGGATCCTGTCTCAGGTGGGCTCCCCAATGACCTTATTTTCTTTCACTAGATCACATAATCTAAAGGTTTCACCACCTTCCTATAGCACAGGCACTGAGGAGGCAGCCTTCACTAGTTTGGCTTTTGGAGACATTTAATGCACACTATATAACTAGTCTTGCTCTGTAGCTTGGTCTTGTATACTTCTGGCATCTGATAAAGGGTACCAGAGGACATTATGGAGGACTTTCAAGATCTTTAAGGTAAAAAAGAGTGTGCCAGTAAGCCTTTTCGAAGTCACTGGTCTTCACAGAGCCACAAGAGTTATATGTAAATTGCTAACTAGTATGTCATGAGAGCTACATTAATTCCTTTGAAGAGTATACCCTTAGTGAACTAAGGACCTCCAACTAGGTCCTGCCTCTTAAGTGTTCCTGTGTGAAGATGATGAAGACTCCCAGACACGAATCTTGGAGGAACAAACCCAGTTAGATATTTTTGCATTTGTATAGGAAGGCAAGGATATATAGCAAAATTGCTTATATTTTATAGGATTTTTCCAATATTTATCTTACCCTAAACTGAATGAGGCAAGATGTAAGAAAAGGTGAAAACTATAACCCTTCCAAGAATCCATGTTTACATAGATATAAAGCATGAATATCTTTAATATGAAAACTTATACCTAGTATAGCAAATAAAGCAAGAACAGTAGATTCCTTTTAATAATGTATCCCTTACTACTATCTTAGAAAACACACACACAAACACATATACACACACACACACAAATATAGCAACTACTTTAATCAATACATACAAATAAACATTTTCTATTCCTTCTCCATTTCCATATAAACATTCCAAAGCCCTATGCTCTAGGATTTAAGTCTCAGAGTTTAAGAAGTCATAGCTATAGATGGCTTTTTAAAACACTGGAGAAATGAAAATGTTCTCATAAAATTCAATTAAATATGTAAAAACATACATGGCATAGTAACACAGAAACAGGACATGCAGAGGGACTCAGGCCTATTTCCTTACCAGTCTGGCAGAGTTTGGGGACCAATAATTTTAACGTCATCAACATGAAGAATTTGACACCTAAACTTTCCAAATGTAGAGTTTCAAACTGATTTTCATGAGGAGGGTAAAAAATTCTCTGTGTTTGATTGTTTCTACTTAGCAAAGAATTTATCGTTTGCATTCTTATAAAGTGGTTTTCTTCTAGGTTATCAATAAAAACTAACAATGACCTTCCTCCTGGAAGGTTAAACTGCTAACTTCTGTTTGAAACGCTGGAGTGGCTTTTCTCAGAACTGCTACACATACGTGCCGCAAGCAATGAAAAAGAATACACCATCCTTCCGACCCTTCATTAGTCAGAGGATCTTGGCAACAGCAATGCTACTTGTATACGGTCTCTGCATGAAAAACTGTTTTCAAAGGTAACCTTGCCAAGGGCTATGTTCTGTCTTGGCAAAAGGAAGCAAACTTTACTTTTCTACCAATCGGTTTGCTCTGCATGAGAAACAGGTGTTAAGGTATGAAATGGGGCTTGTAACAGTAGCATAATAAAACTTACCCAAAGTAAGTTTCATCTGGAAGAAAAAAATACAACTCAGAGATAATAAGCCTGCAGGGCTGACATGTTTTTGCAAAATGCAAATCATGAAAACTGGTTAAGGGATTAAATGCTCTTTTGCAAAAATGACCATGGAGATTATAATCATTAATTAAAATCATGTAAATAATTTTCTGAAAGAACTCTCCCTTTTTATCTCATAGGTTTCAAACAGCCTAATGGTAAAAAGGTTTAGTCTCAGAAGAGATTCTCTAATTAAAACTAGAAATCTAGTATAATTAATAAGTGTCAGTCTGCAACCTTAGCCACTTAGTAAAGGCGGAGAAATCAAGTGCTCATAAAAATAAAACAAATTCTCCAAGAAAGTGAAACTTTCATAAATTCCACTTCCTATCAATACAATAGGTGTCCCATATAAGACCTGGAACTCCTATATGCAGTTTTACTCGTTCTTTTTTCTCTTTGGAGTTACAGCTTAACCGAAAAATCAACTTTCAGTGATCTCATTCGGGCTCACATTTTTAAATTATCTAAGATCCTTGAGTCTTTATTTTTCCCTTATTATTATCTTCACCCATAGGTGAAGCGAAAAAGGCAAGAAAGAATTATATCAATTTCAAATTTTGATTACATAGCCCTATAGAGTGCCTACATTCCCCTTCCTTGAACTGTATGGCCAATTCTGTGACAACTTTAGAGTTCACAACATTAATTAATTAATTAATTAATTTTATCACCAACCAACAGTTCAAAGATCAAAGTGAACAAATGACTATCAGGCAAAAACAGCCAAAGGTATTTATCATAAATCCTTGTCTCATTGTTTGTTGGTGGCCCTCCTTCCCTATAGCCTTTGATTCGTATGCCGTAATCCATGGGGATCTCAGATCCAGAAACAGAGCCCTGAGCCTAGGCTATGCCAACAAGTCCCTCTCTACCTGTCATTGTATTAACCCCCTGTGCAGGCCAGAGTTTGAGGACAAAGAGAGGAAGCTGATTACCTCATGGCATGTAGGAAGCAAAGGGGGACATAGAAGGAGCTAAACATAAAACATACCCTGTAAAAGCATGCCCTGTACAGAGTGTCTAAATTGAGTCCTACTTCCATTAGCTCAATCAGTATGAACTCATCCACGGGTAAACCACTGATAAAGTTGGCTCCCTAATAATCCAATTACCTATCATTAGCATCAGGAGCATTAGACTGTTGTGGGGAAACCCATATTTAAAATACAATACCTAGGCATCTTTGTGCCTGGATCACATTTTAGTTTTTCATCCAATCATTCTTCCTTCACATTTACTTTCATAGACATTGATTCTAAAATAAACATACTCCCATCAATATTCCATTCCATGGCCAAACAACTCAAGTTTAAAACACAGTCACTGTCTATTTTCACATCAACACAAAATGAAACTAATCAATCAAATAAGAAAAATCATAAAAGCATAAAATTAAAATGTATAACATATTTTATTTGCCTCATTCCTCTCTTCTACTTTGTTTGGCAATACATGAGTGAAGAAGGCAGTATTTAAAATATTTTAACGGTATAATAATATTAGTTACAAACTTACTCAAATTAACAACCTGGCTTCATTTAAAAAAATATTTCATATGTTGCAGCAACAACCTTTCTCACATTATTTTTATTAAAATGGATGAGATGTATAATCTAGAGATAATTTCAGACTTCAGGTGATTGAGAAGTAGATTTTTTTTAAATCAAACTTTAGTGTGAAGTAAAGTTCTTTTAAGTGAATCTCGTTTTTAAATTAAATGATATTATAAAGTTGGGGGAAAATTAAACAAAGAAATGATCACACCTGAGAACGTATGTTTCTTTTCTTTTTTTAATGTATATTTTCTTAACCCAACATAGGTTAAAGAACCTTGATAAAAAATAATTCAAAGAGTATCTGGAGGAAGATTGCAGAGGAGAAGCTAGGGCTAAACAAGCTCTCCCATAGAAACCAGTTTTAGTGTTCCAGTGAAAAGTCCAAGGCTAGAGAGTCACACCAAGTGTGCTGTCATAGTACAGAGTTTGGCCACAGTGAAAGATTTTAGGCAGCTTAGTTAAGGAAACAGATTCAAGCATTCACTTGTGTCCACAGCGGCGTCAACTGCAGCTGCTGCTGCAGCCACTATATCAAAAGAGAGACCCCAGGACAAAGGCACCAGAGGCAGTGTGTGAGCAGATTCAACTCACCTCCAGCAAGAACTGAAAAGGAGATGAAATCTTCACCCTGCTAACCACAGACAATCCCAGACTGTGGACAGCCTGAAACCAAAGGAAAGGCATGAGTACCCCACAAGACATCCTCACTCCTTTTCACGGAGCAGCAATGGGAAAGCAGCCCCTCCCCCATCACCAGAGAAGAAATTCATCTTTGATACTGACAAAGACCAGCCAGAGTAGTTAGCTAGTAACTCAGGCCTTGGAAGAAGAAAGAGCCATTAAACAAGTCAAAGGAACCTGACAGGTGGGTCTCAGCTCCAACCCAGGGGAAAGTTACCATTCCTAGGCAGAGAAAGCACCAGGTATGGAGGATTGACTTTCTTCATTGGGCAAAAAGAGCCAGAGGCTGCCCCACCCTCACTGTAGCAGGGCAGCAGACTCAGCTGGAGAGTAAAAGAAAAACAATTAGAAACTTAGTAAACATAAATCCTAAGAATGGCTCCAGGCTGAGCTGTGTGAGTGTCTCAGGAGCTAGCCCCTCAGGAAAAAGCTACTGATTGCTGACAGGCCTCAACCCCACCTACAACCTAGCACCATGACAGCAACTCCAAGCTAGAGGAAACAGCCATCTCCCTCTTTTGTGAAATACAAAACAGATCATCCTCCCACTGCACTAGCCTGGGAGGAGGGTCATAAAGTCCCTGGTAAGGCAGAGCTTCCTTCTGCCTGCTCAAACAAACTGATTTAAAAACCAATCAAGCCACAGGAAAACCAAAAACCACAAGCAAACCAGAGACTCCACCAACAGACTGGTTACAGACACAGGAGAAACACAGGACTCTCCCTCTCCCTCCCCACTCCCACCCCACCAAAGAAAATCAAAGAACTACTTTTTCTACCTGATTTTTTCAATTTTTTTTAAAAAAAAATTGTTTTCTATCTTTTTCATCATTTTTGTTTTAAGTTTTGTATTTTTAATTCTCTTTTTACTCTTTTCCCTTTTGGACCTTTTTGTATTTTTGCTTTCCTTAATTGCTGTTCTGTTGATTCTCAGATATATACCTGTCTTTGAATATTAGATCTTACCCATCATGTGTGAATACTTAATTCAGATATCAATTGCTCAATTCTCAGCCTTAATTCCTTTGTAGTCTTTCTTTACACTTATATAATTTTAAGTGTTTCATTTTTAAATTTTTCATTTTTCATTTTTCTTTATTGCTCTTCTTTCCTTCTATCCTTTTCCTCTCTCTGAATTTAGATCTTGGTTATAATTACCTCTCTCCTCTTCCCTCCCAACATTACTCTAATCTTATTTTCTCCTCACAATTCTCCCTAAACATACTAATTTGTGGTCTACTGACTCTTTCGATTTTCTTAGTCCATTGATACCTTGTTTGTTGTTGAACTAGATTGTATCTGTACTCATTTTTATTGCATCAAATAATAATCTGTGCAACTACAGGGCTCTGGTTGATACTTGCCTTAAAATAATGTCATAGCATGAGATCGGGCTTTCATACCCAAATGGACAGAAAAAGCAGGAGAAACACAAGAAAAATGGCAAAGCAGGTATCTCAAATCCTGCTCATGATAATCAGGCAAAAGAGCAGTTAATGAATAATCCAGACGAGAGTTCCCAAAATGAACTACAAACACTGCTGGTAAACATGCTGAACGAAAACACTGAAAGGGGCAAAGAACCCTATGTGAGCATGTTAAGGAAATCTGCAAGTGTGATGAGGCTAACCAAAGATTAATACAGGAATTTTGTGAGCATGAGGAGGCTAATCTAAAAGTAGTAGAGGAATTGCATGAGTGGGATGAGAATAAACAAAGATTAATAGAGGCATTCATGGAATCCATAAACAGAAAGCTGAAGGAATCCATGTAGGCCACAAAGGGAAGGCTGAATGAAGCCCAACAGAAGGAAAGGGAATCCAATGAAACTATAACCAATCAACTAAGGGATTTGAGAATGAATTGAATGCCAAATTAGGGAGGTAAAGGAGTCCATACAAGATCTAAAACAGAGCTCCAACAAAGAATTTGAAGCCATGAAATCTGGCCAATTAGAAGGAACGGGAATAAAAAACAAAGTAGAAAGTCGTGACAGTAGGTTAGACCATGCAGAAGATCAAATCTCTGGGATTGAAGAAAACCTAGATATTATAAAGAACAGACAAGTATTCAAGACAAATCCAAGAACTACAATAGATCTACTTAACATTTAAAAGACACCATCAGAAGGCCTAATTTAAGGCTAATGGGTAAAGATGAAGGCCTTGAGACAGAAGCTAAATGATCTAGAAAATTTATTTAACCAGATCCTAGAACTTCCCAAACATGCAAAAAGGTAGACCTATTCAGATACAAGAAGTCTTTAGTACTCCAAATACACAAGACCAGAACAGGACATCCCACTGTCACATTGTATTTGGCACAGGATCAATTGAGACCAAGGAAAGGATCCTTAAAGCTGTCAAGGAGAAAAGATCAATCACCTATAAAAGGAAATCAATCAAAATAACTTCAGATTCATCAACAGAGACAATGAAAACAAGAAGAGCCTGGAAAGATGTATGCCACACCTTAAAGACAAACAACTGTCAACCAAGAATACTGTATCCAGCTAAACTCTCCTTTATAATGGAAAGACAAATAAAAACCTTCCACAGAAAAGAAAAATGGAAACCATGTATCTCCACAAAACCAGCCATACAAGATACTTAAAGATATCCTACACATAGAAAACAAACAAAAGCACAATAAAGTCCAAGAAACAACCCCCCGAGAATCCAAGAATCATAGGGAAAAAAAAAAAAAAACCAGTTGGCACAACCCTCAAGAAGATGAATAACATGGCAGGAACTACCAAACACCTCTCAGTACTAACTCTCAATATTAATGGAATTAACTCTCCAATTAAGCAACATAGACAATCTAGCTGGATCAAAAAGCAAGATCTTTCTAATTGCTACCTTCAAGAGTCACACCTTGCCCATAAAAACAAAATATGAACACACAACTAACCAGCTTCTCTGGGAAACAGCAAAGGTAGTACTCAGAGACAAGTTTATAGCTCTGAGTTCCTACATCAACAAATTGGAGAGATCTGAAACCAATAATTTAAAGACACACCTTAGGCTCCTTGAAAATGAGCAACAAGCTAAACCACAATCAAATAGATGGAAATAAATAATTTAATTAACTTAGAATTAAATGAATTAGTGTCCAAAAAACAATAGAATCAACAAAACAGAATTGGTTCTTTGAAAAAATTAACAAAATTGACAGAACCTTAGCAAATCTTATCAGAAAAAGAGAACACACCCAAATAAACAAACTCAGAAATGAGAATGGAAACATCGCCACAGGAAAAAAAAAAAAAAACAAGATTCAGAACATTATAAGGGAATAATTCTCAAACCTCTATGCTAAGAAGTTTGAGAATCTGGAAGAAATGGATGAATTTCTAGCAAAGATTGACATGCCCAAATTAAACCAAGATGATTTAAACCAACTTAACAGACAGAGGTAACAATGCTGGATAAGAAATGGACTCATTACCTTACTCATGTAACTGTAACCCCTATGTACAGTACCTTATAATAAAAATATGTATTTAAAATTTAAAAACAACAACAACAAACATTGAGATTCCACCTCATCCCAGTTAGAATGGCTATAATCAAGAAATCTAGTAACAACAGATTCTGGAGGGGGTGTAGCCAAAAGGGAACCCTACTGCATTGTTGGTGGGAGTGTAAACTAGGTCAACCACTTTGGAAAGCAGTATAGTGGTTACTCAAAAGACTACACATAGAACTCCTCTATGACCCAGAAATCCCACTTTGGGGCATGTTCCAAATTATCACAAACAAGGCCATACTAAAGCTACCAGCACAACTATGTTTATCACAGCATTAATCGCTATAGCTTAGATATGGAACCAACCCAGATGCCCCTCAGTAGATGAATGGATCAAGAAAATATATATACACACACACACATATGTAGATAGATGTACATGCAATGGAATATATACATACAATGGAAGTCTTTGCTTCCATCAGAAAGAATGACACTTCCCCATTTGTTAGGAAATGGAAAGACTTGAAAAAAATGATATTAAGTGAAGAAGCCAGGCCCACAAGAAACAGATCCCATGGTTTCCCTTATTTGCAATAACTAGTATACATCTAGGACAAGTAGAAAAGGTCAAAAGCTAAGTACATATGACCATATAAAATGATGCTAAGCAAAATGAACCTCAAAATAGGGACACAAGAGGTTTTACCTTTCTTGCTGTTGTTTTTAATGTATTTATAATGTACCATATGATTTTTCTTTGTTTCTTTTGGATGTTCTTCCTCCCGGAATCACCTGTTTTCACTTTATTTGATTCTGGTGCCCTGCATCTTGCATATACATTTTTCTAATTTGGGAAGGGGAAGGGAAATAACAAAGTGTTGAAATAAAGATACAGGTTGACCCATTGTAGCAATGAGATGCTAGAAGACACTATTTTGAAAACGAACTTTACAGCTTGGGAGGGGAGGGAGAAGTTGGAGAAGTGGGAAGGGAATGGATGGTAGGGGAAAAACAAAGGAGGGACTAACAACACTTAATAGGAAATGTACTTATTACCTTACTCATGTAAATGTAACCCCTCTCTACAATATCTTTACAATAAGTATATATATATATATATATATATATATAAAATAATTATCCAGGTGCTGGTGGCTCATGCCTGTAATTCTAGCAACTCAGGAGGGTGAGATCTGAGGATCACTGTTCAAAGCCAGCCCAGGCAGCAATGTTCTTAAGACTCTTATAAACTACCAGAAAACTGGAAGTGGTGTTGTGGCTCAAGTGGAAGAGGGCTAGCCTTGAGCTGAAGAGCTGAGGGACAGTGGCCAGGCCAAGCCCCACAACCACAAAAAAAAAAAAAAAAAAAAAAAAAGAAATTCAAGGATTTTATTCTCTTTGCTTTGTTAAAACATCATATTACAAATACTATAGACAATTTGCCAGTTCCTTTTGTTAACTTCCTGTGGTATTATAATTCCCTGGACACTTCTCTTCCTTGGATTTCTATCACACCACATTCTCTGGGCTTTAGTCTCACTTTTTTGCTTCTCCTCTTTAAAGGATATTCCTTATATACTGACCTAAGGCTCCTTTCCCTTCCCATTCTCTAAGTAATTTCTGATGTGCACAGCCATACTCTAGGTGCTTGCTTTAAAGCAGTACCTATCCACAGATCACTAATAAGTGGATTCATATGATCTATTTATACACCTATCACTCATGTAATATTTCACATGGATGGCTCAAAGGCACATTCTAAGAAGGGAACTTTTGACAGTCTTATCAGATTAGTGACTTATCTGGTAATGAAAGCCCCAAACTAAATATACTGAACTGTTACTTTCCTCTCTTTCACCACTGCCCCATATACAAACCATGAAGACCAGTTTGTTCTAACTCCAAAAATTATTTTTAATTCATCCACTTAGTCTAACTCTAGTGCTATTCACCACTCAAAATGCTCTCATTTCCCTTGGAGTATACTAGCCAGTAACTGGTCTGGTTATTTTGTGTCTATAATTCATACCCTTTATTTAAAGTATTTCAGTGAAGCTACTTCTTTGGGGTTGAAGACAAAACAAATTATCTCTAAGACCCTGAACTTTTTGGCTATTGTCTCAGTCTAAACCTACACTCTGCATTGGCCACGGGTATCCACCTTCACTCTCATTACAGCACAGTCTTTTAGCACCCGTGTTTCTCTTCTGACTCCTATGCTCACTACCAACTAATATCCACATTCAGGGTAATTCCTGTGTGTTACTTACATCTGTTGTAAATCTACACCTCCTCAGGGAAAGATTTTCACAAACTTATAATTCTGCAATCACTCCCTTACATATGTTGTAATCCCCTAGGTCAATTAAAGGTTTATCTAGTGTAATTTTATGTTTGTTGTTGGCTGTTTGTGACTTCTTGATTGTTTATAATTTTTCTCTATGAACCACAGGCTCCTAAAAAATATGAGACCTAGAGCTTTCCCAATACCTTGTTTAGTTTGATTTTGTTCTCTGTTACATCTGAAGTTTGCAATACCATACCATGCATAATAGGCACTCAAATATTTGGTAAATGAGTGATAAAACAGTCGATCAGAAGCAGATTTGACATGCCTGGTCATAATGTAAGCACATTATTATAATATAAATGATCTAAAGAATCTGAGTATATACAATCTCCTGGACTTTTATTGCTGTTGGGTATTTTGGAAGTCCTAGCGTTTCAACTAAGGGCCTCACATGTATTAATGTAGGTGCTCTCTTTTTATGCTACTCTTACATTCTACCTGAGCACATGCCTAAAGCATAATATGCCTATTTTAGGACTCTGATTGTAGCTAGCACGCCAGGCAGACACAGTTGCACTGAGCCTTCTTTCCACTGAAATGGAGTCTTGTGGATTTTTTTTTTTTTTTTTTTTTTTTTGGCCAAGGCTAATCTGGAACCACAATCCTCCCAATGTTATCCTCTCACTTAGCTTAGGATACATGTGCACCACTGTGATCAGCTATGGGCTGAGAAACAGTCTCACAAACCTCTCTGTCCAAGCTGGCCTCAAACTATAGTCCTCCTGTTCTCAGTCACCCAAGTAGCTAGGATTGCTGGCATGAGCCGTCGGTGCCCATGTCAAACACAGTATTTGTTATGGCAGAGCCTAAGCTTTTTCCCTAAAGGCTTGCTCGTAATTAGACTTTTCAGCTTGCATGGTCTATACAACTAATCTGCCATGAAAACATTAGCAGACAATAAATAAATTAATGTGAATGATTGTATTTCAACAAAACTTTACTTATAGACAACAAATTTGAATTTTATGTAATAATCATGTCAGAAGATTTTCATCATTTTTAAAAATGAAATTTTGGATCTGTAAAAGTCAAGTTTAGTTTGTAGGCCATAAAAAATAGGTGGTTTTCCAGATTTGATCAACAGACTAGTCTGCTCCTGTCATGTAAGACAAACCAGGTATTCTAAAACTACATACCTCGCAAAGTATGCATTTAGAATGTGTTAGCATTACATTTTTCATATGACTGGCTCTATTTGGTGAATTACTAAACCATTAGTACAACACACATTTACTCACCTTGTTTTCTACACTAAAATAATCAATAAATTAACTGCTACCAGGATTTTACTTTTACTTTTTCTCTTATGGAGGAGCTTTTAAAAGAAACTATGCTACTTTGCTTTAACTGAAAACTGACCTCAGCAAATCAAGTTGTTAAAATTAAATAAGCAACACCTTATTGTCTATAACTGCTATCTTTATGAAGCAATATTTTCTCTAAAATGTATAATCTGAACAAAATACAGAAACAAAGTGAATGCCAAAGTTGCATTGGAACTGGTACATGCAACACAAAATTAGTAATGATAACAACAGTAATTAATATTTATGGATTCCTTACCACAGACAAATCCCTTTGATACTTTTTAAAAATGTCATCTTTATTGAGTGAGTTGAAGTTGTATGACAAAATCACAGTAACAAAAAAAGGCATTTCTCTGTTTTCTGTGTTGTCATTTTGAATACAATATGATTTGGAAAGAGAGGTCTGCTTTTTCTTTTATTTTTAAAAAGCATCCACTTGGGTACTTCATTGTATGTCTCTTATTTTTGTTTCTCTGCTGTTTGTTTTATCTGAATCTTACTTCTTTCCTCACAGACTGTTCAATATGCCTCATGAACTCAAGAATCAGATCTTAGGCTTTCCCTCAACTCCTGTAGCCAGAACAATTATAACCTTTACTCCCCCCAAAAACAGGCCTTAGCACCACAGGCCCCCAGGAAATGGACTGCTGCTTACAGATGTGAATTCCTAACTTCATTTGAGGTTTCCTTACCTCTGCATTTTGATTAAATGCATTTCAGTTAAATTGGGGGTATATGTACGAATTCTTATAAATTTTTAATATACTCACTTTACATTATATTGTAGATTCAATAATATGTGTGCAACAAAATTAAATATTTAGCTTTAGTAACAGTGAAAATAACCTATGACAATATGGTTTTCTTTTGGTAAATTAGGTGGCACACACCAAGCACTGCTGAGAAAACACAGGTCTCACCTCTATATTCTGGCATTAGCTTTGGCACTGTTTTACCAACTACCATACTGAGAATAACTGTAACTTCAGATATCAAATCATTTTTATTTCCCTATGTTACTTTATAGACTAAGATTTGTGCAAATGTACCACCAAAAATTCAAATGTACTATCAAAAATTGTCAAATATTTTTGTTGTAACTGAAGAGCAAATAATTTCTACAAAGATGTTTCTTGATACACTGTACAAGTCCATTTCTAGCGGTGTTTTTTGTTTGTTTCTCATGACCCTTAACATACCAGAGGAAGATTGACACAGTGATTTCTCATGACCCAAGGCCTTCAGAGTCTGGAAGGTAGGGCTGAAGTTGAATGGCCACACTATATTTCTATAACTGTGAAATTTATAAAAGTTGAAGTGTGTTCCTTCTACTGTCAAGAATCATTTATAGTCTCACTCAATGCTTCCCTCCCCGCAAAAAGTACCCCAAAAAGATCTTTTCAATTACACAGCTATAAAATGAATGTTTTCCAAAGAGAACAGAAGTAAAATAAGCATTAACAACTGGATTTGTATACACTGTTAGGATGTACAATCTATCTGGCCAATTTGACTATTTTTTTTTTTGTTTGTTCAAGTAAGAGAAGACAATGAATTGAGGAACTGATCATGGTATTATGTTCATTAATTCTCAAGTTATATAAGCATATGAGCTATCAATGAGATAATTACTCGGCAACTAAGAGGGGGAACATTCCTAAAGCATTTACTTAGACAAAAAATAAAATAATAAACTTTAATCCTGCTAAATACCCTTACCTATATATAGCTCCAGGATAGGCATCACAGATAATTCTAAGCATTCTTTCAGACAACATATATAACATTTCGTTTTGGTAATTCAGGAACAAACTGGTAAATATTTCAATTTTGCAAAATGTATCTTTTTGTTAATTTCAACTCATAATCAACTCATGATGTTCCCACCAAAAGCATAATATACTTTAAAATTTTAAATTCAGTAAATTAGTATGTTGTTATTTCCACTGAAACTACTGCCCTCTTGAGTTCTTTGAGAAAATTCACTAATACCTCCCACTCAAATACACACGATAGCCTTTGTCAGTAGTGTACTAGAGAAATGAAAAATTTTATGAGGAAGCAAAGTCAAAACATGGGTATGGAGAATAAAAATTATTACTAAAGACGTTTTCCTTTGAATTTCTAATATCTTGAAAAAGACAGCTGTACTATTAGATATTCTTTGAGTCATCAATAAAAATATTTCATATAATGTTTAGTGTCATAGGAAATTTTATTTTCTTAACCATTCAATTTCACAACCAACAATGACAGTTTCTAACATCTTTTGGTTTAGGCATTTTACTACTTTTCAATTCACAAAGCTTATATACAAATCTCAGGGTTAAATAGATGGATCTGTCTAAAGGCAAGTACAATACAGGAAGACTTTAACTAAAAAAAAAAAATACT
This sequence comes from Dipodomys spectabilis, assembly GCF_019054845.1. Taxonomy (NCBI): domain Eukaryota; kingdom Metazoa; phylum Chordata; class Mammalia; order Rodentia; family Heteromyidae; genus Dipodomys; species Dipodomys spectabilis. The sequence goes on from NW_024870824.1 coordinate 1,129,383, forward strand.
TTAGTGCAATATGGTGTGTTTTGTACTAATGATTAACTTCATTTCAAGATCCAAAATAAATTGTGATAATTTGGCAAGAAACAAGGCACAATGTAAAAAATAAATAAATAAAGCCATTAAATACTTTGAAACTTGTAGAACAATGATGCTATAGTTAGAACAAATCTACGTGCACTATAATCTTTAATTTTAGGTATCTGTATTTCCCTTTTAGCTCTTGCATCACTCGATGCTCCAGGGTATTAGCAGTAAGTCTTGGTAAAACTAAATAAAGGTGTACACTTAAAAGCCTTGGGCTCTCCTTCTTTACTAGAAGGCAACCATAAAATAAATGCAATCCATGGCACTTAGGAGACTATACCTGTCTATTCGTTATTTTGTGCAAATTAAGCTCTTTTTGACCTGTTAATCAAGTAATAAAGGTAAAATAAAAGGGAAAAGCTATTCTGTGGGAAAACAAACTTGTTACAAAATCATCTTTCTTATAAAAAGAACAAAATTAGTTAGGTCTCTATATCGTATATTCAGAAACTTGTGGAAACATTGGTGCATGCAGTGGTATAAGGAAGGACTACTATTATATGATCGAGTTTCCCTGGTCCAAATGCCTGCAACACAATCACATAACACAATATAACCAGTGAGTACAATCTGAGAAAAAAAAAATGCCGGAAATTTTAACCTATCACTCATTCTATGCCTTCTTCTCCTCTTCTTTCTCCTTCTCCCTCTTCCTTTCCCTTTTCCTCTCTCTCTGCCTTTTCCTCCTCCTCCTCTCTCTGTCTCTCTCTGTCTCTCTGTCTCTCTCTGTCTCTGTGTCTCTCTGTGTGTCTCTCTCTGTGTCTGTGTCTGTCTGTCTGTCTGTCTCTTTCTTTCTCTCTCTGGTATCATAATAAGTACTGAACTATTCTTTAGCTCTATTCACTCACTGGCATGAGTGGAATGAGTTCATCCTTCATGTACAAAAAACATATCTATGATTCAATAACACAAAGCTGCAAATGTGCGTATACTGTTTTATGGAAAAGATTTTGTAATTGAAATTATCTTTCAAAATCTGTGAATGGTACTCATATTCTAGACTAAGAATGTTAGTCTCCAAACCATGGTTAGGGATTAGTTATTACATTATTTACTGAAAGCAGGAAAAAATAAAGACTCGAAAAAAATACAAATGATTTTTAAGAGGAGATGAGAGGAAATGAATGACCTTCCAAAAAAGCACATCAATTTAATGTTTTTTCTGGCATGTTTATTTCTTATGTATTTCATCAAAACATTTCAAAATTAGTATGGAAGCAATGCTCAATCAACTCTGGAAAAAAACAAAACAAAACAAATTTTGCTTCTTGGGTTAGAGGCGTGTTTTAAGCAGTAGAACTCCTGCCTAACCAGCATTAAATCAAGGAAAGGTTCAAATCCAATAAAACCAAAAGCAAAACAAAACATCCAAACTTGTTTCTCTGGCCAAATATGATAAGTGATTTACTTAACTTTTTATTTTATGTAGCAATGGGTCCTTTCAAAAAAGTAAATATTGGCTAGATGTGGTGGCAAACACTTAACACTCCCACAACTAGTGACATGGATGCAGGAGGACTCAAAATTTGAGGCTAGCCTGGACCAAATTAGTGAGACCCTACCTAGCCCAGGAAAATCCATAAAGAAAGAAATGAATGAATAAACAAATAAATTATATTGACAGCTTTCACTGAAAAATCAATGGCCAGGCATCAGTGTCTCACACTTAAAATCCTAGCTACTCAGGACACAGATCTGAGGAGGGTTATGGTTAAAAGCCAGTCTGGACAGGAATGTCCATGAGACTCTTCATTTTCAATTAACCAACAAAAAGCTGTGGAGCTGTGGCTCAAGTGGTAGAATGCTACTATTCTTGAGCACAAAAGCTCAGGGACAGCAAGATACTATGTTGAAAATGAGCTTTACAACTTAGGGGGCGAGGGAGGAGTTGTGGAGGTGGAGAGGGAAGGGATGATAGGGGAAAAACAAAGGAGGAGGTAACAATACTCCATAGGAAATGTACTCATTACCTTACTCATGTAACTGTAACTCCTTTGTACAGTATTTTTACAGTAAAATATATATACAAAAAATAAAAGCTCAGGGATAGCGCTCAGGCTCTAAATTCAAGCTCCAGTACTAGTGCACACAACACACACAAAATCATAACCTGTTACATGTTTTCACTTGAATAAGGCATATATTTTTCTTGCTAATAGTATTTTCAAATAGTCACAAATGGTGTTTGGAAAGGTGGCTAATAGTACTGTTTTTAAAAAATGCTACTGTGACATGTAGCCACAATATGAGGACATTCAAAAGTATATAAAATTTAAATGAATTATTGGAGTAAACTATTATCAAAGAAACTAGAAGACAGAAAATGGAGGACAGACTCTCCAGTTCCATCCCTATATTTCATATAAGACTGATAAACTGAGTGGCTAGTTAAAATAATGAAATGTTATCTAACATCTGTCTTAATAATTTACTAGTCATGGAGATAATTTTTCTGTTACTTCAAAATGTTTTCATAGTATTTGTTCTGTTAGAAAGAAATGATGTGTTAGGATCCTATTACATATAATTTAGCACTGTTATTACTAGACCAAAGGTAATAAAAAGCAGATGTAGTTTACATTTTACTTACAATAAGGGCTGATGTGATGATAAATGACATTATTCATTGAGTTTTAACCTTTTAAGTCAGATGCCAGAACAAAATGACATGTATTCAATTGCTTGAAGAGAACTAGGGAATTTTATGAAGAGAACTGTCTTCTCAAAAATAAGAAAAGCTGATAAATCAATTTCCTAGACAGGTAAAAATCAATGCCAGACATGGACACAGTCTCTATGCCAAAATATAACTTCTAAAAACACAGATAAAATTTTGTTTTTAGTTTAAAATTGTAAGGAGCTGAAACTGTTCTAAATCTGTTTAGAGAACTTGATTACCATATCAATCTAGTTATCTATCTAGATATAGACTGTTTTAAAATGGTTGTGCTTGTCTGGAATTCGATAACGTGAAGATTCCAAAAAAAATCAATAATTATGGAAGCATAAAACATTCCATCTAATTGTGTTCATAAATGTTAATCTTTTGCCTAGGTACTGAAACAACAATTTGTTTAGGCCTGAAGATTCTGCACAGGAAAGATGAACAAAATGATTTTTCAGCTCAGTAAGAAAACATTAACTTATTATCAATAACACAGATACTGTGCAAATGGGAAATGAAGTATTTTCTTCGAATTGAAGTATTTGCTGATAGTATGACAAGGCCTATTTTCTCCAGAACATCTTCAGTGCCCATTCAAAATTAACATTAAACATAAGCAAACTGTTCCAAAAGACAATTGGAAAATGTGTTAATGTTACCCTCCAGTAATAGAAAATGACAAAGAGCAAAGAAGTAGAGTAGAAGACAGAGAAGAGCAGAGTTAAGTTGTCATACCCACATTAGGGTATCAGATTGTCCAGAGGTAACCTCCCAAAGATTTTGATACTGAGCAGACAAAAAGAGCAAGGTAGATTTTTATTATTTTGGTGTTGGAGATAAAGGGAAAGAATGTGCCTGGATGGCTAGCCTGGATGGAAGGAATACAATCAGGAAACTAGGAGTTGTCTGAACAACTCAAAAATAGTATGGCATTCTGGATTTTAAAAGGCAGGATTCTCAACAATGGCTAAAAAGCCAAGAGAAACACATGTTCCACTGGAAATTAGAGTCCATGGTATAAGCAAAAAAAAAAAAAAAAAAAAGCCAGACTATAGTGTTGATAAATGAAGGAGTGGAGGACATGTCTAGATTTAAATGTATTTCCAGGGTATTTTTATCTCATCTATTGAATATGGAATTGAAGCATATACGTATGTGTACCCAGATATGAAATAAGAATTTGACTATGAAAGTCAGACATAAGTTCTAAAATCTTAGTATTTTAACAAAGGAACTCAACTCATCTTTACATGCTCAGCTTTGTAATTTTTTGAATTTAGGATTAAGCATTGCATTTTCAGAGGAGTCTTCCGTGATCATTTATCCTTTCTTTCCATCATGTCTTGCCACTACAATCACTTAATAATATTCTATAATGCTAACAGGATTCTTATTTTTATCTATGATGCCTACAATGTACCTTGAATGGGAACAGGAAAATAGCATACCTTATTCATTGCTAGATCCTACAATAAACACAGTTATTATTGTTTATTGAATGAAAGAATGGACAAGTAAATAGGTAATGATAATGAACTCAGAGACCTTCCATAAATATTTAATGAGTATCTATATTCTAAAAGGCCCAAAAATTTAATCCAAATTACTCTATAGTATAAACAGACATGAGTTTTATATCTACAAAATCCATTCGTTATATTTTTTCCCTTGATCTGATCAATTTGATTCACCTACAATTTTTTGGGTTAACCTACCACAGAAATCAGCATTAATTTGTATATATTTTTGGCTATCTCTCCAAGCTGAAGAAAACACTCTAATTTTGAATATAAAAAGAGTAAAATACTTTAAACATAAATATCTCTATTAACAACTGAACAGTAATAATGTAGCATATCTGGCCATTTATTTAGGCTTGAAAATACTTTAATAAAGGAAAAACTAAGAGTAAAACCAATAGTTGGACTGAATCTGCTTACTCAGCAGTCATCACCATCTTCCAAATACTTTCATTGCCACCAATACCATTTTACAGTCTTATTACATTAAAGCCTTTACAGTGGGAAGACACAAGAATATGCCCATCCTCAACATAAACATGACTATTTATTTAAAAATAAAAAAAGCATGACTCCTGTCCAATAAAACCTGAAACTGTTGGTTTTGCTTTTTTTTCTTTTTAAAATTATTGAGAAAGTATATAAAGAGGTTACAATTCCATATAGCAAACTGAACTTTAATGTAAGATTAGTGATCAAATTAAGCAAAAAAAAAAAAAAACCCACAAAGTATAAACTAGTTTTGCTATGTAATATAAGTAAATATCACTGCATTTATTTGTTATTTTTAGCACATAGAAAATGGTACAAAAGGCAAAACTTTAGCCTCATTTCTCTTAAAGTATTTTTGGGCTGACTATGAGCATTACATTGACATAAGATAGATCAAAGAAAGAAAAGAATACAAACTTATTGAACATTAAGTTTAATACAACACATAAGCTTTCACAAGAAAATGAAGACTCAAAAATACAGTTAGGACCCAACACTTCTAGTATACATTGCCAAAATATTAAGGAGAAATTATTAAAGATTTCTCTTGACCACACTTCCTATCCTTGGTAATAACATTAACACTTTCCTTCTGGGAGGGAATGAGAAAGGGGCGACACTGTCCAAAAGGAAAGGTACTCTTTACCTAACTGTAACCCTTCTGTTGACTTCGGAAACTATAATCCCTCTGTACATCACCTTTAAAATAACAATTTAGGGCTGGGAAGGTGGCTCAGTGGTAGACTGCTTGTATTGCATTCGTGAGGTTCTGGGTTCAATTTCTCAGCACCACATAAGCAGAAAAAGCTGAAAGTGGTGCTGTGGCTCAAGTGGTAGAGCACTAGCCTTGAACTGAAGAGCATTGCCTAGGCCCAGAGTTCAGGGCCTACAACTGACAAAAAAATAAATAAATAAAATAAAATAACAATTAAAAAAAACTTTAAACTGCTTTCCTTCTGTCATAGGAAGAATATTTTTCAAATGTGAATTTTACCTTCTGCTTTCAAGAAAACCAAGGAAGTTCAGATAGAACTTGTATGTCAGGTTTTTCAATAGCCTTTAACTTGGAATAGCTAATGTTACAAGTGGCATATTTCATGGTGACAAGTTCTAAACTCCATCACCTTCATTCTCCAAACTGATATTCTGCTAATCAGAATATTCCCATAATGATCTGATCTTGTAACATAAGAACCCAATTTTTTTATACTTTCCAGAGACTAGATTATATCACATAACTTTATTGAAACACATTATAATACAGCAATGTTTTTAGGATTGTTCATCTGTGAGTATCCCATGAGATTAGTCTATGCAAATTATTGTAATGATCTAGGCAATCTAGATCTCCAATATTTACATTATGATATCTATCATATAGAGATATTTCTAAATACCACCACTACTATAATCACTTAAGAAAAATTGATTATTACAACTGTAGCATTACTTTCATGGCATAATTGAAATTTAAGTATTGTAAAAAAAAAAAAAAAGTGCTTTGTTTCTTTAGCAAAAAAAAGACACAAAAAAATGAAGAACATTTCATCCCATGACAGTTATTCTAAGCTATCCACCAAGTATTTTCTACCTTTTGACTGTAAAAAAATTTTAAGCATCTAAAAAGTAGAAGATATAGTATAAATTTCCTGTATACAATACTCAGATCTACAATTAACATGACTTATTTTATGATCTACTTTTCTTTATATCAAATTGTTTTTAAGAGATACTTCATTATAAGTATTTCTTTGGAAATCCTAAGAATTTAAAATATTTCCATAATGCAAATCCTGCATCTGGTTTTATTTAAGCATTTGTACCCTATCAGTCAGAACTATGGTTTAGTAATACAGAAGTCAAATATGTTTCAGAAGATCTCCTTGATAATTTACCTAGTAACAAGTTTTTAATACTTAAAAAAATCATTATTTCTTCAAGTACTTTCTAATAGGTTTTAACTATAAAATTTTTCTGTTTATGAGAATGAAATTAGAAAGAAAAGACAAATCACAGTGCCATAGTTGTAATCAACCTTGAGAGTTTAATTTTCTTTACTTTCTTTACTTTCAAATGAGAACTGCTCATAAGATCAATTCATTCTTGAAATTGAGATGTACTGAGACAAATTTAGACTTTTCACTACAAATACAGATGGAGCTGTAAACATAAAAAATTGGAATATCAATTTCACAGCAAAAATCTGTTATTACTACAGCTTTTTGAGGAAAGACATTTTAAGGACAGAAACACAGTGACTGTCTATGCTGCTTTCCAGCTTAAAGAGTTTGTTCTTCTAGCCTTTGATTTCAGATTTGGAGAGCTACCAAATAAAAATGTAGGGCTATGCCATTTTTTCATCAGCCACTTGTTTCTGGGCATACTCGAAGGACAGGAATTCAAGAACCTCTTCAGAAGTGTTTTCAAAGTTTAATTATGAATGGAACAGCACAGAAAGAAGACAGAGAAATTCAATGTGTATACACAGACCTCTGTCCATCAGCCAAGATTTTATTTCCAGAGGGACACAGGCCTTCTCTTTGAATAATGCCATGGTTAGCTCATCATACTGACATAGAGCTTGTGCCAGGATATTTAAGCCTTTCCATGTCCATTATTCCCTAATGCTTACTAAAGACCAGACTGAATCCATTCAGTATAAAGTTAGCACAGAGTCCAATCAAAAGAGGTCAAGGAAAACATGAACAAGTGTTTTGTATGCCGAATCCAGCTGCTGGCTGTGACTATTAATGTAACAGTTCCCAGCTAATTCTTCTCATTTTGAAAATAGCTTTTGAAGTAAAATGAGTTACCTCTCTGCTATATTTCAATATTAAATGATAAAAAAGTATAAAATGTCTATAATTAGTCATCTAACAATATACTTTGCAATATTTATTTTCCAAGCAATCTTCTATCATGCTTAAAAATAGTGCATAGACTGAGGAAAAAGTACTTGACAAAGAGCACCTCTTTTTAACCACTTTCTAGATTAATCTGTGGCTTTTACATTAATTAACAACATTTTTTCAAAGCTACTGATACAGAATTGACTTACATACAGAGTGCCACTTCAGTACTAATGACATATTTTGCAAACATTTCAAAACAGGAATTGCAGAAGCAAGTAACCATAGAGAAAGTGGTGCATTTGACAGGGATCTGTGTGAACAGTACATGAGTTCCCAGGGCAGCCACACTACAGGGCTAGGCCATTTGATGCAGTGTAGAATTTAAGTAGCTGGGGCTCAATTGAGATGAGTTGAATCAGTTTCGGCAGCTTGTATTCTGCCTCAAGGAAGAAAGATTAAATACAGTGGTTTTATTTATTTATTTTTCCTTTTAGGGGTAGCCGTTACAAACTAAAGCATTTCTATTTCTAAAGAATGAGGTTTATGGAATTGGAATGTGAGGAGACACAGCAAACATGAGAGATCCCAGACCCCAAACAAACAAACTCAGAAGTGACCTATGCTAAAATCAGTTTTCAGTCTCAATTTATGAAAATAATTTATTACAAGCTTTAATCTCATTTGGCTAAAAATAGCCCTATGGCTTCTATTTTTAGAACTGGGGAACCAAGATATGATGAGTAAAGAAACATCTATCAGACAGACTTGAAATCTTAATCCTTATATCACCACTCACTGGGACCTTAGGCAAGCTATTTCAATCTTTCTGAGCCACAGATTCCATATTTATTAAAAGAGAGAAAGAGAGAGAGAGAGAGAGAGAGAGAGAGAGAGAGAGAGAGAGAGAGAGAGAGAGAGAGAGAGAATGCTGATACTGTTGCTCTGAATCTCAAGTGTGTGTGGTGGATGGAAGATGGGTAGCTTTCCACTCCACTCTAACCAGTAGAGTGAAAAGGCCCACCACCACTACAGCAAACAACATGATTTTCAGCCTTTTTTTTTTTTTTTTTTGCAATTGTGGTCTTATTTAAGTTCACCACTACATCCTGTATGCTGATATACTACTGGGACCATCAACAAACTCAACACAAAAATCTTCCTAAGAAGATACTGTTGCCAGTAAAATTCTCAGGAATATGTTTCCTTTGTGTGACACTAATCTTGAACCGTGTAAAGAACTCCTGGCATAAGAAATATGAAAACAAAACCTTTTTTTTATAAGATATAAAAACTGATGATAAAGCAACTTTCTCGTGCTATTTTTTCTGTGAATAATGAGCTGGTGGCTCATGCCTGTAATCCTAGCTACTCAGGAGGCTGTGGCCTAAGGATCACAGTTTGGAATCAGTCAGGGCAGGAAAGTCTGCTTTCCTGCTCAGAAAAAGACAGAAGTGGCACTGTGGTAGAGCACTAACCTTGAGCCAAAAGAGCCTCAGGGACACAGTACCTGGTCCTGAGTTCAAGGTCTAGGGTCTGCACAATCAGTCACTCAATTAATCAATAAAACATTTACTATTATAAACATCATAAAGCAAGTGGAGATACTAAAAGATTAAAACACCAATTTGTATGTTACAAATACCACAAAGGAGCCAATATAAGAGAAATATTTGCCTTCAGAATTACTACATTCTTTGAAAATATATATACAACATCTTGTGAAGCTATACAACTATTCACTTTTCTGTCGCTAAAGATTTCCTTTTATGTGAGCCAGTTAATCTGTCCTGCTTAAAATCATCAGCTATGAATTCACTTGAGGAGAATTTGGAAAGCAATCAAAGTAAGAGAGACTCATTTAATCACCTTCACACAATTATGCAAAAGGTAGCCTGTATTAAGTAATTCAATTTCTAAAACATCAGACAACTTCCTGCAGTATATGGTTTTAAGCTCCAAGCATTCTAATTTCCAACAGCAAAAAGCTTTAAAATTCAATTTGTTTAAAAGAGCAAAAAGTTGAATCCACTGCCTGCTTCAAAACCACACATTTTCTGCTCTTGTTTAAATGATCTTTTGATGAGTGGATCCTATCATTGACATCTTCAATACGAACCCATGGTATAAAACACTACTAATACAATTGAAGAAAAAATAAGATAAAGTATTTGTCATCAGGTTAGTGATAACCAGAAAGTAAACAAATATGGCTACAAACTTAAATTTTAGCTTTCAAGTCAAGCCATGTATTTTATTAGTCATACTCACAGGAAAGTTTTTTTTTTTATGCTTCAACTATTTCAGAAGAAAGAAGAAATACATTTTCTTTCATTTACCACCAAGCTTCTCTTCTCTTTTCTTTGATGGAGGAGGTATTTTGGAAGCTAGTATGGCTTTTATTATAGTTAAAAGAATAACAGGGCTCTTTTGCAGTTTTTATATTGACTATATGTATCTTTCTTCTCAAAAAGTTTCCCTTCATTTAACCTTTCTCTCAGCCTCCAGCCAAGTTACTTTTCTGCTTTCTGTTGGTTATCTCTTTTATTCCCCTTTAACTGCCATCCTTTCCCTTCATTTTACAAAGCCAACTGTGTCAGACATTATGCTGTGTATCCCTTCTCAAATCTACTTTGTCTTCTACTTAAATCTAGATATTAATTTAAATGAAACTGTATTTCTCAATGTTATTTTCGCTAGAAAGATATTCTGTAGTTAATAAATAAAGTATTAATCAATACTCTTAGATTTTTCCTGAATTTGTAGAATACCAAACTAAGCTATCAGTTCAAAATGTCCGATTAAATGTATGATATTTATTGAGTATTTTCTACAGGACTGGCTTCTGAGCTTAGAAGTTTGAGGTATCTCTCTGTCCTTCATGGAGCTTTGTATTCTAGTTGTAAGAGTAAGATTAGCACATGTATACAATTTAAAGAAAAATACAGCAATGCTTTATGAGTAAAAGATTTAGTGAATGCAATTGATTATAATTTTGTGACAAAGCACATGCATTACAACATGGCTATTCATATCATGTCAATAATTTATTTGGATACACACTAAATCAACTACAAGGATGCAAACTAAAATCTCTGGGGAATGGAAAGAACTACCTTTTTAATGTGATTCTTTGCTTCTTTGAAGTATGTTTGCTTGTTAAGTGTGAACTTCTTTTTGTATTGAAAAATAAGTAACCATAAATAAAAAGGATTCTCAAAAATGAAGACAAGAGAAAGTTTCTTGCAGAAGGCAGACTTGAGCAGACCTTGAATACTAGACAAGGAGTAATGAGCTAGGTCAACAGCCCAGAAAGAGCAAAACAGGTGGAAGGAATATGGCTGGTGCCATAGAAAGACTGTAATTGTGCCAGTTTGGCTTCAGAAGATGATTCTGGCAAAATTATAGAAGAAAAGTCTGGCTGGTGTGAACTGGCAAAGGCTTTGACATTATGTTGTTATTATGCCATTAGACCTTGCATATGTTATCAAAGTTGCTTTTAACTACAAAGAAGGCAAAGGAGAAAACATAGCTTTCCTTGGCTATATATTCAAGTTACATGTATAAATAGGAAAACGTGGGAAATGATTTTAAATGTGTGGAAAGTGAGCCATGTACAACTCTGAATTATCCTGAATAATCTGCGTATGCGAGTCTCTGCTTCATTTCTTCACTTAGAAAATTTATAAAATTCTTTTTAAAAGAAACAAAACACAAGCTTGACTTTCAACTCTTCTGTTCATACAACTTCTAAAATTAACAGATAGAGAAGAAACTTAAAACTATTTTAGACTACATTCTGTTAGAAAAAGACCATTAAAACAAAAATGATTTAATATTTCCAATTTATTTACTTAAGAAATACGCATCACAAGACTAGAGTCTGCCTCCATGCAGTAAGATCTCAAAGCCAATTCTAAACTTGGAGTTTAGACTTAGGGTTCATTCTCCTATAGCTGGACCAACTCCACTGTAGCACACAACAGGGGGAAAATGGAGGGTATAGAATAAGTAAGTAGGACAGGTTTCCAGGCTTTCTAAATATACAACTTAAGGAGATGCACAACAACAACATCAACAATGAGTACTGGTAAGAATGTAGTGATTTAAACATTTCTGTGCTGCTAGTAAGAGTACAATCAATTTAGGAACTAGCCTAAGAGTTCTTAAAAATATTAAACATAAAGTCATCATATGGCCTCAGTCATTCTGCTCCTTGATATAAGAGCCAAGAAAAGTGAAAACATATGCCCACACAAAAATTTTAATGTAAGTTTCCATAATAGTATTATTAATAATAATGAAATATTGCTTAGGAAAAACAATATTCTATTAAAGAGACATAACCCAAATGTATAGACAGAATGGGGTATAATCATTAAATTGAGTATTACTTGGTAATAAAAAAGAATGGAATATAGATGTGGATACATACTACAACACAGAAATTCATGGAAGTATTTTGTAAGTAAAATAAGCCAGATACAAAAGGTCACTTATTATCTTAATCTGTTGATAAGAAATGTCCAGAATAGACAAACTGATAGAAACAAGATAAGACTGCAAGTAGCCAGGGAATTAATGTAATGAGAAACTACCACTGTCTACATGTTTTCTTTTTTGTGCTAATGAAAATACCCTATAATTAGAAAATATTCTACAACTAGATACTGTAAAACACCAATTTATGTGTCAGGATGAGGTGTAAGCTATGTGAATTGTATATGACAAGAAGCTATTAGTATGAAGAAATAAATTTTTAAAAAGCATTCATAGAAATTAAAAAGGAAAATATAAAAATCAGTTATATAGAATTTCTTAGAATTATATAGAATTTCTTCAATAAAACATCTGAACATAACTATGAAAAAGATATCATTTTGTAATTTTGGTTAATTAGATACAGGTTTTTAAAACATTAAGCAAAGTACACAGATAATTATTATTTTATACTTGCTGTACAGTTCAAAGCTGTCATTTCCCCAGACTATGTTAAGGAATTTTTTTCTTCATTTCATTTTATAAGCATTTTTAAATAAAATAAAAATAAAAAGACAAATTACAAAATTCAAAAATTGTTTCTAGCTGGGCACCGGTGGCTCATGCTATAATCCTAGCTACTCAGGAGGCTGAGATCTGAAGATCGCAGTTCAAAGCCAGCGCAGGCAGAAAAGTACAAGAGATTCTTTTTGTTTATTTGTTTTTTTGTTTTTGTTGGTGGTGGTGGTTGTGGGGCTTGAACTCTGGGCCAGGGCCCTGTCCCTGAGCTCTTCAGCTCAAGGTAAGTACTCTTGGAGATAAGTCTCACAGACTTTCCTGCCCAGGCTGGCTTTAAACCATAATCCTAAGAGATTCCTCGATGACCACAAAACTGGAAGTAGTGCTGTAGCTCAGTGACAGAACACTAGCTTTGAGCAAAAAGTTCAGGGACAGTGCCCAGGTCCTAAGCTCAAGCTCCACAACCAACAACAACAACAACAAAAAGGAAGGAAGGAAGGAAGGGAGGGAGGGAGGGAGGGAGGGAGGGAGGGAGGGAAAGAAAGAAAGGAGGGAGGGAGGGAGGGAGGGAGGGAGGGAGGGAGGGAGGGAAAGAAAGAAAGAAAGAAAGAAAGAAAGAAAGAAAGAAAGAAAGAAAGAAAGAAAGAAAGAAAGAAAGAAAGAAAGAAAGAAAGAAAGAAAGAGGGAGGGAGGAAAGAAAGAAGGAAAGAAAAGAAGGAAAGAAAGAAGGAAGGACAGAGAAAGAAAGAAAGAAAGAAAAGAAGGAAGGAAGGAAGGAAGGAAGGGAGGGAGGGAGAGAGAGAGAGAAAGAAAGAAAGAGAGAGAAAGAAAGAAAGAAAGAGTGAGAGAGAGGAAGGAAGGAAGGAAGGGAAAGAAAGAAAGAGAGGAAGGAAGAGAAAGAAAGAAAGAGAGAAAGAAAGAGAGGAAGGAAGAGAGGAAGGAAGAGAGAGAAAGAAAGAAAGAAAGAAAGAAAGAAAGAAAGAAAGAAAGAAAGAAAGAAAGAAAGAAAGAAAGAAAGAAAGAAGAAGGAAGGAAGGAAGGAAGGAAGGAAGGAAGGAAGGAAGGAAGGAAGGAAGGAAGGAAGGAAGGGAGAGAGAGAGAGGGAGAGGGAGGGAGGAAGGAAGGAAGGAAGGAAGGAAGGAAGGAAGGAAGGAAGGAAGGAAGGAAGGAAAGAGAGAGAAAATAGTTCATCTCAATTAAGTAGAAAACAAAGGCAAAAAGCAATTTTGAAGAAACAGCACAAGTGAGTGACAAGGCCTGAGTTTAAGCCCTAGTTTACATATACACATGCACACTTACTCACTTGGATGCACATACACAGAGATACATACACATTTACTTGATTCTGCTTTTACTGAAATTGTATTACTTACGTCCTCAGCAACATTTTCTCTATTCCCATTCACTTTTCTAAGACTAGAGATTCTATACCATGAAATACGAATAATGTTCTTCCATCTAATTGCTTCAACATGCATTAGAAGAACCATGAAAGAGCAGAATGTTAAGGAAAGATTTGCTGGTTCTGATACTAACCCTATTACTCACAATATAACTTCATGAACACAAGGCAAGTTACTTATCTTGTCTCATCTTAAAGTATAAAAATAACAGTACTCTCTGTACAGTATTTTTACAATAAAAAACGTATTAAATAAAAAGAACAGTATTTTCTTTGCAGACTGATATAAGGATTAAATATAAGAATCTAAGCCAGGAGCTGGTAGCTCATACCTGCAATACTAGCTACCCAGGACGCTGACATCTGAGGATCAGGGGTCAAAGGTAACCTGGGCAAGAAAGTCCATGAGACTCTTATCTCCAATTAACCATCAAAAAGAGCTATAAATAAGAAGTAGCTCAAAGTGGTAGAGTGCTACCCTTGAGCAGAAAAGCTCAGGGACAGCACCCAGACCTGGAGTTAAAGCCCCTCACCGACAAGAAAAAAGGTAAAGCACTTTCACCAGTGTCATGCACAGAACATAACATAAGCATAGCCTAGCCATCTAATTGCTTAATATTGAAAACAGAAATTAACCACAGTCTCCTACTTGCAGCTAGGACTACAGTCAGGTTTAAATGAACCGACAGAGCACAGGCAAAGGAGATGAGTTGGTGTTGTGTTTCCAACTTTGTCCATACTATGAAACTACTCAATTCATCCTTTATTCTTATGGGACACTATTAGAAAGGCTTTGATCACAGAGAAAACAATATTCAAGAAATAGTCCACAACTACATAGGAATTATTTCAATTCTCAATTTTCTGTCCTTTTTCTGTTCTCCTGGCTCTTCAGAGACCCTCTCAAAAGTATTCTTTCACACACTAAATTTACATGTTATTGTCAAGCATTCATTTCTGTCCTACTTAGGAGAGGCCACATGGAGTAGAAGACAATTTTAAAGGAATTGGTATAGACTCTCGAGGATATGTTTTCAAATGAAACTATAAGGATTTTTTATACTCCTCATAGTGATAAGGGAATGCATCTCAGTACATTCAGAATTCTGATACCCAGAATATTGTCTCCTCACCTAAATATACAAAGTACTTAATTTTCTGAATTGCAAGAGATAGAAAAACACAATGAACCAAAATATAAAATTAAACTTTTCTTTTTCAGATCTAATGCAGGATCTGAAACAGAGTAAACTTTGGGAAAGTCCTTATTGCCGAGAAACCTCTATTCCTTATACCTAAATTCTAGAGCAGGGTCAAAGGGCTGTAGTATCTGCCATGAGAGTTTACTCACTACTCCTCTCTTTATTCCTATGTCTGATTTAGCCACCAATGCTGTTATGCTCAAAATGCATATTATATCTGACTACATCTCACCATTTCCATACTATCACCCCAAGTCTATACCACTATCATATCCTATTCTACTATGATACCACCTGACTAGTTTCTCTGCTTCCTTCCTTTCACTAGTACTATTTATTTAATACATGTCAATCTGGATAATTTGTAAACTACAAATGAAATCATATCTTTTCAATATTCAAACTTTCCAATAGCTTCCTACCATGCAATAAAATCCAGACTTCTATGAGGCCCAACTCAATTTGCCTGTGGGCTAGCACCCAACCTTAGTTGCTAACCCTCCTTTCTTCAATGACTTTCTCTGGTTGTAATATCTCTTTTGTCTTTTCTCAAATATACTGATGTGTTCCTGCTTCATAGACTATCTTGCTGTTTCCTCATTTATTCACGTAACTCACATCTTGACTTCACCCAGTGCAAACTCCTTCCTAGGGGACAATCTCACCATCTTATATCCTACATACATTTTATCACATGCCTTACCCCTAAATCCATTTAGCCTGTTATCTTTTAATTACCACTACCAAGTACAGAATACTTTTCCAGACTTCTATTGGAAGGCAACTCCATAAACATAGGATCTTATTTATTTATTTATTTATGGGTCTGGTCATGGGCCTGAACTCTGGGCCTGGGTGCTGTCCCTCAGCTCTTCAGCTCAAGGCTAGCACTCTACCACTTGAGCCACAGCACCACTTCCGGCTTTTTTCTTTTTGCTTATGTGGTGCTGAGGAATTGAACCCAGGGCCTCAGGCATGCAAGGCAAGCGCTCTACCACTGAGCCACCTTCCCAGCTCAGGATCTTTCTTTTTGTTCAAGTCTGTTACTCCAGTGCAGACTGATCTCAGTAAGTATTTGTTGAATACATCTACAAACAGATGAAGTATAATGCATGTGCTTCACATACTAGGAAGTACTCTAAGCTCTTAGGGAGGAATCACTTTGTACCCTTAGGACTGAACCTAGAACATCTGTGAAAGGGAGTGGATGAATTTGTGAATGAACTAAGCCATTATATTTAAGTAAAATCGAATGAGTATACAGTTAAATAAATGTATGTATGATTATTGCTAAAACTTTAAAAGTTCTCCTTTAGATTTTTTACTGTAAAGTGAAGTCTTATAATTCCCCTGGATCTGTCTTTCCTAAAACAAAAACAAACCAAGATCAGAACAGGAAAAGTATCTCTCTAATATCTGGGTTTACAGTGATATAAAATACTCACATCTTCAATCACCTTTTGGGAAAATAAAAGGGAGAGCAAAGAGGAATACAGCTGGAGTTTGTAAAAGAAAGGGCAAAGGGCATCCGAAAGAATACATAGGATTCAGAACAAGCTTTCCCCAAATAAGAGACATTGGTATTTGACAAAAACAGCAGAAGCAGGAAGGTTTCTCACATTTTTATCCCCTACCTTCTTCTTTGAAGCAGACATAAAATCTAGAAAGATTTGTGAGCTTCCCCCTGAGATCCTTAGATCTTCATGTGAAAGGTGTCCTCTCATGCTCTAAGGAAATTATCACCCTTATCTCTGAAGACACAGCCACATCAGAAGAATCTGAACATTCACATTTTGCCAAGTGCCCCTAGATCTCCAATATAGTTCTTTACCACAGTCTACTTCTTCATCAACTCTTGAATAAAATAATACACAGGCTTACCTGTTTTGTTATATAAAGAACTGTGTTGTACAAAAGTTATATTTAAATAAATTCTCATAGTTTTCTCTTGTTAATCTGATGTTTGTTTTACGAGTTTCAGCCATAGACTTCACAATAGGCAAAGAAAGAAATTTCTTTTCCCTTGCACAACAGAGCATATACTCACTTCCAAGGCCCCTAAATATGTGATATGATGGTCTTTCATCAAAAAGATCAATATAAATAATTTGTATGAGAGCAATGCAAGGCTAAATTGTTACACAAATTCTGTTAGTCATATGACATTTCATCTAAGTCAGCTTTCTAACATGCAACTCATCTAGCCCACAGATGGTAATACAGCTGAGAAAGAGAGAACCTACTCGTTCTGTTAAAAAAAAAATTTCTTCATATGTTCTTTCAAAAGTATGTCATGTGGTAGAGTGTATTGTTTATGTGTTCTTCTACAATACAGGTGAATAAAACAATAGTTAGTATTATGGATGTATGGTTGAGGTTCCACATACAGCCTCTGGATAAAATGGTATGCCACCTACTAACTGGCCCCTGAGCAACTAAGAAAAACTCTCATTGTTCTATCAGCCTATTTTCACTGACTTGTTTAAAAATTAATATGAGAAAAAACCACTGTATTTATGAATACTGAAACCTATGTTTGAATAAATATCTTGTGAGATCCTTTGAGCTCAACTTGAAATAAATTCAATAGCAAAGTCTATTTATTTTTAATACAGGCTATTTATTTACATTAATAATTACAACAGTCTAAAATAGATTTGCTAATATAGAATTTTTCAACTTTGTTAAGTGGTTATTAACGAAAATAGTAATAGTTCATTAGCGCTATGCTGATAAAAAAGAAACATGAATTAATGTATGTATTCATAACCAAAATTACCACTTGATGATGTGAATTAGATTTTAATTAATGGGCCTTCATCAAGTTTATAAACAGATTACTGCTTAAAAGTGGTTTCCTATTTAGAATACTACAGTCCTCAAAGGAGAGGAAAGTTTGGGGTTAAATGGTTTCAATTTTCAAATGTTGACTAATGTAGATGTTTTCAAATTATTCCTCTTTTTTTGTATTAAAGATTTGTTACTTTTAGCCATGTACCAGAGTCACATTCCTATTGAAGTGGCAGACAGAAGAATCTGCAAACTCCATCTCCAAAATAACCAGCAAAAAGCCAAATTGGTGACATGGCTCAGCACAAGCAGAGCAAACAAGCTGAGTCCTGAGTTCCCACTCCCATACTGGACAAAAACAGAAGAAGAAGAAGAAGAAGAAAGAAGAAGAAGAGGAGGAGGAGGAGGGGGAGAGAAGAGAGAAGAGAGAAGAGAGAAGAGGGAAGAGGGAATGGAGAAGAGGGAAGACGGAAGATGGAAGAGGGAAGGGGAAGAAGCAGGAGCAGGAGCAGAAAAGAAGGACAAGAAAGAGAGGAAGAGGAGGAGCAGGAGGAGGAGGAGGAGGTGGTGGTGAAGGGGGAGGCTAGGGAGGGGCAAGAAGAGGGGGAGGGGAGGAGGGGGCGGAGAATTTAGTTGTGTGGTATATGAAAATGATCACTTATCAGTCCAACTTCATTTTTGTCTTAGTCACTAGCATGCTAAAAGAAAAAATATATGTATGCCTAAATGTTTACTGGACTTTTAACTTTTCAAAGGAAAAAAATTCCCATATATTTTAATTAAGATTGTATTTTATATGATTATCTGATGAATAGTTAGGATAAAATAGCCTAATCATTGTTAAACATAGTTCTAACCCTCTCTCCTGTTCCTGAATGCATTGAAGAATCTATTTTCACTAGCATCAAGTCTCTGGCTAGAACAATAGCAAAAAGAAATCTTCAACAAGTGCTGTCCTGACCCCTTTGCTTTTTCTATAGATCCAACTGAGCAGCAAAAACTGCTTGAAATTCAGCAATCACATTTCTCACTGTTCCAGAATGACCTATTTCGCACTAGAATGAACCAGTGAATTCATACATATAAATAACTATCTGCAGACAGTGCTTTTCAAAATATGAACAGGAATAAGCAAAAGAAAAAAATAGAAGAAAAAGGAAAGAAAAAGAAGTAGAGAAAAAAAGAAGTAGAAAAAATAGAAAGAATCAAAGGGGGAAAGGCAAAGGAAAGCAAAAATGATAGTACAAGCAAGAAATAAATTCAACTTTTTCTTAAAACATGGTCATGTTATTCCTATTGTGTATGCTTTCTTGATAACTAAATAGAAGACTAGCTGTTAACATTTCTAAGCAGAATATGCCTGTGAATTAGTGGCAGTATCCTTCAGTTACAGTATTACAGAATGCCACTGTATATAAATTTCTATTACATGCAAATTTCTGCAAACATAAATTCTGTTCTCATCTTTTAGGAATGAGTTTTTCATTTCTACAGTCTCTCAGTGTGTAAAACCTGCACATACTAGCCTTCTCCACTAAGCTATAAGACCATACTTTATCCATTCCCAAGGACTAACAAAATCCTATCACTTAATAAGTGCTCACTGGATTGATCACTTAGAAACTGCAAAGTTCAAGCAGAATTTGCAGAGACCCCATAATATGATTCATATTAACACCTGTCATAAAACTGTTGCCAGACAATGAACAAAGTCATTGAAAGACAAGTATGTTCAGTGCAAAGTTTCCACATGCTACATAAAGATGGATGTCTCAGAGACCCAACTTATTTAAGCAAATAGAGTTGAGAACCTCGGGAAGGAAGCTTAAAATCTTATGGACAGAGAATGAGTAAGGAAGAAGGAGCTACATGGAAAAAGTAAATGAGCAATCACTGGAAATATGCACAGGAGTCAACAAGTCTTTGACTGCAGGTCTGGCCATGCATAAAAGAAATTACCAAGGCCAAAGAAATAACCATAATGAAGAAACTAAGTGAAATAGTGTCTGCAGTTCACAAAACTTGAGAATATATGAGTCAGGACAAGAAGGATCTGGTAATTCACGGGACATGGAGTTAAGGTTTCAGAAGGGCAATGCTTCACCTACTGTGGTCAAATTGGCCTTTGACTAAAAACTATTCAAGAAACATCAAACAAATCCTTTAAAAATCCAGAAATATTCAACTGTGTCCAATTAACTAAATTCTCTGTAGAAAAAAGGTCTCAAAATACTTAAGGTAATGAAAAAATCAATATTCGTAATACTTAAACTGTGCAATATCCAATCAAAACTATAAGGCATAAAAAGAAGCACAAGATTATATTCTATAGTTGGGAGAAACACAATCCATACAAACAGAAACATAAATGACATAGCAACAGTGGGCATTCCATCAGCTATTATAAATAAACTACTCCAAGTCAGGTTCCAATGGCATACCTGTAATCTGAGGATTGCAGTTCAAAACCAGCTGGACAGGTAAATCTACAAGACTTAATATCCAATTAAAGAGCAAAAAGCTGTATTAAAGGTCTAGCTCAAACAGTAGAGCACCATTCTTGAGTGAAGAAACTAAAGGAGAGCATATAGACCCTGAGTTGAAGCCCAACTACCAGCACAAAGTAGTAAGTAAATAAATGCTTAAGTATGATCAAGAAATAGATGTATTTTTAAAAAAAGATCCAAGTCAAACCTGTAGAGATTAAGCAGTATGCTGAATGCTGATATACATAGTTCTAATAGCTGAAATTTAACAAATGATGTTTTCATAAAACTCTTCTTCTACTGATATAGTCTAATATATTTAAGTTAAACACATTTTTCTCACTGAGCTTTTATGTGCAATATGAAAGTCACTTGCTATACTAAACGAGAGTGGGGATAGGTATGTTGGTAGGGGAAACAGATGAGATGACACAGACATTCTTTACCATTTTCCATTCCTGCTGATTTAGGAAGACAGTATAAATCACTGGATTATCTCCACCCTCACCTCAAAACATATGTGAAATTATTTGTTTACAAGTTTTTATTGTCAAATTCTGGTGGCTCACACTTGTAATCCTGGCTTCTCAGGGGGCTGAGATTTGAGCATCACAGTTCAAAGACAATCTGGGCAGGAATGTCAGTAAGACTCATCTCCAATTAACCATGAAAAGCCATAAGTGGATCTGTGACTGGAGTAGTAGAATGCTAGCTTTGAGCGCAGGAACGATGACCAGGCCCACAGTTCAAGCCCCAAAATCAATCAAAAAAATTTTTAAGTATTTATTGAGTATGTCAGTTGTTGCCTTTGGCACTGATATATACTGTAGGTATGACATCATATATGCATCAGAAGGTCACATAAGTGACTGAGGGACTCATAAGGGAAAGTCAGAAGGACTGGGATAGCAGATACTATCTTTTATTAAAGTAAGAATAACTTATTAGTGTTTTTAATATCAAGTGAAGATAGGCTGTCTCACTTCAGTATTCAGAAAAAATATTACTGTATTGTCCTAATCCGGGTACTGTACATAAACTACTGATAAAAATCAGAAGTTTAGTTGGGAAATTCTATTTTCTTAAATTTGGCTTCTAATGTACTAATGATGGGAGGAAATATGAATGAGGCTAAAAAAATGGGCCAGGGGCTGGGAAGGTGGCTCAGTGGTAGAGCGCTTGCCTTGCATGCTCGAGGCCCTGGGTTTGATTCCTCAGCACCACATAAGCAAAAAGAAAAAAGCCGGAAGTGGCGCTTTGGCTCAAGTGGTAGAGCACTAGCCTTGAGCTGAAGAGCTGAGGGACAGCGCCAAGGCCCAGAGTTCAGGCCCCACGACCGAACCAAAAAAAAAAAAAAAAAAGGGCCATTCACTGGGGGAAAACAAAACCAATTACAGTTAGTTCTGAAATGTTCTCAGAGGCAGGACAAGTACTAAGGGACTCTCTTGACCAACACTGAGAAATCATTAAAAATGTTCAATCTCAGAAATGTCCCTAGAGAACTAAACACTTCACATTATCACTACAATTCAAGGTATCTTTTTTCTTTTTTTTTTTTTTTGGTGCCCGTCCTGTGGCTTGAACTCAAGGCCTGAGCATTGTCTCTGAGCTTTTTTGGTCACAAGTAGCACTACTCTTCCACTTGAGCCACAGCTCCACTTTCAGCTATTTTGATGCTTAATTAAAGATAGGAATCTCACATGCTTTCCTGTTCAGGCTGACTTTGAAATGTTATCCTCAGATCTCAGCATCTTGAGTAGCTAGGGTTACAGGCATGAGCCACCAGCACCCAGCTAAGGTACGGCTATTTTAAATCTTCCTTTCTTATGAGTCTAAAAAGTATGGTCCCAGAATCATTCTGCCTAACACATCCTTTTGCTTTGAAATCATTCCTTAGCAATATATGAAATACATTCTCCCAAGAATGGAGGTGTTTATGACTTTTCAAATAATTATTTTCCAAAATAACAGAATTGAGGCATAAAATGTAGAAGAATTATCCATTTAATTTCTTACATTATTAACAATTTTGTATATAGAGAATAATATGATTATTAATATCAGTCATTTAAACATTATAATAATTTTATGTCTATTCACAGTTATAAAACTAGACTTATAGTAATAAGCATTTATATTATGTAATAATCTCTTATGTTATAGTTAAAAACCTAATTATCTAGCCTGGCGCCGGTGGCTCATGCCTGTAATCCTAGCTACTCAGGAGGCTGAGATCTGAGGATCACTGTTCAAAGCCAGCCCGGACAGGAAAGTCCCTGAGACTCTTAACTCCAAAAAAACCACTAGAAAACCAGAAGTAGCACTGTGGCTCAAGCGGTAGACCATTTGCCTTGAGCTAAAGAGCTGAGGGACAGTGCCCAAGCCCAGAGTTCAAGCCCCACGACCAACCAAAAAGGAAAAAAAAAAAAAAAAAACTAATTATCTGTAAGACAAAATCAAGGAAAAACTTTCCAAAAGTTTATATTCCACTTTGCAAATATACCATATATATTTTATATACTATAACTTGCAGAATTTTACTATATATAGTACACAGAAACAATGTGCTTGCTCTAAAAGTACTTTCAATTTGTTATCTGAGTTCAATTTATTCATTCCCTTATTCATTCTCTTATTTCAAAATTATTAAAAAAAACTCAATATGACATCCAGCATAAATCATCATTTATATTAATTGGGTGCTATTATTATTGGAAGACAATTAGGTACACATCACTAAATGCCTGAAACAAATTAGGCATGAAAATGTACTAGCCTCTAATGAGAAATAAAGTTGTATGTTCACTAGGCCCACAATGTGATGGTGTAGGATACTAAGTGACTTTTACATTCTTGTGGACATTTGTTTCTCGACGTATGTATATCAGAAAGACATCCCAATGGGCACAATTTACCCTGTGACTGAATGGAGCACACAAATTCATGGCACACAGCAAAATGTTCAAGCTTAGTTGGCTTCCTGATGCCTGCACAGGAGACTAGAGTTAGGATGCTGAATGCTAATCACACTGCTGAATCTACTCACTACATTTAAATTCTTAGAGGGAACATATTTATCATTGACTTTGATACTACATCATTTTTAATATTGCTCTCAAGCTGCTGGATAGAATTTCATGTACTAAGGCCAGAGAACCAAGGTAAATGGCAAACATGTTGCAGATTTCTTTTCTCATCTGGAATATTAAAGGAGTGCCTCTAATCTTATACAGAAAGTAGTCAAAAAAAAGTAACCATTTCATACATTGTGTTTTCTTTTAATTGTATAAAAGATCACAATGTGAAATAATTTTTTAAATGCCTGAATCAATCATCTACTAATGAAGTAAATTCAAGATATATTAGAAAAATCTAGGGAATAATTATTAGGAAATATATGAAGGTGTCTATATATTCAGGTACAATATCCTGATAGGACAGTAAAAGAATTCAATTTATGCAAACAAAAATATCTTTGTCTTCCTAATAACAGTACTAAAACAAGAAAGTTTGTATCACAGGGGAAACAAACCAAAACAAAATAAACATAGCTGCTATGTATTAAATTTAAACCCAAATATCTTCTAAAATATGAGTTTATCCTGTGTTTGTGTGCATATATATTGAGTTTGACATTCAAAAATATAGCAAATTATTTTATTTTTTTCTTTCAATGCTCATATTATCATAGGTTAAACATTAGTCCATCAATTCTAGAGCTGGCATCATTTTTTAGATTTATTGTTTCTATATACACCCCAAAAACTCAATTCATTGCCAAAATGTGTACTGTGGACTAATAGGAAAGCATGGACTGTCCAGAGGTGATGGCCAAGACTCAGTACAAAACCTGTTAGGAGGAAAAGTGAAAATAAAGACACATCATTTTTAAAGGAAAGGGCTGGGAAGGTGGCTCAGTGGTAGAGTGCTTGCCTTGCATGCATGAAGTCCTAGGTTCGATTCCTCAGCACCACATAAGCAGAAAAGGCTGGAAGTGGCACTGTGGTTCAAGTAATAGAGCACTAGCCTTGAGCTGAAGAGCTGAGGGATAGTGAGTACCCAGGCCCAAAGTTCAGGCCCCACGATTGGCAAAAAATAAAATAAAGGAAAGGTTGTTAAAGAAGATCTCAAGTTTTAATGTTTTGCAATTAAAGGATGAAAAGTTACTTCTCTAAAGAGATCTACAAAATGACCCATATACACAGACAATGTCAGGAAAGAACAGTTAAGCAAGATAAGGAGGAGGAATTACAATTATCAGAAATGAAGAGAAACCTTCAAAATGTTCTTATCTAGACTGCTCCCTTGAAACAAGCAAGATATTTATCTAGTAAAAGCTAATGTAGTCAAGCCTCAAAGAAATTCAAAATGATCTTGTCCATAGTCACACTGAAATTTAGGATAATAGGATGACCACCTTCTATCACTGTTTATATTTTTAAGCTAATCAACCACTGAATTGAAAATTTTGATAAGTATCAGCTTGCAAAAAGATAAAAAGATACAAATGAATTTTAAATAAACATGGTAGGGGAAACAAAATCTGTTTAAAAGAAATTCAATAAGCAAGAAGACAAAAACAAGAGAATTCCTAAAGTCAAAGTAACACACAATCCACAACATAAGAATCTCTGGCTCAAATCAGTAAAATTATTACTAGAAATTAATTGTAGAGGAAAAACAGGAAAACAAATGAAAGAGGAGGAAAGAATCAAGTTAGGTAATGAATATTAACTATAATCAATGGAGGGTTGGGGAATATCATCAATTTAAACTGAATAATTAAGAACAGTATAAGAATGTTATAATAAAAATAATAAAATAAGGAATTCATGGTACAGTTTTCAAAAAGTTATAGGAATTAAAAAAAACAAACAAACTCATCATCCTAAGAAGCAGCTCAGCAGTGTCAGAGGAACACTTAGATATTTCATTCCTAGTCATACCTTTAGGTACAGTATCCCTGTACCTTTAGGCTTGGAAGGCTGAGATGATAATTCTCTGCCCTTTCTTATAGAAGTAACTCTGCAACCTCAATAAAGGAAGCAATACATACAAAAATGATGGATATCAAAATAATGTTTTTCATAGTTTTGTTAGAACTAGGAATATTTTGTTTAATGTTTAAGAGACTATAATAAATTAGGTTTGTGTGTTTTCACACAAAAAAGAAGCTGACTGATGGTACTCTTGAGATTTTTATTTATATAGTTAAGGATAATTTCATAAGTTTCTGAAAAATCAGTTGACTAAAGCATATGTTGGACTTTTAACCTATAAGTAATAAGTAAACTTTCAGGAAGATTTTCTGATAAATCTGTAAAACTGCCATGTGAGAAATTTAGTATGTTTTGGAAAATTATGTATATTGGTGGTTTATAGTTAAAATATCTACAGGAACTTAACTAACTAATTTTATAGGGTATGAAATGTTTAGGGAAATTTAGTCTGTCAAATGTATAAGTACTAAAAAAGAAACAAAATTAATGTTTTAACGAATAACCTAAAATTTTACTATATTTAGGAATAAAGTGAAAAGATCCTAAATTGATCTTAAAACTTATATAAACACTCAGCCTTATAATTTAAAACTTTTCATGAAATATTATTAATTAAAACACCATATACTTATTTCACATATTAAAGACTTTGAAACATTGAAGGTTCGAATACATCTATGAAGATAACATTATAGTTTCTCCAATCAAGAAATGAACTTCTTTCTAAAGAGGTAAACATCTTTGAAAGATAAATATTGTTCAAAATTGAGCTATTAGTATGTATGGCATGAGGGAAAATAGTTGTAATTTGAAAGACAAAAATTTCTAAGATACTCATAGAAATTTCCAGTGTATATTGTTAAATATTTAAAAAATTCTATGATGTTTCACTTCTTTTTTAACATGGAACTTAATTTAATGCTTATTAATGTCTTACTGAATTGTGGAAGGTGCTCCAAGAAACACAGTTTAGAAAATTCAACATAAGATAGTCAAGGAAATCTCTTCAGGACTCTGTCAAAATGCTAAGCATTATACAGAATGACACAGACAGCTGTTTCAGGACATACTAGCTTCCATTACTTGGTGCTACCACGTAACAGCTGTTAAGCAGGCTGCCTTGGTGAAATATAATAGGTCTGCCTCAGGAAATTTTCAGGGTCCAAGGCCACTGTTTGAACTTTCCTTCACATAATCCTGGAGCTTCTTCTCCTCTTAAGAGTCCCATGAACATACATGATTTTTCTCTATGTTCTTTATCCCTAAAGATTACAAAATCTTCAACCTAGGTCCTGACTTCCATTGCTAGGAATCACTACCTTGTTGGCCTAAATTAACCTCATATTCAACAGATGTAAATTGGAGTTCATTCTTTTTCATTCAGAAGTCTGAATGCATTACAACTTTCTACAATTATGTGATAACATTCTATTTATTCAGACGCTCTAGACAAAAATGATGGTAAATTTTAGAGTCCCTAAGCCCTCAGCCCTCATGCCAGTGAGAGTTACTGCTACATATCCTTAATGACCTTTTCTTTTCTAGTCTAATTTTTGCTATTGACATTCAACATGCCATTCTGTTTTCCCAGTAGCATTGTAATAGTGGGTAGCAAGTTGCCCTGATTCTGAGCTCTTCCTCTAATCCTCCATACATAATGATCTGTTTGGATTTTAGTACAAATCATTTAGTGTTTTCCCTTTATATACCTTCCCCAAATCTTAGTATAACAGCTATGATCCCTGCTGCTCTAGACAAAAATAGTACTTTGATAGCCCTCTGTTACTACAACCTTCACACTTACATTGTTTCTAGAGACATCCAAAATTCTGTGCTTTGTAGTACATGAAATGTGACCTTTCCGATCTATCTTGACAGGTGTGAATTTCTTTCCTGTTTGGAATACCCTTATGATACTTTTCTAAAACACGCATGCATACACATACATATACACACACCACATACACACACACACACACACACACACACACACACAACTCTAAACATTTTCTTTTGAGGAACTTTCCATGTGCTTCACAAACTCTCCATCTTTCTGTGCTAAATCACTACATTTGTTATTCATATACAAAGACACTCACTTCCAATTTCTGCAATTATTTGCTTTACATAGTACCTTGACCACTAAAATTGGGATGGGATGGATTACTTTCCACATATTAAAAAATTGTTTAGGTTTCTAGCACTGCCCCAAAATTGAATCAATAACTTCCTAACATGATTTCCTAAGGTCTAAGTTTACACTTTGACCATTTTCTTCCCTGACTTGTTCTCTTTTACAAACTCAAGCAGAATTACCTATCACACATCCATATTTATTTATTTATCTTTTACTTTTCTTTCCATTATGTTCCATATTCTTTTGTATTTTAATTTGATTGTCAAGGTGATGTACAGAGGGGTTACAGTTACATAAGTAAGGCAGTGAATACATTTCTTGTCAAACTTGTTACCCCCTCCCTCATTATTTTTCTCCTTCCAGTTTCCTTCTAGTCACTTCTACAACTGAAGCACAAAACACAGCCAAGTTTCAAATATCTTATTTTTAATATCTCCCTCTTGGTCAGTAATCTATATGCCTGAAGGATTACAGGGTGAGGGCCAATGCTGTGACAACATTAGAGGCTTTTAGCTTTTCTTTTC
Source organism: Dipodomys spectabilis (assembly GCF_019054845.1). Classification (NCBI taxonomy): domain Eukaryota; kingdom Metazoa; phylum Chordata; class Mammalia; order Rodentia; family Heteromyidae; genus Dipodomys; species Dipodomys spectabilis. The sequence continues at coordinate 1,157,529 of NW_024870824.1, forward strand.
ACAGGGAGAAAATTGACTCATTTCAACAAATATTTGCCTACTAGAAGTCAGCCTCAGCTAAGAAGACACTAGTTTTGCCTAGTTGGCAAAAACTACTCATGTCAGCAGACCTCTCATCTTTGTGGCTCTATTTAAACAGTCTGCAATTTAGTACAGTTTGCTAGTTACAAGAAAAGTTTCCTAATCACAATCTCTCTATAATTTGTCCTTTGTATTCATATAAATTTAGGTCAGACCATAGTACATATGATTTTATTCATTAATATGCCTCGTTGTACTTCTTTCTCAATTTCTCCATGAGTCCAGGATTTTCTTGCCTTAGGAGCAATACCATTATTTCCTGTTTTATTTCTGTGTTGCATATGCACTCTGCATACATTATAAACTCAAAAACACATGTTTTCTAAAGGAAATCTTCTAGCCCTGTGATTTTCCTCATTCATGTATTATCTTTAGCATATCAACTCATTGAGCTAACTCATTTTTAGTAATCAGATTGTTATGAAGCATAGATAAAAGCAAAAAAGGATGCCAGTATAAATAAATTCAAGAGACTAAGACATTCCATCAGCCTCTTATCAATCTTGTTAAGTGCCCAAGGTGAAGATTGCACAGGGTCAAATGGGAAGCTCTCGTCTGACCCTGGTGTGGATAATCATGTCCTGAGGTTGTGCAAGGGGAATGCCACTAGTCCCAAATCAACAAGCTCATTCTATTCATAGCCTGGAATAAATTAGGCACTTCAGGGAATGGAAACTGCTATTCTCCCCAGGAGAAACCAGGCTGGCTATATGAGCAGGTCAGAATACCTGCCTTGGGCATGTCAGGTGCCCAGCCAGCTGTAAAGTTCTTGCTAGCCTTTCTCAGTTGGAAGCAGCATAATAGGGCCCATTGTTAACATAGAGAAAATTAGGACCCTCAACTTTAGAAAGTTTATTTCCCTCTTACCCAAGATCAAATAAAGAAAGTTCTAGAATATAGATCTACAAAGATCAATGGAGTTGAAACATTTTTGTCAGAAAATTAAACAAAAACATCTAACATTCTAGTAAGAATAAGTTGCTTATACATTTTTTTTCTTGAATTAATCATTATGAATGAGAATACAGGTCAGTATAGTCTACTTACTTTGACATTACTTCTCCCTACATCAGAACGGTAACAATTCCTGATGATTTTGCTATGCTTTCAAATAATTCTGGGAAATGAAATTTAATAAAAATTAACCTGTGATTAGATTTTCATGCCATGAAAATGATTTAAAATAAAAAAATTATTAAAAATACAAAACAATGTTTAAAAACAAAATTTACACCTATAAAATTCAAGAAATAAAAAAGATAGCCACAAAGAGTGATAAGTGATGAGCCACCCATTGCCCTGCCATCAGCCTTGCTTCAAATTGTACATTCATTATCAAGCTTCTGTATTATTAACATATGCTGTTACACTACACTATTAGTGTTGGCTTTACAATTAACATTCACTTACCCTTCATCTCATTCCAAAACCTACACGATAGATGAAGGGAACTAACTGGAGAACATTACCTTAATATCACAAACTTCCTGGGGGAAGTGGAAAGGCAGAAAATTCACCTATTCCAGCTCCTCAGCCTTTTGGAACAAAGGTTGATCCACAGTGTTGTGTTAGCCAACAGGAAAAAAAAAAAAAAAAAAAAGCCAGACTCACAGAAGGTCATTTATTTGAAAGAAAGTCACATATTGCTCTCTGCTACTTTCTAAATGTGTTTTCTCTTACAATAACAAAAATTCAGCAATTTAATGTAAATATAATTTTCTAAGGCACAGAGCAATGATATCCTATTCTGAGGTCTGTTTTTCAATAAGGTTTTGATAAGGGACCAAAACAAAAAAAAGAGGATTGATTTGAGCATAAATAAAACTAATATAAATCAGGTAGCAAAGTATTATGTATTATCCAAATCTGATATGAAGAGTGGCTAATATCAAGAAGGAAGTTCTATAATCATTTTTATATTGCCTTTGTAAGAGATAAGGTTTTCATCTAGTATCTAATACCAAGGTTTTCAATTAATATCTAAGGTATTTTATGAATGAGAATAAAAATTACGTTAACTGTATACCACAAACATGAACTGTTCTGTGCTCTACACGTGGACTTAAATATGAAACTGGCTGGGAATGCAGCCCAGTGGTGAATATTTTGCCTATAGCATTCACAGGCTCTGTGTTTAATTCCTATGATAAAAAAAATAAAGGACTGTATACTTCCTAAGGATATCATGGAAAATAAAAACAACTTGTAAGTTTACTGTCTAAAAGATTTACCGTTGTATCTTTAATGCCTTAGACTAGTGTCTGGCACTTTAACAGATACTCACATATTAAAAGAAGAAATGAATAAACAAGTGGACAAATGAACAGATCATTTTTATTACAATGTTTGTTTTTTAAGGTAAAAATAATAATTTTGTAAAATATCCAGAAGCTCAAAAGAATAAAAAGATTTTTAGATTCAGTCCTTCAATGTTAATAATACCAAAATAAATAACCTATGAAATAATTTTAATGTTTTTAGCAATGAATGGAATAGATAAAATAATAATAAACATACTCTCACAAATACAAAAGCTTGCTCTAGATGGAAAGCAAGAAAGACAGGAATTCTCAGTTATACAGAATAAGCTCATGTTCATTTTAAGAGTTCATTTTATGAAAGGAAAATGCTACATAATCTAATTGATACAAAAATGTGCTTACAATTTAAATATTTTATCTTAGTTTAAAAGAAGTGTGATATTATCTAGTTTCAAATCTATTCTAACTTTCAATTGACACTTATTTGGATATCTAATACAGAAGGAGAAACAGAAATAATATCTAGTGAGAAATGTCTAACAATAGAAAAGTCACAGTCAAAATTAAAGTTATTGTGTATTCACATAAAAACAAGACCTTTGAATCATATATATGCAAAGTCAGAGAGGCAAAAACAAATAACTTTTAATAATGTCTACCATATTACTTATCTGCAAAAGGCTGCCCGAAACTTTATGGCAAGCTCTCATTGCTAGAGTACTGCAGAAAGCATGTGCTAGGAAATATGTTCCTCACGGCCACCTCTGATTATTGGCGGGGCTACCACTCTCATTAGCCTAACATTTAGTTTACCAGAGCATCTGCTTCTGATTCTGCCAACACATGACCTTAATTTGTGGCCAAAGGTTGAGCTGAGGGATACAAGCATTATTGTTTCTCACCTTGTAGTCAGACTTTTTACTCTTGATTCCTTAATTACATATAAAATGTACTAAACCTTTTAGGGGAACAGTTTCTGCTGTTGTAGTAGTGCTGGTGCTTGTGCTGGTGCTGGTTATTGGGTTTAATGTTCCAGTGATACTTTTGTTCTTTTCTTTTTTTTAAACTGACACTACCACAGTTTGCATAAAACCTTTTGCAAAAATCAAGCCTCTCTAGGAATTGCTTAAAATATATCTGTCTTCAAACAACTTCTTTTGGGATAAGTGCACTAGCCTGTTAATTTCCCTCCTTCACTTTTTCTTTCCCATCTGAAAAAGCAAAGCCCAGAAAAGTAACACCACACCACCTTTAGAGGAACTGAAGCTGATTAGTTAAGACCAGTAATCATGTGCATAAGCCAATCCTAAAGTGAAATCTTAAACATCACTGAAGAGCACTGAAGTATATTCAGCTGCCATGTTTATATTCCCATTTAGGAACTTTAATGTAAACACATTTTAGCTATTTTTCTTTTTTTATATTATTAAAATTTCACTAAGGGTAACAACAAATCACTCCTTAAAGCTTACTTTCTCCTATGAAAGAAAAAAACCCTCAACAAGTTAAAGGCAAATTCAAGTTCTTCCTATTTCAGCACACTTCAAACTGTCTTATTTTTCCCTTTCATCAAATGAGGCTTTAAATTTGTTTCTCCTCTATATAGCAATAGAGTAGAAAAATATCATTGCAAACTTAAAACTACAAAAACAAACAAACAAAAACACCACAAAGTCTGGGAGCTGTGGGGAAAGATAAATAAAAAAAAAATAGAACCTACACATATTTCTATCTGGCCAGTCAAATCAGTATTTTCATATGCAAACCATACTATATTATGAGAAGCTACTCAAAATGAAAAACAGAAAGCCCTGTGTAACTTTAGGCTGTGTGTTATTCTAGGTCTAGGTCTCAACTAGAGAAGCTGGGTCTCATCAATTAGTTTTGCTGTGAAACATGTTAAAGAACACAGTAAGTTGGAGTCAATGACAATTTATGTGGAATAAAGAATCACCTCATTGTACTAATGTTGGCATTACTAAACAAAAATCAGACATATTTTCCTATACTCACTTTTGTCTCTATACTTAAGGTTTTGGCCAACTTTATCAAAAAAACTCCTACAATTTGTCTTAAACATTGTAAAATTCAAGTCATCTGGAGGATAAGGGTAAGCTGATCATATGAGTAAAGTATGCATATTTCTGAGAAGAATGTATATTAAGCAGAATTTCATAAAATGGGATATATCAGGAGAAAAGCAAAATAACACAAAATTTTACTTTTAGTTCCATTCAATGACATTTCTAGTCATTTGACCATGGTATATTCTTTTGCTGCTGAGGGTTTTTTTTCATATGTAAAAATAAAACAGTTGAACTGAATAAACTATAGTTCCTTAAAATTCTATGAAGCCTAAGAAAATTTGAGTTTTAAAGAGGAGACATAATTATATATGTGTGTGTGTGTATATTTAAGCACTGAAATGACAAAAATGGCCTACTACAACAATATTTAATGGCATTGACAAACCTTTCTCTTTGGCTCAAAATGTTCTGTTTTAATAAAAGTGCTACCCAGCTAGTAAGCAAATACCTGTACATTGAAAATATTTTTACAGCAAGCATAAACAGTTTGACAGTAATTTGTATCATTCTCACGGGAAAATAACTTCTCCAATCTCATCTTTCTAGTCTATGTAGCAGTGCCAATTTATAGGCATATAAAATTCGAAATCTCTTCTGTGCATCAATTATAACTTACGCAGCTCCCTGAGCAGCATTTAAAAAGCAAAGAAGTGCAAACAATATTCTGCCTGCTGACATAGTAAAAAATTTAGCTAACATAGCTTTAGAACCTTACAATTTAACTGCAATCAAATATCTGTTTTTCAAGAAAAAAACATCCAACGGGGGCAATATCCTAAGTATATAAAATCTTACATCTAACTAAGCCATACCTAAAATTATCTAAATAGTTACCTAAAGAAAAAGTCTATAGCTTTGAAAGAGACTATTTTTCCTTGTTATCCTGAATTTTATTTTAAAAGACTGCACTTAAACCCATAAATATACATATACGTAACATACAAAAAATTAATACTTATTATAACATGTAAGTAAAATTATACTATAGAGAACAAGTTTTAAAAAATTGTTAGTCTGTGAAAATTCCAGAAGAATAAATAAAATGAGGTCACAGATAAGAGAGAACAAAATTAATGACACATCAATTAGAATTTAACAACTTGGAAACAAGAACTTTCTAGGTGGGAGAATTTATATCTGTATATATGAGTCATCGTTAGGGGTAGAGGTGAAAGGTAATAAATTTTTTTCAACCTTTTAAGAATGGTGGATAGCTATAATTGAAGGTGATGGTTTGGTAAGCTATATTAATAGACATTTTGGTTGAAATGTGGTTTTTATGTGGGAAAGGGAATTCTAAGTTGGATGATTAATTATTGTGGCATTAAGTTACCATAGAAATAACATCTACAACCAAAGGAGCTAGAAAATTTTTCCATCATCTATATATGCTCCTCTACTTTTCTGAGAAATGTAACCACGTGAAAAACTACACCTGTATATTCTCACAGTCCAAAAGACCCAAAAAGTCAACAAAAATTCTGACAGCCCATAAGTATAAAAATCCTATTTTCAACTCTTTAATTTTAGATTGCTTTGATGGACTTGGGTTTTAGAAATTTTCCCTTCAAGCAATCATGTACAGTCATGAGAGATGCAGAGGCAAGTAGTTTCTGGTCAGCTGTAGACCAGAGATAGTCCAAGGGTACCTTAGAATAGCACATGGCTTAACTATAATATAAAGCATAATTTAGTCTCTAATTTCATCAGTTTAAAAATCATGAGGGGGAAAAAAACTGGGCCCTAAGGCTAGAACCTGGCATAGGAGTTATCAGCCTAAAGGCACATTTTCCTAGAAACTATTTTGGAGGTTTTATAGGTAAAACTAGATAAGGTTCACTTACTTCTTTTATTCTTCATTTAGGATTCAGTTTCCTTTGTTAAAGTAGTAAATTTATCTACTGAAGTAATAAACCTGAAAATTTCATCCAATTCAAATCAGACTATTTTTTACTCCAGATTAAATATGATTTTATTAACATTTTAGATAGGTAAGAACTTAGAAGAAACTTCCAGTTTATATATTTTTTTACCATGGGTCATAGTTATTTTACAAATATTTGTGAATGTTTGTATGTTTGTGTGTTTATACATCATTCATTCTTAAATAATGAAGAATGGGCCAGATACAGGTTATTTTATAAGAGTCATAAGAAGCTCATTGACTTTAAAATCCGCCAAGGGACAGGACTTATGTAAACAAGTTTAGCCTGTTCTTTGGTTCACTGAAAATAATGATGATAATGATGGAAATAATGATAACGGATAAGTGAGAGTCAAAAAAAATGCAGTGTTTATTGAAGAGAATGCCAGAAATATTTGTAGGATTCCATTTACATGCTACATAAACCTTTGGGTACCTAAAAATCTTCAAAACAATGAAATTTCAGCCAATCATAGGTGGTTCATGCCTAAATCCTAGCTACTCAGGATGCTGAAACCTATAGATTTTGATTTGAAACCAGCTCAGGCATGAAAGTCTGTGAAGCACCAAAAAAGCTGAAAGTGGAGCTGTGGCTCAAGATGTAGAGAGCTAGCAAGCTAGCCTTGAGTCAGGGACAGAGCCCAGGCCCTGAGTTCATTCTCTCTCTCTCTCCTCTCTCTCCTCTCTCTCTCTCTCTCTCTTTCTCACACACACACACACACACACACACACACACACACACACACATACACACACACACACACACACACACGGGGGGGGGTGGAATTTCAATCATGTCTTTGTTTCACTGCATTAGACTTAATACTGTGGGTAAATACATAGGGTATTTTGTTTTGAGATTTGTTGTTTATTTACTGTGCCAATAGATAAGAAAAATATACAAAATACAAAGTTGAAAAAATATACTTTTATCTAAGAAACTAATCATAAATTTGGAAATAGCTAATATTTATGTCTTTATAGAAGTAGCTTTCCAACTGTCTGTCAATATCTCTATTGTGTAAACTGAGGTTAATGTGAGACCACAGTGACAAGTCCTGATTCTCTAGATTCACAGTAATTGCTAGTAGCAAACTACTGTCAGTCTTGTTCCAAACTCATAGAACTGTATAGAAAAGCTGTATTCACACAGAAAGCATGCATTATTATTCCATCTGGAAAATGCTCTTAATGTTCTTACTCACATAAGTAAAATGCAGTCAAACTGACTGGCACAAGTAATAGGACTTTGGGTTTCAGTTAAGAACATAATGCTCGGTCCCATACGGAATGAGAGGTGCAAGAGTTAGAAAAACAACAAAGAAAAAGATACTTGGGAAATACCAGCAAGTAAGAAGAAGGAAATTCTATAGCAGGCAATAAAAAATATAATTTCTAAATTCTGCTTCAAGCAAAGCTACATTAACTAGAAAGCAGGTTTTAACATTTAAAAAAATCTCTTCCTTAAACCAATTTCTTCTAATAACATCTTTTTAATAAGCACAATTAGAAATTGGTATGTAAGTATCTACATGTAAATTATCTAAATATTGAAAAATGTTTGAACAATAGGCCATCCTGGAGTTTTCAAAGTAGAATTGCAAGTTTTCATAAAACACTGTTTTTTGTTTCTTCCACTTATCAATTATTGAGAAAGTCCCTTAACCCTTGATTGACCAGGCAATATAAGCAGTTAGAATTCTTTTCTGTTACTAAATTTCCAGCTGCATGGGGTACAATATTTTATCCTTTTCATTTCAGATATTTCTTTCTCTAATACTAACAGTAACTTATGCTACACAGTATTCATTAACTCAGTAGCATAGCATAGATTCATAGCTGAAAAATAACTATTTACATCAAGAAACCAAGATTTGAAATAGATGAAAAATGAAAGGGTTAACATATCAACAATAGTTTGTCACCTAATTATAATTTGCCCTGTGGCACAATGAAACTCTGATATGAAAAACAAACAAGAGAGCTTTCCTTAATACAACTACTTCTAATGGTCTGTCATGATAGATTAAATTGCTAAAATCAACAAGAGTCTAAAAGTAGTTAAAAATTATGTGGAAATCTATAGCCCAATTGGATTTCAGGCAGTTTAAAATTTAATGAAATATAGATTGCTCAACATCAGCTAAAGAAAGGAACAGTGAAACACGAGGGAGTACAGCTACCAATATAATTTCTGCTGATAATGGCAAGTATGAGGGAAACAAACTTCCAAAATTATTTATAATTTTAGTAGGAACATCTGGATATTAAAATATGTGCAAAATAATAAACTCAATCAAGCCCAATTGTTACATTTATGTTCATAGTATATAGGAATGCATTTCTCTACCTAGCAAATGGAATTTTCTGGTTGATGTGATTTTTATGTAGATGTGATATCAACTGTGATTAAGAAAGCTGTATTCTCAAAGAATTGCATCAAAAAGATTAACTTAAAACTCACTCAACAATCCTGATGGTTGTTAAGAGAAATATGAATTTAAACATTTTTCTTTTAACTATAAGCATTCAATCTACTCATATTCAATTCTGACACAGCACACAAGCTAAGAAAGGTTCTTTCAGAACCATTTTTTTTATGAACTAGGATTTTACCAATTTGTTCTGGGGTTGTATAAACTGACAAGTATTAAGAAATCAATGCAATGTATTCACTAGTTGTCAGTCACCGGATGACAGTATTGTAAATTAATAGAATGCATCTTCAAGCAGAGACACACACGGATTTTTCTAAAGAATTCATTTGCAGTCTGATTTGTGCTCCTAAAAGAGACAATTTAGCACTATGTTAAAAAGTCTCACAGGTATGAAATTGTCTAATTGAATATCATTTTCCTTTATAATCAAAGTAGGCTCCCATTTAGCTTCAATCACTTTGCAGCTTTAACCTTAATATTTTCTATACAGTGAAAGTGATTCAAAAGACTTCAGGAGTAGTTCTGAATAGCATTACTTATTTAAATATGTCTCTACTGAGATGAAAATTGCTGGGTAAAAATATGTCATGGCAGTTATATATCAAATAGCATTAGTTGAAGCAGTAATTCATTACCATGATAGATTGCTAAAATCTATTCTGAACCCAAAATAGAACAAATATTTTCAAAATAAATGGAAATAATGATTGCCTAGTATATTAATAATTTCTAAACTTAAAAAGTTAAAATAAAATTTTATCAAAACAAGTCTTTGAATAGAAAAACAAGCTACCTCTTTTAACCATATTTACTTACTAATCTAATGAAAACGACGCCGTGCACCGGTGGCTCATGCCTGTAATCCTAGCTACTCAGGAGGCTGAGATCTGAGGATCACGGTTCAAAGCCAGCCTGGGCAGGAAAGTCTGTGAGATGCTTATCTCCAATAAACCACTAGAAAACCAGAAGTGGCACTGTGGCTCAAGCAGTAGAGAGCTCGCCTTGAGCTGAAGAGCACAGGGACAGCACCCAAGCCCAGAGTTCAAGCCCCACAACCAACCCAAAAAAAAAAAAAAATGACCAGATAAGATGAGACTCAGTACAAGTTCTCATATGTTCATATAAACTATTCTAATTTTTGTGACTGCTTATTAAAACATTACTAAAGGGAAAATTTGTTTCAAATGAAGAATGTCTGAACTATTTTTTGTTGTTCATATTCCCTTTAAGACTTTATCATTCATTTTATGTAACAATAAACATATTAAATGTTTTACTTTTAACACGTAATTTTTATCGAGTGATAAAGGAAATAAAAGCTTTTGTGAAATCAAAACTGAGACTTGGATTAGGAAAGAAATAAAAGGAAAGAAAAACCTCTCATATTCATTCATACATAAATTCTACATTCTAACCTGAGAATCACAAACATTAAAATTAGCCTAAAAACACCTATCTTTATACTCAAAAAGCTTTGAGTAGGAGTACAAAAATCATAGAAATATTCATATATTGGAAATGATCTGTACAACTGGGGGAGGGAGTTGAGGGAAAGAGGAAGAAAAATAGGGAGGGAGTAGCAAGTATGACAAGAAATGTACTCCCTATCTTACTTATGTAAATGTATCCCCTCTGTACATCACCTTGACAATAAAATTTTAAAATAAATTTTAAAAAAGAAATATTCGTAAGTATCTCTAAAACTACAATGAATTGATTATTGGGCCTTTGGGTGAGATGTTAGGAACTTAATTTAAATGACAAAGGATAATAAAAGGTGAAAAACCCAGTACAAGGGCTAAGAATGTTGCTTAGTTGCCTAGTGTATAAGCCCTGGGTTTGATTTCTCAGTACCACATAAGCAGAAAAGGCCAGAATTGGTGGCTCAAGTGGTAGAGTGCTGGCCTTGAGCAAAAGAAGCTCAAGGAGTGCCCAGGCCCTGAGTTCAAGTCCCAAGACAGGCAACACACACACACACACACACACACACACACACACACACACACACACACACACACACACACACACACACACACACACACACACACACACACACACACACACACACACACACCAAAGACAAACAAACAAAAACAGTACAAGCTGAGAGCTAGCAGCCTTCACCTGTAATCCTAGCTACTTACAAAGCAGAGATCTGAGGATCATAGTTCAATGCCAGTCTAGGACACATATCTCCAATTAATCAGAGAAAAAGCCAGAAGTGGAACAGTGGCTGAAGTAGTAGAGCACTAGCCTTGAGCACAAGGAGCTCAAGGACAGAGCCCAGGCCCAGAGTTCAAGTACCAGGACCGGCAAAATAACAAAAACAAAAACTAGTACAAGTTCATTTGTAAAAATTCTTTTCTACATGCTCAATATTTCTCAAATCAATTCTTTGCATTGCTACTCTTGACAAATGCTAAAGAAAAGGAAACAGAGTTTTCCATCTCACTTTATTTTTTTAAATGTTATACAGGTTTTTGATTGTGTTCTAACGATACACTAGATTTATAAGATTGAAGATGGCACAACCTCATTAATCAGGTGTGCTGAGATTAGGATACTTCTTATAAACTGAATTAGCATCATCATACTGTAGTAACTTTGATGTTCTGGTACTCATTTTAACTGTTTCTCAGTTACATTTAGCTTCTGAAAAATGTAGATAGAATATGTTACACTTTTCATTACTCCAGATTGTTCAAGTCTTTCTAAACTGTTAAATTTTAGCAAAGCTCCAAAACTCAAGAGATGAATTATCCACATAAATCTCTCTGAAATTGCAACTCTGCTACTGAAATAAATAACATTACAAATAGGATAGAAACAATTTTACAAGTTTAGATCTAGTCCTGTTTTATGTTGATGTCAGAAACCTCTTGGTTCAAGTCATTTCTGACATAAGTAAATTAATACTTCCTAGTTATATTAAAAAGCTTCTTGAACTTCTAATGAATCTTAAATAATAAAAGTGTTTCCTTGACTATGAAACAAGTTCTGAATTGTATTATAAATAATAAAATTGTTGCCCTGACTGGCAACAACATTTTACTCTGAGTGATTTGTGAAGGATTTGCAAGAAGCCCAAGGAATAGCAAGCAAAATCTCAAATAAGAGAATCACAGATTCCTTATTAATAAGATAGCTAAAATAATTTAAAATTTTATATGTCGTTATGTCGAAAACGAACTTTACAACTTTGGTGGGGGAGGGGAGGGGAGAGTGGGAGGGGACCTGTAGGGGGGTAATGGAAAGGGATGGGAAGGGGAAACAAAGGAAGAGGCAACAATGCTTGATAAGAAATGTACTCATTATCTTGCCCATATAATTGTAACCCCTCTGTATGGTACTTTCACAATAAAAAAATAATTAAATTAAATTAATTAAAATAAATAAATAAAAATAAAAAATAAATTTTAGTGAGATGAATGCTTTCACGGAAACATGAGGACACTTAAAGAGACACTATTGGTTTTAGTAATGACGGTTCTTTCATGGAAAATCCTTAACAAAACATCCTATTCGGAAAACAAAGAGTTTTTATTTCTACACAACTAATCCGCACTGTAAACTCCCTCATATTCTCTGAGCAGCAATAAATGATATTTTCATAAAACTATTAATTTTATTACAGAGAAACTTAAATACTGATAAAACAATTATTAAAAAGTATTATATTGTTAATTGTTATAGGATTGCAATAAGTGTTTCCATTATAACTGGCAGTTTTACAATTTCTAAAAACTCCATAAATAAAAGGCTAGATTTTAGAAATTTTTAGTGAAATCCTTTAGTTATTTAAGATTTAGTACTCAAATTTCTATGTACAATCATACTCAAAATTTCTACCAAAAAGAATATTATCTAGTATTCAACCAAAAAAATTATATAAATCTGAACTGAAGGTAGCCCCTTTTAAGAAATATGAAAGTGTAAGCAATTAAAAAAACAGTTCTGAAAAATTAAACAGAATGATATCTGTGTTAGTCAGTGTTAGACAGAAAAGAATGAAAAACCTTAGTTTGCTAACATATTAATATTCATTAACTAAAATAAACATTACCTAAGAAAATTATGTGTTTTACTAATAAGAAAACCATATTTTGGTTATTGGTTTAGAATAATCATGAGTTAGGTATACATCAGGTATTCAAAAATAATATAAATAATGCATTCTCTAAATCTAAGAATTACCTTCTTAGACTTAAAGAGGTTTTATTTTCTGGTTTATTTGATTATCAAGTACAAAAAGTTTCATTCAGTCAAGTAACTAATAATCTACAAAATCATTTATTACTTTCATTATTACCTCCTTTGAAAACTGTATTTAATCATGGCAGTCATATAAAACATTACTTCTGAATAAGCTTTTTATACTTTACTACAATCACTCAAATTTACTTTGCCTGCCCCTCTATATGCAGATGTTCTACCACCAGTGTAACCAACCTATACTCTTCCTGTCTATACCTGTCTCCACTGTCTCAGCTTTCTCTTTGAAGTCTCCTACTAGTATTGTGTACCTACACTAGTGGCAAGGCATGAGACCTAATATGTTGTATTTAATTATTTTGTGATAGGTCATGCATTTAAATTCAATATTATTTACTAACAACACACAGAAATCATAATACAAATCTAAAGTTTTGATTTTATTGTCTCTAATCATTCATTTATTTAGAGTACAAATAAGCTGCCCACACTGATGACTGTATTGCAAATCCACAAAATGCAACAGTGATATCTCAGTACCAGCCACAGGGAGTTTTATAAGCATCTGGATCCTAGTAGAACCCTTCTTTGGCATGGTTTTTAAAATTCAAACCAGGTTTGCAAGTAATTTAGAACTCCCCTAATGTCTTAAGTACTTGTCGGTCGTGAAGTGAACAAACCTAGGTTTTTCTCATATGTAACTTCTTTCACAATTCTTCACATTCCTAAAAATTTCTTTCTGAGTAGGCAGGAATATAATTTTGAGAAAACTAGAGAAAAGAAGGAGTGGGGTGAGGGAGAGGGAAGAGAAGTTACTCCTTGTTTTAAAAGATGACATTTACACTTGGTTTTCTTTTTCTGTTCACAGTTTTAATTTTGAGTTTGTAGGGTTCCAAAGCAGAAGTTTTAAGGTAGTGTTTACTCTTTGAAGGGGTCATGCAAATCTCACTGGCCTTCCATAAAAAGTAAGTTTTTAGCTGAATATACTAAGGAGGAGAGGCCCACGATTAAGTTCTAAAGTATTCACTATTACTCTTCCCTCTTAAAACATTCTTATCAATATTTCTAATATAAACCATGGCAGCAAGTAAAAGGACAAGGGGATTTCAATTATCTATGAGCAGAAATAGATACTATTTCATACAAACACACAATTAACCCCCCCAGAAAACCACAAGTGGCACTGTGTCTCCAAGTGGTAGAGTGCTAGCCTTACGAATAAAGAGCACAGGGACAGAGTCCAGGTCCTGAGTTCAAGACCATGACTGAGAAAAAAAAATTGCTTCAATTATTCCATATTTTCTAACTAAAACAAAGAGAAAGAGAATGAATGATCTGGGATATTATTGGTATTATTTTGAAGTCAAATTTTACCTTATTAACTACTCTGAAACCATAAGTTAAAATTACATACATAAAGAAATTTCAAATTTCAAAATAAGAAATTTTAATGCATAAATAATATTATCCTGTCTTTTAAGTAAAAATTAATAAAAAATTAAGAATGACAGTTATTATAAACACTATGTTAACCTGAAATATTGCTAAAGTTGTCTTAAATCAAATTTTCTCGGACCTGAATACATCTTCTCTAAGATAATAGGCCTGATTATCATGAAACATGGAAAAAGCTTTAAATGTACTTGGTATTTTTACAAGAGAGTTACATTTAGTGTCTTCTAAACATATTTTTATTTCATTCTAACTCTCTGGAAATTGACTATCTGCACATGATATAGTTGGTATGGACAGCCTAAGGCTGATACTTATTTTAGGGGCTGGGGAATGATCATCAACTACTGTTCTCCTTTTCCTTTATTTGTAAGAGGTTCTTCTCTGCTGCTTGCCTCCATGTGGTAAACACTTGCTACTTATCTTTCTACCACCCCTACTCACAAAATCAAGACAATCACCCATAACCTCTGTTTTAAACCTTGACCCGAAGTCTTGCTAGTAATCATGCATGAGAGTAAAGTAGCATACCACTTTTGAGAAAGCTGCCACAGACGATAACTGCACACTGATGAGATTATTTAATTGTTCCAGGGCTTATCATTGCTCAACAATTATCTGCTTCAGAAAATGTACTTGGACTTGCAAATTTTCTGTTCCAAATAAAACTCTGGAAATCAGTGTAAAAAAAAAGCAGAATTTCTGGACAGGTATTTAGTGGTTTAATCTTCACAGCAAATAATTTAACAGAAAGCTGAAACCTGTTCTGGAGAGTGGGAGGACAATGGGGAGCACAAAAAATTAGGTGAGGAAGTAGGGAGCAAATATAGTTATTATATTCAATGTACATTATGTAAAAACTGAACTATGTAGCTTGAGGGTAGGAATGGGATGGAAACAGATGGGAGAGAACAGAGATGAGAGAGAACATTGATCAACTTGTACTCATAACCTGACTTCTGAAATCAAAACTCTTCTTATACAACTACTTAATGAGAATATTAAAAAGAGCTTTGCATAACTGTGTACGCATTTATTTCAATACAATGTCTCTCTGATAAAGTGAAGTTTCAAATGTTTGGAAGAAGCAGAACATCACACTTCAGTTTAGGTCCAATGAGAATTGGATGAGCTGCTAAAAAATACACTATCTGTGCCTAGTCTATTGATAATCTGGGCACACACTTCCAAATGGAAAAACCCAAGAACTGTTAAAACTACTATTTGTAACTACTACTTGAATTTTAAATTGATTCTCAATTTTTTTCAATTTTTTGCCTATTTCATGTAACTTCCCATAAAAGTTCTTAGGACTTCAACCTTTTAAAAAACACAAAATTACGGTATTTTCACAATAAAAAAAAAATGTTTAAGGCAAAAAAAAAAAAAACCCACAAAATTAAACATAAAGCTCTAACTCAAAAGGACATGACTATTGACAAGGATAAGTATTATTCACTAATTTGTCCACAGTTATTTTTATTTTTATTTTTAATTTAATTTTATTTTATTTGAGCACAGTTATTTTTAAACATAACTAAGACATTGGACAAAGAAAAAAAAAGTCAAGCAAAGACAGTACGTTCAAGCTGCAAATATCAAAATCACTGACAGCTGTAAAATACCTTTATTTTCCTTTTCTATTTTTCCCTGAAAGTATATATGTTTTGATTGATTTTAGTATAAATCTGTATCCTTTATAGAACTTAAACATGGCCTGTCAAAAAGAAAATTTAAAGAATCGAAGGTGTGGCTCAAGTAGTAGAGAACTTGCTTTGAGCATAAAAACCGGAGAAATCACTAGTTCAAGCCCTGATATCAGCACCAGACAGACAGACAGGTAGAATTTAAAAACTCTCTTTTGTCCAATCAAAAAAGAATTTAAATAGACTTTGGATTCTGTGTAGATTTCATGTTTATTCCCCCTATTTCAATGCCTAGAATAGTTAGACCTTATTTAAAAAAAAAATAAAAACTGACACCTCTTCTTCAATTATTCAAGGGTTTAAAGGGCAAACTAGAAGATATTATTAGATGCTGGGAGGGGAAAAGAATTTACATCAAGTTTAATTTTTCTCCTTCCCAGTTCTAGGCCTTACAAGAAGTAATGAGGTGCTCAAACAGTTAATATTTACTTATTGCTAATTTTTTTAATTATTTTTTTTGGGTCCAGTCTTGGGGCCTGAACTCTGGATCTGGGCACTATCCCTCAGCTCTTCAGCTCAAGGCTAGGGCTCTACCACTTGAGCCACAGCGCCACTTCCGACTTTTTTTTTCTGCTTATGTGGTTTTGAGGAATTGAACCCAGGACCTCAGGCATGCAAGGCAAGCGCTCTACCACTGAGCCACCTTCCCAGCCCATTTATTGCTAATTTTGATATACAATTTCCACCAAGCAAAGGGTAAAACATTAGAAATACAAAGATGATATAAGGCTTAGTCCCTGTCTACACAGTACCTGAAAGTACTGTATTAACTGCTATATGAGCAAAGTATAAAAAAGAGGTTATGACAACAGGCAGAAAGAGAACATCATGTTGTTTAAGAGGAAAATAATTCTGGAGCCAGTTTGATGGAGATCAGGTTGCATAAAAACCTGATAAAGCAAGCATGCCTTCCTTCAGTTGACTAACTCATGTGGCATGACAGTTCACTTCCCTTGGAAAGACCTCATTTATCAAGGTATAATCTAATCCTGTATGACCACTTATTTGGTCAATGAATGAAATGAACTAACGATAATAAGGAGGTTCTCAGGAAGTAAAGAGGCAGAAATTAGGCATTAGGTCTAATATCATGTCATATTTAGTGTATGGATTGTGCATATAAAGTACATATGTGGTGAGTGTACAGTGTTGCATTAACTAAGGATATAGCAGAACAAGAAACAAATTATGCCCACTTAGTACCAAGATACAACATTCAATAAGTTTAGAATTAACCTGTCTATTTTGTCATCTAAAAATCTGAATTTATGGAATTTGATAGCTGTTTTATATCATCCTGGGATCACAGCTCCTTCAGTTTCAGTTTCAATCAACATTTTTTGAGTTCTGACAACTGGGTTGCTGAGGTCTGCTGGAGGAAATACAACAATCATGTGGACTGGTGCCACTTCAAATTTATGGTTTCCAAGCTCTCAAAACCACTCAGCAATTCTACATTCTGCTTGTCAGCTCCCTTTGCCACATCCCTTAGCAGCTCTTCCAAATTTCAGCTTCAGTCCCAGGAGCTCTAACCAACTCCTTTCCTGCCTCCGGCTGTTATCACAGAATTCCATTAGCTTCTGAAGAACAATTAGGGACCATCAAGCCTGCACTCTCCCAATTTCCTGTACTCCACAAACTACAAATGCTTCATCAGCAGCATCCATTCTCAAGAGATAGTGTCTCTTGCTTCTCCCTTCCAAGGTTAGTTCTTCCTGCATCTTTATTCCTAACCAAATCTGAATTCTTCCTCCAACATCTCCACAAATTTCTTCTTCCTTTCACTTACATCATTTTCAATTTTTTAACTCACCTGCTTCAGCCTCTAAATATGTTAAGTCTCTCTTTAAAAAGCAAAATAAAATAAACCTCAAAAGAGTATACTCTAAGATTTGTCTCCATTCAGTCCTTTTGTTAAAGCAAGCAAGATCTACCTGAATGCTTTCCTCAGACTTCAACTTCATTTCTGAGTCATCTGACACTGCACTGCACTAAAATTTTGTTTTCCTTGTTTCAAGTAGCAACTCTGCCAATTTTCTGGTTGCTCTTTTTTTGTTTCCTCCAGGGATTTTTCTTCCTCTGCACAAACCTTATCAGCAATGTTCATTAGAGTTGTATCTAGGCCCTCAAACCATTAGTAATCCTAGAAGCACATTCACAGCCAATGCTTTAATGATCATGTTTATGTGGACATCTATCTAATGTCTGGCTCAGATTTACCTATCAAATTCTACTTCTACATTCAAAGTAAAACAGATACAAATTCAAGGACACCTCCAAAGGTCAAGAATGACTTTCTTTTCTCTGCATGACACTACACAATTACAAGAACAAGGAGCCAGAGCCAACCCTTTGCTGTCTTCCCACAGGGTCATTAATTAATTAATTGATCTCCTATCTAGTTCTTTTCATTCAATTCTCCTACCATTTTCTCCCTATTCCTGCCTTAAATTTAGGTATTATCATCACTTGTCTGGATTCCCTGGATTGTGTCCTTACCTAAAATTTCCTAAATCCTAATCATGAACTTCCTCCATTTGTCCTAACATGGAAATATAAAGATGTCATTTTTTAACTCAGCATTTTCTTCATGACCCCTACATATCTTCCCTGCCACATCTCTCACCCTGTCTAACAACAATGAACTGGCTCTGTTCTATGACCTAGTTGGCTGCTTAGACTGACTTATTTACCCAGCAGTATTATTTGCCTCATAGTAAAACTATTTTTGGATTCCCTCTCCCAACTCCCCTTTTCCCACAACACTCAGAGACCTGAGTTTCCCATTCCTTTTCCTTTTGTCAAAACAATTTCTATTGACTACAGAACCTTTTTACACTGTATTCTGACTTGATTAAATGTCTGTGTGCCTGTAAGCATGGCAGAAGTCAAGCTTTCTTTCCTTTCATAACCCTAGAGTCTTAAACCATTCCCAAGCAATTACAGAAAACAATGTTCTTTCCTATGGGGAAAAAAAAATAGGGAATAAGATTGTTTTTCTCTTCAAACACTGTTCTAGTCATTTACATAAGTTCCAAAAACAGATCTGATGGAGTTAGTCCTCTAATTAATCTGAAGACAATGGGAACTACTGAATGAATTTCATAACACCTGAATGTGGCACCCAAATCATTAGCATACCTGCATGAACTTAGTTTTTCCAGTTATCTTCTACCACTCACTCTTCTCTCAAACCAGATTTCAGCAGTACTAGACTTTATACTGTTTTCTGCCTCCATGTATGCACATCTGGACACTTCACTATCTCAGGATTCACAAGGAGGAGCCTCAATCACCTGTAAAGCTGCAGTTAGATAGATATCACACTTTTATGAAGCATTTCTGACCTCACCATTCCTATCCAGGCTGTGCTGATTCTTCACCTGCCCTCTGGAACGTCCAGCTTTATCACTCAAGTGTTATTTTTCTTATTAATTTAAAAGTTTGTTTCTCCTGTTAGAATATCAGTGCCTCAGAGCAGGGGCTGTTATATTTATCTTTATATCTCTGGGTCTTAAAAGAACATGTTTCAAGTGCTTGTAGGATGAGTAAGAAGATAAGCAGTACAAATAGAAAAATACAAACACTTTCCTATTCCAATTGGCTTTAATTTGTCTACACTTAAAATATCCTTTCCCTCTATTCTTCATTGGCACTTTAGAAACTGTAAGAGGCTACACTCTAATTATAATTATTTAGAATTCAATGTTTTGCTTCCCCTGTAATCTTTTTTTGCAAACAGTAATTTTTCGAAGACTGTTTGGGGAATTTTTTTCCCACTCTTCTTGCAGCAAGAAGAGATTCTTAAAAGATGTTTAATGAGCTAAATCTGTTCAGACCCAAAATGATACAGTAAATGATAAATCAGCTGGTCTTGAATTTCCAGATGCTCCTTATTATTTATCACCTTAAATCAACTCAAAGCAAGAACATTCTAGCATTCACACACCTCTGTCCGAAATATTACCTACTTATAAACAAATATCAATTTAAATGATTTTCCCTGAAGCTTATATATAAGTAATCCTAATCTATGCATTTAAAACCTGAGAGTGAAAGTGAGGGTGGGGTAAAATTCAAGGTAGAACACTTGCCTAGCATGTGATAGCCCTGCCATAATCCTCAATACTTTAGAAAAAAAGGGGGGGGGGTGAGGAAGGAAAGGAGGACAGAAAGAAGGAAAGTAGGACAGGAAGAAGGGAAGAAAGGAAGGAAGGAAGGAAGGAAGGAAGGAAGGAAGGAAGGAAGGAAGGAAGGAAGGAAGGAAGGAAGGAAGGAAGGAAGGAAGGAAGGAATTGGGAACAAGGAAAACTTTGTAGGCTACCTACAACAAACATTTGGTCACAATGAAACACATCATTCACTCTTCTGTTTTAACAGCAATTCCACTGTAATTTCCATACCTTTTATGGTTATGAATATTTATGTATGTTTTTTAAGTTGAGATAGTTCCAATGAAGCCATAGCCAGGAAGCCTTCCTTGGGCCTCTTTATTACGTGAAAGTGCTTCTACTGCTTTTTGTACCTGGGAATACTGCTCTCCCAGATCCAGATTCATCCTGTCTATGGCTGCTTTTGCAACCTGACTGTGTGTGCATTTTGGCAGTAAAAATATAATGTCCATTCTTTGATTCCTTAATCTGTATCCCAAGAAGCTGGTAACGAATTTACTTGAAAGGATTAACAACAACAATACCCTGACCTATTGAGAATAACATAAGGCCTATTGTATGGCATGTCTTTATCATAAACTTTTTGTTGTTGTTGTCATCGGTCCTGGGGCCTAAACTCTGGGCCTGGGCACTGTCCCTCAGCTCTTCAGCTCAAGGCTAGCGCTCTACCACTTGAGCCACAGCACCACTTTCAGCTTTTTCTGCTTATGTGGTGCTGAGGAATTGAACCCAGGGCCTCATACAAGCAAGGCAAGGACTCTACCACTGAGCCACCTTCCCAGCCCTATGATGAACTTTTAAGTAGAAGAACAGAACCACAGATGTGTAGTAGCCTCTTTTCTAAACTTCTTTGGTATTTCTAGCACATCAAATTCAAAAGGATCTGAAGCTAAGTAAAAGGTTTTCAATTTGAATTGTCTCACCCTCAAGAGGAAATGATTATCATTCAAATCATATTCTGATGCCCTAAAAGAGTTAATGGACTTGCTATTGAAGATGGTGATTCTTTACAAAGTGTTAACAAGCGATTTCTATATAGACTCAAAATGATAAATAAGTCATTAGGGCTTGAATTTGTGTGCTCTCATGGATATATTCATATATGTGTCTGAATCATTTCAAACATGGAAATTCCTTATTTAATCATTTTTGTCAGTTGGAGAAAGCAATTTCCCACAGCTAAAAATATTTTAAAATCTGATATTAGAATAAAATAGTATTAAAATGCCATAATACATGAATTTGGCAATTTGCCCGGGGTAGATTCAGACTTGGGCAGATTTCTCTTTCAAAGATGGACCAAGCATTTGAACATTTCTAGTCATTTCATAGTTAACTGCTGTGGGCAAAAAGCTATACCTTGTAAATCTGTACTGTCAATATATTTTAAACTATGTCATAAACATTGCTCATACAGTATGCCTGATAGATTTAGTATACTTTTTCTTATCAGACATTACTTTAACATATATAATCTACCGAATTTCTCCAACTAAATTACATAATAATAGAAATAAAACTGACAAAATCTCTTAGTCAATTTTACCTGGAGAAACTAGTAAATGAAGCTCATGACTCTAAATCTCCACATATATTGAAAATAAACATGATTAATATTCGAGTAATTTAGTTAGAATTTCAGGCTGATTATTTTTCTAACATTTTAATATTTAAAATGCAAATATAATAGAAAAACAACATTTTAAACATACTGTTTTATAGGTATATGCTTTTAATCCAAATTCACTAAAATAAAGTAGTAATGGCATTAAGTAAAGAAACCAATTGTTTCACTGTCAGAGTTTCATAGGTTTTAATTAAATAGCAAAACAGGACCCAGTTTTCAATATTTTGTGCTACACATATTAGTTATTACATATCTGGTTGGTAGCTAGAATTCTAAAACTGAAGTTTGTAATCAGATAATGGGAAATTTTATAAACAATAAGGAGTTCAGTTTGAAATTATTTGCAATCAGAATTTTGTGTTCTATTTAAAGGAATGTGAAGGAACCACTTTGCTTATAGAATGTGGAATTACTTTCAGTTGTATAAATAAACAAAAAGTTCTTTACAATTTACCAACATGCAATATCAACATTAAGAAAGAAATGCACAGAATTTGTTGTAGTAATAAGATGCTAAGTTTTCTATCACCAATGCTGAATCAGAATCCAAACTAAATTGTAACTTCTTTGGTGTAGAGAGGCAGGGAAGAGATTTATAAATCAGATGATCAATTTAATTTATAGCCTCTTTGGTGTATTTCTGATCCACTATGGCTATCATAGGACATAATAACAGGGATCTCCACTTCCAGTGCACTTCCTGGAATGCCATACCCTTTCCTCTGTGGAACACATTAGAAAAATCTACTTTACTGCCTCGGAGAAGCAATCATGGAAAACATACAGCCAATTTCTTCAAGTTCCATAAACACTAGGCTTCTTGGTTTAAGAGAAGATCCACAAGGCTACTATAAAGTAGTAGCCTGTGGATTTCTCCCATGACCAAAACTATCTAAAATTTCCAAAGAAAGAGAAATTTAGAGAAGTTATGTGCTGCAGTGGTTCAGTGGAGTTATAGGCTAGAGACCCTTGGTCAGGTTGCTGTAGAAAAGGATTTGTGATATATAATCAGCACAAGCCAAAAAAGCAACATTGTTCTCTTTTTCTTCTGGTATAACAAAATACCTTACACTGGATAAATTATAAACAACAGAAATTTATTTCTCATGTTACTTGTGCTGGCAAGACCAAGATCAAGACATGAGCAGATCTGGTGTCTAGAGAAGGCACAGTCTCTGTTACATAAAGCATGCTTTGTTACTCTATCATTATATAGATGGGTTGCTTCCTTCCACCTCTTTTATATGCACAAGCACACTAATTCCAAGACTTAATCACTTCCTCCAAAGTTCCTACCACTTAATGCTAGTACACTGAAGATAAAGTTTCAACAACTGAATTTGGAGATACTGGGAAATGAAAGGGTGAGGGTGAGAGAACACCAATATTCATGCCACAGCAAGCACTAAGAATTGAAAGATTGCCTATATCCAGGATAAAGTAGGAGTGGAATCACTATCTGCCAAGACAAAGACATCTTCCTCTCCTATTACACCTCCACTTCCCTATCAATCAACATACTATACGTAGAGAAAACTATTTTTATGACCTTTCCCACATAAAATGTGGAAAAAATCCACAAGCTCACATTCCAAAAATAATATGCAAGCATTAGTAACTTATCAAATTATATTTTTCATGTATATTTTGTAGCTATTTTAAAAAATATAACTTTTGACACTATCAAATTATTTACAACATTTAGGGGCTAAATTCTATTCATAGTGTATAGATACATTTATGTTTTTACTAATATGGTGTGTTATAATGGTGAGTTTACCCACCTTCATATTCATGAAGCCCTGGGTTCAAGTCCTCAGATAAGAGTGGTATATGGAGCTTTACAACTGCACACTAGAAATAAAAATGTGACTGATTGTTTGATATTACTCTAAAAAAAACTCAGGTACATTATATCTAGGACAAAGTCACTTCCACTTGTTCCTCCTGTCACTCAGGATAGAAAGTCATTAACTTTTCCAATAAATTGCACATTGGCTCTGTCTCTCTTTTATCCATCTCAAAGCATATTGGGACTGGGTTCCTCTGGAATGATGCTAATACTTTTAAGTACGGTTAAAAAAAAAAAGAAAGAAAAGCAACAAATAAACTTGAGTCATCTATGGACAGTGTATCAAGTTAGCTCATTTTCATGCTTCAAATATACACAGAATATACTACTATATTTCACGCAACAATAGTAGAGACAATATCAATACCAAGGCCAAGTCAAGTGACTTGCCTGTACCATCTAGGTCTGTATATTTGTTACAACATAGCATCATTGTTAAGCAATGAATGACTATGTTTATATGAGAATTATTCCTCACAATGGCTAAGAACTGGAAAGCAATCCAAATATACTGCAAAATCATAGTGATGTGTTTAACCAATACCTAGACAACATTAAATTATCAACTCTATATAATAATGTGGATGCACTTAAAACAATTTTGGAGGTGCTAAAATGAGGCATTTTCTCAATATCCTGGGATTCTGCAAAAGCAAACTGAATCAAACCCATTTTAAACAGTAAGGCAAATGTAAGCTAAAACAATGAGAAATGGCTAACCTTTAACTAGGGACATATACGATAGTGATCCAAGAATTGATATAGCTTTGCTTTAGCCAACAAAATGTTTGCTTGTCTCCACCCTCACCTATAAGTTTTTCATGATCCACTGAGAGAACACCAAATCATTTATGTCTAAAGCTGACTTGTCAGCTTTTTAATGAATCACTATCTGCTCAATAAGCTCTTAAAAAATTTTACTATTTCTGAGTTTATCTTTTATCAAACAAAGCAACGTGTTAAGGAATATGTACATTGTGATATAATCTACATTAAAAAACAAAAATAGGCAAAGCCAAATTATTTGAAAACTAGATAAATAGGTGATAAAAAGCCTTTGCTAAAATGTGTCAGAGTACCAGTATGGTGAAGTAGACTCAGGAAAGTTGAATATTTACATCCGAACATTATAGACCAATATCTTAAAGAACATATTTGGTAAAGGGATTTCCAAATGAGCATATGTAAGTCTGATGACTGCCACTAGGTGGCAGGTGGTGCTACAGGTTTCAGACAAAACTGCAGAAATACATAAAAACAGGTCCCATATCATTAACATTAGATGTTCAGGCAATCTCCTAAGTGTCAAATATGTGTCAATACCTGTATCTGAAAACATCATGACTGCTCATGATTGAAAATAAGCCAATTTTCTCACTTTGCTAATGACAAAATCAAGACTCAGTTACTCAGCTAAGTTGAATACACTGCAAAATTCTACCAGACTTTTAAAGAAGAGATGACATCAATGCTTTACAAACTATTTGATAAAATTGAAAGGGAAAAAAACTTTACCAAATCACAACAAAGCCAATGTTACTACATAAGGACAAATTTTTAAAAAGGAAACTTATACACCAATTTCCTTGGTGTATATAATTGTAAAATGTCTCAATAAAGTTATTGTAACCAAACTAAACAAACAAAAAGACTCTGTTACTTTGTTAAGGTCACCCAAATGACAGGTGTTTACATGTTTCACATGAACTCTGGGCCTGGGCCCTGTCTCTCAGCTCTTCAGCTCAAGGCTAGTGCTCTACCACTTAAGCCACAGCGCCACTTCCGCTTTTCCAGAGGTTAACTGGAGATAAATGTAACTACCCCCTCTGGCTTTGAACCACAATTCTCAGCTCTCAGCCTCCTGAGTATGTAGGATTACAGGTGTGAGCCACTTGCACCCAGCTTTAGAACACATTTTAACAATCTTTTGAGGGTGAGATCTATATCCAATTTATCTTCCTTGTATCCCTCAGAGAAAATACTCTATTTTTAAATGTTTTATGTATTTAGCAAACACTAATATCTAACCTGTTCACATAGATGGCATAATTTACACTAATAAATTTTGTGTATGAGATATATACATAGAATACATGTTTAAATAAAGGTTGGATGATCCAGGCTCTAATTTAACCATGCCATCAAAATATCTGTGCCTTGGAGTAAATCAATTAATAATCTACATTTGATAGGCTTTTATAAAGGATAAGTTAATTAAATGGATGAAATAGCAAATAAACAACTGATTAAGAATTACTGCCACACACAAACATTAAGAGGAATCTTGTGATTTGAAGAAATGCCTTTCTTGCAAAATTTTTTCTTCAAAGATAACATCTTTTTTCTTAGCATATATTTGCTATACATAGGGGGATTACATAGCAATATCTCCATGCATGTATACAATGTATTCAATCAAAGGTAATTTCTTACTGATGCTTATTATTATTATTCTCATGTCTCACTTCCTAAACAGACCTCATTCCAATGTTACCTTAAACTTCACTTTGAAAAACCTAACACAAGCTTTAAGTACAAAAGAGCTAAGCTCCAGTCCCGGTTTCTTTTAGTACTCTTAACACCCAAGTCTGTTTAAATAGCCATTAATAGAGGCTTCCAGCAGTTTTAGAAATCCTTTTCTTCTTCTGACAGTTGGTAAAACACTAATGAAATTAGTTTAATCCACACTCTTCAATTTTACTTTCAGCAAGTCACATTCAAGCCTTCTTGTAAGTCCAAGTTAATTATCAATCAATTTACTAGGAATGAAAAAAAAAATCAGCCCACATCTTTTAAAAGTTATCTTACATATCAAGTGGCTTATGTTATGTTATGTTGTTGTTGTTTTCTTTTCTTTTCTTTTTTGGTTTTTGTTTTTGTTTTATGGTCAATTGTGGGGCTTGAAATCAGGGCCTTGGGCCTGTCCCTGAGTTCTTTTGCTCAAGGCTAGTCCTCTACCACTTTGAGCCACAGCTCCACTTCTAGTTATTGAGTGGTTAATTGGAGGTAAGAGTCCCAAGGAGACTTTTCTGCCGGGCTGGTTTCAAATAGCTATCCTCAGATCTCAGCCTCCTGAGTAGCTAAGATTACAGGTCATAGCCACCAGCACCCCAGCTCTTCTATTTTTTCTTTCTTTCGTTTTTTGCCAGTTCTGGGGCTTGGACTCAGAGACTGGGAACTGTCCCTGAGCTTATTTTGTTCAAGGCCATCACTCTACCACTTGAGCCACAACACCACTTCTAGCTTTTTCTGTGTATGTGGTACCCAGGGCTTCATGCTTGTGAGGCAAGCACTCTACCAGTAAGCCACATTCCCAGCCCCGACCCTATTTTTTAATGTCAAGGTTCATTCCGTGCATGAGAGAAAAAAAGATGCTTAGCAGATAATGCTTAAGAAATTACTTGATTCTAAGTCCACTGACTTTCAGTCTTGTATGTGGTTAGACTTAATGCTTACTTCTTCATTTTTAACTTTAAATTTTGAAATTTCTCAGACATATAGAAAAAAAGAGTTGACCTGCACACCTATGGATCCTGTACCCAGAGTTATCAATTGTTGACACTACACATCTGCTTTATTGTGCTCTCATATATATATACACACATATATATATATATATTTGTAGAACCATTTTAAAGTAAATTTCAAATATCATGTTTATGCCTAAATATTAAGCAGCTACCTCCTAAGAACTAGGATATTCTCTTACTAAATCATGTTACATACAATTAATACACTCAAGAAATTTAAATTTTTCATGATCATTTTGACCATCCATGGTCTTGCTTCACTTGTTCCAATTATATCCACTGGTTTATTTTGAAACAATCTCACTATGTAGCCAAGGCTGGCCTAGTCTCAATCCTTTTGCCTCAGTCCAGTAAATTCTAGAGTTACAGGCATATGCCACCATGCCTGGCTTACACTTGGCATTATGTTCTTAATATTTTGCTCATCTCATTTTTCAAATGTAAGAATGAATGAACAATCATGTGTCACATTTAGCTGTCTCAGTTGTCAGATGCCTTTAACTTTTGCTTTTTTAATTTGGGGGCAGGGGTATCAGTCATGGGGCTTGAACTCTGGGCCTGGATGATGTCCCTCAGCTCATTAGCTCAAGGCTAGTGTTCTACCACTTGAGCCACACCACCAGTTCTTGCTTTTCCTGAGTAGTTTATCGGAGATAAGAGTCTCACCAACTTTCCTGCCCAGGCTGGCTTTCAACTGCTATCCTCAGATCTCAGCCTCCTAAGTAGCTAGGATTACAGGCATGATGCATGGGCGCCCAGATTAACTTTTGCTTTTGCCTATCATTACATTGACAATTCTGAAGCGTTCAGTTGAACTGTCATGTAGATTTGTCTATGATTTTTAGTTATTTTGATTGCTTCCTTGAGATGAGCGACTGTGCATTTGGGCAGGAAGGCTTTAGGAGACAGTTTACTTCCCACAGAATTGCAGCTGAAGGCACCCAATGTCCATAATCCCCATTATTGGTAGTGTTTGATCACCTAGGTAAGGTAACATTTACTCAGTCTAACTATTGAAAAAGTACTTTTGCCCTAATTAATTTTTGTGAGCTAATATTTGAGACTATGACACTTTTTTTTTTCAAAAAACTTTCCACATAATGATCGTACAAATTTACCTATGAATTAATTGTTTTGTGGGTCCTTATTCTTTCTGGTTGCTATATTAACTGGTTTGTCTTTCTCAAAATGCTTTTCAAGGAATTATGAGATTCTCTGAATTAGAGCTTCAACCATAGTATTCTATATAATGGTTACCTGATGTCCCTGTAGGGCAAATAGCATATCAGGTTGGCTATATACCTTTCTATAAGACGGAAAAGGAAAGAATTAAAAGATAAGCAGAACTAAACCAAGCTCATAAAACTTGAACCCATCTGTCTCATTGGTTAATAAAGAAAATTCTCTTTGCTTCGCAAAATTACAGAAAAATCTGTCAGTCACCTTTATTGTGTCTCCTTAAAGATTAAAAAGTTGTCTGTCTCTATTATTCTGTATTTGCTATGAATTTTATTTTACCAGCTCTAATGAAGGAAACTACATAGGAAGGTGAGATAAGGTTTCTATGCAAAATCTTAATTCCCAAATCAGAAGTTGAGAGGGCAATTTAAGGAACACGACAGTCGTCTGAAGACACATAGAAGAAAGTTTGGTAATTATGTCAGTAGAACTTTTTGAGATAGTAACTCTAACCCAGGCTCAAATGTTATACATAAAGATCAAAACTGATCTTTCTGCCAGGTACCAGTGGCCCACACTTGTAATCCTAGCTATTCAGGAGGCTGAGATCTAAGGATAGTGGTTCAAAGCCAGCCCGAGCAGGAAAGTCCATGAGACTCTTATCTCCAACTAAACACCAGAAAACCAGAAGTGGTGCTGTGGCTCAAGTGGTAGAGCACTAGCTTTGAGCTGAAATGCTGAAGGATAGCGCCCAGGCCCACAGTTCAAGCCCCACAAATGACCAAAAACAAATAAACAACAACAACAACAAAATGATCTTTCTATCATGTGAAATGAAAAGATAATTTTTTCTCCTCACATTTTTCCTCTGTGAAAATCTGGGAAGGCTTTTAAAGTGAATGATCTAGAGAGGAACAATATACATTAATTAATGCCTCCAATAATGAATGTCATATGGTCCTATGACGTTCTCTATTATCAAGAATTTTGATATTAAGGTAGAGTATCTGAATTAAAAGGCACATCCTTCCACAGGAAATCCTCAACAGCCAGCAAAAATCACAGTGAGAAAGAAGTTTGGCTCTCAACTCTGCCATTGTGAACATTTTCTTCGTTTATTACAAAAAAAAAAGTAAACTTTCAAAATTTTGTATTAGAGTCACCTGGAAAACCAAATATAGAGGTGATTGAAATATAAAACTGTGGGCTGGGAAGGTGGCTCAGTGGTAGAGCACTTGCCTTGCATGCTCGAGGCCCTGGGTTCAATTACTCAGCACCACATAAGCAAAAAGAAAAAAGCCGGAAGTGGCGCTGTGGCTCAAGTGGTAGAGTGCTAGCCTTGAGCTGAAGAGCTGAGGCCCAGAGTTCAGGCCCCACGACCGGACCCCAAAAAAAAAAAAAGAAGAAGAAGAAATATAAAATTGTACTAAAATAGCGGGTGCTGGTGGCTCATGCCTGTAATCCTAGCTACTCAGGAGGCTGAGATATGAGGACAGCAGTTCAAATCCAGCCCAGGCAGATAAGTACATGAGACTCTTATCTCCAATAAACCACCAGAAAACCAGAAGCAGTGCTGTGGCTCAAATGCCAAATTGCTTGCCTTGAGCTGAAGAGCTCAGGAACAGCACCCAGGCCCTGAGTTCAAGCCCTGCGGCCAACTATATATATATATATATATATATACATATATATATATATATACGCATATGTATATTTATACATACAGATATGTATATATATATATATACGCATATGTATATGTATACATACAGATATGTATATATATATATATATACACTAAAATAAAACAACTCCATTCATTCTCCAAAAGATTTGACCAGAAGTATAAGATTTAAGAGGGTAAAAAACACTATAGTATCAAGATATTATAGCACTCAAAAACCAAGAGATTTAACATTATTTTTTAAGAATCAATGCAAATATTCCTACATGAGCAGGTTACAACAAAAGCCATTTAAAATTTTTTTGCAGGAAACTTTAAAAAGGGGTAGTTAAGGAGGAGTTTATTAAAGAGTAATTGAGAAAATGAGAATTATCTAAGCACCTTATATGCATGTATGTAAATATCGCAACAAAACTCTTCACTTCGTATAAATAGTATACACTAATAAATATATTTTTGCTTGATTATCACTTCATTTTATTTTTACAAAGAATTAAACTCCAGAGAAGGTATATAGCTTGCACAGGATTAACCAGTGAGCTATATAGGACTAGAACTCAGCTTGAACCCCTGTCTTAAACATGGTACTAGGCACCAGCCTGGCACTGTGCTCTAGTATTTCATCCCAAGACTTAGTGGAAGTCAAATCACTTAATTTTCTGACATAAACACTTTTGCTCACTTTAACCATCTCTTGTCTCTCCTTTACAAGAAAGGTGAGTAGTTCAGAGTCAATAAAAATTTATGTAAATTCAAACACATTAACTAACTATGGGCACTTCTATTCCTCTGTGGAGCAGTAGCAAGGCATGGACTAGGGAAGGCACACAGCCTTAAATCAGGCCTTGCCTGCTGCTCCCGTGGTGACTTCCTAGTCTTGATCTGCCTTACAGAGTACTACATGACTCTCCTCTGGCATCTGCCAGGCTGAATACCTGAAAGCTATTTTTTCCTTTTTTCCTCCTCAACAATAAACCAGCATGGTCAGAATCTTAGAGATTGGAGAATGGTCTTTCTGTCATTCTCTTTGGTTTCTTCTGTACCCTCATTCCTACCTAGGTAAGCTGTGAACAGACAATACTTCTAAAATGGTCAATTTCAAAGGAGGGAGTGCCAAAACAAACATATTGAGAATTTAGACACTTCTTTAAAAAGCAGTTTTTAAAAATTAATGCCAATACATGATTACCAAAATACACAAATTTTAAATAAATACAGCTGTTTGTTTCAGAACATATTATTATTAAATGAGAGCCAGGCATCCTGTATTTTATCAATCAATCATCAAGTGGTAGCACAATCTTAGTCTTAAAATAAATATAGAAATAAGAAGTTTCTATCCACCTACTTTGAAACTAATCAATAATTGAACATCCATAAATTTTGCCATTTTAGGGAAGTCCTAGAATCAGTCCCCTACAAGATCAGTGAACAAACATGTACATTTTAAAGATGCATTCAGCTGAAAGTACCAAGATTAATAAACCATATTCTTACAGCTGTTGGTTTCCTATTATGAATTAATACAAATTGTAGTCCTGGTCCCTGGAATTGCCCTTTATGTAGGAAGGTCTCTTTTGAGACTGAGCAATGAGGAAATTCTGTCTAGTGAGAACTTACCTTATTTTGTATGAGCCTACAAGTGTGCCTTACAAGTTTTTCCATGATCTTGTACATTAAATATTTGAAAATAAATTCATCATCATATATTAATTGGTAGTAAAATAGGTTATTACTGCACAACAAAAAACACAAAACTATAACCTCTGTAAGGAAACCATATTTCAGTATACACTTTATACCTTCAGGTTATTTTCATTTGAATTTATAACATTCTCTGAATTTTGTTCTTTTACTTAAAATACTAAAATATATAATCATTAGACACTTCTTAGAAAGTTAGAAGAATATAAAGAACTTTTCTTTTTTGCAGAAAAGCAAGGAAGGGTACTAATTAACATTAAACTTTAGTTTTATATATAAGGAACTTTTCTTTTTTGCAGAAAAGCAAGGCAGGGTACTAATTAACATTAAACTTTAGTTTTACAAAAAAC
The DNA here is from genome assembly GCF_019054845.1 of Dipodomys spectabilis. Taxonomy (NCBI): domain Eukaryota; kingdom Metazoa; phylum Chordata; class Mammalia; order Rodentia; family Heteromyidae; genus Dipodomys; species Dipodomys spectabilis. The sequence goes on from NW_024870824.1 coordinate 1,189,788, forward strand.
AAAAAACCCTGGTGCTGGGAAGGTGGCTCAGTGGTAAAGTATGCATGAGGCCCTGGGTTTGATTCCTCAGCACCACATAAGCAGAAAAAGCTGAAAGTGGCGCTGTGGCTCAAGTGGTAGAGCGCTAGCCTTGAGCTGAAGAGCTGAGGGACAGCACCCAGGCCCAGAGGTCAGGCCCCACAACTGACCAAAAAAAAAAAAAATCCTATACATACTTCTGATTAGTTGAGTACAATCTTATCCATCACAATCTATTAAAAGTTGGCACAATATTTAGTATGTTCAATATGAGATCACTATTATGACTAATGTGAGCTTTTGCCTCATATAACTGCTATTATAATAGACTTCACATCATGCTATAATTTTATATAATTTTGTTTCTCTTTATTTATGTCAATGAGAATTGTCAGACAAAAGATATTAGTTTTTGCTTAGTATAATGTTCTGAAAATATAAAGTTATCTCTTGCTGTATTCTGACACTATATTATATTATATATTATATCATATTATATAATATATATACTGTACTAGGTGCAGTAAATAATATTTATTATATATAGCATAATTTATATTTATGTTTTGGGGGGGTCCAGTCATGGGGCCTGAACTCTAGGCCTGGGTGCTGTCCCTCAGCTCTTCAGCTCAAGGCTAGCGCTCTACCACTTGAGCCATAGCTTCTGGCTTTTTTCTTTTTGCTTATGTGGTGTGGGGAATCGAACCCAGGGCCTCAGGCATGCAAGGCAAGCATTCTACCACCTTCCCAGCCCAGCATAATTTATATATATGCACTACATATGTTTATAAATTTAACTTAAGGACAAAGTCTTCAATGAAATGTAAAATGTAAAATGTGAATATATTCAAGCCAGGAACAAAATCTATGTCATTAATATCTAGTTTTGATTTCTGGAGAAATATACAGTAATGAAGATACAATTAGAAAATCCTAAATGTAAATCCTACATGTATTGAAATATAAAACATAAGTTATCTTTTATATTACTAAGCAGTTGAAATTTCTAAAATACAAAAAACGTCAAAGCTTGATGAAATTTAAACATTCTACATCAACCAAACCCAGACTGCTCTTTTTTAAAGAAGTTATAACTATGCTATTATAGTGACAACTTTTTATCTACATTCATTAAAACAAGTTTTGTGAATCATTTTAAATAATTTTTCTTAAAGTATATACTTCTAGTATTACATATCAAATACAGAACAAAATGCAAAAATCATAGCACCAATTAAACTTTTCCTCTAATCTGAAGTTCCAAGAATAATTTGTTTCTAATGCAAATATGTTAGCTCTTTTGCATGGCAAGCAGACGCTGAAAAATTAAAACAAAGTTACAGAAGCCAATAAAATTATACAAAGGACTAAGTCTTTAAAAATAAATGCGTAATTTTATTTCTAATCATTCTTTAGAAAATCCACATTAGTTAAAATAAGAAATAATAATTTCAACATATGCATTTGATAAATGAATTGAAACACGTTAGACTTAGCTGTTACATATGCAAATGCCCACCATCTGATAATACGCATCATCAGTATTCGATTTTTCAGTTCATGCACTCTTATCTATGGCTCTGAGAAAACTAGAGAAAAATAAAAAGCATGAGCTAAGGACAACATACAAATGTGACAATTAGAGGAAATGGTTTTTTGAAGGTTAATAAATGAAAGGGGGATTTTTTAAAGACTTTTCCATTCTAAATAATTCATATTGTATGGCTACAAAGGGGTATTTAAAATATATTCTGTCGCCAAATGTTCTAACATTCTAAATTACTACACAAGTAATGCTATATACCAACACAAAAATTCCACAATTACTTTATTTTTTAAATTGTGTTTGATGAACAGTTTTAGAAATGGTTTATAAAAACAAAAACAGCAAATATTACTTTGATTTTTCTTTAGAATACAAATTACAACAATACTAAAAGCAGTAAATGAACTACTATTTTGTTTATTCCATGCAAAATAAATTTACTTACTTGAGAAGAGCTCTATTTAATACTGTCTACCTTAAGAAAATGATAAAGGACAAAACATGAAAGCCAGTAATTCTGATAAAAGTAAAATCCAAAAATCTAGCTCAGCTTTATATTTTGAAGTTTCAATGCCAAATAGAATAAATATACCAAATATATCTGCATACCACCTCTCAACCTTAATTATCCAAAGATAATCTTTCATTAATAATAGCTACTGATGCCACTGAATGTATCTATGTAAAAAAAAAGAAAATGGGAAAGTATATAGGAAAGCAAAAAGGAAACTTAAAAAAATGAGCCAGGTGCTGGAGGCGCTCACACCTGTAATCCTTGCAACTCAGGAGGCTGAGATCTGAGGACTGCAGTTCAAAACCAGCCAGGCAGGAAATCTGTGAGACTGGTCTCAAATTAACCACCAGAAAACCAAAAGTGGTATTGTGGCTTAAGTGGCAGAGTGCTAGCCTTGACCTGAAGAGTGCAGGGATAGCACCCAGGCCCAGAGTACATGACCCACAACCGACACCCCCCCCCCAAAAAAAAGAAAGAAAGAAAAAGAAAAGAAATGAGCTTTAAGTATGTGACATTTCTCTTAAAGTTCTAAAAAATAATCTTAGCCTAAAGAAGAGATTGGCATCATTATTTTAGGTGATATGAATGTCTGCCTTTAAAATTCAAGACAATCATATAAAAACTAGTAGAAACTACGTAAATATTAAGGCCAGCCAATTAGAAATTAACATTTAACAATATATTTAAATGTACAAGAAGTATATACTCATTTGCCAAAATTTAATTGGAAAATACTGAACAATTCATAATAGAAACAAAATTCTTCAATACACAAAACTAAATTTAACATGAAATATACAGACCATTTGGGTTAAAACTATAAACCTCCACAAGGAAAGACTTAAGCAAATAGAAGCTGTTATATTCCTATTTTAACTTAGAATATTTTAAGCATATAATATTTCTACAAATAAACTCTTATGGACAATAAACACCTCTCAAGCGTACACATGTGTATTTGTAAACATGTTCATGTGCATGTCATATGCCAAGGGTGAGGAGGAGTGAAGGTCATTACTCAATATTACTAACTAAAGAGACTCAGGCAGAAATAACAGCCAAACATTAATCAAGTAACATATAAAACAATGATCAAAGATCCGGAGATAAATTCAATCCAAAATGTGCTTTCCAGAGAGTCAGGATAAAATTCACTGATTATACAAGTAAGTGGCAATGTGTGAGCTCATGTAACTTAGAGCAAACTAATCTCAGCAGGAAGCTGGAGATAATCAATTCTGGAATGTTCATATTATAGAACTCAAGACAATAGCTAAAATAATAAAAAGAAATCCTGGGTAAATCTTTTTGGCTTTATATTTACTCCTGGTGCAGAAGGTATAGGAGCAGGTAAAGTTTGAATTAAAGTTTCCAATAAGGCAACTAGCATGCAAATAATGAAATTTCATTGTGTAATGTAATCTTTTAGATTTATACAGTACACAGAAAATAAAGATTAGGATTTTCTTTGTCTAGTATAACCAAAAATTACTCTGAATAGAAAATTTTTTAACTCACTCTCAAGTTGAAGGAATATTTTCCTATCTGTGCCAAGTCTAAGCTAACTTCGCCTTCTGTCACTTTTTCCTTGATTCAAATGATTGAAATTTGATCCAGAAGACCTCTAAAGCCAAAGATCACATTTTAATGCATAAAAAGATCTATTGATATATGACACACTGTAATAGTATATGATATGGCCTGGATGTTTGTGTCTCCTCAGAATTCACATATTGAAATCTTAATCCCCACACCATTAGATAGTAGGCCTCTAATCACCTCTGGTGATTAGATCACAAGGACAGAATCCTACATGGTAAAAAGGCTCCAGACAGACTTTTCATAATGGGAAAAATAAACAAAGTATTTCATTTTCTATCGTATTTTCTTCACTTGTTCTTGTCAATGATCTTATTTTTATAAGCTAAAACCAATTACATATTCCACAAAGAAACAAAAGTGAAAAAGTAATGATAAGTCAATTTAAGAGTAAGATTATTTTCTAATAGAGTAATAATTTATATACTTCCTTAATATATATAGAGCAACATGACTGTGATAAAAAGAAATTAAATAGTATATCCCTTTTAGAAAAATAGTTGAACCTAAATCTTAACAGGTTATTTTACCTTGTCAAGTATCCAAAAATAGAAGGGTCAATCAGTGTTCTAGACTGCCCAATTTTCCTCATGATGGTGAGCTTTAACAAAATTCAGATCCTAAAATCATGACAAGTCACCATGAGAGGATGTACAATTAACAGAAGTTGCCTGCAACAATCTCTTTCTTGCTGTACGAAAGGCCTTTAATAGGCAAAATGTACTACAATATCAAGATTAGAAAACGGGCTACACTTTGATGAACTGCATTAAATTGACATAATGGTTCTTCGTGGTTATAAATGTAGCTTTTACCTACTTTAATTGGCAATGACTAGACTGACCTTTTCTCTATAATTGTAACTAGAGTACAGTAATTAAACAAACCACTACTAACTTGTGAAATAAAAAGTAGAGGAAGAAAGCGCTCAGTCATTAGTTTTGAGAATGGATAACTGAGCTGATATTCTGTTGAAGTAAAATGAGCTGCCAGTAAGAAAAATAGATTTCTATATACTATGTCTATGTTTGATATCCAAACCAGAAATCAAAACTCTATCAGAAAGCTTTTTCCATATACTTAGAGGCAGATTTTCTAATGGCAAAAATTAGACTGAAATAAATTCAAGTCAAAAAATGAATTGTATTATTTGTGACAGTTACAAGAAAATAGAAGATTTATTCCATAAAATATATAAAATAATGTATATAGTTATTATCTGCTGATAACACTTATCTGCTGATCCCCTGCCTTGGGCCCCACATAATACACATGAGATGATAATAATCTTGATAAGGGTCTTGAGGAAAAGTCAGCTTCCAGTTATTCCAGAGGACTCATGGCTGAGGCTGTACAAGGACCCATTTCCTTCACATGGGAATAAGAACCTTTCACTTTACCATGCTCTTCAACCTCAGAGAACTCAGCCTCTAAACATTCAGCCACCAGAAAGGGAAATACTAGGTCGCTAAGAAAAGGCAGGAAAAGGAAATTTCTCTTTCAGCAGCCAAGATTACATAGGAAGTCATATGTTGGAGATATTGAGGAAAGAATCAGAGCATGCTAAAGAAAAAGCCCACACAAACTCAATGAGTAGATCCATTTTTTTTTGTTTGCTTGTTTTTTATGAATTGCTACCTATTCTTATTCTTAGACTTCCACATAGGTCAGACTCTTCCTCATAAGCTGCAATACTCAAAAAATCACCTCACTAAGCATCACTAAACCAAAGTAGGATCCAGTATTATCTTCCCATTAAGATAATAAATGCTGGATAATAAATACAATTAAGAAATAAATGCAATGCTCAATGCTAGAGCATCTGCCTACCAAGCATGAGGCCCTGAGTTCAAACTCAAGTATGACACCCCCCTAAAATAAAAGCTTATTCATTCTTCTCTGTATAAGAATATAATTACAGTAAGAATTTTAAAGAAATATATATATATATATATATATATATGTTAGTTACAGAAAATCTGTTGCAAAAAAAAAGTGAGAGCCAAAGATCATCACTTATCATGGTTATAATAAAACTGTACTGCCTTTTGGCATTTTAGGAAACTTATTGCACAATGTATGAAAATGCAGGTTATATAAAAGTACAATATAGAATAAAAGCTGTCCATACATGCAAGTTGGAAATTATTAGTTATAGGAATAGCAAATAAGGTTTCACACTCCACTCAGCAGAGCTAAAAACGGTGAGTAGAAATGTTGAAAAAAAGTAGAAATTCTTTAACTATGTGAGAGGCAAGTTATTACTACTCTATACATTCTGTTTTAAGAGAGGAGCCCAAATGTTCTTACTCACTGCTTGTTGCAACTTTCTGATTCAAGGTAAGTGCTTAATACCTAGTAAATTAATTAACAGATAGAATTATATTGTTATTTTCTCTTGCATCTACTCAAATCAGACAATCAAATACTTATTCATTTCTGATTTGATTATATAACACCAATATATAAGTAATAAGCACAACAGCTAACACATAATAAATTGACTCATAAAGACAACAAGAGCAATCACTCCAAGTTTTTTAGTCCTTAAATTTTAACATCTTTTATATTTCTGGTGCTGAGGATTGAATCCAGGACTTTATACACACTAATAGCTTGCTATTTCAGGACACCTGAATAAAGAGGCTTTATTTTTAAAGACAGCATCTCACAATATAATCAATGTTGCCTTCAATGCACAATCCTCCTGTTCAGTCTCTCAAGTACATCATCAATGCTTAGCTTGCAAAGGAATATTTTAAAATGTAACAAAATGCCAGATGATAGCACCCATAACTGGAGAACATATGGAAAAAAGACACAATTCTGCAAGAATGAAGACATATATTGATAAAATTCTTTGGGAAGGAAATTAAGCAAGTTGTATTAAATTTTTCCTCTGTGTGTGCGTGTGTGTGTGTGTGTGTGTGTGTGTGTGTGTGTGTGTGTGTGTGTGTGTGTGTCCCCTTAGATGTGGAATTCCATATCTTAGGAATTTAATTCTAACAAGATAAATAGAAAAAATACACAGACACAGAAATAACAATATTCCTCAGACAGTTATTTTAGAAGTAAAAGCTGGAAATAATTAGCATATACATCAGTAAGAGACTGGTTAAATACACTGTACTAAAAATCATATTAACCATTATATATGGTGACCCAGGCTATATTTATTAAACAAAAAGAAGCCTAAAAGTATTACTGAGTGGTAGACATAATCTGCAAATTATTATGGACAAGGTGATTTCACAAAGAGAGAGATGAAAGTTTACATGTGTATGAGCATATCTGAAAATCTTGTTCACCAAAACCTAACAGTGGAAATCTCTAAATGTAAAATTTAAGGTAATTGTGATTCCTTTCTTAAAAATATTTACTAAAACAATACTTTGCTTTGCCATCCAAAGGAATATAAATGAAATACAAATGCTGAGCATAGCTGCAATTCTGGCTACTCTGGAGACTGAGATATGAGGATCACAGCCATATCTTATAGACAATTATAGTCTATAAGATATTTATCTTCAATTAACTACCAAAAAGCCAGAAGTGGAGGTGTGGCTCAAGGTGTAGAGTATCAGCTTTGAGCAGAAAAGCTAAGCCAGAACGTGAAGCCCTGGGTTCAAGCCCCAGTACTAGCACAACAAATACAAAGAGAGTCGGAGAGAGAGAAGGAGAGAGAGAAGGAGGGAAAGAGGAACGGAGGGAGGGAAGGAAGGAAGGAGGGAAGGAGAAAGGAAAAGAGGTCCAGAGACCCAGAGACCAAGACAGAGAGATACAAGAGCCTACAATCCAGTCAATTCTAGACCATGATTGAAAAATAAAACCTAAGTGTGAGTAACAACACTAAGTGGTCAGTAAAAGGTGAGAAGAGTAATGAAGTAGAATTACAGCTGCACAGTAGAAGGGAAGCAACATCCAGTTTCTTCTTTCAACACAAGCTATACTCAGTTTCAAAACAATAAAAGAGATGGGATGTGTGCTTCGGGGTCTGTAGTTAAAATTTTCAGAAAGAGTAGGTAAGAATATGACAACTCCCCTTCCTCTACGAATCACAAATGGATCATTCTGCTGTTTATCTATTCTTCAATCCATCTGTGCCAGCTGTGAAATATCTAAGTCCAGATTATGAGCATAACCATGGAACTCTTAAAACATGGTTGAACATTAGGTATGATTATTCTTCAGAGTAGAAAAACAGTAACTTAAGGAAGTAGCTATATGAGACACTTCACTATCCTGCTAAGAACTAATTTCTAAGCAGCTGACAGTTTCTATGAAGTATTTCACTTGACATAGATTTTTTTTTAATTCATATGATCTATGTGATGTTGTGGTATCTATATCTCTACTGACAAGTAAGACTTTGATGTTCCATTCCATTGTTGTTCAGATATATCAATAATCAAATCTGGAGAGCTGCCAATAAAAATAGAATAAACATCATTAGCATTTTAATAAACCTGCAAGCCACAGGCTTGGAAAAACAGAGCAAGACAGAGCAAAGGGAAATCAGCATCTGCCAGTGTCTCACCTCTAGCAGTTTGCCCTTCAGCAGTCCACTGTGTCCTGCCTACTCTACTCCCAAAAAATACGCATTCCAGGGAGACATCTCAGTGTTTTAAAATCGCTTATAGACTTTTCCATGCTCTACAGTTAACAAGATGTGTTGCAGTCTTTCAAAAACCTAAGAATAAGTAACCTGATTTTAAAAGAAACTGCTGACCTTTTAACTGTAAAAAGCAGTTTGAGTGTCAGTGTGATTTATGATGCAAACTAAATGGACCCAGATGATAGATGGAAAAAGATGGGGAAAATAAAAACATATCAAACAACAAACTACATGCAAAAAATGAAGTCAAATGCTTGTAAGTAGAGGCTGAGTAAGCTGTCCTTTGGCCTTACATCTAATCAGATCCAATGATTATTGGAATATATCAAACTCAAAAATTGCATATCAATTCTCAAGGTAAGTAGCTAATCAAGATCATTTTTTCGACTGAATTAGAATTGGAACTATACTTTCTGAAATGTTTTGAATCAATTGCCTATTAATTCATTGTTCCTGTATCTATGCTGCATGTGTGTATATATTTTTTTAACTGTTTAAAGTACATTTGGCTGAAAAATCTAAGTGAAAAACATTTCACAATCTTATTTTATGAGAAAATAAAATGTAATTAGGGACCAGTTTTTTAAGATCTCTAGTTATAAATCAAAATGCACTTTGTTCATTTAATCTGAAAACTGAGGTTTACGAAAACACATAATAATGGGCACAGTAGTCTTCCCTTATTTTCTTCAGGTAATTATGAATACTTCAATGTTACCATATGTTAAGTAATCAGTAACCTTCACATCTATCTGCTGGCCTCTTCGCAAAGTTTGATTTAAAACTTTCACTGTCAATTTGCAGGAAACCACAAGGCTAAGATGGTGATAAAACACTGATGATGAATGCTACTACCCAAACCATCATCCTAATAATGAACTAATGATTCATGTTCAAGGTGCTTTTGAAACATGATTTAGCCTCAAAACATTTCACTAAGGTGGGTTTCTGTTACCCCAATCATAAAAGAGAACTCATGTAAGTTTACCAAGGTTACACAGAGGATTATAAGATTTTTAAAAATTAGAACAAAAACACAAGAACAAGCAGGACCCCAAGTCTCCTAACTCCCACTGTAGGCTCTATTATTAGTATTCAGAGAAGACTTTCAGGATAATTTATTTTCTTGCTCTTAGTCTATCTGACCTTCTCTGGTGGCCACTGGCAAGTGTTTGCCAAAATGTCACTGACCAAAAAACTCCTTATAATGCCATGTTTTATAAAATGAATATGTCACGAAACAGATGAAAATGTCATCACCGATACTGACAACAATAAAAGAAAACATTCTATGGAATGAAAGAGAAGACCTAAATTAAAGAAGAAAAAAATCACCAGAGAAAATGTCAACAGTGACTATCAACAAAATAAAACAAAAGTCAACAGACTAGATTTAAAAAGGTAGGAAGACGTAACTTAAATGGGGAGGAATGTGAGTTTAATGGATCAGAAAGATTCATTTTACAAAAGCTTGTAGGAAAATGACTCTTTTAGAGATCAGACTGTTGTTCCTGGGGAAAAGAGATTCGGTAAGAAGGGAGGTAGCATCATTTGAGGAGGAGCTCTTCAAATTTGAATCCCAAAGTTATTCATTTTCTTATTTTAATGTCAAAATGAATGACATAATTTGTGAATGTCAAAAGCAGTCATAGAAAATTAAATAGAAATTGAATAAGAAATTATTCCTTGCTGATCTTAAAATAGCAAAAGTTGTTGATTTTCCTACTTCAGTCTTGCAAAGTAAGTTTCACTGTACCAATATTTAAAATCAAACAACCCAGTTGGATGTATCTTTTCTTTTAAAATTTAAAATAGGAACAGAGGTGATCTCACAGAGAAAATTACTTTTACACTATGTCTTGGTATCTTTATTTAAAATGGACTTAGCTTTCAAATTTTATTGAAATAAATCACTACAATCCATTACTAATGAATAGAACACATTTTTTTTAATATTCTGGATTTTCATCTACATATGATTGGCACATTTTAAACAATGGTTTTAATAAATTTTTCAAAATAATGCATATGTAGACTTTTCATACCTGCCTGAGGATTAACTGTTTTGAAGATTAACCATCATCCAGGTTTAGTCATAGGCAGTTTGCTCCAACTAAATGCTTATGGGATATCATCATGCCAACATCTAGCTGAACTGAAACAAATGCTATTATGAGCATTAGTAAAACACAGAGTTGCTTTATTATATTTTTTTTGGTCAGTCATGGGGCTTGAACTCTGGGCCTAGGTACTGTCCCTCAGCTATTCAGCTCAAAGCAAGCGCTCTACCACCTGAACCACAGCGCCACTTGCAGTTTTCTGGTGGTTTATTGGAGCTAAGAGTCTCACAGACTTTCCTGCTTGGGCTGGCTTTGCACTACTATCCTCAGATCTCAGCCTCTTGAGAAGCTAGGACTATAGGCGTGAGCCACAGAGCCACAGAGATGCATTTTAAGATTCCCTTCTATTCTGGATGATTACTCCTTGTTATCCCCAATATATATGCATAAACCCAAGCTAAGTATGAAACATCTACACATTCTAAATGCTTTACCAAGTGAAATATAAACATAAAGAACTTATTTGGAGGACTGAAATATGGTGTGCAACTAGCAATGACAAGCTAGAAAAGATAAAGAAAACCATTCAAATTGAGCAAGAGAAAAACACTGCCCATGGGAAAAGAATCACAAGTAAAATATGGTGCATACAATAAACAGGACAGTAGCACTGTAGAATTACTGTGACTTTTGTCCCTTTTAAACAGCTACATTTTTCACTATAGGAGACAACCATCAAGTAGCAGCAATGTCTATGCAGATGTCTAAATGTCTGTCAGGGCCTGCTTGGTAATACTTTATTCTTCTCCCCTCTAACAAGCTTCACTGTTAGGTCCTACCTAGAGATGGATGGCTGCCAAGAGCCAGTCAAAACAATGCATTGTTATACAGTAATGGTATCTGGGTAGTATGAATAACTTTGTGAAACAGAAATCTTGGAAACAAAGATTCTAATAAGATAATATATAAAATATTAACTACAAACTAATAAATATTTGTCAAAATTATCTCATGTCTATAAATCTGAAGAAAAAAAAGAAACATTACAGACAAAAAATCCTTTTCTAAAAACTGAAATTTCACAAAGAAAGCCAAGGTTGTCAGCTTTCTTCTAAATTGTTGGTACAAGGCCATTATGTTTCTTTAGAATTTTTCTCCCCTTGTCTTCATTCAGTTTCTTTTTAGTATAGTAAAGTTAACATATTGTCTGTTATATTAATATAGCATCTATATATCTCAAACATGAACCACTGCTCTATTTTAGAGATTTCAGCATGTACCCCTTATGTGCACTAGGCTTGATTACCATCCAATCAAACAGCATTTCCTGAGAGTCTCACTAGGAGTTCATAGCTTTGAAAAAGTCATAATTCCCAGATATTGCTTTATGTCCAATGTTCTCATCAATATAGAATTCTAAGCAACTTATAGTTCATGAGTATAAATTAAAATTTTTAAAAATATAAGCTTCTCTGACAGAACAAGATTCTCAAAAGATATCTTTATATAATAGAATATTTTCATGTGTAATATAATATTAAAAATACATCTGTCATTTATTATTGTGACTGAGAAGATTAAATCAAAACACAAATTAGAAATTGTTTAAATTCAAGATAAAAGAAAAAAAGAAAATTATCTTTTCCAAATGAAACTAACTGTCGAAATACCCTAATAAATCATGGAGGAAATGCTCCTAGGCTTTATTCAACAGGCAATAAAACCCTTAGGCAGGTCTGATTAGTGTGCTGCTATGGCAAATGGTAAGATGAACAGCAATATATATGTCAGAATCACCTACTAATGGTAACTGGCTTATTGATGTGTAGTCAAGGTTAAAATTAGAAATGAAGGCATTTCAAAAATGAAAAGATTCTCACTTCTATTCATGGCTTTGGGGGTAGATATTAGAACTACGATTAACTACATACCATAGAAGTTAGGTGTCCGCAAGATATATTATCAGAAGGAATAGATGTTAAAGGTAAAAAAATGAATTATCACCCCTCAGTCATAACTATTCTAAGGAAATGTCTTCTTTTTCCCCTTTACTTCTCCCTAACTTGACAACAAAGAAAAGGTTAGTAGACACTTATTACCATGAAATAATAAAAGTTTTTTGATTGGGAACGGGGGACAGCATTAGGAGGGTTTGAAATCAGGTACTGTTCTTTCTAGGCAAGCTCTCTACCATTAAGCCACAAACCCAACTCAAAACTTTTTAATATATGTAAACCCACAGACTTATATTTCTACAGCTGTAAGTCTACATTCACACCATCCGTTTTAGACTCAGTCTCTTAGAACAACAGAAGAGCTGTCTTTTTCCTCCAAGTATCACTTCATGCATATGCAAAATTAAACAGTAACACTAGAAAATGTAAACTGTTACTAGTTGATTTACTGTAATATTTATTTGATTTGATTATTTTAATTCATTAAAGTCAAGCCCTAATGTTATTTACCTAGCACTTGATTTCAACAGAATCCATGGTAAGTTTGGCTGCTTAGTACAACCATCTGTATTTTTAAACTTGGGATAATATATTAGAGAAGTTTAGTAGCTAGAAAAGTGCAGGAGCCTTGAGGCCACACAGACCTAGCTATGATCTTCAAAAATGCACTTTAAAACTCTTTGCTTCATATTATATCATCTACAGGATTTAAGGTGCCCTTGTCACAGGATTAATGTGATCATTAAATAAGATAATGAACTCTAGGCAACTATCTAGTACCTTAACAGACTTATAAAATGGTCAACAGAGGATGACAACAAAGTCACTATCGTAGTAATCAATTGCTGTTTAATAAACCAAACCAAAATTTAATAGCTTAAAAAATTAACTTTCATTTGCTACATTTCTTGTGAGTTAATAATTTGACCTAGACTCAGCTAAATTTCAAATCTGAAGTTTCACAACATAATTTCTACCATATCACAAAGTCAGTCAAAGGTGTAATGAGACAGGATCAGGAAAACAGGCAATGTCACATTGAACAAAAGACATATATGCATAGGAAAGATTTGTGGCTAAAAGTTACAATTTTCAACAATCTGCAAGATACAGATGAGTTTTATAGCACCTATACTATCTTTAAACTATAATTACAGAATTCAAGACTTGAGTTTTATAGCATCTATACTATCTTTTAACTATAATTACAGAATTCAAGACTTGATAAGCAAAAAGTACTCTTTCATTTCCCCAAAAATGGAGAAACACTTCTTGTCTGCTTCACTGACAATATTGCTTAAGATCAAAGATCCAAAAACCATCAACTGATATTATCATTTAGGGTTTTCAGTTTGGTGGCTATAATTTATGTGGTTGGGCTTCCTGTTCTATAGTGATATAATCAATTTATTTATTTCTAATTATATATACATATATATATATATATATATACCTTTAACAAGTAAAGCTTACAAATGGAACACTCCATAGAAAACGGTATTATCAAGAAACCTGCATTGAATATGTAAAAATTATAAAATCTATAAGAGAATATAAACTCATATAATCATATATTTTACTTTTGTGTGTGTGTGGTCAGTCGTGGAGCCTGAACTCTGGGCCTGGGCACTGTCCCTCAGCTCTTCAGCTCAAGAATAGCACTCTACCACTTGAGCCACAGCGCCACTTCCAGCTTTTTCTGCTTAAGTGGTGCTGAGGAATTGAACCCAGGGCCTCATGCATAAGTGGTAAGCACTCTACCACTGAGCCACATTCCCAGTCGAATCATATATTTTAAAACCATAAAAATAGAATTATAAAAAGTACATATACTTTATTCCTTTTTATGAAAATGACCCCAAGAGAAAAATTCCATTTTTTAATGCAATTAGTCAGACCCAGGGAACTAATCATACAGAAGTAGTAAGAAACCAAAGTTATTTTTGTTAATTGTTTTGTTTTTATTAACAAATAAAAAGTCAAGTGCTAATAGAAAACTTGAAATTTATTCTTAATTTTTATACCAAATCTCATTTTACAGAATGTATCTCTAAATTTCTTGTCATTGTCACATTGTCACAGAAAGTTACAATATGATCATTGTTACCTGTATTTTCTTTGACATGTGTGTTAAAGGAAAACTTCATTAAGCTAAAACTTCATTAGTAGAGTCCAAGTCCCCAGGATAATTCAATGTATTTGCTAATTTGGACAGCTGCATGGTATAGAATATGCCACTAAACATTACATAAAAATACCTCCTTATTGAAGGAAAACAAGGAAATAGCCACTTACCATTTCGCAATATGATGAAGAAACAGATGATTCTAAGTGGAATTGGGGATTAAAGATAACCTTATGCTGTAGTTTCTAGAATAATCTATTCCTTAAATTATATTAATAAAATATTGTATGTAACCTTATTTTGTTTATTTTATACTATTTTGTTTTTGCATCTTTATAACTATATTTGTTTAAATAGAATAGTTAACCCTTTTGAAAATTGTGACTATTTTAATGTTTTAATTATATTGCTTACTAATTTTAATTGCAGGGATTTCAAAAGACAGTCTTAGAGTGCATCTTGAACAAACAGAAAAGCAATTAGCCTACATTAATAGCTCTGCTGTGTGATCTGCAGTGGGCATGCTTGGTAGGTTTGAAGCTCTTGACAGTGCTTTCACAATTTGATGTTCTGATGACATTTTAAGTCACTTTTGCGCCAGAGCAATTAACCAAGTAATTGTTCTAATGTGAACTGGCCTTAATCAGAATGTTGAGGTTCATAGTAGTAATTAAACATACATTTAGAGCATCATTTATAAATACAAAAGAAGAGCTGAGGAAAAACTTAAATTTTTTTCAAATAGCCAAATACCAAATAAAAGCTGTATCTCTTCAGCCTCTTTTTAATGATTAGGCACCATTATAGAGGAAAGGTAAGTAAAATTTCTGGCTCTTCATTTAAAAGTATTCCAAAACTCCTAATAAAAGAATATAACCCAAATTATTGAACATCACAAATGGTATTTTATTGTTCAAAATGGAATGGTACAGGTTTTGTAGCTAAACAGAATGCAGTAGATAAAGCAAGCTCTATCTGACTTCAGACAGTGAAATTAAATACTTCCTTAAGTATCAACTTAGTTCAAAAATAAACAAATCTTGGAGAAAGGAAGCATATGAACCACTTGCCTGGCTTTTAGCCAAAGTTTTGAGCCAAATTTAAAAGCAGATGTATCAAATCTTCAAAAGCAGCATTTACAATTCTTTCAATATACGTGCATTAAATTACTTCTATGAGCAGAGTTCTGTGATGCCTGAGGGAGGGAGGGATGGGAATGGAGAGGGTAAAGTTAAAAGGACCAAAGATGAAGACACAGAACCTCCTTACAATAAGAGATCTGTAAACGAAACATGCAATCACATAATGATGTATGCTACCAACAGAGTAATGTGCCATAGCTGCCAAGACAGTAACATGATGTAGGGGTTCATTAAAACCTCTTATTATTTCATCTTCTCTTAAATATAAAGGAATTTATAACTGTTTTCAAGAGGAAGTATAAGTAGGAGCACAACTATAGCTATTAATATAACAAGTTTGATTTTTCTACAGTACTTTTATACTGTCAAACATTTTATCACTTGAAGGATGATATACATAACACCCTTCCATTTTCTTTTTTTTTTAAATATATTTTTATTGTAAAGATACTGTACAAAGGGGTTACAGTTACTTGAGCAAGGTAATGAGTCCTTTTCCTATCAAGCATTGCTACCCCCTCCTTTGTTTTTCCCCTACCATCCCTTTCCTCCCCACCTCCCCACCTGCTCCCTCCGCCCCACCCCACCCCCAGCAAAGTTGTAAAGTTTGGTTTCAACATAGTGTCTGTATATCTTGTTGTTACAATGGGTCATCCTGTATCCTTATTTCAGCATTATGTTATTTCTCTTCCCCTCCCCAAATTAGGAAAATGTATATACAAGATGCAGGACACCGGAATCAAATACAGTGACAACAGGTGTTGTACCATGGGGGAAGAACATACAAAGAAAAAAAATCACACAGTACATTATAAGTACATTAAAAAAGAACAGTAACAAAGATAAAACCTCTTATGTCCCTATCTTGGGGTTCATTTCGCTTAGCATCAGGTTATATGGTCATATGTACATAGCTTTTGACCTCTTCTGCTTGTCCTAGATATATACTAGTTATTGCAGATAAAGGAAACCATGGCACCTTTCATTTTCATGAGGCAAAGGATTCAAAGTATTCTGTCATTCTTCATGTCGCCAGGAAACACCTCCTTTTCTTAATTTCTGTAAGGATTGTCATACAGAAAATAGCCCTGGTATATGCATGTTAGGTATGCCATTTTTAATTATTAACAATAAAGTTCTAGCAATTTCTTCTCCAGTTAAACATGTGGGTGACTTTCTTCTAAAGTATTTCTTTATGCCATTGTTCATAAAATAGTTTAGGCTGACATAAAATCCCTTGCAGTAAATTAATAACTAATCACAGGAGATATTTATCATCTCAAGACTTTTACAAGAAAATTGTCAGATTTAATCATCTTTCTCATATTTTCACTATTTACTGGGCTTCATTTATCATACATTTTAAAATCTGACAACAGTGAGTTATTCTATTTACCATATCTGGTTTAAAGAAATAAGAATAAGGCAATTTCTGGGAGAATTAGCAGGTGTAAATGATATTTAAATTTGTATAGTCAATAAATGATCTTTTCAATGAATGAAAATTTCTTTATTGTTTATGATTTAAAAACAGATATAGGGTTTTGTGCTGATAGGTCTGCATATCAAATGAATCCCATTCTTATTCCATAATTTGATCACAAATTCCAATTTATATCATGGAAAACATTTGTTTTAAGTCCTGCAAATGAGGCCAAAGATGTAATTTAGTGACATAACACATACTTAACATGTAGAAATGCCTAGGTTCAGCCACACACTCACAAACTCACACACACACACACACACACACACACACACACACACACACACACCAAGCCCTACAAATTACTTCATTTACTCAAATTTATATTGCCTATAAAATACAAATGTAATAGTATAATTGAAGAGCACATCCAGGAAGACCCACAATATGATTCAAGAGAATGTCTACTAATTATCACTACTTGTAGAAATGTTCACTTATGCATTATTGTTCAATATGTATTAAGGACAGTGTAGAAATTAACAATACCATTACATGTTAGAGCTACAATAAAAATTCACACCTACTGTATTAGATAAAATAATATTAGTAAGTCAAGTTAATCACCAAAATATCAATTTTGTTCCAGCTTTAAAATTGGATCCAAAACTCAAAGCAAGCTAAGTTCTCTCTTTCCTTTCCAGAGGTTTGACTAAGTTACATGTAAATTAATGATGTTCCTTTAAAAGCAATAATTGTAACTTGAAGTACTGAAATAATCCATAGCACAACTGGTAGTCAATTATTCCCTATCAAACAACTGATAAAATTCCTTTAAACACATGAATAATCTAACTGAAAATAAATGTATAAGTCCTTTTATCAGAGAAACTTCACTTTTACAAACAATATATTAATTATATTTCAAAAAATCATATTTTAGAAAAAGTAAATGGATCGGCTATGGTAATAATTTCTAATCAAAAGTATTAAAATCACTGAAATTCAGTTCCTTCTAAGCTGAAAGTTAACTTATTCAAAGTATATATTTTCCTTTCATCTGCTATGGTTAAGTAGATTTTTCTAAATCAGACAAGAGATATTGATAGAAAATAAAATATGATGTTAAAAATTAAAAAATCAGTATTTTAAAGTGCCTGTACAAATTTTATCTGTAAAATTCTACGTGAGACAAAAACTTAACAAGCCTTTCCACTTTTCCTCAAGAACTTCTTAAGAAATGAAGAGTATTTACAAATGTGATTGTCTAGAAAATTTACTTATTATAAAGAAAGCTGTTCAAAAACCTATAACTCTATGTATACAGTAAAATATCCTGTTTAGTTTTTTTTTTTTTTTTTTACTTTTAGATGTCTAGTAGGCAATGTTAGAGTATCAAGTATCCGACTATCAAACATGTCTTACTTCTGAGATTAGATGACTGTATCATTTATCATCCAAACCAGGACATTTTAGATTTCCCAAGAAAGCAGCAACAGCATGAAAGTAAAACATGATAGAATGAATGCAATGGGATGTCCTGGCAAAACCTAAGGCAGAATGAGTCTCTAGTGGTTTAAGTTGGACTCTGAAAGATGTGAAATGGGTTTCAGTTCTCGCTCCAATGTGATCTTTCTAATATATCTGGGCCTTAACTCATTTGTTTGAAAACATGGGGTTAATTATTCCTTCCCCCTGGTAAAAAAGTGAAGCAGTGTGCATAAACTCAATAAACTATCTAGAACAACTGTAACTGTAATAAGTGGAAGTTACAGATTCCCTCCTACAGTTCTCCCAAAACTCAATAAAAATATATTTCATTATTCTTTATGCAAAATGTCCAATAAATATCAAATATACACAAAACTAGTATCTAATGAAATGTTAAAATTCAGCTTTATTAATGCTCTACTTAACTACACACTACACTGTTAGACACTAAAAGTGTGCAGACTTCTCCATATTATATAAAGATCAGGATCTGTTTTATATACCACCAGGTAGCTGCTTTAATAGTCAAAAATTACTACTGTTGTTTTAAGAATAAGTCTATATTACCTAGGCTATCCTCACACCTTTGAGTTCAAGCAAATTTACTGTCCCAGCCTCCTCAGTAACAGGATTACAGGTACATATCACTATGCCTGACAATATTGTTATTTTGCCTCTTCCTTCTAAGTTTTCAGACTTCTACAGGAGAAAAATTGCTCAGACATCATACTCAATGCACCTTACTTCCAGACCACTTAACTTTAATAGGAAGCAAAATATTCTCAAACTCAAATGTAAGTATGCCTGCTGGATTTAACAGATAGGTTTGTCCCCCTGGGCAATCTTTAAACCTCTGTTTCTAAGAGAATTAAGTAATATTAGGGGATTGAAATGAAATAAAATTCTAAGTCCACTGTGACATGACATTCACTGGGAGATGGTAGATTATCTACCCAGTCCTTAAACACTTATAAATACAATATACAGCATATGTTCACAAAATAATTCTTAGAAATAAAACACAATGGGCACTCAGCAAATATTTTATATCACCAACACCTGCTCAAATCCTCTCTGAACTTTATTTCTAAATATCACCGTTTTTCATTGAATCAACGGAAATTTGAAAGAAGAAACAGAATAAACATCCAAAGAAGATCAAGGGAGTTAGAAAAAATCTTTATATAAAGCCTCATTGAGTTTTACATGAGCCAGGGTACTGTCAGTTTCACTGAAGTGGGTGGTGGAGTAATCTGTCACTCTAGAACTTCAACCTGCAAAAATCTAAAAGACTATAAAGGGTTTTTTCCAAAGAAAAATAAAATAGAAAAAAAATAATATTAGGACTTTACTTAACATTGAAAACAAAGGAATCATGAATCAAATAATAAACGCTGCTAGTATTCATCTTAAAATAAATGACTTTGAGGCTCCATGGATGAGTGTATGTTTTGCATGCACAAGAGACTGGGCTTGAGCCTCAGACCAAAACAGATATTTTTAACTCCAAGCTTAAAAATTGAAGAGACTTTAGTATATTACCCTTATAATTCAACATATATAAAATAAATAACAAGTCTTTTACAATATTTGTTTGAATCCTGAGAAAATGCTTTTTATCTTGGAAGTCTGTCAAGGAAAACAAAAACTTCAACTTATTATAGGGTGAATTATCTCCCTTCTATGTTTCATCTGTTTTTCAAAGTTCTTATGCCTGAAATAACTAAAAACTAATTTCAGTAGTAGAACAATTAATGTACTATATTTTGTTAATGTTTTTATCAAACTAATATTTTTAAGTATGTAATTTAAAATATAAAATATCTAAAAATCTTTACAGCCTAGATTTCAATGGGGGAGGAATTAGTTTGAGGACTTGGTGGCATTCAGGTTAGTAATGTAAATGAAAAAATCATATATGTACTATAAAAAGTAAAGAACCGGAGGGGGCAAGAGGCCTGTGGCTCACATCTGTAATCCAAACTACTCAGGAGGCTGAGATATGAGAATCAGCAAAATGCCAGAAATGGAGCTGTGGGAGTGCACTAACCTTGAGAAAAAAGCTCAAAACAGCATCCAGCCCCAGAGTTCAAACCCCAGAATTGGAAAAAAATGAAAAGAAAAAGAAAAGAAGAAAGAAAAAAAGAAAAAGAAGGAACAGAAGGGGAGGGGAGGGAAGGAGGAAGGGAGGGAGGGTGGAAGGAAGGAAGGAAGGAAGAAAGGGAGGGAGGGAGGAAGGGAGGGA
Organism: Dipodomys spectabilis; assembly: GCF_019054845.1. Classification (NCBI taxonomy): domain Eukaryota; kingdom Metazoa; phylum Chordata; class Mammalia; order Rodentia; family Heteromyidae; genus Dipodomys; species Dipodomys spectabilis. Next base: position 1,210,524 of record NW_024870824.1, read on the forward strand.
GGGAGGGGAGGGAGGGACCACTGCCCATTCTTCATCTTGAAAAAAATACTAATACAAGAAAATGAAGAGTTAACACTGCCAGCTCCAAAACTTTTACAACACCTGAATTAAGAATTTTATATGAACTATTTTTAAACTTTTTTTGTTTTTGTTTTTGTTTTTGTTTTTATCAGTCGTGGGGCTTAAACTCTGGGTCTGGGTACTGTCCCTCAGCTTTTCAGATCAAGGCAAGTGCTCTACCACTTAAGCCACAACACCACTTGCAGTTTTCTGGTGGATTATTGGAGATAAGAATCTCACATACTTTCCAGTCCAGGCTGGCTTTGAACCGCTATCCTTAGATCTCAGCCTCCTAAATACCTAGGATTACAGGCGTGAGCCACCAACACCCAGCTATTAAACTATTTTTATATAAATTATTTTATATGAACTATTTTTAAAGTGTTTGCAATTAACTCATTTGTTTTATACTGTATGCCCCATGCAAATAGCTTGTGGACCAATTTACATCTTCAAATAGTCTTATTTAAAATAAAATATTTATAATTTTTACTCTAAGCTTTAATACATATAAATAGCAATATATTACAAATGATACTATGTACCTGATAGAAACTCACTAATAGGGAAAGACTTTTACATTTTTCCAAATTTTAGAGTGTACTCTTGATCCAACAGTTCCATTTATAGAAATATGAGATTCACATACAAATTATGACACAATCATTTATTTCAGTAACACTTTTGTTGTTTGGGTATGATTTAGTGTGCCTCAATGGTTAATGTGTTAAGAGGTGTGGTCCTCAGTATGGCAATATTGAATCAATTGGCCCTTTGAGAGACTACTGGGGGAGGTGGTTAAATAAATAGGGGTGGTTCCCTCAAGAAATGATAGTTGTCATGAGACCTCAGTTCCCACAAAAGTGAGCTCTTAATTTAATGAAAAAGCAGCACTGACACACTGAATCTCTCTCTGACTTCCTGTCTCACTATGTGATCTGTTTTGTAGGCTCCTTGTATGCCATCCAACATGGAGATTATAACAGAGGAACAACAGAAAGGGTATTTCATCTTGGATTTCCAAAACTGGGAACAAATTAAGCTTCATTTAATTATACATGCCCAAACTCACATATTTTCTTATAGCAATGGAAAATTCTGACTTAGTGTCATTAGCTAGTGAATACTAGAGACTTCTCTCATTTTTCTTACATTATTATCCTGCCCTAATTCATAAACAAGACCAACTGTCAATGTAAGTGATCATTTGATAAATGGGAACACGCGTAACAGGATAGAACTAACTTTCTGTTTTTCAGGACCAAGGTTAAAACTGGAAGATAGGAGGTTACTTCTTTACTAGCACATAGATTCTGTAAAGACCAACTAAAATCTATTAGATTTCTTTCATTCTTATTGGCAAAAAAAAAAAAAGACCAAAGGAGCTATGAAGATGATATGAAGATGGTAAGAACCATTTAAAGTTTTACATTTCATATTTTTACATTGAAAACATGTTGTTTTTGGACTCTGCCAAAAACCAAGATCAAACTGAATGAAAATAGCAAAATATTTATGTACAAATAAAAATAAATGTTTTAGTAAACTTAGGCACACAATAATCAGATTTTATTATCACTGAAAGAAGTAGTGTTCTTATATTACAAAATATTTTATTCTTTTTATATTGAAAAGTGGTAACAGCCAAGCACCAGTGACTCACACGTACAATCCTAGTTATTCAGGTGTCTAAGATCTAAGAATTGCAGTTCAACATTCTATGAAGCCATCATAACCCTCATCCCAAAACCAGGCAGGGACTCATCAAAGAAAGAGAACTATAGACCCATTTCTTTGATGAACATTGATGCAAAACTTCTCAACAAAATTTTGGCCAACCGACTTCAACAATTCATCCAAAAAATCATACACCACGATCAAACAGGATTCATTTCAGGGATGCAAAGCTGGTTCAATATACGCAAATCAATTAATATTATTCATCACATCAACAGGAGCAAGAATAAGAACCACATGGTTATCTCAATAGACGCAGAAAAAGCATTCGACAAGATCCAACACCCCTTTATGATGAAGGTTTTGGAAAAATTAGGAATCCATGGAACATTCCTCAATACAATAAAGGCTGTATATGACAAACCTACAGCCAGCATTATACTCAATGGTGAAAAACTAAAGCCATTTCCTCTTAACTCAGGAACAAGACAAGGATGCCCACTCTCTCCACTCCTCTTCAATCTAGTATTAGAATGCCTAGCTACAGCAATAAGACAAGATGCAGACATAAAGGGGATCCAAATAGGGAAAGAAGAAATAAAACTCTCCCTCTTTGCAGATGACATGATCTTGTATTTAAAGAATCCCATAGACTCCACTCCCAAATTACTCAAGCTGATTCAAAACTTTGGCAAAGTAGCAGGTTATAAAATTAACCCCCAAAAATCAATGGCTTTTCTGTATGCCAACAATGAGAAAAGTGTGGCTGAAATTAGGAAAGCAACTCCATTTGTAATAGCCTCACAAAAAATAAAATACCTCGGAATTAACTTAACTAAAGAAGTGAAGGACCTCTATGATGAAAACTTTAAAATCTTGAAAAAGGAAATCAACACAGAACTTAAAAAATGGCAAAACCTCCCATGCTCCTGGATTGGAAAGATTAACATCGTGAAAATGGCAATACTTCCCAAGGCTATCTACAAATTCAACGCAATACCTATCAAAATTCCACCCTCATTCTTCAAGGAAATAGAAGAGGCAATCCAAAAATTCATATGGAACAATAAAAGACCCCGAATAGCAAAAACGCTCCTCAACGGAAAGAACACTGCTGGAGGAATATCAATACCAAATTTCAAACTCTACTATAAAGCCATAGTAATCAAAACAGCTTGGTATTGGCATAAGAACAGACCTCAGGACCAATGGAATAGAATTGAAAACCCAGAAATGAACCTACAGACCTATAGCCATCTAATCTTCGATAAGGGAGCTAAAACAATAGAATGGAAGACAGACAGCCTCTTCAGTAAATGGTGCTGGCAAAACTGGTTAACTACATGTAGAAAACTAAAGCTAGATCCTTATATATCACCCTGCACCAGAATCAACTCCAAATGGATCAAAGACCTTGAACTCAAAGCAGACACTCTGAAAACATTACAGGATGGAATAGGAGAAACCCTGGGTCTCCTTGGCTCAGGCCGAAATTTTCTGAATAGAGACCCGGAAACACAACAAATCAAAGAAAGGCTGGACAAATGGGATTGTATAAGGTTGCAGAGCTTCTGCAGGGCAAATGACATAGCTAGCAAGATCAATAGAAAGCCCACGGACTGGGAGAAGATCTTTACTAGCCATACAACGGACAAGGGTCTCATATCTAAAATATACTTGGAACTCAAAAAATTAAACCACCCAACAACAAATCCTCAAAGAAACAACTGCCCAATAAGTAAGTGGGCGAAAGACTTAAAGAGAAGCTTCTCTGAAGAAGAAAGAATGATGGTCAATAGACACATGAAGAAATGTTCAACATCCCTAGCCATAAAAGAAATGCAAATCAAAACAACATTGAGATATCACCTCACTCCAGTTAGAACAGCAAAAATCAAGAACTCTAACAACAACAGATGCTGGAGGGGATGTGGACAGAAAGGAACCTTACTTCATTGTTGGTGGGAATGTAAACTTGTTCAACCACTTTGGAAAGCAGTATGGAGGTTCCTCAAAAGACTCCACATAGAGCTCCCCAATGACCCAGCAATCCCACTTTTGGGCATTTACCCAAATGATCACAAACAAGGCCACACTAAAGCTACCAGCACAACTATGTTTATTGCAGCATTATTGACCATAGCTAAGACATGGAACCAACCCAGATGCCCCTCAGTAGATGAATGGATCAAGAAGATGTGGTATATATACACAATGGAATTCTATGCCTCCATCAGAAAGAATGACATTTCCCCATTTGTTAGGAAATGGAAAGGCTTGGAAAAAATTATATTAAGTGAAGTAAGCCAGGCCCAAAGAAACATAGGTCCCATGGTTTCCCTTATTTGCAATATCTAGTATAGGTATGAGTCAAGCGGAAAAAGTCAGATAATGTGATGTTAGGAAAACGAAACTTCAAATATGTATTTTAATGTTTTTGTTTCTTTCATGCATGTGTTTCTAACGCATTTATAAGATTATTTCTTTGTTGCTTTGTATGTCCCTCCCCCACAGTGTAACCCCCGCTTTCACTATATTTGATGTCAGTATAACATGTGGAGGAGATGGGGACAAACAAGTCGTTTAAGGATTCAGGTGGACCTGTTGCAACAATGAGAAGTACAAAAAGTCATGTCAAAACCAGCTTTACAATGTCGGTGGGGGGGGGGAGGGGGGGTATGATTGGGTGGGAGGGAGGGGGGAGGCTGGGAAGGGAGGTGAAGGGTAAACAAAGGAGGAGGCTGCAATGCTTGGTAAGAAATGTATGCATTATCCTGCCCATGTAATTGTAACCCCTCTGTACAGTATGTTCTCAAATAAAATAAAATAAAATTTAAAAAAAAAACAAAACAAAAAAAAAAAAAAAAAGAATTGCAGTTCAAAACCAGCTCAGGAAGGAAAGCCTATGATACTTTTATTTTCAATTTATCACAAAAGCTGCAAGTGAAGCTGTGGTGCAAATGACAGAGTGCTAGCCTTGAGCAAAACAACTCAGGGACAAAGCCTTGGACTTCAGTTTAAGCTCCATTAATGGAACTTGAACTTAAAAAAAAATAGTAAATGTTAAATTACTACTACTACACTATTCTTCTGAATATATAAATAACAAAAATAATGTTCAACTATCTAAATAAAAAAGTGTTTCTCAAAACAAAGCTAAAGAACATTATGTTTTGTTCACACAGATTCTAGGACTACAAAATGCTATGAAATACCATAAGACTTATGGGTGTAAGTCTGTCACTTATGGCTTAGTGGCAGTATTCTTATATGAAACCTTGAGTTCTATCTACAGCATCACAAAATTTGAGGAGGGGAGAGAGAATTCAATTCATAACCAAAAGTCCTTAAAATTTTAACACACATTTAGATTTTTACCTTCAAACAAAGTTCACAGAAAAGAACTTTTAAAATTTAAGATAAACCCTTTGTTAAGAAGAAGGAAAGAAAAGTAAACTAGAATTAGGAGTTATTTTAATTAAAAGAACACTTTACTAAAGCTATCAACACTGAAGATATATTCTTGTAATAGGTTTATATGTAAAACAAAATGTAAAGGTTCTAAAACTGAAAGTGATGACCTCTTAGTAAAAAGAAAAAACAAAAAAAAAAGCATAGAATCGGAAACAGTCATGAGCCATTACTTTTTCTTATTTATTTTCACCTAGTTTTTACTGAGCCAATGACCACATCTATTGAAAAGTTAAAGACAAGTCAAACAAATGGTCTAAATGTCATAGAAATAGTATGACCTTCCCCTGAATATAAGAGATGCTGAAAGGCTTAAATGAGAACACATGTAAAATGCCTATCAATTATCTAGGGAATAAAGGTTATACTTGTCTCCTCTATCCTTACCACATTTATTACCATCATTAAGTCTTATGCCACCTCAAAAGAGCGACCTTTGATTGTGGTGAAGTCTCACTGCTCCACAGTATGAGACACAGAACCAAGTATTTAGTAGTGGGATTTACTGATTTACTGAAGGATAGTAATAATGAACAGATGTAAAACAGAAGCTAATTGATAGGCTAAATGCATTAGTGTATTCCAGTGCCCTCTATATGAAAGGTTACTAACCCATCTCAGCTAAGTGCTTAAATTATAATTAAGTCTGATAGGAAGTCCTAGATTTATACCAATATAATTACAAATATTACTTAGCTTAGTAATACAGTATGGAAAGAACAATGAGATGAGTAATTTAGATGATACTGCAAAGTGGGTTTTAATGTCTGAAAGTTCTATTATAGTACACAGGGTAAGTGCAAATGGTGTAATTAAAACCTAAAAGAGGATCTGATCCTTAAAACACTGTTGTTCAACATCATTAAAATGCATGTTTTCTCAATTAATCCAAACTTTTCCATTAAAAACATAAAAATATACTTTCATCCCTTGCAAATAAATCTCTATGGAACATAGATGTAGAATCAAACATCAAATCATGATTACAAACAAGTAGGAAAAAATAAAAGATCTGGCACTGGGTTTGAACAGCAGAGTCTAACAAAAGGAAGAAAAGGCAAAGTGAAGACTGCCCCCTTTATGATTTGTAAGTTACCCAGCTGTAACTATAAAAGCACTGAAAGACCTAGAAGACAACAAATCTCTGAACATACTTATTTAAATTATACAAATTTAAGCAAAATATTTACCTATGCATTAATGCATATAATCACAGACTTTATCTTACTTTAAAATTATGGTATTTCAATTCCCAACTTTTTTTCTTCACAGGACAGATATACAAAAAATTATTGTTGAACATGATCATTTTATTGTAGAAAATGTAGGTGAAGATTTCATGACATTAAAATGTCAAAAAAAGTTTTGGGGACAAGATCACGAAAATACAAATGCAAAATTAGGCAAAACAAAATTAGACAATAAAGATCACACCAAGCCAGGTGCCAGTGGCTCATTTCTGTAATAATCTGAGCTACCCAGCAGACTGAGATCCTGAAGCCAGCCAATGGTAGGAGCAGAAAAGATCACCAAACATTGGGAAGAAAAAGGGTTTGTCACTATTTTAAGCAAAGACTTACCATTTGACACATTTTTTACACCATATAATCAACTGTTCATCATATAGTTTCCATTTTCAAAATACATATATTAGTATATAATTTTAGTTAATGTAATTATAATTATAATTAATATATGAGAATGTTTACATATTTATACAGTTAATGTATATTTACATATAAAACAAAGTACCATCATTCTGAAAAGGCCTAAATATATATAACATTTGAGATAGTTGCTCAGAATCATTTTCCCTGATAAGCAATGAAATCAACCACAAAAATAGCAAAAATATTAAAATAGACAAACAATATACCCTAGATGATAACAAAGAAAAATTAAACCTACTACTATTTATTATAACACTAGTACCGATGTACCAAAAAACCTCATTCCACTTACAAGCAAGAGAGGCATTAAAAATATACATCGATGGTTTTCAAAACTTTAGAATTTCAGTTTGAAAAGACAGCTGCATTCAATTTTTCTTAAAGCTGACATGCCTTATTATAATGATAATTAGTATTTGCTACATGTTTTCTCTGAAAAAGAGTTTTTAAAATATTACAATAGTTACCTGTCATTTATAATCCAGTTCAGACAGAGATTGAGAGAACTAAGATTTTTGCACCTCTTGACAATTTCCATCACAGTTTCATTATCCAGTTCAGTAATATGACGTAGGTCCAAACTCGAAAGGTTTCTCAGCTAGTGATATAAATAAAATAAAATATTAAAAAGGTAAATACCTTGTTAGTTTCAAAAATTATACTACAGTTTGTTACAAGGTTGAATATCACAGTATAAGATCTAGACACTTAATAGTATGAAATCTTCTAATTAAACATTTTCATGTAATATTTTATATACTATATTAAAAGTGAATTGTAAATCTCTAGTAAACAAATGTATGAATGACAGCAAGCATTAACAGATTTCATTGAGGCATTATTAAAATCAAATACTTGTGATCTATTATCTAACTAGTGGAGAAATTGTTTAGTGTTATGAAAATTGTACAATTTGTAAATTATTCACTTTCAAATGTTTATTTAAATGATCATATCCCTACTTACTTTTATATAGATTACTGTCCTTCCTCCCCTAGTCCCTGTTTTTTGTGCTGATATAGGGGCTTGGAGTAAAAGATTTTGCATTCTCACTTGGCTTTTTTGCTCTATCACTCGAGCCACACTTCCAGTTCCAGCTTTTTACTGGTTAACTGGATGGAGATTAGAGTCTCAGATTTCTTTACCCCAGATGGCTTGGAACCTGGGTTCTCATGTCCCAACTTCTCAAGTACCTAGAGTTATTGGCATGTGTCCTGCTTGAGTTTTTGTGTGTGCATGTTTTTGTTTTTGTTGTTGTTTTATCAGAGACAGCTTGGTGATGTTTTATCAATGCTCTCAAAATTATTTTATTATGGGCATATATTTTACCATGAAACCATATAAAGCATTAAAGAAGGAAGATTTTTTATTCTAGGTCCCACATTCCTTATTTCTTCATTTTCTTTCAATCTGCCCTGATGATTTCTATCTTCCCTAATGTTTAGGCTCCAAAAGCAATGATATTATTTTCATAAAAGTGGCAGATCTCAATTATGCTTTTCAAATAAGAACACTGACAAATAAATTATTTTTGCTTCACTATAGGAAAAGAATTAGTCTGGAGGCGTATGTTATATTAAATAATACTCTACAATCCAGCAAAATATATCTATGTCCTAAGAGGTTACCTTGCAAGACAGAAAGAATTGCACAGATATGATTAAAGTTTCAGATCTGGAGATGGAGATCATTCCAAATTATCCAAATAGGTCCAATCAATAAGAAGAGTCTCTTATCCAAATAAAACCATGGAAGTGATGGATGATCCATTTGAACATGAGGGAGGTTCAACCTGAACCTGCCTTTTACAATCATCAGATATATAGAAGAGGGGCCAAGGTCCTAAAGATCTAGTAATGAGCACTGACTGATAGTAAGTAAGAAATAAGGACCTATAATATTAAAGAACTTAGTTAAGTGAAAAATCTGAAGGAGAAAATAAAAAAGAGAGAGGAAAAAAAAAAAGATTCTTTCTTGAACTTCCAGAAACAACAATCCAGCCAGCACCTCAACTTTAGTTTGGTGAAATGTGTGTCAGACAGACTTGGATATCTAAATCAGTGAAATGATAAATCACTGAGATGTTGTGATCTGCTAAATGAATAAAAAATACATTACAAAAACAACTGGAAGACAGGAAATGGCATATCCAGAACCTTGTGGGATCGCTCTGAAAACTGGTCTGACATTTCTATTCTACTTCAGTCCACTTCAGATGGGGCAAGTCATCCTAATAGGAAGCCGACTTGTAGGTACAGCCTCAGAGCAGTGAAACAACTAACTACATCTGTTCAACTTGAATCCCGAAAGAAAAGCAGACTCTGAAATCTCTATTGTAAATGTGCTGCCCAGAATGATATATACACTGCAGCATTGAATACTTCAGATTTGACTGGTTTGACAGGGGATGTTAAGTCTCAATTTTAGTTTGATTTAAATTTCTTTATGTTTAGTTTTGGTACCTGTGTCAAGTGGTAGCTACACTAGTCGTTGGAGGACTGAGAGACAAATCTGCCACACACCCAAACCCTCTTTACACCTCAACTCAAAAAAGAAAAACTGTACAGATACGAGATCCTACTCACTGCTCTGTGCAGTGTGGTGCAGAAGTGTGGAGAGAAATAGATACAGCTAAGTTATAAATTTAAAGAAAGTCCACAATAGTAAAATTTTTAATTGAGACAACATGCTTCTGAAGTGACTTCTTCCAAGGATTAAATTCCGACCTTTTCTAAAAAGAGACAAAGCTGGTCAAAGTGACTACAGTCTATAACTCTAGTTAGTTACTTGGGAAGCAAAAGTTCAGGCAATCACAGTTCAAGATCAGCCTAGTCATAAAAGTTTAAAAGACTCCATCTCAATTAACAGTTGTTATTCCAAGCTACAGGGAAAGCTCAATGGCTAGGTGCAGTGGCACATACCTTTGATCCCCACAAAATGGGGAAGCACAAATAGGAAGATATCAATCTGAGCTAGCCTGGACAAAAAGTGAAAATAACTGATGCAAATGGGAGTAATGGAGTTAACTCAGATAGTAAAGTGTCTTCTTACCAAGCATGAGGTCCTGAATTCTAACCCCAGTATGAGAGGGGAGAAGGAGAGAGACAGAAATAAACAGACAGATTGACAGATAGTCAGACAGAGTATAAATAAGCTAAGTAGCTTTAGGAAAAACTCTGTATTAGTTTCTTAGGTTAGAAAATGTTTGCACAGCTCCTTGCTTTGCTCAATTCATATTGGAAACATGCTTCCATATGTATTTTTTTAAGCATAGATGTCTTTTCATTTTGCTCACAGTTTTATTTTCTACAAGGTTTGGCTCTAAGTCTAGAGAAGTGACTACCATCATTTCACAAGTCACATTTTCTTCCTCCTGATAGGGCAGCAATGAACTTATATGTGTCAAGGATCTAAATTAAATTGTATATTTCCTCGCTGAATTTTCTTTCATATTCCTTTTACTAAATTTTTCTCAGTAATGCTCCAGATACTTCTATCTTCCAACTAAAAATGTTCATTTAAAATAAAAAACACACACATTATTTGTACAGTTACCAAAAACATCTAGCAAGGGCATTTTTTTTTTAATCTCCACACCCAAAAAGTTTTTATCACTGCTGGAGAGGTACTCTTCGGGTAACATGCAAACAACCATGCAGCTTCTTTGAACTGCATAGTTGGACAACTCCTGGCTCATGTCCTCATAGCAGCCCCATTCTGACACCACAGCAAAGTCAGAAATAAATATATCAAATGGACCCACAGGACTTTCTGGAAAAGTACTGCATGACTATTAAACCCTAAGTATTAAGGATTAATGGTGCTGTGTTTATCCAAGTATAAGTGTGAACTAACTATTCAATACTGTCTGGCATAATATACATGCAGTCTCACCTTATTTTCCCAAGTAGCCTTTTTGATAGGCCCCTAGCAAAACATAAATTCATAAAAATTTGATCTGGCCACATAAATAGTCCATGTTTTGGTATGTTTGGGTATCTAGTGCAAAGGTTCTATGTAAATTCCAATATAGATCTTAGCTTCCATCACAGGAATGTGTTCACAACAATGTAAATATACCTAATATAAACTTTTAAATTGTTAAAACAGTAAATATACATCTTACCACAATAACAAAAACATCACTTCATTAACCTAAGTGAAAGCACACAATAAAATTTTAAGTTCTTTGTACCAGTTGAGTCATTTATGGAAGAAAATTGAGGATCTGAGGCTGAAATAACTTGTTAAAAGAGTGGGTAATGGGGGGAGAGTTCTTTTTTATGTTTTTTATTGTAAAGATACTGTACAGAGGGGTTACAGTTACATGAGTAAGGTAATGAGTACATTTCCTATTGAACATTGTTATCTCCTCCTTTGTTTTTCCTCTACCATCCCTCCCTCCCCACTCCTCAGCTCCTCCCCGCTCCAAGTTGCAAAATTCGTTTTCAACACAGTGTTTTGCACATCTCATTGCTACAATGGGTCAACTTGTACTCTTGTTTCAGCATTTTGTTATTTCCTTCCCCTCCCCAAATTAGAAAAATGTATATACAATATGCAGGGCACCAGAATCAAATACAGTGACAACAGGAGTTGTATCATAGGGAAAGAACATATAAGAGAAACAAAAAAAATCAGATAGTACATTTTACATGTTAAAAAACAACAGCAAGAAAGAAAAAATCACTTGTGTCCCTGTCTAGGGGTTTATTTCACTTAACATCATCTTATACAGTCATATGTACAGAGCTTTTGACCTTTTCTGCTTGTCCTAGACTTATACTAGTTATTGCAAATAAGGGAAACCATGAGACCTATGTTTCTTTGTACTTGGCTTACTTCACTTAAAATAATTTTTTTCAAGTCTTTTCATTTCCTAACAAATGGGGCAATGTCATTCTTTCTGATGGGGCATCAAATACCACATTTTCTTGATTCATTCATCTACTGAGGGGCATCTGGGTTGGTTCCATATCTTAGCTATGGTAAATAATGCTGCAATAAACATAGTTGTGCTGGTAGCTTTAGTATGGCCTTGTTTGTGATCATTTGGATAAATGCCCAAAAGTGGGATTGCTGAGTCATAGGGGAGCTCTATGTGGAGTCTTTTGAGGAACCTCCATACTGCTTTCCAAAGTGATGGAACAACTTTACACTCCCACCAACAATGCAGTAGGGTTATGGGGAGAAAGTTCTTACCAAACCAAAATTATTTTACAGGCTTAAAAATTCTAAAGATATCTTTCTAGAACTAATCTACAGCAAGAAGTAGCAATCCAATAACTACTGGCAATTCAATAACTACATCTATTTGGGATAACACTCTTATGTTTTTTGACCCTGTAATATTGAGAAACCCTATTCATAGATCGACTCAGTGCAGTGTGGGTCAGATGGTGACATCAGACCATGTGTGGCTGTCAGTGCATCCATTATTCATTCATGAAACATGTTTGTTTGTTTGTTTTGGCAGTGGAAAAATGCATACACACATGAGGAAAAAAGTTTGCTTTGGCTGTCATATCCCAGGATTCTTGCTTGGCTCTTAATGAATATTTATTTGATCACTGAGATTCATTATTCAAGAGCTGACAGTCATTGACTATTTCACATGGCCTTCTCTATGACCATTCCCACTGGCAGTTCCAGTAGGATTTCCCAGAAGCCAACATCTTTATAAGACACACACCCAGCACCAATCTGTGATGTGTCATTTTTATTCAAAACCCCATTTTTATTCAAAGCCTGGCTAAATTCATCACATTCGTTCCTCTGTTGTGGGGATATCATAATACTGCCCTCCAGTGTTTCATAAAGACCTACCTCAAATAATCCATCACCATCTCAAACAGATAATTACATTTAAGAAACTGACATTTTAATTAAGCTTCCTATTCTTATAATTCACTGGTAGTCTTGGAGTATACAAATTACAAAGGATCTGAAAAAGCAAAGCCTTGTATCAAAATGTCATTGTTTCACTCTAATTTTCAAACATTTAGGTTTTGAACAAACCTAAATCAGAATGTAGAATATAAGCAACTTTCAATTCATTACTACTATTCTTGGTAAAAGATGTAACTTTTAGACATTTAGGTTAGAGAATAAAATTAAATCAATGATTGGCATAGTTGTATATGTACCTAAATAAAATGACATGTTTATAGCTATGATATGGAACCAACCCAGATGCCCCTCAGTAGATGAATGGATCAAGAAAATGTGGTATATATACACAATGGAATTCTATGCCTCCATCAGAAAGAATGACATTGCCCCATTTGTTAGGAAATGGAAAGGCTTGGAAAAAATTATATTAAGTGAAGTAAGCCAGGCCCAAAGAAACATAGGTCCCATGGTTTCCCTTATTTGCAATATCTAGTATATGTATGAGTCAAGAGGAAAAGGTCAGATAATGTGATGTTAGGAAAATGAACCCTTAGATATGTATTTTAATGTATTTTTCTTTCATGCATTTGTTTCTAACACATTTATAAGATTATTTCTTTGTTGCTTTGTATGTCCCTCCCCCACAGTATAACCCCTGCTTTCACTATATTTGAGTCGGTATAATTTGTGGAGGAGATGGGGAAAAACAAGTCGTTTAAGGATACAGGTGGACCCGTTGCAACAATGAGAAGTACAAGTTGTCATGTCGAAAACTAACTTTACAACTTTGGTGGGGGGAGGGGGGAGGAAGAATTGGGTGGGGGCCGGAGGGAGGCTGGGAAGGGATGTGAAGGGTAAACAAAGGAGGAGGCTGCAATGCTTGATAAGAAATGTACTCATCATCTTGCCCTTGTAATTTTAACCCCTCTGTACAGTATGTTCACAAAAAATAAAAATAAAAAAGAAGAAAAAGAAAAAAAATGACATGTTTAAATTATAGCTAAAAGCAGGGCGTGGATGGCTCGTACCTATAATCCTATTAACTCAGAAGGCTGAGATCTGAAGACTATAGCTCAAAACTAGCCCAATGGGAAAAGGAAAGTCTATGAGACTATTATCTCCAATTAGCTACCAATAAAGCCAGAAGTAGAGCTGTGGCTCAGGTAGTAAAGCTACAGCTTTGAGTGAAAGCTGTGCCCAGAACCTGAGTTCAAGCCCCAGTAAAAACATAAAAACAAGCACGCATGCGTGCACAAGCGCGCGCGCGCACACACACACACACACACACACACACACACACACACACACACACACACACAAATATTACCTAGGAGAAACAGACTTGGAGGGCTAATGAACTACTTCTCATTCATACATTTTTGTGTAGATTTAGTTCATTAATTTTTGTTACCTGTTACTCTTTTCATTAAAAATCTTTTTTCCTCTCAGTCCTGGGGCTTGAACTCAGGGCCAGGACGCTGTGGCTGAGCCGCTTTTGCTCAATGCTAGCACTCTGACACTTAAACCACAGCACCACTTCTGGCTTTTTCTGTTTATGTGGTACTGAGGAATCGAACCCAGGGCTTCATGCATGCTAGGCAAGCATTCAACAACTAAGCCACATTCTTAAACTTTGAAAGTTTAAGATTTGAAGGCTCGATGCTTGGTGATTCATGCCTTTAATACTGGTTATTAAGGAGGCTGAGACCGGTTCAAAGCCAGTCCCAGCAATAAAGTGCGTGAGACACTTAAATCCAATTAATTACCAAAAAAACAGAAGCAGAGCTGTGGCTCAAAGTGGTAGAGCTCTAGTCTTGAGCATGAAAGCTCAGGGAAGCACCAAGGCCCTAGAGTTCAAGCCCCACAACCAATAAAAGAAAAAGAATATTGGGGTCAGGTGTGGTGGTTAACACATAATTTCAACTACTTGGGAGGCAGAGGTCAAGAAGATTGTAATTTTAGGCCAGCCTGGAGTGAAAAATGGGAGATCGTATCTTGAAAATAACCTCAGGTAAAAAGAGATGAGGTAAAAAGGGATCAAATGATATGAGCGCCTGCCTAGCAGGCAGGAGAGCCCCTTAATTCAAACAACAGTTACCACCAAAAAAAAAAAAAAGAAAGAAAGAAAGAAAGGTAATGAAAACTGGGGTTGAGAGAAAACAGCAACAACAACTCAAAGAGAAAGGAAGGAAAATTACAGCACAGATCTTGAAGAAGAAAATTTAGAAAATGAGAAACTAAGAGTGCTGGCAATGGAATGGCCTAAGAGACAACCAGTTTCTGCCTAAATGTACAAGAAGCTTGGACAAGGTCAGTAATTTTAAGAATTTGCTACCTAGGGGATGGGGGTTTAGCCCAGCGGAAGGGCGCCTGCAAGGCCCTGGGTTCAGTTCTCAGCCCTGGTTTAAAAAAAAAAAAAAAGAATTTGCTACCTAAACTTAGGGAAGAACATGGCTTAGTAAGAGAGGAAATAAAGAGTGTCCTCTATTCAACTAGACTACAATCACAGCTTAGTTAAGGATGGCACACTATTATCGAGGAATAAGAAGCTAAATAAGCTACATTTAGGACGTTAAACATAACGTCCATTATATCACAGAACTTTGAATATCAGTTTCTCAACTGCAACTGGAAGGCTTTTAAATTGCCCTAAAGTATGATAGAAACAATAAAAACCACTCATTCTAACAATGAGAACTGGACTTGAAGAAATGGTCTCTGTAGGCTTTTGTGTCTCTTGTTTTGGGCTTTCTATTTTTCTGTTTTGTTTTTTTCAGTAATAAAAGGGTTTTTTAAATTTTTTATTGTAAAGATACTGTACAGAGGGGTTACAGTTACATGAACAACATAATGATTACATTGCCTATCAAGCATTGTTATCCCACCTCCAAGGTCTTGTTTATTAGACAAATGATCTAGACCTGAGCCACACTTCTAGTCCTTTTTTGTGTATTAGTTATTTTTCAGGAAAAAAAAATGTGCATATTTTTGTTTGGTCGGTCCTGGGGCTTGAACTCATGGCTTGGGTGCTGTCCCTGAGCTCTTTTTTACACAAGGCTAGCAATGAACCACCTTGAGCCACAGCTCTACATCTAGTTTCTGAATGGTTAACTGGAGATAAGAGTCTCAAGGGGGGCTGGGAAGGTGGCTCAGTGGTAGAGTGCTTGCCTTGCATGCATGAGGCCCTGGGTTCGATTCCTCAGCACCACATAAGCAGAAAAAAGCCAGAAGTGGTGCTGTGGCTCAAGTGGTAGAGTGCTAGCCTTGAGCTCAAGAGCTGAGGGACAGCACCCAGGCCCAGAGTTCAAGGCCCATGACTGGCCAAAAAAAAGAGTCTCAAGGGGACTTTTCTGCCTGGGCTGTCTTACAACTGCGATCCTCAGATCTCAACCTCCTGAGAAGCTATATTACTGGTGTAAGCTATTATTACTGGGCACTTCGCAAGAATCTGCTTTTTTTTTTTTTTAAATTTGCTTGAATCCAGTCTCAAACTGCAATACTCCTACTTACCCCTCCTCTATGGCTGAATTACAGGCAAGATTTTTATCTACAATTAATCACAAAAATGCCAGAAGTACAGCTGTGGCTCAAGTGGCTCAAACCTTGAGCAACAAAGTGCTCAGGGACAGTGCCCTGAGTTCAAGCACCAGGATCAGCAAGGAAAAAAAAAAAAAAAAAGAATGACAATATTATTTGTGTAGTCATGTAGTTCCTTACTTATTCATTGGGCACCTGTTACATACAAGAAACTATTCTAGCTGCAACAGAATAGACAAAAATCCCTGTATACAGAATGTTCATATTACTAGCCAGTAAGCAAGTGAGCAAAGTTCACTTCAAAAGTTTCTCCATGCTAAATACATATTAAGAAAAATTAGGCAAGGCAAGATGGATGGAAAAGAGAGAGAAGGGAGATGGAGTGTAATTTTAAATAGATGGCCAAGAATGCTTTCACTGAAGATTAAGGAACAAATAAAATCATGCTGAATTCTGGATATAAGTGCACAGCACAAGTCACCTGAAATGGAAACTGGTCTTAGCATTTGAGAAGGTCAGGAAGCAGACAGTAATGCCAGAGCCAAGTGAACAGAAAGGACACTAGCAGAGACATGGCAAAAGAGGTAAACAAAGCAACAGAGGTAATGCAGACTACAATAGTATTGTGCCACAGTAAATATTCTACATTTTGCTGTGAGGAATTTTGGAAGCCATCAAAGGTTCCTAAATAGAAATATGTCATGTTTATAACAGCAATAGTGTCCAAAACCATGTGAGGTGGGGTATTTACAAGGTGCAATCAATATATAACGCAGCCTTCCCAGTCCAAGCAGACATCTTTAGTGAAGCCCCCAGATACCCACAGACAAGGCTGGGGACTGTGCTCTCTGTGTATCCACTAACACTGCTCATCCTTCCACAAATGCTAACCATGATGCTTCAAAAATTTGATTTAAGTCGAAGACAATCGACTTCAGGCCATACCATGTCTTATTGATCTTTATGTCTCAATATTAGGTATTATGTCTCAATCAAGGGTATTTAATACTTTTTACTAAATTTGACATCAGGATCAAAACTATATGGATAACTTCTTTCAGTTAAGTTTCAAGAAAGCTGATCTTCAAATTTCTAACTATATCAAGTACAGGTTCTACAATTCTGCTGTTAAAGGATTTTAAAAGTTCTCTTGGAATACGAGATTTACTAATATGTAAGCATTAACTAATTTAAAAATTATCATGCCATACAACTAGTGGCCATTTGAGAATAAGCAGCAAAACAACTTCTCTACCAACATATTTGTTTTCAAAGTGCAGAACACTCAAAAAAGAAAAGAAAAAAAAAGACTCTGTAAGTTGTCAGAGTTGTGATGTGTTGGCAAGAATTCTGAGAAGTTCACCATCATTTTCATCATTTTCTACTGCAGCAGAAAAGTGCACTTGTTAACTGGATTTTTGCTTCTTAGAATACCAATTCAAAAAGGATACTCCTCTTTCACTCTGGCAGGCAGTATAGTCCTAATTGACTTTCTTCTATGACTTTTCACCAAATCCTTTGCTTTTCTTTGGATAAGATTTCTACAGCTCCGAATGAACTACAAACAGCACTTAAAGTTAGCAGCACAAAGCAGCCCTGTCACTTTTTTCGCAGCAGGAGCTAAGAATGAGAATTTCTCTTTAATTATAAAATAAAATGTTCACACTGTTTCACTTAAATAAGAAAAAAATCAAAGCCTAAGTAAATGAAGGGGAAATTAAGTTAAATGAAAGGAAGGAGCGATCGCTTCATCTAATTAGATTAGCTGTATGTTTCTTTTATTTCCTCATTCCAGGTTTGTAACGATACCAAAAATAAAAAAAAATAAAAAAAAGAAGTTAAAGAGACAGTTCATGGAATGTACTAATTGCCATCATTTACATCCAGATGTCATACTTCAATAAGTCAAAAATCTTGAAAATATATTCTAAATAAAAGTTTATAACTTTATTTTTTTAAGTATCAAAATGCCACTAATCCAAGATAAAAGTTGAGGATACCCAAGACAATGGCTTATACCTTGGCATCAAGATTTGACATTGTCCATTAAGATAAAATTGTGAAGTCACTTTATTGTTTTCTAAATGTGTGAAGCTGGAAAAGAAAGGAATGGCATTAATGATTTTAAATTTTAAGAATATTCTGGCATCTATTTTTATTTTCTGCCATTCCAAAAATGTTAGGCACATACTACATCTCTGAAACAATACCACAAGAAGATAATTTGATTTATTTCTTTTTGTATCTTTTTTTGATCAGTCATGGGGCTTGAACTCTGAGCCTGCTGCTTTTTCTTTCTTCTTGGTTTGTAATAAACAATTGGCACTCACCTTCACCCAAAAATCTTAAGTCTTATATTCCCATTTATGTGTCTCAGCCTAAAACCAAAGCTCAAAGAAAAAAAGTATCTACATCTTACTTTCAGAAATTAGTCTTCCTACCATGAACAGCTACAGCCTATAAGGGTATTTAAGTATCATCCATCATTTCAGCTGAATACTTATATAGAGAGCTGAGCTACTTACTTCCCACATTGGGCTATTCATGCCACCAGAAAAACATTCCCCAATATTAACCTTGCCCCAAATTGCCAACGAAAGCAATATATCTGATGCCAATCATCTAAAAGTGAACCAATCAATTCGCCATATTGATGAGAAAGGAGTCACAGAATCTGCACCTGCAACAAATCACAGTGCAGATTTATATTAAAAAAAATCATTTATTTCACCATTTTCAGCTTTGTCTGAGTTAATTATTCATGGTTATTACCCAAGTGCCTCCATGAATAGGGAAAGACTAGTAGTCTTTCCAGGTAGCAAAACTCAGATGTTAAAATAGTAAAAATTTTGGCAGAGATGAGGGGAAGTACTGGGGCTTGAACTCAGGTATTCCTACTTGCTGGTTCTCCTGCCTAAGGCACCATATTCTAGTTGATTTTTCTCTGATTATTTTTTTAGATATGGTCTCAATTTTTACCGATGCTTCTGAACTACAATTCTCCTATTTACAATTCCTTCTATATCTGGGATGGGCTCAGGCCACTAAGCCCAGCTTTTTCTATTGATATGGGGTCTGGAACAGCAATCCTCTTGACATGAGCTTCCTTTATAGTTTGGATAATGGGCAAACACCATTGCATACAGTATTTCCTGTTGAGACTTACTAACTTGAGGACCTACTTTTTGCATTAACTAGCTTCAAATCTTGATCCTTTCCATCTCAACCTCCCAAGTAGGTAGGTGTGAGCTACCATAACTGGCAAGAGTCAACTTTTTAAAAAAATCTTTAAGTAGTTGTACAAAAGGGTTTCAACTCTACATGGCAGTTCATGAGTACAATGTATCTTAATCAATGCTATCATTCTCCGCTATCCCAACCCCACTCCTTTCCTCTTCCTGATTCCATTTTCACATATATACATTGAATATCATAACTTTCATCTACCCTTCCTCTCATTGTTCTTCCTTTTGACCTCCCAACCCCAAACAACACTGTTAAGTGCTAGAAGAGTTAAAAATGTAGCTTAAAGACTATTCCACAGGTAGTAAGTCACTTATCTAGCCTGTTTTCTTTGATACTGAATAATTTAGAAAATGAAATTATATTACCATTAAAGTAAATAATAGAATTTTTTTCAAAATGAGCAGCAAAAGTATCTACCTTTTATTTATATATTAAAACACTACACTCTGATAAAGAATTGTTTATCTGTAATCTTATTTTCTCAACTAGTGTTTTCCATCCTTTAGTTCAAAACCTTCAAATAATTTCAGTAAGATTAAAATAACAATATTAAAAGCACATCTAAGGTAAAATTTTATAAATGTATTATTTCCCTAAATATGAATTTTAGGCCAATTACACTTTCTCATATGAGTAAAAAGACTAACAAAGATTTTGAAAACTAAAATAAAAATACTGATAAGATGTAATGTTATTTGTATCTCCCAAATACTACTAAAATAAAACCAGTAACTTGTATAACTACTTTGTAATCATTGACTAGTTTACTCACTTTACATTTGCTTCCCTGGATTGACATTATAGATTATAGAAAGAAAAGAAAAACATTTCAATTTTGTCCTTACTAGGAGCATATGTTATTATCTTTCTATAATTTAAAAGCTAGCCCTCTGTCCTATGCTTGGCATTTACCATGGCCTTGTTGCTTCTCTGAATTGTGATACAAGCTAGTCTGTCCTTATCTCTCTAGATATAGCTTATCTAGATTCAACACAGCATTATAAGTAGTAGTGATCTAAGGCAAGATTAAGTCTAATATAAATTCGATGTCTAATCGTCTATTTTGTTTATTGTTTCAAACTGTAACAAGACTCCCTGAAAGAAAATAAAATTGGATCTATTCTCTTAAAATGTGATCTCATGGAAGAAATCTAGAATCATGCAGAAAGGAATAAGGTATCTACCAATCAAACACTAATTAGGAAAAGTCATACTATGGAGGTTAAATTACATAAATTTCTCTGAAGGAAATGGCAATTCTGATGAAGAGAAGCCAAAAAGACAACCTATATTTGGTAGCATAATCCAAATCCAAGACCAGGAAGTCACTAACACCTCAAAGCTGGAAGAGTCAAAAGGAAGAATCACTGTTATAGAAACCTACAGGCCACACACACAGTCAAACAACATAAGCTGGAGTTATAGAACCTGACCAGTCTAGGCTGAAGTCTTGAAAGAGAAAGAGTAGTTAACAGCAACATCATCTAAGACAAAATGTTGTGCATCTGTTCTTCTCTCCTCTCCTCCCTCTCTGTCTTTTACTATCCTCTCCCCTACTAAATGAAGACTGCACAGTGAAATCCCCTATAAAACATAGCTATAGAAGTGCATGCTTAGAAAGAAACAAGATTCTGAGAAGATTCTGGAAAAAAAAAAAGGCATAGGAGCAGCATAAAGAAAGGAGAAGGAATATGAGTTTCCAACAATGAAAAGAAGCTTAGTCCATCTGATGGTAGTCCTTTACAACTCAAAAACAGGAATAATTGCAAGAGTATTATTGTACCTTACCTAGATACCTAGAGTGCTGACCAAGTTTGTGTTCTTCTTTCAGCCAGATGAAAGCTGTAAACGTTATTACTTGAGCAGCTTTCTCAGACAAAGGGGTATTTGTTTCATTGTTAAAAATCCAAGATTGACAGCCAATTTCATGACGAAAAAGTACCTCTATTCAAACACAATAACCAACCATTACTTAGTGAATATAACAGACAAAGCTTCAGTGAGAAGCTTTTTCTGCAAAAATCATTGATGGTCAATCATCCCCACAGGGATACAATCAAGTGAAGAGAAATCTACAGTGGAGGAAGTTGCTATGTTCCTAAAGATTTTGTAAATACACTGTTATCAACAGCTTTTGTGCAAATGCCCATGATACCTCTGGGTTGCAAAGCAAATATGTGAGGAACTCAATTGCCTTAGGACAATAATAGTGTCTATGGGACACTATTATTGGGTAAATGTGCTTGGAGAAGGAGAACTCAGAACCAAACCCTAATCCAAACATCACTATGAAAAATAATGGACAATAATATGGAGCCCCAGGTTCTGGTTAAACATTGAGTTTCATGTTAAAAAATTCAGAGCATCCTAATGTCTCATAAGTACCTTATCTTCCTATTAACAGAGCATTACTATGGAAATAAATTAGCTATCTTTACAGAATGTAACTTAAAAAAAAAGACACATCTTTTTAATATCCAGGGGCCCCTTTAGAATCCTGTAGTATATTCTGGACCACCATTATAAACATCACACAATGTTAAAATTGTAAAGAATAATCTGAAACTTCAGATTCTCTATAATTGACAATTAGCACAGTCTATGAACTACATTGGAGTATGCATATGAACCCACACAGTATTGTGTACACGAGCACACACTTTCCCGTGACACATAAAGCCTTCCTGGTACAGAAAAAATGGTGTCTAAGCTTGAGATAGTTAAATTAACATCACGTATAGAATACCATAAATTAAGTGTTCAAAAGCATTAAGTGTGCCAGGCACCGGTAGCTCACACCTATAATCCTCAGGAGGCTGAAATCTGAAGATCCTGGTTCAAACCCAGCAGGCAGGAAAGGTCATAAAACTCTTATCTCCAATAAACCACCAGAAAACCAGAAGTGGCACTATGTCTCAAGTGGTAGAGCCCTGGGCCTTGACCTGAAGAGCTCAGGGACAGTGCTCAGGCTCAGAGTTCAAGCCCCATGACCAACTAAAAAAAAAAATTTAAGTGTATATGTTTTAATCAATTTTGTGTTTAACTCAATTCTAATTAATTCTATAATTGTCTATTACTTTAAAATACTGTTTATTTACTTTTTTCTCAGTAGCATATTTCCTCACTTATTAATTCATTCCAATTAAGCTTCAAATCTGATTTCTCATTCTGTAACACTGATTTTGAAATGGATCCCTTTTCATTTTTATTACTACTGCTTTATAAATCACAAGACTGCATAGAATCAAATAAAATTCCCATCACAAAAAATAATATGAATGAATTTGAAAGTATTAAAAAATGTGAATGTACCACTAAAAATATCATTCTTAGGTAAAGACTGACCTCATGTGTTTGAGATCAGAAAAAAGTAGAGTTGAAGTCCTTTTCTAGAAAATTATTGGCAACATTAATTCCAATTCATAAATGTGTGATTAAAAAATGAAGAATCAAACTGAAGATAATATAAGCATAATGAAATAATATATAAAGTATAAAGACAAAATCTAAGAAAGACCTTTGAGAAAAAACTGCAATCACTTATTTTATTTTATTTTATTTTTATCTTAAAGCCTGAAATACAGCCAGGTACTGATAGCTCATGCTTGTAATCCTAACTACTCAGGAGACTGAGATGTGAAGATTGTGATTCAAAGCCAGCCTGGGCTTTTAAGAAAGTTTGTGAGATTCCTATATTCAATTAACCACCAGAAAACCAGAAGTAGAGCTGTGGCTCAAAAGGGTAGATCACTAGCACAAAGCTCTGGGACAGTGAACTGGCCTTGAGTTCAAGTCCTACAACTGAACAACAAAAAAAAAAAAAGACAAAAAGCCTGAAGCAACCATTTTATCAAAGGAATGAAAGGAGAGGTGTCACAAAGAAAACTATTTCTTAGAACTTTCACAAAATGAGTTGTTTGAAAGATGAATTTATTTATTTGACTCATGCCATATGGATATATCTTATTATTGCTACTGCTAAACAAAAACATTATATAAATAAATATTTATTATAGCCAGAGTAGAGTTACAAAATGTATAAGGAGTCATCTCATTGAGCAGGTATCGCAACCTTAACATAGTGAAAACAATAATTTGGGTAAATTAATACAGTCTTCATAAACATTGTCTATATAAATCAAAATCAGCCTCGCTAATTTGGGCAATAATAGTAATGAGGTAAAACAGTATATTCCTCTGGCTCAGTGGAGTATTATAGTATGAGTTGTTTATAGTGTGCTTTTTAAAACCCAAACAAATCATTAAATAACCCTAAGAGGTCATCAGGGAAAGGAAAAAGAATTTATATTTAGAGAAAGCAAACATTGCTATTAATCTTAGAAAATTAGCCTTAGCACTCACACAGAAAAACAAGTCATAAAAACTTTTAAGATTTAGTTTATTAAGTTTTATTTTCATAAAAATGTTTATTATTTTACACATATGCAAAGATCAGTAGTTAGGTGGAACTTTTGTACATGACAATTAAATCATGTTTTTGAAAAGTTCAACTCCACTAAAAATACTATCCTCATTTTACAAATGAGGAAACCAAGGCAGCGAAATTATGTGATTTTTCCCAACCATACAGTAAAGGACTCATACCATTAGCATTGTTGACCCTAAAAGACATTTTACAGGCATTTTAAAATTCTTAAGACAACTGAGATCATTAATTATGTAATGAATCATCACCTATACCCTTTATTAAGGTCATGCGCACTAGGGACTACTTTAGAGCTGGGTGAATTTTAAGAAAGTAGTTTCTACACCATACAAGTATTGTCCCAGCATCTATAATTTACCAGAAATGAAATGGCCGATTTATGACTGAATAGTAATAGCATCCCATAAGTAGCAAAATGTTATGTTCTTCTAGTAGAATGAGGCACTCTAACTCACTAGTTGTTTAGAAATTTAAAAAAGCAAGGAAGTTCATCTTTCATTCCTAGTCTGAGTAAACAAGAAAAGGAAGATGAAAATTGAGTTAGCTGCTTGAATGATCATTCTTTCAGTTACTTATGTTAAATTGACTGAAAAATCAATTTTGTTTTTCTTTAAAAACATTTCATATTTTCAACCATAAGCACTTTTAAAGTAAGTTTGTCTTTCAAAGTTCTTAAGACATGAATAGTCAAAAAGAAATATCAAAAGTTGAGTATTTTGTTTTGCTGTGTACTCTCTTTTCTAAAATAACCAAAATTGCACCAATACTATACCTAACATAGCCCAAAAACTTAATTGATATTTAAAATTTATTTTTGCTGAAGCAAAAATAAAATTGTAACAACTGTTAACACCAGAATTAATATTAGTAACACTCACAACCTTAAAATATATCAACAATCTAAAAAAAAAGACATACCTACCTCTAATTAGTGCTAAACATGAAATTTTCATACAGCCTATAATGAAATTTTAGTAGAAAAATATTTACTGCATACATTAATTCGTTTAGTGAGATGGTTTAATTTTAGCAGAATAAGACCAAAGGAAAACTCAAGTTTACAAAAAGATTCAATAGGTTGAGAAAGACGACAGGGAAAAGAGAAACAGAGAGAGGGATGAGAAAGCAAAAGGAAAAAAAAAGGAAAGGAAGAAGAAAGATAGTGAAAGAGAATTAAATATTTTTAATAAAAATTCTTCACCACCTTCCTTAATAATCACTTAAAATAGTCTTGACTATCTGGGTGCTGGAAGCTCACGGCTGTAATCTTAGCTAATCAGAAGGCTGAGATCTGAGGACTGTGGTTCAAAGCCAGCCATGGCAGGAAAAGTCTAAGAGACTCTTATCTCTACTACAGAAACCAGAAGAACTACGGCTCAAGAAGCTAAGGAACATGCCCAGGCTCTGAGTTCAAGCCCCAGGAGCACAGCGCTTGCACGTGCGTGTGCGCACACACACACATACTCACACACACAAATAGTCTTGACTATTGACTAATTTAAATCAATTCATAATGGTTGTTGTAACGATAAATTCATAATTTGGGCCATGTCTAAGGTATGTTTTCCATGTAAAAACAACTGTCCATTTTTTGACATTACAGACTCAACAAATTATTCAATTTATTTCTAAATCAGTATTTAGAAATAATATAATTAATTAAATATAAAATAATAATTAAATTAATTAAATTAATTAAATATAAAATAATAATAACACTATAATTAATTAGTATCCTGAGCATTTTTCATGGTATATATTCTTTACAAGTATAATACTAAACACTACAATTAGATTACCAGTTTCTTTTTACCTTTTTTTTTTTTTTTTTGTCAGCTGTGGTCGCTTGAACTCAGGGCCTTGGTGTTGTCCCTGAGCTTTTTCACTCAAGGCTAGTGCTTTACCACTTTAAGCCCCAGCACCACTTCCTTATGTTAGATTAATATCAACAGTTTTAACTTTTTTAATCCCCTACATTATTTTATTGTGGAAATGTTCAAATATAAAAGTATTCTGGGGAAAAAAATCATATTAAATGAACTAAGCCAGACCTAAAGAAACATGGGCTCCACGGTTTCCCTCATTTGTAATAATTATTAGTATATGTGTAGGATAATTCTAGCAGAGGACCACACAGCTATGTACATATAACCTTATAAAATGATGTTAATCAAAATGAACTATAAGTTACAGAAATAACTGTATGCAGTTATTTCTTTTCTTTCATCTTTTTTTTCCCCCTTTGGTTTACCCCTGTTGTCATTGTTTTTGATTTGGTACCCTTTGTCTTGTATATAAATTCATCTGAGTTGTAGATGGGAAGGAAAATCACAGAAAAAGGGACACTAAGGACAAAGGCTGAACCAATGCAACAGTGATACAAGACACTGTTGGAAATGGACTTCACAACTTGGGGGAGGATTGGTGAGGGTGGGGGGAAGCAAGAGGAAACAAAGAAAAGGGTAACAATGTTCAACAAGAATTGTACTCATTTCCTACCTAACTCCTCTGTATATCACCTTTACAATAATAATAATTTTAAAAAGGTATTGAAAACTGTAAAAACCTCAATAGCTTTCCTATAACCAAGCTGAATTATCAACACTTTAACTTATTTGTTTCCTTTAGGGGTCTCATTTTTTGTTAACAATCTTGTGTCTTCTCACTAATATTCAATTATGTATCCTTACTGTTAATGCTATTTAAAGCCCCATGATAATGGTTCACACCTGTAACCATAGCAACTCAGGAAGCTGAGATTTGAGGATGGTGGTTTCAGCCTGGGCAGAAAAGTCTGTGAGACTTTTTTTTTTTTTTTGGTCCTTCGTGAGGCTTGAACTCTGGGCCTGGGCAATGTCCCTGCGCTCTTCAGCTCAAGGCGAGCACTCTACCAATTAATCCACAGCACCAATTCCGGTTTTCTAGTGGTTTATTGGAGATAAGAGTCTCACGGAGTTTCCTGCCTGGGCTGGCTTTGAACTGTGATCTTCTGATGTCAGCCTCCTGAGTAGCTAGGATTACAGGCGTGAGCCACCGGCGCCTGGCTTCTGTGAGACTCTTATCCCCAATTAACCAGAAAAACCCAGAACTGGAGTTGTGGCTCTAGTGTAGAGCATCAGCCTTGAGCAAAAAAGCTAAAGGTCAGTGCCCTAGCCCTAGTACCAGCATTTAAAAAAAAAAAAAAAAAAAAAAGGAAGTTTAAAATATTGTATAACAAACATGCCACTACCATCCTACTACCATCCCAG
Organism: Dipodomys spectabilis; assembly: GCF_019054845.1. Lineage (NCBI taxonomy): Eukaryota > Metazoa > Chordata > Mammalia > Rodentia > Heteromyidae > Dipodomys > Dipodomys spectabilis. Next base: position 1,237,772 of record NW_024870824.1, read on the forward strand.
ACAAAATTTACAATAATCAAAAAAGTCATTCAATAAACAATTCTTATTTAAAATTTCTCAATAATCCCAAAGATGTGTTTTAATGATGCTTTGTTTCAATCAGAATCTAAGCAAAATCTTCACATTTCATTCCATTGTCTTTTCTATAACATTTTCTTCACTTATATCCTTTAACAGCATCTACCTACTCACTCCAATTTTAGCAACCACAATTCTACCCTTTAACTATTCAACTGTTTTTATTCTCTATAGAAAGGAGATTATGTAGTAATTTGTCTTTCTTGCCTTTTTTCACTATTTCAGTTTGTGTATATGATCTATGTATGTATTTTAGATTTGTAATCCTATATGTGTGTGTGTGTGTGTGTGTGTGTGTGTGTGTGTGTGTGTATAAATTAGATACTGTAATGAAAATGTGAGTACAGACTTCTCTTCAGCTGATTGCTGTTCCTTTGAGTACATATCCTATAGCAGGGCTGAATGATTGTATGATAATTTTGTCTTCAGTTTTTGATAAACTTCCTTTTTGGGGGGGCGGGGCAGGAGGAGGAGGAAGAGTCAGTGGTAGGGCCTGAACTCCGGACCTAGGTGCTGTCCCTCAGCTCTTCAGCTCAAGGCTAGCACTCTACCACTTGAGCCACAGCGCCACTTCCAGCTTTTTCTGTTTATGTAGTGCTGAGGACTTGAACCCAGGGCCTCATTCATGCAAGGCAAGTACTCTACCACTGAGATACCTTCCCAGCCCTAAACCTCCATTTTTTTTCCATAATGACTATGTTAGTTTATATCCTACCAATAGTGTACAAGGGTTCACTTCTCTACATCCTTACCAACACTTGTTATCTTTTTTTTTAAATTGTGAAAATACCATACAGAGGGACTACAATTACATGGGCAAGATAATGAATACATTTCTTATCAAGCATTGTTGCCTCCTCCTTTGTTTCCCCTTCCCATCTCCCCCCCCTTCCCCCCAGCCCCTCAAAGTTGTAAAGTTCGTTTTTCGACATAACAATTTGTACATCTTGTTGCATTGGGTCCACCTGTATCCCTATTTAAACGATTTGTTTTTTCCCTCCCCTCCACAAATTATACCAACATCAAATACAGTGAAAGCAGGGGTTATACTGTGGGGGGGGGGGGGGGGGACATAGAAAGCAACAAAGAAATCATCTTATAAATATGTTAAAAACAATTGCATGAAAGCAAAAACATTTGAATACTTACCTTGGGGTTCATTTCACTTAACATCAACTTTTTGTGGTAACTATTCTTACAGGTATATAGTTCATTTTGATTTTAATTTGCATCTCCTTCATGATTAGCAATGGTGAGTTTTACACTTCCTGGTCATTTATCAATATATCTTTTTTCTTTTAAAAAAACGTCTATTACATTCATTTTGCCATTTTTAATTCAGATTATTTATTGTCTTACTGTTATAGTTCCTTACAATTGTAATTTGATAACATTGTAATATTCTCCTGTTCCACAAGTTATTTTTACTCTTGATTATTTTCTCTGCTATGACAATACAATCAATTTTTTGTGCTGAGCTTATAATTTAGCATGATAGATAAATATCACTAGCTCATGCCATACTCTCTCTTTAAAAGTCAAGTTTTGTCAAGGTAACAATGGCCTCACTTCTAGTGGAGACATGTTGAAATTGTTTTATTCTTCATTAAGTATTTTGTAGAATTCTCTACTAAAGCCATCTGGGCTTGGGGCAATATGGGTGAGAAGGTTTTTAACTACAGACAACATTTAAGAGAATTAGAGAAATTTAGGTCATCTATGTCTACTTCCTTTTTTTCTTTTTCTTTTCTTTTTCAGAAATAAGCATCTTACTATATTGCTCAGACTGGTCCCAAACTCCTGAGCCCAAGTAATGCTCCTATCTCAGACATGCCACTCAGACAAATAGCTACTTCCTCTTGAGCAACATTTGGGATTTTGTGTCTTTCAAATATATTTTTTTCACTTCATCCAAATAGTCTTATTTAAATGCTTAAAGATGTTCCTAATATTGCTCTGGCTGTCCTATTAATATCTGAAAAATTGTCATTTTTATCATCCTTCTGAGTCAGGGTACTGGAAATTTCATTTTCTCTACCTGTTTTAATCAGTCTGACTACAGATTTATCAATTTTATCTCTCTTGTCAAAGAACCAGGTTTTTGTTTCATTAATTCTCCTTTGATTTCTCCTTTGATTTTTAATATTTCCTTCTTTCTGCTTCTTAGTATTTCAATTTGGTCTTTTTTCAAGCTTCATAAAATAGAAGCTGAGGTCATCAATTTGAGATGTTTTTTCCTCATACATATATTTTGTTCTATTAAATCTGCCTAAGTAGCAATTTATTTAGCACTCAACCTGATGCACTGTATTTTCATTTCCATTCATTTCAAACATTGTCTAATTTCTCTTTTATTTCTTCCTTACAGTAGGCTATTTAGAATTGGGTGCATGAGGAAAGTCTGTCCTCCCACCAGATCTCTGTGTTCTCTATGTAGTCCTCTCCATTCCAATACAATGTCCTCTGCAATTTGGCTGCTTTAGTCTTCTTGGTCCTTAGGTTCTGTCTTGTCATCTCAAATAATTCACTGAATTTTGCCTCAGTTACATCGCCTGTTACAATCTGGTTATTCTTTCAGTACAGGAATCTGATATGACCACAGAATTCCTCATTTGTTTTCATATCTCAGGGATCATTATTCTTGGTTGTGTGATATCCAGTATCTTAAAAACCTGTTCGCTACATTTTGTCCATTTTGGGAGTTGTTTAAGTGAAGAGAATAAATCTGGACTCTGTTGTTACAGCTTGGTTGAAATAGTCTACTTTTATTTTGCATGTATCATTATAAGCCCATGGTTTTGAGAGAATTATTCTTCAATCTCTTGCAGCCAATTTTTCGTTAGGATCCTTAAAGATCCGAACTGAAGCCAGTGGAAGTCATTTCATTTAGCTTTTGAGTCCTTGACTTGTTCCCTCTAGTCTCTTTAGCAGCAAATGGTATTTAGGAACAAAAGTTTGAACATTAGAGGTTATCTGTATATTTCCACTTGCTGAATTTGTTTTGAAAAGTAGGAGCAAGGGTGAGGGATTTTACATTTATAAGCAGATAGAATGCAGTAGAAATATTCACCAGTGTTGAAAAAGAATCAGTTCTGGTATATATCAGTCATTTTACACTATTAACTAGTAAAGAGAAATTTTAAAAATGCTTATTCAAAATATGGAGTCCTAAGTTTCTAAAAGCAGTCTGGTAATCTGACTTTATGTTTTAACTTGCATTCATCTTGTCATGGCAATTTCTAGGCTCCCAGCTACATAGTCACAGATATTCAGAAAGATTCCCTACCCTAACACTGTTTGATATTAGCAAAATGTACCTAATACTGGGTGTGAGTCAACAAATGTATCAAATGAAAATATAGTATGTTCTGAAAAAGCCAAGTTAAATCAAAAGTACACTGTATCCTAATATTAATTTTGTCCATCTATTCACAATCTTATGTCATTTGGCCCTTGGTTTTAGAAAATAAGAAGATATAAGACAAAGTTTTCCATTCAAATTTAATAAAGATGTTTTACATTGCTTAGTTCAGTGAGAGCTCTTATAGTCCCTTCAAGGCCAATGATTCCTCAATCCATAGAATCAAAATCATATTAATTGAAGTAAGCCAGGCCCAAAGAAACATAGGTCCCATGGTTTCCCATATTTGCAATAACTAATATATGTCTAGGACAAGCAGAAAAGTTCAAAAGCTATGTACATATGACCATATAAGATGATGCTAAGCGAAATGATCCCCAAGATAAGGACACAGAAGTTTTATCTTTGTTGCTGTTGCTTTTAATGTACTTATAGTAAACCGTGTAAATTTTTTTTGTTTTTTTTATATGTTCCTCCCCCATGGTACACAACCCCTGTTTTCACTGTATTTGATTCCAGTGCCCTGCATTTTGTATATACATTTTTCTAATTTCAGAAGGGGATAGGAAATAACAAAATGCTGAAATAAGGATACAGGTTGACCATTGTAACAATGAGATGTATAAGACACCATGTTGAAAATGAACTTTACACCTTTGGGGTGGGGGAGGGAGTAGGATGGAGAAGTTGGGAAGGTGTAGAGGGAAGGGATGGTAGAGGAAAAACAAAGGAGCAGGTAACAATGATCGATAGGAAGTGTACTCATTACTCATGTAACTGTAATCCCTTTGTACAGTATCTTTACAATAAAAATATATATTAAAAAAGAAACTCTTTAAATAATTTAATATATATATATATATATTGGTTCATAGATGGGGGAACTAATGGCATGACTACCTTATGGCACTTACTTCTCTTTGCAAAATCATAGAAAGCCGGAGTTAGTGAAATCATGTGTTAGAAAAATTTTTTAAATCATGTAACAAGTAAACATATTTAGTGTAATTGTTCTCCATATTCTGTACATCAAATGTCCCTAATCACATATTTAAAATTATAAACTATGAATATAACATTATAATAAACTTAGTAGACACATAATCATTAAAAACTTTTAAAATGCAAATATTTTAAATCAAAGTGTTTTAGTTTGTTTGTGTCGCTCGTGGGGCTTGAACGCTTATATGCTTTCCCTGTGCTCTTCAGCTCAAGGTGAGTGCTCTACTGCTTGAGCCACAGCACCATTCCATTTTGCTAGTGGTTTATTGGAGATAAAGAGTCTCACTTTCCTGCCCGGGCTGGCTTTGAACCGATGTCCTCAAATATCAGCCTCCTGAGTAGCTAGGATTACAGACGTGAGCCACTAGCTCCCGGCTTAGTACTTTAATCTTATTAAAATCCAAGTTCTACTCTCAGCTTTCAAGAAACAATTTAAATAATTAAAATAAGTTTAGCAAAATGTACGCATACTTAGGAATTTCACCTTGCCTTTATTTGAATCCAGGAAACAAATAAGCACTATTATACCACAAATAAGTTTTTTCATCCAAAGCAAAGACTTTGTTGAAGGAATATATGTTCCTCACAAACTTCGTGTATTAGCTTTCCCTAAAAGTCCAGTAGATTCTAACTGTTAAAAGGCCAACCACAATGCTTGCTTATAAACTTCAGAATAACCTATCCAGCAAATTGAATTTTCCAATCTAGACATTTGTAGTAACTACTACTTTGTCACAGAGAATAATTCCAACTTTTAACTACCACTGTATCATAATTTTTGTTCATGAAAACACTGATCTGTTTTATCTTTAATGAGTATAATTTTGAGTGATCTTAAAAATCTCACGGAGTCATTGCAACACTTATAGCACAATCTGTTCATGAAACAAGCATACTCTACACTATAAATAGTATCATAGTACTAGAAAAATACTCATCTACCAAGATGTTAAGGCCACAGATATGAAAATGAATTTTAAAAAATTATGATTAAAATGTTCTGAGAGAGCAATAAACAGAATAACAAAATGCAATGAAATCTGATCAGTCATTTAAGACAAAGTAAACCACAGCCTTCTTTCAGAAATACTAGACTAGATTAGTGACTTGACTTTTTAAGACTCAAGATTTGCACTGATTTTCTAGCAATGTAGATAGTGTGGAGTCTAATAATAAATTTACTTTGCACTTATTCTGGCCTTAATATAGAATCCAACATCTGACATATATTCTCAATACCCTGAGAAGGCATGGCACTGCATTCTATTTCAGAAAAGAAGTTTAGTATTATGTTTTTAAACTGGCTTTAATTTTTCAAACACCAGCACACCATTCCATAATGATCTTATAATTCCTTGCACAAGAGCATTTAACAATTATAGAAATCTGGGCATAGTAAGCACATGCATGTAACCCCACAAATCAGGAAGCTGAAATCATTTGAATCCACATGTTCAAGACCATCCTGAGCAATATTACAAGAACCAGTCTTTTTTTTTTAAGGGGCTGGGAATGTGGCCTACTGGTATAGTGCTTGCCTAGCATGCATGAAGACCTGGGTTTGATTCCTCAGTACCAGATAAACAGAATAAGCAAGAAGTAGCACTGTGGCTCAAGTGGTAGAGTGCTAACCTTGAACTAAAGAAACTCAGGAACAGTTCCCTGAGTTTAAGTCCCAGGACTGGCAAAAAAAATAAAAAAGGAATAACACTATAGTCCATCACCCAAATGATATTCAAAAATACTAAGATGTAGCTGGCCATGGTACATACCTTGGTTAGGTGAATGACTCCTTTAGAGGTGACTGAACAACCCATGAAGCCAACATACTGAAGTTCAGGACAATGCTCAGCAAATGCTTTTACTGACTGATCTGTCACCTAAGGAAGAGACATAAAGAAAGTTATTCAGGGTGGCAGTACAGTAGACTCCATTACCTGGTTCCTATACATCATCTGTTTTACCTTGCATCATCACTATTTTTCTTTCCGATGGATCATTTAAATGAGCATCTCCTATGTTGGAAAAAAATCCTCTCTTAACTCCACACCCACTTGTATCTTTATCCCATGTTTTCATACTTCTTCATAAAAAAAAAACTCAGTCATTATATTGGCACTACTAGCTACTTCCACTTCTTCCCCTGCTGTGTCCCTTATTGCCCCCATTCCTCTCCCTTCTTTCTCTCTTCATTTTTTTATATTCATATTTTACAAACAATGAAATTCACCCTCTCTAGGAGGCAGTTAAGTACCTTGTAATATACTCAAAGAGTTATACAGTAGCACCAATACCTAATATACCTAATTCTAGAGTATGTTTGTCACTCCAGAAAGAAAACTTATGCTATTAACACTCATTCCTCTTGGTACTATTCTGTCTCTATGAATTTACCTTTTCTGGACACTATTATAAATGAGATCATACAATTTGTGACCTGTGTGTCTGCTTTCTGTTACTTAGCATGGTTTCAAGGCTCATCCATGATGTAGCATGAGTCAGTACTTTGTTGTTTCCATTGCTAAATAATATAAGTATACCACATCGTTATGGGATGAAGTGTGTACTCACCAAGTTTATTTTGAGAGACTAATCATTGGTACCTCTAAGTTTAACATTACTTGGATATAAGGCTGTTACAGAGGTAAATTAGTACTATAAAATCATATTATATTAGGCTGGTTCCCCCCCAACCCAACCAATCTAGTAAAAAGGGAGACTAGAACACAGATACACAGGTGGTATACCAAATGAAGACTAGAAGTATGCTATTACAATCAAGGAATGACAGATTGTTAAAAAAAAAAAAAAAAAAAAAGTGCTCCCCTTGATGTGTCTAGGCAGCTCAGTCTTAACATTTCCAAAGAAGTCTTTATAGTCAAGAAAGATTGGGGCTGGGAAGGTAGCTCAGTGGTAGAGCGTTTGCCTTGCATGCATGAGGGCCTGAGCTCGATTCCTCAGCACCACATAAGCAAAAAAGTCCGAAGTGGTACTGTGGCTCAAGTGGTAGAGCTGAAGAGCTGAGGGACAGGCCTAGAGTTCAGATCCCACAACCAACAACAACAACAAAGACTGCTTTTCCTCAGGGTTCCAAGTTTTAATGAGTAGCATAACTAGTCATCAGCAATTCAGGTGAAAACTTTTTAAATTCAGAATTCTATCGAGTAGACTTTAAGATGCTATGTCTTACAAACACGTCCTAACTGCAGCTACTTCTCACCCCTTCACCACTGCCACTTTATTCCACTCTTAATATCCTCATTGTATTTGACCAAATTTGTACAGTTGTACATTTATCACCACACTCCAGCTTTCAAATACTTTTATTGCACTATTTTTAAATTCCCTTTATCCTTTCTGCAAATAAGTAGTCACCTTGCACCCTACACCTAGGAGGCTACTGATCTATTTTCTATCTCCATATTTTTGCCTTTTGTGAGATTTCATATGAATAAAATTCTGTAACAAGCAATCTTGTGTTGTTCTTTTCACTAATAAGATTTTGCTGCTCATCACTGCGTGTGTGTGTGTGTGTGTGTGTGTGTGTGTGTGTGTGTGTGTGTGTGTGTGTGTGTATTGCTATGTAGAATCCTGCTGTATGGACATACTGCATTTTGTTTACTGACCAACAGAAAAATGTTTGCATTATTTCTAGCTTAGGTATTAACAAATGCTGCTGCTTGATCATTCCATACAAATCTTTCTATGGAATTAAGTTCTTTTAAGTAAATACCTAGGAGTGGAGTTGATAACTGATAACATATGTTGTATATGTATAAAATTGTATGATGTGTAATTTTAAAAATCAAACATACATGTGTTTGATGTTACATACATTTATGTTTAATGTTAATTTTATGAGCACAAATTACCTGTGCAAAGGGTCTTCATTGTGATATTTACTACATGCATACAATGGGCTTTAATCAAGATCACCCAGTCTATATTATGCTTTCTTAACCCATCTCTCTCCTCCCCAATATGTTTGATTTTTTATCCTTTTTAAAAACTTAGGCTTACATTGTAAAAGCTACTGTATATATTTTGGATATAAATCTTTTGTCAAATATGTTTTGTCTTTTCCTTTCCCTAGCGCTAATATTTAGATATGTGATGTACTTGGAGTTAATCTTTGTGTATGATATGAAGTAATGACATTCTTTTTTTGGGGGGGGTAGTTCTGGGGCTTGAGAGCCTGAGGACTGTCCCTGAGCTTCTTTTACTCAAAGCTAGCACTCTACCACTTGAGCCACAGTACCACAGATGGCTTGTTCTGCTTATGTGGTACTAAGGAATCAAACCCAGGGCTTTATGCATGCTAGGTAAGCACTCTACCACTAAGCCACATTTCCAGCCCTGATATTCACTTTTTTTGCACATTTATTTCCAATCATCTCAGAAACTTTAGTTGAAAAAACTATATACCAAAGAGAAATAAGGTTCAAGCCTGAAATACCCTGGCTTGAAGAATTACACTGGCCAATTGGGAAAGTTTATCTGAAAATTAGGGAAGAAGGAAAGATTGCAAATCAGATTTTAATTTTTAGTCAAAGCCCTGATGAAAAAAAGGGGGTGGGAGGAAGAAACGTTAAAAAGCCAAAGCAAAGAAGAATCCGCTCCTTAAACTGGTATTTCATATTTACTTGAAAAGAATGTACTGAAAAGAATTCTGGTGACAAGAATATTGTGCCTTCAGAGTCAAGAGGATTATGAAAAGCCGGAGCAAATAGAAACACACAAAAAGATCCCAGGAGAACTTCATTTTGGGAATCATAAGGAAGTCTTCTCCAGCTACTAAACCCAAAGCCAATGAAAAGCACAAGGTGCAAAACAGTAGGAAAGGAAGACATTGTTACTCACAAGTTCTGAAGAGTTGTACTCCATCAGTTATCTTTTAGGGTAGGTGGTTTCTTGTGAGATCAAAGGTAGGGACAAGGAAAAAAAAAAAACCTTCCACAAGACAGATATAAGAGGCTGAAAACATCTCAAGTAGATGTAATAGATGTAATAGCCACGCTGGTAGAAGTGGTATCAAATGACAAAAAAAAAAATTATGAAGACAAAGCAGTACAAGGTCAATACTTTGGTTTTCAGAGTTAAATTTAATATATGTGATTTTGGATTGTGATCATTTGTACAAACGTAAGTTTATAAGATATAATCAGATACAGTTAAGATTTGATTGAGATTTGGTAGTCACAGACAAGGAGTCAGACAAAAGCATAAACAAAACAGATGCAATTTCTAAGTCCTTAACATGTACTAAAATAAACCTAAGGAGGAAAAAACTAGGAAAGGTAAGAGAAGGATTTTTCTAATTTGGGTTTAATATGTATATTTTTTAGATACAGATTGCACATCAAGAACTTGTAATATGGGCTGGGAAGGTGGCTCAGTGGTAGAGCGCTTGCCTTGCATGCATGAAGCCCTGGGTTCGTTTCCTTAGCACCACATAAGCAAAAAGAAAAAAAGCCGGAAGTGGTGAGTGTGGCTCAAGTGGTAGAGTGCTAGCCTTGAGCTGAAGAGCTGAGGGACAGCGCCCAGGCCCAGAGATCAGGCCCCACGACCGGACCCAAAAAAAAAAAAAAAAAAAAGAACTTGTAATATATGTCTTTCTCATTCTAACTTATTTCACCTAATACTGTGTGAGCTATAATCACATCCATTTTCCTACAAATGATGTAATTTCACTATTCATAGTCCATTGAGTACATATAGTACATTTCCTTTATCCATTCATTTGCTGATAGGCATAGAATGATTCCTTGGCTATTGTAAATGGTGCTACAATAAATATGAGTGTTCATGTATCTTTTTGAATGCTGACTTACATCTTCAGGTATATGATAAGGAGTGATGTAGCAGGAACATTTACAGTTCAACTTTTAGTGTTTGAAGGACCCTCCACACTAATTTCCATAGTGGCTTCACAGACGCACCAAAAGTACAGAAAGGTTCCTTTTGCCCACATCTTTTCCAGCATTTGTTGTTGCTTTCTTGCTTACAGTCTGACTGACATGAAGCAAAACATTTCTATTATGAGTAACAATGTTGAAATTTTCATTTATTTATTTGCCATTTGTGCTACTTTTTTTGAGAACTGTCTGTTCAACTTATTTGCCAATCTATTAATTAGACTATTTGTTCCTCTGGTATTTAGTATTTTGAGAGTCTTACATATTTTGAGTAGTAATACTTTGATGAGGCTACAAGGATTTTCTCCCATTTTGTAGACTGTATCTTTAGTCAAAGAAATCATTCCTTTTTTTGTGCAGATGCTTTTTAAATTGATGTAATCAATTTGTCGGTTCTTACTCTTATCTCCTGAGTTACTGGCATTCCTACTGAGAAAAATGTTGCCTACATCTATATCCTCAAGTGATTTTCTTGTTTCCTTGGAATACATTCTAAGTTTCAGAACTTATGGTAAAGTCTTTAATCCACTTTGAACTGCATTTTATACAGAGTGAAAGACAGAGGTGCAGTTTCAGTCTTCTAGAGATACATAGCCAGTTTTCCTGACATAATTTGTTGATGAGATTATCTTTTCTCCAGTGTAGCTTTTTGGCTCCTTTGTGGAATATCAAATTGTTATAGATGTGTAAGCTTACTTTTGAGTCTCCTATTTGGTGTTTGTATGTGTGTGTGTGTTTGTGTGTGTGTGTGTGTGTGTGTGTGTGTGTGTGTGTGTGTGTGTGTGTGTGTGTGTGTGTCAGAGAGTAGTAAGGTATTTTTGTCAAGTACTATACCACCTGCATTACACTTTTTGCTCAGGGCTGTTTTTGCAATTAAACATCTTTTATGTTTCCATATGTAATTTAAGATTGATTTTTTTTTATTTCTGCAAAGAATGTCTTTGGGATTTTGATAAGAATTGCATTGAAGCAATAGATTGCTTTTGGTAGTAACTAAACAATTTCACAATATTAATTTTGCTTATGTCTGAGCACAGGAGGTCCACCTTCTATTGTGTTCTTTCTTTCTCTGGTGTTTCATAGTTTCCATCATACAATCTTTCCCCTCTTTAGTTAAGTTTGGTGCTAGGTATTTTTTAGGCTATTAATATGGAATGTTTTAATGATTTCTTCCTTAGTCTGCCCATTATTAGTACACAGAAAAACCACTAAGTTGAATGCTACTTTTCTGAAAGTGTTTATCAGATAAGAGTTTTTTTGGTGGAATCTATACAATTCTTTAAATGCAAAAGCATACTATCTGAAAAGAGGTATTATCATCTGAAAATACAAGCAATCCATCTTCTCCCTTGCTTCATGTCACTACCTCCACTCCTTGCTCCTAAGATTTCCACATATATACCATTTACAACTCTCTACCAGTGTTTGGTAACAGGCCTCAAGAAGCAGAAGCTCCAAGAACATAAGTGAAGAAAGAACTGTTTTATGATATACCAATGGCTAGTTGGCTCAATACTGAAATTCTTAGTTTTTGTGCTGTCCTGGGGCTTGATCTCAGAGCTTGGGTACTGTCCTTGAATGTATTTGCTTAAGACTAGCACTCTAGGGCTGGGAAGGTGGCTCAGTGGTAGAGCACTTGCCTTGCATGCTCCAGGCCCTGGGTTCGATTCCTCAGCACCACATAAGCAAAAAGAAAAAAAAAGCCGGAAGTGGCGCTGTGACTCAAGTGGTAGTGCACTAGCCTTGAGCTGAAGAATCTGAGGGACAGCACCCAGGCCCAGAGTTCAGGCCCCATGGCCGGACCCAAAAAAAAAAAAAAAAAAAAGACGCACTCTACCACTTGAGCCATGGCTTCACTTCTGTCTTTTTGGTGGTTAATTAAAGAGTCTCATACACTTCCTTGCGCAGGCTGGCTACGAACCATGATCCTCAAATCTTAGCCTCCTCAAATCTTAGCCTCCTAAGTCACCACTGTAGATATGAACCACCAGTTCCTAGCAAAAAAATATTTTATTTTTTTTTGGTCGGTCGTGGGCCTGGGTGCTGTCCCTCAGCTCTTCAGCTCAAGGCGAGCGCTCTACCACTTGAGCCACAGCGCCACTTCCAGTTTTCTGGTGGTTTATTGGAGATAGGAGTCTCACGGTCTCTCCTGCCCTGGCTGGCTTTGAACAGCGATCCTCAGATCTCAGCCTCCTGGGTAGCTAGGATTACAGGCGTGAGCCACCAGCGCCCGGCTAAAAAAATATTTTAATGACAAGAAAAACTGAACTATTGGCCTCATTAACCCCAAAGATCCCAATGAAGTTGGGTAAAAATTGAATATATCATAAAGCTAAAGATAGTATTTTCAAAGAAAGCAACAATAAGACTTTGATTCTTGAACTGATATGTTTAGGAAGAACTGGAAAACTAGCGTGGGAGAATTAACCAACTTTCTAATCCTATTCAGGAAATTAGAACCCAGTCAAGTTTTTCCTTCCATTCCCAAGGAAGAACAGGAATCAGAAGTCTAATGAGGCTATTTTGAAGGGCATTTTTCAGAAGGCATGCCAATTTTAATTTTTTTCATCCTGTACAGTTTGAGTGGCCAGTGGGCCTGTGAGGTGCCCTCATCCTTTTTTGCAAAATAAAGTCAACATAAAACAATCTGCTTACTGCCAAGAAAATAAATCTGGTTTATCCATTTCTATGAATTCCCATTCACCACACTACAATACTCACCATACTACAATAGCCAAAGGATTCTAGGCAGGAGCCACCCTAGAATCTGTTCCTTCATGACAGGTGGTATCCAAAGATAGCAATGGTGAAAACTAAAAATTATGGCATGAAACATGAGATATTTTACCCCAAATGTGAATGAAAATTACCTCTACAAAAAAAACAAGGCACATTCAGAGTATGTCTAATGAAAGGCTTCTCAAGCCTGGTCAATCTCATAAATCCTTATAATTCAACAAAGATTTTTATGCTGGTGCTACACTAAATTGAGATACAGTCCCAACCTCCAAGAACAAAGACCACATTACACCCTAATGTAAACAGGCATGGCTTCTGAAACTACTAGTGACATTCTGAGAGGATTTTATTCACTAGATAGCACCAGTTCCCTTTCCAAAGACCCTACAACTAGATCTGAAACCAAGTTTGAAGAGATAATCAGATTATGAAGGATTGACAGCTAGATTGACTCTGACTTGATATTGCTGGAATTTATCTTATTAATATGAGAGATATGTGGGCTTAATGTATTAAAAGGTTCCCTTGAGTTCCAGCCATGACATGATAAACTCTTGCATTAAATACTGTAAGGGAATGGTAATATGGAGAAAAGCATACTTCAAAATTCAGCAGGTACACAAAAGACTTGCTAAAGGAACATTCTGGCCCCAGTGAGGCTAGCCAGAAAACTATGACCATCGCAAGTCCCATGCTTCCAGAATAAAGTATGATAACACAAAGGCCTGACCATATGCTAATGTGAGTAACCACCATTTCCAGCAACCTAAAAATGTTCAAGTACTGTGATAAAATAAATCCCAAATTTAAAATTTATTTTACAACCCAATAAATATAAAATACAACTACAAAACCATCTAAGAAGGACCTCAATCCAAGTTTTCTACTTGTTTATTCAACTCCTTAAAACCTACACTGAAATTCTTTTTCTTCTTCACCTTCTTTCAGTTTTTATCCACTTTCACAGGATGAGCCATATACATGTATTATTAGTTCCCTAGAAGACTTCACATTTGAAACAGTAATGTAAAAACACAGAACAAAACTGATGCATCTCCACAAATAAAAATGAATAGCTAAATGTGGAGAAAAAGATTTGATATGTACTCATTTTATGAATCATTTAGTAAAACTTTTGTACTGTGCTCTTCATTTAATAAAAACCACATAGCTAGTAAATTTAAAAGATATCTAAAACTGTTTTTAAAAAAAATAAAATATAAAAAACGGGATTTGGGGCTGGGAAGGTGGCTCAGTGGTAGAGCACTTGCCTTGCATGCCTGAGGCCCTGGGTTCGATTCCTCAGCACTACACAAGCAAAAAGAAAAAAGCCAGAAGTGGCGCTGTGGCTCAATTGGTAGAGCGCTAGCCTTGAGCTGAAGAGCTGAGGGACAGTGCCCAGGCCCAGAGTTCAGGCCCCACGACTGGACCCAAAAAAAAAAAAAAAAAAAAAATCCAGGATTTTTTTAAACCATGGTTAGAAAATACTAAGCACATTATAAGCCCAGAATTATACTACATATATGATCAATACAAGCCAACTGACCTCATGAGCTTATTATCTAGCAAGAGGAGCACATGGTAATCAAACATATTTCAGGAGTGATCACCACACTTATACAATTATTTGCAGAAATTAAATGACTTATTACTTTCTCGTTATAACATGATTATGTAGTTGATATGGCGAGGTACCAAAAACATGACTAAATATTATACTCAATTTCTATATTTTTCTCATGCATTTAAAGTCTTAATTGCATGGTTGACAATACTTAAGAAAGCTATAATGTTGCTTTACATATCATGAGAAAAAATACAAATTTACATTGGCACTATGCAGTTATTTCATCAGTGAATCAAAATCATAATATATTGATATTTAACCTTTAGCTTTGTAGAGGCTAAAAATATTAACAGCTGGAGAAATTATAAAATAAAACTTGGTCTATCAATCTTCTAGCTTCAACAATTATTAACTGGTAGAAAAAGCTATTTGACGGGCCTCATTCATTGTTGCTGTTGTTGTTGTTGTTTTTGATGGTCCTGGAGCTTGAATTCAGGGCCTGGGTGCTGTCTCTGGGCCTTTTTGTGCTCAAGGCTAGCACTCTAACACTTGAGCCACAGCAAGCCACTTCTGGTTTGTTTTTTTTTAAATAGTTTATACGAGTCTCACAGAACTTTTCTGCCCAGGCTAGCTTTGAATTGTGATCCTCAGATCTCAGCTTCCTGGGTAACTAGGATTATAGGCATGAGCTTACCAGCACCCAGCAAAAATATTACTTTTATCTGTAATGTTTCTGTATATTTCTAAAAATAGTAACGCTCCAGCGAAAATATTATTTTATCTGCAATATTTCTGTATATTTCTAAAAATAATGCTTTTTCTAATCAAAGTAATTCAACACAGTTGTTCATGTAGGACAACAGAAACTGTATAGTTTTTAACAAACATAATGTAGCATAATGGTTTAAAGATGATATTAAACATTTACAATTTTATAAAAAATGACCTTTTGCCAACAAGAGGAATGAAATCTGTAACCTGTCATTTTCTAAAAATTTTAAGTTTCATTAGCATCTGGTTAAAAATTTGATTATATGATTGCTTATCTGACATTTCCTTATTTTGGCTCAGTCTATCTTGCTTGTTAGTCTCTGTATGGAAAAGTAAGAATGGCTGATAAAAAAAAAAATAGTTCCCTTCAGTTTTCTAAGTTTCTTTGACTAACATTTTATTCTACTGACATTCAATATAAGTATAATCTAAATAAGCAGAAGAATTACTCTATTCTGTGTCTGCTCAATTCTTTAATTCCTAAAAGGGACAATCTAACCAAATATGTCTACTAACAGCCATTGACATATATAGCAACCATATTTGCAAGTATTTCTTAGCAGATGCATATATTCATACATTAGCTCAATGAAACATTTAAAAAGGACAGAAGAGTTAAGAGTTGTCCAAAGTTACATGTAAGCCCAATAAATAATTCTTTGTTAATATCACAGGAAAATGTCTTAGCTCTGAATCAAACAAAGGATCTCTTTTCCATTCATCACACCTTATTTCATTTCTAAGTAAAACCTTTAACATATGGTTAGCTTGAAATTTTTCATTTCAATGACTGAAAAAGAGAAACTCACAAGACTATGATTGAAAACTAAATAAAATCCATTTTACAGATCACTTACCAAAATCTGATTTATGGATGCATTGTGTGTTATTTAAGATATAGGGAAAAAAACAGAAGTGGTTTATACAACTTGAACTCTGAACTATCCAACTTTGAATGAATGAACTTAATTCCACAACAAAGAACAATAAAAGACACTTTAGCATCTCAAAAAGATGCTAAAATTTTAAAAAGCCAAGAAAAAGCTTTTCAAGGAAAAGGGAATTTATTCAGATTTCCATTGTCTATGGTGCTTCCCTTACTATGTAACTTCACGTTCTCTGCTTTCCTTTCCTAACCTCTCTGCCTGAATATCTGTTCCTCTCAAAGCCTTATCCTACCTTTTCCCACTTGTTTTTCAATGTATCACTTTCCTTTTCTGGATTTATTCTCATGTTTCTTTTGGGCCTTTGGCCCACTCTTACATTCTTCTGTAGCTGATTGACCATAACATGGAATGATGGCTACTCGAATATAATAATTATGCTAATTTAAAATCAGTAATAGTGGTAGACTGCTTGCCTAGCATGCATGAAGCCCTGGGTTCAATTCCTTGGTACCACATAATTAGAAAAGGCCAGAAGTGGTGCTATGGCTCAAGTGGTAGAGTGCTAGCCTTGAGTTAAAGAAGCTCAGGGACAGTGTCCAGGCTCTGAGTAGCCACAGAACTAGCAAAAGAAAAAAAAATCAGTAATAAACTTTTACTTATCTCAAAAAAAAAATTTAAGGTTATGAAATCAGACTACATAGGTTGACTGTGTGAATTAAGGAAGCTATGTTAATCTGAAAAAGAAATGTGAAAATGAGATATATACTTAAAAACATTTTCTTGTGCACTTCAAGAAAATATATACAAGAGACCATATTATATGAAGTGCTTAATAAAGGTTAGCCACTATTCAATGTATGTAACAACTTTCTTTCTTTACTTGGAGATAATGTTTTGAATATTATTGTACAAAGTTAAGTTATTCCTGTCATTATACTTAAAAGAATATTAAGTAGCATTTAATGTCAATTTCTCATTATGTATACCACCTACCCTGACAAAGACAACAGAAAAAAAAAGATAATCATAAATAAAGTATGTGTTCTATATGTGTTCACCAGGTTGAGGTTTTATATATAAGGTGTGTTGGGAGGGGGAGAGGAGAAGGATTGTGTAAGTTAATAAAAGCTTCCAGTTGGTAAAATATCGGTCACAAGTTAAACTGTATATAGCAGATTGATCTTTAGTTTATTTATAATTATAAACAGTACAAAGAAATAATTTTTGTAAAGAACATTGATTTCATATTTAATGCATACCTTGACAAATTACTTCACCATAATAACACTCAACATGAGAGTGCATTTTACTGATATTAACAATTTTGTACAAGAGTGTATACACCCAAAATTATGCTTTGCAATATTCTTAAATCTATAAAGTCTTGGTAATAAGTAGGATATCATTGATTCTTATTTGTAAAGGAAATACGTAAGGTAAATTTCAAAATATTTAATTCATATGCATATAAATAGATATTAACTGTATACTGTTTCATAACAAAGAAGGATTAAGAACACAAGGCAAAAAAGAAAGTCACAGAAATAAAAAGAACATAACCTTCAAAAGACATCATCTGTGTTTGTGAAAATACTTCAGACTGAACTTTAATATTTTAACAGGTGAAAAGGCTTGCCAAGATGAATAAAATCTAGCCAAGGTATAAATCCCTAATAATCTATGTTTTAATCATAAGTGAAAGGCAATAATCACTTGTTTAAAAAAGAATACAGA
This sequence comes from Dipodomys spectabilis, assembly GCF_019054845.1. Taxonomy (NCBI): domain Eukaryota; kingdom Metazoa; phylum Chordata; class Mammalia; order Rodentia; family Heteromyidae; genus Dipodomys; species Dipodomys spectabilis. The sequence goes on from NW_024870824.1 coordinate 1,255,826, forward strand.
CATCCTGATGTATGAATATAGAACATTTCTTACATATTCATGCTAACATTCTTTAAACAAAAAACCTACCATCAAAAACAAAAACTAAAATTGGGTTATACATTTTTCATTATGTCAGACAAATATATTCACAGCTCACTAAATGTTCTTCCTTACAATTCAAATAGCTTATATAAAGTTTCCACACTAAGTAGAAGAAAAATTAAAAGTTCAACCATTTACCCTAACATAGTCTATAGTCTACTTGCTATATAAACTTTTATCCTCCAATATACCAAAAGGAAAGGGGGAGGGGAAGGAAAAGTAATAACATAGACAATATATTTGTTGGAGAAAGACATATGCATTGTACTAATCTCTTTCACTTTTTAAGTTAGAAGTTCAAAATAGGCAATGTTCATGTTGTACAATGTCAACACATAGTGTCTTGTCAATGTCTCTATAGTTTTCATGAGATTACTTTTACTTCACAGACTCAATTCAAAATTTCTATTATTAAAATACAGTGTCTGGGTTATCTATTTGCAGGAATCATTATTTTTATTTAGAGTACAGTGCAAAATTCTTAAAGATTTTTATACATTTTGCCTCCAGAAAGAGACTTTGGGGTCTTCTGTGGAGACTGGAGTAACAAGGATTGGACTTGGATCACTCAGTTCACCACCTACCAAATACATCTTCAAACTCCCCAAATTCCATTAATCTCATCATCAACAAAACAACACATTATATCATAAAAAGAATTCTTCTTTCCTCTACCCATTTTTTTCTTTCCATTTCTCAGATAGAAAGTAGGCATACTGATCTGATCATCTCTTGGACTAGAGATCTGTCTAACTCCTCTGAGTCTCCATTACTATTAGACATGCCTCACCCTGTAACAGCTTGATGAAGCCAATTTCAATGTTTTCCCTGTTAGGGTGAGTTAAAAAAGAAAACACACACACACATACACACCTGACCGATAACACCTTTGAACATGAATTTTAACCACAGAAAGGACAAATGGTTAAACTAAAGGCTGATTCTTACTTATGATATGTGCAGAATTAAATATATTACTCTATTTACCTGTTAATTTAGAGCCAGGTACTAGTGGTTCATGCCTATAATCCAAGCTACTTTGGAGGCTCATATCTGAGAATTGTGATTTGAAGACAGCCCAGACAGGTAAGTCCACAAGAATCTTATCTCCAGTTAATCAGCAAAAACCAGCAAAAGGTGGAGCTGTGCAACTCAAGTGGTAGAACACCAGCCTTGAACAAAAATCTAAGGTACAGAGGCCCTGGCCATAAGTTAAAGCCCTAAGATCATGACAAATAAAAAAAAATTCTATTAATTTATAAATATATATATGTATGATTCATATTACAAACATCATCATGCCTTTCTTATGATAGGAAAATCTGACACTTAATTTCTTCATATAGTGAAGCTAATTGTTCTACTTTTGAAAAGACATGATGAAACTTAAAGTATAACAGAAAGAAAAAGTTGGGCAGCCCCTGCATTCAGGAAGATTATCTATTATTCAGCTTTAGTTCATATTCCAGTGTCTCAAGAAGATGTTACAAGGAGCACAGCAGAGCTGAGAGCTGAGAGCTATATGTGTGACCTCTATTTTGTAGGATATGCTGTTAAGAGTTGTGCTGCTTGGGGGCTGGGAAGGTGGCTCAGTGGTAGAGCGCTTGCCTTGCATGCATGAGCATGAGGCCCTGGGTTTGATTCCTCAGCACCACATAAGCAAAAAGAAAAAGAAAAAGCCAGAAGTGGTGCTGTGGCTCAAGTGGTAGAGCGCTAGCCTTGAGCTGAAGAGCTGCAGGACAGCGCCCAGGCCCAGAGTTCAGGCCCCACGACCAGACCAAAAAAAAAAAAAAAAAAAAAGAGTTGTGCTGCTTGCAATTAGACATATATTAACAAAACACAAATACAAAGAAAACTCCTTTTGGATGAGAATGTTGAAAAGGGCAACAGTCAACATTGATCAAGATGCACTATATTCATAAACTGTTCTGTTGAATGCTAACTCCTTTGTACAACTACTTAAAAATAATAAATGTATTCAAAAAAGAAAAAGAAAAGAAAGCATCTTTGTGGAACACCAGATTACTGTAGAGAAACAGCTCCTCTTTCCTTTACTCAAAAGTAAACAAGAGATCATAAAAATAGGAGGAGTTGACAATTCCCCTTCTACATCTAGAAAATGTATCTTGGCATGCAACAAAAAATGACATTTTTTAACGGTTTCATATTGAATAGCCCATATAATCTCTTCAAAAAAAGCTTTAAAAGCCAGGAAATTTAGATGTTTCAGCACCATTACTGCTAACCTTGGCACTGCACTGCTACCCATCATTTTCCTTCCTTTTAGAAAGAATGCATAATTTTGATAAGTGCTATTGCAAATTACACACTAAAAACATAATTTTTCATTATGAATGAGGCCAATGTCTCTTGACATGCTTGTCTCCAGCACAATATAGCTGCTAATCTTCAAAGAAAGTTACTAACAACTTCAGAAAATCATTCTAATCACCAATTCTTCTTCTTAAGGTTAATGATTACCACAGTTAATGACTAACTGGCTTTAGCCATTACCATCCTGACCTTTACATCACATTTTAGACTAACAAGACAATAAATAACTATTAATAATGCCCTATTGTTCAGTGACCATCCATGCTCACTGAAAACATAATTATTTTTCAGTTTATATAATCAGTCAATAGCTGTTTGCTTGTTTTCTTGAAGCTGGTGATATTTTATCATTAAAAAATATGGATAGAGGGCAAAGATGTAGAAAATTCAAGATAAGTCCTTTTGGCAATATATATATATATATATATATGAGTAAAATACATAATAACTTAGAAAATAGAATGAAAACTAAACAGTACAAGATGAAAAATAAAAGCCAAAAGCCAAGCCATCACTTCTACACTTTCATTCTCCGAAGGCACTGTTAAGTTTCTTGTGATTCTTTACAAAACAAATATTTAATGCAGATACTTCTGAATAGTTTGCATTTATTTTCCTTTAGATTTAATACTAAAGTTTCATACATTTCATATTTCTTGCAATTTTCTTTTTTTCACTTGCAATATCTTGGAGGCTATTCTGCATTAGCATGCATAAATGTATTTCACTGCATAGATATGCAACTTCACATTAATGTATTAAATATAATTTATTTAAATGGTAAATATTAAATATGATAAATATTATTAATTGGTGCAGCTCAACAATAATAATCGATAAATAGATGTATCTCACTTAAAGCTTAATAGCTGAGCATATTTATTTAATTTCATACTTACAAAGGATAGAGGCCTTTTTCATTGAATTTTGTTTCACTGGGCTCCAGAAAGCCCACACTGACTGAATCTAGTCATTGAAGACAGCATCCCTTCTTTATACCTCTGACACCAGAAGAAACTATAAAACAAGTTTCCTAACCTATAAGGTAAAAACTATTTCAATAATGCCATCATGTCACATATTTTCATTATTAATAAATGTCTAAAACTTCTCATAAGTTATTCAGAGGCATTGTTTTTGCCTGTTATTATTAGTTTTATTACAAATTAATTATATGAATAAAACCACTTAAACTATAGTAATTGGTTTAGTGTGGATCCCAACAGTCACTTGTTATCTGAATACTGGCAATGAGCAGATGTCTGGGAACTTAATACCACTGAAGTATATTCTTCTACATGTAGAAGAATATATGAAATGCATATATGACTGTGCCTTGCTTCAGTATGAGAGTAAAAAGTCAAAAATAACTCTATGCCCGAAGACAGCTTTATAAAGTTTTTCTCACAACAGAAAAACATATCTCATCAACAATGTTGAGCAACAGATGGACTTTTCTTTATGCTCTAACTGGAAAATCTTCAAATTCTCATTGAACATAGCAAATCTGAACCATCATCCAGAAGAATCTTCAGTCTTAGAAAAGGCATGAGATGATATGCAAATCTTCTCAGGCCCTGTGTAAAAACCCCTGGATTTCCAAAGGACTTAGTCAGAATCTGTATTAATGATCTAAGAGATTCCAAAGAACTATAAGCACAAATCAGCTCAGCAAGTAGACAACAGATCACCATGTCAATAAAATATGCTCAGAAAAAAAATTCAAAGTTTTACTGTATGATCAAAGCAACTGTTAAAGCTTAAATAAGAAAGCTTTCCCAAAACTGGCACATGAAATTCCCCTTTGAAAACTAGCCATACACATTACAGAAGAGCATTTAATTCTAGAAATAAAAGTGGCATTTTGTTGCTTTCTCATTATTTTAATCTTAAATCTGCCTCAGCAGATTTTCTGTGGTAGTAATTTTAGTATTTAAGTATGTAGTATGGCTCTTCAAAGACTGCCTGCTAGTGACCTGCTATTTTAATTTAAATCTTCAATTCATACTTTTATATTTATTGAAATAGCACCTCTCTGCTCAGTCTTTTTATCTAGAATTCTCTACCTATACATGGTTCCTTCCATAACTCAATACTTACAAAGAAAGAAAATCCTGTCCCTCATAGTTTCCTTATCCCTGCCTGTGTAAGTCAATATGTGACTGCTGATCGACAATAATCTGAATTCTTCATCAGGACATACTATATAAATATAGATATATAGATATATATGATCATACTATAGATAGATAGATAGATAGATATTATCTTTATGATGTTTCTAAGTAATAAACTGAATTCTAACAGAAAATTCAAGTTATAATGACCTAATTTCCCAAACAGGTCTATTAACCCTGTAATATTGATGAATATCACACTCCAATTTAATTATATTCCAATGAAGCTATAATACATTAATTTTTAATGTATTATATAACAATTTAAGTAATTTTGTAAAATATACTTTCCACGTAAGGATGAGATCATGATTGAAAAAGATAAAAGGACAAAGGCAAATCCTACCATGTGTTCTTTAACTGAGCTGTCAGAGGCATGATGCCCTTCAGAATATCCTCGAGTGTTTAAGTTAATGTTTGCTCTTCTTGAACTGGATATATATATATATGCTCCTGCATCACATCCAATGGCTATATGAAACTGTGCAATCTATAAACTAAATTTGTTTTATATACATGACTATTAAGTTAGAAATAATTTTGTATGGATTTAGCAAATGTAGAAAGGGTGCGTACAACTTAATGGGAAGGAGTCTTAGTAATATCATGATTAGAGATTAGTCAGTGTTGGAAAAAAGTGAACAGATAAATAGATAGCATAATACATATTTATGATTCATTCTTTGACATACTGGTGACTTTTTTCAAATCTTAAAGAACATTAAGACAGAATATAATCATAGAACAATACACTCATTCAAATATAGAAGAAATGAAAGGTTTATCATGAAGAATATTTTAGTTTATATACACCCCATAAAATGGATTTTATAATTTGGTTGTTCCTATTTTTTCTTGTTTTCTTATAAAATCATAAATCTAGAAACTAATATGATTATTAATGTTTGTTCATTAGTTCCTACATGTCTGCAGGTTGAAATGTTCATAAAAAAGAAAGAAAAGGTCTCAGGGTTTTTGTTTTTAACATAATACAATTAATTATTTTAATTCATTAGCCATATGTTTTCCTAAAACTCGATTTCAGCAGTCCTTCAGACTTGTGTTTATGGAGAGTCTGACATAGCTCACAACAAAATTTATGTGTACATCCTAGATTTCAACAAAGGCAGAATATCACTTACATGAGATATGTTTATTTTTACATGCTTCATTGCTTTCAACTGGCTAAGAATGAGATAGTAGGATATTTAAATCCAAAATGTACATTTTTCCAAGCTTCTTATAAATAATATATCACTTTTTTCCTAGTCTCTAACAAGGCATACTTAGACAAATCACTTAGGAGAAGTGAGCTTTAAATACTTTACTACATTTAGCAAAATGATTATCAGGAACCTAAAACATGTTTTGTGTAAGTGAGAAGGGGGTGGATGGAACCTAAAACATGTAAGGTAAGTGAGAAGGGGGTGGATGGATGAAGAAGGAAGTGGTGAACAGATGAAGAATACAATCATAATAAATGTACATGTGTAAACAAGGAAGTGGGAAACCTGATGTGACTGAGTAGGTGGGTGAGTGAAAGGGGTAACTCTGCTCAAGATGCACTGCACACATAAATGGGCATGTTAAAACTTAAGCCTCCCTGGTGCAACCATTTGTAGATTTAAAAATAAATGTTAAAAATACATTAGTTCAAATATAATCCAACCTTATCTGGTAGGTGGGGAAAGTGGGAAGTAATACAAGTTGAGAATTCCTTTCCTGAAATGCTTGGAACCAGGAATACTTCAGATTTAAGTGTTTTGTAGTTGAAATTATCCCTAATCCAACAATCCAACATCTGAAATACTACAAAATCCAACACTGAACAGTTTCAAAATTTGAGGCATTTGGATTTTGAATTAAGGAATTAAGTATACTTAACCTATACCAAAAAACTCAGTGCTATCATACTGGTAAAGTGAGAAACTAAAAACAAGTGTTTACCATAAAACTTAGAATAGTTGATTCTAAAAATAGTCCAGGATTGCCTTCAAGTAAACCCCTTAACCTTTTTAGGCTCATCTTCTCTACTACAATTTATACCTCTGGATTCTAGCCTTCCCAGTACAAGAGTCTCTGACTCTGGTCTGGAAGAAAAAGCCATCCATCTGTCCCTATCTCATGTAAATAGTGTATGTGATTGTTTTCGGCACCTTTACCACTGTTGCATTGCAAGTTCTCAAAAACAATTAGTTAACAAACAGAAACATTTCAGACACAACAGGAAAATTGGAATTCGAAGAGGTTCTGTTTCTGTCTATTGAATTTCTCTAAATGGGCAAATGTCTTCTTATGTTAAGTTCACCAAAGAATAGACTGAGCACATCAAGTCACTAGAAAAGGTTCAAGATCACCAAGCCTCAAAACAGATTAAGACCTAGAATGAAGCCAACTTGGCAAATCATAATCAAGACCATGTTCATTGGAAATATGAGCCTGCACTACTATTACCCCAAGCCTGAAGCACATCTCAGTCAGGAACGCTCAGGAAAGCCTACTCTCCTGGCTAATTTGCATATATCTCATCTCCAGACAGGCTCAGAACTTCCTTGGAAGCCAGGATTATTGTCTAATTTACATTTACATCCCCTGCTATGCCTAACACATGTAGACATTCATTTAATATTGGGAAAATTCATTAAGTGTGATGCCTTCAAAAGAAAAATAATACTTATCTTGGCATTTGAACAAAACATCAGCTAAGTTCAAGTCAAAATATTTGCTATTAGGCAAAAGTTTGGTTTTTGCTTTACTTTGTTTTCATTTTGTTAAGATTATACATGCACATGACTTGAATTAACAAATAACCTCAAAAGATTTGCCTTAAAAAATGGACTAATCTTCCTCCATTCCTACTCTCTGTTCCCCTTGCTAGAAGTAACCAGTCAGTTCCTTCATGATTACTTGAGAATTTATTCCCATGTTGCTAAACCATCCTTCTATTGCTATTTCAAATTTTTATTATTTGACTTCTGATACATAAAAATAAGGAATGAACTCTATTTCCTCCACCTAGGTTCCACATATGTATGTACAATTTTTCTCACCCTGTTTTATAATTTGGGTGAGACTCTTATCCAGTGTTTATATAAAAACAGTTCAGAGCTGAAGAGTAAACTATTATTTCTTCTTTCTACTATAATTTTGTTACAAGAAATATTTTAAAGTCTGTTGTTGCTTTGTGTTCTCCTTGCTTAGTTTCTAACTCTGTAATAGGAAGTTAACAACAAATTCTTCATTAGACACCATTTTAAAAGTTTTTCTGTGTATTTTAATTGTATCCTTAGGTACTTTAGGAGCAATAAAAATATTTTAGTTGTTTTCTACAGTGATTAAGTTACCAACTTTTTTACTATTCAGATGTTATACTTGAGTCACAAACTGAGAGGGGTTTTATATAGGTAATAGATATTTCAAATGTTACAAACTTTACACTGCAGATGTCACTTAAAAGTGATATGATGACTATGAACTGAACTGCATCTCCTCTAAATTAATATGTTGAGTCCATAACTCCCCAGTGTAACTATATGAAGATAGGATCTGTAAAAAGCAATAAGGTGGCTGAGATCTGTGGATGGCAATTCAAAGCCAACCGTGGCAGGAAAGTCCGTGTGACTCATCTCCAATTAACCACCAGAAAACTGAAAGTGGTGCTGTGGGTCAAGTGGTAGAGCGCTTGCCTTGAACCGAAGAGCTCAGGGACAGTGCCCATGCCCAGAGTTCAAATGCCACAACAACGAAGTCATAGGGGGATAGGAATGTGGTTTAGTGGTAGAGTGCTTACTTAGCAAGCATGAAGCCCTGGGTTTGATTCCTCAGTACCACATAAACAGAAAAATGCATAAGTGGTGCTGTGGCTCAAGTGATAGAGTGTTAACCTTAGAAGCTCAGGGACAGTGCCCAGGCCCAAGTTCAAGCCCCAGGACTGGCAAAAAAAAAAAAAAAAGGAGGTCATAGGATGAACGTAGGATGAAGCCGTAACCAATAGGACTTACTGTTGTTTAAATTCTCTCTGCCATGTGAGACAGAATGAGAAGTCAGCCATCTGAAAGCCAGGATGAGGGTCCTCACCAGACCTTGATCTGGACTCTATTCTCCAGAAGTGTGCTTTCATTGGTTAGACACTGAGACCATGGTATTTTGTTGTAAGATCCTCAGCAGACTAATATAGAACATGAACTCAGAATAACTTTTTTCCTCTCTCTATCATATGTTGGACAAAAACTAAATAGCAACAAAATAACTGTTAAGAATAAAATAATTTGAGATTTTTTTTTAAGAAAATGAACCAAATTTTTTCACTTTACCACTCATTAAAGAAATTTTGTAGTAAATAAAAAACCTGAGTTAGAGTTAGAAAACCTGGGCTCTAGGCAGGCTCACATCCTTCTCATCTACATAGTCTTGGTCAAATCATTTAACCTTTCAATTTCCTCACATATAATCAAGGAAATGAAGGTAAATAATCCTAGCCACTCTGAGATCTTATCTAGATGCTAAGAAAACTAGTAAACAGAATACTCTTACCCAAGGTATGTTCCTTTTTTTTTTTTGGTGGGTCATGGGGTTTGAACTCTGAGTGCTGTCCCTCATCTCTTCTGCTCAATGCTAGCGCTCTACCACTTGAGTCTCAGCACTACTTCCAGTTTTCTGGTGGTTTATATGAGGTAAGATTCTCACAGACTTTCCTGCCCAGGTTGGTTTTGAACCACAAACCTCAGATCTCAGCCTCCTGAGTAGCTAGGATTACAGCATGAGCCACTAGCGCCCTGCCAGAGTATGTTCTTGAAGTGCCATCTCACAAAGAATTTAAAAGAAAATCTACAGTATTTTCACAATAAAAAAAGAAAGAAAGAAAAAGAAAATCTAATAATTAGATCCCAGTAACCAATAAAGTAATTCAACATAATACAAATTGTGATGTGCTGTATCCAGAGCTGAAATATATGTAAGGTAGTTCATATGCCATAATAAAAACAATTACACAATTTCCCTTCAAATAACATGCTTCTGTGATTCAAAGCAATGTCTTTGCTGCTATCAGCCATTTTCACAACAAAATTTGAATTATGGAAAAGCAAGCATAAAAACCACTGTTTTTCAAACAGTGAGAATCAGGAATTGAAGAGACTTGATCCAGGAAGTCATGTACAAACAAGTATGTCACAATCCATCAAAAATACCTAACAATACAGACTACAAGGCAGTGGTATGTGGCTAGCATCCATAGTGTCTTCAGTCCAATATCCAGAACAAAAAAATTTAAAGGTCTGAGCGCTTTTCTAGCCTATAATCCCAGCTATTCTGATAGCTGAAATATGAAAGATCAAGGTTCAAACTAGCTCAGAATCAGGAAAAAGAAACACAAAGACAAAAACAAAGAAGAAAGAGAGAGAGAAGTTAAAGCTCATGAGACTCCCCCACCCACAGTTCAAGCAATAGCTGGACATGGTGGTGTGCAATTCACAATCTTAGCCATGCAGGAAGCATAAAAATATAGGGTTGAAGTCCAGGAAAGCCTAGGCAAAAAGCAAAGATCTTATTCAAAAAATAGTGAAAGCAAGCTGGGAGCATGGCTCAAGGCATGGAACAAGCATCAAGCCCTGAGTTCAAACCCCTTACTATGCAGAGGAAGGGAGGAAAGGATGATTTATTGGAGCTGGCGTGCTGCAGCCTACTATCAAGCCAACAGTTTCTTTTGGAAACTCTTATTTCTCCTCAAGTTGAAAGAGTAAACATCATTACGCTGCAAAATCTTCACAGCAGACGTCCAAATGTTAATATTAGTAGGGCAATATGAGCCTGTTTCATGGATCTTGTAGAGTGAAGATAAAGCTGATGGGTAGAAAATTGAACAGAGCCCCAAGTGCCAGTGACTCATGCCTGAAATCCTAGCTACACAGGAGGCTGAGACCTGGAGGCTCAAGATTCAAAGCTAGCTCCTATGCAGAAAAGTCTAAGAGATCCATCTCCAATTAACCAGCAAAATGCTGGACTGGAGGTATGGCTCTAGTAGCAGAGTACCTGCCATTAGCAAGTAGAAAAATAAGCACATGCTCCAAAACCAAGAAAAAAAAAAAAAAAAAAGATAAAAGCAATGACTGCGAGATTGAGGGTTTAAGTGTTGACAAAAATTATTGGCCAGATTAAAAATTACCACAAGCAGTGCCCAGAAAAATCACATTACTATATATAGTAGCTATAGTATAAGTCTAAAAATCAAGGGCTGGGAATGTGGCTTAGTGGTAGAGTGCTTGCCTAGCATGCATGAAGCCCTGGGTTTCATTCCTTAGTACCATATAAAAAGAAAAAGCGGGAAGTGGTGCTGTGGCTCAAATGGTAGAGTACTAGCCTTGAAGAAGCTCAGGGATCAAGCCTCAGGACTGGCAAGAAGGAAGGAAGGAAGGAAGGAAGGAAGGAAGGAAGGAAGGAAGGAAGGAAGGAAGGAAGGAAGGAAGGAAGGAAGGAAGGAAGGAAGGAAGGAAAAGGAATCAATTTACAAGGGCCAGGAATGGTGGCACATACCTATAATCCCATCTACCCAGGAAGCAAATATTAGGAAGACAGAGGGTTGATGCCAGAGCAGGCAAAAAGTCAGCAAGACTCTATTTCAACAAGCAAGCCAGGTAGTAGTTTACACCCATATAATCCCAGCAAATGCAGTATGCTAAAATAGGAGGATCACAGTCTGAGGTCAGCCCTTGGTAAAAATTTTAAGATTTTATCCAAAAGCTAAAGAAAAAAAAAAAAAAAAAAGACATGGCTCAAATCTAGCAAGTGCGAAGTTCTGCATTCAAACCCCTAGTACTGCAAAAAAAAAAAAAACTGATAGAGAAACTATGAAGAAAATCCAGCTATTAAAGAAGTTTTAAAAACTAAATAATTGGCAGTCTCTTCTAGTAGAATTGGAGAAATGGCAGAAAGAAAGTAAAGGACATAGCTTAGCCATACCAGGCAAATAATATTTCGAAGCAGCAAGGCAGACAGTGGATTCCAACATACCCATATTTCTCCCAGACTCACAAAACCAGAGAAACTTTTACAAAAAGTTCTTGGAATTGCTAGTACTATTCTGGAACTCAAAAACCTTAATTTTGTGCATGGAAATTTAAGCAAGAGGACACAGTGGGCAGTAGATGGCACCAAACCACAGCCAGAACCAGAACAACTCTGATTCTCAGCTCAGCCGGCAGAACTGCCAACAAGTTTGCTCTAGTCATAATTGCCAATAACAGAATTACACAGAATTGGATTTTACATAGGAAATAAAAAAAATCTAGGCTCGCTTTATTATCCTGGGATGATGTCTTATGTATCTGCTAAAGTATAACTGTCACATCATAGTTATACCAACAATTTAAAAAAAAACAAAACTAGAAGGAAAGATAACAAAGTGAAGTATGAACTACATAATATTAATTTAGGAACTTAGGTTAGGAATTTTTCCTAGAAGACAACAGGAAAGGATTAGTTGTAACATGAAACAAAAGTAAACACCAAACTAATAGTCTGAGAAAAAATGGCTAGGAGAAGGTAGAGAAAGATATATAAATTCCTTAAAGAATAATTAAATTGGGGCCAGGAAGGTAACTCAGTGGAAGAGTGCTGGCCTTGCATGCATGAAGCCCTGGGTTCGATTCCTCAGTACCACATAAGCAGAAAAAAAGCTGGAAGTGGCACTGTGGCTCAAGTGGTAGGGTGCTAGCCTTAAGATGAAGAGAGCTGAGGGACAGAGCCCAGGCCCAGAGTTCAGGACCCACGACTGACCAAAAAAAAATAAAATAAAAAGAAGAAGAAGAAGCCGGGCGCTGGTGGCTCACGCCTGTAATCCTAGCTACTCAGGAGGCTGAGATCTAAGGATCGCGGTTCAAAGCCAGCCCGGGCAGGAGAGACCATGAGACTCCTATCTCCAATAAACCACCAGAAAACCGGAAGTGGCGCTGTAGCTCAAGTGGTAGAGCGCTCGCCTTGAGCTGAAGAGCTGAGGGACAGCGCCCAGGCCCAGAGTTCAAGCCCCACGGCCGACAAAAAAAAAAAAAGAATAAGAAGAATTAAAATAAAATTTCAAAAGCTAAGGAAAGATGAAAAGGTCCAAGAATGAAAAGACTAACAGGATAAATAAGGGAAAAAAATTATACCATGACATAGTATGATTAAATTTTAGATCAAAATGAAAAGGATTATGCTTAAAGCTTTCACAAAGTACATAAACTTTGGGGAAAGAATGTAATACAATATAATAACACTTTTAAGTGTAGAAGTAAACAACTTCAAATTTATATCATGCCAAATTATATCTCAAACTTGAGGGAAGACAGAAATTCCTCAGGTCTACAAGGCCACAAATTGGGTCCCAGGTACCCAAATTGAAAACATTCTTTCAAAACAAGTTAATACCACATGGTATTTGCAGGTGTGAGGTACCATGGTGAAATTCCTCTGAACAATTAACAAAAAGAACATCAGGAAAACTAAGAAAAGTGTAGACTGGACTGTGGGTAATAATGGGATGAAGTGGACTAAAGAAGGAGAAGGACGGCCAATATAGTCATAATAATACTTGTATATGTGTACAATGAGACTGGTTAAGAAATGGAGGGAAGAAGAGAGAAATGAGGTGGGTCAGTCTGATTAAGTTGTATTGTCTCCATAAGTAAACACATTAAATGAAATATCACTGTCCAACTAATTGATACTAATAAAGTAAAGCAGGGAAAAGAGTTTTTAAAGAGTATTCAAGTTAAATAAATGTAAATAGTCAGGGGGCTCTATGGGTTATCAAATAGTTCACCTGTTATGTGTGACACTCAAACTAAACACAAAGAAAAAAGGAAAGGGAGAAAAAATAACTGAAAACTAAAATTCTACTCTTTACTAATAAACAATAAGGAAATAGTAACAAACCAAAAAATTCCAAGCAGGAAATTAACAAGGTTTAATATTCACAACCTTTTCCCAAAATTCATCAGATAGGGGTGGGGTAGAAATATAGACCATAAAAAAGCAGAATACAGAATTTAAAGGAAGTGTGAAATGTTAATTATCTATTTTTAACTATTTTAGATATGAGGGTAATAATTTAAAAACCTAAATTAAAACAGTAAAGTTCCCATAATATGCCAAAATTCAAAAGAAGAAATATATTGACTATAAAACAATTTATAAAATAATTAGGAGTGGTAGTTAAAGCATCCCTTAAAAGGCTCCTGGACTCTCATAGTTTTACAATTGTTTTTTATTATTATTATTTGTTATTTTATTTTGTTTGTTGTGTCAGTACTAGGGCTTGAACTCGGGGCCTGAGTGCTGTCCTTCAGCTTTTATGCTTAAGACTGGAGCTCTACCAAATAAGCACAGCACCACTCCTGGCTTTTTGGGTATCTAAAAGTAGACAAAAGTCTCATGGACATTCTATCCTGGGCTGCCTTTAGACTACAATCCTCAGATTTTACCCTCCTGAATAGCTAGGACTACAGACATAGGCCACTCATACCTAGTTCAATTGAGTTTTCATGAAATATTGAGAACTATTAGTAGCTTCTAATACAATCTGAACTAGGAAATTAGAAGGAAACAGTCCAGATTATTTTAAAAGATTAACAGAATCTTGATTCCAACACCAGATTAAACATAAGGAAAGAAAATATAGATCCACTTCACTTATGAATTAGATGTGTGGGAATAAAATACAAATAAAGTGGCCACCAAAGAAAATATTAGCTAAATTAATCCATGATGATTTTAAAAGATAATTGCTATGAGAGATGCTGAACTACTCAGATAGTTCAATGTCATCATGATTGGCTAGATCAATTTTAAAAAGTGATGTTAATTATTTTCTTACTTTTGTTTTTGGTTCTGTTTAGGCAGCTTATTCTAAACTATAATATCTCAAATGTTGCTAATACATAAACAAATTACATTTATTAAAATGTTAATACTGTTTCAGTGGACGGGACCTGAGCCCTTGTATTTCTAACAAACATCCCTTATTTTTTTTAATTATCTATTAACTTTTATATTTATTTTTTAATTGACACATAACAATTGTACATAGTTATGGTACACAATTTAATTATCTCAATACATGAATACAAGGAACAGATAAGGGTAACTGGCATATCCATCACCTCAAACATATAATTTCCTTGTGTTAGGAAAACTCAAAATTCTACTAGATATTTTGGAGCATTCAATTAATTTCTATCAAATATAATTATCCTACTATGCTACATACATTCGAAGTTATTCTTTCTTAAGCAGCCACATCACTGTACCTGTTAAACCATCTTCTCTCTATCCTTCCACTACCCTAGTTTCACCATGCCCAACCTCTGGAAGCTACTCTTCTATCTCTGAGATGAATTTTTTTATTTGCCACATATAAGTGGAACATGAATGTTTCTCATTCTGTAGCTCACTACATTTAACACAATGTCCTTCACACTCATATATATTACCACATATGAAAATTTTCACTCTTTTTTATAGCTGAGTAGCTTTTCATTCTGTGTGTGTGTGTGTGTGTGTGCGTGCATGTATGTTTTCTTTATTTCACCTGATGATGGACATCTAGGTTGATTTCGTATCCTAGCTAATGTGACTTGTGGCCCAAACATGGGAATACAGATATCTCTCAACATAATCATTTCTTTTCCTTTGTCTCTATAATTATTGGTAATGGGGAACTTCTGTTTCCAGATTTTAGAAAAGCTTCCTACTAGTTTCTATGAATGGTTATACTAATTAACATTGTAACAACTGAATGCTGTTACTCCTAAAATCACACTGAGTAGCAAAGTTCAAGACTGTAAGTTAAGTTAACCTTTACAGAAGGCAATATAAATCTTTAGGTACCTAAGATTTTAAAATAGTTCTCATAACGGATACAGGTGGACCCATTGCAACAATGAGAAGTACAAGTGGTTATGTCGAAAATGAACTTTACAACTTTGGGGGGGGGGGGGGCGGGGAGGATTGGGTGGGGGGGTTTGGGTCGGGGGGGTGGGGGAAGGATGGGAAGGGATGGGAAGGGGAAACAAAGGAGGAGGCAACAATGCTTGATAAGAAATGTACTCATTATCTTGCCCATGTAATTGTAACCCCTCTGTACAGTATTTTCACAATAAAAAAATAAAAAATAAATAAATAAAAATAAATAGTTCTCATACATTACAAAATCTTTAGTGGATGCTTGAAACTTCAGCTATACTTTAACAACATATACAGAACTATAATAAAATTAACTTACAAATAAATTTAGCAATGACTAATAATAATGTATAATAAATATAATAATGTTATAATACAAGTTACATGAATATCTTGCTATGCAAGCCCTCCCTTATCTCTGTCAATCTATAGGATAAAGTGCTGTAAACCCATGGGCACTTGTGATGTGTCATTAGACTGACTACCAGAGTAGATCCTCAACAAGATTGCTACACATAACTAACAAGCAAGTAATAGCTCAGCTAGTGGGAACAGTCAAGAAATGCCAGGGAGGAAATGAACCATGTGACAGGTGCAAAGAAAGAAACAGTACAATTTCATCAGAAAGGCAATTTATAACTTACTTCTTGGAACTTTCTAGGGAAAGTTACATTTCATGGCAACTCAAACCAGAGAAAATGAAATTCCAGATAGGTATACTACTTGTTTGTTATTTGTCCTTAATGTTTCTCTTACTCAGCATGAACTAATTCCAAGCCTTTCACATTCCTGAATTTTAAAACATGAGAGAAGAGTGAGTATAGTACAGTTAGGACAGTTTTGGGGGTTTTTTTTGGTCAGGCGTGGGGCTTGAACTCTGGGGCTGAGCGCTGTCCCTCAGCTCTTCAGCTCAATGCTAGCAATCTACCACTTGAGCTACAGGGCCACTTCTGGTTTTCTGGTGGTTTACTGGAGTTTAGAGTTTCACGGACTTTCTAGCCTGGGCTGGCTTTGAACCGCGATCTTCAGATCTCAGACTCCTGAGTAGCTAGGACTATAGGGGTGAGCCACTGGCGCCCAGCCTTTTCATAATTCTTTTTTTTTTATTGTGAAAATACTGTACAGAGGGGTTACAATTACATAGGCAAGATAATGAGTACATTTCTTATGAAGCATTGTAGCCTCCTCCTTTGTTTCCCCTTCCCATCCCTTCACATCCTCCCCCCGCCCCCCCAACCAATCCTCCACGCTTCCCCTCCCCCCGCACCAAAGTTGTAAAGTTCATTTTCGACATAACGACTTTCATAACTCTTAAATAGCCCAAATTTACTTAAAAATCTCACACTTTAGCTTTAGCTAAGGAGCAATTACTAGCAGAAACTGCACTGCTAATTTTAAATTTTGAAAATGAAGTATAACTTTAATACCTAATGGTTAGGAAAATGTAGATTAATTCTTCTATCACTAATTCCAAAATAAATTAGCTGCAATTAAAAAATTATTCAAACAAGCAGTCTTTTAACTAGTAAAGCTATTTTAGATATTAGTTTAAAAATGTTTTAAACTAGCCTAATATATTCTAGTAACAGGTATCAATTAATATCATTTAGATAATCATTAAAATTTTACCTGGCAATAATACCATATAATAAGAAAAAAATAAAGTTAAAAAGAACTAAGGCGTTTACCAATATCTATCTAGGTGACATTGTTACATAATGTAAACAAAGATTTAAAAGTGTTCACATCTGGACATTCAAAGCTTCTCTAAAAAACCTTGGATAATGTGCACTACATCTTGTTTTTCTTAGTTGGAATAGGTTAAATGTTTGTTAAAGAACAGTTCCAAATGCCACTTTGAAAATAACTTTAAGTTTGGGAATGCTATTTTCTAAAATGTTTTTCTTTTCTATTGTTTCAATTTCTAAATTTATACAAGCAATTCTAAATTACAATATATTCCTGAATATTTCCCTCCCCCACGGTATAACCCCTGCTTTCACTGTATTTGATGTTGGTATACTTTGTGGAGGGGAAGGGAAAAAACAAATCATTTAAACAGGGATACAGGTGGACTCATTGTAACAAGAAGATGTACAAGACGTTATGTCGAAAAAAAAATTTTACAACTGGGGGGAGGGGTAGATGAGAAGGGATGGGAAGAGGAAACAAAGGAGAAGACAACAATGCTTGATAAGAAATGTACTCATTACCTTGCCCATGTAATTGTAACTCCTCTGTATGGTATTTTGACAATTTAAAAAAAAAAAAAGAAAATCTAACATTTTTTAAACAGTTATTACTATGCACAGAACTCTTTAAATGTAGCAAAGATCACTTAAAGTATAACAATATAGCAGAATTCTTCAAATACAGCAATATTTCTTGGAACACAGTTATAACATAGACCAGATTATTACCACTGAACTAAAACTGCAAAAAATTATGGAGTAGGCTGAAAGTAGAGGAAATGAGATCCTTAAATTTATAGAGAGATTAACAAATTAAGGGGGTTGGAAATTCTTTATTACATAAACTTTCAAAATTCAAGATGCATATTATTATAAGCAGGGTTACTTAATCCTATTCCTCCTAGCCATTTGTAAAATAGCCTTGGCAAAATTAGCTTTTAATTTCTGTAAAATGGATTACCTTCCTTTTATTCAACAAATATTTTTTGCCTACTCGGGGGCAGGCACTGTGCTAAATAAGACTAGCAACTCACCACAGTACTGAGCAATCTAAAACAAAAGACCAATGATATATAGGCAAGTGGGAGATGAATGAATAGACAAAGTAGACACCATGAAGCAAATAAAGCAAACTTGGAGTTTTTTTTTTAATGACTATGAATGCTCTGAGGCAGGATTACATTAGAGAAGACCTTGCAGCATTAACACCAGAGTTGGGATTTGTCCCTAGTCTGCTCAGTGATAAGAGTACCTCTCTACCATGATCAAGGCCTGAGTTTGATGGCTAGCACCATAAGAAAAATCAAGAACAAAATAAAAATCAAAAAGTCAACTTGAATTTACCCATAATAATAATAAACAAAGATGGTATATACCATTAAATGCCAAAAATTATTCCCAAATAATTTCGATCCTTAGTTTGATAATTGTAAGAAACTAAGGTAGCTAATTTATCATGTGTCCCAAGCATGTTTTACCCTCTAATAGGGTTAATAATAATTTTAAAAAACTGAAGTTTACCAATAAGCAGTCAAAACAGAGAGAGAGAATAAAGAGAAACTAAGGCCTTGGATAATCCATACACTAAATCAACTTATGAATAAATTAAAAGCAAGTGACATTTCTACTTTGATATCATTCCAAAGAGGTGATAATTTTAATGGAAAGTAATACAATGTACAAACACACACACACACAAAAAAAATACCTGTTTGTATACCATGTTTTCTATACTTTACCTGTCACTTGCCCTTTCTTGCTTTCAAAGCATTTTATCTCAAAATATAAGATTAAAAATAAAATCTCTAACTATGAAATAGTTCTGGTTCAACATTATCAGTAAAGACCCAGAACTTTTTCTTATATAAATTTTCATACCTTGCTTCTGAGATGCATCAGCTACTTCACACACTATGAAACACCTGATTCTTCACTACTACCCTGATAAACTCTTCAGTTAGAACTTCTATCCAACTAAGAAGGCAGAACTCAAACTCTCAAAAAAAAAAAAAAAAAGCAGGGTTGGGAAAAAGCTTTTTTTAAGATAAATATTTCTCAAAGAGACTAATATTAGCTACTACTTGCTATATCTTTTATATGAATTTTTAGTTAAAGGACTTTAAAACTAACTGTATAAATTAAGTTGCTTTGAAATGTATAACTTAAGGGAGGTGAGGTTTTACAAATACTCTCAGGTTTTTTCAGCTAAGCCTACAGTAAATCCACAGTGGGGGGGAAAAGTCACAAAAATGTATTTAATACAAGTTTTGTGTGCTAGGAATGTGGCTTAGTGGTAGAGTGTCTGCCTAGCAAACGTGAAGCTTTGGGTTCAATTCCTTGGTACCACATAAACAGAAAAAGCCAGAAGTGGTGCTATGGCTCAAGTGGTAGAGGGTTAGCCTTGAGCAAAAAGAAGCTCACGGACAGTGCCCAGGCCTCGAATTCAAGCCCCAGGACTGGCAAAAAAAAAAAAAAAAAAGGAACTAGTTTTGTGTGACACAGGAGTCTTCTTAGGGAAATGAAAACCCAAAGACACACAACTTAACATCAATATAGTTAACTATCTAAAACAATGTTATTGTATGAAGATTCCCTCCACAACTTTTGTTGAAATTTAATTTCCATTATGCAAGTATCAGAAGTAGAACATTTAAGAGATGACTAAGATTCATGCCATTATTAAAAAGTAGTAGGTAGTTATCAGAAGGGAGGGTTTGTCAAAGTTTGTTCCTTTCTGGTCCATCTCATGCAGTCACTTGCCATCCTACCACATTGTGATGGAGCACAAAGACCCACACCAGATAGTAGCACCATGCTCTTGGACTTCCCACCTCCAGGATCATGAGTCAAATACCCTTCTATTGTTTAAAACTTACACAGTCTGTGGTATTATGTTGTAGCAGAAAGTGGTCAAATACCAAATTATAAAAATGCAACAAAAGAAAGAGGTTTGGCATGAGATAAGTAGAAAAAGAAATGACTAAGAAGGTGTAGTTTTCAAAAGGTTTGTTTGTACAGATGACTCAGCCCCAATTCCCATCCTTATATATATAACCTTATATTATATTTTCCTTCTGTTTTAGGGGAACACACATCACATGGGAATTTAATTTCCTGTTTTTAAAAAGCAGGAAGATCAGAATGATCTTGCACTTGCTCTTTTTCTAACAACTTTAACTCAAAACTGGTTAGGTCAAAGGAACATATCTTGAGGGTCGTATGTTCTTAATCTATTCACTCTTTCCTTATACTGCACTACTTTCAGGCTTAATTCAGAGAGATTTATAGTCAAAGCACAAGTATTGAGATGATTAGCTCTTGAGATAATCCAAGAAGGATATAGTGTGTGTGTGTGTGTGTGTGTGTGTGTGTGTGTGTGTGTGTGTGTGTGTGTGTGTGTGTGTGTGTGTGTGTGTGTGTGTGTGTGTGTGTGTGTGTGTGTGTGTGTGTGTGTGTGTGTGATGGGAAAACTGTATTCAATGGTTAATTCCATCTTAGCAATTTGGGGGTCAAGCTCACATCTGTAATTCCAGCTACGGAGAAGATGTAGCTGGCCTCAGCAGAAGTATGAGACCTTATCTGGAAAAAAAAAAAAAAATTTAAAGCAAAAAGAGCTGAGGGCATGGTTTTCGTAGTAAAGCACTTGCCTACAAGTAGGAGGCCCTGAGTTCAAATTCCAGTATCATGGGAGGGAAAAAGAAGAGAGAGAAAGATGAAGAGAAGGAGAGGGTGAAGGGAGGAATAAGAATTAAGGAAAAAGAAGAGGAGAAGGAAAGAAAAAAGGAAAGACAAGGGAAGGGGAGAGGAAAGAAAAAAGAATTTCTAAAGCCAAAAGGTCTCCTCAATAATTTAGAACTAAGCTTTCAAACATATATAGTAGCCAGGCATTGGTGGCTCATACCTACTCAGGAGGCTGAGATCTAAGGATTGCAGTTCAAAGCCAGCCAGAGCAGCAAAGTCCAGAAGACTCATCTCCCATTAACCACTAGAAATCCAGGAGTGGAGCTGTGGCTCAACGTGGTAGAGCACTAACCTTGAGCAAAAAGAATACAGTGACAGCAAGCAGGATCTGAGTTCAAGCCCCACTACTGACCAAAAAAAAAAAAAAAAAAAGTATATTAAAGGTCACTAGAAAAGTTAAAGATGTCCATGCAAGGGAACAAAAAAACCTTTAAGGAACAAAGAAAGGGATACCACAGGAAGATTTGCATGCTAAGTAAACAGTAAGTGCTCAGAACCTTAAATACTGAATGACTCTCAATGTCTAGTGATACCCTACAAAAAAACGTGATAGTATTCTAAACAGATTGTAGGAGACACTACATTAGCGTAGGCATTTGCTTGAGCAAATGTTACTGTCTTCCTACAATTGCAAATGCAACTTTTAATAGACAGTAAAATGAAAGAAGAGCCTAAGTTTGATTTTTATTTCTTGAGATTGGTTTTTAAAATTTTTCTAAGAACTCTAGGTAAGACCAAAGAAACAGAGTATATACTAGTCATAATCTTTCAGAATTAATACCACTTAAGTTTTTTTTCCCTAAGAATGAAGTTTTTATAGAGTTAATGTTAACATTAAAAATCTATATAATATTAAATTATTTCTCCCATTTTCCTTAACATAATAAGAAAATAACATAAAATACTAATAGATTACTGTGATTTACCCTCAATAGTCTTATTAATTTATAGTAACATCCATCTCTTCTCATTTTTCTCTTTCTCCAACTCCCTCAGGCCCAACATTATATACATGGTGTAGCTCCATTCCAAAAATAATATCAAACACATCAGTGGAAATGATTAAAGACTTGATGAAAAATGACATTAAAAAACAGCAGAAGAAAACTTAACTAATGAAAATTAGTGCCTTTAACCTAAGAAAAATATGAAATCAGAATACCTGATGTGTAACCGTCAATGAAAAGCTAAAATAGGGCTGGGAAGGTGGCTCAGTGGTAGAGCCCTTGCCTTGCATGCATGAGGCCCTGGGTTCGATTCCCCAGCACCACATAAGCAAAAAGAAAAAAAAAAGCTGGAAGTGGCGCTGTGGCTCAAGTGGTAGAGTGCTAGCCTTGAGTTGCAGAGCTGAGGGACAGCACCCAGGCCCAGAATTCAGGCCCCACGACTGGACCCAAAAAAAAAAAAAAAAAAGAAAAACTAAAATAAAGACCACTGAAATAAGAATGTCCTGCTCTTTTCTTTCTCTTAAAGAAGCCCATATGCTCTACTTACACAAATCTCCAGAACATATTCATGTATATATGTAGTTTGTTGTAATTTCTTTTCCTTCCCTTACTTTTCATCCAATGTCTGATGGATTGTGAGGAAGGAAGGAAAGTTACAAGGTATCAAGAATATTTTACCCATTCATTTATATTTATTTATCAGACATTTATAAAACCATTGTAAGCTTCAGTTCCTAAGCTTGGCTATAAAAAGAGGCAAAGAGAACTGAAATGAAGACGAGGGGTTGTTCTAAACAAATGACATGTTTTGTGAAGTAGGTTACAAGGCTCTTAGGTTTTCCCTGTTCTCCTATTCAGTAATACAGTAAGTGGTAGTGAAATACACACACACACACACACAGTAACAACAACAACAAAGTTAAAATAGCTGGTAAGCCTCTCACATATGGAAAGCTGTAAGAGTTCTCTCCAGCCATTACAACAGACTCGTATGCTAGAGGAAAAAAAAAAGAAAAATGACAAGATCCTACAACCACATGAAGAATGGGCTTCTATGGTGAAGGAACTACCATTACAGCCAACTAACCTGAGAATGTATTCATATACTGGAACACAGGATATCAACTGGGAGATACCTGTATAAACTATAAACAACATTTGAAGTAGCATGTTTAGAGACTGTTATAAATGCAAGTCTTCTCCATGCATAGGTTTGGGACTTTGTAATATTTCATCAATTTCCTAACACTCAGTAGGAAAAAAAGTCTTTCAAGTACTTAGCAAAATAACTAGAGAGGAAGCATAAGTAATAACACTTCAAAGATCCCAAAACAGGAATCCTTACTACCTCTCTGACCTTGAGCAAATTAACTTCTCTGTATTTCAGTTTTTTTCATTTACAAGATGAGAAGCTAATATCAGTTATCGACCTCACAGGGTCACAGTGAAGATTAAACACAAAAATATATTGGCTCTAACTGTGGAACACAAACGTTAGCCATGGTTTTTCTAATAAATTACATACATTTCCAGTAACAGTCTTGTTGAATTCATTCAGGATACAATCAGTATTCTTTCTTTTATCTCATAAATAGTACATTTGACTGGTACTCAATTGTAAAAAGATATAAATAGTTATGTCAATATGTATTATTTGTTGGTAGGGAAAAAACAAAGGAGGAGGTAACAACACTCGATAGAAAATGTACTCATTACCTTACTCATGTAACTGTAACCCCTCTGTACAGTATTTTTACAATAAAAATATGTAAAAATGTATTATTTGTGTGTATATACATATATGTATCTACATATATGCACATATATATACACACATACAAAGTATGGCTGACAAAGTAGTCATTGATAGTTAACATTAAGCACTTTAGGTAAAGACCTTTACATATACTAATATTTAAGTGAAAATACAAGTCTATATGGAGTATTATTATTATCCTAATGACACAAAAGGAAACTGAAACGTGGAGATTAATTGCTCCACCTAAGCCCAGATCTACATAATCCAAACTCTTAACAAGCTATTTAGTCCAATAGTGCAGAGGGTTTTGTTTTTATTTTTATTTTACTTTGAAGTGTTTTCTTTAATATCTTAAGACAAAATTAGTTAAATGAACTTATTAAAAAAATTTTAAACATGCCACAATTTTCTCATTCTAGGTAGCTTTGGCATCTGGTAATCATACTATGAATTGCCCTAAATATATTTCCACTGGAATGTAAAATAGTTATCATGACTTCCTTCTCTCTACCACTATTGCTACCGAGGAGTTAACATTTTACCATCTTCCCTATAAGACAAGAAGAGATAGGGAAGAGCAAGTGCTAGTGCCAAGAACTATAAGTTCCTACAAATACTGTACGATTAATTCTAATAACCATCACATGGGAAATATATTACTAGTACTGTTTTGTAAATGAGGAAATGAAGACAAAGGGAGACTCAAGTCTTGACAGTATCTCCAATCCAGTAAAGGACAGAACTTGAACTTGACCTTAAAACTGAACACTACTTAACCAGAAATTCCAGAAGCAGCTTTTGCTATGGTCTGAAGGCAACACACACCCTTGACTGTCTTGGCAGCTCCATCTCCTAACTCAACATTGCTCCTCACTCAATAACCTAAAATTGACATGAACTAGTGACTTGGGTAAAAAACAAAAAACAAAAAACTTTGCATGCATTATGTACAGTTACCCCTCAAGAACAAGAAAAAAAAAATGAACAGTTGTTAAAACTCTTTGCCAGATACTTAGAAAATCATTACTAGGGGAAGGAGAATAATATCTAAATCTTAAGTATAAAAGTAAATGTTAAAGAATTAGATTGAATTTTTAAAATTAATTCTTCATATTTTACTGCTTCACTGCAACACAGAACTTTTGGAAATGAACATAGGATTTTATTTTAAATACTTAAATTTCTTTGTTGGACTATAAAAACATTATTTTCAGAAATACTATCAAATGACCTTGATGATCTATACAACATTCATTACAGACTGGTAAACATTGGTGAAAATCCTTGCTGTGATGATTGACTGCATTTTTCCTTGCTTTAGTTACCTCAAACTAAATTGCCTGTCATTAAAATGATGACTTCTGTCAATGTAGTTTCTTATTCCTTCCTCTCAATCCTTTTTTTTGCAATGACAACCCCAGAATAACTTATTGTAAGCCTTTATGGATCAATAATACTTAGTATAAAACACTGTAATCTAGCACCAGGATTTTTATTCTCCTATTTATAATGATAACTGACAAGCTAACAAACAGAGAAATTTCTTACTAAGGAAAAAAATACATTTAACAAACAAGTTGAATACACTACTATAAACAGCATATGTCAATCTAAACAAGCTCAATGTTAGAAAAATGCTTTTATCCCAAAGTAGTTAATGACTGAGATGTCATTTTCAGAATACTAAAGAAGTATTAGTCAAGCCTTAAACATTTTGAAATGATTTATGGGAGGTTATTTATGTGAAAAGAATTCTCCATAATGTTAGAAATAGTAAACTTCTACCTAAAAACCATAAGATAAAAGTCAGTATGTATGCTCAGTAAAGGTATTCCCCAGCCTTTAGAAAACAAAGTTTTCATTTAATCTTCAGATTGTATCTTCTATCATATTTATATGAAAACAAGATTATAATTGTTTTTAAACACTTCAATTTGGATATTTTCATCTAAACAAACGTTATTTAAAATAAGTATTAGATGAAAACAGAGTCATGGCCTCCTTTACAGTTGACACTGCATTGCCTCTTTTGTAAAAGAAGTATAATAACTATGCCTTCTCTAACTCTGCATGTGTTTCATCATTTATTAAACTCAACTAACCTGAAATCTTTGACAGTACTGAGCTGGAGGGGAAAGTTTTTTCAACAAGCTAACAATTCACTATATTTTCTCTCCTAGGTTATTTAACTATATAAGCAGAAGAAACAATTTATTTTTACCATCAGAAGTCATGGAAAAATAAATCAAAACATTATCGGATTTAGACAAAAATTAACACTACAGATTTAACAGGTTAAAATATCTAGGAGGAAAAAAAAAATGTAACCTCTGGGCAATCTTTGAATGGTAACTAGTAGAGGAATTAAAATTAAAGAAAAAAAAAAAAACAAGAAAAATACAGACACCAGGAAAAAGTCAAGGTATAACACAGAAAAGAAACAAAAGGAAGGATAAGTGTCCCTAGGGGTGGAGGTACTAATTGTGTTTATTATAAGCATTTTAAAAACAACACAGAGCTCTTTCCAAGTTTAGAGTAAGAATTAGTAACTGGTACAAAGGAAACACAAACAGCAAAAAGTGAGTTTGTATTAACAGCTTTAAAAGCATCATAAATAAAAACAAGTTACACTAAGGGAAAGAAAGCTGAAAAAAATGACATAGCTCTTTTGTAAATGTTCACATAGACACACTAGCGTGGCATTAATATATGGCAAAGATGAGGTCATCATCACCCTAGAAATGACCTCCTTTCAGTCTATTCAAAGCATATTTCTGTAATAAATCTTCTTATCACTTTCAAATATAGGTATACACACTCTATGTACATATTTACATACACACACAGCAAAGACAGGAAGGAAAAAACAGTACAAAAGAAAATTATAGGGAAAGATAGGGAGACTGCCATATCACTTTCTTTCAAAACATGCATTATGGAGTGAAAATTTAAAAGGATATAAAAGTAAGAAAGAGGGCAGGGACACAGCATTAAATAAAAACGGCTTGTTTCTTTTGTGTGTTTTTCTCCTTATGGTTTATCCCTTCTTGCCCCTGTATTTGATTTTTTGACAAGGGGGAACCAATGCAACAGTGATACTCATAAGACAATATGTTGGAAATGATCTGTACAACTGGGGGGGGGGGGGGAGACGGAAAGTGAGAGAAAAATGAGGGAGGAGTAACAAGTTTGATATGAAATATACTTATTACCTAATTTTGTAACTGTAACCCCTCTGTACAATATCTTGACCATAAAATAATTTTTAAAACGTAAAAGATGAAAATAACTATCACTGTAGAAAGAACCATGAAATACAAGAGTGGTATCTTCATTTTAAGCCTAACACACTTTGACTTTTTAAAGTATGTAAACTACTGTTTAAGAAAAAACTTGAGTGATGATGTAGTAATGCAAGTCAACCCTAAAAAATGTTCAAAGTGAATGCTGGGCAAAAAAGTTCAGAATGCAATGAGATGTACAAGTCTTTATGTCTAAAACGAACTTTACAACTTTGGGGGGGGGGAGGATTGGGTGGGGGACGGGGGAAGGATGGGAAGGGATAGGAAGGGGAAACAAAGGAGGAGGCTACAATGCTTGATAAGAAATATACTCATTATCTTGCCCATGTTATTGTACCCCCTCTGTACAGTATTTTCACAATAAAAAAAAGTTCAGAATGTTAAATTCACTGTTGATGTCATTTAATGGAAGAAAACTTTCTCTAAAGTTTTCTTTAAAGTCTAAAAAAAGGAAGTATATATATTTTGAAGTTAGGCAAACTAAACTAGTATTGCTAGTAATGACATTATGGGTAAATAAATCATCAAACTCATAGCTACTTTTCCATGTACAAAACAAAAATAAAATGGCATAAGATTGTTATTTGTAGATAAAATTATATAATGCATGTAAAGTACTAGTTTATAGTATTTATTTGATAATTAGTTATTATTGCATTTTTTCTACCTTTCAATTTTCCTATAGTTAACATGTAGTTCGGACACTTTTTTGTTAAACACTAAAGAATTCCAGAATTAGGAAATTGCATCTACTCCTTTTTCTAACAGTTAATGTCAAAGGAACAGCTCAGCCTCAATTTTATATGCCATTTAATGATACAAACATTAAAATTCTTGGTTTTAAGGGCTCATTCAAGAGATACTTACACTCATTAAGTTTCTAGAAATGGCAGAAGTGAGGAATGTAAACATGCAAAATGAATGACTTTTATGTTTAGATAGCGAAGTAGAGAGACCAGCAAATGGTGTTCTGACCAATCATCACTTTGAAGCCCATCAGGCTAGAGTATTAACTGTACAACTCAACCTCCAGGTCCCATTTCAATTCTATCTGAAAACTAGTTAATGTAAAGAAAATAACTACTTGGGATTTTGACTAGAATTTCATTGAAGTTAATGGATTTGTTTCAGAATGATTTCTATAGTTTTCCTATCCAATAGCATATAACTTCTTAATGCACTTTGATCTTACATCTTTCAAACAAAATATATAACCTTTTTCAACAAAGGTCTTTGCACAGCTTCTGTTGAATCTATTCCTTAGTATTTTATTTTGGGAAGTTGTTGTAAGAAATGACATTTGAAATGTATTCTGTAAATTGATGGCATATGTAGCAATCTCAAGTATGTATAGTAAGGAATTAACATTAATATATTTCATCTTGCTTTTCTATATGTTAACATATAAAACAATTTTAAAATAATTAGCAACAAGACTAATTTACAGGTGACTCACAACTGTAATCCTAGCTACTCAGGAGGCTGAGATCTAAAGATTACAATTCAAAGCCAGCCTGGGCAGGAAACTCCATGAGACTATTATCCCCAAACCACCAGAAAACCAAACATGGAGTCATGGCTCAAAGTGGTTGACAGTTAGTCTTGAGCAGAACAGCTCAGAAAGAGTGCCTAAACCCTGAGTTCTAACCCCATGACCTACATAAAAAAAAAAATAAAAAAGAAAGCAAACAATACTCTTTTAAGCTATAGTGTCAAACTCAGTATCAAAATATATCACCAAAGTATATTACCAAAAGTTACTCTCACCCAGTTCATGATCATATCCTATCAACTCTCAAATGCCACACCAAGGAAGAGATATTAATTG
Source organism: Dipodomys spectabilis (assembly GCF_019054845.1). NCBI lineage: Eukaryota > Metazoa > Chordata > Mammalia > Rodentia > Heteromyidae > Dipodomys > Dipodomys spectabilis. The sequence continues at coordinate 1,284,627 of NW_024870824.1, forward strand.
CAACAGAAAATAATAATCCACCCAAATGAGATGAAGACACATTAAAATATTTTGCATCCAGCTGTGTACCAGTGGCTCACACCTGTAACCCTAGCAACTCAGGAAGCTGAGACCCAAGGATTACACTCCGAAGCCAAACCAAGCAGGAAAGTCAATGAAATTCTTGTCTTTGAAATTCTTATGTCTAATTATAAACACCACAAAAAAAAAAAAAAAAACAGAAATAGAACTGTGTTTTAAGTAGCAGAGCAGTAGCCATGAACCAAAAACTTGAGGATAGCACGTAAACCCTGAGTTCAAGCCAGAGGACTGGCACCAAAAAAAAAAAAGAAAAGAAAAGAAAAAAAGACATCCTCTAAATCTGTAAGCTGTCTCCTAAGACAACTAATTACATTTTTTTATTTCTTAAAATGTGTGTATATACATATATATATATAAACATTTACTTTTTTGTAGCCTAAATTTGAGATTTTCCTTAAATCCTCAATCTATTTTGTTACTATGTTTAAAAATGATATTAACTGTTAAAAGGTAAAAGTTAATTTACATAAATTAGGGATCAGCATGATAACTTTCAAATCTTTACCTCCAGGGCTGCAAGTATTTATTATAGACACCTGCCTCCTTGGACTTTTTTTTTTCTGCTTATGTGGTGCTGAGGAATCAAACCCAGGGACTCATGCATGCAAGGTAGGCACTCTACTACTGAGCCACCTTCCCAGGTCCCTCCTTGGACATTTTTTTGTCATCATGGGGCCTGAACTCTGGGCCTGGGCACTGTCCCTCAGCTCTTCAGCTCCCAATACACAAAGCATTCTGAGCTCCAACATTCAATTAATCAATATTTGTTAGCTGAGTATATTTATCTTTCTCAATTTCTACTCTAATGTCCATTGTGTTAGTTGAGGAAGTAATCACTATTTTTTCCGGTACTACAACACGGAATGATGTAAAATATTCAGGATATTTACTATGAAGTTTTATGACTTCTTACAGGTCAAGGACTAGATTTGGAATTAGAATTCAAAGATCAAACAGACAAACAAAAGCACATTGCTAATATTTCCAAAGCCTTCATAATTATCAATACATATATAACTAATTTGACTCTGAGTGATAAGACTTTGTAGTAGCATTATCCAATGATAGTACTGTCCAAACCAGTATAATTCTTTTTTTTTTTTGGTCCGGTCCTGGGCCTGAACTCTGGGCCTGGGCACTGTCCCTCAGCTCTTCAGCTCAAGGCTAGCGCTCTACCACTTGAGCCACAGCGCCACTTCCGGATTTTTTCCCTTGCTTATGTAGTGCTGAGGAATCAAACCCAGGGCCTCATGCATGCAAGGCAAGCACTCTACCACTGAGCCACCTTCCCAGCCCTAAACCAGTATAATTCTTAAAGCAGCTCATTAAATTTTGTTTGAGCCTCAGGTTTCAAGTGTGAGATGGAAAAGGGGAAAGAGGATAGAAAGATCAACTAGATCTTAAGGTCCCAGTGAGAGTCACTGTCCCTGGGATGAGTTTGATTGAGTGACAGGCAATCAAGAACCAAAGAAGAACACTCAATATGACCAGCCAAGCTTTTCAGTTAAAATATAAATACAACAAAAAGCACAAAAAAATGTACATCTATTGAAGGTTAGATGAAATACAAAATAGACAAGACAATAACATTGGCTAGAAAGCTGTCTGGAAGAGCCAAAAATGAGAAAGGTTGATGTAGGGTAGCACCGAGGAAAGGGAAAGGATAAAGAGTCATTTCTAAAGCTTGGAAAGCGAATTTTTAGGGGAAAGAGGATAAACAGGAAGAATCAAGATTGACTTTTAATTATCTAACTTAAAACACTAGGAAGAAATTATGGCATTAAATGGATAAAAGAAAAAGCAAATGTGTTGAAGGAGAATCAAGGCATGAGTCATGATTTAAAATAATTTTACATAGCTGGCATTGTAAGTTTTCATATTTATATTAAAAATCAGTTTCTGTTATACAATATAAAATACCAATGTAAGTTCCTTTATCTTGTTTCTTTGGGCCTTATTTATACCATTTTATTGTAAAAATACATTTAATACTAAATAGTGGTGATTTGTGCTTAGAAAGGTAAACCTACAATAAAATTCAACTTCCCTAAAACTCAAAGGCACTGACTTATTTACTAAACATTATTAATGCATGAGGGTTAAGACTTTGATACAGCTGTAGCACTCACTTTGATGTCAGGAATAGAAATACCATAGATGCCTTCTATATTTACTCTTAAAGAATATATAGTTTCAGTAGGTTTGATACCATCAAACATCACTTAAGACTTAATTTCTGCTTTGTTCTGAATAGCAGTTTAATATTTGTATTGATATCTACTATTAAAACTACCATTAAAATTATTTAATACCTATATTAGTTATAATTACCTCAAACATTTCCAATATAAAAGCACAAAATCACAAAAAGAGCCTAAGTATAAAAAAGCAGTTATTTTTAATATAACAATTCATTGTTGCTCAACAATTACAAAATTCACTTTTTAACATGATACTGGAGAATTAAAATCATTTTATTTTCTCAAAAATTAAATCTAACATCAGTCAGGTAATGTATAGATAACAAAGAAATTGCTTAGCATCAGTCAGGTAATATATAGATGATAACAAAGAAATTGCCTAATTCTTCTATTTGTTAGTATCTACACATGACATGACAAATAATCTTCACGAATAATTATATATATAAACTATATATTAACTACATAAAACAGAATATTCTTAATGAAGAATTGAGGCCATTCATTTATCCAAATGATAATTTATAATTCAGTAGCATAGGCAGTTACGGAAATTTAAAAAAAGACAATAAACCATGAATTATTTTCAAATTTTGAAAAATAGAAGCATTGTAAGATTCACATCTACATTGTCAAAGCATTATACAGCACATTAAGACTCAAAGTAAGAATCATTTAACAAAATCTTGCTGAATTCATACTTCAGTTTTACCAATAGATGGTGCTAAATCTCCATTTATAAAGAATACAAACCACCTCCCCACCTCCCCAAAAAAAAAAGGATTTTTCAATAGGAAACAACTTTCAGATTATGTGCTACCTTAAGGAATCGAGTATTAGAAAAAAATCCAAAATAATCTTAAGACTCACACTGACTGAACATACATCTATAAAACACTGCTAACACTTTTAAAAATGCTGCTAAAATGTTTATTCATCACTATAAAAAATGTTAAGCAACTCAAAAGTAAACTTCACAAAATTTTTCCTGTGTTAATTAAATAATGTTATAAATTTATTCCAAATTCACTTGAAAATGCTTCAGAAATCTTACTATTTAGCATGCCAATCCTCTGATCCAATGACATTTTTAAGAAATAGGAAGCAAGATATTTAGAAAAAGCAGAATCTATGCGATTCTGAATATTCAGGCTTTCATTTAGCATGTATTCTCCATTTATAAAAAGCTTTAAGTGAACTATCTGAATTCCAAATGTAAGTTTCTCTCACCAAAAGTAATATTATTACTTCCTTTTTGACGTTTCCGTTTCCTTTTTGTTCTGTTTGTTCATTTAAATGTTTTAGGAGTGGAAGGGGAGGCACAGAAATGAAGGAACAAAGTGTGAACAAATGCAGCAAGATAATGTCATTATATAGAAAATGAACTGTACAACTTGTGGGTGGAGATGGGAGGGAAAAACTAGGAGGTGACGTTGTCCAAAAAGAAATGTACTCTTTACCTGACTTATGTAACTGTAACCCTCTGTGCCTCACCTTTATAATAACAATTTAAAACATTTTAAACAATAATGATAAAACAAGTTGTCTTTAATTGCTACAGATATGTAAGTAGGACTTAAGTCATATTATTTTATCAATAATATAACTTTTTCCAGTTATAAAAGTTATAATTATGTAATAATTTAGTTATATTTTTGTTTAAATAAAAACAGAAATTCTGGAAAGAAATACTTCATAAAGTTGAAAATGCTCCAACAATCATTTTTAGTCTATTCAAGCTATAATCCTCTCGCTACCTAAGAAAGCACATAGCATTTAGCTTCTACAACTCTAGAAGACTAAGAAAAGGCATTAAAGAAAAGTACTTTTTTGTATAAAAAATATTTTGTTCTATTGTATTAAAGGAGATCAAAAAAGCAGTGCAAATCTGGATTTAAACTAGAATACAAATAAAACAACTTAAACAGGCTCTTCATTTTACTAGATCACTTACATCCTTAATTTTCATTTATAAAAATATCACTCCTTGCCTATGGTCCTAAGAAGAAACCAATTCAAATTCAGTCCAAGAGATGAAAATAAATGTTTTAATAATAGAAAATTTTTAAATTTTTTTTAAAAAATTCTTGATCAACACAAAATACAGTTAATCTCTTGATACTATCCTTCCTCATACAGAATATTAAACAAAAGTATCAATGTTTTGTAATTTTTGATTCATTCTATTTGTTTCATTTTTAGGTCCATGCTTATTTACTGTTAGTAACCACTAAGCAAAAATTTAATCTCTTTGAGTGTTTTCAAAAATATATGTATAGGTATATCACATACACAATCACACACACACTTCTTTTCTTATATCCACAAGAAATTCTGCTACATTAAGTTTAAATATTAAAAATTAATCACAGTTCAAAACCAGCCCCAGCAGGAAAGTACTTGAGATTCTTATTTACAATTAACCATCAAAAAGTGGGAAGTGGAGCTATGATTCAAGTAAAAGAGGGAAAAAAAAAGGCTCCGGGATAGAGCTCAAACCATGAGCTCAAACCTTAGAATAACTTTGCACTTATACAGTATTAACATTTAAATGAAAATTAAACATTGTAAAATTTTTTCTCTACCATGTTCCAGTATTAACTTACTGCCAATAATGACAGTTATATTAACATAGGTACACATGTGACTAAGTGGTCTCAAATTTATTTTCTAAAAGAAACAGATTTCCAAGTTTCTTAATTTCCTCAGAATTATTCAAATCAGAGTTGGACACAAATATTTTTCTTTTGAACTACTAACAGATTTAGTAGTTCATAGCATAAAGACAGAGAGGATAAATTCCTAATTTCCACAAAGTTTAAAGCTCTAGGAAAACCTTTCCCTTGTACTTCCTTATTGAAGTTAAGGTTCTCAAGATACCATCAAAGCATACTTTCTTACAAACAAACAATGTTTTCAAACTGCTTTTTCATGCCTACACAAGTAGATTAATAATACAAAACATATAGAAAAGATATTCCAAGTTATAAAGAGAAAAATGCTTAAATCTTAAAGATAAGTACCAAAAAGGGAAAGATATGACAGCAGATAGGCTTTTCTACATAATCCTACATAATCCCTATATTTTAGAAGATATATCTATTGCTAGAAAGACTCATTGGCTTTTACTTCCCAATGAACTGCTGAAATGAAAATCTATACTTTGAAATATGAAAAAAATGGAAAAAAAAATGTTAAATCTTAAAGGCCAGTCTTGTCCCTGTTCATGATTGGCTGCTTGTCCAGTAAGGCCTGAGTCCCTAGGTAACTTATCCACTCTGCAGGAGGTGATTGAAGCAGTGCAACTGAAATTCAGAAGGCTCCAGAGGAACTAAATAGCGTGGACACAATAACACGATAAAATGTCAGTCGAGAATCTGAAAAAAAGGGTAGATGTCATGGAAAAAATCATTAGCTTCTTCTTCCCAGAACATCTGAAATGATGGGTAAATGAACCTATACCTCCATAGTTAGATTCAAAATTCTACAGTCTCAGAATAGTAGCTTATTATTCAAAAGGAATGTGTCTATTCTTAGAGAATTCTGAAAGCAAGTTTCAGTTTATATAATTCAGAAGTTTTGAAACCAGAATTAGATGGTCATATATCATCTTTTTTTTAACATTTTAAAATAATCACTGGTTATGCTAAAGATTAGACTGAATGACAATATTTACATCAACAAAATTTTAAGAATTTAAACATTAAAATAATTTCTAAAAGTTGCACTGAATTGCTACTAAAGAATTCCATTTATTTGACCAAAACAGCATAAGAGAATATATACTTTAATGTTAAAATATGTGAAAGATATGAATTGGAGAATTCTTTATATAGAAACACTCATTCTTGCTTTCTACTGCTTTTTCAGAAGCTCAGTATAAACACAAATAAACTTGTTTCTGTTCTCATGTTCCGTTTTTGGAATTATACAACAAATATTTCTGAAGGAAAAGATAATACTGTTAATTTAAGGTGCAGACACAGTTATCTGTAGTATTACTGTGATAGTTATTAAAATTAATGACTATAAAAGTTGTTTCTTTCATATTAGTTAATTCTCTCCATGTGAAAATTTTTTTAACTTTTAATTATCTCCACATAGAGTTTTTACTGTAAAGTTTCATAATGTTCTATATACCAATGAAATATATTCACAGTGTAGTTTTTGTTTAGCTTTACTTTGCTATGACAGATAATTGTTAAAACATAAGGAGGCAGCTTCTACACTTAAAAATTATTCATTAGCAACACATAACTCACTGGATTCTTTTACACATTACATACAAAAGAGCAACAAAGAAAAAGAAAAAACTCAAATTTCTGGCTATAATTTTATTACTTTGATTTTATATAATGAAGATCTATGTATAACTGTCTCAAATATATTATTAAGCAATTATAAAAAGATGATGATTCAAAATTGTTTACAATCGAAGACTGTATGAAAACTAAATTCCTATTAAATATGTGTTTGTATGATTTAAGTGTAAATTTGTTTAAAATCGTCTATAAGTAGATCAGAGTGTAAAGTATACACATAAAATATACACATTTATTTGTACAATAAAAACACCTATACTGTTACTTCCCAATAAAATGCTATAAGGAAAATCTATATTTGAAGTACAATTTTACGTTTTATAAAACTGAATTATGTATGGAATGACCAAGCTAGTATTTTAATTACTGCTTTTAATACATTGTTTATCTACTGAATTTAAGGGAAAAAACATCTAAGGGATGTCTATATTCTATTATTCCTATCAGTTTTTCTGTGATCTTTGACCTCACTCTCTTGCTCAGTTTTCTATTAGCCTGACTTAAAATGAGACACACAAACATATATAAAACACACACAATTTAAGTCACAAAAAAAAATCTAATGTCAAAGAGCTTTGAAAAGAACATACAAATAAAAGAGGGTTTAAAAATAGAGCAAGTCATTTCTTCATGGAGAATTACTGGCACTGTTTGACTACAATTTTAATTTTAGTAGACATTTACAATACTTTATCAGTGATGCTAGGTTCTTATACTTCTTATTTAGCACATGAAGTTATAATTATATAGCTTAAATTTTTAAATTTTTAATTTTGTTTTACTATTACTGGAAATTAATTATGGTAAGTTTTGTTTTTTAAATGTTTTATTTAAAATTGCAGGACCACAGAACAAATCTAGAAAAAAAAAAGACATATGCACTGGAGAAGTAGCATATACTAATACAGAGAATATAAATAATAAAATATCATTATTACTAGAAAAATCCACATCAGTTATTAGCATAAACAAAGTTAATTACCAACTAAGATTTTAATTTTTTTATCACTATATGGGGCTTGGATTCAGGGCCTGAGCTCTTTTACTCAAGGCTAGCACTCTACTACTTGAGCCACAGCTCCATTTCCAGTTTTCTGATGGTTAATTAGAGATATGAGTCTCATGGACTTTGCTGCCTGGGCTGGCTTTGAACCATGGGCCTCATATCTTAGCCTCCTGAATAACTAGGATTGCAGGCATGAGCCACCAGACCCAGTAAGAATTTTCTAACTTAGGAACACTATCAAAACTTGGATTCCAAAATGTTTGACATTTAGTCACTAAAATGGTAATTCCTATTAATTTTTAAAGCCTATGATTATTTTTGTGATAATACTGGGAGATATACATATTGATATAATAGGATAACTAATTTTAAGAATACCTCCTAGTAGGACAGGCAATCCAACCATGTCTCAAGTCGTGATTGGAATATATTTCTGTGCACCAACCCATCATATGTCTTTCTGAAAAACATGCCACAAATTTGGACCAATCAATAAGGCAGTTGGTCAAGGCTAATTTATCTGAAAATATAAAAGTTATCCAAAGTAACCAAACTGAGTAATCAAGAAAAAAACAAAGTGTACACTAAAATACAGAAAAAAATAGACTGTCTAACAATCATCCCTATATGAATATAAAAAAGTCAAAGTTTATGTCCCTCCCCCATGGTATAACCCCTGCTTTCACTGTATTTGATGTTGGTATAATTTGTGGAGGGGAAGGGAAAAAACGAATCGTTTAAATAGGGATACAGGTGGACCCATTGCAACAAGTCGTTATGTTGAAAAACGAACTTTACAACTTTGGGGGTGGGGAGATGGGAAGGGATGGGAAGGGGAAACAAAGGAGGAGGCAACAATGCTTGATAAGAAATGTACTCATTACCTTGCCCATGCAATTATAACCCCTCTGTACGGTATTTTCACAATTTAAAAAAAAGTCAAAGTTACTTCCATAAACCCACTGATATATAACAAAGGTAAAGTTAAGTATGGGGTATATCTGTAGTTTACAGCATTGTTTCAAACAAAATTTCAAAATAAAGATTAGGAATATGTATTGCTTCTTAATTTAGTTAAGTCTTTACTTAGAAGTCTCTCTAAATGAATCATTAGACAGGGGAAATATGTTTTAAATTAAACTTTTCAAAAAAGAATATTAGGCTATAATTGCATTAGCCTGGAAAAAATTCTCAGAAAATTAAGGTATTTACAAAATATAATTCTATATATAAAACCTAAAAATATTCTTCTAAATGCTGTAAGATAAATTTTCTCATGGAACATTTAAACTAATTGAATTTCTTAAAACATACATTTAGCACTTTAAATTTAAATAATTTTACTATACTTAAATGGAATATTTTATGTTTGGGGAATATTTCAATACAAAATGTTTGATCAACACTGGCATATATGTATAAACTATAAGCTTTTCTACAATGTAATTGATATGATTCATAAACAGATGTCTCATTTTTGAAAGAAAAAACTGTAAAAAAAGCAAATTAGTGATCATTCACATTTCAAATAACTTCACATTTTATTAAAAAGGCTTAGAATTTCTTTAAGCCAACATGTCAATAACATGTAACTCAAGATAGAAAATGATCATTTATTCATGTCTATCTCTCTTTCTCTCTCTGACCTCCTGTCTGTCTCTTTGTAGTCTCTGTCTCTCTTCCCACCCTCGTTTGTTGTTTGCTTTGCCATGCTGGGGAACAAATTCAGAGATTATGAAAACACATACTATCACTAAGTCATGTCCCTGATTCTATACACACCTTGCAATAAGAATACCTAACACAAAAGTCTCTTACAAGGGGCTCACAACCCTAGCTAATGAGGATACTGAGATCTGGAATACCAGAGGTTTGAAGCAAGCCTGGGAACAAAAGTCTGTAAGACTCCCCTTCCAATTAACCAGCATAGTGACAAACTGTAGGTGTAGCTCAAACGGTAAAATGTTAACCGTGTTCAAGGAAGCCAAGCAAGAGCATGAGGTCCTAAATTCAAACCCAGCTGGTACTGGCATTAAAAAAGAAGGGGAAAAAAAAAAAAAAAAAGAGTACCTAACACATAGAATTGTAAACACTACCATTTTCGGAAAATACTCAAATCTCTACATTCAAGTCATTGGTTCAAATTCAACTTGCGGAATTTAATAAAACTTCTAATTAAAACCAGTTATCTACTATATGTCTATAATAAAATTAATCTATTAGGAATTGATTGGGCTTGTCAATTGTTTTTAATTGCCAAGAGAAAAATCTGATTAGTTCTTGGAAAAATTAAAATTTAAAGTTTCAATTTCCTCATCTGGAAGATGAGAGAAATATCACATCATAAAGCTGTTTTAAATAAACATGTCTTAAAATATGAGCAAGGTAGAAAAGAAGGGAAAGAAGATTTTGAGCAGGAAGGAGAGTGAATGGCACATTGCAAACCACATGTAGGTTCAGCTAACAGTGGGTTTTGGGGACATAGCAGGAATGAGGTTCAGTAAGCAGAAGTCAGGTCAAGAAGCGCACTCCCATCTATGTTAAAGATTGGAGGGCTCTACCCTGTACAAGAAAAAAAAAGAATACTAGAAGAAAAAATGCATTAAAATGAGAGCAAAATTATGAATACAATCCAACTGAGTTTCAGCATGTTCAGTTTGAATAGAAAATATATATACCTAAGTAGAAGACAATTAGAATTAATTAACAATCTCAGCACAGAATGAGTAGTTAGAAATCCAACAGTTGTTAGCTGGTCTTTTCAAAGCTGTTTTGACAACATTCATCTACGTAGTTCTGAAACCTTAATTTCAAAAAGCATTCTCTTTAAAATATATATATCTGGGGCCAGGAAGGTAGCTCAGTGGTAGAGTGCTTGCCTTGCATGCATGAGGCTCTGGGTTCAATTCCTGAGAACCACATAAGCAGAAAAGTCTGGAAGGGGCACTGTGGCTCAAGTGGTAGAGTGCTGGCCTTGAGCTGAATAGCTAAGGGACAGCGCCTAGGTCCAGAGTTCAAGCCCCAAAACTGGCAATATATATACATATAATATATATTTATTTATTTATATATCCATGCTGGGCACTGATGGCTCATGCCTGTAATCTTAGGCTGAGATACTAGGATCACAGTTCGAAGCCAGCCCATAAAGGAAAGTCCATGAGACTCAACTCCAATTAACCAGAAAACCGGAAACAGCACTGTGGCTCAAGTGGCAGAGTGCTCACTTTAAGCTGAAGAGCTCAGGGTCAATGCCCAGGCCCAGAGTTCAAGCCCCAAGACCAACAAAAAAATGAAAGAAAGAAAGAAAGAAAGAAAGAAAGAAAGAAAGAAAGAAAGAAAGGAAGGAAGGAAGGAAGGAAGGAAGGAAGGAAGGAAGGAAGGAAGGAAGGAAGGAAGGAAGGAAGGAAGGAAGGAAGGAAGGAAGGAAGGAAGGAAGGAAGGAAGAAAGAAAGAAAGAAAGAAAGAAATATATCCTCGTAGCATGATCTTACATGAGCTATTCTGCTCATCTTATAAGATTATCCTAGACACATACTAATTATTGCAAATTAAGCAAAATGAACTCCAAGACATGGACAGAAAAGGTTGTTCTTTGTTGTTGTTTTTAATATACTACGTGATTTTTTGTTTCCTTTGTATGTTCTTCCCCCTATGGTATATCCTCTGTTATTACTGTATTTGATTTGAGTACTCTGGTATTGTATATATGTTTCTTTGAATTAGGTAAGGGAAAGGAAACAACAGAATGGTGAGACAAAGGAGAAGGGGGAAACCAGTGCAATATCAATATATACAAGATAAGATGTTGGAAATGATCTGTACAACTTGGGGGGAGTGTAATTGGGGGTGAGGGAAAGCAGAAAATTGAGGGAAGGGGTAACAAGGTTGACAAGAAATGTACTAATTACCTTACTTATGTAAGTGAAATCTCTCTGTACATCATCTTGATTTTAAAAAAAATCATTAAAATATATATATATCTATATATATTTGTTTGGGCCAATTAAATTTATACTGAAACTCACTAGTAGAGTCATTACCTATAGAATACTGCAGGGTATCTAAAGTTGTATTGTTGCAGTCATCACACAGACTCCATAATCCAAGAGTTCGATTTTTCAAGCTAATCTACAAATGATGTCATAGATGACAATATATAAACATGTACCTTTGGTAACTTTTTACTTTGAGGGAAAATTTAAAATTTGGGGGGAAATTTTTATAGCTACCATTTTTCCATCATAGTGTGCTGAGTCAAAGTATTTTATACTGAGTGTGATACGATGGTATTACATAAAAAGAATCTGCATTTTTGTACTTTCCTTCCCTAACTCACTTGTATTTTTTTAATTCGAGTATCTTTAATATTGACACTTCATACTATTACATGCATTAATTTAATGATTATGTCAACTCAAATCTGTCATTTACTGGGTCCTATACTTTTTTCATGACATATATCACTTTTAGTTATAACGTCATCAAACACTAAAAGGAATAATCTCAGACACTGCCAGCTCAAGTACCCCATACTTCTCGCTTAGCCTCAATGTATCACTGAAAACAGTAAAGTGGCTGGAATTTATAATAAAGAACTTCCGTCATCAAAAAAGTTATATTATCTTAATTTATTTCCTTTAAAAAGACACTTTAGAAAAGTTGCCTTTAAGAAAGAACAGCTTTAAATGTGTTGACTCTAGGAAACTTGAGCGACAGGTGAGGATAGAATAGATGGAGAAGAATAATTGAAGAGGTACATATAAATGGACATGTTAAATTAAAACTCCTCTGAACAACTATTTGAAGTTAATAATAGAAAAGAGGAATAAATATAGATGTGCTCAATTTAGTTACATTGAGAGTAGATTCTTTTGTAGTATCTTATTTCATTGTATACTGTATAAAAACCTCCAATTATGTTTAACATATATATTTTTCCATTTGCTGACCAATGATCTTTGAATGATACTTTTCTGATAAACTGGAACTAGTTCTGTTGGATAAAATCCACATAAGAAATTCCCTTTCATCTTGGGCCACTGAAGTACCTTCCTTATAATTTAAAGATACTCATTTTGAGATATGTTATAAAATATCAAGGAAAAATCAAAGGGCTATATAATTTAAAGATACTCATTTTGAGATATGTTATAAAATATCAAGGAAAAATGAAAAGGCTATCATAAGCCTTACTAGAAACATCAGTTTGCTTTAAATTTTGTCCATTCATACATCTGATAGATAATACAACAGTTTTGTTATAGGTAAGTGATGGGAGACACAATAAAGTATGCACATGCAAATTTGTTCAACTAATTGTTAAACTACATATTGTTCAACCAATAATTACTGCCTCAAGAAATATGGTTCTTCAGGCTGGGAAGGTGGCTCAGTGGTAGAGTGCTTGCCTTACATGCATAAGGCCCTGGGTTCCATTCCTCACCACCACATAAGCAAAAAGAAAAAAGCCAGAAGTGGCGCTGTGGCTCAAGTGGTAGAGTGCTAGCCTTGAGCTGAAGAGCTGAGGGACAGCTCCCAGGCCCAGAGTTCAGGCTCCACGACCGGATCCAAAAAAAAAATTTAAAAAAAAAAAAAGAAATCTTGTTCTTATTGTGTCTGTTCCTATATTTCAACAGAAATACCATATTGCTATATTTTTACCCAATCTACCTTAAGGAACTCCTCAGTATCTCAGAAACAGTGAGAGGATAAGAGAGTAAGAAAGAATACTACCATATTGGCAGCAGAAAACAGTAATGACAGTAACAAACAATACAGTTATAATAAACAGAATGTATAGCTACTATATTAAGTTCTTTGTATACATTATCTCAACACAATAATTCTATGAGGAAAATATTCCCATTCTGTAAATTAGAAAAACGGAAATTTAGACAGATGAAGTGGCTTAGCCAAGAACACACAGCTAGTGATTCAAAATGCAAACATTATACACATCACTCTAAGACCTCCTAAGTATATTCTGTCAAAACAGGTTACATGTTTAAAAGTTGCAATAAAAATATTTCTCTAATTTATCTGATAGGGAAATCCTTCTCAGAAAGTATATATAGGCAATTATTCTATAAAAAATATTTAACTATTAAGAAAACCTGAAGAAAAAAAAAGAAAAAAAAGAAAATTGAATGAACAGTGATCCATGAGGCTAACATTCGTACCAGGTTTAATTACCTTGACTTTTTCTGTCCTTTATTAATAAAAGAACAAATGAACAAACAAAGGAATCTTTTTCTTTTCTTCTTCATTTTTTTTTTTTTGGTGCCAGTACTTGAACTCAAAGCCTGAGGGCTTTTTCTAAGCTGCTTTTGCTCAAGGCTAGCATTCTACCAGTTGAGCCACAATGCCACTTCCAGCTTCTTGCTTTTTTGGTAGTTTTAGTTGAGTCTTATAGACTTTCCTTTCCAGGCTGGTCTTGAACCACAATCCTTATATCTCAGCTTCCTGAGTAGTTAAGATTACAGGCATGAGCCACCAGCATCTAAAGAAAGGAACTTCCCCCCCCCCCCCAGCCACTCCTGGGGGGTTGAACTCAGGTCCCTGAGCTTCCTTTGCTTATGTACTCTGCCACTTGATCCACAGTGCCACTTACAGCTTTTTCTGTTTATGTGGTACTGAAGGATCAATTAAACCCTGGGCTTTGTGCATGCTAGGCAAGCCACTAAGCCATCTTCCCTGCCTAGGCAGGAACTTTTTGAAGAGTCCCAAGATCATAGCAAACACATAGAGACTTAATAGGAATTATATTAAATTAAAAAGTTTCTGCACAGCAAAGGACATGTTCCCAAACTAGAGAGACAGTTAACAGACTGGGAGAAGATTGTTATCACCAAGAATGTTATCACATTCAACAAAGGCCTAGTATTCAAAATAAAGACCTCAAGAAATTATGTCCCTTTCCAACACACACACAAGAAAAACTAATAAACCAATAAATAAATGGACAAAGTTGCTAAAGAGAAACTTCTCAGAAGAATGGCAAATAAACACACGAGAAAATGTTCAACATCCCAACATCCCTAAGCCATAAAGGAAATGCAAATCAAAACAACATTGAGATTCCATCTCATCCTAGCTGGCCAAAATTGTGAATTTGAACAACAACAAATGCCATCTGGGACACAGGGAAAAGGAACCCTATTGCACTGCTGGTGGAAATGTAAACTAATACATCCACTATGGATGGTAGTTTGGGAGATTCCTCAAAAAAATCTAAACATAGGATTTCCCTACGACCCAACCATACTACTCTTGGGCATATACCCAGATCATTACAACTCAGGAAACAGTAAAGACATTTGCACGTCCATGTTCACTGCTGCATTACTCAAAATAGCCAAGTTATAAGAAACAGCCAGATTCTCTACAAAAGATGAGTGGATCAAAAAAATGTGGTACATATATTCAATGGAATTTTACTCTTCCTTTAGAAAGAACAGTATTATGTCATATGCAGGAAAATGGATGGACCTAGAAGAAATCATGAGAAGCAGGGTAAGCCAAGCTCAGAAAGAAGATGGTGCGTGTTTTCCCTCATATGTGGAAGCTAGATTTAAACTATAACTAGACATGATAATCTATACAGAAATCTAAGCATACACACACAAACAGACCAAAGGAGAATACTCTTAGGGGAGAAACCAAAGGTGCAACTTCATCAAACTTTTAAAATATCAAAACAAACTGCAGGCAATGGAAACAAGGGTTTTTGTTGTTACTTGGTAGTAGTGGAGTAGTATTTGTTTTTGCTTTGTTGTTTTTTTCTTTTAAGGAGGCAAAGGGGAGGCACACAGGAGGCAGAAGAGTGAAAACATACAATTATGTTACTCAATATATACTATGTGCAAAATGACCTGTGTAACTTGCAGGCAGAGATGAGAGAAGGAAATTGTAGGAAAGAGAAGGAAGGGGGTGACTGTCCAAAAAAAAAGAAAAATACTCATTACCTGACTTACAGAATGGTAACTCCTTTGGACAATATCTTAATAGTAACAATAAAATTATATTTAAAACCAGTTAAATTATAAATAATAATACAATAATCTATATTCACTGGGAAAATAACCTATATGAGTTACGTTAGAAAACAAAACACCTGGTTTGGACCATTTTAAAATTACAAGAGTATATTTATATCTGTTCATATATGCATTAACAAATCTAAAATGAGACTAATTAATAGTGTATTATATAGTAACACATGATAAGGTATTAACATAAAATTTATATCATAAAATGCATGTGTAAAGCCTGTAATCCTAGCTTCTTACAAAGTTGAGATCTGAGGATCATGGTTCATAGCCAACCCAGGCTTGAAAGTCCATGAAACTCTTACCTCCAATAAACTACTCAGAAACCGGAAGAGATGATATGGCTCAAGAGCACTAGCCTTATAAATGCATTAGAAACACATGCATGAAAGAAACAAAAACATTAAAATACATATTTGAGGGTTGGGGACAAACAAGTCGTTTAAGGATTCAGGTGGACCTGTTGCAACAATGAGAAGTACAAAATGTCATGTCAAAACCAGCTTTACAATGTCGGTGTGTGTGGGGGGGGGGGTATGATTGGGTGGGGGGGGAGGGGGGAGGCTGGGAAGGGAGGTGAAGGGTAAACAAAGGAGGAGGCTGCAATGCTTGGTAAGAAATGTATGCATTATCCTGCCCATGTAATTGTAACCCCTCTGTACAGTATGTTCTCAAATAAAATAAAATAAAATTAAAAAAAAAAAAAGCACTAGCCTTGAGCAAAAAGAAGCCAGGACAGAGCCCAGGCCCTGAATTCAAGCCCCAGGACAGGGAAAAGAAAAGGGGAGAGGAGTGGAGAAGGAGGAGGAGAATAGAGAGTGGAGAGAGGAGAGAGGAGAGAGGGGAAAAGGGAGAGAGAACAGAGAGAATCATTGAAGAGTAGCATTGAAGTCAGGCACCCGTGGCTCACACCTGTAATCTAGGCTACTGAAGAGACTGAGATCTGAGGATCACAGTTTGAAGCTAGTCTGGGCAGGAAAATGCATGAGTCTCTTATGCCCATTTACTACCAGAAAAACTGGAGGTGGTGCTGTGGCTCAGTGGTAGAGTGCTAGCCTGAGCAAAAAGAGCTCAGGGACAGCACCCAAGAACCAAGTTCAAGCCTCATGACTGACAAAAAAAAAAAAAAGAGTAACACTAAAAATAATAGTAATTTTAAATACCAAATAAACCAATATACATACTTCCCAGCTAGGAAAATTAATAATGTTCTAGCAGACTATGTTATGTTTCTTTGAGTCTGGCTTACTTCACTTAATATAATTTTTCCAAGTCTTTCCATTTCCTAACAAATGGGGCTGTGTCATTGTTTCTGATGGAGGCATAGCATTCCATTGTGTGTGTGTGTATACCACATTTTCTTGACCCATTCATCTACTGAGGGACATCTGTGTTGGTTCCATATCTTAGCTATGGTGAATAATTCCTAGCAGACTATTTCTTATCTCGAGATGTTAAAATATATATATTAAGCTGGGTACCAGTGGTCATGCCTGTAATACTCGTTACTCATCAGGCTGAGAACTAAGGATCCCAGTTTGAGGCCTAGCTGGGCAGGAAAGTCCATGAGACTCTTTATCTCCTATTAACCAGCATAAAGATGGAACTGGAACTGGGGCAAGTGGTAGCATACCAGCCTTAAGCAAAAAAAGCTCAGGAACGGAGCCCTGGTCCTTAGTTCGAGCCCTGGGATTGGCACATATAAAATAAATTTATAGAAAGTATAATCTTTTTCATAAAGCACAACCTACATTTACAGAAAACATTCACTCAGATCTGAAAAGGTGACTTCTCTATTGGAATATAGGTAATTTGTGATTTTGGCCGTTTGTGCTTTACTATCCTTTTCAAGGTTTCTTTAGTACGAACATATTGAATTAGTAATTTATAAAAGTAATATGGATTTTCAACCCATCATCTACTTATATTTCAGACATGAACTATTCTATTAATTAATTCCTGTTAATTCAAAGGAAATATTTTCTGTTTAGAGTAAGTGTAAGAGATAGCTAAAAGTCACACAATTTTCTAAAATTATTTCTATTAAAATGCAAACTATCTCCCTAAAAATAAAATACTTAAAGTTCTTTTTAAAGGTAGGTGAACTACTTTTAAATAATCCTGTTTATGCCAGGATCTTCTGGCATGGAATTTTCTACATAATGATCACCATTCTCTAATCAGGAGGACTCAAACAAACAAAAAAAAAAAGATGAGATCTCTGGTTGGACCTCCTTCCATAGCTCCAAAAGAACTACAATGTTTAGAAAATAAAGGTTACTGTATCCTATAAAAACTATTTTCCAAAATTCTCTGCCTCAAATTTGTCCATATTGTGTCTACCTAATGATCTGTTAAGCATTCCCAAAATGTTCATGTCAGAAACTGCTAATTTAAAACTGTGTGTCATAGCCAGGCACCAGTGGCTACCCAGGAGACTGATCTGAAGATCACAGTTTGAAGCTAACCCAGGCAGGAAACTCTATAAGACTTTTATCTCCAATTAACTAAGAAAATGTCAGAAGTGGAGCTGTGGCTCAAGTGGTAGAACACTAGCCTTGAGCAAACAAAGCTCAGGAACAATGTTCCGGCCCTGAGCTCAAGCCTAAGAGCCTGCACAGAAAAAAAAACAAAAGAACCATCAAACTATGTGTCTTATGAGGATAATATATATACAATTCAGTTTATACATATAGTGTGTGTGTGTGTGTGTGTGCATAGATATATATATATATATCTATATATATATATAATTGAGGCCAAAATAGGGTTTCATATGTTTATATTTATTTATTTATTTAAACTATATTTAAACTTAGCTTAAATATACATAACTAATTTATTTATATAAAATATATTTAGTTTATATAGAAACTAAATTGCTTACATAAATTTATTTGCTTTCAAACTTTGAGATCTTTATTAATGTTTCAAAAACCAATTTAGAGACAGCTACTTAAAAATTAATAAATGGTGTGTTAGGAAATTTTTTCAACATTTTTTAGGACTCTTATTGCATTGTTATCTTAGACAACCACTACCTAAGCATCACAGCCTGAAATTTCAGTTTTTTTTATTTTAACCAAAAGTGTTTTCAGACTTGCAAGTATTCTTTACATATGTCCCATGTACAAACAGCCTCTATCCAACATTATATGCTATCCCAACTCTATCTTCCTTATTTGCTGCAATCAGTTAAGAGTAAACTCTGCTACCTTCCACTTCTACCTCTTAGTTAAATTGCCAGAAACTTCAGATGATTCCAGGCATTGTGCCACTCCTCACTTCTAATAGAGAATAATTCAGAACAAAATCAACACAAGTAAAATTTGTGACAAAGGGAAAAGGAAATAAAGGACACAACTCATTCCATTCTACCTTCAGCTCTCCATTGCAGAAAAGTCAATATATGTAGCCTTTCATTTTATTCTTTTTAATCACTGTTTTTCTTTATACTCTTAAATTCTGAATATGCTCCAGGGAAGGCTGAGAATTTATCCAGATTTACAGCAAGTAACTTTTGGTCTCTAGCTTTTTCCTAGGAATCTTTCAATTTCTTCCTCAAATCTCCATTTGTTATTTGCATAAACTCTTAGAAACTTCAAAAGATAGAAAACATTCTCTGATGGCAAGCAAAGAGAATGAAATGCTGACACGGCTTAGTGTCTTCACACACAGAAGAAATCAATCACAATCCTAATATGTTATATGTGATAACCAGAGGTGAAAAATAAACCTATAAAAGAGAATAAAAATGATTGTCCAATGAAAGGAAATGTTGAGTGTGCTTGAGGGATTTAAAAAGGAGTTCTTGTCAGTCCTTTTGTCTAAAGAACCTATTCTCCAAACTTTGGCTGATATTCCTGTGGCTCCAGCTAACATATTACTGTGTCCTTGTGCAAGTCTTTCCAGCTACCATCAAAACACAGAAATGTATCCTTTAGCTATTCTAAATCCATGTTCTATAGATGTTTTTCACTAGAAATGTCCTTTTAAAGAGTGGCTAATTCTCATAATACCACTTGCATTAAGGTCATATAAAAGGCTATTGTAATGGTAGGGAGCAGGGAAGACATTGTCCAAAAAGAAATGTACTCTTTACCTGACTTATGTAACTGTAACCCCTCTATACATCACCTTTATAATAAGAATATAAAAATTAAAAACAAAAACACAAAAAAGGCTACTGCAGAGTAGATTAAAGACCTTCACACAAAAGACAGTAGGCCCCCAAAACTCCTAAAATAGATAAATAGTAAAGGCTGAACTCTTACACATTGCTCATTTGTTACTCATGAATTACCTATACTTCTGAGACAATCAGAGCTTATATGGGTACATTTCCATGTAAAATACTAATTTTCCTTCTTTCCATTAAAAAAAATTTTAAATCTCCTTTTTCTAATTTTTCATTGTCTGACTATAACAGTCCACATAACTGCTGGAAGGCAGCCTCAATAGTAGGATGAGAGCAATTTCACACACATATTTTCTATTTAAATGTAGTCACACATGATATGAGACTGTCCAAACACCAAAGTGCAAACCAAAAATGCTTATAAATCTTAAATTGTACTTGAAGTCTACCTTAAAACTTAAAGGAAAAGCTGATATTTTGTATGAATTTGATACTTCAAAAATAAAATAAATCCATACTAAAGAGACAATATAAAGCAACTATACAAAATTTTCACAGCTTAGAAAATAAAAAAGCATGGATTTTTAATACAGGATTATCTGCAGACTAGCTTGATTATCCTACATAATCCACCCACAATTTTTTTTCAGGCTCTTTAAATGAAATGTTTATAGTGGCAATTCTAAGTCACTATATAACCATCAACAATTAAAACATATAGTTCTCCCATTTCTCTCTAACAGATTAACAGTAGACAAATTATGAAATAAAATTTGAATTTAATCCATTACAATTCCAATTGATAATTTCCATCATATTTTAAAATGAAGGGAAACACTGGACACAGACAAATACTAGTTACTATGTAATGTTCAAATGGCTTTTATTTCTCACACTTCCACTTTTGATTCTTCTTTTCTCCATTGAAAAGACAATTAAAATGACATAATGAATGAAATAACTCCAAGTTCTCAGAAAGATTTATATGATGCAACCAACTTTCTACCTAATACATGATCTTCCCAACATCTAGGTCCCTCTATTCACAGAAGTGCCTGGGATGATAACTTCTATGAAAGAAGTCCAAACCTACCAAGTCTGACCTATCACATACATTTGCTTCCAGCCTTGGGCATCTGGACTGGATACACATCCTCTGAGAGAAATATTTCCATTTGAAAATGAAAGGCCAACTATCTTCAAAAAGTAGAGGCTTAAGGGTACTTAATTTTAACTCTATCTTCTGAAACATAAAAGTCCATTACTGGGTTTGTGAGGAGAAATTAGACCTAGTTCTGCCATTTAGTTATAGGAAGCCCAAAAGTATAAAACATACCTTTGATAGCTAATCATTCTGCTTATTAACATTTCAGAAACAGCAGTATAGCAACAAAAGCATTAAATCAAAGGTGATATCAGATTAATATTGTATTTTAATAACTTATATTTAAATATCACTGTATTTCCTATTATTCCTTTACCCACTATTAAGGCAATGGATATAACTTCATTCATTAGTCTTAGTATCAATAAATACTACATATACCAATAGGTAAATATTCCCATTTAAAACTGTGCATTGCAGTCATTTAATGCATATCAACACTAGTCCCAAAGCATATCTAAAAATCATTTTGAACATATAATAGTCACTTTATATTCTACATAATAAAAAGTTTACATAGTACAAGAAAAAGGCATCCTGCTTTTTAAAAAATATCTAGGTATGATATTCTTAGTATTACAAAGTTAATTGCTATAAGGAAAAGATATGCTGTCAAAATCAAAATAGAAGATAAGAAATACTATCTTTAGTGGCTAATATTAAGAACTAGTATATCATTGTGAAAGGTAACTATGTGCTATACATACTATTATTGCAACACTTCTAGTCTGAAATTAATGCAAAGTAAGTCAACTTATTTCAAAGAAAGGCATTTTAAATTAAAAGTTTCTTTAATACCACAAACACTTAAGAAATCAAACAGACTTAAATGCTAACATTTTTTCATGTTTTTCTGAACATATTTTCTCCTGAACTGTGATTTACAGAAAAAAAAAATTCAACCAATTCACATATACTCTTAAAAATAAGCAATTTTCATGACTACCAGTAATAAAATAATGTAATTTCTAAATCATTTTAATTATGTTTACAAAGACTAGATTTGGAAGTGAAAATTACAGTCTCTGCACTATACAAAATTCTCCCATAAATTTAGAAAATAAGCACAAGGAGAGAAATTTATGACACCATTCCATTTATATGTTGTATTCTACCTGCTATTTCAGATAGTATGCATATTAGTCCTAAATTTTATTAGGGGATTATTTCATCTTCCACTTAAAATAAAAGTACATTTCAAAGTTAAATACTCTATCTATATTACCAAGAAACTAGGTCAATAATAACACTCAAGGCTAGGAATGTGACTTAGTGGAGGAGTGCTTGCCTAGCATGCATGAGGCCCTGGGTTCAATTTTTCAGTGGCATATAAATAAAAAATAAATGAATAAAATAAAAATGAACAAATGAATTATAAGTACATAAATTATTGCTTATAAATAATATAATCATTTTATTTCATTTTTTTAATCAGACAAAAAAGTCACTAGACACTAAATAAAACAATACTATTCTATATTTAGGTAACTTTTCAAAATCTAAAAGTAACATTTACAGCCTTACTTTAGTCTTAAGACAATATTTCATACTAGGAAAAACAACTGCACTACCAATTTAAAAGATAGGTTTTATACCTATTGTAATATTAAGTTTAAGACCACTTATGGTCTTATTTTCAAGTGTTTAAAAAGTTATTCCATTTCTAATGTTTTTTTTTAAAAAAGCACAGGTAATAAATCATTGTTATTGTCAGTACATACTATAGTAATCAAAATGACATAGTAATCATTTTTAGAATTTATAAATCATCAGGGCTACAAAAATGGAGACTAGAAAGTAAAATTTGAATCAAAATGACAAAAAAAGTATCCATTAGGACACTTTTATTACTAAATGAAAAGACAATAAAAATAGTCAAAGAATGAATTTTTGTGTATCATCTACAGATTTATCTAGGTCAAATGGAATAAGAGAAGATGGAAAAAAATCAGTTCAACAAGCTCATTCTCAGTCTTCCTTTTTGGAATTTATTAAATATATATATATATAAAATCAGTAAGATCACAAGAATACTTGCATATATAATTCAATACCTTATGCTTTTAAATAGATTACTAGATGAATATGTTTTAAATAATAGGTTAAAAATTACTATTTATTATAGAAAAATTAATATACTCTTTCAAAATATTGTCACTAATAAACTACACTATATTCCAAAGTCACATAATTTTAGCCAAACATAACAATATGTTTCTTTTACTGTTTCTCTTCCAGTTACATAATAAAAGGAGGAAAAATTCTATTTTCTTCTAAAAGTAGGAATCTAGTAAAAAAAAATCAGCTCAGCAACAAAGCATCAGTTGTATTTAACATCAGAATCAGCACTTCCAAACAAACAGACTTCCAAACAAAACAAATTATATTTGCTGTCCTACATCGTTTAGTAATTCAGTATTTCCCAAATGCTTAAAATATATAGAATATTTAAATACCGATTGAGTTGTCATAAACTCAATATTTGTAATATTTTAGAATTATAATATTAGAGTGCATATTACCTTTAATATAAAATAAATAGCCTTAATTTTTGTAATTTCCCAAAATAGACAAAAAGTATAACTGGAATCTGACTCCAACACTCTTTTGGGAAAAACAAATGGCTTTACTGATAAGATTTGTCTCATGACCTCTACTTAATTAGAGTCTTCAATAATAAAACTGCTTTGAGTATGTTCTGTACAAATCACATCTGATCATAATGCATTATTACTTGTGAAACTTACATATTATAAATCCAGTGAAACTAGTTTTAAGAAAGCTTAAGTTCAGAAAATTTAACTTTTATCTGACCCTCTAAGAACTGTAAGATAGAAAACAGTGACATATTACTATCAAAATACTTGTGTAGACAAACATGTTTTAAAGTATCAACAAAAATGTAAGAATTACATTTAAAAGATAAACCTTTTTGGAATGGAGGGTTGGCTCAAGTAGAAGAACACTTGCATAGCAAGAACAAGGACTATTTATTCAATCCCTAGTACCCACCTGACACACACACATATTCACACATACACAATCTGTTTATACATAGATAATATACATACACATATATACAATGCCAACTATAAGTTCTAATTTCTCATAATTCCTACAGCAGTAATTAAAGACAGTTAATATATGATTAATAATATCTTACTGCTCAAAACTCAAGTGCTAGCCATTTTAATATACAACATTGTATTGTAAATAAAATAAAAATAGCAAAGCAAAAATATGAATCATTCTTAAACTCAAAAGACAAACCTTACTTCCTGTGTTTAGTAATGGCCATTTAGTCTTAGGCAAACTAAATTCAACAGAGTTACAGCCTTGTCACTCATTCAAGCAGTCATTTGAAACAATATTCAAAGTATAATAAATAACTTATAAATGAGTTAGAAGCATAAAAAATAATTAAATAGTATGCATCAGAAAATATGCTATTGAATTTTTGGAAAGCTGCACTCACTAAAAAACAGTTAACTATTAGAAATTTTAAAATTTATTTTAAATCTAATTAATTTCTCAAAATAATCAGTTTTAACACTGAGCCAATATAATTTCCTCTGGTTCACCTTTATAAATAACTAATCTATTATAAATGACTAGTATATTTATCATATTTTATTTATAATGATAATTACAAGGAGTATTCAGATAAAAACTGTACATTATGAGAAATATTTCTAAGTTATAGCTCTGTCAAGCCCTACCAAACATTAATTACATGAACAAATACAATGCTAACTATTTTAAAATTTATCTTCATTAGATTTCCCATTATAAGATTTTTTAAACACATGGAAAGTTAACGTATTAGTTTTCAAAATAATTAAGCCAAGATTATTAATCTGTTAGTTATACATCCAAATCTTTGGCCTAATTTTTTAACCGAAGAGTACTTTCAATGATGACAGTATTTTTCTACACATTAATAATCTCTTAGAAGAAAATATGAAACAAAGAAGGTATTAGTTTAAAGGTTAAAAATCAGTAAGAGAGTGTGATGGGATGGGATGACACTGTCCAAAGGAATGTACTACACCTGATTTAAATAACTGTAACCCCTATGTACTCTATAATAACAATTATATTGAGAATGTAGTTGAGGAGGTGGGAGGGAAGGGATGGTATGGGAAAAACAAAGGAAGAGGCAACAATGTTTGATAAGAAATGTACTCATTACCTTGCGCATGTAACTGTAACCCCTCTGTACAGTATTTTCACAATAAGAAAAACTTATTAAAAAACTCAATAATGAAAATCTTTCCAAATATCTAAGTTTGCTGAATTTTTGAGGAAAAAAATAGACCAAAAGATACATAATATTTAGTCAGAATAAACAGTGTCTTTATAAGGTATTCTAATACCTCATAAAATTTTATCTCCTAATCACATGTAGCTATGCATTTTAGTATAAAAGTATATACGCTTATAAATACAGCAATGAAACTGCAACAGCATTTAAAATTCTATATGCTATCTATGTAGATATGTGTAATTAGATATATAGAGTGAAGTAGACAGAT
This sequence comes from Dipodomys spectabilis, assembly GCF_019054845.1. Lineage (NCBI taxonomy): Eukaryota > Metazoa > Chordata > Mammalia > Rodentia > Heteromyidae > Dipodomys > Dipodomys spectabilis. The sequence goes on from NW_024870824.1 coordinate 1,310,126, forward strand.
CTCTAGATAGAGTAATATAGAGAGACAGATATATGCAGAGATATAGATATGAAATAAATGAGATTTAACTATTTTTATTGGATTTGACACAGTCCAACATTAAATCAGTAACAATAAAATTATGCATAGTTCTGGCCCTAGATATTTTGATGAAGTAGTTCACAAAATAGTATACTAATAGTTATAGAGACTAACATTTTCGCTAAGAAAGAAATATTAGGTTTCCCAATATAAAAAGATAAAAAAAACAACCCCTGCTTACAACAAAATATTTTAACAATTATCAACCAATTTACTTTGAAAAGCCATAAAGAGCTATCCTCAGAATATGTTAGTCGGTAACAGAACAATAACATACTCAGTAACTTATTTAATGGCTTATATATAGGTTTTTACTCTTGCTACAGATTTACTGAAATAGGGAGATACACAAATACCAACCAAAAGGCATTTATTGATCTATTATACACCTTATGCTTTGCTGTATGTTAATATAGTTACTATTATTTTTATTTTAAATGTAATATTTTAAAAAGACATTCAGAAAAAGGTTTCTCAATAATCAGCATTTCAAGGCCTTGAAATTCTGAAGAAATAAAAAAATAAGTTATGAAGATTAGCATTTAGTATCTTTTATTATTTATACATATCAGTTTAAAAGTTTGAATATTTTTTTATTCTCCCTTGCCAAAACCAGGTTCAAGCTTTCCGGACACTGCATGCATACATTAAAAAAAAAAAAAAAAGAAAACCAGTCCAATTTTCTTGGCTTTAGAATGCTGGAAATTGAGTAAAAACAACACAAAAGATAAAAACAGAATTTGATGCTCTCAAATAGTGAAATATGTGATATTCCTATCCATGTCATGAAAGTTATAAACCAAACAAGTGATGGTTGTGGAAAGCACTGTCTAATCTCCATTATATTTGTGTTAGGACAATTATATATAGTATTTAAAATCACATTGAAAATTAAATGTTCATTTGAAACATAAAGATAGTTCATTCAAAAATCAAGGTTAAAGTCTTTATTAACTATAATTAACTATGATTCCTTTCACACGGCTTTGTCTATTCCCCTAAAAGGCACAAGGTGGGGCCACACAGCCTGCAGACAACAAAATAAGTATTTTAAATAAGCCACTCATATTTATATGTGTCCTACCAAAAAGAATTACACAACCAGACAAGTCTTTAAAAACTGATTATTCTGAGTGAAAATTGGAAAAAAATAACAAAAGAAAAAAAGACAAATCATTCCCATTAAGACATATATTAAAGCAACATTATGTATTTCTTAGAAATTTTCTGAATATAAAAGTGATGAATGTGGCGTCACATCTAAAACAAAAGATAAATATTTTGTAACTTGGATTAAAGCATTTGCAATTTAATTGAGGCAAGAACCATCCATTAGGAGAATGCATCTAACAAATTTTCCTATGCACTGGAATGCAAAATACATTAATAAATTAACCTTGAATTACTTAACATTTTTCAACAGGATTTACTTTACAATATGTCTGAATAATGTAAATATTTTATTATTTCTTTTCAGAGATATCTCATATTTCTAAAATTATTTAAAGCACTTTAAGATAAACACGAACTAACTTTGAAAACAATTATATATACTTCTAAGGATAGTATGTTTTTATTTATTAAACAAAAACCAGTAATCAAAAGGCAATTACTGTGGTTGAAGAAAATTGCCTCTCAGAAAAATAATATATTTTGAAATTATGAATAAATTTCACTTTTATTCTAAATATAAATATCCTATTAACATTATTAAACAAATTAGGATAATTATTTCTACCACAATAGATTCTCCCCAAAAAAAGACAACAAGCAATACCTTTTTTCTCTCAAATACTTCTATTGGTTTTTCTTTGTGTGAAGGAAAAATAAGTTTATCAAACATGAGTTAAAATTACTTCCAAGAGTCCAAAATTGACCCATCAGCCTTTAATATTATTTATATGTCATAAAAAGTTACTAAATTTTATGTTTTAAAAATTATTCTCTTATTTCAAAAGGCATTTTCCAAGATGGTAACATTCTTCTTTAGTATATTTAGCACTGAAAATTTAGCTCTTCACTATCTTATATTTGTTTCACTATTTTTTTTCAGTGTTTTTCTTTTCTTTACCTTTGGCTTTGTTCTTTTCTTACCTTTTTCTTATGCCCTTCTTTGTTTTTGTCTTTTAGATTTCACTCATTCTTTAAGTAAGCAGCACAGAACCAAAATGGCCATTGTCACCATGTCTAAGATAGCCATAAAAAAATTCTTACTATTTTTAAGAGAAGAAAAAGAAGCCAGTTATATTCTAGGAGAGGATGAGGGGATTTTAACCCACCAGAAAAGCCTGTCCAATAAAACTCAGACATGAAGCCAGTGATTAAACTTCTCATGCAAACACACACAGGGCTCTTGGAAAGCATCCAAAAAAAAATTTTGGCCTCTTCTCTCATGACAAGGAAAAAAAAACTAAAAAGTAACAAGGCTATAATTCAATCTCTCACAGCTCTATTGAATATAAAAATATGTTAAATGAATTCATAAGCTAGAATGTCTCCCAATTTTTAATTTCACATTTAAATCAGAGATAAGCCTAAACTGTATTATTTATTTTCTGTATTTGCTCCAGTTAAAATAAATATCAATTACTAAATATACAATTAGTATCTCATCAAAAATGAAAACCCTAACTTTTAGAACTTAAAAATAAAATAAAGTCAAATATACCTTTAAAAATCTCGATTTTGATCTTATCATATTTGAGGTTATGTAGAAACAAGTTTTTTGCATACGTAAACTGTATAATTATTTTAACCGTAGGATAAAAGCTTACATTAAAAAATGCATTTTACTTGAAGAAAAAATGCAGGTTCAATGTGTATCTGTAAACAAAGTTTTGTGTCTAGAGACACATAATATAATCTATAGATTAAGGACTGGTAAATTAGTCATGGATGTTCTAAGAGTTATTTTGACAACATATCACAATAACAATAAGTTTCATGTTGCCTAAACACTTGATGCTCATAAAAGATTATTAGTACTGATAAGATATTATGACATGCTTGCTTATTATAATAATTCCATAATCATCAATAGTAATATTCACATTTAATCTTTACTGAATGCATAATAATAGTAAAGCACTCAACTGGAATAAACTGCATATCAAACTAATGTCTAGGAATATAGTCTTTAAAAAGGTTTAGTCTTCTGCTTGAGAATAGACAAAGTAACTTAGTGCTGACCTTGTGACAAAAAAAAAATCTATAAAAATGCAGAAATGCTGTTAAAGCACAAAAGAGTATATCTGTATTATTTGGTTCCAAACATGTTTCCGAGAGTCTCTGCCACACACCAATTGTACAATTTATGTTGGTACTTCTCCTATTATGTGGGGATATTCTAGTCCATTGAGGTAGTGCTGATTGTCTCTTCCTAACTTTAACTTATAATTCAGAAGCCACAAAAGGGAAAACTGACTATTGTATTTTTCCTAACATTCATAATAAAAATACTATAGGCAAAGATAAAGACAAATGACATACTAGAAACAAAAATTTGCAACCCAACTTATATCATTTATCAGGAGCTAATATATCTAAATATAAACAAGTACCTAGGAATGCTGAAGAGAAAGGTTAGCAATTAAGCAGAAAAATAGACAAGAAATTAGCATAAATACACACAGAAATCCAAATAATTTTGAAATGTATGATGCTCAATTAGACCCAGGAGAAAAAAAAAAATACAACTAACTGAGGTATCATTTCTTGCCATTTGAAATGTCAAAATCTCAATGACTGAATACCACAGTATTGGCTAGGGTGTAGGAAGTAAGCACTCTTTGCTGATGGGAATGCAAATAGTCTAACTCCTATGGCAGGGAATTTAGCAATATCCACCAAAATCATACTTGCCTGTATGACTTGATCTAGCAACCATATTCTATAGAGAATCCCCTTTACAAATATGCCTAAACTTGTACAAAATAATATATGCACAACTAAAATGACAATGCATTTAACAGTGAAAAATATCAGGCATAAACTAAGCGTATAACAATCCATTCAATTTTAATCAAAATAATAATTCTGATGTTGAATTGAAATCCTTTGTACAATTAAATATAATTTTTTCCAAATTATGCTATTTCCAAAAGATTTAGGAGTATTTTATAGTTACAGAAAATTAAAAAAAAATAAACATATAGATCCATTACTAGAAATGTGTTAAGTGAGGGAAAAAGTGCCATGTTTCATACTAATTTAACTTCAGGTAAATACCATTTTGTTGTTTGTATGAATACTATCTACTTTAAGAAAAGAATTCATGACTCCTTTTGTTTTTTCTTTTATTTTTGCACTGATAGACAAAAATGTACTACCATGAGAGGTATAATATTTGAACCACAAAATCTGCAAGAAGTAAAATAAAAGATGCTGATTTTGATGGGCACCGTAGCTCATCCCTGTAATCCTAGCTACTCAGGAGGCTGAGACCTAAGGATTGCAATTCAAAGCCAGCCTGAGCAGGAAAGTCTGTGAGATTCTTATTTCCAATTAACCATCAGAAAACTGGAAGTGGTTCTGTGGCTCAAGTGGTAGAGCACTTGCCTTGAGCTGAAGAGCTGAGGAACAGGGTACAGGCCCTGAGTTCAAGCCCCACAACTGACAAGGAAAAAAAAAAATTGATGCTGATTTTGACAGACAGTAATGGCACTCAGTTTCTTTAACTCTTTCAAATTATTTTTTTTATTACCAATACTGGTGCTCTGAAAAAAAAAATGAGTTAGCAAATGCTATATGTGTTGTACAATGAAGATATTAAGAAATTACTGTGTTCAAGGCTCCTTGAAAAATAATAAACTCTCAAATTTTATTTAATGCTAGGATAAGTACTTATGTCCAGTTTTTTACTATGTACAGTTCATAAGAGTAGTAGTGCCCAATAAAAACTGATGGCAGCTGGACACTAGAGGCTCATGCCTGTAATCCTAGCTTCTCAGGAGGCTGAGATCTAAGATTGTAGTTCAATGCCAGCTGGGGCAGGAAAGTCCATAAAATTCTTATCTTCAAACCACCACAAAACCAGAAGTGGTGCTGTGGCTCAAGTGGTAGAGTGCTTGCCTTGTGCCAAAGAGCTGAGGGACAGTGCCCAGGCCCAGAGTTCAAGCACCACAACCGACAAAAGAAAAAAAGTGATGGCAGACAAGTGTGATAGCAGTTGAGAGGCTGAGGTGAAAGGATCACAAGTTCTATGGCAGCCTGGACTACACAGCAAGACCATGCCCTCAAAAAAAGGAAAGAAAAAGCTGATTATAGAAAAGGCCCACAGCTGTTAACATGTTCAACAATGAAAGATTATGAGCAATAGTGCCCAAAAAATATGATAGCAAACAAGTGTGATGGCACTTGGAAGGCTGAGGTAAAAGGATCACAAGTTCTATGGCAGCAAGACCTTGCCCCCAAAAAGAAAAACACTGATTACAGAAAAAACCCACAGTTCTCATCATATTCAATAATGAAAGATTAAGAAGGAGCTTTTCCTCTAAGATCAGGACTCCCTTCATGCAGCTTCTTTTTATCATAATACTGAACATTTTAACTGGAAGAATTAGACAAGAAAAAGAAATAAAGGGCACTTTAAATGGAAAGAAAAAAAATGAAGGATTTCTGTTTTGATTTTATTCATAGAAAACTTTAGGCTCAATTGCTAGCACTACAAAAAGAAAAGAAAGCATGAAAACTCAAAGGGAAGTAGAAGAAAAATGAAAAAAGCAAACGCTAAAAATTACAAAAACACACACAAATTGTTAAAACTAATAAACAACTTCTTGTCTAATTTGCGATATACAAATGCACCCTAAAAAATAATTTACATTTCTGGGGGGAGAAGTGGGGGGCAGGGGGAGGCTGGGAAGGGATGTGAAGATTAAACAAAGGAGGAGGCTGCAATGCTTGGTAAGAAATGTACTCATTATCTTGCCATGTAATTGTAATCCCTCTGTACAGTATGTTCACAACAAAAAATTAAAATTAAAATTAATAATAATTTACATTTCTAAAATGAACAATAAAAATCTGAAATAAAAATTAACAGATTTCTATTCACCATAGTATCAAAGAGTAAAACATTTAAGAAAAACTTTAACCAACAAAGCAAAAGCCTTATATAGAGAAAACTACGAAACACTGATGATAGAAATTGGAGAAAAGTAAATGGGAAGACATCTCAGCATCATGAACTGAAGACCTAATATTGCCAATATGTCATTGTCAATATTGACATACTGCCCAAAGCAACAAAGATTTAATGCAATCTCTATCAAAACCACAAAGGAACTTTTTCAGGAAAAGAAAATTATATCCTAAAACTCATATGGAATATCAAAGAAATCAAAAAAGACAAAACAATCTGAATAAAAAAGCAGCTAGAGCTATCAAATTTCTGTCAAATAACCCTGCTATATATCACTTCTAAAAGAATAAAGTAAATTAGGAAAAGAATAAAACATTTATGTATCATCTAAAAAAAAAAACCTTAAAGCTACAGTAATATAAAATAGTGTGATTCTAGCATGCATACATACAAACCAATGGAATAGAGAATCCAGAAATAAACTCTTACATAGATAGGCAAATGATTTGGGGGTTTTTTTGGCCAGTCCTGGTGCTTGAACTCAGGGCCTGGGAACTGTCCCTGAGCTGCTCTTGTTCAAGACTAGCACTCTACCACTTGAGCCACAACACCACTTCCAGTTTTTTTCTTTTTATGTGGTACTGAGGAATCAAACCCAGGGCTTCATGCATGCTAGGCAAGCACTCAACCACTAAGCCACATTCTCAGTCTGGGCAAATGATTTTTAATAGGGTTTTCAAGACCCTTCAATGAGGATAGGAAAGCCTTTTCAACAAAGAATGGAATAAGGGTATAGATCATTATTAAAGTACTTGCCTAGCCAGGCACTGGTGGCTGGCTCATGCCTGTAATCCTAGCTACTCAAGAGGCTATATTGGGAAAGTAAGAACAAATAGGAAAGGAGAGGTCAATGAAAAAAGTAGAGGAATATAATCAGGTTCTTCAGTTGTTTGTATGAAAATAAAACAAAAAATGCTGAAATTGTTTTAAGAAGGAAGAGAGCTGGGTGTTGGTGGATCACATCTATAAACCTAGCTACTCAGGAGGCTGAGATCTAAGGACCAAGGTTCAAATCCAGTCCAGGCAGGAAAGTCTATGAGACTTTTATTTCCAATCAACCACCAGAAAACTAGAAGTGGTAGACCACAAGTCTTGAACAAGAGAGTCTTGAGTCCAGGGTCAGTACCCAGGCCCAGAGTTCAAGCCCCACAACTGACCAAAAAAAAAAAACAGCGCCTGTCTAGAATTTTCGGGGCCCTGGGTTCAATCGCCAACACTGATAAAAGAAAGGAAAGGAGAGAGGGAGGAGAAATGGGAGGGGACATAGGAAAGGAAAGGAAGAAAGAGAAAAGAGGAAAAGGAATAGAAAAAGAAATCATAATATTAAAAAAAATGGATAGTGGAACCCTCACCTTATACTACATGCAAAAAAATTGATAATGGATCCAAAACTAAGAAACTCTTAGAAGAAAATACTGGGCAAAATCTTCATGGGCCAGCAGCAATAAAATAGAGAAACAAAGTATAAAAATCAGAAAAGAAAAGAAACTATCACTACTTGAAGATGATAATAATCTTGTACTTAAAAGACCCTAAATACTCAATTAGTTGGGATTGGACGCATGGCTCAAGTGATAGGATTCCTGCCAATAAGCAAATATGTTAGATATTGAGTTCAAGTATGGGTCTCAGACCAAAAAGAAACAAAAAGACTCAATTAGAAAACTTAGATTTGATAGACATTTTTGCTAGACATATATATATATATAAAACTCAGTAGTTTTTCTATAAACAAACAAGCAAGCAAAGAAAGAAATCAAGAAAAGAACTGACTCATACTATCCTAAAAAATAAATAAACAAATAGCCCAGTGCTGGTGGCTCATGCCTGTAACCTTACCTACTCAAGAGACCGAGATCTGAGGATCTCGGGTCAAATCCAACCCAGGTAGGAATATCCATGAGACTCTTATCTCCAATTAACCATCAAAAGCCACAAGTGGACTGTCAAGTGGTAGAGTGCTAAACCTAGAGTAAAAAAACTCAGAAACAGAATACAGGTCCTGAGTTCAAGTTCCAGGGCTGGCGCGCGCGCGCGCGCGCGCGCGCGCGCACACGCACACACACACACACACACACACACACACACACACACACACGAGGAGCAAACATCTTGTTGTGTTTTTTTTTTTTTTTGGTCGGACGTGGGGCTTGAACTCTGGGCCTGGGCACTGTCCCTCAGCTCTTCAGCTCAAGGTGAGTGCTCTACCACTTGAGCTACAGCACCACTTCCGGTTTTCTGGTGGTTTATTGGAGATAGGAGTCTCATGGTCTCTCCTGCCCCGGTTGGCTTTGAACCGCTATCCTCAGATCTCAGCCTCCTGAGTAGCTAGGATTACAGGCATGAGCCACCAGTGCCTGGCTTACGAGGAGCAAACATCTTAATGAATCTGAACTTTCAAACCTACTACAGAAAAAAATATTTGTAGATACAGACGTAGATAACTTTCTGAATAAGACTAAACACTCAAGAAGTAGTAAGAGTTAACAATTAGGCTGCAGAAAAGCATTAACAAGGAAAAACAAGACAGTATAATGATGAATGAAATACTGAACAGGTGACTAGTATTTCTGAATCTGGGATACAGAATAAAGTCCACTCATTTAAAAATTACTTTTGGAGCTAGGTATAATAGTCCGTGCTTGTACTCCCTGGAGGCTGAAGCAAGAGAACTACTTGAGTCCAGGAATTCCGGACCAGACTGAACAACTTGGTGAGACTCCATCCTCCACAATTATTTCTGACCACTACCACATATTTTATAGTTTTTCTGTTCCAGTGTTGTTCCAGTGTATAGTATGTTCCAGTGTTGGAGTTTGAACTCAAGGACTCTCACCCTCGCATGGCTTACTCATTCAAAGCTGGTACTCTTAATATTTAAGCCACACTTCCACTTCCAGCTTTTTAGTGGTTAACTGGAAATAAGAGTTTTACAGACTTTTCTGCCAGGGCTGCCTTCAAACCTTGATCTTCAGATCTCAGCCTCCTGAGTAGATAAAATTAGTCTAAGCCACCAGTACATGGCTATTTTACATTCTTACCAAAAAAAAATGAACCTGGCATCCCCTTTTGCAGTAAGTTTATTCTCTTAAGAGTTTACTCTAAAAGTGAAACATGGAACTAATAATCAAGAAAAGCTGCTAGAGATGCATGTACCTCAATGGTAAAATGTTTACTCACCTGAGGAGGGAGGGAAGGAGCTATTGAAACATTTTAGGCAAGTAAAACATGAACTTTATGACCATATAAAATCATGCTTATCAAAATGAGCTCCAAGAAATGGAAACGAGGGTTTTTTTAGTGTGCAATTTGTAGTTATTTCTTTTTTTCTTTCTTTTTCTCCCTTTGGTTTATTCCCTGTTGTCACTGACTTTGATTTCTGTTCCTTTGTTTTATATATAGGTCTATCTGATTGGAGGAAGGGAAGGGGAATCACAGAAGTGGGACAAAGGGTGAACCATAGACAACAGTGATACTAGACAACCTGTTGGAAATGAACTTTACAACTTCAGGGGAAGAATGGGAGGAAGCGTGAGAAAATAAAGGAAGGGTTAACACGGTTCAAAAGGAAATGTACTCATTACTTACGTAACTGTAACCATTCTGTACATCACTTTTACAATATTTTTTAAAAGGAAAAGAAAAACATGTATTTCATCATTGATAAGTAGAAATTTTTCAAAATTAAAATCTGCTCTTAAAAGACACTTAAAAATAAAAAGGAAAAATAACAGATGGAAAAGTAATCACGATTTGTCAGGCACAAGAACTTGTAACTAAGGCATATAAACAATCAAGTTGTAAAACTGGCTAAGAAAACAACTAATTTTTTAAATATGCAAACTATGTGTATAGACACTTCACACACACACAAAAAAATACACATAAAGATGCTTACCATCACTGGTCATCACAATAGCCAAATAAGGTACCACTACCTCAATCAACTCAGAACAACTAAAATTAAAAGGTCTTACAATGACACGTACTAGTAATAATACAGAACAAACAATATAGGTTAAAGTTATTAACAGGAATGTAAAATGACAAAACTATTTTTTTGAAAACTATCAGTTTCTCCCTAAATGAAAGCAAAACTTAGCCAGGTGCTAGTGGGTCACTCCTGTAATCCTAGGTATTTGGACACTGAGATCTGAGGATTGCTATTCAAAACCAGCCAGGGCAGGAAATACTGTAAGACACTTACCTTCAATTAACCACCACAAAGCTGGAAGTACTCAAGTGGAAGAATGCAAACCTTGAGCACAAAAGCTCAGAACAGTGCCCAACCCCTGAGTTCAAGGCCCTGGTTGCAAGAAGGGGAGGTAGGGAGGGATCCAAAAAGTCTATTTAAGCCCTAAGATACGTTATCATTGTAAAATGTTAACTACAATTAGAATCAACACAAAAATTACCTTTTTACAACTTGATGACAATAAGCACGAAGAGATCTGTCGCTATGGGTCCCTTTATCAGGCCTGACCCAAAGGAATCAATTACTTCTCACAAGAAAATTATGTTCCCTCCTACTGCATTGTTGGTGGGAGTATAAACTTGTTCAACCACTTTGTAAAGTAGTACAGAGGTTCCTCAAAAGACTCCACATAGAGCTCCCCTATGACCCAGTAATCCCAATGATCACAAACAAGGCCATACTAAAACTACCAGCACAACTATGCTTATTTTGCAGCATTATTTACCATAGCTAAGATATGGAACCAACCCAGATGCCCCTCAGTAGATGAATGGAAATGTGATATATATATATATATATATATATATATATATATAAACAATGGAATTCTATGCCTCCATCAGAAAGAATGACATTGCCCCAGGAAATGGAAAGGCTTCGAAAAAATTATATTAAGTGAAGTAAGCCAGGCCCAAAGAAACATAGGTTCCATAGTTTCCCTTATTTGCAATAACTAGCATATATCTGAGACAAGCAGAAAAGGTCAGATAAGATGATGTTAAGCGAAATGAACCCCAAGATAATGACACAAGTGGTTTTTTCTTTCTTGCTATTGTTTCTAACGTATTTATAAGGTACCACGTGATTTTTTGTTGCTTTGTATGTCCCTCCCCCACAATATAACCACTGCTTTCACTGTATTTGATGTTGGTATAATTTGGGGAGGGGAAGGGAAAAAACAAATAGTTTAAATAGGGATACAGGTGCACCCCGCAACAATGAGATGTAAACAAGACCGTATGTCGAAAACGAACTGTACAACTTTGGCACATGGGGGTGGGGGCGAGGGGGGAGATGGGAAGGAGAAAAGGGAGAAGGCAACAATGCTTGATAAGAAATGTACTCATTACCTTGCTCATGTGATTGTAACCCCACTGTACAGTATTTTCACAATAAAAAACTTATTTCAAAAGAAAAATATGTTCCCTGATGATAAGAATATAGAATGCCAAAAATTTTTTTAAAGCATTTACTCTAATTGTTCATTGTACTTGATGGTCTTAGAAACCTACAGCAAGAAATGTGTTAAGTAATTTAAAAAGGAAAAAAAGGTAGGAATGCAGATAAAAGGGTAGTGATTAAAAAAATATATAAATATATGTATATATATCAAAGTTTATCAAAAAGGTAATATAAATAGGGAAAAAATATTTTTACTTAAAAAAACAATTAAATTTATGGCTGATGTTATGAGCAAGGAAGAGTATTTATTGGTAATGATGTACTAAAGAAGAAATAAGAATTTAATTTTTAGACAAAGATGGAAACATAAATGTGGAAATGTGCACTGTAAGTTTCCTGAAAAGAATCACCACAGCATTAATAGGAAACATTTACTTTTCATTTTCTACTTTCTAAACTTTTAGAAATTCATACCATACTCATGTATTTTATATTACTAGAACAAGAGTTAGGCCTCTTTCTTACTGTAGAATTTTTCCTATGTGTCTCTGTGTGTCTGTGTATGTCTCATTCCTCTAAGTATGGATGCCTTTGCTATTTATCAACAGCTTGACAGGTAATTGAATGATGTAAGTATGACTATCACATACATAAACTACTTCAATTTAAGCAATAATTTTATTTACAACAAAACAAAGTCTCTTCAGGGCCACTCACCAAAAGCTTGTCAAGTAAGAAACAGGTTAAGTGTCTACACTTAGAAGTCTTCCTATATATTCCAACTGTCTAACCACAAAGATGTTTTAAAATGAAAGGTTCTTACGTAAGTATTTCTTTTTGAGTTTAGGTCTATTCTGTCCCTTACTAAAAAGGAACTAAGGCAATTCAGGAATTATATACTATAGTAGGAAAACAAGAAGAAATTAATGTTTAGGTTAAAAGAAAAAAGTGGAAAGTTTTTCAATTATTTCTTAATAAAGATGGAAATGCTCAAATGCTTTTTCCTAAATGGACTTTTTTTTTGTTTTAGTTGTTATTTTGGTTTAATTTGGTTGTGATTTCTGATATGTCAAAGCAAAGAGGGGGAAAAAATCCCTATACCTCTTTTTTAAAAATCCATAGTATTAATATAATAAAGGAGAAATGTATTCAGGCTTTGATTATAAGATAATTTTTCTTTTATTTCTTTATTCGTCAGTCATGGAGCTTGAACTCAGGGCCTGGGTGTTGTCCCTGAGCACTTTCATTTAAGGCTAGTGCTCTACCACTTTAAGTCACAGTGCCACTTCTAGTTTTCTATAGGTAAACTGGAGAGAAGTCTCACAGACTTTCCTGACCAGATTCTTAGCTTCCTGAGTAGATAAGATTACAGGCATGAACCACCAGCTCCTGGCTCAAAACTACATTTTAACCTTACAATATATTAATCTGAAATCACTTCAACACCTTACAGACTCCAAATATAACTTTTTCAAGAGAAAAATTATCTTAAGCCGGGCACCAGTGGCTCATGCCTGTAATCCTAACTACTCAGGAGTCTGAGATCTAAGGATCGCAGATCAAAGCAAGCCCCATCAGGAAAGTCCGTTGAGACTCTATCACCAATTAAACACCAGAAAACTGGAAGTGGTGCTGTGGCTCAAGTGGTAGAGTGCTAGCCTTGAATTGAAGCGCTCAGGGACAAAGCCCAGGCCCAGAGTATAAGCCCCACAACCAACAAATAAAAAGAAAGAAAGAAAGAAAGAAAAATTATCTTATAATCAAAGCAAAATGTACTAATTTGATCTCTATTATTATCAATTAGCTTACTTAAAATTAACTAACTTCCATTCTGAGAACTATTCTTTTTTAAAAATGTACTTATTTTTACTTTTTGTTAAGTAATTGTACAAAGAGTGTACAATTCTGTAAGTCAGGTTGTGATCAACATCAAAACCTGATCAACATCACTCCTTCCATCATTCTTCCATTTTTCAATTTTTACACTATGTACATTGAATGTAGTTACTGAATTTCCTCACCCTTCCTCCTTCCAATCGTTTCCTCCCTTTGCCCATCTCTAAAATGAAAATAATTCTTAATTATAAGGATGATCACTTTTTTAAAGATTAGGAAAATTATGATAGCAGATATGAATATGGATTTTTATTCTACAACAGCTACATATTAAAAATGGAAAGTTAAGATAGCTTAACTCCATTTGTAGTCAAAGCAAATGCTGTTATGTGCTGTATAAGAATGTTTTAGGGAAATGACAGGCTTCATACATAAGGTGGTTCCCTAAGATTACAGTGAAGCTGAAAAAACCCTATCACCTAGTAACACCAAGGTCATGCTAACTCTATCGCACAACACAATATTCTCATATTTGTGGTGATTCTTGTGTGAAACCTTCTGCTCTGCCACTTACATAAAAGTATATACGGGAAGAATGATGGAAGAGGTGACATAAAGATGCACTGTATTCATAATTTGAATTGAAATTGACTAGAATTGAAATCCCTTTGTACAATAAAAATAAATATTTTTATTTAAGTATATACATACAAAGTCAGGTACCAGTGGCTCAAGCCTATAGTCCTAACTATTCAGGAGGCTGAGACCTGAGAACCACCATTCAAACCAGCCCAGACAAGAAAGTCCATGAGACTCTTATCTCCAAATATACACCAAAAAAGCCAGAAATAGAGTTGTGGCTCAAGGGGTAGAGTGCTAGCATTGAGCACAAAAGCTCAGAGATGAGTTCAGGCTCCAGGACTGGCACACACACACGCACGCACACACACACACACACACACACACACACTAATAGTACATGAAAACGTACTGTTTACTAGTTAAACTTTTTATAGTTACTTTATACATAAAAAGTTTACCATGAAACAGGCCTCATACATCTAACTATATTTCTTGTTTGCATCAAAGCCCATGTCATTTGGGTGCTGGTGGCTCATGTCTGTAATCCTGGCTACTCAGGAGGCTTAGATCTGAAGATTTCAGTTCGAAGCCCAAGCAGAAAAGTACATGAAACATTTATCTCCACAAAAAGCCAGAGGTAAAACAGTGGCTTAAGTGGTAGAACACTAGCTAGCCTTGAACACAAAAGCTCAGAACAGTACCAAAGATAAGTTCAAGACACAAAACAAAAAAAGCCTTATCAAGTAACTGTGTACTGTCAAGGTTTTTGTAAATACACATTAACATTTGGCATAAAAATATTATCAGGGGGCTGGGAAGGTGGCTCAGTGGTAGAGCGCTTGCCTTGCATGCTCGAAGCCCTGGGTTCGATTCTTCAGCACCACATAAGCAAAAAGAAAAAAGCCGGAAGTGGTGCTGTGGCTCAAGTGGTAGAGTGCTAGCCTTGAGCTGAAGAGCTGAGGGACAGCGCCCAGGCCCAGAGTTCAGGGCCCATGACCAGACCAAAAAAAAAAATATTATCAGTATGCTAAGACAACTATAAATCACTAAGCAATACAAATTTATTGGACTACTAGAGTATAAATGGTCAGAAATACTATTATGAAATGTTTTGTTTGGATTGTATAATACACCAATACAAAGGTACTTAGTAAAGGTAAGGGACAGTACCCTTGCCCTGAGTTCAAGGCCCAGTACCAATAGAAGAAAAAAATATGTAAACAAAATACCAGAAGTTAAGGTAGTAAAATAAATCTGCTGTGTAAATACGGTTAAAAAAAATTAATATAACTTAACATTTTTAGAAATATGTCTCAACTATAAAGTTATCTATGCAAGCTATGAAAATAAGACTTCCTTTGGATTTTCTCATATACTTCTAGAGATAAAAAGGTAGGACAAACTAGAAAGATATATACAAAACAGCAATGAGACTATGTCTTTAAATTTTCTTTCAAGTGACTTGATTAGAACTGGATGCTTTAAAATCTTAAGTGTTTAGGAGCAAAGAGTTCACTCAAATGTATTTGAAATTGCTTAGGTAACTTTCAAATTTTTACTTTGAGAGGACTTACCAAGGTATGTACTATACATCAACCACTGTAATTAATGAAATGCTCTAAAATTGTAACTAGGTGATTGAGAAATTAATTAAGAGTTTGTACCTTTTAATACTGTGTTGAAAAGTACGTTTTAGTTCCATCAGTAAATTCATACTGATAAAGTCAATATGAGTAAGTTTTAATATTTTTTCAATGGAGAATAACTTGCAAGAAATTGAAATAAAAAATGTGAACAGTCAAATTGCCCAAGAACTAGGAAGTAAAAATCTTCTGTACACCAGTTAAGCCTCCATTCTCACTTCTAATTCACTGTACATCAAAGAAAATCAACTTGCCCTGACACATAAGGACTATTCCCTTCAGTGATCACGCAGGTGTTGAGGGCAGAAAGAGAGCCTATATTCTACAGCCCTTTACCTTGTTTGATCACTGGTTACTTTTGATCTGACACTGCCCTCTCTCTATTAATGACTTCTCCCACGTAGACCCTATCTCACATCTGTCAGAAAGAATAAAAGGCATCAAACTGAGACCTGACAACGCCTATGGGCCATGTGATGTGCTGCCAACCGACTGTTCCCCAGCTCCCACAATTTTCAATTCAGTTTCTTTTGTTCTGGTAGGTACAGGGTTAGGGTACCAATGACAGCAGAAAGGATTATGCATCAACTGTGAAACCAAGCTTCTTGAATGTGTATCTTTTATCTCTGCTTCTTCATCTTCTTAAATGCTGCAAACTTCATAGTGGTTACTATAAAATACATATTCAACAAGTGCAAAAGAAAGTTTGTTAAATCCTTTTCCATGAGAAAACAAAGGACAAAATGCATTGTAATTCAATTCTACAGCTTTAAGGAAGAAATCTTGTACCATTTGGTTGAGATTAGTAAAGGCTAGCTGTCAAATAGCATGTTAATAGTAAATCACTACAGATGATTTATAAGAACACTATTTTATGTGTATGTTCACTCACTGCCTAAAAATGAAAAGATCCCCTAAAACAATGCTAGTGTTCCCAAGGGGAAAACATTTCAATTGTTAAAAGTACAGATTCTCACACTAATTTTGTAATGAGAACTACTCATACTGAAATGAAATTCCAGTAATCATGTTTAAATAATATGGTGGTCATAAGTAAGTTTTATAAGGCAGTATTTAACAATCATTTAAAAATCTCAGAGATTAGAGAAATCAGTTCACACTTTTTCATATCATATTACTCATTTTCCAAGTACCATTAAAAACATTTTATCGTTGAATATCAATAACACCTCTCACACTGTGACTCAAGTGGCAGGGTGCTAGCCTTGAGGTGAAGAGCTGAAGGCCAGTGCCCAGGCCCAGTGTTCAGACTCTACAACCAAAAAAACAAAAACAAAAACAAAAACCTACACTGACACTGAGATTCCACCTCACCCCAGTTAGAATGGTCATTACCAAGAAAACAAAGAATAGATGCTGGAGGGGTTGTAGCCAAAAGGGAATGCTACTACACTTTGGGTGGGAATGTAAACTGGTTCAACTACTTTGGAAAGCAGTATGGAGGTTCCTCAAAAGAATTCTCCTATGATCCATCAATACCATCCTGGGCATTTACCCAAATGATCACAAACAAAGCCACACTAAAGTACCAGCACAACTATTTGCAGCATTATTTACCACAGTAAGATATGGAACCAACCCAGATGCCCCTCAGTAGATGAGTGAAGAAAATGTGGTATATATACAAATGGAATTCTATGCCTCCATCAAGAAGAATGATATCACCCCATTTGTAAGGAAATGGAAAGACTTGGAAAAAAATCATATTAAGTGAGGTAAGCCAGACCCAAAAAAAACAAAGTCTCCGTGGTTTCCCTCATTTGTAATAATTAGTATATGCCTAGGATAGTCCTAGCAGAGGATCACAATAGCCTGACCATATAAAATGATGCTAATGAACTATTCCAAGATATGGAAACAAGAGATCTTTTTTGTTTTTTGTTTGTTTTTGCTTTTGCTTTTAATGTACTATATGAAGATCTTTCCTTTTTCCCCCCTTTGATTTATCCCCTATAACTACCATTTTTTATTCTGGTACCCTGTGTCTTCTATAAACATTTATCTGACTTGAGGAAGGGAAGGGAAATAACAAAATGATGAAGCAAGGACAAAGGGTGAACCAATGCAATAGCAATACTCACAAGACACTAGGCTGGAAATGAATTTTACAACTTGGGAGGGGTCAAGGCGGAGGGACAGTGGAAGAAAAAAGGAGGGAGGGGGTTAACAATGTTCAACAAGAAATGTATTCATTACCTTACTTATGTAACTGCAACCCATCTATATATCACCTTTACAACAAAAGTAAATTTTTAAAAAACAGCAACAATAAAAAAGAATATTTGCTCTGAAATAAAATTAAGAACACTTAAAAATGTTGCAAATTTCTTGTAAATTAAAAACAATAATAAACAGAATTTAATAGTAAAATTAACACATGAAATAACGAACCTACTAATCTTAAAATATGAGCAAATGTCCAAGTTCAGAGGTGAAAGATAAGCATAAAAATGATTTACAAGTTCATTCTAATACTGTAACTGGAAGAAGGTAGTTACAACAGTTGGACAAAGACATATCTTTACAGAAAAGGAAAAGATACACCTATGACACTAGGCAAATACACACACAAAACAGAAAACGATTTATCACTATGGAATAGTAAGCATAAAATACTTGCTATTTTTACAGGGTGCAGCATTTGACATAATTATATTCTTACAATATTGTGCTAAATGACAGCTAGTCACTTAACCTATAATTCTAGCTACTCAGGAGACTCAGTTTGAAGCCAGCAGGAAAATCTGTAAGACTTTTACCTCCAAATTAATAACCAAACAGCCAGAAAGAGAGCTGTGGCTAAAGTATCGAAGAGCCTACCTTTGAGCAAAAGAGCTCAAGGACAGAGCCCAAGCCCTACTTCAAGCCTCAACATTGGCACAAACTCACACAAAAAATAAAAATAAAAATAATTATACTTGACTCTGAAAGCTAAAAACATTTTAACAAGTAAATATGAAGAATGTGATTGTTCTAAATGTATCTTAATATGCATTAAAATGTGATTTCTGCATATTTGGATGCATTTTATAAAAGACAGGAAAAGAAGCAACTTAATCCAAGACTAAACAATACAGCTCGCAGAATTAATACTTGCTCAAGATTTTTTCAAGTTCTCCAAATACCACTTTATCCTCCAAAATAAATAAAAAATATATTGTACATTAGTCTACATAATACATTCATTAATGCTTCTTTTGAAGTATTCTTTCCCCAACTCTGACTCTACAACATATCAAAGGGAGAAAATAAAAAAAATTTTAATTTAAAAATAAAAGACAGGAGCTTTAGAGGTGTGATTCAAGTGGTAGAGTACCAACCATGAGCAAAAAAGATAAGCCCTGGTACAAGCACAGTAACAAACAAAAACAAAAAACAAAAAAAATAGAATTTTATATAAAGTATTTTTTAAACTAGTGTAATTTCTTCATGGTACATTACTCTGAAGGTGTATAATATCAGTGTCCTAAACTAAATTTAATACAAGTTAACTTGGTACATTTGGTGCAGTTCAGAAATAAATCAGCCAGAACAGAGGGACCCATCAGCTATACTTGACATTGAGAAAACGAACTAAGCAATTCAAGGGCAGCAATGGGAGGGAGGGAATGAGAGGGGAAGAGGGTAGAGCTTACACTAAGCAAAAAGAAAGAAATGTACATATCACCCGATGTGGAAGAAATAGTTGTCAAAGCTCATAGGATTCACAAACACTACAGACCATGATAATGATTATTTGTTTTGTGAAGATTTGTATTTGTGACTTTATCTCACAATACTGTGAATTTATGTAATCATTTAGTCTCAATAAAAAATTATTAAAAGAAAAAAGAAAGAAATCAGCTGGACATGGGAGGCTCATACCTGTAATCCTAGCTACTCTGGAGGCTGAGATCTGAGGCTTAAGGTTCAAAGCCAGCCTGGGCAGGAAGTCTGTGAGACTCCTATCTCCATAAGCAGGAAAAGCCAGAAGTAGTGCTGTAGCTAAAGTAGTAAAATGCTGTCCTTAACCAAAAGGAGTTTAAGAACAGTGCGTAGGAGTTCAAGGCCTAGGACCAGCAAAAAAATAAAAGAAGAAAGAAAGAAAGAGAGAGAGAGAGAGAGAGAGAGAGGAAGGAAGGAAGGAAGGAAGGAAGGAAGGAAGGAAGGAAGGAAGGAAGGAAGGAAGGAAGGAAGGAAGGAAGGAAGGGAAGGAAGGAAGGAAGGAAGAGAAAGAGAAAGGAAGGAAGGAAGGAAGATAGATCATAGCAGGCAGAGTGATGAGGGCAAAAGGGAAAAGGTTGATAAGAATACATTGTAAACATGTGGAAAGTTCACAAAGAAATTCCTCCCTGTACATCAAATGCAATCTAATTTTTAAATTGTTATGAATTTTATTTGATCTACCTCTTCCTACATGCAATGAAAAATGAAGCTCTTCTACTAAACTAACTTACTTAACAATCTTGAGGGAATTTTGTAAGTGTTCTCTGAAAGCAGAAAGGGGAAAATTCATTGGTGGGAATAATAAAAACCAAATAACCTCAATGAGATGTAAGCCAAGAAATGAAAATACAAAACAAGTAATTTACAATTAAAAACTTTAAATCCACCAGCGCCAGTGGTTCACACCCATAATCTAGCTACTCAGGAAGCTGAGATCTGTGGATCACAGTTCAGAGCCAAACGGGTCGGGAAAGTTCATGAGACACTTACCTCCAATTAGCAACCAGAAAACAAGAAGTGGCACTGTGGCTCAAGTGGTAGTGCACTAGCTGATGAGCTCAAGGACAAAGCCCAGGCCCAGAGTTCAAGCCCCTCAACCAACAAAAAACACTTTAAATCCATGAATTTCAACAACCACTTTTAGGAACTCATTTTCTACAAGCTACTGAATCCTTACAATGAAAAGACTTATTTGGGATTTTATTTCTTCAAATTATCATTGCCAATCTTCAGATATATATACTAATGAGGAATCACCTGACTCCACTATATAAAGCATAATTCATCAATTCTAGTGGTTAGGGATAGAATATTATGTAATTAAAATTACATTTTTATGTTCATTTTAAAGAACATATGTTCATTTTAAAGAAAACATACTTAAGGTTAATGACGTGTAAATTTGAAGGAAACTATTTTTCTTATTTCCAGAAGAAATAGAGAGCTCACCTTGAGCTGAAGAGCTTAGGGACAGCACCCAGGATCTGAGTTCAAGCCCTACAACTGGAAGGCAGGGGAAAAAAAAGACTGACAAAAGAAATTTTCCAGAATTTAAAAAAAAAGAAAATTTAAGTATATAATGGCTTATCATCATTTACAATTTTTACACAGACAAAATATTTTTAAAAGTCCTAACATTTTAGCCAAAATCTACTCAAAACAACTGAAGAATATATCCTAAGTTTCTGTGCATAAGTTGAAAAAAAAAAAAAGATGCTAGGTGCCATTGGCTCACACCTGTAATCCTAGCTACTTAGGAGGCTGAGATCTGAGAATTACAGTTCAAAGCCAGCCCAGGCAGAAAAGTCCTGTGAGAGTCCTATTTCAAATAAACTACTCAAAAACAGCTGGAAATGGTGTTGTGGCTCAAGTGGTAGAGTGCTAGTGTTAAGCACAAAGAAACCAAGAACAGCACCCAGGCCCTAGGGTCAAGCCCCAGAATAGGAGACGTGTGTGTGTGTGTGTATGTGTGTGTGTGTGTGTATGTGTGTGTGTGTGTGTGTGTGTGTGTGTGTGTACATTACATAGATTATATAAGATATATAATTTTGAAGGAGTCACTTAGGGAGATTTGATTAAATGGAAACTCACAAGCCTAAAATAAATGATCAATGAATCAGAACTAAATAAATAAAGCTGAAAGAATATAAAAACGTAATAAAAAATAAAATTCTCAATGAACATTTAAGGAAAAAAAAATATTCAGTTGACCCTGAAAGCAATAAATACATATTGAATGAAAGCAAGATGATAAACAGAAATGGACAAGTTGTGAAACTAATGACATACAGACTGGTAACCGGAGGAATCTTTGTACTAAGTCACTATTTTTGAAATGATGAAAATAGTGATTTGACAAATGTTCTCCTGGGTTGTGGATATAAAAAATAAAAGTTAACCTTCAGAAACATTTCAGTTAATGAGTTCATTGAGTGCATTACAACGCTATATCCTTATATTTCATATTGTTTTACAATAGGTCATTCATAAATAAGCATAAAACAATTGTAATTTACAGAATGCACACTATATCATTATTACCTGCAGTTACTTATAATGAAAAAATTAATGGAAGAAGGGTATGTATGTGTTTAAAATTTTTTCCCTGGCCAGGCACCAGTGGCTCACACCTGTAATCCTAGCTTCTCAGGAGGCTGAGATCTGAGGATCACGGTTCAAAGCCAGCCTGGGCAGGAAAGTCCGTGGGACTCTTATCTCCAATAAACCACTAGAAAACCGGAAGTGGTGGTGTGGCTCAAGCAGTAGAGCACTCGCCTTGAGCTGAAGAGTGCAAGAACAGCACCCAAGCGCAGAGTTCAAGCCCCACTACCGACCCCAAAAAAAAAAAATTCCCTAAAACTAAAAATGAATGAAATATAAAACTTATCTCCAAATTTATCTCCAAATAATGAAAGTAAATATTAACCTAGTTAAAAAAAGTAGAAGTATCTCTTGATTTCCCAAAGAATCTACAAATCAAACATAACCATGGTCTCAGTGAATTCAAAATGAAAAATTGGCAGAACATGATACAAATACTTTTAGAATTCCTAGAAAAGTACATGGGCATTTCAATACTAATAAACAAATAGGTGTTTTTCTCTAGGTCTTCAACAATATTCTATAAAAAGAAAGTAAAAGGTCAGGCACTAGAGGCTCACATCTATAATCCTAGCCACTCAGGAAGCTGAGATCTGAGAATCATGGTTCAAAAGCCAGCCCAGTCGGAAAGTCTGTGAGACTCTTACCTCCAATAAGCCACCAGAAAACTGTGGCTGTGGTGCTGTGGCTCAAAGTGATAGAGCACTAGTATTAAGAAGAGAAATTCAGTGCCATAGGCCCTGAGTTCAAGCCCCACAACCAACAAAAAAAAAAAAAAAATACTATAAGAAAAATCACCATTAGGGGCTGGGAAGGTAGCTCAGCGGTAGAGTGCATGCCTTGCAAGCATGAGGCCCTGGGTTCGATTCCTCAGCACTACATAAACAGAAAAAGCCGGAAGTGGCGCTATGGCTCCAGTGGTAGAGCACTAGCCTTGAGCTGAACTGAGGGACAGCACCCAGACCCAGAGTTCAGGCCCCATGACCGGCAAAAAAAAAAAAAAGAAAAATCACCATTAAAGAAAAACCACACCATTAATAAGTGGGCTAAATCTTACACGTTGAAAATTCAAAAAAAAAAAAAAAAAAAAGACTTAAAGAGAAACTTCTTTAAAGAAGAAATAAGAATGGCTAAAGGGGCTGGGAAGGTGGCTCAGTGGTATAGCACTTGCCTTGCATGCATGAGACCCTGGGTTCAATTCCTCAGCACCACATATGCAGAAAAAGCCGGAAGTGGCGCTGTGGCTCAAGTGGTGAGCCCTAGCCTTGAGCTGAAGAGCTGAGGGACAGTGCCCAGGCCCAGAGTTCAGGTCCCACGACCAGACCTCCCCCCCCCCCAAAAAAAGAATGGCCAATAGGCTCAACTTCTCTAGCCATAAAAGAAATGCAAATCAAAACAACATTCAGCACTGGAAAGGTGGCTCAGTGGTAGAATGCTTGCCTTGTATGCATGAGGTCCTGTACCACACACACATAAGCAGAAAAAGCCAGAAGTGGCACTGTGGCTCAAGTGGTAGAGTGCTAGCCTTGAGCTGAAGGGCTGAGGGACAGTGCCCAGACCCAGCGTTCAGGCCCCATGATTGACAAAAAAAAAAAAAAAAAGTTGAGATTCCACACATCCCAAGTTAGAATGGCTAATAATAATAATAATCTAATAACAACAGATGCTGAAGGGGATGTGGCCAAAAGGGAACCCTACTGCACTGCTGGTAGGAGTGTAAAATTGTTCAACCACTTTGGAAAGAAGTATGAGGTTGCTCAAAAGACTATATACACATAGGGCTGAGAAGGTGGCTCAGTGGCAGAGTGCTTGCTTTGCATGCATGAGTCCCTGGGTTCGATTTCTCAGTACCACATATGCAGAAAAAAGCCGGAAGTGGAGCTGTGGCTCAAGTGGTAGAGCACTAGCCTTGAGCTGAAGAGCTGAGGGACAGGGTCCAGGCCCAGAGTTCAGGCCCAAGACCGACCAAAAACAAAAAAAAAAAGACTACACATAGAGCTCCCCTAAGACCCAGTAATCCCACTTCTGGTCATTTACCCAAATCATCACAAACAAGGCAATACTAAAGCTACACAACTATGTTTATCACAGCATTACTCACCATAGCTTAGATATAGAACCAAGCCAGATGCTACTCAGTAGACAAATGGATCAAGAAAATGTGATATATAGATATATAGAGATTTAGACATAAAATTGAATTCTATGCTTCCATCAAAAAGAATGAAACCCCCCCCCCCAACTTGTTAAGAAATGGAAAGACTTGGAAAAAAAATTGTATTAAGTGAAGTAAGCCTGACCCAAAGAGATATAGGTCCCAAGGTTTCCCTCATTTCCTATAATTAGTATACATCTAGGATAATTTTATCAGATAAGCAGAAAAGCCCAAAGCTATGTACATATGACCGTATAAATTGATGCTAAGTGAAATGAACTCCCAAAATATGGACACAAGAGGTCTTCATTGTTGTTGTTTTTAATGTATTATGTGATTTTTTTTTGTTTCCTTTGTATGTTCTTCCCCCTATGATATATCCCCTGTTGTCGCTATACTTGATTTTGGTACCCTGCATCTTGTATATACATTTGTCTAGTACAGGGAGGGGAAGGGATATAACAAAAGGCTGAAACAAGGACACAGGATGACCCATTGCAACAATGATACCCACAAGACAGTATACTGGAAATGTACTTTACAACTTCGGGGTGGGGGAGGAGTGAAGAAGATGGAGGAGGGAAAAGGAAGGGGTAACAAGGCTTGACAAGAAATGTACTCATTGCCTTATTCATTTAACTTTAACCCCTCCATAGAGCATCTTTACAATAAAATAAAATTTAAAAACAATCACCCAACTATATATTAAATGCATACTATATAATAACTTTTCTTTGAATTACAGAATCTCAATATTTTTATAAATATTATATATATAAAAAAATCTACATTTTACTATCAAATCTGAATCCACCAATGAAAATCTGGCAACAGACAGTACAAATTTCCTGTCCCCAAAATCTCCTGAATTAATCAGACAACTACTATAGTAACATTTAAGAAACTAAAACTAATGGTTCTTGGCATCCTCTACAGAAAAATACTTGTATCAATTTGTTTGGAACCTAGATGTATCAGGGGAAGGGATGCAAATATCAAAATACTACAGACTTCATCTGGCCTTTAAACTTATCAGCTACTAAACTCCAGAAATATAGTTAGAAGAAAAGAATTCATCCCAACATCTTTCTATTGAGCCTCAGGTAAATTTACATTCAGCATAACAATTTCAATTAACAATTTCAAATAAGACAGAAAAGGAAGACAACCTATATAATATGAGCAAGTAAAATCTTCAGCACTAATAGGAACAGTATTTGTTACTCAGGTTTAGATAAGAATACAACTTGAATAGCTTTTGATTAAAAAGAGTCTAATAAAAAGCCCAAGTGGCATAGAACTTTCATAATAATGCATCTTTTCTTTATAACTACAATGAAACGATGAAAAAAGCAGCATCTATGACCTAAAAACAAGCAACTTTATATTCAAAACTGCAATTTTCATATACGCTAATAAAAAAAAGAAACAGGAAAAAAAGGAAGAGCAAATGTTAATGAAGAAAGGCATAAGGGAGAGAGGCAGGGAGGAGAGAGAGAGAGAGAGAGAAAGGAGGAGATGGAGGGAGAGACAAGTTAATTCTCCAATTCTTCCCTTAAGCCTAATAGCTGAAATAATAAGTCTTT
This sequence comes from Dipodomys spectabilis, assembly GCF_019054845.1. Taxonomy (NCBI): domain Eukaryota; kingdom Metazoa; phylum Chordata; class Mammalia; order Rodentia; family Heteromyidae; genus Dipodomys; species Dipodomys spectabilis. The sequence goes on from NW_024870824.1 coordinate 1,335,855, forward strand.
GATAACCTAAAACCCTAGCACCTCATTACTTTGGATAAAGAAAAGCATTAGCCGCAACTTCTCCCTAGATCCAAATATCTCTCACTTGTTGACTGACAGACTAGAAAGGTAGTTAAGGAACATGTACTCATAAATGACAGGCTTAATGTACTCCCACTATACACACTGGCATCTAGCCTTAGAAAATTTCTATTTGCCAAGCCTAATGATTCAATTTTTCATCTCAATCCACTTTCTCCTAGTGCCAGCAGTTGAGCACAAAGCTTTTTCACTTACATGTAAGAGAACATTTCATTTACTTAAAAATCTTTCTGGATTTTAAAATGTTAAAAATAAACAAAAATTATACATAAAAATCAGCACTTCAACAATAACCACTAAATAGGGTAATTGTGCCACTAAAAATACCCACCAACTATAATTTTAAACCCTCAAAAAGAGAAGTATAGAATTTGATGGTAAAAACTTTTAAAAAATAATATTTATCTAGTATATGTCTGAGTCAAGCAGAAAAGGTCAGACACGGTGATGTCAGGGATATGAACCCTAAGATATGTATTCAAATGTTTTTTTTTTCTTTCATGACATTGTCTCTAACGCATTTATAAGATAATTTCTTTGTTGCTTTGAATGTCCCTCCCCCACAGTATAACCCGTGCTTTCACTGTATTTGATGTGGGTATAATTTGTGGAGGGGAAGGGGAAAAACAAGTCGTTTAAATAGGGATACAGGTGGACCCACTGCAACAATGAGAAGTACAAGTCAGTATGTCGAAAACAAACTTTACAACTTTGGTGGGGGGGGGAAAGAATTGGGGGGGGGCGGGGGGAAGATGGGAAGGGATGGGAAGGGGAAACAAAGGAGGAGGCTATAATGCTTGATAAAAAATGTACTCATTATCTTGCCCATGTAATTGTAACCCCTCTGTACACTATTTTCACAATAAAAAAATAAAAATTAAAATAATAATAATAATATTTAAGCCAAGCATCAGTGGATTACATCTATAATCCTAGTTGCTCAGGAGGCTGAGACCTGAAAATCAAGGTTTAAAGCCAGTCCTGGTAAGGAAGTTGGTAAGACTCTTATCTCCAATTAAGCAACAAACAGCAAGAAATAGAGCTTGTCTCAAGTGGTAGAGCACTAGCCTTGAGCACAAAAGCTCAAGGACAGGGTCCATTCCCTGAGTTAAAGTCCCAGGATCAGCACTAAAAACAAAACTGTTTTAAATTTAAATTTAGAAAACATATATATGTTACTTCAAGTTTCCAATTTAATGATAAAAAATTCTGCATTATCCCCATTATATTTGCATCAGAGGCTTGATCTCAAGATCTAGACACTGTTCCTTGCTCAAGACTGGTACTATACTACTTGATATACACTTTCACTTGTGGCTTTTGGTGGTTAATCGGAAATAAAAGTCTCACAGACTGTGCTGCCCAGCCTCATTTAAACTATGATCCTCAGATCTGAGCCTCCTGAGTCCCTAGAATTATACAAGCATGAGCCACTAGCACTCAGCTACATCAACTTCTTTCTGAGGTCCTGTTGGCATTTAGGCATCTCCTACAATTCACTGATTAGTCCCTAGAATTTATTAACTTATTTGAATATTTAAAAAAAACTGTAAGCCAGGTAGCAGTGGCTCATGCCTGTAATCCTAGTTATTCAGGAGGCTTATATCAGAGGATCACAGTTCAAAACCAGACCAGGCAGAAAAGTCGGTGAGACTCTTTTTTTTTTTTGTCAGTTGTGGGGCCTGAACTCTGGGCCTGGGCACTGTCCCCCAGCTCTTCAGCTGTAGACCAGCGCTCTACCACCTGAGCCTCGGCCCCACTTCCGGCTTTTCTGCTTATGTGGTGCTGAGGAATCGAACTGAGGGCCTCATGCATGCAAGGCAAGCACTCTACCACTGAGCCACCTTCCCAGCCCAAGTCGGTGAGACTCTTATCTCCATATAACTACTCAGAAAAAACCCTGAAGTTGTGCTATGATGTAAGTGGTAGAGTGCTAGCCTTGGGCATAAAGAGGCTCAGGGACAGTACCCAAGCCCTGAGTTCAAGCCCCATGACCAGCCAAAAGAAAATGTAATTAGATGATTAAATCTTCAGAGAAAAAAAAAGTAATGCATTCCAAAGCAAAGTCATTTGGATATTATCTAAACCACTGCCTGGCCTACTGACAACAGTATACACATATTAACACATACATATTCATTCTATATTGTTTGCTACTCTTTTTACGTAACATATTAAATTTATATTCCTACAAAATTATCTGATAGATTTTTGTTTGTTTGTTTGTTTTTTGGGGATCCAGTTATGGGACCTGACCTCTGGGCCTGGGCACTGTCCCTCAGCTCTTCAGCTCAAGGCTAGTGCTCTACCACTTGAGCCACAGTGCCACTTCCAGCTTTTTTCTTTTTGCTTATGTGGTGCTGAGGAATCGAACCCAAGGCCTCATGCATGCAAGGCAAGCACTCTACCACTGAGCCACCTTCTCAGCCCTCTGATAGATTTTTTAAATGGTCTAAGAAGAAACACTAGTATATTGAAAAGAGAATGAGCAAGCCAGGCGCCAGTAGCTCACGCCTGTAATCCTAGCTACTCAGGAGGCTGAGATCTGAGGATCGCGGTTCAAAGCCAGCCCGGGCAGGAAAGACTGTGAGACTCCTATCTCCAACAAACCACTAGAAAACCAGAAGTGGTGCTGTAGCTCAAGTGGTAGAGTGCTCGCCTTGAGCTGAAGAGCTGAGAGACAGCACCCAGGCCCAGAGTTCAAGCCCCACGACTGACAAAAAAAAAAAGAGAATGAAAAAACTCAGCAAAAAACTTATAATGAGCAAAAATGGATTCCTACATTGAGATTTTGTTTAACTTCTATTTTTAATTACACTGGATCTTTCAAATAGTACCTAAAAGATAAAACTAATTATATTAATGGTAAAAATATACAAGTCAACATATTTCTAATAAGAACAAACATTACATTTTTGTTGGTTAGAACTTCATACTGTTAAATTGTTCACACAAATACTCTGAGTACACTAATGACTGATATATAAAGATGACATCATTAATACAGTAACAACTAAACTAAACTTACTTACAAAGGACTATTGACTATGCATCTTTAAACTATTTTAAATTTCTATTTGTATATTCAAATACAGCTTCTTTTTTAAAGTACATTTCCAAAATAGTTGAAGAAATACACTTAGAAGTACATTTAATTCAGAGGGGAATGGGAGGGAAGGAATGGTAAGGGGAAACAAAGGAGGAAGCAACAAAGCTTGATAAGAAATGTACTCATTACCTTGCCCATGTAATTGTAACTCCTCGGTACGGTATTTTCACAATAAAAAAAATTATTAATAATAATATAAAAAGTACATTCAATTCAGTAATAAACCAAATGTTACTAAATCAATATCAAGGAATATCTACTTTATGTCAACAAAAAAGAGAAAAATGGTATCTAAAAACTCCTGCTCCCCAAAAAGGTGACAATCCATCATCAAGGAACATCCCTAAACAGCTGATGCTATGCAAAACAAAAGAAATGTACATACCACCCAACATGGAAGAAATAGCTGTTATATAAATGTTATATACTGTGATAGACAATTTGCTCCAGGAAAGTTAGAATGTGTTTGTGACTTTAACTAAGCATCACTATCCCACAATACTGTGAAATTTGGGAAATTATGTAACCACTTACTCACAATAAAAAAATTAGAAAAAAAAAAAAAAAGAAACATCCCTGAGGTCTGATTTACACTGCTGATAGATATCCATTTAACATAATTTAATGAAAATTTAAAAGTAAAGAATAATTTACTATGATTCAGTAAAACATTTGAAAATGCACATATCTTAGTACCTTGTAATGACACTTCCAGGTATATACCTAGAAAAACCATTAAACATAGGAGACTTACCAAAGGATTTACTGCAACACTTTCTATGATAGTGAAAAACTGAGCACATATGTGGCCTTCAATAACAAATGGATAAACAGGAGACACATACATATGACAGAACACTAGCAGTTAAAAGAAAAAATATTCATTGTAGCTAGGTCTCGAAACTAAAACAGCAAAGTGTAGATTTGACATTTTATAAAACCAGATGCTCAACCAATGACATCAGATATAAATTATGAGGCAAAAAAATAAACAGCATCAATCACATGTTGTTCATGGTTGCTTTCATGAATGCTTCTGAAATATTTTTTTAAGGAGTTAGAGATCAGCACCATAACTGTCTTGGGAAGGAGACAATGGTATGACAGCACTGCAAGACAACAGGGATTCACATTTATTGGCTTTATTAATTCAAAAGCAACTTTAATGAATTGTTAACAATTTCTGGCTAAGAACAACATAGATGTTTTACTTTTTCAGTGTTTTTGTTTGTTTGGGTGTTTGTTGTTTTTTGTGGGTTTTTTTTTTGGGGGGGGGGAGGGTCTGTTAACCAGGGGCTTGAACTCAGGCATTGTCCCTGCGCTCTTTTGTTCAAAGATAATATTTTACCACTCTAAGTCATAGCTCCCCTTTAGGTTTTCTGGTGGTTAACTGGAGGTAATATTCTCACAGACTTTCCTGTCCAAACTGGATTTGAACCACATTGACTTTGAATCGCAATCCTTGGATCTCAGCCTCCTGAGTAGCTAGGATTACAGGTATAAGAAACCAGTGCCCAGCTTTAGTGTATTTTTTTACTTCTCAATATAAAAAAAATGTAAGTTCAGGGGCTGGGAAGGTGGCTCAGTGGTAAAGCGCTTGCCTTGCATGCTTGAGGCCCTGGGTTCAATTCCTCAGCACCCATAAGCAAAAAAAAAAAGCCGGAAGTGGTGCTGTGGCTCAAGTGGTAGAGTGCTAGCCTTGAGCTAAGAGCTGAGGGGCAGCGCCCAGGCTCAGAGTTCAGGCCCACGACCGGACCCAAAATGAAAAACAAAACAAAATGTAAGTTCATATACAATTTGTAGGTGGGGTCCAGAGGGAAAAACTGGGAGAAAGCAAGGAAAAGGGGTGACATTGTCCAAAAAGATGTTTTTCTAACTTATGTAACTGTAAACCCTCTATGGAGGTGTGGTTCAAATGGCAGAGTTCCAGTTATGAGCAAAAAAGCTGAGTAAGAGTGCAGTGTCAAGTCAACCCCAGTACAAGTGTCAACCCCAGGTGCAGCACAAAATAAAACTTTATTAATTAAAAAGAACAGTAAAATACTTGTGCAGGAAACAGAGAAATAAAACAGAGAAAACATTTAGATTATGGGCTGGGAAGGTAGCTTAGCTAGTGCTTGCCTATCACACATGAAGCCCTGTGTTCCATTCCTCAGGACTACATAAACAGAAAAAGCCAGAAGTGGTGCTATGACTCAAGTGGTAGAGTGCTAGCCTTGAGTAAAAGCAGCTCAGGGACAGTGCCCAGGCCCTGAGTTCAAGTCCCAGGACTGGCAAAAAATAATAATAATAATTAGATTAGTTCCAGATTGTCAATAGCTATACAACTGCTGTGATTTGAATGTGAACCCCAAAACACTTTGGGACTCATACATTAGAAGCTCTGACCTCATTAATGAAAAAATATGGAGAGTTGTATTATTAAAACCAATTTGACCTCCTATTTGCTTTCCATGCCTGCTGCCCACCCGCCCACCATGTCTATTTCCCTCATCTTCACAATGGAATAGCACAGCAATACAACTCTCCTCAGAGTTCTAGTCCTCAGTACCACATAAATAGAAAAGGCCAGAAGCGGCACTGTGTGGCTCAATTGGTTGAGTGTTAGCATTGAGCAAAAGAGGCTTAGAGACAGTGCTCAGGCCCTGAGTTCAAGCCCAGGACTGGGAAAAAAAATCTTTGTGACACAAAAGCAATCATAAGGCTGGGAAGGTGACTCAGTGGTAGAGTGCTTGCCTCACAGGAATGAGGCCCCAGGTTCAATTCCTCAGCACCACATAAACAGAAAAAGTCGGAAGTGGGTGCTGTGGCTCAAGTGGTAGAGCGCTAGCCTTGAGCTGAAGAGCTGAGGAACAGGGCCCAGGCCCAGAGCTCAGGCCCCACAACTGACCAAAAAAAAAAAGCAATCATAATAAGAGAGGAATGTGTGTGCTATATAACAGACTCACACTATATTTAAATTCCTCAAATCTATTTCTAGGATATACACAACTAGACAACTAGAACCATGGAGTGCTTGTCTTATCAAAAATGACTGAAACAAAATTTTTTTAGAAGATTCTACTTGTAAGATCTCAAATCTTTGTTTCACCATAACGCACCTGTAACATCACTGTCCTTCCTTTCCACATATAAACATCTTTCTAATGACACGGGAATCCTTTCCTTACTCTAACCTTTATTCTACTTAAAGGGTCACAAGAAAGAACATTCAATCATCTTGTTACATCATATACAATGAAGTTCACCTTGGAGCAATCTACCTGCAGCTATATGACTTGGAAAAGAAATTTTCCCATTAATACCTAAGGAAAAAAAAATTTTAATGAGGTAAAACATCACCAGAAAGTAGGTGAGCTCTGCATCTTCAAAGTTACATCAAAGACACATAAAGCTATGCCACTGGAATATACAAAGACAATGCTGCCATCTAAAGGCCAACACAAAATACAAAGGGATGTCTACTCAAACACTGCCAATATCTAAGAAAACTAATTTACTTGCTACTTTGAATCAATAAAGCTTATCATTTAAAAACTACTATGCTATGATTTCTTTTTGACTACATAATAAAGCTCTAATACTCCTTTTGATAAAATTCAGCTAATTAATAGAGTAAATCACTTGTCTAATTACAAATATCTGTCAATATACAGGTGAAATTTTACTAGTATCCTTTCTGACTATTCTCAGAATACCTCTATCAGTAATTAATATAAAGTATCTATTGTTAAATAACCAGTAATACTTGTCAAAAATAACAAAAGCCAAATTATTTACATTGTCGGCTTTCTCAGGAATTTAAATATTTCTATTTATTTCATGAATTTTTAAGCTAAAGAGAAGTTCCAATGGGTAGGTAACTCAACAACCCAATTATCCAATAGAATTTAATTTGTTGTAAATGTACTTGAACCTTAAATGGAAAGATTGCTGAAAGATTCAAGATTTAGCCAAATTACTTTGAATTGCCAATAAAATAAAAATAGTTAATGATTAAAAACAAATCCTGAACAGATTTCCTTAGAGTTAGGTATATGTTAAGTGTATGACAACTTTTCTTTCCTTTTTTTATTTTATTTTTTTGTGCCAGTCCTGAGGCTTGAACTTGGGGTTTGGGCACTGTCTCTGAGCTTTTTTGCTCAAGGCTAGCACTCTATTACTGAGCTACAGGTTCCACTTCCAACATTTTGGTAGTTAAGTGGAGAAAAAAGTATCACCAACTTTCCTGCACCACCTGGCTTTGAATTATGCATGGGCCTCAGATCTCAGCCTCCTGAGTAGGAAGCATTACAGGCATCAGAGTCACTGGCAACCAGCTCTATGACAGCTTTTACTTTTTTTTTTTCTTTTTTTTTGGGGGGGGCAAGTCCTGGAACTTGAACTAAAGACCTGGGCACAGTCCCTGAGCCTTTTGGTGCTCAAGGCTAGCACTCTACCACTTAAACCACAAAACCACTTACAGCTTTTTCTAAGTAATTTATTGGAGAGTCTCATAGACTTTTCTGCCCAAACTGGCTTCCAACAGCAATCCTCAGATCTGAGCCGATTGAGTAACTAGGATTACAGGCATGAGCCACCAACACCCAGCTTATGACAATATTAGGGAAAAAGTAATGTGAAAATGAAGAACTTTTGAAAATAAGCAGTTGTTTCTATTGGGAAACTACTAGCTGAAATTTTTTACTATGTCAATAAAAACAAATTTTTGCATTTACACAGAAACAAATATTGATCAAAATCTACAAATACCATTCTTATTAAGAAAATAATTCTTAAGTTATGACTACTAACTTTGAGTTTATGTTGAATATTAAGTCGAAACCAACAACAAATATAGCTGTTACCCTAAAAAGAGCTACTAGTTTAGTTTCTTTCTCAATTGTATTAGCAATTTGAAGATACTATGTCATGTACTCCTCAAAACTACAAATCCACACACACACAAAAAAAGACAAATATCAACAACACTAATACCAAATAAAGTTTACAGACCCTAAGGTATCTCTCAGATGACAACACAAAAGCAGAGATAGCAGAGATTAAAATTTAGTCTCTCTGATCCACAAAATCTAATTCTCTTTATAAGATCATACACTTTCAAGTAATTATAGTCATATTAAATGTAAAGAGGACTATCAAGTATTTTTAATTTACAGTGTTTTAATCTTTCTAAAATCTTTCGTTTTTGCAGTAATAGAATTTGAACTGAAGGCTTTGAGAATGTTAGGCAGGCGCTCTCTCATTTAAGCCATGTCCTTAGCTCTTAAAATCTTCATTAAATAATACTGTCTCATGAAAAGTGCTCATACTTTTAAAAAAATCTTTCAAAACTCATTTATATATAAGATATTTTCAAATTTTATAAACTAGGAAGGGCAACAAGAAGTACTTTGGAGATACAATGTAATAACAAGTCTTCTTTATAAAAATGCAATCTATTTATGACTAATAAAATACTTCATATTATTTTTTCAATATTGGGAACTACCAATGCCTTCCCAGTAGCATATTTTGGTTAATCTGTATGAGATACCTATCACAAAATATTATTATTATTAATAGTAATATTATTCAGTCACAAAAAGGAACTAGGCATTAATATAGACTATAACATGGCTGAATCCTTGAAAATATCATAGAAAATAGCAGGCATAAAAGATCACATATTGTATGATCCTACTTCTATAAAATATCTAAGATAGGAAAAATCATAAAAAGTAGATTAACGATTGCCAGGTGCTAGAGTAAGGCAAGAAGGGAAACAGGGAGGGATTGTTTACTGGGCAAGAGAGCTAATAAAAATGTTCTAGAATTTAAAAAGTAGATATTGGTGATGACTGTAAAACCCAATGAATCATCTACTTTTGAATTACCTCCCAATCCAGGTAAAATGACTAGTTTTAAATATATTAAATACGTTTAATGTGTCTGAGTTACATGTGGATATGCTTACAAGATGTATATAATTATCAATTATCAAAATTACTATTTTCACAAGTATACATTTTTCTGGGTATTAACATTTTTAATTCTCTAGAATTATCATTATTTCAACAACAATAGACATGTTTGTTAAACAAATTTTTTATTTTCCAATTTACTTGAATTGGTTCACTGTCAGAAATTAGAAAAGATACAGTAATACATGGATGTATAATAAGGAATGTTTATGAAGCAAGTACCACATGTAAGTTTCTAGTTAATTATATCCAATTTTGAAAATAATAGTTTAAGAGGATTTTTGCTTTTTGTTAAATATTATTTGTCTCTCAAGTAATAAAAATACAGAAGAAAATTTACCAAGTTTAAGTAATTTGCAGGTTTGAAACAAAATAAACAGCATGTACATGTAAAAGGATACTTACTAATTTGTTTTCCTGCATGTATATCCTTTGTAGTTTCAGGCAGCCTTTAGCTATGACAATCATGCCTTCATCTGAGATCTTGTAACACTGGCCAAAATGAATATCTTTGAGCTCTCTGCATTTTGAGCCCAGCTGTAAACAAAGAGAATTCGCTGAAAGTTCAGAGACTAGCAAAGGTAACATAATGCTAATGAGATTTTTGTGTATTTGAAACTAAACATGCCAGAGTTAAACATTTATAAATATTTTAAAATAAGATAGAATATAAGCAATGTATAATATAAACAGTATTGAAAAATCCTTCCCACATTCTAACCTACTCCCCTGCTTCAGCTTTGTCTATGTCCATTAAAGTACAGAGATTCAGTACCAATTCAAATATATCTTTATTTCCCTGAGTATTAACAGTTGGGGAAGAAAATAAGAGAAGAAAACAGTACATAAATTTAAATTATGGGACATTTATAAAACTAAATATTACACATCCATTAAAAGTATAATCATCTTCCAGGCACTGGTGGCTCATGCCTGTAATCCTTGCTACTCAGAAGGCTGAGATCTGAGGATCTCGGTTCAAAGCCAGCCAGCCCAGGCAGGTTTATTGTCTCACTGACAATAAACCACTCACTAAACTGGAAGTGGCGCTGTGACTCAAGTGGTAGAGCTCTTGCCTTGAGCTGAAGCGCTGAGGGACAGGGCCCAGGCCCAGAGTTTAAGCCCCACGACCGACCAAAAAAAAAAAAAAAAGTACAATCATCTGACAAATGAATTATTAATAAAAACATTAAACACTAATAAAAACATTAAACATTAATAAAAATATAGCTGGGTGTTATTAATACAAGAATATAATCCTAGTTTCTCAGAAGGTTGAGATCTAAGGATCAGAGTTCAAAGCCAAGTTGAATAGGAAAGTCTACTAAAAGGTTAAAAGTACAGCTGAAGTTCAGTGGTAGTATGTTAGTCTGAGCAAAAAGCTCAGGGACAGCCAGGCACCAGTGGCTCAGAAGGCTACTCAGAAGGCTGAGATCTGAGGATCACGGTTCAAAGCCAGCCTGGGCAGGAAAGTCCGTGAGACTCCTATCTCCAATAAACCACCAGAAAACTGGAAGTGGCGCTGTGGCTCAAGTGGTAGAGCACTTGCCTTGAGCTGAAAAGCTGAAGGACAGCTCCCAGGCTCAGAGTTCAAGCCCCATGACCAATTAAAAAAAAAGCTCAGGGACAATACCCAAGCCCTGAGTTCAAGCCCCAGAACCAACATAAATATATATATGGAAGTTTTAAAGTATACAATTTTCTAAAGAAATGTATATTTTAATACATATGCACATATGAGAAAAAGGGACTTGTATATTTGGTGCTAACAATTACCATTTTGATTAGCAAGTAGTTTCCCCTTCTGCTCACCAATCTTCTATCAAGCTTCTCTTTTAATGGCACTAGATTTGGACTCAGAAATGACATGTTCTATTACTTGAGCCACACCCTCAGCCCTTCTCATTTTATTTTTTTGAATACAGTCTCATAAGCATATGAGACTGGTTGTCTCATATGTCTAAGGCTGGCTTGGACAGTAGGATGACTGTCATATGTCACCTTGTCTAGCTTATTGGTTGAGATAAGGTCTCACTAAATTTTTGCCTTAGTTACCCTTGAACCACAATCCTCTGGATCTCCACCACCCAGCAGATGAGATTATAATCATGTGTCAATTGTGTCTAACCCCAATCTTCTCATTTTTAAGCCATTTTATAATAATAATAATAATAATAACCTTGTAATTTCTATTTCAAGTGAAGTGATTACATTAAAAATATGTAAGTTATTTTTCCAAGGAAAGTGATATCCACCCAATTATTTTATCCTAGGCTATACTACAATTATATATTCCTTTAGAACTGTGAATGTCATGAACACAGAAGTTTGCCTGTTTTGTTAAATAATGTATCTCTGATGACCAATATCTTTCATATACTTGATAATAAATATTTGCTGAATGAATAGAAGTTCTGACTGTGATTATACATGAGACAGCTTTTTTAGGATTTTTTTTTCAGTGCTAGAGACAGAACTGAAGGCTTTATGTATGCTGGGCATGCTCTCTACCATTAAGCTATAATCCTAGTCCAAGAGGCCTCTTTGAAAATGGACACATACAGGAAAACGTAGTTGTAACCTCATATAACACTATATTGTGGTTAATTCTGAGATTCTAAATTGGGTAGAATTCAGAGTTTCAAAAGAGTAGTAAAGAAAAAATAAATACATATTCATTTTCACAATACCCTAAACTTTAGCCTTTCTTTCACTTACCACAAAAGGTAAGCTATACAGGTAGCTTTGTAGCAAAAGAAATAAAAGGTAATAAAAAGTAAATAGGCTAGGTGCTGGTGCCTCACACCTATAATCCTAGTTATACACTAAACCCAGTGCCAATACAGGAAAAACAGAAAATCAAGTATACTACAAAACTTTAAAAGGCTCATATGAGGATAATAAGTCTAGGAATCTTAAAAATTCTACTTTCAGTACTAATTTAAACTTCAATTAACCTCCCCATTATTGTACATCCTGATTTTACCCTCATTACATAATGGCCAAAAATTGAGTATTCACTGAGAATATACTATACAGAGCTAATAACAGAGATACATTGTAAAAAATGCAAAAGCTTATAGTGAAAATGAAGAAATTTTTTTAATCTATTAAATTTTCCAGGGTAAAAGGAAACGATCTTACAAACTTAAAAGGTCTTTATCTGTAAGTCTAGCAAAAATGATGAAAATAAACCAATGGCCATTTTTGCAAATATCATAAGATTTAAGATTTCTAGCTTTAAAAAAGATTCTACAGACATCTAGGAAGAAAAAAGCTTCTCATACAAATCAAACTGCTTTTCTTTTTTTTCTTTTTTTTTTTTTTGGCAGTCCTGGGGCTTGAACTCAGGACCTGTGCACTGTCCCTGAACTGCTTTTGCTCAAGACTAGCACTTTACCACTTGAGCCACAGCGCCACTTCTGGCTTTTTCTGTTTATGTGGCAGTGAAGAACTAAACGCAGGGCTTCATGGATGCAAGGCAAGCACTCTACCACTAAGCCACATTCCCAGACCAGCATCAAACTTCAATAACAACACTAAAAGCAAGCAACTGAACCACACCATCATATTCTGAAAGAAATTTGTGTCTAATCTAATATTCCATATGCAAGGCTATAAATTAAGTATGAGGGTATAATTAGAGATATATCATATATGTAGGCTCTCAAAAGATTTATTTTCCATGTATATTTTATCAAGGTATATAGTTAGAATCTGTAGTTTAAAATAAAAAAAAAACTTGAGAATACACCACAAGAAAGACATGATATCTTGGTAATAGGAGACTATAACCCAGTATCACAATGAAGAAAACACCTCAAAGATAAAGCTGGAGATACTATAATAACCACTAATTCAACAGTACCATATACAAGAAGTCCAAAATAGAACCTTAAGGATATCTCAGGCAGACTTGCTTTAAGAAGTTAAATTTGGAGGCTGGGAAGGTGGCTCAGTGGTAGAGCACTTGCCTTGCATGCATGAGGCCCTGGGTTCGATTCCTCAGCACCACAGCCAGAAGTGGCACTGTGGCTGAAGCAGTAGAGTGCTAGCCTTGAGCAAAAGCAGCTCAGGGACAGTGCTCAGGCCCTGAGTTCAAGCACCAGGACTGACAAAAAAAAAAAAAAAATAGAGTTAAATTTGATTAAGTATCAACATGGAGATACACAAATGCAATTAGGAGAATATTTTGACTGCATTAGTGCTGGAAAAAGAAACATTTATTAATTCCAATGAAAACTAGATGGTAAAGAGAAAAGCTAGATACATAACTGTCAACTGTGAATATAGGATATTCTTTAACAAAAATTACCATTATGTCATAAGGTAACAAGATAAGAGACAGCAAAGTGAGCTAAGTCTTCACCTTCTATAAAAAGAAATCAGTTACCTAGTTAATGTAAAAAAACACAGACAAAAGCTAGGAATGTGGCTTAGTGGAAGACTACTTGGCTGGCAGGCATGAAGCCCTGGGCTCAATTCCTCACTACCACTTAAAAAAAAAAAAGCGGGAAGTGGTGCTGTGGCTCAAGTGGTATAGCACAAGCCTTGAGCAAAAGAAACTCAAGAAGAATGCCCAGATCCTGAGTTCAAACCCTAAGACTAGAGTGGGGGAGGGGATATGAGACAGACAAAATTGTAGAAGAAACAGTTTGTTCCAGAGGAAGTTGAATTAGGCTAATTCCTAACTCTTTCACAGTTTAGTTTGTATTTAATAAGGAGACATGTTTGGTTCATCTATATACTTCTTCCCCTTAGAAACCAATAGCCTTAACTTCTTCCATAATTGGAACCACCCTGTTGGGCTCTCTTAGCTATTGCCTAAGTCAGCTAGACAAACTAGAGTCAAGTTAACAAACCCATTTAGATCTGATAGTAATATTCCCTACCTTAAGAGTTTCTAGGTAATAAAGTTCTTATTTCAGCCAGGTGTTGGTGGCTTGTGCCTATAATCCTAGCCACTCAAGAAGCTGAGATCTGAGGATCATGGTTCAAAGCCATGATTCAAAGAGTCTGTGAGACTCATCTCTAATTAACCAGCAGAAAACTGGAAGTGGCACTGTGGCTCCAAGTAGTAGAGCACAAGCATTGAGCAAAAAGAATTCAGTGACAATACCAAGGCCCCAAGTTCAAGTTCCATGACCAACAAAAACAAAACCAAAAAAAGTTCTTATTTCTTTCATCTATCACTATGTCATGTGCACGCATGCACATGTGCCAGTACTGGTGCTTCAATTCAGAGCTCTTCCTTAGCTTTTTCCTTCAAGGCTGGTGCTCTATCACTGTGCCATACCTCCACTTCTGGCTTTTTACTAGTTAACTGGAAATAACAGTCTCATATCTCAGCCTCCTGAATAGCTAGGATTAACCACCAACACTGATCTTATTTACTTGTCTTATTTGTCAATGTCATCAGATCTTGCACAATGAAGGAAATACATCTTAAGATGTCAATATTTAGCACACTTCCAACAAACATTAAAAAGTACACAACAGCTGGGCACCAGTGGCTCACGCCTGTAATCCTAGCTACTCAGGAGGCTGAGATCTGAGGATCGCAGTTCAAAGCCAGCCTGGGCAGGAAAGTCAGTGAGAATCTAATCTCCAATAAACCACTAGAAAACCAGAAGTGGTATTGTGGCTCAAGCGGTAGAGTGCTCCCCTTGAGCTGAAGAACACAAGGACAGCACCCAAGCCCAGAGTTCAAATCCCATGTGACAGAAAAAAAAAAAAAAAAAAAGGCATACGGGATAGTCAAGAACCACGAGTCAGCTACATAAGGTATAATGTGGTAATGTCAGCAGAAGAAAGGAACTAAGTAAGCACTCATGCCTAGAAATTTCCAGAAATTAATGTCAGAAATCAAACACAGAATCAAGAAGCTCACAAAATATGTAGGATTTTTAAACTACAGAAAAATCAGAAATAATGCAAAAATCTTGGAAGAAGACAATTTTTTTTTAATCAGCCAGGCACCAGTGACTCACATCTGTAATCCTACCTACTCAGGAGGCTGAGAGCTAAAAGCATCACAATTCAAAGCCAGCCCAGGAAGAAAAGTCCCCATGAGACTCTTATCTCCAATTAACCACCAGAAAACTGGAAGTGGAGCTGTGGTTCAAAGTGGTAGAGCACTAGTCTTGAGCAAAAGAGTTCAGGGATAGCACCCAGTCCCTTAGTTCAAGCCACACAACTGACCATAAAACAAACAAAAAACGATAAAAATTATATCTGATTTCTCCTCTGAAATATGTAAGCAAGAATATAGTGAAATATTTAAAATTTTCAAGCAAGGCACCAGACAGGATGATCGTGGTTAGAGGCAAACACAAGCAGGAAAGCTCAATTATCCAGCAAAAAGCCAAAGTGAAGCTGTGTCTCAAATGGTAGAATGTTAGCTTTAAGTAGGAAACGCTACATAACAGGATCTGGACCCTGATTTCAAGGCTCAGTACCAACACACACACACACCACATGCACCTGCACAAGCACACACACAAATGAATGAGTGAATGAATGAAAAAAAAAAGATTCTTTTTTTAAATGCTTATACTTGGACTTGAACTCAGAGCCTTTAGCTCTCACTTGGCTTTTGCACTCAAGGTTAGTGTTCTACCACTTGAACTTATCTTCATTTCCAGCTTTTTGCTGTTTCAGTGAAGATAAGAGTCTCATGGCCAGGTGCTAGTGGCTCATGTCTGTAATCCTAGCTATTCAGGAGGCTGAATTCTGAGGACTGTAGTTCTAAGCCAGCTCAGGCAGAAAAGTCTCCATGAGACTCTTATCTCCAATTAACCATTCAAAAACTGGAAATGGCACTGTGGCTCAAGTGGTAGAGCACTAGCCTTGAACAAAAATATGGTCAGGGACAGCACTCAGCCCCGGAGTTCAAGCTCCACAACCAACAAAAAAAAAAAAGAAAAAGTGAACTTGAAAAAAAAAAGTAGCTTGATTGAAGAGTACAAGTAGAGCAGGTATAAGGTCCAAATTTGGTACACAGACAAAAAAAAAAAAGGAAAGAAGAGGATTTGAATTAGTTATAAACATACATAACTTTTTTTTTTTTTTTTTTTTTTTTTTTTTTTTTGTCGGTCGTGGGGCTTGAACTCTGGGCCTGGGCGCTGTCCCTCAGCTCTTCAGCTCAAGGCGAGCGCTCTACCACTTGAGCTACAGCGCCACTTCCAGTTTTCTGGTGGTTTATTGGAGATAGGAGTCTCACAGTCTCTCCTGCCCGGGCTGGCTTTGAACCGCGATCCTCAGATCTCAGCCTCCTGAGTAGCTAGGATTACAGGCATGAGCCACCAGCGCCTGGCTAAACATACATAACTTTATAGACAGAGAGTAGTGCAAGAAAAGGTATCAGGGATAAATGAGATGCACATGATAAAGGGGACAATACCTCAAAATCTATATAATCTATAACATGTACACATCTAAACATTAAGTGTCAAAATATCTAAAATAAAACCCGATTACACTACAAAGGGAAAAAACTGAATCTACTGTTACATTTGGAGATTTTAATATCCTTCTATCAGAAATGAAGAGATCTAGCAGAAAAATGAAAAAATAAAAAAATGATAAGGAAGCCAAGTGCCAGTGGCTCACACCTGTAATTCTAGCTACGCAAGAGGCTGAGATCTAAGGATCGAGGTTCAAAGCCAGCCCGGGCAAGAACGTCCGAGAAACTCTTATCTCCAATAAACCACTCAGAAAACCCAAAGTGGTGCTCTGGCTCAAGTGGTAGAGTGCTAGCCTTGAACTGAATTGCTCAGGGACAGCACCCAGGCCCAGAGTTCAAGACCCATGACTGACAAAAAAAAAAAAAAAAAAGCAATAAGGATAGTCTGGAACTAGTGGCTCATTCATGCAATCATAGAAGGATGAGATCTGAGAATTATTTCAGGATAATCTCATCTCCAATTTACCAGGATGTGGAAGTATGGCTCAAGCAGTACAGCACCACCAGCACTGAGTGAAAAAAGTGACAGCATGAGAGGTCCTAAGATCAAGGCTCAGTATACACACGCACACATACATACACAAGGAACATAACTGAAATCAACATACCAGCACATCAACTGGATATATAATAACATCTATAGACTATTTCACTGGTCGGTATCAAAATATACACTGTTCTTGGAACATTCATGAAGACAGACTACATTCTAGGCCATAAAATCTAAGTTAACAAATTTAAAAAATATCATAAAATGTCTGCTCTCAGATCATAATGGAATTAAACTAGAAATCAGTAATTGAATGATCAGTAGGAAAATCCCAACATGTGTCTAAATAACATACAGATCAAAGAAACCTCTCGAGAAATTTTTAAATTATTTTCAACTAAAAATGAAAGTACAATAGGTCATAATCTGTAGAATAAGTCAAAAAATAGTGTTTAGAGGAAAATTTTATCTTGGATAATATTATAAATAAAACTGATTTCCATTCTTATTTAGGTTGTTCACTGATTTTTTTTTTAAATACAGCTGATTTTTTTTCATCATGGATCTATACTACAAATGTTTAAACAGGTAAAACTGTTCCAAAGATTTTTCTTAATTCATTTAAGTTTTTATATAAAAGTACACCATCTGGGAGCTGGGAATGTGGCTTAGTTGTAGAGTGCTTGTCTAGCATGCATGAACCCTGGGTTGAATTCCTCAGTAACACATACCCAGAAAAAGCCAAAAGTGGCACTATGGCTCAAGTGGTAGAGTGCTAGCCTTGAGCAAAAGAAGCTCAGGGACAGCGCGTAAGCCCTGAGTTCAAGCCCAAGACCAACAACAGCAAAAAAAAAAGTATGCCATCCCATCCACAAATAAAGATGATTTTACCTCTTTTTTTTCCCATCTGCCAAAGTACTTCAGTTTGAAATAGAGCACACTACATAAGAGACATGCCAAAAGTAAGCATTTTTCTCTTGTTCCCAAAGGAAAATTTTCCATTATTCATTACAAAGTATATCAGATAGAGGTTTGAACATGATCCTGACTGTATTGAGGACTTATCAGGATAATTTGTCAGAGAGGGGTTTTGAATTTCTCCAAATACTTCTACTCCAATTAAGATGTTTCTGTGGATATTTTTTTTCATTCCGGCACATATGTTATTGTGGTATCTTACACTGATTATTGTATATTGAACCACCTTAAATTCATGGGATAAGTCAAACCAAGTCATAACATATAATCCCTTCAATAAGCTGCTAAATTCAGTCTTCTATCAATTTTATTAATCATTTACATTGCTTGGCTGGCTGGCTGGCTGTCCCACTAGACAGTTTGTTGTGCTGTCCTGTCTGGCTTTAAAAGTACAATTTTAAAAAAATTTTTTAAATTAAAAATAAATAAATAAAAGTCCAATTAAGGCTAGCCAGGTGCCAGCTAAGATGTGAGCACTGAGTTTCAAAGCCAGCCCAGGTAGAAAAGTCCATGAACTCTTATCTCCAATTACAAAAAAAAAAAAATTAATTTAATTTAAATATATATATATATTTATTTAAAAAGTAGAGAACAAGCCTTGGCAAGTAGCCAAGCCCTGAGTTCAAGCACTGCTAATGGCACCCAAAAAAAGGATAGTAATGGTAACCTCAGAGTAAGTAAGTAAGTAATGTCTCTAACATTTGGAAAGAATTTAAGAGGTGTTTCTGATTCTTTTTTAGATGTCTGGCAAAACACACTAGTGAATTATTTGATCCTTGACTTTTATTTCTTCAGAAGATTGTAATGTTTATTCATATTTTCTAATTCTTGAGCTACATTTAGGTTTTGATTTCCAGAAATTTGTCCATTTAATCCAGGCTGCCCTGCATTAAATAACTGTTATATGGTTATTCAAAGTTTGCTCAATCTTTAATATTTCTGTAAATCAATAGTGATGTCTTATTCTTGTTAATTGTATAGTGTTTTGAGTTTTTAATCTCTTTTCCTCAGCCTATTTACAAGTGTATCCCTTTTGTTGTTCTTTTCAAAGTTTATAGTCTTAGCTGCATTAGCTTTTTCTACAATTACCTGTTCTCTATTTTGTTTAACACTGATCAGTATTATTTCCTTCCTTCTGCCACTTGCAGACTTAGCTTGTTCTTCATCCTCAAGTTCCCTCAGCTATACGTAGGTTAGTGATTTCAGCAGACCATAAATTTGAATATGCAGTATGTTCATTTTCACTCATCTCAAAGTATTTTCCAGTTTCTCTGTGATCTCATAAATGGTCCACTGGTTATAAGAATATATGGTTTCATTTTTCTATTCTCCAGTTTTTCTGACCATCATGGCATGATGATAGGACAGCTACTTGTAAGCTACACTAATTATCCTAATTTTAATTTAATAATGAAAAAAAACCCTTTCCAAGAATTTACATTGTTAAGCCTCAGGAGATGTCTCACTATAATATATTGTACAAAGCAACTTTGAGGTTTTTCATTTTGCCCTATTAATGTCTCTTGTTTTTCGTCATAAATAAATTTTAAGTTAGGTTAATTAGATATATGAGTATCTATAGCAGCATCTCAAGTAACACTTAGATGTTAAAAGAGACAAATAAAA
Organism: Dipodomys spectabilis; assembly: GCF_019054845.1. Taxonomy (NCBI): domain Eukaryota; kingdom Metazoa; phylum Chordata; class Mammalia; order Rodentia; family Heteromyidae; genus Dipodomys; species Dipodomys spectabilis. The sequence continues at coordinate 1,355,567 of NW_024870824.1, forward strand.
TAATGTGCAAATAAAATGCACTCGGTTCCCTTCTGCATCAGGATCCTGGGTTCTATACTAGAAATGCGGGCTGCTATCTTCTCAACTATTGCCAAGCTGGGAAGAGGGTATAATACAGGGTAGTAAAAAATTCACAATGCATCATTCCTCCCACTTTTTAATTGTCCTTTTACTGGTTCAATCTTTCTTCAATGGCTATAACCCTTTGACTATTTTCTAGAGTTGTGGCAAAGTTGAATATAATAATTATGGCTTGATTTTCAGTGTCTGGACCAGGTTTTTTTCTGCTTCAACCTTGTGCTCATATACTCTAGATATTTGTTTTCAAGAGTTGAGAACTCATACCACAACCAAAAGCCAATGGCTCAAAGCTGTAATTCTAATTTCTCAGAAGGCTGAGGCCTAGAGCCAACCCCAGGCAGAAAAGGCCATGTGAGTCCATCTCGAATTAACCAACAAAATTCTGGATTAGAAATGTGGTTCAAGTAGTAAAGAACAGGCTGTAAGCAAGAAAACTGTGAGCATGAGGCTGTGAGTTCAAGCCACAATGCTGGAAAAAAAATTTTAATAGCCAAATGCTAGTGGGTCACTATTCAAAGCACTGAGAGCTGAGAATCATGGTTCAGAAGCCAGCCAGCGGTGGAAAAGTCCATGAGACTCTTACATCCAATTAACCACCAAAAAGCTGGAAGTAGAACTGTGGCTTAAGTTTTAGACCATTAGCCTTGATCAAAAGAGTTCAAGGACAATGCCCAGGCCCTGAGTTCAAGACCAGCACCAAAATAATAATATTCTTTTTCACAAAGTTACTTGGAACACAATCACCAATCTGCTCAACTGATGTCTGCTTATTCACTGTTACATGAAGATTTTATGCAACAACACACTTAATCCAGTTCTTGATAAATATATAGACCTTAAAAAAGATGCTTTGGCTGGGAAGGTGGCTCAGTAGTGCCTTGCATGCATGAGGCCCTGGGTTCGATTCCTCAGCACCAAGCAGAAAAAGCCGGAAATGGCTCTGTGGCTCAAGTGGTAGAGTGCCTGAGCTGAAGAGCTGAGAGACAGCGCCCAGGCCCAGAGTTCAGGCCCCAAAACCGACAAAAAAAAAAAAAAAGGCCTTGTATTGATCCAGAAAATACATTGTAACAATGCAAATCTGATGCAAAATTGATTTTTAAAAATCACAAACTTACATAGTAACTGGTCCAGAAGTTTATCCACTTGCTATAAAACACATCAAAGTTAATCTCCTTATTACAAATTTACTTCCAAATCTAAACAAATATTCATTTTTATTATATTCATCATAAAAATGGTAACAGCCTTTAGTTTCTGAGCATATTTAATGCAAAACTTTTCAAAATATTGCTGCAAGAAAGCACTTTGAATGAGCAAAATCATTGTATAAATGCTGAAATTTACCTGTTTGAGTCCTTCATCAGTAAGTTTGTCCTGGTTGCCTACATGTACTTTCTGAAGTAAAGGACAGTGAGAGGCAACCGCAATAATAGATGTGTCAGAAAGCTGTTTACACCTGTAGGCTGTATATCTAAGAAGTCCAGGACACTTAAATGCTAGAACACATACGCCAGTATCAGACATACTTCGACAATCAGAAATGTTGATTTCAATTATATTCTGACTTCTTGATGCAATTTTTTCCAATAATTCATCAGTAACCTACAAAAGAAAAAAGTGATAAATGTAAACCTTTGCTAAAAGTAGAAAGTTAGGTTCTATTATTTTATTAAAGTTTTCCCAATATTCTCTTTGCCATAAAGATCTAAAGTGAGGTAAGTCAAGTCTACATTCCTAACCTCCAGAGGGCCTGTAGAGTAGGTTCTAAAAACTCTTCCAATAATGTAACTGTAATCCCTCTGTACATGACCTTTATAATAACAATTTTTAAAAGGTTTGTTAAAATTTGCAAAAAAGAGATCCAAAGAACTTCTGAGTTGGTTGATAGCACATCAAAAAGGAAAACAAAATTAATATTCAAATCCTTTGTGTAAAAATAAGGAATAAAATATATATGAAAATCAAAATATATAAAGGGATGAAAAGTTGGAATTATGAACTAGGAATAATGAGACTATCTTTCTTTATATTTACTAGAAACAGCATGACCACAGACAGTTGCTTAAAAAGCTAAAATTCCAATATATATATATATATATATATTTTTTTTTTTTTTTTTTTTGGTCAGTCATGGGGCTTGAAATCTGAGCACAGGTGCTGTTCTTCAGCTCTACCACTTGAGCCACAATGCCACTTCTGGTTTTCTGGTGGTTTACTGGAGATAAAGAGTCTCACAGACTTTCCTGCCCAGACTGGCTTGGAACTGTAATCCTCAGATTTTAGCCTCCTGAGTAGCTAGTTTGTTCCATTTAATTTTTTTTTTTTTTTTTTTTTTGTCAGTCATGGGGCCTGAACTCTGGGCCAGGGCGCTGTCCCTCAGCTCTTCAGCTCAAGGCTAGCTCTCTACCACTTGAGCCACAGCGCCACTTCCGGCTTTTTTTTCTTTTTGCTTATGTGGTGCTGAGGAATTGAACCCAGGGCCTCATGCATGCAAGGCAAGCGCTCTACAACTGAACCACCTTCCCAGCCCCTGTCCCTCAGCTCTTTAGCTCAAGGCTGGCACCCTACCACTTTAGCCACAGCACCACTTCCAGTTTTTTTCTGCTTATGTGGTGCTGAGGAATCGAATCCAAGGCTTGTAAGGCAAGCACTCTGCCACTGAGCCACCTTCCCAGACCTCCATTTAATTTTTTTAATTTTTCTCCAGTTCTTACTTTATGTTAGCTCATAATAATCATCTCAGACATCTGAGTACAAAGTGTAGAGTCAATGGATTATTACATACTTACCTTCTTGCCAGCTACAAGTCACAAATGACTTCTCACAATGCTCTTTAGACACAAATTTTATAAACCCACATCAAGTAAATAACAATCATCTAATTGTAATTATCTTAGCATTGAGGAAGAAAAACATCATGTAAAACACTTGTCTAAGTGTTCTAGAACTTGATTAATTTGTTTAAAATACCAGAGATTAAAATTTGCTTGTACAGACAAGAATCAAGTCTGTATACTTATTTCTAAATCTGTACTCAGTGGTATCATATTTAGTTTGAAATTATTTATACTGTAGAAATTGGCAAGTACTATGACATCTTTTTCCATGTGAAAGTTAGTTATTAAACACCAGAAAATACCAAAGAGGAATTTTGAGTAATTTAAGAACTCCAATAAAATTCTATTTTCATAGAATACTTTTATGTATTTCTCATTGGCCACTAAGAATTAAGGTATAAATCTAACAATTACAACAAATCATTGGCAATAAACAATACAAATTCTGCCTTTTTTCCTAATTTATACCATATAAACTACTAAACAATCTATCAAACTGTAAAGTTTAAAAAAAATTCTTAGTCTGTTTTATACCTATTTCTTCATGTATGCAAAATAATAGTATCTAATAGCGTTGCTGAGAGGATCAAATAAATTTATACACATAAAGATCTCAGAACAGCACATGGTACAGAAGCAGTGCTATCATTTTGTTATGTCTACTACCATCTTCTACTACAAACTTCCTAACTTCAAAAAGTTCACTGATTTTTAGGATACTGGAAAAAGGGAGGGGAGGGCAAAAGGACTAAGTCAAAGAATATTAAAAAGCAACCCAACATTACCAATCTATACTAGAAACTTTTTCATGAGGAAATACTACAATTAGCCTAAATTAGAAAGAAAGCACAAAACTGTGTATTACAGTCATCTCAACTATCCTGAAAAACAACACAAAAGAAGTTTTAATGATAATCAACATTTTTTTAACTGAATGGGTCAAAATTGTTATATTTTATAACATACCTGCTGACGACTACTAAGATCCAGCTGCTTCCAAAATTGGAAATCTAAACAAAGGTCACGCCAATACTTGCAAACCAATGATGCAGAAAGGCAACGCTCATCCAAGGACAAATTGGAAAATATCTGTGAATAAAAAAGGAACCACACATATGCTAAACATTTTCAAGATATATAAAAAGACTTTTAGTCAAAAAAATTAATTATTTAAAACAGAAACGAGGGCTGGGAAGATGGCTCAGTGGTAGAGCGATTGCCTTGCATGCCTGAGGCCCTGGGTTCAATTCCTCAGCACCACATAAGCAGAAAAAGCTGGAAGTGGTGCTGTGGCTCAAGCGGTAGAGCACTAGTCTTGAGCTGAAGAGCTGAGGGACAGCACCCAGGCCCAGAGTTCAGGCCCCATGACCAACATAAACAAACAAACAAACAAACAAATCAGAAATGATGTTAAATACAAGTGGGCATTATTAGGAAAGTAAGCATCATCAAAAGACTGCCTAAAGAGGAAATATGGTTAGAATCTAAGAACATGCACTGATGTTATGCTTTGTGCAGGGAGAGAAATAAGTCTTTTCTTAATTAAAAATAAGTTAAAAAATAAAATGAAAACTCAAAGAAATTGCCCTTTCTTGATCAAAACACTGTAAGTTCTAGGAATAAAATATCACTTCTTCAATCTGAATAACAGGATCTCTAGACTCCATCCCAGCCCAGCTAATATATTTAATGGTAAAATGCTGAACATTTGGGTTGGGGATGTAGCTCAAGTGGTAGAGTGCCAGCCAATGAGTGAAAGGTATCAGATACTGATTTTGAATCCAGATCTCAGAAAAAAAAAAAAAAAGAAGACTGAAAATTATTCCCAAATAGTACTCTCCTATCTTGCATATTAGACAAATATGTACTTCTATGTAATATACTGGAAATTATGGCCAAAGATATCTGGAAAGGAAAAAAGAGTTATCTGGGTTAGCAAGTTAACAATTTAAAATGCTATGTTGAAAAATGAACTTTATAACTTTCAGGGGCGGGGGGGGGGGGGGGGGAGTGGGAGTGTAGTAGTGGAGATAGGAGGGCAGGAATGGTAGGGGAAAAACAAAGGAGGCAACAATGCTTGATAAGAAAGATACTTATTACCTTGCTCATGTAATGGTAACCTCTCTGTACGGTATTTTCACAATAAAAAACTGATTAAAAAAAAAAAAGTAATGTACTCATTGCCTGACCTATGAAATGGTCACTCCTCTATATAACACCTTAATAATAACAATAAAATTATATTCCAAAAAAAAGTTTATTACTTCCACGTACTGGTGGCTCATACCTGTAATCCTAGCTACTCAGTAGGCTGAGATCTGAGGATCATGGTTCAAAGCCAGCCCGGACAGTAAAGTCTGTGAGACTCTTATCTCCAATTAACCAATTAACCACCAGAAAACCAGATGTGGTGCTATGGCTGAAGTGGTAAAGCGCTAGCCTTGAACTGCAGAGCTCAGGGTCAGCACCCAGGTAGTTTATTAGAGGTAAGACTCTCATGGACTTCCTATCCTGGCTGGCTTCACTGGGATCTTCACATCTCAGACTCCTGAGTAGCTAGGATTTCAGGCATGAGCCACAGGTGTCCCACAATAGTTGATTTTTTGGGGGGGGGGGTCCGGTTGTGGGCCCTGAACTCTGGGCCTGGACACTGTACCTCAGCTCTTCAGCTCAAGGCTAGCGTTCTATCACTTGAGCCACAGTGCCACTTCCGGCTTTTTTTCTTTTTGCTTATGTGGTGCTGAGGAATCGAACTCAGGGCCTCAGGCATGCAAGGCAAGCACTCTAACACTGAGCCACCTTCCCAGCCCCCATAGTTGATTTTACACAAAGAAAATCCTGGAGAATAAACACAACAATATACTTCAGAGCTGATAAGCAAATTATTTTTACATACTAGTAGTGAATTTGAACAAAATTAAAAATTAATTTCCACTTACAATACCATCAAAAGTAGAAACTTTTTGTTTCTTTAGTGAAATTCTATATTTAAATTCTCATAATAGATTTTTTTTGTTTGTTTTGTTGGTTTGCCAGTCCTGGGGCTTGAATTCAGGACCTGGGAACTGTCCCTGAGCTTCTTTTGCTAAAGGCTAGCAGAATACCCTTGAGCAATAACGCCACTTGTGGCTTTTTCTGTTTACATATTACTCAGGAATCAAACCCTGGGTTTTATGCATGCTAGGCAAGCACATTCCCAGCCCCCCATCATAGTCTTTGTAAGGATTTGAATAATGTTTTATTTCACTCTTTTAATAGTTAAAGTCTTTGTTAAGTATAATATCTGAGCCCAGTTGAATCAGTTTCTATTAACTGTTTTCTTTTCTTTCCATATAGATCACATTTTTCTATATCTCTATAAACATCTCAAAAAAATTTGTTAAGCCAGGTGCTGGTAGCTCACATCTATAATCCTAGCTACTCAGGAGGCTAAGATCTGAGAATCTCAGTTCAAAGCCAGCCTGGGCAGGAAAGTCCATGAGACTCTTACTTACCAATAATAATCAGAAAACCAGAAGTGGAGTTTCTGTGGCTGAAAGTGGTAGAGCACTGGCCTTGAACATAACGACTCAGAGGTAACACCTAGGACCTGAGTTCAAGCCACACAACTAACTCTCCATTTTTTTGTTGTTGTTAAAAACTCACATAAGCTGGACGTCAATGGCTCAAGTCTGTAATCCTAGCTACTCAGAAGGCTGAGATCTAAGGATCCGGGTTCAAAACCAGCACAGGAAGGGAAGTCCAGTATTAACCACTCAAAAGCTGTAAGTGGAGGTAGGACTCAAGTGGTAGAGCACTAGCCTTGAGCACAAAAATTCGGGAAAGGCTCCCAAGCCCTGAGTTCAAGCTCCAAGATGTGCATGTGCGCGCGCGCACACACACACACACACACACACACACACACACACACACACACACACACACACACACACACACACACACACACACACACACACACACACACACCTCATATGATATTGCAGCAATTGGCCAGGTGATAATGGTTCACCAGTGCCTATAATCCTAGCGACACAGGAAGGCTGCATCTGAGGTACAGTTTAAATCCAGCCAGGTCAGCCAAATCTGAGAGACTCTAATCATCAATTAAGGTGTTGTTCAAGTGGCAAAACATCAGACTTGAGTGAAAAGCCAAGCCAGAGCAGGAAGCCCTAAATTCAACAAGTAGTGCTTGGGAAATTTTGATTTATTTTTCTAAATGTTAGGCAGGAATATAGCTTGTTGGTAGAGTGCTTGCCTAGTATGCAAGAAGCCTTGGGTTCAATTTCTTAGTACCACATAAACAGAAAAGGGCAGAAGTGGCACTATAGCTCAAGTGGTAGAGCGCTAGGCCTTGAGCACAGAGAGGCTCATGGACAAAGCCCAAGCCCTGAGTTCAAGCCCAAGACTGGAACAAAGATAAAATAAAATAAACCTTTTTTATTCTTAACCTGGCTTTAAACAGGAATCTGTGTTCTTTACAAGGGATCACTGCTGTGGTTTATTTTTTATTCTTTTTATATATTTTAGCCTGGCTTCCTATGGAAGCCATCCTGTACGTGAGTAGTTTTCTGCTAGATTTTTGGCAAAGGTATGATCATGTATCTCCAACCCACTCTACAATCTGCCTATGGTCTACAAAGGGGAAAATCAAGATTTAACCAATTATGTGGGCACGCGTGCGCACAAGTGCACATGCATACGCGTGCACACACACACACATATGTAAGAGCACCACTATTAAGACTTCAACTCAGGGCTGGCACTCTAACACTAATCACTTAAGCCACACTTTTACTTCTGGATTTTTGGTACTTAAATGAAGATAAAAGTCTCTCATGCCAGCAACTGATGGCTCATGCCTATAATCCTAGCTACTCAGGAGGCTGAGATCTGAGAATCATAGTTCAAAACCTGTCCCAGCTGGCTTTGAACTTTTCTTTTTGTTTTGGTGGTCGTGGGGTTTGAACTCTGGGCCTGAGCACTGTCCCTCAGCTCTTTAGCTCAAGGCGAGCACTCTACCACTTGAGCTGCAACGCCACTTCAAGTTTTCTGGTGGTTTATTGATGATGAGTTTCACGGGCTTTCCTGCCCAGGCTGGCTTTGAACCACAATCCTAAGATCTCAGCCTCCTGAGTAGCTAGGATTACAGGAATGAGCCACCAGCACCCAGCGGGCTTTGAACCTTTCATCTCTGATTAACCACTAGAAAACCAGAAGTGGTGCTATGGCTCAAAGTGGTAGAGTACTAGCCTTGGGGCAGTGAGACAGGCAAAAAAAAAAAAAATTCTTAGGAGTATTTGAGCCCTCTTAACAGTATTTAGAAAAGACCTTTATATCTGGAAACACTGAGCTAGGACTTGTCAGGTAGCAGCTAGCCATGAGTGGTGAGGAAATGCAAGAGCACAAAATGGAGAATGAGATCACAATGTCTCAGAAAAAAAAATAATTAAAAAATTAATTAAAATTTCTAACTCACAGGTATCCTCAGCCACGTATAATGGAACTAAGAATTGCACACAGGAAATATAAGTATTCACAAATGCCAAAGGCTAATTCTATTGTACTCACCACTAAGACAACACATTTGCAGCCAACTGGTAGTGTATTTGTATACACTAACAGGTACTTACACTGTTTTTCTGCATCTGTACATTAAAAGCATCTGTACTTCCATTTCATGTCTATCCTATGTCTATCTCCACTTTGCAATCATCTTGGTTCCAGGAAAGACAGGACTGCTTAGTAATACCTTTATGACAAAGAACTAAATAAAACTACTCCTAAGGAAAAGCAGAGGTTTCCAGGACAAATCACCTCCAAGTAAGAATAAATACCAATAATAATAAGGCTGTACCCTGGAGCAAAAGAAATCATTTCATAGAAACTAGACTGCTCCCCTCAAATGATGACAGCAATTTTCTCCAGAACCACAGACAGTCAGATAATGACCAGCCAGGCCACATCTGTAAATCCGAGTCTTAACCATACATTCCTCAGCCCCTAATTGCCCCTCTACTTAAATGTAATGCTCAGGTCTATACTTTAAAGACAGATAAAGATGAACTGAAATATTGGCTTCCTGTGGTATCATGCCACATGCCACGTACTCTCCTTTCTCTGCCACCTTTTTTTCCTAATAAACTTTTCTATCACTTTTACTACATTTGCATCTTGCCTGAATTCTTTTCAGGCCAAACTAAAGAATTGAAATTGACTAGCTATCTTAAATTTCTTGTACATGAAGGAGCGTAAGGTCTACAATTCACTAAAATGCCTTGAGGGGTTAGTTAGCCATTTCACATTTCACTTTTTCAAGTCTTCTGGAATGCATTAAGTGGAGGAGAAGCAACTAGATGACCTCAAAAATCTCTTTATGATTTCCAGTAAGGCTTACTATTTTGAGCTCATTCCATTTTTAGATAGCTGTAATTGTTAGAAAGGACTTTCTAAAATTCCAAATATAAATTCCACTTCTTAAAATCTGTCCTAGAAAAATATGATCACATGTGCACAAAAAGATCTATAAGGATCATTCTCAATAACAAAACAGCTGGAAACTTTTTTTTCTTGGTGCAGGTCTAGGGTCTGAACTCCAGGCTTAGGCACTGTCCCTAAGGTTTTTTTTGTTTTGTTTTGTTTTGTTTTTGCTCTAGGCTAACACTCTACCACTTGAGCCACACCTCCAGTTCCAGCTGGGTTTTTTTTTGATGATTAGAGATAACAACCTCTAGGTGCCTGCCCCGCCCCAGGGTTGGCTTCAAACACTGATCCTCAGATCTCTCTGCCTCAGGAGTAGCTAGGATTACAGGAATGAGCCACCAGTGCACAGCTCAGATATATCTCTTAATAGAGAAAAGCAATGTGGTATTATAATATGGGATAATAAACAGCAGATATAATTAAAGGAAGTACACAAGTTCACTAATAAGGAAAAACTTTTAAACTATATTAACTAAAATACAAAACATAGACATTTTTATGCCATTTATGAAAAAACCATGTAATCTTACATAGCATTTTCTTCAAGTATGGAACGTTCTATATTTGCATAATCCAGTACACTAGCCACTAACCACATATAAGTATAGATTTCAGAAATATGGCTCAAAACTAAGAAACTGAATTTTAAATTTTGATCACTTTAAATTTATGTAGTTAGTGCACTGTACAGTGTAGGTCTGAAAATATTTTTTTTAATAATGATTAGCTAACCTTAGAAAATAACAGAGGAGTATAAGGGTGAAAAACAAACTTAAGACTGTACCCAGCAATATTTGAATATTTTTCAAGAAAGTAATATTTATAGTTTACATAAAGGTAACAGAAAACGAGGGGCTGGGAAGGTGGCTCAGTGCTTGCCTCTCATGCATAAGGCCCTGGATTCCATTCCTCAGCACCACATGAACAGAAAAAGTCAGAATTGGTGCTGTGGCTCAAGTGGTAGAGCACTAGCCTTGAGCAAAAGAAGCTCAGGGACAGGGCACAAGGTTCAAGCCCTAGGACCGGCAAAAAGAATAAATTAATTTAAATTTAAATTTAAAAAAAAATAACAGAAAACTAGTCTACTAAGCCAAATCAGCCATACGTTGAAAAAACCGAACAATACAGTAGCTTTTCCCCCAAACACTATATAAAACCACATTTCCTCCGATTTTTCTTCCAAACTTTCACCTCACCGTTTATCTCTAAACAACTAGTTATTTACATAAAGTAGCGTAATTATAAATAGATTTTTACTCATTATTGGGAAGCAAGGTATACTTTCTAAGAACATTTTCCAAGGTAGATGATGGAACTGTATCTTCCTATGCAACAAACCTAATACTGTGGGAAGGGACTGTCATAACTTAAGCTTTCTTTGCTCCAACCAAACATCTCTCTGGCCTGTATTAAAGGGGAAGTCAGAACTTTCATATAGCTCTATCCTGACTCAAAGAACAGTAGCTCAAGTCAGGCATAAACTTTCTCTTAGTGAAACAGCATATTCATAGAGTATCAGCACAAAGCCTAAATACCTTATTATTCACTTACTCATTAATTCACGGAATGCTACTATATTATATACCAGGACTGTACTTGGGAGAGGAGATAGGGCAAAGAGCAAGATTAGGTATGTATGCAGAGTCTCTGCCCACAAAACTTCTAAATTCGCAGACATTAACACTAACATGTCTGAATATTCCAATACAACAGAGCAAGGCCATGGGTAATTCCTAAATGTCCTTTAGACATTTCAATAATGTCCTGTAGACATTTCAATAATCTACAGCAAAAATGAGAAAAGGAGCAATGTAGTAGATAGAATACATTTATTCTATAGGATTTTTCTTTATTACAACATGACACCTTTTTTGTTTGGGTTTTTTAATATATATAATATTCCTGGGCAAGAGACAGAGCTCAACTGGTACAGTGCCTGCCCACCAAGAGCAAATGCATGAATTGAAACTTCAGTTATCACCAAAACAAGTAAATTGTTTACTTCATGGAATACTTACTGGTTCTGATACAAAGAGGAAAAATACATGATTTTTTCATTGGTTTTTAGTTTTACTTCCAAAATAAGAAAACACCAATGAAACTTCTATACCAAGTATTTGCTGATACTTTATTTATCCATGTCATCCTGTGACTTAAAGGTCTAGAGAAAGCTCCTTCTGCCCTAATATGCACCCTCTCCACAGATTAAGCAATTACTCCTCCAACAAATAGTCCTCTTTAATAGTTAAATTATTACATTTTGATACAAGGGAATGTGAGCCTTCCCATTCTGTTTTTCACAAGAACATTGTCACAGTAAAACAACACACAGAATTATAAATACGAAAAAAGCCCATAGTTAAAAATGCATACTGGTAAAAGTGAAAATTGTAATTCATGACAGTGACTTCAGTAACAATAAAAATAGCCATTTTTTTTTTATCAAGATTATCTCCTGCTGGTCTTAAACATCATCCACACTAAAAAAGGAAGTTTATATTAAGCTCCAAAAAAGTAGGTGTGGGACTAGTACAGAAAACAAAGTCAAAAAGAAGTTAATACAAATTCTACACCAAAAGTTTAACAGGATTGACAAAGTTGCAAATTTTACTTAGTAATTGAAAGTGACACAAAGTTCCCTCAGGGCATTTCAAGTCTTTTCCTTTCACCCATCTCCCCAGTAACAACAAAATACTTACTCTGGGTAACCTGAATGCTTTTAAGGTAAAGGTTAGGCTGGAAGTAATACAATATAGCACAAACAAAAGTTTGTTCTCTCTTTTTCTTAAGTCAAGCTGGTCTAAACTCCCAAGATGAAGAATCAAATCTGCCCTTTCTGTATGTGACCTTGTATAAGTCATTCAACCATTTCATTCAGAACTACTGAATCATTCAGAACTACTGAATTGTTAGCTCCCCTCCCGCAAAGAGCAATGCTGCCTAGCTCAATTAGTGTAGACTTCCTGGCCCAAAGCACTGAAAAAAAAAAAACAAAAAAAAAAACAAAAATCAGTTTCTTCCGGCACAAAAACCAAGATTAACGGTGTTGACCTCACAATATTAACTGGAGGAATCAAAAAGGCATTAAAAAAAAAACAACAACTCTGGATAGTGACTGATCACAGTAAATGCTTCACAAAGGTTGACTGCTCCTGACAATGAAGAGTCAGCTATCAAACCTGAAAGTACGGTTTGAGAACTTCCAGGCACTCATGTAAAAGCCTTTAGCCACCAGGCATACATCGCTCAAGTGCTGAAATGCATGTTTCACGAGAAACCCTCAAATCGTGTCTGCCGTGCTGAACTGAGAATCGAGTAGTAAATCAACCCTCAATCGTGGGTCCCCGAGCTCAGCTATTAACAAGGCATTCATTCGGCAGACTCCGATATTAACAAGGCATTCATTCGGCTGACTCCCGAGTTTTCTAACTTCAAACAAAACAGGCCATCCCTTCGCGGGCTTCCCAGCCTCCCCGTCGGGCGTCCCCCGGCTGTCAGGACCCCCCTCCTCCTCCTCCGCGCGCACAGGGGGAGGAGAGAGAGAAAGCCTCGGGGGCGGGGGCCGCGGGTGGGGGAAAGGGAGCCTCCCTGCGCCTCTCGCCCAGACCCACCTTAAGCAGGATGGACGGCGGCAGCTGGTTGATGTCTGGGGTTTCGGGGGGCGGCTCCCTGTGACAGTCGCAGGGATTTTCGGGGGGCTCCTGACAGTCCGCGTCGCCACACTCGTGCTGCTGCTGGGCGGACGAGGGGGCGGTACCCCCGGCTCGGAGAGCGTCCCCGCCGGCCTCGCTGGGGACACATTCGGAAGCGGGCGAGGCAGGCGCCGGGCAGAGCGGTTGCGGGGGCTGCTCGGGGCCCGGGCAGCAGCCGTCGTCGGGGGGCCGCGGTGGCGAGGCGCCTCCCCCTCCGCCGCCGCCGCCGCCGCCGCCGCCGCATCCCCCGCCGCCGCCGCCGCCGCAACGGGGCTGCTTGCAAGGGGTGCAGGCGGGGACCCCGGCTCCCTTCCGCTTGCACACCATCTCGGGGAGCGTGAGGGGCTCGGCGGGCGGCGGTGGCGGCGGCCCCCGGAAGAGCTGCACGGCGGCGGGCGGTCCCAGGAAGCGCACGGGCCCCACGCTGGCCAAGAAGAGGCTCCGGCCCTGCTGTTCCCAGGCGGCGGCGGCGGCCAGCCCCAGCTCTTTGCAGCAGGAGGCCGGCGAAGAGGCCGAGGCGGCGGCGGCCGCGGCGGCGGCGGCCGAGGAGAGCAGGAAGCGGCGGGCGGCGGCGGCGCAGTCCTCGGCGGCCAGGGCCGCGTAGCGCCGCGCCAGGTGCTGAGAGGAGGCGGCGGCGTAGGCCCCGTCCCGCGGCGGCGGCGGCGGCGAAAGCGGCGGCTCCTCCTCTGGGCCGGCGGGGGCGGGCGCGCCGGGGCTGTGCACGATGAAGCAGAGCATGCAGGGCCCGCGGAAGAAGCAGTCCCGGCTCCGGGGCGCCGCCGGCTGAGGGGGCGCCTTGGCCGGGGTCCGGCGGGGCAGTCTGAGGAAAGGGCGCCGGCGGCGACACCAGCTGCAACAGCGCGGCCTCTTCTGGCTCGGGCGGTTACGCGGCTCCTTCGAGAGAAGGTGGCCCATATAGAAGGCCCGAGGAGGGCGGCGGGGACGGGCGGGAGGGAGGCCCGGAGAGGCGGGCTCCCGGCGGCGGCGGCGGCGGCGGCGGGGCAGGCCGCTCGCTGGCTGGGCCTCCGGCCCGCAGCGGGGTCGCCCGCCCGGCGCACACACGGGCACACGCGACGGTGGGGGGGTGGGCGGCAGCAGCAGGGCCGCCCGGGCGCCCGACGAGGGGCTACATGCTTTGCCCAGGGAAGCCGGGAGAACGATGGGCGCGAGCTTTGGGGACGCGAGGGAAGGAGCGAGCGAAATCGGCCAGCTTAGCTAGGAGACCAGTCCAGACCCGGCTGGCCGGCTCAGTCAGTCAGCGCCGCGGCGGGGGCAACGCCGGGTCCCGCTCAGACCATTTTAACTGCGGCTCCGCCGGCGGCGCGCGCGCCCGCGACACAGCCTGGAGCTGCGGGAGCGCGCGACGCGCGCCTGGAGGGGGGGCGGAGTTGGTCGCGGGGACGCGCGTGGAGCGGCGACGCCGGTGCCGGCTGCTCCACCCGGGTGGGCCGCCAGCCGGGCGCTCACCGGGGAGAAGCTGACCCTCGCGGGTGCAGAGTTCACAAGGTGCCGGGCACGCCCCTCTTCCCGTTCGCCTAAAGGTTTCTCCGAGGCCGCGGGGCGCCCGCCCCTCTTCTAAGGCGGGAGGAGACACTTCCGAGCCAGCTGTGTGACATCCGTTTCCACAGCCGCGCTGACGTCTGGAGGTGTAAGTTCAAGAGCTGCCATTGGCCAGAAGCCGCTCGGCTCTTCCCTTCGCTCCCCACCCACCCCGTCTTCACCCCCGACTCGGAAACCCGGTTCGGAACCAGGAAGAAGTTCCACCGGAAAGGCCGCCGCGGGCCCTACGGGGAATGGCTGACGCCTTGCCCTTGGGCCGCGCGCGGGGTCGCGGCCGGGGCCTGCCGGCTGGGTCTGCACCGGTTTCCCCACACACACACACTGTTCTCCTACTTGTTGCGTCCTGCTGTCCTCCTACAACTTCGCTTCAAATCGATGGCATTATTAGATTATCTGTGCACGGCAGAAAGGTCCTTTCTCAACCCGATGAGTCATCCCGTGTTGCAGACCACAGCTCTGGATGGCTGCTGTGTGTACCCTGGGTATTCTGTCCAAGCTGTGTGTGTGTGTGTTGGTGCCACGATGTCTGGGGTGGGAAAGAAGACGGAGGCTTACATGAACCCTGTAGAAGGTTTAATGATAATGAAGGTATATGGAAGGGCAGTCACCAGTGCCACACCTGATGTGGAGACCTTAGCTTTCCACAAAGGAGGCTTGAATACTCATGTTTAAAAACCAGTGTTTTCATTTGTGTGGTTTTTTTTTCTGCTATGAGACAATACTAAAGATTGAGTAAATAATTAAAAGGGAAAAAAAAAAGTATATTTGCCCAGTGATTGTGGAGGCCAAGAAGGCCAAAGCATCTTCATATGGTGTCATAACAGGGTGATAGAGCCAGGACAGTCCTCATGCTTTTTATCAGGAACCCCACTCCGTTAATGTGATAGCAACATTAATCCAATCTTGATGGCAGAGCTCTCATGGCCTGCTTTGCTTTCTGTCTCTCTTCCTTTCCTTCATTGTTTTTGTATCTGTCCTGGAGCTTGAACTCAGACCTTAGGCACTGTACTAAGCTTTTGTGTTCCAGGTTAGTGAGCCAAAGCTCTACTTCAGAATTGTTCTGTGATTAACTAGAGATAAAAGAGTCTCACATACTATCCTGGTCACGCCAGCTTTGAACTGTGATCCTCAGATCTCAGCCTCCTGAGTTGCTAGGACTATAGGCATCAATCACCAATGCCCAGCATTGACAGGGATTTAGCATTGACAGGGATTTTGCTTGAAAATTTTTCTTCTTTTCTCTTTCAACATTTACAGAAGTTGATATTCCTTTAATGAATCAGGTATAATTCATTATTACACTAGAAATCGAAGATTTTCTCTTTTGACTTAATAAAAGAAACACAAGTACAGATGATAGTAAGGGCTCTTATGGTACAAATCTAGAGAAAAACTTTCTAAAGTGAATATTTCCCATAATAATTATTTTCTTCTTATAATAATTATTTTCTATGTCAATAAATAATATTCTCCATGTCACCAGAAACTGAACATTTGATAACTTTAAAAAGAACAAACAAGTCAGGTGCAGGTAGTTCACACTACCTCATACATGAGATTGAGACCTTAGGATCTAGATTCCAAGCCAGCCAGGACAGAAAAGTACATGAGACCCTTATCTCCAATTTACCACAAAAAGCCAGAAGTGTAGCTGTGACTCAAGTAGTAGAGTGCTAGCAACTAGGGACAGTGGCCAGGCCCTGAGTTCAAGCCCCAGGACCAGCAAAAAAAAAAAAAAAAGAACAGAAGACCAGCATTTACACTTCAATGCATCAAAATCATTGAAAAAAAGTTGTGAAACATAGTCATTAGAAAGTGACAAATATCTACTAAGAACCTCTTATAGATATCTATTTAAAAAGAAAAGTTAGTGCTGGTGCTCACACCTGTGATTCTAGCTACTCAGGAGTCTGAGGTCTGAGGATGATGGTTCAGAGCCAGTCCCTGTAGAAAAATCCATGAGACTTATCTCCAGTTAACCACCAGAAAACCAGAAGTGGTGCTGTGGCTCAAGTGATAGAGTCCTCTCCTCGAGCTGAAGAGCTCAGGGACAGCAACCAGGCCCAGAGTTCAAGTCCCATGCCCCTCCCCCCCAAAAAAAAATTAAAAGCAAAACTAGCTCTAAAACCTACTTTAAATTATATTGCTTATTTCATACTCTTTCACCTAACTTTGATTACCAGTCTACCTCCTCTCACCTTGAAATGTCTGACTATGCCTTTCTATTTTCTTCTACCCATCTAAAATAGAGATCTTACTGATTATATAGCATCTTACTGATTTAGTTTTTGGAAATCATATACGAAGAAAATTAAAGGGAATATTTGCTAATCTCAAGTTGGAGAACAATGAAAAATGTAGAAGGATCTGGGGCCCACACCTGTAATCCTAGCTACTCAGTAGGTTGAGATCTGAAAAATCACAATTCACAACTAACCCAGGCAAGCAAGCCCATGAGTCTATTATCTCTCATTACTCAACAAAAAAGCCAGAAGTTGAGCTGTGGTAGAGTGCTAGCCAAGAGGGAAAAAAAGCCCAACAACAGTGGCTGGATATACCCTGAGTTCAAGCCCCAGGACCAGCACACACACAAAAATGCAATATTTATTTTCACACTGAAAAGCTACCCAAATAAAATTATAAGCAAGTATGTACTCCATGATTATCATTGATTTAAATCTATGTGTAATTAGTAGATACAATTTTTTTTTTCTTGGTGCTGGTCCAGGGACCTGAACACAGGGTCTATCTACATACTGTCCCAGAGCTTTTGTTTTTCTCAAGGCTAGCCATCTACCACTTGAGCCACAATTCAACTGTCCACATTTTTTGGTACTAATTGGAAATTAAAGCCCCACAGACCTTCCTGCCCAGACTGGATTCAAACTGAATCCTCAGATCTCACTCTCCTGAGTATCTAAGATTACAGGCATAAACCATGTGCTCCCAGCCGGATCTATCTTTATAAACTGAAATTTGGGGTATGGATAAACTTTCTATTATTAATAGTTATGCCTCTGCTAAATAAGGCAGAAGAGCAGTTATTGAAATCACAAGTGGGAATTTAACTTAGTCCTCTATATTCAATATTTTATTTTTTTTCAATATTTTATTAACAATATTTTTTGGGGGGGGTCTGGTCGTGGGGACTGAACTCTGGGCCTGGGCACTGTCCCTCAGCTCTTCAGCTCAAGGCTAGCGCTCTACCACTTGAGCCACAGCGCCACTTCTGGCTTTTTTCTTTTTGCTTATGTGGTGCTGAGGAATCGAACCCAGGGCCTCATGCATGCAAGGCAAGCGCTCTACCACTGAGCCACCTTCCCAGCCCCCTTTATTAACAATATTAAAAAAAACTTTGGATGAATTTTGTGGGTTTTTTTGTGGTTTTTTGTTTTTATTGTTGTTTGGGGTTTTTTTGGTAAAAGACCCAATGAAAACAGAAAGAGACCATCTAAAACATCTTTTATACACAAGTTTGTTTTTGTTTTTGCCAGTCTGGAAGCTTGAACTCTGGGCCTGGGTACTGTCTCTGAGCTCCTTTTGCTTAAGGCTACTTGAACCACAAACTCCACTTCCAGCTTTTCCTGTGTAGTTTATTGGAGATAAGAGTCACTGACTTTCCTGCCTGGGCTGACTTTGAACTGTGATCCTCAGATCTCAACCTCCTGAGTAGCTAGGATTATAAGCATGAATGAACAATTGTTTTATTCTGTGTCTCACATCTGTAAAATGAGACTTAAATACTTTCTGAAAGGCTTTTGACCCTTTCCAAAGTTAAATCCCCTGTAAATGGATAATAATCTATACTTAGGTATTCATAGCAATGTCCTATTACATTTAAAAGCAATCTCAATAATTTTAAGATATATTTTTAGCAGTAACAGCACCCTTGTACATGGAATTCCATGTACATGGAATACATGAGCAGTTCCTAATACAATAACAGTAATTAAAAATTTATTTGCAAGTTAGTATTAATCTCATAGTGGTTAAGAATTATGAGAGTAAGATTTTTCCTCTTCTATTTGAGAAAGCTGAGGCAGTGTTACTAAGGTTTTTGTTTAATCAACAAAAGTTGTTTGGAATGCACAGCAACATTGATTGTACCTGGAAGGCCTGAAAGCCAGATTGGAAAAATGTATTCAACCCAAATGGGACTGAGCTGTAATACAAATAGTAGGTCTGTTAAATATAAATATTTGTAGTGTAAGAGAATGAGTCAATAGATAAATCAATAGGAATGACCAGGAAACCACTGGATTGCAAGCTCTGGGAAAAAAGAACTGGTCTTTTCAAACAAATAACTTATTTTTCATTGTTTTTGCAACAACCTTGACAAATAATTGGTGCTTAGTAGATGGGGAATGCATTAATTATCCTCACTTTTCCTGATTATGATACTATGCTTTCTGATAAATTGTGCATGTCTTAACTCACTGTTAAAGCACAGCCTTTTGAAAAGATTAAGAAAAAGAAAAGAATTTGAAAGGCTAGCTTTATAACATTTGCCCTGATTATTTACACTGTAGAGCAAAGAGCAGGAATCATCAAACTATAGCCCTTTTACCATTTACAGCCCAAAGCCTTGTACCTCTTGAGATTTAAAAATGGTTTACATTTTGGTTTGTTTGTTTGTTTGGTGCTGGGGTTTGTACCCAGGGCCTGGGCACTGTCATTAATTTTTTTACTCAAGGCTATTTGAACTACATCTGCATCTTCAACTTTTTTGGTAGTTAATTTGAGATAAGAGTTTCACAGACATTTCTGTGTCGGCTAACTTTGCCAGCGTGGGATCCTCAGCCTGCTAACATAATTAAGATTATAGACATAATGGGGCTGGGAAGGTGGCTCAATGGTAGAGCGCTTGCCTTGCATGCATGAGGCCCTGGGTTTGATTCCTCAGCACCACATAAGCAAAAAGAAAAAAAAGCCGAAAGTGGCCCACAATAAGCCACCAGCACTTGGCTTCACATTTTTAAATCATTGGAGAAAAAATGACAAGATGAATATTTTTGTGAAAAAAAAGGAATTTTGGTGGGGTGCCTGTGGTTCATGCCTATAATCCTAGCTACTCAGGAGGATGAGATCTAAGGATGGTGGTTGGAAGCCAGACTGGGCAGGAAACTTCATGAGATAGAAAACTTGTTCTGGAGATCCAAAGACAAAGCACATGTAGAGACACTCACAATGCAGAAATGTATATGAACAGATGTCAGGTTAATCAAATTCCACAGGAAAATAATCAATTCCACCTGTACCAGTAAAGATAACTTTTTGCATTAACAACTACTTTTTGTGGTATTTTTTGCTGGTCCTGGGGCTTGAACTGAGGGCCTGAATGCTGTGCCTGATCTTTGGCTCAAAGCTGGCACTCTACCACCTGAGCCACACCTCTACCTCTGCTTTTTTAGGGGTAGTTTATTGGAGATAAGAGTCTCATGAGGGCTTGAAAGTTGGCTCAGTGTTACTGTTCAAGAAAAAGAAAGTGGCATTGTTTCACAAATAACTCTGAGAAACTTCATGCTCAGTGGCTGAGTGGTTTTATTTTGTGTGTGTTATTTTTCCCCAAGTGAAACCAACATGCCTTTTAAGGCATTCTGTTTTGTTTCCTTTTTTTCTTTTTGCCAATCCTGGGGCTTGAACACAGGGCCTAGGCACTGTCCCTGAGCTTTTGCTCAAGGATATCACTCTACCACTTGAGCCACAATGCCACTTCCAGCTTTTTCTGTTTATGTGGTACTATGGAATCAAACCCACTATATCACTAAGCCACATTCCCAACCCCAACATGCCTTTTAAGAAAGGAAAACAAAATTGAAAGATGACTCTTTAAAGCTCTATATTGATAGGCTAATATATAAATGTGCCTGTTTCTAATCTTTGCTCATTATACCCCATTTTTAAAAAAAATTTTTATTGTAAAGATACTATACAGAGGGTTACAGTTACATGAGCAAGATAATGAGTACACTTCCTATTGAGCATTGTTACCCCCTCCATTGTTTTCTCCCTACCATCCCTTCCCTCCCTACCTTCCCCGAGGTTCTTTTTTTTTTTTAATTCATTATACCCCATTTTTACAAGGATAAATCGTCCGTTGTACAATTCCGAAATTAAGGATATTATTTATGCATGTCTCAGGAAGTTTTTGTTTGTCTTTGTTGTTGTTTTTATGCCAGTACTGGGCCTTGAACTCTTCGCTTCTCTCAGGGCTGGTGCTTTTACCCCTTGAGCTTTACCTCCAATTCTGGCTTTTTACTGATTAATTGGAGATAAGAATCTCATTTACTCTTCTTCTGAGGCTGGTTTCAAACCCCATTCATCAGATCTCAGCCTCCTGAGTAACTAGGCTATAGGAATGAGGCACCATTACCTGACACAGTTCTTTCAGTATATTGCTTGATGCTTCAAATTATGTTTTGTCTTGGGGCAGGGAGGAGGGGGGAAAGACTGTTTACATCACATTTTTTTTTAAAAATGCTAGCTTAGAAAATTTGTGCTACATACTTAGTGAAATAAGGGCCATAATCAGCAAACTATAGCGTGTTCACCAGTTATAGCCCAAAGTATGCATTTATAACTCCTGAAAGCTGAAAATGATTCTTACATTTTTAAATCAGTGACCAAAAAAATAATAATTTTGTGACAAATGAACATTTTATGTAATTCAAGCTTCATTCTTCATTCATTAAAGATGTACTGGGTTACAGACATACGTATTTGTCTACATATTATTTGTAGATGCTTTCTGATTAGAGGACAGGACTAGGATGAAGCAAGCTAAATACTTGCTTCAGAACCCAGACTCAAAATAAGCAATTAAGGGGCTGGGAAGGTGGCTCAGTGGTAGAGTGCTTGCCTTGCATGCATGAGGCCCTAGGTTCAATTCTTCAGCACTACATAAAAAGAAAAAGCTGGAAGTGGGGCTGAGGCTCAAGTGGCAGAACGCTAGTCTACAGTTGAAGAGCTGAGGGACAGCACCAAGGCCCAGAGTTCAGGACCCACGACCGGACCTCCCCCCCCCCCAAAAAAAAAGCAACAACAACAAAAAGCAATTAAGATGAACATTATTTAAATGCAATATTGATGCTCCCTAATTAACATCCTGGTAAGTCCCTCACAAATTAAACAGATTATAAGTCCTAGCCAAGTGCCATGGCTCATGCTTGTAATCTTAACTACTCAGAAGATTGAGATTTAAGGCTCATAGTTAAATGCTATCCAGGTCAGGAAAGTCTGTGAGACTTATCCCCAGTTAACCACCAAAAAGCTGAAAGAAGAGCCGTGGCTCAAGTGGTGGTTGCTAGACTTGAGCACAAAAAAGTTCAGTGAAGGCTGGGAAGGTGGCTCAGTGGTAGAGCGCTTGCCTTGCATGCATGAAGCCCTCAGCATCACATAAGCAAAAAGAAAAAAGCCAGAAGTGGCACTGTGGCTCAAGTGGTAGAACACTAGCCTTGAGCTGAAGAGCTGAGGGACAGCACCCAGGCCCAGAGTTCAGGCCCCACAACCGGACCAAAAAAAAAAAAAGTTCAGTGATAGCCCCCAGACCTTGAGTTCAATCCCCAGGATTGGCACGCATGCACATGTGTGTGTGCATGCACACGCACACACACAAAGACAGTTACTGTACCTTCAGAATAGTTTCTTTCTATATGTTTCAGCTAAACCTCTTTGGAAAAATTTAAGATGAGCCACCCAAGTCACCAGGTCATTCTGACTTGTTATTTTAGATAACCTAAAATAACTTGGCTATTAAATAATATTTAACTGAGCATGTCCAGAATAATGCCTGCTCTTTCCTTTATAAACATATGGTCTGTGACCTTTATAAACATGTGGTCTGTGACCTTATGTTTATGAGGTGAGCATCCTCAGAAATGAGTTCCCTTTGGGCTGGGAACATGCCTTAGTAGTAGAGTGCTTGCTTAGCCTGCATGAAGCCCTGTGTTCAATTTCCTCAGTACCACATAAACAGAAAAAGCCAAACGTGGCACTGTGGCTCAAGTAGTAGAGTGACAGCCTTGAGCAAAAGAAGCTCAGGAACAGTGCCCAAGCCCTGAGTTCAAGCCCTGGGACTGCCACCAAAGAAAAAGAAATGAGTTCCCCTACATGTGCATTTCTATATGAATATAAAATAAAGTCTCCATGCATTCTTTGGGAAGAATATTGCTTTGCAAATAATTCTAGTGTTGTCATTTGCTGCATGTAATAAATCTTGTCCCATTCTTTTATCTTTTGTTGGACTTAGGGGCTTTGCATGTGCACCAAAAGGAGATCCTATTACCTTAATTTACTGCAAGGGCTCTGTCTAAAAGCATAGATAATAGAGATAGTACCTTTGTGGTGAGGACCTAGGAATTAATTTCATTTTTCAGCTGAAGATCCCTACAGAGATAGATCCCTGGAGATTCCTGCCAGAGATAGATGTATCTGCCATTTCCAATAATTTTCCCCACAGATAAATTTACATGTGAATATTTCTTGGGTTTTAACTTGTCTATGAATTGTAACATTGCTATGGGCAAGGAGAAGACAAATTGAAAATTTCTCCCTGTTTTGGTCAAAACTGAAAAAAAATTCATATATATATATATGATTATATGTACATGTATATGAATTTCTGTATCTGTGATTATACATATATAAGAATTTATGATCGTAAATAAAATTATATTATAATATATTGAAAACTAGAAGTGGTGTTGTAGCTCAAAGGGGTAGTAGAGTGCTAGCCTTGAGCAAAAAGCTCAGGGACAGCACCCAGGCCCTCTGAGTTCAAGCCCCATGACCAACCAAAATAAAAGGAAGAGCAGCTAAACAGGCAGGAGTAACCTGAACAGAGGAGACTTGACACCAACATATGTAGCTATGCAATAAGTCCAAGTTAGAAAAAGATATACTTAATCACTCACTTCCCAGCCAACACGCCACATACATTACCAGAAAGTTGAGAACAGCTAAACAACTTCATTCCTTATGACTGGCAAGAGGAAAATTCGGGCAAGATGTGGATGTAATTAAAACAGTAGAAAAGTTTATTAGAAGAGAAATATGACAGAAAGAGAGCTCATGGCATACATATGCCATGGGAAGACAGCAGTTCAACCTCTTTGCCATCCTGGTCAACCAAGATGTCTTCACTGTCTTCAGCCATCTTTCCCCATTACAGAGCTTGGCCTTGGGTAAAATAATAAGAATTGAATGGCTTTCTGGTTGGTGGGACTCCTTTCTGTTTCCTGTTATGATCCCAAAGACTTACTATTCCAGACTTCCTACCCCATCTTTATTTTCTCATTCTTTTGTAGCCTCCCACTCCTATCTCCTCAAGCAGGTTTATTAGCTTATCCTATTGTCTGAAAGCTGTGTAGGCCATAATTCCTTGAGAGGCTACTCTTCCACTAACTTTGTATCGAAGGGAGTAAAGCACTCTGAAGAAGATTCAGTAGAGATTCTATACCTTGGGTTTGGCTAGCTTTTGTTTCTTCCTAGATTCATAGTTTAAAGTTTTCTGGCACAGAAGTATTTCAGGGGTTTGGAGCCAGTTTCCCTGTTTCAACATTTCATAGTGCTGGTCACTGATATCCGATCTGGCCTTGCTACTGGTATTCTCTTCTTGTTATGCCTCCTTTGGAAACAGTGGGGGTGAGGAGGAAGTTCAGTACGTGAGTAGTTGTTCAAATTAATTTATATGTGGGAAGACAATTATTGGAGAAGTTTATTCAGCTGCCTGGTTGCTTTGCCTCTCAGAAGGCTTTGGAAGTCGGTTCCTCCCCAGTAAAGAATTGAAGTGTTCATTAGCATTAAAATAAACAGAGCCCTAAGGTAGTCTGGTACTTCCCTAAGTTGCTAGAGGCCCTTGGGTTAGTCCACACTATTTTCATACTTTCCTTTCTGAGGTTAGCTAGTTCTACTAGCTGTTTTAAGTTTGCTTTTATCTTTATCTTTCATCTTTTGCTTTATCTGGCTATTCAGCAATTTGCTCCTAACTGAATGACTTCCACTTGGAAGGTGTAAATCAATTCTAGGCTTCTCCATCCCAACCCACTCCCCATTGTTTATCTGCTTGTCAGATCATTTGCAGACTCAATCATCTACATTAGAAAGGAAAACTTTTACTCTCAATAGAAAGATGCTGCCAATCTACCTGTTAAATAAACTAGTATGTGAACACACAAAACAACTTTTCTTTTTCAGTACTGCTGTTTGAATTGTGGGTCTCACATTTGCTGGGCAGGTTCTCCAGGACTGCAGTTATGCCTTCAGTTCCAAAACACAAACTTCTATAGCAATGACACATTCCTTTTACATCTTATTAAGGTGTTAACAAAGGAACACAATAACATGACTGAAAGATAGCCCTTCTATAGTATATAAAACAAGAAGCAAAAATAAATGAAGTTAGGATGTGCTTCCAAATTAATAGTTCAGTTTTCAGTTTTAAGTAGAAGTATCCTAGTAATCCATAATATCTATTACTAATTAATTCGGTGACAATCTAAGGTTATCCAAAGATCTTGTAGGTTTATCTTTTTTTATTTATTTATTTTTATTTTTTATTTGTGTTAGGGCTTGAACTCAAGGCCTGGGCACTATCCCTGAGTTTTCTTGGTTCGTGTGTGTGTGTGTGTGTGTGTGTGTGTGTGTGTGTGTGTGTGTATGTGTGTGTGTTCTCAAGGCTAGCACTCTACCACTTGAGCCACAGCACCACTTCCAGCTTTTTCTGGGTAGTTTATTGGAGATGAGTCTCATAGACTTTCCTACCCAGGCTGGCTTTGAACTGTGATCCTCAGATCTCAGTCTCCTGAGAAGCTAGAATTACAGGCATGAGCCACTGGTGCCAGGCTTTGTATATTATCTTAAAGCTGTCACACTATAAAATATAGTCACTCCTGAAATGGAAGTTTATTGATAATGACTCAATGTAGTTTGGCCCATTCAGCTCAGTTCAAGCAAGGACCCAAATGTATGAAGAATTCCTCTCACTCCTAAAATCTAATCAGGCTTTTTATTCCTAATATTTAAGACCTAAGTTCTTCACCAGTCAATAGAATGAATCCAGTTAGGTCAGTTTTGCAAGAATTTCACTATCTTTGATGTTTCCTTTTGCTAAATTCTATTTAGTGAACCATTTACTCGGCTCTTTGTTTATAAATCCCCAAATGCCTTTGATGCATTCAGAGATGAACCTTATCCCTCCTCTCTGTTACACATTCCTATTATTAATTTTTTTTTTTTTGGTCCGGTCGTGGGGCCTGAACTCTGGGCCTGGGTACTGTCCCTCAGCTCTTCAGCTTAAGGCTAGCACTTTACCACTTGAGCCACAGCGCCACTTCTGGCTTTTTTTTCTGCTTATGTGGTGCTGAGGAATCGAACCCAGGGTCTCATGTATGCAAGGCAAGCACTCTACCACTGAGCCACCTTCCCAGCCCCTATTATTAAAATTTTGACTACAGTTTTTCCCTCTATTTTAACATGTTTATGGATTGCTTTTTATTTTTTATAAAGTCTTAGCATCTAAAATATTTTTTTAATTTTTATTTATTTATTTTTGTCAGTCATAGGGCTTGAACTCTGCCTGAGCTCTTCAGGTCAAGGCCAGTGCTCTACCACTTGAGCCACAGTACCACTCCCAGTTTTCTGGTGATTAATTGGAGATAAGACTCATGGACTTTCTTGCACCAGCTGGTTTTGAACCTCGATCCTCAGATCTCAGCCTCCTGAGTAGCTAGGATTACAGGCCTGAGCTGGCACCTGGCTAAAATATTTTTCTTTCCTATCCTAGGTTTATGTCTAGGACCCCCATAGTAAATGATAGATTGACAAAAGAAAATCAAACAAATGCATTTAAGTTTATCAAACACTTATCAGAAAATAAAAACACAAAGAAATAACTAAATTTGTATTTTGTAATAATAGGCTTAAAGAAGAATGGGACGGTCAGTCTTAAAGAAATAAAAGGATGAATAGCAATGACCTAATGATAGTGAATTTGTAGAAATTTAGGAGGTCCTGTCTGTTTACATTTTTGTGTCCCTTTATCTTCACAAATAAGAATGTTCCTTTCCTCTAGTGTTGATAAATCCAAATTCAAAAACCACTAAACTAAAAAGGTCTTAATTTGGAGGGGGGGGGGGGCGGCATCTTAATAACTGAAATTCATGAAAGAAAAAAACAGATCCAGACAGCTCTAAATTTATATTCCAAAGAAGGCGAGAGAGGCTGAGCTTATATTGAGCAAGCAGTGTTGATTTAATACAAGGCACTAATAATATTGTGATGAAACTTCTATCATAGTGCAGAACAGGTGCTGTTTTATGGCTGATAGAAGATAAAGAAAATAATGCATAGATACTTATTTAATCTCTTTCTCTCTCTTTATTTTGCTGGTCCTGGGACTTGAACTTGGGGCCTGGACTCTCTTTTCCCAAGTGCTTTGGGAAAAAAAAATAAGTTTTTGAGGAAGAGAGATACTTTTTTGGGACCTTACAAAATAAAGCAGCATTTTTCAAGGATGACAACAATTGACTCTTGTTAATTTTCACAAAGAATAGTCATAAAAATCCACAGTATTCTGTATTTGTCACTATTACAATTACCCAAGTCCCATGCCTATTCTGAGGCTTCCATAATACCAGTTTAACCATCTACTGCAATAGAGTCCAACAAAGAGACAATTGTTGGTGAAGCAGGAAAGGAATTTATTCAGTGTAGTTTTACTGGGAAGTAGTGAGAACCGCACTGTCTTCAAGCTACTGACACTAGCTGAGATAATATAGAGGATGGACAAGAGCAGGAACAAGAAGTATGGGAATATATGAGCAGTATACATAAAACTATGGTATGGATTTTTAGAGTCCTCATGGCATCTGGAAAATTATTATTGCTTAGAGTGTGCAACTTGTTTCCCTTCATGAAATAATTGTGTCTATGTGTGAAGTAGTCTTGTGCCCAGATAAAGATCCCTAAAGACCATCAAGAAGCCAATTTCAATATAAGCACACAAAAGTCATTTACAAGCTCGAGCCTGGACTCACAACCATCACCAACGCAGTGGTTCAGAGTTGAGAGCCCTGACCCTTCCTCTAGTAGGGTTTTTATAGGGTTTTGAGGGACTTGTGTGCGTCATTGCAACACTTAACAAATCATATCACACCGCAGAAAATTCATAAAATAATTCTAAACGATGATTAACAAAACCAGTGCGGGAACCGACCAGGTACTAGGGATTGGCTGGTTCATGGAGTTGATGCTCTTCGAAATGATTGGCTAAAGCAGATGGTCTGAGCGGCAACCGAGTGGTCTTAAACGTGCAAGAACAGCTGGAACTTTGGGTTTTTCCTGTTATCTGCTGGTTAGCTGTAGTTAATGGAATTTACCCTAAAGAGGATTGTTCTTGAAATTTGGGCTCAAGGGGATCAAGGGGAGTTGCTTACACATTTCCTGGACAAAATGAAATCGAAACCTAAAATTGCTATATTTTGTTCAGGCTTCACAGTAGCCTCAGTTTCCATTATGGGGGGGGGCGCCTTAGAGTCTTAAACATTTTAGTTACTTTTATATTGTTGTCTTCAGTCATCAAAAGACAAGAGAGGTTAGGTAAATTTAGTCATAATCAGCCTGTATTACCAAGTTTTTATGAAAATGTATTGAATAATTAACATGTCGATGTGTAGGCATAGTTTGTGACCCAAAGTTTGAGGTAACAAAGGAGACCATTGCAGTATAAAGACAGAAATACCAAACTTTCATACTGTTTTTGGTTACACACCAGATATCTTACAGATCCAAGTGAAGCATTAGGGATCTCAGCAAAAGCAGACCTTAAGTCCCACGTCCTTTGCTTTTTTTTTTTTTTTTTCTGTCCTAGTGAATCAGGGTCCTACTATGTTGCTCAGGTTGGCCTTATACTCACAATACTCCTTCCTCAGCCTTGAATGTGGGTGGGATTACAGTTGCCATTTTATACTCTTACAGAATTTCTAATTGTGTTAACAGTGGTGTCACAATTTCTTTGGGAGGGGTTTCTGTCACCCTTTAGAAAACTATTAATAGTTCTCCTTTGTTTGCCAATCCTAGGCCCTGAACTCAAGGCCTGGGTGCTGTCCCTGAGCTTCTGTGCTCACGGGTAGCTCTCTACCACTTGAGCCATAGTGCCACTTCTGTCTTTTCCTGAGTACTGGAGTTAAGAGTCTCACAGACTTTTCCTGCCCTGCCTGGCTTTGAACGTGATCCTCAGATCTCAGCCTCTAGAGTATCTAGGATTGCAGGCATGAGCCACCAACACCTGGCTTCAGTTTTCTTTACCCTAAGTGTTTTCCAAGTTTCCACTTCCTTTTCAACTTTCAGTTACTTCTCCCACAACCCTCAGTCCACTTTCTCTTACTCTCTTCAGGGTTCCTTTTTTCCCCTTATTTGAATGATAATAGTGTCTTTAAATGGCCAAAAATTAGCTATTCAAAATTCCTTTGGTAGAGATAGGATTCATTAACAATTCAAGGACTGCAATCTCTATGGTAAATACTTCATTTAAATCTAACAATCCTCTGCTGAGACCTCTGACAAACCACTTAGGAAGATGCTAAGTAATGGTTCTAACACTAGTTAATGTTCTGGCTGGGAGTGGAGCTCAAGATGACTTGTCTAGGAAGATGGAGGCCTGCAGTTCAATTCCTAGTATCATAACATAACAACAACAAAAAGAAACACAGCAAATAAGCTATACATTCTATCCTCTACACTGCAGTGTTAGCAATACCAGACAGCATTGGGGTCACTTCTCATTACATGATGCAGTTTTGTTTTGTTTGTTTTTTATCATGTTGTAAGGTGAATCATCCCAGAAGCCAATTTTGAAATATAAAATATTGGAGTCTTTATTATACAGTGAACAGGCTGGAGGCTGCCAGTTGTTACAAAGGTCTGCAGCACGCAAATACACACAACACAGCTAGGAAACATGCTAAAGAGGAAAGAAAGAACAAAAACAATACCGACAGGCTCCCACTGGAGCTGAATTGGGACTCCAGGATGACTGGAGACTGTTGTGCAGGCCGCAGACCCCTCCCAAAGACCACCAAGGAGCCCAATCCAATGCAAGTACACGAGAGCCATTTATTGCAAGCTCGAGCCTGGATTCACAATTGTCACGGACACAGTGGGTCAGAGTTGTGAGCCTCTGCCACATGTTCTGTAGGGTTTTTATAGGGTTTCCAGCAAGAGGAGGAGGGTTCCATTCTAGCAGTTACATGATTGGCTTAAGGTTGGCGGGCTTCTACATAATTGAACAGCATTTCACGGCAAGTTTCAGGGTAGGCTCATTGGTTAGGGGCATAATCATTTCCAGTTAGGGTAGGGGCTTTCCAATTTAGGATTACAAGATTGGTTAAATCATACATAGCAAGCAGATCGTTGGTTGGGATGCATAAGACTAACCATAGGAATGCAGGCAACAATATATTTTTTTTTTTTGGTCGGTCGTGGGGCTTGAACTCTCTGGGCCTGGGCGCTGTCCCTCAGCTCTTCAGCTCAAGGCGAGCGCTCTACCACTTGAGCTACAGCGCCACTTCCGGTTTTCTGGTGGTTTATTGGAGATAGGAGTCTCACGGTCTCTCCTGCCCGGGCTGGCTTTGAACTGCGATCCTCAGATCTCAGCCTCCTGAGTAGCTAGGATTACAGGCGTGAGCCACCAGCGTCCGGCTAACAATATATTTTTTAACTGTTTATGACCGTGTAGCTGCTTTTTCCAGGAACTTGACCAACCTGTCCATTTTCCAATAACTGGGGTCGTGTTTGTCTAACTGGCAGTTGCTAGAGGTATAATTGCAGTTTCGATTGTGGGTTTTCCGAGAACTTTTCCAAAAACTAGTTTTTTTTCTGACAACTGTTTGTCCCTTAAGTGGGTAACTTGTGTTCTTCCTCAATAGAGACAAGCCAGGAGACAGGACACAGGACACGATCACGGAGACACATGTGGCATGGAGTCCTGGCAGCTGGGTGGAAATCAGTAATTTTTAATGATATAAAAAATAAGCTACAGGGGCTGGGAAGGTAGCTCAGCAGTAGAGTGCATGCCTTGCAAGCATGAGGCCCTAGGTTGGTTTCCTCAGCACCACATAAACAGAAAAAGCCCGAAGTGGCGCTGTGGCTCCAGTGGTAGAGCGCAAGCCTTGAGCTGAAGAGCTGAGGGACAGCACCCAGACCCAGAGTTCAGGCCCCATGACCGGCAAAAAAAAAAAAAAAAAGCTACACCCTCCGTACAGCATCTTTACAATAAAATAAAGTTAACAAAAAAAGCTACAGAAAACGTTTGTCTAAAAATTTTGCCCTTGTTCTTTTAGAATGGAGCTACAGATGAAAGTCTTTAACATAAACCTATTTGCCGGGCACACGGTG
The DNA here is from genome assembly GCF_019054845.1 of Dipodomys spectabilis. Classification (NCBI taxonomy): domain Eukaryota; kingdom Metazoa; phylum Chordata; class Mammalia; order Rodentia; family Heteromyidae; genus Dipodomys; species Dipodomys spectabilis. The sequence continues at coordinate 1,386,609 of NW_024870824.1, forward strand.
GCTCACGCCAGTAACCTAGCTACTCAGGAGGCTGAGATCTGAGGATCAATCACATGAGACCTTTATCTCCAATAAACCACTAGAAAGCCGGAAGTGGCATGTTGTGGCTCAAGTGGTAGAGCCCTTGACTTGAGCTGATAGAGCTGAGGGACAATGCCCAGGCCCAGAGTTCAAGCCCCACGACCAATAATAAACAAACAAACAAACAAACAAATAAATAAAACATTTTTCTACCGAGGGTGGGAAAACAAAACTTCTATCCTGTACAAGAGAAAGAAATCATTTCCGAGATAGCCACCTAAAGAATTCCCCAGAGTCTCATCTTGAATTTTTAGGTTCTGTTTATGTAGGCAAGCTGTTAAGAATATTAAAAAAAAATGAATAGTTATTTTGAGGCCTCGTATTTAGAAAACATCCATTTAACAAGGAAAGAATAACTCCTTTAAAAAATTCTGAGTTTTTACAACCCTAATAATGTTTGCAAATAATCTTAAGGATATTTAAAGCTAAAATTAAGAAAATAATAAAGGCCTATTTGAAACCATATTGTCTGAGCTTTTTTGGACCAAGGCTGTGTACTCTATACATACCACTTGAGCCACAGTTCTAGTTTTGTTTTGTTTGTTTGTTTGTTTTTTGCTTAATTGGAGATAAGAGTATCACACCTTCTCTTGCGTGGGCTGGCTTTGAACCATAATCCTCAGATTTCAGCCTGCTGAGTGGCTAGGCTTACAGGGTTAAGCCATCTGTGCCTAGCTTTGTTTTGGTCTTTAAGACTAGAATACAATAAAATATATGTGGGTAAATAGTGCATCTCTATTAAAAAGTGTATAAAGATAACACAAAGAAAACAATTTTACAGGAAATAAAAAGTGAGCATAAAAAAATTCTCTTGAGATGTTTCAGGATACAGGGGGAATGATTTTTCTTTGGACTCAGGATCCCTGGCTGGGTCTAAAATTCTAACAAATATTTACACAAGGAAAACATACAAATATATTTAGTAAGTTGTATGTGACAGAAAAACCTTCATGAGGAAATGTAGACCCCCAAAAAGCACTTAATCTGTCTTCCTTTTTTTTTTCTTACCAGATGTGAAGAAGAATGGAGAGTTATAGCAAAATATGATAGATTGAAAGCCATATGATATGGTAGTAACAAGCTGAGGGTAACTTGGAAAGAAAGGCTTCTTTGTTAAGATTCTATGTCTTCTGAGAATAAGAATGTGCTTTTCCTCCAGAACAAAGACAGCACTTCTCACCTGAGGCTGTGATGATTTGCTTCATGAAAAGATTAACTTTGCATTTATGGCACACATCTTTGCATATTTTTCTACTTGCATCTCTTTCTCACATTCCTTCCATTTAAAATACTCAGTATGCCAAGGCCTGAGCTCAGATGAATATTCTAAGCCTTTTCACACTAGGTTTTGAGAAGAATAAACATGTATCAAAGTTGGTCTAAGAGTAGTTCTGAGAAGACATTATTTTAAGTAAAAAGGAAGACGGTGAGGGAGCAGGTGGGCTGGGAGTGTGGCTTAGTGGTAGAGTGCTTGCCTTGCATGCATGAAGCCCTGGGTTCAATTCCACAGTACCACATAAACAGAAAAAGCCAGAAGTGGTGCTGTGATTCAAGTGGTAGAGTGCTAGCCTTGAGCAAAAAAGCTCAAGGACAGTGTGTAGGCCCTGAATTTAAGCTCCAGGACTAGCAAAAAAAAAAAAAAAAAAAAGAAGACAGGAAAGCAAAAGAGTAGGGAAAGGAGGAAGAAGAGGAAGGGAAGAGAGAAGAGTGGACTTCATGAAAGATTTCCTAAACACTAATTCCTGAATATATTCAGAATAGTAAGCAACTTCAGAAAGTATAAAGGAAAGAAAATTAGTACTAAAGAATTACAAATGTTAGATTTTGTAACTGCACTGATGTTTTTAAGTTTAGATGCCTGGAGAGAGGTTTTTGTTGGTTTGTTTTTGTTTTTTGTTCAAGGTAAAAAATTTGTGAATGTTGTAAAAAAAAAATAATCCATCCTAAGAGTTGCTGCTAATAGTAACTAGAGGGAAAGAATTTGTTTTTCTTGTTCAACTAACTGGGTAATTTGAGTAAATGATTTTCTTTTTTTTTTACTATTTAAAAAAATTATCATACATTAGTTGGAAAAAGGGGTTTCATTGTGACATTTCTACACATTCCCAACCAAACTCTAACATTCTCCTCTCAAAGTAATTTCCACAGATTCCATTGTTGTATTTTCAAACATGCACATAAAATACTTGACCACCATTTATCATCTCCATTAGTTCTTCCTGCTGCTGTTGGTGCTGCCCCCTGCAAGAACCTGTTTTACTTTCCTGACATTTTTTAATGTCTTATTTTATTTATTTATTTATTTATTTGGGTCTGGTCGTGGGGCCTGAACTCTGGGCCTGGGCGCTGTCCCTCAGCTCTTCAGCTCAAGGCTAGCACTCTACCACTTGAGCCACAATACCACTTCCGGCTTTTTTCTTTTTGCTTATGTGGTGCTGAGGAATCGAACCCAGGGCCTTATGCATGCAAGGCAAGCGCTCTACCACTGAGCCACCTTCCCAGCCCCTAGTGCCTTATTTTAAATCTAAAGGATTTCATTGTAGTATTTTACATAAGCATATGTTATATTTCAATCAAAATAACCTTTATTTTTTTCCTTTTTATTTATTCACTTATTTAGTTTTTGGTCCAGTCCTGGGGCTTGAAGTCTGTGCCTGGGTGCTCTCCCTGAACTTTTTTTACTCAAAGCTGGCATTCTACCACTTGACCCACAGCTCCACTAATAGCTTTTTGGAAATTTATTGGAGATAAAAGTCTCACAAATTTTCCTGCCCAGGCTGGTTTCAAACCACAAGTCTCAGAGCTCAGCCTCATGAGTTGCTATGATTACAGATGTGAGCCCAGCACCTAGCCCTTCTATTGGTTTTCAGCAATGGTCTTTTATTACATACATAAACTCATAAACATTCGAACAGTCAACTTCAGAGATTTTTTTATTTAATTAGTTGAAGTAATGAATCTGTTATCATCATCATCATCATTGTCATCATCATTATGTACAGTTCTGAGGCTTGAACTCAGGGCCTAAGCACTGTCTCTGTGCTTTTTAGCTCAAGGAGAGCACTCTTGAGTAGCAGAGCACTTCTGGTGTTTTTGGTGGTCAGTTGGAAATAAGGGTCTCATAGCCTTTCCTGCCCTGCCTGGCTTTGAACCATGATCCTCAGATCTCAGCCTCTTGAGTATGCTTACAGGCGTGAGCCACTGGTACCTGGCATAGTCTTAAAAATCTCCTCCTTGATTCTTTCAAGTTACCATGAATGTATAGCCACCGTCAAAAATCACTGGCAATAGGCTGAGTTTATTACTGGTTCCTGGTCTGCTGGGTACCTGTTAGGACAAAACTGAAGCAGCTCATGGAATTTTGGGGGGTACACTTGCTGAGCCAGGTTCCTACTCTGCCCTTGGCCCTGTGACACCAAGATAACTCTGGTTCAGACTTAAACCCTCCTTGGACTCTACAGCAACCTGCCTGCTTGGCTTGTAACTCTGGAGCAAAATTTTCAGATCCTAAAGGAAGAACATAATCCATTTGAGGTGGAGACCTTTGTAAATTGTTCTCAATAACAGTGAAGGTTGCTGGATGCTGGTGGCTCATGCTTGTAACCCTAGCTACTCATAGGCTGAGAGCTGAGCATCTCAGTTTGAAGCTACCCTGGGAAGGAAGGTCCATGAGACTTTTTTCCCCCCCTCGGGTAATGTGACCTAAACTCTGGGCCTGGGCACTGTCCCTCAGCTCTTCAGCTCAAGGCTAGCGCTCTACCACTTGAGCCACAGCGCCACTTCCGGCTTTTTTTCTGTTTATGTGATGCTGAGGAATCGAACCCAGGGCCTCATGCATGCAAGGCAAACATACTACCACTGAGCCACCTTTCCAGCCCCTGTAAGACTCTTATTAGCCACCCCAAAGCCAGAAATGGCTCAAGTGATGGAATGGTAGCTTTGAGTGAAAAAGCTCAGGGACACTTTCGAAGTTAAGCCCTAGAACTGGCGCATGCCTGCATACACACACGCATGCTCACTCGCACGCGCACACATGCGCGCGCACACACATACACACACACACACACACACACACACACACACACACACACACAGGAGTGGAACGTATTTTGGAAAAGCCAGCTTCTCCATTGACACACCTAGTTTTCTAGGTTCATCCTAGATGAAGAAGGACCAACACACCTTTACAAGTTGGAATAATGTTTGAGCAGCTCTTACAATTCAGGAGGAGTATTGGGCCAATTCTTAATATCAAACTTTCAGAACAATATGAATCTTCTGTGAAATTCACACATTATCAAATTATGATGGTATATACAAGGCCAACTAACTGTGCATCTTGAAGCTTTTTTGCATATCTGGATACCAAGTTGTCTGCAAAAGATGGCCCTCTGTGTGTGTGTGTATGTATACATATGTATATATAGTTATATGTATGTATGTGAATATATATATATATATATATATTATACTTTGTGAACCCAGGGCCTGGGCACTGTCCCTGAGCTTCTTCTTTTGCTCAAGGCTAGTGCTATACCACTTGAACCACAGCTCCACTTCCAGTGGTACTGAGGAATCAAACCCAGGGCTTCATGCATGCAAGGCAAACACTCTACCACTAAGCCACATTCCCAGCTGGCCCTGTATATTTTTTGCAGCTTTTTGATATAATAATTTTTGATGAGTTATGTCAGAAAAAGACATACTTACACATTAGTTTTCTGGCCAATATACCAAATATGTTACTGAAAATTTAGAGCAACTAAATTTCAGTCCTTGTGTCTGTCAAGTAATCTAGGCAAGACAAGAACAAAGGAAAGGAATAGGACAGAGAGAGCACATGGCATAGATATGCCATGAGGAAGACAGCATTTGAACTACCTCTGCTATTTTGGCTGTTTTCTTTATCACAGAGGTTGGTCTTGGGTTAAATAGTGAGAATTAATGGATTTTTTTTTTTTTTTTTTACTTTTTGTGTGTGTGTGTGTGTCAGTCCTGGGGATTGAACTCAAAGCCTAGCCTCTTGTCTCTGAGCTTATTTGCACAAGACTAGTGTTCTACCACTTGAGCCATAGCTTCACTTCTGGCTTTTTGGTGATTAATTAGAGATAAAAGTCTTATGGGTTTTCCTCCCCTGACTTCCAAATGTTATCCTCAGGTCTCCGTCTCCTGAATAGCTAGGTTTACAAGCATGAGTCACCAGTGCCTAGTTTATTTTTTCTACGTGAAAGAAACCTCGTTTATAATGTTTGCACTTTTCAGTAGCATGCTCTCCTTTTACTTTATTTTATTTTTGCCAGTCCTGGGGCTTGAACTCAGGGCTTGGGCACTGTCCCTCAGCTTCTTTTGCTCAAGGCTAGCACTCTACCACTTGAGCCACAGCTTCACTTCTGGCTTTTTCTGTTTATGGTACTAAAGAATTGAACCCAGGGCTTCATGCACGCTAGGTAAGCACTCTACCACTAAGCCACATTCCCAGCCCCTGATCTCCTTTTGGTTGCTCTTGTTCCCTTAGGCTTGACCTGACCTAAAACTATTTATCTGAGAAAGGAAACCCAGACACTATGGAAGTTACCTAGATTACTTAAGATTAAGTGGAGCTGTGTCTAGGAATAAAACATTCCTAGAACCATTCCTCATGTGTCTTTATAACCCATTCTCATACTAGGCCTACCACTCAGAGCACAGATGCTGCTTCCTTAACTGTAACTGCATGATCCATGGGTAATGTGGCTGAAGTCTTGATGACCATAGTGAAGTGCAGGACGAGAAAATATAGCTCTAGCTTATTATTGCAGAAGGACAAACCTAGAAACCACTGCCAGCCCAGAACTCTAAACCCAATAGAAACTATAGGATTGGTCCATGTGTAAAAACTGGAAAGCACCAAGGGTAAAAGCTCCACTCCAAAAACATCAAGGGTAGGACAAACTTGTCTGGATTAGCAGTGAGAAAAGTTCTTATTCCTTTTCAAAGACCAATTTGTCAAGATTAATGAATTATGTGAACCTAAAATAAACCTTATTTTGAAATAATTCTAGGTTTATAGGACAGAAAATTCATATACCTTTAAACCAGTTTACCCTAATGATCACATCTTACATGATCATCATTTTCTTTTTTATTTTATTTTATTTTATTTTATTTTATTTTATTTGAAAACATACTGTACAGAGGGGTTACAATTACATGGGCAGGAAAATGCATACATTTCTTACCAAGCATTGCAGCCTCCTCCTTTGTTTACCCTTCACCTCCCTTCCCAGCCTCCCCCCTCCCCCCCACCCAATCATACCCCCCCTCCCTCCCCCCCACCGACATTGTAAAGCTGGTTTTGACATGACATTTTGTACTTCTCATTGTTGCAACAGGTCCACATGGATCCTTAAACGACTTGTTTGTCCCCGTCTCCTCCACATGTTATACTGACATCAAATATAGTGAAAGCGGGGGTTACACTGTGGGGGAGGGACATACAAAGCAACAAAGAAATAATCTTATAAATGCGTTAGAAACACATGCATGAATGAAACAAAAACATTAAAATACATATTTGAGGGTTCGTTTTCCTAACATCACATTCTCTGACTTTTTCCGCTTGACTCATACCTATACTAGATATTGCAAATAAGGGAAACCATGGGACCTATGTTTCTTTGGGCCTGGCTTACTTCACTTAATATAATTTTTTCCAAGCCTTTCCATTTCCTAACAAATGGGGCAATGTCATTCTTTCTGATGGAGGCATAGAATTCCATTGTGTATATATACCACATCTTCTTGATCCATTCATCTACTGAGGGGCATCTGGGTTGGTTCCATATCTTAGCTATGGTAAATAATGCTGCAATAAACATAGTTGTGCTGGTAGCTTTAGTGTGGCCTTGCTTGTGGTCATTTGGGTAAATGCCCAAAAGTGGGATTGCTGGGTCATTGGGGAGCTCTATATGGAGTCTTTTGAGGAACCTCCATACTGCTTTCCAAAGTGGTTGAACAAGTTTACATTCCCACCAACAATGAAGTAAGGTTCCTTTCTGTCCACATCCCCTCCAGCATCTGTTGTTGTTAGAGTTCTTGATTTTTGCTGTTCTAACTGGAGTGAGGTGATATCTCAATGTTGTTTTGATTTGCATTTCTTTTATGGCTAGGGATGTTGAACATTTCTTCATGTGTCTATTGGCCATCCTTCTTTCTTCTTCAGAGAAGCTTCTCTTTAGGTCTTTCGCCCACTTACTTATTGGGCAGTTGTTTCTTTGAGGATTTGTTGTTGGGTGGTTTAATTTTTTGAGTTCCAAGTATATTTTAGATATGAGACCCTTGTCCGTTGTATGGCTAGTAAAGATCTTCTCCCAATCCGTGGGCTTTCTATTGATCTTGCTAGCTATGTCATTTGCCCTGCAGAAGCTCTGCAACCTTATACAATCCCATTTGTCCAACCTTTCTTTGATTTGTTGTGTTTCCGGGTCTCTATTCAGAAAATTTCGACCTGAGCCGAGGAGACCCAGGGTTTCTCCTATTCCATCCTGTAATGTTTTCAGAGTGTCTGCTTTGAGTTCAAGGTCTTTGAGATGATCATCATTTTCAAAACCAGAATTAACAACTAAAACAGAATTGACAAAACTATGATTCTTTACTTATTTATTTGTCTATCTTTATAACTTTTTTTTTTTTTTGCCAGTCCTGGGGCTTGAACTCAGTGACTGGGCATTATCCTTGAGCTTCTTTTGCTCAAGGCTAGCACTCACCACTTGAACCACAGTGCTACTTCTGGGTTTTTCTGTTTATGTGGTAATGAAGAATGAACCAGGGCTTATGCATACTAGGCAAGCACTGTACCACTAAGCCTCATTCCCAGCCCCTCTTTATAACTTTTGTGGGGGATGGATCCAGGGACTTGAGCATGCTAGGCCCTGGGTTCACAACCTCACATACATTTTGTGTGTGTGTGATAGAACTGGTAATTGAACTCAGGGCCTTTCACTTGTTAAGCAAGCACTCTATCACAACACCCACACACCACTCTGATCCTATTTAAGTGTTATTAATGTTCTTTTTCCAGTCTAAGATGCACAAATTATATTTTTATTTTTTATTTATTTATTTTTTGGGTCCGGTCGTGGGGCCTGAACTCTGGGCCTGGCCGCTGTCCCTCAGCTCTTCAGCTCAAGGCTAGCGCTCAACCACTTGAGCCATAGCGCCACTCCCGGCTTTTTTCTTTTTGCTTTTGTGGTGCTGAGGAATCGAACCCAGGGCCTCAGGCATGCAAGGCAAACGCTCTACCACTGAGCCAACTTCCCAGCCCCACAAATTATATTTTTAGTTGTCTTTTAATCTGTGATGTTTCCTCCATCCTTCTTTGTCCTTTATGACCTTGGACACACGTGAAAAGTTTCCTCAGCTCACTTATTTATTTCTTTATTTTTGTTAGACCTGGAGCTTGGACTCAGGGCATGGGCCTTGTCCCTGAAGTTTTTTTTTTTTTTTAAATTTGTCCCTGAGCTTCTTTTGCTCAAGGCTAGCACTCTACCACTTGAGCAACAGCAACACAAATGGTTTTTTTTTTTTTTTTTCTGTTTATGTGGTACTGGGGAATTGAACCAGGGCTTCACGCACGCTAGGCAAGTACTCTACCACTAAGCCACATTCCCAGCCCAAGCTCATTTATTTTTACAATGATGTCTCTCAGTGTGGACTTGTCTAATAGTCCATTATGCATTATTAGATTGAAGTCTTGATTTTTTGGCCAAGAACTACAGAAGTAAAGTTGTGTTATTTCCAGTAAACCTTATCAGAAGATACATGATGTTAATATCATACTGATGATGACATTAACTTGGGTCATTGGTTTAAGTGATATTTGCAAATTGTTTTAGCTCATCACACGCACTCTACCACTTAAGTCATACCTGTACTCCTGGATTTTGGCTGGTCAATTAAAGATGAGTCTGGGATTTGTCTGCCCTGGCTGGTTCCAAACCAAGATTCTCAGATCTTAGCCTACTAAGTAGCTAGGATTATAGGTATGAGCACCAGCTGTAATTTTTTTTTTTTTGGTTGGTCGCAGGACTTGAACTCTGGACCTGGGTACTGTTCCTCAGCTCAAGGAGAGCCTACTACCACTTGAGCCACAGTGCCACTTCCAGTTTTCTGGTGGCTTATTGGAGATAAGAGTCTCAAGGATGTTCCTGCTCCAGCTGGCTTTGAACTGTGCTCCTCAGATCTCAGCCTCCTGAGTAGGTGAGATTACAGGCATGAGCCACTGGCGCCTGGCTCCAGCTGTAAAATTTTAATGTAAAGTTTCTATTTTTCTTTTTCAATTGATATATGTTTTGGAGAAATAATCTCTGAAATTGTTCTATTTTCCATTATACTATGCTATAATTTTAACACTCATCTATGGTTCTTCTCTGCCACTTATTACTGTGTTGTTTGACTAATGTACTGACTGTAAAAATCTTGTTGGGTTGCTCTAATAATGGAAATGGACAGAACATGCTGTAGTTCTATTTCTGCATAAATATGTAAGCTAGTGTACCTTCTGACTTTTTGATGACTTTAATGGCCATGATAAAGGGATATATTTATAAGAAGATGATACTTTAAAAAGGTAAATACTGAGCTTGCTGCTAATCAAGCAGCTTAGGAAATTAATTAAACAGATAGGGTGCTAGCTATGTTTTTACGTGATTCTGTAGAACAGTTTATTCCACTTAAACTTGTTTTGATTTAGAAAACAATGACCTCTAAATATGTGCATTCAAATATGTGTGCTTCCATTTCATGAAAATTTCTTTTTTTTGTTGTGCCATAGCATCTATACTATACTCTTTTTTTTTTTTCTTAATTCAGGTAAGGGGTAGGTTTATTCATCGTTCTGGCTAGCACCAGGCCGTGTTGGCCCTCTATGCGGCTGGGAAAGGCCTGGGAAAGAGCTGGGAAAGAAAGAGAGCTGGCAAAGAGAGAGAGCTGGGAAAAGAGAGCTTCTGGGCCTAGGCCAGGCCTTATCTAGGGTATGAGTGGAGAAAGGTGTGGCCACATCAAATTCAGATGTGACCTCAGCAAGCATCTATACTCTTTATATCAACTATTTTTATTTTTATTTTCTATTATATTTCTTCCTAAATTATCTTTACTTTTTCTTTGCTTTATGATATCCTATATTTTTTGTGGGATAAATTTTGTTCTTAATAAGTGAGGTTTTACAATGCTATTATCTTTCTTCCAAAATATTCACTTCTACCTACTCTTTTTTCACGTTTATTCTCTTACCATCTGTTAAAATTTTCTCTGGTATTTGTAAGCAAGGTTTTCTAATTTTTCGATATTTGTTGGGGTAAAATTCTATTTATCCCCTTTGAATAACAATACCCCTTTTCCTGTTGTACTTTTCCATAATTTCCATAAGCACTTAAATAGTTGGTTTAGGATTATTTTTTAAAACTTTTCTATTGTAAAAATTGTGTACAAAGGGGTTATAGTTACATGAGTAAAATAATGAATACATTTCCTATCACACATTGTTACCTCCTCCTTTGTTTTTCTCCTACCATCCCTTCCCCCCCCCACCTCCCCAACTCCTCCCTCCCTCCCCCCCAACAAATTGTAAAGTTCATTTTCAACATAGTGTCTTGTACATCTCATTGTTACAATGGGTCAACCTGTATGCCTATTTAAGCATTTTGTTTTTTCCCTTTCCTTCCCCAAATAAGAAAAGTATATATACAAGATGAATGGATCAAGAAAATGTGATATATATATATATATATATATATATATATATATATATATATATATGAATTCTATGCCTCCATCAGAAAGAATGACACTGCCCTATTTGTTAGGAAATGGAAAGACTTGGAAAAAAATTATATTAAGTAAAGTAAGCTAGGCCCAGAGAAACACAGGTCCCATGGTTTCCCTTATTTGCAATAACTAATATATGTCTAGGACAAGCAGAAAAGGTCAAAAGCTATGTTTATACGACCATATAAGATGATGTTAAGACGGGGCTGGGAAGGTGGCTCAGTGGTAGAGCACTAGCCTTGAGCTGAAGAGCTGAGGGACAGCGCCCAGGCCCAGAGTTCAGACCCCACAACCGGACCCCCCCAAAAATAAAAGATGATGTTAAGTGAAATGAACCCCAAGACAGGGACATAAGTGGTTTTTTTCTTTCTTGCTATTGTTTTTAACATACTTATAATGTACTATTTGATTTTCTTTATTTCTTTTGTATGTTCTTACCTCATGGTATAGCACCTGTTTTCACTGTAAAGGATTATTATTTAATAGTCCAAAATAACTACATATGATTTCTTACTGACTTTTTTCCTACCTATCTTCCTGGGTAGTGAGTTTTTGCAGTATATGTATACGAGATGGATGGGAAGGAAGCTTTATCTATGGGCAACTTTATTCAACACAGGATTCTTCATAATTCTGCTGGAACCCTGTACTTGAGACTAAGCTGAGCCAGCAACCAGTTGAAAGGAACTATTACCTTCAATGTATTTTACCAGGGCTCTGGTGGCTCACTCCTGTAATCCTACTTACTCTGGAGGCTGAGATCTGATGATTACAGTTCAAAGTCGATGAGACTCTTATCTCCAATTAAACCCCAGAAAACCAGAAGTAGCACTGTGGCTCAAAGTGGTCGGGCATTAGCCTTGAAAGCTCAGGGACAGTACCCAGGCCCTGAGTTCAAGCCCCACAACTGACCAAAAAAGTAAAAGATAAATGAAACATGTATTTTTGTCATGCATGTGTCTATCTATCATCCACATTTCTGGACTAATCAGCAGTATCACTAAAGTATAAGATAGTGGTCCCAATGAATTATCTCCTTCCTTCTCTCTCCCATGTTGTGGTGTGTCAAGGAGAAAACCACCTCTGCAGTATCTTTTTTGGTATATATGATAAAAATTATAGTACTTCTAAATTGGATAGCACCAATTGTCTTGCCATTTCAGAAAGGAAGTTCATGGAGGGAGGTGGGGGGGGGCGGGCATGGAGGGAGAGGCTGAGGTTTGAACTCAGGGCCTGGGCACTGTCCCTGAACATTTTTGCTCAAGGCTATCACTTTGCCACTTGAGCCATAGCTACACTTGTTTGTTGTTTTTTTTTTTTTTAATGTTTTTGTTTTTGCTTTTTGGTGGGTAATTGGAGATAATAGTCTCATGGGCTTTCCTGCCCAGGCTGACTTGGCACTGCAATTCTCAAATGTCAGCCTTCTGAGTAGCTGGGATTACATGTTTGAGCCACCTGCAGTCCCCTCCACCTGCCCCCTTCCCAAACCTTACTTTGTCTCTAGATTTTAAAAAAATTTTGTGAGAAGAATCTTCTGCAATATATCCATATGTTCAGAAAAAGCAATGTATGTTTTTGTAATGTAAAAAAATCAGATTTTTATTTCTCTTCTAATCAAACAAGAGAAATAGGATGACTATGTTGGAGCTTTTGAAATTCAAAATATTGAAAATAATTTTGAATATACTAAAAAATTGAAAATATTCTGAGATTAATTTTCATTAGTAATGCATGTCCTGTATTACTTCTTCACTATGCATGCTTTATCTAAAAATATTCTGGAAACTTATAAAGTATGAAAAGTGCACACTTAGAAACTTTTAGTTCTTGGTAGAAAGGAGCCTTAAAATACAAACGAATACAATTGGAAAGGCATAGTGGTATGTGATAAATGCAGTGAGCACCAGATGTCACTCTTGTTTCATACTTTATAAAGGCAAGTTTCAAGTAGAAACTGGTAAAGATAATGTAATACCAGTTTTCAAGCAGTGGAACATTGTTTTATCATCAGGGAAGAATTATGTCCTCTAATTGAATGTTAATATATAAAGTGGATTCACTTTAGTAGTCAAAAGGCAAAAACAAACAAACCCCAAAGCCCTTGATTGGCTTTAATTATCAAAATAATGTGGTAGTTATTTAGGACATTGCTCACCATGAATGAAGAATTATTGCATGGGATTTAACTTGTTATTATTTTTTAAATCTCTCTCTTTTTTTTCTTTTTTCTTTTGTCGGTCGTGGGGCTTGAACTCTGGGCCTGGGTGCTGTTCCTCAGCTCTTCAGCTCAAGACTAGTGCTCTACCACTTGAGCCACAGTGCCACTTCTGGCTTTTTCTGTTTTTGTGGTGCTGAGGAATCAAACCCAGGGCTTCATGTGTGTGAGGCAAGCACTCTACCACTGAGCCACCAGCCCTCTTTCTTTCTTGCTTTCTTGCTTTCATCACTCCTGGGCCTTAAACTCTGGGCCTGGGCACTATCCCTAAGCTCCTTTTTCTCAAGGCCAGCACTTTATCACTTGAGCTTTTTCTGTGATTAACTGGAGGTAAGAGTCTCACAGACTTTACTGGCTTTCGATTGGCAATCCTTAGATCTCAGCCTCCTATGTTAACTTGTTCTTTGTTAAATAGACAGAAGCAATGTTATTTCATAAAATAATGTTATTTCATTAAATTTATGGTGGAACATTTAAGCATTATTTTTCTCCTAAGTTTTCTAGAACTAGTGAAGTTGAAGGTAAGTAAATACAGACTAGATATTGTTATAAATGTCTTTAAATTTTCTGACTAAATAAAGAGCAAATGTCAACTTTTTGGAGGGTGATTATTTTTAAATTTATTTCATTGCTATTATAAAGGTGATATACAGCAGGGTTACATTTACATGCATCAGGTAATAAGTACATTTCCTTTTGTACAGTGTCATCTGTTTTCTCAGACTTTCCGTTTCCTCCCTTCCCTCTCCACCCATGGGTTACATAGTTCACCTTCATCAATGTCTAGTGTCCTTCATTGCTTCACCTTCTCACCCTGTTTTCCTTGCATTCTGTTCCCTCCCCCCACCCTCCCAGATATGCAAAATTCGTATCTTTGGAATTCATTTCAGCATGTATATTATTTTATATACATATGAAGAGGCACTTGGTATTGTACCTTTGTGATTCTCTCCTAATATATCCAGAATCCTGTGTAATCTGTCACATCCCAGTGCATTTTAGATCTAACTTCTGCATATCAGGGAGAACATGTACCATTTGTTTCTGATCTTGGCTTACCTCACTCAACATGATTTGTTCTAGTTCCATCCATTTCCCTGCAAAAGACATTATTTTATTCTTTCTAAATGGCTGTGTAAAATTCCTTTTTATATAGGTTCCACATTTTTGGGATCCACTCATCTATTGTGGGGCATTTGGGTTGTTTCCATATCTTGGCTACTGTAAATAGTATAACAATAAACATGGATGTGCAGGTGTCTTTATTATATCCTGGTTCATGATGCTCAGGGTAGATGCCTAGGAGTGGTATGGCTGGGTTGTAGGGCAGATCTATGTTTAGTGTTCTGAGGAACCCTCGGACTGCTTTCCAGAGTAGTTTTACTAGTTTACATTTCTACCAGCAGTGCTCGATAGGAAATGTACTCATTACCTTACTCATGTAATTGTAACCCCTCTGTACACTAATTTTACAATAAAAAACATTTAAAAAATCTGTAGACAGTGAGTAGATTGGCTAAAAATGTCCAGTAAGGTGTTAGCTCTGTCACTAATCTGAGACTTCATTTTACTTGCTCCACTGCATGGAGAGATTATATCCAGGTTCAGCTTCTTATGGGATCAGTAAGTGCCTCATTCTTCAGATGAGCTGCTATACATCCCAAGTTGTCTGGATATAAGCAGCTACTGTTCTCATATAATTCTTACAAAAGCTAGAACCATCAACCTAAACTAAATAGTGCCTCCGTTAATCTAAGATGGTTTTAGAGATAATAAAATACAGTGGCTATGACACTATGGGATTTTTATAACAAGCTTTGCAGTTTCCTCTCAGGACCCTTCAAATTCTAGCTCTTGGAACCTAGTTGCTATGCTGGAAAGAAGCCCAAGCAACCCTGAGGAGAGGAACTAACTTGCCCTAAAAATTCCATCTGGGTTTCTAGACAACAGCAAGAAACAACTTGGCTAGACTTGCTAGCCAAGTAAGTGAGTCATCTTGGAAGCTGATCTGCCAGCTTAAGTCAAGCCACACCAAGTTTTGACTATTCATCAGCTCATAAGCAAAATTGGTGGTGATATGATTTTCCTTGTTTAAATCTGTTGATACAATGAATTGCCCATGTAAATTTTCTGATGTTGACCTCATGTCCTTGAAATAAGATCTTTAAAAAAATCTTGATATATTTCTACAACTTGTATATTATATTAAGCATAACATTTGGGACAATAAATTTATCAAGCAAATGAATATTTTAGATAAAATAAATGAAAAATGTCTCACCTATTTCAGAAAATTTCAGATGTATGGACAGAATGTGTCTGCATAGTCCCAGAGACTCCAAGATAGTAACTATATATATATATATATGTATATATATATATATATATATAAATATGTATATGTATATACACACACGTATATATAATTTTGCATAATAAGATATTTTTAAAAATTAAGTACATTTATCTAAATAAGCTCATTTTATTATATATATTTGGCTATTTTGAAGGCTGCATTTGAAATTCAATTTTGTCCTTTATATGACTCAATTTTGGGACTTGATTAATAGCATTCTATTTTGAAAATAATGAAGGCTTCACTAAGCTGAAATAATCAAAGGTGGAATTTTCTCTCTTTTCTTTCTCTGAATGTTTCATTTTTGGGATGTAATCAACTGTTTATGTGAAAATGAAGAAACATATAATGAGCCTTGAGAGTTTTTTGAAAATTAAAAATAAGAAAAACTGACATATAATGCAGCCTAGAGTCTTGAGACTATCCCAGTTTTAAACATTTATCAAGAGAAATAATATTTCTCTGCTTTTCAGTTTCAACAACATTTATGAGAGTCCTCCTGTGTATTCTCAACTCCTTTCCCCTCCACATATATAAACATTTCTCTATTCCTCCGCATCTCTTTTGAGGTATTGTATTTTTAGCCAGTTTCCTCCCTACCTACTTCTATCTCCTTAAGAAACTTTCAAGCCAAGCACCAGTGGCTCCTATCTGTAATCCTAGACACTCAGGAAGCTGAGATCTGAAAAATGAGGTTCGAACTAAGGAGAACTAAGGAGAGCAGTTTGAAGACAGACCAGGCAAGAACGTCTGTTAGACCCTTATTTCCAATTTACCACTAAAAAGTTGGAAGTGGAACTGTATCTTATGTAGTAGAGTGCTAGGCTTGTGTGAAAAAGGGTTACCACGTAGGCCCTGAGTTCAAGCCCTGGTACTTGTGTACACACACACACATACACACACACACACACAATCCTAGGGGAGAGGACAAGGATGGTGGAGTATAGTTCTTTCTTCCTTAGAGAAAGCGAGGTGGATACCTTAGTAAAGTCTCTTAGGGTATAATTCCTAAGTTTTTTTTTTTTAATTCCCTCTAAAAGGTTGTTTGATTGGACTAATTTACTTTAAGTCCCAAATAGTGAAGAACCAACATTTATTGCCAGAATTGACAGAAGCAAAGCACAGAGCTCCCAGTTGGAAAGCTGTCATTATGTAAATGTATTCATGTGACAGCCCTCTGAGGAGGAAAAATGACTAGTCAGTGACTTCTTAATCAGCCTGTCTCTAGCAATAATAATGTAATCACTGGTCAACTAATTAAAAATGAAAGAAATTAGTGCCTTTTTCAAACACTGAGCTTCCAGAATCTCAGGTTTCAGAGTGTCATTAGGCAAAAAGCTGTCAGCTGTTTTCATGTCACATCACAGAGAAGCAGACATTTGTGAAGTGTCTCGTGCTCACATCCCTGATTTGATTACTCTTGCTATCATTCAGTTAATGCGTTGCTCTGGATGATTTGCTGCCATGGGCTCTTGTTCATTTATTCATTCATTCACCATTTCTGAGACATTTATTGTAGGCTACTGTATGCCACAGAATATATCCTGAGGGATATAAAGATCAATAGAACGTTCTTTTAGGATTTGGGAGATCTCACAATGGAGAGAACAGATATAAAAATATTTAATTATAATGCAATTTGATCAAGCTGTAGTGGAGATAACAACTATACATGTGTATTTTATATAATAGAAGATACAAAGTGATAACCTATTAGCTATAATGAAAACACAGAATTAGAGACTCTTTAATCTGGGATCTGTCGTCCTTAGTTTCCCAAAGATTCTATCACATTTTCTTTTAAAATTAGTTTGCTTTATTCATGTGTGTCCTGAGCCTTGTCAAGCACTTGTTTTTGAGATCCTATATAAGCAAAGTAAGTTCTAACAAGGAATCATCTACTATGTTTCTTTTTTTTTTTTTTTTGCCGGTCGTGGGGCTTGAACTCTGGGCCTGGGCACTGTCCCTCAGCTCTTCAGCTCAAGGCGAGCGCTCTACCACTTGAGCTATAGCGCCACTTCCGGTTTTCTGGTGGTTTATTGGAGATAGGAGTCTCACGGTCTCTCCTGCCCGGGCTGGCTTTGAACCGCGATCCTCAGACCTCAGCCTCCTGAGTAGCTAGGATTACAGGAGTGAGCCACCAGCGCCCGGCTGGTGGAATCATCTACTATGAAATGTTGTATTATAAATTGAGTCTTTTTCCTTTTTGGTGCTGATGCTGGGGCTTGAACTCGGGGACTGGGCACTGTCCCTGAGCCTTTTAGCTCAAAATTAGCATTCTACCACATGAGCCATAGCTCTACTTCTGGCTTTTTAATTTTGGTAGTTGACTGAAGATAAAAATCTCACACTTTTCTGCCAGGCCTGGCTTTGAACTCAGACCTTCAGATCTCAGCCTTCTGAATAGCTAGGATTACAGGTATGAGTTGGTTATTGGCCAGGCACTGGTGGCTCAAGCCTGTAATCCTAGCTACTCAGGAGGCTGAGATCTGAGGATCACAGTTCAAAGCCAGCCCAGGCAGGAAAGTCCATAAGACCCTTTTCTCCAATAAACCACCAGAAAACAGGAAGTGGCTCTGGGGCTCAAGTGGTAGAGCACTCACCTTGAGCTGAAATGCTGAGGGACAGTGCCCAGGCCCAGAGTTCAAGCCACACGACTGACAAAAAAAAAAGACTTTTCTTTCAAATGACTTAGGAAAATTTGGTGGTGTGCTAAAATAGTCTGACTCAGGAGGGAGAGGGTGGGGAAGCCTCCTATCAAACCTATGTTGAATAGCAGGAAAACTATAAACAAAACATATCATTGTGAATCCTAATATATCTCAAATCTATTTCTAATTGAGTATATCTTTTGGAGATGTTCTTTTTATTTTGTTTGTTTATTTTATTTTTGTGTCACTTCCCTTGTATCTGCTTCTTGGAAAGTGTTAGGGATGTATGTTGGAGTAGGGGTTTCTTGACACTGGAAAGAATGGTAGAAAAGTGCCCTTGAAATAATTGTTGGTTTGGTTACGTACTTGTTGCTCTGCTGGCCCCTGAACTAGCGAGGAAGCACAGCCTATGTCTGGCTTGTTGTGAGTTCTCTAGGTTCAGGTTTATTACTGAGTCTAGTGTCACTGTTATTTATTTCTGCTTCTAACCCTTTCCTTTTTGGTGATCTTAGGCTTTTGTGCTTAGGCCTGTGCTCTTATGTTTTTGAGTTCCGTTGGGGCATGGAAACATTTAGGATCACCTGAAACTTATGATAAATTGTGTTAATTTTCTCAGGATTCAAAAAATAGTTATTGAAATTTTAGTTATTTGAAATTCTCCCTAAGGTTGTTTGCAAACATTTTTTGGTAACTATTAAATGTGTCATTGAAAGGAAAATATTTCTCTCTCTTTTTTCTTTTGGTTGTAGAGCTTGAACTCAAGGCCTGGGTGCTGTCCATGAGCTATTTTGCTCAAGGCTAGCACTCTACCATATTGAATCACAGTTCTATTTCTGGTTTTTGAGTACTTAATTGGAAAATATGAGTCTTATGAGTACTTCTCTGCCCAGGCTGGCTTCAATCCATGATCTTCTGATCTCAGCCTCCTAAATAACTAGGAGTACAAGTGTGAGCCACTGACATCCGGCTTCTTCTTCTTCTACTTGTGTTTCTTCTTCTTCTTCTTCTTCTTCTTCTTCTTCTTCTTCTTCTTCTTCTTCTTCTTCTTCTTCTTCTTCTTCTTCTTCTTCTTCTTCTTCTTCTTCTTCTTCTTCCTCTTCCTCTTCCTCTTCCTCCTCCTCTTCCTCCTCCTCCTCCTCCTCCTCCTCCTCCTCCTCCTCCTCCTCCTCCTCCTCCTCCTCCTCCTCCTCCTCCTCCTCCTCCTCCTCCTCCTCCTCTTCCTCCTCTTCTTCTTCCTTCTTCTTCTTGTTCTTGTTCTTGTTCTTCTTCTTCTTCTTCTTCCTCTTCCTCTTCTTCTTCTTCCTCTTCTTTTCTTCTTTTTTTTTGTCAGTCAGTCATGGGGCCCAAACTCTGGCCTGGGCACTGTCCCTCAGCTCTTCGGCTCAAGTCTAATGCTCTACCACTTGAGCCACAGTGCCACTTCCACCTTTTTCTGCTTATGTGGTGCTGAGGAATTGACCTTAGGGCCTCATTTTTGCAAGATAAGCACTCTACCACTGAGCCACCTTCCCAGCCCAAGCACCCGGCTTCTTAATTGTTACGTGTGAATTAATTTTCTTTTCTTTTTTGGTCAGTCGTGGGGCTTGAATTCTGGGCCTAGGAGCTGTCTCTGAGCTTTATTGCTCAAGGTTAGTGCTTTACCACTTGAGCCGCAGCTCAATTTCTGGCTTTTTTTGGGTGCTTAACTGAAGGTAAAGGTCTTTTAGACTTTTCTGCCTGGTCTTCTTCAAACAATGATCCCCATATCTCAGCCTCTTGAATAGCCAGGATTACAGGCATGAGCCAACAGTGCCTAGCTGCATTTCAAGTTTTTGTTGAATGCTAGGCTAATACTGTGACACATACTTAACTGTTACTACACATTGAGATGGGATTTCACTTTTTCCCTGAGCTATCCTGGAATAGAACCAAGATCCTCCCGACTTCTGCCTCCACAATAGTTGTGATTATAGGCATAAACCACCCCATCCAGCCATCAGCATCTATTGCTGCTTAACACAGGTAGTGGTTTAGTACAGCAATAATTTGACTCACTCATTATTCTGGAGGACAGTGACATGGGTTGAACTTAGCTAAACAGTTCTTCATGACTCATGGAGAATTATTCATATGGTAATAAGTGACTTGGCAATTTGTCTGAAGCTAGATGATACAAGATGTTCTCCAAGGTCTGTGGTTGATATTAGCTGTTTACTGAGCCACTCTTTCCACAGTCTCTTATCCTTAAGAAGAATGCCTGGGTTTCTTCTCATGGTGTTGGTAGATGATGTTAAGAACCTTTTGAGGAAATCTTGTAGCTTACTTCTCTAGTACTTCACTTTGATCAATCACCAACAAGAAACAGAGATGGTCTGTGTCCTCCAAGTTAACCATGTAAAGAATATAGACTGTCAGTCAGGAATACTCCTCATAGCAGGATCCTTGAAAAGAGGTATAAGCAATGCTTCTCCATAGCCACCACATAGAAACAACTTAATACAATCATTGAAAACATTTCATACTCCTGCTAAAAATGAGACATTTTGCTACTGATATTTATTTCATGCTTTCAATGTTTTGTGTATTATTTTCACATATGCTATATGAAGGACACAAAACATGAAAAATCACCCAAAGCCAAGATATGGAATCAGCCCTTACCCCTCAATGGATGAATGGATCAAGAAAATGTGGTGTATATACACAAGGAACTTTACTAATTGGAAAGAATGATATTTTACCATTTGTAAGGAAATAGAAAGACTTGAAAACAATTATATTAAGTGAAGTAAGCCAGACCCAGAGAACAAAGCTTGCATGCTTTCCTTCATTTGTGATAGAATGTATGTATAAATCTTTAAGTAAACATATTGGGCAGTATAATAGACTCTCTGGAGAGTCTACCGAGTATAATCTTTTAGGAGGATTAGGGTCAAAGAGGAACAAAATGATACACCCAGGGGAGGCGGGGCCATAGGGGAAAGGTGAAGGTGAATGAAGTGGGGGAAAGGGGAAGAATGTAGTCAAAAATTTGTTGTATATACCAGTGCTGGGAAGGTGGCTCGGTGGTAGAATGCTTGCCTTGCATGCATGAAGCCCTGGGTTCGATTCCTCAGCACCACATAAGCAGAAAAAGCCAGAAGTGGCACAGTGGCTCAAGTAGTAGAGAGCTAGCCTTGAGCTGAAGAGCTGAGGGACAGTGCCCAGGCCCAGAGTTTAGGCCCCACAATGGAAAAAAAAAAGAAGAATTTATTGTTTTTACCACAAAATTAAGAAAAGGAAGTGGGAGGCTGATGGAGGGATGAGAATATTGAAGGGAGTGACACTGATCAGGATGCACTGTATTCATAAACTGCTTTGTAATATGGCACTTCCCTTGTACAACTACTTAAAGATAATTTTTAGAAAACATGAAAAAATGAAGATATACCTATTGAGAATGAATTTACCTTTTAAAAATAAAAAACAATTACCATAACCCCTGGCCTATTAACTTAAATAGGAAAAGATAAAAATAAAGTTGTTTCTTGATTTTTGAAAAAGTTCAAGTTAAGCAATTAGCTATAAATGCTATCATTAAGACAGTATAATTATGTAGTAAAGACATTAAACAACAGTAAAACAACAACTAGCTTCTGCTTAACAACTGCTTCTCAGCTTAAGGGTATAGTGTTCAGAGTAAAAGTTATTCTGATGCTTGCCTGCTTTACTATCATCTGCCTCTCTGTCTCTCCTACTTTCGTTTTTAGCTGGGCATCTGGATGTTAAGAATGAGTAGTAATTGTGGTTGTAAAACAAAGTTCTGGAAAGTGGGATATTGGTGAAGGTGGTATTTGTGATACCAAGAAAGTATCTATAAAAGAAATGCAAATTGTCTCCCCATTTTCTGAGTTGGCTAGAATTTATAGAATAGAATTGGAACTAGAGCAACCATCTGATTACCACATGATAACTATGTGACAAGGTTGATGAATCAGAAAGACAAAGGAGGTCTATGCTTACTCTCCCACTGTAGATCATTGACTTGGAAATTTTGAACAGAACAAAAAAAAAGTTCTGTCATGCTTAAGTCATGTCATTGTAGATGTTCTACTATTAGCTAGCAAATCTAACCCTAAACACAGCCTATTTGTTTATTTTGATAACTATTCATCTACAAGGATAAAATACTGGGAACAGAATTCTGAGGAGTTTCTCTCTAACAGAACAAATACGATAGATTTTCCCCAGACTGAGGAAGGACAACTTAAGGACACCCGAGTCCCAGTGGCTCACACCTGTAATCTTAGCTACTAAGGAGGATGAAATCTGAGGACGATGGCTTGAAGACAGCCTGGGCAGGAAAATCTGTGAAACTCTCATTTTCAATTGTGGTTTAAATGGTAGAGTGCCAGCTTTGAACAAAAATGCTAAGGGATAGTGCCCAGGCCATGAGTTCAAGCCTCAGTACCAGCACATGCAGACACAGACACAGGCACAGACACAGACACAGACACACACATAGACACACAAGCACACACACACACACACACACACACACACACACACACACACACACACACAATGAGAAAAAGGACTAGGAAGGTGGCTTAGTGGTAGAATGCTTGCCTTGCATGCAAGAGGCCCTGGGTTCAATTCCTCAGCACCACATAAGCAGAAAAAGCCAGAAGTGGTGCTGTGGCTCAAATGGTAGAGTGCTAGCCTTGAACTGAAGAGCTGAGTGACAGCAACCAGGCCCAGAGTTTAAGCCCCACGACTGGGAAAAAATGAGAAAAATAAGTTTGAACACAAATTACATACTGCACTCTTGAGATACTTGATGGATGAGTGAGTGAATGGATGAATGAATGAATATAACAGGCGGCTGCAATATTGTTAGACCAAATGTTCTACCTTCCTAGAGGTTAGATCCCTTCCTTCCTTCACTCGTAAGATCATACTAGTTCAAAAGTGACTTCTTTGTCAAGCTTTCCCAGGTTCTATAGGCAAGGGTAGCACCTGATCCTTGCCTTTCTTTTGGATACCTCCTTGTTGTGTCATCATTTTGAAATGTGAGACAATCTTCATGATCTTTCTAATTCGTATCTTTAACAATCAACTTGGTATCTGGAAAGATGGAGGAAAAGCAAGGAAGAAATTCTTCTAAATACACAAAGATCCACAGGGCTTTCCTCTGAAGTGTTACTTACTGTATTATCTAGGGCTTTCTTGTGAAATATCAGTATGACATGTATTTTGGTGATGTCTAGTGACCTTGTACTTTTTTTGCTTACCTTAAGTATACTCCATGGTACTTATGAAACAACAAAATTGTCATGATTCATTTCTGAGGATGGATTCCCATTGTTAAGTGGCTTATGTGTGTATATAAATGTATGAACATACATAGCTATCTGTAGAGAGTTATTTGAAGGAACTGGCTCACACAATTTTGGTGGATGACAAATCTGAATTTTATAAGGCCAGCAGGAATGCTGCCAATGTAAAGACTTGATGTTGTAATCTTGAGTCCTTTGGACTCAAGGCCACCTAAAGGCAGAATACCTTCTGCCTTGGGGAACCTACAACCTTTCCTGTAAGGACTTCAAATGAATGGATGAGGCCAGCCCACCTTATGGAGGTTAACAGGCTTTACTTACTCTATTTTTTAGAGTGTTGATGACATCTAAAACATAACAACACCTGGACTGACATTATACCAAACAATTGGGATGGGTATCCTGGCCTAACCAATTTGCTACATAAAATTAACTATCAGGAAAAAAAATCAGAAGAATGATAAAGAGAAGTACATTTGTAAAAGCAGTTTTAAGTTCAAAGAGTACTATTTGAATAGCCTTTGCTAGAAAAAAATGCATGTTATTCTGTATTATTAGCAGGTCACCATGAAGCCAAATTAAATAGTGCAGATGATAATTGAGAAAGATGGTTCTGCAGAAAACAATTAGAAATAAAATCAGATGTGTTTAGTATCCTCAAATTCATTACTATTTTCACAGTTAAAGAAAGTTCATTCTTATGGAATATTGCTATACAATAAAACTAAGCCAACCTTTGTATGAATCAAAATATCCAGGGCAAAAGCCAAAAGAATGACCACATCAGCACATTCATTTAAAGTTAAAAGATGTTAGTACTATTCAATAATTTAATTGTCCCATACATGAAGAAATGCTCAACTTCTCTAGCCATAAAAGAAATGCAAAACAAAACAACATTGAGATTCCACCTCACCCCAGTTAGAATGGCTATAATCAAGAACTCTAATAACAACAGATGCTGGAGGGGATGTAGCCAAAAGAGAACCCTATTGCATTGTTGGTGGGAGTGTAAACTTGTTCAACCACTTTGGAAAGCAGTATGGAGGTTCCTCAAAAGACTCCACATAGAGCTCCCCTATGACCCAGCAATCCCACTTTTGGGCATTTACCCAAATTATCACAAACAAGGCTATACTAAAGCTACCAGCACAACTATGTTTATTGGCATTATTTAACATAGCTAAGATATGGAACCAACCCAGATGCCCCTCAGTAGATTATTAGATCAAGAAAATGTGGTATACACACACACATGTACACACAAACACTCACTCTCTCTCTCTAAGAAACATAGGGTCCCATGGTTCCCCTTATTTGCAATAACTAGTATAAGTCAAGGACAAGCAGAAAAGGTCAAAAGCTATGTACATATGACCATATAAGATGATGTTAATTGAAATAAACCCCAAGATAGGGACAGAAGTGGCTTTTTCTTTCTTTCTTTCTTTTTTTTTTTTGGGTCCGGTCATGGAGCCTGAACTCTGGGCCTGGGCGCTGTCCCTCAGCTCTTCAGCTCAAGGCTAGCGCTCTACCACTTGAGCCACAGCGCCACTTCCGGCTTTTTTCTTTTTGCTTATGTGGTGCTGAGGAATCGAACCCAGGGCCTTGAGCATGCAAGGCAAGCACTCTACCACTGAGCCACCTTCCCAGCCCTCTTTCTATTTTTTTTTTAGTATATTTAAAATGTACTATGTGATTGTTTTGTTTCTCTTGTATTTTCTTTCTCCATGGTATAATCCCTGTTTTCACTGTATTTGATGTTGGTGCCCTGCATCATGTATATGCATTTTTCTAATTTGGGGAGGGGAAGGAAAAAAACAAAATGCTTAAATAAGGATACAGGTTGACCCATCGTAACAATAAATGTACTCATTACTTTACTCATGTTAACTGTAACCTCTCTGTACAGTATTTGTACATTAAAAAACATAAAAAAATTAAAGTGTCCCAAAGATACAATACTTTTTACTCATAACCCAGTTAAAAACTATTGCTAAGATAACTGGAAAATTGGAGAGAAGTTCTTGTTAGAATAAACCTAGATCACAAAAGGGAACTATGAGTTGAAACTCATGGGGAAGAAGACAGGTATGTAAGGAGCTGGGGGAAAATTCTATTCTCACAAAGCTTTTCTCACTCTCATCCCTCTTTCTCCAGGGCTGCCCTCTGTCTATAGGATTCAAATATACATGGATATGACAACATTCTTGGTTATAGGTGCTGGGCTATCAGGGAAGGGGGAATGAAGAGCACTGTGGTCCCTTATGTTTTGAGTCTAAGTATAATCAGGTCTGGTATTGTCCAGAGGTCTTCAAGGTCAATACTGACTCTGAGATAGTGGTTTCTGAGCTCTGTGAACCTATCATTTCTCCAAATTCATTTCTCTTTCTTCATGCACAGCTACATGCCTTCACACCCACCTTTTTTCATTTCCTGGGAAGCTGAAAGAGGGGGGAACCAATGGCTTTGGCTACTAGTGCTTTTCCTCTCCTTTTCTGCTGGCTGCAGCTGTCTGAACTAAAGCTTCTGTAGGCTGTCATGCTTAGCCATCCTGAATGATGGGAACAGAAAGACAAAAGGAAGATTTTTTTTTTTCTGTCTGCCATGGGGCTTGAACTCTGGGCTTGGGTGCTATCTATGAGCTGTTCACCTCAAGTCTAGCACTTTACCACTTGAGCCACAGCACCACTTCCAGTTTTCTGGTGGTTTATTGGAGATAAGGGTCTCACGGACTTTCCTGCCTGAGTTGGCTTTGAACTGCGATCCTCAGATCTCAGCCTCCTGAGTAACTAGGATTACAGGTGTGAGCCACTGATGCCCAGCAGATCTATTTTTTTTTTTTTTTGGTATCACACTTTTCCTTTATTCTTCCTTCTAATCAATGGAAAGAAGATTCAGCTTTTCTGTGTATGATCTTGGAATCCTTCAAGGGTAGTTATGAACTTGGTAATATAAGTTGATGAGGAGGATAGCCTACTGATTTGGTAATAAAGACATTATTTTGTAAGGAAATGTTTTTTAATTTTTACATAAAAATTCTAGCAGGGTGCCGGTGGCTCACACCTGTAATCCTAGCTACTCAGGAGGCTGATATCTGAGGATGACGGTTCAAAGCCAGCCCAGGCAGGAAAGACCATGAGACTCCTATCTCCAATAAACCATTCAGAAAACCAGAAGTGGAGCTGTGGCTCAAGTGGTAGAGCACTAGTCTTGAGCTGAAGAGCTCAGAGACAGCGCCCAGGCCCAGAGTTCAAGCCCCATGGCCAATAAATAAATAAATAAATAAAAATAAAAATTCTACCCTATCTTGCAGTGATTATTATTGGTAGCAGAACTAGAAAGAATTTCCTCTTTTTTTAACTCATAGCCTCTCATCTTGTTTACTTCAGAGCACACTGCAGTTAAGTTTGCAATAGGGTGAAGCCCAGCCTGAATAGACATGGTTTTTCTCTCAACACACAACTCTCTTCTAATCCTAACCCTAATCCTGGTTCCTACCCAAACATGCAAGTGACTAGCACTTGCTGCTCAGAGGTTATTTCTCAGCAAGGCAACCCAGCAATGTGTTCCTTGGAGTTGTTTACTCTGTATCTCCACCAAATTTGGAGAAGGCAAGAGTGGGAAAGAAGTTGTTTTGGACTTACACTGAACCTCAAGTAAACATTTTCAACATAGATACCATTTTGGAAATGAGAACAGTAACTGAAATTGTTCTTTCTTTAGCTGACTTCACATTTTAGGCTGGTTGTATGTAGAGAGGAACATATAATGAAAAAGGTAAAAGTCTCACAATATTCACCCCAATCCTGAGATAATCCTTGTTATCAACAAGTTGGTGATTATTTCTATGTATTTGTTTTTTTGCTATGTGAATAAAAACTCAAATTGCTATTTTTGAGATTTTTTGTATAAATATAACTTTCTATAAATATAAATATGTTGTCATATACTTCAGAACTTCATTTTTGTATTATAATGGAGTATTTCCACATTTTGGTGTATTTACTATATCTGTTTTTAGAGACAATATTGTCTAGTAGTGAAGAGAAAGTACTCCAGCTTTAATTGGATGGGTTTGGGTGCTGGGCTACCTAGCACTCAGTCCCCTCTTTGCATAGTTTGTTATATATGAGTTTTAGTTGCCACAGTTTAAACAACCAGTTTTCCAACAACACAGTTCTGATTTTAGTGCTCACAGTATATGCTGTAGTTGCCATAAACAGTAACTGTTATTACTCACTCTGTAAGGCCCAAATCATTAAATAGATAATAAATGTACATTGTGATCAGGGACCAGTGTTATCACTTCTTTTGATTTGGTTGATAGCTAGTTACTACCCATGTTATTCAGGTCACACCCAGACAACAAAAAGCGTGGTTATGTTGTCCATTTGTTTCCCATTAATAAACTTATAATATTTTACAAAAATGGACAATTAATGGACAATAGAGTTAGATAACAAAAATAGAAGCACATTGAAAACCAATGTTGGGCATAAAATCTGAACAAAATTTATTAAAGAAATAAATACTATGGAAATGATGACAGTGTGGCAATTTGAGTATAAGACAGACACGCAGGGGAACTTAGTGAAAGCCCTCTTATCTACAGAAGTAAAGAAAGTGGTTGTTATGAAAAGATGAAGATGTCCCAGAAGAAAAGACGCCAGCAGTAAACTCACATCACAGCAACAGTCAGCAATATTTCACAGCATTGAAGGAGCAAAGGCTAAAACATTGGAGGTTTGGAAAACTTAAAAAACAGATAGTATAACTTGCCGGGAAATAAAAAAAGATGCTCACTCCCTAGTGTAAGTTAGATGAGAGAGCTTGCAATAGTAGTTTATTTTGATGGTGTTTGGGCCTTGTGTATGCTAAGCAAACACTGCCCCATTGAGCAACACTTCAGCCTTTGACCAAGTTTTTAAATAATGTTCCAATTGATTTTTGGGGGGAGGGTGCCAGTTCTGAGTCTTAAACTCAGGGACTGGATGCTGTCACTTAGCTTCTTTTTGCTCAATGCTAATGCTCTACCTTTATTTATTTATTTTTTTTGGGGGGGGGGCAAGGGGTCGGTCTTGGGTGCCTGAACTCTGGGCCTGGGCGCTGTCCCTGAGCTCTTCAGCTCAAGGCTAGTGTTCTACCATTTGAACCACAGTGCCACTTCCGGCCTTTTCTGTTTATATGGTGCTGAACAATTGAACTCAGGGCTTCATGCATCCAAGGCAAGCACTCTACCACTGAGCCACCTTCCTAGCCTGTGCTCTACATTTGAACCACCTCTCCACTTCTGGCTTTTTGGTAGTTTAGTGGAGGTAAGAGTCTCACAAACTTTCCTGCTTGAGGTGGATTCAAACTGCAATCCTCAGATCACAGCCTCCTGAGTAGCTAGGATTATAGGCACAAGCCACCAGCACCCAGCTTTCCATTAATTTTTAAGATAAATGTATAATATTTGGTATACTTCATTGTTTTAGGGGCCAGCATTCCTGTGTAAAGCCAGGACAGCCTATATTTAGCTGAGTACCTTGAATAAATTGTTTCAACTTTTCATGTTTTTTTCCCATCTGAAAAATGGTGAAAATACAGTGTCTCTTTCATCAGATTATTGTGAGAATTATCTGAGCTCATGTCCAGAAAACAAGATACCAGTGGCTCATGTTTGTAATCCTAGCTACCCAGGAGACTGAGATCTGAGGATCACATTTCAAAGCCAGCCCCAGCAACAATGTCTGTGAGACTTTTATCTCCAATAAATTACCCCCCAAAAAGCTGGGAGTAGAACTGTTGCTAAAGTGGTAGAGTGTTAGCCTTGATCAAAAGAAGCTCAAAGAAAGCACCTATGCACTGAGTTCAAAATAAATTAGAAATTAGTAGTGAACACTAGTTTAATGAATACATGTCCATTAGGAACATAGTAATGATCATCTGCATTTATACATATTTGAACACTTGTATGAGTGTACTTGTTTGAAAAATTCTTGGGAAGAATGAAAGCATTAAAACGACGACTTAAAATTACCTTCCAAAATGCCTTCCAAAAATGTAGCAAGGATAAATTCTGCATATTAGCAATCTTTCAAAGTTTTACTAATAATTTACAATTTTGCAGTCCAAATCAGATACCACTATTTAATTTTTATTTCTATTCCTTTATTTATTTATTTATTTTGGTCGGTCGTAGGGCTTGAACTCTAGGCCTGGGCGCTGTCCCTCAGCTCTTGAGCTCAAGGCAAGCACTCTACCACTTGAGCTACAGTGCCACTTCTGGTTTTCTGATGGTTTATTGGAGATAGGAGTCTCACAGTCTTTCCTGCCCGGGCTGGCTTTGAACCGCAATCCTCAGATCTCAGTCTCCTGAGTAGCTAGGATTACAGATTTCACAAGTTCATTGGCCTTTATTTTTTATTTTTATTTTTGTCAGTCATGAACTCAGGGTCTGGGTGTTGTCCCTGACGTTTTCTGTTCAAGGCTAGTGCTCTGCCACCCTGAGCTCTGCTGCTACTTCCCATTGGCCATTGTTTTATTTCTATTGCTGAGAGGTATTATAGTTCTTTGTTCATTTTTCTACAGATGTGTCATTTTCACATACATTTCTTCCTTATTTTTTCTCACATATTAAATAGCAAAATTAAACATTGAAAAAGTAGCTATATATTATATAGTTAGAGGCAATGTTTCTACAATCAACAATCTCTGCTTCTAGGCTCTAATGCATTTACTGATTAACTTAATTTGAAAAAATTAATATTGATTGACAGGAACTTGTTAAAGTAGTACATAGAGCCTGGTATACTTTCATTCTTCTCCCAAAGCTAACATCTTACATGGCTTGTAGTTTATAGTACTTTGTCTCATATAATTTTCTTTTCTTTTTGTGTAGTCAATTTCTACACCATTTAATTTGTTTTGTGCTATGCTTTTCCTAAACCTTCTTTAAAATTTCTTCTTTGGCTTCTATCACATGCTGTTCAAATTTTTCAGCTGCCCCCAAATGTATTTATAAAAGATTCTCAAAATGTAATTGAGGGCTGGGAATGTGGCTTAGTGGTAGAGTGCTTGCCTAGCATTCATGAAGCCTTGTGTTTGATTCCTCAGTACCATATAAGCAGAAAAAGCCAGAATCAGCACTGTGGCTGAAGCAGTAGAGTGCTAGCCTTGAGCAAAAGGAGCTCAGGGACAGTGCCCAGGCCCTGAGTTCAAGCCTCAGGACTGGCAAAATAAATAAATAAATAATAAAATAAAATGAAATGTTTCAAGGTTCAGATTCTAGTCATTGTTAATTTGCTATGGTGTGGTATATTTGTCTTCTGCAACAGTGTTGCTGAGTCTTGTTTCTTTCTATCTGTCCTGTCTTATTAATATTATTTTCCTGGGACACACACAGTCCAAATATGTTCTCTTCCTACTCAGAAATCCTACAATAGGGCTGAGGATATAGCTCAGTGGTACAGCACTTCCTAGCCCATGTGAGGTCCTGGTTTCTATCACAGTACTATCACATTTTAAAAAGAAATCCTGTTGGTGGGTGCTAGTGGTTCACACCTGTAATCCTAACTACTCAGGAGGCTGAGATCTGAGGATTAAAGTTTGAAACCAGCCAGAGCAAGAAAGTCCATGAGACTCTTATCTTCAATTAACTAAAAAGAAAGAAAAAAAGGAAAAAAAGCCAGAAGTTGAGCTATTGCTCAAGTAGTAGACCACTCACCTTATAAAAAGGACCAGGGACAGCACCTAGACCCTGAGTTCAAGATGCAGAACACACACACACACACACACACACACACACACACACACAGATATACACACACAACCCTTCATAAAACAGAAGAATAAAAAGATAACATTAAATGTTGAAAGTTATATTTAATTATAGAAAGATAAAAGGCTACAATTTTTATAAGAGGATATTGAATGAAACTATAAGAATATATTTGAAAATCTGAAGGACACTAATTTTTCTTAGAAAAATATAAATGATTAAAATTAAATAAATTGATAATCTAAATTGACAGATATTCATGGAAGAGACAGAGGGGATTTATCATCTGAGAAGGGGTGAGGCCTAGTATTAGTCACTATAAAGGGAAAAAAATGAACACTCATTCCCACTTGAAATGAATTTAAAGCTTACAAAAAAGTAAAAACTTTAAAACTGTGAATAGATCCCCTTAAATACAAGGGGCCAGGCAGTGAGTCTGGGCCTATTCCTTTTGGTTTTTTAAAAAAATTAATGATATAATTTTTTCCCTAGAGAATATAACATGTATGTAAAAACAGAGAGGTGTGGAGTAGAGGAGGGGAGATTGCACAATCTTTACACTTTTGGAAACCTCCAGATGGCAGCATCTTACTTTGGAGGTTGATGCCTTCAGTATTCTCACTCACCTACTTTTCCATTCATGAGCGTGCCCAGGAGTCAAGCTGTCAGCTCAGAGCAGATAGGAGACAAGGTGGTAGATGTGTTTCAGAGTAGCCTGACCTTTCATACTCTTCTCTAATTTACCAGCCACATGGAACCGCTGTAGATTGGCAGTCCAGGGAGTCAGCTTCCTTACAGTCATTATATAAACAGATATTTTATTTTAGCTGCCTTTGTACCACCCTAGTGAAAGAGCTGTTTTTTTGTTCTCAGCACACTGTTTGCATCAAAACAAGTTTTATTATTCATATTGGAAATTAGGCAGAGAAGAGTCACTATTATACTATTGAAGTCACATCCCCTCTTTCCTAGACTGCTAAAATGGCCTCTGTAGAACCTCTTTTGAAACTGCTTCTCATATCATGCTCCTATTCCTGCCACCATATGGCTTCTCATTACATCTAAAGTAAACAAATTCCCTAAAATGATGTGCAGGGCCCTCAAGGATCTGATTCTCTCCACTCCCCTGACTTCTTCTTATAACCTTTTCCTGCTTACTTTGCTCTAGCCATCATGAGTTTGCTATTCCTCCATCACAAAGGCCCTAAGGCCTTTGCATTTCCTGACTTCCCTTGATTTTTGCATAACTCACTTAAGCTTCTCCTCAGGTGTTACTTCCTCAGAGAGGTGTTACCAGATCACCACTCCCTATTCCTCACCTTCTCCTTCCCCTCTGGAGGGAAGCAAAGTAATTAACAATCTCTTCTCTATCTTTATCAAGCCAAGTATCAATCTATGAAGGACTGTGGTTTTATATTATTTACCCTTATCTCTCTCAAATCTAGAAGACTACTAACACTTCTGTTGGGTACAAAATCTAAGTTGTTGATTGAATGAATGAAGCCAAGTTAAATCAACTGATGTCTATTCCATCTCTTCTGATACATCTTATAGCAGCTACTTGGAGAGCCCAAGCCCTTAATAAATTGAATTCTTTGACACCCATGAATCTCTATATTTATTTATTTAACAGATACTTGCTTTGAAAAAGTCTTCTCAAATGTGTTACTAATACAAAGTGGTCAGATATGTGATAACAGCTGCTTATCTTTAGCTGAGTATCTTTATCATAGATAAAAATATAATAGCACCGGTTTGTTTTATAATAAATCTGTGAAATTAATTCTTAAATAAAGGTTACTAAAATGTTATATAAGTTACAAAAAAAAAGAAGAACTTGTGATGTATTCAAATGTGTTTTTTCTTTCATGCGATTGTTTCTAATACATTTATAAGATTATTTCTTTGTTGCTTTGTATGTCCCTCCCCCACAGTATAACCCCTGCTTTCACTGTATTTGATGTCGGTATAATTTGTGGAGGGGAAGGGGAAAAACAAATATTTAAATAGGCATACAGGTGGACCCATTGCAACTATGAGATGTACAAGTAGTTATGTCGAAAACGAACTTTACAACTTTGGTGGGGGGGGGAGGGAGGGGTGCGGGAAGGATTGGGTGGGGGGGCAGGGGGAGGATGGGAAGGGATGGGAAGGGGAAACAAAGGAGGAGGCTACAATGCTTGATAAGAAATGTACTCATTATCTTGCCCATGTAATTGTAACCCCTCTGTACAGTATTTTCACACACAAAAAAAACTATAAAAAAAAAAAAGAGGTTGTAGGGCTAGGAAGGTGGCTCAGTGGTAGAGCGCTTGCCTTGCATGCATGAGGCCCTGGGTTCCATTCCTCAGCACCACATAAGCAAAAAGAAAAAAGCCGGAAGTGGTGCTGTGGCTCAAGTGGTAGAGTGCT
Organism: Dipodomys spectabilis; assembly: GCF_019054845.1. Lineage (NCBI taxonomy): Eukaryota > Metazoa > Chordata > Mammalia > Rodentia > Heteromyidae > Dipodomys > Dipodomys spectabilis. The sequence continues at coordinate 1,420,189 of NW_024870824.1, forward strand.
AGCCTTGAGCTGAAGAGCTGAGGGACAGCACCCAGGCCCAGAGTTCAGACCCAACAACCAGACCCCCCCCCCCCAAAAAAAAAAAAAAAAGAAAGAACTTGTCACCTATGTCAAGAATCTGTGCATGACTAATCTTGCCCAATATTTTGTCAAAAATAGCTTTGAGGCTTTGAATATTCAAGCTGCAACGAGAAGAGTGTAAATAATTAAGATGTAAGCTCAATTATGGTCATGTCCCTATTACAGTTCTTTTTTTGGAAATAGCTGTATACTGTGTCCTCAATTTCTAAGTGGAATTGCATCTGATGTAAGCATGTGGAAAGAGAAATTTCTTAAAAAGTTCTTGGCAAATAAAAAAGAGTTCATTAATGCAAGGGATGGTGGTGCACACTTGCAATCCCAGCACTTGAGAGGGTAAGGCAAGGTCAGGAATTTGAGGCCAGCCTGGGCTATATAATAAGATCCTATCTAAAAAATACACTATTCAATCAGGTGCTGGTGGCTCACACCTGTAATCCTAGCTGAGGAGGCTGAGATCTGAAGAGCACAGTCCAAAGCTCACCAAGGCAGTAAAGTCTGTGAGATTCTTATCTGCAATTAAGCTGGAAGTGACACTGTGGCTCAAGTGGTAGAGTGTTAGCTCAAGGACAATGCCCAAGCCCAGAGTTCAAGTCCCCAGGACTGGCAAAACAAAACAAACAAAAAAAACAACAACAAAACCCAGATTCTAGCTATACTTAAAATATTCAATACTGTTTTTCTATTTTGTGAAGTCCTATAATGAATAATACAATAAATACTATTCTTTTTTTTTTTTTAAACAAAGTATCTTTTTTTTTTTCCTTTTTATTTTTTTTGTTGGTTGTGGGGTTTGAACTCTGGGCGCTTTCCCTCAGCTCTTCAGCTCAAGGTTAGTGCTCTACTACTTGAGCCACAGTGCCACTTCCGGCTTTTTCTTTTTTTTTTAAATTTAATTTAATTTTATTTGTGAACATACTGTACAGAGGAGTTACAGTTACATGGGCAGGATAATGCGTACATTTCTTACCAAGCATTGCAGCCTCCTCCTTTGTTTACCCTTCACATCCCTTCCCAGCCTCCCCCCTCCCCCCCTAATCCCAATCCTTCTCCTTCCCCCCCCCCCCCCCCACCAACGTTGTAAAGCTTGTTTTGGACATGACAACTTGTACTTCTCATTGTTGCAACAGGTCCACCTGTATCCTTAAACAACTGGTTTTTCCCCATCTCCTCCACAAGTTATACTGACATCAAATATAGTGAAAGCAGGGGTTATACTGTGGGGGAGGGACATACAAAGCAACAAAGAGATAATCTTATAAATGTGTTAGAAACACATGCATGAAAGAAAAAAACATTAAAATACACATCTAAGGGTTCATTTTCCTGACATCACATTATCTGACCTTTTCCGTTTGACTCATACATATACTATGTGGTGCTGAGGAATTGAACCCAGGGCCTCATGCATGTAAGGTAAGCACTCTACCACTGAGCCACCTTCCCAATAAGTACTATTCTATTCCTGAAAGATATTAAACCATTTTTTTTTAGTAAAAAGAAGCATTTTGTGGGGTGCTGGGGTGAACTTGCTAGACAAGTACCCCACAACTTGAGCTATACCTCTAGCTCTTTTTTGCTTTAGTTATTTTTTGAGCTACAATCTTGGCTTTTTTGCTTGTGCCAGCCTCAAATTGTGATATTCCTCCCTATATCTCCTGTACAAATAGAATTACAGACATGTATCCCCACACCTTGCTTGTTTATTGGATGATATCTTATTAACTTTTTGCCCAGATGGTCTTGAACCACCATCCTCCTGATCTCCATTTCTTAAGTATCAGGGGTTACAGGTGTGTGCTTTAGCCGAAATGTATTAAATACCTTCTCTGATGTGGAATCAAGGCCTTATTTTTTTGTGGTACATAACAGAATGCTCTTGTCATTTTTCTTAGTTCTATTGGTTGAATCTTATTTTTGTTGTTGTTGTTGTCGTTGTTGGTTGTGGGGCTTGAACTCTGGGCTTGGGCACTATCCCTGTGCTCTTCAGCTCAAGGAGAGTGTTCTACTACCTTGGCTTCAGTGCCACTTCCAGTTTTCTAGTGGTTTATTGGAGATAAGAATCTCACAGCCTTTCCTGCCCGGGCTAGCTTTGAACTGTGATCCTCAGGTCTCAGCTTCCTGAGTAGCTAGGATTATAGGCATGAGCCATCAGCGCCCACCTGAATCTCAATTTTTATTGAAAAATATTTTTATTAGCTGTTCATGCTTATAACTAATAACAGAAACCATAACCTATGAGGTATTTACAGTGTGCTAAGTACTGTGCCACACACATTCAAATTAATTGGTTAATACTCATGGGCTAGACTTCGAACCCAGTCACCATTTATAATCAACTTTCATTGGAAAATGCCCTTCATTTTTTAAGCACTGACTTACAAGTGAAGTTTCTTAGCACAGTATGTAAGTGGAGAACTGCTGAACTGGGTGACTACAACTTTTAATGAATGGAAACTTGTGCAGCATGACAAATTGAATTAAATTAGAATAAGTTATATATGCAGGAGAAATTGAAACTCTTTCATGTTTTATCTGCATACAATACTCTTGGCATTTAAAGCTATTATTGCTGACAACATTGTTCTCGATATATTTGCAAAGCTACAGGGTCTGATGCATGCATGAATTGCAGTTACTTTCCCAATAACAATTATCCATGTGAATTCCATCTTTGGACTTTAATGTAATAAAGTGATTCAGTACCAGTGCTTCTAACCTGTATTATGAAAGGTTGCCTTTGCCTAAATAATAGCTGCATTATTCTTTCCCCTCTTCTTCTTCCTCCTCTTCCTCCTCCTCTTCTTCCAGGATTTCCTTCTTCTTTTCCTTCTTTTTTTCCTGTTCCTCTTCCTCCTTTTCCTCCATTTCCTTCCTTTTTCTCTCTTTCTCTTTCTGTCTCTGTCTCTCTTTTTCTCTCTGCAGTACTCAGGGCCTTGCGTTGCTACATTGGTACTCTACCACTGAAGTTCTCTGTTTTTTTGCTGTCTATTTTTAGGATAGAGTTTTGTTTCCTGCCAGATGTATACTTGAACTCCCATCTACCTTAGGACTCCTGTAGCTAGGATCACAGTTCACTAACACATTCGGCTTTATTCATGAAGATGGAGTTGATAACTTTTATGTTTGGGCTAGTCTTGATCTGTCATTCTCACAATCTCAGCTTTTCATGTAGCCAGGACTATATAGGCCAGAGCCACTAGCAACAAATTCTGATTGCCATAGTTTTCTGTTATTGCTGCCTATACAATCTATCTACCTCAATATGATTCAACAAGACTTTATATATGAGCCAAATAATTTTAACAATAATTTAAATACTAATATCATCTTTTGCTTACTCTGACTCACCACACATTAGTTCATCATAGGAAATGTATATATGTACATATATATTTATTTTTGGTAATGGGGCTTGAACTTGGGGCCTTGAACTCACTTGTTCAAGGCTAGCACTCTACCACTTTGAGCCACAGAGCCACTTTTGGTTTTCTGGTAGTTAGTTGGAGATAAGAATCTCATGGTCTTTCCTGCTAGGGCTGGCTTTGAACCTCAATCCTCAGATCTCAGCCTCCTGAGCAGCTAGGATTACAGGCGTGAGCTACAAGCTCCAGGCCAGGGAAATTATTTTGAAAAACTCAAAACTTCTCAATCATATGACAGACTCTTTTGGTATGTCAAAGTGGAAAGGATAGATGTCTGTAGTTCATCCTTATATTTAGGATCAATTTCCCTATATTGGCATAAAATCAATCTCTTTGGGGTACCACCCTGCTCCACTGGTTCAGTTGAAGCCCATGCTTCAGCTGGTGTAGAAATGTCATCTAGAGCTGATAGTAGGTATATAAGTGATGAGAGTAATATGTGTTCTGGATAGAGATGTTCAAGAGTAGGCCTATGACCCAAGCAGGCCAGTCATACCCACAAGCATTAGGCTATGATCCCTGGAACGATTAGAAAAAAAAAATTACTTTCCCAGCACCCACTCTGCTGGGGAGGGGTGAGGTCAGAGTTGTTAAGTCAAGACCAGATATGAGCCATTTTACTACCATTTGAGGTCAGCTTGAGAATGAAGGCAATATGAGGAAAGTCAAACTGTGGAAGTGGAACATATCCACTCTGTACTGTTTGATTTAGTTTTGCCTAGAGCCAATAGAAGCTCATGACATTTTCATAAACTCGTGACATTTCAAATTAGTTTACTTAGTTTCCATCATTTGCAAAAGAGATACTCTTGAGTAACACAATGGACAGGATGATAGAGGATGTGAACAATCACATTTCAATCCTCTCTTACTATTAAAGAGGTTAATTGTTGACATATTTCTGAAGAAAAGCAAGTGGGCCAGAGGTTGCTAGTGTTGTTTTAAAATTCTATTTTGCTGTCCTTTATGCTTTTCATAAATTCAGAAACTGCAGAGAGAGCTCCAGAAGGGAGTGCTAGTCAGGTCTACAATTTTAACAAATGTTAGTATTTGAATGGAATGTATAAGAGTTAATAAATAGAAGTGGAAATTTCCACTGAGGTACCAAAGAATACCTCAAGTCACTCCTCAAGTTATGGTTGTCTCAGATCTGGAATAGGAAGAATTATGGCTTTGCCTAATAGGGCTTTAAAAAAATCATATAAGTTGCCAGGCATCTGTGGCTGATGCCTGTAATTCTAGCTACTCAGGAGGTTGCACTATGAAGACCTTGGTTCAAAGCCAGCCTATGCAGGAAAGTCTTAACTTCAACAAAGCACAACAAAAGCTAGAAATGGTGCTGCACTGTGGCTCAGAGAGCTAGCCCTGAGCACAAAGAGGCTCAGAGACAGGGCCCAAGCCCTAAGTTCAAGCCCTAGGACTGACCAAAAGAATATATTCAGCGACAGTGCTCAGGTCCTGAGTTCAAGCCCAGGACCAGCTTGTCCCCTATCCAACCCCCACCCCCTGAAAAGGTTAATTTAGGGAGCAAGCTTAGAAAGGAGCCTAGGCATAGTAAGTGCACAAAATATATTGATTATGATTTTTATTTCTTCTCAATTTTAGGCGTCAAAACATTTGGTCCCAGAAAGGATCCCAGGATTCTCACTGCATGATGCCATTCTTGTCTGCTTCTCCAGCCACATTTGAACATTGTTATGGTGGCTTAAGGTACAAATAAATGCAAGAAGGTAGACTAGGCTTTGCACATCCAGTCCTCATGAGTTAATGGCTAGTACAGACAGCCAACCAAGTATGACTGCTCTATCAGGATTATGTTTTTGCCTTGAATCAATTTCCATTTTTATAAGCCCATGTAGACCAGTTTGTATGATATAAAATCAATGTGAAGAGAACCGTGTTGGCAAGAAATCTGCCTGGTAAAAGAAGACATTTTCTTAGATCACATACCCTTCTAAACATTAATATTTAAAATTCTGTTATTTCCAGCCAGGTGCTGGTGGCTCATGCCTGTGATCCTAGCTACTCAGGAGGCTGAAATATGAGGATAGTGATTCAAAGCCAGCTGGGGCAGGAAAAGGCATGAGACTCTTATCTCTAATAAAACCACCAGAAAACCAAAAGTGGTGCTGTGGCTCAAGTGGTAGAGTACTTGCCTTGAGCTGAAGAGCTGAGGGACAGCGCCCAGGCCCAGAGTTCAAGCCCCATGACCGACCAAAAAAAAAAAAGTTATTTCCCTACAAAGATGTAATTATGCTATGACAAGGAGTAAATTGTTAGCTGAACAATACTTTTCATTCCGCTTTTCTGAAGCAGATACTATGCATGGTTTATGTAAGAATAATTACATGCTATACTAGAAGCTAAGAGAAAGGATTTGATATCTGAAACTGTTCTGAAAATTAGAGACAGGTTGACCTTTCTGATAAAATTTTAGGGTATTGCCTTTTGAGTACAATTGCACAATGTAAATTTCTAGTATAGATAAGATTTATTAGAGCAAAAATAAAATATTAAATAATTCAATGAAATTTTCTAGTGCGATAATTGGTCTCGTTTTATTATCTATAAGTAGTCATACAAAGGAATTGGCATTAAAAAAAAGCAGTTGATGAATACAATGCATCTTGATAAATGTCACCCCTTTCAACATTATCACCCTGGACTCAATTTCAAGTAAACAATTACACACATCTTTCAATTTATGGTTGCTTTTAATACATTTTCTGCCCCCTTTGTCATTGTTAGACTGTCAGACCCACATATTACAACTGTCAGAATGCCCAAGTCTGAAGCTACCACTTTTAATTTCTTTCTTCTAATATGCAGTGAAGAGGGAAATTGGATTTTCTCTAAAATAACAGTGAGCAGGCTTTGAATGAGAGTTAATGGGTTTTATTTTGACCTTTGCACACATGCATACCATTTAGTTTAATTATATTCTCCTTTCTTTTTAAAATTTTTTTTTAATTCTCCTTTCTTGACTCTCTTGTTCACCCTCCCCTTCTATTCATCTCCCCCGAATAATCCCCCACTTGTGTTCATGTCCATGCCTTTTCTTTAGATCTAAGTTTCTGTATATGGGAGAACACAAGGAGTATTCACCTTTCTGAGCCTGGCTCATTTTACTTAACATAATGATCTCCATTCCAATCCATTTTCCTGCTAATGACTTAAGTATATGATTTCTGCTCATCTTAGCCAGGCTGTTCATAATGTGACTAACATATGTAAGTGTAGACTTTATAGTTCCAATTTCTGAAGAACACCTTTTAAAAATTCATTTTCCCATCTCAATCTCTGTGTTTCGTCAAAGGACTATTTTCCAATATGCTTCTCCTCTTTTGAAAACTCTCTGATGGAAAATTTGCTCTATTTGTGTGAGTGTATCCTCTAGATGAAGATTTTTACTCTTATTCCTACAATTTCATGACTCACATAAATCCTTTATGTTTTCTTGACCCAAATGCTGTGTGTGTTTTAATATCACAATCTGATGAACAATTATTAGAGATGAACGAAATCCTTCCTGAAAAAAATGCATGTTATTATTTATGGGATATACCTTAGTGTATTCACTTAGTAACTCAGAAAATATGGCAAAGGAATAAAAGGCATCTGAGTTGTTTGGTTTCAGCAGTGCTAATGATGTTATGGTCAAAAGAGTCTCATTTCAGATCAATTAGATTACTTTCATGCTGAGGAAATTTCTGTCTTACATAACATTTGTTAGACTATTCAGTGTAGGCAGACATCTCCACTATTGATTTCCTCTATCATGAAGAGAAAAATAGAATGGCAGTTTTAACAATGTAAGCAAAGTTTCAAAGTGAAGAGCTTACCATTTTTGTAAATGCAGGGTCAGTGTATATCAGACCACAGCTATTTATTTCCAAATAATTTCAGAATTTAAAGATAATGCTGTGTTCAATTTTGTGTTGATCTGGCACCTTTCTCTTCTTGGTAACTAGCCTACCAAATGACAGAGCATCAACCTGTCATGATTTTATTACCTGTACGCCTACATCCTTCCCCAAAGGTTATTATAAAAAGGAGTTAATTACAGCTCTGACAAACTACACAAAGCTGACACATATAACATATAAAAAGCTTTTTATTGCCAGATAAATGCTTTCTTACCAGCAATTATATTGAACAGAAAGTGGTAATACCCAAGGATAGCTAATAACAGGTCTGATTTCCAGTGGATTTTTACTAAGGTTGTATCCTGAACTCTACTTTCTATATCAATGCAGCAGCATGAATTTGAGTGAGGCAACACTTCCATAGATGTTATACTAAAAACTTGTATTTTATGATTCAGAAGGAAAATTATTTCTGTAAACTGTATTTTACATTTAAAATAACATTAAGTAACACATAATAATCCAAATCTGGCTTTCTTGTTATGTTATACAAAGACATTATGACATTTCCTCATGTATTCATTACCACTTACTCATGAATATATGTAACTTTGAAAGCTTTAGAAGACATTTGAAAATATGAAGGGAAAATGTAATATGGTTAAGAAATACTTGAAAAATTAATCCAACTTTTTTGTTATAATTACAAGCAGCTTTTGGGGTACTGTTATTTCTTAGATGGTTGCTGAAGAATTTCTGTTTGTAACTATAATACTTCAATCATTTGTGTGCTCCCTGGGGATTGTCAATTGTCCATTTACTCTTAGTTTATGGAGGATAGTGGTTCAGCCATAATAAGAAGGCTAAGTTTATTACATCATCAATTTTCAGTATGAGCATACATTAATGTAATCTTTATCAAAGAAAAATTGTATACCTTGTTTAGAAACAGATTGATTTGCATAAGCATGTTCTATCAACACATTTGGATCTCCTGTTGGATATTCATTAAAAAATTTAAATTTATTTTAATATAATAATGCATATATCACTTATAAAAAGTACACTGAGAAGTAGCTTCCCTCCTATTCATCTTTAGTCATCAATCGTGTTATCGGCCACAGTTACCTACATTTTTGTGTTCTAAAGATATGTAAGTATATTAAAAAGCATGTCTCTTTATAAAATATGGCAGCAACATGTATGCATGTTTCTTATTTTGTCAAACATTTTACAAATATAGAAATTTCTTATTATTCTATTATTTTATGGACCAGTATAGATATATAATATTCCATCATAATTCTTTTTTTCCTATTTTTATTGTCAAGGTGTTGCATAGAGGGGTTACAGTTACATAAGTAGGGTAATAAATACATTTCTTGTCAAACTTATTACCTTTTCCCTTCCTGACTTGCCCTTCCCCACACCCACTCCTCCCCCTCCCCGCAAATTGTATAGATCATTTACAGCATATTGTCTTGTGTATATCGCTGTTACATTGGTTCCCCCCTTGTCCTTTATCTCATCATTTTGTTATTCTCTTCCCTTCCCTAATTCAAACATATTGCAATACCAGGGTACCAAAATCAAATACAGTGACAACAGGGGTTATACCATAGGGGGAAGAACATACAAAAGTAACCCCAAAAAATCAAAGTATTTTAGGATAACCCATCATAATTCTTTTTTTTTGGGGGGGGTCCGGTCGTGGGGCCTGAACTCTGGGCCTGGGCGCTGTCCCTCAGCTCTTCAGCTCAAGGCTAGCGCTCTACCACTTGAGCCACAGTACCACTTCTGGCTTTTTTCTTTTTGCTTATGTGGTGCTGAGGAATCGAACCCAGGGCCTCATGCATGCAAGGCAAGTGCTCTACCACTGGGCCACCTTCCCAGCCCCCCCATCATAATTCTTAAATGCACAAAGACTTCTTACCTTTTAAAATATATTTAAAATAAAAGTACATTTTATTATTATTATTGTTATTATTATTATTATTATTTGGTCATGGGGCCTGAACTCTGGGCCTGGGTGCTGTCCCTCAGCTCTTCAGCTCAAGACAGGCACTCTACCACTGAGGCACCTTCCCAGCCCCCCAAAATACATTTTATTTTAAATGTAAAACAGAATACATGATTCTTGATCTTTCTATTTTAATTTAAAATATTTCTGTAGGCAGGAACTGACAGCTCATGTCTGTAATCCTAGCTACAAAGATTGAGATCTGAAGATTGCAGTTTAAATCCAGCCTTGGCAGGAAAGTCTGTGAGACTCTTATCTCCACTTAACCACCAAAATCTGGAAATAGATCTGTGACACAAAGTAGTAGAGCACAGAAGCTCAGGAATGGCATCCAGGCACAAATTGTGTGTGTGTGTGTGTGTGTCTGCAAAAAAACCAAAAATCAGTATAGCATATTTGCTTATACAGAGGCATATAAACATAAGTGTGCAGATTTTAAGTGTTGACACTTTATATCTAAGTGACTTTGACATTTTATTTATTTATTATTTATTTAGTAAATTTTCTACTTCTAGATCTATGATATGTACTTCTATTGAGGTTTTTACTTTCTCTCTGATTGTTTTATGCTTACTCTACAAGTTTCTCTTCCTATTATACTTATATTCCTTATATACTTATATTCATTATATACTACCAGTCTTTGAGCCTCTCCTTGCTCCTTCCCTTTCTCTCCTGTTCTTAATCTGTGCACATATGTGACATCATCAAAACACTTTGCTTCAAAAATGATGGTTAATAAAAATCTCCAGCTCTACTGTATACTTTCCTACTAAACTCAAGAACATGTAATTAACTGAATATCTCTATTTTGGTGTTCTACAGGATTACAAACTTAACTAACACTTAACTCATCTCTCAAAACTTTTCATTTTTTCTATTTTTTAAAATCCTACTTTGGCTACTACAAATCTGAGAGTTATTCAAGAGTTCTTCTTACCTTTTCTTGCAGTACTTTTTGGCAGTTCACATTCCAGTAACTGATTAGTCTTAGTCATATCCCACCACCACAATTCTAGTCCTAGTTATTAGAATTACTGTATTACTGCAACAGCTTTTCAACCAATCTACTGTTTCCTGTTGTGCTTGATAAATTATACTTTATTGTCAATTTCTTTTTCATTTTTCTTTTTCCTTTTTTTTTTTGCCAGTCCTCGGGCTTGAAGTCAGGGGCTGGGCACTGTCTCTGAGCTTCTTTGCTCAAGGCTAGCACTCTATCACTTGAGCCACAACGCCATTTCTGGCTTTTTCTGCTTATGTAGTACTGAGGAAGCAAACCCAGTGCTTCACGCATGCTAGGCAAGCACTCTACCACTAAGCCACATTCCCAGCCCCTCTTGTCAATTTCTTTTTAATAATTAATTAATTAATATTGTGAAAATACTTTTCAGAGGGGTTACAATTACATGAGCAAGGTAATGAGTACATTTCTTTTTTGGGGGTGGGGGGCGTGATCCGGTCGTGGGGCCTGAATTCTGGGCCTGGGCGCTGTCCCTCAGCTCTTCAGCTCAAGGCTAGCGCTCTACCTCTTGAGCCACAGCGTCACTTCCGGCTTTTTTCTTTTTGCTTATGTGGTGCTGAGGAATCGAACCCAGGGCCTCATGCATACAAGGCAAGCGCTCTACCACTGAGCTACCTTCCCAGCCCATGAGTACATTTCTTATCAAGCATTGTTGCCTCCTCCTTTCTTTCCCCTTCCCATCCCTTCCCATCTCAGCCCGCCCCCTCCTCCGTTCCTCCCCCTCCACCCCGCGCCAAAGTTGTAAATTTCGTTTTTCGACATAACCATTCGTACATCTCATTGTTGCAATGAGTCTACCTGTATCCCTATTTAAACAATTTGTTTTTTCCCTTCCCCTCCACAAAGTATACCAACATCAAATACAGTGAAGACAGGGGTTATACAGTGGGGGAGGGAGGACATCCTCTTGTCAATTTCTAAGAGGCAAAATTTCTCAAGACTCTCTTGTTTTTTTTTTTTTTTTTGGGGTCCAGTCGTGGGGCCTGAACTCTGGGCTTGGATGCTGTCCCTCAGCTCTTCAACTCAAGGCTAGTGCTCTACCACTTGAGCCACAATGCCACTTCCAACTTTTTTCTTTTTGCTTATGTGGTGCCGAGGAATCGAACCCAGGGCCTCAGGCATGCAAGGCAAGCGCTCTACCACTGAGCCACCTTCCCAGCCCAACTCTCTTGTTCTTGAAGTGTTACATCTTCGAGTTTTCCTGGACTCTTATTCCAATTACTAGAAAGGGTACCCTTCACTTTGTGCACAGAATAGTAATTAAAAAATTAATGTACAACTTCCATGTACATCACAGACCATAGGCAGCAAATTTATTTTAAAAACGATGAAAGGAATTGTGAAGAACTGTCACTTGAGCCTGGCATGGGGTGATGGAGTCCTGGTGCTTGCGACCAGGGATCGGTTTGCTCCTAATCTAGTGAAACTACTCTCAATTCTGAGTACTGACTGACACACCTCTTGAGCCCCTGTAACTATCTCTCTAGAAGTTTCTATTGCACAGAACTTTGGGTGATGTGATAGAGTTTTTTTTTTTTTCGTTCTCTGAAGAATAAAGCACATAAGAAACTGACCCTTTTTCACCTGTCTGCATCAGTGTGGTGAAATTTTCCCATCTTAACATCTTTTGCCAAAACTTTTCAGATAATGTAAGTTACAAGAAAGAAAAAGAAATAAACCTGATGTAAATTCCTCCTTTTCTTCTGGCTTAATGAATATCATTTATTCAGTATAAAATCTTTATATGTTCCACATGTTAAAAATAAATGTACATTCAATCTTGTTAAAAATTAGTAGCTAACAAATATTTTTTGTTGCAATACTGAGGGTTGAACTCAGAGCCTGTCATTCTATCACTTAAGCCAACTTTTAGTTTGACTTTCAATAAGGGCTTGTGCTAACTTTTCCCAGGTTGGTGTCAGAATGTGATCCTCCTCCCTCTGTCTCTTGAGTGGCTGGGTTTATAGGCAGATACCATTACATCCAGCCAACAACAAAAACATTTGCTGTTGTGTAAAAGTCCAGATTTCTAGCTTCTTTTGAGAAGTAAAGAAGATCTGACCTCTATGTGACTACTTATAGGCCAGTGCTTTAAAGTGGTTTGCATTCATTTTTCGGTCAGCTCAGTACCCTCCAGTTCCTGTTCCTACTACTCCATAACCAGCCTCATTCTCTCATCCACTCTGATTGTGTAGTACCTGGAGACACTAGAAGTTGTATCCTAAATACTTTATCCTAAAGTATCCTGAAGTATTTATTTATTTATTTATTTTTACAACACCCTGCTTTTGTAGATGCTTATCCTTTCCTCTTAGAGATGTTTTCCTCATTCTCCCTCCTGTGCATTCACCTCAATATTCCTACTCATCTTTGTGGGATATTACTTCTTAATCACTGGCATTTTAATATTCATCCCTATTTACTATCTATCACATTCCTATCACATTCCTGGAGGAACAATTTAAGATTTTTTTCCTCCTGATTTTTTCCTCCTGATTCCACAGTTGCATAAATAAATGTTTCCTGAATAAATGCATATGATAGGTGAAAATGGTGACAGGGACATTTTTTTGTGAGGTAAAAATGCCATTAAAAGGGAAATTCTCAGCTATAGAAAAGGACAACTTAAATGTTTCAATATATGCAGTTTTCTAGAAATGATAGTTAGAGCTAGATACCTCTGAATGAAAAAAAGAGAATGCAGTTAGAATATTAAAGAAAAAGAAGAAGAGCTAGGCCAGATTCAGGAGGAACAGGAACTCAGAAGCTGCAGAGCAAAGCCCAAGGTTCTTTCTGTGTCACATTAGGCCTGGATATACTCTGCTTTGTTTGAAAGACAGGTCTACAAATAATAACATCAGAGTGTTGACAGCTAGTATCATTTCAGTTACTGTTTGGCTAAAAGGCTCTAAAGAGATACAATTTGAATAATTAAATTGGTAAAATCTTATAGAAAACAGGGGAGATGGAAAGCTTACTGGAGTCATAAATTATTCATGCTTCATTGGAGAACAATGAGGCAGAACTTTGGCTTTTATTATTGCTTCTGCTACAAAGTGATTAGTTTTAATTTTAGATGATTTCACTTGCTTATGTAACATACTAAATTCTATTTGAATATTAACATTTTTGCTTTGACCATTCCAATTTCAGACAATTTACTTGAAGTTATGGAATTGTTTCTTTCTAATGAAAGCATTGGAGGTGAATATTAAGATATATGGAAGACTTCTTCCCATTCCACACAGTTAAACAAATAAAGTAATTTTTGTCTCTGTTGCAGAACCAGAGATGAATGAGTCTTTGAACTAAAATTAGATTACAATGACAAGTCTTCTGAAGAACAGAAATATGTATACCCCTTCCAAATATTTATTACAAAAGAACAAGCTTGTTTTCTGTTATTTGTTGTAGAGGTACTGAGTATATACCATGGCAGTTAAATTAAATTTAAGATACAAAGTTAACCCTTTAAGTTGGCAAAGTATTTTCATTACTACCCCATATCCAACAATACTAGCTATATAGTGGTGAGCAGAAACAATTTTATGTTGTAATTGTTTCCAATAGTCCCATGAATATAGCTATGGATGCCTTGCTAAATTCAGGCTGATTAATAGTTTATGCCAGGGTTTTAAGTCCAGTCTATGGCTATCTGGCATATTCTGTTTGTTTTTGAAATATAAAGAGGGATAAGTGAATTTCTCATATGAAACTTCTTTTAAACTCTTGGTACTTTTATTTATATTAAACTAATTTCATTCATATCATCATCATGTGTAATAAAGTAAGTTAGTGTCAGCAGAGAAAATGACAGTTACTCCTGTGATTCATCACCCAGTGATGTCCTAACTTCTAGGACAAGATAATAGATGATAGAAGTAATTTAAAACATCAGGAGAATTAATTTTCAGTTAATTAAAAGGCATTGATAGACATAACATTAAAAATCCTGATTTTAATCCAACCACTGGTGGCTCACACCTGTGATCCTAGCTACTCAGGAGGCTGAAATCTGAGAAACATGGTTCAAAACCAGCCTGGGCAGGAAAGTCCGTGAGACTCTTGTTTCTAATTAACCACCCCCAAACCAGAAGTAAAGCTGTGGTTCAAAGTGTTAGAGCTCTAATCTTGAATGCAAAAACCTCAAGGAGAATGCCCAACCCTGAATTCAAGCCCATGACTGACAAAAAAAAAATCTTGACTTTAAAGTGATAATATCATCTTATTTCATGCTCAGAAATTTTTAAAATTACATTTTTATTAACTTTAAGTGTCACTATAGTTATGTTGTACAAAAAGTTATGATTATACATGCCACTTTGTGTACAATGCATCTTGATCAGTATCACCTCTTCCTGATAAATCACCCATCTATCTCCTCAATTATCTAGTTTCATAAGATACATATTTTGTTGTTGTTGTTGTTGTTGGTGGTGGTCATGGGGCTTGAACTTTAGGCCTGAGTGCTGTCCTTGAGCTCTTCAGCTCAAGGCTAGCACTCTACAACTTGAGCCACAGCGCCACTTCTGGCTCTTTCTGTTTATGTGGTACTGAGGAATTGAACCTAGGGACTCATACATGCTAGGCAAGCACTCTACCACTAGGCCACATTCCCAGCCCTGCACTGCATTTTCTTTAGAGCTGAAGATGTTAAATATATCTTCATGTGTATATGAACCACTTGTATTTCTTCTTGTGAGAACTGTGCAGTTCTCTTGCCTATTTATTGAACAGATTATTGTTATTTTGCTGTTTAATTTTTTGAGTTCCTTGTATAATCTGGATATCAATCCCTTATTGTTGAATAGCTGGCAAAAGTTTTATCTAATTCTACAAATTATCTCTTGGATCTGATGATTGTTTCTTTTGCTGTGGAGAAAATTCTTTAATTTGAAGCGGTCTCATTTGCCAATTCTTGCTCCTGTCTCTGGGAACCTGAAGTCCTATCCAGAAAAAATTACCCATGTCTATAACTCCAGATCTTTTCTTATATTTTAATGTAGTAGATTTAAAATTTTAAGTCTTACTTTGAGCTCTTTGATCCCATTGGTGTTGATGTTTTGTGCAGGGTAAAAGACAGTTTCAGACTCGTATAGATGGATACTTAGTGCCACTTGTTGAAGAGGCCATATTTTCTCTAGTTATGTTCTTGGCTCTTTTATCAAAAATTAGTTGGCTGAGTCAGGTAGCTTATACCTATAATGCTAACTACTCAATGGGCTAAGGTCTAAGGATTATAGTTTAAAACCAGCCTCGGCAGGAAAGTCACTTAACCAGCAAAAACCCAAAAGTGGAGGTATAGCTCAAATGGGAGTGCACCAGCCTTGAACAGAAACACTGAGAGCACAAGACCCTGAGTTCAAGCTTTAGAACTGGCACAAAAGAAAAAAAATGTCTTCTATAATGTTCTATTAGCACTTGGCTTGTGCGTGCGTGTGTGTGTGTGTGTGTGTGTGTAAGAGAGAGAGAGAGAAAGAATACTAAGCAATTCTGTTAATATGGTTCTGTAGTATAATTTAAAATATGGTATTGTGATAGTTATAGTGGGGCTCTTTTTCGCTTAGAATTTGCTTTTGCTATTTGGGGTCTTTTATGTCTACATATGAATTTTTAGATTGACTTATCTAATTCTGTGAGAAATGATATTGTGACTTTGATAGATTTTAAAGCTGCAGGTTGCCATTTAAAAATTTTTTTTATTGTAAAGATACTGCACAGAGGGGTTACAGTTACATGGGTAAGGAAATGAGTCCATTTTCTATCAAGTATTGTTACCCACTCATTTGTTTTCCCCCTACTATCCCTTCCCTCCCCACTTTTCCAACTCCTCCTCCCTCCAAGCTGTAAAGTTCATTTTTAACTTAGTGTCTCATTGCTACAATGGGTCAACCTGTATCCTTGTTTCAGCATTTCGTTATTTCCCTTCCCCTCCCCAAATTAGAAAAATGTATATACAAGATGCAGGGCGCCAGAATCAAATACAGTGACAACCGGGGGTGGGGGGGTATCCCATGGAGGAAGCACATACAAAAGAAACAAAAAAGCTTCTTCTCCTTCTCCCCGGAAAACACCAAATGGCGGATGACACCGGTGCAGCGGGAGGGCCTGGAGGGCCCGGGGCCCCGCCCCCCCCCCCCCCCCCCCCCCCCGGCTCCTGTAGCAGCCTCTGGGGTCGAGGTCGGGGAGACAAGGCCGAAGACAAGGAATGGATCCCCGTCACCAAACTGGGCCGCCTGGTTAAGGACATGAAGATCAAGTCTCTGGAGGAGATTATGCCCGTGCAGAAGCAGACTCGAGCTGGCCAACGCACCAGGTTCAAGGCTCTGCCATCCGGGGGCCATCATCTTGGCCAAGCTCTCCATCGCCCCTGTGCGGCAAGGTTACTGGGGGAACAAGATTGGCAGGCCTCACACTGTCCCGTGCAAGGTGACAGGCCGCTGCAGCTCTGTGCTGGTGCGCCTCTTTCCTGCCCCCAGGGCCACTGGGATTTTGTCAGCTCCTGTCCCCAAGACACCTCAGCCAGGGGCTGTACTGCTACTTTGGGGAACTTCCCCAAAGCCACCTTTGATGCCATCTCTAAGACCTACAGTTACCTGACCCCTGACCTCTGGAAAGAGACCGTATTCATCAAATCTCCTTATCAGGAATTCACTGACCATCTTGTGAAAACCCACACCAGAGTCTCCGTGCAGAGGACCCAAGCTCCAGCTGTGGCTAAAACATAGAATTTTATACAAAAATAATAAAGTGAATCAAGCCTGTTAAAAAAAAAAATCACATAGCACATTAAAAACCACAGCGACAAAGAAGAAACCTCTTGTGTCCCTATCTTGGGCTCATTTTGCTTACATAATCTTATACATTCATATGTACATAGATAGCTTTTGACCTTTTCTGCTTGTCTGGTAAGATCATCCTAGATGTATACTAGTTATTGCAAATAAGGGAAACCATGGGACCTATGTTTCTTTGGGCTTGGCTTACTTCACCTAATATAATTTTTTCTAAGTCTTTCCATTTCCTAACAAATGGGGCAGTGTCATTTTTTCTGATGGAGGCATAGAATTCCATTGTGTGTGTGTGTGTGTGTGTGTGTGTGTATCACATTTTGCCAAGAAACATTTCTTAAAAACACTTTTATCTGTGAGATATGAGTTGACATCCTTTACTCTTTTTTTTTTTGTTGGTTGTGGGCCTGAACCCTGGCCCTGTGCTCTGTCCCTCAGTTCTTCAGCTCAAAGCTAACGCTCTCCCACTTGAGCCACAGCACCACTTCCGTCCTTTCCTGCTTATGTGGTGCTGAGGAATCGAACCCAGGGCCTCATGCATGCAAGGACAGCACTCTACTACTGAGCCACCTTCCCAGCACCAACATCCTTTACTTTTTAAGGCCAAGAATAATCAAGAATCATTTTCTGGTTGCCTCCAGCCTGCCCCTGACCACCAATGGCATGTTGTTCTTTCTGTGTTCTTGATAGGTAAAGTGTATTTTCTGGAAGTACAAGCTGGAATGGTCGTCATTGTCTCATATTGAAATAGTAATATCCTTTCGGTATGCTTAATGAAAAGTAATGGCTTCCTCCACACAGTAGAGTTAACTGTCTACTACCTTCTTATCCTCACCTGAATGAGCTAGCTTGAGTCATCACACAATCTCCTCTTCTTATGTTTTCCATCCCCATGCTCTGAAAAATCTAAACCTATCAGATGATAAATAACCTTTGGGATGCTGCTTCTGAAAGGTGAATGGCACTTACTTGAAGCATTAGATTTTGTCAGATCATTCCATGGATCTTTACTTTTGACATTATTTTGGTTTACCATCTGCTAGCTCATTTTCTCTGAAGGAGAAGAGATTCAGTGGTAACATTTGCTTCTACTTAGTATCAATTCTGAGACTATTACTATTGTTTGTTTGCTACACAATGCATCTTGGAAGAAAAGAGCTATGTGCTTGTAAAAGGTATGACATGTTTCTTTTGATAGTTTGTCAAGAGATACTAAATTGAATAGGTCCCCACAGTGAATCATTCTTTACCTAGAAAAAAGAAAAGGAGAAACATGTTGGCAAGCATTCCATTCTTCCAAACCTTCAAAAACTTACTAAAATCTCAATTTAAGTATGTATGTATGATTTTATGTATGTATGTTGTATGTGTGTATGTATGTATTTACTGTGTGCCAGTCCTAGAGCTCCAACTCAGGGCTTTGGTGGTGTCCTGGACCTTTTTTTGCTCAATTTTAGTGCTCTACCACTAGAGTCACAGCTACACTTCTGGCTTATTGGAGATAAAGAGGCTCATGGAGTTTCCTGTCCGGCTTCAAACTGCAGCAATCAGATCTCAGACTTCTGAGTAGCTGGGATTACAGGTGTGAACCACCAGCTCTCAGCATCAATTTAAGGATTCAGAAGGGCCTAAAAATTAACACAAAGGAAAGTTCTCATGATCAGTGTTTAAAAAAAATCTAAACACTGGGCTGGGAATGTGGCCTAGTGGTAGAGTGCTTGCCTGGCATGCATGAAGTCCTGGGTTTGATTCCTCAGTACCACATTAAAAAAAAAAAATCCACAAGTGGAGCTGTGGCTGAAGTGGTAGAGTGCTAGCTTTGAGCAAAATGAAGCTCAGGGACAGTGCCCAGGCCCTGAGTTCAAGCCCCAGGACTGGCAAAAAAAAAAAAAAATCTAAATACTTTTTTTTTTTTTGGGTCCGGTCGTGGGGCCTGAACTGGGGCCTGGGCGCTGTCCCTCAGCTCTTCAGCTCAAGGCTAGCACTCTACCACTTGAGCCACAGCATCACTTCCAGCTTTTTTCTTTTTGCTTATGTGGTGCTGAGGAATCGAACCCAGGACCTCAGGCATGTAAGGCAAGTGCTCTACCACCTTCCCAGCCCCTAAATACTTTTTTTTAACCCAGTGAGAACTATTTTTGCAAGTTAGACAAATTTTGATAACAACAAATCCATAGACTATAGCATCTGAAAACATGTAAGCTGCTTATAATAAATCCAGTGGCTTCAGTAATTTGAGGTATCTAATAATGCCCTAGCATTATTAGAGAGAGGGCTGACAAAGGAGCCATTTATCTATGAACTACATAGGGAAAAGTTTACTTTATGGACTGCAAAACATTATATACTCTGTTTGCTCTGAGAAAAAGATCTAACTTTTGAAACTCTTGAAGATAGAAAATAAAGTGACAAGAGGAACCCCTATGTCCTATACAGAATAGAGTCTGTGATAGACACAATTCACCAATTCATTCATTCAATAAGCATTTACTGAGAACCTAATATGAAGACAGAGAAAAATAACAACTCTCCTGGGAGAATTTGGTTAGGAGTAAAAATACTGTTAGATACTTTTTTTTTTTGTGGTTGGTCGTGGGGCTTGAATTCTGGACTTGTGCGCTATCCTTCAGCTCTTCAGCTCAAGGCGAGTGCTCTACTGCTTGAGCCACAGCACCACTTCCCTGTTAGATACTTTAAAATCACTGGCAATACCATTGTTAGGCCTTTATTAGAAAGTGAAGCATTTAAGGTTTATTTTTTTTCTTCAATAATCCAAGATGTAGGTGCTGTGGTGATTAAGACCATTAATTGACAGGCACTAGACCTTTCGCAGGTGCCTGGGCTGCTTTGGACAGAGGGCTATCGGCCAAGCAGGCAGCTGTATCACCCTTATGTGACCCAGCTGTTTTGATCACTCCATGGCTGTTTTGAGCTGTACTTCAGTCACAGCTGTTTGCTGCTAAAACACAGCTCTGGCTCCAGAAGCCACTATACCAAGCATGACTATTTCAAACAGCTTGCACCAATTCCTTTTAGCTATCACAAGCTGTGGTAAATTCTAGTGGCCATTTTCACCCAAGCCAGACAGACAGTTCTTTGTCTAACAAAAGGCCTGTGATTTGGTGTAAACATTGTCTGTGAGTGCATGAAGATCTACTGTAATTGGTACAAATACACTTGTTGAACCCCTTTTTGGCTATATAAGCAGGTTACCTGGTCACTTTTTAAAGCAGCCAGGAGACAATGATCTGTAATGTATCTCTACTGTTGAAACAGTAGACCTAATAAAAGGCTTCACATACATGGTCTTTTTTTTTTTTTTTCCTACTTGTGTGATCGTTATCATTAGTAATCTAACCTGGTAACACAAAGAGAGGACAGTTGAAGCAGCAGCAAAATGGTAGCAGTAGCAAAGGTGGCTGCAGTGACAATGACAGTAATGAGAAAGCCCAGAATGACTGGGAATAAAAGAGGCATAGACAATAAGGGACAGCATAAATAGAGAGAAGGCAAAGCCAAGGCTGAAGCAACATAGAAGGCTGTGAAGGGGTGAGGTCTAGTCATGGAGATAGCTTTAAGGACTACCAAGCCTTAAGGTCCAAGTGTCTCTAGGCACAACGACTTACCACTAGGGAAGGATCCTGACACTCTACGCCTGAGAGCTATCACACTAATTGCCATGGAACTAAGGAGCCCATGGAGGGCCCATTTGAGAGCTTTAACACTACCTGATGCTTGCTGCCATCTGCAATGTGGTGCTGCTGTTTGATGCCAAGGATTACAGTAGCTATCAAGTGCCAGGGTAACTGGTTTTTAAAGTCCAGAGCAATAAACTTCCAATTTGAGTACCTAAAGCCTGAAGCAACAAATTCTTACCTCTCAGAGGTAACTTGGAGCTACAAGTCTCTTGATCCCAGCCCCTAGGCTTTGGGCACGCAAAGACCCATGTCTGCCAACACTAGTAGAGCTTCTCTTCAACTATTAATGATTTCTATCTGGATAGAACAAATGGCTCCATGCTGCTAACAGAAAATAGTATGAGCCAAGTACTGTTATCTATTAAATAAATTATATACTATTCCTCAAAAGGGGACTCAGATGAGGAAAGATGGGCATGTGGTAAAATCCTTATTCTTTAATAGCTGTTTACAATAAACAATATATATGCTATTTGAACAACAAAGTGATTAGCAGACATTGCTCAATCTAATTCTACAACAAATCACTTTATGTCCATGCTACATCCTTTCTATATAGCTTTTAGAAGTGATGCTGTGGGCTTTTAGGCATGGCCTTTGTATGGGGTCATATACTAGAAGATATATGATATGCTTTGTAAATAGGCAGTGCATCTCCTAGACAGACCATTTGTGGTGGCCCTGTACCAAAGCTTGTTGAAAGAAC
Source organism: Dipodomys spectabilis (assembly GCF_019054845.1). Classification (NCBI taxonomy): domain Eukaryota; kingdom Metazoa; phylum Chordata; class Mammalia; order Rodentia; family Heteromyidae; genus Dipodomys; species Dipodomys spectabilis. Next base: position 1,441,794 of record NW_024870824.1, read on the forward strand.
ACAGGAGTACATGTTACATACAGAAGAATGTTTTATGGAATAGGTAACTTACATTAGGTATAAAGGAGAAGATGAGGAAGCAAGGCAGTCTAGTTTTAAGATAAACTTTCATATGTAATGGTAGAAAAATCATTTTGAATAGCAACAAATATTTAGGCATAGAGTTAATAAAGTCTGTCCAAAACACATATGAGATGAAATTTAAAACATTCCTGAAGAACATGAATGTAGACTTGAATAAATACAAAGTGCTTCCTCTACTAAATTTGAAAACTTGTGACATGGTCCCTGCATGAGTTACTAGTTTAATGCAGCTCCAATAAAAATACCAACAAATTTTAATATGGAGATGGATGATAATAAAGCTTTTACACAAAAACAAACATTCAAGAATTGTCAAGAAAAAAATACTAGAAAAGAAAAGTGGAACAGAGGACTATTCTTACCAGGCATTAATACATAGCCCCCATAATCACAGAAGTGTAATGTAGTGATGCTGGTTTATGAATAGACAGAGGGCTGGGAAGGTGGCTCAGTGGTAGAGTGCTTGCCTTGCATGCATGAGGCCCTGGGTTCGATTCCTCAGCACCATATAAGCAAAAAGAAAAAAAGCCAGAAGTGGCACTGTGACTCAAGTGGTAGAGCGCTAGCCTTGAGTTGAATTGCTGAGGGACAGCGCCCAGGCCCAGAGTTCAGGCCCCACGACTGGACCAAAAAAAACAAAAAAAAAATGAATAGACAGAAAAGTGGAACCAACCAGAAAAGCCAGACAGAGATCAAATTATTCAGAAATTCAGTATCTGATAAGATTGGCACTGAATCAAAGATATATTTGGGTAGCATTTAGGAAATGTAAAATAATCTCACATTATATACATAATAAACTCCAGCTTCTTCAGAGATACAAATATAAAAAGCTAGTGATTTAAATAACAAAAGAAAACATGAGTGAATATCCCTTTAGTCTTAGTTTGGGGAAAAGCCTTTCAACTATGACACAAAATTCGGAGACAATAATTTCACTATATAAAATTAAAAAATTTCCATTATTTCTATCCTTCTACCAAGGACAATCAGAATCTAAGGAAACATTAACCATCCTTAAACTGAGGGCAATTCTACAAAATAATGGTCCACAATGTTTTTAAAATGCCAAGATTATGAATGTCACTGAGAGAATGAGTCTCTTAAACATGGAAGGAGACTAAAAGAATGTGGTAACTAAATGGAACATGTACTTTTTACTCTAAAGGAAATTATTGGTGCCATTGGTAACACCTAAGTAGTTTTTGATTAGATAGTAGTGATGCTTCTATATTAGTTTGCTGAACATATTAGTTTCATGCTTGTATTATGAATACAAAAAGATGTTTCTATGAGCATTGCATGCTTACTCATGTAGAATATAGAAAAAAATGATAAGAAATTAGAAGAGAGATGCAGAGAAGAGGAAAAAGCTTAAGGTGAGGAAGAAGGGTAGGGTTATCGAGGATATTATGATCAATGTATGTGAATACACATGTATGAAAAGGCACAGTTAATCCAATTATTCTGGTAAATAATATCATGAATAAGAATTTTAGAAAAATGAGTACTACTAATATTCTTCTTATAAGAACTCTTTTATATTCTGTGTAAATAGGTAGACAAAACTAGATAAAGGAGTTATATCTAATTTCTTCAAAACATTTTAAAAGGCTAGTGCAGATCTTCTCCTAATCTGTGGGCTTTCTATTGATCTTGCTAGCTATGTCCTTTGCCATGCAGAAGCTCTGCATTTTCATGCAATCCCATTTGTCCATCCTTTCTTTGATTTGTTGTGTTTCTGGGTCCCTATTAAGAAAATTTCAGCCTGTGCCAAAAAGCCCTAGAGTTTCTCTTATTCCTTCCTGTAATGTTTTCAGGGTGTCTGCTTTGACTTCGAGCTCTTTGATCCATTTGGAGTTGATTCTGGTGCAGGGTGATATATGAGGATCTAATTTTAGTTTTCTAAGGTGTTTAACCAGTTTTGCCAGCACCATTTACTGAAGAAGCTGTCTTTCTTCCATTCTCTCTCTCTCTCTTTTTTTAGCACCTTTATCAAAGATTAGGTGGCTATAGGTCTGTGGGTTCATTTCTGAGTCTTCAGTTCTATTCCATTGGTCCTCAGGTCTGTTCTTGTGCCAGTACCAGGCTATTTTGATTATTATAGCTTTGTAGTAGAGCTTGAAATTTGGTATTGATATTCCTACAGCACTGTTTTTTCTGCTAAGGATTGTTTTTGCTATTCAGGGTCTTTTATTGTTCCATGTGAATTTTTGGGTTGCTTCTATTATGTCATTGAAAAATTCACTAGCTATACAATGGACAAGGGTCTCATATCTAAAATAAACTTAGAACTCAAAAAATTAAATCCCCCAACAGCAAATTCTCAAAGAAACAGTGATAATTAATAAGTAGACTAAAGGCTTAAAGAGAGACTTCTCTGAAGAGGAAATAAGAATGGCCAATAGACACATGAAGAAATGCTCAACTTCTCTAGCCATAAAAGAAATGCAAATCAAAACAACAATGACATTCCACCTCACCCCAGTTAGAATGGCCATAATGAAGAAATCTAATAACAACAGATGCTGGAGGGGATGTGGCCAAAAGGGAACCCTACTGCATTGTTGGTAAGAGTGTAAACTTGTTCAACTACTTTGGAAAGCAGTATGGAGGTTCCTCAAAAGACTCCACATAGAGCTCTCCTCTGACTCAGTAATTCCACTTTCGGGCATTTACCCAAATTATCACAAACAAGGCCATACTAATGCTACCAGTACAACTATGTTTATCACAGCATTATTCACCATAGTTAATATATAGAACCAACCCGGATGCCCCTCAGTAGATGAATGGATCAAGAAAATGTGACACACACACACACACACACACACACACACACACACACACACACACACACACACACACACACACACAATGGAATTCTATGCCTCCATCAGAAAGAATGACACTGCCCCATTTGTTAGGAAATGGAAAGATGTGGAAAAAATTATATTAAGTGAAGTAAGCCAGGCCCAAAGAAACATAGGTTCCATGGTTCCCCTTATTTGCAATAATGAATATATGCCTAGGACAAGCAGAAAAGGTAAAAATTTATGTGCCTATGACCATATAAAATGATGCTAAGCGAAATGAACCCCAAGGTAGAGACACAAGAGGTTTCTTTCTTGTTGTTTTTAATGTACTTATAAAATACTATGTGATTTTTTTTGTTTTTGTATGTTCTTCTTCCATGGTATAACCCCTGATTTCACTGTATTTGATTCTGGTGCCTGCATCTTGTATATACATTTTTCTAATTTGGGGAGGGGAAGGGAAATAACAAAACGTTGAAATAAGAATGCAGGTTGAAGCCGGGCGCCAGTGGTTCACGCCTGTAATCCTAGCTACTCAGGAGGCTGATATCTGAGGATCATGGTTCAAAGCCAGCCCGAGCAGGAACATCCGTGAGACTCTTATCTCCAATAAACCACCAGAAAACCGGAAGTGGCGCTGTGGCTCAAGCAGCAGAGTGCTCGCCTTGAGCTGAAGAGCACAGGGACAGCGCCCAGGCCCAGAGTTCAAGCCCCACGACCGACAAAAAAAGAAAAAAAAAAAGAATGGAAGTTGACTCATTGTAACAATGAGATGCACAAGATGCTATGTTGAAAATGAACTTTACCACTTAGGGCGTGGGGAAGGAAGGGATGGTAGGGGACAACAAAGGAGGGGGTAACAATGCTCAATAGGAAATGTACTAATTACCTTACTCATGTGACTGTAACCCCTCTGTACAGTATCTTTACAATAAAATGAAGAAGAAGAAGAGGAAGAAGAGGAAGAAGAAAGGGGAAGAAGAAAGAAGAAATATAAAAAAAAATTTAAGGGGCTGGGAAGATGGCTTAGTGGTAGAATGCTTGCCTTGCATGCATGAAACCCTGGGTTTGATTCTTCAGCACCACATAAGCAGAAAAATCCAGAAGTGGCGCTGTGATTCCAGTGGTAGAGTGCTAGCCTTGATCTGAAGAGCTCAGAGATGGTCCCAGAATTCAGGCCCCATGACGGACAAAAAAAAATTTTAAAGGAAGATGATTTTCCTTGTTTGTAAGAACATTACACAAGAGGTTGGGAATGTGGCTTAGTGGTAGAGTGCTTGCTTAGCATGCATAAAGCCCTGGGCTCGATTCCCCAGTGCCCTATAAACAGAAAAAGCCAGAAGCGGCACTGTGGCTCGAATAATAATGTTCTAGCCTTGAGCAAAAGAAGCTCAGGGACAGTGCCCAGGCCTTGAGTTTAAGCACCAGGACTGGCAAAACAAAAAGGAAAGAAAATTACACAAATATTCTGTGATAAGGGTGTAACAGGTCTCAGATGGTTCAGAAAGAAAAGTGCTGAGCAGAGATGGTGGTACACACATATAATCCCAGCACTTAGAAGGTTAAAACAAGAGGATCAGTAAAGGCCAGCTGTAGTTAAAAAGTGAGGTACTTTCTTAGCAACAACAAAAACCCAACTAACCAACCAATCAACCAACCAAACTAAAACCTCTTTGAATTGTAGTTGTAAGTTTGAGATCAAAGCATGTATACATTTATATGTAGTTTACATTGTTATCTTAAGTAATTGATTTCATGGGAAACATTAAATTATCAAAAGTGGCCTTAGAAGATATTTAAAAAATTACCAGAGATGACATACAGATGTTTTCAGAAAGCAATCCTCAAACCATCATGAAGTCCAGATGTTCTCTCAGGAGAATTCTTCTTAGCTCCTGAAGAACACAATGTTCCAGTGCTATTTAAAGTATTAGAGAACAGAGGAGAAGAAAAAAGCCTTCCTTTTTTATAAAATGAAAATGACACTAGAACATAAATATGACAGAAACAGAGGTCTTTCTTATATAATAACCTTTTTATATAATACTGATGTTACAAATATAAATAAAACATTAAACTTAGCAGCATATTAGAAGCATCAATGAACAAGTGACATTTTATTTTCAATTACTAGAGAAATCCAGTATCAGAAAAAAATATCAATATAAATTCCCATGTTAAAAAATCAAAATGAACTGGGTGCTGGTAGCTCACACATGTAATTCTAGTTACTCTAGAGGCTGAAATCTGAGGATTGCAGTTCAAAACCAGCCTGGGCAGAAAAGTCCATGAGACTCTTATCTCCAATAAACTACTCAGAAAAGGCCAAAAGCAGTACTATGACTCAAGTGGTAGAGCTCTAGCCTTAAGCAAAACAAGCTCAGGGACAATGCCCAGGCCCCAAGCCCTAGGACTTGAACAAAAAATAAAAATACAAATGAAAAGATATTTAATTATACTCAGCATCCATTCTTCATAGTTTATAAACCAAATAGGAATCCACAGATGTGTTGTTTTCATGTTAAAGAACCCACCTCCATCTTCAAGTGACATCATGTCAATTTAAGATTATACACTGAAAGTGGTTCCATAAAGTGAATAGCAATACAAACAATCCATTGCTATTTAAAATTGCTCTGGAAGACCTAATTAGTGCAATTAGAAAAGACAATAAAACTTACCGAGTAAACATAGGAAACAAGAAGTATAAATAAATATCATGTTTAGATGAAATAACTGTATGCATAGAAAGCATGATTGATGGGAAAAACTGTAAACATGGAGAAAATTCAGTAAGGTACGAGCTACAAAATAATATTAATATTCAAATATACAGATAGCAGCAACATTGTGAACTCTGATACTGGTAAAAGATTCAGCATTTTCAACAACACGTGTGTTTGTGTGTGTGTGTGTGTGTGTGTGAGTCCTGGCTATGAACTCAGGCCTAGGCACAGTCCTTGAGCTTTTTGGCTCAAGGTTAGCACTGTACCATTTGAGCCCACAGCTTCACTTTTGGCTAATTAATTAATTATTAATTTTTGGTGGTGGCCCTAATTAGAGATAGGAATCTCCTGGACTTTCTGCTCCATCTAGCTTGGTATGCTCTTTTGATTTAAGACCTACAATTGGAAAATGTAAGCCAATTAAAAAATTAAGTATGTGTTTTCCCATTTTCTCTATTCTTTATTGCTATAGGTTCAATTCATTATATATTGGATCTAATCTTTCTAGTCACACTATCTATATCTCATTTCTCTCCTGTTTGTCTTTCTTTCTCTCTTTCTTTCTTTCTTTCTTTCTTTCTTTCTTTCTTTCTTTCTTTCTTTCTTTCTTTCTTCCTTCCTTCCTTCCTTCCTTCCTTCCTTCCTTCCTTCCTTCCTTTCTTTCTTTCTTTCTTTCTTTCTTTCTTTCTTTCTTTCTTTCTTTCTTTCTTTCTTTCTTTCTTTCTTTTCTTTCTTTCTTCCTTCCTTCCTTCCTTCCTTCCTTCCTTCCTTCCTTCCTTCCTTCCTTTCTTTCTTTCTTTCTTTCTTTCTTCCTTTCTTCCTTTCTTTCGCCCTTTTTAATTTCTTGCCCTTGACCCCTTTTTGGCAGCAGTAATAGTGTTTTTCGGGACCTTGCATCTGCGAGATTAGCACTCTACTATCATTGCTAAGTTAGTTCACCCTTTGTCTCACTATTTCTGTGCTTCCCCTTACTGAGGTTTTCTTTTTAATAGTGGGCTTATTTATAGATTTACTTTTTTATTACATCTTTATTTTAATAACATTCTTCTGGAGGTGCAATTTATAAACAAATAAATGCACTCATGTAAGTTGTACAATTAGAAGACTTTTCACAAATGTATATACACATGGAACTAACAGTACATTCAAATACAGAATATTTGCATCACTACCAAAAGCTTCCTCATACCTGATTAGAAGGTTGTTAGTAATTATTTCTGCAAGTACTTTCTGTCTCTTGTCTCATTACAATTCCTTTGGAATTTGAAGTGTTTGTATACCAAATGTTGGATATTAAATTTGATTTTAAGTGACATTTTAATGTACTTGAGGCAGAGCAGGAAAATCCATACTGTTCAAACTACCACACTTGCTAGAAGCATATGTGTAACTTTTAGTTATGCATATTTCTTAGCACATTAATTTTGTGGCTGTTTATTGTGCCATTTGCTTAACATTTTTTCTTTTTTTTACTATTGAAATTTCAAATGGTCAAAGGTAAATAGTTGTGTAGTGAATGTTTTTGTACACAAAAGATTTCTCTACTTTAGAGATTGTTTTCTCAACAGCGACTAAATCAAAAGTATGCATGATTTTAATGTTCTTAATGTTTACTGCCAAAATGTTCTTTAAAGGGATTAGCCAATTATAATGTGATTGGCAGCCTATAGCAGAGTGCCAGACTCTAACACTCTGCAGCTTTGTACCCAAAATACAAAATGCTTGTACAAAGCACAAATTTAATTCAGTTATTATTTTAATTCTATGCTACTTTAAAGGATGAAAATATTTTCTTTTGAAAATTTATACTTGTGTTACTAGAGGATTGAAAATTTCTTTTCCTTTTCTGAATGTTGTCTCTTTTATACACTTTGTACTTTACATATGAAGGTCTCATTGTTATTCTTATTAGTTTGTGTAACTCTTTTCATAACAGACATATAAATCTGCTGTTATATTTGTGGCAATTATCTTCTCAACCTATGGTTTAATTAATCTGCAACTGAGAATGCATTTAATTCACCTTGAATCAAAACCAATTCTTTGCCCATTTTAGTCAGCTTGCAACTCAGAAACACTTTTTGTGCAGTTAATGGAGCTGCAGCTTGTTGTAATTCGAAAGCAACCCGTAAGGTTGCATCTCTGAGGAACAGAGATTATAGTGGCGATGCCTCTGTATAAAGCCATATTGCTGCAATATGGGACAAGTATTGTCCAGTTGAAAGAACTCTGGCTAAAAATAGGGGAATTTTACAAGATCACTAAACAAATTTGAATAATTCACCTGTCACATGTACTCACACAATCAAGAAAAAGTCGCAGAATTACTAGGCATGTTGAAGAATCTGTTAATGGTTAGGTGCTAAAATGTAAGTTATAAGAATGCACTATATTAGATGAATAGTGTGGACTGAATTATAATTTATGATTAACTGCTTATGACATAAGCAGTTAGCCTAGCTCCATTTGAGCATGGTTAAGATCTACTGCTGTGAGAGATACAGTCAACCAAATATTATAAAATGTGAATGCAGATTGCTTAATAAGAGATAAACAGGAGACATAATTACAAAAATCATTTCATATGTAATAATCAGCATTATTTAGTTTGGAACTAATTAGCTCCCAAAGAGCCAGCTCTGAATCAATGCCAACCAAATGAAATTGAATTGGCTTTGGCCAACATTGCAATCATTACTAGTAAATCCAGAAGTAGAAGAGCACTCTCTGTAAATTGTGATGAAATTTGCATATTTAATGGTAGATTTCACTTTTTTTCCCATAAGGACAACTGCATAGATTTACCCTCAAGAGGAAATGATTTTTGGAAACCTTGTATTTAAATGTTGCTTACTTTCCCTCCTGACCAGTTTAGGGTGACTAAGTTCCAGTCTTGTGCTGTTGGTTCCTGCTGGTCCAGAACACTTCCCATTGTCTGGAGAATCCCCTTCTATTCCCAGTGACCAAGTGACCCTCTCCATGCAGCACTCTCTAGACTCCCATATCCTTTCCTTGTCCATTTACATGGTCCATCAAAATTAAAGAAAACCAAAACTCTAAACTAACCCTGTCACATTTCTTTCTGAGAGTGTACTGAAGTAATGAGCTTTATGTTAGACTTCCCATTCAAATTTTATTTTCCACTTCTCAATGGGAACAATTATGCTAACCACAGCAATATGTTCTTTTCACTCACAATAAAGCACAAATATCAAAGGTTTGAGCTTGTTTTTGAAAAGAAGCACAACTTAAAATCTCTAGGAAGCTGATACTTTGAGCTGGCTGGTTATGATGACCTCTCCTTTCAAATCAACATTAGATTCAGGTTGTATTTTCAAGTGACATTTGAATGAGTGACTGCTGAAGATCTTGTTAGCCTATGTGCTGTCTGTCATTAGGGAGAACTCCCAAATAATAAACTATTTACAGCCTGCACTTACCTATCCCCTAAAGGGCACTTGGTGAAGAAGGAGACAAAGGCAATTGATTTTCTCTATCCACTAGTAATCATCTTCTACTTCGGTCTTCACATTGCCTAGCATTACATGTGTTCTATTCTCATGGTATAATATACAATTAGGGTTTTTTTTTTGCTTGTTGTTTTGTTTTGTTTCAGGTTGGAAAGACATTAAAAGTCTAATGATTTTGTTCAACATAAAATAATGCCTAGAAAAGTTCAGAGAAAAGAAAGGCAGAAAGAGGTTTTGTGTTGAAAGGATCTCATCTTACTTGAATCAAGCTTTCAAAGAAATGTCTAAATTCTCTCCTTATTTCTTCCAACTATTTTATTCTGGTGAATTAAGAATTGTCTTGAACTATGAAAGTTTTCTCTTTGAATTTGTTTTTTAAGTGTGAATTCATCTTTTTTATATCTTGGCTTTCACATATGGAAAATAAGGACGTTATCTACATCAAGGTTTTGGGAGGATAATTGGCGATGAGTCTCTCAGACTTTCTGTCTTGGCTGGTTTTGAATACAGATCCTCATTCCTCAGTCTCTTGAGTAGCTAGGATTACAGGCATGAGCCTGACTAGTTAAGGATATGAGTTTTCTAAATTGTGGTAGCTTACATCACTTTTATTATTGAAGGTCTGTGTTACTAACACAGTATAATTATAGCATTTTGTGTTGGAAATTTATTCTACTAGTTATTTAGCTGTGAGATTAACTCTGATTATTGAAGTCTTCTACCTGTTTTTGTTTTTGATAGGGATTAAACTCAGGGCCTGGGTGCTGTCCTTGAGCTTTTTTTGTTTGAGCATAGAATTTTACCATTGCAAGCCAGTTCCTCTTTCAGTTATCTGTGAAATAAGATTCTCATATCTCATAGACGTTTCTGCTAGCTTGGAGCTGTGATCCTTAGATCTCAGCCTCCTGAGTAGCTAGGATTACAGGCATGAGCCACTGCCACCCAGCTTGCATGTGTTATTTACCTTACAAAGTGGTTAAAGTCCCTAAATCATAGGTGTCTATAAGATTAAATAATGTTTCATAATGCTTACCTCAGTGGCTACCTCACAGTAAATGTTAAATAAATCACTATTATTGTCAAAAGTTATTTAAGATACTCTGTCTCTGGTATCTGTTATACTTGTTTTATAGAAGTAAGAACTTTGTCCTTCTAAGGCTGGAAGTCTTGCTTTACTGGTGGTCTTTCTCTATTAATGAAACAAGGGTGTCAGGTATGTGTGTCTACTTGTGCTCACCCACAATTTTCTTTTCTGGCCTATATTTACTACCTTTTGTCTACAGATCAGGATGTAGAGGATACAGAGCATCTGAGTGAAACAGGGCAGGTGAGATCCCTTTGTGCTCACACTCCTTGAGGAATTTGTGACTTTTTCTCTGGCAAGGTAGGAGTCTGATGCTGCTTTCTTATCATTGGGGTTAAAAAGAAAATTAGAGGCCATGCAGGAAGGCAATAGTGTTGTGAAGAATAGAAACATGGTGGGTTACCTGTACTTTACCAAAACCTATTATATGCCCAGGCATAGTTTCTTCTTTCAGAGGCCTCAATAGTTTGTTGAGAAAGGAAAAGCATAAGATGTGCTATAAACAAAGTCAGCTTTAATCGGGAAAGTTATGTCAGAGAAAGTGACATCTGATATGAAGGTGAAAGATTTACTAAAATGTAGCCCATTAAAGGGACAATGCCACAAAGAGGTTAGCAGTTTTTGGAGACCTCAGTCAAGAGGGAAAATAATGTTCTCACTAGTTTTAGACAAGAGGGAAAATACTATTCTTACAGGAAGACCATTGTGAATGAAGTGCAAGAGCAAAGTGTAGAAAATTAGACTAGAGAGGTAGCAGAACCAGATCAGGCAAACCATCTTAGACCAAGCTAATTATTTTCATCTTTCTCCAAAGAGCACTGGAAAGCCACTCGATGAACCTAATTTAGTAAGTGATAGACATGCTTTGACTTTTAAATGCTGGAGGGTATAAAGTGTCATACTGAGGACCATTGAGAGGATGCTGCAGAAGTCCCCTACGAGTACCTCGCGTTCTCTGGGTGAGCTTGGTGTCCTCAGGATGCATTATGTCTGTTGTGTACAGGAAGAGATTAATCAAGAAGGATTCTCAATTCCTGGATTGTGCTAGTGGCTGCATGCTTCTGTCATTTACTAAGGGATGGCATGATGAAAAAGATCTGGCTTCATGGAAAAAAAATTGAGCCTATTTTGAAACCAATTGAATCAGAAACACTTTTGAGACTTTAAAGATATTTCATACTGAGCATAGGTTCTATCTAGAGTTTTTTCACTTGTTGACTTCCCTGTGTGGAGCCTCATCCTCCGGTTGTTTTTGTGGCTTGATCCCTTATTTCACTTACGTTTCTGTTCAAATGTCAGCTCATCCATGGGAGATTCTTGAAATAGCAGCTCCTTATCTAGCAGTTTTCTATATAAACTTCTTTTATAGCAGCTTGCTATTCTCTTATCCAGCATGAGAATTTCTGCCTCCTCTGGCCTCAAAGTAGGGCACTCCACCTAATGGTTTCTGATACCACCTTCATCTGAAATAGCTATTACTTTCTTAGATTTCCCATTGGCCTTCAATGGCTCCACTTTGTTCTGTGTTTTATTCTAAAACATTGTAGTTGTACTAAGATGTGTGTGTGTGTGTGTGTGTGTGTGTGTGTGTGTGTGTGTTAATATTCCTTCAAATTGTAAAATCATGTGTGATCTTCTTGGTAGTAGAGATAAGCCCTAATGTATATGTTGTTATATTATTTTTCCAAGCTTAGTTGGCCACTGAATGTTCACATGAATGACAAGATGATTACTCAATTCTAGTATTTCTTCTTTGGCCTTTCAGAAAAACAGTTTTGGGCTTAATATTTATCAAAGTGACACTCATATAGCAACAAAAATATATCTAAGGGGTTTAAATTAAAAGCAATATTCTCCTAACCCATTCCCCCACCTCCACCACAGAAGCAGCCAACTAAACATTTTTATTTTCTGTATGCACTATTTTCTGTATACTCTTTCCTATTTAATTAAGCTACTAAGTTTTACTTACTATATTTTCTCCCCCTGTGCCAGTCCTAAGACTTGAACTAGGTGCTGTTCCTGAGCTCAAAGCTAGGGTTCTACCTCTTGAGGCACAGCTCCAGGTCTTTTTTTTTTTTTTGGTAGTTAAATACAACTCTCAATGGACTTTCTATTCCAAACTAGCTTCAAACTGCAGTTTTCAGATCCCAGCCTCCTGAGTGGCTAGGTTACAGGAGTGAACCAACAGTTGTACCTGGTTTACTTGCTTTTTTTTGTTTTTGTTTTTTATTTTGTTTTGGTCGGTCATGGGACTTGAACTCTGGGCCTGGGCACTTGAGCTCTTCGGCTCAAGGGTAGCGCTCTACCATTTGAGTCACAACACCACTTCTGGTTTTCTGGTGGTTTATTGGAGAGAAGAGTCTCACAAAATTTTCCTGTCTGGACTGGCTTTGAACCGCCATCCTCAGATCACAGCCTCCTGAGTAGCTAGGATTACAGGTGTGAACCACTGGCACCTGGCTACTTGCTATTTTGAAAGAACAGGATGAGATCATTTTTTTCTTTAACTCAGTTTCTATAGGTTTTAAATTTTGTTACCTTTTAATTTAGTTTTTCTACTTGATGCATTTGAATGTGTAATTGAATGCATTGAATGTGTAATTTATTTATTTATTTATACATTTATTTTTTTGGTCCGGTTGTGGGGCCTGAACTCTGGGGCCTGGGCGCTGTCCCTCAGCTCTTCAGCTCAAGGCTAGTGCTCTACCACTTGAGCCACAGCGCCACTTCCAGTTTTTTTCTTTTTTGCTTATGTGGTGCTGAGGAATCGAACCCAGGGCCTCATGCATGCAAGGCAAGCGCTCTACCACTGAGCCACCTTCCCAGCCCCTTGACAAAATAGTATATTTTGTCTATTTCTCTTTTAAAGTGTTTACTTATTTTTTTTTTTCCAGGTTTGGGGCTTGAGCTCAGAGACTGGGCACTGTCCCTGAGGTTTTTCACTCAAGGCTAGTGCTCTGCCACTTTTAGCCACAGCAACACTTTGATTTCTCTGGGGATTAACTGAAGCTAAGAGTCTCCTACTTTCCTGCCCAGGCTGGTTTTGAACCTCAGTCCTCAGATTTCAGCCTCTTGCTGAGTAGCTAGGATTACAGGCTTGAGCCACCAGTGCCCGGCCAATTATTTAATTTGTATTGAATCATTATGTAAACATTATCCAGTCAACAGAAAATGGGGAGGCCCTAGGAGACTCTTATCTGCAATTAATCACTCAAAAAACTGGAAGTGGAATTGTAGCTCAAAGACGTAGAGTGCTAGCCTTGAACAATAGAGCTCAGAGACAGCATCCAGGCCCTGAGTTCAAGCCCTGCAATAAAAGGAAGGAAGTGGGAGAGGAGGAATAGGAGGGAGAGGGAAAAAAGTTCTATTTTCATTTGGAATATTCATTATAGCAATGCAGTATTAGCCTTTGAATGACTCGTGGGTCATGATATTTGATTCGGAATACCCATTTTCTGGTCTCAGATAACATAGAAAACTTCATAGTAGACAAAGGATAGAAGGAGAAGATGGAGCAGAGTAATGAATTAATGAGCCAATAGAACTTCCTATATCAGAAAAATATTTTCTATAAACATTGAATTTTATAATTTTTATTGTTATTATAAAGGTGTTGTAAACAGGAGTTAGACTTACATAAGTATGTGCCTGAGTACTCATGTACATAAAAATGTACACAAGTATATTTCTTTTTTTTAATTGTGAAGATACCATACAAGGGGTTACAATTACATGAGCAAGATACGTAAGTATATTTCTTTTTGGACAATGTTATCTCTTCCCTCACTCTCTCCTAGTTTTTCCCTCCCATTCCCATAGTGTCTAGTGAATGCCATTACTTTGTCCCTTCATTTCTGTGCCTCCGCTTACTAATTTCTGCTTCTTGAATGTCACGATTACTTCTTTAAGGAAAATAGTTCCACTTTCTGAGAGTAATTAGCCCCAAGAATATTCTCCTAATTTTACTTAGAGCTTTTCCTTTGCTCTTGCTTTACTATTCTTCAAAACTCTTAAATCTGAAGTCTGCTTTTCTTCTTGTGTTAGATATTCTTTTTAACTGTTTCCTAACTGAAATGTTATTTTTAATCTACATAAATCAAATATCTTGAACTCCTTGTTAGTAGTTTCCTTCCCATATCAGCAGATTTTGCTTGTTTCTAATAGTTAAGATTCTCTTAATATTTTTCTCCCTAGTTTAACTCTCATATAATGTTTAAGTGAATCTTTTATCTAAGGTACTAGATACCTAACCACTAGAGATCCCTTGTATCCACTTTCATCACATTTAAGACAATCTTTCTTTCACACTGTTTATAGTTGTTCAGTATGCTTATAAGTATGGTTCTTGAGGTGGGGTCCAAGTTTGAGAATTACATGCTGTTACTCCTTTATATGAACTATTTTTGTAAGTTCAATAAGCTTTGAAAGTATTACATTATCAACCAAGAAGATACAGTTATTCATGCAAACTCTGAGCTTAATCTAATCCATATATTCATCCATCCGTTAACACACCTATTCATTTATTCATTCATTCAACACCAATTATGTATCAGACATTATACTAGAACTGTGATGTAATAAGGAATTAAGCCCCTACTCTTAGAGAGCTAACAATCTAATAAGAGAGAAAAATTTTAACTGTGATTATGCTGTGAAGGAAAAGTCTGAGTAAGTTTAACCCCAAGGGAACCAGAGGCGTTTGAGAAAGGTTGCATATGTGTAAGTAATATTTAAGGTGTATTTTGGGATTAGCATCAATATATATTTTTAAATAACAAACTTTTTGAAATATAATTCATCAGTTCAAGGTATACCATCAATAGCTTGTGATTTAATATATTGTCATTAAATGTTATGGAAAATATATGCAGCATAACACTTGGCATTGATCATTATTTACTTTATTGTTATTATAAAGGTGATATAAAGAGGGATTACAATTACATGAGTCAGGTAATGAGTACAATCCCTTTTGTACAGTGCATTGCCTACCCTTACCTTCCCCCAGTCCCTCCCTTCTGTCTCCAGCCATGAGTTGTATAGTTCACTTTCATCAGTGTCCAGTAAGCACCATTGCTGCACTTCCCACCCATTCTCCCTTCAGTTCGGTACACCACCCCCCCGACTCTCCCAAAGATATATACACAAATATACCATACATAAAGAAGACAAAATCATTAAGAAATAAAAAATAAAAAAATGAGAGATCTCTTGTCTCTATATCTTGGAGTATATTTCAATATATATATAATTTAATATAAATATTTATATAAGAGTTTATGAAGCATATAGGCACTATGCCTTTGTGTTTTTCTCCTAAGAGTATCCTCTTTTGTTCTCACTCTGAGTGACTAGAAGCCTGTATAATTTTTCATATCCTAGTGTCTTTTAGATATAATTTCTGCATATTATGGAGAACATGCACCATTTGTCTCTTTTAGCTTTGCTTACCTCACTTAACGTGATTTGTTTTAGGTCCATCCATTTTCCTGAAAATGACATAATTTTATTCTTTCTAATGGCTGTGTAAAATTCCATTGTCTATGGGTACCACATTTTTTGGATCCACTCATCTATTGTGGTGTATCTGGGCTGTTTCTACATCTTGGCTATTATGAATAGTGAAGCAATGAACATGGCTATGCAGGTCTCTTTATCATATCCTGGCTCATGATGTGCAGGATAGATGCCCAGGAGTGGTATTGCTGGGCTGAAGGGAAAATCTATGTTTAGTGTTTTGAGGAGCCTCCAGACTACTTTCCAGAGGAGTTGGACTAGTTTACATTCCCACCAGTGGTGCAGTAGGGTTCCTTTTTTCCCCCATATCCCCACCAACATTTATTATTGTTCAAATTCACAATGTTGACTAATCTAGGTGAGATGGAATCTCAGAGTGATTTTGATTTGCATTTCCTTTCTAGTCAAGGATAAAGAGAATTTTCTCATGTGTTTCTATATATTTTGATGTAGGTCTATTTGTCAAATCTCTCTCCTAACTGTTGTGCTTGAGACTCTTTTAAAGGTCCCTCAGTAGATGAATGGATCAAGAAAATGTGGTACATATTCACATCAGAAAGAATGACATTGCCCCATTTGTTAGGAAATGGAGAGGCTTGGAAAAAATTATATTAAGTGAAGTAAGCCAGGCCCCAAAAAACATAGGTCCCATGGTTTCCCTTATTTGCAATATCTAGTATATGTCTGAGTCAAGCAGAAAAGGTCAGATAAGGTAATGTTAAGGAAATGAACCCTAAGATATGTATTCAAATGTTTTTTTTCTTTCATGCGATTATTTCTAACCCATTTATAAGATTATTTGTTTGTTGCTTTGTATGTCCCTCCCCCACAGTATAACCTCTGCTTTCACTGTATTTGATGGTATAATTTGTGGAGGCAAGGGGAAAAACAAATCGTTTAAATAGGGATACAGGTGGACCAATTGCAACACTGAGATGTATAAGTTGTTATGTCGAAAACGAACTTCACAACTTTGGTGGTGGGGGGGGGGGGAGCGGGGCAGATTGGGAAGGGGAAACAAAAGAGGAGGCTATAATGCTTGATAAGAAATGTACTCATTATCTTGCTCATGTAATTGTAACCCCTCTGTACAGTATTTTCACAATAAAAAAAAAAAGAAGTTCTAGTGTTTTTCACTAAGTTCCAGTTTTTCTCCTACTCACCCTTGCAATAATTTCAAAGATTCATATCTGACATTGAGCATACATAAATTGTATAAAAGGATTTTATTGTGATATTTCCATACATGTGCATAATGTACATTGATTAAATCCATTCCCTCTAATGTGCTTTCTTGGTCTCTTTTTTCCTTTCCCCTTTTAACCGATTATTATTACTTTTGCCAATCATTATTTTACATTCATATATTCATATAAAGTACTTCAGTCATATCAACATCCCTCTTGGATCACCCTCCTCTCCCACTGGTTCACTTTTCCAGTCTTCATTTTGCATTCATGTCGTTTAAAATTTTTTGTCTAGCTTCTTTATGTGACAGAGAACATGTAGTAGTTGTCTTTCTCAGTCTAGATTATTTTGGTTAACATGATGATCTACAGTTCTATCCATTTTCCTGCAAATGACATAATTTCATTCTTCTTCATGACTAAATAATACTCTGTTGTATATATACATTGTACTTTTGTATTCCGTGTATAAATCTTTTGTCCAATTAATAGCTAGCAAGATTTTCTTCCATTCTGCAAGTTGCCACATGATTTTAGTGATTGTTTTCTTTGTTGTGCAGATTTTTAATTTGATGCAACTCCAATAAGCAGTTCTTGTTCTTATTTCCTAAGCAATTGAAGTCATAATTGGAACTTGTTCCCCATGTCTGTACCTTAAATATTTTCACTATGTTTTAAGTAGTTTCTTTTTTTATTTTTTTTGTCGGTCGTGGGGCTTGAACTCTGGGCCTGGGCGTTGTCCCTGTGCTCTTCAGCTCAAGGCGAGCGCTCTACCACTTGAACTACATACAGTGCCACTTCTGGTTTTCTGGTGGTTTATTGGAGATAGGAGTCTCACGGTCTTTCCTGCCCAGACTGGCTTTGAACCACGGTCCTCAGATCTCATCCTCCTGAGTAGCTAGGATGACAGGCAAGCCACCTGCACCTGGCTGTTTCAGTTCTAATATTAATATTTTTGTTTTGGGTTGATTTTTTTTTGCTAGTCCTGGGGCTTGAACTCAGGGTCTGGGTACTGTCCCTGAGCCTTTCTATGCTCAAAGCTAGCACTCTATCACTTGAGTCACAGAGCCACTTCTGGCTTTTTCTGTTTATGTGGTACTGAGGAATCAAACCCAGGGTTTCATGCATGCTAGGCAAGCACTCTACCACTAATCAACAATCCCAGCCCTGGGTTGATTTTTGTATAAGGTAAAAATAGAGGATCTAATCTCAGTCTTCTAGATATAGATATTCAGTTTTTGCAAAACCATTTATTGAGAAGTCTATCATTTTTCCAATGTGTGTTTTTGGCCCTTTCTTGAAATAAAGCTTTTTAAAATATTTTAGCCAATTCATTAAGTGTACTGTGGTGGTGTCAATTTAAAGTTCTTTATTTTAAACATCCATTTATTTCTTTATTACTTGAATATCTTCTTTGGAGGAATATTCAGTTCAATTGTTCATTTAATTAAATGACTCATCTTTTTTTTTTTGTTAAATGTAAATGTTATAGCAAAGAAAATAGCTTTAATTCCAAGACACCTTGGAAATATTTTGGAAAAGAGATGTTTAGGAATAAGTCTTGACATTTTTCATTTTTTGGGTGCCAGTAACTGGGCCTCATACTATCAATTAGTTTTTGCTCTACCACTTTGAATTACACCTCCACTTTTAGCTTTTTTCTGATTAATTGGAGATAAGAATCTCAAAGGTTTTTCTTTCCTGGGCTCGCTTTGAACTAGAAATTTTAGATCTAAGCTTACTGAGTAGCTAGGAATATTGTATGAGCCACTGGCACCCTGCTAGTCCTGGGAAATGTTTGTATGTCCTCAAATACTGTAAATATTTATGGGTGATAATTACTTACTGAATTTGGTTTATTCTTTTCTGTTTGTCTAGTTCTTGTTTTTGGGACAAGCTTTCATTATGTAGCCTAGACTGACCCTGAATTTGTAATTTTTCTTTAGCCTCCAAAGTGCTAGGATTAAAGGCATGGTTTACCATGCATGGCTTCCATTAGATTTCACTGCCAAATGACCAGTTTTGTTGTGCCCTGTTACAATTTTACTATTTCCCTGCACAGAATTTTCATAGGCTTTAAAAACTTTTAGTTTCATGTTTCTTTCACAAATGTTTATATCTATTTCCAGTATTCATTTTTTCCTGTTTGGCTAGAGTCATTGATTGTTTTATTATTTATAACATTCTTGGGTTATAAGGAATTTTGATTCAGGCCAAATTAATTCACATTTGATTAACATCAAATGCATTCAAGGTTATTAATGAGAAGTTGTACTTGTTATTTATAAAGCAGTTTCTATATACAAGGCACTCTTCAGATAGTAACTCATTATACTTTATAATATACCTGAGATATAAATTTATTATTAATAATATTTGTCCTTATGTCAAACCCCATGAAACATCTACTTGATATAAATGTCTAATGTGATATTAGTTAATTGAGAAAAACCTTTGCTTTTCAACTTGCTGACAACTGTTTTTCCAGATATCATATCACTAATACCTTGGCAGATTTTTTTCCCCAAAAGCAATACATCACAATGTTACTAAAACTTGATAAATTATACCTTGTCTTGATAGAAGAACCATGAATAAAATCTGTTCTGTGGTATTTGATTTCAAGATAAGAGGATAAAGGAATCATTTTCTTTTAGTTTGAAAGTGAAATACCTTGAGAAGTGATTAACCTCTTTAAAGCATTTAGAATTTCAAGTGGGTTATTTGAATATATAACGGTGAACCAAGTTCAATGATCACTTATGATAAAGAGAGTACAAAGAACATTGAGAACTAGGTTCAAACTGAAGCTTTGGCTTTAAATACTTTGGTGATCCTTGACCAGATCTTCTAATCTTGATATTTTACTTAATCAATCAGAGGGTAACATGAGGTCAATTAAAAAAAAATGAGAGATGAATGGCTGACTGCAAACCCTCATTATCAATTTCTTGGCTTATACAGTATACTTACTTGTTTTTTAAGCTAGTTTCCAAGATTTTTCTAACATTATACTACAAATTCAAATTAATAATTTAGCAGGGAGCTGGTGGCTCACACCTATAATCCTACTCAAGAGGCTTAGATCTGAGGGTCACTGTTCAAAGCCCAAGCAGAAAAGTCTGTGAGACTCTTATCTCCAACCAACTATTCAGAAAAATCTGGAAGTGGCACTGTGGCTCAAGTGGTAGAGCATTAGCCTTGAGCCAAGAAAGTTCAGAGACAGTGCCCAGGCCCCGAGTTCAAGCCCAGGACTAGAAAAAAAAATTCAGCCAAATTACTAATCTTGCAATGAGATGTACAAAACACTATGTTGAAAACGAACTTCGGTTGGGGGTGGGGAGTGCAGGGCTAGTTGTAGAAGTGGGAGGGAGGTGATAGTAGGGGGAAAACAAAGGAAGAGGCAACAATGCTCAATAGGAAATGTACTCATTACCTTGCTCATGTAACTGTAACCCCCCATGTACAGCATTTTTACAATTATAAACGTACAAGAAAAGAGATTAGGTGATTTGGCAATAGTAGTCCATTAGTAGGAGGGACATTGTTGGAGTAAGGAGCTAAACAAAACATACACCTGTTATCAGGCTATTCATGGATGTCCACTGCCCACTTTCTATAGTCACTTGAGTTTAGTAAACTTTACTGATTTTTTTTTGGTTACTTCCTAAAATATTGGTGGTATTTGCAGCAGATCAAAAAAAAGACAACCATCAAAATTCCTACCCCTTGAAGTATTTTTTTTTATATAAGGTCCCCTCTTCAATGTGATCTGCACCCAATCATGTTACTCTCATGATTATGTTTTGTTTTGGGGCAAGCTACATTGAAAATGTACAGTTAAGGTCCATACATCAGTTGGCTGTGAGATAATCAAAAGGAAAATATCCTAGATGGTTCAGGCCTACTCTGGTAAGCTCTGAAAGAGCCAAGAATCAGAAACAGATGGTTTTGTCTTAATCTCAGAGAAGTAAATATGTTATGGACTACTTACTGAAAGGGGTGGCCTCTAGGAATTAAGATCTTTTCAAGAAACTGAATTCTACTATGAACTTTAATAATTTTGTAAAAAATACTTTGAATGTTATCCAACAAAATTTTGATTTTACCTTTGTGAGAACCTGAGTAGAGGATGCAGCTAATTCATACTGAAAGTTGTAACTCAAACTGAGATGATAAAGGTGTGTTCTATGAAGCAATAATTTTCTTCATAATCTGTTATGTAGCTATAGAAAACTAGTACAGAGATTATTTATGAAGGAACAATGAAAAGAATCAAGGAGGGCTGGGAAGGTGGCTCAGTGGTAGAGTGCTTGCCTTGCATGCATAAGGCCCTGGGTTTGATTCCTTGGCACCACATAAACAGAAAAAGCCAGACATGGTGCTGTGGCTCAGATGGTAGAGCGCTAGCCTTGAGCTGAAGAGCTGAGGGACAGTGTCCAGGCCCAGAGTATATGCCCCACGACTGACAAAAAAAAAAAAAAAAAAAAGAATCAAGGAATTATTTAATATGGCATCAGCGATAGAAACCTAATGCAGTATCTAAAAGGATAATTAAGGAATAATACAAGGAATGTGTGAAAAATTTAAGTATTTAAGCCCAGTGCAAGGAGCTCACACTTGTAATCTTAGGGAGAGAACTGGAACTTGGTTTGAAGCCAATGGAGGCAGAAAAGTCTGTGAGACTGCATCACCAATTAACCAACAAAATCCTGGCTAGACTTTAAGGCTCTGAGTTAAAGCTCTGGTACTAGCGAAAACACAAAAATTCAATTGTTTCATATATGGTGTATATTTCATTAAAAAGAAGGCAATAAGCATACAAGGATGGCACAAGGGAGGCTTACAAGTGATGCAAATGTTCTCTATTATAAAGGTAGGTATACAAATCTATATGCATTAAAATTCAGAGAATGATACATCAAAATGGAAAAGAAATCAAGTTTACTGAAAAATAACTTTGTTTTTTGGTTGTAGGGCTTGAACTCAGGGCCTAGGTGCTGTACCTGAGCCGCTTTGTGCTCATGATAGTCTGTACCACTTGAGCCACAGTGCTCTACCACTCGAGCCTAAGTGCCATTTCTGGTTTTTGAGTGGTTTAATGGAGGAAAGAGTCTCACAGGGACTTTTCTGCCCAGGATTGCTTTGAACCATGATCCTCAGATCTCAGACTCCTGAGTTGCTAGGATTGTAGGTGTGAACCACTGGTGCCTGGCAAGATAACTTTTAAAATTTGATAATTTAATGTCATATTTGAGAGCTTACCTTCTTACCTGCCAGTTATATAGTTAACAGGAATTATTTTTTCTTTGTTGCTGTCCCCCCACCCCCATCGCCTCTGCCTAAATTGTAGAGTGCATTTTTCAACATAGTGTCTTGTGTCTTGTACATCTCATTGTTACATTGAGTCAACCTGTATCTCTATTTAAATATTTTGTTTTTTCCTTTCCCCTCCCCAAATTATACCAACATCAAATACAGTAAAAATAGGTTATACCGTGGGGGAGGATCATACAAAGCAACAAAAAACAAATCACATGGTATCTTATAAATATGTTAGAAGCAAGTTCCTATCTTGGGGTTCATTTCACTTAACTTCATCTTATCTGGTCATATGTGCATAGCTTTTGACCTTTTCTACTTGTCCCAGACATATACTAGTTATTACCAATAAGAGATGGGACCTATGTTTCTTTGGGCCTGGCTTACTTCACTTAATATATTTTTTTCCAAGTCTTTCCATTTCCTAACAAATGGGACAGTGTCATTCTTTCTGATGGAGGCATAGAATTCCATTGTGTGTGTGTGTGTGTGTGTGTGTGTGTGTGTGTGTGTATAGCACATTTTCTTGATCCATTCATCTACTGAGGGGCATCTGGGTAGGTTCCATATCTTAGCTATTGTAAATAATGCTGCAATAAACATAGTTGTGCTGGTAGCTTTAGTGTGGCCTTGTTTGTGATCACTTGGGTAAATGCCCAAAAGTGGGATTGCTAGGTCATAGGGGAGCTCTATGTGAAGTCTTTTGAGGAACCTCCCTACTGCTTTCTAAAGTGGTTGAACAAGTTTACACTCCCACCTGTCCACATCCCCTCCAGCATCTGTTTTTATTAGATTTCTTGATTACAGCCATTCTTACTGGGGTGAGGTAGAATCTCAAAGTTGTTTTGGTTTGCATTTCTTTTATGGCTAGAGAAGTTGAGCATTTCTTCATGTGTCTATTGGCGATTCTTCTTTCCTCTTCAGAGAAGTTTCTCTTTAAGTCTTTAGCCCACTTTTTTTTTTCTTAATTGTGAAAATACTGTACAGAGGGGTTACAATTACATGGACAAGATAATGAATACATCTGGGTAGATTCTATATCTTACTATGTTAAATAATGCTGCAATAAAGATAGTTGTGCTGGTAGCTTTAGTATAGCCTTGTTTGTGATCATTTGGGTAGATGCCCAAAAGTGGGATTGCTGTGTCATAGGGGAGCTCTTTTGAGGAACTTCCACACTTTTTTTCCCCCTGAGTGGTTGAACAAATTTGCATTCCCACCAACAGTGCAGTAGAGCTCCCTTTTGGCTACATCCCCTCTAGCATCTGTTATTAGATTTCTTGATTATAGCCATTCTAACTGGGGTGTGGTGGAATCTCAATCTTCTTTTGATTTACATTTTTTTTTATGGCCAGAGAAGTTGAGCATTTCTTCCTGTGTTAGTTAGCCATTCTTATTTCTTTTTCAGAGAAGTTCTTTTAAGTCTTTAGACCACTTATTAACATGGCAGTTGTTTCTTTGAGGATTTGTTTTTGGAGGATTTAATTTTTTTACTTATTAGTATATTTTAGATATGAGGTCCTTGTCTGTTGTATAGCTAATGAAGATCTTTTCCCCATCCATGGGCTTTCTATTGGTCTTGCTAGCTATGTCCGTTGCCATGGAGAAGGCCTGCAGCTTAATGCAACCACATTTGTCAAACCTTTCTTTGATATGTTGTGTTTCTGGGTCTTCATTAAGAAAATTTTTGTTTAATATCATGAACATTTGAATTTCCTTTCTAATCTTTTCCATGACCCATTGGTGGTTGAACAGTGTGTAGTTTAGCCTCCATGTGTTATAGGATTTTTTTGAGGTTCCTTAAAAGACTCCACATAGAGCTTCCCTATGACCCAGCACTCCCACTTTTGGGCATTTACCCAAATGATCACAAACAAGGCCACACTATAGCTTCCAGCACAACTATGCTTATTGCAGCATTATTTACAATAACTAAGATATAAACCAACCCAGATGCCCCTCAGTAGATGAATGGATCAAGAAAATGTGACACACACACACACACACACACACACACAAAATGGAATTCTATGCCTCCATCAGAAAGAATGACACTGTCCCATTTGTTAGGAAATGGAAAGACTTGGAAAAAATTATATTAAGTGAAGTAAGCCAGGCCCAAAGAAACATAGGCCCCATGTTTCCCTTATTTGCAATAACTATTATGTTTCTAAGACAAGCAGAAAAGGTCAAAAGCTATGCACATATGACCATATAAGATGATGTTAAGTGAAATGAACCCCAAGATAGGGGCACAATTTGTTTTTTTCTTTCTTGCTATTGTTTTTAACATCTCTAAAATGTACTATGCGATTTTTTTTCTTTCTCTTGTATGTTTTTCCCCCATGGTATAACCTCTGTTTTCACTCTATTTGACATTGGTGCCCTGCATATTGTATATACATTTTTCTAATTTGGGGAGGGGAAGGGAAAAACAAAATGTTTAAACAGGGATACAGGTTGACCCATTGTAACAATGAGATGTACAAGACAGCATGCTGAAAATGAACTTTACAATTTGGGGGTGGTTGGGGGAGTTGGGGTGGTGGTGAGGGAAGGGATAGTAAGGGAAAAATAAAGAAGGAGGTAACAATGCTCGATAGGAAATGTCCTCATTACTCATGTAACTGTAACCCCTCTGTACACTATTTTTACAATAAAACATAAAAACATGCCTTCCTACAAACTATTGATTGGAACTGAGGAAGAAATTCCAGGAGTAACAGAGGGGAGAAATTGGGCAATACTTGGACAAGGTGATCAAAATTGGCATAATGAAGAACATGAAAAACAACATTGTATGTGTTCAGGAAGACTGAACCCACTTTCCTACAGAGTACTTCAGTTAAGAATACAAAAACCACTCTCCCTCTTTGCAGATGACATGATCTTGTATTTAAAGAATCCCATAGACTCCACTCCCAAATTACTCAAGCTGATTCAAAACTTTGGCAAAGTAGCAGGTTATAAAATTAACCCCCAAAAATCAATGGCTTTTCTGTATGCCAACAATGAGAAAAGTGTGGCTGAAATTAGGAAAGCAACTCCATTTGTAATAGCCTCACAAAAAATAAAATACCTAGGAATTAACTTAACTAAAGAAGTGAAGGACCTCTATGATGAAAACTTTAAAATCTTGAAAAAGGAAATCAACACAGAACTTAAAAAATGGCAAAACCTCCCATGCTCCTGGATTGGAAAGATTAACATCGTGAAAATGGCAATACTGCCCAAGGCTATCTACAAATTCAACGCAATACCTATCAAAATTCCACCCTCATTCTTCAAGGAAATAGAAGAGGCAATCCAAAAATTCATATGGAACAATAAAAGACCCCGAATAGCAAAAACGCTCCTCAACGGAAAGAATACTGCTGGAGGAATATCAATACCAAATTTCAAACTCTACTATAAAGCCATAGTAATCAAAACAGCTTGGTATTGGCATAAGAACAGACCTCAGGACCAATGGAATAGAATTGAAAACCCAGAAATGAACCTACAGACCTATAGCCATCTAATCTTCGATAAGGGAGCTAAAACAATAGAATGGAAGACAGACAGCCTCTTCAGTAAATGGTGCTGGCAAAACTGGTTAACTACATGTAGAAAACTAAAGCTAGATCCTTATATATCACCCTGCACCAGAATCAACTCCAAATGGATCAAAGACCTTGAACTCAAAGCAGACACTCTGAAAACATTACAGGATGGAATAGGAGAAACCCTGGGTCTCCTTGGCTCAGGCTGAAATTTTCTGAATAGAGACCCGGAAACACAACAAATCAAAGAAAGGCTGGACAAATGGGATTGTATAAGGTTGCAGAGCTTCTGCAGGGCAAATGACATAGCTAGCAAGATCAATAGAAAGCCCACGGACTGGGAGAAGATCTTTACTAGCCATACAACGGACAAGGGTCTCATATCTAAAATATACTTGGAACTCAAAAAATTAAACCACCCAACAACAAATCCTCAAAGAAACAACTGCCCAATAAGTAAGTAGGCGAAAGACTTAAAGAGAAGCTTCTCTGAAGAAGAAAGAAGGATGGCCAATAGACACATGAAGAAATGTTCAACATCCCTAGCCATAAAAGAAATGCAAATCAAAACAACATTGAGATATCACCTCACTCCAGTTAGAACAGCAAAAATCAAGAACCCTAACAACAACAGATGCTGGAGGGGATGTGGACAGAAAGGAACCTTACTTCATTGTTGGTGGGAATGTAAACTTGTTCAACCACTTTGGAAAGCAGTATGGAGGTTCCTCAAAAGACTCCACATAGAGCTCCCCAACGACCCAGCAATCCCACTTTTGGGCATTTACCCAAATGATCACAAACAAGGCCACACTAAAGCTACCAGCACAACTATGTTTATTGCAGCATTATTTACCATAGCTAAGACATGGAACCAACCCAGATGCCCCTCAGTAGATGAATGGATCAAGAAGATGTGGTATATATACACAATGGAATTCTATGCCTCCATCAGAAAGAATGACATTGCCCCATTTGTTAGGAAATGGAAAGGCTTGGAAAAAATTATATTAAGTGAAGTAAGCCAGGCCCAAAGAAACATAGGTCCCATGGTTTCCCTTATTTGCAATATCTAGTATAGGTATGAGTCAAGCGGAAAAAGTCAGATAATGTGATGTTAGGAAAACAAAACCTCAAATATGTATTTTAATGTTTTTGTTTCTTTCATGCATGTGTTTCTAATGCATTTATAAGATTATTTCTTTGTTGCTTTGTGTGTCCCTCCCCCACAGTGTAACCCCTGTTTTCACTATATTTGATGTCAGTATAACATGTGGAGGAGACGGGGACAAACAAGTCGTTTAAGGATTCAGGTGGACCTGTTGCAACAATGAAAAGTACAAAATGTCATGTCAAAACCAGCTTTACAATGTCGGTGGGGGGGGGGGGAGGGGGGGGTATGATTGGGTGGGAGGGAGGGGGGAGGCTGGGAAGGGAGGTGAAGGGTAAACAAAGGAGGAGGATGCAATGCTTGGTAAGAAATGTATGCATTATCCTGCCCATGTAATTGTAACCCCTCTGTACTGTATGTTCTCAAATAAAATAAAATAAAATTTAAAAAAAAAAAAAAAAAAAAAAAAAAAGAATACAAAAACCAGCCGGGAGCCGGTGGCTCACGCCTGTAATCCTAGCTACTCAGGAGGCTGAGATCTGAGGATCACGGTCCAAAGCCAGCCCAGGCAGGAAAGTCAGTGACACTCTTACCTCCAATAAAAACCACTAGAAAACCGGAAGTGGCGCTGTGGCTCAAGCGGTAGAGCGCTTTCCTTGAGCTGAAGAGCGCAGGGACAGTGCCCAACCTCAGAGTTCAAGCCCCACGACCGATAAAAAAAAAACAAAAAAAACAAAAAAAAAAACCCAAACCGTAATCTCACCAAGAGAAAACATAGATAACACAAAATACAGAATTTTCTACTTTAGAAAAGTATATATAGGGATAATATAATTTGAAAATACCATTTAAAAAATAATTTAAAAAGCTGTGAAAATCGAAGAGACATGGCCATCACATGAAATTTACTGAAACCAGGACTCAGTTCTGACTAAAGGAGAAAATTATATCTGTCTATCTGTCTGTCTATCTGTCTATCTATCTATAGATAGATATATAATGCAGCTAGAAAAATTAGAATATCAATAGAAGACTACAAAGTGTTATAGATGGTAAGAACTAGAGAGAGAAGTGTTGCCATTTAATCTTGATGGAAAATCAGCTTGAATTCTAGTTTCCCTACCCCGCCTTTGTGATTTCTGAGAGATATAAATTCAAAACCTTTGTATAAATTTTTGTTTTAGCTACTCAGTTTTTTAGTAACAATATTTACTCTCTAGAAATATAAAAATTCACTAAAAATCAACACACTGTGTAAGCAAAACAAAAGAATCTTGGAGATTTTCCACTGACCTGCACCCCAAACATTAGGATAAGATCTCTCTGTGCATCACTATGCTTCTGACTTTTTTCAAGTTGCATGTCATTTCAGATTTACTAAAAGGATATATTTATTTGGTTTAATATCCAAAGGATACAAATGTCAATTTTATTAAACATTCTTTGTGAAGCTTTTCTCCCTAGCCACCCAGTACTCCTTTCTGGAGCAATCAATGATGGCTGTGTTTCTGGTACATCTTTCCAAGTTTATTTTATGTGTTTACAAGCAAACATTAATCTTTTCTGACTGCTTTTGTGAATCATAGATTTTATTAATGTACTCCTTATGTGTCAATTTAACCCTGCTTGAACATATCTATAGGATGCAGTTTCAGAAACAGAACTGAATTCATTCCACAAAATTAGTATCAGTTAACATTTCAATATAATAAAAGTGTCTGTTGGTCATGGTCTTGTTACCTACAATTAGCAAAATTTTTATCTTTGACAATTGGGCAGCCAAATAATGCTATTGCAATTAACCTTTATTTTAATTTCTCTTATAATAATGATCTATGTTGAAAATGAACTTTACAACTTTGGGAGGGAGGAAGGAGTTTGGGAGGTGGGGAGGAAAAGGATTGTAGGGGGAAAAACAAAAGAGGGTAACAATGCTTGAAAGGAAATGGATTCATTACCTTGCTCATGTAACTGTAACCTCTCTGTACAGTATCTTTACAATAAAAATATATATTTAAAATAATGCAGGGTGCTGGTGGCTCACACTTGTAACCCTAGCTACTCCGGAGGCTGAGATCTGATGATTGCTGTTCAAAGCCAGCCTGGGCAGGAAAGTCTGTGAAACTGTTATCTCCAATAAACCACCAGAAAACTGGAAGTAGCACTGTGGCTCAAGTGGTAGAGTGCTTGTCTTGAGCTGAAGAGCTCTGGGACAGTGCCCAGGCCCAGAGTTCAAGCCCTACAACCAACAGCAAAAAAAGTATCTATCTATCTATCTTTCTATCTATCTATTTAAAATAAAAAAGAAATGTACTCATTACCTTGCTTATGTAACTATAACCTTTCTGTAGAGCATCTTTACAATAAAATAAAATAAATATAAAAGAAAAAAAGTAAAAAAAAAGAACTGACCATTATATACTGTTTAAGCTTTCTTGTATTTCTTTTTTTTTCTATAAACTGCAAGTTCAAATCATTTGTATGAAATTTTCTTCAGTTCTGGATCATTTCCTTATACATTTATGTATTTATTTAGTTCTGGTGCTTTAACTCAGTGTCTGATCACTGTTTCTGAGCTTTTTTCATTCTGCCACTTGAGCCATAGCTCTACTTCCAGATTTTTATGGTCAATTAGAGCTTAGAGTCTCACAGACTTTCCTGCCAGGGCTGGCTTTGAACTGGGATCTTCATATCTCAGCCTCCTGAGTAGCTAGGATTACAGGCCCGCAGACTTTGCAATGGTACCTAACTACTTTCTCCATCTTGTTCTTGGTCTTCTTCTTTCTTTTCTTCTTCTTCTTGTTGTTGTTGTTGTTCTTCCTCCCCCTCCTCCTCCTACTCTTCCTCCTCATTCTCCTCTTCCTCTTGTTCCTCCTCCTTCTCCTTCCTTTCTTCTTCTTCTTCTTCTTCTTCTTCTTCTTCTTCTTCTTCTTCTTCTCCTCCTCCTCCTCCTCCTCCTCCTCCTCCTCCTCCTCCTCCTCCTCCTCCTCCTCCTCCTCCTCCTCCTCCTCCTCCTCTCCTCCTCCTCCTCCTCCTCCTCCTCTTCTTCTTCTTCCTCCTCTTCTTCCTCCTCTTCCTCTTCTTCCTCCTCTTCCTCCTCCTCCTCCTCCTCCTCCTCCTCCTCCTCCTCCTCCTCCTCCTCCTCCTCCTCCTCCTCCTCCTCCTCCTCCTCCTCCTCCTCCTCCTCCTCCTCCTCCTCCTCCTCCTCCTCTTCTTCTTCTTCTTCTTCTTCTTCTTCTTCTTCTTCTTCTTCTTCTTCTTCTTCTTCGTGTGTGTGTGTGTGTGTGTGTGTGTGTGTATGAGTGTGTTGGTCCTAGGGCTTGAATTCGAGGCCTAGGCACAGTTCCTGAGTTTTTTTGCTCAAGGCAAGGTCCCTACCATTTGAGCCATAGTTCTACTTCCTGTGCTTTTGTGTGATTAATTGGAGAAAAGAGTCTCAAGGATTTTCCTGTCTGGACTGGCTTTGAATTGCTATCTTCAGAGCTCAAACTTCTGAACCAATATCACTTGGGTTAGAAAATTCACTGCTGCAAATAATTTACCAAATTTATTGTTACAGAAGTTCTAATGCAATTGTTTAAAAAATTCTATTGAGGTATGACAAAAATATATGACACACTGAAATTAATGAAATTAATGATTTTTTAAAAATGATTTTTTGAGGGTCCTGAGTTTGAACTGTGGGCCTGGTCACTGTCCCTGAGCTCCTTTTGCTCAATACTAGCACTCTATCACTTGAGCTACAGTGCTACTTCCAGCTTTTTCTGTGATTAATTGGAGAGATGATTCTCATAACTCCTGCCTGGCTGGCTATGAACTGTGATCCTCAGATCTTACCCTCCTGAGTAGCTAAGATTACAGGATGAGCCACCAGTGCTTGGCTAAAGAATTAATTTTTTGTTGCATTCCTTCACATAAACACAATCCAGATCAATAAATACATGAAGTGCATAAATAAATCTCTTAAACAGATACATTATTTTGGAAAATTTAGAGACTATATACAATCAACATTTAAATTTTGATTAATTCCCCTTATTTAGAAGAGTTGTTTGGATATTGATCTCAATAGTCAGTAAATTGTGGAGGATCATAAAGTTAACTAGTATGTACACTTTAATCCTTGCTTACTCCTGTTCTTCCCTGGTGAGGTAAAACATATCCTATGGAGAGTAATAGGAAATGAGTCTTTTAGATAGGCCTCAGAAGAGTGATTCATTCTACTCTTGGAGTAAAGATCTAGGGAATGTTCCACTATACTTAAATTGCTGCTGATCACTTACAATTTTCTGAAGTCTTTAAAATAATACAGAGATTTTTTTTTCTGTTTGGGTCAATGATTCATTCAAATGTTCATTTCCTCTGAATGTCCTAAATTTACTAAATGATTGGCCATTGAAAATCCTCTTCAAAAGAGTTTAAGGCAGCAATACTCTAGCAAGTAGTTTCATGACTGAATACAGAGCATGAAAAAATGACTCTCAGAATATCTTGGTGGGAAAAGATATAGAAAGTTTGACTTTATACAAATAGTTATTAAGAATAACGAAACACTCTGAATGTATACAATGCACCCATAATGTCATATTGGTACAGTTATATTTTTCCTTCTTGTTATAATTTCATTATTAGCAAGAAACTTCATAGTCAACCAGAGTAGAAATTCTTAAATTTATAGCAGACTGGTAATCCATGAAGATAATACAAAAAAGACCCAAAACCATGTAGTCTAAGTAGCATGTGTCCAACTAAAGATGATCAGTTCTGATTTTCACCTTAGACTGACCTGCTGAGGAATCATGGCAAAAATGCATTAATTCTATAAATTTAGGTATATACTTTGGCTGATTTACAAAACAAATATTCCAAAGACTCCTTTTTTGCATAGTGTTATTTTAAACTGTCTTTGTAGATTTGGTACCATTTCTATAATGATTTTTAAATTTTAAGATATAATGAAGCCAGAAAATCAACATATAGAGATTAAGAGAATAAATAGGAGCCACAATATTTGTGAGGATTTATTTTTTTGGGTTCGGTTGTGGGGCCTGAACTCTGGGCCTGGGCGCTGTCCCTCAGCTCTTCAGTTCAAGGCTAGCGCTCTACCACTTGAGCCACAGCGCCACTTCCAGCTTTTTTTCTTTTTGCTTATGTGGTGCTGAGGAATCAAACCCAGGGCCTCATGCATGCAAGGCAAGCGCTCTACCACTGAGCCACCTTTCCAGCCTGTGAGGATTTCTTAACAAAGAGCTTCTCCTACTCTGAGAGAATTTCACCTTTCTTTTTGGAATAAGCACAACGTGAAAAAGCTGAAACGCTCTGTTCAACCAGAGGACAGAATAGCATTACACATGGTTGGTATTCACATCTATATATTTTTTTGGGTTCTCTAAATTGCTCAGAGCATCTTGCAAACTTCAGTAGGAAAAGAGTAAACATCAAACATTTCAAATCTAATTCCAAAATCTGAAATTCTGAATTCATTGGGGCTCAGCAAAATACAAAGTCAGGCTGTGCTTTTCATCTCCATCTTCTCCATCTTCTTTTTTATACTCTTTCCCAAATTGTTAGCATTTATAATACTGTCTCAAATACCGAGGCTCCTTGGCTTCCCTTCTACGAAAACACCTGCTGTTGGCTCTACTATGAAGAAGCAATAGGATAAAAGAAACACAGAATGTATTTTTATAGCCCTGACTTGGCAACAAAATAGATGTCAGATTCGACATTTTCCTCTCTGTAGTTTCTGTCTCAGGGCTTTCTATGCTGAAGATCATTGGCATTCTATGTTTACACAAACGTAAAAATCACGGACAACAGACTGGTGAATTTATCCTTTTAAAATAGGCTCAAATTTGAAACAATAAGGTCAATATCTTCCTTTGCTGTAAACCTGCTTCTATTGAAATGGTTGTAAGTTTAGAGAAAGCAAGGAGGAACCATAGAAGCTTACAGGAAAGAAAAGAGGGAGAACATCATTGTTATAACTATTTGACTAATTTTTTTATTGTGTGTGTTTTTTCTGAGCATTGTGATGATGTCAGTACAAATTAAAAGTGACCAGTAACTGGGTAAGTTAAGTATGTAGCTTATAGGATAAAGCTATGCTATTAGCTCAGATTTCTACTAGCTCGATATTTACTTTGACCCTTTACTTGTACTACACTTAATTGTCATCGATGATAATTTCAGCTAAGGAACTACATAAAGCTAGACATGGTGGCACATGACTCCAATTTATCACAAAAGAGGTGAAGGAAGCAGAATTTAGGTCAAAGCTAGCCTAGGCTACATAACAAGAACCTGTCTTTAATCCTTTTAACCCACAAATAATGAACCACCATAAGGGTATTGGTGGCTCACACCTGTAATCCTAGCTACTCAGGAGGCTGAGATCTGAGGATCAAGGTTCGAAGCCAGCCTGGACGGGAAAGTCTGTGAGACAATTATCTCCAATAAACTATTCAGAAATAGGCAGAAGTGACTCTGTAGCTCAAGTGGTAGAACACTAGCCTTGTGCAAAAAGAAACTCAGGGACAGTGCCCAGGGCCCGAGTTCAATAAACCTTCACACTTACAGTGAACTGTTTTCCAGCAGAAATGTCAAAATTATTTAATAGAGGAAAAAATAGTCTTTTAATTAATGGCTCTGGGAAAACTGGTGATCTACACACAGAAGAATGAAGGTACAAACCTTTAGTTAATATTATGTGAAAAACTTAACTGATTATGATTTAAGGAACTAAATGAAAGAGTAAAATTCTCTTTTTTTCTACTGTAATAATTACTTAAGAGATCTGTTTATATACTCCAAGAAACTGTAAAACTTTGAGAAAAGACAGCAAAGCTTCACATTGAATTTGGCAATGATTTCCTGGATATAAGATTGAGTACATAAACAACAAAATGAAAAATAAATTAGACTTCAAGAAAACTTAATCCTATACATGAATGGACATCATAGAGTGAGAAAGTGATTTACTTAGTGGGAGAAAATACTTAATACATATATAGTGTATGTTGTTTGTGGAATAGAGATTGTAATACATATATAGTGTATGTTGTTTATGGAATAGAGATTGTATAATAATATGGCAGTGAAACATCTTTGTACAATGTTTATAAACTAATAAAAGAGAAAAAGGTGTATAGAATTTCAGTTTTGGAAGATAAAACAAGTTCTGAAGATCAATGGTGATAATGTTGCACAATAATAAGAATGTATTTACCACCATGGAACCATATATGCACTTATGGTTAAGGTAGTAAATTTTCTTTTTTTTTTTTTTTTTTTTTGTCGGTCGTGGGGCTTGAACTCTGGGCCTGGGCGCGGTCCCTCAGCTCTTCAGCTCAAGGCGAGCGCTCTACCACTTGAGCTACAGCACCACTTCCGGTTTTCTGGTGGTTTATTGGAGATAGGAGTCTCACAGTCTCTCCTGCCCGGGCTGGCTTTGAACCGCGATTCTCAGATCTCAGCCTCCTGAGTAGCTAGGATTACAGGCGTGAGCCACCAGCGCCGGCTAAATTTTCTGAATATATGTATTTTACATAGTACTATGGCTAAGGAAATAATTTCTCTGAAGATATGTATTTTACTATAATAAGAAAATGGAAAGAAATTGTCTATAAAACACACAAGCCATGTATGTACACACCTATAACCCTCGCTACTTGGGAGGCTGAAATTGGGAGACTCGTAGTTCAAGGCCACTCTTGGCAAAAGTTTATGAGACCCCTTCTCAATCAATAGCTGGGTCCTGGACATGGCACTGAGTGCCTATTATTCCACCTATAGTGGATCACAATCCAGGCAATGGCTAAGAGTGATGTGTGGCTTAGAGGTAGAGTGCTGGCCTACTTAGTGTGAGGCCCTGAGTTTAAACCCTAGTACTGTCAAATAGATGTATCCACAAATTAAATTTAACCAGAAGTGAATATGTGAAATGTGTCTATTAGGTAAGCAATGCACTAAACCACAAATTCCTTCACTACACTGTGGAAGCTATGTCATTAATTACTATATACTTGAAAGAGAATGCAATGTCCCATAGCAGATGCAGAATCAATATTGGTTGAGTCAAGATGATAAAAAAGGAATTTTCTTCTTTCTTCTCCTTCCTGTCCTCTTTACTAAATGAAAGGAAAAAATCAGAAAGTTTGATTTTGTTAGAGTGTTAGAAAAAGACAAAAATTATTCATCATGCTGATATACTCATAGCTAGCAGCTGTGAGAATAAAGGTTTTTGATGACCACTGATTTCAATTCTGGTGCTATCTCTTCTAAGTCAGATCTTGGCTCCAGCTGTACACTGAAATAATCTCAGATATTTGAAAAAAAAATACAGATGTCCTGGTCCTGCTCTAAGATAACAGAGCAGTTCCTAGGCATCAGCATGCTTTATAATGACCCTACATGGTTGTGATGTACAGTGTAATTTCCAGGACTATATCCCTGGGAGCTTATATGAGAAAAATTAAAAGGCAATTATTGATTCAACATGGAGAATCAGTGAAAGATTAGGTTATGATATAATAACAATTTAGCATTAATTGTTGGAAAAAGCACCCAATTATCATCTTCAGGCAGTGATGCATTTTTTTTCTTTTTTTTGATTTTTACTTTTTTAATTTTTTATTGTGAAAATACTGTACAGAGGGGTTACAATTACATGGGCAAGATAGTGAGTACATTTCTTATCAAGCATTGTAGCCTCCTCCTTTGTTTCCCCTTCCCATCCCTTCCCAGCCTCCCCCCTCCGCACCCCCCCCCAATCCTCTCCCTCCCCCACCAAAGTTGTAAAGTTCGTTTTTGACATGACAACTTTTTTTTTTTAAATTTAATTTAATTTTATTTGTGAACATACTGTACAGAGGAGTTACAGTTACATGGGCAGGATAATGCGTACATTTCTTACCAAGCATTGCAGCCTCCTCCTTTGTTTACCCTTCACATCCCTTCCCAGCCTCCCCCCTCCCCCCCTAATCCCAATCCTTCTCCTTCCCCCCCCCCCAACGTTGTAAAGCTCGTTTTGGACATGACAACTTGTACTTCTCATTGTTGCAACGGGTCCACCTGTATCCTTATTTAAACGATTTGTTTTTCCCCTTCCCCTCCACAAATTATACCGACATCAAATACAGTGAAAGCAGGGGTTATACAGTGGGGGAGGGACATACAAAGCAACAAACAAATAATCTTATAAATGCGTTAGAAACAAATGCATGAAAGAAAAAAACATTTAAATACATACCTTAGGGTTCATTTTCCTAACATCACCTTATCTGACCTTTTCTGCTTGACTCATACATATACTAGATATTGCAAATAAGGGAAACCATGGGACGTATGTTTCTTTGGGCTTCACTTACTTCACTTAATATAATTTTTTCCAAGTCTTTCCATTTCCTAACAAATGGGGCAATGTCATTCTTTCTGATGGAGGCATAGAATTCCATTGTGTATATATACCACATTTTCTTGATCCATTCATCTACTGAGGGGCATCTGGGTTGGTTCCATATCTTAGTATGGTAAGTAATGCTATGATAAACATAGTTGTGCTGGTAGCTTTAGTGTGGCCTTGTTTGTAAACATTTGGGTAAATGCCCCAAAGTGGGATTCCTGGGTCATAGGGGAGCTCTATGTGGAGTCTTTTGAGGAACCTCCATACTGCTTTCCAAAGTAGTTGAACAAGTTTACACTCCCACCAACAATAAAGTAAGGTTCCCTTCTGTCCACATCCCCTCCAACATCTGTTGTTATTAGAGTTCTTGATTTTTGCCATTCTAACTGGGGTGAGGTGGTATCTCAATGTTGTTTTGATTTGCATTTCTTTTATGGCTAGGGAGGTTGAGTATTTCTTCATGTGTCTATTGGCCATCCTTCTTTCCTCTTCTGAGAAATTTCTCTTTAAGTCTTTAGCCCACTTATTTATTCGGCAGTTGTTTCTTGAGGATTTGTTGTTGGGGGATTTAATTTTTTGAGTTCCAAGTATATTTTAGATATGAGACCCTTGTCTGTTGTATGGCTAGTGAAGATCTTCTCCCAATCCGTAGGCTTTCTATTGATCTTGCTAGCTATGTCCTTTGCCATGCAGAAGCTCTGCAACTTCATGCAATCCCATTTGTCCAACCTTTCTTTGATTTGTTGTGTTTCCGGTCTCTGTTAAGAAAATTTCGGCCTGTGCCAAGGAGACCTAGGGTTTCTCCTATTCCATCCTGTAATGTTTTCAGAGTGTCTGCTTTGACTTCGAGGTCTTTGATCCATTTGGAGTTGATTCTGGTGCAGGGTGATAGATAAGGATCTAGCTTTAGTTTTCTACAAGTAGTTAACCAATTTTGCCAGCATCATTTACTGAAGAGGCTGTCTTTCTTCCATTCTATTGTTTTAGCTCCCTTATCAAAGATTAGATGGCTATAGGTCTGTAGGTTCATTTCTGGGTTTTCAATTCTATTCCATTGGTCCTGAGGTCTGTTCTTGTGCCAGTACCAAGCTGTTTTGATTACTATGGCTTTATAGTAGAGTTTGAAATTTGGTATTGATATTCCTCCAGCAGTGTTCTTTCTGTTGAGGAGCGTTTTTTTTCTAATCGGGGTCTTCTATTGTTCCATATGAATTTTTGGATTGCCTCTTCTATTTCCTTGAAGAATGAGGTTGGAATTTTGCTGGCTGTAGGTTTGTCATGTACAGCCTTTATTGTATTGAGGAATGTTCCATGGATTCCTAATTTTTCCAAAACCTTCATCATAAAAGAGTGTACTTTCCCTCAAATCCCACATAGATCCAAAGACATTAATTCTTGGGGATTTTAACACACCACTCTCCCCACTAGATAGATCAACTCGCAAAAAATCAACAGAGAAACCGCAGATCTAAACAACTGCATAGATCAACTAGATTTAACAGACATCTACTGAACATTTCACCCAGCAGCATCAGAATACATGTTTTTCTCAGCAGCACATGGAACATTTTCTAAAATAGACCACATTTTAGGCCACAAAGCAAACTTGTCCAAATTCAGAAACATTGAAGTTATACCTTGCATTCTCTCTGACCACAAGGGAATAAAATTAGAACTCAACACCAAAAGTCACCAAAGAAAGTCCGGTAACACATGGAGGCTGAACAACACACTGCTGAGTCACGAGTGGGTCATGGAAGAGATTAGAAAGGAAATTCAAATGTTCATGCTATTCAACAAAAATGAGCACACAAATTACCAGCTCCTCTGGGACACAGCAAAGGCAGTACTCAGAGGCAAGTTTATACCTCTGAGTTCCTACATCAACAAATTGGAGAGATGTGAAACCAACAATTTAATGAGATATCTGAACCTCCTTGGAAAAGAGCAGCAAGATAAGCCCCAAACCAGTAGACGGAAAGAAATAATTAAAATTAAATCAGAATTAAATGAATTAGAATCCAAAAAACTATAGAAAGAATCAACAAAACAAAGAGTTGATTCTTTGAAAAACTTAACAAAATTGACAGACCCTTAGCAAATCTTATCAGAAAAAGAAGAGAACACACCCAGATAAATAAACTCAGGGATGAGAATGGAAACATCACCACACAAACAACCAGGATTCAGAACATTATAAGGGAATGCTTATCAAAACTTTATGCTAATAAGTTTGAGAACTTGGCAGAAATGGACCTTTTCCTAGTAAATATTGACATGCCAAAACTAAACCAAGATGAGTTAAACCATCTTACCAGGCCCATATCAAGCATTGAAATAGAAACAGCAATAAGAGACCTCCCATCTAAGAAAAGCCCAGGACCAGATGGATTTACAGCAGAATTCTACAAGGCTTTCAAAGCAGAGCTCCCACCAATACTCCTCCAACTCTTCAATGAAATTGAAAGAGAAAGTTCACTACCGAACACATTCTATGAAGCCATCATAACCCTCATCCCAAAACCAGGCAGGGACTCATCAAAGAAAGAGAACCATAGACCCATTTCTTTGATGAACATTGATGCAATACTTCTCAACAAAATTTTGGCCAATCGACTTCAACAATTCATCCAAAAAATTATACACCACGATCAAACAGGTTTCATTTCAGGGATGCAAAGCTGGTTCAATATACCCAGTGATGCATTTCTGTATTTCTGTTTTTTTTTTGTTTTTATTTTTATTTGTTTATTTATCTTTTATTGTGAAAATACCGAACAGAAGGGTTACAGTTACATCAGCAAGGTAATGAGTACATTTCTTATCGAGCATTGTGGCCTTCTCCTTTGTTTCCTCTTCCCATCCTTCCCATCTCCTCCCTTTGTCCCTCACCCTGTGCCAAAGTTGTAAAGTTCGTTTTTTGACATAACATCTTGTACATCTCATTGTTGCAATGGGTCCACCTGTATCCCTATTTAAACAATTTTTTTCCCTTCCCCTCCACAAATTATACCAACATCAAATATGGTGAAAACACAGGTTATACCGTGGGAAGGGACATATAAAGCAACAAAGAAATCATCTTATAACTATGTTAGAAACAATAGCAAGAAAGAAAAACCATTTGAGTCCTTATCTTGGGGTTCATTTTGCCTAATGTCAACTTATGTGACCGTTTCTGCTTCTCTCAGACATATACTAGTTATTGCAAATAAGGGAAACTATGGGACCTATGTTTCTTTGCACATGTTTTACTTCACTTAATATAGTTTTTTCCAAGTCTTTCCATTTCCTAACAAATAGGGTAATGCCATTCTTTCTGATGGAGGCATAGAATTCCATTGTGCATATATACCACATTTTCTTGATCCATTCATCTACTGAGGGGCATCTGGGTTGGTTCCATACCTTAGTATGGTAAGTAATGCTATGATAAGCATAGTTGTGCTGGTAGCTTTAGTATGGTCTTGTTTGTGATCATTTGGGTAAATGCCCAAAAGTGAGATTGCTAGGTCATAGGGGAGCTCTATGTGGAGTCTTTTGAGGAACCTCCATACTACTTTCCAAAGTGGTTGAACAAGTTTACACTCCCACCAACAATGCAGTAAGGTTCCCTTCTGTCCACATCCCCTCCAGCATCTGTTGTTATTAGAGCTCTCGATTATAGCCATTCTAACTGGGGTGAGGTAGTATCTCAATGTTGTTTTGATTTGCATTTCTTTTATGGCTAGAGAGGTTGAGCATTTCTTCATGTGTCTATTGGCCATCCTTCTTTCCTCTTCAGAGAAGTTTCTCTTTAAGTCTTTAGCCCACTTATTTATTGGGCAGTTGTTTCTTTGAAGATTTATTGTTGGAGTGTTTAATTTTTTGAGTTCCAGGTATATTTTATATATGAGACCTGTATTTCTGTTTTTTATTGTGTTCCATGAGTCAGTTCAAACTATTATCCTTGTTTCAGTCACTCTTTTCCAGAGTTTATGTATTGGAATCAGTAACAATATTTATAGCCTATCATTTGATGACACTGTGTTTTTGCCCAAGTTATAGTTGTAGCACACTCCCTTTTTAACATAGTCTAGGCCTTTAAAATTAATAATAACTGACGTTTTAAAAATGTTTTCTCTCGGGCTGGGAAGGTAGCTCAGTGGTAGAGCGCTTGCCTTGCATGCATGAGGCCCTGGGTTGGATTCCTCAGCATCACATAAGCAAAAAGAAAAAAGCCTGAAGTGGCACTGTGGCTCAAGTGGTAGAGTGCTAGCCTTGAGCTGAAGAGTTGAGGGACAGCGCCCAGACCCAGAGTTCAGGCCCCACAACCGGACCCCCCCAAAGAAAGTTTTCTCTTTTCCTCTTCCAAGTGCTTTATTATGTTAATCTTCACAATAATGCTCTGTTAAGTGCTTCCCTATGTCTGTTTTCCATAGGAGGAATCTCAGATATAGAAAGTAAAGTCAGTAAGTGGTTCATAGCTGAGAGACCATCCATGATTGTCCAGCAGACAAGCTTTTACCTATCCACATATCACTCCTCTTCACTGACTCTATAGCACCTAATTCCCCATATACTTTACAACAGAACCAAAAAAACCACTGGGTTAATAGGTATTAAATATTCACTATGTGTTGTGAGCTCTGTTACAAAGCCCCTAGGTGTATGATACTATATGATCCTCCCAAGAATTCTATTATCTAATTGTGACCATTAGCCCAGTTTATTCACAGGAAAGAAAGCAATGGCACAGAGTTTCAACATTACTAGCTGCAAGTCACAGGAGTAGAAAAGGGTCGCATTTGAGCTCAAAGGTTGAAGTAGATGCTGAGAGACAGGGAGTCAGGTCAGGAGTTTGCAAGATTGTTATCTAAACACTGGCTCTCAACTTGCCTCATAATTAAAAGTTTTCTTTTTCTTTTCTTTTCTTTCCTTTCATTTCTTTTCTCTCTCTCTCTCTCTGTGTGTGTTTGTGTGTGTGTGTGTGTGTGTGTGTGTGTGTGTGTGTGTGTGTGTGTTGGTTCTGGGGTTGAACTCTGGACCTAGGTGCTGTCCCTGAGCTTCTTTGGCTCAAGGCTAGCACTCTACCACTTGAGCCATAGTGCCACTTCCAGCATTTTCTGAGTAGTTTATTAGAGGTAAGAGTCTCATGGACTTTCCTGTTGTGGTTGGCTTTAAACTGCAATACTCAGATCTCAGCCACCTTAGTAGCTAGGATTACAGGTAGGAGCTACCAGTGTCCAACTTGAAGTTTATTTTGGAAGCATATTTCAATCCATGCTGAAGACCAGTTTTAATTTTATATTTTCCCACTAGAGTGATGCCTCTGTGAAGATATCATCTTTATTTAGCTTTTGTCTGTTTTTCTAACACCGAGAATGCTATGTTTATTGCCACAAGGTCAGTGGTTATAAATGCATAGTAATTATAAGCTTCTGTGGAGTGATTAAATATGTTTGGCCACATAGTGAAAAGGAGGTGGATTTTTTTTAATAAACTCATGTCTTTGGAAGTTATTCTACTTTTTAACATCTGCTTACTTCAACTACGTTAAAGAAAACATTTTCCTCTTCAAATATTAAAGCATTTCCACAAAAGACTCAAATTATAAAATAAAATGGAAAAATGGATGTGTTACCCCAAATTTAAAAGGATTCTTCAATGTTGGACTTGTCAGAGCTCTTAATATGCTGATCCATGTGCTGTCTCCAAAAACAGGTGAGCTTAGGATTTGGAGTTTTCCAAGCTTATTTTGCCCTAGAGTTCTTTTGTGGCTAGAAACTTGGGGCATGTGTTGTAAGGAAATAATTTATGTAAATTCTCTATAAAGGAGAGATATCTACAATAGGACCCTACCTAAATCAGTGTATTTGGGTAGTCCTTCATGATCCAAATATTTCTTAATATTTGTCAAAATTTCCATTTTTAATAAATTTTCAACAGTCTGACTTTTTTTTAATAGATTTATAAATTTACTGTATAATAAGAGCTTTGTTGATTTTCTCAGACAACAAGGAAATGTTGGGTGGTCCTACTCAAGAGTTATTTAGTTCATGTCAGTTAGAAACAATCGGTCTAAAGGATGTAGAAAGATGACTGAGGATGAAGAACAATTTAGCTTAGAGGCAGATGACTTGGTACCCACCTAAATTCTTCCCTATAGATATTTATCCCTGTCTGTACACAAACAACAAGCCAATTGGTTATATCCTTAATGTGGAATAGAATAGGTTCTCTCTCTCTCTCTCTCTCTCTCTCTCTCTCTCTTCTCTTCTCTTTCTGTCCTAGTTCTCAGGTTTTTGAACTTAGGGAATGGGCACTGTACCTGATTATATAAAATATTGGCATTGACATGTCAGTTGTTTAGATCAATTTTTCACTCCTTTAAAAACATCTAATAGTTGTTTTACAAACATGCCAGCTATTTAATTTGTGAAATTCTCATGGGAAATAATGGTTTGTGCTGTCTACACTATATATGAAACATTTAGGAATACTTTCAAGACTTTTACTTTGATAAATTTAGCAGATTAATCATCTTGAAAAGCACCTCTACAGAAGGTAAAACAAATATATTTTAAAATGCATAACCTTACAAGAAAGCAATGGAAATGCACACATGAGAGAGAGAACATTGAGAGAGAGATTGCTTTATAGCATCTGAAAGTTTCTGCAGAATAGAAAGAGGTTTTAATGACTGTGAAGGGGACTTGAGCTGAAGTAAAGGGCTCTTACTCATAGGAAATTGGAAATAGTGCCTGTATATAAAACGTAGATCCTCAAAAGGTAGCATTTATTGTTTTATTTCTAGAAGAATGTTGTATGAAGTTTTAAAAAATAAAACATCAAATTAACATTACAGATTATTTGCAGATACAAAATATAAATGCCTATGGGGAAGCAGATTAAGATGATATGTCTAGGGTATAGTGTTTAGCTTCTTTAGGTGTGTTCATTTGGTTTTGTTGTAGTACTTTTTGTATTTGTGAAATATTTTAAGATAAAAAGTCATGAGGAACAATGAGCTTAGGAAGTAGAATGTGGAGTTTTGTATAGAACTTCTAAAGGATGAGCAAATTATAGAAGAATTTACATTGAAGGATAATCAAATTTGGAACATACAAAACAATACTCTTCAAGCTTAAAGGCACAGATGCAATAAGATTATGAAGAAATATATGATATTACTAAGCACCAAAATTAAGCATAATGGTTATATTATAGAAGAGGGATAATGAAATGTTTTAAAAACATTGCAAATGAGAGTAGGAAGGTACCTTGAAGGATCACATTATTAGTAATATATTGTTTCTAAAATTGGATGGCAGCTCATGTGCATTCATTATGCTATCATCTATTATCTTTGTAACTTCTAAATATTATAAAATAAACTTTAAAGCTTTACAATAAAATATTCTGTTATAATATTTTGAAACTCTACAGAGTGACCTTTCTGCCCAGAATTGTGCCTTATTTTTTTCCTAGTGCACCATGTAGTTAACCAATAGTATTTTTGAGTACATATTATGCCCTAGGCCCTGTTCTAGACACTGGGAATAGACCAGTGATAGAAACAAGCAACCATATTCTGACACATATTAGATTTAGATGATATAAAGGAAATCTGGACTCTGTAGGAA
Source organism: Dipodomys spectabilis (assembly GCF_019054845.1). Lineage (NCBI taxonomy): Eukaryota > Metazoa > Chordata > Mammalia > Rodentia > Heteromyidae > Dipodomys > Dipodomys spectabilis. The sequence continues at coordinate 1,485,687 of NW_024870824.1, forward strand.
AATTGCTGGGATTTTCTCTTATTTGCTGTTAGTGATTTGATGGATAGACTGGCAGAGGGTGCTAGAAAGCTCTTTGAGTCTCATTTCTGAAAATGCTGCACATCCTCCAATAAACTTAGAAATCATGATCATATGATGAATCAACATCTGATAAGTACACCTATGACCACTGCATCATGCACTATCTGAATTGACTTATCAAATGGAGAACATTTGGATTGGAATTAAACTGGATATTATTATGATAACATTTCTCATTCAGGGGTTATCTAGATGAGAAAATTTTGAGATTATGAAGGTTTAAATGAACTTTCCTAGAGAACAGCTAGGAGTCTGCTGCTGCTGATGCGAAGTCACTAATCATCATACCCATCCTAAGTAGTGATTATGGTTTCATTGTATACAATATTGCTTAGCAGTTACACTCCTCTCTTTTAAAGAAGGAAAGGAGCAAAGGACCATGCCTTCTTTGCAGTACAGAATTAAATTACCTGCTTGCCCTGTTATGTGTTTTTACTTAATGAACTACCAAACACTTAATAGTTTAAGTTTAAAAATCTGTCAATTATAATTTGGGTAGAACTTTGTAAGACAATTCTTCTGCCTCATGAGCATTGATTTATTCATTCAATCAATGGATGCAATATTTGTTATACGCAGATGATGTTTGTTCATATCTAGAAAGTTCAAGAAGGTTCATTAACATGTCTTATATCTTAGTTGAGTTGGTTGAAGTCTGCTTTAACTGGACCCAGGGCTTTTCTATGTATCTCTCTACAGGATCTTTCCCCATGGTAGTCCAGGGCTCTGACAAATGTATCTCCTGAAGTATAAAATGGAAGTTCTCCACCTCTGAAGTCCTGGACTTGAGTGCCAGTTCAGTGTCAATCCAAATGTATTCCATCAGCCACAGTATTTTCAGAACCACTGAGATTCAAAGGATTTGGACACATGATCTCAGACATATACTGCAGAGAAGGACTCATAACTTTGTGGAAATACCTAATATTTTTTCCCACTGTTTGCTAGTAATCTACTAGCAAAGTTACTGGTACTCTTAGTTGTACATGAGCTCCATTCACTGCTGTAAGCACAATTAGATCAAATAATAGGTCAGCAGGGACCTGCAATATTAACCTGTCATGTGATTCATTGAACCAAAGGAAATCCAGTTATAATTCTGGGGAGGAAAACTAGTCTAACAGCTAGAATAACAACTCAGAAACTACAGTTACTTTAGGGCCAGAATATTATTCCTTTACTAATAGACTCCATTGCAGTTATGTTTACTACATATATGCTAGGTACAAGTTATTATTGGTGCTAAGAAAATACCTCTCTGTATGTCATTGAGAGAACATAGTAACAGGACGTAGGAGACTGTGGTGGTGGTGGTGGTGGTGGTAAGAGAGTCCTATTGACAGTAAAAGTTAGTTGTTAGTGGTGAAAATAGAATTTCAGTAGACAGGTTTAAGAGATTTCTAAGAAGTAAAAGCAAAGATCCTGGTGACACTTGTAAGTAGTAGAGTGGAAGAGGAAGGACTCAAAGGGGAGTTCTAGACTTTTTGCAAGTGGAATTCACTATCATTTCAACTTACTTTGTCACCCAACCTAGGGCATAAAATGTAGGTCATTACTTGCACTTATCTCTGCTTTTGAGAGTAAAGTTTCTATGTTCCCATGTGGCTTCTGTAAATGCTACCAGCAGTGAACCCAGAAATGTTCAATGACACTAAATATATTTTTCAAAGTACTTTTCAATTCTCCAATAAAGGAAAAAGGAAAGGGGTATTTCTGACTCTTTGACTATCAGGATATTTAGTTGAAACAAGTAACTTCACCTTTCCTCTTGTGAGTATTGCAGTGTGTCTTTGAAAAATAGCTAATATGGTCATGAAAATAAAGTTGAGAGACTCACCTCTGACAGAGATTGCCTTTATACTCAGATTGTCACAGGAATAGTTCAGAATATCTATTTTACCTGCCATGTAATGCAGTTCCATTTATGTCTTTCTCATATGGGATGTTGAGAGGTCACAGCTCCAACTTTGTTTCACCATGATCAATCTCAATTAATCACTGTATCAAACAAACCAACTTCTAGAAGAAAAGCTAAGTAAGAATGATTTTCTAGGTGATCTCATGCAACTTCTCAGATTATAGTTTATTACTCCAGCTGAGTGGGGAAAGTGTGTATGGATCAGAATAAACAGTAAACAACTCCAGCAGATGCATTTTCTGTGTATTACTAATATAAATAAGTCTCATCTCTGTGATAATGCCCAAGAGAACTATTCACATGACCCTCAGAGTGTGTAATGAAGAAGTTTTGTTTCTTGAACACCCACAAGCCAATCTCCTGAGAGTACTAACTACTTCTTTCCCATCTGTATCAAGGGTTTATTGCATCTATAGTAGGACTCAAGCCATTAGAACTTACCATGTGACAGCCTTTCATCTTCAGATCAGTGGTGTATATCACACATAATATGTTTTTTGCTTTAATTTCTTTATGCATTTTTCATTAGAACCCTGACTCATACCCTGCCTAGCTCTTTTCCTTCCTTCCTTCCTTCCTTCCTTCCTTCCTTCCTTCCTTCCTTCCTTCCTTCCTTCCTTCCTTCCTTCCTCTCTCTCTCTTTCTTTCTTTCTTTCTTTTTTCTTTCTCTCTTTCTCCCTTTCTTTCTTTCTTATCAGTTGTGGGGCTTGAATCTTGGGCCTGGGCGTTGTCCCTGAGCTCTTCAGCTCAAGGCTAGTCCTCTACCACTTGAGCCACAGTGCCACTTCCAGTTTTCTGGTGGTTTGTTGGAGATAAGAATCTCATGGACTTTCTTGCCCGGGCTGGATTGAACCGTGATCCTCAGATCTCAGCCTCCTGAGTAGCTAGCATTACAGGCATCAGCTCTTCATTCTTTCTTCAAGGGACATTAATCATTTTCCTATACATACTGTAAGGCTCTATCCCAAAACATGGCTAGAATATTTTTATCCAAGCACATTTTGCCTCAGTCTATTCCATACCTTTTATTTTTATTGTCTTTGGTTGTACAAAGGGTTATAATTCACCATGCCAATACAATGCATCTTGATCAATACCACTCGTTTAATCATTCTTTCCAATCCTTCCCAGTCCCATTCATCCCCTCAATTTTTCTAACAGGCTATGCATTGAATATCATGGCTGCATTCTCCCCTGCCACCTCCCTTTGCCGTCCCCCAGATTCTTAGTATTTAATTTTTTTGGACTGTGAATTAGTTGTTCTAAGGAGTTACACCAGTTGAATTCATCCTTGCTGTACATATTCACTCCAGAAATTCTTGTCAGCAAACTTTATCTACCCAGTTCAGCTCAGGACAGCATTTACTCAACCCTCCCAAACACTGTGAGTTGTCCTGCTATGATTTGGTAGTCAGTCTTGATCCTTCACTTTGGAGTCTATCCCCCTTTTCTTACAGGATCACCTTTGAAAGCCTGATGGGAAGCATACAAGATGACACTTTCTATTTCTGAATGCTTATCACTAGACACATGAGAGCACCAAGTTACCACTTCTATCAAGAAAAAGCCTCGGAAAACAAAGTCTTTACTTGAGCTGAGGAACCATGCCAATAACTACCACATCCTTTATATTTTTATTATATATGAAGTATCCAAAAATATTTGGAAGGTTAATGTCTAGGTATCTTACATTGAGCTAGATGGTGACAGAAGTTTTTGTATACTGAACGTCACTCTCCTCATTCCATCCAAACTCTTCTACCTTTTCAACATATCAAACCCTTAGGCATTTGGACAAAAAGCAGGAAATTAAATATAGGAGATGCATACCACAGTTTATCTTCAGTGGCTGTTTTCTTCATTGTGAGTTGAATGAGATATGTTCCTATTTTTCTGAAAGGACTCATAAAACTCTTAATGGAATGAGTTCTATTTTGGAAAATAAACAAAAATTGAAGTGTGTGTGTGTGTGTGTGTGTGTGTGTGTGTGTGTTGATGCTGCATTCTACTGATCCAAAGAAAACAATGAGTTGCATATTTTCCAATACTATTATGTGACCTAACTACACCATTGTAATCTGTATCCAGATGTAAGACACATGAAATATCTGTGCTCTCTGGTGTCCCTTATGGGCTGACTTCACTTGCTATGAAATTGAGAGAGAACAACTCAAAAAATATAATGGGAAAAATCCCAAATGCATCTGTAATCAGTTACAAATTATAGGATTACTCTGTTTGTACCAGAAAGACTGATTGCATCTTTTAGGAATTGGGAGAGCCTTTTGCTGTTACTACAAATCTCACTGTGATAAATAGTATCTCTTCTACTAGTGGATCAAGATTTAGAGGTTAAGAACTGAGACCTAAGTTTACAGGCTTCATCAACTGCCTTTTGGCAAAAATAAGAGGTTGAGTATCTAGCAACAAGGAGTGAAACCTCACCTCTTGTCTGTAATGACCTTTCTGCACTCTCAGAATGAGATAATTTGTAGAAACAGACAGAGACTGCTCCAAGTAGATCTGGGACAGCAATAGAAGAACAAAGGACACACAACACAGTGAAAAGAACTCTAACTTGGCATTGGACTCTTTAGATCATTATTATGAGCTTTTTGACGCAATGCTTTTTTTTTCTGTTCTTTTTCTTGTCAAAGTGATGTACAGAGGGGTTACAGTTACATAAAAAAGGTAATAAGTGGGGCTGGGAAGTTGTCTCAGTGGTAGAGCAATTGCCTTGCATGTCTGAGGCCCTGGGTTCAATTCCTCAGCACCACATAAGCAAAAAGAAAAAAGCTGTAAGTGTCGCTGTGACTCAAGTGGTAGAGCGCTAGCCTTGAGCTGAAGAGCTGAGGGACAGCGCCCAGGCCCAGAGTCCAGGCTCCACAACCGGGACCCCCCCCAAAAAAAAGATAATAAGTACATTTCTTGTCAAACTTGTTACCCCTTCCCTCATTTTCTCCTACTTTCCCTCCCCCCTCTCCTTCCCACCCCCAAGTTGTACACATCATTTCCAATGTATTGTCTAGTGTATATCTCTGTTGAATTGGTTCTTTGTCTCACTATTCTGTTGTTTCCCTTCCTTCCTTAATTCAAATGAGCATATATACAATACCAGAATACCAAAATTAAATACAGTGACAACAGAGGAAGAATACACAAAAGATACCAAAAAATCACATAGTACATTAAAGACAACAACAACAATTCATATATACATATATATATGAATTCTATGCCTCCATCAGAAAGAGTGTCACTGCCCCATTTGTCAGGAAATGCAAAGACTTGGAAAAAATTTCTTGATCGATTCATCTTTTCCTAGCACTCCTTGAAACCCTTTGTTATTGAGGTACAAAAGAGCTTAAGTACCATGACAGCATGATCTTCTGGACAACAGAAGGGCTTCCACTACTGTCTTAGTCTACTAGTTCTTTGTCTACTAGTTCTTTTAGTTGGCCTCAATGACTACTGCATTAACTACTGAATTAGGGGTTGAATAGGAATATGATGCAGGAATGTGGTCCCTGCCAGAGCCTCCAGTGACAAGGTCCATATCTTCTGTATTCTTCTTGCTGTAATTGGGGTCTCTTAGTTCATTGGCTCTTACAGCCTTGAGTAAACTACAGAATAACTATACATTTCTGGTTGAACTATATATTATGCTTAAGATTTTCTGTGCCTTAATACACTCATTTTTCCTTCTACTGGATGACACCCACCCTGTCATAAAGCTAGGACACAGTGGCTTCCTTTTTCCATAGTTTCAGCCCCATAGGAAGTTGAACAAAACCTTTTATGTTTAACATAAACTCAAACTACCTTGGAGTTTTATTATTTACTTATTTGTATTTTACTTTAAATTATATTTTGGTGCCATTACTGGAACTTGAACTCAGAACCTGGACTTTTCTGTCCTTTAGTTTGTTTACTTAATGCTGGAACTCTACAACTTGAGCCACAGCTTCATTTCATCTTTTTGGTAGTTAATTGGAGATGGGAATCTTTCTGAGCGGCTAGGATAACAGATGTCAGCCATTCCGTTGGCATCTGGAAGACCTTGGAAATTTAGATGAATGACATTACTCATTGCCTTTATTGATCTTCAGAATTTAATGTGGTTAGTACCAATATTCACTTTTTCAGACTTCCTTTCTTCAACAAGATACAAGATAGGAAATTACCTGTATAGCTTTCATAGATGCTCTGAAAAACAAAAGGCTGGCATTTACTTTCTGCCTTTGCTCTTTTTTCTTCTTCTTGATTGGAATGAATATATAATATCAGAAGATAGTCATCTTACAATAAGAAAGACACACACTGAGAAAGCATCAGGAAGCTAGTAAGAGATTGGATCAATACTTCTTTGAACTTTCTAATTTTAGACATTTTTTTTTGGGGGGGGGGTCCGGTCGTGGGGCCTGAACTCTGGGCCTGAGCGCTGTCCCTCAGCTCTTCAGTTCAAGGCTAGCACTTTACCACTTGAGCCACAGAGCCACTTCCGGCTTCTTTTTCCTGCTTATGTGGTGATGAGGAATTGAACCCAGGGCCTCATACATGCAAGGCAAGCGCTCTACCACTGAGCCACCTTCCCAGCCCTAGACTTATTTTATGAAAAGAGGAAAAGCCCTGTTTATTCAAGCCATTGTGATTAGACTATTTATACACACAAGAAAAAATTAAAAATTAGTTTAGGAGCCATATTTATCTTAGTCAGACTCTAAAATATGTGGCCTCTCAATTCCCAGTCCCTAGAATAGGGGTTTTAAACTGTTTGTTTGTTTGTTTGTTTGTTTATTTATCTTTAACTGGTTTACAAAGGAGTTACCATCCAACAATAGAATAGTGAGGGTTGTTTTGGCGGGGGGCATCCACACTTTAGAAAACTACTCTTTAATCATTGTAGCAAAGTGCACTTCCCTGTATTCTTCAATATTCCTTTAAAAAGACCTAGCCTCTTTACACATGGAATATGTTAGAAACATAGAATATGTTAGAAACAATAATAAGAAAGAAAAACCATTTGATGGTGCTGGCAAAATTGGTTAACTTCTTGTAGAAAACTAAAGCTAGATCCTTATATATCACCCTGCACCAGAATCAACTCCAAATGGATCAAAGACCTAGGAGTCAAAGCGGACACTCTGAAAATGTTACAGGATGGAATAGGAGAAACCCTAGGTCTCCTTGGTACAGGCCAAAATTTTCTTAATAGAGACCCAGAAACACAACAAATCAAAGAAAGGTTGGACAAATGGGATTGCATGAAATTGCAGAGCTTCTGCATGGCAAAGGGCATAGCTAGCAAGATCAATAGGAAGCCCACAGATTGGGAGAAGATCTTCACTAGCCATACAACGGACAAGGGTCTCATATCTAAAATACACCTGGAACTCAAAAAATTAAATATCCAACAACAAATCTTCAAAGAAACAACTGCCCAATAAATAAGTGGGCTAAAGACTTAAAGAGAAACTTCTCTGAAGTGGAAAGAAGGATGGCCAATAGACACATGAAGAAATGCTCAACATCCCTAGCCATAAAAGAAATGCAAATCAAAACAACATTGAGATACCACCCCACCCCAGTTAGAATGGCAAAAATCAAGAACTCTAATAACAACAGATGTTGGAGGGGATGTGGACAGAAGGGAACCTTACTTTATTGTTGATGGGAGTGTAAACTTGTTCAACCACTTTGGAAAGCAGTATGGAGATTCCTCAAAAGACTCCACATAGAGGTCCCCTATGACCCAGCAATCCCACTTTTGGGCATTTACCCAAATGTTTACAAACAAGACCACACTAAAGCTACCAGCACGACTATGTTTATTGCAGCATTATTTACTATAGCTAAGATATGGAACCAACCCAGATGCCTCTCAGTAGATGAATGGATCAAGAAAATGTGGTATATATACACAATGGAATTCTATGCTTCCATCAGAAAGAATGAAAGACTTGGAAATGAAAGAAATGGAAAGACTTGGAAAAAATTATATTAAGTGAAGTAAGCCAGGCCCAAAGAAACATAGGTCCTATGGTTTCCCTTATTTGCAATATCTAGTATATGTCTGAGTCAAGCAGAAAAGGTCAGATAAGGTGATGTTAGGGAAATGAACCCTAAGATATGTATTCAAATGTTTTTTCTTTCATGCGATTGTTTCTAACGCATTTATAAGATTGTTTGTTGCTTTGTATGTCCCTCCCCCACAGTATAACCCCTGCTTTCACTGTATTTGATGTCGGTCTAATTTGTGGAGGGGAAGGGAAAAAACAAATCGTTTAAATAGGGATACAGGTAGACCCATTGCAACAATGAGATGTACAAGTCGTTACGTAGAAAACGAACTTTACAACTTTCGTGCGGGAGGTGGGGGGGGGTGAGGGGTGGGGGCGGGGGCGGATTGGGTGAGGGGTGGGGAGGGGGGGGCGGATTGGGTGGGGGGGACAGGGGGAGGATGGGAAGGGATGGGAAGGGGAAACAAAGGAGGAGGCTACAATGTTCGATAAGCAATGTACTCATTATCTTGCCCATGTAATTGTAACCCCTCTGTACAGTATTTTCACAATTAAAAAAATCCAAAAAAATAAAATAAAATAAATAAGGATACAGGTGGAACCATTGCAACGATGAGATGTACAAGATTTTATGTCAAAAAAAGAACTTTACAATTTTGGCGGGGGTGGGGGGTGGCAAGGGGAAACAAAGGAGGAGGCAACGATGCTTGATAAGAAATGTACTCATTACCTTGCTCATGTAATTGTAACCCCTCTGATTGGTATTTTTATAATAAATAACCTTATTATTATAAAAAAATATACTGCTTCTTTGGAAACATTTTCATATTCCGTAAGGAATAGATAACAACTATCATATGTTTTCTTAACAATGGAGCTAATTACTCTGATCCAAAAGGACCATCAAACTTTCCTAATCTCTCCCAAATCAAGAGTCTTGAGGTAGACACATAAAAAAACATTGAAGTCAGGATTCTACAGATCTTTCTATTTATCTGCCTCCTGGATTGATTTAATTTATAATCCAAATAGGTTGAGAATCCAGGATCCTTTCTGTTTCCCTCTCAAGGTAGCAAAAGTTAATAAGGAGGCAGACAGTTGCCTTCCTCCTGTTTAGAAATAGAGGAAATGTATTATTTTCCTGGTGCATATGTAAAAAGATTCCATTTTTATTTGCATCTCCCTCTGAGTTTTGTGTGGGAAGCCTGTGGTGCAATGTTATTCTGGCTGTTGGTCTGGTTATTGAAATAAAGTACTCCTGTCCTGACCCACATGCCTTATATCTCTGCAGTATTCAAATATAAAAAGTATATAGCTGTGCAAATGGCTTAACTTTTCCCCATTCTCAACAAAGAAACAATATCTTTATCTTCTCTGTTCTGGGGTCTACTTTATAACCTTTTGTTCTTTGGTTCTTAAATTTCAAGCTTACTTAAAATTCCAAGTCCTACTTGCTCTAAATAACTTGACTCTTCTGTACTTATGGATGAAATGAACTTTATGAACTTAACTTGGAAGTCAAACTGCGAACCTTTACTTTTTTGTCTGTTGTGTTCTTTTTTCATTCTTAAGAAGGTCTTTGAAGAAGTAACTTTCCAGTAATAAAGACAAATATTTGGCATAAGAATTCAAAATATTAGCCTGCTACAATATTTTGTATTAGTTAACATCGTATTGTCATGTTATATGCATTATAAAATTTAACTAATTGTTAGGTTTCTTCAAGACCACAGTAGTAATAATTCTGTTGAGACATTTGTTCATCTTGCATAGGACCAATTTTCTCTGCCTCTTCTCTGCATGGACATGGCATTTTGCATCTTGAAGTAGTCTAGCATATTTCTATCAATCTGCTTATATTCTTTTCTTTTTTACTTCAGATTTGGTGGGGCCAATTATGGTCAAATTCTTTGACTACTTTCCCATTGAGATCTATTTTTCTTGCCTCTGACTCTGTGACTACTTTGACAGATAAAATGCCACAAAAAATGATACCATACTATTTCTGCTTCTACTGAACACCTCAGAAAACACTTATTGTGTAGTCCTGAGCCACCATGTAAGTTGCCCAATTATCCTTCAGAAAAGACAAGGAGCCTGGACAAACCTCACTCTAACTCTCTTTTTATAGCTATTTAAATGAAGTCTTCTTGAACCATCCAGACCAGGCTATCCTTTAGTTGAATGCCCCTGAGTGAGTGGATATTACATGAAGTAGAAAAATTGTTTGCCTAAGTCCAGTCTGAATTCCTGATTCCCAGTACTATCATATATAATCAAATTGACTGTTGTTTTAAGCCACTAATTTTGGGGGGAGTTTATTACACAATTGATAAAGTTCCCAAGATCATTGCTATCCTTCTTGTCATTACTATATATTTTGTCCCCTTTTTTCTATGACAACTTCATAGCTGCTCTACCCTCAATTTCACCATAATACTTTCTATCATAAAATGATGACCCAAGGAATTCTATGGAAAGTTGGTTGCCAAACAATTGTTTAATAGCCAAGAATGTGAATTGTAATCATTTTATTTTGGTATCTTTTGGATCCAGTTCTGGACTTACTTAGCAAGACAATGTGTTCAACCAGAAGTATTTTTTTTGAAAGCCCTAATTAACATTACCATTACATATGGGGATGGAAGTATAGGTACTGCATCCTGGGGGTTTGGATTTCTTCTTTATTTATAATTTGTCAGGACTTATAAAAACATAATTTTGATTAATGCAAAGAAACAAATACAGCATCCAATGCTGCATTCAGTGCCCAAAAGCTTAGAAAAAAGTCAGATTTAAAGAATATTCAAGGCAGAGTCAATATTGAGTTTCTATGCTTTTCTGGAGGATTTAGAGAAGGGAGGTAAGGAGAGATGAAGAGGTGGTAATGTTTGCTCAATGATGTCATTTTAATTTTTTGGAATCTCTCTACCAAAGTTCTTTTGCCTCAGTTGAACCTTCCCATGTGACATGGTGCATAAATCTGATTCACTAGTGTCTTCCAGCCTGGGAGGAACCAAATTCTAATTATCATCGTGAAACAAAATTCACATGTGCATAATGTACTGATATAAATATTTTGTACAAAAATAGAATGCACTAGTTTTTAATGTAAATAATAAATATAAGTAATTTATAATAAAAATGATAAATAAGACTTAGATTCAGTAACATTCTAAGAATAATGGAGAAACAGGTGCTTGTACCCAGAGAGAATTACTATGGTTGTACTATGGTTGTCACATTCACAAATTATTCAGGTGTAGTATATTGGCAATTCAAATACCACAGGTATTGCTGCCATGGGTAAGGTAATTTTTTGGGGAATGATGACTAGCTATTGACAATTTATTTAAAAAATCAAAGAAAAATTGTCCTTTATATAGTTGTTGCAGTATGATTCCCATGATTCCATTAAATGTATTGTGCATTTAGCCATTAAAGCATACATTTTCAGGAAAGTTCACTAGGATATTCAAGTCTTGGAGGTATGAAATAATTCTCTCCCATGTAGATTGTTCAACACATGCACATTTAGCAATTCTGCTTCTTCCATCATTATGATGACAAAAATTCCTTTCATAATTATGATTAAACTCCTCAGGATAAGATTGCTAGATTAAACCTAGGATGTCTATTTGAAGAATTTCAAACAACTAACTTTCCAGTATAACTATGTCCTATACCATACTTGATACATAAATTTACCTAAAAATATTTTCTTCTCTGAAATTCATATTAAATTGGTAAACCTATGTTTCATTCGCTAAATCTGGCAATCATATCATAGACACTAATCTCTTAAGAACTACTGCTTGTCAGATTTTTCTCAAGAATACAAACCAACCTGCCAACATCTGGAATTATAACCTCAGGGAACATATGAGCACCTTGTAAAAAGAAAGCAGACAACAGTGTATGAAATTCAACTTTCCCTTTGTGTCATTTTCTGTTAGGAACATGCTGAAATTCTCTAACATCAGAAATTCTGTTCTTTGGATCAGTCCAAAGTTGCCTACAATATTTCATTTACTTGTCATTGAATCATTTCTCTATCCTAATTTTACTTTTATGGATGTCATGCAGGAAACCAAAGCCAAATTTAGCTCATAAGAAATTTTTCTTTATGAAGGGAAAGGATCATTTATTGATTTTTATGTTGGTATATTTAGTCTTGGAAGATAGTGATGATAGAGAAATAGTGTGATACTACATTACATCTCTTGCTACCTTCCGATTACCAAAAATAGACTTGTATGATATGGGAGGGCAGAGAAAGAGAAATAAAGAAGGATTTCTATTACTATTTCTCCTACAAAGCTGGAAGATTTCCTGAGAAAACCTGATTCTTTCTTTACATCTCCTAAAGTTGGAACATATTACCTTCTAAGGGCAGACATTCCATTGTTCTTGAATGTGATTGAAAGAAATAAAAACATCACAGTATATTTTATATTAAATGATGTTATTCCATACCTGAGTCATAAATAGTAAATTATTTTTATATGATCTAAAGAGATCTTGGAACAAATTTGTTTATTTTTATAGATGAAGAAAATAGTAAGATCAGAGTTGATAGCTTCTTTTCATAATATATTGGAGCTAAAAGGCCAGATTCCTGAAAAATGATTCTAGATTTTCTTACATTTTGTGTATTCACAGAATGATCTTATGAGGTTCTTTAGGGGGAAAAGTTTCTTTAAAAAATTTTTTATTGTAAAGATGCTGTACAGAGGGGCTATAGTTACATGAGTAAGGTAGAGTGCATTTCTTGTTGAGCATTGTTATCCCCTCCTGTGTTTTTCTCCCATTATCCCTTTCCTCTCCACCTCCTTCACTCCTTCCACCACCCCATAGTTGTAAAGTTCATTTTCAACATAGTGTCTTGTGGGTATCATTTTGGCAATGGGTCATCCTGTGTCCCTGTTTCAATGTTTTGTTATTCCTTTTCCCTTCCCCAAATTAGACATATGTATATACAAGATGCAGGGTACCAAAATCAAGTACAGTGACAACAGGGAATATACCATAAGGGGAAGAACATACAAAGGAAACAAAAAAATCATATAGTACATTAAAAAAACAACTACAAAGAAAGATCTCTTGTGTCCATATCTTGGGGTTCATTTTGCTTAGCATATGTACATATGGTTATATGTACATAGATTTTAAGCTTTTCTGCTCATCTGATAAGATTAGCCTAGACATATACTAATTATTGCATTATAAGGAAAACCATGGGACCTATATTTCTTTGGGTCTGGCTTAATACAATTTTTTTCCGTTTTTGCATTTCCTAACAAAAGGGGCAATGTCATTCTTTCTCATAGAAGCATAGAATTCCATTATATATATATATATATATATATATATATATGTGTGTGTGTGTGTGTATATATATATATTTATATACATATATGTATAGATCACATTTTCTTGATCCATTCATCTACCGAGGGGCATCTGGGTTGGTTCCATATCTTAGCAATGGTGAAAAATGCTGCGATAAACATAATTGTGCTGGTAGCTTTAGTATGGTCTTGTTTGTGATCATTTGAGGAAGTGCTTAGAAGTGAGACTGCTGGGTTGTAGAGGAGGTCAATGTGTAGTCTTTTGAGGAACCTCCATACTGCTTTCCAGAGTAGTTGAACAAGTTCACACTCCCAACAACAGTGTAGTACTGCTTCCTTTTGGCCACATCCCCTCCAGCAACTGTTATTAGATCTTTTGATTATAGTCATTCTAACTGAAGTTAGAATGGAAGTGGTGAAGTAGACTCTCTTTTTGATTTACATTTCTTCTGAATTAGAAGGATCAACATCTTGAAAATGGTAATACTGCCAAAGGCTATCTACAAATTCAATGCAATACCAATCAGTACCCCAACCTCATTCTTCAATGAAATAGAAGAAGCAATCCAAAAATTCATATAGAACAATAAAAGTCCCTGAATAGCAAAAACAATCCTTAGCAAAAAGAACAGTGTTGGAGGAATATCAATACCAAACTTCAAACTCTACTAAAAAGCCATAGTAATAAAAATAGTTTGGTACGGGCACAAGAAAGACCTGAGGACCAATGAAATAGAACTGAAGACTCAGAAATGAACCCACAGACCTAGAGCCACCTAAATTTTGATAAGGGAGCCAACAAATAGAATGGAAGAAAGACAGCCTCTTCAGTAAATGGTGCTGGCAAAATTGGTTAAACACCTGTAGATTCTTATATATCACTCTGCACCAGAATCAACTCCAAATGGATCAAAGACCTCCAAGTAAAAGCATACACCCTGAAACGTGACAGGAAGCAATTGGAGAAACTCTAGGGCTTCTTGGCACAGTCCGAAGTTTTCTTAATAAAGACCCAGAAACACAACAAATCAAATAAAGTTTTGACAAATGGGATTGCATAAAACGCACAGTTTCGACATGGCGAAGGACATAGCTAGTAAGATCAATAGAAAGCTCACGGATTGGGAGAAGATCTTCACTGGCTATACAACAGACAAGGGACTCATACATAAAAATACTTAGACCTCAAAAAATTAAATCCTCCAAAAACAAATCCTCAAAAAAACAACTGCCCCATTAATAAGTGGGCTAAAGACTTAAAGAGAGGGCTGGGAAGGTGGCTCAGTGGTAGAGTGCTTGCCTTGCATGCATGAGGCCCTGGGTTCGATTCCTCAGCACCACATAAGCAAAAAGAAAAAAGCTGGAAGTGACATTGTGGCTCAAGTGGTAGAGCACTAGCCATGAGCTGAAGAGCTGAGGGACAGCGCCCAGGCCCAGAGTTCAGGCCCACGACCTGACCGCCCCCCCCCAAAAAAAAGACTTAAAGAGAGACTTGTCTGAAGAAGAAATACGAATGGTCAATAGACACATGAGGAAAAAGTTTCTTTAGTCAAATAAAATTGGAAGATCTTGTATCCCAATCTTCTCTACTCTGAGTCATGACGTATATTATCCTATTAAATTTTGGGAGAAGTCCAACAGTAAGCAAATTTATTTCACTGTGATTAACGCAGTACTTCCCAACATAGTTTATCATGGAGCTCTGCCAATATGGTGTTCTGGAATTTTAAAAAATAATATTTCATCTTGCCCCAGAAGACAGACTAAAAATATGCAAAATGACAGCAGCCTTGGCAAGCATAGGCCAATGACTCTGGGAAGCGGACTCTTCCCTGTATGTTCTCAAGTACTGGCTTGAGATCAGCTGCATAGAATTCAGTGAAGAGGGGAAATACAACTCATCAATTCTGTGGCTCCACAATGGCTGACAGAGTAGACTCTTGCCGACCTGCAGTCCACCTCTGCCGGTCTGCAGCCTTCCATACTGCTCCTTTGCTGCTCCTCTAAAGGCCTGCTTCCTGGACTACCATGGCACCCCTCCTCCCGAGAGCTGACTGAGGCCTGATTTTGTTGAGCCTTCTGGCATTCCTGAGTGTATAATGAAATTGCACTCTGAGACAAAATAGGAGAGGATGATGGGGGATGAAATTATGAAAATATTGATGACTAATGCAGGATTTGTCATAGAAGCAGAGGGAAAAAAACATACTCACTTAAGAAGTAAAGGATTTCTTTTTTTTTAATTTTATTTTTGTGAACATACTGTACAGAGGGATTACAATTTCATGGGCAGGATAATGCGTACATTTTTTATCAAGCATTTCAGCCTCCTCCTTTGTTTACCCTTCACATCCCTTCCCAGCCTCCCCCCACCCTCCTACCCAATCCTCCTCCCTCCCCCCCCAACGTTGTAAAGCTCGTTTTCGACATGACAACTTGTACTTCTCATTGTTGCAACAGGTCCACTTGTATCCTTAAACGACTTGTTTTTCCCCATCTCCTTCACAAGTTATACTGACATCAAATATAGTGAAAGCAGGGGTTATACTGTGGGGGAGGGACATACAAAGCAACAAGGATTTCTTTAGTCAAATGGCAGAGGAGCTCAACTTTGAAGACTATGTCCCTGATGAGCTCTGGTCTCCAGTATATTCTAGTTATTTCAATGGGAAACAAAGATGACAATTCCTTGGAGATTACTTCTCAGACAGTGATGCAAGTGAAAGAATGGAAATGAACTATATAACTTGGGGGGTAAGGGGCATCAGGAGGGCAAACACTGGGAGAAATTAGGGAAGGGTAACACTTTTGAAAAGAAATGTCCTCAATGTCTGACTTACATAATTGTAAATCCCTCTGTACCTCACCTTTACAATCAAAAGAATCATCTGATTCTCAGAATGAGAGTGAATTTCAGTCCACACCTAGAATGATAAAGCAGAAACGGGACAGGTAGTTCCAACCAGGAATTCCTGTATCATTTACAATGTGGAAGGAGGTAATGAAGTGTACACACATCTCACAACCAAAGCACAAAGGTTTCTGTGTTGAAACACCAAGTATTTCTCCCAGTCTATCTACAGTTGTGCCTTCAGAAAAGCTGGGCTTGTCCCAAGGACATTTGAAAGGGAAGAGGTTTTTCTGCTTCTCTTTCTGAACATGAGACACAGCCATTCAGTCTCATGGCCTTGGTCCTAAGGCATAGATTGAAGTCATCCATCATCCATCATCCCTCCCAACCCAGTCATTTATCCATCTCCTCATATCCTCCTTCCTCCTTCCTTGTGTCTAAAAACATTACATGAAGTTGGACACATGACTCATGCATACAGTCCTAGCTACTGAGGAGGCAGAAATTGGCAGGATCACAGTTCAGGGCCAGGCTGAATAAAACTGTTAGCATGACTCCATCTCAAACAGTAAGCTGAATATGGTGGCATGCATCTCTGAGTGTAGCTCCATGGATTCCTGAAGGTTCAAAGGATCCTGGTCCCACCTGAACTAGGGCAAACCAGGAGGGGATATGATAGATTTACCTTAGAGGAGAGTAGGGAGTAAATTACGAAGTCAGTCTAGGTAGAAAGTTCAAGAGACTCTTATCTAAAATGAACCACCAAAAAGCCAGAAGTGGTAGCCTTGAGTAAGTATAAAGTCTAGGAACAGTGCCCATGCCCTGGGTTCAAGCCCCAGGATCAACAAACAGATGCACACACACACACTATGACATAACTAACCTCACATCTAAGTATATAAGAATTAAATTGTTAGAAAAAATACTTTATCTCAATGAAAAATGTTAGTAGATTAAAATAAGTAAGAATATAAAATTTGTATTCGCTATACAGTGGATAACAGGTAATCTGTAGTAGATGCAATATCAATATACAACATTATTGATCTCAAATAAATTTTCTCTGTTTACAAAGAAAATTCTACCAAAAGATTTTAAATTTTAGTACATATTTGCTGCTTATAATCCAATAAAACTGGAAATTCACAATAAATAGCTGAACCAAAAAAAAAATCAGTGAAGAGCTTATGAACAGGCAGTTTAAGCCTAAAAATGAAGATTTTTCTAAATACATATAGACTCATAAATCTATTTGTAAACTTCTAGACAACTGGAATACTTCTTTTCTAGAGTTTAGCCAGGAAGAGTCTTAAAGTTACCTAATATTATATCAACATGTGTTAAGGGAATCTAGGATTGGTACTGCTCAGATTTTTGTTTTTTATGATACTAGCCTTTGAGAAACTTATGGAGACACATTATTACAATAGGGAAAAACAAAACATATCTAAACTCGTTTGTAGTTTTTATGATGTAAAGGACATAAGCATCTATATTGTTACAAAAACAATTCATGGAATCTAGGATTTATGTGGCACATTTGACTTTGTATTTATGAATTGTACATTATTATGGGTTGAATTGTGCTCCTTAAAAACTCCTATATTGAATTCTTAATCCTCAGTACCTCATCCTTGCAGATATAAATATGTAAGATAAGGTCATTTAACCAAATATGACTGCCATCATGTATAGGGGAAACTTGAGCACAGACAGGTACACAGGAAAAGATGAAGGCAGGGACTGAGGTGATGCTTCTTCAAGCTGAGCCAATCACCACATTTCTCTTATCATCTTTATATCCAAACTCTACAGATATCTTGATCTTGGGCTTCTAGCCTCTGGAAACTGAGACAATACATTTCTGTTGTTTAAGACATCCAGTTTATGATGCTTTATTTTGCCAGTCCTAGCAGTATAATACACATAGCCAGTTACTTTAAGTCATGGGATTCTCTTCCTATTTCTGTATGTTCACCAGACTCAAAGTTTCTTTTTTTGCCAGTTTTTTTTTTTATTTTGCCAGTCCTGGGCTTGAACTCAGGGCCTGGGCACTGTCCCTGAGTTTCTTTTGCTCAAAGGCTATCACTCTACCACTTGAGCTACAGTAACACTTCCAGCCTTTGATGTTTAGAGGGTACTGGGAAATCGAATCCAGGGCTTCATGCATGCTAAGCAAGCACTCTACCACTAAGCCACGTTCCCAGCCCCCCAACCTCTGATACCTTTAAACCTACTACTTCTACATCCTTTCACAGCAACCATCTGTGGATAAGCAGCCAGTAAAATTTCTGGTGATGATAGTCAACTGTGCTCTCTACCCTTCCTTCTCTAGAGTCCTTTGGTGATATTATTAAAGTATGCATGGTTTTTCAGGATTATTATTATAATTACTTACCATTATAACAATACTAGCAATGGAGAAACTCTATTGATATCTGCAAGGGAGAGCTTATGGTTCAGTTTGCTCCTGTGTTTTTTTTTTTTTTTTTTTTTTTTTTAATTTAATTTTATTTTATTTGAGAACATACTGTACAGAGGGGTTACAATTACATGGGCAGGATAATGCATACATTTCTTACCAAGCATTGCAGCCTCCTCCTTTGTTTACCCTTCACCTCCCTTCCCAGCCTCCCCCCTCCCTCCCACCCAATCACACCCCCCCTCCCCCCCCCCCCCCCGACATTGTAAAGCTGGTTTTGACATGACATTTTGTACTTTTCATTGTTGCAACAGGTCCACCTGAATCCTTAAACGACTTGTTTGTCCCCGTCTCCTCCACATGTTATACTGACATCAAATATAGTGAAAGCGGGGGTTACACTGTGGGGGAGGGACATACAAAGCAACAAAGAGATAATATTATAAATGCGTTAGAAACACATGCATGAAAGAAACACAAACATTAAAATACATATTTGAGGTTTCGTTTTCCTAACATCACATTATTTGACTTTTTCCGCTTGACTCATACCTATACTAGATATTGCAAATAAGGGAAACCATGGGACCTATGTTTCTTTGGGCCTGGCTTACTTCACTTAATATAATTTTTTCCAAGCCTTTCCATTTCCTAACAAATGGGGAAATGTCATTCTTTCTGATGGAGGCATAGAATTCCATTGTGTATATATACCACATCTTCTTGATCCATTCATCTACTGAGGGGCATCTGGGTTGGTTCCATGTCTTAGCTATGGTAAATAATGCTGCAATAAACATAGTTGTGCTGGTAGCTTTAGTGTGGCCTTGTTTGTGATCATTTGGGTAAATGCCCAAAAGTGGGATTGCTGGGTCATTGGGGAGCTCTATGTGGAGTCTATTGAGGAACCTCCATACTGCTTTCCAAAGTGGTTGAACAAGTTTACATTCCCACCAACAATGAAGTAAGGTTCCTTTCTGTCCACATCCCCTCCAGCATCTGTTGTTGTTAGAGCTCTTGATTTTTGCTGTTCTAACTGGAGTGAGGTGATATCTCAATGTTGTTTTGATTTGCATTTCTTTTATGGCTAGGGATGTTGAACATTTCTTCATGTGTCTATTGGCCATCCTTCTTTCTTCTTCAGAGAAGCTTCTCTTTAAGTCTTTCGCCCACTTACTTATTGGGCAGTTGTTTCTTTGAGGATTTGTTGTTGGGTGGTTTAATTTTTTGAGTTCCAAGTATATTTTAGATATGAGACCCTTGTCCGTTGTATGGCTAGTAAAGATCTTCTCCCAGTCCGTGGGCTTTCTATTGATCTTGCTAGCTATGTCATTTGCCCTGCAGAAGCTCTGCAACCTTATACAATCCCATTTGTCCAGCCTTTCTTTGATTTGTTGTGTTTCCGGGTCTTTATTCAGAAAATTTCGGCCTGTGCCAAGGAGACCCAGGGTTTCTCCTATTCCATCCTGTAATGTTTTTAGAGTGTCTGCTTTGAGTTCAAGGTCTTTGATCCATTTGGAGTTGATTCTGGTGCAGGGTGATATAGAAGGATCTAGCTTTAGTTTTCTACATGTAGTTAACCAGTTTTGCCAGCACCATTTACTGAAGAGGCTGTCTGTCTTCCATTCTATTGTTTTAGCTCCCTTATCGAAGATTAGATGGCTATAGGTCTGTAGGTTCATTTCTGGGTTTTCAATTCTATTCCATTGGTCCTGAGGTCTGTTCTTATGCCAATACCAAGCTGTTTTGATTACTATGGCTTTATAGTAGAGTTTGAAATTTGGTACTGATATTCCTCCAGCAGTGTTCTTTCTGTTGAGGAGCGTTTTTGCTATTCGGGGTCTTTTATTGTTCCATATGAATTTTTGGATTGCCTCTTCTATTTCCTTGAAGAATGAGGGTGGAATTTTGATAGGTATTGCGTTGAATTTGTAGATAGCCTTGGGGAGTATTGCCATTTTCACGATGTTAATCTTTCCAATCCAGGAGCATGGGAGGTTTTGCCATTTTTTAAGTTCTGTGTTGATTTCCTTTTTCAAGATTTTAAAGTTTTCATCATAGAGGTCCTTCACTTCTTTAGTTAAGTTAATTCCTAGGTATTTTATTTTTTGTGGGGCTATTACAAATGGAGTTGCTTTCCTAATTTCAGCCACACTTTTCTCATTGTTGGCATACAGAAAAGCCATTGATTTTTGGGGGTTAATTTTATAACCTGCTACTTTGCCAAAGTTTTGAATCAGCTTGAGTAATTTGGGAGTGGAGTCTATGGGATTCTTTAAATACAAGATCATGTCATCTGCAAAGAGGGAGAGTTTTATTTCTTCTTTCCCTATTTGAATCCCCTTTATGTCTGCATCTTGTCTTATTGCTGTAGCTAGGCATTCTAATACTAGATTGAAGAGAAGTGGAGAGAGTGGGCATCCTTGTCTTGTTCCTGAGTTAAGAGGAAATGGCTTTAGTTTTTCACCATTGAGTATAATGCTGGCTGTAGGTTTGTCATATACAGCCTTTATTGTATTGAGGAATGTTCCATGGATTCCTAATTTTTCCAAAACCTTCATCATAAAGGGGTGTTGGATCTTGTCGAATGCTTTTTCTGCGTCTATTGAGATAACCATGTGGTTCTTATTCTTGCTCCTGTTGATGTGATGAATAATATTAATTGATTTGCGTATATTGAACCAGCTTTGCATCCCTGAAATGAATCCTGTTTGATCGTGGTGTATGATTTTTTGGATGAATTGTTGAAGTCGGTTGGCCAAAATTTTGTTGAGAAGTTTTGCATCAATGTTCATCAAAGAAATGGGTCTATAGTTCTCTTTCTTTGATGAGTCCCTGCCTGGTTTTGGGATGAGGGTTATGATGGCTTCATAGAATGTGTTCGGTAGTGAGCTTTCTCTTTCAATTTCATTGAAGAGTTGGAGGAGAATTGGTGTGAGCTCTGCTTTGAAGGCCTTGTAAAATTCCGCTGTAAAACCATCTGGTCCTGGACTTTTCTTAGCTGGGAGGTCTCTTATTGCTGTTTCTATTTCAATGCTTGATATGGGCCTGTTAAGATAGTTTACCTCATCTTGGTTTAGTTTTGGCATGTCAATATTTGCTAGGAAGAGGTCCATTTCTGTCAAGTTCTCAAACTTATTAGCATAAAGTTTTGAGAAGTATTCCCTTATAATGTTCTGAATCTTGCTTGTTTCCGTGGTGATGTTTCCATTCTCATCTCTGAGTTTATTAATTTGGGTGTGTTCTCTTCTTTTTCTGATAAGATTTGCTAAGGGTCTGTCAATTTTGTTGAGTTTTTCGAAGAACCAACTCTTTGTTTTGTTGATTCTTTCTATAGTTTTTTTGGATTCTAATTCATTTAATTCTGATTTAATTTTGATTATTTCTTTCCGTCTACTGGATTGGGGTTTATCTTGCTGCTCTTTTTCAAGGAGGTTTAGATGTGTCATTAAATTGTTAGTTTCAGATCTTTCCAATTTGTTGATGTAGGAGCTCAGAGCTATAAACTTGCCTCTGAGTACTGCCTTTGCTGTGTCCCAGAGGAGCTGGTATTTTGTGTGTTCATTTTTGTTGAATAGCATGAACATTTGAATTTCCTTTCTAATCTCTTCCATGACCCACTCATGATTCAGCAGTGTGTTGTTCAGCCTCCATGTGATACCGGACTTTCTTTGGTGGCTTTTGGTGTTGAGTTCTAACTTTATTCCCTTGTGGTCAGAGAGAATGCAAGGTATAACTTCAATGTTTCTGAATTTAGACAAGTTTGCTTTGTGGCCTAAAATGTGGTCTATTTTAGAAAACGTTCCATGTGCTGCTGAGAAAAACGTGTATTCTGATGCTGCTGGGTGAAATGTTCGGTAAATGTCTGTTAAGTCTAGTTGATCTATGCAGCTGTTTAGATCTGCGGTTTCTCTGTTGAGTTTTTGCCGAGTTGATCTATCTAGTGGGGAGAGTGGTGTGTTAAAATCCCCAACGATTAATGTCTTTGGATCTATATGGGATTTGAGGGAAAGTAGTGTTTCTTTGATAAATTTGGGTGCTCCATTGTTTGGCGAATAGATATTTAGAATTGTAATATCCTCCTGAAGGAGAGATCCTTTAATTAGTATGTAGCGACCTTCTTTATCTCTTTTCACGAATTTTAATTTGAAGTCTATTTTATCTGATATTAGGATTGCAACTCCCGCCTGTTTATGCGGTCCGTTTGCTTGGTAGATTTTGTTCCAGCCTTTAACATTGAAAATGTGTTTGTTTTTACGGGCAAGATGTGACTCCTGCAGGCAGCAGATAGAAGGGTCTTGTTTTTTAATCCAACTAGACAGTCTATGTGGCTTAATTGGAGAGTTCAGTCCGTTAACATTAAGAGATAGGACTGAGAGGTATTTGGGAGTTCCTGCCATGTTATCTACCTTCTTGGGGGCTCCGAAAACTGGGTTCTTCCTATGGTTCTTGGATTCTCAGTTTGGGTGCAGTTTCTTGGCCTTTATTGCGGTCTTGTTGGTTTTCTATGTGTAGGACATCTTTAAGAATCTTTTGTAGGGCTGGTTTGGTGGAGATGTATTGTTTCAATTTTTCTTTGCTATGGAAGGTTTTTATTTGGCCTTCAGTTATGAAGGAGAGTTTAGCTGGGTACAGTATTCTTGGTTGATAGTTGTTTGTTTTTAGGGCATGGCATACATCATTCCAGGCTCTTCTTGCTTTGATTGTCTCTGCTGAGAAATCTGAGGTGATTCTAATTGGTTTCCCTTTATAAGTGATTACCCTTTTCTCTCTGACAGCTTTAAGGATCTTTTCCTTGTTCTGAGTTGATCCTGTGTGGATTATTATGTGACGGTGGGATGTCCTATTCTGGTCTGGTCTATTTGGGGTTCTAAAGGCTTCTTGTATCTGGACGGGCCTATCTTTTTGCATGTTTGGGAAGTTCTCTGCTAGGATCCTGTTAAACAGATTTCCTAGACCATTAACTTCTGTTTCTAGGTGCTCCTCTACACCCATTATCCTTAGATTAGGCCTTCTGATGGTGTCTTCCAGGTGTTGGATAGATCTATCATATTTCTTGGACTTGTCTTGGATGGTTGTATGTTCTTTCTCTATAATATCTAGGCTGTCTTCAATCCCTGAGATTCGATCTTCTGCATGTTCTAACCTGCTGTCAAGACTCTCTACTTTGTTTTTTATCTCTTTTCCTTCTAGTTGGTCAGCTTTGATGGCTTCAAGTTCTTTGTTGAAGCTCTGTTTTAGGTCTTGTATGAATTTCTTTACTTCCTTAATTTGGTGTTCAGTGTTTGTCCTCAAATCACTTAGTTGATTGGTTATGGTTTCTTTGGGCTCCCATTCCTTCTGTTGGGTTCCATTCAGCATTCCCTTTGTGGTCTCCCTGACTTCCTTCATCTCTTTGTTAATGGATTCCATGAATGCCTTTAGTGATCTTTGTGTGTTCTCTACCTGGTCTCTCAATTCCTGTATTACTCTTTGATTAGCTTCCTCCCGTTCGCGGGATTCCTGCAGATCTCTTTGAGTGTTCTCAGCCTGCTCACGCCATTCCTCCCTTTCTCTTTGAGTATTCTCAAGTTGTTCACGCAAATCCTGTATCAGTTTTTGAGTAGCTTCCTCACGCTTATGATATTCCTGTATAAACTTCTGGGATGCTTCCTCTCTCTCCCTATCACGCTCATACAGAGTCCTTTGTACGTTGTCAAACTTTTCATTTATCATGTTTGCCAGCAGTGTTTGTAGAGCTGTTTGGGAACTCTCCTCTGGATTATTCATTATCTGTTCTAACCCCTGATTATCAGGATTGGGAATTGAGATACCCGAATTTGCCATTTTTCTTGTGTTTTTCCGGCTTACTCTGCCCATTTGAGATGAAGATAGCACCAGTTTTGTGCTAGAACACTACCTTAAGGCAACCATCAACCAAAGTTTGCATTTGTACAGTCAATAGTCTACAGATACAATCTAGTTCAACAGATACATCTATTCGACATCAAACAACTATATGTTAAAGGACTTTGAACCGCAGAAAAGAATTTGGAAAACCAGAAATTATTAGGGTTAGGGAGAGATGTGGGTAAAAAATAGGAATAGATTGGTGTGGGAAGGCACAGGGAGAGTTAACTATGTCCTAATCACAATGCAGGAAATAGGTTGGGTAGGATGTAAGTAGAGAGAGAGAGAAAAGGGAAGAAAGGGAAAGGGGAATGAAAAGAGACCAGAAAAAAAATAGAGACGTAAAAATTAATGTTATTTTAGAGATTAAAAGACCATCTATTTATAGAGGGATATGAATATGTTGAGAGAAAGGGAGGGACATAGAGGAGATGAGAAAAACTTTTAAAAAATGCTTAAAATATTATATAGGTATAAAGAGGTAGTACTGTTATTAATGAATTTAAGTCTCAGAGGTTTTGAATTGAGTAATAAGTTTGTGGATTAAGTGTGTACACAGTGGGGGATAGGGTCTACTGGTTAACTACGGGTTTATCTGAGGATGTGCAGGACAAGAGTTAAGTCACATAAAGGTGAACAAAGAGGAAAAGTTGGAAAGGATAGGAAAGTGAGAAGAAAAGATCAGAAGTTCAGTAGAGCTAGAAAAAAAAACAAAAACAAAAAGATAATTAAGAATGAATGAAAAAGAGAAAGAAGACAAGAAAAGAAAAGAAAACACACATTCACGTATTCCTAAAATAAAAATTATAAGAGGAGAAAAAAAAATTAATGGAAAACAATTATTTTTTCAGAAGAGGCAAAAATTAAAGATTAATAAAAGTTTTAGAAAAGCAAAAAAAAAATTTTTATATATATATAAGGTAACAAAAAACGAAAAAAAAACAAAACAAGAAAAAGAAAAAAAGAAAAGAAGAAGAAAGAAAAAAAAAAAAAAAGTTCTTTGATTTTTTTTTTTTTTTTTGGGAGGGGTGGGAAGAGTCCTGTATCTCCCTTTTGTCTGTAACCAGAGTCTGGTTGGAGTCTCTGGTCAGCTTGAGGTCCTGTGGCTTGATTGGTTTCTTAAGTCAGTTTGTTGGGACAGGCAGAAAAATGCTCTGCTTTACCCAAGATTTTGAGATCCCCCTCCCAGGTTAGTTTACTGGGAGGGTGATCTGCTTTGAGAATCACAGAGGGGGATGCAGTGATGAGGCTAGGTTCTGGGTAGAGTTGAGGTCTTTCAAGGAACAGTAGCTTTTCCCTGGGGCTATTTTGTGAAAAAAAAAACTCACAGCACCCAGCCTGGAGCCATTCTCAGGGTTTCTGTTTTTCAATTGATTGTGGTGGCTGCTAGAGGGAGGGGCAGCCTCTGGCTCTGGCCACCCAGCGAGGAGAGCCACTCCAATGGCTGGTGCCTGAGCTGGGCGACCCCTCCCTGGATGGAACTGAGTCTGTGAGGTCACCTCGCCGCCAAGTTCCCGTGAACTGCCAAATGACTAGCTCTATTCCAAGGCCTGAGCTGGAGCTAGCCGCTCCTCCGAGCTTTGTCGGTATCCAAGATGGAGATCACCGGTGCTGGGGGGGGGGGGGGGGGGGGGAGGGGTGGCCTTCCCTCCTCTGCTCCCAGAGAAGGAGTGAGGAAGCAGGGCTTCTACTCACGGGGAGTCTTGGATCCCGGGTCGTCTCTGGTCTGCAAAGTGCAGGATGAAGTTGTCCGCTCCTTGTCGGTTCTTGCTGGTGTTGAGTAGAATCCGCTCGTCCGCTGCGTCTGGCTCCTTTGTCCCGGACTGCGTCTCAGGTATGCCTCCGCGGCGGTGGTCGCCGCTGCGACCCTGCCGCCGCAGCGGCAGCTGCTCAGATGTGTCTGCTTGGCTTCCCCTCTCTTGACTAACTCTCTGTCCTGTGATGGCACACTTGGTGTGATTCTCTGGCTTGGGACTGTTCACTGGAACTCTGAAACTGTTTTCTATGCAAGAGCTTGTTCAGATTCCAGCTTCTCCTCCGCCATCTTCCCGGAACTCCTGCTCCTGTGTTTTTACAAGTTGAACTCAGGGCACGAGAGCATAAAACTTCAACGGCACAGCTATCAGATTACTAAATACAGGTTTGGATTACTTAACAATGGGGACATATTTTGACAAATGTGTTGTTAAGTAATTTTGCTCTTACCTGAACATAATATAGTTCATTTGCACAAACTTATATGGTTTTTATATCAATAACTCGAGGTGGCCTTTGATGCAACCAGACACAGGTAAACACAAGGTACACAAGGGTACTGTCAATGTAACACAATGCATTCTTTACTGTAATTTTTTAAAAAACAAATATTACACTCTGAAATAATAAAAATATATTGTAGTAAATATGCAAATCAGTGACATACTCTTTTATTGCCATTTTCAAGTACATACTGTACATAATACATAACTCTTATGTGCAATCCTTTTTTTTTTTTGAGTTGCTCATGGGGCTTGAACTCTAGGCCTGGGCACTGTCCCTCAACTATTCAGCTCAAGGTTAGCGCTCTACCACTTCAGCCACAGAGCTATTTCTGGTTTTCTGGTGCTTAATTGGAGATGAGAGTCTCAAGGATTTTCCTCCCTGAGCTGGCTTTGAGCCATGATCCTCAGATCTCAGCCTCCTGAATAGCTAGGATTACAGGCTGAGCCACCTGCGCCCAGCAATAAAATCCTCTCGTGCGACTGGCAGTGCTGCAGGCTTCTTTATTCCAGCATCACAACAAACACACTAATGCATTGTGCTATAACGTTAGAACAATAATGGGCAATAGGAAATTTTCAACTCCCTTATAACCTGACCAGATCATTGTAGTATTGGAATCCATTGTTGACAAAAACATCATTATTTGGCACATGATTGTAGTATAAAAAATACAGCTCCCTTGATTGACAGTCCAACATAAGACAAGAATCATGATTGAAACAGATGCTACGGGTCTTGATCCATAAAGGCTCTCATCATTATCATGTCAGCATTCATAAGCAGAGTTCTTGTGCAGCCACAGAAACTCTTTGCCTGAGTACTTTCTCTCAGATAGTCATGGCACAGGCTAGAAATGTCCAGACAATCCCTTCAGAATAGCCCCCAGCTTGAAAAGAGTCAATTAAAAGTGAGTCCTACCTTTTCTAATCCCACAAGTGGAATAACTAGTAGGTGCATTCCCAGAGAATTTGAAAACCAGCTACCCATGATAGAAACTGCCATCTTTTTGTATTTTTCTGCCCTTCCCCTCACCTATTTCTTTTCTCTTGTGATCACTTTCCAAGTAAATTATATATTCAACTTTTTATCTCAGGACCTGCTTCTAGAAAACACAAACTAAAATGTAATCTAAAATTATAATTGTTTTTTGTATAATTTTCTAAGGTTCTATGCACTGATCTGTTTGTAGTCTTGAGTCCTCTAACAAACAGTCCAAAGCAATTATATTGCAAAGACAAAATTTAGTTGTCATTGAAATTGTACATAAAAAACGTTCTGTTTTTTTTTCTCCTTATAGGCATAGTATAGTATCTCTCTCTTTTCTAGGTAAGACTGGTTTTGACTACGTGGTCATGTGACTTTGTATGGCCAATGAAGTCAATGAGGAAGTGATATGTCATTAAGAGACAGTTCATGATTCCCCATTTTTCTCTCCTAGGGAGGGTAGGCAAGCACTGATCCCTACCCGACAATGAAGACTGCCTCATCCTTGTGAAATCCCCTCCCTTGAGTATGGATCATCTTGTGACTTGCAATGAACTAATAATGGAATGCTGCTTCCATTATTATATTGAACAAGTTAAAAAGTCTGTCTGGCTAGCAAGGAACTGAAACCTATCAAAAACTGTGTAATCTTGGAAACAGATCTTTCTGCACTCTCAGTCCTAATATCTTGACCGCAACAGCTTCTTGCTGACCTTGAAACCAAAAACCTATCTAAGGCAAGCCTGAATTACTGACCCACAGATCCAGTGAAAGAATAAGCTTGCATCTTTTTAAGTTGCTAAAGTGTTGGTAATTTGATACATAGCAATAGGAAAACAGCTGGCAATACATGGTTAGAGGCTCTCTCAGGCTAATTCCAGTTGAAGCAATGGGCATGAAGTATGAGTGCAAAATAGCGCTTTGGCATTGAAGGCCAGTCTGACTTTGGAGCTGTTATGGAAGCATATCCTGACTGAATTATAAGGCAAAATCCTAACTCTCCACCTGGCTACCACATTATTGAAGAAAACACCCAGCTGTGATAGTCAACTTGAGTTATAAACCAAATGGAATGTTTGCATAGAACCCAAAGTCTGCTTGAAAATCTAACCCCTAAATTAATATTCAGCTAAAATAAACTCTATGCTTTTCTCGTTTAAAAAATATGACCTCATCAAAGTTACAATGTATTAAAATCCCATCTTTGAAATGCAAATACTACTTATATTAATGCCAAATGTCAAAGCAGTTGCCTCTAAAAATCTAGTATAGCTAAAACAGCTAGTTCTATCCTTGTTGGAAATAACAACAGCCTTCCTCTCTGTTTGGTGATTTGCCTTTCTGACATTTTGAGTTTAGCAGGAGGTTAATTAGACACAATTGCAACACTGCTGTGCTGCCCTAGGGCACAACGCAATGGGCCAATTTGGAGACAACTGTATCTTACAAACCCTAGGAGATATCAGCTTGAAATAACCAGCAGGTTTGAAACAGAATCTTCTTCACAAATTTAGCAGCTTTATTGGACTAAAGTTTCCATTGCTGTGAGCTTATCAAGGACATAATGAAAAGTCAACTTTCTGATGTGTTTATCTCCTTGACTCCTAGGCACAACTGGAAATGCTAATACCCAGATGCCCTCTATAAAATGAAACAGAGCTTTTAAAGATTATCTATCTATCTATCTATCTATCTATCTATCTATCTATCTATCTATCTATCTATCTATCTATCTGTCTGTCTGTCTGTCTGTCTGTCTGTCTGTCTGTCTGTCTGTCTGTCTGTCTGTCTGTCTGTCTATATCTTTTGTTCCTCATTCACAGAACATATATGTGTATATGTCTGTCTGTCTGTCTATATCTTTTGTTCCTCATTCACAGAACATATATGTGTATAGCCTGATAGAGAAGAGAGAGGGAGAGATGTAGGATATTATGTTCTAGAAACTAACTCATAAAAACCACCAGTGACACTAAGATGATTATAGATTTAGAAAGTGAGTATAGTAGAGATACCTGCTTAGTTCTCTGAACAAGGAAGAAAAGGGAGAAAGTAATCACCTCTCCAGATTGAAAAAGCATTTCCTCTGCAGGCAGGTCGGATTCAGGCTTCTTTCGATCCTGCCTTCCTTTCTGTCTTACATCTCGATTTGCTATCATAAAATACCATTAGGGTTGGGAAGGTGGCTCAGTGGTAGAGTGCGATTCCTCAGCACCACATGAGCAGAAAAAGGCGGAGGTGGTGCTGTGGCTCAAGTGGTAGAGCGCTAGCCTTGAACTAAAGAGCTGAGGGACAGCACCCAGGCCAGAGTTCAGGCCCCATGACTGATCCCCCCCCAAAAAAAAATAAATAAAATACCATCACCTGGGAGGCTGATACTCAAGAAAATATATACTTCTTAGTTTTGTAGTCTAGGAATTCCCAGATCAAGGTGTCAGCAAATTATATATCTGGTAAGAATTCATTGGTTCATAGTTGTTTTCTAGCAAGGAGTATCTCTCAGTATTAGTAGTGAAACTAGTAAGGGCCTTAACCTCATAGTCTTATCATGCCATCATGACCTTTTAATGTCATCCCCCTTGGGAGACAGGGTTTTTACTATGTAGACCAGGTGGTCCTAATCTCAGAATCCGTCTGCCTCAGTCTCCCACAGGTTGGGATTAGAGGGATATGACCATTTGACTTTTAAGGGAACAAATTGAAACCATAGTATTTCATATTGAAATTAAACTTCTGAGATCCCAGGCTCAAACTGCAGGAGTTCTACGCTTTGGGTCTGGCCACTTGTCTTTGTATGCTAAATACAAGAAATACAATGAGGCGCAGAGAAGTGACTTGATCTTTAGAATGACAACACAGTAAATGATCAATGGGTCACACAATACAGATATCACTGGTAGGTTCATTTCACTGACCTTGCAGGAGTGTGATAATTTTCTCTCATGTGAATTATGAATGTGGGCTAACTATGAATTGAGTAACTTACATTCCTCAAGATGTGTAAGTAAGAGATATTCAGTTTGCTAAATCTCTAAATTAAAGTCAGCCAGGTGCCAGTGATTCATGCCTGTAATCCTTACTACTTAGGATCATGGCTCTAAGCCAGACTATACTCCATCCCCAAGTAAATAGCAAAACAGCCAGTCTAGAAGTGTGACTCAAGTTGTAGAGCAGAAGTTAAGTAAGCAAGCTAAGCCTGAGGAAAACAAGCTAATAGAGTCATTTGATTTGTTCTAATATGATTGTTTTTTTGGTACATTCCTGGGTTAAGCCTACTTCTTAAAGGAATTTTCAAAACATGCCCCATCTGTTCAGGCATGAAAAGGCAAGATCCTCTGTACATATTCATAAATTGGGGAAGGAGATTTGAGCGCCTCAGGAAAGGGTAAATTTATGTCAAGAAGTTCTCAGATGCTTGAAGCTATTTTATTTACCAGGGAGAAATTCACATATCTACCTCCTTTCCAAATCCTAAAAAGAAATACACTTCTTTGTGAAACTTTTAAGCACCAAAAACATTGCTGTGGGTCTTGAATAAATTTTTAGGTGTGAATAAGGAGAACTAGTTAGCCATACAAATATTCTAATATATTCCATTGCTACATTAATTCTAATCCTTGGGTATAGAAAAACCTAAAGACATCATCACTTCATTGCCAGGAATTCATATCAACTTGTTGCCTGGGATGTGTGGTTAACCAGACCCACTCTTGAGAATAAAAGAAGAGAAAGAAAAAGAAGAAGAAAAAAGAAAGGAATGGAGTAGCAGAAACCATAGCAGTCTGTATAGATGATGGTTTTAATGTAAAAGGGAAAGTTGAATGGTATGTGTTACAACTCTATCTTTTGCTCTTTTTTTAGTTTTAGAATACCATACATTTTAGTACCATGCTTTAGCCACATCTCCCTACTCCCATGATTCCCAATCACTCTTGCCTTTTCTAAATTATCTGCAGGCATCTCTCCTGTTCTCTGATATTCATCTCTGAAGATAAGATGGGAAGGCTCCACAAGCACATTACTTGGACCCTCCTTCAATACCAAAATGGTGCTCAGGGTGGTGTGTGTTTTCTATTGTCATTGGAACCATACAATGTGTTGTACTGCACCTATCAGTTGTATGTTGTCATTGTTGATCATCTTAATGCAATCCTGACATAGGAAGTTTATTTAATCAATGACACATCATGTCAGATAAATACTATTTCATCTAGATAATAAAATTATATTGCTATGTTTGTTCTTATAGCAGTTAAGGTTTTCTCGGCCAAGTGTAGTGGCACATGTCTATAATCCTAGATATTTTGGAAAAGGAGATAGGAATATTGCTTTTCAAGGCTATCTGACAAAAGCTTGAGATCCTATATGGATAAAAACTCTAAAAACAAATGGACCAGTGTTGTTGTTCAAGCAGTAGAGCACTTGCTCCCATCCCAA
Organism: Dipodomys spectabilis; assembly: GCF_019054845.1. Classification (NCBI taxonomy): domain Eukaryota; kingdom Metazoa; phylum Chordata; class Mammalia; order Rodentia; family Heteromyidae; genus Dipodomys; species Dipodomys spectabilis. Next base: position 1,517,902 of record NW_024870824.1, read on the forward strand.
ACAAATACCCTGAATCTTGTTTGGCTTCACTTGACCCAGAAAATGTAGTCTCTGGCTGGCAGTGATGTGCCAAGCTAAACTATAAGGCATAGTTTTATGGCAAAACATACAAAAGCCTTCAAAGGAAAAAACCCACTTGTGTCATGCTATGGAAATTCCTTTATTATAAAGGTGGTATTGATGTATTATTCTTTTTTGTTTTTGTTTTTTCAGAAGAAAATATTTTATTTTTAGAGATTGAAGTGAGATGAATTTCTTACAATAACTCATATCTACTTTTCCTCTCTCCTTTTATGTAGGGATGATTTAAATTCAGGTGATTTTCCCATTTGATCCTGACTCTTAGCTAATCTTACTTCTCGTGTCTTCTCTTGAATTACTCTTTCATACTGTGTATGGAGTGACTTTTCTAGAAACAGCAATTTTATGATTCCATTGATTCTAGAAACCCATTATGTAGGACGCATTACAAAAACCACATATATCTAACAAAGCTGGTCTCACCTCCCTGTCCTATTGATCAGTTGTCATTCTTTCATTCAGAATTCAACAACCATAATGACTTGCTGATAATCTTCATAGTTTACCTTTTTATCAGTTATAGCTATTATGATCATGAGATTTTCAGGAACCTTCTAAAATGAACATGTCTAACTACGTTCAAATAATTTTGAATTCATTTTTCATCATTAAAATTTTAATAGTATGTACATTTTGTGTTACAGAAAAACTGAAGGTTAAATTTATTAGAGTAGCTGGGCACTGGTGGCTCACACCTGTAATCCTAGCTACTCAGGAGGCTGAGATCTGAGGATTATAGTTCAAAGCTGGCCCAGGCAGGAAAGTCTGTGAGCCTCTTATCTCCAATAAACTACTAGAAAACTGGAAGTGGCGTTATGGCTCGAGGTAGAACGCTTACCTTGAGCTGAAGAGCACAGGAACAGCTCCCAAGCCCAGAGTTCAAGCCCCATGACCGACCAAAAAAAAAAAAAATATATATATATATATATATATATACACACATTCTGATGAATTGTTTTTTTTATTGCCAAAAAACAGCCATGTGCCACAGAGGATTGTAAGATATTTTAGTTTATGTATGATGAAGATAAATTCCCAGTTTTCATATTGCTTTTCAATTTCCCAGTTAAAATACAAGGTGTTATTGAATTCACATTCTAATTTGTCTTTCTCTCATCTTCTCAGATGGTTAGAAATGTCAGAGGCAGAAAAGTCTGGTTGGATGACTTTTATAATAAGAATCTTCAAGTCTAATTCAATTAGTATGTGCTGGAAGGACTAATCCAGTTGTATGTTTATGCTGGAAGTCAGCTTCAATTTGTAGAAGAACAAACTAAGTAATATATTGGTTGTAGTTTAAGGAATTTAGAGATTTCTACTGTAATATTAAAAGTTAGGATTTAGCTTGAGGCCCAAACAGTGGAGTCTTGTAGAAGGGTCTCTAGGTCAATGACAGAGCATCAAATACAGTCTGAGAATTGGAAAGGGAAGTAAAACACAAAATCAAATATTCTTTTAACAAGTCACTGGTAATTGATGATATTGGCTACAAGCAGGTTATATGGCAACACTACAACTAGCCACCCAGGTGTCAGAAGTTGAAGGACTGAGAGTTCAATGCCAGCCCAAAGATTACAGCAGCAAGATCTTATCTCAAAACAAAACAAAACAAAAAGAAGAGTAGGGGATGCTTAGACAACAGCTCAAGTAGTAGAGTACTCACCTGGCTTACCCAAGGCCCTGGTTGACTGCCAAGCATCACAAACAAAATTCAAGGAATGACATGGCAGAGAAGAGTTGGATATTCATGTTGCCTTCAATTGTTAGTCCCCCCCCTCCCCTCCACCTAGTTGTCCTTGTTTGGTTACAAATTCCTAATTTCTTCTCAAAGTCACCTTCATTTTTGTTGTTGTTGTTGTTTGTTTTGTTTTTTGTTTTTGTTTTTTGGTTGGTTGTGGGGCTTGAACTCTGGGCCTGGGCGCTGTCCCTCATCTCTTCAGCTCAAAGCTAGTGCTCTACCACTTGAGCCACAAGGCCACTTCCGGTTTTATTTTCTGGTGGTTTATTGGAGATAAGAGTCTCACTACTTTCCTGCCCTAGCTGTCTCTGAACCACGATCCTCAGATCTCAGCCTGATGAGTAGCTAGGATCACAGGCGTGAGCCACCGGCGCCCGTCACCTTTAGTATTTTTAATTCATATGTTTCAAGGAAGTTCATATACTTCAAGGAAGTTTATGTGACAGATCTAGCTAATCAAAGTTCCATTTCCAAAAATGTAGTAACTAAAGCTGGGTGCTGGTGACTCATGCCTGTAATCCTAGCTACTCAGGAGGCTGAGATCGGAGGATCACAGTTCAAAGACAGCCTGGGTAGGAAAGGCTGTGAGACTCTTATCTCCAATTAACCATCAGAAAACCAGAAGTGGCACTGTGGTTCAAGACACTGGCCTTGAACTGAATTGCTCAGGGACAGCACCTAGGCCCAGATTTAAAGTTAAAGCCAAATGAGCATCAACAACAACAACAACAAAAATGTAGTAACCAGAAACATACCCAGTTAGAGCCAATGAAATATAATCGGATTTTTGGCTGGGTCTGCTAAGAGGGTAATCTTTTTCTATTAGACTTAAACCTGAAAGTTTATCGACACCAGATCCACACTGGACCTTTCAGATACATGAAACGTTCTTTTTTTTATTGAATAAACTACTTATTGTTACATTGTCTAAAACTTTCAACCAAGGAAGTTATGAATGATCAAGTAAAGAGCACGAGCATTTAAGAAATAAAAAGCCAATTAGTTCTTTTTTCATATTCTGATTTCTGAAAAAGATATTACCACCACGTTTCTGAAAGTCTGAGCACATTTCTCAGGAAGAAGTGTTTTTCAGTTTCAGACAAATGATACCGTATCATGGATAGCTTCTGTGCCTGGGAATGGCTTGTCTCTGCTCTATATATTTGGAGCCATGGTGGGGGGAGAGGGGGGGTCTTAAAATCTTGGGAATAGGATCTTTTTTTGGGGGGGGGGTCTGGTCTCTGAGTGAACTCTGGGCCTGGGCGTTGTCCCTCAGCTCTTCAGCTCAAGGCTAGCGCTCTACCACTTGAGCCACAGCACCACTTCCGGCTTTTTCTTTTTGCTTATGTGGTGCTGAGGAATCGAACCCAAGGCCTCAAGCATGCAAGGCAAGCACTCTACCACTGAGCCAACTTCCCAGCCCCATGGGAATAGGATCTTTTGATGTTCATTTTCTATGCTGGACATTGATGTGGCTGTTATCTGAAGACCTATGGCTCCCTTAAATATCTTGGGCTTCTTCATAGCATAGTGGCTGGTTTTAAAGTCAAACACTCTGGGAAGGACTAGGAAGACGCTACATAAACACTTATGTCAGAGTTTGTTCACAGCAAATCTAATCTACATTCAAGGATAAGGCACTTATCTTTAGATTTAAGAAGAGGAGACTAGGAAAAATGTTAAAGAAATTGTGGATATATTTTAAAGCTCCATAGATGAGAAAAGAGAAGGAAGAGTTCTTGATACAAAGTTAAAATAAACTTTCATCTAGGAGAAAAAAACTATAATTGGTATCTTATTAGGAAATATGGAAGTAACCTCAAAGAGAATTATAAATAGAACTGACTTAATTGATTGTCTCTGGGTACTGAGAATTCCACTGAAGGCCTGGACAGGAAAGAATTGTTTAATATTGTAAAACCTTCATTAGTGTTTAATGTTTGGTACTTTAAACCTTTGTTGTTCATAGTAGAATTCTGAAAATGAAATCATTAAATGTAGATATTGATAATAACAAATTGCTGTAGACAGACAGCTATAGGAATAGATTACTAGAAACTCAAGTCAGCTATTCACTTTTCTTTTTTTTCTTTTTTTTTTTTTTTTGGGTCCGGTCGTGGGGCCTGAACTCTGGGCCTGGGCACTGTCCCTCAGCTCTTCAGCTCAATGCTAGAGCTCTACTACTTGAGCCACAGCGCCACTTCTGGCTTTTTCTTTTTGCTTATGTGGTGCTGAGGAATGGAACCTAGGGCCTCAAGCATGCAAGGCAAGCGCTCTACCACTGAGCCACCTTCCCAGCCCCAGATATTCCCTTTTCTTAAAGCTCCTTAGCTCCCTGCTTCCTGCTTTGTATTGACTCACTCTCCTAAGTTCTGTGGACCCCAGGTACACTTCATTGCAATCACTTGTACCTCATGAGAATTGGAATGCACTTTGAGAGTAGAATTTTTGTGTTTTTTTTATAATAGGTATACAGTTGGTCCAGCATATATATAGAAATTTATTATGCAGAATTAATGAGAAAAAAAATCTGTAAAAAACAAGACTCATTCAACTAAGAGACAACTGAAGAAACCAGCTAAAGAAGTGGTGAATGCTGAAAATTATTTTATTTTCATTTTCATTTTTTTATTGTGAAAATACTGTACAGAGGGGTTACAATTACATGGGCAAGATAATGAAAATTATTAAAAAAAAAATCAAAATTATGATAATTTAACTGATCTTAATTTTGAGTTTGGAACCAGGCAGTCCAATTAGCTGAAGAAGAAGAAAAAGTTGAAAAAAAGTGAAGAAATGACAAAGACAAAAGTACGCAGGAATTTCTTGTAAAGCAGTCTTTTCTCTGAACAAAGGAAGCCCAGGGATTTTATAGAGAGTCTACACATATTCATATGGGAAAGCACATGTAGTTGTAAGCACTGTCCTGAGCATGCTTAGTTTAAGGTAATACATCACAAAATAATTTTTAAAAAAAAGAGATTGCAGACATGAAAGTGTTCAGGCATGCTTTCATCCAATATAATGAGCCAAGTTTACTTCTAGGTTATCTAAAAGAATGAGTCAAAATGTCTCAATGATCTTGGGTGATTCTCCCTCAGTATATCTGGAGAGTTAGTGGAAACAACAACAAAAAACCCAAGTTTGAAGATACACTAATAAAGAAATTTGCCTCTAAAGATGCCCATTTCATTTAATCACTAGACTAACACAATAACAAATAGAAATATCTAAAAAAAGAACATTTTAACTTTTTAGTTCAAAATAGGTCAAGGAAACAAATATATAGACAACATAATAAAGTAAATGTTACAGAAATACAACAATCCTTTTCTTAATAAAAATCATATTTTCCCCAAGTATTTAAGGAGTAAAAGTAACATTTAACCACATATTGAATTAGTTCCCCACGGTAAAATTAATACATTGCTCCCTGGCTGAAATATAATAAAACCAGAAATTAATTTAAAAAACTAAAAACTATTTTGCCCAAAGAGTTTAATATAACTACTTAATTAAAGGAAAAAATAAACCAATTTTGCAAAATTTCTAAACCAAAATGTAGGAAATCATGACAATCATAACCTATAGGACACAATTAAAGCTACGATCAAAATAAAATTTATAGCCTTAACAACTTAATGCCAGGATTTGTCAAAAATAATGCTGATAGACCAGACCCAACCAGCCATTTATTTGGATAATGTTTTATTTCCTGACTTAAAAAAATAAAATGATAAAAATAAAAATAAAAAAATAAAAAAAAAACAAAAATTAGTCACTTAGCAACCTCAGCATACTTCCTTAGCATGGAAGAAGAAATTTTAGCTACAATTCTAGGTATTTAAAAACACTACTAAATCTTTCCAGAGAAACTTGAATTTGGATTTACCTCACTGAGGGAGCAAAGGGTAGGTTGTAAATTTAAAACACAGATACAAGATTAAGTGTAATCAGGCCATGAGAAAAAACAAAGAATCATTCCACTTTGATATGTGAAGTATTATAATGCAAATGTCTCAACACACTGGAATACCATTGAACAAAAAAAAAAATTTTATTTTCATACATCTAGAAATTCCAAAATACATTCAATGGAAGATTACAATTTTTTTTTGCTGTAAACTAGGTTAAAAATCCTTTGTGAAAAACAAAGGTAATTGATTTTTTTTTCAAATGGTTTATTCTATAAACTAAGGGCATTCAAATACTTTTTTATAAGGGAGAAATTTTTTTCAAAAGAAAAGGTTTTGAATTCTCTCCAGTGTAATGGAGTCAAGAAATCTTAGTTTCAGGAGATATGGGACAGCATCTAGCTATCATTTTATTATTATTATTATATTTTTTAATTTAATTTAATTTTTTTTGTGAACATACTGTACAGAGGCTTACAATTACATGGGCAGGATAATGCGTACATTTCTTATCAAGCATTGCAGCCTCCTCCTTTGTTTACCCTTCACATCCCTTCCCAGCCTCCCCCCCACCCTCCCACACAATCCTCCCCCCCCTCCCCGCACCATCGTTGTAAAGCTCGTTTTCGACATGACAACTTGTACTTCCCATTGTTGCAACAGGTCCTCCTGTATCCTTAAACGACTTGTTTTTCCCCATCTCCTCCACAAGTTATACTGACATCAAATATAATGAAAGCAGGGGTTATACTGTGGGGGAGGGACATACAAAGCAACAAAGAGATAATCTTAAAAATGCATTAGAAACAAATGCATGAAAGAAAAAAACATTAAAATACATATCTAAGGGTTTATTTTCCTAACATCACATTATCTGACCTTTTCCACTTGACTCATACATGTACTAGATATTGCAAATAAGGGAAACCATGGGACCTATGTTTCTTTGGGCCTGGCTTACTTCACTTAATATAATTTTTTCCAAGTCTTTCCATTTCCTAACAAATGGGGCAATGTCATTCTTTCTGATGGAGGCATAGAATTCCATTGTGTATATATACCACATTTTCTTGATCCATTCATCTACTGAGGGGCATCTGGGTTGGTTCCATATCTTAGCTATGGTAAATAATGCTGCAATAAACATAGTTGTGCTGGTAGCTTTAGTGTGGTCTTGTTTGTAATCATTTGGGTAAATGCCCAAAAGTGGGATTGCTGGGTTGTAGGGGAGCTCTATGTGAAGTCTTTTGAGGAACATCCATACTGCTTTCCAAAGTGGTTGAACAAGTTTACATTCCCACCAACAATGAAGTAAGGTTCCTTTTCTGTCCACATCCCCTCCAGCATCTGTTGTTGTTAGAGTTTTTGATTTTTGCCATTCTAACTGGAGTGAAGTGGTATCTCAATGTTGTTTTGATTTGCATTTCTTTTATAGCTAGGGATGTTGAGCATTTCTTCATGTGTCTATTGGCCATCCTTCTTTCTTCTTCAGAGAAGTTTCTCTTTAAGTCTTTCGCCCACTTATTTATTGGGCAGTTGTTTCTTTGAGGATTTGTTGTTGGGGGATTTAATTTTTTGAGTTCCAAGTATATTTTAGATATGAGACCCTTATCTGTTGTATGGCTAGTGAAGATCTTCTCCCAATCCGTGGGCTTTCTATTGATCTTGCTAGCTATGTCCTTTGCCATGCAGAAGCTCTGCAACTTCATGCAATCCCATTTGTCCAACCTTTCTTTGATTTGTTGTGTTTCCGGGTCTCTATTCAGAAAATTTTGGCCTGAGCCAAGGAGACCTAGGGTTTCTCCTATTCCATCCTGTAATGTTTTCAGAGTGTCTTCTAGCTATCATTTTTTAGGCTCATGATTCCATCTTCTGGTCGACTACAAAACTTTTGTTGGGCATTTTCCCTCCTAAGTAAGTTTAACCCTAGAAAATCAAATGTATCTGTAAAAGGTAATTTGATGAACAACATAATCTGAATCTTTACAATGAATTGCCCTAGGACTTAATAATACTTGAGGCAAAAGTGCTAAGAAAAAAAGCAATTCTGCAATCTACACATATCTGAATCTAATCTTACATAATTAGATTAGGGACAAAAATTTAGGAAATATGACATTATATGTCTTGTTATTTTTCATAGATATGATGTGAAAAATAACATGTATTTTAAATCTGGCTTTTACAATTACACTCAAGTCAGATCTACAAAACTAGAGAGCATTATTTGGCCTTATCTGTTTATTCTCAGGGCATAGACCCTGTGACATCAAGTCTCTTCTATGTATCAGTTCTATTCTACAGAATTTTGAATTCATTTTCAGTCATATTGTTGCCCACATTGAGAAGACCAAATATCAAAATGTTCATCATTTTACTGTAGATCTTCCATCTCTGTCTCTAATGCTACGATCAAATCCAGGGCCTCTTGCATACTAGAAAAATGGCCTACCACCTATTTTTTCCAAAGCAAATTTTCAGGATTTCTCCAACTAAAACCTGTTTGAGAAATAAAACAAAACCAGAGAGGAAAAATACAGCACATGAGAAAGAAAATATCCCTAATTAAAAAATTAATCACAGCAAAATGGTTAGATGTTATGTTTTGATCATCCAATTGAACCCTATATAATCATTTTAATTGTTCTGTGTATATGTTTATTGACATTGGAATGATTTGTCTATTTTGTTAGGTTAAAAAAGTTATGTGTGTAATCCTAGCTACTTGAAAGGCTGAGAATGAAAGAGAAATCATGGTTTGAGGTCATCTCAGTCAGAAAAGTTCAGAGGATTTTGTCCCAAATCACAAATGGACACAGTAGTGTACACCTGTCATCTGAAGCAATGTGTGGAGCTGAAATTGGGAGGATCATGGTACTAAGGCAGCTCTAACAGAAGGGAGACTTCTTATCTCCTTTCATGAACCTTCATGTACACACTGGGAAGCTAGATAGTATGGCATGGGCCATTGATTCCAATAAGTAGATGGATTTGTTCCCAATATGTATATGGATTTCTAGAAATACCACACTGGGACATTTATCTGAAGGAATGTAAGTCAGGATATAAAACAATCATCTGTACTTTCAGGTCATGGCAGCACTAGTCACATGAGCCAAACTTTGGAAACAGCCCAGACACTCCACAACTGGTAAATAAGTTAAAAACTGTGATACATTCATATATACACGCACACACACAAACACACATATATTTCTGCATGCAATATATAGGATCACCTTGTCTATCATCTGGTTTATGCAGGTGTGAGATATCACCTCTGACATACACTTTGACACAAATGAATATTTAGAAGGAGAAATATGTCCTGTCTGGGGTGTAGATACCAGTGAGGGGGGCGGTGTCTGGGAAAACACTTTAGGTTAAAATACTTTAGGTGCATATATGAACATGGAAAAGGAAACTTGTTGAGTCTTGTTTGGGAGGGAGGAGAGAAGAGAGAGAATGATGGAGGGGATAATAATGAACAAGATGTGTTATATGCATAAATTGCTAATAAAAAAAACCCACAAAGTGAAACTGGGGCCCAGGTAAGTGTCTAGGCAGGAAGTGAGACACCATCCTAAAAATAGAGAAAAACAGGACTGGAGGCATGGGTCTGTGGTACTGTGCCAACCTAGCAATCCCAATGCCCTGAGTTCAAACCTTCGTATCACAAAAACAAAACAAAGCCCTAAAAAGAACTATAGTGAAATTATTGAAAATATAAAATTGTCAACAAGTAAAGCATAGAGAAACTGTCAAACATAATGTAAATCTGCAGAGAGGGCACATCCTAACAGAAATGCCTCCAAGGAGGAGAAGAAAAAATGTTATATAATTGATGAAGGTAGGTACAATACAAATTGTATCCAGAGCCTCCAGATCTTATTTGCAAAATTAATCTAAAAATGGCTTGAAAAAAATCTAGTTATATTTTAAATGCTTATGTGGTTATAAGCAATGGGTAAATGATTAATGATAGCATAATTAACTCTAGGGCAATGTGTAGTGGGGCGTTGCAAGAGTTCATGTTGGGCCTGGTCTAGTTTAATGCCTTTAATGATCTGGAAAAGGGAGTAAATAGAATTTATAGGTGTTGTGCAATTTTCCATTGAGTTCATGGCCCTAAGTAGAACATTTCACTGGCATGATATGGATGGCACTCAATCTGGCATAGAAAGGAATGGATTACAGTCTCTAGTCCTTCACCCTCCAGTGCTTGCTTTGCATATTAGAATTCATATTCTTTCCACCTGAGTCATTTTGCAAACCCTGGCTTCCTCTGAAACATTTTTCCTTCAATTCTCTTTACTTATATTTCAGCTAAAGAATATGTGAAATAGTTCCCTTCTGTCCTATGCATCAATTACTGTTATTCTCTCAGGATCTGTATTTATGCTCTGATCTTTCATATTCCTTTAGCACAGAAATCTTCTGTAAGTTCAGTTAAATTTGACCACCATGTTGTGTGAGTTGGATAGTCAACTTGTTCATGCATTATATTTGTACAAATTATATATATATATAGATAGATATATGTATATCTATCTATATATATTCCATTATAAGTCTAATTTTAGAAAATCTCCCTTAAATTATGGGGCTAGATTATGTCACATTATCTTTATACACCCACATGTGGTACTTTGTTATCAATTTTACATAGCTTAATTATGCTTGTGAAGATTTGTTCCTCTCTTATCACTCCTATATTCATTCCCTAAAACATTCTACTAACTTGATCATATTTTCTTTTGATTTCAATGGCTTAGTGAATAATTGTATTCTACTAAACTGCTCTAGTCATTTCAAGGTAAAAAGTGCTTAGTTACCTAAGCAAGTGATTTAGGTAGGAGAAAATTTCAGAAATAATCCAGACTCTTCATTTTAAACAGCAATTTCAACCACAGTTTACTTTTTCACAGTGGATCAACCTAGAAGAAAAAATGATATTTGATCTTCATGTGTACTTTCTCTCTCTCTCTCTCTCTCTCTCTCTCTCTCTCTCTCTCTCTCTCTCTCTCTCTCCCTCCCTCCCCCTCTCTCTTGCTGGTTAAGTAAGAAAAGATACATGATTAGGAAAGGTAAAAAAGCAGGAGAACAACTTGAGAGCTGTCGACAGCTATAATTAAAAAATCTTAGTGTAAATTTGCTAAGAAAGTAGAAAAAAAGGAATTAAAAGCAAACTGATAGATGGATACATGTATATAATTTCCCTTCCTGCCTCAACTTCCTTTTAAATTACTTTTGAAAGCATAAATCTTTGGCAGCATAAAAATCATTTTTATAGTTTCCTATCAAAAATTGTAAGAAATTTGGTGAGTCTTTGCATATAGATGTTGACATGCATCACACATATAAGATGTTCATGGAAGTGAGGAGGGGTGGTGAGTCTGGACAGAAAATGATGATATGGGGATGGCTAAAAATGCCTGGGCCTCAACTGCCACAACCACAGTCTGAGACTTATCAATCACTGGAGGACAGACAACAATCACTCCAGTGCTGAAGTAGATGTCTAAGAGCTCTGGACTGGTAGAGCAATGCCCCAGAACCTGGATTCTGGACATACTGAACATCATTTGGATATGCCTAGTTAGTTGACTGTTCAGCTAACAGATTTACTTCTTTCTAGAGCAGCATTCCTCCCATGATTGTATTTCTGAATCTTCTGAGATCATTAGCCAAGTGTGTGAAACATGTGCTTCAGAAAGATTTCACTGAAATGTATAAAGAAGACAGATTTTCACTACCCAAATTCCTTTAGTCTGGGAAATATTTTCTCTACGTGGCCAATATTCATGGATAGGAGGCCTGTTGGATCCGTGATGTCTCTGAACACTTCAGTCCCAGAGTGATTGGAATAGCAATTATGAGCCTCAGTGGTTCCCTGATCAGAATACAAATATCTGCAAATATGGTTAGAACAATAGAGCTAATTCTGCATGGAGTGAAGACATTAGACATGGGCAGATAGCTATGTTTCATGGTGCCACTTCCTGAAGGCAGTTGGAAACCCGATAGAAACTCTGGTTGCTACCTACTTTCTGAGTCCTAGGATCAGGGTTGACTGGTTATGATGATATATAACACAGGAAGTAAGAGGCAGCAGCCTGACAGAACCCACTTGTATTAGGTGACCACAATTGTGTGTTGGAGACCAGGAAAGTTAGCTGGTAAAACTGTGCACATATCTAGCAAGAGCAGGTCCCATCTTCCTCCCAACCAACTAGATATCAGGGAGAGATTGCAGGAACAACTGTCAATGTGACTCTTGCTGGATCACAAGATTCCGTTCCTGCTCTCTATTCTTTCATGTTTCTCTCCGACCAATGGGATACAAGAATTGAGGCCACATTCCATACTGCCTAGTAGCCATGGTATTCCTTTTGTTGGCGAACACCACTAAGAGCAGTTGAGGGAGGAAGAGGTGCTGAGTGGCGAGTGAGAGAATTGAGTTGATTTTGGAGATATAGTAGGAAGCAGATATAGTTGGTGGTGATTGTGAGAATAGAGGTGATTTCAGAGAACCTGGAAATGGGGTCCCCTCACCTTCCATGTCCCAGCACTGGGATGTTTGAGCAAATAAGACAAAAAAAATAGCTGCAGGAAAGAAATTACTTCAAGAATACCAGCAGAGGCATTGTCCTGATGGACCTGTACAATCCAAGAAAAAGAAGAAAACTAAAAAGGGAGGTAGGTAACCAGAAGACCAACACCACTGGGGACTGTAATTCACCTGAGAGTATGTCCAAAGATCACACAGACCCTGAGCCTCCCCTGCCTTTGGGCACAGTCAGAGCTGCCAGGGTCAAGAGTGTCACAGGTCCCAGGCACACTGAGGATCTGGAGAGGCACTACCAACACATGGTGCTTGCCCTGGACTCCAGCAGAATATGAAACCAGGAGCTCTGGAGTGTGAACAACTGAACCAGGAAAAAAAAGACCTCAGGATCAACAGGGGACAGAGAATGACAGGATGGCCTGTGTGCAAGAAGCACTGAAAACAGATGGAGCGCCACAAGCTATCCATACAGATGTTAGTTTTAGAAAAATTCAATTTGCAGTCTGTCCTGGCCCATGTGTAGCAGGTGGCCAATGAAAGAGAATGGGAGCAAGAAGATCTTTCCAGCCACTCTGCAGGCTTCACAGCAGCACATTGCAGAACCAGAGATGATATTGTCTGCGGTCTTCACCACACAGAATGAGATGGAGAGGAACAACCTAGAGCTCATGAAAGCCCTCAATGTGAAGCTGCAGCTCCAAGAAAAAGCTAGAAACTATGATGCTCTGGAGAAAGATAACACTGATCTACAGGAGAGGCTGGAAGTGCTTCTAACATAGCCAACATGAAGACCCAAATTCATGAGTTACAACAAGAACTAGAGGATCAAGACGAATTGGAAAGACGGCAACATGAAAGAATTGGTGACAACATTAAAGTTGGAGAGAGACCTGAGGATGGACCTGAGGGTGGAAGAAGAAGGTCCAGCAGCTCTTGGGACAGATGAGCCAACTGAGAGAGGAGAAACTGCAAGGGGTGAGGCAGGTGTTAGACATAGAGACCAATCTGGTGGAACTGAGAAAGCAGCTGGCAGAGCTGCAGCTCCCTACAGAACCATCACAGGCTAAGCACTGCAGAAGGAGCTCAAGACCTGAAGGAACAACTTCACATCCAGATGCAGGAAAACCAGAGCCTTGGTCCCCAGAACCTGGAACCGTAGCAGTGGCTGTGGATACTAGAGAAGGCCAAGGAATGGGATCGGCATGCTGAGGATTGGCACAAGATCCTTGAGACAATGGAAAAAGAACACAAGACTATGAGATGCACACTGGTGTACAACCAAGAGCTGAGAGATCAGCTGGCACAGCTGCAGGATGCCTTGTAGAGGCTGAACAGTGAGAAGGAGGAGCTCACCAGCATCCTGCACTCAGAGCAACAGGTGAAGAAACATCTGCAGAAGCTGGGCCTGCTACAGGAATGGAAAGACCTGGCTGAGTTCAAGAACCAAGTGGCTCAGGATCTGCAGAAGCTGCATGATCAGTACCTGACTCAGCTGCAGGAGCTCAGAGCCACCTGTGAACAGCACAGGGCGTCCAACCAGCAGCTGGCCACAGAGAAAGAGGCTCTGCAGCAGCACCTGCTGAAACAGACCCAGCTGCTGGAGCTGCTGAAGCAGAAGCAGGTACAGACCAACTTGGGGGACCAGACAGTGCCTCAAAAGTTACATTTACACCGTAAATGCCTGGAAGCAACAAGACAGGAGAATGAGCAGCTGCCGGATCAGATAAGCTTCCTGGCTTTCCCTAGAAGGTGAAGGATTGAGCAAAGAAGAGAAGGAAGAGGAAGCCACTCTCCAAGATGTGACTGTCCCAGAGGATGTGGGATTTTTATTTTGAAGCACTAGTTTTTGCTGAGTCAAAGAAGGTAAAACTCAGCCGGCAGCTGCAGGAGCAGCAGGCCCACTGAAGGTGCCTGGCTAACCTGGCAGCCCAGAGCCAGAAAAAGCTGGAGTGCCAGGCCCTTTTTCCCAAGAGCTGGAGCCATGGCATCCCAGGGGACAGGAGACAGGACTTGCAAGTGCCCTTAGAAGAACCTGGAAACTTCTTCATCCATGACCTGTCAGACAGAGTAGACTACCAGAATCAAATGGATGACCTCCAATATCCATGCAGCCAGCTGTCAGAACACCTCAGCACCACTGAAGAGTCCATAGATTTCTGTAAAGACCAGATGGAAGTCCTGAATGAATCAGGAGAAAGATGAGTGTGTCAACCAGCTGTCCCAGGAGAAGAGGGAGGAGGAGGAGCTGCAGGAGCTGCTCTTGCACCTTGCAAGCGAAGGCACAGCGTGCCAGGACAAGATGCCGGCAGCCACGCACACCCCTGCTGCTGAGGCCCACTCAGACCTGTCGGGCCCCACGAAAATAGAAGTCATGGAGAAGGTTTTAAAGAGGTGCAACTTGAAGTCTTCGTGGAGCCTACCCAAGGAAAGGCTGGGGGCCCTTGGACAACCCCATCACAGAGCAGATTGTGACCCTGCTACCCAATATCCAGCACCACCAAGAGCTTGCAGGCTTGGGCAATGAGCCTTACTTCCCTTTATTCTCCAGAAAATGACGAGTTTGAAGCAGTTACTATTTAAAGACCTAGTTGTCACTATCTAGAGAAATGGACTCCTGTCCTCTTGCATGGGGCATGGCAGCTGGGTAGCATTCTCTCAGGCCTTGTTATAATGAGAGGTGTGGGAAGAGGTAACTACAGGCCAGATAGGGCAGAGGCTGCTGGGTGGTGGCCTAATCTCTAGGGACATCTAGTAGCTTATTGGTTGCCAGGGAAGGGGCCATGTGATGGTAAGTAAATTCTTTACTAAGGAAGATAAGGAGCAATGGCATAGTTTTCTATTAGCATATTGTATTAGTGAAACTATTTTTATAAATTATTTCCTTATCAGCATACTCTTATTATTTTCTTATGCTAACCTATGGGGTAGTTTTCATAATTTTATGTTTTTAAGGAAAATTTTATATTATTTCCTGAAATGAGTTATTATTTAACATTATATGTGGGTGTATTCATGCATTAAAAAAACATACTCTGTACCAGCAACACTGAATTTTCTTGTTTGTATTTTAATATACAATGGTAGTACACTGAGGTGTAAAAACTGAAAAAGAAGAAAAGGTTATTAAACATGATAGCTTGGAAAAAATATTAATAGAACAAATGCAGGTGTTTCGTAGTGGAAAAATGTACACCAAAGAAGTGCAAAAATGTAATGCGGAATAATATACTACCCAATTATAGAACATCTACAGTGAGAATATCAAGCATCTCAATTTTTACTTATGAATTGTTCAAGTGATAAATGTGGCACATTGTTCACTGAATCAAATAAGATATTAAAATTCATTTATCCTAAAAAATTATGAGAAATTTCTGGGAAATAAAAAGCACCTGGAAGAAAAAACAGAGAAGCTCCCATCTTCTCACACATCCCACCACCCCTACCACACAAACACAGCTACAGCATTAACAACTTTCAGATGCAATGGTAGATCTATGAGAATTTCAAGCTCAGACTGAATACATGGTAAGTTCAGGAGAGGCTCATAGGGTGGAGGTCAGGAAAATGAATTAAAGAGATAGACACAAAACAATGGAGCAATAGGCTATAATGTTTGATCATAGGTTAAAAACCCAAGAGTGGTGTGAAAAGAAAGTAAACTACCTACCTAAGAAGCATCTGGGTAAGGGTGAGAAATTAAGGCAGGCAGAATAGACATGCAGCCTTTCTTACTAGATAAAGCTGAGTTACCCTCGAATAAAATGTCCTAAGGACATTCATGCCTAGTACAAAGCTTCACTGGGAAGTTGACTCATCTGGATTTATCTTAGGTTTCCAAGTCTCTAGGACTTTTTTCCTCCCTTCTTTCCTCCCTCCCTCCTTCCCTTCCTCTCTTCTTTCTTCCCTCCTTCCTTTTGATCCTTCTTTCCTTCTTCCACCAATACTGGAGCTTGAACTCAGGGCCTTTTTTGCTTGGTTTGCTTACTTGGCTTATACCACAACCTTGGCCTGACATTTTGCCAATTACTTACAAATGGAATCCCACAAACTTTTCTTTCAGGGTGTCTTTGAACTGAGATCCTTCTCAGTCTCTTAAGTAGCTAGGATTACTGGCATGAGCTGCTAGTGCCTAGCTATAGTTGTCTACTTCTTTAGACATGAACACATAAACAATTTTCTATTGGTGAAACATGAGTACAACATTGGTAGAGGGTGTGTCAGAAAAGTAAATATTCTTCATTTTTGGTATGTAATTTACAAAGCCATAATAAGATGACAATTTTGTGTTATTTAGTAAATTTTTTATTATGTCTAGCATGGAAAGCTCACTCTGTTCCAGAAACTGTTCTAAAAAAACCAGATAACACTAATGTTGTTTGAAGCGTTATTTGTAATGTTGAAAAACCTGGAAATGACTAAATACCCATCAATGACTGAACACCAGAGGGATTATATGGTATATATATCACTGCAAAAGTGATGTAGAATAAGCTTATAAACAGGTACATTGTTGTTAGCATGCAGTTAAGAGAAAAGAGCAAATTAAATGATAATTATGTAACATTATTGTTAAGACAGAAAACAAATATGCACAATTTTTATTTGCATATACATGCATGAATAAAAGAGTTAAAGGTCTGGAAGCTAATTGACTCAGGATAACACATTGGAACTTAGGAAAAAATGTATTGATTGAAATATTTCACTATAGATTCCTTCCTGTTATGTTTTTAATATGTTAAGTATATTTGCAATTTAGTTTATTTATTAATAGTAAAAATAATTAAAGAAGGGACATTCTGTAAGCAGTGTATCTTTCCACTTAGGGGTTAGTTCTCAGGAGGCTGAGATCCAAGGATCCAGGTTCAAAGCCAGGATGGGCAGGAAATTCCATGGTACTCTTATTTCCAGTGAACCACAAAGAGCACCAGCCTTTAACAAAAAACAAAAGCTCAGACATAGCACTGGCCCCAAACAAACAAACCAAGAAAAGATTGAAAATGTTGATATAATACCTAAAACTTGAGACTAGAGATGATGTATGTCTGTAATCCAAGCTTCTAGGAAGGAAAAGGTAGATAATTATGAGCTCAACACCAGCCTGAACAAAGCTAATGTGACTCTATCTAAAAACAAAATACTCAATGTCCTTTATTTCTTTTCCTTCCATTCTCCCTATTGTTCATTAGCTTTTGGCATGTTTATGCTGCTCTCATATATACTTGCAATGTGCTACATTGCTTTTCACACTTTCTTTTTCCATTCTCCCTTCTCATTCTGTGTAGTCTCTTAACTTGATTCCTGTTCTATGTTTAACCATCCAAGTATTTATGTATGTGGATATTTATAGTTATGTACCCGTCCACTAATATGAACGTCTTTTACTTTTAGCTTTCACATGTAAGAAAAGTTTGGCTTATCTCCCTAGGTATGATGTCCTCTAGTTGCATCCATGTTCCTGCAAATCGCATGACTTCATTTTTCTTTATGGTTGTGTAACATTGCACAATATATATCTCACATCTTCTTTATCCATTTATGTGTTGTTGGGTATGCTGGTTGATTCTATTATTTGGCTACTGTAAACAGTGTTGTGATAAACACAAATATGCAGGTTGTCTCTCTGGTGGATTGACTTACTCACCTTTAGATATGTGCCCAGTAGTGATATGGTAGGGCCATAAAGTAGATCTAGTTTTAGGATTTTGAGGAATTTCCATATTAATGTTCACAAAAGCTGCACTAGTTTACATTCCCTCCAACAGTATATGCAGGATCTTCTTTTCCAAAATTATTTCCAGCATTTATTGTCTTTTCTTGATTTTTGACCTTCTGACTGGAGTAAAAAGTACAATATTGTTGAAATAGGTTATTTGCAACTATGAGAGCAGAATAAGGAAACCTGTTGAGGCTGCTATGTTTAGGGAGAGGAGGGAAGGGGATATAATAGAGGGCGTGAAATATTTTATAATACCATGTAAGATTGTGTGGAGGTAAAACAATGAATTCCCCTGTATAACTAATATAAGCTGTATACAAGTGTTAGAATGCTTACCTAGCATGCACAAAACTCTGTGTTTAATCCCTAGTAACATGAAGAGAGAGAAGAAGAAGAAAGAGGAGGAGGAAGAGGAGAAAGGGAACTTCGAATTACTACAGGGAAACATAGGGAAACAATTGGGTTTATAGGCATAGACAATAGCTTTCTGAATAGCAGTCCAATAATTTAGGAACTAATAACGTTGACAATACACATTGCATTAAAGCTTCTGTACAGCAAAGGAAACAATTAGCACAGTGAATAGACAGCTTAAATAGTAAGAGAATATCTCTACCAGCTGTTCATCTGACAAGGACTATATCAAGAAATATAAAAAACTCAAAAAATTAAACCATAATAACAAGTAATTGAATTGATAATGAAAAAGGAAATTGAAAACAGTTCTCAAAATAAGTGCAAATGGCCAATCAATACAGGAAAAGCATTCAATTCTCTAACCATCAGGAAAATACTAATCAAAACTACGTTGGGAATCCATCTTACCCAAGTTCTGGCTATCTTGAAGAAAACAACAAATGGGAGAAAATGATAATTAGTACAGCCACTATGGAAATCAGCATGGAGGTTCTTCAAAAGTCGAAAAGTAGAACTATCATATAATACAACTATACCACTCTTGGGTATATAGAGAAAGGAATCGAAGTCAGCATATAATAGAGATAACTTCATGCTCATATTTAGAATTTCATAGCAATTGAATTAACCTTGGGTGCTCACCAGTAGATGAATGGATAAAGAAAAATGTGGTATCTATACACAATGGATATCATTCAACCAGAAAGAGGAATGGCCTGAGTTCAAGTCTTGGTACCAACGCACACAAAAAGTCTGCAGTTTACTGGGTGCTAGTGGCTTATGCCTATAATTCAACTCTAGCTACTCAAGAGCCTGAGATCTGAGGATCATGAAACCCTATAGACTCATTTCAAATTAATCAAGCAGAGAGAGAGACAGACAGAGAGAGAGAGAGAGAGAGAGAGAGAGAGAGAGACAGACAGACAGACAGACAGACAGACCAACAGGTAGGTAGCAGACAGACAGAAGGAAAGATTGAAAAACAGAAGAAATGATATCATGCTATTTCCAGGAGAGATCATCACATTATGTAAAATAAGCTATGTTCAGAAGGATAAATATTGTATATTTTCTCTCATGCACTGAATCTGGATTTAAAACAAAATAACATGAAGCTAGAAGGGGACAATTTGGGTGGGAGGGGAACCAGTGGTGGAGGAACAAGACAGTAATGGGGGAGTTGGTTTTGATTGGAGTGCATTGTATACCTGTATGAAAATATTATAATGAAACACACTATTTTGTAGAATTACTACACTCTAACTGTTGATATGGAAAGTTATTATACTACTATACTTTTGCATAAATTGGAATTTTTTTTTTTTGTCAGTCATGGGGCTTGAACTCTGGGCCTGGGTGCTGTCCCTCAGCTCTTCAGCTCAAGGCAAGCAGTCCACCACTTGAGACACAGCCCCACTTCTGGTTTTCTGGTGGTATATTGGCGAGAAGAGTCTCACAGACTTTCCTGCGTGGGTTGGCTTTGAACTGTGATCCTCAGATCTCAACCTCCTGAGTAGCTAGGATTACAGGCGTGAACCACCGGTGCCAAGCTGGAAAATCTTTTTTTAATAGAACATCTCATCTAAAAGGATGAGACATTTGTTCTCTGAATAAAGTTACCTCCAAGAAGTGTTAGTACTTGATCCCTGGCTTACATATGGCACAGCTCAGGGTCACTATGTAAGTAAGTAAAAAGGCATCAGGTAAAAAATTTTAATGGATTGCTGAGAGTAGTGTGTGGGGAAATGTAAGAAATATAGAGCTTCTGGGAGCTTCAGATGCTAGGAATGTCACAAGCACTCCTCCACAGACCCAGAGAGAACTGTCTGTTAAGGATGGGTGGGGCAAGGTAGAGGGTATAGAAAGCTTCTGTTGTGAAACAGCTGGAAGACTAAAGCAACTGACACTGAATGGACTTGACAACAAATATTTTTGTATCTGAATATTTTATATATATATTATGTATATGTATCTTTCATATATATATGTGACATGTACATAAAACGTGAACATTATACATTATTGACAAAATTTGAAAATGAAATAAAAAGTGATAGTTTTCTAATAGGACATTGGGTAGTATACAATATAACTTGTATCATTGGCTTTTCATATCTATGAGTTCAGCGTGCACATAATCCACCAAATGTTGACTACAAATATTAGGAGAAAAACTGTATCTATACTGAAAATAAGCAGACCTTTTTTCTTGTCATTATTCTCTAAACAATACAGAATTCAATTTCCAATACTGCAAAATGATTTTTGCATCCTTTTGTATTCAGTGTTTTATTAACCAGAAAAAAATTTTTGGCTTCCCTTGGTCATAAGGACAACACGAATATTAACAACTCTTTATTCTCTAATCTACAGAAAACTGAAATGTTAACATAATAATCATATCTCTATTTTATATGTATAATCACAATTATTAAATATTGGCCCCACTTGCTTTCTCTCCACTTACATAACTGTCATCTGAGCCATTTAACAGGAAGTTGTGGACATATTTATACTTCACTTCTAAATTATTCTTCAGTGTGCATCTCCTAAGAACAAGGACCTAAACATGTAAGCATTATGTAAGCACTTGAAAAGGAAGCCCTAATGATTTTTCTCTCTTTCATACTCTATACAGCACAGAATACTTCTTTCCTGCCTTCCTTCATTTCTTTCTCTTTTAAGTGACAAATATTGTATATATTTATCCTGTAGATTGTGATGTTTTGAAATATGTGTAATCAGGGAATGGCTAAATTAAGCATATTAGCATGTGCATTCTCCCACATACCTATCTTGAGAATATAAAAAAGTATTGATCTTTGAGAATACCTGTAGTCAACATATTGCACATTATATATCCAGAACTTGTTCATCTTGTGTAACTAACTGTTGTTCCATATAGTGATCATCTTCCTATTTCCCCAGCTCCCAGACCCTGTCAACCACCATCCTGAGTGTGAGTTTTCAAGACTCCATTAATAACTAACATCAAGCTGCTTTTATCTTTCTGACCTTACTTCCCTACTCTGCGTCAAGTTTAGTTATTCCATACCCGGGGTAGTCAAAGCAAATAATGGTGAGTGAAAAAAATAGAAATCAAAGTCCACCTGAAACTTGGTAAAATCAGGTGTCTTTGAAATTCCGACCAGTGTGTTTTGCTTCTCCTCATTTTGCTTCTTCACAATTGTGTTGAAAGGTAACAAGTGAAGCCATGTCGCAGCATTATAGCTCATTTTTAGAGGTCATGCCTCCTGTCAAATTCTCCCAAGTAATAGCGCCTCTCTCCCCAGGACGTCTACATGATCTTTACTCTGTCTTTCTTCTTCATTTTCACATTCCACTTGCTACTTCTCGATTTGCACCATGTCTGTTCAATGTTGCTTCTGTCTGATAAATGGTTCCTCTCTAAAAAGAAAAAAAAAATCAAGAAGTTCCGCAGTGTCCACGTGAAAATGTTATAATACTGTAACATTATCAAACTTTCCTTACACGTTGAGCACCAGAACAAATCTTTTTCAACAGGCCTCTCTGTCCATTAGATTGAGTATTTCATGCCAGCACATTTAAAGTATTCTAGGATATTAATACTAATCAGTGTTTATTAACATTCAGACATGTTCACAACTGTTGTAGCAGCTGAGTGCCTGTAAGTTAAATTGATTTTAGTCCTTAGATACCCATTAACTGCACTGCTTCCCATTTTCATAATGAAATACAGTTGTTTGGGAGTGTTTATGAAATGACATCTATTTGATTTATATGTGACCTTGTCTAAGAATTCTCTGTGTTAGAATGTAAATGATCGCCTCCCTCACTTTGATTGCTACATTGCAGCTGTGCATTTCGCATTTCCAAACCACAAGAGACAAAGACCTGGAAACAGAACAAATACCAAGTTAGTCTCCCTCTCCTGCACTATATTAAAAAAAGGGAGATAGTATTCAGCTCAGACTTGCTTCTAACCAGCCCAACCACAAGCCTTCTGAGCGAGCCTTCTGCTTGTATCGGAGTTTAAACCTCAAGAGTTTTCTTCAATATAAAATAAAAGAATGGCAGTAAATTGTCAAGAAATGCAATGACTTGATTAACCTTTAAAATATTATTAAGTAGTTGTACAAAGAGGCTATAATTCTGATGTCAGGTTATGAGTACAATGCATCTTGATCAATGTCACTCTGTCCATCATTCTTCCCCATTCTCCCTATGCTTCTCCTCAAGTTAACGTAGTTGGATTTTTGTATAATGTCATTACACTGGATGTAATGACTGCATTTGCTCACCCTTTCCCTTCCCATTTATGTGCCCTCCCCACAAAAACATGACTTGAGATACTTAATCACAGCAAGCCTCAGATTTGTAGAAAAAAGAAAAAAATACCATCTTTTTGTGATGGTGGTGGTTGTCATTATTGTTGTTTTATTTTGTTTGGTTTGGTCTTGAGTGAGACTTAGAGTTGGACCAAAGATGTGCTGAAACTAACAGAGCTGTAGACCCAAAGGTTTCAAGACTTCTTCGATTATCTGAAGAGTCTACAGAGGTGGTAGAAAGATTGATAGCCTGCTCCTCTGTCCTCATGGTATTCCCTTCAGGGAAGACTTATTTGAAGAGATTATTTTTTTCTCGTGTCAAAATGGTGGTAATGTTGGCCAAGGAACAGAACCAAATGTTCTTGTCAAAGGGAATAAGGAACAGAGGAAACCCTGAGGGAATTCTCATCCCAAGTAAAACCCACTTTTGGTTTATAACAGCTGTTTTTTGTTATTTGGTTTTACTTTTTAGCTCGATATATTAATTTTATTTTAAGCCCAACAGTCAAACAGTGATGTTTTAAGGTTGCCTCGTTAGCACAGTAGGTAGTGCGTCAGTCTCATAAACAGTGATGTTTTATACCCCACTAAATTACAATTCAAAGTTGAATCACAGTGTCTTATACAGAGTGACAACAGAGTAAGTTTATAGTAGTGCTTACTTTGCCAGGAGGACTCTATATGTATCAGACTCTCTCTGTGGCACTAAAGGAGAATATTTGTATAAAAGAACAGGTTTCTGCTGTGCTCCATGATAACAGGCTAAGATACATACCGATGTTGTGTTTTCATCAGTGCTGCCATTATACTTAGCTTTCACAGACTTAAATTTGTTTCAGGAAATTTTATGAAGAGACAGTAGATAAATGACTACAGAGATGAGGACAAAACCAAAAGCATGAAAGACACATTTTGAAATGGTACAGGTAGTACAAAACATTGCAGAAGAATGTAAAGTAAGAGTACAATAGTTTGTATGCATATGTAAGGGATCAAATAAGATTTTGCTCACAGGAAATATGACAAAAAGGTGTTAATAATGAGATGATGATAAAACAAAATGAACCCCAAGTAGAGAGACAAGAGATTTTTTCCTTTGTTGCTGTTGTTTTAAAAGTACTAGGTGAGTTTTTTGTTCATATGTTCTTCGCCCCTGGTATAACCCCTGTTGTCACTGTATTTGATTCTAGTGCCCTGCATCTTGTATATATATATGTATATATATATATATATATATATATATATATATATATATATTTCTAATTTGGGGAGGGGAAGGGAAATAACAAAATGCTGAAATAAGGATACAGGATTACCCATTGTAATAATGAGATGTACAGACACTATGTTGAAAACGAACTTTACAACTTACGGGGTGGAGGGTGGAGTTGGAGAGGTGGGAATTGAAGGGACAGTAGGGGAAAAACAAAGGAGGGGGTAACAATTCTCGATAGGAAATCTACTCATTTCCTTGCTCATGTAAGTGTAACCCCTCTGTACAGTATCTTTACAAGAAAAAATACTAGAAAATATAATAAGAAAGATAAGCCCATATAAGTTTCATGGATGAAGTTTTTGAGCTTTCATCCGAGATTCTTGTTTATCCAACCTCATACACTTACCTTACATATACCAATACTTTAAAATCTATGCAGGGCTGGGTGCTGGTGGCGCACACCTGTAATTCTTGTAACTTGGGAGGTTGAGATCGAGGATCACAGTTTGAAGCTAGCTGGGCAGAAAAGTCCCCCTTAGAGTCTTATCTCCAATTAATTACTTAAAAACTGGAAGTGGCACTGTGGCTTAAGTGGTAGAGTGCTAGCCTTGAGCACAGAGAGGCTCAAGAACAGTGCCCAGGCCCTAAGTTCAAGCCTCACACCTACAGAGACAGAGACAGAGAGAGAGACAGAGACAGAGAGGGAAGGAAGGAAAGAAGGAAGGGAGGAAGGGAAGGAAGAAGGGAGGGAAGGAGGGAGGGAGGAAGGAAGGAAGGAAGGAAGGAAGGAAGGAAGGAAGGAAGGAAGGAAGGAAGGAAGGAAGGAAGGAAGGAAGGGAAAGAAAGAAAAAAGAAAAAAGAAGGAAAGAAAGAAAACAAAATCAGGTCTAAGCAGTGGAAATGTTTTATAGATGCTTCAAGGTTGTTCATGGTTAATTGTCTCCATTCTTGTTTCTATCCTTTTGACACACACGCACACACACACACACACACACACACAATTGACTCTACATCTACAGCAATTTATTTCTCTGCTAACATGTACCTAAACTGATTTTATAATTCGATTATTGTGAATAGTAATGTGACAAACATGGGTGCACAGCTAACTCTATAGCAAGCTGACTTTGATTGCATAAAAACCCAAAAGTTTGTCCTAGCTAGGTAATATGTAAGTTTTATTTTATTTTATCTTATTTTTTGAGGACTTTCCATATTGAATTTTATAGTGGCTAATTTACATTCCCACCAACAATGAATAGTAGTTCCTTTTCTCTGTTTCCTCACTAACATTTGTTGTTCTTTTTGTTGTTGATAGTACTTTTTTTTTTTTTTTATCAGATTTCATTACTTATAAAGAAAGGGGACAAATTTCATTGTTACCTTCCCACATATGTTTATAGTATATTCCAATCAATCTCACTCTTCTAACAAAGTCTTCACACCCCTTTTGCCTTCCCAAAATATTTTCACTAGGGATCACTTTTCTATTTTCATAGTTGCAAATAATCTCTTTCAGTCACATTCAACTTTTTTCATTCTCTTTGTTAGCCCACACCCTTTCCACAAGTATCTTCCCCTGTACAGTCTTATTTCTTTTTCCTTGTTCTCTCCAGTGATCACAATGTTCATTGAAAATATTTGTATTGTTTTCATATATACTTGCATTGCATAACAAAATAGTTCACTCTCTATGTTGCTAGCAATTCTGGATGGGATCAGGTGTCATCTCAAAGTAGTTTTAATCTGAATTTCTCTGATCTGCCCCTGAGTTTTTGCCTAGAGTTTTTCCCTGCATTTTTTCCTGCAGAGTATAAACTGGTTTGGTATACCTTTTGGCTCTCAAAATCCTAGAATTCTTCAATCAAACTCTCGGACCCACACCAACAATCTGAGAAGTGGCCAAGCCAGGTAAACCATCCTTAACTCTCCAGACATGACTCTCAGTTTATGAAGACTTGCTTACCAGCTAATGTAGGATGCATACAATATTTTCTGAGGTGTATTATACACATGTGTATTTCTGTCTCTTCGTTCATTTTTTTATTTTTTATTTTTTTTTATTTTTTTATTTTTTATTTTTGCTTATGTGGTGCTGAGGAATCGAACCCAGGGCCTCTGGCATGCAAGGCAAGCGCTCTACCACTGAGCCAACTTCCCAGCCCCTCTTCGTTCATTTTTGAGAGTTTATTTGGAGGTTCTAGAAGGGAAGCACAACTACTTGTGTGCCCTTTACAGAAGAACGGTCCTCCCAAATCTGGGATGGTTGTCCTCTTCGACCGAGGGTATAGCTTTAGGAGGGATCCACAAATGGAGTGTGAGGGAGGATGGGTCCCCCCACCTAGCCAGCCAGATCAGCAGAATCAACCCAGACCATCAATAGAGTGATAGACGTCACAGCCAGATCACCCTCTCATCTATGGCTTTTTTTGTGGTTGTTGTTGTTTCATGGGGAAGGAGTAGTAGCTGAGTTTTGGGAAGGCAACTTTCAGTGAAAGAATTACATGAGTTCTCCTGGATTAGCACTTTGGTATTTTAATTTAATTTTATTGTGAAAAATACCGTACAGAGGGGTTACAATTACATGGGCAAGATAATGAGTACATTTCTTATCAAGCATTGTACCTCCTCCTTTGTTTCCCCTTCCCATCCCTTCTCATCTACCCCCCCCCAAGTTGTAAAGTTCGTTTTTCGACATAACGTCCTATACATCTCATTGTTGCAATGAGTCCACTTGTATCTCTATTTAAACAATTTATTTTTTCCCTTCCCCTCCACAAATTATACCAACATCAAATACTAAAGAGGGATGTGATCACATGTTTTCTTAGCACTATTTCTGTTTTAATCCATTACAGATTTCCCTTTTCATGCAAAGAGGAGGAAGGAAGAGTTGAGGAATGGAAATACAAGAGAAACACTTTTTTTACTTGAGTCATGAGTAATTTGCCTTCTAAGATATAATATTCCCACATAGCACAAACTCTAAAGATCTAGCAGGTTCAAGGTACCAAAGATTTACTGATTTTCTTAAAATATGTGCCTAAAATTAAAATATGTAATGAAAAGAGCAAGAATCAGATGGCCAAATTCTAGTTCATTTATAGTCTATATAGAAATGAGAGCAACTTAAATATTGCCAGCCTTAATATAGTTATAAAAATAGAAATAAGCTGGGTACTGGTGGTTCATGCCTATAATCAATCCTAGCTACTCAGGAGTCTGAGATCTGGGGATCACAGTTTGAAGCCAGCCCAGGCAGGGAAGTTCATGAGACTCTTAACTCCAATTAACCACTCAGAAAATGCCAGAAGTAGTATTGTGGCTCAAGTGGTAGAGCACTAGCCTTGAACAAAAGAATCTCAAGGACAGTACCCTGAGAGGCAGGGGAGGGGGGAGGGAGGTTAGGGGGTGGATAATTTAGCCAGATAAGTCGGCTTACATTTGAAATCTCAGCTATTCAGAAGTCAGACATCCAAAGGGATTGCAGTCTAGTCCAGTGAAGAAGTTAGCAAAACCATATCCCAACCAATAAACTGGTTGTGGTAGCCAAACCTGTCATCCCAGCTACAATGAGAAGTCTAGAGCAGCCTGGGCACAAACATGAAATCATACTAAAAATATCGCAATAATTGAAGCCCCCCCCCCCAAAAAAGAAAAAGAAAGACGTTGGGCATTGCTTGGGTAGTAGAGTGCTTGCTTAGCAAGTGTGAGGCCCTGAGTTCAAACTCTAGTACTACCACCAATAATAATTCCTACATATGAAAGTTTTTTAGGGCTATATGAGATAATGTATATAAAAATCACTTATACCTTCCAGTATTTATTTTCCTACCTTTCATTCATTTTAATTTATTGCTCTTCTCTTGTGGGATAACAATTACCTGTGCACACTAGAATGACTCTGTTGTACATTATTCTTTGGTAGGTGTCTTTTATAATTAGCCTATTTCCTTCGATCATAAGGCTGGATAGTATGAGTAGTTCCTAAACTAAAGCATATTTTAAACTTATTTAAACTTAAAAACAATATTACCAGAGAAGGGCAGTAATCCTAGGGATAACCATTCTGTTAAAATGAAGGAGTAGGAGTTTGGATGGAGCCAGCTGACAAGAAACTGAGCTGTATAGCCCATACCCTGTTATGGTTCTCAGATCCTTTGCATGTTAGCCACATGGAGCAGAGGTGAGCTACCTATTTGTCCCCTGACCACACAGCAAGTGACCACTTCTGTTGTCTATCTCTGGTCTGTGCTCTAAGCATAGTACTTCCTAAATCCAGTCTGCTCCCTTGATTGCTGTAGACAATTCAGATTTTAGAGTCTGAATAATTTGTTTGAGGTGGGAGTTGCAGCTCTGGGTGTCCTCTGCTGTGATTGGTGGGAAGGGCTTTCTGCCTCCATAATAATGCACAACAGCTGCTGAAGAACATCTCATTCTAAGTGACACCACATTGGAAATGGAGAAGCAGCCTCCACAGTCATTTGTACAGTCATTTGTATGATTGAATTTCCTGTTTTGAGAGAAGCAAATGACATTTTTATCTGAAAACAATTTAGTTATCTTTCTATGAGGAGGAACTTGATCTATAAATATAAAACAGAATTCAAAACAGATTATGGAGAGAGAGAGAGAAGGTATGAATACAGGGAAATGAGGCCAAACCAAGCAAATAAGTGAGAAATTTATATCCACCTACTTTTGTGTACACAATAGTTATTTCTTTCCTTGAATATGTATCCCCATTAGCTGGCTCCATTGTGTTTATAATAAAGAAGGATAAGAAGAGCCAAAAGTTTAGTTTGTATTTACCACATGATGAAATTGTTGGGCATTTGAGCAGCTTTGAAAACAACATAGGTGCTTGGGTGAGAAGTGAGATCAATGTAAGAAACCTTGGTGCTCTGACTTTACCAGAAGCCTTAAGCACTTGAGACTAGTTATCTATTACCAAAACTCACAGCTGAATTCAATACAGTAGCAGATGGTATGGTTGTTTATCTGCTGTGACCATTGAGATGGTATTATATTTATGCTCTGCTTTGTTGTGACATCCAAATCACACAGACATTGTAATAAGAAAGAGCAATATTTAAAAAAATAGTTTCATGAAAAGTTCCACATAATAGCACTTTGGGGAGAAAATTCTAATCTTGCACTACCAAATCTAATACTGTTTGCTGCAGCTTGAAACAAATTACCTCAGGAAGAGGTCATGTGTCAGTTTGACTAAAAACAAAACAAAACAAAACAAAACAAAAAACAACAAGCCACAGTAATCAATACTTACAGACCAGGTGGCTTAAACAACACAAATTTATTTTCTTAGAGTTCTGAGTGTGTAAGTCCAAAATCAAGCAAACAGAGGTGATTAAGGTTTCTTTTCCTGAGTTGTAGATGGCTTCTTCTTCCTGTCTATGGTGTCTTTGTCCTAATCTCCTCTTCTTATCAGGACACCAATGATGTTGGACAAGACCCACTCTAATGAATTCATTTTAACTTAATTTCTTCTTCAAAAACTTTACCTCAAATTGAGTCATATACTGAAGAACTGAGGATTAAGACTTCAAGGGATACAATTTAGCTCATGATAAAGCATGAAGGAAGAAGTAGTAATACCACTAACCAAAGTGTTTATAATTTTACCAATGGACATATATCCTTCTTGCTCTTATGCATTAATATGGAACCAAGGAAATTTATCTATTTAAAGTCAAGTGAAGAGGGAGAGAGGGGATGGTAGGGGGAAAACAATGGAGGGGGTAACAATGTTCAAGAGGAAGTATACTCATTACCTCACTCATGTAACTGTAACCCTCTGTATAGTATCTTTACAATAAAAAATAAATAAAGTCAAGTGAAGTGGACAAATGATGTCAGAATCCACAATAAGAAAAACCTGCTTCATTTGAAGTACCCTTTTAAAATGTGAAATAGGAAGCATGCCAACGGCTCACACATGCAATTCAAGCCACTTGGGAGGTGGGGACCAGGAGATGTGGTTCCAGGCCAGCCCGGGAAGGGGAAACAGTTCATGAGGTCCTATCTCAACAGAAAAAGTTGGGCATGGTGGTGCATGCTTGCCATCCTAGCTACAGTGGGAAGTGAAGTTTAGCCTAAAGGCAAGACACTATTAAAAAAAATCAGAGCACAAATGGCTGAAGGTATAGCTCAAGCAGTAGAACACTTACCTAGAAAGTGGGATGCTCTGAAGCTAACCTGAGACAATTATAATATGTGCATGTATGAATTATTATGGTGACTCTCCTTTGTACAACTAGTATATGCTAAAAATATGAATCACAGATGACTAACATATTCTATGTTGGGGCATGGGTACCAGGGCCAGTGGAAGAGGTAAATGAAGGCGAACAAAGTACTTGATATACATATTGAATGTAACTATACTCTATATACATATATGAAAACAGTGTAACTGTTAAAACTTTTAAGAAGTGGAGAAAGACATATGGAAGTAAGATGAAGATATGAGTTTGTTTGGGTACATTGTATGTATCCTGGAAATGACACTACATTTCCTTTGTACAAGAGTCTTAAAGAGTCTTAAAAAAATAAAAGGAAAACCCGAGTTTAAACTTCATTGCAAAAAAAAAGTGATAATGATTTGTTGGCTGAAAATTTTCATTTCACTTTCTTTTTCTGCTCGCTACCTGCATTCTACCATTTGAGCCATGCTTCCACTTTTGGGTTTTTGCTGAATAGAGAGGAGTCTCTCAGATCTGTCTACTTGGGCTGGCTTTGAACTGTGATTTTCACATCTCCTGGGTAGCTAGGAATATAGGCATGAACTTTATTTTATGAGGGAGTTACATTGTTTCAGAAGTATATATTGTGTATTGTGTTAACACATTGCAACGAGTAACTAAAAATTATGAATCAGAGCTCCTAATGTGACTGAAGAACGGGAACTCAGAGGGAAACTTACTATTTTAAACAGGAAGCATGTAGTCTTGCTTGGCCACCATCTCCCTACCAGGAGGGAAGCCCGCGTAAGGATAATAGTAATGCAAGGAATAATATAGCCAGAGTCGTGACCAAACTTTGAAGCCAACTCCGATCTTCTGTGTTGCCTCTCCGGTATAGTGGCAGAAATATGTTTCGTCTGTGCTTTGCCGCTGTCTCAGTCGCTGGTCCTTCTGCCTGAGTTCCTCTAGAATTTTTTTTATGACTCTTCCAAATATAAATCTATCAGTAAGTCAGAGCATTTACTTGCTTCGTTCCTTTTGCAAATGGAAATATTTTTCTCTTTCTCAGTCTTTTCTATCCCTCAATTCCTAATTCCACTTTGAACTCAGTGGTTTTCCCCAGTCATCAGGACTTAATTAGAAGTATTCTAATGGCCAAATGCAAGATTTATTTAAGGTATGTAAACACCAAGCACAGAAGTATAAATATACATATGGTCTACATTTAGGAACCTAGAGTCCAATCACATAGGGCTGCCTCTACTTACTATAAATCCCTGAAGTGTTAGTGTCAGTATGGAATGAGTATCTCCATGTCTTCTTTTCAACCCATAATAAATGCTGAGAACTCTGAAGCTAGTTTCTGAAAGGTTTTTCCTCACTAAAACTTCTTGCCAGCTAACTGCCTTAGCCCAATTGAACATGTGGAACACAGACAAGAGTTCCTGAAGAATGATCATTAGCTAACTATAAATAACTGAGAGACAAATGTCCACTGGAAGCCCAAAGAGAATTAGCTTGTCAACTAATGTGACAGCGAAGAAATAGAAATGGATAATTACTTCCTTCTTCTTGGTATAAATACAGAGACTTGCAAAAAATGTTCTCAATATTTTAGATTAAGAAAACACATTCTTTAAAAAAATAAGGCAATAAAATCATGTATCACTTTGGGAGAACGGCAGGCTCAGACTCACACCATCTCAGAGCACAACGACAAATAAGAAACTCATGATTTCAAATGGAAGCACATGGTATACAGATTACCACCATGAATCCTGCTGTCTGTAACAGACATGAGAATTTAAAATATTGATTGTAGCAATACTTGTTTCATTTTCCAGTACCACAGAGTTATTGAGGTAGAAATGCCATTTTGCAAAAATAGTGATCTCAAAAATATGTTCATTTGAGAATAAGGACATTGGACTATTTATTTTCTGTTATTATGTTTTTCAATTCACAAAAATGAAACAAAATACTAGTTGTAAAAAATAAGAATCTCCTATCTGGTATCTCTGATTAGTCATTGAGAAAGTGCAAGTTAAAACAGCTTGTTGGAAAATTTTGTTGTTGTGTTAAAATATCTATTTATATAGCAAATTTAAAAATGAAAGTGGTAAAAAGATAAAAAGAAAGCTTTAAAACATTAAGATAAGCTGACATAACGTGTCCTAAAAATGTCTGTGAGAAATTTGTGTGCTGCAAGCTTCATAGCAAAAAATATCATAGCCACATATTAATTAAATAGTGAGGACTCATGATTAAATTTATTTCTAAATTTTTATTGCTTAGGTTTTTAAAGCAAAATATATTTCACAAGTAGAAACAAAACAATTAAAATCAAAGTAATTTCAAATGTTAAACTAAAACTGTTTATAAGGAATATTTCTTTACAAAAGAAGTGTTATTTTGAACATGTTCAGACTATATTTATCTTATTCTATGAGATTTGTAGAGGTCTTTCTGTTTATGACTAGAAGGTTGCATACATAGACACTGGCATTTCCTAAGAGAATTCACAATCACCAAAGAATTGTAGATAGGAACAAAGTTGAAGGAAGAGAAAGGAGAAGAGTAGGAGCAGGAGGAGAGAAAAGGGTCAGGAAGAGGGAGAGGAGAAAGTGATTTTGAATTGATGTTAGTCCTAGAGGGATGATGGATGTGACCAAAAACAAAGCATGAATAGAAAAGCAGTAGAAGTAGTTTCCAAGTTGGGCTGCCCAGCAATGGTAATGAGCTGAGAGATCGTAAGTTGAGTCCAAGAGTACATGAAATCATAGAACATTTGCCCTAGAAGAAACCTTTGATGTGCTCCTATCCTTTCACTTGACAGACAAAGGACCAACACAAGTTTGAGGTTAGCTCAGAGTCACAAGCAGCTTTCCTGCTTTTTCTGACTGATGAACAATTACACATTGAAGAGCTCTTTAACTCTAATTCTTCATGAACACAAAATCTCTGGACACTTGACCCTGGAAAATAATGTCGGTTTAGTTTCCTTTTTTAAAATTATCATTTTATCTTTAAAAAAATGTAGCAAGTCTATAATATTAAAAAAAAATGCTTGGAGAAGCCCAGAATAACAGCGTTTTGCATATGACCTTCATTTTGGATCAGACTACAGACCACCTGGTGAAATTTAGTATCCCAGAATGAGAGCATTTTGAAGCATATCCCTGCTTAGAAATGGAAGGAGCTGTTTTTACTCACTGTCTCACATTCCCAAGTCTCACAGGAAGTTAAGTGACTATAGCACAATGTCTGGGTCCAACCTTCCTAAAAACAGCTCTAATGCTACTTCTACTGTTTCTTGTTTCCTCTCTTGATCTTAATTACTTTCTTAGCCACAAGAAAGAGGAAGACAGAGACTTTACATTTCTATCTTAATCTGTAGAAATATTTACTTGCTAATACATAAAGGCTTTTATGTTTGAATGCTTCTGTCAACCATCTGTAGTGTCTATTTAGGAAAGTCATCATTCATGTAGACAGATTGCTAGTCTTATCTTCTAATTCACAAATGGTCAGCGTGCATGAACTGCTTTGAAACTGTACTTTAAGAATCACTTACAAAGAGTGATTCATGCATTCACTCAGTAAATATATATTGAGCTCACACTCTGACAAAAGCTGCTAGGTATGGGAAGAAAAAAGACAAAATACACTTTTCTTTTGAGTGCAGGGGGTAATATTCTAGTGGGGAAGAAAAGTATACATGAAAATGTAAGTGCAGCTGGTTATAATGTCTCATACCTATAATCCTAGCTACTGAGGAGGATTACTTTTTGAAGCCAGCACAGGCAGGTAAGTCAGTGAGACCCCTCAATTAACTACCAGAAAACTGGAAGTAGAGCTGTGGCTTACAGTGGTAGATCATTATCCTTGAGCAAAAAAGCTCAGGGACAACATTCAGGCTTTGAATTCAAGCCTCACTACCACCACCACCAACAAAAAAAAAATGTAAGTGCACTCATATGTTATGGGTATAGAATAAAGGAACACAGTATGGAGGTGAAGGGTGCAAATGCTGACTCACATTGTGTATGTAGCTAGCTAGCTTCCTTTTGCCACTTTTTAAAAAAATAATTGCTATATTTTCGGGGCTCGGATTTCCTTATTTATAAACTGGAGACAAAATAGTTCTATACCATGTTACATTATGAGGATAAAATGAGGTATAAATGTGACATTACTGGCATTTAACTGCTCAATACATGTTAGCCATTATCATTGCTGCTGTTAATGTCCAAGGTAGAGTGTTGATATGACTTGTAAGGATCCAGAAATGCTTCATGAAAAAGCTCTATTGTAGTTTAAATGAACTGGATTTCTGAGAGGTACCTGTGGGATAAATAGATCCTGAGTAAGCAGAGTTGACAAGGTACAGGACCCAACTTGACATACTTATTCAGTTAGAGCAGCAGCCAGTATTCGGGATGCTAGCCCAGCAGTCTTGTATGCCCTTCCTAGGCAGGGACACAGACCAGAATATGCCAAGGAGGACTTCATTCTAGTCTAGTCCCTATGCTTATATGTTCTATTCTAGAGCCTATGCCTTAGAGCAACCACGCTTATGCCTTGGCCTTGGGTTCCTGAGTTGAGAACTAAGAGAGTAAAACTAGATGACGTCTATCCTTTCCAGATCCAAAGTTATGATTTTTATTTTAAGGTCTAATAAGATAGAATCTGAAGCTTTAGCTTACATTTGGCAAAAACAGTGTATGTTACAAATGATGGAAGAAAAATGATGGATGTCAATGGGAAAGTGGGAAATAATGGCAAAGCTCCTGAATGGATGCTGAGCTAGAGGATTAACTCATATGTAAGCACTATGTGAAGAATTTTCACTAAGTTAAAAATTAAGGCCTAGTTTTTTTTTATTGTCAAGGTGATGTATAGAGGGGTTACAGTTACATAATTAAAGTAATAAGTACATTTCTTCTCAAACCTGTTATTCCTTCCCTCATTTTTCTCCTACTTTCCCTCCTCCCACCACTCCCCCCACGTGGTACAGATCATTTCTAACATATTGCCTTGAATATATCGCTGCTGCATTGATTCTCCCCCTTGTCCTTTGTCTCACCATTCTGTTGTTCCCCTTCCCTTCCCTAATTCAAATAACCATATATACAATACCAGGGTACCAAAATCAAATACAGTGACACTAGGGGACATACCATAGGGCAAGAACATACAAAAGCAACAAAAAAATCACATAGTACATTAAAAACAACAACAAAGAAAAACCTCTTGTGTCCATGTCTTGGAGTTCATTTCATTTAGCATCACATTATATAGTCATATATACGTAGCCATTGAACTATGTATGAGCTCATCTTCTAAGATTAATCTTAGACATATACTAATTATTGCAAATAAGGGAAACCATGGGACCTATGTTTCTTTGGGACTGGCTTACTTGACTTAATATGATTTTTTCCAAGTCTTTGTATTTCCTAACAAATGGGGTGGTGTCATTCTGATAGAAGTAAGTGTGTGTGTGTGTGTGTGTGTGTGTGTGTGAGAGAGAGAGAGAGAGAGAGAGAGAGAGAGAGAGAGAGAGAGAGATCACATTTTCTTGATCTATTCATCTACTGAAGCACACCTGGGTTGGTTCCATATCTTAGCTATGGTGAATAATGCTGCAATAAATATAGTTGTCCTGGTAGCTTTACTATGGCCTTGTTTGTGATCATTTCGGTAAATGCCCTAAAGTGGGATTGCTGGGTCATAGGGGAGCTCTCTGTGGAGTCTTTTGAGGAACCTCCATCCTGCTTTCCAGAGTGATTGAACAAGTTTACACTCCCACCAGAAGTGCAGTAGGGTTCCTTTTGGCCAAATTCCCTCCAGTATCTGTTGCTCTTAGATTTCTTGATTATAGCCATTTCTTTTTATGGCCATTTCTTCATATGTCAATTGGCTTTTTTTTTTTTTTTGTCAGTTGTGGGGCCTGGGCGCTGTCCCTCAGCTCTTCAGCTCAAGGCTAGTGCTCTACCATATGAGCCACAGCGCCACTTCCGGCTTTTTCTCCTTATGTGGTGCTGAGGAATCAAACCCAGGGCCTCACACATGCAAAGCAATCACTCTACCACTGAGCCACCTTCCCAGCCCCTATTGGCCATTCTTATTTCCTCCTTAGAGAAGTCTCTTTTTATGCCTTTAGCCCACTTATTAATGGGACAGTTGTCTCTTTGAGAATTTGCTTTGGGGAGGATTTAATTTTTTTTTTTTTTATTATTGTGAAAATACCCTACAGAGGGGTTACAATTACATGGGCAAGATAATGAGTACATTTCTTATCAAGCATTGTTGCATTCTCCTTTGTTTCCCCTTCTTATCCCTTCCCATCCCCCCATCCACCCCCCCACCCCCCCACCCCCCGCCAAAGTTGTAAAGTTCGTTTTTCGACGTAACGATTTGTACATCTCATTGTTGCAATGAGTCCACCTGTATCCCTATTTAAACAATTCGTTTTTTCCCTTCCCCTCCCCAAATTATACCAACATCAAATACAGTGAAAGCAGGGGTTATACCGTGGGGGGTGGGACATACAAAGCAACAAAGAAATCATCTTATAAATATGTTAGAAACAATTGCATGAAAGCAAAAACATTTGAATACTATTTTTTGAGTTCTAAGTATATTTCAGATTATGAGGTCCTTGCCTGTTATATGCTTAGTGAAGATCTTCTCCCAATCTGTGGGCTTTCTGTTGATCTTGCTATCTATGCCCTTTGCCAAGCATAAGTTCTGCAGTTTAGTGTAAACTAAACTATGTATATTGTATTAAATTTGTGAATTTCTTCAATTGCTATTGTGATGTGTTCAAAAGCTAATAGAGAATATTAATATCACAGAATATATAATGACTAACATAATATGCACTATGTATAATAACATACATAAGTTATTATGTATTAGTTGTAAATATATGATATGTATATAATATTACATTTATAGTATAAGTGCACAAGCTATAGTTACATATCTAGTAGTGCTAGAGATTGAACTCAGTTCCTTACACATGCTGGACAAGTAGGCTACAACTCAGCCTAATATTTCAGCCATTACAAAATTGCTTATTGGAAATGGAATGTTCTGTGGAACTGAGGATATTATTTTTAATTTGTGAAAGGGTTCTAAGTGTGAAAATCTTGAGACTCATGCAACCAGCTGATGCTTAATTGCTATTGATTGGCTATTTTATTTCAGGGCAGAAAAATAATTCATAATATCTAAAAATAAAAACTTTTAAGAATATTTAAGAAAATAAATGAATCCAGAGGAGATAGATTATTCTAAGACAAATAAATTAAAACCAGAATAGGAATCATCCTCTGAAGAAGGAACCTTTTTGTTTTTTGGTTGGTAATGGGGCTTGAACCCTGGGCCTGGGCGCTATCCCTCAGCTCTTTGGCTCAAGGCTAATGCTCTACCACTTGAGCCACAGCACCACTTCTGGTTTTCTGAGTGGTTTATTGGAGATAAGAGTCTTGCAGACTTTTCCTGCCTGGGCTGGCTTTGAACCGTGATCTTGAGATCTCAGCCTCTTGAGTAGGATTATAGGAATGAGCCACTGGTGCCCCACTAAGAATAGAACCTTTTGAAGCTTTTTCTGTATCAGAAATCTGTCCTTAAGATCCTGATAATATGGGAAGGGCTAAAGATTTTTGTGACCTGCTGTGAGCCTGAAGATATTTGTAAGCTATTGCTAAGCTATTTACATAAAGACATTTACATTTAAGTAACAGAAACCATAGCTAGATCCTAGTTAGTTCTCATTAGCTCTGAGTGGTTGTGAAAACCATTCATATTTCTAAAATTCCATATTTGCAGAAAAGACTAATTTATCATGAAAACTGGTGAAATAGATGATAGCCATGAAATAGACGACAACTCACCTACAGCAAACAGCTCTCCTCCATTCCCTGCTGCCTCGAAGCAGTCACTCTTTACTAGGAAGAGTTGTGTGGTGTTATAGGCAATGTCTACTTAGAAAAAAGGATTAGGGCTGGGAAGGTGGCTCAGTAGTAGAGCGCTTGCCTTGCATGCATGAGGTCCTGGGTTCGATTCCTCAGCACCACATAAGCAAAAAGAAAAGAGCTGGAAGTGGCACTGTGGCTCAAGTGGTAGTGCTCTAGCCTTGAGTTGAAGAGCTGAGGGACAGCACCTAGGCCCAGAGTTCAGGCCCCATGACCGGACTCAAAAATAAAAATAAAAAAGAATTAGTCTGGTTTGGGATTGCTTCAGAGGATAGAATTTATAGGCATTCAAGCATCCTGGACTTAACATGGAATTTCTAGTTGACTGTAATTTCTAGATCATTAGAAGACTGAATAGCAATCTTGCTGGACTTAACATGGAATTTCTAGTTGACTGTAATTTTTAGATTATTAGAAGATTGAATGGCAATCTGAATGGCTAGCAGTTATGAATACTGCTGTTCAGAAGATGGGCTTCTAGCTTTTTCAAGTTTCCTCCCAAATCTAGTCTTTGACCATGCTTGTCATCTGTTCATTTGAACAAATGAACACTTCTGTCAGTTAAAAACTTGACAGAATGTAGGAAGTGAACAGAAATGAATTAAAAATAAGATAATTTCTGTTGAGTTCCCCTTAAAATTATAAGATATATTTATTGAAATAGAAAAGAGTAAATGATTCAGAACTAAAAAATATTCTCAAAGTGCTTATGGTTAGAAGAAACCTAGGAATTTGGGTAAATTATCAGTATCCCTCTATTATAAGTATAGCAATGTCCTGGACTTAAAACTGAAACCTTAAGCCCACTCTAATGATATATTTGTGAGTGTGTCATCATTCTGAATTGATGAACACAGGAAGCCTGTGGTTTGATGTGCTAGAGCTGATTACTTTGCTTAAATTATACAAAGATTTCGCCACTATGACTTCATTCTTCCCAGTCTGACTTCTTGCTAGCAATCCTCATCTGTGAAAAGAGAATAAATAAAAAAAAAAATTGAGTCCTTTTCTCTCCAACAACCTCCATGTTAAGTCAGCAGCAATTTTTTAGATACAACTCATTCGAACATGCATTAATTATTGAAGAGTTATTTTGATATTTTGCTCTTTTCTTTCTCTTCCTTTCTTAGATAAATCTTCTGTTTGTGGTTGGAAGACTGGAAATTGTTCATGATCCTGTATCTATAGCCTAAACCAAAAATTTGATGCAGTTCTCCCTTTGGAGTTGTCACAGCTTTCATATTTATTTTTACATGATATTTCATGCAATAAAATCCAAAATCACAAAGACAAATCCTGCCTTAGCTTTAGCATTATTTTCATACTCATAGTTTTCAAAGTTTATTGAATTCTGGGTTGTATACTAGAAGAATTGGAAAGGTACCACTGGTAAAATAAGGACAGAACCTTCCATAAAGACCAGCATTGTCAGATATAATACCCAGCTCAAAGCCATTGCAAGGCTTCAGTCAATGCCAGTGAGTATGCTATCAAGAAGGGAAGACATGGGCCCTGCACAAGACACAAATTGCAATTTTTATTTCAGTTAGTCTCCATGCTAACCTCCTGGTTTATAAATGGAGACTGTTAAGTGTCAAGAGGTTAAGTGACTTGCTCAAGGCCAAAGAACTAAGAAGTATCAGTGACAAGATTAAATTCTTGCTATGATTTCAGGGTCAGTAGAAAGGTCTTATTGGGAGTAAAACTTCATTTCCCTGCTGACTGATTGATGCAGGATATTTTGTTGTTAAATTAATTTTGTGTGGTGGTCTTCCAAATACCTCCTGGGAAAATAATTACTATTCAACTTTTAGTGTTTTTCAATAGTTCTGGAAATTTTTAATTTGATATATAAGCTAGAGTTCTGATTTGAATGATTCATGTGAAGTATAACAATGCCTGGAATAACACAAAGTTATTCATTTAAACTGTTACTCATTTATTTCATAGTGTTATAAACCAAGCACATAGAAAAAAAGAATTCTGTTAGAAAACTCTTTTTTTGTCCTTCTACAGTTGTAATTCTACTACTGTCCCATTTCTCTACTTCTCTTTTCAGCACTACTTACTGAAAGAATTAATATTTACTAGGGAGGAGTAAACTGGCAGTCCTGAACTCTTAGACTCAAAGTGATCCTCCCAACTCAGCCTCACAACTAGCTGGGATAATAAATATGCACAACCACACCCAGCTTGGAATTTAAGTTCTTGATTGCATTATTATACTTGATTGCTTTCTTGATCCTACTTCAATCAAGGTTCAATCCTATCAATTCCAATGAAGATACTTTTGATTAGGCAACAGTTGCTTTAGCTAAAGTCAGGCCATCCAAACGCTGGGATAACTTTTTAGTTCTCCTCTTATTGGCTCCTCAGAAAATTCGACATAGAAGTTAGGTCTAAAATATAAACATGGTTGAAAGCACATAAGGAACCAAATGAATATATACATAATCAAACTGACTGACATCTGGTACATGCAGGCATGAATTCCTATGGTATAACCCTTTTGAACAATTTAACAAATGAATACCAAGAAGCTAAAATAGGTCTTGTCTGAGAGAGGTTGAGGTGGACAAATGAAGAGAGGAAGGGTGGTCGAATGCAGTAATAATGCTCAACGTATATATTGAACTAGGTAACTGGAGGGGATGGTTGGAGTTGGGATATACTTTACACATAGGGTAGAATGATGGAAGGGGTACACCGACCAAGATGCATAGTACTTATAAATGGACATGTTGCATTGACACTCCTTTGTATAAGTATTTACAGCTGATATAAAAAGTAAAATTGATTTGAAAGTGAAAATATCCTATATAAACAATAGCCCATTCTTCAGGTGATTCCTTCATGCCTTCAGGTTCATTCTAGTCACCTGGCTTCCTTCTGATTTTCTAGCCACTCTTTCCTCATTGCTTCTCAACTCTACAACTAAGCATTGGAGAGAACAGTACCCTATTCTCTCGCCCTCCAGTATCATCTTTTCTTAATAATTTTATACAATCTGTGCTTGAAATACCATCTCCATGCTGACAGCTGGCTCCTGCCTTTAGTTTCAGGCTCATTTATTTAGCTGCTCACTTGATATCTCCCCCGGGAAGTTTCTACCTCTCATATTTCACATACCTCAAATGAAATTTCTGATTTGTTCCTCTAGACTTTTTTCTCACCTGTCTTTTTTCTTTTTCTCACCTGTCTTAACCCATCATCGTAAATGACCATCAGTGTCTGCTCAGTGGATAGAATATGAACATTGGAATCAACCTTGACTCATTTTTTCCTTTATTTTCCACAGCCAACTCATGATCAGATCCTATCAACTTTCCAAAATATATCTTATATCATCCTACTTACCCATGTCCTGTTGGGATTCAAATAACCATTATTTCTTCCTGTTGGCCATTTCTACTCTGCTGATTGGCCTCCTGCTTCTGCCCTCCCATCCTCTCCCCTTCCCCCAGTAATCCATTTTGCATACCAAAGCTCATTGTTTCTCAACCACAGAGACACTATTGACTTTTTAGTTGGGCAGTTTCTTTGACATACCATGTAGAATGTTTAGCTGCATCTCTGGCTTCTTTCCACAAGATGTCAGTAGTACTTGCCCGCCAACCTTCAGTAGTAACCACAATGTCCCCAGACATTGAAAAAGTCCCTGGAGTCAAAAAGAACGTGATGGAGGCATGGAATTCCATTGTGTATATCCATACATCTACTGAGGGGCATCTGGGTTGGTTCCATATCTTAGCTATGGTAAGTAATGCTGCAATAAACATAGTTGTGCTGGTAGCTTTAGTTTGGTCTTGTTTGTGATGCCTCCATCAGAAAGAATGACATTGCCCCATTTGTTAGGAAATGGAAAGACTTGGAAAAAATTATATTAAGCTAAGTAAGCCAGGCCCAAACAAACATAGGTCCCATGGTTTTTCTTATTTGCATTATCTAGTATATGTCTAAGACAAGCAGAAAAGGTCAGATAAGATGATGTTAAGTGAAATGAACCCCAAGATAAGGACACAAGTGGTTTTTTTCTTCCTTGATATTGTTTCTAATGTATTTATAAGGTACTATGTGAATTTTTTGTTCCTTTGTATGTCCTTCCCCCACGGTATAACCCCTGTTTTTACTGTATATTGATGTTGGTATAATTTGTGGAAGGGGAAGGGAAAAAACAAATTGTTTAAATAGGGATACAACTTAACCCATTGCAACAATGAGATGTACAAGATGTTATGTCGAAAAATGAACTTCACAGGCAGGTGCGGGGGAGTGTAGTTGTGGAGATGGGAAGGAAGGGATGGTAGGGGAAAGCCAAATGCTTGATAAGAAATGTACTCATTATCTTGCTCATAAAATTGTAACCCCTCTGTACAGTATTTTCACAATAAAAAACTTACTAAAAATAAATTGAAAAGAAAAAAAAGACAACTTGATGCAAATCAGGTTTTTGATTTTAAAAATTAGTCATAATTACTCATAGTAGTAGTAGAAAGAGAATAAAATAATGAAAACAACAATAATGTCACTTTCCAGTGATCCTAGCTCTTTCATGATGATTAAGAAGGCTCTGGCAGCACTCTGACTTAAATAGACCCAGTAACTTTATCTCTGTTTGTAATAATAGAGCCTATTCTCACCTCCAGGTAGGTAGGTACACTTGCTGTTCTTCCTATCCAGGGCACCTTTCACCTTTAAGTGTGGCTAATTTTTTTCCATTGGATCTAGCAACTCAGAAAGTGCCTCACTCATGTGCCTTCTTGAAGAACTCAACTTTACATTGCCATGTCTATTTTCTTCACAGAATCTATACTTAGCCAAACTTGCCTTTATTTATGTTTGCTTATCAGTGTCTCCAACTGAAGTGCAAGCTCTTTAAGAGGAAACACTTAAATTGTACCCACTGTCTTTTTAGTGTCAGAACAGTACCAGCACACAATATATGCCCAAGATACATTTGTTGAGTCTTAGAATTCCTCGCATCTTAGATGAACATAATGTTGTAGTTATATGGGAGCTTGTTTTGTCTAAATGTGTTTAGATGTTCCGAATAGAGCAGGATACTGGTCATGTTTGCTGGGACAATTGGGGAGGATGCTCCTGTCACAAGGAAAAGCTGTTAGCCTGATTGGATTGAGATTGGAGTCCAAAGTTTGGTAAAGTTAAGATGATGAAACTCATCTTTGTAAGTGACCTAAGCCTGTTGAAACTCATCCCCAGAGGTGAAAGCCTAATGAATCTATCTATTGTACCATCTCGCCTTCTGTTTGATATAAGCTTTGTCAGGGGAATGAAGTATTGATGTTTTAATGTCTGTGGATTATGGTAATGCGCTTAACTATATTGATCTGTTCAGTATTCCGTACTTGCTTTGGCTGCCATCCCAAAAACTCCAAGAGAAGGAGATGTCCAGATGGCCATAATACAGACTATGAAAAAGGATCAAAGAAGTAGCATATCAGTATAATTCATAAAACATTAGGCATCAAATTTTGACACCTCAGTTAAGCCATGAGCCTAATGGGAAGGTACTTAATGGGCTAAATTAATCCTATGACTGACAAAAATCAGTGTGTGTGACAAGAATGGGAATTTCTTAGCTGATCTACAGTCAGGGAGGGAAATGGTTGAGCCGTTGGGCTCTGCCATTCAACTATAGACCTCAGAAATATGCAATAATGAATGACATAGGTAGGGAGGCATAGAATCCTTGGGCCCAATCAAAGCCTGGCAAACAGAACCCAGGCAAAAACTGATAGAGTACTATCTCTATGTTCTTAAATGGGGCAGGTTTGGCTTAATCCCCAGTTCTTACTAATCATTTATTATCTGCATGCTCATCTGTAGGTTATTTTGTTTCCCTATGGTTTCATTTTCCCCTGTTTTAAAAAAAGGAATATAATGCTTCTTATCTCATAAGATGGTAGAAGGATAAAAATGTGATAATTTGTATAAACTACCTGGACCAGAGTGTGAGTTCTCCCCTTGTATTTCCATCCAAACTCTGAAGCATCTGCTCACATTAAGATGCCATGTGAATTACCTACTTGACCTTGAAATCAGCAAAAGACCTTCAGAGAGGGAGCTCAGACTCACTCTCGGGTTCTTAGCAGCTTTTGTCAGCTGCCTCAAAGGAAAGATTAGCTTATGTGAAATTCTGACATTGAATTACCCTCTGCTCTCTAAGGGTGATCTAAGGCTCAGCAGAAGCAGTTGAGGGGTAGAAGGAGAGCCTAGGGGAACATCTGTGCCCACTACCCCAAGTTGCCAGCCCACAGGAGAAGACTTGAGAACCAGCAGACCCCTGCTCTGCCAGGATGGGCCTTGTCACAGATGCCACAGAC
The DNA here is from genome assembly GCF_019054845.1 of Dipodomys spectabilis. Lineage (NCBI taxonomy): Eukaryota > Metazoa > Chordata > Mammalia > Rodentia > Heteromyidae > Dipodomys > Dipodomys spectabilis. The sequence continues at coordinate 1,562,403 of NW_024870824.1, forward strand.
ACTTTAGAGCCATTATAATAAAAGCTGAATCTGCTAGCCCTGGCTTCATAAGAGAGGGATAAACAATAGCTAGCAGATTAAATAATGCAGGACATTTCATATTCAAGTTTGAGAGTTTAGTAGAAACTGAGAACATAATAAATAAAAAGGACTGCAATAACCTTTAATAAAGCAAACAGACCAAGGAGTCATTCATTTGCCATATGAAGGATTTGTTTTCCAGGGCAATCATGCAAAAAGGCTTAGCCTATCCTGCAGATGAGAAACTGGCCTGACCCTATCCTGCTCAACTGAACGAACTCTGCAAACAAAATTTTCAAAGTACTCTTTTTCAATTAATGTTTTAGTATTTTAAGCCTTTTCATGGAAATTATAGCTTTAGCTGTTCAAGATGACTTAAGCAACTGCCTGATTTACGATTGCAACCAAGCGATGCCAGTGGCCTTTGCAAATTAGATTTTTAAAATAATTCACATGGTGGCTTTTTTATTATGTACTCAAATGCCTCCCATGTGCAGCCTTCCAGCCTCGTTCTGAAGAGCAGATTTTTCAGAAACTACAGCATATTTCAATTCCTTCATCATACTTTTTTCCTTCTCTTTTAGGTTACTTCACCACTGCCTTTATTTCTCAGAATAATTAAAAGAGAGCCCTAGGGCTCAAGAGAGGAGCTGTCAGCCATCCGGGCTACTTTTATATGTGCCAAATCTTAGATTTTCTCTAAACTTTCATTCTCTCTTTTAATAACTAGTATTTATGCTGCTGTCATACTGTCTTATCTTCATCTTATCTTGATGTTTTGATTAATATATTCTATACACTGTAGTCATGGTATTCTTAAAGCATTGACAACTCTATCTCTTGATATGCCTTTCTATCCCTCTGTCTGTCTCTGTCTCTGTCTGTCTCTCTCTCTCCCTCTCTCTTTCTCTCTCTCTCTCTCTCTCTCTCTCTCTCTCTCTCTCTCTCTCTCTCGCCTTTATACCTGTCCTGGGGCTACTTGGGCACTGCCCCTGAGCTTTTTGCTCAAGGCTAGCACTCTACCACAGCTCTACTTCCAACCTTTGGGTGGTTAATTAAAGATAAGAGTCTCATAGACTTTCCTGCCCAGGATGACTTTGAACCATGATCTTTAGATCATGAGTAGCTAGGATTACAGATGTGAGCCTTCAGTGCCCAACTCTCTTCATTTTTAATAGCCTAATCTTTAGAGCAGTTTAGGATCACAGAGAAACTGAACAGAGTGCAGACAGTTCTCATTTAGCTCCTCCCCTCAACCTGCAGCCTTCCTCACTGTCAACATCTTACACTAGAGTGCTACATTGGTTACACTTGATGAATGCACATTCATACATCATTATCACTGAAAATCCGTAATTCACATTAGCTTTTACTATGAGTTTTGTAAAGTGTAATGACACATATCTACCATTGTATCTCCCATTATAAACATTGTTTTAAAATTCTTTGTGTTCTACTCTAAAATCAGAAATGAGACAAAGATGTCCATTCTCTCCATTCTTCTTCAGTATAGTATTAGAATTCTTAGCAAGGTTAATAAGGCAAGAGGAAAAACATAAAGAGGATCCAAATAGGGAAAGAAAAGTAAAATTATCCCTCTTTGTGATGACATGATCCTGTATTTAAAGAACCCCATAGAGGACCCGGAAGGTGACTCAGTGGTAGAGTGCTTGCCTTGCATGCATGAGGCCCTAGGTTCAATTCCTTAGCATCACATAAGCAGTAAAGGCCAGAAGAGGCGCTGTGGCTCAAGTGGTAGAGCACTAGCCTTGACCTGAAGAGCTGAGGGTCAGTGCCCCAGGCCCAGAGTTCAGGCCCCATGACCGACAATAAATAAATAAATAAATAAAATGAAAGAACCCCATAGATTCATCTCCCAAGCTACCTGAGGTGATTTGAAATGTTGGCAAAGGTGCAGGGTATAAAATCAACCCACAAAATCAGTAGTTTTTCTGTATGTCAACAATGAGATGATTGAGATTGAAATCAGGAAAGAAACTTCATTTGTAACAGCCCCAGAAAAAATACCTAGGAATTAATCTCATCAAAGATGTGAAGGACCTTTGTTGTGAAAACTTTAAAAATCTGAAAAAAGAAACTGAAGTGGATTTAATGAAATGGAAAAACATTCTGTGCTCCTGCACTGGAAAAATTAACATTGTGAAAATGGCAAAAATGACTAAAGCAATTTACAAATTCAATGCAATACCCATCAAACCTCTAACAACAATCTTTAATGAAATAGAGAAAGCAATCCAAAAATTCATATGGAATAATAAAAGACCCTCAATAGCAAGAAACAATCCTTAGCAGGAAGAATAGTGTTGGAGGAATATCAATAACAAACTTCAAACTCTATTACAAAGCACTAGTAATGGAAACAGCTTGGTACTGGCACAAGAGCAGACCTGAGGAGCAATGGGACAGAACATACGACCCAGAAATGAACCCACAAACACATAGCCAACTGGTACTTGATAAAGAAGCCAAAAATACAGTGTTGGAAGAAAGACAGCCTCTTCAACAAAAAGTCCTGGCAAAAATTGGCTCTGTACATGCAGAGAACTGAAGCTAGATCCTTATATATCATCTTGCACTGGAATCAATTCCAAATGGATCAAAGACCTCAATGTAAGACCAGATACCAGCCTTCATGGCATGGGTCAAAAGTTCCTAAGTAAAGATTCAGAATCACAACAAATCAAAGGAAGACTGGATTGATGCGATTGCATCAAATTGAAGAGTTTCAGCATGGCAAAGGACATAGCTAGCAAGATAAATAGAAAGCCCACAGGAAGGGAGATGCATCAGACAAGGACCTCATATCTAAAATATACTTGCAGCTGAATTAATTAAACCACACAACAGTCCTCAAAGAAACAACAACCCACTTAATAAATAGGCTAAAGACTTAAAGCAAGACTTCTCAGAAGTAATAACGGCCAGTAGACATATGAAGAACTGGCCATAAAAGAAATGCAAATTGGGGCTGGGAAGGTGGCTCAGTGGTAGAGTGCTTGCCTTGCATGCCTGAGGCCCTGGGTTTGATTCCTCAGCACCACATAAGCAAAAAGAAAAAAGCCAGAAGTGGCGCTGTGGCTCAAGTGGTAGAGTGCTAGCCTTGAGCTGAAGAGCTGAGGGACAGCGCTCAGGCCCAGAGTTCAGGCCCCACGACCGGACCCAAAAAAAAAAAAAAAAAGAAATGCAAATTAAAACAACATTGAGATTCCACCTCACTCCAGTTAGAATGGCTATAATCAAGAATCTAATAGCAAAGATTAAAAAAAAAATCTAATAACAACAGATGCTGGAGGGGATGTGGCCAAAAGGGAACCTTACTGCATTGTTGGTGGGAATGCAAACTTGTTCAACCACTTTGGAAAGCAGGATGGAAGTTCCTCAAAAGACTCCACATAGAGCTCGCCTATGACCCAGCAATCCCACTTTGGGGCATTTACCCAAATGATCAAAAACAAGGTCATACTAAAGCTACCAGCACAACTATGTTTATCACAGCATTATTCACCATAGCTAAGATATGTGCTTCAGTAGATGAATGGATCAAGAAAATGTGACATATATATATATATATATATAAATGTATATGTATATATATATATATGTATATATATATATATATATATACATATATATATATATAATGGAATTCTATGCCTCCATCAGAAAGAATGACATTGCCCCATTTGTTAGGAAATGGAAAGACTTGGAAAAAATTATATTAAGCGAAGTAAGCTAGGCCCAAAGAAACATAGGTCCCATGGTTTCCCTTATTTGAAATAACTAGTATATGTCTGGGACAAGCAGAAGAGGTCAAAAGCTATGTACATATGACCATATAACCTAATACTAAGCGAAACGAACCCCAAGATAGAAACACAAGAGATTTTATCTTTCTTTTTAATGTACTTATAATGCACTATGCAATTTTTTTTTGTTTCTTTGTATGTTCTTCCCTCATCGTAAACCCCTTTGTCATTGTATTTGATTCCAGTGTCCTGCATCTTGTATATACATTTTTCTAATTTGGGGAGAGGAAGGGAAATAAAAAAAATGCTGAAGTAGGGATGCAGGATGATCCATCATAACAATGATATGTACAAGACACTATGTTGAAAATGAACTTTAACTGGGAAGGGATGTGAAGGGTAAACCAAAGGAGGAGGCTGCAATGCTTGGTAAGAAATGTACGCATTATCCTGCCCATGTAATTGTAACCCCTCTGTACCGTATGTTCACAAATAAAATAAAATTAAATTTAAAAAAAATGAACTTTACAACTTTGCAGGGGGGAGGAGAGGAGTTGGTAAAGTGGGGAGGAAAGGGATGGTAGGGGAAAAAGAAGGAGAGGGTAACAATGCTCAATAGGAAATGGACTCATTACCTTGCTCATGTAACAGTAACCTCTCTGTACAGCATCTTTACAAAATATATATGTAATAATAAAAAAAAAACATTGAGCTTCCATTCACCCAGTTAGAATGGCCACTATCAAGAAAACAAATGCTGGTGGGGATGTGGCCAAAATGGGACTCTATTACACTGTTGACGGGAATGTAAAATTGTTCAACCATTCTGGAAAGCAGTATGGAGGTTCCTCAGAAGACTAACCATACAGCTTCCCTATGACCCAGCAATCCCACTCCTGGGAATTTATCCTGTAGAATAAAAGCAAAACCCCATTAAAGCTACTAGTACAATCATGTTCATTGCAGCATTGTTAATCATAGCCAAAATATTGATTCAATCCATAAACCTCTCAGTGGATCAAGAAAATGTGGTATATATGCACAATGGAATTCTATGCTTCATCAGAAAGAATGACATTGCCCCATTCATTTTTTGTTTTTTGTTTTGGGTTTGTTTTTGTTTTTGTTTTTTTGTCAGTCATGGGGCTTGAACTCTGGGTCTGGGTGTTGACCCTCAGCTCTTCAGTTCATAGTACCACTTCTGGTTTTCTGGTGGTTTCTTGGAGATAAAGAGTTTCACCGACTTTCTTGCCCAGGCTGACTTTGAACCACGATCCTCAGATTTCAGCCTCCTGAGTAGCTAGGATTACAGATGTGAGCCACCAGCACCCAATTTTATTGCCTCATTCATAATAAAAAATAAATAATAAAGTGGAAAGACTTAGAAAAAATTATATTAAGTGAAGTAAGCCAGACCCAAAGCAACATAAATTGCATGGTTTTCCTCATTTGTGATAGCTAGATATACACATAAACTAGCTAAATATACACATAAATTGCCTTAATGTTTTTAGCAATTATGAATAAAGCTACAAACATGTGTGTGCAGGTTTTTGAATTTGGGTAAATACCAACGAGCATGACTCTTCTAGAACATGGTAACAACATATTTGGTTTTGTAACAAATTGTCAAAATGTCTTCCAGAATATCTTTTTGCCCTGAAAGGTTTTTGGTTTTGTTTTGTTTTTGTTTTCATTTCCATCAGATCTGGTTTTGCATACTTTTCATACTTTATGCCATTCTTTGTTTTCCTTGTATGGGAATATTTTAGCCAGCAAGTTCATTCCATAATGTGAATCATATAAAAGTTCTGAAGTTCAAATTAAACACAAGTAACAACTACTATTGCTTTGGAAAATCAAATGAAAGTTTTGTTTTGTTTTATAATTATTTCTACTTAAATTTATTTTGAGCGGATATATTAAAAATATTTATGCAGTACCTTTTGATGTTTCTTTACATGTATATATTGTATAGTACTCAAATCAAGAAAAGTCTATCTCTTCAAAGTTTATTGTTTCTTTATGATAAAATCATTCAAAATCTTCTTGTAGACTTTTGCAATATAAAGTCCATTATCATTACCTATAGTCACCTGGCTATGCACTCCCATACCAGTAATCCTCTACTAGAACTTAGTACCAACCAGCCAGCCACTAGTAATACCACTACACTCAAAACTTCTGAGATAACTTGACATTGTGATCCTCCATTGAGGTTGTCACAAATGACAGGATTTCATCCTTTTTGTGGCTTAACAATATTCTATTGTGTTTATTTATCACATTTTCTTTATCTATTCATTAATTAATGGACCCTAGGATTGCTTTCATTTCTTGGATATTATGAATATGCTGTAGAAGTATAAAAGTCTCTAATTTCATTTCCGGTAGCTATATACCCAGTAGTCGGATTGCTGGATCTTATGGTTGTTCTATTTTTAATTTTTATTATTGTTGCTAGTTTATTTGTTTGTTTGAGACAGGGTCTCACCATGCAGTAGGCTAGTCTGGTCTCCGACTTATGATGCCTCAGCATCCTGAGAAGACAGTTGTGTGTCACCATACCTAGCTAATTTTTATTTTTATTTTTTATTTATTTTTTGTCAGTTGTAGGGCTTAAACTCAGGGCCTGGTTGCTGTCCCTGAGCCACTTTGTGCTCAAGGCTAGCGCTCTACCATTTGGGCCATAGTACCACTTCCAGTTTTTGAGTGATTAATTGGAGATAAGAGTCTCACAGGGACTTTTCTACCTTGGCTGGCTTTGAACCAGAATCCTCTGATCTCAGTCTCCTGAGTAGCTAGGATTACAGGTGTAAATCACTTGTGTCTGGATTAATTTTTAAGTAATCTTTTCTATAATATCGGAATGAGTTCACATTGTCACTAACAGTGTGCAGATTCCTTTTTCTCCATATTCTCACAGCACTGTTATCTTTGGCCTGTCTGATAGTAGCTGTGCTTAGTAGGGTGAGGTGATATCACATTGTGGTTTTGATTTATCCACTGATGATCAATGATGTTGAACATTTGTCATATACCTCCTAGCCATTATGTGTCTTATTTTCTTGTTGTTATTTTTTTTGAGACATAGTCTAATGATATGAGACCTCAAAAGACTCATGCTTTTAATTAGCCTCTTTATTGCTGACATAAAAGACATTTGAGTCTATTGCTCATTTTTTAGTTATATTTACTCCTTGCCAAATGAATAGTTTGAAAATATTTTCCCACTCTATAGCTCATTTCTTCCCTTCATTAATTATTTCATTTCCTGTCGAGGCTTTTTAGAGTGATCCACTTGTCATTTTTTTTCCTGTTGTTCCTTATGTTTGTGTCTTGTAAGAAAAAAAAAATCTTGCCTATTCCAATGTCCTGAAGTGTTTCTCCTGTTTTCTTCTAATAGTTCTAGTAGTTTACTACTTTTAGGCCTTATACTTAATTCTTTAATTCCTTTAGAGTTGGAATATGTGAGTTGCAGGTGTGTGTGTGTGTGTGTGTGTGTGTGTGTATATATGCACATTCACATGCTTATATAGAACATGTGTGGTGTTGGGGAACAAATCCAGGACCTTGTACAAGTTAGGCAAGTGCTCTTCCACTGATCTAAATAGAGTTGAAAATCTGATGTGATGGGGGTGATTTTCCTCTTTTCTTGTAAGTATATTAAATTCCTCTGTCAGTTCACCCTATCTTTTCAAATGTGTTTACACTTTCTTTTAAAAAAATTTTTTTATTGTGAAAATACCGTACAGAGGAGTTACAATTACATGGGCAAAGTAATGAGTGAATTTCTTATCAAGCATTGTTGCCTCCTCCTTTGTTTCCCCTTCCCATCCCTTCCCATCTTCCTCCCCTACCCCCCCCCACCCCATGAGCCAAAGTTGTAAAGTTCATTTTCAACATAACATCTTGTACATCTCATTGTTGGAATGGGTCCACCTGTATCCCTATTTAAACAATTTGTTTTTTCCCTTCCTCTCCACAAATTATACCAACATCAAATACAGTGTAAACAGGGTTATACTGTGGGGGAGGGACATACAAAGCAACAAAGAAATCATCTTATAAATATGTTAGACACAATAGCAAGAAAGAAAAAAACATTTGAGTCCTTATCTTGGGGTTCATTTCGCTTAACATCAACTTATCTGACCTTTTCTGCTTGTCTCAGACATATACTAGTTATTGCAAATAAGGGAAACAATGGAACCTATGTTTCTTTGGGCCTGGCTTACTTTACTTAATATAATTTTTTCCAAGTCTTTCCATTTCCTAACTAATGGGGCGATGTCATTCTTTCTGATGCAGGCATAGAATTCCATTGTGTTCTTAAGCACAAGCATACCAAATTTATCTGGCTTATGTTCTAGCCTAGCTCCCATTAGCTGTTGTGGTTCCATACCTTTGTCTATGCTTTGTCCCTCATAAAAGTTTGTCCTTTTGTGTAAAAAATATCCTATCCCTTTCTGTATTAGATCTTTGAGTATACTACATATCATTTCTTTTCCCTGTGAGCTTGTCTGGGGATATGTTTCTTAATCATAGAATGCTTCAAGAGATACTAATAGAATCTGTTCCATTCCCAGAGATTCTGATATTATTGAGTTGGACCATGATTATAAATGTGCTGCCAATACTGAAAAACAAGCAGTAAGGTTTACAGATCTTACTAGAAAATCAAATGCTTCACTGCATACAAAGTAAATTATATACCAGGTCTTCTGAAGGTGGAAATTCATGCTGGAGTTTTAACTCTCTAAGTGCTTCCAAATGTATGAATGGGCTGAGAATCACTGACATTCATGATAAATTGTTGATTCTATCTTATCCCATACCTAGCATACACCAAATTAATGAGCATTCAACAAATAGTAAACCAATGTCTAAGTAAGTATTTTTGGTAGCCTGTTTTATTTGTTCCCATAATAATTGTTTAGATTCATGGATTAGAAGCAAAATCAAGTGCTCAAATCTCAAGTTTCCCTTATTATCAATTATATTAAATTTCTGACCCACAACCAAAGGCTAAATATTTTCTTTTAGTTAACTGCCTTGCAAATGTATGCTCCTTAGATCAGGGAATATCTTGTAAGGCATGGGTGATAGTATAACTTATCACATCAATGTGGAACAGAAAAGTGGCTATAAGAGAGGAAGGGAAGAAATATTAATTTCAAATTTCATTGCCAATTTTTAAGACTTTGCTTCTTCTGCCATGATTGTTATGATGTCATAAGTAGCACTCACAGAGTCTTTTAAAAGGAAGAGGAGAAAGAAAAAGACAGTAATAAGGCAGTCAAATAAAAAATTCTACTTGAGCTGAGCTTCTGGATATTTTTTACCATTTTTTATCCATTCTGAAAAGATAATTCAGCCTTCTAGAAAATGGTCTTCTTCATTTTTTTTCCCAGGCACAATGCATACTATGAAAAATTCTGCTATCAGTCCATCACTTGACAAAGTTTTCAGAGCTTGTTTGTCCCCAGCTAATAATTCTACAAATTAGACTATGGGCCTACTTGTCTGCTGGAATGATTGAATTTTGTCTTTTTGAAAATTACCTCTTTTAAAATTCTAATTCTCTGTAATACTGCCATAATATCATAGTAGGAAGAATGTCTATTTTGTGAAAATATATACTTTTCAAGACACAAGGAATGTTAAAGTGAACTTCAGAACATCAGCATTTGGAAGTCAGGTTCAGATTCTTAAAGTTAACCAAAACCCTGTATTTATTTCTTTTCTCCATGTCCCACAGAAATGATATAAAAACACCCAAAAAGGATGGATCCATAGGAATCCTCAAAGCAAGAAATAGCAGTTTTCAGGAGACCCGAGACTTTTGGCACACTTTTAGATTTTTCAGATTATACTGATGGGTAAGTTAAAGCTGAAAAGAATTATAACCAAGAATGTACACATAGAAGGCTGAAGCAGAGGCAGGAACCAGTGTCCCTGATGTAGAGACCTTCCTTAACTAAGTCAAGGTGTAAGAGCTCAAGGTGTAAGAGCCAGACATAGAGAGGAAAAATGTGCTGGAAACTGAAAGTATTTTCAGACAGACCAAACCAGAGCTGTTCTATCTCTAAGTTTTGCATTTCTCAAAGAAATGACTGTTTTGCTTTTGTCCCTCAGATGAACTGGAAAGCTCATCTCTAGAGAAAAGATAACGTCTTTATCAGGCCTACATCCATTCTCAAGAGACATCTTCCCAAAAGTTGCTTCACTGTTTAATGTGGTCTAATGTGAGTAAACCAGGACAGGCAATCAGTAACTGCTGGTTAGTAATGCTATAAGTAGTTGGCATGTGAGCTTTGCCTAAATAGATTTCACTCAAGAAGTGCTCCATTTACAGCATTAGAGTGAGCCACTCACTTTGGGAACCTCGCCAGTCCACAAAGAAGGAAAATGAAGCATTAAGGTCGTCAGTAATCAAGAGCAATGAATCACTGAGATGATAAAAAAGAAACCAGATGTAAAGTGGAGGGAAGTTGTTGGGGAATTGGCAGAAAGAGTAAAGGCAGAGATGAAAAAGAGTTGACTTCATCAAAAAGTGTTAAACAGAGTTTCAGGGAATGCTTTGTAAAAAAGGCAGCCTTGGTCAGCATGACCAAGAAGAAGAGATTAGAAATATGGTTCTTCTTTAAATAACTGTAGTTGAACCACCTGAAACCGCAAAATAAAGGTTCATGTAATGTCTTTCCTTATTGGTTTTTTTTGTTTGTTTGATTTTTTGTTTTTGGATCCGGTCGTGGGGCCTGAACTCTGGGCCTGGGCGCTGTCCCTCAGCTCTTCAGCTCAAGGCTAGCACTCTACCACATGAGCCACAGCGCCACTTCCGGCTTTTTTCTTTTTGCTTATGTGGTACTGAGGAATCAAACCCAGGGCCTCAAGCATGCAAGGCAAGCGCTCTACCACTGAGCCACCTTCCCAGCTCTGTCTTTCCTTATTGTTGCATGCATTTCCTGTCTTTTGTTTTTAACTCTAGATCTGAAAGGCACAAAAATGATCTCATTTTATTTTTTCCATATTCTTTTTAAAAAATTTAACCCAACTATGATCTCATTTTAATTCGTGATTAATGACACTCTTCCATCGTTAGTCCATTAATAGCCCTGCTTTATTATATTTTACTTATTGGTAATATAAGAAATACTCACAAGGGCTGGGAAGGTGGCTCAGCGGTAGAGCGCTTGCCTTGCAAGCCTGAGGCCCTAGGTTCGATTCCTCAGCACCACATAAGCAAAAAGAAAAAAGCCGGAAGTGGCACTGTGGCTCAAGTGGTAGAGCGCTAGCCTTGAGCTGAAGAGCTGAGGGACAGCGCCCAGGCCCATAGTTCAAGCCCTACGACCGGACCCCCCCCACCCCCCAAAAAAAAAAGAAATACTCACAAGCCAGTAGTTAAAGAAGTAGAACATTAACAATGATTTAATCCTCTTTTGTATTTTTCTTTATTGTACGTTGCAGCCGTAATGTCTGGAATAATTATTTTCCTAATTTTGAGTTTTTATTTCTTTTGCTTTATATACATATGAATACTTAAAATAATCATTATTTTTAATTGTTTCCTTAGTTTTACTAAGCGATTATTGTTATATGTTGTCTTGTGAGACTTACTTTTTTTATTAAATAAGACATTACTAAGATTCATACAAACCATTGCATTAGTTATATAACTTGCTCATTTTAACTGTTGTAGAACAACTTAGGGATAACTTTTGTTATTTCCAATTTTGGTTGATTTTTGGTTGTAAGATGTCTAAATTATTGGGTATAACTCCTCATACTCATCCTTTGGGCTATTCCAAGGAGTACACAAATGCTCAACTTTACAAGATTAATGTCAAATTACTTTCCAAAGTGGTTGAACCAGTTTAAACTTCCTCTTATAAAAAATCTGAAAGATACTGTTCATCTACAATGGTCAAAATTGGCTATAAAATCATGTTTTGTTGTGGTCTTTTCTTTACAAGTGAATATGTTTTACTTATAAATTCAGATATAAACAGTAAATATTTTAAATGCAGATATGTGTGGGAAGGCTTTAGATTAATTGAGATTAGTTGTTAAGTTCTCATAAATTAGTTTTGAGTCAAAACCTAAAGTCCAGAGCATTCCTCTAATGGTAGAATACCTAGCAAGCATGAGGCCATAATTCAAATCATAGTATGACCAAAAAAAAAAAAGAAAAAGAAAAAAAAACACAAAAAGTCCTGTAATCTGGGCACTGGTGCTCACACTTATAATCCTAGTTAATCAGGAGGCTGATATCTGAGGATCATGATTCAAAGCCAGCATGGGTAGGAACATCCATGAGACTCCTATCTCCAATTAACACCAGAAAACTGGTTGTGGTGCTGTGGCTCAAGTGGCAGAACGCTAGCCCTGACCTGAAGAACTCAGGGATAGCGCCCAGGAACAGAGATCAAGCCCCATGACCACACACCAAAAAAAGTGTAAGTTCTCCCATACTTAAATGCTGTTAAAAACAAACAAACAAACAACAAGTATGTTATTATGAGCTAAATATGGAAAAAAGAATAAGCTACCCAGAGTTTCTCTCCTAAGCTACTTACCAAGTCAAATACAACTTCTTAGTTGTTTATTCAGCAACACTTCAAGTATTTGTTGCTTATGGCAGCAAAAGGGGAAATTTTCCAGATTTCAGGCCTAGGATTCCTTTTGAATTCAATGTCTGATTCCATAAGTTGTGTTTGTGGTGACATCAACATGATTATTTTAACTTAAGGGGTGAAAAGTAGGCCTTTGGCATCAGACAAACAAGAGACTCAAGGTGTATGATTGGGTGTTTTTCGTCTGCCAGACTATAGTGTGGTTACTTTCTTCTTTCAGAGAGGAGCTATAAATCACTTTGAGGATAAATTGGCAGGTGTTACATAAACACTGACTATAACTGAACATTCATTTCAAGTGGTGTTACATTAAAACTTCGACAAGTCTCCAAGAATTTGCAGTACCCTGAAGAAGAAAGCCATATATCAAACGCAGAAATACTGAAATTGTTAATGAAATAAATCCATGATATTGGCTGTAGAAAACAACAAAAATAACAATAAAATACCTTTGTATACAAAAGGAAGCAACCAATATTAAAGTAAAATGTCTTCCCCTAGCCAGACTCCTATTTCCCACAGGTTCAAAGGAAATTGCTTTTATGCTGAAAAATTGTAGCGTACAGAGGCATGTATATTAAGGAAGTAGCACTGAAAATGCTTGTCTGCTGTCTGCTGGAAAAAATACCAAAGCTAGATAGAATATAGAAAGGATAACTAGCTATTCTCTGTTATGTTCTTTAGGATTTAAAGTCAGCTCCATCTAACAACTGTAAGCTTCATTTTCCTTGTTTTTTTTTTTTTTGTCTGATCCACACTAATTTATTAGACATTTAATATGAGATTTAGGGAACATAGAGTGACTAAGAAAACTCAATGTTAAGGTTATTAAAATGGAAGCAAGATTCCACATAACAGAGGGACAGAAAAGAATCACATGGGATGCTGACATTGAAACAGACCTTCAAAGATTCAGCTGATGGAAATGGCCAAAAACTGTGTTCCAGACAGAAAAGTACAAACAAAAGAATGAGTACATACAATCATGTTTTGAGACAAGGTAAATGGTAATGTAAATTGTAGAGGGGTGGAAAGAGACATATTGGTCAAGATACTTTAGGCTGAAGATGACTACAACAGAAGCAAAACTGGACTAAGCTCAGAAAGGCATGTGTTGACCCACTTCAGAGGAAGTTGGAGGCATGCTCTGGTTGAGTTACAGCTGGATCCAGTAACTTCCACTTTCTATTGACTTCATTGTCTTATTGTAGCTGGTGACAATTGGCAGCTTCAGTGATTTATTATGGTGAATTATAGTAGTGTTAAAACAGATAAATGAGTTTTTCTTTATCCCCTTCAGGCCAAAGTGTCAGAATAGAGATTTAAGTCTGAATTAAGTCATTCATGCTTATACTTGAACCAATTACTATGTCTAAGAGGACATGTCATATATCCATTCTTATCCACCACAAAGGAACAGGTTGGACAACCACATGGATATGAAATGAGGGATCAGAGCTCATAAAGCATCTTAAAGATTTACCAAATAAGATCTGGCATCTGGGTAGGAAAAATACCATGTGCCCTCCAGGAGCCATAATTTCAGCAGTCTAAAACCAATCTGAAGAAAATGCACTTGATTTTCTTGTAGAAAATCAGTAGAGAGCCACTAAATACTTTGATGCAGAAAATTAGCATGATTATATCAGTTGCAGAATGATATGGTCCCAGGATGGAGACCAGATGAGAGGTGGAAGTAACTGAAAATTCGAGGAAACACAAGAGAATACATTAATAATGTTTGAAAAAGAAAATGAGGTCTGCACTAGAATTGTGGACCTCGTGTATGTGAAAAGTGGCTGATAAAAAGAACATTTTGCAAGTCGTATCAATTTAGATTTGGGTTAAATTCTGTAGAAGTGTAAATAAGACATCAAAAATGTTCGTTGCTGTCAAATCTGCAGAAACATTCCATTGTTTGGTTCTTGAATTTTCCAAACTTCATTTCTCTTAGGACACTCTTCTAGTAACTATATTCTACTATATTCTAACCTTACTTGAAAATTGTTGCTAAAATGACAAGCTGATTTTCTTGTATATTTGAAATTGCCTCGCTTATCAGATCTCATATAAAATAACTTGAAAGAAAGGGAAGAAGAGAGAGAAAGAAAATAATGGAAGAATGAAAGAAGGAGGAGCCGTCCCTCCCCCACAGTGTAACCCCCGCTTTCACTATATTTGATGTCAGTATAACATGTGGAGGAGACGGGGACAAACAAGTCGTTTAAGGATTCAGGTGGACCTGTTGCAACAATGAGAAGTACAAAATGTCATGTCAAAACCAGCTTTACAATGTCGGTGGGGGGGGTAGGGGGGGTATGATTGGGTGGGGGGGAGGGGGGAGGCTGGGAAGGGAGGTGAAGGGTAAACAAAGGAGGAGGCTGCAATGCTTGGTAAGAAATGTATGCATTATCCTGCCCATGTAATTGTAACCCCTCTGTACAGTATGTTCTCAAATAAAATAAAATTAAATTAAAAAAAAAAAAAAGAAAGAAGGAGGAGCCAGAAGCAAACAACTTGGCTGCTTCTTTTTCATTGTCTTTTTTCAAGAGTTAGGAGCAACTGTCTGGAGAGACCACGGAGGCAGGAAAGGACAGCCTCATGCCCAAAGTCAACAACACAGGAAACTTTTTCCTAGGAATTCCCTAGTGATTAATTACTAACTTCTGCAACACTATCATACCTTTGTTTACCCCGAAGAGTGTTTCTTAAAGTATAAGTCTAGCTACAGTGGCATCAGAGCCACATTGGAATTTATGAAGCAGGTGCATTCTTAGACCTCCCGAGTGAGCTTCTGTTGGTAACAGAAAATGTTAATATGTCTAAGTTTACAAATCACTGACCTGAACAAAAAAAGATTCTCTCAAGGTTTCAAGAGTGGTTGCTTTAGCCAAGAATAAAGAAGGTCATGCCATGCATCATTGAGGCTGATACAAGACAAGTCTCTGTTCAACTGCCCATAATAGATGCCTACTTCCTGGGTATATAAAACACGACAGAAAAGAAATTAGGTAAAACTTCACTGCCCTAGTAAACAGGGCTGCTATAGGAGTGCAGTTTACTCTCACCCACCTGTGTGAATCCCATAGAATTCAATCTTGGACCAAATCCACTCATGTCTTGGGCTTTAACTTCTTACATGGGGAAGTGTGGGTACATATAGACTTGCTCTAAAAAAAAAATCGCATCAAAAAGCTCATTTCAAGATTCTTCTGGATAGTGGTCTTCTTTCCTTCCTTCCTTCCTTCCTTCTTTCCTTTCTTTTTTATGGGGCTTGAACTTAGGGCCTCAGCACTGTCCTTGACCTTTTTTGCTCAAAGCTACCACTCTACCACTTGAACCACAGCTTCACTTCTGGCATTTTTTGGTGATTAATTCAAGATGAGATTTTCACAGGCTTTCCTATCCTGAGTGGCTTTGAACACAATCCTCAGATCTCAGTCCCCTGAGTAGCTAGGATTATAGGCGTAAGCCACTGACACCTGGCCAATGGGTTCTTTGTTAACCTCTTGAAGCACAGTTTCTGAGCAGAAGAAAGAGTAAGATGGTCCCCTCACGCATGGTGCACTTCACTGAGGGCACTTTGAGTGAGGCTGTTGCCATAGCAAGGATTCTCACTAGGTTCTGAGCATGCTGTGAGGACAGCAGGATCTTCCAAACTTGTGGGTTGTTGTCTCTTCCTTCCAATGAGTTAAGAAAAGCAGGAAGGGGCTGGGAAAGTGGCTCAGTGGTAGAGTGCTTGCCTCACATGCATGAGGCCCTGGGTTGGATTCCTTAGCAACACATAAGCAGAAAAAGCCAGAAGTGGCTCTGTGGCTCAAGTGGTAGAGCACTAGCCTTGAGCTGCAGAGCTGAAGGACAGGGTCCAGGCCTAGAGTACAGGCCCCATGACCCACCCCCCTGCCAAAAAAAAAAGAAAAAAGAAAAAAACAGGAAGTGGTGCTGTGGCTCAACTGGTAGAGTGCTAGCTTTGAGCACAAAGAGGCTCAGGGACAGCACCTAGGCACTGAGCTCAAGCCCCATGACCGACAAAAAAGGGAAAAACACTTTTCATTATTAAATTTAAGTAATGAAGGGACATAGGGTGAGACATAGGTCACTTTTTGTTATTACAGGCAATTCAGACTGGCATAGTACCAAGAGAGGGGGCAAGAATGGAGGTAGGTGAAGTCAAGGCCAGGAGCACTCTGGGAAGGGAGGTTTGCTAGTTGCTTTTTGTTACTGTAACAAAATACCCCAGAGAAACAATTTAAAAGGGAGAAATACTTATTTTGGCCCCCAGTTCAGAGGTTTCAGTCCCTGGTCATTTGGTTCCATTGCTTTTAGGCTGCAGTGAGAACTTAGGCTGTGGAAGAACTTTGTAGAGGGAAACGTGGTGGCTGAGGGGAAGCAGAGAGATAGGAGGACTGAGGACTGAGGGCTGAGGGCATACCTCTAGTTATCTACTTCCTCCAAATGAACCTTAAATACTAGTTTCTATGGCTTCCCCAAAATGCCATCAGCTTGTAAATTTTTCAATGGATTAAGCCACTGATAAGATTAAATCTCATGATCTAACCATTCCAGAAAAGCTGACAACCAATTTTTTTTTCTGTACAGGAGCCTGTGGGGTGGGGGTAGGGATCACTTCATATCCAAACTTTAAGAGGAGTTACAGGCCCAGATCTACTGGTGAGCTGAAAGAAAAAAAAAAAAACAAAAAAAAAAACAGATGGTGAAAAGGAAATTGTACAATCTGGAAGAGAGACGAAAAGTAGGACACAAATGCAAAGTCAAATTTTTTAACTTCCCTATAAGTAAGGCCAGCCTCCAGTCTAGCTAGAAATCTTATCCTTGAGTTTGAAGAGTGGGGAAAGAGTATAGAAAAGGTCAAGGAAGTCCAGGGAAATTTACTTTGGGAAATTAAGCCCAAGCAGATTGTCTGTTTTGTTCATTGCTTAATAAAGTCAAGATCTTAATCTTTTAAATATGGTATTCTGCCAACAGGAGTGATAGGCACAGAAGGTGACTTCAGAGGGGAACAGGAGGCCTACGTGTGCTTCAGGCAGAGACCATGCACAGCAATGCAGATCCCATGTTTCTCTCTGGGACCAGGCCAGGACCAGTATGTGGTAAGAAAGACTAATGCATTTTGCTATGTTGAAAGGGCCATTCAGCTGTCAAACTGACCTCAAATAAATACTATCACCCTCTGAAACCTTGAAAAAGCCCTTCTCTTTGCCACTCTGATTACAGCTGAAGCTGACATTCCACAGAACAAAATGATTTATGCAGTAGAAAGATGGCTGGCTGCAGGGAAGCGAAAGATTTTCTTTAGCAAGAATTTCTGTCATGACCTTTCCTGACCCTCCACCCTAGTGATTGGAATTTAAAAGTTAAATGAATGCCTTTTCCATGAGTTATTGAGTTTTTCTACCCTGTATTTAGCTTAACTTGCTATGTGGGGGAACAAAGGGATAAAGGGCTCTGTTCAGTCAAATGTCTGAATTAATGATCTCACCAAGTGTCTGGGGTTTTGATGATATCTTTTGTGTGTGTGTGTGTGTGTGTGTGTGCGCGTGCATAGGACCTGGGACTTGAACTGAGGGCTTGGGCATTGTCCCTGAGCAATTTTTGGTCAAGGCTAGCATATGAACACTTGAACTATATGTTCATTTCTGGCTTTTTGGTGGTTAATTAGAGATAAGAGTTTCACAGACTTTCTTGCCCAGGCTGGCTTTGAACTGTGATCCTCAAATCTCAGCTTCCTGAATAGCTGGATTATAGGCCTAAGCCACCAGCGCCCAGCTTTGATGGTGTATTTGAGGCTGTGGCAAATCCAGCATTTTCCATGAGAAATGCAGCTTTATTGGGGCTTGTTATAGAATAAAAAGCTAATTAGTAAAATGATGCTGAGACTCCATTGAGGGTGATGCCAGTTGGAGGATGGTTTTTAAACTGTTCCAGTAGATACCCTTAGCTTCCAAGAATTCTCTGCTTGTGTTGACCTGGTTTCAAGAAATAGATTCATACAAACACATAGCCATCACCCTACCAAAGGATTGATAGAGGGAGGGCAAATTGTATTTACCTTCAATTTGCCAAAAACAAATCTGGTGATTAGTTGAAAAAGACTGAGTATACATTACATCATGGGGCAGACAAAGTTAAAAGGAACCATGTGGCAGTTCTCATGAAACTGCTTTAGAAATAAGTTTTATACTTAAATTTAAAGTTTCCAGCCATGAGCACTGGTGGCTCACATCTGTAATCCTAGCTACTTAGGAGGCTGACATCTGAGGATGACAGTTTGGTACAGGAAAGTCTGTGAGTTTTTCATCTTCAATTTACCACCACAAAATCAGAAATGGACCTGTCGCTCAAGTGGTAGAGCACTAGGCTAAGGAAAAGTTTCCTAGCTCTGAGTTCAAGTCCTAGTACCAGTTCACACAAACATTTCTAAATTTTTTATGATAGACATCTGATACTATAGGAAGTGCCAGTTGGAAAGCTGGAGAGAATGAAGATGCTATGTATGTTATAATGGAGCAAAGAAACAACACCAGCCCATGGTTGGTGTTGTATTTTCCAGCTAGATATTTTCCCTGAAGTCATAAGCATCTGTGACAAGACATCTTAAACCCAGTAAGACTATGTAGAAGCCTACATTAAATAGCTGAAACAAGCAGAATAATTCAGGAAAAAACAACATCTACTTGGAACTGGGAATGCCTCCGTTCAAGATGACTCTAGCATCCTCATCAAGAAAGATCTGAAAGAGCAGCTTCCCAAAATTCTTTTATTCACTGAACATACCTATCATATGTCAAAAATATCAGGATATTGTAATTAGAAGCAATACATTTAGTTTTATGAGTAAGAAAATGTACACATAGTCATAGTGTAAAACATGATAAACATTATGAGAAAGGCACAACTCACTCTCTAACTACTTTTTGAACCCACTGGGCCTATGTGTAACTGTCAAGCTGTGATAGAAGTGCCCAAAAAGCATGTGTTCAGCATGTACTAGTTAGAGAGTAAACTCCACAGGACAAAGAGTCTTGTCCATTTGGTAAAGTCATGATAAGAACAATAAGGCACTCAGGACATATGTCAGTGTTAGAGCGCTTGCTTAACATGTTCCAAGACAGGTTTGATCCTGCACACCATGAACAACACCAACACAAGCCAAAAAGGACAATGATAGCAGCTATCCCTTATTAAGAGTTTATTATGCAAAGTCCTGTGGCATGAAGTTTACCTTTGTTAAATCTTTTAATTTTTTTATTATTGGTAGTGGTACCAGAGTTTAAACTCAGGTCCTTATGCTTACTCAGATTGCTTGCTTAGCTGGTATTCTGCCCACTTAAGCTGTTTCTCTAAGTCAGCTTTTTTTTACTGATCATTTTGGTACTTTTCTGCTTAGGCTGGCTTCAAACTTTGATCCTTCACATCTTAGTCACCTGAGTAGTTTAGGTTTATATGCATAAGCCATGAGTATCTGGCTTCTCATTTGATATTTCCAAAAACCCTATGAAAATGGATATTATGGCTGAGGAAATCAATTTACATTGAAAAATCAATTTCCCTAAAGTCACACAGAACTAGAGGATAGCAAACAGTGATGATTTTGTGTCAACCATTGAAGAACAGGTAGGAGGAGTAGAGCTGGCCAACATATAGGAGATATAGCAGAACAACACAAGATGAAAGTCATATTTCAAGTCATGATTTGTCAACTATGTTGAGTCCGTACATGAGGTTAATAGATAATAGAGTGTTTGTACTGAATTGCATCTGGATCAAGGCTTCTCATGCTTTAATATGGGCGTACATTATTTGGAATCAAGTTAATATGTATGCTTTGGTTCAATGGCTCCATGGTAGGACCTGGTGTTATGCATTTCTAGCAAGTTTCTGGGTTATAGAATGTCTCTGATCTCAGGATACATTTTGAACAGTCATCTTCTAGCCCATTGGTCCCCAAAGTTTGTCTAGAATCAGTGCTTAATAGTATACCAAGAAGTCCACAGGATAATTAAAAACAATAAGGACTAAGAATTATTCTAAGTATGATGGTACTGGGAGGTGAAGGTAGGAAAGATATGGTCCAAGACTGGCTGGGACAAAAGCATGGAACCTTATCTGAAAAACAAACAATGCAAAAGAGCTGCAGACTTGGCTCTAGTGATAGAGTCTTATCTAGCTTACACAAAGTCCTGAGTCCAATCCTCATTACCACCAAATTTATTTATTTATTTATATATTTGTGCATATATGTATACACATTTATGTATGTGTAAGTGTGTGTATGTCTGTATGTCTGTCTGTATGTATGTATGAAAGGTCAAAAAGCCATGGTTCAGTTAGACTTCAGATTCTGTATCTGAGAGAAAATGTCATCTTTATCTTTCTGATTCTGACCTATTTTCTTTAATATTATTTTCAGTCCTACCCACTTTCTTGCAAATGGTGTATTTTTTTCCTTTTTATGACTGAATAGCTCCACTGTGTATACACACAACACTTTAAAATCCACTTATCTATTGTCAGGCACCTAGTCTGATTCTATAACTTGGCCACCATCGTGAAAAGTGGTGTGATAAACATGAGTGTGCAGGTATCTCTATTGTATGATGACTTTGATACCTTTGTTCATAAACCCAGAGTGATATACCAGGATCATATAATAGCTCTATTTTTAGTTTTTGTAATTTCCCCAGTAGCCTACTAACTTACATGGCCACCAATAGTATAAAGGGTTGCTATTTCTCTACATTTTGGCCAACATTTGTTGTTGGGGATGTTTTCTTCATAATAGCTATTATTCCATTATGATAGGGGTGGGATAGAACCTCCATGTGTTTTTTTTTTAATTTAATTTTATTGTTAAGGTGATGTACAGCAGTATTACAGTTACATACATATGATAGTGAGTACATTTCTTGTCCAACCTTGTTATCCCCTTCCTCATTTTTCTCCCACTTTCCTCCCCCCTTCATCTCCCCAAGCTGTACAGTTCATTTCCAACATAGTGTCATGTGAATATCATTGTTGCATTGATTTGCCCTTTGTTCTTTGTCTCATTATTTTGTTGTTCCCCTTTCCTTCTCTAATTCAGATAAACATATATACAATATACAGGGTACCAAAATCAAATACAGTAACATCAGGGGATAATCCATAGGAAAAAAAGAACAAAAGCAAAAAGAAATAACTTCACATAGTACATTAAAAACAACAACAAAGTAAAACCTCTTGTGTCTATATATTCATATGTACATAACTATTGAGCTATTATGATCCTCTGCTAGGACTATTTTAGACATATACTGATTACTACAAATGATGGAAACCATGGAGCCTATGTTTCTTTGAATCTGGTTTACCTCACTTAATTTTTTTCCAAGTCTTTCCATTTCCTTCTGAATGGGTGATATCATTCTTTCTGATGAAAGCATAGAATTCTATTGTGTATATATACCACATTTTCTTTTTTTTTTTTTAAATTTAATTTTATTTGTGAACATACTGTACAAAGGAGTTACGGTTACATGGGCAGGATAATGTGTACATTTCTTACCAAGCATTGCAGCCTCCTCCTTTGTTTACCCTTCACATCCTTCCCAGCCTCCCCCCTCCCCCCCTAATCCCAATCCTTCTCCTTCCTCCCCCCCCAGCCCCCCCCCCACCAACATTGTAAAGTTCATATACCACATTTTCTTGATCAGTTCATCTACTGAGAGGCATCTGGGTTGGTTCCATATCTTAGCTATGGTAAATAGTACTGCAAGGAACATGGTTGTACTGGTAGCTTTAGTATGGCCTTGTTTGTAGTCATTTGGCTAAATTCCCATCCATATAGTTTTTGACTTGCAATTCTCTGATAACTAAAGATGTTGAATTTTTTCATGTATTTATTGGACTTTTTCTTCGAGAATTGTCTGTTCAGTTCAATTGCCCACTTACTGACTAGATTATTTGTTCTTGTCTAATTTTTTTAATGCTTTATATTTTCTAGATTTTTCACTCCCTGCTATACAAATATTTGGCAAAGAGTTTCTACCATTCTTTAGGCTATCTCTTCACTGTAACAATTTCTTTTTTTCTGGGCAGAAGCCTTTAAATATGATCCTATTTGTCAATTCTTGCTGCTATTTCCTGAGCTATTGGAGTCCTATTGAGAAATAAGGTGTTTGCCTTTGGTTTTTCTCAAGTAGTTTCAAAGTTTTGTTTCTTACATTAAAATCTTTAAACTATTTTGAATTGATTTTTGTACAGGGTAAGAGATAAAAATTCTACATATAAAAATCTGGTTTGTTCAACACCATTTGTTGAAGAGGCTTTTTGAGTACCTTTGTCAAGAATCAAGTGGCTGTAGTTATGGCTTATTTCTGGGTTTTTCACTTTATTTCATTGGTCTGTGTCTCTTTATGCCTATACCATACTATTTTTGTTATGATTGTTCAGAACTATGATTTGAAATCAAGTAGTGTGATATTTCTAGAATTGTTCTATTGCTAAAGGTAACTGGCTATTTTGAGTCTTTCATGCTTCTATACAAATTTTAGGACTTTTTCTATTTCCATGAAAATTTCATTGAAATTTTAAATGGACATTGCATTAAATCTCTAAATAGCTTTTGGCTTTCTAATCTCACAATATTAATGCTGCCAACCAAGAGTGTGGAAAATCTTTCTGTTTTCTTGTGTATTGTTTAATTTCTTTCTTCAGTGTTTTATAGTTTTCATTGTAGGTGTCTTTTACTTCCTTGGTGGGATCTGTTCCTAAGCATTTTTTAGGCTATAATTCAACATGTTCACTATTGGTAAACAGACACTGGTGAGTTTTGTATTTTGATTTTGTGTACTACTACTTCCCTGAAAATGTTTATCAGAACTGAGGTAGTTTTTTTTTTTGATGTACTCTTCAAGATATTTTGTATGCAAGATCATATATCATCTGTAATTAGAGATAATTTGACTTTTTCATCTCCCTTTTATATCCCTTTTTTCCTCTTTGTCTCATCTGGCTCAGAATTCAAATGCTATACTGGACAAGAATGAATACAGTATACTCTTTGTCTCAGTTTTTATTTTAGAGGAAATATTATGTTCCCATTCATTATAATAGTGGCCATACTTTTACCATAGATAGATTTTATTATCTGAGATATGACTCCTCCCACCCTAGTTTTTTCATGACTTTTTAATCATGAAAGGAATGCTTTCCTCACTATCTCCTCAGTCTGTGCCACCATTGTATTTTTCCTGACTTAGAACCATTCCTTCTAACTTGAAATATTGCATTCATTGATGATTCACTGGAATCTGTTCTCCATATTTCTAAATGTTCTGTCATTACTAAGGCTAAAATCTTCTAACAACTTTACACTACACTGCTAGTAAAACCCAAACTCAGTGTCTAGACTTTCCAAATCTGATATCCTACCTTACTTTCTATCATTATATTTTTCACTTCACCCAAACCACATTAATCTACCTTGTGTTTTTTCAACATGACAAGCCTATTCTCACTGTAGGAATGTGATTTTTTCCCCCATCAGTTCCACCTTTAGCCTTTAGAGTATAAACTCCAAGAGTACTGGAGACAATGTCCAGTACCTAAAGCACTATTTGGCTTTGACATTCTTTAAATGATTGATTAATAACAAATGAATACATGCAAATTAAATTTCAGCAAAGTAGCATTATGTAAATGACCTTTTGGTTATGAACTTTTTTTCTGGTCTTGGGGCTTGAACTCAGGGCCTAGACTCTATCCCTAGCCTCTCTGTGCTCAAAGCTGGTGTTCTACCACTGGAGTCACAACACTACTTCTGACTTTTTTCTGAATAGTTCATTGGAGATAAGAGTCTCACAGACTTTCCTGCCCAGGCTGGCTTTGAACCATGATCCTCAGATCTCAGCTTCCTGAGTAGCTAGGATTACAACTACTAGTGCTTGGTTATAAACTTTGTGTGTGTGTGTGTGTGTGTGTGTGTGTGTGCGTGCACACACACACACGTGCTGCCTTTCCTGGGGCATGAACTCAGAGCCTGGGCACTGTCCCTGAGCTTTTTTTTTCTCAAAGCTAGCACCCTAACTTGAGCCACAGCACCATTTTTGGCTTTTCCTGTATATGTGGTACTAAGGAATGGAACCCAATACTTGCTGCCTGCTAGGCAAGCAGTCTACTACTAAGCCACATTCCCAGACCATTGGTTATAAACTTTTTAAGAGACAATATTCTGTAAGCAATAAACAATAACATTATAATTCAGCACTGTAATCATCTTGTAAAGGTACTAGCAGGCTGAATTTTCACAAAGCTAAAGAAATAATGCTTTAATGTTACTTCCCTTTGTTTTAAAAAATGTTCAGCAATGAAAAGCTCTCTGTAGTATTTTATCTTTCATATCCAGAAAGTCTTCTCCTGAACCCTGAAGGATTAGCTTGTCAGTGTATTTGAGTGGACAATGTATTTTGAAGACTGACATTCAGTCACAATTTGAATCCCTTAAAATTTGTTGATTCTTCTAGCTTTTAACTAATTGGCTATTCCAGGAGACTATGTTTTGAATAGCAATGAAAGGGATAGATATTTATCTCCCTAAGTATTGATACATGTCTCTTGTGCTCTTTCTTTCTCTCCTTACCTACACCTCCTCCCTTTCTCCATTTATTGTTGCTAGAGAAAACATCAATTTACAGTAGAGATTTGTTTCTTTGAGTTCTTCATCATGAAGCTGACATGAACTGGAAGCCAAACACATTCATCCCAGTCTGAAGACTACTCTTGTTCCAGCAGTCAGCAGTAATAGCACATAAATCTGTCAGCATAGCAGCAGTTGTTCAAAGGAAATCTGTAACTTAATTACTGAAGAGGTGTAGCTGAAGAAATGGTTTTCAAACTATGGATTAATATAGGAAAAATTTTGATCAATTCATTTAAATTGAAATATTTATCAAGCAAAAATTATTATTCTCCAACTATATGCAATTAAGAAGGTCAACAAATCAGACACCCAAGGTAGAAGGAAAAACCTTAGGAATGATGTAGAATATGTCAAGCACAAGGCCTATGCACAGAAGTTGCTCAGCAAATACTCATTTTCTACCTTAGTTTCTTGACTTCTGTGTGACACTTCAGATGTATAAGATATAGTTAAGACTGTAATTTAACTCAATCAGGTATCCATGGATGTAAGTGAAGTCCATCCAGTGTAACAGTCTTTCTGTGTCCAGTATGGGATAGGCTACTTCATGTTCATAAAATATCATTTAACATTCATAGGTAGGCATTTTATTCCAATTTTCCAAAATAGGAAACTAAATAAATTATCCAGTAACATGTGGTAGATACAAAATGTTAATTAAATTATGCACATTCAAAGCCATATGCATTTCACTCAGAACACATTACTTTGAGTCAAGCAAACAAGACATGTTCCAAATGCTCAAAGAACTTTCACCTAATATAGGATAAAGCATATTTTAATGTGGAAAAGTTCTAAACAAGGTATATTTGATAAAACAAAAAAGAAAATGATCACTTTGTCAGAGGATAGTAAAGATAGGAGAGTGAAGACCAGGATATTATAACAGATGGATCTTTGAAAGAGAATAGGAATCCATGAGCAATAAAGAGGAGAGGAAGATGAGGAGCTGGCACTATGGGGGTGGGATGAGGAGGAAGAAAATCCATGCTGGGAATGGAGTCTCTTGGGAAGGGTTTTAGAGAACAGTGAGTCATTTGATCAGTCTGGATGTGGGTGTGTGATGAGGCAGCAGGAGATGAACCTGGAGAAGGGAGTAGAGAGCAGGCTGGAGTTGTGAGTGTGAGGCTGTGGAGTACATTATTTTGAAAGCATTGGGAATCTAATACAGGATTTTAAACAGGAGTATGACATCCTCAGAATGTTATTATCTAAAGGTCTGGAAGCAGTGACATGAAAGGAAGGTTAGAATGAGAAGGCTAGAAAGTTGGGCAGAGAGAAGAGGCTAGACAGAAGACCTGAAGCAAAGCAGTAGCTCAGAGATGCACCTATTTGGAAAGTCTCCCCTGCATAGCTAGGGTTGGTGTGCTCCTTGAGCCAGTTCTGTGCATTAAGCAATGGGAGCTGGATTTAAGGAACAGTACAGAGCCCTGCTCACAACCCAGTCTAGCACCCACTTTATTTGATCCTCAAGTTGGAATTTATGTACAGTGCTGTCCCAGCGATGTGGCCCTTGTGAAGGTTTTGAAATTAGCACGTTAGTTACTCCTTTGCATCATGTTAAGGAGGCCCTTATTAAAGTATGGCAGATTCCCTAGGAGGAATGCAGCACTTCAGCCCCTAATACCTTGCCCTTAATTGCTTTGCCAGATTAATTAGATGGATCCCCAGTAAGGCCCTAATCAACGAGAGACAGAAGGGAAAATGTTGATGAAGTGAGGGAGTAAATGAGAGTCAAAGCACTGGGCACAAGCTGGGGGAAACAGTGCTCAGCAATGTAGGTAGAAATGGATACACAAGGGAGAAGGAGGAGGAGGAGGAAGACTAGGGGGAGGGGGAGGAGGGGCCAGAGGAAGAGGGGGAGGAGGGGGAGGAGAGGGAAGAGGGGAAGGAGGAGGAGGAAAGCAGAGCAAATTCTGTAGAGGCAAAGGAAGCTAGCTGGGCTCCTTAGGCATAGAGACCCCTTTGGCCCTCTACAGCAGGTCCTCTGTCCTAAAGAGTGACCTTGTTCTGCTATAGACCTAAAGAGTCACTCCTACAGAGTGACCTTGTTCTGGACTATTCAATGTCAGTTCTACATTTAACTAAGCTTCTAACATGTGCTCTGCAGAGTAATAGATTCTATGCACTGTTAGTCAACTTTCATTGTTATGCTCTGAGGTAGTCTTTCTGCTTCCAGACTTTCTGGGAGGAAACATGAACAGAGGACTTGAGTAAGTTGTCCATTGTCATTCAGTTGAGCAGCAGAATCAAGATTTGAATCTAGATCCATTTGGCTCCAAAGAATTAACCACTCACACTTCTGCTTCATATGTCATCACTTCAGCAATCACTACTATATAATGTTTCGGAGTGGTAGAGACTTTCCAAGGATTGTAGAAGTAGTTTGACTTTTAGAAGTCCATGTGTGTATTTTAAAGGACCCAAATCCCCATATGGCTTCATTTGAACCTAGTCTCAACACTAAACTATACCTTTGCAATAACTGAGATGTGCAATTTCCTGGAGTTACTAGGAAACTCACCATGGCTGCAACAGAAGCATTTACATCCCAAGAAATCTGTTGGATCCTCGCAGCAATAATTGATAAAGCTGGGATTACAAATAAGGACTGTCTGACCCCAGGACTATAAATCCACATTGTGAGTAACTTACAGAGTCCCTTATTTCCTGCATTGGGAGAACCATCTGTCATGACTGGATCTGAGAAACAGTCACCATGATCTGCTAGCTGAGATTTTTGAACTCCAGAGATACTTAGACACTGAGCCAAAGTAAATAAATCTTGTTTGCCAAAGTAAAGGCTAAAGTTGGGGAAGTCTAGAACTCTGACTCATGAAACAGGGACATCTGGAAAGATGTTCCTGTGAGTCGGACTCTATGGATTCCTCTAACACCTCCGATCTTGGAGAAATGACTCACTTCCCGAGGAAATGCTAAGCGTCCAAGAGGAAAGGTTCTTCAGAGGTCTTTTCCCAATAACTCAATTGATTCTCCCCTCAGGATTAATCCTTCCTTCCGTCCTAGATGCTAAGCTAATAACTTGGGTCAAATTCCTATAACTGATGGTATGTTGAACCTGAAGGGAAAGAAGAGATTTCTGTCAAAAGCGCTGCAAAAATTAGCCAGTGTATGTACATGAGTTGAGAGAAGAGCCCTGGGACTCAGTTTTGAGAGTGCTTACTTACTCAAGGGTGTCGGAACATGAAATTCCATAAGCAAAATAAAATTACTTGAGACTATTTTACAGATCATGTGATTTACCATCCTAGTAAGGGCCCAGAGAGATAAGGCAAACTTTCAACTAGTATAGCTTGTTAAAGCCAGGGGAAAATAATGTACTGTGCTAAGCAAAGTTGAATGCCCAAGTTGTCTTGCCCCTGGTAGAAGAGGGAATCAAAGACCGTAGTAAGTGAAATGCTGAAGTGAATATAATATATGAAACTAGATCTACTAGATTATATTCCATGGAGGGCCATTCACCATAGCCATCAGAAACATGCTGGTGAGAGATACCAGCCACATTCAAAAGTTTACTGGTGGACTCTTATGCAGGCATGAGATGATGGTAAGAAAGGTGGCCACATGAACTGGACTCATAATGCGAAGAGGAATAAAAAAGCCAAGAAGTGGCAGTTGGCCACAATGTCATAACCAGCAAGGACAAGAGGGACAACCAAAGGCATTTGCCTCCAAGGAGTTATAGAGAAAATTAATATAGCAGGGCTTCACAAAGACAAAATTAGCCCATTGTTCTTATATCTAGAGCCAGAGCAAGCCCAGAGGATAAAAGTATGGTAGATAAAAGTGTGGTTAGGTAGCTCAGATCTCCACCATAGTTTCACCAAAGTCCCTTACCCAGATTACAACATGACTATATGTAGGACCCTTATGAGCACAACAAAACACTAGGGCATAAAACACTGAGCTAGAAACACAACTTAGCCAAGTTCTTTGACACCTGGCAACAGGAATAGTAAGTATTTCTTCCATTGTCTCATAACATATTCATCCCTTCTGAGACCTGATCAGATTGGACTTTAATATCCATACTTCCACCAAGATTCTGTTCATGAGCACTTATGTTTTCTCTAAGAAGATTCAGCCTTTCTTAATCTCATAGTTTTCTTTCTGAGCCATCACAAGAAATGCTTTTAAATATAGGTGCTTTGAGAAGCACATACCTCAGAAATGCTTCTAGCCTCTCCTCAGTCCACTTCTGTACCTGTAGGTATTTGTTATTGTACTTCTTTCACTTTCTAGTGCCAATTTTTGTCTTACTCTGGACTGCTATAACAAAATGCCATAGAATGGGTAGCTTATCAATGATGGAATTTATTTTTCACAGTTCTGGAGACTAGGAACTGAAATATCAAGGCACAGGAAGATCTGGCGTCCGATGAATCCCACTTTCTGGTTCATAGACAACCATCTAACTATTTTCTCATTGTTCTTTCACAAGAAAAAAAAGATAAAGTCTTGAAGTTTTTTCTTGGGAGCCGTGTTTGGAAGGATCCTCGGGCTGGAATTAGGGCATGAATGCTATCCTTGGGGCTAGGTTTTATACTCAGTGATAGCATTCTATCATTTGAGCCACAGCTTCACTTCTGGCTTTTTGTTTGTTTGTTTTGATGGTTAACTGGAGATAAGAATGTCAAAGACTTTCTTGCCTGGGCTGGCTTGGAAACAAGATCCTCAGCTCTCAGCCTCATGAGTAGCTAGGATTACAGGTGTGAGCCACTGGTACCTGGCTTCCAAATCTATTTTATGTGGGAATGAAACCCACTCATTAGGCCTCTTTCTTAATGCCCTGATCACTTTCTAATTGTTCTGCCTTCTGATAACATCAACTTGAGGGCTGAAGCGTCAATACGTGGTTTTAGAGAGATAAAAATATCCAATCTATAGCAACAGACTTCATCTAATGGTAATGTCCTATTATCACAACTGTGGTCTGTGGCTTTTGTAATCCAACCTTCTTTCCTTCTCTCCACTTATAGGAAATTATAGCTAGGTTGTACTATAAAGTGACATCCTTTCCTACTCTTTTACCCTTCACAGATGTTTTCCTCAATAATTCTCACAGCTGTGTGATCTAATCCTAGTTTAGTAGCTGTTTCTCCAGGGTCATGAACTGCATCATATTGTATTTTATGTACAGATCATGCCTGTCTTTTTTCACTATTGTATCCCCAATACCTAGTGCCATTCCTAGTAATGGGATTAATCAGTGTACTCACTTTTTGTGTATTATTATCTTTGTATATTGTTATCAACACTTATGGAAGCTCATAGAACTTTAAACAAAATATTTAAATCTATTTAGATATTTTTATACAAATAAATTTTTTTAACTTTTTTTTTTTTTGTCAGTCGTGGGGCTTGAATTCTGGATATGGGTGTGCTCTACTACTTGAGCCACAGTGCCACTTCCAGCTTTTGCTGTTTATGTGGTGCTGAGGAATCAAACCCAGGGCCTCATGTATGCAAGGCAAGCAGTCTACCTCTGAGCCACCTTCCCAGCCCACTTTTTTTTAACTTTTAAGACAATCTTTGTAGATGAAGGAATTATGTATAACTACATATGTATTTGTATATTTAATTCTATGATACATGATAAAAGTTTAAGAAATCACAACTGACTTCAAAATGAAATTATCTCTTTAATTAAATGTTGTACATCACTGTGTGTGACAAAATTGTACACCTTAATGGGCTTAGGTTACATTTTAGCATTGCATATACTTGCAAAGATATATGAAATATTCAATTATACATGTGCATATACATATATATATATATATATGTATATATATATATATATATACACACACACACACACTTGCTGAATTTGAAGAGAGGTTTGACAATCTTGAGTCTTCTTAGCTTTTTTGTACTAAGAGACTCTTTCAAAGCTCAAAACAGGGAGATGCTTAATCTTGTCTAAATATCATACAAGGCTTACTTTTAAGAATATATGCTTTTATACTTATTCTTGGAAATATTACAGGAAGAAGACTAAGATGTATGTAATTACAATCTTAAATCATTAAATTCAGTAATAGAAATTTGTTGGCTTTTAGGAATTGCCAAGAAAGTGTTTGACATGAATTACATTGGTTTGTCTCTTTAATCAATCAAAATTCAGGGTTATTTTACATATGGGCATATGGAGACAGTTTTATAGGTGGCATATGAATCTTTTCTTTGTGTGGGGTAAACACTACATTTTTATGTTTGAGACTCCATGTGAATTTTACATTTGTTCATCTATATGTACTAGAATTTGTGATTTTTACTGTTGTTCACACTACATGCTAAGCATTTTAACTGATATTAGCTAGGTCAAGGAATTTAAAAAAAAAAAAAAAAAACCAAAAAAATTCCCTGGCTGTGTCCAGAATGGATTCTGACAAGAATTTTAAAAAGTTTTGCAAATGAGTTTTCTCTTGGCAACTTATTTGCTCATTATGAGGCTCCTCATCCATTATCTGATAAAGATAATTTGAGTCAAGTAAAGGGTGAAGTTCAAAATAAAAGCAATGAGAGATTCATTTTGAAATCTGATGATGATATACCCCATAAGCATTCTGGTGAATTTAATTTATGGGCATATGTGATTTTGCAACATGTCTTAAAATTATAGCAGGTTCCCTGCTGAGCCATCTTTGACAGCTGTCCCCATGCAAATGTGACACTGGACTATTAACCACACACCACAGATGAACATGAGAAGCGTGTCTCAGGTTGCCATTTGTTCTTATTTTTTTTAATGTTAACTAGAAGATGTGAAGCAATCAATTATATATAGAAGAAGCAAATTACTTTCCTGATGTTTTCCTATTGAGGCTGAAAGAAATAGGTTACTAAATTATTATAATGAATAGGCACTCTTTGGGCAGAAATTTTATGAAAATATTACTTTTGAAATCTAAAATGCATCAATGCTGCCAAACTTTTGTGAGTTGCTTTTTAAAAAAAATACTTTGATAGACATGCCAAGAGTAATTTGCTTTATAAGTTGAATCTGACACGTTTTAGTGTGATGAAACCCTTGACTATTATAAATAACACTCAATTAAAAAAAGACTTTATTATCTTTAAATAGCCATACAAAGGAGTTACCATTTAAAGAAGTTTATAAATACAATGCATCTTGATCATGTAACCCTAATACTCAATTTTTAATGGATTTATGCTTCCATTTATTTGATAAGTAGGTAGGCCAGTGTTTAGGATACTGCTTGTTAAAGAAAAAAAAAAAAAAAGCTCTTATACAGCCAATGAGCCAGATTTGTATCATGATAGGAGTTTGAAGTACCCAGCATTTTAAATCCTCGTTGTTTTTTTTTTTTCTGTACTGAAAATTAAACCTCAGGGTTTGAGCATTCTAGGTAAGCACTCTCCCTCTGAGCTACAGCCCAGCTCTGAGCTAACCCTTCAAGTCTGGCTGTTTTCTAAGTGAGAGCAGAGTTTTAGGGGTAACCGAATGGACCTAGTCAGTCAGAAGAGTATAATTAGCAAAAGTAAGCAGCCCAGATTATTCCTTCCATCTCTTGCTCACGTGGCAAGAAATCCAGTGAACTGCTGAAATAGAATGCCACGTCTACATATACCTTATAAACCTCAATATCTCTAACGCTTCCCTAATTTTAGCCCTCCCTCCCCCAAACAAAACAAAACAAAAATCAGAAGAAAACTGAACCTATCTAATTTGCTAGTGGCCTAGCCTAGGTGAAGTATTATCATTTGGATTCCAATATGCAAAACTGTGAAGAGGAAGGAGACAGAACTTCACCTGGATTGAGATTATAGGTGCACAACAGACAAGGATAATAAGCATTTGGGACTATGGGGGCAAAGTTGGGAGCCAGAGAGTGCTGAAGAGAATCTCCAAGCCAGGAAGATAGTTTGTGATAGCTTTTAGGTTGTGAATGATCACCTGGAGAAAGCATAACTCTCCTAATATTGTCCACAAATGCTTTCACACTCCTATCAAGAGGTGAGGTCTATGGTGTGGTCTATCCCCGTAATCCAGTGTGGATATTTGTGTCTTCCCTGATCAACAGATCACAGTAAAACTGACAGGGCATTTCAAGGACAGGTTAGAAAAGCCCAATCAACTCCTGCCTCTTGGGATACACGTGTCTGAGAGCCTTTGGCTAGCTGTCCTGCTTCTCTAAGGCAACCACAAAACTACGTAGAGAAGCCACATGGAGAAACCAATCGTTCTAACGATTAGTGGAGGGAGGAGTCAAGGGTTCTGGTAATTAACACTTGTGGAACAGATTTGTTTGGTACTGGCTGCTGGTTGTTGAGCTCTGAGTACCTCAGGTTTTAGAGCTTCTTCAAAGGCCCCAGTGGCTGGCCCATGTGCAGATGAAGTAGAAACCACAATCAGCAGAGAACTCTCTAAGTATGAATAATGAGGAGCTCAGTGCAACTAAGCTAAACACTAGTTTCTCCTTTCAGAGTTCATTGGATGTCCAAAGCTAATCAATATTTTTTTGTGCATTTTTAATTATCTTTAAGTAGTTTTGCGTACAAATTGCCATTTAACAAAGCAGTTTATGAATACACTTCATCTTGATCAATGTCACTTCTTTCAACATTGCTATATATCCCTCTCCTACCCACCCCTTTCCTTTCCCTTCTTAATTTTGCAGGATATACATTGAATTTTTGACTTAATTCTCCCCCTCTTCTCCTCATTTGTCTACCCCTTTTCCCTTGATCTTACCTCCCCCCCCCTTTCAAGTACCTGTTTCCTGGTTTTATTTGTATACACTTGTATACATTTTCTTAATGTAACATTAAACATGGTTAGGCCTGGAAGATAACTTAGTGGTAGAATATGTACCTAGCCTAGGCAAGGCCCTGGGTTCAATCCCCAGCACCATGCCGGGGGGGGGGGGGGGGAAGATATCTTAAATATGACTGAACATGAATGATCCTTAATTTCTCATTATGTAATATGAGTTTTAAAAATAAAACTTTCTCCTTACCACAAGGATTTAAGTCAAGTCAATCTACCTAGTTTTACATGTGCATTTTTTTAATGCCAGAGATTACTCCAACCATCCAAGAGATGCTGCTATCCTTGTAAAGAAGTTTTGATGTTAATGTTAAATGAATTGCTCATTTAGAGTCTTAGGCAATATAAAATTACTTTAAAAATAATTAAGCTATATAATCATCTGGAACCTCTGTCCTTGCTACAGAGGACATCCCATTCTTCCACTTCTAAAAGGACAAGGTATTCCAAAGATCCAAGATGATTTGAGCTTCTTAAAGCTCCAAGGTGATTTTGTTTGTTTATTTGGTCTCACTGATGGGGATGTTAAATACAATTTGTGTGACACAAAATGTTCAAGTATACATCACTGTCACTACTAACCAAATCCTCCGCATACCAAGGTAGTTATCAACTATTTCCATCTTGTTTCCAAGTAGCTTTAAAAATAATCAAATGAGATCAGTCCTTTGCAATTAAAGACCTAGAAAATAGTTGTTAGGAACATTTAATCCTTGCTGTTTCCTCTTCCTTTCTTAGTCTCTTTAACTTAAATAAACCATCCATTTTTATTCAGATTGACTAAACTCTCATCTCCATACCTTTTCCTGTCTTAGCTATCTATTGCAGTGGATCAGAGTCATTAGCAGTAATTCAATCAAGTAGAAAGGTATTAAAAATAACCTGACCAAAAAAAAATAACCTGACAAGCAGTATGAATTCCAACTCTGTGAACAAGATTTGGCCAGTGTTGTTACTGTTCAAATAGATGCACTATTTCAAAATCAAAGAGGGGAAAAAAAATCTGTTGAAAGTAGTCCAAGATAAAGGCAGTGAACCTCCTGTTCTTGAAAACTGCTAATGAGCTCTGCTCTTTTCAAGGTGAGGTGTGCTATAGCATGCAGATGGGATTTACAGGAATGAAAGGAACAAATAAACAAATACATGCTTTCTCAGAGCTCTCAGATCACTTTCCTCAAAGAACAAGTAGGAATAAATCAATTCAAAGCATTTTGTAATGCCAAGGTGGCTTTAACAGAATAAAGCATAGCTCTTTAAAAATCAGGATACTAAGTGGCAGATGTTTAATGAAGGTTAGGCAGGCAAGTTCCTTAATTTATCATTATGAGTTTAGTCATGTGCCTTTATTAGGAAATGATGGATACTACTTAGCAATTTTAGGAACTATTTTTTCACTACAATGTGCAAAATTTTTAAAAATGATGACAAACATGCGGGATAATTAATTTTTTCTGATAGGACTAAGATGTTAAATGAGCCTTACTGTAGCCATGTTTATGACAGAAATGAGATTAATTGCTTTACTCACACCTGGAGAGGTCTCTGAATCTATGCTACATTGTGGATGACTCCATTTCAAGAACCAAAGTTGAGACTAAACCTAAAGCAAAATCTGTGGCCATGACTTTTGCGGTACAGACTTCAACGCTAGAGGGCACAATTGTGTTAGCTGATCCAAAGCAATAAAAAATAAAATCCAGTAATAAGTCTTAGCGATCTAGGGGTTTTAAAAACTGGATCCTTACTGAAAATCTACACCAGCAAGAAACAACAAAAATGAAAGATGCATTTTCTGCAGTCATCGTGGGTGCTTTTTTGTTGTTGAAGTCTTGTGAGAAAACACACAAAACATTTCAAAGGGTCAGCATATTTTTCTATTTTGAAATTAATCAAAGGCCCACCCAGTTTTCACATGAGTTTTTTCCTCCTAATTAAAAACAGCCCCCTCCAGTGGGTGAATATTATCAAAATAACATATATACATATATGCAAATACCACAATAAAGCCTCTTTCTATAATTTATATATACTAATAAAGTGAAAAAGAAAGCCAGTTCTTCCAAACACTGAACATATGTACACATGCACTTGACAAAGATCTTGTTAAGATTTTAAATATTGTTAGGAATTATGGGGCTAGCTCTAAGTAGTAATATTATGTCTTTCATGAAATACTTTCCTTATAAAATATATACAGTCTCAATAACTTTTTCCAAAGAGATTCAGCTAGTCAAAGACATCATTAAGATAGTCCTGTTCTACTTTTACTTGTCCCCTTCTTACTTAGGACTTTTGGGGGCTTCTTTGCTGCTTTAACTTGGGGCTTAAACTCAGAGGCTTTGTCCTCACTTAGCTTTTTTTACTCAAGGCTGGTGCTCTACCACTCAAGCCAAACCTCCACTTCCGGCTCTTTTGCTGACTAATTGGAAATAAGAGTTGCTTGACTTTGTCTGCCTGGGTTGACCTTTAACTGAGATACTCAGATCTCAGCCTCCTAAGTAGCTAGGATGATAGTCATAATATAGTCTTTTACCTTCTTAAGTATGATGCTGCTCTGGTTTTCCCTTCTACATATTATATGTGACCTCAAGTCCCAAATCAACTTTCTCATCACTCATTGCTTCTTTCTTCTATTTATGGCAGCACATTCCATACTCACAAATTCCTGATTAATTTCTTCATGTCTGCCTCACAAACCACAATTCCTATTCCCAAATTTAAACCTTTTTCTTGAGTAATACTCAAGTAAAATACATAGAGATAGAAAAAAGTGAAAGTACAACCTCCAGCATTGGGAGTAGACACTTAAGGAAAATGTGAAGAGCAATGAAGTAGCTTCTAGGCAAAGGACTAAATCTGAAGAAATGAAATGTTAAACTTCGAAGAAAACCTTTTCATTTCCACTCCCAAAATATAGTCAAAATATCTATCGTAAGCTGAATTTGGGCCTTGGTAGCCTTCTTCCCCCACCTCTGACCCACATTCCCATGTTATTCCTCTGAATATGACACTGAGTGGTCTTTGCAGAAATAATTAAGGTTACTAGTCAGTTGACATGATATAGATAGATTATACTTGATTCTCCAGGTGGGCTAGCCCAGTATAATCACATGGGCTCTTAAAAGCATAGGTATTTCTCCAGCTGGCAGAAGAAGAATAAGGAAGATTCAATCTGTTGTTATCTCGAAGATGAAGGGGACTGTGTCAGAGAAATGGGAATCTCAGTCATTTAATCTTAAGGAACTAAGTTCAGCCAACAGCATGGATGACCTTGAAAGCAGAATGTTCCCAAGAGCCCACATATAAGAGCCAATACAAGGGATTTCTTTGTTTTAGTAGTGAGGCTGTAAGAGTCCCAAATGATCAGTGCTATGCCCATGTACTTCTGACCTGTGGTCCTGGGTTTGTGATAATTATTTGCTGCAGCAGCTGAAACAGTATAATCTCTGTTCTTGCTGTGAAGAATTTAAAGTCAACTGTTAAGACTGTTTTCATTTTAGCTCACCATCAAATTAAGAGAAAATATAAGGTCTAAAAATTAGAATTTTCCACTCTTCACTTATAGGCTATTGAATGGATTGTATTTTCAATGGAAGACTATAACTCTCCCTTTACAGACTGAATGGCTGTCAGAGATAGGGTCTGTGCTAGTTTACAGACACAATTTTCATAAGAACTTTTATGTCTCAGAGAGATATAAAAGGAAGAAGAAGAAACATCTCTCCAAAAAGACATAGGTCTATAAAGAATTTATTTAGTTTTATTTTTATGATCTTTAAGTAATTATACAAAGGGATTTTGATTCACAATATCAGTTTGTGAGTACAATGCATCTTGGTCAGTGTTACTCTTTCATCATTTCATCCCCCATCACTCCAAATCCCACCTAGTCCCTCAACATTACCTGCTTTCATTTACAAATATGTACATTGAGCATTATGACTGCATTGGTCCACCCTTCCTTTCTCCATTCATCTACCACCCTCCCCTTGAACATCCCCACAACAAAACATGTTCAAGCTTCCAGGCATTGACTTTGTTAAACTGTAAGATAGTTGTTCAAAGGAGTTACACCTTTGGAATCCTTCTCATCACATACCATCTTTTGGGTAATAGGTTTGTATATATGAACGTATGACTTTGTATCTGTTACATGTATCCTTATAATTTAGAGCTAGCTTTCACATTTGGAAGAAAACATGCATCATTTGACTCTCTGAGCCTGACTTACTTCACTTAACATAATTTTTGCAGGTCCTGCCATTTCCCTGAAAAACACATAATATCCTTCTTGAGGTATGAGTAAAATCCCACTATATATGCATGCACACACATATATATCTGACAGAATGTGACATATATGAGTCATATATATGGCTCTCATTTTGGTGATCCTTTTATCCATTGAGGGCAGCTAGGCTGTTTCTATAACTTGGTTATGATGAACAGTGAATCAGTAGACAGTGTTGTACAAGTATCTTTTTTTTTTTTGTCAGTTGTGGGGCTTGAACTCTGGGCCTAGGTGCTGTCCCTCAGCTCTTCAGCTCAAGGCTAGCACTCTACAATTTGAGCCACAGCATCACTTCCAGTTTTCTGAGTGGTTTATTAGAGATAGTTTCACAGCCTTTCCTCCCAGGCTGGCTTTGATTTGAATAAAAAGTGTCCAGGGTTTCATAAACCAGTTTCTGAGTACAATTATTAAACTTTTAGGGTTTTCGATCGCAGTTCACAAACTGAAACTCTACAAAAATGAATATTTTGTTTATATGGCAACTTAGTTGCTTAATTTTGAGTCTAATGGGGGAGAAATGCACTGACTAGTTGCACAGTCAAGGCAAACTTTACTGAATACTATTTGTATTAGTTAGCTTTCCATGACTATGACAAAATGCCTATGAAAATCAATCCCAAATGGCAAGATTTATTCTGGCTCATGGTTTCAGCCTGTGGTCCCTTGGCTTGGTTGTTCAAGGGCTATGGTGAGGGAAGCATGAATAAAACAAAGATGCTTACATCATGGTGGGTAGGGAGCAGAAAGAGAAATAAATATACTCTGTAAAGAAACGCCTCTGGCCAACTACACTGTACAAGTAGGCCCTATCTCCTAATAGCCCATTCAGCTGTGAACTTGTCAGTGGCATAATCATTAATAAGCTTTATGCTTTCATGATCTGGGTCCCTTTCAAGGCTCTATCTCTGCACCTACACTGGGGACAGAATTTGAGAATGTTGCATTACCAAACCATAAGACTATTGCAGTAGAGAAGGGAGACTACAACATTAGACGAGGTAGATTGAACCTAACTCCACTGAAACAAAAGGAAGGAAGATTTGGGTGAATTAATGGAAAAGTACTGGAGGATGTAGGAGGAAAACTGATCAATGTGGTTAGGTCATCCTAATTGGCACAAAAATTTAGGCCACTATCTTCCCAACGGAGACTAGGAAACAGGGACTCTTTCTTTCGTGATAGTTACATTTCAAAGTAGATTCATATTTCCAAAAGAGAGAGGAAGGATTTATAAATTAAAAGTTTTACAAAGTTAATATTTCTTTTTTTTTTTAATTTTATTTTATTTTATTTGAGAACATACTGTACAGAGGGGTTACAATTACATGGGCAGGATAATGCATACATTTCTTACCAAGCATTGCAGCCTCCTCCTTTGTTTACCCTTCACCTCCCTTCCCAGCCTCCCCCCTCCCCCCCACCCAGTCATACCCCCCCCCCCCCACAGACATTGTAAAGCTGGTTTTGACATGACATTTTGTACTTCTCATTGTTGCAACAGGTCCACCTGAATCCTTAAACGACTTGTTTGTCCCCATCTCCTCCACATGTTATACTGACATCAAATATAGTGAAAGCGGGGGGTTACACTGTGGGGGAGGGACATACAAAGCAACAAAGAAATAATCTTATAAATGTGTTAGAAACACATGCATGAAAGAAACAAAAACATTAAAATACATATTTGAGGGTTCGTTTTCCTAACATCACATTATCTGACTTTTTCCGCTTGACTCATACCTATACTAGATATTGCAAATAAGGGAAACCATGGGACCTATGTTTCTTTGGGCCTGGCTTACTTCAATTAATATAATTTTTTCCAAGCCTTTCCATTTCCTAACAAATGGGGAAATGTCATTCTTTCTGATGGAGGCATAGAATTCCATTGTGTATATATACCACATCTTCTTGATCCATTCATCTACTGAGGGGCATCTGAGTTGGTTCCATATCTTAGCTATGGTAAATAATGCTGCAATAAACATAGTTGTGCTGGTAGCTTTAGTGTGGTCTTTTTTGTAAACATTATGGCAAATGCTCAAAAGTGGGATTGCTGGGTCATAGGGGAGTTCTATGTGGAGTCTTTTGAGGAACCTCCATACTGCTTTCCAAAGTGGTTGAACAAGTTTACATTCCCACCAACAATGAAGTAAGGTTCCTTTCTGTCCACATCCCCTCCAGCATCTGTTGTTGTTAGAGTTCTTGATTTTTGCTGTTCTAACTGGAGTGAGGTGATATCTCAATGTTGTTTTGATTTGCATTTCTTTTATGGCTAGGGATGTTGAACATTTCTTCATGTGTCTATTGGCCATCCTTCTTTCTTCTTCAGAGAAGCTTCTCTTTAAGTCTTTCGCCCACTTACTTATTGGGCAGTTGTTTCTTTGAGGATTTGTTGTTGGGTGGTTTAATTTTTTGAGTTCCAAGTATATTTTAGATATGAGACCCTTGTCCGTTGTATGGCTAGTAAAGATCTTCTCCCAATCCGTGGGCTTTCTATTGATCCTGCTAGCTATGTCATTTGCCCTGCAGAAGCTCTGCAACCTTATGCAATCCCATTTGTCCAACCTTTCTTTGATTTGTTGTGTTTCCGGGTCTCTATTCAGAAAATTTCAGCCTGAGCCAAGGAGACCTAGGGTTTCTCCTATTCCATCCTGTAATGTTTTCAGAGTGTCTGCTTTGAGTTCAAGGTCTTTGATCCATTTGGAGTTGATTCTGGTGCAAGGTGATATATAAGGATCTAGCTTTAGTTTTCTACATGTAGTTAACCAGTTTTGCCAGCACCATTTACTGAAGAGGCTGTCTGTCTTCCATTCTATTGTTTTAGCTCCCTTATCGAAGATTAGATGGCTATAGGTCTGTAGGTTCATTTCTGGGTTTTCAATTCTATTCCATTGGTCCTGAGGTCTGTTCTTATGCCAATACCAAGCTGTTTTGATTACTATGGCTTTATAGTAGAGTTTGAAATTTGGTATTGATATTCCTCCAGCAGTGTTCTTTCCGTTGAGGAGCGTTTTTGCTATTCGGGGTCTTTTATTGTTCCATATGAATTTTTGGATTGCGTCATCTATTTCCTTGAAGAATGAGGGTGGAATTTTGATAGGTATTGCGTTGAATTTGTAGATAGCCTTGGGAAGTATTGCCATTTTCGCGATGTTGATCTTTCCAATACAGGAGCATGGGAGGTTTTGCCATTTTTTAAGTTCTGTGTTGATTTCCTTTTTCAAGATTTTAAAGTTTTCATCATAGAGGTCCTTCACTTCTTTAGTTAAGTTAATTCCTAGGTATTTTATTTTTTGTGGGGCTATTACAAATGGAGTTGCTTTCCTAATTTCAGCCACACTTTTCTCATTGTTGGCATACAGAAAAGCCATTGATTTTGGGGGGTTAATTTTATAACCTGCTACTTTGCCAAAGTTTTGAATCAGCTTGAGTAATTTGGGAGTGGAGTCTATGGGATTCTTTAAATACAAGATCATGTCATCTGCAAAGAAGGAGAGTTTTATTTCTTCTTTCCCTATTTGGATCCCCTTTATGTCTGTATCTTGTCTTATTGCTGTAGCTAGGCATTCTAATACTAGATTGAAGAGAAGTGGAGAGAGTGGGCATCCTTGTCTTGTTCCTGAGTTAAGAGGAAATGGCTTTAGTTTTTCACCATTGAGTATAATGCTGGCTGTAGGTTTGTCATATACAGCCTTTATTGTATTGAGGAATGTTCCATGGATTCCTAATTTTTCCAAAACCTTCATCATAAAGGGGTGTTGGATCTTGTCGAATGCTTTTTCTGCGTCTATTGAGATAACCATGTGGTTCTTATTCTTGCTCCTGTTGATGTGATGAATAATATTAATTGATTTGCGTATATTGAACCAGCTTTGCATCCCTGAAATGAATCCTGCTTGATCGTGGTGTATGATTTTTTGGATGAATTGTTGAAGTCGGTTAGCCAAAATTTTGTTGAGAAGTTTTGCATCAATGTTCATCAAAGAAATGGGTCTATAGTTCTCTTTCTTTGATGAGTCCCTGCCTGGTTTTGGGATGAGGGTTATGATGGCTTCATAGAATGTGTTCGGTAGTGAGCTTTCTCTTTCAATTTCATTGAAGAGTTGGAGGAGAATTGGTGTGAGCTCTGCTTTGAAGGCCTTGTAAAATTCTGCTGTAAAACCATCTGGTCCTGGACTTTTCTTAGCTGGGAGGTCTCTTATTGCTGTTTCTATTTCAATGCTTGATATGGGCCTGTTAAGATAGTTTAACTCATCTTGGTTTAGTTTTGGCATGTCAATATTTGCTAGGAAGAGGTCCATTTCTGTCAAGTTCTCAAACTTATTAGCATAAAGTTTTGAGAAGTATTCCCTTATAATGTTCTGAATCTTGGTTGTTTCTGTGGTGATGTCTCCATTCTCATCTCTGAGTTTATTAATTTGGGTGTGTTCTCTTCTTTTTCTGATAAGATTTGCTAAGGGTCTGTCAATTTTGTTAAGTTTTTCGAAGAACCAACTCTTTGTTTTGTTGATTCTTTCTATAGTTTTTTTTGGATTCTAATTCATTTAATTCTGATTTAATTTTGATTATTTCTTTCCGTCTACTGGATTGGGGTTTATCTTGCTGCTCTTTTTCAAGGAGGTTTAGATGTGTCATTAAATTGTTAGTTTCAGATCTCTCCAATTTGTTGATGTAGGAGCTCAGAGCTATAA
Organism: Dipodomys spectabilis; assembly: GCF_019054845.1. Lineage (NCBI taxonomy): Eukaryota > Metazoa > Chordata > Mammalia > Rodentia > Heteromyidae > Dipodomys > Dipodomys spectabilis. Next base: position 1,605,327 of record NW_024870824.1, read on the forward strand.
ACTTGCCTCTGAGTACTGCCTTTGCTGTGTCCCAGAGGAGCTGGTAATTTGTGTGTTCATTTTTGTTGAATAGCATGAACATATGAAATTCCTTTCTAATCTCTTCCATGACCCACTCATGATTCAGCAGTGTGTTGTTCAGCCTCCATGTGATACCGGACTTTCTTTGGTGGCTTTTGGTGTTGAGTTCTAATTTTATTCCTTTGTGGTCAGAGAGAATGCAAGGTATAACTTCAATGTTTCTGAATTTGGACAAGTTTGCTTTGTGGCCTAAAATGTGGTCTATTTTAGAAAACGTTCCATGTGCTGCTGAGAAAAACGTGTATTCTGATGCTGCTGGGTGAAATGTTCGGTAAATGTCTGTTAAGTCTAGTTGATCTATGCAGCTGTTTAGATCTGCGGTTTCTCTGTTGAGTTTTTGCCGAGTTGATCTATCTAGTGGGGAGAGTGGTGTGTTAAAATCCCCAACAATTAATGTCTTTGGATCTATATGGGATTTGAGGGAAAGTAGTGTTTCTTTGATAAATTTGGGTGCTCCATTGTTTGGCGAATAGATATTTAGAATTGTAATATCCTCCTGAAGGAGAGATCCTTTAATTAGTATGTAGCGACCTTCTTTATCTCTTCTCATGAATTTTAATTTGAAGTCTATTTTATCTGATATTAGGATTGCAACTCCCGCCTGTTTATGGGGTCCGTTTGCTTGGTAGATTTGTTCCAGCCTTTAACATTGAAAATGTGTTTGTTTTTACGGGCAAGATGTGACTCCTGCAGGCAGCAGATGGAAGGGTCTTGTTTTTTAATCCAACTAGACAGTCTATGTCGCTTAATTGGAGAGTTCAGTCCGTTAACATTAAGAGATAGGACTGAGAGGTATTTGGGAGTTCCTGCCATGTTATCTACCTTCTTGGGGGCTGCGAAACCTGGGTTCTTCCTATGGTTCTTGGATTCTCAGTTTGGGTGCAGTTTCTTGGCCTTTATTGTGGTCTTGTTGGTTTTCTATGTGTAGGACATCTTTAAGAATCTTTTGTAGGGCTGGTTTGGTGGAGATGTATTGTTTCAATTTTTCTTTGCTATGGAAGGTTTTTATTTGGCCTTCAGTTATGAAGGAGAGTTTAGCTGGGTACAGTATTCTTGGTTGATAGTTGTTTGTTTTTAGGGCATGGCATACATCATTCCAGGCTCTTCTTGCTTTGATTGTCTCTGCTGAGAAATCTGAGGTGATTCTAATTGGTTTCCCTTTATAGGTGATTACCCTTTTCTCCTTGACAGCTTTAAGGATCTTTTCCTTGTTCTGAGCTGATCCTGTGTGGATTATAATGTGACGGTGGGATGTCCTATTCTGGTCTGGTCTATTTGGGGTTCTAAAGGCTTCTTGTATCTGAACAGGCCTATCTTTTTGCATGTTTGGGAAGTTCTCTGCTAGGATCCTGTTAAACAAATTTCCTAGACCATTAACTTCTGTTTCTAGGTGCTCCTCTACACCCATTATCCTTAGATTAGGCCTTCTGATGGTGTCTTCCAGGTGTTGGATAGATCTATCATATTTCTTGGACTTGTCTTGGATGGTTGTATGTTCTTTCTCTATAATATCTAGGCTGTCTTCAATCCCTGAGATTCGATCTTCTGCATGGTCTAACGTGCTGTCAAGACTCTCTACTTTGTTTTTTATCTCTTTTCCTTCTAATTGGTCAGCTTTGATGGCTTCAAGTTCTTTGTTGAAGCTCTGTTTTAGGTCTTGTATGAATTTCTTTACTTCCTTAATTTGGTGTTCAGTGTTTGTCCTCAAATCACTTAGTTGATTGGTTATGGTTTCTTTGGACTCACATTCCTTCTGTTGGGTTCCATTCAGCATTCCCTTTGTGGTCTCCCTGACTTCCTTCAGCTCTTTGTTAATGGATTCCATGAATGCCTTTAGTGATCTTTGTGTGTTCTCTACCTGGTCTCTCAATTCCTGTATTACTCTTTGATTAGCTTTCTCCCGTTCGTGGGATTCCTGCAGTTCTCTTTGAGTGTTCTCAGCCTGCTCACGCCATTCCTCCCTTTCTCTTTGAGTATTCTCAAGTTGTTCACGCAAATCCTGTATCAATTTTTGTGTAGCTTCCTCACGCTTATGATATTCCTGTATAAACTTCTGGGATGCCTCCTCTCTCTCCCTATCACGCTCATACAGAGTCCTTTGTACGTTGTCAAACTTCTCATTTATCATGTTTGCCAGCAGTGTTTGTAGAGCTGTTTGGGAACTCTTCTCTGGATTATTCATTATCTGTTCTAACCCCTGGTTATCAAGATTGGGAATTGAGATACCCGAATTTGCCATTTTTCTTGTGTTTTTCCGGCTTACTCTGCCCATTTGAGATGAAGATAGCACCAGTTTTGTGCTAGAACACTATCTTAAGGCAACCATCAACCAAAGTTTGCATTTGTACAGTCAATAGTCTACAGATACAATCTAGTTCAACAGATACATCTATTTGACATCAAACAACTATATGTTAAAGGACTTCGAACCGCAGAGAAGAATTTGGAAAACCAGAAATTATTAGGGTTAGGGAGAGATGTGGGTAAAAAAATGGAATAGATTGGTGTGGGGAGGCACAGGGAGAGTTAACTATGTCCTAATCTCAATGCAGGAAATAGGTTGGGTAGGATGCAAGTAGAGAGAGAGAGAAAAAGAAGAAAAGGAAAGGGAAATGAAAAGAGACCAGAAAAAAAATAGAAACGTAAAAATTAATGTTATTATAGAGATTAAAAGACCATCTATTTAGAGAGGAATGTGAATATGTTGAGAGAAAGGGAGGGACATAGAGGAGATGTGAAAAACTTTAAAAAAATGCTTAAAATATTATATAGGTATAAAGAGGTAGTACTGCTATTAATGAATTTAAGTCTCAGAGGTTTTGAATTGAGTAATAAGTTTGTGGGTTAAGTGTGTACACAATGGGGGATAGGGTCTACTAGTTAACTACGGGTTTATCTGAGGATGTGCAGGACAAGAGTTAAGTCACATAAAGAAGAACAAAAGAGAGGAAAAGGTGGAAAGGATAGGGAAGTGAGAAGAAAAGATCAGAAGTTCAGTAGAGCTAGACAAAAAACAAAAAGATAATTAAGAATGAAAGAAAAAGAGAAAGAAGACAAGAAAAGAAAGGAAAACACACATTCACATATTCCTAAAATAAAAATTATAAGAGGAGAAAAAAAAAGTTACTGGAAAACAATTATTTTTTCAGAAGAGGCAAAAATTAAAGATTAATAAAAGTTTTAGAAAAGGAAAAAATTTTTTTATATATATGGTAACAAAAAACAAAAAAAAAAAACAAAAAAAACAAGAAAAGAAGAAGAAGAAAAAAAAAGTTCTTTGATTTTTTTTTTTTTTGGGGAGGGGTGGGAAGAATCCTGTATCTCCCTTTTGTCTGTAACCAGAGTCTGGTTGGAGTCTCTGGTCAGCTTGAGATCCTGTGGCTTGATTGGTTTCTTAAGTCAGTTTATTGGAACAGGCAGAAAAATGCTCTGCTTTACCCAAGATTTTGAGATCCCCTCCCAGGTTAGTTTACTGGGAGGGTGATCTGCTTTGAGAATCACAAAAGAGGGGGATGCAGTGATGAGGCTAGGTTCTGGGTAGAGTTGAGGCCTTTCAACAAACAGTAGCTTTTCCCTTGGGCTATTTTGTGAAAAAAAAAACTCACAGCACCCAGCCTGGAGCCATTCTCAGGGTTTCTGTTTTTCAATTGATTGTGGTGGCTGCTAAGGGGAGGGGCAGCCTCTGGCTCTGGTTACCCAGTGAGGAGAGCCACTCCAATGGCTGGCGCCTGAGCTGGGTGACTTTTTCCTGTATGGAACTGAGTCTGTGAGGTCACTTCGCCGTTAAGTTTTTGTGACCTGCTAAATGACTTGTTTTATTCCAAGGCCTGAGCTGGAGCTAGCCGCTCCTCCGAGCTTTGTCGGTATCCAAGATGGAGATCACCTGTGCTGGGGGGGGAGGGGTGGCCTTCCCTCCTCTGCTCCCTGAGAAGGAGTGAGGACGTCGGGCTTCTACTCACGCCGAGTCTTGGATCCTGGGTCGTCTCTGGTCTGCAAAGTGCAGGATGAAGTTGTCCGCTCCTTGTCGGTTCTTGCTGGTGTTGAGTAGAATCCGCTCGTCCGCTGCGTCTGGCTCCTTCGTCCCGGACTGTGTCTCAGGTATGACCCCGCGGCGGTTGTCGCCATCGCGACCCTGCCGCCGCAGTGGCAGCTGCTGGCAGGCACTCAGATGTGTCTGCTTGGCTTCCCCTCTCTTGACTAACTCTCTGTCCTGTGATGGCACACTTGGCGTGATTCTCTGGCTTGGGACTGTTCACTGGAACTCTGAAGCTGCTTTCTATGCAAGAGCTTGTTCAGATTCCAGCTTCTCCTCCGCCATCTTCCCGGAACTCCACAAAGTTAATATTTCTGATAGGGAACTCAGGAACCTACAGTTAGGAAGAAGTGTCTAAAGTTTAGTCAAGATGAAAAGAGCATCAAAGTCATGAAGGTCAAAATCCTCATTTTGCTTGGACTTCAGGAAACATAGTCATAGTCATTTTGGAGGGTTGGGCTTCCTAACTCTTAGAACCATTCCAACCCCTAACCTACCTCCCGCAGGTTGGACCATAGGAGACTCCTCTCAGTAATGGAGTAGTCCAATGTTCACAGCTTTCTGCTATATCTGTATCATATTAGGACACAATTGTCTTATTTTTAGGTGGCTTATGAGCCAAACTGGCTAAATATTTCAGATATTTCTTTCTTCTTTTTTCTTCATCTGATCAAACTATCACACATTAGTTCAAATAAAGGACAAAAAAGAGAAAAGGGTGGAAAAATATAAAAGTAATAATACTAATTTCAATTATATTTTCTTGTCATATATCCTAAAGAATAAACTGATTTGTTCAACAAACACTAAAGATTAAAATACTAAAGTCTGTATATTCACATGCTTATTTAGGAAAAACAGAAAATGAATCTCATTAGTTTATAGGGTGGAGTCTGAATTTAGATATCTATTCAGTGTAGTTTTTATAATATTCAGTAAATGTCTCTGAATTGAGCCCTAAATTCAAGTGTTAAATATATTTTTCTCAGTAGCACTCAAGAAACTAAGTAATCATTCATTTAAAAAATATCCTGCTTATTTACCTTAGCTAATATATGGAATCATCCCAGATGCTCCCCAGTAGAGGAATGGATCAAGCAAATGTGGTATATATACACAATGGAATTCTATGCCTCCATCAGGAAGAATGACATTGCCCTTTCATAAGGAAATGGAAAGACTTGGAAAAAATTATTTTAAGTGAAGTAAGCCAGGCCCAAAGAAACATAGGCTCCATGGTTTGCCTCATTTGTAATAATTAATATATGTCTAGAGTAGTCCTAGCAGAGGATTACAATAGCTCAATAGCTATGTACATATGAGCATATAAAATGATGCTAATCAAAATGAACTCCAAGATATGAAAATTAGCTGTTATTATTTATGTGTGCACACTGTTTGCAGTTATTTGTTTTTCTCCCTTTGGTTTATCTCCTGTTGTCTTGTATATTAGTTTATCTGATTTGGGGATAGGAAGGAGAATCACAGAAATGGTGAGACAAAGGACCAAGGGTGGTCCAGTGCAACAGTGATATTCACAAGATGCTATGATAGAAACGAATGTTATAACAGTGGGAAGGGGTGGGGGGAAGCTAGAGAAAATGAGGGAGAAGTCATAATGTTCAACAGGAATTGTACTCATTTCCTTACTTATGTAACGTAACCCCTCGGTACATCACCTTTACAATAAAATAAAAAATTAAAAACATGCTGCTTTCATATTCTTTAGTTTCTGATTGTGTATATATATAGATATCATTAGCTGTATAATAATTTATCACATTTTAAGTTCCTTCCTGACATTTATCCTTTATATATATGTATATATATACACATACACATATATATACATATATATATATATATATATATATCTTTTTTTTTTGTCAGTCATGGGGCTTGTGCCTGGGCGCTGTCCCTCAGCTCTTCAGCTCAAGGCGAGCACTCTACCACTTGAGCCACAGCTCCAGTTCTTCTTCCTGACCTTTTTGATAACATTTGATGAAAAACTTAGGGCAGTATGTAATATACTACATAAAATACATCTATTTGTACAATTTTACAAAAGCACAGTATAATTTTGTGCATAATCTCTACCCCCAAAAGAGGCCTATAGTGAAATTCTTTTTTTTTTTGGGGGGGGGGGTCCGGTCGTGGGGCTTGAACTCTGGGCCTGGGCACTATCCCTCAGCTCTTCAGCTCAAGGCTAGCGCTCTACCACCTGAGCCACAGCGCCACTTCTGGCTTTTTTTTCTTTTTGCTTATGTGGTGCTGAGGAATCGAACCCAGGGCCTCAGGCATGCAAGGCAAGTGCTCTACCACTGAGCCACCTTCCCAGCCCTATAGTGAAATTCTTAAAGACTATGAATATGGTTCATACTGTTCATCAGGAATAAGGGTTAAAATCCACAGGATTTTAAAGAGATTGATAAATAAAATATCAAGATTTGGGGGGGGGGCCTTAGCAGTGCAATAGAAACAGCTTGGAGTGCTCCAAGAAAGATTTTAATAGGAAATCAGACCAAAAACAAAACAACAACAAAAAGCAATGTGAATATTTCAATGATATCAGGTGTGGCTTCTGTAGCTTAAGAAATTTCTGGAACTGTGCCCAGAAAGACAAACCAATTTGTCTCTCCTGGGCTTTCTGTTTTTAGCACTTGAAGTCCCATATCAAGGCAAAATGGGATGGTAGATCATCCCAACTGTTTATTAGTAGAAATATCCTAAAACTTCTCTTTTCCAGTTCTCAATTTTTCCCCCTACCTAGATCTTCCTGTTCTCCTTTCAGATATAAGTGATACGGTTGAACAAGTAGATTTCAATCTGAGAATGAAAGGGACACATTCATTCAAGTAAGTTAGTATGACAGTAGCTTGTCAGAGAACCATTGACCCATAGACTTGTTAAGAAATCTCTCTCCATATCCTCAAGAAGTACTCTTAGACACTGATGTAGCAGTTGCTCACACCTGTAATCCTCACTGTCTGGAAAGCTGAGATCTTAGAGGATTGTGGTTCAAGGCCATCCCTAGCAAAAAAAAAAAAAAAGGTTTTGATATGTGCCTGGCTGCCTAAGAATAACACAATTCTCTTTCCCAGTGATGGCTTATAAATGGCAATGACCATTTGGGGGCAGTAGGATGTGAAGGAGAGTTCTGATGGAAAGATTTAGGGGGTTTTCTCATACTTAAGAGCTACGAAAAAGGATGACCTCTCTTCTTCTACAAGACATTGTGAATTCTAGATATACAGTCATCTTGCTTTCTGCCAGCTTTGAAAATTTCAGAACAGACAAATGAAATGTCTCTTGGTGACACTGAATGACCTCCACACCAGAAACCCACCTTCTTCCCTATACTTCCAGTTACATAAAATAAATTGGCTTGTTTTTAAGACAGCTTGAGTTTTTAGTACTTGCAGCTAAAATTATTCCAATATAAAATGCTTTATAAATTTTGCTCTTATGACAATGTGTCTGCATAAATCTTTATCCATTGCTCTGATTATTTCCTAGGATCAAATTTCTGAAAGCAAAATTCTGACTCAAAGGATAGGATAGTGCTTAATATTCTTCATAGCTGTTGCCAAGTCTATTCTGAGAAAGGTTGTATCCATTTATACTCTCATCAAGACTATATGAATGTTTTAATATGTTGACTAGCATTAAGTATTACCTTTTTAAATTTTTCATAGATATGGTAGAGAAATAATAGTACTGTGCTATAATGTCAATTTACATCTTTGTTAAAGAGATGGAGAATATGTTCAAAGTATTAGTTATTTGGATTTAGCAAACCTATACATTATCTATTCATGCCCTTAGCTATATAGATACATGTATATCATTTTCTTATGTGAAATTTGATGCTAAGAAGTCATTTTGTCTTCTTTTGAAACAGTGTCTTACCATATATCCTAGTCTGGCTTCAACCTCAGAATCTTTTTGCCTCTGTCCCTCAATTAGGATAACAGATATGTAGTACTACATTCAGCTAAGTAATCATTTTTAATTAGCTATAATGTACTTTGAATTTTAATATTTTAGCCAGAGGCTCATGTCATAATCCTAGTACTCAGGAGGCTGAGATCTAAAGATTGAAGTCCAGAACTAACCTGGGCAGACAAAACCTCAAGACTCATATCAACTAACTACCAAAAAGTCAGAAGTGGAGACATAGTTTAAGTGGTAAAGTGCTAACCTCAAGCAAAAAAGCCACAAGAAGAGCAGGACCCCTAAATTCAATCCCTAATAAAATTTTAATATATTTATGACTTGGATAAAAAGGTATATTAATAAGAGACAGAAATTGATGTTGGCTTTTAGGTCATAAAATGAAAAAATAAAACTTACCGTGGAGATACACACACACACACACACACACACACACACACACACACACAACTTCTCTTTCTTAAAAGATATTCCTTTCTATGGAGTTTGGACAAATTTATATGAGTTTAATAGTTGCAACCTAAATTCACACAGGATCCTGTAACTTTTTTATTTCAATGATAAGTATTCTTATACTACCTAACTATTCATTTTAAAGCTTCATTTATGACCTGTTCAGCAATATTTAGGTTTCTCTCTACTGCCTTAATAACCCACTATAACTTCCCTCATGTACCTTAATTCTAAAAATTACTTCGTGTCAGGGCTTAGAATTTATGACCAGCTGGAGAAAAACGTGGATGTGTAAAATTAAAAATGAACTCAAATAATAATACATACTCAGGATATAAGAGGCAATACTTGTCCATTCTTCTTCTGAAAGTGCCAGTTGTCCATATGTCTGCAACCCTGGAAAATAGCATAATTCATTCTTCACTAGTAATGTGGCAAATTGCACTTTTATATAGGTTGGCATTAGCTAGGTGCTCTCGCGAGAGAGCAGGGGAGATGTGATGACCTGGGAGCCCTCCCTCACGGCTCAGCTCTTCCCATGGCTTTGTATCAGAAAGAAGATTAGAAGATGCAGTAAGGGACCTGCTTTGCCCCAGAAGTTATCATGTCAGAAGAAAAATCTTTACAACCTTTGGTTCTGTGTATAGAAAGACTTGCAGCCTCCTTGGTGTGATCAGCAGGTGCTTCCAGATAGGAACACAGAAGCCAGACATTCTGATGGACAGTGTTTGAGTCTATTCAAACACATCCTAAATTAATGGTCAGCCCACAAAGCAGGCAATCATAAGGTTTGGAGCAGAATTCTAGTGGCCTGGGAGGGGCTGGCAAAGGCTAGACAAGGTGCCAAGATCAGAAAAAAGGAGCAAATCTTGGAAACTAGATTTACTCATTTCAGTACAAGGTAGAGAGAGATTCAAGCGAGAGAACGTCTCCTTTATATTCAACTAGCAGCAAAGGAAACTTTGTCAACACTGTGGAAATCCAGTAATTTGCTCAGGGAAACCAAATCCCAGGTCAGTTGAAAGATAACAGAGCTCTACAAGCCTATCTTAGGGAAAGAGAGGGTAGAAAGGGTTAACATAGAGCACAAGGTCAAGAGCCCAGAAAGGGATCAAATATATAAATACAGGCCAAGTTATACCATGTCTACTTCAATTGTTTGTTGGAAAGGCACCTCAGTCCATCCAGAATATCAGAAGAAAAATCTTTACAACCTTTGGTTCTGTGTATAGAAAGACTTGCTGCCTCCTTGGTGTGATCAGCAGGTGCTTCCAGATAGGAACACAGAAGCCAGACATTCTGATGGACAGTGTTTGAGTCTATTCAAACACATCCTAAATTAATGGTCAGCCCACAAAGCAGGCAATCATAAGGTTTGGAGCAGAATTCTAGTGGCTCCTGAGATTATACTTTCTACTCTAGCCACACAGACTCCAAATCTCTCCTTATCACCCCCAGTCTCTGGTAATCTCTATATCTTTCTAGATATCAATCTAATTTATCTATCTGTATTACCTATCTACCTAGTCATGAACTCTGTCTGTCTGTCTGTTTGTCTGTCTCTCTCTCTCTCTCTCTCTCTTGCTCTCTCTGTATGCCTGTAAGTCTGTAATGGACCTTGAACTGAGGACTTGAGTGCTATCCCTGAGGGATATTTTTTTGCTCAAGGCTAACAGTCTATCACTTGAGCCACAGCTCTACTTTCAGCTTTTTGGTGGTTAACAGACTCTCTTGCCCAAGCTGGCTTTGAAAAACAGTCCTCAGATCTTAGCTTCCTGAGTAGCTAGGATTACAGGGGTGAGCTACAAGTTTCCAGCTGTGTCATATATTTTTATTTAATGATTGGCCTGGCTCTCATACATTTCAGCTATATTCATAACAGGTAGATTCACAGATGGAACTATGAACCCAATCCTAGTGTGTTAGTCAGAAAAGGACCAAAGGATATAAATATAAAGACAGATATGTGTGTGTGTGTGTGTGTGTGTGTGTGTGTGTATCCTATAATACTTATATGTATGTGAATATATATTTTCTTATGTATATATCTATAGTAAATATGTACTATATATATAATTAGATTTTACTAAAAAATTAGATTTTATTAAAAAATTAAATTTTATTAATTGGCTCACATGATTATGGAGGCTAGGAAAAAGCTTGAAATTAAGAAAAGCTAGGAGTATAACTCAATGAGAGAGAATCAATAATATATATTCCAGGCTGTATCTGAGGGAGCTGAGACCAGGAGAGCTGAGAACATGTCCTGGGCCAAGCAGACACCCAAAGAGTTTCCAGCCTTCTTCCATCTTTTTCTTTTCAGCAGGTTAGATGATTTCCATCCACACTGAGAAGAGCCATTAGTTTTCCTTTAGGCTACCAGTTCAAATGTTAATCTCTTCCACATACATCCTCATAGACACACTCTGAAATCATGGTTCACCAAGTACCTGGTCGGCTTGTTGCTCAGTTAAGTTGACATGTAAAATTAGCCATTATATTTGGGGATTAAGACAATATGCAAAGTAGGTGTGATGAGCAGTTGAACGGGTTATTGTGGGCTACTCACTAAGATAAATTCTGAATCACATTAGACTAGAGGGGGAGACTGTCAATATGATGTGTTGCATGTTGAGATGGCTCTTTGAGTTATGGATCTGACTCTTGTGAAATTAAGGACAATAAAAATCACTACTGATATAGTTACTTTCTTAAGAAATACTTCTGGGGCTGGGAAATGTAGCTCAAAGGTCTAGTATACACCAAGTCCTACCTAGGTTTGATCCTAGTACCACAAAGAGAGAGGGGTGGGAGGAGCGATAAATGCAGTAAAATGCAGATAGTGGCAGTAAAATGTTTATAAAATTTCTCTGTTAAATATATTTATATTTAAAAGAATACTGAAATCCAGGAAACATATGTATGTTATCTTTTCTCATTGCTGTGACAACAATGTCTTGCTTAAGCAACTTAAAGGGAAGGAATATTTACTTTGCTCAGAGCCTTCATTCTATCATGGTGGAAAGGAAAGAAGGCATGGCAGAGCAGAGTAGCTCACATGATGGCCAGGAAACAGAAATAATGCCTGCACTAGCCAGCTGATGTGATGGTATCACCACATTCAAGGCACATCTTCTTCATTATAGTAATCTTCTCTGAAAATACCTCACAGACACACTCAGAGGTATGTGTTAGTAATCATGTAGGTGATTTTTAGTCCAATCAAGTTGACAATCAGGGTTACTCATACAAGGTCATTCCTTGTCTACCTGATGTCCAAACCCATTGTTTAAACCATGACAATATATAAAACAAAGGCTTTCAAATTTTAGGCAATAAAGAGTGCATAACTATAATCATGAGAGAATTCAATGATTACTCCAGTTTATTGCCTGGAAACGCTACAGCACACCTAGGGGATCCCAAACAGAGCCTCACAGCCTCTCTGATGTAAAGTACAGGGAGATAGAATCTGTATGGCAAAGGAATTAAGAGAAGAGAGCTACTCAGATCTTCAGCTGAGTACTTTTCTGAGTTAGCATGTTTGTAAGAAAATCACCCAAACCTAAAGAATGAACTAACAGAAGCAAATGAATGCAGAGTCATATAGGTTTATACAGAGCTAAAAGTAAGTCATGTTCATACCAGCCTAAATGAAAAGACTTGCTTATATATGATGCATTGAGCAAACCCTTCCACAGTTTGTTTATTTAGTAGTAAAATGATATTAGACAGATCATAAAACTAAGTTTTAGAATGTTCAAAACTAATTCCAGGTGAGTTAACTAAAAAGAAAAAGAAAAAAAAGAATAAGTTAATGGAAAACAAACTTTCAGTGACATGAGATTTAAAATACCTGATCCAATAAAAAAGGCCAGGCATGCAAAAGGTGGGATAAAATGATCCTTAACCACATATATGTTAGAATCAGCACTTTTTATAGAAAATTCTTTTCTTATAACAGTTTTATGAACATATTCCATTTTATGGAAGTAAAACATTAAATATTAAGAGACGAGAAATGAAAAAATATGAAGAAAGACCTAAATGGGATTTCTAGAGATTAAAAATACAATATCTGAAATAAAAAATGAGCTAGATGTAATTAACATTAAATCATGAGATATAAAAACATAGTAACAGAAACTGTACAGAGAAAATAAAAAAATGAATACAGTTTCAGTGGCTGTTTAACTATATTGATCAGTTGAATGAAACATATGAATATTGAATTGAAAAAAGAAGTTAATGAAAACAATAAGCCCAAAGATACAAGAAGCTCAACATATTTCAAGTGAAGAATCATAAAATAAAACAAAAACAAGACCAAAATCATATTACTAAACAGAGTAAGAAACTGCCAAAATATTTATATCTTTGCAGATGTGACTAAAGTAAGAATCTTTTACTGGGAAGTTAATTTCAAATTGTTTGGGTACATCCAATGTAATCACAAGAATCATTACAAAGAGAGGTGAGGAGAGAGTTAAAGAAGAAGATGTATGAATGAAGAATAAGGAACAAGCCATGAGCCAAGGAATGCAGGTAGCCTCTAGAAGCTGAACAAAAACAAAGTTCTCTTCTGAAAAAGAAGTCCTTTCTTCTGGAAGTAAGGCAACTCTGCTAGCATCTTAGTTTTTAGCTCTGTAGAACATTTTGGACTACTTATGTCTAAGATAATAAGTTTGTGTTGTTTTAAGCTGCCAAATCTATGGTACTTTGTCAACTCTCAACAATAGGAAATTGATATCAACAGAATAAAACGAATGAAAATACGAGATAAAGACAAATTGAAAGCATCCAGAAAAAAGCAGCATGTTATTTATTGAAGAACAAATCTTGAAAAGCATGCAGCAGGGCAGGGATATTCATTATACATTAAGCAATACATCCATTTGACCACTGACTTGATCTTGGCATTCACTCACTACCTTCACTGTATCTTTTGGCTTCCATTGCCACACAGCTTAGAATGTCAACCTTTTTTGAGTAATAATAATAGCTCCTTTGTATGAGCTCAGGCTTTTTTGAGTACATTGTTTATCCCAACCACTCCTCTCCCCATGCATATACCCAGTGACTGTTTCACCCCAAAGACATGTGGTTAATAAAGGAAAGAGGATCAAATTCAGATCCTCTTGAAAGAATATGCACATTTCTCCGTGAGTGCCTTATCTTTTTCCTCCAGGGGAAGCTGCACGTTTCAAAGCCATATTTTCCACCTCATGATATTGCCAGTGAAATGTTCTTCCCAAGAGTATTATTCATAGAAATCCTTCCTTCTTTAAATCCTTAGTGCCACTGGGGACAGTGATAGTGTGTCCTTAGGAATGATCTTCATGCCCCCCATGAACCATACTCATGGTACACAGCCCTTGTGGGAACCTTGCATCTGGAGTTGTCCTGTAGTTCACATTTTTACAAATATTTTCTGTGTATTTTACTGAAAAATTTGCTACTCTTGCCTTAGAAATCCATTAGAACAACAACAACAACAAAAGAAACTATACCTATTATAAAAATAGTGGAGATAAAGTGAAAGCTAAAAACAATATACTTCAAACAAATAAATAGAAACGGAAGATAAAGGGTGATGGGAAAGTAACATTTAATCTCCCTGCTACATCGTGTACAATCAAACATGCCTTCCTCCACTGTTCACAAGAGCCCTTTCCACCTCATCTGTTATCAACCTTGACTTCTTTTACTTATTTTTTGTTTTCTTTTGAGATATCTCCTCCTCTGCACCTCCTCACTAGCTTGTCTGCAAATTGTCATATATATCCTCCTCTCTAGGCATATGGAGCTATTTAAAGGTCTAATACTCCTGCTTTTACATGATCTGAGTCTAGGCCAGTGATGGCCTTCTACTGGACCTCTTTGAATACCCCTACTCTTTATTCCTGTTACTACACCTAGGCACTGGCTAACATGAGTTAAGTTTAGCTCAGCTTTAGGGCTCAATTCAAGATGATCTCACCTATGATATGCCAACCCAGTCTTCTCTCTGCTATTAAAGCACTTACTGCTCTGAACTTGTAACTATTGCTTGTTTTTCTTCCACAAGAATAATGATATGAGCCTTTTTCTAAATTTCTGATATAAAGAGCATAGTACCATACTTACTTAGTAAACATATGTTAAGTAAATAGAAGGCTAAATGAATATCTACTTATAAGATGAAGATATTATAAAGTAACAAGAAATAATATTTAGCAAAAGACATCTGGGTGTCAGGCACTTGCCAAAGAGTTTTACTTGTATTAAATTACTTAGTTTTTATAGCAACTCTATTAGGTAGGTTGTATTATCCTCATTAATTGGAAGTCCAAGTGTTTCCTGAGGTGGTAAAGTAATAGTCAGGATTCATGCCTAAGGTATTGTGAACTCAGAACTGAAGATTTAGAGTTGAAAGAAACCTTAGATATTATATATTTTAATCCTCTTGTCTCACTGACAATAAACCACTCAAAAAACTGGAAGTGGCGCTGTGGCTCAAGTGGTAGAGCTCTAGCCTTCAGCTGAAGAGGTGAGGGACAGCACCCAGGCCCAGAGTTCAGGCCCCATGACCGGACCCCCCCAAAAAAATAAATAAATAAAATAAAAGATAGCAAAATAGCTGGGCACCCGATGGCTCACACCTGTAATCTGTAATCCTACCTACTCAGGAGGCTGAAATCTGAGACTCAGACTCACAGTTCAAAACCAGCTTGGGCCAGAATGTCTGTGAGACTCTTATCTCCAATTAACCACTAGAAAACTGGAAATGTTGTTATTGCTCAAGCAGTAGACTGCTGGCTTTGAGCTGAAGAGCTCAGAGACACTGCCCAGGCCCAGAATTCAAGCCCCACAACTGACAAAAGAAGCAAAATAAATGTTATATTAAAAATGGAAATTGAACAAAGATAATAGAAGGCAGAAATATAATAATAAACACTTAAAATTGATACCATATGAAACTCATTTGTGATTGTGTTTATGAAATGCAACATAATGAAAATGTGCATACTGGAATTACTGTTATTATTATAAACTTGATATGATAAGAAGTGTAGTTTTGCATTCCTACCCATTCCAGAGCAGGTTTTTGAAGCTATAAAAATAAGTTGGTTACCAATGGCTCACTCCTCTCTTCCTAGCTACTCAGGAGGCTGAGATCTATCTTAGTTTGAAACTAGCCTGGACAGGAAAGTCCATAAGACTCTTAACTCCAGTTAGCCATCAAAAAAGTGGGAAATGGAACTGTGACTTAAATGGCAGAGCCCTGGCCTTGAGTGAAAAAGCTCTGAGACAGTGCCCAGACCTTTAGATCAAGTCTTAGGACCAGCACATAAATTCTTGCATACACAAATACATGCCTACACAAAAACACACATAAATAGAGATAAATAGATAAATAAATAAGATACTCTATTTTTACTATGGCCTGAGGCGGATTTAAAATTTTTTATATTAAATTCTGGAATCATTATATTTTATTCTATAAAGTTTTTCTTTTTTATCTCAAATATTTAGCTTTCTCTGAAAGCTCACATCAATTTAATCTATAAACAGCTGAGCATATACGTCAGTGGTAGAGTATATGCTTAGCATGCACAAAGTCCTAGGTTCGACCTCAACACCAAAAAATAACCAAAAATCTGTATAATAATTCTGATTGTGAGAATTGTGATACCAGTTACCAAGAATGGGTGAGATGGGGCTGGGAAGTTGGCTCAGTGGTAGAGCACTTGCCTTGCATGCCTGAGGCCCTAGGTTTGATTCCTCAGCACCATATAAGCAAAAAGAAAAAAGCCGGAAGTGGCACTATGGCTCAAGTGGTAGAGCGCTAGCCTTGAGCTGAAGAGCTCAGGGACAGCACTCAGGCCCAGAGTTCAGGCCCCACGACTGGACACCCCACCCCCCCCCCAAAAAAAAAAAGAATGGGTGAGACATATTCTGCATTCCCATTGTCATAATTCAAAATGATTATTGAAGTAATTATAGCTAAAACTCAAGAATAGAAACAAAGGAGATAAGCAGAGAATTTCTCAAGAGTAACTTCATCTTCAAGGGGTACGAAGTCTGGCAGTGTTAGGCTGAGCTGTGTCCTAGTAATTGAAAACTTGCCTAGCTTTATTTTGGAATCTTAGCACTATGAAAGGGGAGATGGGCAGCATCTGACAATTTTAAATTAAGTTATTGCCTAACAAACTTACAATTCAAAAAGAAATCTGTAAATTCCCAAATAATCAGCCTTCTAAGTAGGTTCAAATACTGATTATTATATTAAAACTGTGACTTTGATTATGATAGAAAAAGGATCTCTTATTACTTCTTAATTTATCGTTTAGTTTAATTATCTTCTGAAGCACTTTTTCTGGATTTAAAGAAAGTACCATGTGATACTATTAAACAAAAAGTATTTTTTATGAGGGATGGGGGCAGAATTATGAAAGGGGTGGCATTGATCAAATGCATTGTGCATTCAATTGACATGCTGAATGGAAACAAAACAAAAATATTTTTCTAAAACACTTTTGAATCTTTTTTCACATTTTTATTAGAAGGTAAAAGATGTTTTAGAATGAATATATACTTCCCATCAATAATTCTAGTTTTCAGCTTCCAAACTCTGAGGGGTTTTTTTTAGTACTTTAAGACCCACCTCTGGATTAAATATCAATCTCTCTAAGGAGATAAATTGTGGGTGCTTTCTTTTTATGAGGCAATAACTGCAGCCTCTACTAAATAAACTTAGTGGCTGAGTCATTTATAAGAAATAAACTCAAGGCCAAAAATCTAAAGGATTTTTCAGCCTAGGATACGATTTTAATTGAGTATTTTCAGGAGTACATCCTCAGGTTAACTCTATTATAATGAACTAGAGTGTCTCTCTCTCTCTTTCTGATTTCCTCAAGATCCTCTCCATTCAATCTCCACATTTCTAGCAGATAGTTCTATAAATTTGGTAATAAAGTTCTCATAACAAATGATTTTCTTGTCAACCTCTAATCCTTAATCCTCCTAGAACCCCCTACTTAGGAAATACTCATGCAGCACTTGAAAATAAAAGGAAAGGCCTTGGACCCTCTGCGTCCTCACGAACAAAACAGGTGACAAACATTTATTGGAACCCAAGATTTGGAATCTATTTAAAAGTACGAGAAAGAAACACAATTTTAAAACAGCTTTCAGCTCTGTGCTTTGGAGAAATTGAGATTTGGCTGTTAATTATCCTAGTTATGTCAGTCCTGAAATTCAGTTTGTTGCCTATGCAAATCAGAATTGGGCCTCTATAATAGAATGAAGTCTCCACTTATTTATCACTACCTCATGAAGAAACAACAGAGTATTTTTACCAAATGTGTACAGATTGTTAGGGATGGTCAGGTTTTGTTTTTTTTTAAGGGGGAAAACAATCCCCATGATTCATTTTGAAATGTCATTTGGGATACACTTTAAAGGGACAAGGATGTATCCTCTGGAAGAGCTTTAAGGCTTTCAGATTTGTAGGACCCAATTATATTAGAACTGCAGCTCCTGTCTCTGGCATGAAGAATATCAGCAATTATTTGGCTTACAAGGGTTAGTAATTCTTCAGTTGGGTTGGGCTAACTAAGGGTGTTATTTAATAGATGAATCAGTATAATCAATGTTATTGTGTTGTTAAAAATGGATGTCATTTCAGTTTCTTTTTCTTTGTTTCCATATTTCAAGCATTCCTTAAACTGGTAATTTATTTTATGACAAAGTTTCACTGTAGCAGTAATCTAATTGTTTACAAAATAAATTAACATGAGAACTTTTCTGGTTATTGATCATTTTTCACTAATTCACATCTTGTAACCAATGCTGCCTATGTTTTGTCTTGTCCTGTGAGCCCAGCCTGAAGGCCACTAGTAACTTAAGTGGTTAGTTCCCAAACAAATTAAGGACTTCCTTACTGAAACACCATGTTTTTTGTTTTTGTTTTTTTTATCAACCCAGATGTGTTGCAAAACAGAAGTGCCAAGCCAGGAGCTGGTAGCACACACCTATAATCCTAACTACTCAGAAGGCTGAGATCTGAGGATCAAAATTTGAAGCCAGCCTGGGCAGGAAAGTCCATGAGGCTCTTATCTCCAATGAATCCTCCCCATGCTCAAAAAAAAAAAAAAAAAAAAAAGCCAGAAGTGGAGCTGTGGCTCCAATGGTAGAACACTAGCCTTGAGCACAAAAGCTCAGGGATAGCATACAGGCCCTGAGTTCAAGCTCCAAGACCAGCACAACAAACAAACAAACACTCTAAACAAACAAAAAACAGTTGTTTAGGAAATAGCATGATGGATGAATTTTCAGAACACATTTACTAGTGTTTGATGACAGTTTTAAAATTAATTTTTTTGGGGGGGGGCCGGTCCTGGGGCTTGAACTCAAGGCCTAGGCATTGTCCTTGAGCATTTTTCCTCAAGGCTAGCACTCTACCACTTGAGCCACAGCTCCACCTCTGACTTTGTGGTGATTAATTGGAAATAAGACTCATGGATTTGCCTCTCAAGGTTTTGAACCTTGATCCTTACATCTCAGCTTCCTGAGTAGCTAGGATTGCATGTGTGAGCCACAGCATCTATCTAAAAAATAATTTAATTTGATAAGATAGAACTATTTCACAATGACACTGCACAGCAATATAGAAATTATCTTTTTCAGATTATAAATATTTACTGTTAGCTTCCAATAGTTGTACAAGGGGATTCAAGTGGACACATGTATATAATGCATCTTCATCAGTCCCCTCTCATATACCCCCTCCCATATCTTTAGACTTTTTGATACTAGTAAACATTTCAGTATCAAGAAAGCTAGTTATGGGCTGGGAAGGTGGCTCAGTGGTAGAGCGCTTGCCTTGCATGCATAAGGCCCTGGGTTCGATTCCTCAGCACCACATAAGCAGAAAGCTGGAAGTGACACTGTGGCTCAAGTGGTAGAGTGTTAGCCTTGAGCTGAAGAGCTGAGGGACAGCGCCCAGGCCCAGAGTTCAGGCCCACAACTGGACACCCCCCCAAAAAAAAGAAAGCTAGTTATATATGTAATGAAAACAAATTTCATTTTTTTATAACTAAAAGCATGCCGACTATAGCTATTTAAAAACCCAAATGAAATAAGATGAATAACAAATCACAACCTTGGGTGTCTGGGACAATGGAGGAAATGCATTGAATCTCAACAGAGGAAGCATTCTTTTTAATGCTCCGTTCTCATCACTGCAGAGAAACTTAGATCTAAAAGATCTGAAAGCTAGCAACAGTTAGAACTTGGGTCCATGGAGTTGGGGATTTAGCTCCATTGGAGACTGCTTACCTAGCAAGTGCAAGGCTCTGAGTTCAGTCCTCAGCACCACCAAAAATAATTAGGCTACAGTGTTCTCTGGATCTCAGAGAACACTTATAAAGCCTGTGAACTCAAGGACTTGCCAGAGGCAAGTTCTCCATAGAGGAGATCCCAGCATGGTTCATCTAGCTACAATCCCCATTCACCACCACTGCTGCTGCTACTTCTGCACCCAGACCTTCAAGCACAGGACCCAAAGTTCCAAAACCTTTCGTTTCTCTGGATTTTTAGGTGGTTCTGGCTAATTTAAACTAGCATATGAAACAAATGTATTATTACACTATTGGATAACCCACTGAGCTGAGAAGACAGTTGGAATCCAAGTTCAAAAGACAGACAAGAACCAAGAGAGAGAAGCCAACAGGGTCAAGTTACGTTTGGTCCAAATTACATCACAGAAACCATCTGTATGTGATGCTACCACTGGAAGCTCACAACTCATTTCTGCCCTACTGGACCCCAAACTTCCAGGCACTGTTACCGTAACTGTTACCAAACTTCTCCGTATTGTTACCATAATGGCACCCATTTCCAACTTAACAGCAACTTCACCTCCCATAGGAACATTCAATTAGCTAATACTGGCTCAGACCCATCTAACTTTCATTCTAACCTGTTGGTTGTGAATAGCAACTAGTCAATGAATGAATAGCTAGCTAACAATAAGTAAACACATGTACTATACATTGCTTTTCCAGTGGTATATTTATTCTGATCTACAGTCACTTTCTTGTTTATTATCATGAAAACACTTTGGCATGTGCTTTTACAACATGTCATGAGTTTTCCTGTAAGAAATTCTATTTTGATTGACTACATCAAATACAGAGTTCTTCTGTTTCATACAGATTCAAGTGTCATGCATTCCTGCTTAGTCATGAAAGCCAGAAAAAATTCACACTTTAGGATGGTGACAAGAGAAGGTGCCAGAGATAGATGGTTGAGATTCAAATCCAAGTTCCTGCAAAAATAAGCCTTGCAGCTGTGGGTAAGTTCTTCATCTCTCTGAATATTAGATCCTCATTTGTACTTGGGGTTCATCATGATACCTATTCCTCATAGAATCATCCCAAGAATTAAATGAAGGAGCCAGTGATGCTTGGCCTCTGGCAAGCACTCCAAGAATGCTAATCAGTTACTCCTGCCTCTGGGCGGTGCTGGTGGCCACAATGCATAGCTGCTGCTGAGCTCATAGGGTTCCATCACTAGTGGCCCAATTAATTTTGCTCTGAACTGTTTGCCACACCCCTTCTCATTCTTCCTTCTACACAGTGAAAACAGTAAAACCACAGTGGGAGCTGGATTTGGGGAAGCATGAAGATGTAATCCCGGCATTGGTTTTGGTTTTAAGATAGATGGAGCTGTTTCTAACATTTATAGATAGAAGAAATAGGAAAGCAAATATGGGTGTGGCATGATCTTACATAGGATTAAAATGTTACACAATTTCTGGGCATATGCTCAAAAGATTCAAAATCAGCGTACTACAGAGAAACCTGTATAACCATGTTTATAACAGCACTAGTCACAAGAACAAAACTATGGAAACTTCCTAGATGCCTATCAACAGACAAACAGATTTTTAAAAAGTGGTGTATATGTACAATATAGTTTTACTCGACCATTAGGAAGAATGGAATTATGTCACTTGTAGAAAAATGGAGGCAACTGGAGGCCATCATATTAAGTGAAATTGGTCAGCCCACAGAGACAAGTATTACATATTTTCTTTCATTTGTGGAAGTTAGAGGGAAACAAAACAATAAAAAAGGGGAGACTATAGGGGAGATAGAAGAGGAGAAGAAAAGAGGAAGGGAGGGTGGAAGGAATAAGAAAAGAGTAACAAATTGAATATAAACAAAACATGTTATAACATGTATGAAAATGTCATGATGAAACCCCTCACTATGTACTACTTAATATATTTAGATAAAATCATACATGATTATTTAAACATATTTTAAATCTATCGTTCATGACAAAATGGATATACTAAGGCCATCTGATATTTTAGCCACTGTAGGATAGGATTTTGTTTTATTACTTATATAAAAATGTCCACAGCCATCTTAAAAATACCACTTAGTATTACTTTATATTACAAATAAATTCTGAGAATTTATTGTTCTTATTGACACATACAGACATATTTAGATTGACACATTTTTGTAATAAAAGCTGCTATATAAGCCTATATATCATACATACCCTCCCTCATAATTGGGTACCAGTTAAACAATTTGTCATGCATTGATGCTGTGAAACAGTGTGCTGTTGATGGTGAGTTAACCCCTTAGCATCCATTTCTACCCCTTTCTAGGTACCTGATAACAAAAAAAAATCAAGAGACTAGGAGAATTAAGGAAAGGGTTTGGGTTGGGAGGGATAGGGGAGAATGATAAAAAGCACAAAATCAATCTAGATCTATTGTTGAATGGTAACCCCTTTGTAAAATGACTTAAAGTAATAAAAAAATACAATCATTTAAAAAAAGAGACTATGTTCTCAAACTCTTCTGCAGCTAGAGTTATGGATAAGACTCTGCTTCCACTAATAATAAACAAGTGTGAGGTTTAGAAATTAGAAATAAATGCAGGTTGTTGTCTTCATAGTAAACTGCCAACTCATTGGTGTCTGCAGTTGGACTAAGCATTCCAGGATCCGCTTATCCACTTCCTCATAACTCAGAAGCCATTGTAGTAGGCAGTGTCTCATCACCAGCTTCAAGAGAACTGAGACAGTTGTGGGGCTCAGGCTGCGTAAGCAGCAGCCATTTGCTGATCTCTGGGTCACAGCGCTGTACACTTGAAATCAACACTTCGTGGCAGATTTGTTTCTTCTGCTCCAAAAACCCATCCAACAAGTTGTAAGTACCTAATTTCCTGTCCCACATCCCTTTCTTTCTGAAATATATGCCATATTTCTGAGCTGAATCCTAACATACCAATGTTGTATGGATATTAAGAAGAATTAAGAACTGTATGGACTATAGAACAACTCCAAGTTAAGAGAATCAATCCAAAGTAAAAATGGAGACCAGTACATATTAAAGTGTATTTTCATTTTGAAAAATAAGGTATCTATGTATAAGACATACATATGTATGTATATATTTGTTTATACACAGAAAATTCAATAACATTATATAAAAAATGAAATTAGTAGTTGCTTCTGGGGGGAAAAATGAAATCTGAGATTGGAGAAAGATTTACATTTCACTTACCTGTTCCTTAAGCTGTTGACACTTTCAAGTCATCCTCATGCAATACGTTTTTCAATTAATATTTCTTAATTATAAGAAAATGGCCAACTTCTGTAACAATTGTGAAACATTCAAACAGAATTAATTAAGCTGCAAACTTAATCAACCTAACATAGTATCATTTGTTTTTATATATTCCCTCTAAATCCTCGGGGATTTTTTTTACAGTGAGATACACACACACAATCTTATAACTTTTCTCTTTCTGGCTTTCTATGTCTCAGGCATAGTGATTAGAAATTACTTCGAGTCATATTTCATTACAATTAAGATCTTATTGATTGTAAGATCTACTGATGTCTTATATATCACTAAAAAAGAATGCTTTCTTTTTAATTTTGCCAGTTCTGAAACTTGAACTTGGGTCTCAATCTCTCACTCTTGCTGTTTCACTCATAGCTGGGCTTCTACCACTTGAACCATGCCTCCAGTTCCAGAAAGAGCTTTTTGAAAAAGCTACCCACTACACATCACAAAGCAATGCAGGGAACCAAATGTCTCTGGAAGTTAAGCAACTTTTATATGAAGTCAACAGAAGATCTCTGGCACACTGGTGCTTGACATCTTTGGGTTCTTCCCAAAGCATCTCAGCCTCTCATTACTTTGAAATTTCTTTCACTACCCTGAGGGATTTTAGTTTCTTTTGCAATTGGTAGTGTATGATAGGCTCAAATCTTAGTCGTAAAATGTAACGTAACGTCCTTTTAGAGGTTGGTTTTCATTTGTATGCAGACTTACAATCTTTCCTTCAGGGACAAATATTTGCTTTATCAAATATATAAGTTCTTCTGCTTTACTTCTGTGCTTTTTGTTTTTGGAACTCATGCAGTAAATATTAATTTATATGATCAGAGGTACTTCTGTATCTTTGCCGATACATAACTTTTTGTTTCCATGGTAAATTGCAATAGAATCTTTAGGAGTTTTAAATGGAAATGAAATTCAAATTGGGTAGTACAATCTACAAAATTGTACAACATACACAATTCAGTCCCCAAGACAACCACATGAACAGTAATGACTAAGCTTACCTGCAGAGGTAACAGCAACTGTGCAGTAGTAAGAGATTATTAAGTCACAGTCCAATCCTAGAGGCATTAAAAGGTAAAAAATATTCTCTTCAAAATATATGAGACATAGGATTATTACCCCCTAAGTCAATTTTATTCCTCAGGTAAGACATAAAGGGATTATCAAGGTGTTTAGTTAGTAAGAAGCAAGTCTTTTTAAATGTAGTCAGTACAATTTCAGGGCTTGTAATTGTAACCATGATTTTATGCTGTATTGTCTCATGGTTGATCTTTATTGCTACATAATAGTTATAATTATGGAAACTTAATTCCATCAAAAGAATAAAACCGAATCTAATTAGCTATTATCAAACATTAGATAATTAAATTGCATCTAGTTTTTTATTATAAAGTATGAAGAAATTTAATATATTAATGCATAGGGCTTTCAACAAGCCAGAGAGATCATTTTTAAATATAAAATCTTATTATAGAAAATTTGGAAAATTCAAGCCGGGTGCTGGTGGCTCATGCCTGTAATCCTAGCTACTCAGGAGGCTGAGATCTGAGATCTGAGATCTGAGATCCAGCCCGGGCAGGAGAGACCGTGAGACTCCTATCTCCAATAAACCACCGGAAAACCGGAAGTGGCGCTGTGGCTCAAGTGGTAGAGCACTCGCCTTGAGCTGAAGAGCTGAGGGACAGCGCCCAGGCCCAGAGTTCAAGCCCCACGACCGACCAAAAAAAAAAAAAATTGGAAAATTCAGAAATTAATAACAGGGCAAACAAGTCTGCTATTCTCATCAGCTATGAGTAGACATTACCTTCATGCTGATGATTTTCTTTCATTTTTTTCACACATCTTTTCATATAGCTGAGATTATAATGGAAATGCCATTCTATCTTGTTTTTATTATCTTCACATGCTGTTATTCATATCATGTGGGTGCCATAACAAATTACCATGAACTTAATAGTTTCAAATAACAGAAATTTGTTCTCTCAAAGTTCTGGAGATCACACTCCTCCGATTTCCTTCAAGGTGTGGAGGAATTGCTGCTCTTCTAGAGGTTCTAACAGGGAATCTCTTCTCTACATTTTCCAGTTTGGGAGGGTTAGCAAGTTCTTAGCTTGTGGACATATCACTCCAATCTCTGTCTCCATCTTTGTATTGACATCTCTTCATGTGTTGCTTCTCCCCTTCTGTCTCTTTTTGTAAGGCCGTTGGCATAGGACTAGACAGACCACTCCAAGTAATCCAAGATGATCACACTTCAAGATTTTTAACTACATCTGAAAGATCTTTGGTCCAAATATGGTTACATTCAGAGGTTCCAGGGGGGACACCTCTTAGCCAGCTACAAATATAAACCTTCTCTTGAATTACAAAAGTCTATTCACAGAAAAAAAAAGTGTTTTTTTTTTTTTAAATGAGAGCACTCACTATGCAGCTGAGCCTTTAGAATTCCAGACAGCCCCCTAGGACATACAGCCATGAATATAAGGGCTGAAAACTGCTTAACATCCCCAGCCACCTCACCTCTACCTGCAGCTGGGTGCCCGGTCGTGATTGAAAGGACCTTCATTTGGGAGAAGCAGGCAGTCCCAATTTCATGTTAGCTCTTGCACAGAGCTACACCCACCACCTACTCACACATTTCTGTGTAGTGGCTAAAAAAGTAATATAATAACAATATTCTAACAATATTCTTTTGTTTGTGTGTGTGTGTGTGTGTGTGTGTGTGTGTGTGTGTGTGTGTGTGTACACTCGCTCATGTGTAAGCTGGTCCTGGGGCTTGAGCTCAAGACCTAGGTACTATCCTTGAGCTTTTATGCTCAAGGCTAGCACTCTACCACTTGAGCCACAGCTACAGTTCTGACTTTTTGGTCGCTATTTATGGAGATAAGAGTCTCATGGGCTTTCCTATCTGGGCAGACTGAACCATGATCCTCAGAAGTCTGCCTTCTAAGTAGCTAGAATTACAGGTATCAGCAACTGGTCCCCAGCTACTACCAATATTCTTAAATATTTACTCAACTGCAGTCTTCTGGATTTTTGTTTTCTGTTATAAATAATATCTTAATTTGCAACATTGGATCTAGTAGGTCAGATTCTCACAACAGAAAATACTGAATTAAAAGGTATGGATAATTGCTAAATTCTGATGGATACTGCTAAATTACTTAGCTTACTTCTTTAAGGAGTTTAAAATATTTATATGATTATCTACATGTATACATATTGAACTGAATTTTCCTGTTTATTATTATTTTATTTTATTTTTATTATTTATATATGAACTGGATTTTCCTGTTTATAAAAAAACTTCCATCCTCAAGATGATTAATTGGAGATAAGAGTTCCACAAAATTTCTTACCCAAGCTGACTTCGATCCATCCTCAGATCTCAGTCTCCTTAGTAGCTAGGATTACAGGTGTGAGCTACTAGCACCTAACTTTAATATCTTTTAAAGTAGGAAAACCAAACCGACTAACTAGGAAGAACAGTTGGAAGGGAAAACAGCTTCAACAATGAAAATGGACAGGGAGGTAAGGAAAAATTATTTCAAGATCAAAGCCTACTGATCCCAAATTCATCCAAATGGAAAATAAAATTCTTGCCAGGGATAGATCAAGAGTGTACAAAATACTGGCCACGAGAAACAAACAGCTGTGCCCAACTGTCAAATCATGGATATTGATGTTATGTATACTGGCCAGGCCATGAAGCTTGGGACTGGATGGACAGAAACAGAAAAGGGTGTGATATTTAAAGTGATATTTGAAATATCAAATAAGCCATCACTGTGGCCTATGAAGAGAAGGTAGGATGGTTGGTACCCACCATGACATTAATGACCCATTTTAATATGGTGCTATTAATGATCTAAAATTAGAGACAAATGGAGAGATAATAATCCATTGTGAGTATAGGCTGGCATCTCCTTTGGCATCATAATACATTCTATTCAAGCATTAGACTCCATCAAATTAAGGGAAACTAATTCTCTATAGTCAGTAATCTACAATGAAAACAGCATCCACATTTTTCTTGTTGCTTTAAAAGTGACATGGCTAACCTGTGTGTAGTGGCATATGCCTATAATCCTAGTGTTTAGGAAGCTGAGAAAAAAGAACCCCAAATCCAGGCCAGCTTGATCTACAGGGGGGAAAAAGGAGAGCAAATGAGGATGTTCTTTATGCCAGTTTCCAGTTTCCCAAATGAAGTTAGTTTGCTTTATTAGGTCAAAGTTGAACTGAGATTTCAGAGGTCTTAGAGAATATTTCATTGTGCTGCTTTATGAATAAACTGATGATTCAATTGAACTGGATTTTCCTGTTTATAAAGAACTTCCGTCCTCAAGATTCATGTGGATAATTTAAATGTGGAACCTTGTGTCACAGTAGGGAACAGATTTGCTGAAAAGAGGAAATAAGGATTATAGGAATTCAGACTGATCTGGATTCAAATGCTAGCTCTGCCGGCCCTATACTCTGAATACTTGGCAACTTAGCCCAACTTTGAGATTAAATATCTTCTGTAAGATAACGATTATTGTTCATTTTAGACTATTTTTATGAAGATTAGAGAGTGTGTAAAAATACAGCATGTCCAAATTATCTATATATATAAGGTGTTATCCTGACTCAGAACTTCATTCATTTCTCAGATACCCTTAAACTCACTCTGGGCATCACATGTAGCCTTAATGCTAACATTGTTTATTTTGCATTCAAATGCCAGTTAAGTCTGAAGATTTTCCTATGGAGACATGAAAACTCCTTTTTTTCATATTATAAAAGGAAAGCCTTCTGGGTGAAATACAGTCATGAAATCCATACTTAAAGATAGATCTGTATTGACACTCATCAAAAGAATAATGAGTTATTCATAGGACATTGGATAATTAAGCCGACGGATGTTATAACATTTTAAATAAAGGAAATAAAAACTAAAAGGATAAATTGAGTAGAAAACTTAATAAAGTATAATAAATTAGCAGAATTGTATCAGTCCATAGTGCATTTATGCTCTACCACTTGAGTCACATCTTGACTTCTGGCTTTTTAATGGTTAATTAGAGATAAGAGTGTCTCTTACAGACTTTTCTGCCTGAGCTGGCTTTGATCCTCAGATCTCTGCTTCCTGAGTAGCAAGTCAGAGTTATCTACTGATTTTAGGGAAAATCAATGAAAACAAATTTAGTCTTTTTTCAAACTGTAAATGGAAATTATAATCCCATTATATTAAAGGTCAAGTTATTATGTTGCCTTAAATTTACAAAATCCATGGCATTTAAAAAAGGCTAATCATCTTTTTTTGGAAATAAACCACACTCTTGGGTAAGAAGGGACTTCTGAGGTCTGCAGTCCAACCAAGCATTCAAGCAAGAGACTGCTGTGGCAGCAGCTGAGGAGTCACATGCCAAGGGGCTTCTGACGATGCTGCAGGTACGGAAGATTCAGATCCAAGAGTTTTTGACACCTGGCTCACTTATGAGCTCCTTGAGAGCAAAAATGTTGTTGTCAGTATATTTGTTGCTTATATAACCCAGAATCTAACACAGTGGATCTGGAACAGTTAATACTCAGTAATGGCCTGCCTAGCAAGGAAGTTTTTATTATTGTGGACAGTGCCCTTGTTTAACAAGTTCTTCACATGTAGAACCTAAATTAGTTATTTTGAAGTATTTACATTCCTGCGTTATTTCCCTAGCATTCTCCATGTGTGGGGATGATTCATTAGATAGAAAGGGAAAGGTATCAAACTTATCATTAACTTTTTCTTTTGACATGTAATCAGTGAGGACTTATGATATGCCAAGGGCTTCAATGTCTGGGAGGAGGAACATGAATGTATAAATAGGTATATTTTCATTTTACTGAATATGGAATAATCTAGTGATTTGTTTTCATGGAGACATTATATATCTGATTTATTTTTATTTTAAAGTGGTTAATGATCTTCTAAGCAAGTTATATGTGTTATGCTAGTTGAATCCTGGACTAGAGGTCTGATTCTGTGGGTTGAGAAGGGCATGTGTTAGTATTCAGGCTCAAACTCCTGGCCTGGGCACTGTTCCGTAGATTTTTCACTCAAGGCTGGCAATCTATTAGTTGAATCACTGCTCCACTTCTGGCTTTTTGGTGGTTAATTGGAGATAAAAGTGTCATGGACTTTCCTACTGGGCTGGTTTTAAACTACTGTTTTTAGATCTTAGCCTCCTGAGTAGCTAGGATTTTAAGCATGAGCCATTAATAGGGTTTTTTTTTTCATATGCTAGAATTAATTTTTAAGTTTTCTTCTCTGTTACTTAGGAAGGATGTCTTTTCCTCTAAATTGAGTAGGCTACCTTCAAGAGAAAGAAATGCTTATAGTAAGGGAAAAGACTACAAAATATCTTATTTTTCAGTTATTTGGAAAACATTTAATTGATTTGCCAAATGAAATATGAGCCATTTCTCCAATATTATACAACTTTCTCCTGTATTTAAAAGCAATTCTCATTTTCTGTGTTGCCAAGAACATAAGGTATCCAAACTCACACTAGCTCTTACTTCATAGCTCTTAGGCTTGAATCTTATAAAAACTTCTCAAACCACTACTAAGTTGGGTAGTTTCTTTAAGCATTTTACTGTATCATGCCCTCTCATAACAGAGACCAAAATGAGCAACCAAAATTCATTTTGTTCAGTTGTATTATGGTAAACAGCTCTTTTTAAGTATTTCTAATTCAATTTCCAAAGTTTGAGCCAGAAATAGGATAAATTTGTCCTATACTTAGCAATCTTCAATGACTTTTTATTTATTCCAGTTCTTGAATAGGAACTTCATGATTGTTCATCATTATTATTCTTATTAGCATGTCATAAGTACAACTTTCATTTTCCTCATTCTTGTTGTTAGACATGATCTTTTGCTAATGAACTGTTATCATTTTTGCAGCTCTTCTCCTATTTACTTTTCCCTATTATTTGAATAATTAGTTATTGTGCTGTATGGTTTCATAATTATTATTTTTGATAAGTTGACTGGCATGTTTATTGTTAAATATATACATCAGACTCCATAATTTAAAATCATTTAGAACAAAATTTAAAACATCTATAAAACATCCAGTATTTTAAGGAAAAACATTTTTTAAAATTTGTAAAACTTGTAGTATCAAACAGCTAGGTGCCAGTAACTCATGACTGTAATCTTAGCTACTCAGAAATCTCAGATCTGGAAGATTACAGTTCAAACCCTATCCATGCAGAAAAGTTCTCAAGACTTCTATTCCATTAACCAACAGAAAGCCAGGTTGGAGGTTTGGCTCAAGTGGTTGAGTATCATCTGTAGTAAGAAAGAAAAGAAGTACAACAACCTAAGTTTATACTACAGTA
Organism: Dipodomys spectabilis; assembly: GCF_019054845.1. Classification (NCBI taxonomy): domain Eukaryota; kingdom Metazoa; phylum Chordata; class Mammalia; order Rodentia; family Heteromyidae; genus Dipodomys; species Dipodomys spectabilis. The sequence continues at coordinate 1,635,860 of NW_024870824.1, forward strand.
CCACACACACACACACACACACACACACACACACACACACACACAGTTTTAGGGTTATGAAAACATCAAATACAGCTGGGCAGTTCAAGCCTCTAATTCTAACTTCTCAAGAGACTAAGATCTGAACCTCAAAGCCAACCCAGGCAGAAAATTCTGTGAGACTCTTATCTTCACCAGAAAACTGGAAGTGGAGCTGTGGCTTAAGTGTTAGAGCACTAGCCTTGAGCACAGACCTCAGAGACAGCCCAGGCCCCGAGTTTAAGTCCCACAACCAGGAAAAAAAAGGAACAAGTACAGAAAGTTATATATATTTTAATTATAAGAAATATGAAAATGGCATGTAGCAAAATATATTTTATGTTTGCTTAGGAGGAATAGGTAGAGATAAGTATATTCTTATTAATCCATATTTATTCAAAAGTTTTCCATATGAGTTTGAAAATAGTTCCACTTCTATTTTGCTATAATATATGAATCTACTCAAATTAGATGTAATACATAAAATTTCAAAAATGGTGGGGAAATAAGGTATTCTATTGCTAAACAAAGAGAGGTCCCTAAACATATAAGACGTACTAGCTGAAGAAAAAGAGCATTTCTGACCTTTAGGTACACATACATGTCAACTTCATTTTGTTATGGGGAAATACAATATATTACAGGGTAAGTGATCTTTCACTTTCTTAGATTCATTCTTTACTTCTTTTTCAATAATACTGAAATCTATTAGAACAGGACTTTCCTCAAATATGTGAATTTTTATATGACATTCTATTTTCTACTTCAATTCTTTTTAAAAATTAACTTTAGTTGTACAAAGGGGTTTCAATTCAACATGTCAGTTTATCATGTACTCTGTTCTTTTGATAATATATGTATACAAATGAAATCTTTAAATTTACAACTTTGAAAATGAATCAGAGCATGCTGTTTCTAATTCATATGTCATAGGTTTTAAATTTACATACTACTCTGAACAACTGGTTAAGTTATAAAACACAAGAGTAGAAGTAAAAATAAGGGTATTATTAATGCATATGGAAATTTTAGCAAAATGTTTTAAATTGCTATTAAACAGTTATTACTGTATGACTTTTTACAGAATATATATATATATATATATATATATATATTTTTTTTTTTTTTTTTTTTTTTTTTTTTTTGTGGGGCCTGAACTCTGGGCCTGGGCGCTGTCCCTCAGCTCTTCAGCTCAAGGCTAGTGCTCTACCACTTGAGCCACAGCGCCACTTCCGGCTTTTTTTCTTTTTGCTTATATAGTGCTGAGGAATCGAACCCAGGGCCTCAGGCTTGCAAGGCAAGCGCTTTACCACTGAGCCACCTTCCCAGCCCCTACAGAAAATATTTTTAAGAAAGTATTTTTAGATCATGTACACATGAGATAAGAAGGCAAAAACTGCAAAGAAAGAAAAGAAAAGAAAAAAGACATATAAAAAGAAAGAAATGACATTTAGTTAAGTGAACTGCATTCTCTTTAGACTGTTCCTCATGAGACTAGCTGTAAGTCAAAGGTAGGCCATTTCTGGTTCTTTGTTCATGTAGGATAAGGAGGAAAAATGGCTCTCAGATACTTATTCCATTACCTGTTACATATGACCCTGGGTATTGGTTTTCATTTCACATCTCCACTATTATCCTCAGAGAACTTCTCTGTTTCCTGTGATAGCAATGATTTCTCTCTTTTGAGAGGTGCAGTCCAAGGTTAAAGCTGATTATTCCTCTAACCTTCTTGTAAGTGTTTTGTTAAATGGCACCTGTCTGTGCTTAAATATTAGGTAGGAGATCCATTAAGAAGGAAAGGCAGGAAGATGGCAGACATAAATATCTTTTCCTCTGTTTGCTGGGACAAGGTGACCTGGAAGACAGTCACTGTATTAATGTTAATGAGGATAAACAATCTCTGAAGATTGAAATAGTAGAGCCCAAATCACAATGTTTAGTTTGACACATGCCAGGCTCTGTGGATGGAAGGCAGAGGTGAACGCAACACTCTGTCCTCAAAAAGTTCATATGAAGCTTTTTTTTTCCTATTAAGGTAAAAAAAACTGTAAAACTGAAGCATCACTGTTGATATAATGTAGAGGATCTCCTCAGAGAAGACTAAACAAGCATTTCTCAGAACAAGAAAAGCTAGATTTTGTGTGGCATAGACTTTTTGGAAAATTGGAACTTTTAAAGCAATCCATCCCCAACCTTTTACTACTAAGCTTAGCAAATAACTAGTATGCAATTGTGATCTTTATTTCATTCCCATTTTATTAATCTCTTGAGGTCATTCAGATATCTCCTCTGAGGACATTCTTGTCACTTAACTGAAACTACATTCTAAAAACACATAATTCCTTGTGTATTCATCCAATGATATAATGTATGCAGCAAGGTAATTAATGATAGGAATTATGAAGCCCTGAGTTAATATCCTGATTCTACTACTACTAGCTGGCATTGTGACCTTGAGAAAACATCTTTAGAACCTCATCTTTAAATAGGGATAATAAAATCTACATCAAAGAGCATCTTGAGGATTAAATTCGATAAAATACGTAAAGCATTGGCACAAAGCAAGACATATAGTTTGTGATTTTATTTGTTTAAAAGGGTTTCCAAATCTATTTCTTCTGATATTTCTATGTCATCATGCTTAGAAAAAGTTTTTTCTTTGTTCTTCTAAGACAAACTGTTAAGTAATCTTGACTGTCCAATATTAAGATTTTATTGTGTAAGAATGGTTATCAATTTCTTCCCAAAGGAATCAAGGGAAAAACTCAGAAGTAGAGTAGCACCACTTTGAAGGAGGCAGTAGCCCTGAATATAGGGATACAGTCAACCCAAGGCAATGTAGCAGGAGCTGAATACCCCTAATTGCACTCTCTTTTTGGCTGAACCCAACTAGGGAGTAAATGCCCTGGGTATATTATACACAGGATGGCCTTGCAGACTGAAAAGAAAATAGAGATAGTGGAAAGTAGATATGGAAAATCAATGGGAGGTATTTGACACAGGCACATAGACACAAATCTAAAGAATATAGATATCCTAGTTAGTTCAGAATTCTATAACAAGACACCATAGACTGGTTTAAACAACAGACAGTGTTTCTTATGTGTCTGAAGGCTATGAAGTCTAAGATGCAAGGACATTAGAGGGCTGGTTAGGTGCTTTCTGCTTTGTATCCTTACACTATCCAGAGAAAGAAAAGCTTTATTGGGTCTCTTCTTTTAAGGGTTGTAATACTGAAGACTCTACCTTCATAATGTGGTCACCTCTCAAGGTGACATTAGGGGTTGGGGCAGTAGTGGTCTTTTTATTGGGACTTGAATTCAGGGAAGGTACTTTATCACTTCAATCACATCCCCAGCTAAAAGGGATTCCATTTTAAATTATAAATTTTGGAGAGAAGTAACACAAATATTCAGTCTATAGCAACATAAATCACCTTAATGGAAAAAAATGTATAGCATTTTATAGGTAAGTTTATTTAATAGACATGATGCCAACTTCCCACAAATTATTAATTCAATATAATTTTTAAAATACGAAGACTATTTTGTGAAACTCTATATAAATTCATTCCAAAATGTATAAAAAGCCAAGTAAAACAAAGAAAGAAATATACCAGGGCTGGGAAGGTGGCTCAGGGGTAGAGTGCTTGCCTTGCATGCATGAGGCCCTGGGTTCGATTCCTCAGCACCACATACACAGAAAAAGCTGGAAGTGGGTGCTATGGCTCACGTGGTAGAGTGCTAGCCTTGAGCTGAAGAGCTGAGGACAGTGCCCAGGCCCAGAGTTCAAGCTCCACGACCAGCAAAAAAAAAAAAAAAATGAAGTATACCAGTACCAAATAAAGAAATACACCCTGATGAACATATCATAGGCCACTTAGAATTCTCAAGTTAGAATAACTTATAGTAAAATAGAAAGTCCCAAAATAAACCCATATAAGTCAAGAGACCTAGTGTATAATAAAGGTTGTTTTATAGGTCATTAAGTTAAAGATGGACTTTAATAAGTAATGCAGAGAAATAGGTTATCCACATGGAACAACTTCCTTCCTCACGAAATTTACAAAACTTAATGTCAAGTACACTAAAAACCTAAATGTGAGGGAAAATGGAAACATTTTCAAGAAAATGATAGTAGTAGTAGTAGTAGTAGTAGTATTTTAGCATGAAGAAGACTGTTTTAAGCAATATGCAAAAAGCTCATTATAGTTCCTATCGTTTAGATGTTGAGCATCTTCCAATACCCATGTGTTAAAAGGTTAGTCATCAGGATGGCACTGTTGGGTTTAGTAATCTTTTAGGAGATAAGTCTTTAAAGAAGATCAGTAGGTCTTTGGAGGTAGCCTTTGTCTTTTCTCTACTTTGGAATATGACCTAAACTCTAAGTAACTGATGTTCCCTTTAGTTCTCTTTAAAATAGTTATTTATCTACTCTCATGTTTATGTATTTCCTAATGAAATATTATTATGAAACACTATGAAAACTATGCCCTCTTCGTTTATTAAAATAATATTATATGAGGGCTGGGAAGGTGGCTCAGTGGTAGAGTGCTTGCCTTGCATGCATGAGGCCCTGCCTGGGTTCGATTCCTCAGCACCACATAAGCAGAAAAAGCTGGAAGTGGCGCTGTGGCTCAAGTGTAGAGCACTAGCCTTGAGCTGAAGAGCTGAGGGACAGCGCCCAGGCCCAGAGTTCAGGCCCCACGACCAGCCAAAAAAAAAAAAAAAATAGTATTATATAAAACATATCATTAGTTCATATAAATACATTCAGACTCACTTCAGAAACGCAAAAAGGGGCTGGAAAGGTGGCTCAGTGATAGAGCATTTGCCTTGCATGCATGAGGCCCTGGGTTCGATTCCTCAGCACCACATAAGCAGAAAAGGCCGGAAGTGGCGCTATGACTCAAGTGGTAGAGCGCTAGCCTTGAGCTGAAGAGCTGAGGGACAGTGCCCAGGCCCTGAGTTCAGGCCCCATAACCGGACACCCCCCCCCCCCCAAAAAAAAAAAAAGAAACGCAAAGAGAAAAGGAAAATAAATATATGTAATTTATATACACACAGTATATATCACCTATAAGGATATAATAATAAATTAAAATATATTAAAATTAAAATAGACTTGAGCTAGGGGCATAGATCAGTGGTAGAGTAGTTCAATTCTTTTTTTTAATTGTGAAAATACTGTACAGAGGGGTTACAATTACATGAGCAAGGTAATGAGTGCATTTCTTATCAAGCATTGTTGCCTCCTCCTTTGTTTCCCCTTCCTTATTCCTCCCTCTCCCCCTACCCCCCCCACCCCACCCCCTGCCAAAGTTGTAAAGTTCGCTTTTCCACATAACATTTTGTACATCTCATTGTTGCAAATGGGTCAGCCTTTATCCCTATTTAAACAATTTGTTTTTCCCTGCCCCTCCATGAGTTATGCCAACACAAAATACAGTGAAAACAGGGGTTATACTTTGGGGGAGGACATACAAAGCAACAAAGAAATCATCTTATAAATATGTTAGAAACAATAGCAAGAAAAAGAAAAAACATTTGAGTCCTTATCTTGGGGTTCATTTCACCTAACATCAACTTATCTGACCGTTTCTGCAGTAGTTCAATTCTTACCACACAAAAACATCATAACATAATGTATCTCAAAATATAGACAAATATGTTATTATATCTGTTTTTAACTGTACCATATATTTATTTTCCATGTATTGTACAACTCTGCTGTGATTAGTGTTTACATGTATATCTAATTCAAATATTCCATTTTCCTTTTTAAAATGTCTTATTAGCATAAATTAATTGTACAAAGGGTTTAACTCTTAATCTCCTGGATCCTTTTAAAACAACTTTTAATGCATTTAAATATGCTATTTCAATATAAACATATGAATATTCATGCATACCCCCCTTCATCACCTCTGATTCCCCTTCCCACACAGTCTTCTTTTTACAGTCATATCAGTTTACTATTTTTTATTGTTGTTGTTTGTCATGGGCCTTGAACTCTAGGACTGGGCCCTGTCCTTCAGCTCTACCACTTGAGCCAAAGCGCCACTTCCAGTTTTTTTTTTTATGTGATGCTAAGGAATTGAACCCAGGGTTTCATGCATGCAAGGCAAGCGCTCTACCACTGAGCCACCCTAATATTTTAATAAAGCTAAAAGTGCGAATCTTATCATCATTTTCAGGGGAGTCCAACTATAATTCTTACAATGGATGATAAGAAATAATTTCAGCTTATATCTTTTATTAAAACCTAAACAGTAATTCTAAAGTGCTTAAAGATGCTATTACAATGAGGGCCTCATGTATACAAGGCAAGCACTCTACCACTGAGCCACCTTCTCATTTCCTATTATTTTTACACAAAAACAAATGCTTTCTTTTTCTTCCTGAGCTTGATTTGTGTTCCTTAAATTATTATCTTCAGTTTCATCCATTTTCCTGAAAGAATCATAATTTCATTCTTCTTTATTAATGAATAATTCCATTGTATTCAGGTACTATGTTTTCTTATTCAGCCAATTGTTGGGCACCTAGGCTGATTCCTTGGTTATGCTATTGTGAATAGCACTGCTATAAACATGGATGTGCAGGTATCTCTACTGTAAATCATAAATTTGGCAAAATGTCTTTTTTTCAAACTATATTGTGAGAGTTTTTTTTATTAAGCTAAAAGTGCGAATCTGATCAGGTTTTTCAGGTGAGTCTAACTATAATCATTTCTTACAATGGATGATGAAAAATAATTTCAGCTTAGTACATCTTTTATTAAAATCTAAACAGGAATTCTAAAGTGCTTAAAGATGCTTTTACAATGATTTTCTTAAGAATCATGAACTAAGTTGCTGACAAAGGAAAGACTAAGTGAGCACTAGTGCTACTTCAACTTAGGCTCCATCTGAATAATGACAAATTTTCAAATCAGTCTAATGCAAATTAATTGTTCTACTGGGAGTATCTCCACAGGAAATACAGCTTTAATCTTACAAATGCCTGCACATTGTACATAAAGTATATGAAACTCAAAATAATTACTACAATGATGATGAATGAGTGATCCAATTAAGGAATCTGTTGTTTCAAATTAAAATGCTTAGTAGTAAATGTAATATGTATAAATATTCCTCTGGTGGTTTTCAGGCTCCCCTGAGGTTTCCCTCTCCATGAAGTTTGGTAACACTTTCATTTGTCAGGGATGTGCAGAGGTAGAGAAACCATAGACACTTTCAAACAGCTTATAATAAAAATGATAGCTCCCTTCAACAAAGATTATCCAGTCCTGAATCACAGTATCAATAATGTAACATTTTCTTTTCCAAAGGAGAAAGCATCCTCTGGCAAGAATAAAATATGTCTCAGAAGCTTTAATGAAGTTTTTACAGGTTTTTGCCTTCAAAAGTTTAGGCTTAAAAAAAAATAAAAAAGAAACTCTACACATATATATGTATAGCTAGACATATAAACTCAGACTACATAATCATGTGTGAAAAATGCCTATAAAGTAATTAGAAAAATAAAGTAATTAGACTACTCTGTTAAATACAGTAATTAGACCACTTTGGGAAATTAATTGCTAACATTTACATAATTATTTACTATTTATAAATTTATTTGTGAACACTTTCTTCCTGGCAGTGTTATCTATATCCATAACCTCAAATCAGGTTTTCAAATATTTATCTCTAACCAAGACTATATATCATGCTGATTTTCTATTCTCAATATGTCCTCTATTACTCCCTCTGTATTAGTTAGATCATCATCTGTGTTTTCCTGGATGACTTGCTGACCACATGGTTGAAGATCATACTATCCTATGGTTATAAAATAAGGAAACATATCTGTCTTGGTGCACAAATTTTAATAGTTTGGATCCTAATTCCCAGAAATCAAGCCTCATTAGCTTCTAGGAGCTTTCAAGGTTGTTCTGTGTTGGGTCTTGAGCAGGTCTCTGAGTTCTTGTGCCCACTGAGACTCTAAAGCTGCATTCTTCCTGTAATGTCACACTGGCTGCTCTGGTTGGAGTAATTGCCAATGACTATTGTTACCAGCATTTTGTCTCAAAGAGAAGGTATTCTCTTTGAGTGATTTCTTCTCTGGAAATAATCTAGAAGTTTCCATACTTTAGGCTAAAACAACTGGCACCAGAAACAGGAGCGAATTTCCTTCTCACCCAACCATGAAATGTGCCAGTTTTCACTCTCAGTATATTTGAAAAGGGAATTTAATTTCTTTGCATCCCCAAGCCTCAACTCACCTCCCTCAATAGGTCTTCATGAATCCCCTCTTGCCTATTTCCCGTCAGTCTTTTCCCCCCAGTCACACCCTGTGCTCAAGCCTAGACACGCAGACTACTTCAAATTCCTGAACATAGACACTCTCTTAGTTTCTTTGCTGATATCTGCACCAGAAATGCCATTCACGTCCTCATGGGGCCATACCTTATTGATCCTTCAAGATACAAGTCGATTGCCACTTGCTCAAGGAACCTTGTATTTGCTCTATTCTTGTGCCTGAGTCAAGAATTCCTTCCCTCTGACACACCTCTTGCCACATTGCAATGAAACTGCTTTTCTCTTCCATGAACTTAGAAACACCTGAATGGCAGAGGGAATATTGCTGACTTCTGTATTACCAAGAACTAGGCAATAATGATTGGCAGTACATTAAATCTTCAGTAAAGTTTGATGAATTTTTATTTGATGTTTACAATAAGCCCTCTTAAACCCCCCAAGAAGCCAGGAATTATGCCACCAGCACCAGTGAAAAGCAATGAATCCCCCTCACTTGAGACAACTGTGGAGATTATGATTACAGAATATTAATGGAATATTATCTTTATAGAAGTACCATAACTAAGAAAAGGTAACACTGCCCCTGAATTTCTTTTGGTCAGGCTAGATCTCTATCTGAGCCACAGCTCCACTTCTGGCTTTTTTAGTAGTTACTTGGAGGTAAGACCTTTCTTTTCAGGGTGGCTTCATATAGTGAGCCTCAGATCTAGTATGTAGGATTGCACGTATCAGCCACTGGAAGCTGGCACAAGTTATATTTTAAGCCAGCAAATTAAGTAACAAATGCATAATCAAATTGCAAGGTAGAGAGCAAGCATTGTAAGAATATAGAAATGTAATGCAGTTAAATAAACTCGGGTTTTAGAAGGAAGAATGTGAGAAATGGAAAGAGTAGACTATGGCTTTAATGTGTCTCCCAGAGTTCATATGTTAGAGACATAATCCACAATGCAATGGGGTTACCAATGAGAGCTTAATACAAAGGCAATAAGGGATGTTTATGAATAGATTGTCATTATTACAAGAGTGGATTCATCAGCACAGGAGTGGGTTGTTGTAACAGCAGATTTAGCCCTCTCTCGCTCCTCCCATGCATTCTTTCACCTTGTGACCTTCTGCCATGTTGGGAAGGATGGGAGAAGGCCCTCATCACCTTGGATTCTAGAACTCTTGAGTCATTTATGTTTCCATTCATTGTAAGTTACCCAGTCTCAGGAATTTTGGTGTGAAAATATGGGAAGATAGAGAAATGCTAGTGGGGGAATGCAAACACACACAGGTGTGTGTGTGTGTGTGTGTGTGTGTGTGTGTGTGTGTGTGTGTGTGTGTGTATGCAAAAGAAATAGAAAATAACATGTAAAATTACAGTATATTAAAATAGGTAATAATTATGCTTTATTTGCTCAAAGTGAACTTTAAACAACAAAGCATAAGTCAAAGAGAACATGGTATAAGATGAAAAAGCATGGGATCTCTAATTTGTTATTTTGCCATAATGTTGAAGAATGTTCTCTTTAATGTAGTTATTCAGTTTCTATATTTATACCCAACAGAAACACATGCATGTGTCAGCAGGCATATATAAGAATGTTCACTGGCCAAATCCTCAAACAATTAAAATGTGCATTAAAGGCAGTGATATTCGTATACAGTAGAAAACAATACATCAATGCAAACAAAGGAGCCATAGTGCAATGATACGATGAATCATACTGCATAATTCTATTTATATAAACTGCAAAAGGAAGCAAAGCTAAACTCGAGTAGATGTGTACTTTGTAGTAAAAGAATAAAAAGAACACGGAAATGACTACATATTTCCCATATATATCAAGAAAGGACTATACTTAGGATAGAGGACTCTGTGTTAGAGATGCTTCTTGAGCTTTTAGTATTGCTCCATTTCTTGACCTAGCCTGGTGACCAGTGTTCCTACTATAGTAGTTAATTAAACTGAATATTTATGCTTCCAAACAATTCTCAAGAATGTAAGTGATTTAAGCTGGGTGGCAGTGGCTCACGCCTGTAACCTTAGCTACTGAGGAGGCTGAGATCTGAGGATCGCAGTTCAAAGCCAGCCCAGGCAGGAAAGTCTGTGAGATTCATCTCAAATTAACTACCAGAAAACTGGAAGTGGTAGAGTGCTCGCCTTGAGCTAAAATGCTGAGGGACAGTGCCCAGGCCCAGAGTTCAAGCCCCACAACTAACAACAACGAAAGAATGTATTTGACTTAAACAACAAAAATGTAAACTATATCAGCTTCTGAAAACTTCTCCTAAACTGTTAACCTAATTGTTGAAAGATGTTCAAGAATTTTTTGTGCAAAAATTGTGGAAAAAAAGTAGAGAGGTATGGTGGTACATATCTGTAATTCAAACACTCCCCAAAACAACAAAGGAGATGTTGAGTACAAGGCCAGCCCGGGCTAAATATTGAGACCCTATCTCAATAATAATAGTAATATTAACAACAACAGCAGCAGCAACAATAATAATAGTCTTCTATTTATTTTTTTGATGGGAGTCCGGTCATGGGGCCTGAACTCTGGGCCTGGGCGCTGTCCCTCAGCTCTTCAGCTCAAGGCTAGTGCTCTACCACTAGAGCCACAGCGCCACTTCCAGCTTTTTTCTTTTTGCTTATGTGGTGCTAAGGAATTGAACCCAGGGCCTCACGCATGCAAGGCAAGCGCTCTACCACTGAGCCATCTTCCCAGCCCATAGTCTTCGTTTTAAAGATCTTTTAGAAACTAAAATACAAAGGAGGCTGTAAGTATTGCTTTAAAAGCACATCACACGTATACATGGAAAACATAAAATCATTCACTTAGTAAATGAATTCTTCCTAATGCTTTTTCCCAAATTGTACTCTACCCCTTTGCTTGAAAATAATTTATGTTTTATTCATTAAAATAAACTTTAAGTAGCAAAGCCAAAACCATAAAAAGGGCATTCTAAAATGAAAAAAATGATCCTAATAATTCTGTGGACACACTTTAGAGCTAATTAAAAATTTAAACCTTCTAATTCTCTGAAACTTCTAGCATTTATTTGATATTACTTCTAAGGCAAAATTCAAAAGGCAAAAAGTAAAGCATTTACTATTGACTTTCTAGTAGTTATTAGGTATCCAGCAAAGGAAAATAATTAATATATTACATAGCATTTGAAAAAATCAGTGGTTCTCAAATCAGGGACAATATTGTTCCCTAGGGAACACTGATAATGTCTGAAGATATATTTGGTGTCACATCTGTTGCAAACCGACCAAAGATATTGTTAAATACCTTACAATAGACAGGAAAGCCTCTTTAAGGAAAAAAAAATCATTCAGAAACACTTGTTAAAGCACAGTAAAGCTCACTTCTTCAGGGACATTGCAAAAGATGTAGAAACCACTACAGTGAGATTTTGCTGTGGAGGAGAAAGATTGGGTTAAATTGTAAATGTAGCATAGACAAGCAGAATTGATAGCCAAGAAACAATACGAGAGCCTTAATACAGAAAGTATTAAGGTTAGGGAAGATCCTGGCTAAAATAACCTAACAGATTTCAGGCCATGACCATCAGACATTATCTGAGGATAAGATTGCTAAGCACAGTTAAAACAAAAACAGAGCCAGGTGCAGATGGCTCACTGTGAGACTTACGTCCAATAAATGAATTGAAAAAGCTGGAAGTGGTGCTGTGGCTCAAGTGGTAGAGTGCTAGCCTTGAGTCTAAAGAGGCTCAGAGATAGCGCCTAGGCCCAAATGCAAGTCCCAGAACTGACAAAAACAAAACAAAACCAAAAATCCCACCAAAACAACAACAACAACAACAACAACAAAATCAGAAACAATGACTCCTCAGTCTCTAACATCAAGAAAATCTAATTAGTAAGTGCAAAATGGAGCTGAGCACCAGTGGCTCCTGCCTATAACCCCACCTACTCACTACTCAGGAGGCTGAAATCAGAGGATTGTAGTTCAAAGCCAGATTAGACAAGAAAATTCTTGAAAGTCCATCTCCAAAATAATCAGCAAAAAGCTGAGCTGATGTTGTGACTCGTGGTAGCTGAGCAAACAATCCATGCAAGAAGCATAAGGTCCTGAGTTCAAACTCCAGTACATCTCCCCTGGGGGAAAAAAATAAAAAAAAAGAGTACAGAATAACAGAGACAACTAGCGATCATTCACCGTGAGCTATTCTATCAGATTCACTGGATAAGTATGTGCTATTATTGTGCACCTACCCAATATGGCAGGCTCTGGATTCCACTAGCACTGAAACATAACAAGAGGAATGTTAACTAACCTGCAGCATGTTAGTAGTTTTCTATGGTATGATGATTAGAGCTCTTTGGGATTGGGGGGGGGGGGGTGGACGAGTTCATAAATAAAAATGATAAAGCAAATTTCATGACTAGGAAAAGGTGGGAGAGTAATGAAGATGAATATATGAAAGGTACTTGAGGGCTGATGTATGGCTCAAGTGGTAGAATGCCTGCTGAGCAAATAAGATAAGCAAGTACTGGGCAAGTACCCAAATACCATACAAAAACAAACATAAAAGGATAGAAGGTACCTATAGTTACAATATTATGAGCAGTCTGGGATGTGGCTTAGTGGTAGAATGTTCACCTAGCATGCCTGAAGCCCTGGGTTCAATTCCTCAGTACCATATAAACAGAAAAAGCCAGAAGTGGTGATGTGGCTCAAGTGGTAGAGTACTAAATTTGAGCAAAAGAAGTTCAGGGATATTGACCAGGCCCTGAGTTCAGGCCACAGGACTAGCAAAATACATACATACATACATACACACACATACACACTGAACAATAATGAAGTAAAAGATATTAAAGAATAAAATATGAGACACACTGGTAGCTCACACCTGTGATCCTAGCTACTCAGGAGACTGGGATCTGAGGAGTGTGGTTCCAAATCAGCCTGGGCAGAAAAGTCCCCGCAAGACTCCTAACTCCAATTAACCACTCAATTTGACTCAAAGTGGTAGAGTGCCAGCCCTGAACAAAACAGCTCAGGGACAGTGCCCAAGCCCTGAGTTCAAGCCCCACGACCCACCAAAAAGAAAAAGAAAAAAAAAAAAGAATAAAATACGTACAAAATCTTCCTTGAGGCAGGAAATGGGAGGGGGGGAGGAGGAGTTGGCTTCCATCCAGATAGTTCTCAAATGCCTGGTTGGCATCCATAGTCAGTATATAGGATATGAATGGATTTTGCGTAGAAGAAAAGGAGTAAGTGGCAACAATTTATAGGTTAGATGAAGATTCTAGTCGGAGACAAGACCCAGGGTTCTATCCTCAGCATCGCTAAAATAACAATACACAAATAACAATAAAATATTCATTGCAACTATTTAGAAGATATTGTGCTAGCAGGAAGTGATTAAGGAAAAAACACATTCTGGAGGTAGGGAGATAGCTGGAATACCAGGAATCCGTGTGCTACATAAAGACACACTGGCTTCACAATGTGCAATGCTTTCAATTGAGATTTGAGACAAACAGTACAGCGTCTGGAAAGAAGTGAATATTAATTAAAGAACTGTAGTGAAGGGTGCACCAAAGTGGAAGTTAGGCTTGAATGTGGATTCTTGGTTTGACAAAGAACATTTCAAGCAAATTATTTGTTTATATTTTATTTTTGTCCATCGTGAGGCTGGAACTCTGGGCCTGGGGCGCTGTCTTTGAGCTCTTCAACTCAAGTCTAGCGCTCTCCCGCCTTGAGCCACAGCGCCACTTCCAGTTTTCTGGTGGTTAATTGGACATAAGAGTCTCACCGACTTTCCTGCCGGGGCTGGCTTTGAACCACCATCCTCAGCTCTCAGCCTTCTGAGTAGTTGGGATTACAGGCGTGAGCCACCAGTACACCCGGCTGTATTTCATTTTAAAGGCAATGAGAAGCCATAGATGACTTGTCTTCTAGTTGGATCCACAGGAGTGAGAAAGAACTTGCCCAGTGCTTACTTACTGCAAGGACCTACTAGGAACACAATTATCCAGCGGCTCCATGGTTGTTCTAGGGTGAATCGTCTCACCACAGCTTGCAAGGAAAGCCTTTGCCCCTCTTGCCCATCTCCGCTCCCACCTCCTGTTCCTAACAGTCACCCTGCTAGGAACGGTGACTAATGTGTTTTGTCGTCAGGACTCTGCTCTGCTTTCAAACGCCAGCCAAACTTTCCGTCTAGAAATAAATCTTAAGGTCGATGGGCCTTGGCCTGCTGCCGAGCGCCTTGGGCATCCTGGATGGATCGCAGGCAATCAGTGCGGATCGAGTCAATGCACACGTTTCCGGTTAAGTGGTGGATGCTGACAGGCACACAGTGATTGATATTCCCCTTCGGTATCTCACTGAACGCTGGCAACACCTCGGCTGGCACCCGACCCGGCTACTGCGCTCCCCAGAACGGAGACGACCAGCTAAGCCACGCGTCCAGGGAGCCAGCCCAGGCCCGGGACCGGCCCCGGACAGGGTCTGCACCAGCCCCGAGCTGAAGCCCGTATCCGCCCTCGGAGGGAGGCTGCAGGCTGGAGGCCGGACGATCCGCCGGGGCCCAAGGGGGCGAACCCGGGCCCGGCCAGGGGTGTGCGCTCCGCCGGGGGAAGCGCACGCGGGCGGGCGCGGAGCCGGAGATGCTCCCAGCCGACTAGAGCGGACGCAGAGGTGGGACCAGAGAGGCAGCTCCCCTCTAGGACATCGGAGGGTCCTCATCTCATTGGTTGGGGCTGGGCCGCCCCGTGGGAACCACCCCCGCTTAGGGCAGGGCCTGGTCTGCGCTGGGGCGAGGCGCCGGCCTGGACTGAGTTCTGCTGGGGACTGAGATGGATTCTATCCAGTGGGCAGGAGCGGGGCGCCCGGCGTGCGCTTCCCGCTGCCCCTGCAAAGGCTTTCATTTCCATCTTTATTGTGCTCTGTGCTCTGTGTTTGAGTTTTTGTTTGTTTGTTTTGCTCCAGGCTAGCACTGAACCCCTAGAGCCACAGCTGCACTTGGGTTCTTTTGGTAATTGGGAATCAGAATCCTACAGACTTGCTTTCTGGGACTGACTTCTAACCGCAATCCTCAGATCTCAACCTCCTGGATTAGCTAGGATTGCAGGTGTGAGCCACCAGCGTCTGCCTTGATTTCTGAATCTCTTAAGAAGAACTAGGTCAAATTTTTTTTTCTACCATAAATTCAAGACTTCCTCAGTGAGTGGAAAAAAAAAATCCACTTGACTATGATTGTGATTATGAACATTACCGTCAATTGATTTTTAAAAAAACTGTTATCCTAGTTTTATTTCTGACTCAGATTCTTGGTATAAATGAATTCATGTGGTGACAGCCTATGCAACGAACTTCTGACCCCAATTTCTTACTCCTAAAAAAAGTGTTGTGTTAGGACATTTTTTTTTTCTTCTCTAAAAACCGAATAGGCTTTCAAATACATAACATTAGTTCTCTTATGGCCAACTCAGCTTATTAATTCAGATATTTATAATTACACAGTTGCTAAGAATTGAGTGAATGTGTGTGTGGTTTGCACCATTACAACTGCAAACATTGTGGTTGAGCAGTTCTTAGGACTTAGCAAACTAAATGTGAGTGAATTACTCTGTATGAGGTAAATGCAAATGACAAGGGAAAATGACTGGTGTATATATTTCTAAATGTACCTCCATCAACTTAAAAAAAACTTTAATGACTAGGTTTATTGAGGTGACATGCAATAATTCTTAAATGTTCTGCAATTAGAAGTTTCTGCATTATGAAAGCAATTTAGGGGATTATAGCAATATGGTGAAGTATGACTGTTTTACTTATTTATTCTTTCAAAAAGCCTTTGCCAGTTCTCTGGATCTTTAAAAAGAAGCCTAACTTCTCAAATTCTCATATGAGTAATCTTATAAATACAAATACTCACATCAAATATGTCCCGTGTTTACATAAAGATAGGTAGAAACATTCTTGCATGAGTCATCAAAGAGGTATAGAGGATTTAACTATACAGAAACAATAGTAATAAAGGTGATCTTCTGAGTAGTTAAGGACTTCAAGGAATTCAGTTCCAGTTGGAAAATCTTACAGTTATTTCAGAATATTAATGAGCTTACTCTATTATCCATCTTAGGAATCTGCATTGGCAATCTTTTATTCTTGGTGACTCCATTTGATAACTTCCTCATTTTATTGCTGTGTGCATAATGATGTTCTTTAGTATATCCAAGAGAGTTTTTGATGTTGGAATATGCAATGACTCAAGTTTCACTCTAACAGCTTGAAAGAGTGATAATGAGGTGCTCTCTTTTACATTTATGCTCTTCCAGGCATATAATTTCATTTAAAAGTTGATATTGTTCTTTTAGATTTTCTGTTCAATAATGAAATGCAAAGCAATGATTGTTCCCCTAAGAACAACTTTTAAGTTTTCTTAGAGCTTTGATAAGGACTTTGCAGCCTATTCTCAAAGTTTCATTTGGGAATTTTAATACAACATGCTTGAAAGGGAAAGTTCTGAATTATAATGTATAGAAGAACATCTATAATCTGAAACTAAGGTAGTAATGATTTAGCAAAAAGAAATTGAAGGGGAAGTGTGAAGATCTAGTTGCTTGAGGCTTCTATTAGCAGCACTCACCTGCTGCTCAATTTTGTGTAAATAGGTAGTTTTCCACAAACACAGAAGGCAAAAGGTGTTTGAAGAAATGCTCAAGAAGAAAATACTCTAAATAATAATAGTAAATAATTTTATGAAGCATTTATTAAATGCCAGGCACTATGTTTAAACATTTTGTGTGTCATGTGACTTAATCTTCACAACCACCCTATGAAGTTGCGGGTGTTAGTACCCTCATCAGACAGACAATTAGATTTAGGTAATTTTCCCAAGATTACATGGGTGCAAACTTGTGGAGCAATATTTAAACTTGTGTGCTGTACAGAGATATAATGTAATTATGTTGGTTTTTATTTTAAAAGGTGATTTTACTAGGTTATGGTGGTACACCTGTAATCTCATCATTGGAAGAGTTGAGCAAGAGGATCCTTAGTTTGACAGCAGGCTGTGCTATATAGTACATGATTGTGCTTCAAAATAAATACATAAATAAATTAAAAAGATGATCTTGAGGGCTGGGAAGGTGGCTCAGTGGTAGAGTGCTTGCCTTTCATACATGAGGCCCTGGGTTCGATTCCTCAGCACCACATAAGCAAAAAGAAAAAAGCCGGAAATGGCGCTCAAGTGGTAGAGCACTAGCCTTGAGCTGAAGAGCTGAGGGACAGCGCCCAGGCCAGAGTTCAGGCCCCACAACCGGACCCCCCCCCCCACCCCCCCCACCCCCCCCCACCCCCTCCACCCCCCCCACCCCCCCCCACCCCCCCACCCCCCCCACCCCCCCCCCCTCGCCAAAAAAAAGAATTGGAGATGACATGAAAGGAACTACACACAAACTGTAACTACTATAAAAAAGTAACTTCTGTGTATCTTCTACCATGGAAGATGAATTAAGAACAAAAGAATTCTTTCTAATTTTAGTTATTGCTTACCATCCTCTATATCTACAGCAAAAGCTTAGGCTCACTGTCAAGAAAAGGGACTGGAAAGAATGGATTGTTTTTTTCTTGTCAATCAAACTGACATCAGGAGGGTATTGGGAAAAGAAATGTCCCTGATAGAAGAGAGAAATTCTCCATTCAATTTTAGAAGACCACCAAGACTTCACAGAAATTTGGAATAACAAGGAAATGAATTTCAAAGTAATTCATGTGACAGGAGGAGGGTAGCAGCCAGCAGAGAATTATTTAGCATAGGAGGACAAAGCAGGGTGCAAGAAAAAAGAGAGCCCAAGTCTAGCAGTACCCTCTGATGGCTACTAGGAGTTGAGAACTGAAAGTTCAAAGAGCATCCTTCATTCCAGTGTATTCATGTCCTCTAGTGGGCTGGGGGTTTCTAGTTCAAAACTGGTCACCTGGATCTATTATTACCAAGAATTATTTCTGTTTTGGTTTGAGATACAGGGTCTGAGTTGGCCTTATAATCAAAAGTTATTGAAGGAGGCTTGTGTGCTTTGTGTGTCCTTTTTAAGGTATTGTTCCTGGTCACAGATTTACAAAAAACAGGCATTTTTTTCTATTCCTGGAACTAATTACTCTTCTATGGGCTGTATATCTCCTTCACCATCTATTAGAGAAGGGAGTGTGATGGAAAGAATGTTGGTTTGTACATTCTTGAACAGTTGACTCAGTTTCTTGCTGTTCTGCTGCATTTTTAGCCTTACTTCCTGGTTCTGCCTCTGTATCTGAACACCGGCTTAATTTTCAGTATATTTTCTAATTTTCTGGTTACTTTACCCTAGTTGCCCTGCCTAACATCTTTGCTTATTACAGTCTTTGACCATTCCTTCTTACACAAATAATATCACTCATTATGGCTACATTGTGGTTTGACACCTAGTAGATGAATATCTAGGGTCAGAACACACATATAGATGTGAATAGTCAATTTATTTATAAGAGGATTCACCAAAGAAAAAGAAAAGAAAAGAAATTCTTTAAGTCACAGAAAAGTTTTCTGTAAATCTATTAAAATAAAAATATTGTCTGTTTAGGGGTAGGATATAGGTCTGTGGGACAGGGCTTGCCTGGCATGCAAACTGTCCTGGGTTCAAACACGAACATTGGGAAATAAAAACAAAAACACAAGACAATATTTATTCAACTCTTACTATCCTAAGCTCTTTATACCTATTAGCAAACTTAGTTTCAAGGAAACCCTTTAAAATTGTTTTGCCTTCATTTTATAGAAGGGACAAATATAAAACATAAAACATTCAGGGTTTGTTACCTGATTAAAATATCCACTTATAAAGTGGCTGAGCTACAATTTAATCCTGGATGACTAGTGACAAAGCATGGGATTTGACCCCTAAAACTTTCTCCCAGGAAAGTGTGCCCCCTGGCATGTGTATGTTCTGTATCTGATTTTCCATATAATTTTGAGGCATGTAGATTCCTTGAAGTTCAAACATAAATACCATGAAAACTTGCTGAAAACAGTATCTCTAGTGTATATCATGTATAATGATTGGAAAAGTATAACTTAGAAGCAGTTGTTTAGGAACAAAATAATTATAGGAGGGTTGTATGTTTTGAAACAGAAACATAGAAGCATAGAAATTCGCATATAGCTGTTCCTTTCACAAGCCCTAAGTGGTCCTTCTACACATAGAATGTGCCACTGGTCTTGGTGTTTGACAGAGGAGCCAGAGTCCTCTTAAATAGAAAAATCTATCACATAGATGGCTATACATGGTGAAAGTGGAATAAGAACAAGGAAACCATGAGAAATAAGATAAAATAAAAATTGGAGAAGTGAGTCCTGGCTAAAGCCGAGGCCCCGGGGTTAGTGGTTTCAGTATTGCCAAGCATCTCCTCGGTTACTTGGTTATTCAAACTTCTTGCAACTATTTGACACTCTTTCAGTTCTGGACATTAATTGGCCTAAGGATGGATTTTTGATATGTGTCACCAGAAAATTCCTACCCACACTTTTATCACATTAAAGTTATCCATGATGTGTTGTAATCACTCCTTGTAGCGATTGTCATACTTCAATAGGCCAAATTGCAACATGAACTCCAAGATTCTCATGGATATAGATACTAGGTATGATCTCAGCTTGAGAATGAGAGGGATTTATGACTCCGAAGGGTTCTCATTGCCATGATAACAATAATTTTGAATGTCAAAATGTGACTAAGGCTCCAAATCAATTGACTTTGAGCTAATCAAAATAGAGATTACAGGGGGTGGCCTGACCTATGTAAGTCTTATAAAACAGTATCTGGCACTGGCTGTTTATGCCTGTAATCCTAGCTATGCTAGGATTGAGTAAAAGAGCTCAGAGACAGTGCCCAGGCCCTGAGTTCAAGTCCCATGACTGACAAAAGAAAAAGCAAAACTGTGTCTATAGGTCAGAGACACATGAAGTTAGAGATTCAAAGCAAGCAAATTGCTTCCCTGTTGTCTGAAGAAGGTGAAGACCAACATGATTTCTATAGTTGCAAAGGACTAGATGCTGCCAATAACTTGAATGCACATAGAAGAGAATCCAGAGCCCAAGATGAGATCATAGCTCCAGTGGCTCCCTGATTGCAGCCTTTGGAGATGTGACAGAGAGTCCAGCTATGCCTCAGCTAAACTTTTGACCTTCAGAAACTATGAGATAATAAATGGGTGTTGTTTGAAGCCACAAAGTTTGTGGTGATACGTTTTGCAGCAATAGAAAAATAAATACATTCAAGGAAGAAACATACAAAAGGTTGGTGAAAGAAAATGAAATACTCTCTCAGGAACAATAAAGGGAGGAGGAGATCTTTAGCTTCCATGATAACAAGTGTTTTTGGCAGACATATCATTTAACAATTTATTTTTTAAAGCCCACTATGTGACTATATTTGGAGATGGGGCCTTTTAAAGAGGTCAGCATGCTAAAATGAGCCGGAGTGAACCAGTCCAATCCGAATTATGTCTTTACAAAAAGGCAAAATTAAAAAAAATAAAAAAATAAAAAACAAAATAAAACAAAACAAAAAAACCAAAAAGGCGAAATTAGATACCAAGAGACAACAGGTTTGCTCATGTGCAGACATGGAGAAAGTGGCCATGTTCAACCAGAGAGAGAGGCCATGGAAGGTACCAAGCTTGAAATTCCTTCATCTTGGGCTTTGAATCTCTACAACTGAGAAATTCAGATTATGCTGATCAAAACACCCAGTTTGTTGTACTTTGTAATGGATTCTTAGCAAGCCAATTCATGTGGCAAGGTATTGACTTACATCATTCAATAATATTTAAAATGTAAAACAGGCATAGTTTTAACAGACGTGCAACAAATGGAAACAAAATATCGATGAATGCTTCATCTCAGTTGTCCACCTGGTTGAATCTGGATGTACCTAGGAGATTAGTAAGGACTTTTCTAGACAAAAGGGTGAGGGCAATTCTCCAGAGGATTACTTGAGTGAGGGGGTGGGGAACTTGCCCTGAATATGGTGACATTGCAAACAGGCTGGGGGCCCAAATGGAACAAAAGGGAAAGGAGAGGGAAGCCCGGGAGTGCAGACACTCCCCTGACCCCATTCTCCCCCCTCTCTTCTTTCCCTCTCCATTTTCCTTTCCCTCTCCTTCTCCTTTTTTCTCACCCTCTCCCTGTTCCTCACCCTACTCCTCCCTCCCCTTGCTTGCTTTCTCTCTGTCTCAACTTGCAATGGTATATTTTATTTGCTACTTAATGTTGGTCTAAGTGAAGTTTAGCATAAGCCAGGAATGGTAACACTTGCTGACATCCAGGCACTCCCAAAGCTGAGATAGGAGAATGGTGAGCTCCAATTCATCATGGGCCACAGAGACTGCCTCAAAAACAACAAAACAAAACTAAACTTAGCATACATTTTATCATTCAGTTTTCTGTTGTACAGTGTCAGGTTTTCTTTTTCCAGTACTGTGCACTGAACTTAAGGTCACTAAGCTATACTCCAGGTCTTTTCAAAATGTTTGATACAGTATTCCTCTAAAATTCCCAGGCTAGCCTAAAATTTGTGATCTTGTCACACTTTCCTGAGTAAATGGAATTACAGGCTTGTGCCATCATGCCCAGTTTTAAATACAAATATGAAAGTGTTTAAGTTGGAATCATTGGAAGGCTATAATACATACTGTCTATATGATTATACATTTCATGGTTACCAGAATAGTGGAAGCCGCATAGAAACAATGTAACCATTGTTTTAAATTTTTGTTTTTTTGATTTATCAGTATTTGCCAACCAATTAATCCTTTCTGAGTTTGGATTCGTGATGAGTAAGAAAGGTCCAAAAAGGAAAACAACTGTCTTTTTCTTTGGACTTATGCCATTTGCACAGGTAGTTGGCTAATTCACGAAGAAACATACATAAGGAAAGAAAGAAAGAAAAAGGAAAGAAGAAAAGAAAGAAAGAAAGGAAGGAAGGAAGGAAGGAAGGAAGGAAGGAAGGAAGGAAGGAAGAATGGTAGAGCTTCTTAGATGCTTCGGATTCCTTCTTTAAAGTAAATTCCTGTTTGAATGCACAGAAGGGACTCTGCCTGTGTCAGCAACTCCCTTTGAGCTTGTTCCACTTTGAGTCACGCTGAACTCATGCATGTGGGCACTGTGGCACGCTGTACCCATGAGGCCCTGAGAACACGGATAAGAAGATGTGGCAAGGGATGGGGGACACACAGTCTGTGTGTTTTTCCTCTGCTTACAGGCATGCTGCCTTGACCTTCTGAAGCAGCATGAAACTAAAGCTCAAAGGTAAAACTATTAAGAATTTCATGATGGTAACAGGAGAGCATTAATCCAAGTTCAAGGATCTTCTACTGCACTCTGCCTGTGCTAGCTGATTGGGACCATCTACCCTCTAATGTGCACATATTTGGTAGCTATGGATATAATCAATCCACTACCTGAAAAGTCTTCTGTGGGAAACATCAAGACTCCATATTTTTCTGGACTCCTGGAAGACTTCTGCCAAGAAAAAACAATTATTAAGGGAAATATTTATCCTCCATGGACTCTGAGCATTCTTTAAAGCTCAGCAGTAGCAGGTAATATTTACAGTTTGCAAAACAAAGTGTTTGCAAAATGAGTTTAGAGTTAATGTTCTCTACAAAAGTTACAAGTTCTGATTTTAAGAGAAAATACCAACACAACTTTAGGTTATGCAAAAGATAAATTTTTTTTATAAGTGTGCTTTCTATTATATATAAAATGAAAGCTCAAAATATAGTTTGCTAGCTTACATTTAGTTTTTGTTATTGTTATTGTAAAGGTGATGTACAGAGAGGTTACAGTTACAGATAGACTACATTTCTTTTTGAACAATGTCATCCCTTCCTCACTTTGTTTTACTGTGCATCCCTACCTACAAGTTGTGTATTTCTTTTTCAGCATCATGCTGCATTTGTTCACTCTATGTTCCTTCATTTCTGTGTGTCACCATGCCCTCCCAAAGATAGATAAACTAACAAAGAAGAAAAAGTAAAACAAAAACAGCAACAAAGAAAAAAAATTATAGTTTGCTGAAGTAGTTATGGACAAGATGTTAGATTATTTTACCACAAAAGATAAAATTTAATAAAAGTTGCTATTTTGAAAAAATATATAATTTATATCACATCATTTTTACCTTTTTTTTTTACTACTGAAGATTTGAACTCACTAATACTTTGTAGGTAAGTACTTTGTAAAATAGAGTTATTTTTCATTATTATTTGGGTAAAGTCTTCCAGTTTTGCTCAGAAGTTGTCTCAGACCTTGATCCTTCTATCTATGTCTTTTGTAGCTGGGATCACAAGTACAAGCTACCATGCCCAACTTATGGATTGAGATGATGTTATCTGGGCTGGGCTCAAATCATGATCCTCTTGATCTCTGTCTCCCAAGTAGTTGAGATTACAGTCTTAAGCTACCTATGTGGCTTTTTTTTTCCTGTTTATTTGTTTGGGTCCGGTCGTGGGGCCTGAACTCTGGGCCTGGGCACTGTCCCTCAGCTCTTCAGCTCAAGACTAGCTCTACCACTTGAGCCATAGAGCCACTTCCGGCTTTTTTCTTTTTGCTTATGTGGTGCTGAGGAATCGAACCCAGGGCCTCATGCATGCAAGGCAAGTGCTCTACCACTGAGCCACCTTCCCAGCCAGCTTTTTTTTCTTTAACTTTCTATAACTTTAAACTTAGACAAATACATATTTATGGAGCCATAAACCACAATACAGTTATAAATTATACCCTATAAGCCCAGTCTTTTTTTTAGATACTATCCTCTAGGGCTCAGCTATAATGTTAACAATTTGGGATTTGTAAGAAAATGCCATCCATCATATTTAGTATTATTTTGGCCAATGAAGTTTCATCTCATTCTATGAGAATAACATACTGTAGCATACTTAGCCCTTAACAAGTGTCTGGAAAATTGGTAGTGGTTTCTGGTTATAAAAGGAACTTGACTATTAGGTATACTTATCAAAATATATTATTCTACAGAAAAGTAATAATAGCAGATATCATTCATTCATTCACTAATGATGCAGACAGTTGAATATTAATTTGGATTTTGAAATTTTCAGCAGGGAGATTTGAGTTGATTCTTGAAGAATGGAGACCAGTCCTTTAAGAGTGGAAGGTTATGTTCTGCGTATATGCTTGTCTTCAGGAATAGTTAGCAAATTTTTTGTAGGTTTCATTTTTATCCTCTTACAAGTATTTTTCACAGAGAAAAATTTAATTCTGACCAAGTCCAACTTATCAATATTTTTTTTTTCTGGATTGTATCTGAGGATTTTTTCCCAACTAAAAGTCTCCAAGATTTTATCCTAAGTTTCATTCAGAATATTTGAGGCCTATGATCAATTTTGAGTTAATTTTTGTATAAGGTGAGAGGTATGGGCCATTGTTCCTTGTTGATAACCAATTGCATCAATATTATTGGTTGGAAAAAGTCTTATCCTTTCGGAACTGTCCTTCTAGCTTTGTTATTAACCAATTGTGTATATATTTTTAAAAAACCTGTACCTCGCTCTCCTGATTGATTACTCACTCTCTTGTTATAAAGTTAAGACTATAAGTTGAATCCTTCAACTTGATTCTTTATTTTTGAAACTATAATCCAAACTTAAAAATGGGGAGAAACTTGGATCAGATTCAAAGGAGATGCATGAACAGAGCACCAGTGGCTCACACCTATAACCCTAACTACTCAGGAAGATAGGATCTGGAAGGATTGAAGTTTGAAGGTAGCCTAGACAGAAATGCCCATTGGATTTCATCTTCCAAATAAGTATCAAAAAAAGCTGTGCTGGAGGTAAGACTCAAGTAGTAGCGTTCCAGTGGAGCAATGTGGGCCCTTAAGGAGTTCAAGCCATGGTCCTGGCACAAACGAGGAGGAGGAGGAGGAGGAGGAGGAGGAGGAGGAGGAGGAGGAGGAGGAGGAGGAAATGAATGGCAATTAAGAAAAATGATGCTCAATGTTATTAGTTATTAGAAAAATGTAAATTAAAACTGCCATAATATATCACAATAGACCTATCTCAAAGACAAAAAAAAAATCCCTCAGTTATTGCCTAATCATAGCAAGTGCTGGTGGAAGATAGGGAGTATTGGGGGCTGTTGTATGTTACTGGTCTAAGGCAAAAGCATGACAGTTCCTTATAAAGTTAAATCCCACGTGCCAGGAATCACATTTCTAGGTATTTACACAAGTGAAATGAAAATATATGTTCACACAATATAACCTTTATGCAAGTGTTTTTAACATCCTTACTGATAATTGCCTAAAACTGGAAAAAGTCTAAATATCCCAGAACTGGGAAAGGGATAAACACACAATGAGATAAACAATGAAATACTGCATATCCTTAAACTGGAAGAAACCACATGTATCATATATGCAATCATATGGATAATCTCAACCGCATTACCCTATAGGAAAGACTCAGATGTCTATTTGCTGTATGGTTTCATTTAATGACATTATAGAAAAGGCAAGCTAGAAAAATGAAGAGCAGGTCACTGGTTGCCAGGAAATGTGTGGGAACAGAATTGACTACAAAGGGGTGGCTGGAGGAAGTTTTATGAGAGAGTTTGGAACTGTTTTTCCTCTGGATAGTGGTGATAGTTACATGGCTATGTACTGGTCAAAATACATAAAACTATACACCTAACAGAGGGATTTTTCTCACTAAATAAATAAAAAAAAAAGTAAGAATGGAGACATACCTTTAAGTAAAACATTTGAATGAAAATGATTGGCTTTGCTACTGATGGTATACTAGTAGGTAGGGACACCCATGAAGAGGTCACAAGAACCCCCTTCATGGAAATGAAGGGAGAAGAACGAATGAATGCAGTTTGTAAATCGATTGTTTATTATTTTTGTTGGTCGTGGGGCTTTAACTCTGGGCCTGGGCTCTGTCTCTCAGCTCTTCAGCTCAAGGCTAGTGCTCTACCACTTGAGCCACAGCACCACTTCCTGTTTTTTCTGCTTATGTGGTGCTGAGGAATGGAACCCAGGGCCTCATGCATGCAAGGCAAGCACTCTACCACTGAGTCACCTTCCCAGCCTGCAAATTATAAGTTGAAAATTCTTTGCTTTACTGCATCTTACTTCATCCTCATAATGAGTGAGGTTAGAATTATTATCTGTAGTTTGTACAGGTAAAAATGGAGACCCAGAAAGCTTTAGGGATTTGCATAAATTCATAATGTATGCTTCTTCTTCTCTTAAATTATATTCATTTCTGTTTTGTTTTTGTTTTTTGCATTGGATGCAACTTGTATGTCACTTGGTTTTGTTTTGTTGTTCTTGTTTCTAAAAGCATCTAGTAACCTAGGCTGGTGCTGCCTCTGCCTCCCAAGTGCTGGGCTTTCAGGCACGCACCAGGACAATTTGTTTTCTTGCTTATTGTCAGTGTATTTCACTTGACTATAGGGAAGGGCTCCTATCCCTGTAGACACTGCTGTTAACCTCACAGTCTCTTACCACAGTTAACTCTTCCCTAGACACTGTTGTAGCTTTCCTCCCATGAAACATGACTACAATACCTTTCTTGGTTTTTAAACATTAGAAACTATCTGCTGATGTCTTCCCATAGTTAAAAAAAAAAAGCTTAGCTTTCTCACATTGTATCCACATAGTTTCTTTTGTTCAATTCCTATAATATTGTAGGATAATGATTTTTAGTTTAATAAATTTTACAGGTGAGTTATACAGAGGGAGATTTTGTTGTTACATTCCCACACATTTACAGTATTTTCCAATCCCATGCTCTCTATCACTCTTCTTTCATATGATTGCATTTTTTTTAGGTCAAGTGGAAATTCTCTTCCACTGAGCTAAATCCTTTCCCTCCACATTTTAAAAATATAAAGTTTTTTTTTTAAAAAAAACAAGATTCCCCTCTCCTTCATTTTTATATGCTTCTTCTTTTTAAAAATTTGTTTCATCTACATATACATCTACTCACAAGTCATCTCCAGATTCTTCCAGGACTCTAATATAATCTCTCCATTTGGAGAAATACATGATAGTGTATTGATCCTACTATTTTATTTCCTGAAGAAATCAGTTTTCCAGATTTACATTCTGTGAAGTCCATTGATACTAGCTGCTTTTAGACCTGTTGTACAGTGTTAGCCTAGGGATTTCCTTCACTATCATCCGGGGTATTCTTTTTTTTTCTTCTTCTTCTTTTTAAACCAGTGTTGATCCATATCTCCACATTCTTGTTTTAATCCCTCTTCTTGATGGAAAAAATGCATTCAAGTAAATTCCATAGAAAGGAAGAAAACTTTGGTATCTTGCATGTCTGAAAAGATTTTTATTCTGCTCTTAGATTTGTTTGATTGATTGGCTTTAGGGGGTATTCCAGAATGTAAGTAATCTCTCTGAAATTCTATATTCCATTTTTTTCTCTTCCATTGTCTCTGTTAAAAAGCCCAATGTCCTTCTAGGATGTCATGCCCCTTCTTTTGTCTGCAATTGGGTATTTGAGCTAAAGTATATAGGAGTATTCTTTATTCCTACTATTTTGACCTTTCAGGATTAAGTATATTGTGTGAGTCTTATTTCATTCATTTTGTAAGACATCTATGACATCCTTTACAATATGGAAACTCAGGCCCTTCAGTAGTGTGAAAATGTCTGCTTTGGTAAATTCACCTCTCCCCCTCCCCCCACTCACTTCCTCTTCTCTTTAGGTCAGATGCTCCCAATTTTTCTTTTTAACTTTCCAATCACCTATCTTTTTGTCCTTCTTTTGAGTCTTCTCAAGTTCATTTTATCACGATGTTAAATTTTAATAATTTTTTTATTTATAAATGTAATTTTTCTCTTCATATATTCTAGGAAAAAGTCATTCTGATTTTATTCATGCAACATCTTCCCTTCTTTTTCTTTCTTTTTTAAATCTTTGGCAGTACAGGGGCTTGAATTTACATTTGTTAAGCAAGACCACTATCATCTACCACATGAGTCATATCTTTTGCCCATATTTTCTTCTTTCTGGTATCACTTATAGTTCTTTTGACATTTTATTTCTTACTTTTATTTTTTTTTAAAGTAGTTGTACAAAGGGTATTATTTCCTTGGGTCTTATTCTTCAAGCTCCCATTTTCCCGAGTGTGTATATGTGCATGATGCATATGATTTTCATGACTGCAGGTTTACTAAAAAGAAAGTGGTTTCTAGATGTCTCTTCATAATTATGAATGAGGGAGACCTGTATCGCTGATCTTGTGAACTGTAGGCCTCACTTGTGATGTGCTTTCTAGAGAATCTGGCTATTTAGAAGATCCTCCCAGTAGCCATAGAAATATTTTTCCTTTGGCAAGTCAATGTCCCTAGAAACAAAAGTCCTCTAATATTCACTCTATGGGGTATCACCTTGGACATTGTCTTGTGAGTGGACTCCGTTCACCTCAGTGTGCAACAAGGCACTGTACCCTGTCTCCACTCAGCTGTTTTGCTGTTTTCCAGATCAGAGGTCCTCTAGTTCATCTTCATCAAGGAATAAATCTTAGTGTCCTGGATTTAGGTAGGGCAGTATGTACCTCTCCTTGGAAGAGTAAGTGATCTGAGAGTCTAGTCTATTTACTCCTTATGTAGACTTTCAACGATTGTTTTTATCCTTTTCTCTCACTCAGGGGTTCATAGTGGTTCCAAAGATCCGCATCCGTGTTATGTTGTGGCAAGAAATTTGGTGAGGGAGCAAAGTGCTTGAGTTCAACATACCATGTTGTCCAGATGGACTGGTCTCATTCCAAATATAAATTTTCTAATTTTCCCCAGATCTTCCAAATCAGAATCTTTGGGTGGGGGCAGGGGGATGAATCATGGAGTCTGTATATTTTGGGAAGATTCTCAGATGATTCTTCTAATACCACATACAGAAATTATTATTCTACCACTCTGGCAAACACCCCAGAAGTGTCTTTGAAAGCAAAATAAACCAGTAATAAGGGCATAAGGATTCTGAGAAGACAGCTTTGAAAAGTGATAGACATTCTAAGAGGATGTGTCTTTATGATGAATGTTGGTGGGAGAATTTCTCAATGGAGAGCAGAAGGCTAGGGAAACAACTGAACCAATACCAGAGTGCTAAGACAGCCAGTCTCTGTCTGAGATGGATGATTGAGAAATGGTGTTAATGGATTTGACATTTATAGTGAAGGCAGAATAGAAGTTTTCTTCTGCCAACTTTCCCTCACTTTTCTAGCTGCCTGCCCCTTTATTCTCCTTACATAGATTTGTAAAGGAAGCCATTTAGCCAATTTGAAATTTGTAAAGTGAGTCCTAATGAAAACTTCATACAAACACAATCTGTAGTAACAGTATTCATTCAAGCAAATGATTTTCAAAAATCAAAGAAATTAGCATTGGGTGAAAACAGATGCTGCATGCAGCATACACAGAATAAAGATGAATGTGGTTTCTGTCCTGCATACCTCATCACTATCCCTGTTTTGGGAGTGGCATTTGCAAGTGGTTAAGTATGAATCGTGGATTGGAAAGCAGAGAGTTACAAATCAAAGGAGTTGGCAGAGAAAAGGAAAGGAGGTAGGGTAGGAAGAGGACAACTACAGACTACTGAACAAAGATGGCACACAGCCAAGATTCCTGTTCAAGCCTTTGAGAAACTTTCAGGAAGGAAAATGAGCAAGGAGAAGAGATGAGGTGAGGGATGGATGGTACCAGCCAAAGAAGAGAAGAACTTAAAAGATATTTTTCCCATCACTTAGGTTTTATGTCCACTTATTTGTGTTCATCTGTCCAGGTAAATAATAATATTAAAACAGACAAAATTTGGTGTTGGAAAAAATGTAATAAGTTAAGGACTTTTGACCATAGCCAGTTGGAACCAATGCCAGTTGGCATTTCAAAAGTCATAGTATTACCTGGAATAGATTTATATTTTAATGAAAGAAGGCTGATTTATTAACTCCTATCTTAAGTTCAGTTGAGGCTCAGCTTCCTCCAGGCTCTGTGGAGATGGTTAGTATTTTATGAACCTCATGGATCATCTAGACAGGAAATTATTGTCCATCATCCTTCTATTTTCTCTCAATATTTACAAGATATAAGGAAAGCTGTATAGTGTAGTTGAAAGCAGGTAAAATTAAATATGTTGTAATGCAAAGTGGTAATTATAATAGAAAATTTTAAACTAGATGTACTATTTTCCCTCTTAAACAACAGAATATATATTCTCCCTAACCCCCCATATTTATTTATTTCAAATACCTTCATTCAAAATTGCATATCCTTGCATGATGTCTGGCATATAGCAGATAATTTAAGTTTTTTTGAGTAAATAGATAAGAACTGAGATGTTGTTTCAGATACATATACGATGTGCACACACACACTATCCAGCAGTTGTATTTTCATCATATCTTTACTTAAAACTACTTTCTGGGCTGAGAATGTGGCTTAGTGGTAGAGTGCTTGCCTGCATGCATGAAGCCCTGGGTTTGATTCCTCAGCACCACATAAACAGAAAAAGCTGGAAGTGGCACTGTGGCTCACGTGGTAAAGTGCTAGCCTTGAGCAAAAGCAGCTCAGGGACAGTTCAAGCCCCAGGACTGGCAAAACCCCTCCCCCCCAAAAAACAAAAAACAACTACTTTCTGCAAATATATAGTTTACTAATTCACCAACCACATCTCTCTGCATTTACATTCTCTTGTGTAAAAGCAAGGAACTTACAAAGTTCTACGCAGAGAGGCCTTGGTGAAGCAATCTCTAAAGTTATTTTTGTCATTCCTCCAAATCCACAAATATCCACTTATTTCATTCACATTGACATTACATATATCACATTTAATGTTTGGAGAAAATTTAACTGTTAAGAAACTTACAGAGGCTTAATGTATGTGCTTAATACATAATACATCCCAGACATTAACTTTATCTTTTGATTCTATTGAAGTTTGTAGATTAAGTATAGATTTGTAGACCAGTGATATGGCTTAATGTGAAAACATTCTAGAGAAAAAAGTTATTACTTTAATATGGTTTCAATATAGGCATTTTCCAAGCCAGAAATTTTCTCCATAAAAGCAAGAGAGAAAGAAACATTTTTACTGTGTAATAGGTATTATACCAAGATATGATGCCCATCTCAGGCAATTCCCTAAAAGACTGTATAGACAGAACTCTCACGATTGCATAAAGACACGCAGGCATAGATCACTGACTATATTTTCATGATAAATAGTAATTTCCAAGTTAAGAGATCTTGACACTATTTGTCACATGTTATTTATCTTTATTACATAGTTGCAATGACTGAGTGAACTAATTACAGTTATTCAGAGGAAAAACAATTTTTGTATCTTTATGACAGGAGGTAGTGTCGTAACTTGGTGTAAGACATACTGAAATTAGAAAAGAGGAGGAGAGGCGCCTATTCGTGTTTGCAGCCATTTCAAAGATTTTCCCTTCCCCATCAAACCCAAGGCCTAAGACAATATAAACAAGGGCTTTCACACTGGAGCTGACCATTCCTAATTTCTGAGAAAAGCATTCCTGGAGCATAAATCTGATAATTCTAGTCTTCAGGATTATATATATATATATGTATATATATATGTTGCAATACACATATTTATTACATATTCATGAAATACATGTATTACAGAGACGAGACAGTACTTCATAGTGGTTTTCTAAGGCAAAGGCTTTGAGAATAGGAGGATCGCGCCTCTCATTTTCCACAAAGGATTAAGCCTCTTGTTTTTGATATGTATTTGTCCTTACAGCATATTTTAGTTCCTTGGGCTCTGAAACTAAGTCCAGCTTAACACGTTAGCTTTTCCATGCTCATCCAGGAAGACGCTGCTTGCCTTCCCAGGTGAGGAGCATCTTTCCCACAGTTCGGGCTCTTCCTGCAGACCCTCGGGGGGCGAGGATGATGGGGGGCGCTGCAGCACCCGCCGTCTAATCCCAGCGCTCAGGGTCTAACATTCTCAGGATCCAGCACCGGTCACTGACGGTTCTCTTACGGGAGTAGGAGAAACTGAAAACCGTTTTAAGGAGACCCAAGTTACGACACACGCTGGGAAAACGTGGGGTCGTACAAGGAACAAGCGACTGAGGCTGCACGGCTTCTCTAGGAGTCGGGGTTCTCACACAGCTTCCGCCCCCCACGCTCTCCGCACCCCTAACGTTTCGGGTGCTGGTCGCCCGGTAGTTCGAGGAGACCCCAGCTTATATCGCCCCGGGCCGGACACTTCCCGGCCGCGGCCCGGCCAGCCTTCCAAAGTTTCCCGTCCCGTGGAGGCAAAGCAGGGTACTGACTAAGGAGGAGTGGATGTTCCCGGCCCGGAGAGGAGCGTCAGCCTCGAGACCCGCCCGAACGGAGAGCGGGCCACGAGGGCGGCGGCCTCCGCTCCCCGCCTCCGCTCCCGACGCCCGCAGCCCCCGGCCGCACGCGCCCACCCAGCCGCCTGAGCTCCGCCCCTCCGGGGCCGGAGCCAATGGGCCGCGCCCGCCCCCTGGGAGGAGGAAAGGGAGGGGGTTGGGGGGGCCGGACGGCAGCGCCCGCCTTCCGCTCTTTCCCATTGGCTGACACTTGGAGGGTGCTGGGAGGCCGGAGTGCAGCGGGATTGGCCGCAGGGGTTCGTGACAGCGGCTCCCATTGGCTGCGGCAGCTCCCGTGACGCGGGGTGGTGTCTGGCTCCCGTGTCTGAGGGGCTCCTGCTTGTCAGGTTCTAGGTAGGTGCGATTAGCGCCGCCGGCGGTAGGCGCTGTTGTCCGGGGCGACGCCGGGGGGGCGGGGGGGAGGAGGAGGGAAGGCAAGCCCGGTGCGGGGGCAACAATCCCTGCCCGCAGGGGGGCGCCCCGGATCCGGCCCCGGCGGCTGGGGGGCTGCTCGGAGGGCTCTTCCTCCACCCTTCGCCAGCCTCATCCCCGCCCTGGGCTGCGAGGTCAGCGGCCCGGCCTCCTGCCCGCGGCGGGACATTCCAGGCCGGGGCCGGGATCGGCTACACACCCGGCCCCCGCGAGGCCCGCCCCTCCCACGGACCCGGGACCCGCGGGCTGAGGGGGCGGGTGCCGCGCGAACGCGCCGTAGCCGGCGCCAGGCCCCGCCCCGTCGCGGGGTCGGGGGGTCTGCGGGACGTGGGGCGGGGTGGGAGGGGCCGCGGCCGCCGCCCCTTCGGCGGGCACCCCTTCCCTGCTCGCGCCCTCCCGCCGCCGCCGCCTTCCAGCCTAGACAGCCAGCCCCGGGGTGTCACCCCCACCCTTTCCCACCTCGGCTCCCCGAGGTCGCTCCGGACCCCCCTCGGGGCTCCCCCAGCGCTCCTCCCACGTGTCAGCGTGGGCAGCCTTTATCCGGCGTGGCTCCCTTCTCCCGGAGTCTAATCCAGGGAGGATCTCCGGAGAAGGTGGCGCGGTCAGGGGTCATGTCGGCCCAGCGATGGGCAGGTGTTCAGAGGCCGCCTCGGGTCAGCTCTCGACCCCAGGCTGCCCCTTAGCATCCGCTTCAGGAGACACCGTCCTTAGATTGGTGTGGAGAGGCCAGAACACTTCTTGCACCAGCGAAGTGTCGGTGAGATGGTGGCTTGGTACTTCGAATAGTTGTGTTGCTGTGGACTGCACTGCAATTTTGTTCAGGTCGGGGGTAGCCTCTCATTGTCATTTACTTCGCAGTTGCTTTCATCTTCTTAATTCTGAAGCTGTTGCATCTTGTTCCCAGTGGTGTGTCACACAGACATCATTGTGAAGGTATACTAATAGTTTCCCTCCAGTTTTTTTTTGGGGGTGGGGGGCTGGATGAGTGTGTGTGTGGGATCCGTCGTGGCGCCTGAACTCTGG
This sequence comes from Dipodomys spectabilis, assembly GCF_019054845.1. Taxonomy (NCBI): domain Eukaryota; kingdom Metazoa; phylum Chordata; class Mammalia; order Rodentia; family Heteromyidae; genus Dipodomys; species Dipodomys spectabilis. The sequence goes on from NW_024870824.1 coordinate 1,670,052, forward strand.
GCCTGGGCACTGTCCCGGAGTGCCTTTTTTCTTTTATTTTTGCTCAAGACTAGCGTCCTACCACCTGAGCCACAGTGTCACTTCCAGCTTTTTCTGACGGTGAATTGTAGATAAGAGTCTCACAGACTTTTCCTGCTCAGGTTGGCGGGCTTTGAACCGTGATCCTCATGTCTCAGCCTCCTGACTACCTAGGATTAAAGTCGTGAGTCACTAGCTCAGGGCTTCTCTTCAGAGTGTTACAAGTTTTTAAAAAAAATTATTTTTGGCGGTACTGGGGTTTGAACTCCAGGTTTTGTACTTGTTAGGCAGGCACACTAATCACTGAAGCCACACCCCAGATCCTTTCCCCCCATGTTTTGCTAGTCCTGGTGTTTGAACTCAGGGCCTGAGTGTCCTTGAGCTTTGGTGGTCAAGGCTAGTGCTCTACCACTTGAGCCACAGTATCAGTTTTAACTTTCTGAGTAGTTTATTGGAAATAAACTTATCTGGTCTAGCTTTGAACCAGGATTTTCAGATCTCAGCCTCCAGAGATTACAGGTATGATCCAACAGCGCCCAGCTCCCTGTAGGTATTTAAAGATAAGGATATTTCTCAGATGTATTTACCATACATGAAAGTGTAATGGAAAAACATGAGGGTAGACCAAAACTATTTTACTGATTAAAGACTAGAAAATACTTTTCAACCCACATGTAGAATGAGAATACGATTAGAAACAAAAAACACCCAACTATTGCAAAATACAATTTTTGTTCTTTGTTGTTATGTATACCTATGTGGGCTTTAAGAAGACTTTTTTTTTTTTTTTTTTTAAAGAGCCACAGTTGTCAGTGCTTAGAAAGGTGAGGAGTAACCTTTTCTACTTCACTGTTAAGGAAACTATGGTTTTAAAAGTACATATAAACCCTTGTTCTGTTTTCTTCCATAAAAGACCTTTGGTGTAAATCTGTTTCTCCTCTGCATTGACAGTTGGCAGCATTGAATATACACCATCTTAGGATTATTTAGTGTGTAGCTTCTGCACTACATCAAAGGTGTACTTCATTTGTCTGGAGAAATAATTAAGGGTTTTGGTAGATCAGTCACTTGTTGCATAGTCAATTGTTACATAGTAACTTGGGCTGAAAAACAGCAGAAGTAGATATAATTCAAAATTTGTAAGGTGTATATTTCTGGTTGAAAATGGGAATAGTACTTATAATGTGATTACACATAACTACTCAACTCATCTTGTGAGGGGTAGTTATCTTTTTTTTTTTTTTGTCACCAGGCTTGTACTCTGGGCCTGAGCATCATCTCTCAGTTCTTCAGCTCAAGGCTAGAGCCCTACCACTTGAGCCACAGCACCACTTCCAGTTTTCTGGTGGTTTATTAGAGATGAGTCTCATGGACCAGGAGCCTCAGATCTCAGTCTCCTGAGTAGTTAGGATTACAGGTGTGAGCCACTGGTGTCCCACCAAAGGTAGTTATCTTTGTAATCAAGGCACACTTGGTAAGAGGAAGAAAGGTAAGCTAATGCACCTACACAAATGAAAATTTTGGGACTTAAACTCAAGGCCTGGGTACTGTCCCTAAGCCTTTTATGCTCAATGCTGGCATTCCACCACTTTCATTTCTGGTTTTTTTGATGGTTATTTGGAGATAAGGAGTATTACAGACTTTCCTGCTCAGGTTGGCTTTGAACTGTGATTCTCAGATGTCAGCCTTCTGAGTATCCAACAAAAATTTTGTTTAAAAGTTGGACTCTTGAGTTAATAGATAGTTTTGTATCATAATAAGCATTTTTTGGAAGGGAAAGTCAAGACATTTTCAGTTATATAATTTTTCAGTTATACAATATTAATTTAACAAATTAGGGTCAGTCTTCAGTATGTTGTTTCAGAATAAATATTTTTGTACCAGCAAATTTATAAACTATATTAAATGTGAACTATTTTTTAATACAACTACTTCATGGAGACTGAGTAGAGAGGTTTTCTGTATTTTGATGACTCTAAACCAGTTTGAGTGTTATGGTGTTGATAAGTGAATAATGAAGAACTTCCGTTTCTAAGGAAATAAAAGTGGAAATGAGTATATAGTCCCAAGTGTAACTATATATATATTATATATATATATATAGTATATATATATTATATATATATATCCATGTTTAGGAAATTCTTGCTTTCTGTTTGTGCTGATAACATGGTTTAAACTCAAGGTCTCAAACTTATTCTACTTGCTATCTCAGCTGGCACTCTACCATTTGAATCATGTCTACAGGCAAGTTTTTTGCTTATTATTTTGGAGGTGGAGTCTTGAGCATTTTTCTCCCCAGGCTAGTTTCAAACCTTGATCCTCCAGATCTTTGGTTCCTGAGACATTAGATTTTTAGGGCTGAGGACCAGCACTTGGCTAATTCCTTCATTCTTTAAATATTTGAGCCCTCTCCCTTTCAGTGTCAGTGATCCTCTTTCATCCCTGCCTCATTAATATACTAATTAATATTAAATGTGGTAATTTACTATTGAGATTAAAAGTACTTTTTTCAGAATTTATAGATCTCTGGATTAGTCAGCATTTTTTCATTCATCTTTATCATGCTATGTATAAACACTTGGTGACATTGAGAGAGAAAACAGTTTGTAGTTTTTAAACCTTAGTAGTAGATTGAAAACAATGAGATATCCTTTTTTTTAAAAAAATCGAAGCTCCAGTTTTTCTTGTCTCCCTACTTTCTTTTTCCTTTTTTATTTTTATTTGATTATACAAATAAATGATTTAAAATCTATTGAGAAAACTGTTGGAAATAAATTAATGTTATGGAAAATAACCAAAACTTTTATTTCTTTTGTTACTCTCTGCCAATAATTGCAGGTTTATGGACTTCATTTCTGTATTTCTATACCTGAATCTAAATTTGTAGGACTTCCTGAGCTCAAGGCTCATTTACCTTAAATTACAAGAAGGCTCTCAGTTTTTTGGGTGTTTGTGTGTGTAGGTGAACAGAAAGGAACAAAGTTAAAGGAAATAATAGAGCCAGAAGAAAGGAATCAGACCAAAGCATGTAATTTTTTTGCATTTCATGAGAAATATTATGCAATGATAATGTAAGCATAATATTACTTTACCTGCTATATGGCTGATAAAATATGAGGCCTTCCACATTTCTTCTTTGAAATTCAATATATCTAGAGAAGATGAAGTTTCCTTAGAATCTTTCTATGAAAATATTCAGATTTCTCTTTTGGGGATATCAAGATATCTTCAGCTTAACAAAATTAGCGTCATGCACAGCTTGGATTATTTCTTGTATAAAAGGATTTAAGTATCTATGATTAATATTCATTCTATACCACCACTATTCACTATAAGCTTGATATTATCTTTTTCCTTAGAATTAAATAAAAGACTTGAAATTTTAGTGTAAATGTTCCTTGCCAGGATAGAAAACATAGTGGAAAGATCCACTTATTTTGGAGTCATATAATCCAGGCTTCAGTACCAGTTTCTCTCTCTCTCTCTCTCTTTTCCTTTGGTTGATTGTGGGGCCAGAACTCTGGGCCTGGGTGCTGCCCTCAGCTCTTCAGCTCAAGGCTAGCGCTCTACCACTAGAGCCACTGCGCCACTTCTGGCTTTTCTGCTTATGTGGTGCTGAGGAATCCAACCCAGGGCCTCATGCATGCAAGGCAAGCGCTCTACCACTGAGCCACCTTCCCAGCCCATCAGTTTCTCTTTAAATCAGTTTCCTCATCTATTAAATGGGGAAGATGAAATTGCCTTGAAAAGGTAGTTCTGTAGAAGAAAGGAGACAATGTGGTTAAAGTGCCTGAATTTGGGAAGTGCCCAACTTCTAGATTCATCTCTTATCCTCCTCATGTTAGAATTATTCTTGCATCCTATAAGTCTTTAAGTTTCAGATGGGAAACTAAATTAGTATACGTTAAAGTTACTTAAATTGAATGCTATTTGCATTTATGTACAAAAATAATTAGTAATATTTCAGAGCTATTCTTTTATAATTCTGAGACTATTACACCTCATTAGGGATTGTGAAACTTATTTTGGTGGACTTTCATTCCAAAATATGTCCAGTTTGCCTGGGTTTTGATTTATTTTTCTTTTACCTTAGATTATCATCTGTTATTGGATGGTTGCCCTTAATTCCTTTCTTTCAAACCGCAGATATTTGCCTAAAAGTGGTACAGAAAAGCTAAATGTTATTTTATTAAATTTTTCTTTATTAAATTTTAAGTAGTGCTTTCCACTGAACTAGTTATTCAAAATACTTAAAACTTAAACATTATTTTCAAATATAATGCTGGTCTTTGTTATATGTTGTCTACCTCCTGACATATGTACAGATAGATATATACAAATATATCTGTATGTAAACATATAAATATACATATGCATACATGTACATATATATGAATATATATCATTTTTTAGGTAGCAGAATTTTATAGATCTTTATTTCAAAATGTGTATTCTGGAAGGATAGGATTCTGTTCTTAAAATGACACAATTTAAATGCACAAACTATAGTGCTACATGTACTGAAGCAAGGATTACTGAACAGGAATTAGTAGTTCAACTAACATAGTCCTTAGTGTGTCTGTCAGTCAACAATAAACAAGAACTTTGTGATCTAAATCAGTGATTTTCAATTTTTCCCCCATTCAAGTACAAGAGATTTATATGGGTAACATTCTAATGGCAGTTTTCTAGGTGCCAGGTGTGATTTTATCTCTTCTGCTTTCATTCAGGGAAACGTAGTAGATTGCAAGTGTCGAAAGTAACCACACTCCAATCCACTGTGATTTACTGAAGAAAGTAAGTCATTTAAAATGTATACAAGTTGGGCTCACACCTGTAATCCTGATTACTCAGGAGGCTGAGATCTGCAGAAAGTCCATTAGACTCTTATTTTAAATTAACCAGCAAAAAAGTCTGAAGTGAAGTTGTAGAGCACAAGCCTTGAGTGAAAAAGCTCAGGGACAAAATCTAGAACCTGAGTTCAAGCTGTAGGATCAACACAAACAAAACAAAACAGTATACAACTATTATTAGTAAATATTAGAGATATGCCTTGTAGTTCTATGATTGAGACACAAGGTACTTCCATGTTTTCCTGAAGTAAAAGCTTCTCTAGTTCTTCTTTTTTTGTTGTTTTGAGGCTAGGTCTTGCTATGTAACTCAAACTGCTCTCAGACTCATAATCCTCTTGCTTCTACTTTCCTGGAGGCAAGATGTGATGGGATTAAAGGATGTGAACCAGTGTGGCTGGCCTCTCCAGTTTTTCAGATCGTTTTTTATAATATGATGGAAGAAAAGACTATTACACTTATTCTATGTAATTGATAGTGAAGAATCCTAATTTAAAAATTATATTAGATTGATGAACATTTACAAATATTTAAATGATACCACAGTGTTTATGATCAATAAAACACTAATTGTTATAGAAACACTGAAATCAGTTTTACAATACAAATTATTGTACTTACACAAAGATTATTTCCATTGTGTAGTAAGACTAACAGTTTTAGGCGAGAGAGAGTTTTTACTACTACAATTTTTGCATTCTAAGCATTCTAAGCATTGGCTCAGTTAGAAAAATATCTTTAAAATACATTACTGTGAAGGAAATTGCTTTAAATCAGTCATCCTAACAGAATGAATACACATAGAAGTGTAAACTTAACAAAAGCTATGTCCAGAAGACCCTTGATATGTGCATGTTGTAGATCCTGAAAACAGTGAATCTAGGATCTAACTACCTCTATAGAAGGCTGCCAAGCTTAATAAGCTTAAGTGACCCCTTCATATTCTTAATAAATAGGACTTGAGGCATGGAAATTAATGAAGACTTGAGGGTTCTAGTACATCATAAATAGATCCACAAATCTTCTTACCCTTTAACTCTATGTCCTGAGGTTTGTAGGATAAAGGAGCATTTTTGGCACACTTAGAAAGCTTTCTGCTTGTCACAGATTTGAGGAGCTATCCTTGGCTACTGTCCTGAGGCTTGGATAGGTTTTCTTGGATATGTTTTCCTCCCTGGAATTTGAGCACACCTGTAGTTTGTGTTCTGATATTCCATATCCTGCATAGTAGGATTTCCTAAACTTCAGTGAGTGAACTCTCTTGTTAATTTCACATGATAGTACAAAGGACAGTGCATTTTGTTAGTAAATGGTCAGTAGGCAATCTAACAGTTATTTCATGACAATATTCTCACAGTGTCCTTTCCATTGAATTACCTTTCGTGCAAAGTCACTTGCTTTGTATGTCCAGTCATAACTATCATTTTAAGTTTCACTAAGGTTTGGCAAATTTTACTTTACTTACAGCAAAGGAAACATTTTCAAGCATTACTTTTTTTTTGTTGTTTGCTTCATTATAGAATGTGGTGTGAAGTATACTTTCAGATAAATTCTCAGTTTATATTTTCTTGTTGGTCATGTAGTTTGAAATCAGGGTCTAGGTACTGTCACTGAGCTTTTTTGCTCAAGGCTAGCTTTCTAATGCTTGAGCCACACCTCTACTTCTGAGTTTTAGGTGGTTAATTAGAAATAAGAGTCTCACCACCTTTTCGGCCTTGGCTGGCTTCAAACTGTGATCTTTAGATCTCAGCCTCTTGAGTAGCTAGGTGTGAGCCACCAGAGTGTGTGTGTGTGTGTGTGTGTGTGTGTGTGTGTGTGCATATTTTAATTAAACTATATATGTGTATGCATATACATATCTTAAATAAACTATATATGTGTGCATATATATATGAATGCACATATATATGCACTCATATGTATATATGCACACATATAGTTTATGCACTCATATATATATGCACACATATATAGTTTATTTAAGATCTCTTTGTCATGCCTTTGTATTGAATAAATTGGCAGTAGTAATTAAGGGGAACTAAACATTGTAGTTGTTTCAGATAATTATTGACAACTTAATAGGCAACATAAATTATTTATAGCTATAGTGAATGAAGCATAAGAATATTTGTATAAATTTCTAAGTTTTATGTGGATACTTAAACCTTTTTCAAAGTTGGAGGCTATTTTGATTTCTTGTACACATATTTGTGAGTTTTGTTTTGGTTTGTGCATAGTTCTTTCTTCTCCTTCAGCATTTTAACCTATAGGGTATAAACATATTCTGCCATCAAAATTTTTTCAGTGAGTTGCATAGATTCAGAAATATTGTGGATTATAACAATAATTCTGTAGTAATAACATTTTTCTCCATTTCTTTTGATTTTTATGACAACCTTGGAAATTAGATGGCGTGTTTCTCCTTTTTGCGATCCAAACCCAGTCTTAGGTATTATCCCTTACTCAAGGAGTTAGATTACGATACTGGAATTTGAACTAAAGACTAACCATAGTAACCTGTAAGTAGTCTTTGAGTTAACAGCAGTTTTGTTTGTGAGTGACTTTTAATAGCCCTTGTTAAAATACTTGCCAATTTACTTATAACATGTTATCTTATTAGAAATAAGAACTGTAACCCATGATAAATGTCCAGTGACTATATCTCACTTTGGCTTTGTTCTGAGAGTGTTCTATATTATAAAATTGTCAAGTGTTAAAATACTGTTTCTTTGTAAAAAAAACAAAATTCCTAAATGATGCTAGTTGCTAAAAGTGAAGAGAAAGTACAGAGGCCTGAAAAAAAGTGGTGGGTCTTACCCAGAAAATGCACAATTACAAAAAAAGTTTTAAAATGGAATATTAAATTCAGTGTCTTTGATGTGGATGTGAGTCAGTTTCCTGCACCTTCTAGGGAAGCAAAGTTAATTTGTGACATTTTTACTGAGTGTTGCAGCTGTGCCCAAAATTCTCAGTCTTTATTTAGACAGATTTCTTGAAAATGTCAAGATCTCGTTTCATAAATCTTGTCTTCTTTCCATTCCTCCCCACCCTCAGCAATAATATTTAGCAATTAATTATATGAGGGTTATTAATAACTGTTCTTTTCTAGAAGTGAGTGCAGTTCTTTCAGATGTCTTTAAATGTTAATATAAAAAGATGGTTCTGGCCTTTGGTATTAACATATGTGTCCTTTCTAACAATTTCTCAATTATAACGCTAAAATTAAACCTTGGTAATTGCCTTTTTCTAAGGTTCTGGGTTCTTACCTGTATTTTGGGGCCTGTTTTCCTCTGTGAGTAGCATTGGCATTCTCAGATCCAAGTGATATAGCTTAGAAACACTTGCTGTTGTATACAGTCATGTCATGGTTTTCAAAAGAGGTTGAAGATGGGGAAGAAATTGACAGGTCCTTCATGGCAGCCCACAATAGAAATCATGCAGAAATATGCTTTGTCAGACAAGAAAGAGGCAAGCTATTCAAGGAATGGAACTGAAAGCAGAAGACATATGACTTCCATTTTTGGTGATTCTATTAACGTTAATAGAATACTCACACTATGTAAGAATTTAACTTGTGGCTGAAGATAAGTACAACATATTATAGCCTTTTTCTTCTTCATCTGTTTATCCATTGATAGGTATTTAGACTGGATTTATAACTTGGGCATCATGAAGAGTGATATAGTAAACACGAGCATGCACGAATCTCCATTGTATGCTGCAGTCTATGTAGACTACTTCAGCTATATTCCAGGCATGGTATAGCAGGATAATATAGTAGCTCTACTAGCTTTTGAGGAACATCCATGCCGATTTCCACAGTGTTTACACTAACTTACTTTCCATTATCAGTACATAAGGATCCTCTTTTTCTCTTAAGTACTGGAGTTTGAACTCAGGCACTATACCACTTGAACTATATTCCTAGCTCTTTGTTGCTTTAGTTATTTTTCAGATACGATCTTGTGCTTATTGCTTGGGGCCAGTTTCACCACTGCTCTCCTCCCTTTGCCTCTCACGTAGCTGTGTGCACCACCATTCCTGGCTCTGGCTTGTTTTCTGGCATGGATTCTTGCTAACTTTTATTATTTTAAAATCAGGCTGGTTTTGAACCCTGCTCTCTGCCTCCTGAGTAGCTGGAATTACAGGTGTGTACCCATACTCAATTTGCTTGTTTTCTTGATGATTGCCATTCTGACTGGGTGATTGGCAATCTCAGTGTAGTTTGGATTTGCTTTTCCTTGTGGCTAAGAATACTGAACCTTTTCCCATGTATTTGTTGCCATTTTTACTTCTTTTAAATACAGTCTTTTTAGATCATTTGTTTATTATTGATCACAATATTTATTTGGTGTTTACTTTTTTTACTTCTTTGAAGATTTTGGATATTATCTTCTGTCAGATAAATGGCTGCTAAAGACTTCCTCTCACACTATCAGCAGCCTCTTCTGTCTAGTAACTGTTTCCTTTGAGCTTCAAAAATTTTTACATTTTATATAATGGTACACATCTATTCTTGTTACTGTTTCAAGAACTATTGGAATGCTATTCAAAAAGTCTTTATGCCTTTATCATGAAGTGTTTTTCTTATATTTTCTACTAGTATTTTCAAAGTTTCTCTCTTACATTTAAAGCCTTTGTTTTGATTTTAGAATAGGATAAGATAGGAGTCTAAGTTCAGTCTTATTTTTGTGTAGGCCTAGTCTAGCACCATTTGCTTAAAGAGACTAATTTTTCTTCATTGTGTTTTTGGTAACTTCATTGAGAACCAGGTACCTTTACTTTAGTGGGTTGAGTTGTGGATTTTTTAAAATTTCTTTGGGTCTATATGTCTGTTTTTGAGACAGAACCATGCTGTCTTTTTTTTTATTGTAACTATGGCTTTGTATCATAATTTCAAATCAGGTATTTTGACACTGTGAACATCGTTGTTTTGCTCAGGATTGTTTTGGCTATTTCTTTTTTGTACTTCCATATGAATTTTAGGATTGTTTTTCTATTTCTGTGAATATTTGATTTATTAACAGAAAATAGATTGAATCTGTAGATCACTTTTGGCAGTATTATTAGTAGTATTTTAGTAGTATTCTTTTCACAGTATTCTGCTGATACATGACATGGGAGATCTTTATATCTCTCTATCTTTTAGTATTTTCTTTAGTTTCTTTCTTCAGCATTTTGTGGTTTCCATTGTATAGACGTTTTGCTTTCTTAGATGAGTTTGCTGTATGGAGTGCACCCTTACATACATTCCCTTGAAAAGATGTCCTCATATAGCATTATGCACATGTGTCACTTGCTACTTCCAGTGCTTTTACTGCCTACCACAGAACAAAGATGGCTCAAACTTATTTGATATAAATCTAGCATCTCTGGATAACCAACTTCTGTTTGAATAGTCTAATAATTTATGGTTATATGGTAAGGTTACTACTACTAATAACGCTAGTATGGAGAGACAGAAGGAAAATAGCATAAGGAGAGCAAAAACTCTTAATTGGAATTTTTTAGAAAAGGAAAAAACTAGAAAGATTTTTCTGCCAATCATATGGCAGGACTTCTTTGTCTTTGAATTGAAATAACATATCTGGTTTGCCCATGTGGTTGTCTCTGGTAATGCCACATGCACAATCTTCTCTTTTTTTTTTTTTCTCCTGGTCACAGGAGAAAATGGGAGTCCCTCACTGGGCCATTGGTTACTTTTCTAGTACTGAGAGGCTGGGAGCCAAGGAATAATATCAAGGACTAAGCATTAACAAGCTGTTGTTTACTGGGAGTTTTTTTTTTTGGGGGGGGGGATAATTCAACTCTTTTCTAAAGGTAGTAAGATTTTAGTTTTTGCATTTAACCTGCTCATCCCAAGTAGTCAAAGCTCAAATCCTTATCCTTCACTTAGAGCATTGGATTGATGTTTCTGAACAACTTAGTTTTATATTTATATACGAACAGAATAGCCCCAAGTCAGAGACTCAGGGTTTATTACAATAAAAACAAAAGCCAGAGAAACATCTCAGCATGGATCCCTTGTTCAGATATTTACCTACACATGTAATGGATTTGCATCTCAGGAGAGGAGCATTGAAATTAAGAGCCTCCGAACTTACTGAACTTACTACATACGCTGCTGCTACACCTGCTGTCCTCTCCTGCAGAGGGAAGGAAGAGTTGAAGACTTCTGTAGGATTATTCTTCTGGTTATCTACAGTAGATATATCTACAGGGAGGGAAAAGAGAGGTCTTTATTTCTCCAAAGTGTGCTAGAGGTCTTTATCTTTAAGGAGAGACCATCTTCTAAGTTGGTCTATTATGCATATATCTTTCTGGTCCTTTTTGCTTAGAAGACACTTAACTTGAAGGAACTCTTTCTCAGCAATATTTCTAAATTCAGCAATTACATTTTATTCACACTTGAATCCATACTCATGCAAATTTTTCATAATTTTACCCACTTCTCTTTCCATCTTTGGGTGATATCTCTGGGTTGGCTCATTGTCAATAGATACTTCCTTTTTTTTTTTCTTCCAGAAAAGCAACTTCAACTGGGAAGATAACTTTTTTTTTTCCTGGTAAGTTTCTTCAAAAACTATTGGACTATGGTTGGAAGTTGCTAGAGATGTAGCTCAGTGTTAAATACTTAACCTAGCATGTGTAAACCACTGGGTTGTATGAGTGATTGTGTGTGTGTGCGCGTCATTGTGTGTGTGTGTGTGTGTGTGTGTGTGTGTGTATGTGTGTGTGTGTGTGTGTGGAGTCGGGGTAGGATTCAGTCTTCTCTGTCTACTTTAGGCCATATATCATGCTTAGAGGAAGGAAAATGCTGATTTTCCAGACTGGGGGCCAGGTATCTACTGTAGGAACTTGAGAGTGTAAATGATTAATTCTACCCAAACCATGTGGATTGAGAATAAGAGAAAGATAGTTTAACAGAAGAATATTGAAATACTGCTTCCAAAATATGGGTGATAATGTGCTTCAGATAAAAACAAACCCAATAAATGTGTATGCACATGCAACTCATACCAATTTTCAAAAATTATAGACTTTTATGTCCCCTCTCTTTTTGTAAACTAATATGCCACCATGAATAAGAAGTTTCTTTGAAAATAGGATATAAATAGATGTAAAATTATATTTAAATGTACTACTTAGTTTTAGATATTTGGCTTATCAAAGTAGGATTTTGAAGTAAAGGGGTGTTTGTTGGCGCAGTAGATGGAAAAGAGAAGTAGAATCAGCAAGATAGCTGTTAATTTCAGGGTCACGTATCTGTAGGGTGGCACTGTGTAACTCAAATTTTTTTCTCTTTTTTTTTTTTGGGTCCGGTCGTGGGGCCTGAACTCTGGGCCTGGGCGCTGTCCCTCAGCTCTTCAGCTCAAGGCTAGCACTCTACCACTTGAGCCACAGCGCCACTTCCGGCTTTTTTCTTTTTGCTTATGTGGTGCTGAGGAATCGAACCCAGGGCCTCGAGCATGCAAGGCAAGCGCTCTACCACTGAGCCAACTTCCCAGCCCTTTTTTTCTCTTTTTTATTACTACTTTCAAGTAGTTGTTCAAAGCAACTTCAGTTTAACTTGTCTATTTATGTGTGCAACACACCTTTTAAAAATGAATTTTTGTTGTCGTTGGTCATGGAGTATGAACTTTAGGCCTGGGTGTTGTCCCTGAGCTCTTTTGCTCAAGGCTAGTACTCTACCACTTTGAGTCACAGCTCCACTTCTGGTTTTCTGGTGATTAATTTGAGATAAGTTCGCTTTGAACCTCTGTTCTCAGATCTCAGCCTTCTAAGTAGCTAGGATTATAAGCATGAGCCACCAGTACCAGGCTGAAATTTATTTTTCAACAATTCAACATGCCAATTTATGAGCACAAAGCATCTTGATCAGTGTCACTGCTTCCATCTATATACCTGTCCTTTCCCTACTTGTCTTGTTTCCCAATTCAATTTTCACGCACACACACACACACACACACACACACACACACACACACACACACACAGTGTGTGTAAAACAATTATTTGGCCTCAGTTCTTTTCGTTTGTCTGCATCCTTCCTTTTAGTCCTTGTCTTTCACTAAGACATCAGCTTTCTGATAGTTATTTTGTTACCATGTCTGTTAATTGTTCAGTGGGGTTACACTTGGAATATCAGTCTGTTTGAGTATTATGCCTTACTCAGTTTGATCATGTATATGTTCAAAAGTCCCTCTCTATGTTTGCATATATGTTTATATTTTGTGTCTAACATTCCACATATGAGAGAAAACATACACTCTGGCTTGCTTCTAAGCCTGACTTCCTTCACACAGTAACTATAAACTAGCTTAGAAAGCTATATATTACAAGCAGACCACTTACCTACCTTTCATTTATTTATATATTTATTATTTTCTTTAAATAGATTTCAGTTTAATGTATCAATTTATGTGTATAAGGCTTCCTTCTATCATTCTCCATTCTATCTATCCTGATCCCACCGTCCATCTCTTTAAGTTTCCTAGTTTAATTTTTATGATTGTACATTGACTATCATAACTATATTCACTCACTACTCCTCTCTTCATTTGTCTACCCCACTCATTTTAGTCCTTCTTTAAGTCAAGACATATTTCCACTTCCTGGTATTCACATTGTTGAACTAATTGATAATTGTTCAAAGGCATTACACTCTGAATCTCACTCATATACTATGCTTTAGTCAGTTTGGTCATGTGTATATGAATATGGTCCTATGTGTGCTTCCAGATATATGTGAATATATTTACATTTTTTGGTCTAATTTCCACCTATGAGAGAAAATGTTCCTTTGTCTCTCTGAGCCTGGCTTACTTCATGCAATGTGAGGTTTTCTAGGCCCATCTATTTCCTTGCAAATGACATAATATTATTCTTCCTGATAGATGAATAAAATCTCATTTTGTATATGTATGCTACATTTTCTTGATTAGTTTACCGCTTGTCATAAGGGATCTGGGCTGTTTCTGTGACTTAACTATGATGAATAGTGCTGTAGTGATCAGGTGTACAGGTGCTTTTCTTTCTTGTATCCTGCTGACTTGCAGTCTTTCAGGTAAATACCCAAGAGTAGCATCACTGATAGGATAATTTTATTTTTATTTTTATTTATTTTTTGTCATGGGCCTTGAACTCTGGGCCTGGATGCTATCTCTGAGCTCTTTAGCTCAAGGTTAGCACTCTACCACTAGAATCACAGCATCACTTCTGATTTTCTGATGGTTAATTGGAGATAAGAGTCTCATGGACTTACCTGCCCTGGCTGGCTTTGAACCCTTTGTCCCACTATTTCAGTGCTTCCCCTCCCCTCCTTCCCCCCAACAGATAAACTTACAAGACAAAAAGTACAGAAATCAAAAGCAGCCATAAAAGGTAAAATAAAACAAAAGAAAACCCAAAAACAATCAAATAAAAAACCTCTTGTTTCCATTTTTTAGCTAAACATCATTTTATATGATCCTATGCATATAACTATTGAGTGCATCCACTAATTTTAAATGTTGGAATTAAAATGGTATGCGATAGTTCCTGCCATTCCCCCATTAAGTTTTAATCTTGTATTTCTTCCTGATCCTCCCATGCTTATATACTCTTCTGATGGGCTGTGATTTCCCTACCTTTCTCATTTTTATGATGATCTGTGTGCGGGATATTTTTGAGCATTTTCTGTAGTGCTAGTTTAGGGATGGTGAATTGTTTTAGTTTTTTTTTTATGCTGAGCTGGTTTGATTTACCTTTCAGTGATAAATAAAAGCTCTACTAGGTAGAGTACTGTGGGCTGGCAACTATTTACTTTCAGTACTTGAAATACATCATTATAAGCCCTCCTTGCTTTTATGGTTTGTGTTGAAAAATCTGTTATTGTGATAGGGTTTTCTATGTAGGTGACATGTATTTACTTGCTTCTTGCTTTTAGTATTCTTCTTTTGCTTTATTTGCTTCATATTTTAACTATATTATGTCATGGGGTAGTTCTTTTCTGGTTTGACCTTTTGGATGTACCTAGATTTGCTTGACTTTTTTAAAGGTTTGGAAAGTTTCCTGCTATTACTCTGTTGAATATATTTCTAATACCCTTAGGTATCCTCTTTTCCTTTCTTCATATCTGTAAGTTGTAATTTTGGTTTTCTAATTTAGTTTTGGAAGTTTTTACAAATTTCTGTGCTTTAAAAAAACCCTTTTTTTGTATTTTCTTTTGACTTTTCTACTATTTCTGTCTTCTATATCATCTACTCTGCTAGAGAGACTGCTACTTTATTTTTCATCTTGAGATTTACTTTATTTTTAGGATTTCTGTTTTTTAAAAAATTAAGATCTTTTATCATGTCTTGCATTGACTTTCTTATTCATTTATTAATTTATATATATCTTCCTTGATCTCTTTTAGCTATTTAGCAATATTCTCTTCAGCTTATTTAGCTCTTTCTGTGCACTTGGAATTCACTTAGCTTTTTATCTTTATTCTCCTTGAATTTATTTTTTTCTTGTATTTTCTTTGTGTCACTGTAGTTCCTTGTAGATCTTTTTATTTTATTGAACATTCTTTTCAACCTTTCTTTGAACTTAGTACAGAGTGCTTTCTTTATTGTATTATGTAATTATTAATTGGGACATTTAAAAATAGAATTATATAAATTAGTACATTTATTTAAATTTTGTATAATAATTCTTGTATAGTTATTCTGGAAGTGTGGCATATTTCTTGTATTTTTGTGTTGGCTTTTACTTATTTTAGGTCTCATTGTGATTTGGGCTTTTATTTGAGTCTTACCACTGGGTTATTCACTTTATTCTCACTTGTCTGGATATTAGCTGTGTTGATGAGCTGTTTCTTGTTACTGCTCTGGAGATATATCACAGCTCTCATAAATTAAAACTAAAAACCGAGTGAAATAT
This sequence comes from Dipodomys spectabilis, assembly GCF_019054845.1. Taxonomy (NCBI): domain Eukaryota; kingdom Metazoa; phylum Chordata; class Mammalia; order Rodentia; family Heteromyidae; genus Dipodomys; species Dipodomys spectabilis. The sequence goes on from NW_024870824.1 coordinate 1,685,831, forward strand.
TTATATAAGCAATACACTGTTGATAACTTTATACAACCAGTTATGTGATAGGTACTGGTGGCTGTGTTTTTATATAGTGCCAAAGGATTTAGAACTAAGCCATTTGAGTGGGAAGGGTGAGGGAAGAGATAGAGTCAGGAAGATGGTGAGAAAGGGTGTGGCTGGACTGGGTGCAGATACCTATTATGCTCAGCATAGATATATAGTTTTGTTGTAGGGAGGAGTAGTGACTTCAGGAACTGGACGTGAGAAGAAAAGATAAAGAGTTCTGTGGTAGGGAAAAGGGTAAACAAGAACAATGATAAAAAAGAAAAACAAAAAGGAAAAAAACAAAACATTAAGCAAATAATCCAAAAAACAAACACAAATAAAACAATAAAAGTTTATCACTTAAACACAATAAAACATTTGCAAAAAAACCCAATAAAAAGTAAACAAAACAATCCAAGTTTCCGAACGGTCAGATTTCTGTCTTTGGTGAGCATATGGTTTATTGCCACACAGCCTCTCTGATCCACACTTCCAGTCTCAGATCCTGCTGTCGGATCTGGCTTCAGCTGATGATGTAATCCCTCTAGTGGGAGAAGGAGCCTTGTATCTCAAGTTGAGACCTACTCTTAGCCTCTCTCCAATTGTGTGGTTGTTTAGAGCTTCTTGGCAGTCTTCTTGATAAGATAAAGTGTGGGAAGTCTCCAACTTTGCTGTTTGAGGGAAGGAGTAACTTCCTCTACCCTTCCATTTCCTGTCTAACCCCAGGCCATGAGTGACTCATCCTCTTAGCTACCCCCATTTCAGAATGCTGTGGCTCTCTGCTACTGCTGAAATTCCCTTCTAATTTTACTTAGACCCAGTTAGGCAGTTTGGTCTGGTGCCATGGGACTGAGGTGGATTATAACAGTGTTCAGCAGTGTTTGCCACTTGGACCTGCAAAATCTTCTGTGTGAATTAGTTATCCACTGTGGCTATTGCTGTGGACATTCATCTGTTTTTCTCTCCTGTAGCTGCTGTTCCATTGTGTTGAGCAAGTGTGACATTCTTAGGCAATGGCTACTGTAGTGTTTTGTAGTGAGCCAAAGGGCTCAACTACAGGTCAGCACTGCCTTTTCCCCAAACCAAATTTGCAGTTTGCAATATAGTTTTACTGTTCCACCTATGTGTCCCCATGTGGTGATATTGCCAGGAGATAAAGGAGGAGAAAAAGGAAAAAGAAACTACAAAGAATCCAAGTCTTCCATCTCATCACCGTGGCTGACTCCTTATAAATTTTGCATCCCAGGTATTTCTCTTGCTTCATTTTTCCCCATCCCTGGATAGAATCACATTCAGAAAATGGGGATTATATTTGCCTCTCAGACTGTTTAGTGACCGAGGACTGTGTCACTGAGGAAGTTCATAGGAGAAGATTAAGGTGCAGTAGGAAAAAGTTATATATGTTCAGTTATGAATGCAAAACTTTGCTGATAAGGCTGATAATATCCTTGATAAACATAAAGAATCTAATTTTATTCACAGATTTACAGTAATGTTAACAAAGGAAAGTTCCACTTAGATATATAGCAATAGTGTATATAGTATATAGTATATATATATGTATAGTATATAGTAGACAGTAGAAATATACTATATATATATATATATATGTAATTCTATTTAAGTTATATGTAGATTAGGTTTTCAATCAACTAAATCTAGAATGAAGATGTTCTTGTTTTTAAGCTAAGTCTTTTCAATATTAAGGACATGTGCTTTTTAAAATTAAAAATATAGAAGACAAGACTGACTTACTTTGAGACAAAACACATTGTTACTTTGATTAGTTGTTTTGAACAAGACATTTGAATCTGCTCTATGTAGAACATGGAATCTCAATTATCTTGTTTTTTATAAGAGACTAGAATATATTATTTCTCAATAACTCTGGAATAATTTTATGCCTTAGTCTGAAAAATTCAGAAATTTAAAATTAAGTGGATGATCCAGCAATTTGGGGTTTTATTTTTGGAATGGAATTAAATACTTAAATAATGTACAGGTTTAGGTATACACTAAGCTGTATTTTGTTCCATTGAAATCTCATGAGTGAAGAAATTTACTAGAGTATTCCTTGCAGGTTTTATTGATGATTGTTTATTGAAAGCAGTATAAAAGAGAAGTGATGTTTAAAATGTTCACATTTAAATATCATTTTAAATATGCATTTTGTCACTTATTATAACAACTCTTGCCAGTGTATACAAACCAGAAAAATCCATAATGCATTCTATAATTTTATTCATTCATACTTGTTTGATATACTCCAGGTATTTGGAGGTCACTAACTATATTAAAATAAAAATCTCTGTCATCAGGCAAGATGCAGTGTCTCACTCCTGTAATCCTAGTAACTTGGAAGATAGAGAAGAGGGAGATTGTAGGTTGAGGGTAGCCCAGACAAAGTATTTGTGCCATTCCCATTTCAACCAATAAAAAACTTGAGCATTGTGGCACTTGCCTGACATCCCAACTATATGGGAAGTACAAATAGGAGGATTGTGTTTCATGCTGGGCTAGACATAACTGTAAGACCCTATTCAGAAAAATAGCAGAAAGCAGAAAAAGCAGAAAGGACTGATTGTAATTCAAGTGGTAAAGCTTCTTCCTGCACGAGTACAAGTTCAAGGCTCTGAAACAAACTCTGTTACCAAGAAGTTAAAAAAAGTCCATATTACCATTTAGCTCACTGGTTAGTAGAAGAAGATAGTAGCATTTAAAATTATATGTAGATTAGATTTTCAGTCAACTTACCATTGAGAACCTTGCTAAATCTAGAATAAAAAAAATACTTGTCTGCAAGCAAAGAAGGAATCCTTTGGAAATTAGTAAAATATACGGCTGGTACAGTTTTTGTCAGTTTCCTGAAAAGAAGGATAGGAGCGATCTTACTGGTAAACTGTGAAAATTATTTGATATTTGAAGGAGTAGGGGAAATGACAGGAGAAAGAACAGGCAAACAAAATGGAAGAGTATGGAAGAAGGGTAGAGCTAATTATAAACCAGAAAATAGAGATTAGAAATAGGAGTACAAGAAGCAAAAGAAACTAGTAAGATATTAAATTATATTCACTTGGCCCTTTGTCTTCATGGGTTCTGCATCTATGGATTCAACAAAACACTGCTCAAAATAGTCTGAGGATCTTTCTGATGGAGGCATAGAATTTCATTGTGTATATATATACCACATTTGGTAAATAATGCTGTGATAAATATAGTTGGGCTGGTAGCTTTAGTATGGCCTTGTTTGTGATCGTTTGGGTAAATGCCCAAAAGTAGGATTGCTGGGTCATAGGGGAGTTCTATGTGGAGTCTTTTGAGGAACTTCCATACTGCTTTCTTCCTCAGAAAGAATGACATCACCCCATTTGTTAGGAAATGGAAAGACTTGGAAAAAATTGTATTAACTGAAGCAAGCCAGGCCCAAAGAAACATAGATCCCATGGTTTCCCTTATTTGCAATAACTAGTATATGTCTGGGACAAGTAGAAAAGGTCAAAAGCTATGTACATATGACCAGATAAGATGAAGTTAAGCAAAATGAACCCCAAGATAGGGACACAAGTGTTTTTTTCCTTCTTGCTATTGTTTCTAACATATTTATAAGGTACCATGTGATTTTGTTGTTGTTGTTGTTGCTTTGTATGTTCCTCCCCCACGGTATAATCCCTATTTTCACTGTATTTGATGTTGATGTAATTTGGGGAGGGGAAGGGAAAAAACAAAATGTTTAAATAGGGATACAGGTGGACCCATTCTAACAATGAGATGCAATGAGGAGGCAACAATGCTTGATAAGAAATATACTCATTACCTTGCTCATGTAACTGTAACCCATCTGTACAGTATTTTCACAATAAAAAACTTATTAGAAATGTTCTGAAGATCATGGTTCAAAGCCAGCCATATCAGGAAAAGTCTGTACATCTCTTATCTCCAGTTTACCATCAAAAAGCCAGATTGGGTTGTGGCTCAAGTGGTAGAGTACCATCCTTCAGTAGAAAAGAAAATGAACAGCATCCAGGTCCTGAGTTAAAGCAGTTGTGGCAACATACACACACACAAAATCTGCATTTGTATTGCACTCACAGTCTTGAATTTTTGTTCTTAGTCCCTAAACTATGCAGTATAATAGTGGTTACGTAGCATTTATATTGCATTTGGTATTAAGAGGGATCTACTGATTATTTTAAATATACAGGATTATATATACACTCTGCAATTTTTTCTTTTCTTTTCTTTTCTGTTGTGGGGCTTGAACTCTGGGTATGGGCACTGTACCCCAGCTCTTCAGCTCAAGGCTAGTGCTCTACCACTTGAGCCACAGCACCACTTCCAGCTTTTTCTGCCTATGTGGTGTTGAGGAAGTTAACCCAGGGCGTCATGCATGTAAGGCAAGTGCTCTACAACCCAGCCTGCACTGTGCAGTTTTCTATAAGTTAATTAGGCATCTGCAGGGTCCTGAGACCAGCACCTCTTGGGTCTTTAGTGACATCAGTGATAAAGAAGATAGAATTATCAAGAGACCTATTAGAAGTAATAGTTTCAAGAATTGAGAGAGAACAGTCAATTTAGGGACCATATATTGGCATACTAATCCGGGGAAATAAAGATTGTTTTTTTTTTTTTTTTTTTTCTGGGGCAATCTTTCAAAAACCTTTGGACTTTGAAGAAGAATTTACTTAGTACTTAATTCTTAGATTGCAAAAGTATTTTAGCAAGTTAGTCCTTTGCTTTTCTGAGGTGCTGTAAACTTGAAGGAGGAATAGGGTGGGGAGAAGGTGAAATATGTTATACCTTGGGACAGTGGTAGAACAGAAGGGGAGAGAGTAGTAGAACAAAAGGGGACATAGTAAGGAGGTAGTAGACAAGTCAATATAGTATTTTCATTTTATTTATTTATTGTGCTGGTCCTAGGGCTTCAACTCAGGGCTTGGACGCTGTCCTGGAGCTTTTGTGCTTAAGGTTAGTAGTGTTCTATTACTTTTATCCATAGTGCAATTTCCAGCTTTTTGGTGGTTAATTGGAGTTAACTTTCCTGCCTGGGCTTGCATTGAACTGTGATCCTCAGATTTCAGCCTCCTTAGTAGTTAGAATGGCAGGCATGAGCTTGTCATGAGCCTATATTATTACTTTTAATTTGGAGAATGGTAAAAGTGTCACAATTAATTTTGAGTAATAGCCTCAACAATACAATTCATGTAAAATTTCCCCCTCTCATATCTTTTTTTTTTTTTTTTTTGGATCCGGTCCTGGGCCTGAACTCTGGGCCTGGGTGCTGTCCCTCAGCTCTTCAGCTCAAGGTTAGTGCTCTACCACTTGAGCCACAGCGCCACTTGCGGCTTTTTCTTATGTTGTGCTGAGGAATCGAACCCAGGGCCTCATGCATGCAAGGCAAGCGCTCTACCACTGAGCCACCTTCCCAGGCCCCCCCCCCCCCCTCATTTCTTTAGTGAATAGTTCTGACCTCTTGAATTTCTTTCTTGCAGCTCAGTTCTTTTGGCTAGACTTACGATCATTCCTGTGAGACTTTTGTGCACATTTTCTCAAGTATCTTCCTCATTCCTAATGTGTAATACCTCAACGTGGACCTGCTACTTTAGATAAGAAATGACCAGCAATGAATAGTAGTAAGGTAGGATTACTTTACTGTTCTTAGTAAATTATGAAAATCTCTTTTTTTGTGTGTGTCTGAAATTGTATGACAGTAGATTGTTTTGCATAGTTCCAAGTTTAGCATTTTACATTTATGTTAATTATTTTTTGCTGTCATTTATCTCAGTGAATTTTACCTTATTTGTGATACGATTATTACTTTGTCAACTAATAATCAAAGCATCCCAATGTATATTAGTTCTTCATCCTTTCTGTTCAAATTCAGATGTCAAACTTTTCTTCTTGAACATTCATTTTTTCTTCTGGTTTCTCATTTGTGTATTTCTAGAGAGATCCTGAAGTCATATGAAATTCAACTCATAGTTAAATGTCATATAAAATTTAAATATCAAAAAAGTAAAATAAATATTAAGTAGTACATATTAAAATTTATCATATGCTATTTATTTCCAGCACTAATATTATTTATAATTATATCCCTTTGGATATAATTTTAATTATATCCCTTTTGGAAAAAATAATCCTATGAGAGGTTTTTAAAAGGTTTCTGAACTTCATACTGGCATCCAACAGTTGCTCAGCTGCCCCCAAATCTTGAAGTCATTTGCAACACAGAAGGCCCATGGATTCTAGGAATGAATTTCTAAACAACCTTTTTCTCCTTTGTTCTGGCACCTTCTTTAGTTTCTCATTGTCTTACTTCATCTTGTTAAAAATCAGCTTTCAGCTGGGCACCAGTGGTTTACACCTGTAATCCTAGCTACTCTGGAGGCTGAGATCTGAGGATCATGGTTCAAAGCCAGCCTGGCCAGGAAAGTCTGTGAGACTTTTATCTCCAAAAAAGCACTAGAAAACCGGAAGTGGTGCTATGGCTCAAATAGTAGAGCACTTGCCTTGAGTGGAAGAGTGCAGGGACAGCGCCCAGGCCCAGAATTCAAGCCCCATGACCGACCAAAAATAAAATAAAATAAAATAAAAAAAATCAGCTTTCACTTTTGTTCTAGTGCATTTCTTCTGAATTGCAGCCAAGATACTCTCATTTGTAGTAAACCTAAATTTAGTAAATTCTGAAGGCTGGGAAATCCTGGCTCAAGGTGCCAGTAAGTTTGGTGTTCCTGTGGATGGAAGCAGGAAGGAAGCTCCTTTCATACTAGTATAATCTTCATCCAGCCCTGTGGAGCCCCCTGGTGTAAGCAGAAGGATTCTGACTCGTACCATATTGCCTTGGTAGTTAAGTTTCAACATTGATTTTTTTTGGTCAGTCATGGGGCTTGAACTCTGGGCCTGGGCGCTGTCCCTCAGCTCTTCAGCTCAGGGCGAGCGCTGTACCACTTGAGCCACAGTGCCACTTCCAGTTTTCTGGTAGTTAACTGGACATAGGAGTCTCACAGACTTCCCTGCTTAGGCTAGCTTTGAACAGTGATCCTCAGATCTCAGCCTTCGGAGTAGCTAGGATTGCAGGCGTGAGCCATCAACGCCCAGCTTCAGCATTGAGTTTTGAACCGTATATACAGTTAATCCAGCATGATGTTTAAAGTAGTGGTCTATCTGCAGGTTGTCCAGTTGTCCCTAACTTTCTGAGTTTTTGGATACAGAATTTAATCAGATTTCATGCAGTGCATTTGGTTCTTATGCCTTTTGTCCTCTTCTGTTCTCAGATAGTTCCTTGCTGTACTTCGCATATTCTGTGTGTGTGTGTGTGTGTGTGTATGTGTTTGTGTGTATGTGTGTGTGTGTGTGTGTGTGTGTGTGTGTGTGTGCGTGTGTATAGTACTGGAGTTTGAAGTGATGGCTTTGTGATTACTAGCAGGGTACTCTACCAATGGAGCCATACCCCCTTTTTTGCTTCAGTTATTATTTTGGTCTGGGACTGGTCTTGGACTTTGATTTTTCTACTTATATTTCCCATGCATAGCTGGGATTGTAGCTGTGCATCACCATTACCAGTTGCTATGTTGAGGTGGGAGCTCCCCATCTTTTTTCTAGGGCTGAATTCAAACCATGATTCAGTTCACCTCCCAAGTAAATGAGAGATTGCAGGTATGAGCTTTCAAATTTAATGTCTCTTGGGAATTGCAAATGTTGTTTACATATATACATATAATACATATATGTATATATAGCATATACATATATAATATAATATAATATACATATAATTGAAAGCTTGCAATTTTCTTTTCCTTTAAATTCTCTGATGTTGGCAGAGGTAGGATTGTCATTTTTATGGGTTGGTCTTTTTTTTTTCCCTCCCCCCCTCCCTCTCTTTCTCCCTTTGTGTGTTTGTGTTTTGGGCCCTGCATTTTGGCTATGCTTTCTTGCTCACAGCTGGCACTCTGCTGCTTTAGCCTTGCCTCCATTAGGGTATTTTGCCAGTCAATTGGAGTCTCACATACTTTTCTGCCTGGACTGGCTTTGGACTATAATCTTCAAGTTCTTAACCTCCTGAGTATCTAGGATTATAGGTGTAAGACAATCTTGACAGTTTTTTTTTTTCCTTTACGAAAAATCATTTCAACTTTGAAGTCATTGAGTTTTGTTTCATTTGGTGACTTTAAATATAAACAAAAGATTTATACTGTATTTGATTCATTGGTAATAACGAGTATTTGAAATTCAAATTAAAAAGAGAAGTGTACAGAGATCTCGCTTATTGCCATCTGCACTTTCTAAACCAGTGGTTAATCTATGAATACATATCCAGTTGCTATTAATATTCTAAATCAGTCTAAGTCTGTGTCTTTGAAAACACATAAGGAATAAATTGAGGTGTAGATGATATATTAGAAAGTTATTACATACACTCAAGACCTTGGCACATTTAGGCAAAATTTAAGTACTTCTCAGGCTGGGAAGGTGGCTCAGTGGTAGAGCGCTTGCCTTGCATGCCTAAGGCCCTGGGTTCGATTCCTCAGCACCACTTAAGCAAAAAGAAAAAAGCCGGAATTGGCGCTGTGGCTCAAGTGGTAGAGCCCTAGCCTTGAGCTGAAGAGCTGAGGGACAGCGCCCAGGCCCAGAGTTCAGGCCCCATGACCAGACACCCCCCCCCCCCCAAAAAAAATTAAGTACTTTCTGTCTTTGGTACTTTTATTGAGCTGTCTGTGATTGAGGATTCTCCTTTTGTCCTTATTTTTCTTTTGAGTTTTACAGATTTCTTTAAGAATAAGATAATATTTATGAGTTAATGTTCTTTTTTTGGTGATGTTGGGGCCTGGCTTCAAAGCTGTACTTTTGAAGATGGGAGAATCATATTTTGACTGAGAGGCAGGGAGGCCACTTTTTCTCTCCTTTGCCTTAACGGGGTTTAGGTTATACTTCTCATGTGCTTTCACTACCTTTTTTTTCATGGGGATTCCTTCTACCAGTTGTCATTGTGTATTAGAATTGCCTCTTCTCTAATCAACATCCCGGTTAGAACTCTGTGTGTGTGTGTGTGTGTGTGTGTGTGTGTGTGTGTGTGTGTGTGTGTGTGTGTGTGTGTGTGTGTGTGTGTGTGTGTGTGTGGTGCTGGGGATTGAACACAGGATTTTGTGTTAAAGCAGGTGCTTTAACACTGAGTTACCTGTCTAGCCTCAAAACTAGTACTTTTTCTCCTTTTCCCTCTGTTTTTATGATCTCATTTGGTACTTAGTATTTTTTAGATTTTAAGACAGTACTTATCCAGTGAATAAATACAGGCACAAAGTGTTTTATGAAGGTAGAATGCATGCAAAGATACAAAAATGCTTTGTTGAGCGTGTACAGTATGGACTTTTTTTTTGTTTTTGGTTGGTGGTCAGGCTTGTACTCAAAGCCTGGGTGTTGTACCTGAACCCTTTTGCTCAGGAGTAGCACTCTACTACTTTAAACCACAGCACCACTTCCATGTTCTTGTGATTTAATTGGACATAAAAGTGTCATGGACTCTACTGCTGAGGCAAACTACAATTCTCAGATCTCAGCCTCCCGAGTAACGAGGATTACAGAGGTGAGCCACTAGTGCCTGACAATATGGTTGTTTTTGATGTTTGATTGATGTAAGACTGAGTTGCTCAGATTAGTTGGATCAGTGTAAAGAACAATAAAAAATTCTTTCAGTGGAAATCATCTTTATTTTCTGATCTTTGAATTTTTACCAGAGGGAGGGGTTTTGGATTCTCGCTTCTTCCCCTGCTACGCTAAGAGCTTCCAAGTGAAGTGGAGAAGGAACCTGAACATGCAACAATAGGAAAAGAAAGGCAGACACCCTCTCATGTATAAGTAGAGGACCCAATGGAAAAGGTTGTTGCCTCATTCTGATAACTTTTCTCTGGATTTTACCCAATTTGAGGCTGCCAGATCAACTCTTTATGAACTGTTTAGAGAAAGGGACCTGGAGTAGAAAATTAAAAGTGAGAAACATCCAGCTTAGAAGGAGTTCTTAGAATTCTACATGTAATGGTTGCTGTAGGCTCTGTAAGGGCCCCATGCTTGTCATTAAGAAGCTAGGAAGGTCTAATTCTTAACCGCCTGGAATCAGTGAAGTATGACTATTGGTCTCCTGCTCATGTGCTGTTTGGTCCCTTGAAACTTCTTGGGACATCCTCAGAGTTAAACCATAGCTATGAAGCCATTGAAATGCTGAAGATTGAATTTTCTCACCTTTGCGCGTGTGTGGGGCTTATGGTGGATCTGAGTTTAAAGCGAACTAATCTCATTTCTTAGCATCTATGAGAACCTAGCTGAGTTTCCCTACTACTACACACCATTAACAGAGGGCTTCCCTACGTCCCTGATGAATGGATGGTGGACAGTCGTCCTTCTGCATTTTCTGGTCTTGTTTGGAGGATCTGTCATTTCCAGTTTTGGCCTCTGGGAGCCATATGTGGAGTTAAAATTATTCAGCTCAAGCCAGAAATGTTCCATGGCAGGGTCAAAAATATCTATTATGAGAACACAATGGAGAGACATCATCATATCAAGACATCATGATATAAATACTCCTTTTGTGACTTGAATGTATTTGAAGGAGAAATAATGTTTACTATTAAACATTTAACAATTAGAAATCAACTTAGTTTTCAGAGACTTAAAAATGTGATTATTCAGGTTTCCTTTTAGCATTCATTAGCCCACAACTCTCATCATTTCTATATGTTTACATACTTAAATACCTTCAATATCTTCATATTTAGACCCTGGCCTCTACTAAAAATCATAGGGGTTGCTTTTCTTACTATGACTTCCTACATACTCAAGAGACATTTTTCTATTATGAACTTAGGATTTAGCTGGATTCAGCCTTTTAAAAAACTGCATGCATCACCAAATCAAAGTATTATAGAGAAAAATCAAATATGTTCATTGTTTTTCCTCAAGGAGCTAAAGTATTTCATGCTAAACCTTTTCCATATTATTTATTAGAATTAGGCCTTTCTCCTGGCTATTAAGTTTCAGTTCTGTCCTCATCCTTTTCTTGTTATTCTTTTCTTTCTTCTTCCTTTCTTTCTTCTTTTTTGAGACATGGTTTTCCTGTACAAGCCAGGCTAGTCTTGAACTCTGGATCTTTCTGTTTCAGCTATCTGAGGGCTGGGGTTAAGGCATGTGCCACTATGCCTAAATATCTCCCCTCCTCTCCCTCTTCTTTCTTTATTCTTTATTTTGGTTGTACTTGTAGATTGAACTCAGAGCCTCATGCTTTGCTAGGCAGGCATTCTACTACTTGAACCCTAGCGTAAATGTTCTTTCTTTCCTTCCTTCCTTCCTTCCCTCTCTTCCTTTCTTTTTCCCTCCCTCCCCTCCCTGTATATTGATTGTGTAGGTAATGGGTTTAATCATTGCATTGCCATACATGCCTATATTGTATTTTCATCACATTACCCTCGTCACATTTACCCTCTCACCCACTTTTCTACCTTAGCCCCAGGAGGAGGAACTTTTGCTAAAGAGCTAAAGAACATTATTTACAAAGTTACACTTCTGCTGTCCTGGTGTGACAGGGTGGTGGCATATAGAAAAGGGACAACTTCCACTTTATAGAATTTGTTTTTGTGGAATCCCATTTCAGACACTTGAAGGTGGAGGATACAGACTTAGGAAAGCATATGTCTAATTTGAGTGGAATTTTAGAAGAATCAATGTTGGGAGTGAACTGGAGTCGTAAGGTCATGACTCAAGGTAAAGGTCAGCGGGAGTGGGGATTGGGCCTTTGGTTTTGAGAAAAGGGTAAAGTATTCTAAAAGCTAAGAATGGAGCCAGCTTTCCTGCAAGTTCTAAACAAGTTTGTCTGATCTTTGCTCCCTGAGGCTGTCACACTGCAAGGTAGGGATTGGCTGAGTGCATTTAACCTACAACTAAGGAAACCTTGTTGATTGCCTTCACTGAGCTTATTTGAAAGTACAAATCCAGATTTTGAATTTCGTTAAACTGCTCCACCTGGATAGTGTCTTTGAAAAAAGATATTTGGCTTCAGTTTGAAATATGAAGCCTTTTATAATAATCCATCATGTAAGAAGGGTAAACAGTTAAATGGCATTTCGATGCTTTTATGTTAAGTTTTACTTAAGGCTTTTCTCCGTTTTGTTGTTGTTGTTGTTTTGGGGTTTTGCAAATGTGTTCCCCATCTTACTTGTTGTTCTTGCCTTTTCTCTCACATGATATTAGTAAGAACAGTTTTTTAAGTCTCTCAGCACACTGCTTTATCTACAGTGATCCCTCACTTATTGCGGAGTTACATTCCACAGACCCCTGTGGTAGGTGAAACCTGTGAGGTAGCAGCGTTATATAGTTGTCCCTCGCTATATCATGGTTCACTTATTGCTACTTGTGAGATTTTTATCTATGGGGGGGGGGATAGGGGAGGAGGGGTCCTCTGGAACGTAGCTCCCATGATGAGTGAGGGATCAGTACATGCATATTTTATTTTTAAAAACCCGTGATAAAGTGAAGCCTCATTGAGTGAGCCACAGTATAGGGAAGGATGACTGTATTCTCACCTTGATAATAACCTTTCCAAACAGGTATTGTTATCCCTATTTTAAAGAAAACTGAGCTTATAGTAATTAAAATGGCATATTACAGCCTGACACTGGTGGCTCACACCTGTAATCTTTTTTTTTTTTTTTTGGGCCTGGGCGCTGTCCCTCAGCTCTTCACCTCAAGGCTAGCGCTCTACCACTTGAGCCACAGCACCACTTCTTTTCTTTTTGAGGAATCGAACCCAGGGCCTCATGCATGCAAGGCAAGCGCTCTACCACTGAGCCACCTTCCCATCCTCACGCCTGTAATCTTAACTACTCAGGGGGCTGACATCTGAGGATTGCAGTCTGAAGCAAGTCCAGGCAGGAAAGTTCACAAGACCCTTATCTCCAATTTAAACACCAAAAACACTGGAAGTGGAGCTGTGGCTTAAGTGGTGGAGTGTTAGCTTTGTGCACAAAAGCTCAAGGACAATGCCCAGACCCTGGATTTCAAGCTCCAGGACTGGACCAAGCCTTTTACCCTCACTCAAAACAAACAAACAAAGAAAAACCCCAAACATATTACATCACTCTTCAATGATAAAGATTTGAAACCAATATTTACTTTTCCAAATGACATACATACATACATATATATATATATATATATACACATACATACATACATATTTACTTTTCCAAATGACATACACACATTCCCGTTCCTGCAAACATTTTTGTAGATACACATACATACATACATACCCTTTTCTGTTAAATACGCCTCAGAATTTATAGAAGATGTTCCTTAATTCATTTTGAACCCTCTGTTAAGCTGTGCTTCTTCCTTTTTCTGTCTCTGTAGCACTTTACCTCATGTTTTCATACCCGGTCAAGCCTTTTTTGTGGGCCCTGGAAGTGTTGTGCATATTTGTTCAGTATCCCCACTTAGCTTATGATAAGTGTATTTGTGTGTCTGTTGAATTGTGTGCATTTACTTAGGTCAGGCTTTGTTTCCCTAGTATATTGTGAGCTTTTTGAGACAAGGCTCTGAACTCTTACTCATATTGGTGCTCTGGCACTAAGAAATACATATGGCCAATAACCATTCATATTTTCTGAGTGAATTTTGAATCAGTCAATTTTATTATTATTACCTTGCCTTACTGCCCTGTAAATTGTTTGATGGTTATAATGTAGATTTTATTTTTGCATCTCTAGTATTTTTTTTTTGTAGTTATCCCCCAAATATCTGTTGATTTATATAAATTTAAAAAATTCGGTTGACATATCTACTGTATAATATATTTAAGTGCCAACTCTTCACAGATATAATACTGAAATTAAGATCAAACGTGTTATTCATTCTTTTATAGACTTTCTAAGTTTTCATTCATTGTTTTCTCTCATTGGAAGATTGTTAACCATTAATGTTCAAGTAGGCTGGCCACTCTGTGCTATTTCACTTTCATTTAACTTTTTCTTTTTCCTTCTTATTTGGGTCAGTTGTGAGGCTTGAGCTCAGGGCCGGGGCACTGTCCTTTAGCTCTTTTTGCTCAAAGCAGGCCTCTACCACTTTGAGTCACAGATCCACTCCCCAGATTTTGGTGGTTAATTGGAGATAAGAGTATCACAGTCTTTCCTGCCCAGGTTGGTTTGAACCATGATCCTCAGATCTTAGCTTTCTGAGTAGCTAGGATTACAGGAATAAACCACCAACATCTGGCTTTAACTTTCATTTTAAATTGAGCTAGAAGTAACACTTTTAAAGGAAGCATAGGAAGAATTTCAGGTTTTTTCCATTTAGAAGCTTTATATTTATTTGTTCTTATTAGTATATATTAGTTATACAAAGGGGTTTTATTATGTCATTTCCATGCAGAAGAAATGTAAATAAAATACTGTGTCCATCAGGTAGGCAAAGCTAAGTGGTATACATTAATTGGTATTGTCTGGAGAAGTTTTTCAAGTTAAATTCTGATCTTCCTCCCTGTCTGTTTCAGTGCTTCTAAAAAAAGACCTCACTTGGTATTCATGTGAAGTCAGTTTTTTGGTTTGTAACTGTGGTTTGTACTTTCTTGCTCAGTGGCTTTGGTGGCTTTGTTCTGTTTTGCTGCTGACAGCTTAGATTTTCTTGAAATCGAGTAACTGCTACTTCTGTCAGTATTGAAGCATATAAAAGGTAGGAAACAGTTTGAGATAATTCATTTTATTCTTAAATTGTTAATGCCTTTATATTCTTTGTCACTATGCAAACATTCTCTAATGAGATTACCATAAAGTGATTTTGTTAGGTGATATTAGTCAAGGTTTCTAAATTCAAGTGCTGTCGAATTTCTTTCTAGTTTCAGACACTCTGTTGGGGGAAGAATGAAGCATTCCAGTTTATATTACATGAAAATTATTTTATTTTTAATCTTTGACATAATTGTTTTTACACTATCTCAGAAAAAATTCTGTAAATGAATTTCCAAGCATGTAGTTTTTAAACATTGTATTCATCCATTTTTACAAATTAGTCTTCATTGGTATTCTTGAATTTGTTATCAATGTTAGAATAAAGGAAGCAAGTAAGCATTTTTTTAAAAATAAAATCTGTGTGTTGAAATAAATCACCTTCACTTGAAAGAAAGGATTCAGTACAAGCCTCCAGCCTGGCATTTCTAGTTCCTTCAAGATGGAGTCTCTCACTTTTCTGACCAAGATGACTTCTAACTGTAGTCTTCCAGGTCATAGTTTCTTGAGTAACTAGGATATAGGCGTGAGCCACCAGTACCTGACCTCTGAATAGTTTTTACTTTTCTTCTTAACCATGTTTGATTTTTTTTTTTTTCCTATCCTGGGCCTAGAATTCAGGGCCTGGGAGCTGTGTGTGAGCTTCTTTTACTCAGGTAGTGCTCTATCACTTGAGCCATAGCTCTGATTTAAGTTAAAAAAATATATATATACATATATGTTTTAAGCCCATATATATATATATGTATATATAATGGATTTTCTTGTTCGGACTGGCTTTGAATTTGAATTGTGATTCCCAGATCTCAACCTTCTGAATAGCTAGTGTTACAGTCGTGAGCAACCAGCACCTGGATCATGTTTGATTCTTTAGTCATTTGTTCTAATGGTGGTTTCTGCTCTGCTCTGATGTGGGTCTATTCATCTCTCTGTCTCTCCAGGTTTTGGGACAGTAGTTTAATGTATGAATTCATTTCTTTTACAAGTTTTCAGTCACTTGGTTTTTTACTTGGTAAGATGAACTGTTGACTCTCAAGTTGTTTTCATGTCCTCCAAAAGTTATAAGTTTTAATATCTATGTGTTCGTTCTGTTCATATGGCTTCTATAGAGCTAAAGACTTTTTGATAAAGATCAGTCTTTCCATGTTTTAGATTACTTTGATGCTTATTGCCCTGCTTTCTTTACATTTTCTAACACATCTAAAGTGTGTTTTATGCTTAAATGTGGTCCTTATGAATAATTTTTAAAAATAAAATATTAGGTAAAGTTTTTTTTTTTTTTTAAAAAGATGTCCACTTACTCAGGTACTATTTCACTATTTGTTGAAAATGCTAATTCCTGCTCCTTTGAATTGCTTTTAGACTGTCAAGTCTGTAGAGCATATTGTGTATTCTGTATTGTGTATTCTGTTCCATTGCTCTATTGTCCATCCTCAGCCAA
Source organism: Dipodomys spectabilis (assembly GCF_019054845.1). Lineage (NCBI taxonomy): Eukaryota > Metazoa > Chordata > Mammalia > Rodentia > Heteromyidae > Dipodomys > Dipodomys spectabilis. The sequence continues at coordinate 1,702,070 of NW_024870824.1, forward strand.
TAATATACTGTCTTAGTTTTGTAGCTGTTCAGTATCTTACTCAGCTAGGTAAACACACACTTCTTCAAACATTGATTCAATCCCTTTATTTTTCCTGTTTGGGCCTCTGATAAAAGACAAGTTGCATGTTTGATTATTGACTCATAGGTTCTCTAAGGCTTTGTTAGTTTTCCCCCCATTTTCTCTGTGTTCATTGGATATGTTGTGAATTCTGTTGTGCTACCCTTAAGCTCATTGGTACTCTTCTCTCTACTATGCAGCACATCTATGAAGTTTTAAAATTTCTGTTACTGACAAGTTCAACAAGAAATGTACTCACTATCTTACTTATGTAACTGTAACCCCTAGTTATATCACTTTGACAATAAAATTTAAAAAAAATTCGACTACTGCATTTCTTTTTTTTCTTTTTTTTTTTTTGGGGTCCGGTCGTGGGGCCTGAACTCTGGGCCTGGGCGCTGTCCCTCAGCTCTTCAGCTCAAGGCTAGCGCTCTACCACTTGAGCCACAGCGCTACTTCCGGCTTTTTTCTTTTTGCTTATGTGGTGCTGAGGAATCAAACCCAGGGCCTCGGGCATGCAAGGCAAGCGCTCTACCACTGAGCCACCTTCCCAGCCCTGCATTTCTTTAGTTCTGTAATTTCCACCTGATTATTTTGACAACTTATTCCTTTATTCATTTATTTTAGGAAATTTGATAATTATCATTGCTGTTGTTTTGGGCAGTACTGGGATTTGAACTCAGTGCCTTGTGCTTGCTCAGCAGGTATTTCTGCTACTGAGCTACACCACCAATCTTTTATTAAAATTATTATTTTCAGGTAGAATCTTGCTTTCTGCCTACTCACTCACCTGAGCTACTGTTTGCCTGCTTTTGGCTTCCCTTTGTTAGGAGGATCACAGGTGAGTGCTACCATATCCTGCTTTGCACTGTGGTGGTTCAGTCTCACAGATTTTTCTGCTCAGGTTAACCTAGAACCATGATTGTCTTGTCTTAGCCTCCCAGATGTACTTAATAAGAAATTTTTGCCATGGCTGCTTCAAATTTTTCTGATTTTGGTGTGTGTGTGTGTGTGTGTGTGTGTGTGTGTGTGTGTGTGTGTGTGTGTGTGTGTGTGTGTGTGTGTGTGTGTGTGTGTGTGTGTGTATTTCTCTTCAGGTATTGGTGCTGGGAGATACTGAGGGGCTGCTTTTGATACTGACTTTGTCCATTTTTTCTGATTTTGGGGTGTGTGTGTGTGTGTGTGTGTGTGTGTGTGTGTGTGTGTGTGTGTGTGTGTGTGTGTGTGTGTGTGTGTGTGTATTTCTCTTCAGGTATTGGTGCTGGGAGATACTGAGGGGCTGCTTTTGATACTGACTTTGTCCAAAATTCTCAGACTTTGCACCTTAAGCAGTTGACTCAATTGTGGATTTTTTTAGCCTTAGTATTTTACTCTAAATGCTTATTTACAATTCAATAGGTTTTTAAAAAAAATGTTCTATTTTCTTTTTCTTTTATTTTTGATGTTAATGATACCATTTTTTCTTACTAAAGCCTTGAAAATTTCATTAAATCATGTGTCTTTTGTTTACATTTAATAGATCAAGATTCTTCAACCTTAATTCATACTGACTTTGTCAATTCTAGACCCTTTGTTAAGCTTTATTGCTGTTACACCTTCTAAGCTTGTTTTTGTAGGTCTCCTTTTATCCTTTTCTTTCTCTCTTTAAGCCATATTATATCCAGATGCCGGATCAAAATTTATTCCCCCTGTCTCTGTCTCTCTGTCTCTCTCTTTTTATGTCTGTGTGTGTGTCTCTCTCTCACACACACATCTCTACCTACACAGACAGAAAAGTATACAAATTACATGTGCTCAGCTTCATAAATTTCAAAACTGTATTTCCAAATAAATCATTTTAAAGGATCATGTTCATAACATTGATATTCTGCCCTAAAAGGCAGTTGACCCAAAGAGTTGGAGCTTTATTGGTTTCCTCAGTGGAAAAATAACAATAGATAAATCAATACACTATCTTCAATTGTCTGCCACATACATCCTGATTTTGAACTTCTTCCCTATCTCCCTCCCTCCTTCTCTCCTTTTCCTACACCATGTATAGAATTTTGTAGTTGTATAATGGTACTATACTTCCTTAAATGTTTCCTGTTTGACTTTTTAATAATCTAAAAATGATAATCATCATTTCTGTTTCTTGTCTTATTATTTCCTGGAATCTTTCTGGGTAGTTTCATCCTGTGCTATTTTTTTTTCTGTCTTTAAAAATTCTTTATTTCTTGGGTGATTGATGTAAATATATTGACTCAGAACAACATTCAGATAAGTAGAAGAATATACAAGTCACACATGGTAGAACATGACCTTGAACTTATGATGGATCCCTCAGCACTTGAAGGGGTGAGGGATCCATCATGAGTTCAAGGCCAGCCTGGTCTACATAGTGAGACTCTGTCTCAAAATAATTCACACATGTTTATATAAATCTATGTGTATATGTGTATGTGCACAAACCCAAGCTACTCTATGTTCTAGAACTAGTACCTTACATACTTAAAAGTACAATGAATACTATTCTTCCTCCCTTTCTCTTTTATACAAAGTTAGCTTAGTAAGTTGTGTCTTATCTTTTTCAACTAGTCTCTGTGTGTGTGTGTGTGTGTGTGTGTGTGTGTGTGTGTGTGTGTGCGTGTGCGTGCACGTGCACGTGTGAATGTGCATGTTAGCAGCAGGGCTTGAACTCAGGGCCTTTCATTCTTTCTTGCTTATGACTGGTACTCTACCACTCGATCCATGCCTCTAGCAGAGTTTTTTTGCTGGTTAATTGAAGACAGAGTCTCAGGGCTTTTTCTGCCAATCTGGCTTCAAACTGAAACTCTCAGATTTCAGGTTCCATATTACCTAGAATACAGGTGTGATCTATTAGCACCTGGATCAATGATCAGTTCTTAATGTTGGTTTTAGATTAGTTGTGAGTTCTTCACAATCCTTTTGAAGTTTCAGATAGGAGAAAAAAAATTGTCACCAAGATGCATTTAGAAGTGGATGTAATATTTATACCAGGTTATAGAATAAAATGAGCTACAATCTCAGATAGTTTTTTTTTTAAATAAAAAGTACAACATTTTACCTTTTTTTCCTTTCAAAAATGTTTCTTATCCTCTTTTGGAAATATGGGATAAGATACAATGTGTCTCTACCAAGATTTAGTTTAACTGAATATAAATAACAGAATAATGTTCACTATAAATAAATATGCTCCCCAAATACATGCTATGTTAAAATGAGTAAAACAATTTTTGTGGCATTGGGTATTAAAATTCCTGCATGGTAGGCAAGTTGTCTGCCACTGAGTTAAACTGGTTCTTAAGTGCTTTTTAAGAATGGCTGCATACAAAATGAAATTCTGGAACTATCCTATTTGATATTCAAGTGAATATGCATTTTCCTTTGTATTGACGGTGTAAGGTCCATTTAGTGCCTTGATTGCTACTTGACAACTTGAATGATTTATTTTTCTTTTCCAGTCCTGGGGCTTGACCTCAGGGCCTGGGCACTGTCCCTGCCTGAGCTTCTTTTGCTCAAGTCTAGCAGGCTTTTTCTGTTTATGTGGTACTGAGGAATCGAACCCAGGGTTTCATTCATGTAGGCAAGCACTCTACCACTAAGCCACATTCCCAGCCCCAAAATTCTTTTTAACAGTTTAATTTTCTCCTGATCACCTGATAGTTCATAAAACTGAGGGAGGTTATAGTTTATTTGCTACTTGGAAACGCTTTTTTTTTCCCCACCATAGTTTGAGATGGGATCACTGAAGTTAGAGAGAAAAATCTTCTTGTTTATCTGAATCTCCTTTTATAGCTTAAAGGATAAGCATTCAATTGACAACAAATTGACTCCTGTTCAGGCTTCTCTAGAACTTGAAATGGAATAGAAGGTGTGTTTCTGTATTTCTTCTAGCTGGCTCTGAAAGATTCATTGCTTGAAGTTTTAGGAAACCGGAGGAAAAAAATAAATTCTAACATAGTTTTCAGGATTTATAGTAAACAAGGAGGATAGGTTGGGGAAGTTTATGATAACTGGCCTGTAGATGATAATAAGTTATGCTGTAGTCATTTTTTTAAACAACTTTTTTTGAGTTATAGTTCAATGTCTGAGCTCTATTTTCTGTTGCCAGTAATATAGTACCACAGAGTTCGTTTATAAAGAAAAGAAGTTTATTTTGGCTTAGTGTTCTGGAGATTCAAGGTCAAGGATCTACAGCTAGTGATGGAAATCTGTTTGTCTCAAGACCATTCATTGAGGTAAAAGTATTTTTACATAAATGCAGAGGTTTAGTGGGATGCTTTATCTAGTCCATTAATTTCTATAACTGTCCATATGCCCATATTAAGCCTCGATTACAATAGCTTTTTAATGAGCTTTGAAATAAAAAAAGTATGAATCCCAAAATTTTTCTTTGAAGGCTTTTTCATAGCTATCCTGGCTCTCTTGGCTTATCTTATGTATTTCAGTATTGGCTTGCCAATTTATGCAAAAGTTATCTAAGATACTAATATGGAACACATTGATTCTGTTCATCAATTTGGGGATTCTCACTTTCTTAACAATATTAACTGAACATAAATCAATTTATATAGGCCGTGTAATGTTTCTTTCAACATTGTGTTGTAGTGTGAAGAGAACAAGTTTAAATTAATTTAAAAGTTATTAAACTTATCTTAAATTTTGTTCCTAAATGTATTATGGCTTTTTGATGTTGTAAATGGAATTGCTTCTGAATTTTATTTTTGGATTGATTGTTGCAGGCATACAGAAATAAAATTGATTTTCTTTTACATTGCTCTGATTACCTGAAGAAAAAAAACATAAGGAAGGCAGGATTTATTTTGATTCAGAGGCTTCTCAGTTCATAGTGACTTGGTTCTATGTTTTGGTACCTGCAATGAGGCAGAAAACCATGATGCCGAGGGAATGTGGCAGAAGCTGTTTGCTTTTGCCGCAGAAAGATGGCCAAGAAGGAAGAGCCAGGAGAAGCTGGGAATGAGGTATAGCCTTCTAGGGCACACTGTCTCCCGCCCACCCCCGTGGTGATGCACTTCTTCCAGTGAGGCCCACTTCCTAATGTTTCCACCACCTCCCAGAACAGCTCCAGCTGAGGACCAAGTGTTCAATCCATGAGCCTATGAGGTTATTTCATATCCAAACCATAAAACTTTGTAATCCTATGAAACTAACTTACTTGTCTTAATAATTCTTTATTCAATCCCTTATTTCTTTATAAAATGATATCAACTGGAAATAAAAATAATTTTATGTCTTCCTTTCTACTCAGAATGTCTTTTATTTTTATGTCATTGTAATGTCTGCTGTCTCCAATATACTGTTGAATAGAAGTCCACAACAGAGTAGATATCCTCATCTCTTTCCTGGTCTTTGGGAGAAAGAATTCATTAGAGTAGGTTTCTTTTTTAAACCTTGAGGAGAATGGATTATAATTTTGCTTCGAAGACTCACTTCCTTTTCATTTAAGGTTTTTTTCTTCTTCTTGTGTTTGTACACACAGATATGTGCTGATTAGAGAGAAGTCTCCCTCGTGCGGTCTGGAGGTTAAGCAGTGCCTTACAAAAATGGGGTTTGGGAGTGATCTGAAGAATTCACATGAAGCTGTGTTAAAATTGCAAGACTGGGAATTACGGTTACTGGAAACAGTGAAGAAATTTATGTCTTTGAGAATAAAAAGCGATAAAGAATATGCATCGACTCTACAGAACCTCTGTAATCAAGTTGATAAGGAAAGTACTGTCCAAATGAATTATGTCAGCAATGTATCCAAGGTAAGGAGAATAATTTCATCCTTTGTTAGGTATAGGATCGTAATTGTCTTTAAAACAAATAGATCATGAGATTGAATGAGCATACCCAAGGTAGTTTGTAGTGTTCTAAATGTTCTCTGAGTATTATTTTTTAGCTACATTTATAAATTCTTATGTGGATAGCATTCTTTCGTTGCAGAATGCATTTTAATTTGCCTTTGATTTCTTTTTTGATCCCCATGTTCTTTCCGTATTTTTATTTTTATTTGCCAGTCCTGGGGCTTGAACTCAGAGCCTGGGCACCATCCCTGAGCTTCTTTTGCTCAAGGCTAACACTCTAGAGGCACAGAGACACTTCTGGCCTTTTCTGTTTATGTGGTACTGAGAAACCAAACCCAGGGTGTCATGTGTGGTAGGCAAGCAGTCTACCTACCACTAAGCCACATCCTCATATTTCACTGCCGCCCCCCCCCCCCCCCCCAAATATCTTTTCATTGTTGGCATTGAGTTTAGTTCAATTTTTCTTCATGGGCCAATTTTCTATAATCTATATAACTTAAATTTATACATGTGATTTTCCTTGGTAAAAGTTTCATATGCACTTACTTGATAAGAATGGTAATTTTGTACTGTGATTGGAATACTTCATACCTAGACAGTAGATTGAAATGGTTGATAATGATGTTGAAGTGTCTTGCCTTTCTGCCTTCCTTCCTCCCTCCCTCCCTTCCCCCCTCCCTCCCCCCTCCCTCCCTCCCTCCCTCCCTTCCTCCCTCCTTTCCTTCCTTCTTTCCTTCCTTCCTTGCTCTCTTAATTGGTTTTCTTGCTTATACCTAGTGCTCTCTCTCTTGAAACACACTTCCAGTTCCATCTTTTTGCTGGCTAATTAGAGATAAGCATCTCACAGATGTGTATGTTTGGGCTGGGTTTGGACTTCTGTCATCAGATCTGAGCCTCCTGAGCTAGTATTACAGGAGTGAGCCATCAGTGGCCAGTTTTAAAGTGTTTTACTTCTGTGTTAGTTGGGATTTCCAGAGAAACAGAAATAATAAGAACTGTATTTATAGTAGTTTATATAACTGGTTTATTATGGAGATCAAAAAGGTCCAAAAGCTAGATAAGCAAAGAAGCTGGAGATACAGTTCAGTGTAAGCTTAATTGGTTTTGCTTATATTTTGAATGTCTGTAATCAGATACATAAATATTTAGAATCATATCTTTTTGAAAAATTAATTTATTACTAGGGGAAAATGTTTATAATTTTTCATTTCCTTGCAAATTGGCTGCTTTAACATTATGAAATTACTTTGTCTTTAGCAATATTCTTGGCTGTAAAATTTACTCTGATATTAATATAAGCACTTTGATTACTATGGCTTTGTACTAGGGTTTGAAATTTGGTATTGATATTCCTCCAGCACTATTCTTTTTTTGTGCTTTTTTTTATTGTGAAAATACTTTAAAGGGGGATTATAGTTACACGAGCAAGGTAATGAGTACATTTCCTATTGAGCATTGTTCCTACTTCCTGTGTTTTCCCTACCCTCCCTACCCTCCCACTTCCACAACTACCCCCACCATCCCTCCCCACCCTCCAGTGGAGTTGTAAGGTTCATTTTCTTATTGTTTTTTTTTTTTTTGCCATTCGTGGGGCTTGAACTCTAGGCCTGGGTGCTCTCCCTGTGCTCTTCAGCTCAAGGGCTCTACCACTTGAGCCACAGCACCACTTCTGGCTTTTTGTTTATGTGGTAGTGAGGAATCGAACCCAGGGTCTCATGCATGGGAGGCAAGCACTTTACCACTGAGACACCTTCCCAGCCCAAGTTCATTTTCAACATAGTATCTTGTATATCTCATTGTTACAATGGGGCAACCTGTATCCTTGTTTAAGCATTTGTTTTTTCCCTTCCCCTCCTCAAATTAGAGAAATATATATACAATATGCAGGGCACCGAACATCAAATACAATGAAAACAGGGGTTATACCATGGGGGAGGAACGTACAAAGAAACAAATAATCACATGGTACATTATAAATACGTTAGAAACAATAGCAAGAAAGAAAAAAGATATTTGTGTCCCTATCTTGGGATTCATTTTGCTTAACTTAATCTTATATGGTCATATGTACATAGCTTTTAACCTTTTCTGCTTGTCCTAGACATGTACTGGTTATTGCAAATAAGGGAAACCATGGGACCTATATTTCTTTGGGCCTGGTCTACTTCACTTAATATAAATTTTCCCAAGTCTTTCCATTTCCTAACAAATGGGGCAATGTCATTCTTCCTGATGGAGGCATAGAATTCCATTGTGTATATATACCACATTTTCTTGGTCCATTCATTTACTGAGGGGCATCTGGGTTGGTTCCATATCTTAGCTATGGTAAGTAATGCTGCAATAAACATAGTTGTGTTGGTAGCTTTAGTGTGGTCTTGTTTGTGAACATTTGGGTAAATGCCCAAAAGTGGGATTGCTGGGTCATAGGGGAGCTCTATGTGGAGTCTTTTGAGGAACCTCCACACTACTTCCAAAGTGGTTGAACAAGTTTACATTCCCACCAACAATGCAGTAAGGTTCCCTTCTGTCCACATCCCCTCCAGCATCTGTTGTCATTAGAGTTCTTGATTCTAGCCATTCTAACTGGGGTGAGGTGGTATCTCAATGTTGTTTTGATTTGCATTTCTTTATGGCTAGAGAGGTTGAGCATTTCTTCATGTGTCGATTGTCCATCCTTCTTTCCTCTTCAGAGAAGTTTCTCTTTAAGTCTTTAGCCCACTTATTTATTGGGCAGTTGTTTCTTTGAGGATTTGTTGTTGAGGGATTTAATTTTTTGAGTTCCAGGTAAATTTTAGATATGAGACCCTTGTCTGTTGTCAGGCTAGTGAAGATCTTCTCCCAATCCGTGGGCTTTCTATTGATCTTGCTAGCTATGTCCTTTGTCATGCAGAAGCTCAGCAGCTTCATGCAATCCCATTTGTTCAACCTTTCTTTGATTTGTTGTGTTTCTGGGTCTCTATTAAGAAAATTTCAACCTGTGCCAAGGAGACCTAGGGTTTATTCTATTCCTTACTGTAATGTTTTCAGGGTGTCTGCTTTGACTCTGAGGTCTTTGATCTATTTGGAGTTGATTCTGGTGCAGGGTGATATATATGGATCTAGCTTTAGTTTTCTACAGGTGAATAACCAATTTTGCCAGCACCATTTACTGAAGAGGCTTTCTTCCATTCTATTTTTTTAGCTCCCTTATCGAAGATTAGGTGGCTATAGATCTGTAGGGTCATTTCTGGGTTTTCAGTTCTATTCCATTGGTCCTGAGGTCTGTTCTTGTGCCAGTACCAAGCTGTTTTGATTACTATGGCTTTGTAGTAGAGTTTGAAATTTGGTATTGATATTCCTCCAGCACTGTTCTTTCTGTTAAGATCATTTTTGCCATTTGGGGTCTTTTATTGTTCCATATGAATTTTTGTATTGGTTCTTCTATTTCATTGAAGAATGAGGTTGGGATATTGATAGGTATTACATTGAATTTGTAGATAGCCTTTCCATTTTCACGATGTTGATCCTTCCAGTCCAGGAACATGGGAAGTTTTTCTACTCCCTAAGTTCTGCTTTGATTTCCTTTTTTAGGTTTTAAAAGTTTTCTTTGTAGAGATCCTTCACTTCTTTAGTTAATTCCTAGGTATTTTATTTTTTGTGGAGATATTACATAAGGAGTTGCTTTCCTGGTTTCAGTCTTTCTCTTCTCGTTATTGGCATATAGAAAAGCCATTGATTTTTGAGGGTTAATTTTATACCCTCCTACTTTGCCAAAATTTGAATCAACTCAAATAGTTTGGGAGTGGAGTGCGTGGATTCTTTCAATACAAGGTCTTGTCATCTGCAAAGAGCTAGAGTTTTACTTCATCCTTTCCTATTTGGATCCCCTTTATGCTTGCATCTTGTCTTATTGCTGTAGCTAGGCATTCTAATACTAAATTGAAGAGTAGTAGAGAGAGTGGACATCCTTGTCTCATTCCTGCGTTTAGAGGAAATGACTCTAGTTTTTCACCATTAAATATAATGCTGGCTGTAGGTTTTTCATATACAGACTTTATTATATTGAGGAATGTTCCATGGATTCCTAATTTTTCCAGAGCCTTCATTATAAAGAGGTGTTGGATCTTGTCAAATGCTTTTTCTGTATTTACTGAGATGTGGTTCTTATCCTTGCTCTTGTTGATGTGATGAATTATATTAATTAATTTGGGTATATTGAACAGCTTTGCATCTCTGAAATGAATTCTGTTTATGTAGTGTATGATTTTTTTTGATGAGTTGTTGAAGTTGATTGGCTAAAATTTTGTTTTTTTTTTTTATTGTGAAAATACTGTACAGATGGGTTACAATTACATGGGCAAGATAATGAGTACATTACTTATCAAGCATTGTAGCCTCCTCCTTTGTTTCCCCTTTCCATCCCTTCCCATCCGCCCTCCCACCCCCCCACCCAATCCTCCTCGCCCCTCCCCACCAAAGTTGTAAAGTTCGTTTTCGATGTTCGTTTTCGATGTTCGTTTGTCACTTCTGGGTCAGTTTTCATTCTTTTTCTTTTGAGTTTCATTCTCTCCATCTGTGCTTCTAGGAAGTTCAGATTTGCTGCCAGACATCATGTATTTTACTTTTGATGGTGCTAGATATTTTTGTGTTGCTGTAAATATTCTTGAACTTTGCTTTGGGTGAGGTCAAGTTACTTGTATTCAGTTTCATCCTCTTGGCTCTTGCTGAATTAGATAGGTAAACTTATCTCCTCTACCACGGCAAGAACATTCTTAGAACGTAGAATGATTCCTTTTATATTACAAAAATTTCAGCTCTGGTTCTTGGGTTCTGTTACAAATAAGTTCTAGATAACATATTTGATTGATTGTTTGCTAGATGGTGAGTGCTTTCCTCACACTTTGAGCTTTGATCAGTTCTTACTAAATAATTGAGGAGAATCTTTGTAGTTGTAAGTTTTTTCTTTGTAAAGATTTTTCCTCTCCATTTTTACCTTTGTCTAGAAGAGCAATGAGTCCTACTAGTACTGTGATGACTTTGCTACGTATATTAGTCTTACAAGACTCAGTCTTACAAGATTCTGCTTGACAAGAAATGTACTCATTACTTTAGTCATGTAACTGTAACCTCTCTGTACAGCAAAAAGTGAAATTAAGTAGCCAGAAAAAAAAAAAAGATTCGGCTTGACTTCCCACTCAATAAAATGGAATAATCTCAAGGTTTAGATCATCTATTTATAGTCTAGCAGGGATCATAGCCTTTAATTTACTGATGTCTAGTGTCTGGAATACCATAATTTAATATAGTTTTGTCCACTCATTAGTTGTTTTAGACACAAAGATATATCAATCACTGCTTCTACATTTGTGACTACAAGTAGAAATCTTTCGACTAGCAATTTTCATCTTTATTTAAAAAAATTAAAACATTATAAAGTTCCATTAATAAAATAAATAACTCTCATGTCTTTCACTTAATTTATCAATTAACATTTTATCTTTTTTGGTCTATATTTCCTTTTCCTTCTCAGTATAAATTTATATTTTTTCCTGAACCATTTATGAATTAGTTGAAGATATCATGTCCTTCTCTTCTAATTACCTATGAATATATTTCCCAGGAATTCCTCTATGATACAATAAAATTATAATAATTTAGCACCATCATACATAATTGTTAAAAGTATATTTCACATCCAACTTTTGTCCTGTCCCAGTAATGCCCTTTCCTGGCAAATTTGTTTTCCATCTTGATTTAATATCCATCCTTTTAGTTGTTGTATCTCTTCAGTTTTGTTTAATCTTGAGCATGAATATGAGTAGCACACTCTGTATTTGGTTCTATTTAGTTTGACATTAAGTTTCTTGGGAGTATATACATACTGGGAATGCTTTTTTTTTGGTATGGTTTTCTTTCTTTTTTTTTTTTTTTTTGCACTTCTTTTGGAAGAAATATAAGCTGATGTAGACCATGTTTGCTCTCAAGTACTGGACTTTGTTTCACTATCATTTTTTTGAATACTTTTCTACTTGGCACAATAAAACTTACCTTGAATATTCCTTTCTGTAGTCCTGGAATGAACTCCTTTCCTTAGAAGTCCTAGTGCCTTTTGGTGGAGTGTACTTTGAGTACTTAACCAATTTACTATATAGAGAACTGTATATTTCACAGTATTTTGCAGTGTTGCAAAAATGCCATTGTACAGATGTAGCTTTGTATTATTATGTGTATCTTCAGGGTAAATTTCTGAAATGGGATTTTTTTGGTCAAATATGAATGTATGTGTAGTTTTTCTGTTTATTGCCAACATAAATGTAAATTTACCTATACATCTTTACCATTTTCATATCCAGAACTATGTAAGAATGCTAGCTTCCATTGAGTGAATCTGGTCATCAATGTGTATTGTCAGGCTTTTGATTTAATGTGATTTAACTTGCTGGGTGCCAGTGGCTCACACCTGTAACCCTCGTTACTCAGGAGGTTGAGATCTGAGGATTACAGTTTGAACCCAGTTTGGGCTGTAAAACTTATATTCCAATTAACCACCAAAAAGCTATAAGTGGAGCTGTAGCTCAAGTGTTAGAGTGCTAGCCTTGAGTGAAAAAGCTCAGGGATAGTGCCCAGGCTCTGAGTTCAATCCCTAGGATCAGTATTAAAAAAAGATTTAATTTTTTTATTGTGAAAATACTGTACAGAGGGGTTACAATTACATGGGCAAGATAATGAATACATTTCTTATCAAGCATTGTAGCCTCCTCCTTTGTTTCCCCTTCCCATCCCTTCCTATCTCCACCGCCCCACCCAATCCTCCCCCCCACCCCAAAGTTGTAAAGTTCATTTTTTGACATAACGATTTGTACATCTCATTGTTGCAATGGGTCCACCTGTATCCCTATTTAAATGACTTGTTTTTTTCCCTTCCCCTCCCCAAATTATACCAACATCAAATACAGTGAAAGCAGGGGTTATATCGTGGGGGAGGGACATACAAAGCAACAAAGAAATCATCTTATAAATATGTTAGAAACAATCGCATGAAAGAAAAAACATTTGAGTCCTTATCTTGGGGTTCATTTCACCTAACATCAACTTACCTGACTTTTTCTGCTTGTCTCAGACATATACTAGTTATTGCAAATAAGGGAAACTGTGGGGCCTGTGTTTCTTTGGGCCTGGCTTACTTCACTTAATATAATTTTTTCCAAGACTTTCCATTTCCTAACAAATAAGATTTAATTTTTTTCTAAAACTGAATATAATAAATACCCTTTCATATGTTTAGTAGTTATTTTATTTCAAAAATTGTTTTTTCTGTGCTTAATATAATTTTTATTTTGTTTTCCTGTTTATTTAAATTTTTGAATACTTCTATTGTAGGATGATATATGAAGTCCTTTCATACACATTTATTTGAAAGTAGACACTGACTTACCTTGTATTGCAAAGTGCATTGAAATAGTAGCAATCCTGTTAGAATACCTGAGAATGAAATAATGAAAAAAATTTTTTTTGGTGTACTAGATTTTCCTTTTGTGCCTGTACTGGGGCTTGAATTTGGGGTCTAGGCATTGTCTCCCTATGTTCCTTTGCGCATGGCTAGTACTCTACCAATTGAGTCACAGCTCTATTTCTGGCTTTTTGTGGTTATTTGGAGATAAGAGTCTCATGGACATTTCCTGCTTGGGCTGGCTTTGGACAATAATCCTCAGATCTCAGCCTCCTGACTAGCTAGGATTATGTGCATGAGCCACTGGGACTTGGTTGAGATTATTTGGTAGTCACACAGTACAAATCCACTGTAACTATGAACCTAGTTCACTTATATTATTTAGCAAAGTAATTTCCAGGCTGTAAAGTTAGTTCAGGTATAACAGTTGATTTGAAAACAAGAATTCGTTCCAAATACAGTTGCCACTTTATGGAACAATTTGAGGTTATTATTAATTATGTATGAGACTGGGGGAAGTTCTGAAGAGTAGGTTAGCAATACTAGCTAACCATGTTGCTTAGGCATCCATGCTTTAGTTGCTCATTGGCTGCCTCTGCTCCTTTGCTATAAGCCACACCCATTCACATTGGTATTGAAATATTCTTAATTTCAAATTCTACTGCCTTATATTAACTCAAAAATTAGAGTTCTAAAACCTACATTCATAGGCAAACTTCAGATCTTTTCAAGGTAAGATGTCATGCTTCCTAAAGCATTTCATAACCATTCTATAGTATTTCTTAACCATTAAATATGTTTGAAATTATACAAAGAATTTTTGAGTTCTTGTCTTTTTTTTAAAATGTATCTCTTATTGATTTTTTGAGTATTATGTCTCTAATCCTATTTGTCCATAAGCTAAGGGTCATTGTATAATTGGACAAACCAGTGATTATTAGGAACAAAAATATTTTGTTACAACAGAATTTGTACATTGCAGTTATTACGGGAGCTTTAAAGTACTCATGCCTGCACGTTGTTAAATGCCTACAAAGTCGGAATCTCTGGTTATAGAGCGCAAGAATTGGCATTTTTAAATGGCTCCTATTTACTTCTCATTGTAACCAGAGTTGTGACCCATTGGAATAGGGAAACCAGGAATCTACAGAAAATGCAATATAAGGGGCTCTTATGAATGTGGATTATCTAAAGTTTCCTTTGCCTTTGCAACTGAGTCTTTGAAAACCTTCTTCTTAGGGAAATTTAATGACTTGTTTTGTGGGTTTCTGTATCCCCTAAGGATTTAGAGATCCAACATTTTTCTTATGTAATAAACTTAGAATAAAAACTTTTGCTTCAGAGAACCATTTATTTTGAGTTGTTGTTCAGTGCAGAAAGTATGCATTCTTTATAGAATTTTAACGTTGCATTTGAAATAAATTCAAGCAAAGACAAAGAAAACAAATAGTTGGAGGATGTAGTCTGTAGCAAAAAGCTATTTATGACAACTATTACTTAGGTATTTTTCAAGCTTGAGTCATCTTGTTGACTATTTTCAATGTTTTACTGTAATTACAGCTCTACTAGTAGTTTGTTCTTTTACTCTGTGTCCCAGGGTATAATGAACTCAGAATACTCTACTACCTGTTTATGGAATACTGATTTATCTCACCACATGTCTGTTATTTCAGAGGTAGAAGGCAAGAAAATATTGTATATTTTCCTTCATATGTGCTTTTTCATTTTTAAAAACTGAGTAGAATTTACTTTCTTTGTATCATGTATTCATTCCCACATAATTTATATTATTGACCTTTATTGTTTTCCTAAACATAAAATAGATATTTTAAAGATTTATACTAATTATTTTATAATGCTGGGGTACTGTTTAGCATATGTAGCTAGGATGTTTTGGAGGAGAAGAAAATTTTTCTAGAAGGACTTACTTTTTTGTGTGTGCTCAAAGCTAGCACTCTCCCACTTGAACCACAGCTTCACTTTTGTTTTTTTGGGGGGGTGGTGGGGGAAACGGGCAAGGAGAAGTTAATTGGAGATGAGTCTCATGAAATTTCCTGCCTGGGCTGCCTTTGAACTGTGATCCTCACATCTTACCTTTATAAATAGCTAGGATTACAGGTGTGAGCCACTGATGTCTGGCTATACTTTCTAATTCTGGGTTAAAGGAAAAAAGATTTAGCAAAATCCTTCTAACAGCATTTATTTGTTTACTTTTATTTTATGGTGCTAGAGAATCAGACCTAGGATCTCATACATAGCAGACATGTGCTCTATAACTGAGCTATATCCCCAGTCCTGTGTAATGTGAATATTCAGTTCATGCTTTGATTTTTCTTCATCCTTTCTTCCCTTTCTCCATCCCTCATTCTTTCTTCCTGCCCTTCCCTTTTTCCTTTCTTCTTGATATTCTTTCAGTGAATACTTGGTATTTATTGTTTGAAATATTACAGTAAATACTTAAAAGAATGACTGAAGAGACCCAGGTAATTGCCTTCATGTTGCTTTCCATTAAGTTAAGGAAACACTTAATAAAATTAACTAAATTTTACATGCAGTAAATAAATGAATAGCAGGGACCCGACCTACATAGAATTTAGAAAATTACAAAAAGAAGGGTTAGATCTGTCACTTGAAGGAAAGGAAGTACTTCCTGGGAAAAAAATTCCATGAAGAGATTAGACCTTGATTTGTTCAGGAAACTGAAAGAACAATGTTCCCAAGATTTATTTAAGTATGTAGAAAATGGCAAAGCATCAAGTTGGAAATATACAAGTCAGATTATCAGAGGCATAATAGCTTTTGGAAAGAATTTGGATATGTTTTCGATCTTAAAGGAAATAGAATGTAGAATTTTAAGTAAGACAATGATAATAATTTCTTTTGCTGTATTAAGGGGAATGATTTGAATGAAGCATGAGAGACCAGCATTTGGGAAGTGTTCTAATACTGTAAACAAGACATGATTATAACTTTAGAAAGAAGTAGCAGTAGAAATGGAGAGAAGTAGGTGGGTTTGTGGTAATCCTTGGAGATAGAATCTGAAAATTTGTTAATCTGGGCAAGTGGCCTGAGCTGCACAGGAGCAGGTGTGTGTGTGTGTGTGTGTGTGTGTGTGTGTGTGTGTGTGTGTGTGTGTGTGTGTGTGTTTGTGTATGTGTGTGTGAGAGAGAGAGAGAGAGAAAAAGAGGGAGAGAGGGAGAGAGAGGGGGAGAGAGGGAGAGAAAGAGAGAATTGGTTTTAGGGCTTGAACTCAAATTTGGGTACTGTCTCTAAGCTCTTTGTGCAAGGCTAGCCCTCTAGTATGTAAGCCAAGCTCCATTTCTGTCTGGAGATGAATTGGAGATTAGACTCTCACAGACTCTCCTGGCTTTGAATAGGAATTCTCATATACAGTCCCCCAAGTAGCTAGATTTATCAGCATGACTCATTGGCACCTGGTAAGAGCAGACACTTTTTTTTTTGTTCCTTGGCCTTGAACTCAGGGCCTGAACACTGTCCCTGAGCCTCTTTGTACCCAAGGCTAGGGCTCTACCACTTGTGCCACAGTGCAACTTCTGTTAGAGATAAGAGTTTCACAGGAACCTTTCTGCCCCAGCTGGCTTTGAACCACTATCCTCAGATCTCAGCCTCCTGAGTAGCTAACATTATAGGTGTGACCCACTGGTGCCTGGCTACCACAGGCACTATTGAACAAAGAGAGGGTTTGTTCATTAGTAACCTTGGGACTTGAAAGTGGATAGAAGGGGATTTTTGTTAAAACTAGAGCATAAAGTGGAACATTCTGATAAGATGCATGTAGAGGTTTGTAATCACAAAGCAGGAGTTTCTAACGGTGCAGGAGTCTAGACAGTGATCTAGGTTGGATTAGCAAGTACTGAGGGTGATACAGTAGGTGGATAGTGACTTCAGGAACAGAGCAATTAGGCAGCTGGAATGTGTCCCGGGAGAAGAGGGCTCTGACCTATTTGTCTTATTTAATGTTGGCTTCTAAGAAGGCTTTTCCCCTAGGCTGCAAGGACTCCTACAAGGAATCACAAAATTTATTGCTGAAGAGCCCTTAGAAAATATTTGCTCTTTAAAAGTAGGGCAAGAACACACTCTTACTGTTTTGTTTTGAGTAGCCTTAACATTTCACACATACAAAACATTTTGTCAATTTTATATTTTCTGTGCTGAAAAATATTAGGTGAAAAAGGCAAAGATGTACCAGTTACTATGGCTGTTGAATAGATGTTCTTTTTAACATTTTTTATTATTATCTTTAAGTAGTTGTACAAAGAAGTTTCCGTTCTATAAAACAGTATATGAGTAGAAAGTGTCTGACAACATTGTCACCCATCGCTCCTAACCCATCCTTTCTCTCACCTTTTTTTTTTTTTTAAATTGAGTTGATTACTGAATGTATGTTCTTAATCTAAAACATTTGTATGGTTACTGTTTGAATCTTTGTTAAAATTAGATTTTAAGCCAAGTGCCATGGCTCATGCCTGTAATCCTAGCTACTCTGGAACATGAAATCCGATGTGGACTGTGGTTTATTTAAATCCAGCTTGTGAAAAGAGTTCTGGGAGACTTTATATCTAAAATAACCAGCTAAGAGCAAGACTAAAGTGGTAGAGTACCAGCCTAGAGCAAGCAGGTGAAAGGTCCTGAATCCTAGTCTTCTGCTGGAAAAAATAAAAAAAGATTCTTCAAGGGAGAAATACATTAGGTTTTTGTTGTTATTGTTTGTTGTTTGTTCATTTTCTGAGACAGCATCTTACTATTTAGTATAGACTGGCCTCAAATGGGAGAGCCTCTTACTTTAGTATGTTAAATGCTTCTCCTAGACTGTAACTTTGGTTTTTGAGTCATGTGAAATTTTGATTTTGGATTCCCTTGCAATATGAACATGTAATGAATAATTTCATTCATTCATAGATTATAAAAATAAGAGTAGAAAAGTAGTCTTCTAAATATTTGAATTTGTACTTTGATTTCTGTATCTTAATTTGTGTTTTCCTTGACTATTGTAGGCCTTCAATAGAATAGAGTTTTGAGACCTGCAGTTAAAATAATTTCTTTGTTACTATTATTTTTTGGGAAGTCTAATATCCAATGATTTGCTTTTCTAGAAGTACTTATATGACCATTTGTCCCAAATTCACCATAATACATTACTACTTTTGAGGGAATATATTGTGTCTCTTAGGTATGTTGTGTTATTGGTATTTATTAAGAAGAATTAAGACAATGGCACAAAAGAAGAGTAGAAACCAAAAATTAAGAAAGAACTTCTAGGAAAACATATTGGGGAAATGAGAAGATAAAAGACAAAGCCATGCAAGCTAAAAAAGAAAACAATGTTAGAAATAGTAAGTTACCAGTAGTTTACTCCCAGAGAGAGGCAAAGTAAAATAAGGATGGAAAAAATATTTATTTTACCATTTGTAATTGGTGAACTTTATGGTATTTATAATATGGAAAGTATAATATTTTAGTGTGCTAGGAAACAAAACATAAGCACAGATATGGATTCTCAGAGTCTTGTGATCATTTTTCTAATCTATATAGTCTCTGATTTTTTAAACTTTTGAGTTGAAATGTTTAATATTAGTATGACTATATGAAATATGGGTAGATGGAATTTCCTGATAGTATTCTCCTTTCTTTTATATACATACGAATTTCCATGATTGCAGTTTTAAGTAAATATCCACAGAAGACAAACTGAATGCAGAGAAAAAATTTAAATGTGGTTAGATAGGTTAATTTGCCTCTTTTGAAGTTGAATATGTTAAATATAAGACATTTCATAGCCCATGGTATAAATTCTCCACCTGTTATTATATAGTAATATAATAGTTTATATAAAAATCAATGTTCAGTGTTTTTGAACACTTAAATCACAGCTAGTGGGGAGCCTTTAAAACAAATGCTAATTTTATGTATATACTTTTCTCTCTTAAAAAGTCTTGGCTACTTATGATTCAGCAGACGGAACAACTTAGCAGGATAATGAAGGCACATGCAGAGGACCTGAACTCTGGGCCACTGCACAGGCTCACGATGATGATCAAGGACAAGCAGCAGGTGAAGAAAAGTTACTTAGGGGTTCATCAGCAGATAGAGGCAGAGATGATCAAGGTTCGTCTTTCCATGTTGGTTTTTAAAAATTGGTTCTTTTAATGTCACTGGATATCTTATTAACTTTGACTTTAAAAATTTTCATCATTTTTCCTCATGAGAAGTAGGGTTTGCTGTCTTGTTAAGTTATATCTTACTTTACTATATATATTACTTTATTGATTACAAAACATATTTTTTTATTTTACATTTATATATTTTATAAGACATATTGTTATTTTACTTCTGTATGAGGAAAAAATGACACCAAATTAAATTATGACTAAATGCTTTGTATCACTTAGAATATTTATTTATTTATTTTGAATATAGTAGCTTTTCACTATATAACTTCACTATGTAGCTTTTCATTATGTAACATTTTATATAAAACAACTAAGAAAATAGAAAATATGGGCAAAATAACTTGTTTAATCGTGTTCCTAACTTTTCTTTGTATTCAGTGTTTGCTTTTTTTCCAGATACTTTCTTAAAATTGTTTTTATGAAAATTCGTAAATATACAAAAGAAGAGAAAATAGTATCAGAACTTCCATCAACCCATCATTCACACCGCCCTTGTATTCTTACTTACTTTTTTGTCTACATTAGATCATTAAAAAAAATCCTAGATATCATTTAATTGCAATTCTAAAATAAGGATTTTTTTGAAGAACATAACTACATTTTTATTAATCAGCTTCAAATGATAGTAATTCTTCAATATTATTAAAATTTCATATTCAAATGACTTATTTAAATGATGTTTAATGTTGGTTCATTTGAATCAGGATCCAAACAGTATATTAATTGCATTTGAATGATAATTTTCTCTGTCTCTCTTTTTTTTTTTTTTTTTGGCCAGTCCTGGGGCTTGAACTCTGGGCCTGGGCTCTGTCCCTGAGCCTTTTCGTGTTCAAGGCTAGTAGTGTTCCACCACCTGAGCCACAGCGCCACTTCCAGCTTTTTCTGAGTAGTTTATTGGAGATAAGAGTCTCATGGACTTTCCTGTTTGGGCTGAGATCTCAGCTTCCTGAATAGCTAGGATTAGAGGCATGAGCCACTGGTGCTTGGTTGTAATTTTCTCTTAATTTTAGGGTTCTTCTTTTGACAGTGTTTTGAAATATGTCACTGATTTGTTGAAGAAATTGGGTGATTTTTCTATATAGAGTTCAATTTCCTTTATTTTGAATTTTGGTATTAGTATTTTATGTGCGATTTCTCGTATTCCCATATGCCTCTTTTTTTTTTTTTGGTAACCTGGAAATTAGATCTAGAGGCTTGATGAGATTCTAGCATAGGTAGAATGTGGACTTTCTATTGTTTCATATCAGAGGGTAAGTGCTTTCTTGTTTACTTGGTGCTATTAAACTTCACTAAAGAAAAAAACAAACAAGCTTTGCTTGTGGAAAAATAAATCAAAAAACTTCACGTATAAGTTTCATTGTTGTCAGCCTGGTAAGTCTATTAAAGAAGTTTCCCACTAGTCTTTGTCCTAGAAGTTTTAGAAGCTGTTGGCTGATGTTAATTATGTTAATTATATGTTAAATATGTTAAATATCTTCTTGGGATTTGTACAATGCCAGTATTTAAATTCTGTCATTGCCTAGTTCAAGTTAATTGGAATTTCTCTGTATCAACTGTTTGGTTACCTTAAGATATAGTTCATATAGGGAGAGCCAGTTATAAGTTTGCCTTTTCTAATTAATCTGACTTTTTTCAGAATAAAAATTGGCTCTTTAGCAACTTAAAACTTAATCAGAGAGCTTTTTCTTAAAGGTGAATGATTTAAACTCACTTATGTTTACCTCATACTTGATTTTTTTTTATGCTTCTTAATACAAAAATATCCAACTTCTTTGTTGTCAAGAATATTGATGAGACAGAATTTTTTAAAAAGGGACCTTCAATTTTCTTCCAAATTTCTGGTGCCACTTTTTCTGATGCTGTCTTTTTCTGAGTCCTTTCAAAAGTGTATTAGATTTGCATGCAACCAGACTCATTCTTTTCCCCTCAAATTATATTTAAATTGCTTCTTGATCAAATTCATGTAATCTTTTGTGATTAATGTCATAACTGCTGCCTGGCCAACAGTGATAGTTACTGTAAATAGAAGGCACCTCTTTTCAGAGATGTTCAAATGTTTAAAAAAATGTTAAAACTTTGATAACACAAAGGTATGTTAAATGATTCAATATTTTAATGAGAGAAATTTAATTTTTAGTTAAAGAAAATATATCTCTCTACACTGAATTAAGTTATTGGTCTTTAAATTTTAGATGATAACAGAATTATTTTTGGTTTGGTCTAGGAATATCTTGTAATAGGTTATTTTTAATAATTGTAAAACAAATATTTTAATCAGTATTATAATAACAGTATATTTCTCTATATTTTAAATTAACTTATCAATGGTTATATTTTAGATGATTGCTACACTACTCTTGATTTCTTTTTTCCTGTGCAGGTCCTGGGATTTGCACTCAGGGTCTGGTCACTGTTCTTGAACATTTTTGCTCAAAGCTAGCATTCTGCTGCTTGAGCCACAGCTCCACTCTGGCATTTTGGTTGTTAATTCAATATAAGAGTTTCACAGACCTTCCTGCCAGGGCTGGTTTTGAACTGCGATCCTTAGATCTTAGCCTCTTGCATGGCTGAGATTATAGGCATGAGCCACCAGTGTCTGGTTGATTTGTCTTTTTAAAGAAGTTTCTGCTGGCACCAGTGGCCTCACACCTGTAATCCTAACTACTCAAGAGGCTGAGATCCGAGGATCAAGGTTTGAAGCCAGCCCAGGCAGGAAGGTCCGTGAGACTCTTATAGCCAATAAACTACTGAGAAAAAGCTGGAAGTGGTGCTGTGGCTCAAGGGATAGAATGCTAGTCTTGAGCACAAAGAGGCTCAGGAATAGCACCCAGTCCCTGAATTCAAGACCAAGGACTGACAAACAAACTTGCAAACAAACCAAAAAGGACTTTATATGTTTACATCTACTATGGAATTAGTTTGAAATTCTGTGATTTCACATTATTTTTTAATTTATTGTCTGTAATCATTTATTAAAGAGACACCAATCTTAACTTCTAAAATATATATTGGGTAATACTTTAGAATTTCAGTTCTTGACCAATCAGGTGCAAACATTTAAAAAACTTTTTGCATATTTTTTTGTTGACAGGTTACAAAGACAGAATTGGAGAAATTAAAATCTAGCTATAGACAACTAATAAAAGAAATGAATTCTGCTAAAGAGAAATATAAAGAAGCTTTAGCTAAAGGTATGGCAAAATTATGAAAAGTGTTGATTTTATTTTTACCATTTAAAAGCTATTATTTTAATGTAGATATATCTCTTTCAAGCTTGATATATCTCATTATTATTACTTTTTTTAAAGAATGCTTTAGGTAATCAGGAAACATTTAGTGAGCATTTGCTATATTTAATCAATTGAGATTCCAACCATTTGAATTGGTAGCCTACTTGACACTTCTAACTTGAGAACTCTGTCTCACACTCTTTCAAAATTTATTTGCTTAGCCGTCATGTAGAGTTTAGAAATAGTTTTGTGCACTAAACACATTAAGCACAAATGACTTCTTTAGCTGTCAAAATAGTTGATTTTGTGGAGTTCATTACTTCATACCTAGGAAGTAATTTCAAGTTTATTAAATTACATTATAAACATCCATATCTAACTTCACACAGAGCTAGTGATGACATAATCCGAACATATTATATCCTAGCGCATGCTACTTCACGCTTGAGGATGATTATAAGAAAAATAAATATGTAGGGTGGAGGCATGCTTAACATGGTATAGCATCTCAGCTCAAACCCTAATGCTACCAAAATTGTAACATACATATGTTCATACAGATATACATGCATTCAAACAAACATATATTACATATACATATATATTTGTGTATTTATTTTTGAATATACATAAACACATAGCTATTTTCAAGTTTTGATACCTACTTTTAGTGTCATTTATATAACTATGAGATTGGTACTCAGAGTAATTGTACATTAGGTCTTTAAGCCTCTCATGAACTTTTCTGCCTTGGCTGGCTTCTAATCATAACCCTACTAATCTCAGCTGCCTGAGTAGCAAACAGTGCCTGGCGTCTTTTCAGTTCTTTAAAGATGTTGCTCTAATGCCCATCAAGGAGAAATCTATAATCCTTATATTTTTCTTGAATATTTTATTTTCCTTTGGCAACATTTTATAAATTTATTTTATAATTGTTTTTGAGCAATTTGACATGGTTTATCCTGCTTTAGTTTAAAAACATTTTTTTTTATAATTTAGTACACGTGTTTTTGAGAGTCTCTAGTTTTCATCACATTTGGAAAGCTTTTGATCATGGTTTCTTCACAAATACTTTCTTCTCTAAATTTTCTGTCCCTCAGAGACTCTAGCTGCACGTATGTTAGGCTATGTGTACTTGCTCACAGCCTGGTGCTGCTCTATCTCATTTTCCCCCTTGGCTTTTCTCTGTGTTTGTTTTATTTTTGTTAGCTTCACTGACTGGGCCTACAACATTACTAGTGTTTTATTATGCAATGTCTGCCTTTCATCCTATCCAGTGATTGTTTTTTTTCTTTTCAAGATGTGTAAGTTTTGCCTTCATAAGTATGATTTGGACGTGTCCTTAAAATTTTCATTTATCTACTTGATGTTTTAAATGTACGTAATTGTTACACGTGTTTAAATCTTTGCTGGATAATTTTAACATCTGTATTATCCATATTCAGTTGTTCTTGAATTTTTTTTTCTGATTCTTTGCTTGCCTGATAACTTTTAGTGGAATGCCAGACATTGTGTCCCCCCCCCCCCCCCCCCCCCCCCCCCCGCGCTGTGTATAAGTACCATTCACTTTTTTTTTTTTTGGTGTTGGGGACTGAACTCACAGTAATTGAGCATTCTGGGTGAGCACTGTACCGTTGAGCTACAAACTCCAGCTTTAACTTTTTTTTTTTTTTGTCGATCGTGGGATCTGAACTCTGGGCCGGGCCCTGTCCCTGAGCTCTTTAGCTCAAGGCTAGTGCTCTACCACTTGAGCCACAGCACCACTTCTGGCTTTTTCTGCTTATGTGGAGCTGAGGAATCAAACCCAGGGCCTCATGCATGCAAGGCAAGCACTCTACCACTGAGCCACCTTCCCAGGCCAGCTCTAACATTTTTAAGGCTATTTAACTTCTAGTCAAAGAAGAAAAAATGAAATATATTGATTCACAAAAAAGGAATAATAAATGTTAGCTTTTGAAAGATTTGGAACTTAAAAATCATATTATTAATACTTTTTCAAGTTAGTGTTGTCATTGAATTTTTTAGTGGTTTTTAAATTTTTTCCGTATGATACTTATACAAATATTTTCTGTGTATGTGTTTTGTTTGGTATATTGATTTGAGAATTCAATTAAGGTCATTTCTGATGTTTCTTTTGTGTAAGTTCAGTAGGTCAAATCTAGTATATGTTATCTATGCTATACTATACTTAGATAATTGTTTATATAGTGCATTTTTAAAAAGTAGTTCTGTACTTGTAGGTTCACTAAGTATAGTAGTCACACTTTCTGTCATTGTGACAAATTCTATGTGAAAAGCAACTTAGGGAGGAAGGATTTATTTTGGCTCAATGTTTCAGTCCATTTTCCTATGTCTGTTTATTTTGGGCTCATGTTGAGGCATCATACTGTCACAAGCTTGTAACCTAGACTGCTCAGCTTGTGATAGACATGAAACTGAGCAAATAGAACCAAGGATAAAATACAGTTCAGCAGGACACAGTCCCAGCAGCCCTACCTCTGAAGTTTCCAGAACATCCCCAGGTAGCTCTACCAGCTGGGGACCAAGGCATCAAAACACAAGTCTGTAGGGAACATATTTCATATACAAACCATACCACCAATGCCCATAAATATCAGTTTTTCTTTATCTGTGTTCTGTTTGTCTTTTGATCTCATGTGAAATGTGCAAAACGTTTTTAAATATAAAACTTGAAGGAAGATGTTTTATCTATTTTTTACATTGAGATATCATTTGTTTTTGTATTAGAAAATGTTACAAATTTCAAGGTTTATTAATTTGTTTGTTTTGATGATTCTGGGGTATTTTTTTAGGCAGACACTCTACCACTTAAGCCATATCTCCAGCCCTTTTTGTTTTAGGATATTTTTTAGGTTGAGTCTTGCTTTTTGCCCTTGGCTCATCTTATGCCATGATCCTCCTGCCTAAGGCCCCCTGGCCTTCTTCATGAAACAGGTTGTTTTATTGAGATGGGGTCTTGGTAACTCTTTGCCTGGGCTCTCTTCTGTGGTCCTTTTGATTTCTGCCTTCCAAATAACTGAGATATAGGCATGAGCGACTGGGCCTGGTTCAAGGTTTACTTTTTATTCTTATTTTCTTGTCAAGAGATTTCTTAAAAAACTATCACAATATTAAGCTAAGTAAGCCAGGCCCAAGGAAAAGTAGGTTGAGTGTTTTCTCTCATTTATAATAACTAAAATATGTGAATATTTGTAATAACTAGAATATATGACATTCTTAACAGGGGATTACAATAGCCCAATTGCTAAGTGCATAGGACCATAATATAATGAAGCTTATCAACATGAACACCATGAATGGGAAACAAGAGGTTCTTATTATGTCCTGTATGCAGTTTTAGTTTTTTCAGTTTTAGTTTTCTGTACCTTTGTC
This sequence comes from Dipodomys spectabilis, assembly GCF_019054845.1. Classification (NCBI taxonomy): domain Eukaryota; kingdom Metazoa; phylum Chordata; class Mammalia; order Rodentia; family Heteromyidae; genus Dipodomys; species Dipodomys spectabilis. The sequence goes on from NW_024870824.1 coordinate 1,728,189, forward strand.
TTGTGTATAAGTTTTTTCAATCAGTGGAAGGGAAAGGGAATCACAGCAACAGCAGGACAAAGGATAAACTAAGGCAACAATGATCCTCACTTGATACTGTGTTGGAAATGAACGATACAACTTGAGTGAGGAGAGGAGTAAGGAGGGGTGAGTGAGAGAAAACGAGAGAGGGGGTTTAAAAATTGCACTCATTACCCTACTTATATACCTGTAACACCCCTGTTCATTACCTTTACAATAAAGGTATATATATATATATGCTATCACAAAACAATTTCTGCTCATTGTTATAATTCTTTTGTTTTTGTTTGTTTCTTTCTCTCTCTTTCATTGTTACGATTCTTCTTTTTCCTTTTCTCTTTTCTTTCCTTTCTCTTTCTTCTTTCTGTCTTTCTTCCTGTCTTTCTTTCTTTCCCTTCCTTCCTTTCCCTTCCTTCCTTCATTCCTTTCCCTTCCTTCCTTCCTTTCCCTTCCTTCCTTCCTTTCCCTTCCTTCCTTCCTTCCTTCCTTCCTTCCTTCCTTCCTTCCTTCCTTCCTTCCTTCCTTCCTTCCTTCCTTCATTCCTCCCTCCCTCCCTCCCTCCCTCCCTCCCTCCCTCCCTCCCTGCCTCCCTCCCTCCTTGAACTCAAGGCCTGGGTGGGTGCTCTGTGTGTGTGTGTGTGTGTGTGTGTGTGTGTGTGTGTATTTTTTTTTTTTTTTGGCTCAAGGCTAGTGCTTTACCACTTTGAGCAACAGCTCTACTTCCAGTTTTTTTTTTTTTTTACTTGCGGGTAAAATTGGAGATAAAAGTCTCATGGACTTTCCTGACCTGGGTTGCTTTGAACTGTGATCCTCAGATCTCAGCTTCTTGATTAGCTAGGGTTGCAGGCATGAACCACCAGTACTCAGCAATTATTTTCTATATATTGAAGATAGATCTTATGAAACTAATGTGAGTTTTATATTACATTACTATTTTCACTATTGAAACATTAATAATAGTGTAAAATGAACACTCTTTTTTTCCTTCCACTTTTTCCTTTCCTCCCTCTCCCTCTCTCTCTCTCTCTCTCTCTCTCTCTCTTTTAAAAACATCATGCCCCAAGGCCTTAACACTTAGGCAAGTTCTTTACCACTGAGCTACACCTCCAGCCTTGAAATTTTTTTATAGACACACACATTTTTAGTACATGGGTGACACCTGAAGAAATAAAGTTAGTTGAAACTATGTCTGTTAAATTCAAGTGTCTGTGGTTTTGCTAACTTTGCTTGTTCTGATGAAGACAATAAATTAAATAGAATTTCACTAGTGAAAGGAAAGGCAAAAATACAATGCCTTAGTTTTAGACTTTAGAGGACCTCATCTTCCTTATTTATTCTGAGAGTTATGTTATTCATTCTCAGATAGTTTGGCCTATTTTCCCACTTTGTTCATGTTGTAGAAAACATTATTTTCACCCACATTTCTTCACGCAGGCACTTGTGTATATTTTAAGTAGCACATTTTTCCAAAGTGAAAAAAGGAGTAAGTGCAATGTCTACTAATCTTATAAAATTTAAGCAATTCCGTGTTGAACCGTATGGTAACAAGTGAAATTAAGTATGACTTTACTTTGATGTTTTATAATTTCTTGAAGATATACAAAAAGATCATAACAGGTGTTTCAAAAAATTACTTACTAGCTAGACAATCTGATGTAGTCTACCTAATTCATTGTGTATGTCTAGAGTTATAGTAGGCTTTAATATTTACCAAGCCTCAAAATACTCATGATAGTACTTGGAGGCCTGTTTACATAAGTAAAAGTCTGTATGCATATGGTTTGTCACACATCATATTGTGGGTACAAAATTGTATTATACCTGCTTAGATCAGTCAGTTTAGAGGTGCTTGAAAAGGACTTCTTACCCTCTTTTATAACAAGAGTGGTGAAACAAATTCTCTACCTAATTATTCTTTCTCTATGAGAAACAAAAAAGAGTGCTAAGGGATTGGTAAATCTATGATAATTTGTAATCCTTACTTTAGATCGAATATGAGGTACCTGCTGCTAGAATTGTGGGGCATAGCTTCAAGTTCATTCACAAGTAAATTTCTCTGTAATTGAGAAGTAGATTTTCTAAAACTACTTGATGCATTATGAAAGTTCTGTGATATAGCTAATTAAAATTAATTTCATCCTTTGAGTTGTTTCTTTAGAGTACTTTAATTAAGAAAACAAGTTTGAAATATGAGCCCGTTCTTGAGACAGATGGTTAAATTTATGTTTAAATAAATCCAACTTGGAGGGAAATGAATAAAACCTTTTTAAAAGCTGTTTGTTAATTTCCTTAATATGAATTCACCAAGAATGACTGCTGTCCTTAAACACCAGAATCATGTGCAGGGTAGTTAATGACGATCTGGTAGAAAATATTCTGTAATTCAAGTTGATCTCTTAGTTCAAGATGTGGTAAAAATACATTTTGAATATAGAAGTTGTGAAAGGACAAAGTAGATTTGAGGCTGTGATTATTGTTAAGATTTTGGATCTAAAAATGCCATCCCAACCCATCTGCTCAAGGCTGGTTACCAGCTAATAGATTTTGGGGAATGACAGGATCATCAGGGCTCAAACTTCATCATTGATTAATATACTGGTACACTCATAATTTTTTGGGTTGTTTGTTGGTGATAGAAATGTAGCGTGGAACACTTACTTAAAGGGCTTTTGGAAGATAGGCTTTTGAGGAGTGTTTCTTGTCCTCTATTACTTTCTCTTTCTTTTCATCCATGTCTCCAGTATCTTTGCTCTGCCACACACTCCATGCTGTTCTGCCTCACTTCAGGCCCAGAAACACTGTAGCCAGCCAACCTTAGACTGAAACTTTTGATACCATGAACAAAATAAAGCTTGCCTCTTGTAAGTTAATTTTCTCAAGTATTTTGTCACAACAAAAAGCCAATACAGTTCTTAGTCATCAATTTTGTTGAAGTGACCTGAAAGTGAGAGCTATTCCCTTTGGATGTGCTCATTAATACATGATATACTAACAGCTTTTTTTTTTTTTCATAACATGAATGCTTTTCACTGCAGAGAACTTAATATGATAGAAACTTTATGAGGTCATTAAGAGTAATGGCACTCTTGAGTTCTGAATCTAATTTGCATTGCATTAAAGCTGTGCAGAATTGGAGTGACAGTTAAAATATTCTCATTAGGGGCTGATCTATTTTATGGAATGAAATATATTACATCATTCATATCTATTTTTTATACAGACTCCTGAAAATAAAGTGAGAGCATGATAATATGATTTGTTCCTACTTTGCTTAGTTTTGTTGAGTAAGCAAATGTAATTTCCACAAAATTAAGAGAAAGAAATTAAGAGGAGGCAGATCCTTTTGTTGATTTTGTGGTAAGCTGTTTAGAAATGTTAATTTTGGACTTGCTTACTAGAAAAATGATATCAGAATATGTCATATTATCACAGGTGGTAATATGAGCAGCATAACTTAAACAGCAGATGATAAACATACTATTTTAATGTCTTATTTTTTTTTTGGGGGGGGGGGGGGTCCGTTCGTGGGGCCTGAACTCTGGGCCTGGGCTCTATCCCTCAGCTCTTTAGTTCAAGGCTAGTGTTCTACCACTTGAGCCACAGTGCCACTTCCGGCTTTTTTCTTTTTGCTTATGTGGTGCTGAGGAATCAAACGTAGGGCCTCATGCAGGCAAGGCAAGCACTCTACCACTGAGCCACCTTCCCAGCCCAATGTCTTAATTTTTTAAAAAAGTACCTAAATTTAATTATTTTAGACTTAAGAATATTTCAGTTTATGAATTTAAGAACAGTAGCAGGAGCCTCCTGATTTCTGCCTCCTAAGTATTTGGGATTACAATTGTGAACCACCATATTCTAGAGTCATGGGTAACACCATTGCTTTGGGTAGAGTCATAGTTGGTAGTACCTATTGGAGCAAACTACTCACACTGCAATCTTAAGAATTTCCCGTTAGGTCTCACCTCTCAAAGGTACCACCATAAAACAGTAGTGCCATATCTAGGGATCAAGACTTTAACATGTGGACCTTTAGGCAATATTTAGGACTCAGTTAAATACTTAGATATGGGAGAAATACATTTCTCTCTTATTTAAATATAGAGGAGGATCACAGAGTGAAGGAAAGGCCCGCCATCTTCTACATGTGCGTTCCATCTTTTTGTCTGAGGAAATGACTTCACTTGTTGCCATCTTCTAGCCATGGAGTCTGCTATGGGCTGGCCTAACAGAGCCATGATATGGATTACTTACAAAGGCTAAAAATTTACTGTAAAATTGCCAGCAATATTAGTTTCTCTGGCCTCTCTCTATCTAGATTTTCATCCAAATCCTCTTCTTATCCAGACATGGGTCATACTGGATTAAAGCCATAGCATATGATTATTCTGAAATGATAATTTTCTAATTCTATTATTATTTTTAGTTTCATTAACTAACATTTAAAAAAATAGTTATTTTTTTAACATAAAGAAGTGCTCCTTTGTCTTTTTAATATGTTACCATCATTCATTGAGTACTTACTTTCTTCCTGCTCCATTTCTTTCAGTAATCTGAGTTTCTTTTATTTTTATTTAGAAAACAATATTTGGGACCTTGGATGTGTTCATTACAACGGGAATATCTGTAGTCTAAGTCTTCTCTCACACACTCTTACTGATATACCCATTGATTATCTATATTAAAACTGAAGGTTTCTCATAGATATTTATAGCTGCAAATCTAACATCATAAAGTCAATTTAATCTTTCCTATGTAACATTTCAACTTCTTTTTCTAACAGAAACTTAGCATCTGTTATTTGCAGTATATTTGCTTACTGACTCAATGGTAGAACATAAAAAATTTGCTGCTTACTGAAGTTCGGCAATTTTCTTCCATGCAATCTCCATCTCAATGAATTAGGAAGTTCAGATAATTTAGTTCTTAGATGTATACTACCTAAAGTAACTCATTCATTGTACCCACATACAACACTTGAATTTAATTTCCATATGAAACAAATATACTTGAACATTTAGCCTGACTAAAGTAGAAGTTAAGATGAATTTCTATTCATTTTCTTCTTAATAGTATTCTTAGGATAGTAATTATATGTGTATGCTTTGGAGTGTTTAGAAAGAAAAGAAAAAATAAAATGATTAAATGTTTAGTTAGCCATTCAAAGCAGATTCTACTTGTAGGAAAAGCAGAAAAGAATCACTTTGTTTTCAGAAAGTAATTACTTTTTATTTATTGTCAGAAAGCTTTCTACCATGATATTCATTCAACACATGGTAAGCACTTCAGAAGTTTGTAATGAAAAATACTTGACTTTTTAGACTAGCTTAATGAGTAGTCTAGCCTGTCTTTTGTAAATGTCAAACTTACATAATTGAGTTTTGCTGGCTTCATGATATTGTTTATGGAATGACATGTTGTATGCACAATATTATTACAAAACATTAAACAGATTTGTCAACAAGTGGTGGCAAAAGAATTATAATTCAATCTATGAATTTCATTATGTTGGAGAAGGAAAAATGGAATGTTTTCCTCCATTTTAATTGATACACAGAACACTTCAAGCCCTGCTTCGGTGCCTCTTGTCATCTAAGAAAAAACATACAGTAACAGAGATATAATTCTTTGTCAATAAGAATTTGTTCACTCTATCTGCTTCACTTTTAATTTCATATGTAAATGCTTAAAAGAAAGTATTGATCTGAGATATTCTGACTCCAATAGCAGTATGGCTCAAATCGAGTCAGACTGTTTTATTACAATAATCTCTTTTTAAATATTTTTATTGTAAAGATACTATACAGAGTACAATAATCTTTTTAAGTGAAAAGAATTAGACCTTTTCAAGTGAGCATGTGTTATAATTCTTTGTTCAAACTTAGAAGGGAGATGGATGATAGATAAATATGTATATACAAGAATAATTTCTCACAACCAAATATACAAGTTTGTGTGAACTTTACAGTACCTTTCCTTTTCAGGACCTACTAAAACATAACTTAAAGTTTAGTTTTAAATCTCAACATATTTTTGCATTGGATGATTTCGGAGACTTTTTTTTTTTTTTTGGGTCTGGTCGTGGGGTCTGAACTCTGGGCCTGGACACTGTCCCTCAGCTTCAGCTCAAGGCAAGTGCTCTACCACTTGAGCCACAGCGCCACTTCCGGCTTTTTTTTCTGCTTATGTAGTGCTGAGGAATTGAACCCAGGGCCTCATGCATGCAAGGCAAGCGCTCTACCACTGAGCCACCTTCCCAACCCCCGGAGACTTTTTTTTTAAAATCATGGTAATGACTGCCAATATGTTATTGATTTTGACCATAACAGTCTCCTTCAGATTGTTGCTCACATAACTAAGACAGAAAAATAAATCTAAGAAGTTCTTAAGTTTTCTATTGTTATGCTATATCATACAATCTTAGTGAGTTGGGTGTTGTATATTTAGTGAGTCATTCTATACCAGATAGGAAGACAGATGGGACGTCTGCAGTTTAGAAATCTGTGCAAAGAGCAAGGCAGATGGATTGGTTTAGATTTGTCCATGAAAATGTTTATCTGTGAGCAAGACTCTTGAAGTCAGAATAATACATTTAGAGAATTTTCCCAAAATAATAAAATTGATATATGAAACTAATAGTTTTGAAAAGTAACCTGAAATGTAAACTTCATCAAATTCCTTAATTATGCCTTTTGAACTGCCAATAAGAATCAGTGAAATAGAATACTTGGTCATCATTTATTTATTTGTCTTATTATGATTATGTAGATGGAAGATATCTTTATAACTTGTAATTAATTGTACGTGATCTTTGGAGCTCCCTGTTGTCTGAATCAGTATGTTTAATTTCAAGAAATAGAAACAAACTGATTTGAAAATGGTGAACCAAAACAAAGGTCACCCAGGTGCTGGTGGCTCACACCTATAATCCTAGCTACTCAGGAGGCTGAGATCTGAGGATTGCAGTTCAAAGCCATCCCGGGCAGGAAAGTCTGTCAGACTCTTATCTTCAATTAACTACCAGAAAATGGAAGCGGCACTGTGGCTCAAAGTGGTAGAGAACTAGCCTTGAGCTAAAGATCAGTTCAGGGACAGTGCCCAGGCCTAGAGTTCAAGCCCTATGACCGACAAAAAAAAACCAACCCCAAAACCAAACCAAAACAAAAAACCCAACCACAAAACCCACAAAAAACAAAAAACAACCAAACAAACAAAAAAACAAAGGTCAGCGCTGAGGTGTAGCTCAAGCTGTAGAGCAGTTACTTAGCAAATGAGCAAACTTGAGGTTGATTGCTCACTCCACAGGACTGAAAAAACAAAAAGCAAGTGAAAAACAAGCAAAACCATCAGAAATGTTGAAATGGGCCCCAGGAAGGGGAGTAATAAGCTAAGGCTGTTCTAGTAGCTTCTGTAGCAAAAAGTTGTGAACTTCACCCTCATTCAGAAATGAATATTGCTTTGCTTCTATCAAAAGATTGGTTTGTGAATGGTCTGGTGTCCATCTTGGATCCTGAGTGTTAGCTTCACAAAGGAATCTTCTGATGTGTGTGAATGAGGAGAGACAAATTTGGTCATTTTTACAAGAACGCTCCAGGGCTGGCCATAGATGTGACATTACTTGGGGCTACTTAATGATATGTATTTCTATAAGAAGGAAGCTATGTATTCATGGATAAAAATATATTAATCTGATGTGAGGTAAATTATGCTAACTGAACATGTGGGGAGGATATGTTCTTCAGAATGTTAAATATAATTTATTATTTATATTACTGACATGATTTATTAATTGCTAACTTAATATTATCACAAATGCATACAGAATGAGTTAAGAATTAATTGCTGGAGATTTGTGTTAACTGTGGTAAGATGTTCATTAAATTCTAATGTACATTCTTTTAAATTCAAAATTCAAGCAGAATGGAATTTTTTAAATACCCATAGATTGTACCTGAATGAGGATAATATTGCTGTCATACTGAAGTTATATATTTTGTCTATATGATTACTACACTGGTTCATAAAATGAACCATTCTGTGGGGTGTAGTCAGAAAGTATTTAAAAACCCACTTTTTCTGTGTGTGTATATGGGGGGGGGGGTATGATCCTGAGGCTCAAACTCATGAACTCAAGGCCTAGGCATTGTCCCGGAGCTTTTTAACTCAAGGCTAGCACTCTACCAATTGAGCAACACCTCTACTTCTGGCTTTTTGGTTAGTTGGAGATAAGAGTCTCATAGACTTTCTTGCCAGGGCTACTTTTGAGTTGTGTTCTTCAGTTCTCAGACTCCTGAGTAGCGAGCATGACATGCATGATCCATTGACACATGCCGCATTTTTAAAGTATCTGTTGTTTGCTCTATAACATCTCTGCTCATAACCCTGTCTTTACTAAAAACTCAAATGCAGAACTCACAATTTAACATTATTTGCAAGCTTTCTTGGTTAGACAGTTTTATGAGAACTGCTGTTGTAAGTTACTTTAAGGATGAGTTGTACATTTATGCGATCACCAGAAATGTACTGTGCAGTATGCTGCTTCTTAGCAACTTCTGTGCTAAATGTAGGAAAACAATACTTTGTATAATTCTGTACACATAGTATGTTTTCAATGGATGTGTTATTTGTAAACTGTGGGAAATAATAAAAAATAATGAGTGTCTAAACTGCATTTAGTGAAGGTATGACTTCAGTTCTTATCTCTTTGCTAACTTTTTTTTCTCCCCAGGGAAAGAAACAGAAAAGGCCAAGGAACGTTATGACAAGGCCACAATGAAACTTCATATGTTGCATAATCAGTATGTGTTGGCATTGAAAGGAGCACAGCTTCATCAGAACCAGTATTATGATACCACACTTCCACTGCTTCTGGACTCCTTGCAAAAGATGCAAGAAGAAATGATAAAAGCACTGTAAGTCACACTTCCTCTTTCTCAGAAAATCCCTTCATTTCTGTTTCCTCTTTTACTTAAATTTCTGCACCTCAAACCGATCTCACCTCATTGTTTTTCTCCTTCATTTTCACTGCTGGTGCTCCTTCACTTTGAGCTCCATCTCCTCAACTTTCCACCGGAGCGGCCCATACTCAGCCTGCAGATATATAAATAAATGACTATTTCCTACTTTACTGTTCTTCAGATTTAGTACTTAGATATGCACATTAATGAGAGATTCAACACTTTTACTAAAAAATAATAGATGAAAACCTGTCCCTCCACAATAGTTAGATATTTAGACTTTGAACTGTGAAACTTGAAGAAAATAATTTTGGATGTTTATTTACCAGCTTCTTATTCTTTGTTTTCTCTGTATGATACTAAACATAACAAATGTTAATAGGGTCTTTGCTGTGTACAAAAGCATACTCTGGTATGCATTTGGTATATAGAGATGTACAGGCTAAATTCTTACCTTTGAGGAGGTGACAATATACTCTCATCAGTAAGTCACAAGGCACATACATTTGCCATAGATGTTGACATAAGGCAACAGAGAGAGATGAACCACTTATAGAAGGGCTTCATCTCCTTTATTAGCTGGTTTAACCCTTTGCAAATGGCTAGATTACATTTTCTTTCAGAGAAAATGTGCAACAGGAATTCTTTAATATTACAGTTGTGAACTAGAGTAGGGCAGGGAAGAAAGAAAGGAAACGAGATGACAAAAGGTTAGAAAAGATGAGATGAGTGGTTGGTTATTTCACAGGTGGAAATAAAGTTTACGTTATGGTAAACTATGAAGGAAGTAACTTTGGCAAATTAAGTGCCATTTTTTCTTATAGTCTAGTTAATTTGTTGATTGTTATATAAATTGACACCTGAACTCTTTGTTTTATTTGTTTGTTCATTTTTATTTTTTGCAGTCCTGGGACTTGAACTCAGGGCCTGGGCATTGTCCCTGAGCCTCTCTATGCTCAAGGCTAGTGCTCTACTGCTTGAGCTACAGTACCACTTCCAGCTTTTCTGATTGGAGATAAGAGTCTCATGGACTTTCCTGCTTAGGCTACCTTCAAACTACGATCCTCAGATCTCAGCCTCCTGAGTAGCTAGTATTATAGGAGTGAGCCACCAGAACCTGGCTTTTCTGTTTATTATTGTTTTTTGACTGTACTGAGGTTTAAATTCAGGGTTTTGTGCCTATTTTAGTAATTTTTCAAATAGTTCCCCTCAGATTGTGATCCAGCTATATCGCTGCAGCTTACATATCTGGAATCATAAGCCACTATTACTTGCTTTTTGTGGTTGTGATTAGGTCTCATTACATTTTTGAATAGGCTAGCCTCTAACCATGAATCTTCTATATAGCTAGGATGACAAGTGTATACCACTCTGACTATCCACGAACCTGTAGTTTTTTGTACTTTGAAATATAGCAATTGGGCATCAGTGGCTCATGCCTGTAACCTATTACATGAAAAAGTCTTTTTTTCTTTTTGTAAAACATTCCGAGTTGTATTGGGCAACACATTTTCTATTTTAATACTTACATAGAATAGTCCCTTTATGTATTTTTACATATTTACGTAATGTTTTAGATAAGAGATCTAGATGATCAATAGTTCTTGAGCAATAATGACTTCTAGAACTTTTGAAATGAGATCAAATTAGATGTTACCTTTCAGACTCTTCTTGACTTAGTTTTGCTTAATGTGAAAGTACGAAGATAACTCTGTGTGTGTGTATGTGTGTATGTGTGTGTGTATCTCTGTGTGTATCTGTGTGTGTGTGTGTGTATGTGTGTGTGTGTGTGTGTAAAACTCAATTTTAGATGATCTCCATTTTCACTCTAAGGAAAGAAGATAAAATGTTTTTAGTCAGCTTGGGTGTGTTAACTTTCCATTGCTGATAAAACAGTGAAATATCTACTTAAAACATTTAATTTATGAATCTAGCTACATTGTATATTTTTTCCTATTTTCATTTTACAAACGAAAAAAATCAAAATTATTGAATTTTTAATAACATTTTTCATTATCACTGTAAAATTTATTTGGGACAAAATAGTTTGTCGTATATTGCATTAGATCTGGCATTTAAACATCTAACCATGATGTTAATCCTCAAAGGGAATCCTATGTGACAAGTGTCCTTTCATGCACTGTTGAGAGATTTCTACTTTCTCCGTTTGTCTGAGGTATAAACATTGGTTCATGTCAGAGCCATTTAATGATGTCCATTTTATGACTATTTATTCCTATTAATATTGACTAAATCTGTATTTAAATTACTCTACTTTCCCTTTTAAACATATCCATTAATCATGTCTACAGTCATTTGAAACTAGCATTACCTGAGCAAGTTTAAAGCTATTTTTTTAATCCAACACTCTTTCTACTTAAAACAAAGTAATTGAAAGAGCATTTCGTAATAATGGAGCCTTGTGAATAATAATTTTGATTTATTATTAGTAGAAGAAATAAAAATTACATTTTATATGTATTTGGATTATTATATGTATTTATATGTATTTGCACTTGCTTTGAAGCCACAATTGACCAGTAGAATTTGTTTTGCGGCATAGCATTTTTAAGTAAGGATATTTGGTCTTTGTAACAAAAAAGACTTTTTTTACTTTTATATTTATTGGACAAGGCTGATAACTTTGATGACATTTTTGCTACAGACTGGAGTCAGGAGAAGAGATGAAGGGTCATGGAACATATAGATTTAGGGTTGCAGAAAGTCATGGAAGATATGTTGAAGTAAGTTCTATACATAAAAAAGAACAAACCTCAGGAGCAGATGAATAACTGAGAGGTAGGGTAAATAATGAATATAATTTTCCCTAGGTCCATCAATTTCTTTACAAATGACATATTATTATCCTTTCTAATGGATTATTAGTAAAATTCCGTTGTATATATACACTGTTCTTTTCTTCTTTTGCCTTTTCTTTTTCTTCTTTTTTTTTTTCCTTTTGTTGCTAGTACTGGGTCTTGAACTCAGGGCCTGCTGATGTTGCTTGCTCAAAGAGGGCTCTCTATCACTTGACCTAAGCCTTTATTTCTGGCTTTTTACTGTTTTATTATAGATTAAGTAGTCTCTTTAAGATACTAAAGAGTCTCAAATTTGTCTGCCTGGGATGGCCCTGAACCATAATCTTCAGAACTCAGCTTCCTGATAGAATTATAGTCATGAGGCACTGCTCTGAGGCTGATAGTACATTTCTTATGTTTAATTTTCAAAACTCTTTTTGGGGCTTTGTCTCTCTTGATTAAAAGCTTGAAATGTTATAATTTTTTTTCAGAAAAGGTATTTTGGATGAATACAGCCAGATAACCAGTCTTGTTACAGAGGAAATAGTGAATGTCCATAAAGAGATTCAAATGTCAGTTGAACAGATAGATCCTGAAACAGAATATAATAATTTCATAGAGGTTCATAGGTAAGATATTTTCATTCCTTGTTATTTATGGAAATATTATTTTATCTTTATATAATGTTTGAAAAAAGTAAAAAAGATATTACTGGGACATAGTATCTTTCAGATTAATTTGCTTTTAAATTTTAGAGATTCAATGTTGATAACTAATTCATATAATTATATTAAAAAGTTTATTAGTTATTATATCACATTGTTAAACCTGCAAAATCATATTTATAATATGGTTTTTATAATATCATTTATAATATGATCCTATTATATTTATAATATGATAATAATAATTTATAATATGATAATAATGCTGTGAATTTATATGGACAGTAAGTTTTCTGAGGCACCAATTGCTTTTTCAAGCATTCATCTTATTTTATTTTATTTTTTTAAATACGTTTTTTATTGTGAAAATACCATACAGAGGGGTTACAATTACATGAGCAAGATAATGAATACATTTCTTATAAAGCATTGTTGCCTCCTCCTTTGTTTTTCCCCTACCATCCCTGCCCTCCCATCTCCATGACAACATTCTGGCCTCCCCCCATCCCACGCCAAAGTTGTAAAGTTCGTTTTTTTGACATACTGTCTTGTACATCTCATTGTTGCAATGGGTCCACCTGTATCCATATTTAAACAATTTTTTTCCTTCCCCTCCCCCAATTATACCAACATCAAATACAGTGAAAGCAGGGGTTATACTGTTGGGGAGGGACATACAAAGCAACAAAGAAATCACCTTATAAATATGTTAGAAACAATAGCAAGCAAGAAAAAAAAACCACTTGTGTCCTTATCTTGGGGTTCATTTCACCTAACATCATCTTTTTTTTTTTTTTTGATTGTGAAAATACTGTACAGAGGGGTTACAATTACATGGGCAAGATAATGAGTACATTTCTTATCAAACATTGTAGCCTCTTCCTTTGTTTCCCCTTCCCATCCCTTTCCATCCTCCTCCTTCCCCCACCCAACCCTCCCCCCCCCCCCAAAGTTGTAACGTTCGTCACCTTAATTTATACTTAATAAAAGTGACAAGAAAAAAGCAGGTACATGTCTATATTCTATAAATGAGAGAAATAAAGCTCACATTATATAAATAGCTCTCAGGGGCTGAGAAGGTGGCTCAGTGGTAGAGCACTTGTCTTGCCTGCATGAGGCCCTGGGTTTGATTCCTCAGTACCACATAAGCAAAAAGAAAAAAGCCGGAAGTGGTGCTGTGGCTCAAGTGGTAGAGCACTAGCCTTGAGCTAAAGAGCTGAGGGACAGCGCCCAGGCCCAGAGTTCAGGCCCCACGACCGGGCCCCCCCTCCAAAAAAAAAAAAAAAAAATATATATATATATAAATAGCTCTCAGATGCTTATGGTTTACTTTAATTCTGTTATTTGTGTATACTTTTTATTCAAATTTTGAATAAGAATATTCTATTTTTTGAGAGTAGTAAGATATATTGTGATAGTATGTTTATATTAATTAGAATTCTTTGGTTATCTTGCTAGAACAACAGCTGCTAAAGAACAAGAAATAGAGTTTGACACTTCCTTATTAGAAGAAAATGAAAACCTTCAGGCGAATGAAATCATGTGGAATAATTTAACAGCAGAAAGTTTGCAAGTAATGTAAGTATCATTGAGAAATGTTAATTTTATTTATTATTACCATTTTTTATAACTTCAAAAATCAAACTTTTTTGCTGTTACTTTAATATCTCCAATTATTAGTAATACCTTATATTAGAATAATGTCCATTTTAAATCCATCTCTAATACTTATTGGCAGAATCATTTTGAAAATGAAGACAGTGCAAGTGTTATTGGTGTTATAACATTTAGTACAAAATTGGGCTTTTTTTTTTTTGTTTGTACTGGGGTTTTGAGTCTTGCATTTGTGAGGCAGGGTCTCTGCTTGAGCCATGCCCCAAGACAGTTTTGTTTATTTATTTTTGGGATAAGTTCCTTTCCTTTTCTTTGTGCCTGGTCTGGAATGTGATCTTCCTATTTTTGCCTGTCATATCAGTAGGATGACAGGCAAATACCGCCATGCACAGCTTAACGGTAGAGATGGAGGTCTCAGGAACTTTTTGTCTGAGTCAGGCTTCAGCCTGGCTTCTACCAGAACAGAACATTGCTTCTACCAGAAAAATAACTTTCTACCTCCAGAGTAGCTGAAATTTCAAGGATGAGCCACCAGTCTCAGCACAATTTTTCTTTCAATTGCATTATTTTCTCTTGAAGCAAGCATATCTTTTATGATAGACTATTGAACAACTTCTATTTTATTTTTTGTTGCCTAAAAAAATTAAAGGAATTTTGATATATTAATGTGCTTTTTAGTATTACGCAACTATTAAATACTATTTTCTGAATTTTAGGAGCATAATTAAGGCACTATACTATTAAATATTTAACTTGTCTCCTAATTTGTTTGAGGAAAATACAAAGAAATGCATTTATTAGTAAATTGTATACATACTTGTGTTTGTATTAAAACTAAAGCTAAAAATAAGTATGTACATAGGAATGGGTCTCTTCAAACTGGATATGTTATATTATTTTGCTTGTTGAAATTTTAAATTGTAGCCAAAATTCCTCATCTAACAAAATTAATTTCCTCCTACTCACTAACACTGAGGTGGTATGACAGTTTGCTAAAATAGGACTGTGGGATTATTTTTTGGATTTGGGCAATAGAAAATCTCTTGGAAAAGGGTTTGAAATCTTTAAAGGTAGCCTGATTGAATTAAAGGAACTTACATGCTTTTAATACCTCTGTTTAAGATGAAGCATTAATTATGGAATACTGAAATTTGAGGGGAATGGAGGCATGGGCGTTCCCCACATAGTGAGCATGATTTGACTATTAAATCTTGACCTTTTACATTTAGAATGTCACCTATCTCTAAACTAGTAGTTCTCACTTGCATCGATTTTGTTTTCTAAGGGATATTTGACAATGGTTGGGAATGTTAGCCAGGAATCTCCTGCTGTTCACAATAAAGATGAACTCATGGCACTGGATGGTTGGTAGAGAGTTTCTCAATTCCTGTGTAGTAAGACATCCTTTCCTTGTCTTATTTCATGTGCTGCATGGTAAACAAGGCATGTTCCTCCTGATTTTCTTATTACTATTTTGTTCTCCAATAACTTGCCTATCCTTTAAAATTTTTAGTGTGTATTTAAAGTTATCTAGATTAAAATTCAAGAAGCATATATTGATATTGACAACTTATTTTTATAAACCTCAAAATAGAATGAATATATAGATTTTGCAGTTTAATGTGCTAAATTAAAAAGTATCTATAATAATTTTAGGAACCATCAGAGATTTGTGACCATAGAATTTATTTTGTCTTTTAGGGTACAATAAGAATAAATTAGTTTCATAAATTATTATTTTTTTACTGTGGTGATAAAGTGATGAGCAAAAATACAATAAATTAGAGATAATAAATTTTTGATAATACAGAAAATTTGTTTACATCTTACTGAGATAAAACTTTTAGCTACATTTTATTCAACAGTGTCTATATTCCTTATATTTTATTCCAGAAAGCATTACTCATTGTTTTAATCATTTTAAGATAAATTTTAAGCTGGGCTTTGGTGGCTCATGCCTGTGATCCTAGCTACTCAGGAGGCTGAGATCTGAGGATTGTGGTTCAAAGCTAGAAAAGGAAGGAAAGTCTGTGAGACTCTTATCTCTAATTAACCACTAGAAAACTGAACGTGGAGTTGTGGCTCAAAGTGGTAGAGCATTAGCCTTGAGTGAAAGAGCTCTCAGGGACAGTGCCCAGGGCCAGAATTCAAGCCCCATGATTACCACCACCACCACCACCACCACCACCACCACCACCACCACCACCACCACCATCACCAACAACAACCAAAAGATAAATTTTAGATAATTCCCTTGAAACTGGTAACTGGTGTGTGTGTGTGTGTGTGTGTGTGTGTGTGTGTGTGTGTGTGTGTGTGTGTGTGCGCGTGTGTGTGTGTGCGTGTGTGTGTAATCCTGGGAAGAGATAGTCTTGAGAAATTATAAAGTAATTTTTGATATAAAAATAATACAAGAAAGATCCTAATTCTAGATTGGCAAATATTAAGTAATTTGGTAACATTCATTGTCATATAAGGCATAAAGAAGTGAACCTTTTTATGAAGTATTGGTAGAAATGTAAATTCTATAACTTCCTTTACCAAAAGTTATTATCCTTGCCAAAATTATCTTTAAGAAAATAAATTTAAGCCCTTTACAGTGGAAATCTAGTGATAAATTATACATAATAGCTACCACCTTTAACTCCCTAATACTCCAAAAGTATTTTTAGCATACTCTCAACTATATATATATAATTTTTTTTTTCTTGGTCGTAGGGCTTGATCTCTGGGCCTGGGCGCTGTCCCTCAGCTCTTCAGTTTAAGGCACTCACTCTACCATTTGAGCCACAGTGCCACTTCCAGTTTTCTGGTGGTTAATTGGAGATAAGAGTTTCATGGCTTTTTGCTGCTTGGGATGGCTTTGTACTGCAATCCTCAGATCTCAGCCTCCTGAGTAGCTAGGATTACATGAGTGAGCCACCAGTGCTGGCTGTCAACTATATTTATACAGGTGTATTGATGTAGAAAAGTTAAACAAAGATTTTTGGGATTTTTAAAAAATGTTATTTTTCTAGTAAAGGTGATGTGCAGAGTGTTAACAGTTACATAAACAGGTAATGAGTACATTTGTTTTTGAACAGTGTCACTTTCTCCCAGTTTTTCCCCTCCTGACCCCACTCTTCATGCCAAGTTATATAGTTCATTTTCAACATAGTGTCAAGTGCTTATCACTGCTGAGTTAGTTCACCTTTTGTCACACTATTTCAGTGCTTCTCCCTTTCCATTCCCCAAACTGATAAACTTATATAGAAGACAGAGGTACAGAGATCAAAAACAGTGACAAAGAGGAAAATAACAACAACAACAAGAGAACAAAAACAAAGTAAAATAACAAACTTCTTGTTTCCATTTTTTGGAGTTTGTTTCGATAAACATCATTTTGTAGGATCATAAGCACATACCTATTGAGCCTTTGTGATCCTCTCCTAAGAATATCCTCCTTTGGTCTCACTGTGTGAATCCTGTGTAATTATTATGTTCAAGTGTACTTTTTGTCTTTTTCCATCCAGTGTGTTTACTTTTAGATTTATAGGCACATTCTAGTTACAACAAATGAAGGAAACCATGCAACCTATGTTTCTATGGGTTTAGCTTACTATGCTACTACACTGTTGGTGAGACTAAACTTGTTCAACCACTTTGGCAAGAAGTATGAAGGTTCCTAAAAGGCTAACTTTAGAGCTTCTCTATGACCCAGCAATTCCACTCCTAAGGATTTATCCAATTGACCACATAACAGGCCACACTCAAACTACCATCACAGCCATGTTCATTGCAGCATTGTTTACCATAGCCAATACATGGAGTCAACCCAGATACCCCTCCATGGATGAGTGGATCAAGAAATATACACACAATGGGATTATGTGCTTCTGTCAGAAAGAAGGTTATTTTACCATTTGCAAGGAAATGGAAAGACTTGTAAAAAGTAATCGAGGATTGTAAGTTTGCACACTCTTACTATATGGTTAAGGACTATTTCTATGCTTCTGATGAAGTCTTACAGTGGACATGTGAGACTAATTTCATCATGCATGCTGTGGTTTATGTTCAGGCTTCTGAGGTTGCTTTCTCTGCTTTATTACTCATAATCTTGATACTTTTCCATCAGTAACCCTCTTAACCTTTCTCTCTTTAGAAAGATTCATTTTTTGTTCATTTATTAAAATTGAATATTGGAATTTTTCTCATATAATCACTAATTTAGCTGAATAGTATGAGACTCTAATTTTATTAAGTAACTTTAAAAGCCAAGTTATAAAAATTTGAACATTAGAATATATGCAAGTACTCACTATGTGATTTTTGTTACTTTGGATTCAGCAGGCATCTGCTTGTTATTTGCTTTAAACTTAAATGCAGTTATGAATAATCATAATAGTTTATGGCAGATTAAAAGATGGAAAGTTATTCTAAAATAATATGAACCTTAATGTATCTTTCAAACTGATAATTCTGATTATTTTTAGCAAAACAGTAGACTTTGGTACCATTTAGTTGTTTAGACTTTATTTTCTAATTTTCAGGGAGGCCTCCTTAAGATTATACTGCCTATTAATGTGACATATTTTTTAATTCCCATAAAATGCAGTCTCATCTTCTATAGTAAAGCCCAGTCTTGCTCCTCATGTTTCCTACTACATTAAAAAAAATTTAGAATCAGAACTTGTTTAGCATTTATAATAGAAAATAAGTAGGTTCCTTTAATTGAAGAATGGTAATTCCTGTAGAGCATAAATTATCTATCTACTAGCTATCTGTCTATCCATCTATCCAGTCTGCTTTTGTTAGACCATGAGCTAATAATACTGCTTACATTTTTAAGTAGTTGACGAAAGTTAAAGAAGAAAATCTTCTTGTCAAAATTATGTGAAATTTGAGCATAAACCACATAAATACAGTCTTAGGCCCACAGCTATGTCCATTCATTTATGTGTTGTCTGTGGGTGATTTCAGCTGCAGCAGTGTTAGTCAAGCAGTGGTGTTGTGATAGCGATCATGTGACCTGCTCATTGTTTGACGCTGCTCATTGTTTGATGCTGCTGTTTGGCACAGTACAAATCATAGTAAAACAATGCAACCCAGAGCTGTTTTGAGTGCCACACATATTGGTGTCTTGCAGCATTTTACTTGCTTTTCACTATCTAGTCATGTCAAAAGAAGAGGAGAAAATGGTTTTTAAAATATATATTTGTTTATTGTAAAGATTCTGTACAGAAGGGTTACAGTTACATGAGTAGGGTAACGAGTACATTTCCTACTGAGCATTGTTACCTCCTCCTTTGGTTTTCCCTTTTCATCCCTTTCCTCCCCACTTCCCCAAACACCTCTTTTATAGGCACAGTAGAGTTGTTTTGTTAGTAAGTTTGGCATCAAAACATCAAGTTTGGTTTTTAGTTGACTGTATGCTAGAATTTTGTCAGACATATTTAGGAAGCATTTTTGAACTGAATGAGTTTAATACTTTGGAAGATCTGAAAGAATTAGAAGGTTTGATATTATGTTAGGAAATTTGAAGATAACAAAGAAGTTGTATGGGAGACATTGTGTTTGGTGGATTGAGAGAGGTTTTAGGAGGTGATTATCTTTAACAGAAACTCATAACCTTGCTTAATCTTGAGAAATATAAATATTTTGAGTTGTGGTACAAAAAGCCATCCATAAAAATGATACATTGCAGAAATTACAGTTTAAGGAAGTGATACGAAGAAATAGTTTATTTCTTCACTTTATTTTTCAATGATAAAAAAAGTCACTTTAGGCAACTGTAGTCCTATTTTTTTTTATTAACTCAAGGTCACAATTAGAATGATTGGGGACTTTATGTATGAAATAAAGGTTAGGTAACTGTGTCTAAGAGTTGTAAATTTAGAAAATAATAGCTGTAATAGCTGACAGTTGGATGCTGTAAGTTCTAAAATTTTATTATATACAATGTTTTTAGGATTTTATCCTTTAGTATAATTAAAAATTCAAACAATATGCAATTGGGCTGGGGAGTAGTTTGGAGTAATTGCCTAGTAATGACTGAGGCCATTGAGGGGAAAAGTAAAAAGTAGTATAGAGGAGGAGAAAGTGATAAAGACAGAACTCTTTTTTATTAGTTTCACCTTTGATGTAGTATGACCAAGACAGTAGTGAGAAGTTGGTTGCCATAATTTCAGATGGGAATGACAGATGATTGACACTGATTCTGCAGTTGGTTCAGGTATTCTATATTTCCATGAATATTAGATAATATCATATCAATGTATCTATGTATCTATGTATCTGTCTATCTGAAACATAGATTTCTTTTTTTCTTTTTTTCTTTTTTTTTTAAATTCACCTCCCTTCCCAGCCTCCCCCCTCCCCGCCACCCAAACATACCCCCCCTCCCCCCCCACACACCGACATTGTAAAGCTGGTTTTGACATGACATTTTGTACTTCTCATTGTTGCAACAGGTCCACCTGAATCCTTAAACGACTTGTTTGTCCCCGTCTCCTCCACATGTTATACTGACATCAAATATAGTGAAAGCGGGGGTTATACTGTGGGGGAGGGACATACAAAGCAACAAAGAAATAATCTTATAAATGCGTTAGAAACACATGCATGAAAGAAACAAAAACATTAAAATACATATTTGAGGGTTCGTTTTCCTAACATCACATTATCTGACTTTTTCCGCTTGACTCATACCTATACTAGATATTGCAAATAAGGGAAACCATGAGACCTATGTTTCTTTGGGCCTGGCTTACTTCACTTAATGTAATTTTTTCCAAGCCTTTCCATTTCCTAACAAATGGGGAAATGTCATTCTTTCTGATGGAGGCATAGAATTCCATTGTGTATATATACCACATTTTCTTGATCCATTAATCTACTGAGGGGCATCTGGGTTGGTTCCGTATCTTAGCTATGGTAAATAATGCTGCAATAAACATAGTTGTGCTGGTAGCTTTAGTGTGGTCTTTTTTGTAAACATTAGGGTAAATGCCCAAAAGTGGGATTGCTGGGTCATAGGGGAGTTCTATGTGAAGTCTTTTGAGGAACCTCCATACTGCTTTCCAAAGTGGTTGAACAAGTTTACATTCCCACCAACAATGAAGTAAGGTTCCTTTCTGTCCACATCCCCTCCAGCATCTGTTGTTGTTAGAGTTCTTGATTTTTGCTGTTCTAACTGGAGTGAGGTGATATCTCAATGTTGTTTTGATTTGCATTTCTTTTATGGCTTGAAACATAGAATCTATGTCTGTTTGTCTGTCTGTCTGCCTGTCTGTCTATCTGTCTGCTGTCTGCCAATCTATATCTGTTTAACAAGTCACTTGGAAGCCAGATGCTGATGGCTCATGCCTATAATCCTAGCTACTCTGGAAGTTGAGATCTGAGAATCATGGTTTAAAGCCAGACTGGGTGGGAAAGTCTGTAAGACTCTCATTTCCAATTTACCAACAAAATCCTGGAAGGAGAACTGTGGCTCAAGTGATAAGCTGCTAGCCTTGAACAAAATATGCTCAGGGACAGGCCTTAGGCCATGAGTTCAAACCCTAGGATCAGAACAAAAAAAACACAAAACAAGTCCTTTGGAGCCTGAGGATGAAATGTAGCTTCTGAAAATGTTCTCTAATTTTGATGAAATAATTCCTTATCTGGTAGTGACAATGTGAACTATTCCATATAATTGAGTTTGCCACATTTTCACATGTTAATGTAATTTCTTTTCTTTTTTTCTTTTTGTCGGTCATGGGGCTTGAACTCTGGGCCTGGGCGCTGTCCCTCAGCTCTTCAGCTCAAGGCGAGCGCTCTACCACTTGAGCTACGGCGCCACTTCCGGTTTTCTAGTGGTGTATTAGAGATAGGAGTCTCACGGTCTTTTCTGCCCGGGCTGGCTTTGAACCGCGATTCTCGGATCTCAGCCTCCTGAGTAGCTAGGGTTACAGGCGTGAGCCACCGGCACCCAGCTTTTACATGTTAATGTAATTTCTGTAGATATGCTTGCTTAATTTCATTTAAGTTAATTATTATCTGATAAGACACAAGAACTTCTTTCTTTCTTTGTGTTTTTCTTTTTCTTTTTTTGTTATTATGGTTTGGAAAACTTCACATATTATATAATTAAGACTTCCAAAAGTGCACAGAAAGTAAGAATGTTTAAAGCTATAAGATGGAGTTAAAAATCTGTTGGCATGGTTAGTTAATTCTTCTACTTTTATGTCTTCTTAGTGAGAATTCTTCTCTAAGAATGGAAGAGTATGTTGATTTGTTGTACAATATTGAGTTTAATTCCAAATGGATTTTATAATGTAGGTTCCCTGTATTTTCTTTGCCTGATTATTGGATTTTGATAGTTTACATACTCTGCTGGAACCTTCTGTGTGTCCCAAAGGAGTAGGGTTCCTCTGATAATTTTGGTAGGGAATAGAGTACATTCTTCATGATTAGTCCTCTATGCGCATGCTGCAACAGATGGGTGTGACCTATGTTTACATCCCATATAGGTGCCATGTTGACAATAGTTATTACACCTTCCTACTGCTTGGGGTGAGTTCTTGAGAGCAGGATTTCAGGCCTCTTCTTGATGTACTTACTTGGGGTTGGGTTGTTAGCTGTTTATTTTTTTTTTTCCTGCTCTTATCCTTGAAGTTCAAGTGTAAGAGGGATGCAGTCATGGCTGGAGTAAGAGGTAAATTGTCTCAACTGGGCTTGATGTGTAGCTAAGTGTCAAACCATACTGCTTCAGATGCTGAGTTTAACCTAGTACTGCTCAGAGAAGACAAACCACAGTACAACATAGAAACAAATGAGATATAGAAATACTGTAAAAACCAGTTAGAAAAGTACAACAGGGTAACAATAGAAAAGAAAGAGGAAAACATAAATGTAGAATGAAAATGTAAACATTGATAAAAGTAAAAAATAGTAATAAAAAAGAAGAAAGGAGGAAGAAGAAAAATAAAAAAGGAGCTAGAAGTGTGGCTCACGTGGTAGAGTACTGGCTATAAAAGAGAGAAAAAAAAAAAAAAACATGGAGAGTTTCAGGCCCTAAATTCAAGTTGCAGTACTGGCACACAAAGAAAGGAAGAAAAAGAAAAGGAAAGAAAGGAAAGGAAGAAAAAGATAAGGAAAGAAGAAAGGAAAAGAAAAATCTAAAGATTAAAAAATAGATGAAATAAGAAAAATAATGAAATAAAAATGTTCTTGCTAGCTAAGATACTTGGATTAGAGAAACTTCTTTCTGAGTCCTCCGATATTGGAATCATCCAGTATGAGGTTAGTGGGGTACTGCTGAGACCTGCTGTAGTTACACGCAGCTCCCCTTCAAGGCTCAGGTGGTAGAATGCTTGCTTAGCCATATTTAGGCTGAGTCCTGCCCTGTTCTTGCCTGGCTGACTTAAATGCATGTTGTCCACTAAAGTGTTAGTAAGTGCTTTTGGTGCCTGCACTTGGAGCCACCAGCTGCATGGCTGAGCTGTGGAGTAGGCAAGTTCACACTCACTCCAGAGCCTTTAGTCTGTATGCCAGGGCATGGTAAAAGCTGCATCACCTCCCTCGATGCCTTAGAAGGAAGGCAGGAAGCAAACAGAATGCTGACTTGTATGCTGGTGAGTGGATTGCACAGGAGCTAAACAAACCATCTGCCTCGGTGTTGACATTCTCAAATCTGTTCCCCTACCAAACCATGTGACCACTCACTCCGCAGAGAGGGCAGGATGATTGGGCACTATGCCCTCCGTAGGCCAGTCTGCATTATTCTTAAATCTTTGAGCAGAGGCGGGACAGAACCTCCTTTATTCTATGACTGTGTGTCCTGGCTGTCACCACCTTGTCACTCTAAGGATGCCTTTGGGTACCCTGAATATTGAATGTTCCCTGTTTTCTGAGTTCCAGAGTAGTTTACTTTGTAGCCATAACCTTCTCAAGATGATTTTTGGTTATATAGCATTCAGAGATGGCGTGTGTGTGTGTGTGTATATACCTAATATATGTGTATATATTTGTGTGTATGTGTGTGTCTGCTGAGACTGAGGCTTGAACTTAGGGACTGAGGAGATAAGAATCTTATGGACTTTCTTGCCCTGGTTTGCTTTGAACTACAGTCCCTAGATCTCAGCTTCCTTAGCAATTAGGGTTTCAGGCTTAGACATTAGCACCCAACTGTAATGCTTTTTAAAAGCTTATTTGTCAAGCAGGAATCAGTTTCAGAGTCCTTAAATCCATATCCTTCATTAAATAGGTTTCTCCTCTGGCCAGGACTGGTAGGCAGCTGTTGTTACAGGGGATGCCTATATTGCCCTTTTCACCTTGGACTTGTGGCATTGGATTCCTCTCCCCTTGCTTGGGAGATGTTTGGAGTTGGGGATTGCTTTGTACTTTGCTCTAAGCTATTTTTCTGCTTGTCTGTGCTACTTAGTTTACCTTTTACCTGGAGCTCTTCCTCTTCTTCTTTTTTTTTATTAATAAGTATTTTTTATTGTGAAAATACCATACACAGGGGTTACAATTACATGAGTAAGGTAATGAGTACATTTCTTATCAAGCATTGTTGCCTCCTCCTTAGTTTCTCCTTCCATGTGATTTTCCCTGACTGTTTCCACTTGCAGTGTCGTGTAACAAGTTACTTCTATTTTATCATCTTGCCCCAGAACTTTCTGAATTTCTTTTTGATGAACTTCCATTTGTGTTTTTTGTCCCTTTTCCTGTTATATAATCTTCTTCCTAATGTTTTTTCTGCAGTAAAGACACTTTTGCTTGTATCTTGCAGTGTAAATATTATGGTCAGACTCTCATTTTTGCTCTTGAAGCAACTTATTAGATATTTTAATTCAAATAAATTTAAATTTTATGTAGATTATAATACATTCTTTGTATATTTGGACTTCATGTCTTGCATTGAAAGGTTGGAATTAAATGTTTTCAAGTGTGCCATAGGAATATTAGTTTTATTGATAGAATTATTTCTTCAGTTTACATTAAGTGCTGAATAATTTCATAGAACTCCAAATTATTTGGTCTGTGATTGCCTATTATGTATATTAAATTATCTTGAAGTCTAACATAGAAAATATTTCTCTTTAAGATATAGGTATATAAATAACTTTCCAACTATCACATACTATGGAATCTCATTTTTTACTTTAAAATAAGCAACAGTATCTATCTCATAATGTAATGAGAGGGGGAGAATGATGAAAGGGGTAACATCATTCAAGATGCAATGTATTCCTAAACTGATTAGTTGAATGGTAACTCCTGTCTACAACTACTTAAAGATAATAAAATATAATTTTTAAAAGATTGTTATGAATACTAAATGAAATGAAATATACAAATTATCCCAATAACCATTTATTTGATGCCTAGCAAATGCCAGTCAAGTTATGATGTGTATGTAGTATATTAGTTCATTTTATCCTCACAACAATGGTGAGGCAGATATTACTCTATACCAAAATTCCAAATGAGGAAAAGAAATCAATAAGTTTAAGAATTTGCCCTGAGTCTCAGCTAACAATGGGCAAAGTCAGAATGCCAACATATGGTTTTATGAAAACAGCAAGTACCATCTTTTCTATACATCCTCCTTTTGTGACAGAATAGGCAGTTATTTATTTTTTTATTATTTGGAAAACTTTTATTCAAACACTAAACGATTTTGAAGAATTGGATAAAATGGATAAGTGTCTGTGCATATGACATACCTAGAATGAATCTAAATTGATCTATCACACACAATTAAAGTTTAAGCAACAATAAAGAAGCTTCAACAATAACATGCCCTGAGACAAGATGGATTCATGGCTGAATTCTACCAGTAGACAGTGATTTACTGGGCTTCTCTTTTCTTCCAACTTTGTTTCAATTTCTCTCTCTTTGTTTTTTGTGCTTGTCCTGAGTCTTAAACTCAAGGGTCTGGGCACTGTCCCTACCTTTTTTTTGCTTAAGGTTAGCTCTCTACGACCTGAGCCGCAGCTCCTCTCAACAGCATTTTTGGTATTTTATTGGAGATTAGCATCTCACAGACTTTTTTGTGTGGGTTGACTTCGAACTGGGATTGATCCTCAGATCTCAGCCTTCTGGGTAGCGAGAATTATAACATGAACCACTGGTACTAGGTTCTTTTTCTCTTGTAATCATAAGGCTGTAAGCCAACATTGCTCACAAGTACTTTGACTATTGAAAATATTATTTTCTGTGCTGTCCAATTAGGTAGCTACTAGTTATATGTTTCTCCTTAGCACTTGAAATATGACTAATGCAACCAGTTGCCTTCATTTTAATTAAATTCTAGTTTACCACTAGTTTAGACATTGCAGCCTTAGATATATGAATGCTCATTTGATTTATGTAAAGCAATTGGCATATTTAACATGATAATGCTGAAACATTCCTTTCCAGGGTGAAAACATTAGAAGAAGAACTTACGCAGACCCAACAACTGCTTTTAAACAAGGAAGAGACTGTCCTGGAGCTAGAGAAAAGAATTGAAGAGTCTTCTAAGACCTGTGAAAAAAAGTCTGAGTGAGTAAATGAAAAAACAATTTGAAGGAGTAAAGTTTAATTGATGTGATTTTACATAAATACTTGTTACATGGTACTATAAATATAATGGAAATGGAAAATATCATACTCTGTATTAAACTTTGTATAGTTGAGTTATTCTCTAGAACTCTAGAAAAATATGGTGTAGCCTAGGAAATGGTAGTCTATGTTCTTATATACTGAAATAATTGTACATCTCAAAGTTTTAAGTGTGAAGAATCCTTTGTTAAAAGCTGTCTTTACTTTCCCACATATATTTTTACCAGGAGCACTGTAAATTTATTTGTTACAAAATGGCAAATATTACCTAAATATTGACACAATTATATTAGAAGGAAGGAAACAAACTCACTGAAAAATAGTGTTGGGTAAAGTAGTTCATACTTGTAATCCTTGCTACTTAGACACTGGACAAGTCAGCAAGACAGGCTTGTAGATTGCAAAAAAAAAAAAAGAAAGAAATTTGGTAACATAGATATCTAAACCTGACCACATTCCTATCTAATCTTTTCCCTGACTTCAGGTTTGTTTTAAGTCTACTTCTTGTGATTTTAAAAAATAAATCTATTTTATTTTACCAGAATGTTTATTATTGATTGATGGTGCCAGTCCTGGAGCTTGAACTCAGGGGCTTGGTGCTATTGCTAAGCGTTTTTTGACCAAGGCTACTGTTCTACCACTTGAGCTATAGCCCCACTTCTGGCTTTTTGATGGTTAATTGGAGATAAGAGTGTTATGAACTTTTCTGCCCAGAATAACTTTTAACCATAGTCCTCAGATCTCATCCTCCTGAGTAGCTAGGATTACAGGCATGAGCTGATGGTGCCTGGAGAAAATTTACACATTAAAGTGTCCTCTGCTTTTTTCCCTAACTGGATCTTGGTGCTTACTTTAAGTTTTGACTGAAATACACACACACACACACAAACACACACACAAACACACACACACACACACACACACACACACACACACACACACACAGCAACGTTTCCCTTAAACCACCCCATTCTTTTCTTTTTCAGTGCTAGTCATCAGACCTTGGACCTGAGTGTGCTAAGCAAATGCTCTGCCACTGAGCTAGTACAGTGTACTCCAGATTCTCACCTCACTTTGTAATCTCTATGTTTTCCCAATTCCTGTCTTTGCCTTCTGTTCTGTTAGTTTAAACATGTTCTAAGAGTACCTGTGC
Source organism: Dipodomys spectabilis (assembly GCF_019054845.1). Taxonomy (NCBI): domain Eukaryota; kingdom Metazoa; phylum Chordata; class Mammalia; order Rodentia; family Heteromyidae; genus Dipodomys; species Dipodomys spectabilis. The sequence continues at coordinate 1,755,964 of NW_024870824.1, forward strand.
CATCTGTGCTCAGTAGTTTCGTTTCCTCAATTATTGCTTCAGTTTTAACCCATATATTGCTGGCTTTTGACCTATCACTATAGAAATAGGAATTTCTAAGTATAACAATGACCTTTTACATTGATGCCTAAATTTAGTAGCAATGCTCCCTGACTTCTATATTGTATCTGACTTTGCTGACTTCATGTACCTTCTTTTCTTGCAGCATTTGGAACATAGTGCCAGATTACTCCAATCTTTGCAGCTACTCCTTTGCAAACTTACTATTTTCTACTTAGCCAATTTGTTCTGGAAGTCACAAAGGCATAGTTCTGGGCTCTGTGACTCTTCTTCCTGAACTCCTCTACCTGCATTCCTAAAGACAGCCCCACATTTATTCTTCTTCAGATTTCTTGCCAACTTGGTATTCCTCTTTTGAATAACAGTAGTATCCAACATGTACTACTACTAAAGCAACCATAGGTACTAAGTACCCATCGAGGGTTAGGCACACAAAAGGAGGGGAAAGGCTGAGCAACTGCAGTAATTATAGTATTGTCCATTGTGTAAATATTGAACTGTGTAACTTGAGGGTAGGGATGGGAGGGGGAAAATGTGGGGAGAATGGTGGAAGTGGAGATAATTGACCAGAAAGCCTGGTACTCATGGTCGTACTTAAAGAATTGTAACCTCTTTGTTCAAGTACTTAATTAAGAAAAAAGGAAAAATCCAAATAGATCAGAACAAAAAAGAACCTATATTCCCCATGTAAGACTAAATTAAAAATCTTCCTAATATATGCCCAATCCAGTCTCACCTGGTTTTCTCTTAGCATTCCTTATTCCAGTGAATGACACACCATTTCTTCTATTATACCACCAGAATATTTCAGGATGAAGCCATCTTAGTTAATTATATCTGCAATAGGCTTTTTGCCAATTGAAGTCGTAATCTGAGGTTTAGGTGGTTAGGAACCTGAACATACCTTTTTTTTTTTTTTTTTTTGGTAAAACTCAATCCATAATAATATAAGTGTAACACAGTTTGTCTAATAATTTAATCTTTGAAGGACATTTGCTTTATTTTTAGTTGTTGACTTACAAGTAAAGGTGCTCTAAATGGTCATATGCAAATTTTTGTATGAACATAAACTAATTCCTCTGGGATAATTGCCTAGGTGCGATTGAAATACTATGGTAATAGCAGATTTAGTTTTCTAAGTTGTAGCATTACTTATGCTCACTCATAATATGCACTTGATTCAGTTTCTCTTCATCTTCACCAGTATCTGGTGTTGTCATTATTTTAGCTTGCTTATTTGTTTGTTTGATGGTACTCCAATTTGAGCTAAAGGGATTTGTGTTAGCTAGGTAGGAGCTTTGCCACTTGAGACTTGCTTTGAGCCCTTCTTGCTTTTGTCTTTTTTCTTTCTTTCTTTTTTTTTTTTATTGTAAAGCTACTATACAGAGGGTTACAGTTACATGAGTGAGGTAGTGAGTACACTTCCTCTTGAACATTGTTACCCCCTCCATTGTTTTCCCCCTACCATCCCCTCCCTCCCTCCCTTCCCCGAGGTTCTTTTTTTTTTTTTTTGATTGTGATTAAATGATTACATAATTTCAAAGTCACAAGTTCATTCTAACTTCCCTGGAGCAAATTGTCTACCACAGTCTGTAATATATAACAGTGTTCACATGTTATATACCATATTTGTGATCAGCAGCATGGGGATATTTAGTAGTGGTTCAACCAGATGAGCGGGAGTTCTTTGTTTCTTAAGTCCTGTTAGTTTTGTCGTATCACCTAACCTTTTGGATTTAGCATCCACTTATCAGGGAGACCATGTACCGTTTGTCTCTTCGTTCTTGGCTTACCTCGCTCAACATGATTCCTTCTAGCTCCATCCATTTCCCTGCAAATGCCATTATTTTGTCATTTCTAATGGCTGCATAATATTCCATTGTGTATAGATACCACAATTTTTGGATCCATTCATCTGTGGTGGGGCATCTAGGTTGTTTCCATATCCTAGCTATTGCGAACAGTGCTGCAATAAACATGGAGGTGCACGTGTCCTTGTATATTGGTTCCTGTTGTTCAGAGTAGATGCCTAGAAGTGGTATGACTGGGTCGTAAGGGAGGTCAATCTTTAGCTTTCTAAGGACCCTCCAGACTGCTTTCCAAAGTGGTTGTATAAGTGTACATTCCCACCAGCAGTGTAATAGGGTTCCTCTTTCTCCACATCCCCTCCAGCATTTGTCGTTGGCTGATTTGTGGATGTGGGACATTCTGACTGGGGTAAGGTGGTATCTCAGGGTTGTCTTTATTTGCATTTCCTTCACCACCAGGGATGATGAACATTTCCTCATGTGTTTCTTTGCCATTTTTATTTCTTCATTTGAGAAGTCCCTCTTTAGTTCCCTTGCCCATTTAGTAATTGGTTTGTTAGGTTTGGGAGGGATTAGTTTCTTGAGTTCCCTGTATATACAGGATGTTAACCCCTTGTCTGATATATTGCTGGTAAATATTTTTTCCCAATTCGTTGGTTGTCTTTCTAGCTTAGTTGCGATAGATTTAGCTGTGCAGAAGCTTTTTATTTTAAGGTAGTCCCATTTGTCGAGTCTCTCTCCAACTTGTTGTGACCCTGGGACTCTGTTCAGGAAGTTCCTTCCTGTGCCTATTAGTTCAAGTGTCTCTCCTACTCTGTCCTGCAGTAGTTTCAGAGATTCAGGTTTAATGTTAAGGTCTTTAATCCATTTTGAGTTGATGTTGGTGCATGGTGATAGGCTGGGGTCCACTTTTAGTTTTCTGCATGTGGCTGCCCAGTTTTCCCAGCACCAGCAGTTGAAGAGGCTGTGTTTCTTCCATTGTATGTCTTTGGCTCCTTTGTCGAATATCAGCTGGCTGTAGGCCTGTGGATTTATATCTGGATCTTCTATTCTGTTCCATTGGTCTTCGGGTCTGTTTTTGTGCCAATACCATGCTGTCTTTGTGATTATAGCTCTGTAGTAGAGTTTGAAGTTCGGCATGGATAGCCCTCCCATATTGTCTTTATCCCCTAGAATTGTTTTGGCTATTCTAGGTCTTTTGTTGTTCCATATAAATTTTTGGACTGTTTTCTGTATTTCAGTGATGTACGTCATTGGGATTTTAATAGGAATTGCATTGAATTTGTATATTAGTTTTGGAAGTATCACCATCTTTACTATATTAAGTCGGCCTATCCAGGAGCATGGGAGGTCTTTCCATTTCCTAGTGTCTTCTGCAATTTCTTTCTTTAACTTTTTATAGTTCTCATTAAATAGTTCTTTTACATCTTTGGTTAGGTTAATTCCTAAATATTTTATTTTTTGGGAGGTTATTGTGAATGGGGTTGCTCCCTTTATTTCCCTCTCTTCCTGTGCGTTATCAGTGTATAGGAAGGCAACTGATTTTTGTGGGTTTATTTTGTATCCTGCTATTTTGCCGAAGTGACTTATGATTTCTAAAAGTTTGGGGATGGAGTTTTTGGGATCGTGGAGGTATAGTATCATGTCGTCTGCAAAAAGGGATAGTTTCACTTCTTCTTTCCCTATGCGGATCCCTTTAATGTCTTTTTCTTGCCTTATTGCCCTGGCTAAGGGTTGTAGGACTATGTTGAAGAGGAGTGGAGACAGTGGACATCCTTGCCTTGTTCCTGTTTTTAGGAGGATTGGTTGTAGCTTTTCCCCATTAAGTATAATATTGGCTATTGGTCTGTCATAAATGGCTTTTATTGTTTTTAGAAATGTTCCTTCTATTCCTATTTTCTCCAGAGCTTTTAGCATGAATGAATGTTGAATTTTATCAAAGGCCTTTTCTGCATCTGTGGCGATAATCATGTGATTCTTGACCTTGGCTCTGTTGATATGCTGGATTACATTTATTGACTTACGTATGTTAAACCATCCCTGTGTCTCTGGGATGAAGCCTACCTGATCATAGTGTATTATTTTTTTTATGTGTTTCTGGATTCTGTTAGCTAGAATCTTGTTAAGGATCTTTGCATCTGTGTTCATCAAGGAGATTGGCCTGTAATTCTCCTTTTTGGTTGGGTCTTTGCCTGGTTTGGGGATGAGTGTGATATTGGCTTCGTAGAATGAGTTTGGGATAGCTCCCTCCTTCTCTGTTTCTCTGAAGAGCTTGAGGAGTATGGGTATTAGTTCTTCTTTAAAGGTCTTATAGAATTCTGCTGTGAATCCATCTGGTCCTGGGCTTTTTTTTGTTGGAAGACTTTTGATAGCTTCCTGTATCTCATTATAGGATATTGGCTTATTTAATTGGTTAACTTCTTCTTTGCTCAGTTTGGGTAACTTGTATTTCTCTAAAAATGCATCCATTTCCGCCAGATTTTCTTCCTTTAGAGAGTATAGCTTTTGAAAGTAGTCTGTTAGAATTGTTTGGATATCTTGGGTACGTGTTGTGATGTTTCCCGTGGCATCCCTAATCCTATTAATATGGGTTTCCTCTCTTCTTTTTTTAATTAATCTTGCCAACGGGCCATCAATTTTGTTTATTTTTTCAAAGAACCAGCTTTTTGTTTGGTTTATTTTGGTTATGGTTTTCTGATTTTCTAATTGGTTAATCTCTGCTCTCAATTTGGTTATCTGGCTTCGTCTAGTAGCTTTAGGTCCCATTTTTTCTTGTTTTTCTAGCTGTTTTAGTTGCAACATGAGATTATTTACTTGGTCTGTCTCCATTCTCTTGATGTGGGCACTGAGGGCAATAAATTTGCCCCTCAGGACTGCTTTTGCTGTGTCCCACAAGTTTCTTTGTGAGGTGTTTTCATTTTCATTGAGTTGTAGGAAATGCTTTATTTCTTCTCTGATCTCTTCTGTTACCCAGGCCTTGTTAAGGAGTGTGCTGTTCAATTTCCATGTATTAGAGAAATTTCTGCGGTATGCTTTGTTATTGAGAGCTAGCTTGATTCCACTGTGGTCAGATAGGATACAGGGGATTATGTCGATCCCTTTGTATTTGCTTAAGTTCCTTGCATGAACTATGATATGGTCTATTTTGGAGAAAGTTCCATGAGCTGCTGAGAAGAATGTGTACTGTGTTGTTTTAGGGTGAAATACTCGGTAGATGTCAGTTAATTCCGCTTGAAGTATGGCCTCACTTAATTCGGTAGCTTCTTTGCCAATCCTCTGGTTGGTAGACCTGTCCTTTGGTGAGAGTGGCGTGTTAAAGTCTCCTAGTATTATCGTATTGGGATCTATTTTATTCTGTAAGTTTGAGAGCATTTGTTTACATATCTGGGTACACCAATATTTGGGGCATATAAGTTGATGATGGTTATATCCTCCTCTTGGATTGTTCCCTTTATTAATATGTAGTGTCCGTCCTTGTCTTTCTGTACTGATTTTAATGAAAAGTTTATTTTGTCAGATATCAGGATAGCTACACCTGCTTTCTTATTGGGGGAATTTGATTGGTAGATCCTTTTCCACCCCTTCACTCTGAGTTTGTTTGTATGTTTGGCTGAGAGGTGGGTCTCCTGAAGGCAACAGATGGATGGGTCTTGTTTTCTGATCCAGTCCTCAGTTCGTTTTCTTTTAATTGGCGAATTCAGCCCATTTATATTAAGAGAAAGTATAGAGAGATGCATTGTTGTCCCTGCCATTCCGTTTTCCTAAGTTTTTCTTCTTTCCTTTCCTCTTGTGCTTGCTCAGTTAGACTTTGAGTAATGCCTGTTTGGGGCAGGTCCCAGTTCCTGGTTGCTTTCTTCAGGTTGTGTCCCCCTCTTAGAATTCTTTGTAATGCTGGCTTAATGTTTATGTATTCATTTAGTTTTTCTTTGCTATTAAAAGTTTTCAGTTCTCCATCGAATGTGAATGCTAGCTTTGCCGGGTATATCAGTCTGGGTTGGCAGTTATTGGCTCTCAGGGCTCGTATGGTGCTTTCCCAGGCTTTTCTTGCATTCATTGTTTGTGTGGAGAGATCTGCAGTGATTCTAATTTTTTTCCCGTTGTAGTATAGCTCCTTCTTCATTTTTGCTGCATGCAAGATTGTTTCCTTATTATTCAGATCCATCATTTTTACTATAATGTGTCTAGAAGTGTTTCTCCTGGGATCTTGCTTGTTGGGTGTTCGATAAGCTTTTGTGATGTAGTTAAGATGGTCGTTTTTGAGGTGGGGAAAATTTTCATTGACTATCTTGTTAAATAGGTGTTGCATTCCCTTGCTCTGGAATTCCTCACCTTCGTCCACTCCGATTATGCGAAGGTTAAATTTTTTAGCATTATCTGCTTGCTCTTGAATTTCCCTTTGGTTTAATTTGAGTGATTTTTCCATATCTGTCACTTTTTGGTCCAGTTGGTGTATTCTGTCTTCTGTATCTGACACTCTACCTTCCATTTCATTCACTCTGTTGACCGTGGCTTCTATTGTGGTTTGCATGGTGGAACTGGATCCCTTTATGGATTCAATGTTGGTTCTCAGAGTACTGATCTCACCTCTCAATGAGGTGAGATCAGTATGCATTACCTCTAATTTGGCGTTTATCTCACTTCTTACTGAGGTTTGTGCAGCTTCTATTTTTGCATCCAACTTTTGTTTGATATCCTGTATATCTTTTGATAGTTCATCCTTGGGCTCTTTCAATTTCTGATCCATTTCTCACTTTATTTCTTGAGTCATTGCCTCCAGCAACCCTTGGATGTAGCTTTTGTCTTCCATTCCTGCTTTGCTCCCACTGGGGCTCTCCCCTGCGTGGCTGCTGGCTTTTGAGGTGAGCTTGCTGTCCTGGGTAATGGTAAACCTTGTGATTTTTCTCTGTGATTTTCGCATGGGGGTTCAGGAGACTGCTCTTCAATCTTGTTTTGGTGTGTCTGTCTTTGCTTGGTTGCTGATTCTGTATTGGTAGAGTCTGTGCCTGATCTGGATTCTGTTGGGAGCCTATTTCCAGCTGCTATTCTGACTTACTTAGGATTCTCAGCTCTCTGCTGTAGATTGCTGGCAATTCCTGCCTTTGGAAGGGTTGAGCAGCCTAGACTGCTTGTGTTTGCTCCTGCGGGTGCTCTTGGGAAGATCAGATGCTCTAGATGCACTCTCCCAAATACTGGAGTCTGCTATGGGCTCCTGATGTGTTTTTGTTTGTTTGTTTTGGGCTGGTTGTGGGCTTGAACTCTAGGTTTGGGTGCTGTCCCTCAGCTCTTCAGCTCAAGGCTGGCACCCTACCATTTGAGCCACAGCCCCACTTCTGACCCTTTTTGCTTTGTTCAGGCGCCGGTCCCCTGGCCTGGTTCCGGCCCCAGCCTGGAGCGCGCTCGTTAGGCCTGTGCTGATGTGTATACCACCTAGGTTATGCAGCCTGGAGGACACAGTTCAAATTTCTTCTACTGTTGGTAGTCTTGACCCAGGGGCGCTGTTCCTGGCTTGGGCATTTAAGCTCCCTTCCAGGGGCGCTCTTGCTCTGGCCTGGCCAGCAGAGTGTGCTCCACCGGCTGGTGGAGCTCTCGAACAGTTCCCAGTTTTAGTGGGTCCTGTGGTCCGGGTGTTGGGGTAGGGAGTCTAGGTCAGGGTCTGGGGATTCCCTCCAGCTCTGGTCTCCCTTGATGGATTCACTGTCCCCGGGGGGTACTCACCCTGTAGGTCGTCAGTTGTTGTTGCAATCCGAGTTCAGTTGGGGTGGTTGCGGGCTGGGTTGGGCGGCCCCCCGCCGGGTAGTTGCAATCACGATTGGGCGGGTGGTCTGCCAACAGGTCCCTTTGTTGCTCTGCTGGTGCAGGGCGGCTTTGGCGGGATGGAGCCTCTCCGCTCTGGTGGAGAGTGAGGGGTGGGGGTGGGATCCTCGAGGAGACTCCCGGCTGGTAGCTTTCTCTGTTCCTGGCGATCCGCTGTTCTGCAATCCGGTACCTGGTGATCTGCAAGCAGCCCCCTGTGTCTCTGTGGCTCCGGCAGCCCCCGCCGGGCCGGCTGGCCGGCGGCTTGGCGCACTGCCGCGCGGCCAGTAAAGGTTGGGGGGGGGGTCTTCGCTCTTCTCTGTTCTGAATTTCTTCTTTTCCTCTCTTTCTTTTTTTGTTATTTTCCACCTCTGGTTTTTCTCTGAGTGTTCGTCTTTTTGTTGTTGTTGGTCTCTTGGGGAGATTAAGCGTTGGAACTCGAACTCTCTTTTTGGTTGGAGAGAGCTGTGGCGTTTCCCTACTGCCCCGTCGCCATCTTGGTCCCCCCTCCGCTTTTGTCTTTTTTCAAATATGGTCTTGTCTCTTACTGGCCCTGATCATCCTATTTATACTCTCCACATAGTCGTCTTTTTGTTGTTGTCGGTCTCTTGGGGAGATTAAGCGTTGGAACTCGAACTCTCTTTTTGGTTGGAGAGAGCTGTGGCGTTTCCCTACTGCCCCGTCGCCATCTTGGTCCCCCCTCCGCTTTTGTCTTTTTTCAAATATGGTCTTGTCTTTTACTGGCCCTGATCATCCTATTTATACTCTCCACATAGCTGGGATGACAGGTGTGTACCATCATACAAAGCTTTTTATTGATTTTGAACTTTTTGCCTACTCTGATCTTGAAATGTCATTCTCCTAATCTTAGCCTCTGGAATAGCCAATATTATAGAGGTGAGTTACTGTGCCCGGCTTCATATTATTGTATTTTACTTGAACCAACATAACAGATATGTAGAACTACCTAATTTATTTTTGTTTGTTGTAGTTTTGGGTAAAACGGGATGGAATTGAGGGCCTTGTGTTTTCTAGACAGGTACTCATGTCCTACCACAAAAACCATGCCTTCAGCTCCATTGTGCCTTGGTTATTATCGGGATAGGGTCTTGCTTTATGCTTGGGCCAACGTGGACTATGATCATCCTATCTGTGCTTCCCTATGTCATGGGGCTACAGTTATGTTCCAGCACGCCTAGCCATTGTTTAAAATGATGTCTCACAAACTTTTACAGCTAGTGGCCTGATCTCCACCTCCCAAGTAGTTAGGGTTATAGACTTACTACATTGTGCCTAGCTTGATAGTTGTTTTAATATACATTTCCCTAATGGCTAATGTAAGAACATCTTTACAATGCATTGTTTGTCATTTGTGTATCTTTTTAAAAATTGAAATAGCTGGCCAACTTTTTTGCCTCAGTTCTTTCTTTCCCCTTCTTTTCCTTTTTTTTTCTTTTCCTAGTGCTAGATTTGAATTCAGAGACCCATACCGATAGGTTTGTTCTCTACCTCTGAAGATACAACCCTAGTCTTTGCCTAATCTTTTTTTTTTTTTTTAATTATTGTGAAAATACTGTACAGAGGGGTTACAATTACATGGGCAAGATAATGAGTACATTTCTTATCAAGCATTGTAGCATCCTCCTTTGTTTCCCCTTTCCATCCCATCCTCCCCCTACCCCCCCACCCAACCTTCCTCTCTCCCCCTACCAAAGTTGTAAAGTTCCTTTTCGACATGCCTAATCTTTAAGTGGGTTGTTTTGTTATTGCTGAGTTCTTTCTATATTCTAGACAGTAGTCTTTTCACAGATGTGTGATTTATAAATATTTTTCTGCTAGTATGTAGCTTGTGTTTTTATTTTGATAGTATTTTCTGAAAGAAAACTTTAATTTATTGTCCAGCTTACCTACTAAACTACCTTAGTATGTTGTGCTTTTGGGTGTTATCAAACTTAAGAATTCTTTGTCTATCCTTGCATTTTGACAATTTGTTTTGTGCTTTTTTTTTCTAAATGTTTGATAGGTTTAGACTTTATATTTTAAGTTCATGGTCCGTTTTAAGATAATTAAAAAATATACGTATTTAAATTTTTTACACACCTTAATAAAGTATAATAGGCAAAAATCACAGGTTTTAGGTATGCAGTGAGATTATTTGACATACTTGTATCTTGTGAAATAAATACCACATTCATTAATGTTAATTGACATGTCTTTCATCTCAGCTAGTTACCTCTCCCCTTTTTAGTTTCTTTAAAAATATATACTTACATGTATACTGTTATTGCAATGGTGATGCACAGAGTTACAGTTATATAAGTCAGATAATTAGTACCTTTCTTTTTGAACAGTGCTAATCTTTCCCTTGCTTTCTCCCAGATTTTCTCTCCTGTGCCCACCCACAAGTTATATTGTTCATTTTCAGCATAGTGTCTAGTGAGTGTCCCGGCTACATTTGTTTGACCTCTGTCTCATATATTCTGTGTCTCCCTTTACCTTCCCTTAAACAGATAAAACAAAACAAAAGGTACAAGAAACAAAAACAGCAACAAACTCCTTTTCTTGGAGTTTATTTTGATAAATATAATTGTATATGATCAGATGTACATAGCTTTTGAGCCTTTCTGATCCTCCTAAGAATATCCTCATTTGGATTCACTGTATGAATGTCTAGAGATCTACATAATTTATCATGTCTCGGTGTATTTTGTGTCTTTTACTTTGAGTTTACTTGTAGATTTATAGACACATTCTAGTTACCACAGATCAAATGAGCCTATGTTTCCTTGGTTCTGACTTACTTCACTTAATATAATTTTTTTCCCAAGTCTTTCCATTTCCTCACGAATGGTACAATATTATTCTTTCTGATGGAGAAGTAGAATTCCATTGTGTACATATATCCTATTTTTTGGATCCATTTGTCTACTGAGGGGCATCTGGGTACCTCCCACTTTTAAAACAAAGTGTGCTTGGCTTTATGATGAGAATATTTAAGGAAATTTTAAGAAACAACTGAGTAAGGTGAACTATGTCATCATGCTGACTTTATGTTCCTGGCATCTACTCACATCTGCACATTTATACACTTTGATGAACACCTTCCCTTTCCTCACCGCCCCCTCCTTGCCCCACTCCTTGTGAGCATCCTTCCCTCTATTTTTTTTTCTATGAATTTAATCTAAGTTTTATGAATTGAATTCAGGTCCCTTATGCTTGCTAGACAGGTGCTCTACCATATGTACCACACCCAATTCCTTCTTGATTTTTTACTTTGTTTTTCAAAACAAAAGGATGTCATACTAACTTTGTCTGGGCTGGCTTCTACCTTTGTATCCCAAGTAGCTAGGACTATAGGTGTACACCACCATGCTTGTTATGTGTTGTTTTTTTTTTAAAATTTTATTGTATAGAGGGGTAATGTATAGAGGGGTTATGGTTACATAAGCCAGGTAATGAGTATATTTCTTTTTGAACAATGTTACTCCCTCTCTCATGTTCTCCATTTTTCTCCTCCCAACTTTGCTTCTCCCAAAGTTGAATACTTTATTTCCAACATAGTGCCTTGTGGATTTCACTGTTGAATTGCTCATCCTTTGTCTCACCCTTTCTGTACTTGCCCTCCCCCTCCCCAAATCACATAAACTTATATACAAGACAAAGGGTACAGAAATCAAAAACAGTGACAGAGGAAATAAACCAAAGAAAAAAGAAAAGGAAAAAAAAAAAGAACCACAAACTGTATAAAAAAACCTCTTGTTTCCATTTCTAGGAGTTCATTTTGATAATTATTTTTATATGATCATATGCACATAGCCATTGAGCCCTTGATCCTCTCCTAAGAATATCTTCCTTTTTCTCTGTGTGAATGTTTAGATTGCTGTTTAATGATCATATCTATGTGTTATTACTTGTCTTTTACTGTGCATTGGGCTTACTTGTAGGTTTATAGGCACATTCTAGTTATTACAAATGAGGGGAACCATGCAGCTTATGTCTCTTTGGGTCTGACTTACTTCACTTAGTATAAGTTTTTCCAACTCTTTTCATTTCCTTATGAATGAGACAATGTTATTTTTTCTGGTGGAAGTATAGGGTTCCATTGTATATAGATACCACATTTTCTTGATCCATTCATCCACTGAGGGGCTTCTAGGTTGATTTTATATCTTGGCTATGGTAAACAATGCTGCAGCAGGTTGTGCTGGTGGCTTTAGGGTGTCCTGGTTAGTTGTCCCTTTTGAGTAGCTGGAATATAGGCATGAACCAGTGTGCCTGGCTCTAAATGCAAGTTTTTTTTAATATATATTTTTTATTGTAAAAATACTGTTCAGAGGGGTTACAGTTACATGAGTAAGGTAATGAGTGCATTTCCTATTGCGCATTGTTACCTCCTCCTCTGTTTTTCCCCTTCCCCTTCACTATCCTTCCCCATCCCCTTCCTGGTTGTAAAGTTCGTTTTCAACATAGTGTCTTGTACATTTCATTGTTACAATGGGTTAACATGTATCCTTATTTCAGCATTTTGTTACTTCCCTTCCACTCTCCAAATTAGAAAAATGTATATACAAGGTGCAGGGCACCAACATCAAATACAGTGAAAACAGGGGTTATACCATAGGGGAAGAACATACAAAAGAAACAAAAAAATCATATAGTACATTATAGAGACATTAAAAACAATAGCAAGAAACAAAACCACTTGTGTCCCTATTGTGGGACACATCTATGGACATATGTACATAGCTTTTGACCTTTCCTGCTTGTCCTGGACTATACACAATGGAATTCTATGCCTCCCTCAGAAAGAATGTCACCGCCCCATATGTTAGAAAATGGAAAGACTTGGAAAAAATTATATTAAGTGAAGTAAGCCAGGCCCAAAGAAACTTAAGTCCCATGATTTCCCTTATTTGCAATAAATGCAAGTTTTTAAGAGGAAGAAAATGAAATCCTGTGGAAGTTGCCTCTCTCTGTTTTACTTATTTCATTGAGCATAATAATTTCAAGATTTTTTGGTATTGCATCTCCTTTGTCCCTTTTTCCATTCTTGCCTTCCCTCTTCCCTTCTTAGCTTCCTCCCTCCTTCCTTCCCTTTCTCTCTCTGTCCCTCCTTGCTTTCCTTCCTTTCTCCCCTGCCTTTTCTCATGTTGAGGATTGAATCCAGGGCTTTTTATATTCTAGACAAGTACTCTACCACTTGAGCCATGTTTCCAGCTCCTTTGCTCCAGTTTTGCAAGGCCATCCTCAAATTCATGACCTTCCTGCTGTGACTACTGGGTAGTAGGGATAATGGACATGCGCTGTGATGCCTGGCTTAATACTATCTTTTTCATAAACCTAAAATAATTATTATCTCTGCTAGTGTTAATTTCCCCTTGCTACTGAAACCAGTTACCACACATGTAGTAGTTTAAAACAATGAAAATTATTCACTTACAATTCTGGATGTAAAACATCTGAATTAATCTTAGGGGACCAAACTCAAAGTATTCCTACGGCTGCTTTCTTCCTGAGGCTTTCCTCCATTTCCAGGCTTTGAAGGCTGTCCTGGTGTTGCCCTTGCCCACACATTGCCCTTTCACCACTGCTGGGGTTGTCATAGCACCTTCTGTGACATCGTCCTTGCCTTCCTCTTACAAGAATGCCTATGGTTACATTGGGCTCACCTAGGTAATCCAGGATTATCTCCCCATTTTAACATCTTTAACTTCATCATACCTTCAAACATTGTTTGTCATTCATGGTAACTTACTCAACTGGTTCTGGGAATAAGGATATGCCCATCTTTGAAGGGCCATTTCTCAGTTTGTCATAGGTTTAAGAGAGAGGAAACTGGGTACTATTTATTTCCATGTAGCTCCTCAGTTAACATTTGCTCTTTTGCAGTTATTATGCCTTCTTTATCACTGCATATTTCAGTTTTGCATAGCTTATTTTTATTCCTTTAGTTTTGTTTTTGCATTTCCCATTAATCTTTATTAAAGACTACTAATGGTAATGCATTTAGAATATTATTATTTTCAAGTATATTTTCTAGGTTATTTGGGCATATTTTGGAAACTATCTTCTTTACTTTTACCAATTTTCCAGATACTGTTTGGCAAAAATATGTTTTTATCATCATATATTTTGAATTTTCTTTTACTATTGTCATTGTTTGGCTTTTAGCTTTTTAAAATTTTAGTATGGTAGTTAGGAAAGTGAAGAAAACCTCAGGAAGCTTAAAGTACATAATGTGCTCTTGTTCCTTGTTCCTCATATATATTTGTTTACCAGAATGATTGTCTTAAAAATTAACTTTGTCTGAAGAGGATTTACCAAAAAAATCAAACTGTCACTTTAGTATTAAAAAAAAGCAATTACCAACTGATGCCAACATGAATTTACAAAAAAATATCTGTGCAGATTTTTAAAAATGTGCCACAAACTATATTATGTTAATGATTAATGTGGTATTTATCACATATTTAAGACTACTATTTAGAATTATAAGTCCTGTGGACATTTCTAGATTTACACACATTCTTACTTAGTCCTATTTCTCCAAACTTCATTGTTCTATCACCTGGAACTCATTGTAATATAATATTGTAGCCTTTCTTATATTCGTTACTGAGAGTGTAGTTGGCTCAGTTAACCTGGAACTTAGATCTCAAACCATCTGTCAGCACCTTGTTCATAAATAATTTCTCTTAAGCAGTGGTTATGTCTGCCCACAAATACTTAGACAAGTTAATTCTTGTACCTTTAAAAATGTTTGAATTTTCGACAGTAACATTTTCTGACCATACTGTACAGTTTTGAACTTTCTCTACCTTATAATGATAGCTTCTTATGTAAGTAATAACTTACTTTCTGCAGTATGTGGCACAATTCTTTTCAGGGTCTTTTTACATATGGGGTGTTTTACGAAGGTGTTCTTATTACCACATTGTGTTTTTCTGTTACCTTTTACCTGTTAATGTACCATACACAAGGAGAGTAAATTAGCTTGAACTTTCCATTGAGGATGGGGGAAATTTACTGTCCTTATGTTGATAATATTAGATGTTTGTCAATTAATTTTATATTCACTCCCTCAATTATACTCAGCCCTTAGTCTTTGTCTGACTTCCAGCACACATGCCTTACATCTACACACAGCTTGATGCCTAGGCTGTAATTTGATTTATTATACTTTAGGCACAGAGCTGCCCTTAGCCATTTTACCTTTGAGATTCTATCATTTTCATTCATTTTAGGCTTTCTACCTCTGGAACTCAGTTTCTTTATTCTGTGAGGTAAATGGTTTAAGTGTGAAATAAAATGAATGCTACAGTTCATAGTGTATTTGAAATGCTTCTACTTTGTTAATGCTAACATTTAATAAATATTATGATGTAAAATCCATTTATATTAAAATTTTTGATGATTCTGAAAGATTGCTATAAAGAGCAAAATGAAAGAAACAAAGGCAAAGCCTATATTTTATATTTTCCATTAATTCATTTTAAAGAGGTTGAAGTAATTATATATATTTTCCTTCCCTCCTTCCTTCTTTCCTTTTTTTCTCCCTTTCTCCCTTCCTCCCTCCATCCTTTCATGACTCCATGCCCTCTTTTCTCCTTTATTCCCTCCATTTGCTGGTACCAGGGTTTGAACTCAATGTCATGTATTCACTCAACTCTCCTGAGGTCAACTGTCATTCTACCATGTGAGACATGCCCCCATCCAAGAGTTTTGCTTGTTATTTTGGAGATGGAAACTTTTCTTCCTGGGATGGCTATGAATAACAGTTCTTCAGATCTCAACCTTTCAAATAGGTAGGATTATTGGTTCTTCTCAAGTAGTTAAAATAATTTATACGTAATTCATTCTCTTTTAGCATTGTCCTTCTGCTGAGCCAAAAACAGACACTTGAAGAACTGAAACAATCAGTCCAGCAGCTAAAATGCACTGAAGCAAAGTTTACAGCACAGAAAGAACTACTCGAACAAAAAGTACAAGAAAATGATGGGAAAGAGCCACCTCCTGTAATAAATTATGAAGAAGATGCACGGTCCGTTACATCTATGGTAAGCTAATCCACTGAGAAACTTTAAAGGGTTTTATCTAGGTAATAAGTGAACACAAAAATTAACTCTGGTTTGCTATAACAAATTATTACTCTTGTTACTATGCAAGTCCTATTAAACGTATTTGTAAATGTAGAATAGACTTATCAGTCACTTCAGGTCACCTGGAGAGTATTTCAGAAACCATTTGTAGAGTCAGAGAAATAAGGTTCTTCTCTTGCCTTTAGAGTTGTAAAAAGAAAGACTGAAATTGTTTTTATTCCTGGGAGACAGCAGGAAGGTTGGGTGTTATTCTTACGATGGAAGTAAGAAATAAGGAGAAAGTTGTAATTAAGAGCAAATTTTTTTTCTCAGATTGGTGGTATGTTTATTGTATCATACACAACATTGATTTAGTTTTAAAATGATTCTTTGCACATAAATATGATCCTTAATACATTCAACTTCACCAACTTGAAATTGAATTTCGTTTATATAGTTTTATTAAATGTTTAAGAATATCTAGTATAAACCAATCCTTCCTCCCTCCTTTTCTCCTTAGTTCCCTTTCCTTCTCTCCCTATTTCTTTCCTGCCTTCCTTTTCCCTCTCCCTCCCTCATTCCCTTACTCCCTCTTTCCAGCCCTCCTTTCCTCCCTTTTTTCTTTTCTTAGTTCTTAACTAAGGGGAATTTTGCTCAACAGGGAACATTTGGCAGAGTCTCTAGATACTTTTTTTGGGGAGGGAACAACTGGAGGAGGCTGGATTATCTGGTAAACTGTACTGGACAGAATAGCTCCTGCATTTACACCACCAACAAAAAATTATTGAGCTCCAATGTTAGTAGTCATATGGTTGAAAATATCCTAAGGTATATATTTGTTTCCCTCCCGCCAGAGAGTTGGTTGTACTCCATAGATAGAACAATTATATTCAACACATTTATAGTTGATATTTTAGTAATTTCTAGTTTATGTGTTTCTAAATAATATGATTGTTAGATTCTTATGCATCCATAGAATTAAGGACCATATTTGATACTGCAATAACTGTGGAAAATATATGAAGTATTTAAAAATGTTGTGGTTAACATTAGTTTTGTTATAGGGAACTATAGTAGTATGCACATTGAATGAATTTTGTACTTCCTTGCTTTCTAGTACTATTCTACCTAGAAAGCTCTTAATCAATGAAAAGATTCCTGTTGGAGACTCTTATAGGTATCTGGAAAATGCATTTTTTTTGGAGGAGCATTTCAAGTTTTTTTTTTTCCTTTTACTTGGTTTTTCAATACCTTAAATCTTTGGTTTTCAGTGTGTTTTATATGTTCTCTCTATGTGGTTGTGCAGTTTACTAGTTAGGTAATTTGCTTGACTTAGTGGCATATTGGTTAAAATTTGATAGTTTATTTTAAATAATTATGTGTATATATAAATCATGTTATTATTGTTATGATAGAGTAAGAACTTGGTTCATATTGTTAGATGTTATCTGTTAGATGTTAGATACTATTTGCTCAAGTTGTTTGATGCTATGGATAACTGAATTAGTACATAACCTTCATAGTTGAAATATAATAGTTTGTTCTTATTTTATGAAGATTAGTAATCATTTAGAATTCAGCCTTTAGTACTTTTTTCTTTTTTTAATATGTTTTTATTGTAAAAATACTGTACAAAGGGGTTACAGTTACATGAGTAAGGTAAGGAATACATTGTTACCTCCACCTTTGTTTTTTCCTTACCATCCTCCCCGCCCTTCCCCCACCCCCAGTTGTAAAGTTCGTTTCAGCATAGTGTCTTGTACATCTCATTGTTACAATGGATCAGCCTGTATCCTTATTTCAACATTTTGTTATTTCCCTTCCCCTCTCCAAATTAGAAAAATGTATACACAAGGTGCAGGGTACTGACATCAAATACAGTGAAAACGGGTTATAAAGTGGGGGAAGAACATACAAGAGAAACAAAAAAATCATTTAGTACATTTTAAATATGTTAAAAACAATAGCAAGGGGCTGAGAAGGTGGCTCAGTGGTAGAGCGCTTGCCTTGCATGCATGAGGCCCTGGGTTCGATTCCTCAGCACCACATAAGCAAAAAGAAGAAAGCCGGAAGTGGCACTGTGGCTCAAGTGGTAGAGTGCTAGCCTTGAGCTGAAGAGCTGAGGGACAGTGCCCAGGCCCAGAGTTCAGGCCCCACGACTGGACCCCCCCCCCAAAAAAAAACCCCAAAACAATAGCAAACAAGAAAAAGAACCCACTTGTATCTCTACCTTGGGGTTCATTTCACTTAATATTATCTCTTTAGTACTATTGAAGAAAACTTTCCCACCAAATGAATGGAATAAACAATTTTTCAGAAAATGTATAAAAAACTGTAAGAGAACAGACTGCTTTTGACACATTCAAGCTCTTGTACTTATTTATTAGATAGTGACAATACCTTGTTTATCATCTACTTTGCATATTTTATTTTTGCAATTTTTTTTTTTTTAGTAATTGAAATAGTACTTATACCTGGGAGCTGATGGTTTATGCCTGAAATCCCAGCTACTTGGTAGGCTGAGATCTGAAGATTGTGTTCAAAGCCAGCCAGTGCAGAAAAGTTTATGTGATTCTTATCTCCAATTTAACACCAAAAAGCTAAAGGTGAAGCTGTAGCTCAAGGTAGAACATTTGTCTTAAGCACAAAAAGCTCAGGGACAGTGCCCAGGTCCTGTGTTCAAGCCCCAGGACTGGCGCGCGTGCACGCACACACACACACACACACACACACACACACACACACACACACACAAAATAGTACTTATAAATGTACTTCATCTATTCACTGAAATAATACCATCAATAATCCTTTAAATAAAACTAACAGTTTATCCACGGGGGGGGGGGGGGTGTGGCACTTGTCTGTAACCTCAGTACTCAGGAAACTGAGGCAGGAGGATTACAAATTGGAGGCTATCCTAATATGCGTATTAATATACTGCCTCAAAAAAACTCTAGTAAGACTTTAAGGGTGAAATTTATTGATTTACAAAGGAATGTTGTAGTATAAGTAGTTTAATAAATTAATGTTTTATAATACTATCTGCATTGATTTAACTAATTAATGTTTTATAAATCAGACAAGGAATCCCACTATCTTAATCCATCTCGATGGTTTATAGTATATTTTATGAAGAGAGTAGAAATGTATATACAGAAAGAGAGAGTGCATAGCACTCAGCACTTCATCCTTTCTCACTAATCTCAAGGAGATCTTGGCATATGTCAATATTTTTAAGTAATATTTAGAATACAACTTTTTAGTTTACTTGAAAACAAAATATTAAAGCTTATGATTTTGTCCCTGACAATTTTTTGAAACGATCTTGTAATTTTTATTATAGAGGTGATGTATAAAGGGGTTATCATTTCACAAGTCAAGTAATGAGTGTATTTCTGTTTAGACAATGTCACCTCTTCCTTTAAATGACAAATTAAGCCTAGAATTTACACACGTAGCTTTTATTGTTATTTCCTCTTCATAAACACTTAGACTTCAAAAAAAGAAATATGGGTGAATATCAGAATTGGAAGAATTCAAAGTATATCATAGAAAATGCACAAAAATGATTTAAATTTGACCTAAATATTGTTTAGTAATAGGAAAGAAAACGAACAGTTGCACATTATTCTTGTTAATGGCAGTGTTCCTCCAAATGTGGACTCTTTAGTGGAGACTGCCTCTGTGGAAGAATATTTTAAAGAACTGTGTCTTGGCTATACATTTATTTCATATAAAGATCCAAGGTGCTTCACATGTATCTTCAGCTGAGCATTGTGTACTTTGGCTCTACAGTGCCATGACATTGTTCTTTCATTGGTTTATGAAATTCTAAAAAAGTACTTAGGAAAACTATAATGTAATCATCTTAGGATGATTGTTTTTCCAATATTGACTTTTTTCACTTAGGTATAATTATTATTAAAATAGAGAAAAATGATAATGTTAACTGTTACACAATAAGTCTATGTTGTATTTTTATTTATTCATTCAAGTAGTATTTATGAATTCCTATTATGTGCCAAGCATATGTCGATGAGATACATAAGTGAATAAAATGTATAAACTTCTCTCTTAGAGGTTATTAATATTGTTGTGACTGGCATTTAATAAGTAATTAAATCGTATTCTGTTGGAAGAGGAAAAGTTTGAAGGAATACAAGTGTCAGAGTAATGGACTAGGGGTCTAGTGTGTTAGAAGTTGGGACGTAATTTTAAAACCAGTCTAGTGAAGCAACACTGAGAAGATGTTATTTGAACATGACACTTAAAACAGTGAGCTACCAAGCCATTGGATTTCTGGGCAGAGCTGTGCATCCAGATGGGGCATCCATTGCAAAGACTAAACTTAGAGCCGTATCTGGGCTGTTCGAAGTCCACCACTGAGGCCTGAGTGGAGGACAAGTGTATAGAGACAAAAGAAGAATAGACCTTAGTTACAGATTATAGTTTTTCTTTGAGTAAAACTAGGAGCTGTTGGTTTGAGGATTATAATAGAAGGAAGGCAAGGTATAACTTAGGACTTAAATGGATCACTCTTGTAATTTTGTTGAGAAAGTTTTGAAGGGGATCTCAGATAGAAAAATGAGACTTGTATTGATGATCCAAATGATAGAAGATGAAGGTCTGTTTTATACTCTTTATTTCCTTCCTTAGTATAATTATATAGTCTACTAATATATTTTTCTACAGGGATAAATTATTCTTGAAACCCTGATCAACAAGATGTGAAATCTGATTATAGAGTACTGGATGAGACTAAATTAAATTGAACTTTGGCAGTACTTTGTTAGAAGAAATAAGCACTAATATATGTCTTCAGTACATCTGGAAGCCATTATTATTTTAAAGGGGAAAGTACAGTGATAATTTGTGGAAACCATACCTAATTGTGTTAGTAATATTTATTCTGCTGAGCTGGTAGTAGTACTGGTCTAAGAGTTTTATCATACTGATTTGATCAATTAAATTAGATAGATTTTATTTCCCATTATATAGGTTCTGCTAGTTTGTAGGAGCTTAAAAAAGCATTCTAAGGAAGCATGAAATCTAGAATTTGGAGTGTGTTGGGTTAAACCAAAAGAAACAGTGGTATTGATTATAGGAATTTTCTAAGATTTTTTTTTTTATTGTGAAAATATTGTACAGAGGGGTTACAATTACATGGGCAAGATAATGAGTACATTTCTTATCAAGCATTGTAGCCTCCTCCTTTGTTTCCCCTTCCCATCCCATCCTCCCCCCCACGCCCCCACCCAATCCCTCCTCCCCGCCCCCACCAAAGTTGTAAAGTTCGTTTTTGACATAACAACTTGTACAGCTCATTGTTGCAATGGGTCCACCTGTATCCCTATTTAAACGATTTGTTTTTTCCCTTCCCTTCCACAAATTATACTGACATCAAATACAGTGAAAGCAGGGGTTATACCGTGGGGGAGGGACATACAAAGCAACAAAGAAATAATCTTATAAATGTGTTAGAAACAATTGCATGAAAGACAAAAACATTTGAATCATATCATGTCCAAGAGAGGAAATGTTACGTGAATGCAGTCACTGAATATATTATCCTAACCCTTTTGCAAAAGCCTTCTGAAGACACCATGTGACATGGAACCTATTTTGGGGGTGCTGATTTGGAAGGTAAATCCTATCTCATAGAATTGTGATAATTCTGGATTAAATGTGCTGATAATGCCGTAGGCATTTTTGAGTTCTTTAAATTCTTATAAGCCTAAGGTTTATTTTATATAATATTTCAATTCTATCTCTTGAGAGAAGAAGTATCTGTCTTCAGAGGCAAGTTAGGAGAGTGAATTCTGTTGGCCTCCTTTGGACAATGATGAAAACACCAGAAATTTTGTAAGCCCTGAATAAATAATAGCTGCTGAATTTACTGTTTTTCTTCAGTACTGAGATTTAAATTTAGGTCCTTGTTTTTATTCAGTATCAGTTGAATTGAGGAATTGGACTTCCTTTCCACTCCAGAATTCTATTTTCCTTTTTACTCTAGAATTCTATTTTCACTCGAGTTTATTTCATAATAACATATACTTTAGACCAAGTACAATCATTTTCAATGAAAGAATCTCCTTTAGATGTCAAATACATCTAGAATCGGAGGTACCAAATAATGAGGTTCTACATTTAAAATATTTAGCTATTCTAGAAGATAATTGTCTTTACTTTTGTGAAATTGCACATTTTGTTTAAGCCTTTCTAGACTAGCATATATTATCTCTGATAATGAATTAGTTTTGCTTAGTTGAACAACAGTAGCAGTAAATGTCTGTTTTGTAGCATTTGTAATATTTTCTACCAAAATAGCCAATTTGTTAAAAATTGTCATTATGACTCAGTTGTAATCTATTTTACAGTAGTGTCTGATATTTCAGTTTTATTCCTAGAACACTGAAATGGACTGAAATCATTCAAAGCATCATATAGTCAGTGTCTTTAGAGTTTCAGTTGTTTTCACCATGAGGTACATTTTCTGCTTTTGCTATAATGATGGAGATTTTATTTCTTATCATTCTGGATCTTGAATTCTGGAGAAATCCAGGATTTGGGGTCCACAAACACTTTCTCAGTGTCATATCCTGGTGGAAGCTGGAAAGGAAAGAGAAGAACTAGCAAGAGAAAGAAGAGAGAGTGGCAGTATGAGAGAGAGAGAAAGAGAGAGAGAGGGAGAGAGAGAAGAGAGAAAGAGAGGGAGAGAGAGAGAGGAGAGAGGGAGAACAGAGGGAGGAGAGAGTGATAGAGAGGGAGATATGGAGAAAGATATTTGGAGAGAGAAATGGAGAGAGAAAGAAGAAAGGCAAAACCTGAGTCCAGTCTTTTATCAGAAGCCCTCTCCTAGAATAACAGCATTAAGAGCACAAAAGCTCAATGGCTATGTGCATATGATCATATAAACTAAGACTTATCAAAATGAACTCCAGGAAATGGAAACAGGTTTTTAAAATTCTCTTTGTTTTGGTTTCTGTGTTCTTTGTCTGTTGTCTTGTTTGTTTATCTGTCTTTGGGAGAAAAGGGGGGGCACAGAAAGGGTGGGACAAAGTGTGAACAAATGCAGCAGTGATACTCCCTGGATATTCTGTTGAAAGGGAACTGTGTACCTTGTGAGTGGGGAAGGGAGGGAGAAACTGGGAGAGAGGCATAGGGTGACACTGTTCAAAAAGAAATGTACTCATTGCCTGCCTGTGTAACTGTCACCCCTCAGTACAGCACCTTTGCATTTCCTTTCTTTTCATGCCTAACATAAATGTTCATTTTAAGTTTTACTCATCAAATGACCATGCTCTGAGGAACGTTCCAGATTAAGAAACTGAGCTGTGTTGTCTCTGCTCTGTAACTGTAATCAGGTTCTTTTACCTTTCCAAGTTTGCCTTTCTGTATGAGCATGAAATGAATACTTATCTTGTTTGTCTTGCTCAATTTCTTTGGCACTGAAATGAAATGTTTGTAAATGTATTGTGTATATTATAAAATACTGTAAAACATCAGATTCTTTTTTTCTAAATATCATAGTTCATATATAATCTAGTTAGTATGTCGTCACTGAAATCTTAAATGAACAATAGATTTTTTATGTAGTATCATCTTAGGTTTCTTTGATTAAGGAAGAGCCTTTGTGAATCTCTCCGAGTATGTTCACATACATGCATGTGGGTTAGTGTTCCTTCCTCAGTCCCCATTCTCTTCCTCAGAAATGACCTTCCTGCTGCATAGCATATGATTAGAAGCACAATGTGAATGATTTGTCTCCTGTTCTTTTTACACAAATGGTTGAAATGTAATAGTCATGTATTCTGCTTTTTAAACTTACTGTGATTTTGATTTCACTTTATTGTAATTGCCATTATTCTTTTTTATTTATTCATTCAACAAGCAAATCTTAGAGCATCAGTTACTATCTTTTTTTTTTTTTTCTTCTGATACTGGGGCTTGAACTTAGGGCCTGGGCACTGTCCCTGAGCCTTTTTGTGCTCAAGGCTAGGGCTTTACCACTTGAGCCACAGCACCACTTCTGGCCTTTTAAAGCAATTTATTAGAGATAAGAGTCTCATGGGGACTTTCCTGCTCAGGCTGGCTTGGAACCACAAGCCTCAGATCTCAGCCTCCAGGCACGAGGCACCGGCACCTGTCCTCAGATACTATCTTTAGTAAGCAATTAAGCTAGGCACTGTAACTAACTGTAACTAAAGTGGTAGAACACTAGCCTTGAGCCAAAAAAAGCTCATGGAGGGCACCCAGGCCCTAAATTCAGCCTCGGGACTGTCACTCCCTCAAAAAAAGAAAAGCAATTAAACATGTAGTGCGTCAGATAGCGGTAAATTCTATCGGAGGAAATACGGCAATAATGGGATTGTAGGGAGTGTTTTCACAGATGGGTCAAGGTTGCCTTCCTGTGGCTGTAAGTGGCTTCTGTGCTGAGATCTGAAAAGACTAAGGGAATAAATGGTGAGACTTCCTGGGGAGAGATTATTTCCAGCAATGGAAAGGGATGATGTTAGGGCCCGAGGAAAGAGTATTTTATCTGTATAGTGAAGCAGCCACAAGGAAAGCCAGTGGAGCTGGAAGACAGCGATGGGGTGAAGTAGTGGGGGGAACAGTGAGTAGTTGCATAATATAATTTTGTAGATCCTGTGGGAGTGTTTAATGCTAATAACCCTTAGAGAAATATAAAATCATGGAAGATTCTGTGTGAAGAAAGCACAGTTTTACATTGTTTCAAATCTTTTATTTATAGAAAGATAATGTCAATTCAAGGTAATAGTGAGGTGTAGCATTTACATTGCATTAGTTATTCTAGTAATGTAGAGATGAGTTAAAGTGTATGGGAGGAAATGCATAGGTTATATGTAATACTACACCATCCTATTTTAAGGGTTTGAGCAGACATAGATTTTGGTAAGTGTGGGGAGTAGTGGAACTAATCAGTATCCTGTGGATACCTAGGGACAGCTGTATTCAAATTTGTCTTATAAACAATGAATTTCTTAATGTTTTCCCCATAAACTAACCATAGGTGAACTAGGACTAAAATAATATAATGAAAAGACAGTAATGATAAAGAAGGGAATATCTGCTACAATTAAAGAAAATAAAAGGAAATTACTACTTGGGATTTAACAAGTGAATATTTGTACTTTGTTATGAGGAGGGTGAAATGAAGGCAGAATAAATGTAGATTTGCTATGGGGTTTGGTGGGGGATATAGCAGAATTTATTGATTTAAAAATCAAAGTTGGTTTCATTTGGATTTATCCTGTATTCATTTATTAAAACATTTCAAAAATTTAGGTGTCTGAAGTAACTTTTTTTTTGGTGGTACTGTGCTGTGTTTTGTTTTGAGTGGCTTGAGACCACCATCCTTCCTATGTGCCACCTGAGTACTTACGATTAGATTATAGGCCTTAGCCACCAGCACCTGACTAAAATTTGTTTTTGAAAGGAACTCTTTTCTTTATATCCACTCCTGTCTCTTTAGCCAAGAATCAAGACAGCAGGAAGGAAAACAAAAGAAACCTATTAAGAAAAACATGAAGAAAGGAAGATAGAAGTGAGAAAGGTAAAAGCCAGGAGAAAAAGAAAATAGAGAAATATGGGGCAGGTAAAAATGAAAACAAAGAAGAAACCAGGAAGAAAAGGAGGGAACAGGAGAGCATGAGACCTGAAAGGACTTTTTATTCCTCCTCTCATCTTCCCCCTTCACTTCCAGCATCTTCCTCTTCTCCCCTGTACTCCAGGTTTCCATTGTTATTGACTAGCTATTTGAGAAATTCCATGTTTCTTTTTAAATTGGGATTTATATAACCTAAGAATTTATAGGCAAAAGATATTCATTGTGCTGGTAATTTTTTACTCACATGACTTAAATTTAAAGTTGTTGAATCACACCAACTTACAGGTGTCAAAACTTTTGCTTTGTAGTTGAAAAGAATTAATTTATAGCAATAATTTCTGATTCAGATATTTAGTAAAGTTTATTCTCATGTTTCATTCAAGTTTTAGATCAAGAACCAAATTTAATTTTTTTATGGAATCATTCAATAAACAGCAAATTGAATTACTGTTTCCCAAATACTTCTAATATAATAATAAAATTTTAATGCAATTTTAGATATTTTCCCTAATAATTTAGCACCCCAAAAGAGAAATTTGAAAATGTTATAATTTATTACAACATCTTTAGCCATAGATGAGTAAGTATAGACTTGCATTATACATATAACTGCTTAGATTTGCTATTCATGTCAGGATATTTAGATACAGCTATGTTAGCAGTATGCAACTATGAAACATATCTATACTTCTTGATGTGAGCCTTTTAAAGTTTTATTACAGTCTGCCATTTATTAGGCCATCGTACAAGTATATTTATTAGAAAAGAAAGTTGCTAGGCAATTCTATCATGTTCACTCATGGTTCACTCATGGATGATGTAAGATGAAATTCAGTTCATCAGGAAAACTCTTATTGAGATCTTGTTGTGTCCTCTGTGTGCAATAAAATAATATAGACCTTTTCTGTAACCAAAATCAATTTCTTATTATATTTGATTGCTTTCAAGGATTTAACTATTGTATTTATTATAATAAACTTAATTGAGCACAAGATTCCACATTTTTGATCAGGTAGTATTTTCTGTTATAATGCAGTGAATATTTAACATCTTTTGTTTGTATAATTGTCTCGCTATAATGACTTTAGTCAGGAAGATTCTTTGCCAATTTTCTTTGATAATGAAAATCCTGAGGTTTCTCTACATTTGTTTATTTCTTATTTTCTATAGTAATGGAGTTTGAATGTGGGTTTTCCACTTGCTAGGCAGGTATGCTCTACTACTTGAGTCTTAGCCCCGTCCCCTTGTACTTTCTTCTTTTCTTTTTCTGATCCTGGGGCCTGAACTCCAGACCTGTGCTCTATCCAGCACTCCTAACACTTGAGCCAAAGTGCCCCTTGCAGCATTTTATGAATAGGGGATAAGAGTATCATGGACTTTTCTTCCCTGCGTGGCTCAGGGATCATCAGATCTTATCCTTCTAAATAGTTAGGATTACAGGTGTGAACCATTAGCGAGCACCCTTTTGAATAATATATAATTTTGCTGGAGCTAGTTTTGGATAGCAGTCTGTCTACCTCATTGAGATTATAAATGGTGTGTGCCACTACACTTAGCTTACTTTTTTGGGCTGTCCTAGAGTTTATACATAGAGTACCTCTATTATTTGAACCATTCCTCTAGCCATGATTTTTTTTTTCTAATTTACTATATTGTTGTTTTAGAGCTGATATACAGCAGGAAATTCCTTTACAAATGTCAGGTAATAAGTACATTTCCTTTTCATATTGTGCTGTCTGTTCCCTCATTCTGTCTCATTCCCTCCCTCCTTTCTCCACCCATGAGTTGCATAGTTCATTCACTTTCATCAATGTGCAGTATGTTCCACTGCTGCACTTTTTCACCCTTATTTCTTCGGATTCTGTGCCCTCCTTCCATCTTCCCACAGATATGCACATGAATACAGCATATATGAGGGAAAGAATACGGAGTTATCAGAAAAAGAAAAAACAATTTAAGAAAAATGTTCTTTGTTTCCATATCTTTAGAGTTGGGTCAGTATATATCTTATTTTACGTACACATGAAGAGGCACTTGGATATTATATCTGTGTGATTTTTCCTAAGACTAGCCTCATATACTCACTGTATGTGAGTATCTAGAATTTTGTGTATTTTGTCATTCCCCATTGTGTTTTAGATCTAACTTCTGCATATCAGGGAGAATATGTTCAGATTGTCTCTCTGATCTTAACATGATTGGTTATTTTATTCTTTCTAATGATCTAGCCATTTTTTTTTTTTTCTGATTATTTTGGAGACTGTCTCCTGGACATTGTTTGCCCTGACTACCTTTGAATTGTGATCATTTGGATCTCAGCTCTCTGGCTAGCTAGGATTACAAATGTGAGCCACTAGTACCCAACATTTTAGAAATTGTACTAGAGACTGAATTTAGGGCTTGGTGCTTGCTAGGGAGGTTCTCTACCGCTTGGGCCACGGCTCCTGCCCCTTGCCTTCTTGATTGAAATGGGTTCTCACTCACTTTCTGCATAGGCTAGCCTAGAACTATAAGCCACCTCACCTCTGCCTTCCCGATATCGAGGATTACAGATGTGCCATTTTGTATCCAAGGATTTCTATTTAAAAAAATGTAAAATAATCTAAAATGCCATACAGCAATGTTGAATTTTTGGATGTTTGCCTATACTGGGGTTTGAATTTAGGGTCTGGCTGCTGTCCCTTGGCTTTTTTTGGTAGGTCGTGGGGCTTGAACTCTGAGCCTGGGTGCTATCCCTCAGCTCTTCAGCTCAAGGTGAGTGCTCTACCACCTGAACCACAGCACCACTTCCAGTTTTCTGGGTGGTTTATTAGAGATGAGAGTCTCATGGAGTTTTCCTCCCTGGACTGGCTTTGAACTGTGATCCTCAGATCTCAGCCTTCTGAATAGCTAGGATTACAGGTGTGAGCCACTGGTGTCTGGCTGTCCCTTGGCTTTTATGCGCAGGCTTGTGAGCCATAGCTCCACTTGCTTCTTATTTAATCTACCAACAGATATTCATAACTAGGTACTCTGTAGCATTCGCTTACAGCATATAATTTATAGAACTCATTTTAATTTAATGGTTGCTCATTATAATTTTCAAGTTGTGCTGTGGAATTAAACCACAAGGTTTCTATTTTGAAAGACGTACCATGCTTTTAAGATGATGGAGTAGTTAGTGCAATTTCAAAGATATTTGGTAGATAGGAATAGAACAAGTGTGTATGTACTGGCCACACTATGAAAAATTCCTGTTCTTTTGTGCCCCATAGGAATATGAAAGCTCAATTTAACCTTCATCATTCATGATAAAGGTGATTTGAGGGGATGTTGGCTTATTCCCACTTCTCTAAGCCAGAGACTTCCACTTCTTTTGACTTTATGCTGAGCATCAGTACAATGTGATTTGGAATTAGGATAAAAAGGAATGTTGTGGTATCTTTTTAATTTCCATGAGTCTGTCAGCTGATGAGCTGGAGATATCAAAGTGCTGGTGCTGAAAGCTTCAGCCTTGTCACTTTTAGGAAAGGCAGCCTAGTAATGACCATACGTGGTAAGATCTGAAAATGGGAGGAGAATGTTGATAGCTTTAGGTAAGCAGGATTTTGTTTTAAATGGTCAGTGGAGATGATTTGTATCTCTGGAATTATATAAACCTCACATTACATGGCTTTTTGTAATGATTTAGTATTTGTTGTTACAAGCTTGGCTTCATTTGTTCATTTATTTCTTATTCATCAGGTGACTTGTAGTAGTTAAATGAGAATAAAATTTATGATTCTATAATATAAAACTAGTACAAGGAAAAATGTAGATAACAGGATATCAACATTGAAGAAAGCAACCTTAATATTCCCACCTGTAATCCTAGCTACTTAGGAGACTGAGATCAGGAATGTCACAGTTCAAGGCCTGCCTAGTCAAAAAATTCATGAGAGTTAATTTCAGTTAAAGCAGTTGAGAATGGTGGTGCATGCCCATCACCCCAACCATGATAGATAGTGTAAAATGGGATTGCAGCCTAGCAATGATAGCAGGCAAACAGGGAGGCCCTAACTAAAATAATCAGGGCAAAAAGGTAGACCACCCGCCGAGCAAATGTGAGGTCCTGAGTTCAAACCTTAGTATCACCAAAAGAAAAACAATAGGAAATAAAATAAAATAAAGAAAGAAAAAAAAAAAGAAGAAAGAAAAAAGGATAAAAGGAAAAGAAAACTCAGGTAGGGAATCTTATCTATCATCTATCCGTCCATCCATCATCTATCTATATCTATCTATCTCCCTCCTTCCCTCCATTCTTCCCTCCCCCTTTCCCTCTTTTCCTTCTTGCCTCCAGGCTCTTACACATGCTAGGCAAGTACTACTCTCACTGAGTTACATCCCTGGCCTGCATGGTGATATAGTTAGTTACTATCCCAGAGCTATTACTTTATCCCTAAGTTTCCTGGAAAGAGAGATATGTAGCAGTCTTGCTGAAAGAAAATATGTCACAGAGTAGGGAAAGCAAAGCTTTTCTTTGCATTTAGTTGTGATAATTTTCTCTTAATGGAGCTGAAGGTATTGACTTTTGTGGTGATCGTGCCCTTGAGAGGGTCACTGGGGGTAATGCAGGAAGGATATTCATAAGATCAACTCTTGCGGACTCTGGATCCTTCAGTGGAACTGGAGACTATAAGAATGTAACTATAAATTAATTTAATTGTAAAGTACAGTCTATATTTAGAATAATGGAGAACTGATGATCATGTTTGTATAAATTACTTTTTAAACCAATCATGGTTAGCACTTGGCTGTAATCGCATCTATGTGGGAGGACTTGTGAGTTCAAGGCCAGACTAGACACCTTGGCAAGACCTTGTCTCAAAAACAAAAATATTAAAAAAAATTGCCATTTACTTAGCTGAAGTTTGAATGTCAGTGGAGAATTGCATATTGTCCATACATTTTTGAAGATAGATCTGAAAGATTAGATGTATGTATTAGTTTTTTAGCTGATGTTTTTTTTTTTAAATTGAAGGCCTATATTTTCTTTGAAACTTACTAGAAATAAAAGTAATAAAGTAATTTTTATGTAATAAGAGTAATTTTTATGATTGTGGAAATACTGTTTTTGAAATTTTTTATCTTGTTAGGATTAAAGGTATTATTTATTATTGAGGAGAAAATATACTTACTGTCTTCACAGTATGTTTTTATCAATATCTCATTATTTCTATGTGGCTTTATGTGCTTTTTATGTGGATCTTAAAGATCAGAAAAGTGTGCTGAAAATTTTGTTACTATATGAAACATTTCATTTTAGAGGGAGGGTTTTTCTGAAAAAAATTATTTGGTATTTATTGCAACTAAAATTTAAATTTACCCTCCAAATATTTGTTTTGAGAATCAGGTAATTTGACCATTAACATGCATAGCACAAAGCTTCATATGTTAGGTGGTGTGGTGTCAGTATTAGTTAAGAAATGTTGCTAAAGAAAAAGAGCCGATCCTTCGTTACTGTTCACTGTGTGCTGTACAGTATGCTAGATTTAGAACACAATTTTATCACTGTCTTCTTGAAGTATTATAATTCAGATTAGAACATCTGAAACTGAGATTAAGAAATTTGATTACAATCACAGTTCTTCAACCTCAAAATTTTCTGACACAAGCCAATTTCAGTGGCTCATGCCTGTATTTCAGCTGCTTCAGAGGGGCAGATTGGAAGGATTATGGTTTCAGGTCAGCCCTGGCTTTAAAAAAAAGTAAATTGAGACTGATCTCAGCAGAAAAAGCCAGATACAGTCTGTCATCCCAGCGATATGGGAGCATAATTAGGAGAATCATGGTCCACAAGAAACACTAACTCAAAAATAATCAGAGCAAAAGGGGCTGGATATGTGGCTCAGGTGACAGGATGCCTGCCTATCAAATATGAGGTCCTAAATTGAAACCTCAGGAATGCAAACATAAATAAATAAATAGATAAATAAATGGAAAGAGAAGAAAAGAAAAAGAAAAAAAGAAAAAAAACAAAGAAAAAAAAAGAAAAAAATTCTGATAGTAAAGTTTATATTTTATCCCAGCATTGTTGCTTGGTTGCTTGATTGTTACACCAGATCTCTAGTCAGAGGCCATGTAATTCAAATCCTCTATGCTACTATCATATATAATCTTAGGAAAAGTTATAAAATCTCTCTGAGATTTAATTTCTTTTTTTTTTTAAAGAAATATATTCTTTTTTTTTCTTTTTCTTTTTCTTTTGTTGGTCATGGGGCTAGAACTCTGGGCCTGAGTGCTGTCCTTGAGCTCTTCAGCTCAAGGCAAGTGCTCTACCACTTGAGCCACAGCACTACTTCCTGAGATTTAATTTATTAATAATATAAATTACCAACTCCTAGAGACTGTATAAATGCATTGTTTGTGGATGGTGCTGATATTTGAATTCAGGTTTGCTGTGCAGGCTCTCTACCACTTGAGCCATGTTCCTAGTCCCCAGTCTGTTTTTAGGTTTGTGTGTTCTCTTTAGGAAATGCCACTCTTCCCCCATCTCACCCTCCATTTATTTTTGAGTTAGGGTTTCATGATTATTTTGCCCAGGACTAGCTTCAGAAGGCAGTCCTACCTGTACCTTCCATATTGCTGAGATTAGAGAGCTATTGCCTGCTTTTGTTTGTTGACATGAGGTCTCATTAATCTTTGGGCTGAGGCTGGTGTTGAACTGTGACGTTACTGATTTTTGCCTCCCTAAAAGCTGTAATTACAGATGTGTGCCACCTTGCCACCTTCAAAAGACAATTCTTTAGCACATTGAATGAATAATGTTTACAAAAAAATGTTTGGCATTGGGCTTCAAGGCCTGGCTCAGTTGGTAGAACAGAATGAACAAAAGCAGCAAGTACCCAAGTTCTAATTCTAATCTTGGACCTAAAAACAAATGTTTATCACACTGCCTAGCATGTAGCTAAGCTCAGTAAATGGTAGTTATAGAGAAAGAAAATGTTATCACGGTGTCTTCTGTGTGCTTTTTGCTATTTTTATGATGGATACTACTTTCCATTTAAAAAAATGTTTTCATTCATTCTCTTTCTCTCTTCTGTCTCTCTCCATCTTTCTCTCTCTCTGTCTCTGTCTGTCTGTCTCTGTCTTTGTCTGTCTGTCTCTGTCTCTGTCTCTGTCTCTGTCTCTCTTGATCTCGCTTGGCTGGTGCTATACTACTTGAGATTCTCT
Organism: Dipodomys spectabilis; assembly: GCF_019054845.1. NCBI lineage: Eukaryota > Metazoa > Chordata > Mammalia > Rodentia > Heteromyidae > Dipodomys > Dipodomys spectabilis. The sequence continues at coordinate 1,788,525 of NW_024870824.1, forward strand.
TTAGCCTCAGATTTTTTTCTGGTTACTTTGGAGATGGAGTCTGTAGGACTTTCCTGCCCTGGCTGGCTTCAAATCTAAGTCCTGTAGTTCTCAGCCTCCTGAGGATATAAGATTTTCAGGCATGAGCCACTGGCACTCAGCTTTACTTCTTTAATAGTGTTAATACTGAAAATTAAGAAATTACCAGCAGGTGGAGCTCAGTGTCAGAAAAATGAAATTTCTGAAATCAAATCATTTTGTCACCTTACATTTTAAAAATGAAATTAGATAAATATGTACAGTTTTGAAATTTACCTTAGAAGGTTTTCTGTTTTTATCATTCCTGCTACAAGCTTTTACCCTGTATTATAACCTTGGATGTTTATATAAAAACACTGTCAAAATAATGCTTTATTCTTATTTTAAATTCCTTGTTATATCTGGTATCATATGTAAGGTACAATATTTAACTTTCATGAATAAGGCACTTATGATGAGAATTTATAAAGATTAACTTAGAACTTGATCATTTAATATAGTCATTGGGCTAATCTTACATTTAACTTGTTGAAACTTTATTTTTTTAATTTTTAATTTTAATTTTTTTATTGTGAAAATACTGTACAGAGGGGTTACAATTACATGGGCAAGATAATGAGTACATTTCTTATCAAGCATTGTAGCCTCCTCCTTTGTTTACCCTTCCCATCCTCCCTCCCCACCCACCCAATCCTCCCCCTCCCCCCCCAAGTTGTAAAGTTCGTTTTTGACATGACAACTTGTACTTCTCATTGTTGCAACAGGTCCACCTGTATCCTTATTTAAACGACTTGTTTTTCCCCTTCCCCTCCATAAATTATACCGACATCAAATACAGTGAAAGGGATTATACTGTGGGGGAGGGACATACAAAGCAACAAAGAAATAATCTTATAATTGCGTTAGAAACAAATGCATGAAAGAAAAAAAACATTAAAATACATATCTAAGGGTTCATTTTCCTAACATCACCTTATCTGACCTTTTCTGTTTGACTCATACATATACTAGATATTGCAAATAAGGGAAATCATGGGACCTATGTTTCTTTGGGCTTGGCTTACTTCACTTTTAAACTCATATTCAGTGGAACTTGGTCTCATTGGCTGAAGAGCTGAGAGACAGAGGCCAGACGGAGTTCAGGCGCCATGACTGGCCAAAAAAAAAAAAAAAAATTGAGACTATTTGCTGTAGCCTGAAGTTCACCACCTTGCCCCTGAATACTGTGCTGCATGACTGCCTTCCATGATCTTCTACCACCCCTCAAGGATGACACTTCAGATTTCTCCTGTTGTCTTTTGAGCACACCAAACCTCTTCTCATCTCCAGGCTTAAATACTCTTGCTTAGTTCTTCATGTTACTAACAGCTTTCTTTTCATTATTTCAGATCAAATGATACATTTTTGACATATCTCTCTGTCTACCTTTGTTATAATGAATCTGTAGCTTTTCTACCTACTACTGTCATTATTACTTAATTATTTTTTTATTATTTTATGTAAACATTGATTTTAAGTATCTGTAGTATTGCCTTAACCATGACTTCTATGATTACAATTTTTTTGGCTAACATTGATTGTATGTTAGGTTACTTCTAAACATTTCTATGCATTAAATATGAATATTTATACTTATAAATACATTATCTTATTGAATTATGGTATTTGTTTAGATTTGTGTATTTAGGTATTTGTGTTTTTATTGTCTATTTTCTTTCTCCATAGCCCTTGCTTACTCCCCTAATTGGCTCCAAGAAGACAGGTGCATTCATTATATTTACTATTTTTTTATGCTTTGAGTAGTACTAACTACATGGAGGATGATCAGTAAATAAATATTTTTGAATATTGGATATGCTGTTGAACTCACAATAGCACACAGTGTCATAAAATATTTATATAAAATATCTTTCTGGGGAAAGGGAAACATTTTCAGTGAAAGAAATATGCCTAACTGAAAATTCCTAGAATCTTTTTCTGTGTAGGTATAGTAGGTCTTAGAATAAAATCTTGGCATGGATCAGTCCATGTTAAATTAACATTGAAATAGGAAATCAATTTTAGTATGGCTGAAAACCAGGTTTAAAAACAGAATAAAAGCTTAGGGAAAATATGTATTTATTAAAGTAAGAGTGTGAAGATCAAAATCAATTGTGCCTCAAGAACAATTAATGATCACAGTCCCATGTGGAGGTTTAGCTCAGTGGTATGGCACTGGCCTACAAATGTAAAACTTTTGGTTTGATTCCCAGAAATAACAAATAACTTCCATATTTGAATGTACATGCATTTATTTAGGTATATATAATTTATACATTTATAGTTTATAATATAACATACATGGCTATATGTATGTATACATGCATACATATATACATATATATGCACTTACAAACCGTGACATTGTAATGTCTAGTATATGTGAATCTGAGAATTGAGTATATTATTTTTTCAAAGATTAATTAGGTTAGAAATCTCTTCAAAGATTAATTAAAGGTTTACTCTTTGACAGTGGATATTCACTTAATTTATGAATAGTTCCTCCTGTTCACTTAAAAAAAGCCAACATTTAATAATAAAGCAGTATCAGTCACTTTAATTAAGAATTGATACTCTTCCAAGCCAACAGGAGGAGGTTCTAGGAAATGGGAGATACTGGTCTGCACCCCTTCTAGTTTGCTTTCCTCTCAGGCAGTGGACAGATTGTCTTCTGTGGATACATTGTAGCTGTAGCTAAGATTTCTTCTGTGGATACATTGTAGCTGTAGCTAAGATTTCTTCTGTGGATACATTGTAGCTGTAGCTAAGATTTGAGATGGAGGAGAAAAGGAAATGTTCCCAATGAGAAGGTGAGCAGGAACCTGATTCTGAATTGGAGTCAGTAGAAAGTGTGCGTTCATGTTCCACCCTGAGGCTCCCTCATCACAAGGCTGCCGACATCACATAAGGGAGGCTACTTCAGGCAAACCTTAGCCTTGGCCCAGCCATTACCTTAGAGTCCAGAAAATCATTTGGTTTACATTATTCTTCAGATGAGAAGAATAATTTTTTCCTGACTTAAGATTCTCCCAAGCCAAGGCTATTTAAAAAAAAACTAGAAAGGAGGTTTTGTTTATTTGTATTTCATTTGTTTCTTCACTTACTTCTTAGATTTGAGGAGGGACAAAGGCCCATTTTGCCTGTCCATAGGAAGATGAAGAGTACAGTTTTGAAAAGAAATATTGCTATACTTTGTAAGGGATTTAAGATTCTGGGCATCTAATTTTCAATATCTTTATTACTTTGTGAGCTCAATTAAATCTCTTGTTTTCAATTCTGTAACCATAGGAAAGTAGTCATATTTTTCTTGAACATAGTTATTAAGTAATTAGTGACAGTAACTGATAAAGCTTTTCATTACAAAACATAACTGCCTAGTTCAATGGTAATTTTATAATGAGTTCTTATGGCTTAATTTAGTAACCTGGGATGCATTAATCCTTAATCTTTTAATTTATAACATATAATTTCATTGAATAACAAAAATAGAGCCCTGTCTTTAGGGTTAGTGAAGTGTTTATGTGTTATTTATTAGCTTAACCTCAACCAGAGTGCATTCTCCAAATAAGTCCCCTGTATTTTAGGATGTTATATTCTTCCAGATTGACGATACCAGGAAACACAAAATCTGCTCTTTAAAGAAGAGTGGAAGGGGCTGGGAAGGTGGCTCAGTGGTAGAGTACTTGCCTTGCATGCATGAGGCCCTAGGTTTGATGCCTCAGCACCACATAAGCAGAAAAAGCTAGAAGTAGCACTGTGGCCCAAGTGGTAGGGCTAGCCTTGAGCTGAAGAGTTGAGGGACAGCACTCAGGCCCAGAGTTCAGCCCCATGACTGGCAAAAAAAAGAAGAAGAAGACTGGAAGTGCTAAGAAAGAATGTGCAGTGATTGTATAGTTGCACACTTTTTTCTTATTTTGAAGAGAGTTGAAGGAGAGAGTTACAATTTGTTTTAATACTGTAAAATTGGATACTTGGCTATTTTGTTCTGAGTGTTAGTGTCTGGTCATTAGGAAGTTTGATCATTGTTTGGTCATTAGGAAGTACTGTTTATAAACATAAGGAACATTACTATGTGTACAGGTTTTGTGTTAACTTACATGTTTTTAAATGTATTTAGTAGATAGAGACTGCATTGAGATCGGCCTCTTTAGCTTATAATTTTATATATAATAATGCTTCAGAAGTCCAAAGTAATAAGTGGCTCAAAGTAATAAGTGACTTTATCACTCATATTTTTTTCTGCTTAATACTTTTTGCCTAATATTAACTCTAATATTTTGCTCCTCATTTTCTTGTTATTTTATAATTATTCTTTGATATTTTTCTAGTAATATTTTTTGTTCTTTGTACATTTGATTGGGTTTTTCAAAAGAATTTTATCATTTTTCTCTTTTTTATGGTACTGAGAATTGAACTCAGGTCTTGCTAGGCAAGTGCTGTACCACTTGAACTCCTACCTTTGGCCCCATTTTTCATTGAAGAGCTGTAAAAGAGATCATACAGTTCTCAAGCCTAAATTATTTTCTGCCTGGCACAAGTTATTTTTTTAATTTTTTACTATGAAAATACCGTACAGAGGAGTTACAATTACTTGGGCAAGATAATGAGTACATTTTTTCATCAAGCATTGTTGCTTCCTCCTTTGTTTCCCCTTCTTATCTCTTCCCATAACCCTCCCCCACCCAAAGTTGTAAAGTTCATTTTTCAACATAACGACTTGTACATCTCATTGTTGCAATGGGTCCACCCTATTTAAATGATTTGTTTTTTCCCTTCCCTTCCACAAATTATACCAACATCAAATATAGTGAAAGCAGGGGTTATATCATGGGGAGGGACACACGAAGCAACAAAGAAATCATCTTATAAATATGTTAGAAACAATCGCATGAGAGAAAGAACATTTGAATACTTATCTTGGGGTTCATTTCACCTAACATCAACATATCTGACCTTTTCTGCTTGTCTCAGACATATACTAGTTACTACAAATAAGGGAAACCATGGGACCTATGTTTCTTTGGGCCTGGCTTACTTCACTTAGTATAATTTTTTCCAAGTCTCTTCATTTACTAACAAATAGGGCAATGCCATTCTTTCTGATGGAGGCATAGAATTCCATTGTGTATATATACCACATTTTCTTGATCCATTCATCTACTGAGGGGCATCTGGGTTGGTTCCATATCTTAGCTATGGTAAATAATGCTGCAATAAACATAGTTGTGCTGGTAGCTTTAGTATGGTCTTGTTTGTAATCATTCGGGTAAATGCCCAAAAGTGGGATTGCTGAGTCATAGGGGAGCTCTATGTGGAGTCTTTTGAGGAACCTCCATACTGCTTTCCAAAGTAGTTGAACAAGTTTACACTCCCACCAACAATGCAGTAAGGTTCCCTTCTGTCCACATCCTCTCCAGCATCTGTTGTTATTAGAGTTCTTGACTTTAGCCATTCTAACTGGGATGAGGTGGTATCTCAATGTCATGTTGATTTGCATTTCTTTTATGGCTAGGGAGGTTGAGCATTTCTTCATGTGTCTATTGGCCATCCTTCTTTCCTCTTCAGAGAAGTTTCTCTTTAAGTCTTTAGGCCACTTATTTATTGGGCAGTTGTTTCTTTGAGGATTTGTTGTTGGGGGATTTAATTTTTTGAGTTCCAGGTAAATTTTAGATATGAGACCCTTGTCCGTTGTATGGCTAGTGAAGATCTTCTCCCAATCCGTGGGTTTTCTATTGCTCTTGCTAGCTATGTCCTTTGCCATGCAGAATCTCTGCAATTTCATGCAATCCCATTTGTCCAACCTTTCTTTGATTTGTTGTGTTTCTGGGTCTCTATTAAGAAAATTTCAGCCTGTGCCAAGGAGACCTAGGGTTTCTCCTATTCCATCCTGTAATGTTTTCAGAGTGTGTGTTTTAACTCCGAGGTCTTTGATCCATTTGGAGTTGATTCTGGTGCAGGGTGATATATAAGGATCTAGCTTTAGTTTTCTGCAAGTAGTTAACCAATTTTGGCACAAGTTTTTCATGCCATGTAATCCTGCTGGTGATTTGTCATTTTAATCTTATAGTTGCTCTTATAAAAAGAAAAATTCTTTTAGGCAGTTTCTTTTCCACAAAATTTAAAGTTTTAGATTAAAAGTCTTATTTTACTACTCAAAGAACAGGAATAATATATTTAGAAAATATTATTGAGAATTATATATGAAAAATACACTTGATTTTGTGCCTACCTTTTCATAGGCTAATGTATCAACTTCATTAACACAGTGTCTGAAAGTATAATAAAATTTTTTTGTGTATTTGTGCTCATTCTCTCATGCAGACTATTCCTTAAAAAGATTTGCATTTTTAATAGGTATGCTTAATCTATTACGAAGAAAATGAAAATATTGTTTAAAGGTGTTAAGTAAAAATACTTTATTTGGGAAATATTATAACTGTATTTGCGTTAACAGTCCATTTAGCTAATCATGAACAGTCATCCCAAGCAGATTTCTCATTTGTGCTGCCTCAAAAGGACTATGTGTTCTATTTCTGTGGAAATTATATTCTTGCCTTAATCTGCCAAGTGATTTTAATGAACTAGGACAGGCTCGTGGAAGGCAGACTTAAGTAGGAAATTGCAATGTATTGCATACAGAGTAGCCAAATGAGTTTTAGACTGTGTACTTATATGCAAATTTCTGGCCTGGTTTATTTTTTTTTACTTTTATTTTTTGGTGCTACTCCGCAGTAGCACACATCCCCAGTCCTCTGTCCTGTTTGTGTGAGCAAAATTAATACAGAGCAAACCTGAATAAGAAACCCTTTTCTTTATTCTCTTATCTATACTGATTAGTAATAGTTAATATTAAACTTACATAACTTTTATTTTGCTTCATTTTTTCATAGTTCTCCAACATAAATGTTTTTGACAGTATGATACTGGGATTTGAACTCAGGACCTTTTTTTTTTTTTTTTTTTTTGGGTCCGGTCGTGGGGCCTGAACTCTGGGCCTGGGTGCTGTCCCTCAGCTCTTCAGCTCAAGGCTAGCGCTCTACCACTTGAGCCACAGCGCCACTTCCGGCTTTTTCTTTTTTGCTTATGTGGTGCTGAGGAATCGAACCCAGGGCCTCATGCATGCAAGGCAAGCACTCTACCACTGAGCCACCTTCCCAGCCCTGAACTCAGGACCTTTTGAATGCTGAAAAGTACTCTACCATTGTAGCCACAAGCTCAGCCTTCAACATGAATTTTAAAGCAATGAGTTTGTAGTCATTTTTCACATCTGATACTAAGTAATAATGCTTTCTGCTAATGTTAGGGAATTTTTGGATAGATAGACCCTCAGACCTGAATGTTTTCAGCAGATTTGAATGTTTCTTAAAAATACAGTTTTCGGCTAGACCCCAGTGAGTCAGGCCTATAATCCTAGCTATTTTGGGAGGAGGAAACTGGGAGGATTATGGTTTGAGGCCAGTCTGGACAAAGTGCTTGCAAGGCCCTGTTGCTATATGAAAAGTTGGTTATAGTGGAGCCTGTCATCCTAGTGATGGTGAGAAGTATAAATAGGAGGATTGTGGTCCAGGCTACCTTGTGAAGGAAAGGGAGGGGATGACTCAAATTGTAGAACTCTGCCTAATAAGATTGAAGCCCTGAGTTGAGCTTCCAATACTACCAAAAAGACCACAGTTTTAGTTAAACTTAGTTTTCAAGAAACACACAATTCAGCATGTGTATGTACTTTTGTTACTTGAATTGCCTTGCTTAGAATTCATTGGATTATAGTTTTGATCATGTTTAAACTGTTGATGCCTTTGAAAAAATTATAAGATAACCCTACATATAATTTTGTGAATTAAAATACAGTTTATGTAACTTGATTTTCTAAAGTTCTTTTCAGTATTATAGCATTTTTATAACTCAAATGAAAGGAGTCTTGAGAAATAACTTTATAAATAAACAGTAGAACAAGTAGTTATATTTATCCAATTTTAAGACCCAATTAAACTACTTTGTTTCAATACAGAGATTTTATATAGTTCCTTGGGAAACTTCTATGTCAGCAGACACTTAGAAAAACATATTTTTAGTGAATTTATTAAAGACATTTTTATTTTTATGAAACTAAAAATATAAGAATCTTTAAAAAATCCTTTTTAAATAATTTGTTAATTAAGGTAACCAGTTGCTATAGTTCTGTATCCTATTTGACTTATATTACATAAAAATACCATCTGCCTACTAAGTCAGTTATACAGATCTACTACAATTTAGTAAAACTAATAGGACTTGGATTAAATATCTTGGATTAAGTATAAATGCACAAGATATTCTTGTTAGGAATAATACAAACAAATGGTACCTTTTCAGTGACTAGAATTATGGCTAGAAAAATTTTGAATTTTTTCTTATATTGAAGATTAGCTCAAGTAATGCCTGTCTTTTTCAGCTTCCTTTCTGTTTTTCAGTTAGAGATAAAGTTTCTAAAAAGTTTGTAAAAATATTTTCTGTATTCTATTTGTTCTTATTGACAAATTGAAATCATAATTGTTTGTTTTGGGACAAAGTGGTGTTGTGATTTTTGAATACAAGTTAGAATGATTAAATTAAGCTCATATACCTATTCCTCAAATACAGTTAAAAGATTTTGTGACGGAAACATTAGAGTTTCACCTTTTCAGTGACAAAAATGATTAATACTCAATTATTTACTATATGTAACCATATTCAGTACAATTGCTCTAAAAACAAATCAAACTCATATCCCTTATACGAGACTTGTTCATTTTGAACCTCATCTTTACTGTATCCTCTGCCCCAGCCTATGGGAACCACATTTTACTCTGCTTCTTAGTTGAGTTGTTTCCTTCCCTATATGTTCACACTATGCACAGTATTTGTTCTTCTGTGCTTGGCTTATGTCACTTTGTATAATATGTCCCAGTTCCATTGCAAGTTACAGAATTTCATCTTTTTTTGAAGTATGAATAATATATCTTAGTGAATATATGTTGCCTTAATAGAAATCTGTTCATCCCTTTATGGGTTTAGATTAATTCCAGAACTTATCTATTGTGAATAGTGATGCAATAAACAGGAGAGTGCATGATTGAAATTGCTTATTGGAAATCTTTAATTATGAATGGACATTCCACGAAAGCATACTATATTAGGTCTGTATAATAATCATCCAAGTTGGATTAGTTAAAGCAAATAAAGGTTTTAATCTACTCATAACTTAGATATACCCAGAAGTTCAAGCTATATACCATTAGGATTTGTGTTTTGTGAGCTATTCCATTTATTGTACTGAATTTATTCCCCTATGCCTCAGAAGTAGGTAACCTTGTCCCATACTGTGGGACAACAGACTCCAAAAGGCAACAGTGGGACAGCACTTAGAACTTGACTGAGTTCTTTTTGTAGTTTGGAATTATGTGTTGATAATAGAAATAGTTATTATAATCATCACATTCCTTTATTTAAATTCAATGATTTTCTATTCTTTTAAGTCTTAGGATTTTCTTTTAGGTCTTCCAGTTTCTGATTCCATTCTAATAAATAAAATCTTGACTGAGGACTTGAGGCTCAAAATGGTCCCAGTTTCTAGTTTCACTAACAAAAGGAGCTCGGAACAGGTAAGAGGATTATTAGTGTATTTGTAGTAACTAAATACTAAAGAACAAGCCCATATAGGAGACTTTGTAGATAAAATTGGAAACTTACAACAGTCACAAAAATGAAATGTTCTCAGTAATCATTATGATTTCCTTGTGAAGTTTTCTGTAACATGTATAAAACAAAGAAAATCAATACTCCCTGCTTCCAAAAGTTATTAAACTAGCAAATAAACCAAAGAAATCAGAAAATTTGAGATATTTGGCTTTCAACCTTTTAAATTATCTTGAACTGCAACAATCAAGTGCCATTAAAATTAATATCCCAAATCAAGTCTTAGAATTTTTTTTTGTTTTGTCGGTTGTGGGACCTGAACTCTGGCCCTAGGTGCTGTCCCTCAACTCTTCAGCTCAAGACTAGCACTCTACCACTTGAGCCACAGTACCACTTCCAGCTTTTGCTGCTTATGTGGTGCTGAGGAATCGAACCCAGGACCTCATGCATGCAAGGCAAGCACTCTACCACTGAGCCAACTTCCCAGCCTGAGTTTTTAATCTTTGGTAAATCAATGGCCTTGTGTTTCTGTCCTATGGGAAAAATCTAAAGTGTGATTGATTTTATATAATTTTAGTTTCTACATATGGGTAAATAAATAAAATGATTATCTGGTGCATTACTTGTCTTAAAATGCACATGAATTCTGCCTCCAGTTTGAATGTGGAAAGTCACAATATTACTATTCTTACTTGACACTAAAATAAGGCAATTAAACCACAAAACAATAGCCTTCACAAGTTTATCAGAGCGCTAAAGAAAAAAAGAAAACTATATGAATCCGAGTCTAAAAAATGATAAGCCTTAATAGGGAAAAATAGACCCCTGATTGCTTCCATTCTTGGTATGAGCAAATGAATCTGGACATGTTTTTGGCAAACTTGTGATACAACATGTAGGCTTGAGGTACAGATTGGCATCCAGAGGAAAACAACTCACACAGCATAGCAGCACCTACCGACCAGCTCTTATTCAAGCATTTCACTGAATGAAGCAGGAGATCAGAAAAGGATACTTGAGGAAGCAGTTTCAAATGAAATTCTTCCTACAATGAAAGGGTGAGTGGTATGCAAAGCCTCTCGGGTTAGTGCACATGGCAGAATTGAGCATTTGGGCTTTCACCTACAAAAGAATATAAATGGTTTTCCTTGAACTGAATCTCTGTAGGATATTCTACTTGTATCATCATGATATGATCACATGAGTGATGACCCAAAAAGCTAGGGAGTACGTATTAGAGCTGAAAAACACCTTCTCAGTAAAGTGAATGAGAGTCATAATGGATACAAATGAAAACACAACATTTCAATGTATTATTGAAATGTACTAACTTCAGCAGCCTGACAGAGATAGAAATTGTCATGTGTTTTTCTTAAGATAAATATTATTGAATTCAGACTCTTTTGCTCTTTCATGTAAACTTTGTGGCATATAATGACACAATGAAAAGTAAAATATGTAACTCAGATATATTGGCATAAACCCAGAGATAGTCCAGATTGTGGACCTATGAGAAGATACATGTTAAACACCTATTACAAAATGATAATTTTGTGTCTTTGTGAGCAAATATCTTAGAAATGCAACTCAAAGGCAGAAAGATTTATTTTAACTCATAGCTTCAAAAGTTGCAGTACCTCATATCAGGAGGCAGAGAAGAGTGGTTCACAAGGTAGCAGCCAGGAATACGGAAAGACAAGTAAAGAGTCAGGGTAAGATATAATTCCCAGGTGATCTACTTTTCTCTCTGACTTTATTTTTTTTGCTGGTCATGGAGCTTGAACTCTGGGCCTGGGCATTGTCCCTCAGCTCTTCAGCTCAAGGCTAGCACTCTACCACTTGAGCCACAATGCTACTTCTGGCTTTTACTGCTTATGTGGTGTTTAGGAATTGGACCCAGGGTCTCATGCATGTGAGGCAAGCACTCTACCACTGAGCCACCTTCCCAGTCCCTCCCTCTTACTTTTTACCATCTTCCATAATGCTATCACATTATGAATTCATCAGAGACTTAATTAATTCATTAATTCAGAGTTCTCATGATCTCTAAGAAGGTCTTCACAGAAAAACCCAGAGGTTTAGTTTATTAATTTCCAATGTGAAATCTTAATCCAACCAAGTAATTATTAAGATTAAATAAAAGATGTTCATCTAACAGATGAATAATGTAGAATAAAAAGGTGATTCAATACAGAAATACAGTTGGAATAAAAATGATATTGCTAGAAATGGAAAATACATTCTCACAGAAACTAATTAGATAGGTTTGTTAGTAGATCAATTGGACAAAGAAGGGATCAGCAAGAGTAAAAAAGTGAAACAGTTGCACTAAGATCCTGTGTTCAAAGCAAATAATCGAATTAGATGTATTGCAAATCTAAGGAGAAAAAAGAGAGATGAAGTAGAAAAGTTAATGACCAAATACTTTCCAGTATTTACAACATACAAGTTTTAACTATCTTAACAGTGTGTGTGTGTGTGTGTGTGTGTGTGTGTGTGTGTGTGTGCGTGCATGTGTGTAGGTAAGATTACATTTACTCATATTTTAGTTGATGAGAAAATAGCTGAGAAGAATGACATTATATATCAGAAAATAACATAAAAATAGGAGTATATATCTGATTACTGATCAGAAACAATGGAGATTAGAAGATAATGTACTAAAAGGAAAAAAAAAAACATCAACCTTGAATTTGCTATCCAGTGCAAATATTAACAATGAAGGCAATACACATTTCAGAGTCCATTGGGTACCTATCATTCGAAAAACAGTAAGTGTGGGTAAGGATGTGGAGAAATTCTATGCCTTCCTTATACATTGCTTGTGGCAATGTAACATGGCACAGCCACTGTGGAAAACATTGTTCATGAAGAAATTGAACATGGAATTGCAACTCCTCTCCTTGATATATTTCTTCTTCTTTTTCTGTTTTTCCCACCAGGTATACAAAGGAGTTACCATTTAACAGAGTCATTTATGAATGCAATTCATCTTGATCAACATCACTCCTTTCAACATTCTCATTCTCACCCTCCCTCCTTTATCCTGCTCCTTCCCTAGCTTCTCTTAATTCTGTAGGATATACATTGGATTCTTGACTACATTCTTCCCCTCTTCTCCTCTTCATTGGTCTATCCTTTTTCCCTTGACCCCATCTCACCCCACCCCACCCCTTTTGAGTGCCCCTTTTTATTTTTATTTTTGGTTAGTCATGGGGCTTGAACTCTGGGCTATCCCTGTGCTCTTTAGTTCAAAGCAAGTGCTCTACCACTTGAGCCACAGTGACACTTCCAGTTTTTAAGTGGTTTATAGGAAATAAGAGTCTCGTGGACTTTTTTGCCGGGGCTGATTTTGAACCGTAATCCTCAGATCTCAGCCTCCTGAGTAGCTAGGATTACAGGTGTAAGCCACCGGCGCCCGGCAGTTGAGTACCCATTTCTTTGTGTGTTCTTTTGCTGAATTGATTTTGGATTTCTAAGGAATTATACTATTTGAGATCTCCCCAGAATCTACTGTATTTTAATTAATACATGTGTATACACTTGCATACCACTCAGTGTTTTATTTATGAGTTTGTAAGCTAAATCTAGCTTAAGGATAACATGTCTCTCTGGGTCTGACTTACTTCACTTAACATAATTTGTTCCTGGTCTTTCCATTTCTTTACAAATGATCCAATAGCAAATCAAAATACTATTGAGATTCCACCTCACCTCAATCAAACAAATTGTCAAACAAATGATAGCAGAGGCTGGTGAGAATGCAGCCAGAAAGGAATTCTTATTATACTGTTGGTGGGAATGTAAACTTGTTCAACCATTCTGGAAAAACTGTGGAAGTGCCTCAAAAAAATTAAACATAGACCTACCTATGATCCAAAAATTCCACTTTGCCAGCTCTTTTGGTGTTTACCCACAATATTACAGAGTAGGAGAGTAAAGCCAATAGCACAACTGTGCTTATTACAGCACTATTCACCATAGCCAAGGTATGGAATAAATGCAGATGGTCCTCAGTGGACACATGCATGAATCAAAAGAAGTAACACACACACACACACACACACACACACACAGTGGATTTTTATTCATCCTGGCTATATTTCTAAAAGAGTTGAAAACAGGTATATATTTGTATCATCCTCCTTAACAACAGCCAATGTTAATAAAATCAAAATAATTCTTTTTTATTATTTATTTTTATTAACCGTAATCAGTCATACAAGGGGATTTCATTTTAATATATCCATTTATGAATACAAAGCATCTTGATCAGAGTCATCCCTTCATTATGCTTCCTTCTCATTCTTAAACCAGTTTAATCAAGCTTCATTGTTCCATTTTCACACATGTGCATAAAATATTTCAAACATATTCACCCTCCTTCACCCTCTCTCTTAGTTTGTTCTACTCTCACTAGCACATACACCCTGATCAGAAGTTTTAACCTCCTAATATGTATTAGTATATATATATAATTTAAAATACATCTTACTTTTTTTTTTTTAAGAGAGCTTCACTATGGTGTCTCACACATGCATATACTGTACTTTAATCCCGTTGGTCATGTGTTTGCTTATATACACACATAAATGTGTTTATGTATAGTTTCATATCTTGGCTATTGTGAATAGTGCTGTAATGAATATTGATGTGTAGCTGTCTCTATTATATCTTGACTTAACATCTGGATTAAATGACCAGGAGTAGTATTGCTGGATTCTAAGATAGTTTGATTTTTAGTTTTTTGAGGAACCTCCATACTGATGTTTATAATGATTACAATAGTTAACATTCCCACTAACAGAGTATAAACTGCCTTTCCTCCCTGCAGACTTAACCATTTTTGATGAAGCCGTTCTGACTTGAAGTGGATGGAATGTCAGTGTTATTTTGATTTGCATTTCCTTTATGGCCAAGGATGTTGAACATTTCTTCATGTATTTATTGGAATTTGTGCTTCTTTTAAGACATGCCTGTTCACTTATGGCTTATTGATTCTTTGGGAATTTAGGTTTTTGAACAGCTTGTATATTCTGGTTATTAATCCTTTGTTGGATATTTAGCATGCAAAAATCTTTCATTTGTAGGCTGTATTTTCAATCTAGTGACTAATACTATTCTGCGTAGCTATTTACTTTGATGCAATCCCATTTGTCAATCCTTGCTCCTATATGCTGACATATTGGAGTTGTGTTCAGAAAATTACTGCCTGCCTGTCCAGTGAGTTCTAGTGTTTTTCCTGTTCTTTTCTATAATTTCTATGTTTTAGATTTTCCATTAAGATCTTGATCCACTTTGAATTGTTATTAGTACTAGAAGAGAGAGAGATAGGGGTTTAGTTCTAATCTCCTGCTTGTGAATATCTAGTTTGGCTAACACCATTTGTTGAATAGGCTACCTTTTCTTTAATGAACGTTTGGGCTCCTTGGTGAAAAAAGTCACATTGATATAGGTGTATGGATTCATATTTGAATCTTTTAATCTATTCCATTGGTCCTCAGGCTGTGCAAGTATGTTTTCATTACTATGGCTTTCTACTATAATTTTATATCCGGTTATCTCAGCATTGTCTCCCCCCTGCCACCCTCAGATTGTTGTGATTATTTGAAACCTTTAGTGCTTCATAAGAATTTTAGGATATTTTGTCTTTCTCTATAACGAATGACACTGGGATGTCTTTGATTGGAATTGCATTGAATTTGTAGATTACTTTTGGCAAGATGGCAAATTTCATTTGATTAATTCTGCCAATTGATAGAGCATGATATATCTTTTCATCTTCTTCAGTTCTTTTCTTTAATGTTTTATAATTTTCATAGCAAAGGGTTTTTACCTCCTTAGTTAGCCTTGTTTATTTATTTACTTGGGACTATTGTGAATGGAATTGTTTCAGCGTGGATTCTTTTGGTATAGGATGCTACTATCTCAATCAGTAATAATTTGACTTCTTTCTTTCCTACTTGGATCTCTTTTATTTCTTGCTCTTGCCTTATTGCTGGGGCTAAGAATTCTAGTACTATATTGAATAAGAAAATAATTTAATTTTTAAGATAAGGCAGAGAGGGAAGAGATAAAAAGAAATATTGAAAGTGATGGGGTAGGAGAGTGAAGGAGATATGAAGGGTGTTGTGAGAAAGGCACATCTACTACCCAGAGAAGCAATGATGTTATTTTTACTTGATCAATGTAATTTTTAAATAGAGTAATGAGCTAGTGAGTTAGTAGAGGTGTGGATGAAGCTGATAAAGTGTCTGCCTACTAGGCATCAGGTTCTAATGAAATAATATTTCTACTTTTGTCATCATTTATTACTGGTTTCATTATTCACTCAAGAAAGTCAACAATTTACTGCTTTATCACAATCAATTATTGTATGGGTTGAATCCTTGTTTAGCTGAACCTTGACATGATAGTTCTAAGTTACATAGTTGTTTATTGAGCAAGATCCATCAGAACTTAAGTTGTTGAGGCACAAGATACTCATCAGGAAGATGGTTGGTATGCATCTTGCTCTTCTTGGTAATGAATGAAAATATTTGTAAAGAGGTGAATAGTCAGAGCATAGAGGATTTTTAGGACAGTGAATATAGTGTATGACACTATAGTGCTAAACCCATGTTGTTATACATTTGTACAACTCACAGAATGAACAAGATCAAGAGTAAGAGTAAATCTTAATGTGAACAATGGCTCTGATTGATAACGGTATGTCAATGAAAGTTCCTCATTTGTAATGAATGTACTGTCCTGGTGGAGGATAACAGGTTTGGATATGTTGGTGGGTGATAGAGGACATTTTTAGCTGTGAACCAGAAACTGCTCAAAACATACAGTCTCTCTCTCTCTCTCTCTCTCTCTCTCTCTCTCTCTCTCTCTCTCTCTCTCTCTCTCTCTCCCTCTCTCCTCCCCCACCCTCTAAATAATTATCTATAGCCATTTTGTTCACACATTCAGGAAAAGCACTTTGAAACATGGATTGTGTTTGGATATTTCATAGGAAGGCAATAGATATAGCCTCCTGGATGGATCTTGTTTTTCTACTAACAGTGTTTTATTTAAGAGAAAGTGTTAAGAAACCAAGAAAAGTGATTTATGATGTGTTATAAACTAACTAGATCTTATAGAATCCTATTCTGTTATACTGTAAACTTGCTTACTATTGTTATTTTAAAACAAAATCTTATAATCACCCAAACGTTCCTTTTATATATTTGTGTTCCAGTTTCACTTTTCAGAATGTGAAGATATTTGACTTAGCAAGAGGGCTGTCTTTCTTTTTAATAAATATCCTGAATATGCAAGCATCAAAGAAGAAAGACAGCATGGCAAAACTGAGTTAACTAGGCAGTGAGTACTTCTAAAATGATTTTCCTTTAGTCAGTGCCCAATTGGTAAAATAAACCATTTAAAAACTGGTTTAATATTAAATTCTGCATCCTAGTGGAGAAAGAAACCATGAATTTTTTTCAGTCTTCTCCGACTCAACATCTGCAAAAGATCTGCTGGTGATGGAGTAATTGCCAGTATAGAATGTTTTTCTCTGAGGTTATGGTTTTTCTGTAATTTAGTTCGCACAAAATTCTTACACATTTCATAGCTGCTTTGCCTAGTAAGTCCCTAAGATACTTGGCACCCAGCTTGGTGTTTGAGCATGAATATCTCCTATTTTTCTCGTTTTTTAATTGCCTCCGGATTTGAATAAGTATCTGACTGTTCCAACAGGACTGTATAATCATTTTCATTGTTCCTTCTAAGCATGTTATTAGATTGGGTTTATTTGCAGATGTCAGTAGGAAATAATATTTAGTTATTGTCTTAATGACCCATTATTAACAAAAAAAATAGTGACTCAGTAGTACCTTTCAAGATAATTTCCTCTCCCACTGATTCATGTTTTGCATTGTGACTATATTTTTAAGAGAAGTTATTGGATTTCAGCGTGGTATGGAATTCTTTGTGTATGGGTTGTATGTGTGAGAGAGAAGGGGTTTCTGTAAATTGTCAATGCATTGCAGTTATAGAACAGCTAGATAATAACCACAGAATTTGTGGGTACCAGTGTCTTCTTGTTTTCTGAGGTGGGAACTGAAGGTAGGTCCCTTTTGATAAGAAGCATTTCATTCTTTCTACTTTCAGGTTTCCTTTCAGATTCATACTGTGAGAACTGTGGTATGCTTTTCAATTGAACTTATTTGTCATTTACTATGGCAATACATTTGCTTGGTCTTCTGATTTTGTCAAACCCACTCCAATTGGGAAAGCCTTATTTCTTGCCCTTTGTATTTTGTGTCGCAGTTTGAAAGTTCTAGTGAACAGTTATTTCAAAACCTGATAGGTGTGATTTGTTTTAAGTAATTGAAGTGTTATTTCTTATTAAATTCTTAAAAATATTAAAATATATCATTTTAAAATCATGAAACACTCTCAATTGTATGTGTGTGTATTTGGCTATATAGATAGACACAGGCATTGTGTTTATGGTAATTGAATTGAAAGGGAGCTGCTTGGATTTTTGTTCGTTTTGTTTTTGGTGGTACTGAGCTTATGCTTGCTAGGCAGATGCTATATTGCTTGAACCATGTCTCCAGTCCTAGCTTTGATTTTTAAAATTAAATCAGTTAATTTTAAAATTAATCAGTTCTTTGATATAAAAATCAAGCTGTCATTGAAATACATACATATAAACAAATAGCACCATTGTCATATTTTATTTAATTACATAATACAAAAGTGATGAACGCCTAGTCTTAATAGATTCTTAAACCCATCCTACTTATTTAAAATCAGGTAACAACTATAATTGTAGCATTTTTTTCTGGGCCTTTCATCAAAACATAATTTTATACTGTCAAGTATCTTTTTATTTTTTTAATATAGCATTGCCTCTCTCCCTGCCCTGTGCTTGCTCTGACTCTTCTTGCTTTTGTCCATATTAATTCCTTTATCACCTTTATCTCCTCCTTACTTGAGGTGAGTGAAATGATTTTATTATAACCAGCTCTGGCAAGGCTGCAGACATACGTTGGCATTATGTCTATCATAAATGAAAAGAAAATTTTAAATTTTTTAGAGTAGCCATTTAAATCATTCAAATGAAAACCAACATGTCAGTGAATTCAGCACAGTCTGATGCACTGCTAGGTAGACTGTAATTTAAACCTGATATTTTATGGCTCAGACAAGATGTTGACAAGTGAGATTCATGGTTTATTTGTGGAAATGTACACAGGAAGTGAGCTGACACTGGTTAAAATGTTTTTTAAACCCCATTTGCATTTTGACTATTTCTCTGACAAACTTTTGGCCTTATTGTCAGAAGGTGGAAATCTGAGGAGCTTTGTTTGAAGCCCATTAGGACAGACAAATTGGAGAGACTCTTATCTGTATTTAACTAGCAGAAAGCTGGAAGTTGAGGAATGGCTCAAATGGAGGAGGGCTAGAGTTCAAGCCTTAGTACTGGTACCCTCTTGCCCCCTGCCCCCTGCCCCAGCGAAAAAAAACAAAAGAATGAAAATCTTTAACATGAGTTGTAGAAAAGAGCACTACACTTTTGTTCTTTAGTCCTTGTGGTTCAGTCAGGGAAACTGGATTAGGCTGCAGAATACATGCTTGCATCCCTTATCATTGGAATCACTTGTACTGCAGCAAAGATTTGCTTTCTGAATGTAATTATATTAAATATGCACTTGTTTATTTGTCAACTTTTAATCATTTGTAACAACTTATTTGTAAGTCTCTGAGGAAGGTTTGTATCTCTAAATTGATGTATAGATAGAGATTACATGGACTCTTCAGCAATTTAGTATTGTGATGATAGACAATACGTCATCATTTTGTTAGAACGTTATTACAGGATTGTCTTGCATGATTAAATATATATGTTTGTGGAATAATCAGAATTATTGATAGTCATCCTTTTAAGGAAGAATAAAGCAGGGGTGGGCAAGAGGAGAAGTAAAATTTTTATTGCAGAAGCTATAGTGGTTAAAAACATCATGGTTAAAAATGTTCATATTTACTACTACAGAAACACATTCTAGGTACTGGAGACAAAGGAGCAGATCTGTTGTTTGTGGACTGCTTTAGTTGTTTTCAGCAAAAGTTAGTATCAGTATTGATGGAAGATTGTGGAATTATTGTACGTGATGATTGGATCTCTTGCTCTTGGTGTTCATGAACATTTAAAATGTAGTAATTATTAGGAATGTAAGCAGTGCTTCTATTACAAACCCTCACGTACTTTTTCTCATCTTTCTTCTCATTTCTCATTTATGTTCCTTTTTCTCTTGTTTGCTATTCTCTAATCTCATTCACTTAGTGTCTGATGGACCTGAAGAATTTAAATGTAAATGAAACAAAATTTCAGTCATTATCTGTGATATTCAGAAATACACATCTTAAAAGAAATAATAATATGGGTTTATTTTTTCTTGCTGATAGTTCTGCTACTACATCCTTACTTACCCCATCTCTATCATCAACATTACTATGATCATCTTCATCTTCATGTGAATCTTTTGAAAGCTTACTAAACTGAAATTCAGAATTTAAAATTATGTTCCTCATAATTCTCCTTTTCCTCATCTTATTTTTTATTATTTGATCATTTCTTACAACTATACTGTTACCTGAAATAATTGATACTGTATGGGTTTTTATAGTTTGTGTGTGTATGTGTGTGTGTGTGTTGATACTTGGTTTTTCTTGCATTTCTTGTTTGCTTTCAAGTCCTATGTGAATGCCTTTCTTTCTTTTCTTTTTCTTTTTTTCTAAATCAAGACAATATTGATGGGTCTGGAAAATAGAATGCTATGCATTCTTATGCACATTTGGTTGTTGTCTTCAATGTCAATACATTTGTATTTGACTAAGTTTGGAAACTAATTTGTGGATAAATACAAAAATACAAAGTCTGTGTGTGTGTGTAAAAGAGATAGTTTCTGAAGCCTTGTTTCTTAATTCCTCCAGGAAAGAAAGGAGCGGTTATCCAGATTTGAGTCTATTCGCCATTCAATTGCTGGAATAATTAGGTCTCCAAAATCTGCACTCGGCTCTTCAGCAGTAAGTAGGATTAACTCTATGTGATACTGAAAAAAAAATGGTTATTGTCTAGCTTTTTTCTAATGTATACAAGTTCATACTTACAAATGAAAAAAATTAACTTTTTGTATGCATAGAAACTATATGAATGTAGCAACTACATAGTAAATATAGATTATATATAAATATACACACACACAGTAGATGAGATCTTTTGTACAATAGAATTCTGTTTTCTGCAATGGACATCCGAAGACCACCATTATATGCCCAAAGTTGTGAGTGGCACCCGACACTACACTTGATGTATTTTGTCCTATAGGTACTTAACTGTCATCAAGTTTAATTGGTAAGTTAGGCATAGTAAGAGTTGAACAATGATAAATAACAATAAACCAGAACAATTTTAGCTGTGTATGGTAATAAAGGCTTTGTGAGTATATAGTTTCTAAATACTGTACTGTACACATTGTTCTTCTCATACAGAAAGATAAACCAAGGAAAAGTGGTTGCTATGATGCTATATACTTCCTATGCTATGTGAGAATGATTATGGTAGTGTTCCACATACTTTGGAGCCTTATTAGAATATTAAAAACAAATTTCTAATGAAGCAACATTTTTAGACAGGCATTGATCTATATATTTTTAATGTAACGGTTATGTCTGTATATTTTAAAGAACAGTTTGATTATAAAAATTTAAGTCTATCAGTTAATCATCAAAATCTTGGTTTGACATGTTACAGTGGTACACAGAATATTAGTTATCTGTAGTAATAACAACTTGGCCAAGTAATATAGGCTATAAACAAGTACCTGGAACTATTGCCTTCTTGTGTTAGGTCCTATGTACTTGGGGAAGGAGGTTTTCCTCTCAAATTCATATGTAACTAATTCTTAGGTCTTAATCCGAGTGTTAAGACTTAATGTATTGTGGATGATAACCTAAGATGCATAACAATGTATGGACTATCATAATTTAAAAAATTTCTTTGGAAAGTGCTTTTCAGGATGTGTCATTTCATTGAAATAAAATGGAAGAAAAAACTTTATTTCTATAAATGACTTTTTAAATAAAAAAGAAAGCTTTCCAAATTAATATGGTTGAAATACTTCACCAAACATAGAATTCACACTTTATACCTTAAAGTGGTTCTTATACCTTTAGTGATTCTTAGTATAGTTCCTATATTGTGTGAAACCATCACTTGTATCTGATGCCATTACATCAAATCCTCTGGAAAAATACTCCCTGTATACTAGACGTTAATCTCAATTCACCTCCACCCCCTGACTACTGCTATCTACTTTCAGACCTATGGCTATGCCTGTTCTGGACATTTCACCATTCAACATGTGGCCTTTCAAACCTAGTTTCTTTTACTTGCTATAGTATTTTCCATATCCAACCATATTATATAGCATTCTAGCTCATGGCTAACATTCCATGTAGGAATTTACCTCTTTGTTTATTAATCAGCTAGAAATGTGAGTTTTCCCATGTTTTGCAATTATGAATGATCCTGATGAGCCATGTGGCAATTCTGAGTTTAATGTTTTGAGGAATGCTAACCTGTGTTCTTTAGTGGCTGCACTGTTCATTTTTGCTAGTGGTGTAGAAATGTAATTTCTCCATGTTCTACCAATGCTTGTTATTTTCCATTGTTTTTCATTTCATTTTTCATTGTCTTTCACATCTAGTGTGATGTGATGCCCCTATATTTTTTATTTGCATTTTCCTTAAGACGAAATGTTGGGTCTTTTTTTCATGTGATTATTGATCTATTTGCATATTTTTTTTAGGAGACAAATGTAATCAGTACCTTTGAACACTTTTAGATTGTTTTGGTTAACTTTGAGGTACTAGAGATTGAACACAAGGCTGTATTCATCTAGGCAAATACTCTACTACTAAGCACTCTTGCTTTAAACTGTAATTTTTAAACTGTTGAGCTGCAAGGTTTTAAAAAAATTATTCTGGAATTATGTCCCTCATTCTACATGTAATTTAGAAATGTTTTATTTCTTTCATAGATTATCTTCTCACTTTCTTGATGGTGTCCTTGGACACACAAAAGTTTCTAAATTTGATGAAAACAATTGTTTTTGCTGTATGGTTTGTTAACATTTAAAAATAATAATGTTCAATTCAGGGTTATATGGATATTTACCTTCATTATTTTCTAAGCTATATAGCTTTCACTCATATTAACATTTTTAAAACATGAATTATTTTGTAAGTGGAATGAAGTAGAGGTCCAAATTCATTCTTTTGCATATATAGGTGTATTTATTTAAAGAGGAACCACTATGAATTAGTTTTTTCATTTAAATGAACATTCAAATATTGGAACTTTAAAACATAATGTTCAATAAAGGGAATGCATTATACTTAGGAAAATAGAATTAGAATTAACCCTACTAGCATTCTCAATTGCCATAATATTAGTCTCAAGGTTTTTAAGTGTGATTATAATACTGGAGATGCCTTTAAAGGCTATCCAGTAGCTCATTAGTTCTTGATAGAAGGCGGATGTAAGATAATTAGCTGATAGATGAATTTGACTCTAACTACTTAGTGACTCTGATATATGGCATATTTAATAGTTACTGTTAAACTAGATTAAAATACATTTTGGCTATGCTTGGTAGCTGAAGACCATAATTCTAGGTACTTTGGAAAGAAGAGATCAGGAGAATTGTCCAAGGCCAGCCTGGACAAAAAGTCCCCTGTCTCAACAAATAAGCTAGTGTGGTGACACATGAATGTATTCTCAGTTGTTCAGGAAACATAGGTAGGAGGATTGTGATCTGGGGCCAGTCCAGTCAAAGAGCACAAGGCTTTCTCTGAAATGTTTCCTAAAAGCCGGAAGAACTGGAGGTACAGTTCACACAGTATAGTACTTTTCTAGAAAGCAAAATCCTTTGAGTTCAAACCCCAGTGCCGTCTGGGGTCAGGGGGAATGAGGAATGGAGGAGGGAAGGAAAACTAGGACTACAGGTATGGCTCAAGTGGTAGAGCACCTATCTATCACAAGGAAAAATTAAACTTTTCTAAAGATCATTTCTCTAATCCGAGACCAAAGGAAGTATTCAGAGAGGCAATCCAGGAAATGAGAGGCAAAAGTATTATAACTTTTTAGTTTGACTTAGTTGTCTACTTTTGAGAGATTTTTATATGAACGCTAGATTGTGATTAGCATGTGTTTATGCATATTACTAAAATTCTCAAGAATTACAAAACCGCTAGTAAAATTCTCAAGTAGTATCAAAATAGCTTATTAAGAAATTTGTGAATGAGAATTTTGTTGTTAATTTCATTGGGAAATGTAAGCATATCATAAAGTATCTCTGTTTTGGTTAATGATATTAGCACACAATAATTACTAATTCTACTTTATGTTGTACCAGAACCCCTAAAATTTGTAGAATTGTAAAATAGTCCTTAGTGCTGCTCAACACAGCATAACTGCATTATTTATAATCTGTTTTCTGGCCTGAACACAAGAGATCCTGAAGACCAAATATCTAGAATATTTTTTTTTCTTTAAGACTTAACTCATTTAGTAATTTCAAACTGTAACTATTTAGATGTTCTAGAAAAAACTGGCAGAAACAAAATTATTTTTATGACTTCATTTTACACCAATTAAACAGTTTATTACCATCAGACACATGGCCCATTCAGTGGACCAGGTATCTCCCACATTTTGTAAACATTTGCTGATTTTCTTACTTCTAATTATATGGCATTTGATTCATCTTCTTTTACATTTCCAAGGTGATATGCATCTTTAAAAAGGAGTGTTATGGAATTTTTGAAAAATATTTAGAAATCTTCAAGTTATTTGTAGTCACCTCAGTACATTACTGAACTTAATTTTGTGGCATAATTTAATACTTATATTAGGAAACTAATAACTCAGTCCACATAAGAATAGAAACAAATTAAATGTCACTTTATAATTTATTTTGGTTGGTTGTGGGGCCTGAACTCTGGGCTTGGGCACTGTCCCTCAGCTCTTCAGCTCAAGGTTAGTGCTCTATCATGTGAGCCACAGCACCACTTACAGCTTTTTCTGCTGAGTAATTGAACCCAGGTCCTCATGCATGCAAGGCAAGCACTCTACCAATGAGCCACTTTCCCAGCCCCACTTTATTATTTTATTTTAAAATAAAATATTACTTTATATAAAAACTACTTTATTTTAAAATAAAGTTTTAACAATATGCTTGTTTTATTTAGTTTGTTCAAGCTCAGCAAGAAAATTACTTACATATTTTCCATACTATTTTGTTCTATTTTGTTTATTCACAGATTTTTACATACCATTTGGTTCTCTTTTTTGATGATTTGTTTGGGCACTTAATTTTAGTAAAATGAAGATTTTTCTTCTTCAAGATGTTTGTTTTTGCTATTCACATAAAGAAGCTCATCTTGCTTCGCAAATGCTTGAGATAAAGGCATGCCACTCAACTTTATATATTTGAGAATTATCCTAAACTATGATAAGGAGAAAAAATGGCCTTTATTTTCTATAACAGATATCCATTTTTTAGTATTGCCTCATTATTGTCTCTTGCTGTGCATCAGTCTCTGTTTTATCAAATCCAGTATTTTGTTACGACCATACCAACAGAGAGAGTGCTATTATGATATTCTTTAAGAAGAAAATCTGGAGAAAACAACCAACTGGTTATCTCAGTCAACCAGAAAAAAAATTCTTGTTAATATAGCTTTCTCACTAAATTAGATTAAATGTAATTTTATAACTAGGAGACTTTCTGGTCTTCTATATCTCTGGCAAAGTTCTCAGATAATTTTACCTCCAGGGAAAAGTGTTTCCACAGTCAGGCTTAGAAAGATGGGGTATTTGAGACTAAAACTCTTTCATTTGTGATGCTGGTATGAGCTCTCATGATGTTAGATTTTGTTGCATCTTATATTCTTTTTTTATTTTTTATTGTAAAGATACTGTACAGAGGGGTTACAGTTACATGAGTAAGGTAATGAGTACATTTCCTATCAAGCATTGCTACCCCTCCTTTGTTCTTCCCCTACCATCCCTTCTCTCTCCACCTCCCCAACTCCCCCCCACCCCCGCCCCAAACACTAAAGTTGTAAAGTTCGTTTTCAACATAATGTCTTGTACATCTCATTGCTACAATGGGTCAACCCGTGTCCCTATTTAAGCATTTTGTTATTTCTCTTCCCCTCCCCAAATTAGAAAAGATATACAAGATGCAGGGCACCAGAATCAAATACAGTGAAAACAGGGCTTATACTGTGGGTGAGGAACACACCAAAGAAACAACAACAAAAAAAATCACATAGTACATTATAACTACGTTAAAAACAAGAGCAAGAAAGAAAAAACCACTTGTGTTCCTATGTTGAGATTCATTTCGCTTAACATCATCTTATCTGGTCATAAGTACATAGCTTTTGACCTTTTCTGCTTGTCCTAGACATATACTAGTTATTGCAAATAAGGGAAACCATGGGACTTATGTTTCTTTGAGCCTGGCTTACTTCACTTAATATATTTTTTTCCAAGTCTTTCCATTTCCTAACAAATGGACAATATCATTCTTTCTGGTGGAGGCATAGAATTCCATTATATATATATGATATATATATATATATAGAGAGAGAGAGAGAGAGAGAGAGAGAGAGCACATTTTCTTGCATCTTATTTTCTGTTGCTATCAAGCTTGCAAAATTGTACTCAACTTTTCATTGAAATCATATTCATGAATTATCCTGTTTAGTTTCAAGAGGAGTCTTTGAAAAATGTAAGCCCCTAAGCAGAGTACGTATGGCTTTTCCTCATATATGTATGTACAAATCTGTGCTTGCACATGTACATCTACAGTAAATTCAAACGGACAATTTGGATTTTCAGACTCCTTCATAATAGTATTATTGATGGGACAGGGATAAATGTATAGAGTGCAATCTATATGGGGCAGCAATATAGATATCTTCCTAGATACTTTATTAAAAACAAACCCAAACAAAAAGCACAAAACTTAAAGATATTTGTTTTTTTCCAAACATTTTCTCCATCTTCAAATCCATAAATAAATTTACTGAGTGTTAGGTGAGCTCTGTACTTCAGTGATTTTCAGCTTAATAATTTCATCAGTCTTTACATTCTCTCTGTTCTAAATAAATACAAATTCCTTGGGGAAATTGGCTAGGACAAGAAATTATGCACATAGCTTGTGGTGCTTTCCAATTATATAAATAGACCTTTTGACAGAATGTGAAAAGTTCTTTGTAAAGATAATTATGTTGAATTAATAATGTGTGTGTGTGTGTGTGTGTGTGTGTGTGTCCTAGCACTTGCTCTTGCTCTTTTTTTTTTTTTTTGCTAATGGCTGGGATTCTACCACAAGATCCATGTCTCTGGCCTGGGTTTTTGCCGGTTAATTAGATATGGAGTCTCACAGACTTTTCCTTTTGGGCTGCCTTCATACTTCCATCCTGAGTAGCTAGTATTCAGGTGTCCAGCTACTCAAAGCACTTTTCACATTGGCAAGGCTTAGAAAATACTTCTACTATTATTTAAAAAATTGCATTTACTGTAACTAAAAATATTGTGATAAGTTTTTAAAAACCGATACTTGAATATTTGACTACTTTCTTTAAGAATTAAAACTATTATCACTGTATAAGAGCTAATTTGGGGTAGATTATACACTTACTTTTTTTAAATTATTATTATTTTGCCAGTCCTGGGGTTTGAACTCAGGGCCTGTCCACTGTTCCTGAGATTCTTTTGCTCAAGGCTAGTACTCTAACATTGAGCCACAGTCCTATTTCAGCCTTTTCTGTTTATGTCTGAGGAATCAAACCCAGGGCTTCATGCATGAAGGGCAAGCACTCTGCCACTAAGCCATGCCCTATACATTTATACATTTATTTTTTAAAAAGTATTCTTCTATGCCTTATAGCCATGGCTAGTTTATATTTCTTCTTTAAACTCATTATTTGGAAGTGATGTATCATAATCAGTATTAAGGAAAAGTGGCTATTTCAATTGCAAAAAATTCCTTTATAGTCAGTCACATCATGTACATATTAAAAAAAACTGAAAAACATAATAATTACAGCAAGTAGTTCAATATATGCTCTTATTGAGATCTCTTAGGACATTTCATGTTTTCTTTTTAACCAATGTATTGAGTTTTAGAAAATGTGAAATGGGAATTAGGGCAGTAATTTTTTTTTTTGCTTCAGTGGGAAATGACAATGAATGATGCATGCAAAATAATTTTTTATTTAGTACAAAAATACTATCATCCTTTGGTCTTACCTACAGCTCCTAACAACCTATAAAACATCATATGTGAATATTTGCCTTTTATTTACTGTTTTATTTAGCCTCTTGTCACTATGACAAATAACTTGAGATTATAAATTGTTTGAGATAAACAATTTAAAAGGAGGAAAGTTTTATTTGAGCTCAGATTTGAAAAGTTCAATTACTTTCACTCATTGCCCTTGGACATATGGAAGAAAATGCATAATGATAGATGTATGTGGTAGAGGTACTGTTAGCCACGAAGCAAAGGGAGAGAGAGAAGACAGGAAGGAGCTGGGATCTCAGTGTATCTTAGGAGAACTTGCCTCACTCAGTGACCATTAACTCTTTCCATTAGACCCTACCTACCAGAGTTATAAACCTCTCAGTAGTACACCTCTCAGTAGTACCATAGACTAAAGACCAACCCTTCAACACATGGATGTTTGGAGAATATTTTAGGTAAAAATTAGAGAATTTATTATTATTATTCCAACTAGTAAACTATTTTCTCATTAGACATTGTATATTTTATATTTTCCTAACCTTAAGGAATTTATGGTATCTTACCCATAAACTACTCTTATTTTCTAAGACAACAATTTAGTTCCTGTGAGTGAATAAAATACAACAAATGAGGGCGGGAGACATGGCTTAGGTGGTAGAGCACCAGCCAAATGAGTCAAAGTGTTGTACAAAAAAGTAACACAAGGAAACTTTTTACTTGTGATCAGAATACCTGTGTGATTACATCTGTGCATTAGAAAAGCTTCAATGAAATATAGTCAGCTCTTAATGCTCACTTCCACTTACTATAACCATTTGTTCTTCTAAACTAATTGGTAATTTTTTTTCTCTGACGTGTTCATGGCTTAAAATCCTCCCCTTGGATAACCACGTGTTTCTACACTGGCGGTTTTTAGGTGTTTCTCTCAAGGTCTTATCTCCTATTCTGTGCAGAAGCAAGGCCAGTCGTGTGGCAGAAGCAAAGGTTGGGGAAATCAGGCAAGTGAGAAATGGCGCAGCAAGGGAGCTTCAAATAAACTGTGATAGTGCTACTGGAACCTATGAAGTGGACATCGATGCACATTTAATTAAAAAAAAGAAATAATGCTTAATTTACATAAGAATGAAATTATTTAATGATAAATCTGTTTTATAATATCTCCCCCCCCCCCCCCCCCCACACACACACACACTGCTTCTGTCAATACTGGGGTTTTTATCTCAAAGCCTCACGCCATCCAAGCAGGCACTCTTCCTCCTGAGCCACACCCTCAGCACCTCTCTTACTTCATGAAGTCTTTGCTTGATAAATTGTATTACACAGATTTATTTTTTACTTATTTTTTTTGTTGGTCATGGGGCTTGAACTTAGGGCATGGGCTCTGTCTCGGAGCTCTTTTTGCTCAAGGGTAACACTCTACTACTTGGAGCCACAGTGCTACTTCGGTTTTTCTGGTGGTTAACTAGATGTAAGTCTCATGGATTTTCTTGCTCTGGCTGGCTTCGAACAGTGATCCTCAGATCTCAGCTTCCTTACAGATTTATTTTATGTTACCATAAGTATATAAATTTGTGTTACCTGTATATAGTAGAAAGAACAAGTATTGAGGGATATGTATTTGTGCTAAACTTTGGCAATGGTGCTCCAGAAGATATGTGCTTTAAAAACTAAGAAAATTTTAGATTCATCATTGCATTTCTAATCTAAAATTTCTATAGCATGATTATGACTTTAACAGAAAATATATGACATTTTTTTCTAATTTCATTTTTAACCAATATTTGTTCAGCTTTCTGATGTGATCGCTGCAACTGAGAAGCCCCTGGCGGATCAAGACTGGTACCACGGTGCGATTCCTAGAATAGAGGCACAAGAGCTGTTAAAACAACAAGGAGACTTCTTGGTGCGAGAGAGTCATGGGAAACCCGGTGAATATGTCCTTTCTGTATATTCTGATGGACAAAGGAGACACTTTATCATACAATATGTTGATGTACGTTTCCAGCTTAGTTTATATGCATGTTTCCATATAGTTCATTGTGGTTTGAATATAATATGAATGGCTTATGGTAAATGCCTGCAATACTTTAAAAGTTAGCATTTAATTTTTTTCTGACATCCTTAAATACTTGAAAGTTGCCTGATATGTTAATTTTAATAAACAAATATGTATTTTAAGTATTCTACATTAAAATAGTTTTTACAATAAAACTTGTAACTTAAAGAAAATTAATGTCACTCAGGTAAATTGGAAGAATAAGTTTATTAAACTGTGTATTATAATTTTGACACTATTTTTTAACTTTGTACAGTATTCTGACTCAGTTTAATAATCATAATTGTCTACTTTTATATGTCCAATCTACTACTTTGGAAACTATACTGTTTCTAATAGTATGTCTTTTTAAATTTCCTTGGTAAAGCCCTTAATTTTGAAGTTATGGAAATTAAGGTATGGAAGTATATTACCCCCTTTAGCTATTTGTAAACATATTGTCACTATGGTATAAAATTTATTAACTACAACTGATATGAATATTAACCTTGTATTTTCTAAGCTTTCTCAAAGGTACTATTTTTAACAATCAAAGATGGAAAAAAATCCAATGTTTTCTTTTTACCATTTCTTGCTTAAAATGTCACTGTAGAAATTTAAACTGATTTAAACTGATATAAAGAGTCACTTGAAAATTATCTTTAGCTTTTAATATTGCCATTGAAACAAAGTTTTTATTTGAAGTTTTTATTGATTTCTGTTATTAGGATTTTGCAACTAGCTCTGTTAAGAATGATGGAGCTTGTATTTTAGTCAGTGTTACAGGTTTTCTACTATCTAACTTTATTCTAGTGAGTTTTCATTACACATAAGATTGTGCTCTGAGAGGAGGTGAAAAATGGAGTCCAAAGTGAAATAGACAGTTTAGGGAAGTTTTAAACTCATTTTCATTTTGTGTAAGTGAATCTTCCATTTTTCTTCGTGCTTAAAAGGGTTCAGTACATGATGACATTTGTTAACATCTATTCCATGGGTAGCTAATATATTCTAATTAAGGAATTTATGAAATGTTGTTAGATTAAAAATGTGTATGTAGATAGAATGGTAAGTATACTAAGGGTGAAGACAAGTAATACGGGATTTTAGAGAACAGGAAAATTATCAAATAATGGAGCTATGAAAAGAGCATTGAACTTGGAGTTGTAGAGTTGGATTCCAGTGCTGGCTATGAACTTTACATGTTATAAGGTTTAGGAAGTATTAGAATATTTAGCAATATATTTAGTACTTAAAATTTTATCTTGTAAGATGTTAAATGCTGTGTCAGCATAAGCATTCCTTTATTGCTTTGATAACTGAAAAAATCATGAACTTTGTAAAAATATCAATGTGCTTGCAAAGATAACTTAAAACTTACTTTTGGTTCTGGTGGGATTTGTGCAATTTAATTGTCAATGAAATTTTATTATCAATGAAAGCATTGTTTTAGGTTCAAAATATGCCTTTCTAAATTCCTTCCTGTCAACTTTGCCTGTCAGCCTTCCTGCCTTCCTGTCTTTCTTCTTCTCTCCCTTCTTCCTTCTCTTTTTCCTTCTTTCTTCTCCTTTCCTCCATCTCTTCCTTCCATCCTTTTTCAGAGTCTTAAAGCTTCCTAGATGCTAGGATTTGAGCCACATGGTTTGAGCCACTACATGTTGATATTCAGTATATCCTTTGACTCACAAATAATCTTTTAACGACATAAGGAGATGCAACTATGAAATAAATGTGTAGCTTTTCCTCTCAGGGAACTTAAAATCTGAATGATGGGAAAAAATGAAAAATTTTCTCTAAAATCTGAAACAAGAATAGGATGCTCATTTTCACCACTTACTCAACATAGTCCTGGGAGTCTCAGACAGGACAATTAGGCAAGAAGTGTAACACACTGGGAAGGAGAAGATGAAATTGTCCTTGTGTAAAGATGACATAACCTTCTGTATAGAGAATCCTAAAGACTTCACTAAAAAACTGTTAGAACTAGTAAATTCAGTGAAACCACAGGATTAAAAAATTCAATGTACAAAGATAATTCAGATTTTGATGTGATGGGTTATCTGAAAAATAAATCAAGAGAACAATCCTATATATAATATATACAAAGAAAATTTAATGAACAAGTGAAAGATTTCTACAATGAAAAACCCTAAGAAAAGATGGATTACAGAAACTGAAGAACATACCAGTAAATAAAAGATACACTGTGCTTATGGGTTTGAAAAAGCAATATTTAATTGTCCCAAAGCGAACTATAGATTCAATCCAAGCCCCATCAAAATACTAAGGCTGTTCTTCACAGAATTAAGAAAAATATTCTCGAAATTAATATGGAGCCATAGAAGACCCCAAATAGTCAAAGCAATGTTGAGCAAAAAGAACCAACCTGGAGGTATGGTTCATCCTAACCTAAAATGTACTACAAAGTTGCAGTAATATAAGTACTATGAATGTGGCAGGAAGCATGGTGCAAGGGGTAGAATACTTGTGTAGCCAACAAGAGGCCCTGAGTTGAAGCCACACTATTGCTGATGTACATCTACCCCCACCATAAAAAGATAGAAAATACAGAATAGTCAATGGCACACAAACAAAACAGAAAGGAGAACCCAGAAATAACTCTATGATTTATATTAACAACTGATTTTTGACAAAGAAGCTAAAAACACACAATGAAAAATGGAAAATTGGATATCCTCATGCAGAAAAATGAAACACGATTTCTGATTCTTAACCACTTACAAAAATCAACCCAAAATGGATTAATGGCTTAAATATAAGTCTGAAATGCACAATACTACTAGAAGAAAACAGAAGGAATGTTCCAGGACATTGGCTTGGGAAAAGAAATTTTAGATACACTCCCAAGTACACAGACAGCAAAGGAAGAAAAATAGATAAATAGGATTACATCAAACTAAAAAGCTTTTCAGTTAACAGACAAAGTAGACAACCTGTAGAAAATATTTGCAAAGGATATATTTATGAGAAGTGGTTATCCAAAAAATATCAGGAACTTATTAAAACAGTAGCAAAAATAAAAGCAAGCCAACAAAATAAGCACATTAACCAAATTTAAAATCAGCTAAATATCTGTAGATTTTTCTTGAAAGAAGGCATTCAAATGTCTAGCATGTATGTAAAAAAATATTCAACATCATTAGTCATGCATATCAAAATCATCATTAGCTATCTCTTTATTCTATGTAATGAATATTTCTAAAAGGCAAAAATCAACAAATACTAGTTACTGGCTGTGGTGCATGTACCTATAATCCCCTCACTTGAGAGGCTTAGGTAGAAAGATTATGATTTCAAGTTTAGCCAACACTACATAATAAGACCCTATTTCAAATATTTTATTTTATTTATTTTTATTTTTTTTTGTTGGTTGTGGGGTCTGAACTCTGGACCTGGGCTCTGTCCCTCAGCTCTTCAGCTCAAGGCTAGCACTCTACCACTAGAGCCACAAAGCCATTGCCAGTTTTTTTCTGCTTATGTGTTGCTGAGGTATCGAACCCATGGCCTCATGCATGCAAGGCAAGCACTTTACCATGAGCCACCTTCCCAGCCCTCAAATATTTTAAAAAGGAGAAAATGAGGAAACAAAGAAGAGTCCTTATACACTATGGGAATGTAAATTAGTATAGCCATTATTGAGAACATTAAAAAATAAATAAAGTATGTTTCAGGCAGTCTGCTATTGGCTTATGTAGCCAAAGAAAATGAAATCAACATGTTGAAAGTACACCTAGATTCCAAATATATAAAGATAAATATAAAATCATGGTAAAAGTCCATCAAAATAGGTAAAAGGATAAAGAAAACATATATATATATATATACATATGTATATGCACACACATACGTATATACGCATGTTATGGCAAATGAAATTCTGCCTTATATGACAACATTCATGAACACAGAAGACACTGTGTTAAGTGAAAGAAATGAGAGAGAGAAAAAATAGTGATGGGAGTGAGAGAGAGCAACAGAGGAGAGAGAGAGAGAGAGGGAGGAAGAGAGAGACAGAGACAGACAGACAGACAGACAGAGAAAAAGAGAGGTTTCCAAGTTGGGGAGAGGAGGGTAGTTAATTGTAGTTCATAAATGTGTTATATAAAAAATATATCAAGACAAATTAAAAATTTAAAAAAGAAATGATGTAGCTCCTTGAATTAAATAATTCATTTAGTCAACAGATGTTTATTGGGTATCTGCCATCACTTTTAGGTAATGGATTAATTCATTGAATGTACCAGTTCTTTTTATTTTTTTGTTAGTCTCTAAGCCCTTTGAATTATCTATTAAATTCACTGTATGGGCTTAAGGGAGACAGTAGAAGTCTAGCACTTTTTTGCATGACAGGTTAATACCGTGTTGTGGTCTTATCTTTGTGCCCTTATCATTCTCTTATGCTCTTTTACTCTAGTTGTTCAAGTATTGAAGGGAAAACAAAAGTACTTTGAAGGCAAAAAAACCCATTATATCATTTTATACATCCTTGAAATGCATTTGAGACTTGGGAAATTTATCTTTTGCATAATAAAACACCGCCATCCCAAGACGTTATGAATATCACTTCTAAGGAAACAGTAATTGTTTAAATACTGTTGAAGGCCTAGTGACAAAATAGTGTTTCCTATAGTCTAGGAAGGAGATTCACAGTCCTTTATAAATCACACACACTTTATTTAATTTTAAACTGTACTAAGTATTGTAAAAGAATGAGATACATAGGGCTTGCTAATAAAGGTTCCAATAGGGGAGACTTGGCAGAAGTCCGAGACAGTATCTGAAGAAAAAATATAATTTAACTAGGGTAAGCCAAATCAAGCCTTACTATAAGCTCCAAACTTTCTAGTAATCCTTTCTTATACTGGTTTAATTGGTTATATTTATAAATGTTTGGTTTTATTTGATGAGGGAAATTTGTTCATTCATTTCATCTTGTTTCATAAGTAGTCTTTCTTCTTTTTGTATTTCTTCTTTTCATTTTTCTTAAGCCTGTTTATTATCCTAAATGTGGCTTTCATTTTTTTGCAGAAGCTCTAGTCAGATGTATTATTTCAAATTATATATTCATTGAATCCTGCTCTCATTTTTGTGTGCTCATTCTGTCTGAATTCTTTGCATGATAATTTATCTGGAAATGCGTATAGCAACAAAATTCAATTCTTTCATATTTTTCATCTTATGCATGATTGATTCTTAAGTAACACAGTGATAACTCAGAAACAAATTCTAGATGTAATAAATGTTTTAGAAACAAAGAATACATGCTTTTTGTAAAAGTTCAGAACTATGTGCTAATGGGATCTGTGATTAATAATATTCTCCCTTTATGGTTCAATGTAATTCATATTTTTGGAATTATTATATTCCTATGTATCTGTACAATTTTTAGTTTAAAAATATCACCCCTATTTTGTATTTATTTTTCTTATTTAATGCTGTTAGATGGCATTTAAAAATGTAATATAAAAATGATTTGTGTAGGAATTTATGGATCTCTGTTCCATAATATTTTAAAATCACTTCATTTTGAATATGAGATATTAGCAGTATCTGTAGCTGATAAGAAATGTCTCATATTTGAAAAATAGTCTGTAATGTCAGCTCTGGGAAGCTCAGCAGGT
This sequence comes from Dipodomys spectabilis, assembly GCF_019054845.1. Taxonomy (NCBI): domain Eukaryota; kingdom Metazoa; phylum Chordata; class Mammalia; order Rodentia; family Heteromyidae; genus Dipodomys; species Dipodomys spectabilis. The sequence continues at coordinate 1,824,272 of NW_024870824.1, forward strand.
GGATCTCTTGAACCCAGGACACCAAAACCAGCTGGTTCATATAGCAAGACCCTATCTTTGAAAACAAATAAAAGCAAGTCAGTCTTTATTTTTACCATATTATTGCTAAAGCAATGAAAAAATTTGAAAAACAAATTCATCCATGTGAGCCCAAACAAGTTAGAAGAAATCTGTGGAGATATGTAAAGTTAAATGTAATACTTGGTATAATGTGTGTCTAAAGAAACAAGTCCTTGCCAATTTTAGTAAGTGTTCTCTTGCTGATCTTTTAGTTGCTTAGAACTAAAATAAAGTCTTAGAACCAACCTTTGGATCCAATGTGGTATCCAAATCTTTAAGGAAGTGAGCTAATTACTTTTTCCATGTATTAGGACTCTGAGAACTTCATTGCTAGCAGATTAATTTCTTTAAAAATAATTAAATTCAAATTAGATGTGTTCTTAAATTAAGAAGGTGAAACTGAAAATGCCCACTACTTTATTCTCTAGTTCTGTATCTTGAATTTTATACATAACATGAGAAGAAGTTGACTTAAAACTTCATTTTGTATGAAGTTAGTCTTATTGCTTACTTTTTATTAAAGGTTGTTGTACCTTGATGTCTTTGACTTCACCAGTGTATAAACATGCCCATACCCGATTTTAAGCTGTCTTATTTGTCTTTTTAACTTTGTTTTATATGCATTTCATTCCATTCATTCACATACATTCTTTTGATACTGGCAATATATATCACATATATCCACATTGTGGACCATTAGGAAAGTCTGCTGAACCAAGCACATGAATACATTTGTCATCTTACGAGCCTACATTCTAAAGGAAGAGGTAGACATAAAAAAAGATAAGTATATATGATGATAATGATAATTTCTGTGGAAGAAATTTGATAAGGAAAGGTAGAAAAAGTTTAGTTGGGATGAGAAAATGAATATACTATATTGGATAGGGAGACCAGAGTAAATCTGAGTGAAAAGGTGACATTTAATTGGCTTGTTTGCTCACAGCTGGTGCTCTACTGTTTGAGCCACACTTCCAGTTCCTGGTCTGTTTTTTTTTTTTTAAATTTTTGAGATAGACTCTCACTATTATCAGAGCTTGCCTGGATAGTGTTCCTTCTTTTTATGTTTCCCACTGTGGCTGAATAATAAACCTGTCACAACACTGCCTTTTCTGTTGAGATGTGAATCTCACAATCTTTTTTGCCCAGTCTCGCCTGGAGCCTCAATCTTCCCCATCTCAGCCTCTATGAAGATGAAGTCACCGTCACCTGCCACTCCATTCAGCTATAGAAATACCCATTTAAATAATGGCATATATAGTAAGCTCTGGTAAATTGAATCTCATTTTGTACTATGAATAAAAAGCTTTGAGTTTTTTAACTTTTAACAAAGCAAATAATCTTCCAGTAATGCAGATAATACTCAAATTTAGACACTTTTTAAACTTACTTTTCTTTCCATTTGAATTGATACATAATAATTGGGCAACCTAATTATACAGTGTGATAGTACGTGTATAAATGTGCAGTGATTAAATCATATGGTATAATACATGCAGTGATTAAATTGTGGTAATTAACATTTCCATCTCAAACATTTATGTGTGTGTATGTATGATAGATGCCTTTAACTCCTGCTTCTAGTTTTCTATAAAATATATAAATAGTTTTGAACCATATTAACCTCACTGTGCTATAGAATACTAGAACTTATTTCTTTTATCTAATTGTATTTTGTAACTACTGTCTAACCAAACTTCCATCCCCCATCTCCCTTCCCTTAGTCTTTAGTAACCACTGTTTTACTCACTTCATTTTCATTGGAAAGTTACGCTTAGTCATTTTATTATAATAGTTCACATTCATATCAGTATCTGCATATATTTCCTGTGTAATACAGGTGAACTCTGAATATTCCATGGAAGGTTTTATTACATAGCATTACAGAGGTTCTTGAATTGAAAAGTATGGCCAGTTGGATTTATTTTTTTTTGTTTACTATTTTTACCACTTCTAATTCAGCCACACAATAATATACTTATAGGGCTATTTAAATATGAAGACAACAGGAAAGGGATCTTGGCAGAAATTGAGGAAATGCTACTTGCTGATTATAGTATATGAAATAAAAAAATGCTAAGGTCTAAGAACTACCTGCATGTTGATATCTGAAGTTTTATCTCTGGTGTGTTTATATATCTCTGGTGTGTTTATTATTAGCGGTGTGTGAATAGATGTTTTTGGTAATAAATACTGCATGAAAATTCCATGATAGAAAGCCCAACTAATGCTATATTAATCAGGAGGAAACAATTGATCAAAAGTATGAAAATTAGTTTTTCTTTAGGTTCAAAGATAGATGTTAGAGTTTTATTTATCCCTTTTTACTTTTAATATTAAAATACATAATTTAAGCATATTAAGTTTGTTCACTTTTGTGCAATGTTAGCTTTTTTGAGGTAGAATTTTTGGATGCAGTTTTCTAAAGCATTACCTTTATATTTACTCTTTTTTATTTTTCTTCAGAATCTGTACCGATTTGAGGGCACTGGGTTTTCAAACATCCCTCAACTTATCGATTATCACTACACAACAAAACAAGTTATCACTAAGAAATCAGGTGTTGTTCTCCTGAATCCTATTCCTAAGGTAGGTTCAAATACCTTTTTATCCTTCTTTGTTTTACAAGAATGCTTGGTGAGCTAACATTTTTCACCTTACATAAAGTTCTTAGATTATGTACTAGAACTTGGGGAGCAAAAACATGTGTGAATACCACTATCACCAATACTGTTATTATATTCTGTATTTACTAGGGATACAAATGACCTTATTTTGATTTTCTTTGTTTGCCAGTTTTTCTTGACAGACTGTTTTTTTTTAGGTCTATGCTTTGAATTATTCAAGTTAATGAAAGATGGTTAAGATACAGAAGCCAAAGATGTCTAGCAATTAGGAATAAATGAGAATCTTAATTTTGGTGAGACATTTATAAGGTGCTTTATAATAAATTGAAAACTCTTTAAAACTACATTAGTCTTGAGGGTAGCAACTATCAACTTTCCTTTGCTGAACTTGGTAACTGGATGAGAGATCATGTTAGGTCCTGTCTGTCTCAAAGATCTGTCATGTGGTTTAAGAGATGATTTGTGTGGATAGAAATAGGTGGAGGAAAGTTTGACATGTCCAGACAAAACCTGTGGAACTAGACCAAAATCCAGCAATGGAACTGACTAAACCTAAACCTTTGAATGCTTTCAGTGCTCTAGGACGTGGACTGGGGTTTGAAAGAGTTTTTTTTTTTTTTTTTCTTTCCCATGGGCCTATGTGAATGAAAAGCACTATAGAATTCAGAAAGCCATAAAGCTTGATAGGTATTCATCAAGTCCATTTTTAATGGATGGAATGGCTTTGAATTTGAAGTGCTTGTCCTAATGAATGTTGGCATATAACCCTGATTAGTATATAACCCTTGGTGTTTCAAAAATGCCTTATAATTTCCTTTGTTAGGCTAGGAAATAATGTCCATATTTGTACATTGGTTGTATCTCTGTTTGCACTGATGGCTGGATTCTATGCATCCCCTCAAGAGTTTTGCCAAGAACTCTCTATTCCGTGTTTATTGCTAAGGAATTGGCCTTTTTAGACAGTGCTATTATTTTAAAATTAGATTAGCCTTAGTCAGAATTTTTTTTATTCATTTTGTTCTGTTTTATTGTAGAAAACCGTATGAAAAAGTTCTGGTTGGAAACAGGTTCTCACACTTTTTACACTTACAAAATAAAATTAAAAAGCCCAAAGCCCCAAAACAACAAAAACAAGAAGAACAACAAAATGTCTGCCAATATTTCTTTCCTCTTAAGAATAAATTCTATTGCTTGGCAGAATTTTTTTCCCACTTAAGTCCGAGTGAATAAATCCCCACTTATTCTAGTTTAAAATGGCTTTCATTCTTTTTGGTTTGAGCCTGAGTTAATTCCTGAACATCTGCATTTTGGTTAGAGTTGTCTGACTGAGATAAGATAACCATCTTTTAAGAGCTACAGTAGCTTTTATGTATTAGAGGTAAAATAATGGTTGAAGGAAAATCCTGATGATTTTTACATGTATACATATAAGAACAGAAGATTTTTAATTTAGGTATGCCAAAGGCATAAAAAATGGGCTCAAGAATAAAAATTGGCTACATTAACTAATCTGTTGTTTTCTGTGATTCCAGAGGTAAATGAAGTTTTTGCCCAATGCTTAATAGACCAATATACAAAAATAACATCTCTGTGCAACCTTATTAATGTCAAGTACTTTCAGACTTTTAGTGACAGATTAGTTATAATTCTCACTAGAGGTCAACAAGATGATGTAGACCTGTGTCTGATGTCCTAGTGCCATCATCATGGCAGAGATGGCTGCATGAAGGCCCTTTCTCCAGTCAAGTGCCATGACAGTGGCATTTCATTCCCTTTCCTGTGAAGTCCGTGACCTCAGGCTTTCCAAGGACTCTTGGAGGTACTATATAAGCCACGTTCCACCTACTATGTAAGCACGGAACAAGAGCCAAACTAGAATCCGCCCCCCGTACTCCTATTCCCCTCATTTTGGTGCCCCAGAGGCTGTAGACACTAGAGCCAAGTTAAGGAGCTGTCTCATCCTAGAGAAAACTTGCTTTCTTAACTATTCCAATAACACAGATTCTTCCCATACTTTAATCAGCAGCACAAAGATGAAATCGGGACAATGAAAGACCTTCCTTGGGGACAGAGGATAGAACAACAAATTGTATGAAGAGAGTAAGAGCAGTAAAAAAAAGAGAGGAGCTTAATTCCTCAGAAAACAGCAGAACTGGAGAAGATCCATTGATGTTTATGAGTTATTAAAGAATATTTCCATAGCAAGAGATCATGAACTACCTCCTTTTCCTCCCACTGGAAATAGGACTTGAACTCACCTGAAACTCTGCATAGGTTTTTTGCTCTATGCTGTCACTCTATCATTTCCATTTGAGACATGCTTGGACATCTGGATTTTTTTCTGAGCCTACTGGTTCCTTGTTTATTAGGCTTTTTTTTTTTTCCATGATTGGAGAATCAAAGCAATCCGTGTGTCTCAGGATGTACTCCAGCAGAATATATACCCTTAAGGGCTTATTATCAATCTAAATGATAAAACAAAGAAAACAAAAGATACTTCTTAATATTTTCTTGTCTCCTTAGGTTGGCAGCATAGATGAGAAAAAGACAAGATGTCCTTTTGTCATTTACTGCCACCTGGCTTCTGAATGAACTATAGGTGTGTGAGCAGCCATTTTGTAGCAAGGTTTTGGAGAGTTAGATCAGGAGGATTATTTACTGTTATTTGGACCTGGCTTACCCTGCATCAGTCATCCTTTATTCCTTAGACAATGAGATTTTCTATTTGAGCAACAAATCTGTACCATTAGATGGAAGTTTCCTGTTTCTAGTCTTCTGGGGACCCTTGATTGACATTAGAAAAACCCTCTTGTAAACTATTACCCAGTTAAAGTAGGCTTACATTTGAAATTGAGCCTCTGGGAGGAGTCAGAAAGCTGAATCTCTTAAGTACTAAATCCTGCAATCAAAGAGTCCTCCCCTTAGGCCAAGAGCCCTGACCTAGTTGCATTATGACAATTTGAGACCTATACTTCCCCTGGTCCTCATAGTTGGGGCCCCTTTATAAGCCATTTATGGCTCTGCAGCAGGCAACCATGATTCCTTTTTGGATTTTTCTCATGAATTCAAAGGATAAAAATCTATGGCCAATGAAGTGTGAGTATGAAAGCAGAGTTTATTGAAGCAAGAAGAAAGCAAACCAACCTCTCGTTAAGGAGAGGACTGCTGATGAAATGGCTGAGCTAGAAGTTTCTGTGTTCAGGAACTGCCCTTATTGGTTGTACCCTATGAAAGTATGGCATAAGGCAATCAGTCAGAGAAGACCTGTGATGGATGCTGAACCTGCTGAACTGAAAATAGTCCTCAGTCAGGTCTATCCTGTGTTTTCAACCCCAGGATCACAGAGACCTACTTAAAATGAAAATTTATGGGAGAGGGACGACAATACTGTTTCCTATGGACAGATTTTTGAAACTAACTTGTAGTTTCCAAGTTAGCTTTCCATTGCTAAGTGTTTTCCAAATGCCCTGGGAATTGACTAACCTACCTCACTATTTAGATGTTTAATTTCAAAATTCATAAACCTAGGGTCCATCTTTGATGGCTCCTTTACCACTACTTCTTCCTTAAATGACAAATGGTTTATGTACTTCATTGTACCTCTTTGAAGTTGTAACTTCAATTCAGGTATAGCTTACTGTGGATCAAATTCATAACAGGAAGATGCTTTATTTTCCTCATGCTACATTAATAAAAATAAACAACTAGTTTTTCAGTGCTCTGGCACTACATTTCACAAGCCAGCCAAATACTTGCTGTCTATTGTCATAGTCAGGTCTAAGCTGAGAGAACAAATCCATAATAGAGAAAAATAATAATGCAGATCTGGACATGGGTAGAAACACAGAACTTCAACTAAAACCATAGCACTCACTATATAAAGTTGTCCATGAAATGAGCTTAGAGATCGTATTAAATTCTCTTGACAGTTACATGGCCAATTATTATCTTTCTTTCCAACTTCCAACATTTTGGAGCTATCTCATCATTTTATAGCACTAGCTATGAAAATAAATGTATGTTAGAAGCTACAGAAGATTAAAAAGCTATATATGATAGTTTTATTAGGCAAAAATTTAAAAGTTTATCTCTTTGACTGTTAACCTGATTTAAAGTGCTAGTATTTGAAATATGCAAATCATTGCCTCAGTTTGTTATATATATTGTTATATACTTGATTTAAAGAATCATCCTACTCTTTTAAAAGACAATCACAATATAGAGACTGTGAAAGTTAGATAATTTGCAATTATAAGTGGAGAAAAATTGATATGGATTTTGCTATGGTGATATTAATCTATCATGTATCTTCCATTGAAAAGTTATTTGTACTGTTATTACTGAATCTATTCCTTGATTTAATTTGTGGAAGAAGTTAATATCTTTGACCATCTAATGTGCTATTAAATATCTAATTTTCATCTTTCTACACTTCATTTTACTCCTACATAAAGAATGTTATTTTGCTTTCAATATAATTTCTATTTCCCATTTATTTTCAAACCATGAAAATACAATTTTATTATCATGATACCTACAGTTTCTAAAGTAGGCTCTTTTCATTGCCTTATAAATATTCACTTAAAGCTATAGGAAACTACATAATCAAAGTTGGAGAAATTACTTAATTTTCACAACTTAATGATATTGTGTGCTTGACCTATTCATTCCTCACCTACTGGCTGATTTTTCTTCTAGTGACTCCAAAAGCTTCTGCAAATATATGGGAAATGGAACACAGCATTGTAAGCAGGGTTTATTAACTACTCATTATAATAATCCTTCACTTAGCAAACACAGTGGACATGTTCATTGCCTGTTCTTAGTTTAGCTCAGTTTCTGCTCAAATATCACCTCGTCAGAGAAGCTTTCTTTGTCCTAAAGTGTAAAATAGTACAATTACCCTCATGCTTCCCTTTACTTTTCTTAAATATTCTTTGATTTAGCATCTTATAGTTATTGATTATATTCCATTATAATATATGATATATTTTAACTGGTTTTCTCCACAAAGTGAAATATAATTTCTCTAAGGCCAGAATTATATTTAAGTTAGTGGAGCAGATATCCCTAGAAGAACACTGGACCAGAGTAGATGTTCCTTAAATGTTTGTTAAAAAATTGACTTTGAGCAATTGTTAGGACTTTGGGACAACTCTCCAACCTCTACTCTTCTACAATATGATAGGCAGGTGCTCTGCCAATGAGCTGCATCTTTTTAATGACTTTACTGTATGTGTTAGCTTGTGTAGTCTCAAATACCCCTGTGAAATAGTGTATCTGTTAACTACATATTATATTTCTGCTCTTCAACTGCATACAGTATTACAGATGAGACAATTTAGCCTAACATGGGAGAGAACTCTCAAGATGATGTAACTAATAAGAGATAGAGTTGGAGTTAGAACCTGCAGTAGTAACAATTATTTTTGTTTGTTTAGATTGTAGAGTCTAGACATTAGAGGCTAGAATAAACTTCAATTTTAAAAATGTGATTATAAGAAAAATGAAAGCTTTTATTTATTTTTTGTCAGTCATGGGGATTGAACTCTGGGCCTGAGCTCTGTCCCTCAGCTAGCTCTTCAGCTCAAGGCTAGTGCTCTGCCACTTGAGCCACAGTGCCACTTTTGGTTTTCTGAGTGATTTCTTGGAGATAAGAGTCTCATGGACTTTTCTGCCCAGCCTGGATTTGAACTGTGATCCTCAGATCTCAGCCTCCTGAGTAGCTAGGATTACAAGCATGAGCCACCGGTGCCCAGCAAATGAAAGGTTTTAAATTTCATGAAATGGTAAATTGAAAAGACTATTAAAAGCAGTATTACTATTCTTTATAATAAAGTCTTGAAACTATAATATTGGTCAGATTGAAGTTGGAGGTAAAATATAGAGCTTGCTAAGATATAGGTAAGAAAGGCATCTAGCCTACATTTAACATTTAAATGCTACTTGGAAAGTTGTTTGCTAAGTTTACTACTTCTCCAAATTTAGCTCTTTTCAAATAAAATCTCTTTCTGAATGGAAATTAAGGCAAAAAGTTTATATTTAATGCAAGTCAATTAACTTGATCCTTAGTCAATTAACTTGAAATTTAGACATTAACTTGAACTTTAGATGAATATCTGCTTGCCAGCTTGAACCAAATAATTGTCGTTATCAGAAGACTAGAGGCAGATTTTTGGTTGGTCGTGAGGCTTGAACTCTGGGCCTGAGTGCTATCCCTCAGCTCTTCAGCTGAAGGTGAGTGCTCTACCCCTTGAGCCACAGCACCACTTCCAGTTTTCTGAGTGGTTTATTGGAGATAAGATTCTCATGGACTTTCCTGCCCAGGCTGGCTTTGAACCGTTATCCTCAGATCTCAGCCTCCTGAGTAGCTAGGATTACACACATGAGCCACTGGAGCCCAGCCAGAGGCAGATTTTGAGAGGATATTAAATCCCTGTATCTCTGTATTTGTACTGCCTTATCAGGAGGTATGTGGTAAAAGCACTGATGATCAGATCAATATAACAAAAACAATAAGGAAGAAAGATTTTAAATTTGCTATTTTATTCATATTTTTATTTTCATAGTACTTATATACTATTAATAGTTTTTAATAGTACTTATATACTATAAATAGTTTTTAAATGTTGCTGTTTGCTTTACTTTATTAAGAATTATGTTATAGTTTTGATTGTTGTTGTTGTTTGCCTGTCCTAGGGCTTGAACTCAGGGCTTCGGCACTGTACCTGAGGCTCTTTGTGCTCTAGGCTAACACTCTACCACCTGAGCCACAGCATCACTTCTGGCATTTTTGAGTAGTTCATTGCAGGTCAGAGTCTCACAGGGACTTTTCTGCTTGGGCTGGCTTTAAACCACAATCCTCAGATAGCCTCTTGAGTAGCTTCTGGCTAGCTATCACATAGTTGTTGGATGAAGTCTTTTCACAGTAGCATTTTATGAAAATGAGTTCCATGAAATGGAAACAAATTTATTGTTGTACTCTTTGTGGTTCATTGTTTTCTATTTTCTTTGGTTTACTCCTTTTTGTCACTACTTTTGATTTCTGTACCCTTTGTCTTATATGTAAGTTGATCTGATTTGGCGAAGGGAAGAGGAAGCACAGAAATATGGGACGAAGGGTGAACCAATTCAGCAGTGATGTTGGAAATGAACTATACGTATCTCTTGGTGGGGTGGGGGTGGGGTGAGGGGATGTCAGGAGGGGAAAACTGGGAGAAAGTAAGGGAGGAGTTAATATGTTCAAAAGGAAATGTACTCATTATGTGACTTATGTAACTGGAACCCCTCTGAACCTCACCTTTACAATAAAATTTAAAAAAATCTCATGGATTTTCCTGCCTAAGCTGGCTTTAATCACAATCTTCAGATCCTAGCTTCCTGAGTTGCTGATTATAGAACTGAGCCACCAGTGCCTGGCTTACTCATGTTCTTTTTATTCACTAATATCTACTGGATAATTTTTTAATAGTTACAATTTTCATTACAGAATGAAAAATATACATGATATTTACTTAATACTCTAAGTTTAGTAGTATTCTACAATATGATGTATTTAAAATACTGAACATTTAAAATACTGAAATTAAAAAATACGTAAGTGTTGAGTTAGTTGAGAGTATCTTACCCCTCTTTACTGAATCTCTTTAACAACTGTGAATTATCTTATTATCTCCATTATAAAGTGAGGAAATTTGGAGATTATTATAAACTCTATATTATTTTTTCTCATAAATTTTAGAGCTGTTATCTAGCATTGATTCTTTTTCTTATCTATTTATTGTAATCCCAGTGAGTATGTTGTTATCTATATTATTCAGTAATGTTAGTAGTTCAACAGTTTATTATATACGTGAATAATCTGGCACTGAACTGTTACAGTGAATTTGACAGTTCTCATATACATGAATAATCTGGCACTGAACTGTTACAGTGAATTTGACAGTTACAGTTCATCACACAGAAGTCTGGCATGTGTTAAGGGGAAAGCAGTGGAACGTTCCCTAGGATAATCTAAGAATACAAATAAAACTTGGATTATAGAGTTGATCCATTCATCTATAATATAAAACAATCCTGCCACAGACTATGCAATATAGAAAATGATTTTTTAAATAAATCTCATTATTGGCTTGGGGCTCAGTGGTAGAGGGCTTCTAATATTTACATAGCATAGGTAGGCCCTATATTTAATCTGTAGCACTACAAAAGAAAACAACCAAAAACAAGTTATCCAAAATAATCATTACAGGCAGACATTTGGACTAAAGCCAATGTTAGTCCCAAAATCTTGTAAACAAGCCTTATTAATATTTGGAATCTGTGATTCCTCAATGGTATCTTATTCATAGGTCTATTTGAAGCTTACATAAGTATGATACTTTTAGTTTGAGGAGTCAGGTTTTCCAGTAATGAGTTCTACATATATTTTTATCCATCCTATCAGTTTTTGAAGGCTCATGGGAAGAGGATGACAAGGCAGATGAGATGAAAGGAATATGTCACTTGTAATTTTTATGCCAGACGAAAGGAGGATTTGGTATTTATATGATATATATTGCCTGATGTTTGTCATTCTATCTTTTAAAGAATTTGTTAGGCCATCTAATTCACAGACTTTGGAAATCATGTTAACATGTAAGAGAAATGTATGATTTTTGGTATGAATTTAACTCTTAGTCTATTTTCTGAATTTAACTCATAGTCTGTTTCCTGTTGGAAACCATAACTGTATCAGAGAGGATATACAACAATTGGAAACCAATTACTTTTAGTGATTGGAATGGTATAGGAGGAACTCTTGTCTTAACTTCCTTTTTTAGTTTTTTAAGACACTGAGATGTATTATCGCTTCAAAAATTAAATTTAAAAAGTTGTAAACATAGCATCTACCTTTGAGCAGTTATAACTTGAAGAATTACTAAGAGGGCAGAATGTTCAGATTATATTATTAACATAGAAAGGTAACTTGGAAAATAGTATCATAATGTATATGGGAGAAATGGAGTATTACTTATGAATATTCCCCCTCCCACCGCTGCCTCCCGTCCTGGGGCTTGGTCATTGTCTCTGAGAATCTTGCTCAAGGCTAATACTCTATTAGTTGAGTGACAATGCCTCTTCCAGTAGTTGATTGGAGATAAGAATCTGACAGACTTTCCTGACCAGGAAGGCTTTGAATTGCAATCCTCAGATCTCAGCCTCCTCAGTAGTTAGTAATTCAGCGGTGAGCCACCAGCACCTGACTACTTACAAATATCTTGAGTAGGAGAAAGTATGGCTGATATGAAGTGACTTCATTTAGTTTTGCATTTATATTTTTATAAACGTTTTTCTTGTAATGTTAACATTTTTCTAAATCACATTGTATATTATTATTTAGTAGAACACGAAGTCTTTATGTAAAAGTTTTCCTACTGTAGTGTTGAGGAAATAGTGTGTATTATACTGAGTTCTAGGACACACAAAACTAAGTGTATAGAACTGAAATATGTCATTCAAAAGTGTTTTATGTTTCTTTTATAAAACAGGCTACCACATATTTTAAAATACATATCTCTAATGTTGATTTTGTGAATCTCAATCTGAAAAATACTTCTATAAATACTTTTTAAGCCAATGCTTTTAAAATAGCAATGTGTGTTGCAGAAATTCAGAAGAGGAACCAATGGTTTGAGAATACTTCCCAGAGAAAGATGGACTTGAAGCAGGTCATAATAGGCAGAAGAAATAGGGGCAAAAAAATTGTGGGATATTTCAACACCAGTTTTTTTTTTTCCTTTCCATGTTGCCATTTTGGCTGTAATTGTTATTTTTTAAAATTAATATTGTTACTATAAAGGTAATGTACATTGCTTTCTTCCAGTTCAAGACCAGTTTTAAGGAAGGCCCTATCAGTTTGACAGAAACAAATGATTTGGGAATAAAATAGACTGAAAATTTCAAGTTGAAATTAGATTTTTTGAGAGCCTTGAATATCAGGAGTAAGAGAGGGAAAAACCCATTCTGCTGAAGATCGATAAACATGGTGTGAATATGAAATAAGTACACCTCAGATATAAAGCTGACACCCCTGACTCCCTAAATTATTGAAACTAGCCTTTGATTGCTTGATGAAGTAAAGGAATTCATTGGCACATTTAAAATGAAAAAGAAAAACATCAATTTACATTTTATTGTGTTTCATATTGAACTTGTAAAGCTACATTTCAGTAATGTTAAAACAAAAACAGAAACAAATGAACAGTGCCAGGGAAAAACAAGTAATGGTAGATATTTAAGAATAGTGAAAATACAAAATACAAGCTCCTAAAGGCCTGTATAAGTTGTGCTTTGCACTCTTGTTGTTTTTCATTAGCCTTGAGTAGTTGTACAAAGGAGTTTTTTCAATATGTCAGCTAGTGAATACAATGCATCTTGATCAATGTCATCCCTTTAATCATTTGTGCTTTGTGCTTGAAATTTAGCTCTAATCGTCCTAGAAGCTATTACAGAAAAAGTGCTAAGTAATTTTATGATGGGAAAGAAAAAATGATTTTAATTTGTTTAACGCAAAGTTTTACAAGGAATAAGTTTTAAAGAAAATTTCTCCCTTGGGATTTTGGATAAAATTTCTGCAGAAGTTTGGAGCACTTTCATAGATTGTTGCTTTTAGCATCCTTGCCAAGGATGATCAAGAGCATAATATTAAAATATAGCTTAGTAAAGAATATTCTGCTTCAGCAATTTTTCTTTATTGTTTAATTTTTGATGAGCTAAGAAAAAATGTAGGACTACAAATTTGTCATCAAAATACTAATGAAACAGCATTAAGTACATTAAGGAGTTTAAGCCAGTATCAAGATAACAAGGGATTATATCTATAATGTTTATATTATTTCATCTTGATACTATATCTGAAGAGTTTAAAGCATGCACATGGTCAGTGTCAAAAACCTTAATATGGAATGAGTTATCGTTAAACCATTGTTTTTTCACTCATGTGGTTTTTGACTCACGGGTTTTCAATGATTTATTTAGCTTTATAAAGTATCACTGTTAAATTACTTAGTTTAACAGACAAGCTCCATCCTTCCAGTCTCTTACTATCCATATCTTGGAGACTTGCCCCACATCCTCTCTTTTTGAAGACTAAAAGTTCATGCTGAGAATTTTAATGACATTGAAATGACAGGATTTAAATTAGAAGTAACAAGAATTGAGATACTGAAGGTGATTTTTTTTGAACCTGGGAAGCTTCATTTGTATATATTATAAGTGTTGGAAAAAGTGAAACTTAATATTTTCCTGTTATTTATTTATTTATTATTGTGGAAATATCATACAGAGGGGTTACAATTACATGGGCAATATAGTGAGTATTTTCCTGTTATTTATATAAAAAGTTGCTATATAAAACTAGATTACAAAGGAGAGTAATCATTTGTATTTATACTTTAACAATCCAAGACCTTCACGGTTAACTATAACCCTCAGTGTTTTGTGCCCTTACCACTAGAGTTTTTTCTTATCGATAGCCTCTACAAAGTAGAATTTTCCCAGTACTTCTACTAATGTTGGTTTTGTTTTAAAGAGTAAATCCTTTTTAACTCTAGATTCATTTAAGACCTCTAGAATTAATTTTTAATTCCCATAATATTGAAGTTTGAAGTAATCAAGATTTTTTGAAACTTCTCTAAGTAGCAGTTTAAAGATCATAAGTTCCGTTTCAATCTTGAGTATAGGGTTTATGTAAAGTCATCAATATTCATCTGAGATAGGTAAAAAAATTTAGATATTCAGAAGTCTTTTTATATTTTTTGTCTCTCCAGTTACTGTAAACATATACTTTAGATAATATTATAAAATAGTAAGTATATGAGGTTTAGTGATGACTGTCAAAATCTTTGTCATGAAATAAATTACTATCTTGTTGAAAGACAGATGTGTGAATATGAATTATGGTTCAGGTGATATGCTTCATTCAAGAGGAAATTTATAGTAGTTTAGCATACATCAGAAGGCATGTTACTGTAACAATTAAGGAGGGCTTCCAAGAGGAGGTTCCGATTTGAGAATTCCAGCTGGAGGTGTACTGGTGAAAGACCTGAAAGAGCATACTGTTTCAAACAAAGGAAATGCAGCTGATCTTGGGTTGAAAATTTCGGTGGCAGATTTGATCAACTATAAGGATTCTAGTTTAGTACTTGGAGTGAGAAATTGAGTGGTAATGAAGAGAAGATGGGAAAGAATGTGTGTTGAGTACAATAATGCTTCCCACTCCCACCAAAAATATGTGTCTATACTAATCTTAATACAACTTTGGTGGAGGGGGGAGGAAGATTGGGTGGAGGGGCAGGGAGAGGCTGGGAAGGGATGGGAAGGGGAAACAAAGGAGGAGGCTACAATGCTTGATAAGAAATGTACTCATTATCTTGCCCATGTAATTGTAACCCCTCTGTACAGTATTTTCACAATAAAAAAGTCTAAAAATATATTTTGCTACATAGCAGAGGAACTCCGCAGATTTATGTTAAGGATTCTTGAGAAGGTGTGACTATTGGGATTATCCTAGAGGACTCCCCATCATCACAAGTATCCTTCTAAGGAGAAGAGAGTGGAAAGAGAGTCAGAGATACGACTTCAAAAGTAGAAATTGTCACTATGTGGTCCAGAGCCATGAAAAAAAGGTAGCCTCCTGAACCTGTCAAAAGTGGTAGAGTGCTTGCCTTGCATGCATGAGGCCCTAGGTTCGATTCCTCAGCACCACATAAGCAAAAAGAAAAAAGCCAGAAGTAGTGCGTGCTGTGGCTCAAGTGGTAGAGCGCTAGCCTTGAGCTGAAGAGTTGAGGGACAGCGCCCAGGCCCAGAGTTCAGGCCCCACCACAGACAAAAAATTAAAAAAACAAAACAAGGATGGATTCTCCTCTGGAGTATTTTCTTGGGAGACTCATTTTGAATTTCCGAACTCTGGAATTGTGAGATAATTTGTGTTGCTAGTAATCACCACATTTTTTTTTAATGTTTTGTTATAGCAGTAGTAGAAAACTGATATAGGAAGAGAAGTTGGAAAAGTAGATGCCAAGTAGTTACTTTTATTTCATGTTTAAAGGATTTGATTTTTGTCTTGCTGGGTGATAAGAAGCTTTAAATAGTTTTTTCTCTAAAAAGAGTCATGATCAAATGTGTGTTTTATCAACATAGTTATGGCCCTGATATAGAGGCCAATTATTGAATTGTTGACAGAGATTCAAGTGACAATAAAATGTAAAAATATCAATTTTGGATTTAGAGAATGACTGGGTCATATTGAAATGTTGAGGTAAATTGATCACTTAAAATGGTGTGAATCACTAGCTTAGTTATGTGTCTGAGTTATCAAAAAGAACAAATTAGGTGGACAGAGCTATTAAGGATTACATTCAGATTTCCAGTTTGATCAGTAAGGTGATGATGTCATAGACTGAGATCTGGTGGGAAAAATGGTAAAAGGACATGTTGAGTTCTAGTGTATGTGATGCTTCTAATTAGTTGTGTTCTGTAGGTAGATAAATATACATAATTAGGATATAGAGCATTCTCAGGTCCACAGAGACTTTGGAGCCATCAGCAGGTAGATACAATGCTTGAAGGCTTTGAGTAGGTGATTTTTATATATCATTAATATATATTATATGATATATAGTATATCATATATTGATATATATATACATATCATAAATCACATCTAGAGTAAGTTGAAACCTAGGATGACCTATACAGTGAGACCCTGTCACTCAGAGAGTAATTACATTTCATATCATTTAAATACACCTCTGCTTTCCAATTCTTGGAGTTTATTTTGAGAACTACACAATTGCGTAGACCAACTAGACTTAACAGACATGTACAGAATATTCTACCCAACACCATAGATCATTCTCCAAAATAGATCACATTTGAGGGCACAAAGCAAATCTGTGCAAATTCAGAAATTTTGAAATTATTCCCTGCATTCTTTCAGACCACAGTGGAATAAAATTAAGAGCTCAACACCAAAAGCCACCACAGAAAATCAATCCTTTAATGCATGGAGACTGAACAACATATTGTTGAATCATTAGTGATTCCCATTTAGAATTTTAATACCAGAAACAAGATTGTATAGGCTCAAGAGGAAAATGGTGGTTTAAAAATAATCTGTTTTGAAGTCTTCCTAGGTCAGCTAAAATAGGTTATGCAGATCCTCTTTCAAAAATAAAAAAAGTGTAGGACTATGATATAATTTAAAAATCAGTGAAAGCAAACTAATACACACACAATTTTAGTTGCATTTCCATTGCAAAATGTGGAGTAAACAGGAGAATACATAACTATTTAATATTTAGTGTTTTATCACTAGGCATTTAACATATTTCTGCCTCTTTTTGTGGCTGGAATTTGAACTCAAGCCCTTATGCCTGTTAGGCCGGCTCTCTACGGCCAGCTCTCTACCACTTCAGCCATATCCTGGCCCTTAACATATTTCTTTTTTCTTCTTTTATTTTAAAATTTATTTTACTTTTATTTTTTGTGAACATACTGTACAGAGGCGTTACAATTACATGGGCAAGATAATGAGTACATTTCTTATCAAGCATTGCAGCCTCCTCCTTTGTTTACCCTTCACATCTCTTCCCAGCCTCCCCCTGCCCCCCACCCACCCGATCCTCCCCAGCCTTCCCCCCCAACCAAAGTTGTAAAGCTCGTTTTGGACATGACAACTTGTACGTCTCATTGTTGCAACAGGTCCACCTGTATCCTTAAACGACTTGTTTTTCCCCATCTCCTCCACAAATTATACTGACATCAAATATAGTGGAAGCAGGGGTTATACTATGGGGGAGGGACATACAAAGCAACGAAGAAATAATCTTATAAATGCGTTAGAAACAAATGCATGAAAGAAAAAAAACATTGAAATACATATCTAAGGGTTCATTTTCCTAACATCACATTATCTGACCTTTTCCACTTGACTCATACATATACTAGATATTGCAAATAAGGGAAACCATGGGACCTGTTTCTTTGGGCTTGGCTTACTTCACTTAATATAATTTTTTCCAAGCCTTTCCATTTCCTAACAAATGGGGCAATGTCATTCTTTCCGATGGAGGCATAGAATTCCATTGTGTATATATACCACATTTTCTTGATCCATTCATCTACTGAGGGGCATCTGGGTTGGTTCCATATCTTAGCTATGGTAAATAATGCTGCAGTAAACATAGTTGTGCTGGTAGCTTTAGTGTGGTCTTGTTTGTAAACATTTGGGTAAATGCCCAAAAGTGGGATTGCTGGGTCATAGGGGAGCTCTATATGGAGTCTTTTGAGGAACCTCCATACTGCTTTCCAAAGTGGTTGAACAAGTTTACATTCCCACCAACAATGAAGTAAGGTTCCCTTCTGTCCACATCCCCTTCAGCATCTGTTGTTGTTAGAGTTCTTGCCCTTAACATATTTCTGTTAGTTGAAAGTAATGTGTGCTCCATTCACCAAGGTTTGTTTATTTGTAAATATTCATATTGCCTCTGAAATCTGTACAAGGACAAAGAATGCATCAAAATTTATGTGTTCTTAGAAGG
The DNA here is from genome assembly GCF_019054845.1 of Dipodomys spectabilis. Taxonomy (NCBI): domain Eukaryota; kingdom Metazoa; phylum Chordata; class Mammalia; order Rodentia; family Heteromyidae; genus Dipodomys; species Dipodomys spectabilis. The sequence continues at coordinate 1,842,543 of NW_024870824.1, forward strand.
ATTTATTTTTTTTCTAGGTTCTCTATAAATTTTTCAAGAGTTGATCAGGTGTTCTGAGCTATGCTATATAGTCCAGTTTTTTTCTGTCAAATATATGAAAATAAGCAACTTCTTAACATTAGATTATGCCAAGAAAAGCCAAAAAATATTTTCAAAATTAGTTAGGCACTGAAATAAAATACTACTGATTAAAAGTGAGCCAATACTAATGAAATTTCTTTAGTAGGAATATTATGAATTCAAGTATATTAGAAGGAAAGCAAAGATTTTGCTAACTTGTTTAAGCCATTTGTTTCTCATTTGTATTTTCTTGTACAGATAGTCTTTGCAATCATACTTAAAAAATAGATGTTTGATAATAAATTTCAAAATATTAGGCAGAAGTTTAGAAAAATCATTTATATATACTATTTCAAAATAGAGAGTTGTTATAAAACTTATTATACTATGCATGCGTAGTGTAATTAAAACAGAAATGTAAGGATATTATACTAAAAATGACATAAAGAGAAAATGAAAAATGCTCAGATAATAACAAAGCATTTTAATACTATATAAGTATTTTAGAAGTTTTAATGACATTGAGAGAAATGGCATTTTTGGTAGTTGAAAGACATGAGATAGGTAATGGTCTCAAAAGCAGGCCTGGAAAATGTGTCTTTATAAGGCCAGAAATGAGAGAGACAATGAATAAAATAATTATTCAGTTAAATAAGGAGCTGAGTCATCATCAATAATGACTTTAAAATGAAGGTTATATGAAATCAAGCATTACAGATACTCTTTACCAAAGTACATTGCAGAAACTAAATGTACTGATATCTATGATTTTTCATACTGATACTGTTAAAATAGCAAAAGTACCCCACTATTTTGGGTTTTTGTTATTTTATGTGTAGTTGTATTACATTTTGGCAAAATTATTTAAGTAGAAGGTGAATGTTTTAGCAACAGTATCCACACGTAATTTGGTTTTATTTACATGTAAAATTGAGGACAAAATCCTTTATTTCTCCTAGCAATTTATTATAATTCTTAATATTAAAATGTATACTTGACTTACATGACACAAAATAAGGCTTTGTTGAGAATTAGAATGAGTATGTGTTTTTACATTATGCCTATGAGTTTCATGAAAATATTTATGCATGTAATATGCTTGTATCTACACAGATACATATCAATATTAAAGATTGCACATTACATATCTGTGTATATTACATATCTGCATATTACATATGTAGTTTTGTGTTATGAATATCACAATATAGAGGAGCACATGAAAATATGGAGATTGAATACTAAGGTTACTATAGCATGTCTGCTTCAATCCATATCTGCATATATAAAAATATATACATGTATATCTATGGAAAGTCTACATTTCAGCTGGCTTAAGTCCATTTATCATTAAACCAGTTGATTGAGTTATTATGTAATTATTCCAGTTATTAGTAAGACAGAGAAAAAAACTGTAAGAATGTTTTGTAATCTTGAATGTTTAAAGGCAGTTAGCTATCATTGAGCCTCCAAAACAAACTCTTAAAAGTCAAATGACCAAAAGCTACTGTTTTGCTTAACTATTGGTAAGGCTTTGATATTTAAGGCACAAAAGATAGACTTAAAAGAAATAGATGTTTTTCAAACAGATGGGCCCACTATGGAGTGTTAATTTTTAAATGGTGGAACACATTTTTCTGGTTTGCCATTAGTGTGGAATTTGTAATCCCAAACAAATGAACATTTTACCTGTACTCCAAGATCTTCTTTATTCATTTTTATTTTTTATGTCATGTTGATTTTTTAAAATCACTTAACTGTTTTGCTCATAAAAATTTTTTCAAAGCAGTTCAAAATCTTTCAGATTTGTTAGCCACAGGAAATATATTAAATCATCTCAAGGCTTTATCTTCTTTCTGCCTTCTGCCAATAGTTCTTGTTTTGTTTCTTTTTCTCTTCATATATTTCAAGTTCAATATGGGACTGTTGCTCTGATGTTAAATAATTGATTGAAAAGTATTCCCTCCAATTTATATGGTCTCTGGATTTAAAGTTAGTGCAGTCAGTGAGCTCACTTGAGACAGTTTTGATAGTCAATGAAAAGACATGACCTTTGAGTTTAATACTTGACATTTACATATTATTTTGTACCCTGTCCTTTGTGGGCGTGCTTAATGAGCATTATGCAATGGTGATAACAAATAAGATGAATAATTTGAATTGAGGAAATGATAAACAGTCTTAAAAATCCACAGCAGATATCTAAGAGCTAATGTATTTTAAAATAGAAAGTAACATAGTGAGAAAAAGGTTAAGATATTTAAATAATCCAAAATAGCAAAACAGATGCAACTTAGATAAAAGAAATAGAGATGTAAATAATGAATAATGGTACTGTTCCTATATTAACATGTGAAGAATAGAGCAGAAAAATAACCATCTTACATGTTTTTCTTTTGTGATGAGAAAATTTTTACTCATTGAAACTTTCCAAAAATATAATATTTTGTTATTAACTGTAGTTGTCACTCTATATAATAGATGTCTTAAACTTGTTTATCTTGTCTTTCTAAAACTTCATATCATTTGGCCAACTTCTTTCCATGTTCCACAGTTCTCAGTACCACCTACTTCCCTCCATGAGTTTGTGGCCAACTATTTTACTCTCTTTATTAGCTTAAATTTATTAGGTTTTATATGTGAGATCATGTAGTATATACTTGACCTTTTTTATTTCGTATAATTTCCTTCCGTATGATAAATGTAGAAAATAAGATAAACAAGTTTTCCTCCTTTTTTTTGTAACTGGGGATTGAACTCACAGTCTTGCACTTGCTAGGCAAGCATTCTACTGTTTGAAACATATTCCCAGTCCTTTTGCTTTTCAGAGAGGATCTCAAACTTGGCCCAGGCTGGACTTGAACTATGATGGTCTATCTCTGAATACTTAGTATCTAGGATTACCTACATGCATCACCACACCTGGTCCAATCTGATTTTACTTTTCAGGTTTTACTTTTATTCTGTTTTTATATAATCTCTGTATTATGTTCTTAAAGCTGGCCACAGAAATATTTGTTGCATATTATCATTTGTTATAAGATGTTCAATTTCTTTATAATAAATACATCATCATTCTGTGATTTCTGTTCTGAACTCAACATATTAAAGTTTATATTAGGCAATATAAGCATGGAGTAGTTTTTAATTGTTTTCAATTCTTATATAAACTTAAAATTATGTTATATTAAAACTCATACATTTTAATTAAAATAATATTTCATCTCTTACTAAAATATTAATTGATACATAATTAGTGTATATATTTTGAGTCTAGTGTGATATTCCGGTTCATATATATGATATATAAAGAAAAGACTAAGCAATTGGCATGCCCATCATCTCAAACATTTTATCATTGCTTTCTTTTAGGCATGCTCAAAACTCTACAAGTTGTTTTGAAATGTGCACTTAATTTTCATTATAATTTCCATCCAGTGCTATGGAAATAGAAAGTTCTTCTCCTATCCTTCTTTATCCTTGTACCTGTTATCCACCTTCTCTCCATTTCCACCCTTCAGCCCTTTTCAGCGTAACTAGTTTTCAACTTTCAAATTCTATTAAACCAAATCTTAGCTTCCATGTTTGAGTGAGAATGGGTGGTTTTGGTCATTTGGTAATTGACACATTTCACTTAATATAATATCTTCCAGGCTCATCCATGTTGCTGTAAATGACAGGATTTCATTTTTTTATGCCCGAATAGTATTGAATTTTATCTACACACACACACACACACACACACACGCACACACACACACGCACACGCACATGCACATAATTGTATGTATGGTATTCCATTGTGTGCGTGTGTGTATGTGTGTATCTTCAAGTATCTGTAGAAAGGGATTTCAATTCAATATGTCAATTTATGGATCAAAAATCTTGATCAGTGTCACCTCTTACTTAAGTTAATGGCTGGTAAAGAAGCTGGTGTTGTATCTTGGTTATTGTGAAGAGTGCTGCAGTGAAAATACATGTTCAGATATGTCTTTGACATGTGATTTCTGCCTTGGATATTTTATTTTGATTGTTTCAGTTTAAATGTTCATTTATATAAAGAATGCATAAAGAACATCTTTTGGTAGATGTGAAATACATGTAAAACTTTCTTTCATTATATATACTTGGCGATGGAGTTGCAAGGAGACAGCGTCTGCATATGTTTAATTTTGTTAAGCCTTGCTGTGTTGTGTCCTAATCTGGTGGTGCCAATTTAGACTTGGATCAACAGAAAATGTTTAATATGTTTATATTTTACATATTTACTGTTTCAAGTTTTATTCCCTTTAGTTAGAAGGCAAGCCAGTGACTGCAGTTGTCTAACTCCACCCACACAGCACAGAGCACACAGCATCACCTAGTGTCTGTCTCCTTTGAAATTGTTTAACTTTTAAATTCAGTGCAGTCCTTTGATCATCATGTACATGTTTTGTCTGCCACTGATATATATTTGGGGCAGGTATAATCTTTCAAATAACTATTATCTTGCCCCTTCATTTCCTAAAAAGTAGTATTATATATCAGTTGATTTGAGCATATATGATACTAACTTGGAATAAAAACAAGAAGATAAATTAAATTCAATAAGTTCATGTTAAACTGTACTTTTCTTTCTCAAAAAGAACCATAAAAAGTTAAGGATCATTTGGAACAGAATTGGTAAATATTAGCTCCTTTAATTTGAAGTATATCATTTTTACCCTCCTCTTGTTTCTCTTTTATTTTTCTATCTGTCTGTCTGTCCCTGTGTCTGTCCCTGTCTGCCTCTCTGTGTCTGTCTGTCTGTCTGTCTGCCTGTCTCTCTCTCAGGCTTGAACTCAACTGAGTGTTATCTCTTAGTTTTTTTTTTCTCAACACTGGTGCTTTATCATTTGAGCCACACTCCATTTCTGGCTTTTTGGTAGTTAGTTGGAGATAACCATCTTGGGTTTCCTCCCCAGGCTGACTCTTTGAAAACTCATTCCTTAGATCTCAGCTTCCTGAGTAGCTAGGATAACAAGAGTAAACCATCAGTGCCCAGCATATTGATTGTTATTCTAATAAAAAATGTATTTTCTGGTAGAAAAATGGGCAAAGAAAAAGAACAATTCGTGAAATACAAATGTGTAAAAAATATGAAAATATTTATCCCAATCTGTCTGAGAAGTATAAACAAACAGTTTTGCTTGTTCTGTGTCTACCAGGTTACTGTTTTATGGTAGAAAAGTGATACATGTCAGCTAAGAAGGGTCAGGCGATGGGCATTTGTACTCTGCTCACGTGTAAGTTTCTCCAGCTTTTCTGGATGACAGTTAGGCAGTGCTTCGCAACAGTGAGTAACCTGTAGTTACTCTGGCTATTTATATTAACTACTATTTCTATTGCATTAGGTATTTTATTGCATATTATGCAATATGATTATTAGTTTCAAAATAGTCATATTTTTCCAATAATTATACTTCCTTCTGGGAATATATTGAAAAGAAATATTCAGAGGAGCTTCATCAAAGCATTGAAAACAATAATACAAAAATGGTAAGATTCCAAATGTTTACAGAAAGAAACAGGTAAATAATTATTAGTTTATATGAAAAAATGTTTTTGGATTAATGTCATAATAGTACACATATAATACTCTGACAAGTGAGCAGATCTGGGCCAAACAGATATTAATATTGATATTAAATACAGAACATAATTAGATATTTGCTTTTAAATATTTTAAATTTAATGTTATACAACATGGTAACAATGGTGATTTATGTCATTTGTGATATTTATGTCATACATATATGTATTAGTTTAGAAATCAAAGGTATAACATTTCCCATTTGATTTTGAAGTCATGAAGCAGTTTATAATCATTTCCATTTTAGATTGTTCATATCATTTGAAATGTGGTGACAGTTAGCATGCTTACATATTAAATATATGCATGTATATGGGCAAGTAAGTGTGCATGTGGATATGTAGAAAGGACTACGTGGAAAACAGAATTCAGTCCAAGTTGCTTAATAAAGAGAAAAGTTTAAATAAGTGAACTAATGGCAGAACTGTAGAGTTAAGGGAACAAATAATACAGATGCCAAGTACATTACAAGTTATGACTATTCTTCGGGATAACAAAATAATTCCAGTTTGTGTGGAAATTTTGCTTGTTCTGGACTGCCCAACAGAAGTCTCAAGTTTGAGATGTGGCAACTTCCAAAAGCCAAGGACAGGAATGGGAAATAAGTCAGATTTCTTTTCTTCATCCTTGGATCTCATACTAGAATCTAACTGGAGGTCCATCAACTAGAAATTCCTCCACATGAAGATGGAGGAGTCAGCATCCTGGTCTCCCAACCAGGCTGAACAGAGTAATGAATAGGAGTAGAGGGAGAGGCAGGTTGGAAAATCCTTTGTGTGTGTATGTGTTTGTATTTACTCATCTGTAACAGACCTCATATGCATGTCATATATAAGCATGGGTGTAAACATGACTTATTATATATGTATATTTACAGACAATGCTTATATCACTTATTTCGGGGAGATTCATATGAATCTATATCTCTCTCTATATTTACTCTACTCAGATACATACAAACATATGCCCATACACAGGTTGTTTAAATTCCAATAATTTTAGAAACCTGACCAGTTTGAAAACTGTTCTGGTCTAGACAGAGGATTTCCAAAAATCCTTGGAATGCTTTTTACTTATTTTAGTTACACATGTTCTTGCACATAATGAAAGCATACCGAGCTCACCAGTTTAAATACCCCTTTAGCTAAAGCATCTTAATCATAGTTTCCCTGCTTCCTGCATTCTTGTACTTTCTTTTTTTTTTTTATTCATGTACTTTTTAACCACTTGCACAGTGCTTCATACCCAGGAAGTCTCCAGATACTCTAAGATTGAGGAGATTGATCATTCCATTTAACTAAATTCAGCATAATTCATTGACCAGAGAATCAACTGCAAATATTTAAAAATTATCCCTCCTTTTAACCAGTTTTGGTTAGGACAGATGTAGTCTAGGATGAAGATGTAGTCTGGTTTTGTGTAGGCAAAGTATAAAACAAACTTTATATATTCTTTATAGTAGCTTCAAGAGAGAATGAAAATAATTTTGTGGTAATGATTCTTGGGAAGGTTAAACATTTGATTTTCATTTCTGGTCTTCTGTAATAAGCTACTATACTGAAGGCAGAGTGAAGAATTTTTATTGATCAGCAAGATTTATATATATATATATTTAACATATACTTATATATATTTATATATATATATTTAACATTCTTAAGAGTAGCTCTCTTAGACTTACATTTTGTTTTGTTATGGGAGTTTTGACTAAAATAGGAAATTGGGAAGAATTCTTATTTACATGTGACATGAAAAATTGAGAAGTAATTTTTAATTTTAGTATTTAAAAAGCAGTTTTAATTAAGTGGTTTATTGATATTTACTTGCTTATAATGTTGTAACAGTTCTTACTCTGAAATATGTAGAATATTAACATTGCATAGTTTATGGGTCCTGTTTTGGGGGCAAAAGTATTAGAAATTAATTGTTGTATTGTCACTTCATTTTGCACTTCATGGGGGAGTAATTCTTATAAAAGATTAAAGTTAATCATTTTTAGTATACTGTTCTTTTGAATGTGGACAAGTGACTATATAACTACAACTATATAACTACAACCAGAGTAAATTATAGAATAATTGCTTCACATGCCCAAATCTTCTGTCTCCCTTTCTAGTCAACGCAGTCAGACACCCAGTTCTTTGAAACTAGTTAAGAGTGTCAGGTAAGCCAGGCACCTGAGGCTCACACCTGGAATCTTAATTATGTGAGAGACTGTGTTTGGGAGGATTGTGGTTCCAGGGCAGCCAGACAGAAAATTCCATGCAACTTCATCTTCATAGAAGGAAAGCTAAATGCAGTGACTTACACTTATGATCCCAGCAATAAAGAGGGCAAATTGTGGGTCCAGCACATATCTGCAAAGTAACCAGGGCTGGAGGCATGGTTAAGGGTACAATCACCAGTACAAGTGTTTGGGTTCAAATTTCATTCTGGCAAGAGAAAGGAAGTAAAGGAAGGAGGGGGGAAAAGGAGGGAATGAGGAAGTGAGGATAGGAGGAAGGAGAAAGGAAAGGAGGAAGATAGGATAAAGGAAGAAAAATTGTCATTTAAAAGTAAGCATAGGGCTGGGAAGGTGGCTCAGTGGTAGAGCGCTTGCCTTGCATGCATGAGGCCCTGGGTTCAATTCCTCAGCACCACATAAGCAAAAAGAAAAAAAGCCGGAAGTGGCACTGTAACTCAAGTGGTAGAGCGCTAGCCTTGAGCTGAAGAGCTGAGGGACAGTGCCCAGGCCCAGAGTTCAGGCCCCACGACCGGACCCCCCTCCCCCCCCAAAAAATAATAAAAGTAAGCATATATTAACTTCCTTTTTTTTTTTGTTTGCAAATATTAGGGCTTGAACTCAACCCAGTGCCCTGCTCTCAGCTTTTTGCTCAGGGCTGGCACTCCATCACTTGAGTCACACTTCCAGTCCAGTACGAGTTTGATTTATTTAGCAAATTGTAATTGAGATTTATCCAATCTTGGTAAGGCAAGATTTTACTTCTCCACAAGGGCTGATAGATTTTATCCCTTTGTTCTGATTAGTCAGAACTTAGATTCACAATCTTGTGCAGCTGGCTAGTTCAAAAGGGATTAAAACTTTATCCAAACAATCAGTCTAAACCAGGACACTTAGTCACTCTTCAGAAAAACAATTATTTCTCAGCTGATGCTCTACTACTTGATCCACACCTCTAGTCCATAGAAAAACAATTTAACAGTTGTGGGTTAGCTACAATAGTTTCATAAAGACAGCAGCTTTCCTTAAAATGGAGTGCTTATGTCAAGCAACTTCTTTGACTGAGATGATTCTAACTCCTGCACTTGAAAGTTATTTTTAGTTTTTAATGATTAAAAGTAAAATCATTATAAACATTTACAGAGTATAGTGTGAACACCAATTTTTTGTTTGTTGAGCATATGTTTAAGAATAATACAAGTGTTTTATATAGCACTTGAATGTTTATTTGTAAAAAACTGTGAAACTATTTTTAAATGTGGCCATACCACTTGTATTCTATCAGCTTTGCTGGTAGATTCTGGTCACCATGTTTTTCCCAATTCTAGGGTCTTATGAGACTGAGGTTTAAAAAGTAGCTTTATTGTCGATTTAAATGATACAATAGTGGTTCTTCTTCCTTAGTACAATTCCTGTTATGAAAGATGTTCTTTGTGTTGCTAGAAATAATAGTTCTTATGTTAAGTAATTGTACTCCTATTTCCCACAGGCATTTCCAATTTTACCATTTTTTCAGGCTTTTAAATTATCTCCTATTTTTTTTTTTCAGTTTTAGAAGGTGAGTTTGCCTCACTCTTTTATTAAGAACATGGTGATGAAATTCCTCCTCGCTCTGCCAACAATTATTTTCACTTGCCCAAACCTCCATCATTCTCTTCCGTAATCATAGCTCTTGGTGTCTCACCTGAGTCTTCTATTTTTCTCTGCTTAATTAATCTGTTTTGTTTGTCTCTGCTCATTTCACCTGGGTCTTGTTATATAAATTTTCTTTTTTTTTTGAAATTTTATTGTAAAGATCGTGTACAGAGGGGTTACAGTTACATGAAGTAATGAGTACATTTCTTGTCCAACATTGTTACCCCCTCCCTTGTTGTTCTCCCACTATCCCTTCCCTTCCCCACCTCCCTCACTCCCACCATCCTGAAGTTGCAAAGTTCATTTCCAATATAGTGTCTTGTGGATATCATTGTGGCAATGAGCCACCCTGTGTCCTTGTTTCAGCATTTTGTTATTTCCCTTCCCCTCCCAAATTAGACATATGTATATACAAGATGCAGAATACCAAAATCAAGTGCAGTGACAATGGGAGATATACCATAGGGGGAAGATTTTCTCAACTTAAAAAATATTTTTCTTTTCTTTTTTATATTGTTTATTGTAAAGATACTGTACAGAGGGGTTACTGTACAGAGTAAGGTAATGAGTACATTTCCTATGGAGCATTGTTACCTCCTCCTTTGTTTGTCCTCCCCCCACCGCCCAGTTGTAAAGTTCTTTTTCAACATAGTGTCTTGTACATCTCATTGTTACAATGGGTCATCCTGTATCCTTATTTCAACATTTTGTTATTTCCCTTCCCCTCCCCAATTAGAAAAACGTATATACAAGATTCAGGGCACTTGTATCAAATACAGTGAAAACAGGAGTTATACCATGGGGGAAGAAAATACAGAAAAAACCAAAAAACATATAGTACAGTGTAAGTACATTAAAAACCCTTGTTCCCTATCTTGGGGTTCATTTCACTTAGCATCATCTTATATACATAACTTTTGATCATTTTTTGATCATTTCTGCTTGTCCTAGACATATACTAGACATTGCAAATAAGGGAAATCACGGGAACTATGTTTGTTTGGGCCTCCTTTACTTCACTTAACAATTTTTTCCAAGTCTTTCCCTTTCCTAACAAATGGGATGGTGTCTTTCTTTCTGATGGAGGCATACAATTCCATTGTGTGTGTGTGTGTGTGTGTGTGTGTGTGTGTGTGTGTGTGTGTATTATATATAAAGAAAATATGGTATATATATATATATATATATATATATATCACATTTTCTTTATCCATTCATCTACTTATTCTCCACAAGGTCCTTTTTCTCAGCAACTCTACTTATTGTGAACGATGATCAAAGCTTTCATTTGAGTGATTTTTATTGACTAGCTCTTGCCTTTCTTACCAAGAAACTTGTAAGTGTATCTATAACTAACAGTAATTGTTTTCTTTTCCTTTTTTTGGCAAGAGTATTTTTCTGATTAACTCCTTTGTTGAAAGTCACCAAAAGGGACTCTACCCCATCTATGCTACTAAAGTTGAACTGTCAGGTATCGGAGATGCCTTCTCAGATGCTTGCCTCCCTATTCTAACTTCAGTGACCACTTCTCAGCCCTCCCTTTGAACTACCTACTTTTTGAAACATTCTACTTAATTTTATTGTTTTGCAAATTTACAGTAACTTAACATTCCAATAAGCTGTATTCACATATTACAAAAATATATGAAGGAAGTGTTAATATAAATAGAAAATACCTAGACTAAAAAAATCACATTCTATATGAAGTGAACTTACATATTAAAAACTTTGTTTACAAAAATTTACAATAAATTATATAAATTATTTTCCAAATTAGATCACTTTAGTTACTCTTTTATTGAACTGTCTTCTTCCAGAATACAATTCCATGTTGGTTCTTGTTATGTCCTTTTATGACATCAGGAACAAAACAAAACATTATTTCTTATGATTCTGTGGGTGACTGTGTGGCTTGCCTGATGGTTTCTTTTTGGCTAACTCATGTGCTTTTATTCAACCACTGATTGGTTAGGGGTGGGCTCAGTTGAAGCAGTTAAATAGGCCAGTCTTCTGAGTCCAGCTTTCTCAACAACATAGGCTGTGTTAGAGCAGAACTTTAAGATGGTGGTGATGGGCAAGGCCTGTCACCCACTCTATCATTTCCGCCACAGTCTTTTGGGCAAAGTCAGTACCAAGAGAGGAAAATCTACCCAGTGGAAGCAACAAGGTAACATTTCAGAGGAGTATCCATAACCAGCTGGGAAATGCTGAGGTTTTAAACAGACTATAGCAACTTTAATGTTTTGAGTCTCAGTTATCTCTTTGAATTGCCTTTTCTGTTTTTTATTTTTGTCTGTGTTCTTATTTCCTTGTCTCAGGTTTTGACCAGTATTTATGACTGCATCCAGGGATCAACTTCTAGGTTTCCTCTGATTTTTCCCTAATTAAAATAGTCTAGAAGGGAATTACTTTGATCTGGATCCCACTTCTTCACTTCCAAATTTTATGTTGTAATCTCTATTCCAGGTTACGGTGTGTGCAGTTGTATACACGAGATTATTATAATCACCCTTACCTTACATATCCAAGTGCTTCACAGTCTAGGTCTCCTGACTGTGAATCATATTATCTGTTCTCTTATCTACTTCTAAGTATTATCTTTCTAGTTGCTGTGTATTTGACTATGATGTTTTAAAAAGTGCTCTTGAGTTTTAAATGTTTTGTCACAAATGAGTTTATTTTGAAAAACAGGTAAAAACACAAAGAAAAATATTGCCAGTGAGCTCCCTAGTAGTCTTAAACATTTTTTTGTATTTTATTTCTTTTTTATGAGATAGCTTTAGGCACTGTCTTTTCAATGCGTTAGCCTAAATCTGTTCGTTTTGCCCAGATACTGCTCTACCTCAAGTTTTTTCAAAATGATCATTTCTTACTATTGTCATGCCATTTTTGTTGCTTGCTTTAACGTATCTAGTCTCTGTCCAAGTTTTCCCTCACCTGCTTTGGTTATTTCGCTCCCCAAGACATTTTCTTCTTATTTGCTTACCACCTTCCATGTTCACAGGAGCAGCTTTACTTTTTATTTCTTTGAGTATAATTAAAATTGTATTAATTCTGGACAAGTTCAGCCTTTCCCCTTGTTTCATATTAAATCCAATAAGCGTGTGGACTTGCACAGATTCCAGACTACTTTTCTTACCTCTAAAGTAATAAACACCTGACAAAATGTCCTTTGACTCTACAAAGCTGGTACATCTTGTATCCCTAATTTCAATTAAGTCTTCTTTGACCTCTTCCTAAACAGCTGCTTCCAACATTTGTGCTTGAGTTGTCTTGTTGTGTTGTTGTCTTCACCTGGACTACTTTCCCTTTGATTCTTGTCTTTTCTACCAGCCGAGCCTACTTCTCTACCATGCAGCTTTCTGTGTCTCCCAGCCCCTGACCAGTCTCCACTCCCTTTTCTCAGCACTAGGTCATAGTGTGCCGGTTACTGCAGCATTTGTGTGTTGTGAAGAAGCCTGTATTCTTGAATGTAACGACAATGTGTTAATATACATCTGCTACATTACAGTTTTGTTAAACATGCTTAGCAAATTCAGTTGGTAAAGATATATCAGAGATAATGTTCACTTAGCTCAATACAACTTAGCTGCCTTAGTGATTAAATGTAGGGTTTGTCTGGAGATTTGGTGAGTTTCTTATTTAGTTTGCTTTGCATTTCAGTATTGGCAACATTGCTTCCAGCCGATTAGCATATATTATGCTAATTAAAGGTATATGTACCTATTTTAAAGGAAATTTTGAAATCCCACTGCTAATTTTGTCTTACCCTCTACATCTTTTTTATTCATTTGTTTCAAAATCAGCTTTAAAAATAAATTTAACTGACTTTTTCCATAATCTGATTTCCCAAAGTTTTGACACCTATGTGGTATTGTATAGACATGATGTTGCAGAACCTTGGTTAGAGATGTATTTTGTCCTGATAGGCTGAATAGAACTGTTACAGTTACAGTTATGAGTTGTTTTCAATTTTGCCAAAAGGGAAAAGGGAAAAATTTAATAAGTATAGATCCTGGAAAAGTCCATGAGAATATGAAAAACTATCAAATGAAAAACATCTTGCTTGACAGACTTAAAATGACAAAAGCAAGGGATGTTAAAACTAGATTCTAATTACATATTTAAGTTTGTATTTGATGTACATAGGTAGTAAAATTGCCTGTCAGAATAGTGGAGTATTTACTGTTTTCAGTCTCTTTCTCCCTCTTCTCTCTCCCTCTTCTCTCCTCTCTCCCTCTTCTCTCCTCTCTCTCTCCCTCTTCTCTCTCTCTCTCCCTCTTCTCCCTCTTTCTCTTCTCTCTCTCTCCTCTTTCTCTCCCTCTCTCCCTCTTTTTTTCTCTCTCCCTCTTTTTTCTCTCTCTCCCTCTCTTCTCTCTCTCTCCTCTTTCTCTCCCTCTCTTTTTCTCCCTCTCTCCCTCTTCTCTCTTTCTCCCTCTTTTCTCTCTTTCTCCCTCTTTTCTCTCTTTCTCCCTCTACTCTCTCTCCCTCTCTCCCTCTTCTCTCTCCTCTCTTTTGTTGGATGTGGGGCTTGAACTCTGGGTCTGGGTGCTGACCTCAGCTCTTCGGCTCAAGGCTAGTGCTCTACCACTTGAGCTACAGCACCACTCTAGTTTTCGGGTGGTTAATTGGAGATAGAAGTTTCACAGAGTTTCCTGCCTGGGCTGGCTTTGAACCATGATCTTCAGATCTCAGCCTCCTTAGTAGCTAGGATTACAGACATAGCCATCAGTGCCTGGCTATCTTTCTCTTTTTTAAGTTACCTTCTTTACATGTTGGCTTTTAAAGAACATTTTACCTTGAATGACTCTATAAGTGTTAATATGAAAATGTGGGATTTGTGAGAAATAACATGAGACTTAATCCTCCTAGAGGAAAAATTGTTCTGTGTTTGACAGTTGCATGGACCTTCAATCTTTACACACACACACACACACACACACACACACACACACACACAAATGATTTCATAGCTCTTCCGTTCTAAAACACAGCAGTACAGCATTTTTATGAAAGCAACATCTGCTAGCCCCTTTGCAGTCATCACAGTGGTATTATTTCCATTTATAAGTTTTTGCTATTCAGTGCTTTTTAAATACTGTGCTATATCAGTTTCCTTTTGTAGTAAAACTTGAAATATCAGTTCTTGGCATCAAATAACTATCTTTGAAAATTTGATTTTAGATAGATGAAAAATGGCTGAAAAGTAGTGAGGCAAATGCTTTTTTAAAAAAGTCGACTCCATGCACACCATTCCTTCATTCATGCTACATACTTGCATGCCTGTTGTGAAGGCTGCTTAATAAACTCTTACTGTTAAAACTAAGACACAGCCTCTGCCTTCATTGAGCTCCCACCCAGTCTGTCATCACAATCTAAAATAACATAAACATAAATAGAACTTTGGACGCACTAAGTCAGTATTAGTACATCATACCTGGGGAAGCAAAAGATATAATAGTACTGTAATTCACACCAAACTAGGCTGGTAGCAAGCACTATATTATAGCAGAAATGTAGTTTATTACTGTAAATTAAGCCTTCGTCTTGCTTGAATTTCAGCTTTGAATGAGTGTTATTCAGAAATTTGCTTTTTCCTCTGCTTTCAGCATTGTGTATCTTTTCTACCTCTCCCTTCACACTCTAGTACCCACTCTCTGCCTGTGCATGTCTTCATTGTGTAAGTCAATTTGTTCTATTCAATTTGTGGTTTACCATCTATAACTTTGGGTTCTTCTGCGTGGGATAGTCTGGAGGACTGAACCACATCAGTTTATGGTTCAGTCTTAGTGAACAGAGAGGTCAACAAGGGCACCAAGTAATAAAAATGCTCTTTTCTAGGCGTTTCTTTTCCTTTCTAAGTGGCTTAAATTATCTATCTCTTTAGTGGCCAAAGACTAGGTTATAGCACATTGTCTTATTCCACATTTTTTTAAAAATTTAATTTAATTTTATTTGTGAACATACTGTACAGAGGGGTTACAATTACATGGGCAGGATAATGCGTGCATTTCTTATCAAGCATTGCAGCCTCCTCCTTTAGTTTACCCTTCACATCCCTTCCCAGCCTCCCCCTTCCCCCCCAATCCTTCTCCCCCTCCCCCCCCCCCCACCGAAGTTGTAAAGCTCGTTTTGGACATGACAACTTGTACTTCTCATTGTTGCAACAGGTCCACCTGTATCCTTAAACAACTGGTTTTTCCCCATCTCCTCCACAAGTTATACCGACATCAAATATAGTGAAAGCAGGGGTTATAATGTGCAGGAGGGACATACAAAGCAACAAAGAGATAATCTTATAAATGCGTTAGAAACACATGCATGAAAGAAAAAAACATTAAAATACATATCTAAGGGTTCATTTTCCTGACATCACATTATCTGACCTTTTCCGCTTGACTCATACATATACTAGATATTGCAAATAAGGGAAACCATGGGACCTATGTTTCTTTGGGCCTGGCTTACTTCACTTAATATAATTTTTTCCAAGCCTTTCCATTTCCTAACAAATGGGGAAATGTCATTCTTTCCGATGGAGGCATAGAATTCCATTGTGTATATATACCACATTTTCTTGATCCATTCATCTACTGAGGGGCATCTGGGTTGGTTCCATATCTTAGCTATGGTAAATAATGCTGCAATAAACATAGTTGTGCTGGTAGCTTTAGTGTGGTCTTGTTTGTAAACATTTGGGTAAATGCCCAAAAGTGGGATTGCTGGGTCATAGGGGAGTTCTATGTGAAGTCTTTTGAGGAACCTCCATACTGCTTTCCAAAGTGGTTGAACAAGTTTACATTCCCACCCACAATGAAGTAAGGTTCCTTTCTGTCCACATCCCCTCCAGCATCTGTTGTTGTTAGAGTTCTTGATTTTTGCTGTTCTAACTGGGGTGAGGTGATATCTCAATGTTGTTTTGATTTGCATTTCTTTTATGGCTAGGGATGTTGAACATTTCTTCATGTGTCTATTGGCCATCCTTCTTTTTTCTTCAGAGATTATTCCACATTTTTTCCTTTCCTTTTTATTTAAAATTTATTGTAAAGGTGTTGTACAGAGGGGTTACAGTTACGTAAGTCACGAGTACATTACTTTTTGAATTTCTCCCACTTCACCCCCGGGCCCTGCTCCCCATCAATTTGTAAACTTAATTTCCAACATTTGTCCCACTATATCTGTGATTCCCTTCACTTCCCCAAATCTGATAAACTGATATACAAGACAAAGGGCTCAGAAATAAAAAATGATGACAACAGGGAATAAGCCAAAGGAGAAAAAAAGATAAAAGTGATAACTGCCAGCAGTTTCCATTTCTTGGAGCTCATTTTGAAAAAACATCATTTTTTTGTTGCTGCTGTTGGTCATGAGGCTTGAACCCTGGGCCTGAACTCTGTCCCTCAGCTCTTCAGCTCAAGGTTAGCGCTCTACCACTTGAGCTACTGCACTACTTCCAGTTTTCTGAGTGGTTCATTGAAGATAAGAGTTTCACAGACTTTCCTGCCTGGACTGTCTTTGAACCATGATCCTCAGATTTCAGCCTCCTGAGTAGCTAGGATTACAGGCATGAGCCACAAGTGCCTGGCCAATAAAGCATCATTTTATCTGATCTTATGCACATTGCTATTGAGCCATTGTAATCCTTTCCTAAGAATATCCTCCTTTGTTCTCAGTATGTGAATGCTTTGAGTGCTATTTAACTAATCATGTTCAAGTATAATTATTTGCCATTTACTATTCATTGGATTATCTTGTAGATTTTTTTGGGGGGGGTCCGGTCGTGGGGCCTGAACTCTGGGCCTGGGCACTGTCCCTCAGCTCTTCAGCTCAAGGCTAGCGCTCTACCACTTGAGCCACAGCGCCACTTCCGGCTTTTTTCTTTTTGCTTATGTGGTGTTGAGGAATCGAACCCAGGGCCTCATGCATGCAAGACAAGCGCTCTACCACTGAGCCACCTTCCCAGCCCTATCTTGTAGATTTATAGACATATTCTAGTTATTATAAATGAGGGAAACCATGCAGCCTATGTTCTTTGGGTCTGGCTTATTTTACTTAATATAATTTTTGCCAAGTCTTTTGATTTCCTTACAATTAGCCAATGTCATTCTTTCTGATGGAAGCATACAATTCCATTGTGTCTGTGTGTGTATGTGTGTATCACATTTTCTTGATCCATTCATCCACTGAGGGGCATCTTGGCTTTGGTAAATAATGCTGCAGTGAACATGGTAAATAGAAAACCCACAGAATTAGAGATCTTTATTTGCCCATATCTAAAATGCATTTAGAGCTAAAAAAATCAACCCTCCAAAAAACAAATCCTGAAAGAAACAACCCCATTAATAAGTGGGCTAAAAACTTAAAAGAGAAACTTCTCTGAAGAAGAAATAAGAATGGCCAATAAGCACATGAAGAAATGTTCAACATCTCCAGCCATAAAAGAAATGCATATCAAAACCACATTGAGATTCCACCTCACCCCAATTAGAATGGCCATTGTCAAGAAATCTCATAATAGCAGATGCTGTTGAGGATGCTACTGCATTGTTGGTGGAAATTTAAACTTGTTCAGCCACTCTGGAAAGCAGTATGGAGGTTTCTCAAAAGACTCCACATAGAGCTCCCCTATGACCCAGCAATCTCACTTCTGGGCATTTACCCGAATGATCACAAACAAGGCCATACTAAAGCTACCAGAACAACTATGTTTATATCAGCATAGCTAAGATATGGTACCAACCCAGATGTCCCTTAGTGAATGAATGGATCCGTAGTGTGTGTGTGTGTGTGTGTGTGTGTGTGTGTGTGTGTGTGTGTGTGTGTGTGTGTGTGTGTGTGTGTGTGTGTGTGTGTGTAATGGAATTCTATGCTTCTATCAGAAATTAGTAAGGAAATGGAAAGCCTTGGAAAATATTAAGTGAGGTAAGCCAGACCCCAAAAAACCTAGATTCCATGGTTTCCCTTATTTACAATAATTAGTGTACGTCTACAATAATCTTAGCAGATGAGCAGAATAGCTCAATAGCTATGTACATATGACCATATAAGATGATGCTAAGGGAAATGAACTCCAAAACATGGACGCAAGAGGTTTGTCTTTGTTGTTGTTTTTAATGTACTAATGTGATTTTTTTTGTTTCTTTTGTATTTCTTCCCCCTATGGTATGTCCCCTGTTGTCACTGTATTTGGCTTTGGTACCCTTTGCATATATGTTTATTTGAATTAGGGAAGGAAGGGGAACAACAGAATGGTGAGACAAAAGACAAGGGGGAACCAATGCAACAATGATATACACAAGAAAATATATTGGAAATGATCTGTACAACTTGGGAGTGGAGGGAGGGAAAGTAGAAAAATGAAGGAAGGGTAACAAGTTTGACAAGAAATGTACTCATTACCTTATTAATGTAACATCACCTTGTACATCACCTTGACAATAATTATTAAAAAGAAAAGACTAAACATAGAGCTTCACTATGGCCCAGCAATCCACTCCTAGGCATTTACCCAAATGACCACAAACCAGTCCTCACTGATGCCACTGCATTTATTTTATGAGATTCTGGTATGTACCAAAGCAGTCTATATTGGCAGCATATATTGTTATGCTTGAAACAATCTAATTCTATAGGTTGACAAGTTGAAGATGACAAAGTTAAGTGACAGCCTATTGAAGGTGTAGTTTGAGCAGCTCAAGATCATCTTCGTGGTCTAAAATTTTATTGTACATAAGCCACTCCAGTATGAATTCTTGTGAATGAATAGCAGGAAAATGATTGAGCAAAGGCCATAAGGCAAGGTGAAGTTGCAAATGGAAAGTAAAGTGATTTTATTTAAACACAGAAAAGTTCATTTTATATGCCTGTATACTTCTTTGATATTTTATCAGTCCATTGATCAAATGGACCCATGAATATAAATCAGATGACTTAATATAGGACATTTCTATAGGACATTTTCATAAAACAATAGCAAAATTTTAAAATATAAGAGTTGGTATTTAGCAAGTATTCTTTACTAGAGAAAGATAATTTTTCTCAAGATTAGTCTATATTTTCTGGCCTCCCTTGGGCTTTCCCCACCTCAAATAATATGTTGAAGTTTTAACCTCCTGTGTTACTGTATTTGGAAGCAGGGCTTGTAGGGTATAATTTAGATGCAATGATGATATGCAAGTAATAACTAAACTTTGAAATGAATTCATTTGGTACCCTTATAAAATACAGAGAAAAGAGTTAGAGAAGGTAAAGAGGGAATGGAGAGAAAGGGAAAGGCCATGTGAAGACAAGGTGGGAAGGCAGCAGCTTGCATCTAGAGAGAGAGCCTTCCCTGGAAACGTAGTCACTGGGTTTTGATCTTGAACTTTCCAGCTTCTAGAAAATAAATTTATGTGACGTTATCCACTCAGTCTCTGGTATTTTATTATGGAAGGCCAAATACACTAATATACCATGCAAGAAATGTATTTTTCTTGTTGTTTTTGCCTAGTCCTTTTTGGAGGTTGTGTTAGGTGCCTTTCACTCAGATCTTATATTGCCCTTCATAGTGTTAGCATGAGAAGATTACAGGGTTCCTAAGGAGAACTGTAGCCTTATCTTTAAGTTTTTCAAATTTATAAATTATATGTATATTTTCAAGTCAAAAATTATTAGTGAAAACATAGTTATAGAATTTAAAGAATTTGTTTTACAAATTGAAATGCAAAATGTAAAATTGTTCTGGATTTTACAATATTGCATATGTCCTTTGTTTATGATTTCCAAGAGGATACAGAGTAGACCTAGTGCTTTATGAATAAGTCTGTGTATCCACCAGAATTGTTACTCTTGAATTCTTTGTTTTAAATAATAGAATCTATAAGAAAGGAGATAACTTGATTTGCACATGGTGAAAATATTTAATACTTTTAGTTTGTGTTCAAATACAAATCAATTTAGCGTTTGTTTACCAATTTCAGAGGATATGCATCATTGACTCTACCTTTAGTACAGTTATTTTATTCATTTTTTTCCCCTTACAAAAAAAATTCTGGCAAAGGGGATATAAAAATAATCCTTGGTCCTTTTGGAGGAAAATTAGTTGAAAATACTCCAAAGCTGATGTAAGTCCTGGGTTGATAGATATTGGGGTCAATGAACTTACCCTGTTTTTTTCTTCTAATGGCCTCTAGGCCTAGGGAGCATTTATATGGCATCCCATAAATTAATTGTAACTACTCAGCATCAAATTAGTAGCTGGTTTGGGAATGTAGTTGCAAGGAAATGGAAAACAGTCAAGACTCTTAGATTCCATGTTTCCAACTTCTCACTGCTTTCCAAAGTAACCAGCTTTGTGGTGTAGCCACATATACTGTTGTACACCTGTATCCCAGCTACTAGGAAAGAAGTAAAGATTGGAAAGAGAGTGGTTTGAGGCCAGCCCAGGCAAAAAATGGCAGAACCATATTTCAAAAATAAACCTTGGTTTTGGTATCCATGTGTAATCTCAGCTCTCAGGCAGGGTAGTGTTCTAGGAAAAAATGTAAGACCCTGGTCCATGGTCATGAAATCTTATTCCTGCAATCCTAGTTACTCTGCAGGTGAAGTTCAGGTGGATTATAGTCTGAGGCAAGCCTTGTCAAAAGCTCATGAGACTTAATCTCAAGAAATATATTGGGTGTAATGGAGCACACCTATTAGCAGGCAAACATGAGATACTCTGCCTGAAAAATAACTAAAAATAAAAAGGGCTGGCGTTTTGACTGAAGTGGTAGTGTTTGCCTAGTAAGTGCAAGACCCTAAGTTCAAAGTCTAGTCCTGCCAGAAAAGAATAATTTAAATGGGATGTGTAGGTAAGTATATAATGTGGTAGTTCTAAAATGGCGGTGTTCTGCCCCTCACTGGGTAATCAGCAGTATCTGAGACAGTTTTTATTGTCATAGTTAGAGGAGAGCTTTTATCATCTAATGGGGTAGCTGGTGACATTCGACAATACACACCACTCCTTACCCATTCCCACAAAGAATTACCAAACCTGTCCATGTACTGTTGCTAAATACCTGACCTAATGTTTAGCATGACTCTATGTCGTCCTCTTATTGGGGGAGTACAGTTCCTACTGGGTGATTGTTAGCCTCCAAAGCACGGTGCACTGTCCAAAAAAGTTCAGTGGTGGTATGAAGTGTGGAGGGGGAAGATAACGTCTTTGTTTCCAATTTGGAAGACACCTCATGGTTGGAGTAAGAAAGTGGTTCAGGGTTTAAAGCCTGCCTTGTAGGCTCAGCTGGTCCAATTTTTTTTTCTTTTTTTTTTGGTCGGTCGTGGGGCTTGAACTCTGGGCTTAGGCTCTGTCCCTCAGCTCTTCAGCGTAAGGCAAGCCCTCTACCGCTTGAGCCACAGTGCCACTTCTGGTTTTCTAGTAGTTAATTGGAGATAAGAGTCTCTCGGACTTTCCTGCCCAGACTGGCTTTGAACCATGATCTTCAGATCTCAGCCTCCTGAGAGCTAGGATGACAGGCGTGAGCCAGCAAGGCCCAGCCTGGTCCGAATTTTCTTAGTGGAAGGTGACACAGTATCAGAGCCACTCTGTGGAAGTCTTATGACTTAAGTGGGCATTTAGAAATGGGCCTCTTATTGCTTCCACGATTCTGAGATGATTATGATTGGGAATGCTGAGTAAGAACCCTTTACATGTACATACAGCAAAGGACCAACGCAAAGGACCAACATTCAGCAGTCTTAGGGAACAAAAAATTGGGTTATTTTGGTCACCAGTGTTCACAAGGATCAAGATTACATCATGGCCTTAGGAGGCAGAAGTAAAAGATGAAGGGCTATGAATTCATTCCCAGAGAAAAACAGATTAAGAATGCACCAGCCCTGCTGGTATCTAGATTTTTTATGTTTGGGTTTATTCATTTCTGGGTCTCCCACAGCTTTGGGCAATAGCAGTGTTTAAAAGTGTTTTTCAGCCCAGCTAGTCAGACTTCTATGGATAGAAATCTTTCCACTCACATGTATTTCTATTCACTGTAAAATTTATATAGATCTGTCTGTATGTAGTGCAAAAAGTCTGGAAAATGCAGAGAAATTAAAATCCTTGCTAATCATAATTTGGGTGAAACATGTTGTTAATGGCTTGGGATATGTTATTTCAAAACATTCTTAAGAATATTTTATTTACTTGGATTCATACAATGCATAATTTTGTGATATGGTTTCCATCTGAAGGTGTTAAAACAGTTTTAGGTATTGTAAGAAAAGTAAATGAAGGTAATGGGGCTCAGTGCTCCTCCAAAGTATTTTCTCATTTTATAAATCCACACTAAAATCTCTTGATTGCTGACATTATTTGATTTAGGATAAAGTATAACCTTATCAGAGTCTAAATCTAACAGCTCATTGTAGACATTTATGTATTAGATGACTGTCACCCAAAGGTTTCACAAAACCTGCTTGCTATAACTAAAACATGAGAACTAAAAGGCACTGTTGAGACACTATAACTTTTTATTTAAATTTTATTTTCTTGTAAAGATGCTATACAGAGGGGTTACAGTTACATGAGTAAGTTAAAGAGTACATTTCTTGTCGGGCATCGTTATCCTCTCCTTTATTGGTCTCCCACTATTATTTTGTCTTTTGAACGACTTTTATGCTTGGTAGTAACCAACAATGCATCATCATGTTTGGTACCTTCACTGTTGTGAACCTTTCCTTTTTTTTTTTTTTTTTTTTTGTGGTGCTGGACCTGAGGCTTGAACTTGGAGCTTAGATACAGTCCCTGAGGGTTTTTTTTTTTGCTAAACACTAGTGCTCTACCACTTAGCTGTACTTCTATATTTTGCTGAATAATTGGAGTCTCATAGACTTTGGTCTCAGACTTATCAGTAGGTAGGATAACAAGCATGAGCCACTGGCAGCTAGTTCTTTGCTTTTATTTTCTTTCTTAGAAAAAACTTATTTTCTAAGATGTTAAAACAGTAGTGAAAAAATTACCTTGAGTCATTTGAGTTATTCCAACTGTAGCCACCACAAAGGTTTTGGAAGATCTGGAGACATGAGCACATTCCACTAAGCTTTCAAATGAGAAGTTTCATTTATTTTCCACAGAGATCATTTATACTAACTAGAAAGCACATGGTAACCAAAGTTAGCAATTTTGTTTTACCTTTGCCCATTTATAACCAGATTTGTCTTTTGATAATTGATCATATAAACTGGAACTGATTTTGAATTGATCAATCTAGTAATTCAAAATGACTTTAAAATAGAGTTAAAATATCAGTGTGATTACACATGTGGAAAACCTTGGACAAGCATGCTTTAATACTTTTCATTTTAATATGGCTTTAAAAAATTGCTGTGGCGATGAAAAAGTCTTTTTTTTTTTTCCTTTTCCACGACTATTTTTTTTTTTTTATTGTGAAAATTCTGTACAGAGGGGTTACAATTACATGGGCAAGATAATGAGTACATTTCTTACCAAGCATTGTAGCCTCCTCCTTTGTTTACCCTTCCCATCCCTTCCCAGCCTCCCTCCACCCCTCCCCACCTAATGCTCCCCCTCCCCACCAAAGTTGTAAAGTTCCTTAAATTTTTTTTTTTTTTTTTTTGGTCCGGTCGTGGGGCTTGAACTCTGGGCCTGGGCGCTGTCCCTCAGCTCTTCAGCTCAAGGCTAGTGCTCTACCACTTGAGCCACAGCGCCACTTCCGGCTTTCTTCTTTTTGCTTATGTGGTGCTGAGGAATTGAACCCAGGGCCTCAGGCATGCAAGGCAAGCGCTGTACCACTGAGCCACCTTCCCAGCCCCGATGAAAAAGTCTTTAACACCTGATTTGTACTGTAATAATTCAGATATGTGGAGTGTATACATACAGTTTAAGCTTCTGTTTGTTCTTTTGTAAAATGAAATTAGGATTGTAATGGCAGATTTGTGCAGGGTTTTTTTTTTGTTGCTGCTGTTGTTTTGTGTGTGTGTGTGTGTGTGTGTGTTGGTTGTGGTACCTGAACTCTGAGCCTGGGCGCTGTCCCTCAGCTCTTCAGTTCAAGGCTAGCGCTCTACCACTTGAGCCACAGCACCACTTCCAGCTTTTTCTGCTTATGTGGTTCTGAGGAATCAAACTCAGGGCCTGTTGTATGCAAGGCAAGCACTCTACCACTGACCTACCTTCCCAGCCTCACTGTTGTTGTTTTTAAGATATTTGTATTGTTACTGTAAAAATGATATACAGAGACCTTACAGTTACGTAAGTTAGGTAAGTGTACATTTTTTTTTTTTTTGTCGGTTGTGGGGCTTGAACTCTGGGTCTGGGCACTGTGCCTTAGCTCTTCAGCTCAAGGTGAGCGCTCTACCACTTGAGCTACAGCGCCACTTCCTAAGTGTACATTTTTTGAGCAGTGTCATCAGTGCAGGTTTTAATAGAATCTCATGATTCTTATATACGTAAACATTATAGTGTTTGATATGCACTAACTTTTTTAGTATATATAGCCATATTTCAAAAACTACTATTGAAGATTCATCTTGTTCTCTAAGCAAACTGTACATTTAATTTAGAAAGGTCAGGGGTGCATTTTCCCCACATATTTTTGTTTTGTTTTGTTTGTATTTTTCCTTAGCAGTTGATTGGGCAAACAAAAAAATATAAAACAGAATATGAAATCTTGTCTTTTGGCAATATGATTGTTGAACCATGGACTTTGGACAATCTATTTGACAAAAGGTTGAATTGTCAAAGCTGGTTCATGTGAATCATATATATTGTCCAATATCAAACAGCACAAATGTAGTATTTCTTTCCAGCAATCATGTATAACTAGAAAAATGTGCTGTATATATTTAGGTAATTTTGGTCTTAGATCAATAGCTATGTTCCAGGCATTATAAAATTTGAAGGTCTGTAGTCCTCACCAATTTAACAGAAAGAAAATATTTTATGTAACTACATAGACATGCTCTCATAAATCTTCAGCTTATCAATTTATTTGCAGTGCATAACTATAAGATTAGATTTATCGTTCTGGTAATACTTTTTAAATAGGTCTTCCCTGGCAAACTTTCTCTTAAACAAAAATATTTTATTACTACTATTGAAGTATGGTCTCCAAACTGGTAGCATTGAAATCATCTGAGAATGATTTTCTATGGTAGAAAAGCAAACTTCAGGTCCCTATTTCCAGACACACTGAGTCAGAAAGTCAGTGGGACCTTTTGTTTTGCAAAGATGCTACTAAAGTTTAAAAACCACTGTAGTCCTAACTTTACAAGGATGTCTCAAGAGGTCGTTCATTGCTTTAGCATTCTTACCAGTAACCCTAAGAGAGAAATGACTCACAGGCCTGCAGTTAACCCTTTCCTTCTCATCCCTAGCCTATTTTATATGTAGTTATGGTTATAAAGACCATGTGTATCAAACTATTAAGACTATTTTTAATTAATTTGCTTTATTATTATAGCTGTACAGCGAGACTACAAGTGTGTGAATGCATTTCCTTTCCTACAGGGTTTTGTTTCCTCATTCTCACCCAGTCCCTCCCGGCTCCACCCATGCGTTTTATAGTTTTTCACCAGTGTTCAATGAGCTCCACTGCTAGTGCTAAAAGCTAGTGTGTTTTCACTTTTTCCCCTTGAGTTCTGTCCCCTTCCTGCAACCTTTCCAACAATTTACATTTGGATATAAGCTATGGATAATAATGATACATCAAGATCATCCAGTAGAAAAAATTCTAACATGTTTATTTTTAATTTTTTTTTAAGAATTGGCTTCAAGGTGACTTGTCAATGAACATGAAGTATCTTATTACTTTGCGTTCAAATTGTTCTCCACTTAGTTTGATCCTTTCCATATTCAGCAGATTTAACTAGCAAATTAAAACTAAGTGTGTGCCTAGACATTGAAAATTGGCTGATATTAGTAATATTTTATTTTCCAGAACCATAGTTTGAACTCAGAGCTTGTCCCTTGCTTGGCTTGCTTACTCAACAGATGCCCCATCACTAGAAGCACACCTGGAATCTTGCCTTTTTCTGTTGTTATTTTGGAGATGGAATCTCCTGGACTTTTCTGCTCATGCTGGTATCAACTGTGATCCCTCTAGATCCTGAGTAACTTGGCTTAGAGGTGCCTTGATTAGAAGTATTCTTATATTTTCTGAAGGTAGTTTTCAAAATGGACTCCCAAAGTTATTTCAAACATGACCACCGTTTGTGAAATATTTAGTCTGTGCTTTAAAACATTCAGTGGTATTTTTTATAGTCATAATAAAATAGCATAAATTTGACTGTGCTTTTGGTTTTCACCATAGTTCTAGAAATAAGACCACTACTTCTCGATATAACACTTCCAAAGACCAACTTAAGAAAAGGAATGAATGAGCCAAGCACCAGTGGCTCACTCTTGTAATTCAGGAGCCTGAGATCTGAAGATCTGAAGAGCGGGTTTCAAAGCTAGCCTAGGCAAGGAAGTATATAAGGTGCTTTATCTTCAACTAACAACAACAAAAATAAAACTGGAAGTGGAACTCTGGCTCAAGTGCTAGAAGGTTAGCCTTGAGCACAGTAGCCCATAGGTTATGGACAGTGCTCAGGCCCTGGATTGCAAACCACAGGACCTGCACATTCACACACACACACAGAAAGTTCTTAGTACAAAATATGATGCTTGAGAAAGATTAATTTTATTTTACCTATCTCTTTGGGTTTTGTCCCAAACTTCGTTCCCTTAATTTTCTTTTTTTTTTTAAATTTATTTTTTGTATATATTTTTATTGTAAAAATACTGTACAGAGTGGTTACAGTTACATGAGCAAGGTAAAGAGTACTTTTCCTATTGAGCATTGTTACCTCCTCTTTTGTTTTTCCCCTACCATCCCTTCCCTCCCACCTCCCCAAATCCTCCCTTCCCCCCATCCCAAGTTGTAAAGTTCGTTTTCAACATAGTGTCTTGTACATCTCATTGTTACAATGAGTCAACCTGTATCCTTGTTTCAGCATTTTGTTATTGCCCTTCTCTTCCCCAAATTAGAAAAATGTATATACAAGATTCAGGATACTGGAATCAAATTTTCTTAAAACTATTTTTTGTAGCCAGAAGTTCAAAAGTAAAAATTACATTTTGGTTTTTACGAAAAGTCTAATGAAACATTGAAGGTGATTTTCACCTATTTTTTTAAAGAGGTGTCTTCCCAACAGACCTTTTTAGTTTATTTTGAATTGTGAAAGAACTGTGGTACATTAATTGTCTCCATAGTTTAGACATTTTCTTTTTTTTAGGAACTCATCACTGGGTACTAGAATAGTTTAAGATACTCCTGTGACTTTTTTTTTTTGACTAGCCTGAATGAAATGAATATGTTACAGTTATGATTATAACCAGGACTTCAGGAACCATTTTACCTTCATTATCCTCTAAATTAGATTATTACAAATATGTGTAATGTATTATGTAGAATAATTTTAGGATAGGAACTTTGCACATTTGCTATTGCAGATGTGACAAATAAATCTGTAGCTCAGTGGTAGGGGGCTTACCTACCATGTGTGAGTCAGGCTGGAGTGCAATTCCTAGGATAGAGAAAGAAACCATTAAAAGATGAGCTAGTTGGTGACTTCTTTGGAAAACCACATTTAGTTGTCTTGACAACCAGGAGCTCAGTGCTTTCAGCCTGCCTGAATAATGGTGAAAATGGAAAGAAAGTAGATACTTTAGGTAGTCATTTGATAGTAAATGAAGCATTTTCCCTGATGGGTTGTGTGTAAGAATTGGGCAGAAAATCAATAAAAAACTGATCTAAAATTTGGGGTTGACATAATTGTATGCTATATAATTACGTACAAATATAGGGAGCATTAAAAGTAACAAAACTTTTGGTAGAGATAGAGCTTGGGAGTTCTAGTGTGAACTTGGTTAGTTCAATAATGGAGATATCAAGCAGTCAGCTGGATGCTCATATATCATATATGTAAGTAGAACTCAAGACAATCAATAAGAATTTGAAAAAAAAATTGTTTTTTGTTGGTCCTGGCGCCTGAACTCTGGGCCTGGGCGCTGTCCCTCAGCTCTTCAGCTCAAGGCTAGCTTTCTACCACTTGAGCCACAGTGCCACTTCCAGCTTTTTCTGCTTATGTGGTGCTGAGGAATTGAACCTAGGGCCTCATGCATGCAAGGCAAGCACTCTACCACTGAGCCACCTTCCCAGCCCAGAATTTGAATTTTGATATACACTATTTTTAAAGTCTGTAATTATTGTCTGAAATATTCTTTCTCCTTGTCTAACTGGATTCTGTATAAGCTTAAAAGCTAGTATAAATAGTTCTGTTTGCCTTAATTTTCTTCTCTGTCTCACTATTATTACTGTTTTCTTCCATTTCTCTTATTTTGTCCCCTTTTTTCATTTTGTAAAATTTTCAAAACTTTTCACTTTTCTAAGAGAAGGGAATTTGCTTTATTTACTAGTGACTGCATAGCACAATGCTAGTCATTCTACAGATATTTAATGTACATTGTTTGAATGAATGAATGAGCAGAATTACGTTTTACATAAAAACAAAACGTACCTGAGGACAGATAAATGTACATGAAAATTCTTTGCAATCTACTTCCAATGGCTGAAGGGATATGAGTAAGAAGAAAGGTTAAATCTTCAATATGATAGTAGCTATGTGTGCTGATTCATTTTACAGATAAGAGAAGTAAGGCTCAAAGAGGCCACACTCGATTACAGTTACCCAGCAAGTACAGCACAGCTCTATTTAAAGACCAAGAACATTGACAGTTCTTGGGAACACAGTGCGATAGGCCATTTACCATTTTTTTTTTTACCTTTGAATACTGTTGAAGAAAGTTCTTAACAATCTATGGAGTTGTCCATTATACTACTAAGAAACCTCTGACTAGTGCCATGTTTCAGAGGTTAAGTCCAGAGGTTCAACACAATGACCCCACTCTGTATTCTTGAAGAACAGGCAAGGGGAACTGATGATACACTTCTCCTTCATAAGGCTATCTACCTACAAAAAGTGGAATTCAAACCAAAGGAGGAGGGTGCAATGCTTGGTAAGAAATGTACGCATTATCCTGCCCATGTAATTGTAACCCCTCTGTACAGTATGTTCACAAATAAAATTAAATTTTTTAAAAAAAGTGGAATTCAATGAGGAAGAAAGAATTAGTGACGGAGATCCCTCACATCAGATTCCTAACAACTTAATTCAGGAGGCAGGATCCTATTCTTCTAGTAGCCATTGGGGAGGAAACAAAACCGACCTGACCCACCCGGCCCTGTTTTCTCAGTGACTAAAGTATGGGGATGGCAAAGGGTTAGGGAAGATTGGTGTATATACTGACTAGAAGGAAAAAGTCTTTTGTGCTCTCTAGGGATAAAAGTATTGTCTAGTTCTCTTTTCTTTCTTCTATTCTCATTGAATAGTAAACTGAGAGCAGTAGCTATACTTGCTGTTACTGTAATGAACTCTTGATTCTTCCACATTGTTAAATCAGATTCAGTAGCAAAAGGGCTAAGTCTATGAAATGGTGTTTATGGATAAATAATAAGATGTTTCTTTTAAGATTTTTATATATTAAGGTGAACCAGTATATTTTACTATCTAGCTATTTTTAGTCAGTTGCTGGAACCCAGGAAGGATCTATGTCAGCATTTTGTAATCAGCTGCATTTCTTCCTTTATAGTGTGAAACTATTGGCTGTTAAGAGTTTTAGTCAGTAACAATGACATTCTCAAGTTGAGCTGAATAAAAATGAGTTAAAATTAGCATAGGAACAGAAAGTCATCATACAGCCTATTATGCTGTGCTAATTGGAGCAGAACTTTTATTATGTAAGTAGGAAAACTGGACAGTCATTATTTAAAAATGAGACCAATTAGCTTACATCTGTATTCCTAGCAACTAAGGAGGCTGAGATCTGAGGATTATGGTTTGAAGCTGGCCCAGTCGGGATAGTCCATGTGATTCTTATTTCTAGTTAATTACTGAAAATGTCTGAAGTGGAGCTGGGCCTGAAATGTTAGTGCTAGCCTTGAGCAAAAGAAGCTCAGGGATAGCACTCAGGCTCTGAGTTCAAACCCAAGACTGGAACACAAAAAATTGTTCCTGTGAAGATAAATAAAAGTAAGTTATATACATATAAGAACTATTTTATGAAGCTTGCTAATGTATTGAGGTGGTCATTCCAAAGTAAGAACCATTTTCAAAGTATTTTGAGATTGTTTAGAACTAATTTATAGAGTATTTAAATAAATATCAAACAAGTGTTCAATTTACTACAATCTTCTTAAATGAATTCTAGACCATCAGATTACATACTTTTCAGTAAGGATTTTTTTTCCCTCTTAAGCAATCCTTATAACTTTTATATCGAAGATGTTAAATTCTGAATAATCCTTGTTTCTAAAAGTATGCTTTGGCCAAGATTTTAAGTAAAACAAATGTGTTAAGTAAGCTAACCAGATAATGAAGCAAGCTGACTAAAACCTGTGTATAAAAGAAAAGTGGAGATAGTAATTATTTCTCAGTATGCAGAGTAGAAAAATTATAGTCTCTGACAATCATTTTACATTATATGTTGTCATGCTTTATTAATGCTTGTAAAGATTATGCCAATGCATAATCCTTATGCCTTCAGAATAAAAGCTTTAAAACTGCACATTGTGAATATATTCAGGAGCTCTTAAGGTTCAGGTGCTAAATCTTTGTTGAGATTATTTTGTCTATGTGTAATTTTGCTCCTTCCCCTTCTTCTCTCCCCTCTCTTCCCTCTCCATTTCCTTCCTTCCCCCTCCTCTCTCACATTTCCTCCCACTTACCCTCCACTTCCTCACTTTGCTCCTCACTCCCCATTTTACATGATAGTTCCACACATTTGACCATGGCAAGGACATGGCTAGTACTTGGGGTAACTAAATTTTTAGATTAGACTTAGAGTACATTGGTTCTTGCTTGGACATAGGTTGTGTTCTTGTATCAGTATATTTTTTTCTGTATTTAAGGCAGAAATATGAAAAACAGTAGTTTAAAGTGAAACTATTGACCAGGCTCAGGCCTGTGATCCTAGTTATTGAGAAGGCTAAGAATAGGAGTTGGAAGCCAGGCCAATCAGGAAAATGGATGAGACTCTTATCTCCAATTATCCACCAAAAAACTAGAAGTAGAGTGGTTGCTTAAGTGGTAGTACACTTGCCTTGAGAAAAAAAACAACAAAAAACTCTCAGGGACAGTCCTAGACTTAGGCCTAGATCTTAAGTTCAGCCCCAGGACCATCACAAAAAAAAAAAAAAGGCAAAATGAAAACTTTGTATGAAAAACCTTACTTACTGTGTTGGAAAGATATTAGAATAAGGTGGTTTTCCATAAATGAACCTACAGACCTATAGCCATCTAATCTTCGATAAGAGAGCTAAAAAAATAGAATGGAAGAAAGAGAGTCTCTTCAGTAAATGGTGCTGGCAAAAAAAAAATGGTGCTGGTTAACTACTTGTAGAGTACTAAAGCTAGATTCTTACATATCACCCTGCACCATCATCAACTCCAAATGGATCAAAGACCTCGGAGTCAAAGCAGACACTCTAAAAACAT
This sequence comes from Dipodomys spectabilis, assembly GCF_019054845.1. Lineage (NCBI taxonomy): Eukaryota > Metazoa > Chordata > Mammalia > Rodentia > Heteromyidae > Dipodomys > Dipodomys spectabilis. Next base: position 1,874,642 of record NW_024870824.1, read on the forward strand.
TACAGAATGGAATAGGAGAAACACTAAGTCTCCTTGGCACAGGATGAAATTTTCTTAATAGAGACCTAGAAACACAACAAATCAAAGAAAGGTTGGACAAGTGGGATTACATGAAATTACAGAGCTTCTGCATGGCAAAAGACATAGCTAGCAAGATCAATAGAAAGCCCATGGATTGGGAGAAGATCTTCACTAGCCATACAACGGACAAGGGTCTCATATCTAAAATATACCTGGAACTCAAAAAATTAAATCCCTCAACAACAAATCCTCAAAGAAACAACTGCCCAATAAATAAGTGGCCTAAAGACTTAAAGAAGAAAGGAGGATCGCCAATAGACACATGAAGAAATGCTCAACCTCCCTAGCCATAAAAGAAATGCAAATCAAAACAAATTGAGATACCACCTCACCCCAGTTAGAATGGCTAAAATCAAGAACTCTAATAACAACAGATGCTGGAGGGGATGTGGACAGTTTTCTGGGTGGTTTATTGGAGATTAGAGTCTCACGAACTTTTTCTGCCCAAGCTGGCTTCGAACCGAGATCTTCAGATCTCAGCCTCCTGAGTGAGTAGCTTGAATTATATGCATGAGCCATCAGCGCCCAGCATATAAAGTTCTTTAAGCGGATAACTTCAGGGAGAAATGTCCAGCAGCCAAAGAGACTTGACAGTGATTGATTGGCATAATAAATCATGACCATCTGCACCTTGTGGCCATCTACCAAGAAGCATGGTTAGTCCTTCAGCCTGAGGAGTATAGTTGGTGGTCATCAGCAGGTGCAGAGGACATGCCATATATTTGCTATGCCATTCTCTATTTCAGGAGACAAAATAAAATCTTAGGTTTAAGGTTTTTTTTTAATTTTATTTTTTAATTGAAAAGGTGATATGTTGGGCAGTTACAGTTATCTAGGTAAGACAATGTGTACATTTGTTTTTAATCATCATTACCCCATATCTCTCTAAATCCCACTTCCCTCTCCCTGTCCACCCCCCACAAGTTGTAATGTTCATATCCCACATATTGTCAAGTGAGTATCAATGTTGCTGTGGTTCATCCGTTGTTCTGCTGTTTCTGTGATTCCTTTTCCCTTCCACACATTGCATTGTCTATTATGCAAAACTTGAGGTACAGAAAGCTAAGAGAAATGAAGAAAGAAAAAAAATAGAGAAAAAAACACACAAACTATATGCTGGGTCTAATGAGCCTCTTGTTTCCATGAGTTGGAGTCGACAATGTTTATTGCAGTATTATTTACCATAGCCAAGATATGGAACCAACCCAAATGCTCCTCGGTAAATGAATGGATCAAGAAAATGTGGTATATATACACAATGGAATTCTATGCCTCCATCAGAAAGAATGACATTATTCCATTCATAAGGAAATGGAGAGACTTGGAAAAAAATTTTATTAACTGAAGTAAGCCAGATCCAAAGAAAAGCAGGTCACATGATCTCCCTCATTTGTAAGAACTAGGATATGTAGAAGATATTCTTTTTTTATTAATAAGTTTTTTTTATTGTGAAAATACTGTGCAGAGGGGTTACAATTACATGAGCAAGGTGATGAGTACATTTTTATCAAGCAATGTTGCCTCCTCCTCTGTTTCCCCTTCCCATCCCTGCCCTCATACTCTCAACAGGGGATCTCAAGAACCACAATGTTTAGTGGAAAGGACTATACACAGGTTTAGGTTTTAACAGTTTGAAATTGTAATTAGAGTTTATAACTAGTAATTTGATAGTTTATCCCAACTAGTATACCAATGCAATGTGCAAAGTGATAGCACTTACTAGAATATGTTTTTAATAGCTTAATTTAGGTGATATTTTAAAATTCTTTTATTTATATTTTAGTAAAAAACCATCAGAGTTACTATTTGAAAAGGTACTATCATATATTATCTAAGGAAATGAAATAGTATTGAAACTAAAGGATGAGTTTTTAAGGTTACTGATTATATAAAGGCAACATAAAATTAATTGATACTTCTACCAGTATATAAAGCTATTTTATTTGAAAGCTATTTTATTTGATCACAATTTGAAAGTTTTACTGTAATTTAACTTTGCACGAACTGAATGTGCAAAGTATATGGTTATAAGATTATAATCTAGTAAACCTAATGAATGAAGATTAATTTACATAGCAAAATCATTTGAAATAAATCACATAAACAGTGGTCATAAAATATTTTTGGACTACAGCTTGAAACTTGAAAGAGTATAAACCCAGTTTGTTTCAATTAATTGATGATAATCTTTGAATGTGAAGGAGTCATATGTATTACCTTAAATACATTATTTTATTTTGAGAGGCAGTACAAGTTACAAAAATGATTATGTAGGACATAAATATTGGAGTTAGGTATAGGAGAAAAAACTGACCCTGTCTCCCAGCCTTAACACCCTTACAGTGAGTGCCTACTCGCAGTTCACTGAGACTCATTAAAGAGTAATTATCATGGCTGAACTTTATTTCAGCATAGGATTTATGCAAAAAAACAGTAGGAACAGGGAAGCCAAGAAAAACACAGGCTTTCTTGTTCAATTTATGCAGGAATTTTCTGGGCATGCCATTCAATCTGCAAGCTACATATGTGATATCATTGCTAAGGAAACCACATTTGAATCTTAAATTCCAAGTTTCTATGTAACTACTATATCACATACATAATCTATGATATATATGGACATATATATATATATATATATATATACATATATATGGAAACTTATTGTTGCAATCCATATTGTAGGTCATAATTTTGATTCAGTATATTTTTTTGTAATGGTGAGAGGCTACATTCTAGTATTGATTAAAGCACATAAATCATGAATAAAATATTTTACTCCAGTGACAGTTGCCTTCTCATTCCTACCCCTCTCATTTTTTTCAGTTGTATTCCTTCTTTTCAATCCCTTGTTATCTTCATTATATTCATTACCAGTCCCATTTCTAATTTTTTCTTGATCTATAAGTTCCTCCTTAAAAATATTACAACACATAAAACAATGTCAGGAAGTTAATAGCTGTGATTCTTTTTTAAAACTTTTTTTTATTGTAAAAAATAGTGTACAGAGGGGTTACAGTAACATGAGTAAGGTAATGAGTAGTTTCCTATTGAGCATTGTTACCTCCTCCTTTGTTTATCCCCTACCATCCCTTTCCTCCCCACCTCCCTAACTCCTCCCCACCCCAAGTTGTAAAGTTCGTTTTTAACATAGTGTCTTGTACATCTCATTGTTACAGTGGGTCAACCTGTATCCTATTTCTAGCTGTGATTTTTATATGCTAAAATATTCCCTTAAATTGTAATCAAGTCTTGGATAAGATTGTGGGATGCTGCTTTATAATAGTGGGATGCTGCTTTATAATGGCATATTCGCATTACTGGTGTGGTCCATCTAGTGACAGTGTAATTGATGTTTGTTACTTTATTACAGCATAGGAAATAACTTGGGAAAGAAATGAGACTTCATACAGTGTGATAGAAAGCTATAACTCACAGCCAGTTTATATGTAGAAAAGTTAGTGCTTAGTGATATGATTTGTGTAGCAAAATTGCTTTAAGATCACACAAAAATTGAAAATTATGCCTTGTAAATGAAACTCATTCATGTACTTATGACAAAACTTTAAGAACAAGTAATAACATAGCCAATACTTTATAGTTAGTGGAAAATACATGCTGTGTATTAAAGCAATACTATCATTTTGAAAACTGAGATTTCTGATAAAACTTGGGCATACTGTAGTCACATTTCTTAAAGTGGTTTTACAGCATCTTGAAGTTATAACTTCTTAGTGCACTGTTGATTGGACAATTTGAATGAAATATCCTTTTAGTGTCTCAGATGAATTTTCTTACAGGAAATTTATTCTTACCTGGACTAAGCCATGTTTTGTTTTGTTTTTCTTCTGTCACAGGATAAGAAATGGATTCTCAATCATGAAGATGTCACCTTGGGAGAACTACTAGGCAAGGTACATAATCAACTGAGCTAAATAATGAAGTCTTTACATTTTCTGGGGATTCTTGTGTTTTGTTCCTGTGAAGCTTTATAAAAAATTCAACATACAGCAAGTTTCTTTAGCACTAATCTAAAAGAAGACAATACCACATCTGTTACAACTATTAAGATACTCACTGAAATAGATGCATGAAAATCTTATGCTTAAAGAGAATTCTTTTAAAAAATAGTGTATGTTTTCTCAAAGGTTATAATAATTTTAATACCATTTAATAAAACCAAAACTATTGAGGTGTGATTTGAAAAGAACCTACTAGATTATAAAGTTAAAATAAATCCCAGTAGTCTTTAAACAAACAAAACAAAACTGGTTATGTAATACTCCAGAAAAAGTGAAGTACTACTCTTTAGAGTTTCAAGATTGTTTATAAGACCATTGTGCATATTACTTAAGTGGAAAAATAATTTTGAAAGGACAGGTTTCAACATGACAATCCGTTTTGTAATTGTAACTAGCTATACTAGTGATCAGAGAGGGCAGATTCGTGTAAGTGCCTTTCCTTCCAACCTAGTTGAAAGTGTTTCCAATTCATAAGCCATATTCTAGCATAATGTCTACCAATAAAGTTAGATATTTGATACTTAAACTGTTTAAGTGTATAATTTTATTTGTAATTGAATTTTAGTGGATAAATATTACTTTGTCAACTGACTTAGGAATACTTGTCTATGAAGCTTTAGTTTCATGGTATACTGTTAAAATTTGTGAAAAATTCAGATACTTTGTGAAAAGTATATATAATTTATGGATGCTAACCACTACACTAAGGCTCAGCATTTCAAGTAACATGATGTGATTATCCATTGCTTTTCATTGAATATATATGTGGTAAATTGACTCTGTTCCTTGTTTTACAAAAAGCTCTGTTTGAATAGTAGATCCTTGAAGTAATCTAGTTTGCTAATTTTTTGTCATCTATTATTTTAAAATATATTTTCCAAGTAGAAGCATTGAGTTGCTATTTGAAAGCAGATCCAGTGCTAATGTACTTAGTTTCTCAGGATAAAGAACTGAAAGTAGCAGCTGGCATGTTTGCTTCTTCTATGCTATGCTCCTCTAATTCTTGAGGAAATATGTCCCCTTTTTGTTATTGGTGACCCAGTAGATGTGACTGAATCAAAAATTATTACAAAGAAGCATTCACCTGTAATCCCAGAAATTCAGGAGGAAAACCAGTTGGATGTCTAGAGGCCAGCCAGGAAAAACTTAGGAGAGTCTGTCTTAAAACCGAAAGGATTGGAGGCAGGGCTCAACTGTTAGAACATTTACATTGCATATAAAACCCCTAGGTACAATCCCTAGCACAGAAGAGAAAAAAGAAACACAAAACAGAAGGAAAAAGTAACTCAAATAAACTTTCATAAAAATACGAATAAATAATTTGGAAGTGGCGCTGTGGCTCAAGTGGTAGAGCGCTAGCCTTGAGCTGAAGAGCTGGGGGAGTTCAAGACTCATGATGGACCAAAAAAAAAAAAAAAAAAAAGAATAAATATTTAATCATCAAAGACACATTGTTTCAGTACTCTGGGAAAATATTTTTAATTAAAGAAAAAGATTTTGTAATTAATTTCATAATTATTTAGTTTCTCTAAATATAACTTATCAGAAACAATGTTCTCCTTACTAAGGATATCTCAAATAATAAATCCCTTCACAGTGACTAGGCAGTAGCATGTCAGTCTCGATAAATTTAATGATTTTGATAAAATACTGAAATGGAGCTTAAGTTCATGTAATACTTTTAATACTGGAGCATGATTTTGATTTAATATTTTCACCACCTTTTCTGTTGTCATTGTGTTTTTGTTTTTTGTTTTTTTCAGGTAAGGGGTAGGTTTATTCAGTAGACCTGCTGGGACCAGGCAAGGTTGGCACTCTACGTGGCTAGGAAAGGCCTGGGAAAGAGAGAGAGCTGGGGAAGTGGCGCTGTAGCTCAAGTGGTAGAGCGCTCGCCTTGACCTGAAGAGCTGAGGGACAGCACTCAGGCCCAGAGTTCAAGCCCCACGACCGACAAAAAAAAAAAAGAAAGAGAGAGAGCTGGGAAAGAGAGGAAAGAGCTAGAAAAGAGCAGAGAGAGCTCATTGTGTTTTTTGTTTGTTTGTTTTGCCTGTTCTGGGCTTGAACTCAGGGCCTAAGCACTGTCCTTGAACTTCTTTTGCTCAAGGCTAGCACTGTACCACTTGAGCCACAGCATGACTTCCATCTTTTTCTGTTTATGTGGTACTGAGGAATCAATTCCAGGGTTTCATTGCATGCTAGATTTAGCATTCCTATAGGGTCAAAACAGTAGGTTGGCTACTAAATGAAGTAAGAAATGTAGACAGAAGATGAGATGATTAAAACAGATTGTATCCAAAAAGTGAAGTACTGATAATACCAAAGTTTAAGGTATGACTTTAGCAAATAGATTGATTATAAGAGCAGTTGAGGAGATAGGGTCATGAAAACTGAAGTTTTACAATGTGATAGGACCTATGTCTATTGAAATTAACAAGAATAAACACAAGAGCATACTGTATAGAGTGTATAGAGTGACATACAAACAAATTGTCAGTGAAGGATGGAAAGTAGTTTCATATTCAATAGGAGGCAGCCACAGTGGTTGATAGTAAGAGATAGATATTATTGAATGGAAATGGTTCAAGCTAAGAGGTTTTAGGAATGCAGGAGAGAGAATTGTTCAGTAGGAAAAAAACAAAAAACAAAACCAACTATTCCACCTCCACAGGAGTGGTAGGATTAAATGAGGAGCAAAATTCATCACTCAAGTTGAGAGGACAAAGGACACCTTATTATCATTTGAGTGTCTCCTATAGGAATCAGAATCCTATGGGATCAGATTGGCCTTATGGGGAATCATCAAACTTCAGGGTACCAATTTGATGGAATGTGAATTCTGGAAGCACAGTAGAAGTTTGAAAGAGAAAGGAGATTTGAGGAGAATTGGATGAGCACTTAGAGGAGGGGAGATAAAGATTAACCCTAAGGACCAAGATCTTATGATGACAAGCAGCTTGATGAGATTTGCCCTCAAGGACTTAATAAAGTCATACTTTTTGAATGTTGGAAATGTTGAGTATCCTAGGCTGTATCATAACCAATTTGGCCTGAAAATAGATCATCTGGGAAAGCATAATCTTTTATCAGTTTGGAGATTAGCTCCTTGAACACCGTTGATAGAATTGAAGTTTTCTGGGTAATGGCTGTCAAATAAATGTTTAAAGTTTTCAAACACCCCACAAAGGCCAATGCTTGTTATATAAGGCAGAAACCTTTAGAAAGAGGTGAAGGAACAACAGAGTGAGGAGTGTTCTGAAATGGGAGAATAGTCTTCAGGAGAAAGTCCTAATGAAGGAGGAAGCATAATAAATGAAACTAAAGATTAGATCACCTTTTCTCTGAGGGCAGGTGAATGTTTTCCATAAAGGAAAAAAGTGTAGAAAATGATGACACATATTTTGTGATTACCAAATAAAAGCTATGAAATAACAATAATGAGAGGATGGATATTGAGGAAAGTAATAGTCTAATCAAAGTTTTCTCTAGCAAAGATCATTCTGTTTGGCACTGCTGTTGTTGATGGATCTGAGTATTGACCAAGTAAAGGTGAAAAAAGTTGAGAACAAGTACTGTCTCTGAGGGTACTGTTTCTGAGATGCAATAGGGAAAGACTGAAGTATTGAGGGGAGCTAAATACTTACATGGAAAATGGTAGGATCTTTTTCCTTTCAATAGTATTGCTATAGGCTAGGCTTGTCTTTAACTTAAAATCCTCCTGCCTCAGCTACCTGAGTGCTGGTATTTTAGGCATGATCCACTATACTTGGTCCAGTATGATAGTTATAATAACTGATAAAGTAATGTATTCAGGAAGAATTTTTTGATGAGTAAAGTAAGTTTTAGAGAAAATGAATTATAAGTGTTTAAGGATCACTCAGATAAGAGGTTAGGCAACAATTCTGTAGAACAATAATATTTATTCTCAGATAAATTTTATGAATTATTTGATAATTAAGTAAATTATTTGATAATTGTTGGATAAATAATCTTGAGAAAAGAGATGCTCAAATTTTCTTTGTTGTAGTTGACTATAAGATTTACTATGTTGAGAATTCAAATCATAGCTTTTATTTAAAAATGATTTAAGAATTGAATATTAGATGAAAAAGTATACATGAATATGGGACTTTTTTTAGAAAAACATTTTAAAAATAAAACATTTAAAATATGCAGATTTGAGAGGATGAGTTATATTGTCTTAAAATTCTAAAACTCAATAACCAACAGATTTACTTCACTTACATCTTGCTCAACAGTATTGTAATATTTGCATATTGTGAGTATGGCTATATAAAATTCATGAATATGCATAGAAATATCTAAAAGAATTTTCAAAAATAGTTGTGCTAGTGTATTAGCTTTAAGATCATTATTGTACTGTTTTGTATTATAAAAGAGAGTAAATTTACTTCAGAATTTCTTTATTAGTCTGATCATTCTAAATGTTACATTGAAATAGATGTAGGCCTATCAATCAGTTCATCCTTGGTGGCACTAGCACTTGAGTTAGCACCCCTCCTCCTGGATACGGTGGGGAGATGGACAGGCTACGGCAGCAGCTACTGATGAGCCCCATTCTGTTCCTTGACTCCACTCCCTTTCTTCACTTCCTGTTCACAAACTGCTATGACATGGATGTCAGTTTTAGTTTCTTCTTGGAACTTCACTAACTTATAAATTTTAAACCAAATAAAATGTAATATTTAGAGGATAAACTAGTTGGAAGGAGTCACATGCCTCTGAGAACATCCATTTGGGTCTCTCCTTTTATTCTTTCTCACAATTTTCTTTTCAGTTTTCCTTTGTCCTCAGTCTTCTATACGGTTAATGTGTGAACAGTATATTCAAGGTTGAAGAGTTTGTAAGAACAGAATCAACTGCCTTTATTTTCATGCAAAGCAAACTTATCAACTCAAAATGTTACCTGTTTTCCTTGTTTTTGACACACTGACATGCTATACTTACCAGACCAAACAATGCATGTGTTTTTGTTTTCAGGGAAATTTTGGTGAAGTGTATAGGGGTACGTTAAAGGATAAAACTTCTGTTGCTGTTAAAACATGTAAAGAAGATCTTCCTCAGGAACTGAAAATAAAATTTTTACAAGAAGCCAAGTGAGTTTTCTACTATAGTATAAAATATGCCCTTAATAATTATAATGTGTTTGTTATTCATAAGGCATTCATAACTTATTAAAAAGTAATCTTGAAAACATTTTGAATTGTGATTTGTTGAAGGAGTAAGTAAACACTATTAGGAACTCATAAATAAACACTTTCACAATGCAAGAAAATTTCTGGTTTTGAGGTAGATTGTAAATCAATTAGAAAATCATGGTAAGAACAGGTGTTAAAAAACATGACTGTTCTCTAAATCCTTAAATATATTTGTTTTATTAAGCATGCATATACATTTTGTAATCTTGTGATTTTTCTTCACAATCATACATATAAAAGATTTTTATCCTTGTTCTTTTAGGTATATGTTTATATTCCTTAGATATTATCTTTTGACTTTCTGTTTCTGCTTATTAGCTCTGAAAATCATACATTTCTTTAGCTAACAGTCCAGAATTTGTTCAAAAATGTACATACTATTTCTTTTCTAATTCACTTTGTAACTTGATTCCTTTATTTTAGTAAAATTTAATGATCCACCTTGCTATCCTGCATTGAAAATACTTAAATAGGGTGATGATTTGAATAAATTAATTGGATGGGCATGTTGGAAATGGATGCAATGATGGGTGGTGGGTGGTTGCTTGAACAAGGATGATACACAAATCTATAAATTTTGTGCATGGGAACATAGCGGAAATGGCCAAGAGACAATAATAAATCCCATGACATGGATCGTTTTGGTGTAAATTTCTATACTCATTTAGCACTAAATATTGTAGGAATGGATCAAGTTAATTGGGTGCAGTATTAAGTATCTTTAGAATTAAGAATCTGTACAATGATACAATTTTTAAAATATATACTATTGAAAATCAGAAAACTGACAAATTAAAAACTGTTCTATATACTTGAAATTTAGTCTCATTATTTTACAATTCATAGGTGTTCTCATGATAAAAGGCTGTGTCTAAAATTATTTTCAAAAGTATTTAAATTTCTTAATTTTTAACCTTTGCAAAGTGGACTTCAATTTCTTTTAAAGTGAAATTGTGGAGTTTTATGTAAACTGTAAAATTTTCTTTTCCATGCAACCCTCTTTAATAGACTTATCTATGTTCCTGGCTGGCTATTTTGTGCAGTTTCTTTACTCACCTTCATAACTAAAAATATAACATTCTTCCAACTTTATTGTCTCAGAAATTTCAAGCTTCAAGGCATTCTAGAATATTTCCTTTAATCTCTAGGATTTTTCCCTGTCTGACTTCATTTACAAATCATTATTTTAACATTTTTTTTGATCTTCCTCTGACTTAGTTGAACAATTACAAAACACACATAATTTGTTAAATTTTACTTTATTTTTTAATTTTAATTTTTGTACTAATGAGTTGTCATTCAACAGGCAGCATAATGTATCTTGGGCCAGAGTTATTTTTGCATTCTTCTTCAGAAAGACTATTGTAATTTTCACATAGAAGTGAGTTTATATAGAATAAGAAGAACTAAAACTTAAAATCAAGGCAAATGGGTATCTAATATATTTTTAGCTCATACTTTTATTAGAATCCTGTGTATAGTTTATTGATGAAATGTGATGAAATTTCACCTTCACCCAAATGAAGTTTGTACTCCTTCAACTGAAGCTTATATTGAAACTGATATAAAATTTTTAAATCTTTTGCCATGTTTCTCAAAAGTTTTGTATTTCTATCATTTAAATTGAAAATCATCTCAAGAAATAATTTACTATGATATCTAGTGAAGGTAGTCTTTGTAGTATTTACCAGGGAGTGATAATTTTTGAAGAACATAAAATACTGGGAAGTTCTATTTTTTGTTCTTATTTATGATGATTATTCAGAGTGAGTAACAACTTTTAAATGGGTGCTTAATTGAATTAATAATTGACTCTTATCCAGATAGGAATCATGTCTGCAACCCTCATGTCTGCAATCCTCGCTACTCAAGAGGTTGAGACTTTGAGGATTGTATTCAAAGCTAGGCAGAAAAGTTTAAAAGACTCCATCTCCAATCAGCAAAAAGTTGGCCAGGGCTTGTGGCTCAAGTTGTAGAATAACAGATGCGGGCAATAAACTGAACAAGAGTAGGACACTAAATTCAAGTGCAGAAATGTAAAAAATAATTTTCTCATTTTGGTTATATTGTCAGTATTTATCAACACTAGTTTATATACATCCTATTTGTCATCATTTCGGTCACACTTATATTTTAATAATTAGGATTAATGAGTATTTTACTTGTACAGACCTTTATCAGCTAATGCTTGATTTTCTTTATTCAAATGCTTGTTCTTATAATTTCTCTCTAGAATTCTCAAGCAATATGATCATCCCAATATTGTCAAACTTATAGGAGTTTGCACACAAAGACAGCCTGTCTACATCATTATGGAACTTGTCCCAGGTAATGTGATTTGAAGGTTTGCTTGATGACATTTTAATGTCATGTTTTATTGCATTGTTTGTGTTCAGTCTCTTTGATTTCTCCTTGTAATGTTTCCAAGAATTTTATATAACATTTTTCTGATAACAAAAGAACTTGTATATTTATACAACATTTTTATAGGTTATAATACTGTGCTGTTTTTTAGAAAATGTCAGCCAACATATTTTGGGCATGGATTTATTAGAGTTTGGTATGGAATTGAGGTTTTTTTTTTCTTTCTTTCTTTTTGGGTCCGGTCGTGGGGCCTGAACTCTGGGCCTGGGCGCTGTTCCTCAGCTCTTCAGCTCAAGGCTAGCGCTCTACCACTTGAGCCACAGCGCCACTTCCGGGTTTTTTCTTTTTGCTTATGTGGTGCTAAGGAATTGAACCCAGGGCCTCAGGCATGCAAGGCAAGCACTCTACCACTGAGCCACCTTCCCAGCCCTGGAATAGAGTTTTATATAATGTTTTTGTATGAAAAGCTGTTGAGAAAGGCAGTTACTTAGTGTGGCATTATTAATTAAATTGCTGTCTTATTTACTCCCTATATGTCAGTTTCCAAGTACATTTCCACTTACCTTCTTTGTGACACTTACGATAATCTCATGGTACTTTGGGTCACTTGTGACATATGAGCTTCTATATGTAGACACATGACAGGATGGTCATGTAGAAATTTCTCTTTTATGATTTCTGGTTAAGTTGGAACAACAAAAAGACAACCCTACTAGTATGTGTTTTTTGTTCTCATTGTCTATCTTATGGTTGTAGAAATTTCAAAGATAAAATTTATTTCAATCAGATTTATAATTCTGATATTTATTAACTTAAAAATTGCTTTAACTTTTTGGGTTTTACTTTTAATAACTACTCATTTTAAAAGCAGAAATTTAAAGGAATATGAAAAATATTCCTAATTTTTCAATTAATGAACTATGAGCCTAATATAGATTGTCTATTAAACGCTGCTCATGTGAAATTTCTTTAGTGTTTAGGATTCTTAGTCCTTCCTGTACATATCTTACTTCTTCAGTTTTTTCAGTATTTCCATATAACTGTAGAACTAATAGGTTATCTTCATCCTTATCCTAATGACATTGTCTGTGTTGGGTACTTTATATGTTGGCTGTGTTGGCCTTGTTTATTTCTGTATTTTAAGGTAGCTTTCAATCTTGTGAAATAGGAAAGATACAGTTCAAAATTTTAAGAATTTAATATAATATAGTTGATGCTATTGACACACATGCAAATGTTAGTAAGGAATTGCATGGAATTGCATGGAGAAGACCCTTCTTGGAAGAGAGGGCAGACTAGATGGGGATTATGAATGGCAAGCCAGGGAATATGGATGTAAATTTCAAATGTTATGTCTAAGTTGAATTAGACAGTGGAAGTTTTATACAGAAACGATATCCTGACAGGTAACGTCTGTTGATATTTTGAAAATGTAATGACAGGTAGAAAATTAAATGAATGTTCAACAATCTAATTATGGCTAGGCACCAATAATCCTAGCTCACACCTGTAATCCTAGCTATTCAGGAGGTTGAGATCTGAGGACCATAGTTTGAAGCCAACCTGGTCAGAAAAGTCTCAGTGAGACTCTTATCTGCAGCAAACTACTCAGAAAAAGCCAAAAGTGGTGCTGTGGCTGAAGTGGTAGAGCACTAACCTTGAGCACAAAGAGATTCAGGCACAGCACCCAGGCCCTGAGTGCAAGCTCCAGGACTGGCATTAAAAAAAAAAATCAAATTATACCCCTAAGCTGATTTCTACTAGCAGTGTCTTAGTGTGTGTTTATTTTGCTTTTCCAGGAAGATATTTACTGTAGATCCTTTGGATTTTCTTCTTTTTAAATGTAATCATAAGAATCATGCTGTAACACTGCTTCAGGACTCACCATTTTTTAAAAAATTTAATCCAAAGGTGGTATAAAGAGGGGTTACAATTTCATAAGTCAGGTAAAGAGTGCATGTCTTTTTGAACAGCATCACTCCCTCCCTCATTTTCTCCTAGTTTTTTCTCTCCCGACCCCTCTCCCCTTTCAAGTTGCATAGTTCATTTCCAATGTAGTGTCTAGTGAGTATCACTGTTGAATTAAGTTCTCCCTTTGTCTCACCGTTTCTGTGCTTCCCCTTACTGTCCCCAAATCAGGTAAACTTACATACAAAAAAGGTACAGAAATTAAAAACAGTGACAAAAGGGGAAAAATAAAAAAAAAAAACGCATAAAAATCCTCTTATTTCCATTTGTTGGAGTTCATTTCCATAAGCATCTTTTTATATGATCATATGCACATGGGGTTCATGGTTTCCCTCATTTGTAGTAATTAGAATGTACCTATAAACTATAAGTAAACACAATGGATAGTAAAAGATGAAAAATTACACTTGGACATGATAAACAGGACTCTAGACATTCACACAATAAGACCAAAGGAAGATATTCTTTGCAGAGGATCACCACTTGGTTGTTGTTTTTTTTTTTTTTTTCTTTTGGTCACTCATGGGGCCTGAACTCTGGGCCTTGGCACTGCCCCTCAGCTCTTCAGCTAGGGCTCTATCACTTGAGCCACAGTGCCACTTCTGGCTTTTTCGGCTTATGTGGTGCTGAGGAATCGAACCCAGGGCCTCATGCATGCAAGGCAAACACTCTACCACTGAGCCACCTTCCCAGCCCCTACCACTTCTTTTTAAAGGAAACTTGTGTTGGGTTTATTGTTTCATAGTCATCTATATATTTCCACCTCTCCTTTATAATAACTATAGAGTATTTGATTTTGTGAATTTACATAATTTATCCAACCAGTAATTTCCTTTTTTAAAATCTTTTGAGAAGAGCTCTCAGTAACTTTGAACTCTTAGTAAAAGTCATTCAAAAGTAGGACAAAAACTCAGCGGTAGGATTGTTGGATCAAAGTTGATATACATTTTGATTTATAGTAAATGTTTTAGCTTTCCATTGCTGTGTAACAAATTGTCACAGTTGGGAGCTCTAATCCACTACCAGGCTTATTCAGATGTTGGCAGAATCCATTTGCCTGCAGCTATTATTTTGAGTTTACTATTTCTATCTACTGACAATCAGATGTGAGTGTCTTTCATCTTTATTCCTTTTCTCCTCAGTCTGTGCATCTTTAATGCTAGTACTAGCCTGTCAAAATCTTCAAGTGTTTTGAATTTCTCTGGCTTAATATTTCTATTACAAGTTAAAGAATCATGGCTACTATTTTTAAAAAGGACTCCTATGACTGGATCAGGTCCTGATAATCTCCCTATTTTAGATTGGGTTTACTTTGGGACAAAGCATTTTTATGAGAAAGGTATGTTCATCACATTCACAGAGTACAGGGGTTAGTGTTTGGGAGGCCTCTTGATCTGTCTTCTAGAGTAAAAATTTCCAAATTTCCTTAAAAGCTTTGTAAAACCTGAAACCATGATGAATTTTTCACTCTGTTCTATTAAATCCATTCATTCATCTTGAAATATCATTGCTTGTTTTTACTCAGGCATGAGTTTTTTGTTTATTTATTTTTTATTATTGTGAAAATAGCATACAGAGGGGTTACAATTACATGGGCAAGATAGTGAGTACATTTCTTATCAAGCATTTTTGCCTCCTCCTTTGTTTCCCACCCTCGCACCCCCATACCACCACGCTTATCCCCCCACCCCCAACCCCGCCAAAGTTGTAAAGTTCCTTTTTCGACATAACATCTTGTACATCTCCTTGTTGTAATGGGTCCACCTGTAACCCTATTTAAGCAGTTTGTTTTTTCCCTTCCCCTCCACAAATTATACCAACATCAAATACAGTGAAAACAGGGGTTATACCATGGGGGAGGGACATACAAAGCAACAAAGAAATCATCTTATAAATATGTTAGAAACAATTGCAAGAAAAAATAAACATTTGAATCCTTATTTTGGGGTTCATTTCGCTTAATATCAACTTGCCTGACAGTTTGTTTGTCTCCGGCATATACTAGTTTTTGCAAATAAGGGAAACCATGGGACCTATGTTTCTTTGGGCCTGGCTTACTTCACTTAATATAATTTTTTCCAAGTCTTTCCATTTCCTAAAAAATGGGGCAATGTCATTCTTTCTGATGGAGGCATAGAATTCCATTGTGTATATATACCACATTTTCTTGATCCATTCATCTACTGAGGAGCATCTGAGTTGGTTCCATATCTTAGCTATGGTAAATAATGCTGCAATAAACATAGTTGTACTCGTAGCTTTAGTATGGCCTTGTTTGTGATCATTTGGGTAAATGCCCAAAAGTGGGATTGCTAGGTCATAGGGGAGCTCTATGTGGATCAGGCATGATTTTGTAGCATAATTTTTTAGTTATTTGGAAAATAATCTCCTCATTCAGCTTTTCAAATAGTGATACAGTTCATTATACTATATCAAAAGACCATATTTGTTTCACAGCTAGTCTAATTTGAACATTAATGGAAAGCTGGCAAGCTCATGGTGGCAGATACTTGTTTTGTAAAATAGTAATTTTCATTTGAGCTTGGGTTTTTTTTCACATGTAACAAAAACTTTTTAAGAAGCACTTCATTGACTTTCTAGAAAATAAGTATTAAACATTGAAATTTTTCACATTATTAGTTGTTACTCTTTGAGAACATCCTGGGATATAATTGATATCTACTGAAGTATAACATTCATGAAGTCTCTATATATTAAAATTTAGGTGCATTATTTTGAAATCATTACTATGATCAAGGTAATGCATTGCACACACATATCACTCCAAATTTTTCTCATGAATCTTGGTGGTTATTTCTTTGTAGGTCTTCATATACCTAAGTTGGCCAATAACTCATGGCATTCTGTCACTATATGTTAGTTTGAATTTCTTAGAACTTAAATGGAATTATAAAATAAGTTCCCTTTTTGTCTAAAGTCTTCTGAGGATAATAATTTTGAGATTCATATTTTAATAGCTATCAGTGACTAAGTTGTTTTAATTGTTGTGTTGTATTCCATTATATGAATATACTGTAGCTTATCTCTTCAGATATTGATAGACTTCTGAGTTGCTTTCACGTTGAAGTTGATGTGAATATTCCTGTTGAAATTGTATGGACATGTGCTTTCATTTTTTAAAGAAAATTAAAATTAATTAATTTTTTTTTTTGGTCAGTTTTAAGGCTTGAACTCTGGGCGTGGGCGCTGTCCCTGTACTCTTCAGGTCAAGACGAGCGCTCTACTGCTTGAGCCACAGTGCAACTTCTGTGTTTTCATTTTTCTTGTGAAACCAACTAGTAGTTAAAGATATTTTTGTGGGAGAATCTATAGGGCTCCATTCTATAATTCTTCAACATATGCACAGATATGCAAATGACTTTCTTTCGACAAACAGAAATTTTCATCTTAGTTATTTTTCTCTACTGGGAGTCAAAATGTAAAGGGAAGATTTAGAAAAGCATAGGTTAAAAGCAAGATTTAATAAGTGCTCAGTGTCTAACATACAAACTATTTCCAAAATGTTTTATACAAAGATTTTATATACTTCAATACTTGTCAGATAATTGAGCTCTTTGGAGTCATAAACCCAAAATATGTTTAAACCAGAGTCATGTTTAGGGAAATTATAAACATTTGAGAATTCAAGTGGAGTGAATACTATAAGATGATCCTGTCTTCATTTGAATCAGTCTTGAATTATGAATACTTTGATTGCTTGTTGAATAAAATGAATCAGTTCTTAATGTGAAGAAACTCTGAGCACAGAAACAGAAAAGCTTATGTATACATAAGATGACCCCTAGTTTTGCAGATAATTCTTTATTAGGAATTCAAATGAATACAGTTAACTTTTAAAAAATAAGATTTGATTTCAAGAAATACTTATAGCCCGGGCAGCTATCGCCTTTTTCCAGGTGGGTGGTTAAATTTTGATTACCACATTTCTTATGGTGGATAACAGACTACACACCTTTACTTCCAAGTACAGCATTGACTGTGTTGGATCTCAATAGAGGTGGCTTATTTTAGCATGTCTTAAAAAATGTCTCAACTTTAGTTTTGTAATAGTCTGTTTTTTTTTATTTTTTATTTTTTTGGGTCCAGTCATGGGGCCTGAACTCAGGGCCTGGGCGCTGTCCCTCAGCTCTTCAGCTCAAGGCTAGCGCTCTACCACTTGAGCCTTAGCTCCACTTCTGGCTTTTTTCTTTTTGCTTATTTGGTGCTGGGAATTGAACCCAGGGCCTCAGGAATGCAAGGCAAGCGTTCTACCAGCCCCTGTTTTTAAAATTTTTTTATTGTAAAATGCTGTACAGAGGGGTTACAGTTACATGATTTAGGTAATGAGTACATTTCTTGCCAAACATTGTTACCCACTCCTTATTTGTTCTCCCATTATTCCTTCCCTTTCCTTCCCCACTCCTCCTCCTCCCCAGAAGTTATATAGTTCATTTCAACATAGTGTCTTGTGAATATCATTATTGGAATGAGTCATCCTTTGTCCTTCTTTCAGCATTTTGTTATTCCCCTTCCCTTCCCCAAATCTGTAAATGTATATACAAGAGGGAGGGTACCAGAATCAAAGACAGTGATTGCCAGGGATAAACCAATGGAAAAAGAAAAATGAAATAAAATAAGAAGAAAGTACATTGGTGACAAGGTCAATAACCAAAAAACAAAGACCTGTTGTTTCCATGTCTTGGAATTCTCTTTGCTTTGATCTAGCTGTTCTGAATTTGGTACTTACTAGATATAATTAAGTGTTGTAATTCTCTGATACATTCTCAACTCTAAAGATTCTCAAATGAATCTTAATTTTAAAATGAGCTACGGCTTTGAAAATCTTAGAATTATTGTATTCTTCATGAGGTTTTTAAATATTATCAGAATATATCTTACCTTAATAACAACAGCTTATATATGATTGCAACAAAAGGAAATCAAGCTCATTCAGTTTATATTGTCTTAGAGACTTAAGGTGTGAGTGATCCAGACATGTTATTCTAACCAGTGTCTTTTTTTTTTTTATTGTAAAGATACTATACAGAGGGTTACAGTTACATGAGTGAGGTAATGAGTACACTTCCTCTTGAACATTGTTACCCCCCTCCATTGTTTTCCCCCTACCATCCCCTCCCTCCCTACCTTCCCCGAGGTTCTTTTTTTTTTTATTGTGATTAAGCGATTACATAATTTCCAGAATTTCACAGTATTGTGGAATAATGATGCTCATTTAAAGTCACAAGTTCATTCTAACTTTCCTGGAGCAAATTGTCTATCACAGTCTGAAACATATAACGGTGTTCACATGTTATACACCATACATGTGATCAGCAGCATGGAGATATTTAGTAGTGCTAACCAGTGTCTTTTAAGTTTGCATAATTCCTTTTTTTTAATTTTTTTTCCTTTCCCTTTCCCTTTCCCTTTCCCTTTCCCTTTCCCTTTCCCTTTCCCTTTCCCTTTCCCTTCCCTTTCCCTTTCCCTTTCCCTTTCCCTTTCCCTTTCCCTTCCCTTTCCCTTTCCCTTTCCCTTTCCCTTTCCCTTTCCCTTCCCTTTCCCTTTCCCTTTCCCTTTCCCTTCCCTTTCCCTTTCCCTTTCCCTTTCCCTTTCCCTTTCCCTTCCCTTTCCCTTTCCCTTTCCCTTTCCCTTCCCTTTCCCTTTCCCTTTCCTTTCCCTTTCCCTTTCCCTTCCCTTTCCCTTTCCCTTTCCCTTTCCCTTTCCTTTCCCTTTCCCTTTCCCTTCCCTTTCCCTTTCCCTTTCCCTTTCCCTTTCCCTTTCCCTTTCCCTTTCCCTTCCCTTTCCCTTTCCCTTTCCCTTCCCTTTCCCTTTCCCTTTCCCTTTCCCTTTCCCTTCCCTTTCCCTTTCCCTTCCCTTTCCCTTTCCCTTTCCCTTTCCCTTTCCCTTCCCTTTCCCTTTCCCTTTCCCTTTCCCTTCCCTTTCCCTTTCCCTTTCCCTTTCCCTTTCCCTTTCCTTTCCCTTTCCCTTTCCCTTTCCCTTTCCCTTTCCCTTTCCTTTCCCTTTCCCTTTCCCTTTCCCTTTCCTTTCCCTTTCCCTTTCCCTTTCCCTTCCCTTTCCCTTTCCCTTTCCCTTTCCCTTTCCCTTTCCCTTTCCCTTTCCCTTTCCCTTCCCTTTCCCTTTCCCTTTCCCTTTCCCTTTCCCTTTCCCTTTCCCTTTCCTTTCCCTTTCCCTTTCCCTTTCCCTTTCCCTTTCCCTTTCCTTTCCCTTTCCCTTTCCCTTTCCCTTTCCCTTTCCCTTTCCCTTTCCCTTCCCTTTCCCTTTCCCTTCCCTTTCCCTTTCCCTTTCCCTTTCCCTTTCCCTTCCCTTTCCCTTTCCCTTTCCCTTTCCCTTCCCTTTCCCTTTCCCTTTCCCTTTCCCTTTCCCTTCCCTTTCCCTTTCCCTTTCCCTTTCCCTTTCCCTTTCCCTTTCCCTTTCCCTTTCCTTTCCCTTTCCTTTCCCTTTCCCTTTCCCTTTCCTTTTCCTTTCCTTTCCTTTCCTTTCCTTTCCTTTCCTTTCCTTTCCTTTCCTTTCCTTTCCTTTCCTTTCCAACAGTCCTGGGACTTGAAGTTAGGGCCTGGGCTCTGTCCCTGAGCTTCTCTTTGTTCAAATCTAGTGCTATATCACTTGAGCCACAGCACCACTTCCAACTTCTTCTGAGTAGTTTCTTGAAAATAAAGAATGCATGGAGTTTCCTGCCTGGACTGACTTCAAACCATGATCCTCAGATCTCAGCCTCTTGAGTAACTAGGATTACAGACATGAGTCACCATTGCTGGACTCGAGTTCCTTTTAGTTACTTGGTTCCAGTTATAATTTCTATAGTCAGTTGTACCAATTTTGATCAGAATTTTTAAAGTAAACATTATTTTCCAATTGATTATGAAATTTTATATTTTCCTTGAGTTTAACCAAATCAATTTCAGTTATGCTATCATAGCCACAGAGTTTAACCTATTGCCAGTTGTATAATAGTATTGCTTCACAAAGTTACTTTTGAGATTGAGAGTGACAATACTCATTCTCAATATTGTATAAAAATTATCATTGGCAAATCTAACTGAACTGTTTAGATGTTATAAATAAATTACTAAAGAAAACTCTTCTCGAATTTACTGATTATTGTATGTTTGGAGATGATAGAATATACTTTAAAAAAAACAATGTTGATATGACCTAAAGTGATATAATTATATATTTTTACGCTGTACATTTCCTTTTGTGAAAGCAAGTGTTTTAAAACTCAAACATTAATAAAAGTAAAGTAAACGTTCTTAGTTGTCTTTTATATCACTGATACTTTTGATACAATGTGAAATGTTTTCAAACAACATTTACAAAGATAGTGTCTCTAAATAGCTATATCTTTCTGAGCCCCATTTGCTGCTTAATATTCCAAAACAAATACAAATGAAGTAGTTTAAACTGGCCATCTTTACAGCCATTAAACACACTAATATTCTTTGTGAGTTGTGAATTTACGTAGCTTACATGTGACATAAAATTGTTAAGCAGTTGCTATGCTGCCTGTGTGGTCAACCTTCATTACAGCAGGCTTCTTTCTACTGGTGTATAATCTCTCATCATGGTTGATCTAAATGCCAAATTTGAAAGAAGAGTAAGAGAAACTTAAAATACTACTGTTCTTGTATGATTTCTGAGTAGTTTTTACAAAGCCCAACATGGCTCTTACTCGCAGGCTTTTTGTGCTGTGAGTGGAAGAGGGCATATGCACCTGCGAGTAAGGACCTGCTGCAGAGGCAGATGGTAATGTGGACACTCACAAAGCATGCCTTTGAACCTGTTTCTACAGCAATTTGATGATATTGCAGTCTCTGTAATGATCAAAGGTGTATGAGTTATGAATACATCCATATCATTACACATTCATGAGTATTTCTTTAAGGGTACTGATGAATTTTATTGTAGCTCTGTAGGCTTTTATTTTTATGTGTTTTGTTAGTATATACAGGAATTTTTTGGGGGGGGGGGTCTGGTTGTGGGGACTGAACTCTGGGCCTGGGCGCTGTCCCTCAGCTCTTCAGCTCAAGGCTAGCGCTCTACCACTTGAGCCACAGCACCACTTGCGGCTTTTTTCTTTTTGCTTTTGTGGTGCTGAGGAATCGAGCCCAGGGCCTCAGGCATGCAAGGCAAGCGCTCTACCACTGAGCCACCTTCCCAGCCCTACACAGGAACATCTTAAAATTGCTAGAGATAACAAGTTTTACAATGTTTTTAACTGGTAAGAAATTTTGTTTTTGCAAATGTTAATCATGACTAGAACTACTACAGCTGGTGACAGCCCCTGAAATTTAAATAAAATCATAAAGTGTTTATATTTTTAACCAACGCATACATTTTCCCCAATAACCTATGTAGTATATATCAACTTGGCAGTGTCTATCAGTATGAGATTTTCATTTTATCACAGCTATATGGAAATCAGTCATTAAAAACATTTGAGAGTCCATTCCATTTTTCCATTAGTAAAATATATATGGAAAGCATTTGATTCAAAGTTTTTTTTAAAACATGCTTACTGAATTTATGAAGGTGAAAAGTGGATATGTATCTACTTAGGTGTCTTTCACTTAGAGCCTGTAAATGTTCAGATTCTACTATATAGACTTCAAATAAAAGCCTCCAACAATACTTATAGTACTGTTATCATTTTAAACTTGGTAGTCCTTTCTCAGAAAAAGAATTTTAAAAACCCAGTATTTCCCAACCACACACAGGAGGAGTATATGTAAGGGGACTTACTGTGTGTGCAGCCATGGCCTCCTGTGTAGTTTTGGCAGGAAAAAGAAAAAAGACAAGGGGTAATTGTTGCCCAAAACAAAAAATGGGATATATGTGTGTGTGTGTGCACCTGTAGATGGGAAGTAGGGGTTACAGAAACTGTGGGAAGTAGAGAGAGAAGGTGAGGTCAGTACTGAGCACACTGCAGGTGAGAGGCCATTTTTTCCTCTTGATGAAGTCTCTATGGGCACCTTTGCCCATCATCAGGGCCAACATCTTTGCATAGTCATGGTAATAGCGATATTGAAAGAAGAATATATCTATAGTACATGCCCTATCCTGTAGCAGTGAGCCCCAGGTCACAGCCTGTTTCTGGCTTCCAGTGTCAAGTCATTATAGAAACATGTAACCAGTCTTTGCCAACTAGATCAGCAACCTTAGCTGGTGTTATGTTACCAACGTTTATCCTTTGATGCTGACCCAGATGAAAAACAAGTCTTTATAGTCAAATGGCTGTGTCTATACAGGTCCACATGAAATTGTTCATAACAGGCTCGAGGTAGCCTTGAAAAAGAAAGCACAATCCTATCTTGTGGGAAAAGAAATATGTTAAATGAAGAATATAGTAAGTTGAATGGTGGGGAGACAGCTGCACAGAAGGAGGAGTAAAGCAATTGTTGGGAAACTGAGAGGCTACACTTCAGAGAAAGGAACCAAAAAGGCCTTGATACAGGGAAGATAGCTAAAAAAAAAGATAGTAAAAGCCTGATGTTAGTGAGGGAGCTACCATGTGAATGTGAATGAGGAGGATGAGCATTCCAGGCTTTATGGAATTTCAGGAGAATGAATCAAGGAAGGGAAAGTAAGGAGACAAGGTTAGAAAAGAATGTGTGTCAAATCAAGCAGAACCTTGTAGCTCTCAGTAGTGATTTAATACAGTTGGAGTGATTTTTGTGATTACTCCAAATTGACCAAAATTGTTGCTGTCCTTAACAGCTTTCAAGGGTAACTAATATAACAGAGGCTTATGACAAATTTCAAGGAAAACATGGAATATCTTTCAGGTCCTCCAAGCTTGAGTCACTGTTGTGTTTTGTCAAGTAGACAGGCCTAGCTAGCTATAATTTTTTTTCCCTCTTTTCCTCTTCCTGCACACATTTGAGTAAATTTTTAAGGATGAAACTAGTGTTCTACTTGTTAACTGCTCATTTCATGACCAGCAAAATTACTTCTGAAAATTTATTATTCATCGTTCTTACTGCTCTTTTTTAAAAACCGGTTTTGTGGTCAGATCTGATATTTCTCTTCTGAGTTAGGTCTCCCTTTTCTCTTGTAGGCATTCAAATGCTTTATAACCTAAGTCATCCTCACAAATTCATCTTGAGGAATTGCATTTTGTCTTAAATATCGTATTGCCTGTTGTCAGTGAAAATTACATCAGAAAATGTCATAACAACGTTTTATGTGTGTGGAAAACCTTCCTGTTCTTTGGCTTTCATTTGCCCTCTGTAAAATTGAAGTAGATTGTCAATGGTACAAATTAAAGCTATGCATTTCAATCCCAGAAAGAAGGTGATTCAGTGTCTGACACAGCTGTGCTTGATATTGTGAGCCTAACAAATACCCTTAGAAAATGTAAATTTATTAGATAGAATACATGTATCTAGATGCTTCTGTGTCAGCATTGAGAAAACCACAATCTCTTCTCCATCCAAGATGCAAGAAAGACACAGTAAAGGAAAATTTATCATTAAAGATATGATTTTCTACTAGCATCTTTAATAATATGTACCATGGAAGACTATACATGGCAAATATTTTCAGGTTAATGTCTATTTAAAATCATTTTTTCTTAATGTGCTACTCTGTCTCTGTTGATAAGGAAAGTACTTTCCAGGTCATTGATAATTGTTTCCAAACAAACCAAACAAATTTATTTTATAAAATACTCATTATCAGCAAGTAGTTGGATCTGTTTTTACAAGTTGGCTGCTCTATTACCCAAAGTAACTATCATAATCTTGCAACATTTGTGGAATACTTATTTTGATGTTTTTAACTTCTTTTAAAGTTCATTTTTATAAACAAAAGGTGATTGTATAGATAATAGTACAAGATTTGTAAATACTTTATTGGAATTATTTATTTTTAAATATCTGTTTATATTAAATTCTTAAGCAGAATTTCTAATTAGGCTCTGATTTTATGGAGCATTATTCTTTTTTTTTTTTTTTTGTCGGTCATGGGGCTTGAACTCTGGGCCTGGGCGCTGTCCCTCAGCTCTTCAGCTCAAGGCGAGCGCTCTACCACTTGAGCTACAGTGCCACTTCCGGTTTTCTGGTGGTTTATTAGAGATAGGAGTCTCACAGTCTTTCCTGCCCGGGCTGGCTTTGAACCTCGATCCTCAGATCTCAGCCTCCTGAGTAGCTAGGATTACAGGCATGAGCCACCAGCGCCTGGCTCTGGAGCATTATTCTTTTTAAAAACGTTTTCATACAAAACACACCAGGAGATGCAGTGGTTAATACATATTCTATAATTGAAATAACTTTGATATTCAGAAAAATACATTTTAAAGCATTTGCATTATTTATATACTGTTAAGTTTGGATTACTTACCCGATAAATAGCCATTGAACACTAGCTATGTTCCATCTAATCTATATCTGTGATATTTCAAGGAATTGTAGTGAAGTGTGTGAGACAAGGGTTTAACATTACAAATTTATTATGTAAATTTTGCTATGAAAAGATTGTTGCACATAAAGGTGATAACAGGTGGCACCTTGTTTGGAACCTTAGGATGCATCTCTAGGAGATGACATTTGCATGAATTCATGAAAGATAAAAAGAATCCAGCTTTGCAAAGGGCTGGGAAAAAGGGCATAAAATGGTTAGAACAGAGATTTTGATTTTTTTCAGTATTTTTTTATTAATAAGTTTATTTTATTGTGAAAATACTGTACAGAGGGGTTACTATTACATGAGCAAGGTAATGAGTACATTCCTTATCAAACATTGTTGCAGGCTGGGAAGGTAGCTCAGTGGTAGAGCACTTGCCTTGCATGCATTAGGCCCTGGGTTCAATTCCTCAGCACCACATAAGCAAAAAGAAAAAAGCCAGAAGTGGCTCAAGTGGTAGAGCTGAGGGACGGCGCCCAGGCCGAGTTCAGGCCCCTTGACTGACCAAAAAATAAAAAACCATTTGAGTCCTTATCTTGGGGTTCATTTCACCTCACATCAACTTATCTGACTGTTTCTGCTTGTCTCAGACATATAATAGTTATTGCAAATAAGGGAAACCATGGGATTTTGAGATGGAGAAAGACTTTTCTATTTGAGGAACAATGCAGAAGGCAGGTAAGCTCTGGCAAGGAGACTGGTCGGATAAGTTTGGAATCTTAAGAATGGAATGAAACTATATCAGTTAGGGAAAGCAAGTGGATTTTATTGCTATTGTGTTTCAAGGAGTAGAAGTGCTTCCTTTCTTTGGTTTTTGTTTTTTTCTTTGAAATACACATAAAGGACACAGTGAAAACTACTGTTCTATCCCTGAGCCTCACTATTGTTTCCTCTTCTTGGAGACAGCTGTTATCAGTGTGTTTGGGGAGGTAGGATTTTATGGTAATTTAATTTTTTTCATCCTTCCAGATAGGCATTCTTTTTAAAATTTTAAGGCTAGTTTAACTTGTTTTACCTTTGGCATTTTGTTAATATATAAGGATTGTCATAATAAGGATTTGTGTATGTGGAACTTTCCTAATTCTTTGTTGGCCTTTATTTACTTCTCCCATAAAACTGAAAATATGTAATGTTATATATACATTATATAAACATAGATTGTTTTATGTATGTTATTGCTATTAAATATAATGTATATTATAGATTTATTGTGCCACTAATGGGACTTGAACTCAGGGTCTCAAGCTTTTGCTTGGCCTTTCACTCAAGGCTTATGCTTTGCCACTTGAGTGACATCTCAACTTCTAGTCTTTTGCTGGCTAGTTGGAGATAAGAGTCTCATAGACTTTGCTGCCCAGCCTAGCTTTGAACCATAATCCTTAGATCCTCAGCCTCTCAAGTAGCTAGGGTTATAGGCATGAGACAGCAGCATTCAACTTGTATTATTTATTTTTTAATTGAAGTAGTTGTGCACAGTTGCCATTTAACAAAGCAGTTTATGAATGCAATTCATCTTGATCAATGTCTTCCCTTTCAGCATTCTCACTTATCCCTCTCAGTCCATCCTTGTGTTATTTTCTTACATGACAAAATATCTTGGGAGTTTTTTTTACATACATGCATTCATATGTATGGGATGTATATACACGTGTACATGTCTATATATGATAGATACATATATACACATATTACGTATGTACATTTTTGACAACTACGTAATATGTTTATACCCTACGTAATAACTTGTGTTTCTTCATCTGCTACCATATAAAATACTCCAGTGGAGATTTTTGTGTGTCTATATTTGCTCTTATGCATAACATTTGGGGCTAAATTATACTCTGTTGAACATCTAGATGTCATAAAGAAAACATTCTTAACATATTCTTAAGTTCTCTGTAAAAATTTGTAGCAGCTAAGTTAATCGATGATGGAGAACAATTTAAGTATAAATTGAATTTAATTATAAATTTAAGTATAAATTGAATATAGAGTTTAATGACCTGTTAGATACCTAGAGTGTTTAGATAATCTAAAGTAAATTCCAACTTTTTGAAAACTGTCAGCAGTTTTCAGGGCATTAGTAGTCACTGCTTTGGCTCAGATTATGTAGCCAGAATGTTACATAATCTAAATGAATCTGAGGATATTTATCTTTCTAAGTAGAGCATTACCCACCAATTAAATTTTAATTAAGGAAAAAGTATTATTATGAAGATCAGCAGATTTTTGCTTGATATTTGCAAATATAAAATATTGAGATTCTAAAGATAAATTACACAAACCAAAGTCAATTACAAATAACAACTCCAAATGAGCCAAATAGTTTCTGTCAGAAGTTAACCAGAAATACAAAAGAGTATGTTTCCTAGTGAGTTAGAAA
Source organism: Dipodomys spectabilis (assembly GCF_019054845.1). Taxonomy (NCBI): domain Eukaryota; kingdom Metazoa; phylum Chordata; class Mammalia; order Rodentia; family Heteromyidae; genus Dipodomys; species Dipodomys spectabilis. Next base: position 1,902,097 of record NW_024870824.1, read on the forward strand.
ACTAGTTATGTGTGATAGAAAAGGGATTAAAAGACAGGCTAGGGAGAATCCTTACAATAGACAAAGAGAACAAGTAGGTGGTAAGTAGGCAGCTTTGAGGGCACGAGAGCATAAGAAAGCTCAAAATCTGTCAAATAGGAAGGACGACAATAATTTCTGGAATGTGTTGGGTCATACAGGGAAACGGGAGTATGTGGTTAAATGATAGGGTTAAATGATAAAATAATTAGGCTAGTCTATCTCTATAATGAGGCTAGTCTCTATCTCTATACCTCTGAGTATACTGAAGATAGATTTATGCACTGCTTAACAGTTGAGGTGGGTAATGATTAAGCTATGGAGAATAGTGTTGAGTCCAAATTAAGATGAGTTCTGGCAACAGTAAAGACAAAATGACTTGGATCTTGCCAAAAGGAAGAAAGATGTTGATGGCAGTGATCTTTCAAAATGTCTTTGTACTTCCCATCTCAGAAAAGTGGGCCATGGTCGGTTCTTTTCCTTCTTTTGTTCTTTTACTTTTTTTCCTCCTCTATGTGAATACTTCTTAAATTTCAAAGGAAATTAAAGAAAAAAAATCAAATGTGATAAGTAAAAATTTGGTCCATTTCCTTCAGTTTTATACATTTGTAATTTTAAGATTAGAATGGAAGGTACTGGAATTATTGGATAGTTGCAAGAAAATAACTTCTATAGTTTTTTTAGGTAGCTAATTCTTAAACTCATATTCAGTGGAACTTGGTCTCATTGGCTGACAGTGCAGACACTGGGATTGAACTCAGGACATTGCACATGCTAAGCAAGCACTCTACCACTTGAGCTATACCCCAGCTCATAGATTTTAGCATCCAGTCTGGCCCCAAAATGTGATCCTGCTGCCTCTGCAGGCATCTCAAGTAGCTAGGATAATAAGGATTCCTTGCCCCTCGGTGCTGTATGTACTTTTCCTGTAAATGCTAAGTAATGCCTTTTGGGGATGATTAGACACATTCCAGGTGGTATAGCCATAGACAGATGATGCTTTAGGTAAAAAAGAAAAATAATCGTGTCTTAATAATCGGAGTTTTCCTTTGCCAAACATGTAATCCCCTAAGTAGAAATAGCTTTTAAGTAAATCTGGGAAAAAATTATTGAAAAAAATAAGAGAAAACATAAACAACTTATTTTCTTTGGTCTTGTTAAGAACAAAAGATAAGCCACCTTTTTTCAGACATTAGGTCTAAAATATGTTTGAGCCTGTAGAACATACTGAACTTTGAAGTACTAATGAGACAAGTTAGGAAATTTAGGAGTTGCCTGTGGTAAACAAGATAATAGCTAAATAATTCTTTGGGTGCCAGATATTTTATTGATGAGGGAGAAGTAAGACTAGAGAGGTTAAATGAGGTTTGATGAATTCCTGAAAAAAGGCCCTAAGTTACTATGATTTAGACTCAATATTTGAGAATTGACAGACTATAAAAAAGAATAATTAAAGGAAAATCACAGTGTTGATAGTCTTTCCTGTATGATTTAGAGAAAAGGACATATTCAGAAATATATGAGGAACAAATAATTCAAGACAATTTCAAGATTATGCTAATGTTTGATATAAAAAATTTAGATATGGATATATAATTCAAGAAACTTGCTTGTACCTAATGGCATTTTCTACTCTGAGGAAGGCTTGATTTTTTTTTCTCATCTACATGTTTAATTTTCTTTTAAATAAAAGTTCATTGTAGAAAAAAACAAAAAATAGAAAAAGCTCATTGAATCATATGCGAAAGAATGAAAACTATGAGATAACTTGTTGGTAAATATTTCAGCTAAAATATGTTTTCAGAGTAATAATGTCTGTGGATTTGTTCTCAGGACTTTGAGCCCTCGGATTGAGTGTGCTTTCCTTCAGTTGTTGCACATAAATGAAATCAAATGCGTTCACTAAGCCATCACAGAAAGTGTGGGAAAACCCTGGACATAGTGTTCTATGAGGTTTTTTTTTTTTTTTAGTGGCATGAAGCTATACTCCTGCTAGCAGATGCAGGAGAAATGCAGTCTATAATCAAGTCCCCTAGATGGATGTGACGTAAGACTGTATTATTTGGTAGACTGCTATACCACATTAGTACAGACTACTTATTTTAGGCAACAAAAATGCATTCTTTCATAATCTTTGGGCCTAGAAGTCCAAGATCTAGGACCAGATGCCACCAGGGCTGTATTGTCCCCAAGAACTCTAGGCAGGATCTCATTCTCTTTCCAGCTTTGAGTGGTTACCAGTAATACTTGACCTTTGCTAGTTTGTTACTATGTCACTTACATCTGTGCCTCTCTAGTGCCATTGCTTCCTTCCCTCTGTGTATATCTAAGTCTTTGAATCCAAAACTTTTTCTCTAAAATACCACTTACTGGTTTTAAAGCCAACATTATTATCCAGTATGGCTATATCTTAATGAATTACATCTGATAGACACTATTTTCAGAAAAGAATAGCATTCTGGGATCCTACATGGATATCCTACATGGATGCCTTTTATTTTAATAAGTTGACCAAGGACATGTAGAATTTGGAATGGAAGGAAATTTTATATTGCGCTTAAACATGTTTACAAAACAAGGTCTTGGTAGGTCTTCAGTGCCTCAAAGGCTACCACAGCAGGCACTGCACTGTCCACATTCGGGTTTCAGGAAGAATTAAATACCCTGATCTGACTATAGTCACAGCCCTAATAACCGTTTCCCCACCATCGTACCACATGTCATGTAGTCCTTCATAATGTATTTCAAATTTTCCAGAATATGAGCGATAAGTGAAGGAAATAGTGAAGAGAAACACCTACAAGATCTTTGCAAACATTCATCAAGCACTTAGTATCAGAGTATTATATCTGCCACGAAACCCAAAAGGCTTAGCAACATAAAATCAATCATCTGTTTTCAAAAAAAGCACATAATTGCAATTATAATTCCTCAAAAGAATATATATACAAATGGCCAGCGAATGCATAGAAATGTGCAGTGTCACAAAATGTCACATATATACACATCTAAACCACACGATTTCATTCTCTCTAGTTAAAATGACTATACAAAAAGAAAACATAAGGAATACAGAAAAGTATGTAGAGAAAGAGGAACTTCTGTACATTGTTGGTATGGAAAACATTATAGAGTTTCCTTAAAACATGTTACTATATGTGACCCAGCTCTCCTTAGTATATATCAAAAAATTAATATATTGGGAACATCTGCACTTTTATGACTATTAAAAAGTGACCAAGATAAGGAATCAACTTAGGTGTCGATTAAATGGATAAAGTGTGTGTGTGTGTGTGTGAGTGTGTGTGAGTGTGTGTGTGTGTGTGTGTGTGTGTGTGTGAGTGTGTGTGTGTGTGAGTGTGTGTGTGTGTGTATGTGTGTGTGTGTGTGTGTGTGTAATATGCTGCCATATGAAAGACTGAAATCTTCACATTTGCAGTAAAATGAATAGAATCTATAGGATGTTATGTAAAATAAACCAGACACAGAAAAAATACATGCTTTGATTCAGATATAGAATAAAAAGTTAATTTAATAGAAGTAAGGAGGAGAATATGGATGTGGGGGTTTGGATAGCAAGAACCAAAGCACAGTTAGGTACAAGGAATAAATTCTAGTGTTCTGATGCCCAGGTGAATGAACATATTTTATAATAATTTATGCTGTAGCTTATAAAGAACTAGATGACAGTTCAAATCTTCCTAACATAATATTTCTTTAGAAAATTCTGTAGAAATTTTGTTAGAAATTATATTTAAATAATGGAATAGTATTAAAAACTTAAATATGGAAATAGTATTTACCCTGTGTTGATCATTATGCATTGTGTACAGGTACTGGATTATCATACTGTACCTTATATTAAAATGTCTCAGCTAATCAAGACACACAGGAAAAATATGAACTATGAGCCTGATGTTAAGGCTGTGAATCATTGGATTCTTGTTCAAGGTAGCCCATAGCTACAAATTGGCATGTCCTTGTCTTGCGGTGTTTACCTCTCACTATCATGTAAACAAAGAACTTAAGAATTTATGGTTCCCACAAGGTTTCAGCAATAGCCTTCAGAAGGATGATTCTTTAATATAAAAAAGCAAGGCTATTAAACTTAACCAGAAGAAGTAATGAAATGATAAAACCTTAATAATAAAAACCTGCAATCATGTACTTAATAGAGGAAATACAAATCATGGTGAAGAAGAAATAAGTTTGCAAGGTAAAGTAAAAATAATACTTGTGTGCTAATAGATTTGAGACTTGACTTTTGGAATCCTAATGGTGCCACTACAGTCCTGTAAAATCCTTGTTTTATAGATGAAAAATTAAAACACGGAAAGTAATTCAGTATCCAATATCGTTATGGCTACCAATGAGGATCCAAGCCTAGCCAGAACCCAGTGCCAATTTTCACAATATTAAAACCAAGAATAGAGCCAACCTGTCAAAAAGCATATCTGTCTCCCAATAGGGTTACCAGATGTGGGCCATGGATAAAGATAAGATTACTAAAAGCAAATCAAAGATAAAATCCAATCAACTCTACCAGATTCAGTGACCACAAAATTGAAAACACTTCAGTTGCCTGAGACCCACAGCTATGCTTGGCTCAAGCCCAGAGCACTGTTGTAAATGGTGTTTCAGTGTGTGATACACTTAATACACTTGCCTTTCACAGCTACCTTACTGAGGTGTAGTGGGAGGCCATAAAACCTGTATCTATAACAATTATCAGAATACCATTGGGAGTTAGTATAGGGAGAGTTGGAATCAAGGCTTTAGTTGGAATTGGGAAGCTGAGTCATATGCTTTGACATGAATTAAAATTTAGATATAGTGTTCTAATTTAGTTGACATGAAATGTACACAAATGTTTTATATTCTTAAGTACATGCTAATATTAATATATAACTTCCTGAAAAATATTACTAATATTAATAGATAACTTTATTAAAAACAAAATATAAACAAGATTAATGAACAAAAATTAATGAATTTTTGTTTGTATATTTTTTCCATTGAATCACTATTTTATTCTATTTTTCCTTTTTTCCTATTCTCTCTCTCTCTCTCTCTCTCTCTCTCTCTATGTATCTATCTATCTATCTATCTATCTATCTATCTATCTATCTATCTATCTATCTATCTATCTATCTATAGTGCCTAGTCCTAGGGCTTGGGATCTATTCCTGAGATAATCTTTTGCTCAAATCTAGTGCTTGACCTCTTGAGCCATAGATCCACTTCTAGCTTTTTGGTGGTTTATTAGAGATAAGAGTCTCATGGATGTTTCTGCCCAGCTGGCTTCAAATTGCAATCCTTAGCTGTCAGCCTCCTGAGTAACTAGAATTACAAGTGTGAGCCACAGGTGCTTGGTTGAACAGTGGTTTGTTCTTAATATCAAATATATATATCACATAGTAATTTGCAGTTTTGTCTGAATCAGCTATTACTGATTTAACTATTTTAGAATGTTCATTAAATATCAAAATTGTGTTAAATAATTAGCGTCCTTCCTCAAATTCTTTAAAATCTATTATCTCCTATCCACCCTCCCACTCTCATCTGTCTTTCCTTGGTTTTTCTTAATAATTCCAAAGATTCTCACGATGTACTAAGAAAAATTTATTGCAAGAAAATATTCCACTAAAACCAGTACTTTGAGCCGGGCGCCGGTGGCTCACGCCTGTAATCCTAGCTACTCAGGAGGCTGAGATCTGAGGATCACGGTTCAAAGCCAGCCTGGGCAGGAGAGACTGTGAGACTCCTATCTCCAATAAAACCACTAGGAAACCGGAAGTGGCACTGTAGCTCAAGTGATAGAGCTCTCGCCTTGAGCTGAAGAGCTGAGGGACAGCGCCCAGGCCGAGAGTTCAAGCCCCATAACCGCCAAAATAAATAAATAAAACCAGTACTTTGCCATTTTGTATTTTTCTTAAAGTGCTGTAGACTATACTTTGCTATAAAACTAACCCATAAATCATTACTACATTTATAAAATAACATAACTGTTGAATTTACTTTCTACATTGTTATTAGGCTAAAAATATCCTAGAAAAGACATTTGATCAACATTTTTAACATGCATTTAGCTACCACCTAAAGCTATAACTCAAGTTATAAGTACATTTGCTATAAGTACATTTGTAATAAGAATGTGTATAATCTTTTTTTCAGTTTGAAGTGTTGATTCTCTTCTACATAATTTTATTGGACATATATCTATAAAGATACTCAAGTATATTAACCCTATTTTATAAGTTTTATGTGTCTTCAGAAAATAAACATGGAAAAAAAATTGGCTATTTCAGAGGGAAAGAAACATAACATTATTGCTATTTTTATTAGACTATATTTTTCCCAAGATTAATTCTTCCAATTGGGATTTTACAACACCCACCTAAGTTTTTATAGTAATGTTACAGAGTAGCATTAATTTTATAGCCATTTTTTCCTAAGAATATCATCAGAAAAGACACTGACCAAGGGAAGCAGCAGAGAGCTGAGCTGAACATAAGAAATCTGTAAAATTTCAGAGTGGAAAAAGTTATCTTCTCTAACATGTACTAAAGCAACAGATCTATTTTGTGATTTTGCTAGTATTGCCAAAATCTCTGTATTAGACTAGGGGGGGATTATTATTGTGGTGATTTACCTTCTCAGTATCATAGAACCAGCTTTCTATGATTATTTAGTGGTCATGCTGAATGACAGTCTTCCAGTATAAATGATGAGCCTGAAGGCTAGAGAGCTGAGTATCCTGCTTAAGGCCACTGACATGTGGCAGTGTACAGTCTCAGATCTTTAGACTCCAAGTCATGTATTATAGTAAGCCACTGACACAAGCCAGCTTTGTTCATGCATCTTGTCCACCTTTTGCATATGTTCCTAAAGCTCAGCTATATTGTCTGCTTTTTATATACTGTCTTTAATATCAGGTTATTAAAAACAATGAAAACAATAGTGCTAAAATGAAAAATGTTAAGTCATTGTGGGATAGAAATGTTAGTGAGTCACTGGGAAGAGTCACACAGAACTAGTCCAAGAAAAAAAAATCACATTCAGAGCTCATGAGTACTTAAAGAAGTTTGCTTAGATTTTTATACCATCTTGATTTCTCCTTCCTATATAATTGACTCCCAAATCAATCTAGTCTGGCCACTTAGCCAAAAATACTTTCAAACAATTATCTGAATCTAAGTTACAATAAGGAAATGCTTCATTCAAAATAATCTTAAGTGACATCTAACAGTTATTAATGGACATCACTTTGCTAAATGTGGATAATGAAACTTAATTTTTTCAAGTTCATTCTATTTGCCATTCATTTAAAAAGAGAATATGATAAGGCTTATTCCCACTTCAGGGCCATTTTAAACTCCTCCTAATCCTGGAAGAAGGGCACATGGCATAGTCATACCCTGCATTTCCTGTCATTTCAGACCACCTGGAAACCCATTTCATTAGTTACATTCTTCCACCTTCTGTCAGTTGAATTAGTTAATTTTATTTGTTTTCTGTTTTGATGTGTTCTTGCTATGTAGCTCATAATCCTCCTACCTCAACCCTCTGAGTGCTGGTATTATAGGTAAGCTTCACCATGCCTGGCTCATTATCTTTCTATTAATATACTTAATTTATATATATAGATATATATATACTTAATATAATTAATATTAATATACTTTCCTTCCCCTATAACCATTAACAGCCAAATAAACACTGGAGTAATAACACAGGGAATGACTTACAATACAACTGATATTATTGCTATGTTTTTTCCTAACTTTTTTTCAAATTTTATGAAGTTACTTTATCTGGGGAGGGGAAGAGGAATAACAAAACACTGAAACAAGGACACAGGATGACCCCTTGCAACAATGATACCTATAGGACATGATATTGGAAATGAACTTTACAACTTCAGGTGGGGTGGAGTGGGGTGGGGAGGAGTGTGGAAGGTGGGGGAGGGAAGGGATAATGGGACAATAACAAGGGAAGGGGTAACAATGATCCACAAGTAATGCACTCATTGCCTTACTTATGTAACTGTAACCCCTCTAGACAACATCTTTACCATAAAATAAAATTTAAGAAAATAGATTGATGAAAGGTTAAAAAAAAGAAGTCTATATGTTCAAATAAATTAAATAACTTACTAAAATTTACTAAAACAATCAATAGTTAATGTAACTATACTAAATGCATTTTTAAAGTTTAAATTTAAATATAAATATGCCAGTTAATTCCAGGAACAAGCATTGTGAAGGCTTGTTATCAGGGGAAATTTGTATAATAAAAGATTTCTTAAAAATGGAATGTATTGGCTGGGCACCTGTGGCTCATGCCTGTAATCCTAGCTACTCAACAAAACCAGCCAGGGCAGGAACGTCCATGAGACTCTTAGCTCCAATAAACCACTCAGAAGACAGGAAGTGGTGCTGTGGCTCAATTTGTAGAGCACATGCTTGAGCCTGAAGAGCTGAGGGACAGTGCCCAGGCCCAGAGTTCAAACCCCATGACCGACAAAAAGAAAAAATATATATTCTGCTGTTGTAAAATATAATTCTTAAAGTGAGGAGGGAAAATTTTTGCTTCTTTCTGAAGACAGTTTATTAAGAAGTAAACACTGAAAGATTTGAAAGCTAAAAGATAATTCTTGTAATCCAAACACTACAAATGTCAAATCAATAAATATTTATTAAATGTTTAGTATTTTTGAGGTGTAAGATGCAATATTACTTTGGACTAGAATAATAATATAATATTTACATATATTACAACCTCAAATATTGAAAATGTACACAGAAATTTTTCAAGTACACTTGGTCCACTGTATATAGAAATCAAGTATTTCTGTAATTTCTATTTTATAGAGGAAGAAATTATGGGTATAAAGTATTATTTTGTATAAGCCTGCAGATAAAAAATAATTTCTAATAGTATCCAGCACCAGTACTGCCAAATTGTAGTAAAAGTCTAAGGTTGGGCTCAAGAAGTGCTCAACAGACCTTCACAGTGGTCCAACAGCACTACGTAAAGAACACCTGAAGAATAAGAATATTAAAAAAGCAAAATTAAAGATACATGCAGTGGTTACATCCCCACTACCCTCTATCTTAGCAATTAAGTGCTCAAGTACATTGCATGGAATATATAATATATAGTAAGATATATATCTAATATATATAATATATATAAGATAGTAAGATTAAAACAAATATTGAAATGAAAAATAATTATTACCAACAAGAATTTTTTTCCAACTCCTTATACTTAGGGAAAGCATTAGAATCTGTGACTAATGTTGCATTGCTTAGGTATTCCCATTTGAGGACAATTTTTTAAAGTTTAAACTGAGTACATATTCTAGTCAAACTGGATAGATTTGGAAAATAAAGCCAGCCTGTAAAAATGTCCATTTCTCTTGAGCTTCCTTCAAGAAAGAAGGATATGCCTCTTATTGGTAATCTGTGTACTGCATATCATCTAAGCAATGAGAAAAAGAAGTCTAAGGCTGGGCCTGCAAAAAGTGTTGAACACTTGCTGAAGTGCTTTAGAATAGATAGTGTTGTAGAAAATTTTATATGCATTTACAAAGTTTATATGTATTTACCAAGTCACTTATGTGATAGAGACAGCTTCATGTTGGGGTAGAAAATACACAAAGAATCACTTTCTAGGAATCAACTGCCCTCTGATAGTTTACGTCCAGAGAAAAGTTGCCAACAGATTTATATCAGCAGTCCATATTATTTTCTCATACCTGAATACTATCATAGAGTTGATTTTAATAGGTGTTGGCTACTCAAGTAATAAGACAAGATAGATTTCATAAAAATTGGTTTTTTTTTCATCTCAGAACATGAGCACTGGAAAAAATGGACAAGAAGAATTTACACAAATTTATTTTTAGAAGTGCCCACTGTTCCCTAATTACATTATTCAAGTGGATAAATATGCTAAGAATTAGGATAAAATTGGCCCTAATTTTATATGAAGACAAATAGGGACAAGAAAAAGTGAATGCAAACTTATTTTATTTCACCTTCGGACACCAGGTAGGGATTCTAGCAAAACAGTTTATCTAGTAACTGTGATTAACAATACACTTCCCTGTTATGGCTTTTTGATGACTCTATTTTTTGTCTATGTCTCTAGTATTCTTTTTAAAATTTTATTGTCAAGGTGATGTACAAAGGGGTTACAGTTACATAAGTAAGACAGTGATTACATTTTTTGTCTAATTTGTTACCCCTTCCCTCAATTTTCTCCCTCTTTCTCTCCCCCCAATTTGTACAGATCATTTTCAGCATATTGTCTTGTGAATATTGCTATTGCATAGGTTCCCCCTTGATGACTAAGTTTTAAGACTTACTATTACACTGTGACTATAGACCTGTTTTTTAGCACTGCTGTATTCCAAATGCTCTTGGAGCTATTTTGAGCAATTTGTGAATCATTTAAGGAGAATCATTTCCTTTTGCCAGCATATCCAAATATTTTAGTGGATCATAACCTTACCATCTTCTGAGTTTAAAGTTACAGGTTATAGCTACTCAGGAGGCTGAGATCTGAGGATCGCGGTTCAAAGCCAGCCCAGGCAGGAAAGTCCATGAGACTCTTATATCCAATTAACCACCAGAAAACCAGAAGTGGTACTGTGGCTCAAGTGGTAGATTGCTTACCTTGAGCTTGAAGAGCTCACAGACAGCACCCAGGCCCAAAGTTCAAGCCCCACAACCAACAAAAAAATTATTTTTAATTAAAAAAATAGTTACAGGTTAGTTAGTTGAATAAAACTGTCACTCTTTGAAAAATGGATTTTTTTCCTTATAAAAATAAATGTTTCATAAATACAAAGGAAAGCTTTCCCATAGGTAAAAAAAAAATACCTTCCTCTGTGGAAGAAGATACTGAAAAGACACTGGCAATTTAACACTTGGCAAATCCAGGTTGGTGCCTCTACAGTGTGAAAATACTTATTTCACCTTAGTCTGACTGTCTTATGGTGCAGAATGAATGAATTTTTAAGAATATCAGTAATAATTTTATTTATTTTTTTCCTAGCATTAACAAAAAAAAATCTACCTCTGAAGGCACAGTTAGAAGTAATAAATGCTGCTCTCACTGTACAAGGAAGACACACCAGTATAGATACCCGAACCCTTAAGCAAAATGCTTGCCTGGGGCCATTACAGCCAAATAAGAAATGATGCCTAGGAAAGATTTTAGTCACTTTAACAAAATCCAGGGGAAAAGCTGTCATCTCATATTCTGCAGAGTTCTAGATTATACCTTTCCTGCATAAACTGCCCTGCAGAGTGGCTGTCGGACACTAGGAGCCATTGGCGTGCATGGAGCAGTCTCCTAATCCTGACCCCATCCCTACTTATTGCTAACGTGTTCTTGGACCAATGTCTGGAAACATATGAGTCAGTGGAAAAGAATCATTTCCTGTTGCCAGCATATTCACATTTTTTGTGGGTCCTGTTATAATAATGCTCTGTGTGTACAGTTAGATAGACACTTAAGATAACTACCTCTGTTTATAAACAATTTTTTCTTCATGGCAAATAATCTGAAAAAGTCCTATTTATATATGGCATTTTTCTGTCTGCTTGCTACTTAAACTTGTGTTTAGGGTATAACATAATCAAAACCCAAGAAAAGCGATTAATTTGATAAAAATCTGGTATGTAAGTTCTTCTGATACCCTCTCCTTGGCTTTTAGCCTAATATTCTAATGAAAATATTTTTTTTGTTAACTTGCACATGATGTTGTCCTTAGTATCTTACTAGATCTAGGCTTTCTGGGAACTCATAAAAGCTTGGAATGGGGAAAGGTGCTGGTGGCTCATACCTGTGATCTTAGCTACTCAGAAGAGATCTGAGGATCTTGGTTCAAAGCCAGGAGTGGAACTCTGGCTCAAGTGGAAGAATACCAGCCTTGAGTGAAAAGCCAAAGGGACAGGCTTTGCCCTGAGTTCCATTAGAAGTAATATAATACACACCCTTCAGTATACAGTACTGTCCTACACACAAACACACAAATAAATGACGTAGAATGAAATATTCTGTTTCAGTGAGTGTGAAAGGGTCACCTAGATGAAAAATTAATAGAAGTTTATATGAAACAATGAAGTATTTCCTGTTGGTAAAAACATATAAGTAGTGATGGGCTAAATAAGGCTTTGCTTTTCAGAGTTAAGTGAATTGGTAAAAGTTAATTTTTGGTGAGTTGAGAAGTCTGTATAATGGGAGTGAATAAACTGGATAAAGCCAATTTATACCATGTTGTTTATTGAGATCTAAAAAGAAAGTGCTTACTAAGTAAATGGTTATGATAGAGACAGGAAAGGAGAAGGAAGGAGATTATAAACTGAATATATAAGGTAAAGTATGTGTATCATTACTGTGACCAAGACCCTGACAGCAACAAGGGAAGAAAGCTTTATTTTGCTCATGATTTCTGAGTGTTAACTCAGCATGGCCCCATCCACGTGGGCAGAGGAGTATTGTGGTGGTGGAAAGATTTAGAGGAAGAGGAGATGATCACATCCTCACTATTTAAGAAGCTGAAAAAGATTGGGATCTGGGGCAAGATGAAGCTCCCAAGGACGTATCCCTGGTGATCTCTGTCCTCCAGCTTTACTATATCTACTGTATCTCCTACATACTGGAACCTCTCAAAATATACCAACCGGGACCAATACTCAACACGTGAACTTAGAGAGGGATATTTTATATTCAATATAATAATATGTTGATTAACAGAATATGCTGGAATGAATAAAATGATAGCATAAGTTATTAGAATGATAATGAGAATTACACTGGAGACTTGTAGAGGAGCTCCAAGTTTATTAAAGATCATATATATGCAGAGATAGACTTTATAGTCCTGATGTAAACAAAAGACAATTGAAAACATGCACAGTAAAATAAGATTTGATGCTAAATGCTCAAAGTAGAGCATATTTAAACTGGGAGCCCAGTGATAGTGACTTAATTCCCTCCTCATTCCCATTTTTCACTAGGTCTAGAATGGCTCTTAGAGGTTTCTTTATGTAATGAATTGAGCAAATTGTTCAAGCTCCTACAATTACCAACAAAGTCGGAATAAGAAAAATTTATGGTCTCCAAGTTTATATAGTAAAATTCTGTTAAAATTAATCTTAAGTAATACAGGAACATTAGGGGTTTTTTAAATAAAACTTGATGATATGAGTGAAAGTACTTGTGCCAAGACTATTTGGAGACATCCAGTTTTAAAACTGGGCAAAAGGCTAGACTAATCATTTTTTAAAGACAATATATAACAAATGAGTATTATGCTCACCTAAACAGAGAAATTCAAATAAAATGATAATGATATATTCATACTTGTTAGGATGACTTCTACAAAAAAGAAGCATTGGTGAGAATGTGGAGAAGTGAATCTCTTTTGCACTGTTGGGGGGATTGTAAAAACAAAGTTACTGTGGAACGTTCTCATAACTTAAAAGCCAAACTATCTGTGATCCAGCCATCCCACGTCTAGTTATAAAATGAAAAGAATTTAAAATAGGATTTGAGTTATATTTTCAAATAAATCCATAAATTAAGTATATTTAATATTTATAATATATATGAATTTGAAAACAAGCAAAATGACTAAATGGATAAAGGAAATATATTCTATATGTACAGGGGAATATTATTCATCCTTATAAAAGAAGAAAATAATGTCCTATACCATAACACATCTAAGCCTGAAGACATTATGCGAAATGAAATAAACCAGTCACATGAAGACAGTGCATGCTCTGCTTCTAAGATATATCTGAAGCAGTCAGACTCACAATAACATACAGTGGGAGTTACCAGTTAGGAAGGGGGACACTATTTTAATGAGCAAAGAATTTCCGGCATGAAAGAAATATCAAAGATATGGGAATTTGTATACAATGATTAGTATTGAACTGTGCACTTAAAAGAATAAATTTGCTTCTTGTTTTTTTTTTTTTTTTTTTTTTAACCACAAATTAAAAGGAGAAATGGAGACTTGGTGTTCATTCAGACTTTGCTGTAATATGTCCATTTCAAGTATGTTTTAATGTAATATACTTGCAAACTTTGCAGTATGTGAATGTATTTTGCAGTATGGTTGAATGTATTTCAGTCATGTAAAATCTGGCTATGAACAAAAATTTGCATAAATGTGAATATATACCTATGTGTTTCTAATTATTTAAATATTAATATCTGACAATCCTTATAAAATGGCCATTAATGTTGTCTATTATGGATCTTAATATCTGTAAACATTTAACTTAAAATTTTTGAAAATATTATTTGCATTTATAATAGTTTTGGCCTTATTAATTTTAAATACATTTTTGTGTGCTTTTTCATTCTGTATCTTTTGAACAATCTAAGGATGACTACAATAGATGCCTTCTTTTCTTTTCCTCAGGATTTCTATAGCTGCAGATACATATCAAGTGAATATTCCACTGATTATTTTTATTTCAAAAAAATGCTGTTGTAGCACCAAAATATTTGAAGGGTGTTCTGGAGAGTTGAAAGCCAATATCTTATTTACCTGATTTTCCTATTCTTTCCTGTATTTGTGCTTTTATGCCAAGGACATCCTTGAGGGAAAGAAGTCAGTTTTGCCATCAATTTACTACCTACTACCTCTGGTAGTAAACAGTGGTTTGTGGAGAGGGAAGTGCCAGGAGGCTTAGGCACTTACTTATGGTGGTTGTTATTTATAAATGTGTGAATTGATTGCTCAATCAGCGTTTCTGAGTTTCAAGGTCTCTTTTGTAGCCAGCTCTGCAACAAAATGAAAGCAACAATATATTAATATTGGCTTTGAATACTAGTTTATTTTTAAATGTATAATTGAACACAACTAAATTTAACATACTTCTTAGGGAACAGATTAATATCTTGAAAACATGAATGATGAATTATACATTTACATAACATTGAGGGGGTAGTATCTGTCCCTTAATTTAATAAACTTTGAAGTTGTTTGAAGATAAATTAAGGTCTCTATGATTCATTGACAATAATTCATGAATAATATGGTGGTAACCACTCCTTTTCTCCAATTAAAAATTGTCAGATTAATATTCTTGTTTACATAATAAACTGTCCAAATTTAAATATTATCAATTCCTCAAAGACCCATTAATATGAAAGAACACGTGAGATCACATTTTCCTAGCATGACTGGAAGTATTTGGGAAAGAGCTGTTGAAAGACGCAGCCTTTTCTCTCTTGAAGTTGGTACAAACTCTTTGTTGAGGACTATTCAATAATATCAAACATTTAATGTAATATTTTAATACTCAAAATAACTTCTAATATAGGTAGTAGTGTACCTATTAGATATCATTCAGTTACTAGAAAAGAAGATACATAAAAAATTCTGGAGATTTTCTTAGTTCGCTTAATTTAAAAATCTAGAAGGAAGTAGTCATGTTTCAATTAATATGTGATTCAGTGGCTCCAACATGTCATCAATGTAGCTAATGTACGTAGTTCAGGCTGGCCTTGAACTCTCGATCCTCCTACTTCAGCTTCCCTAATTCTGGGATTACAGCTGTGCACCACCAATCTCAGCTCTTAGGATACTTTTCAGATACTTTCATCGTAAGACTACCAGGCATTTTAGTATCGTGTGCTGCCTTGAGATTTCTGGTTGCACTTCTTACCTGTTCTCCCAACAGAGTTTCTTCCTCTCTTTAAGCACCTTATCTCATCATGTAAACTAAGCTTTGTACCTATCCCTGAACCAGTTGCCTCGATAGGGAATGGAATTCATTTATTGGGTTAATACAATGGAGGACCATTCTTACTCTTGAGAAGCCATGCTCTAATGAAACTGTGCTGAGGGGAAGGCAGTGATAGACAGCGAACAACCAGCACCTGTCACAGCTCTTCATTTTTGGACAAAAAAACACAACAAGACAGCAGTCTTGAACAGTAAATAGTAGTATATGCTACATGGTAGGCACTTAGTGCTGTGGATACAATTTTAATTTAAAAACCATCTTGATGCATAAATGGTATTAAGCCTCTGCTTTGCAAAGGTTAGAGACTAAAGAAATTAACGAAGGTCACATTGATTATTCTGACTTCACTATTCATGTTCTTTTCACCATGACAATCTCAGTAGTATTCCAAAAGTTGACTACTAAATCAAAGTTGATTACTAAGACAATTGAATATTGTCTTTGTAATTCATCATTGCTATAGAATTCTAGGAAATCCTCATCCTATTTGGTTTCATGGGTAATACCCATACAGAAACAATGCTTGTACAGAAAAGATGATAAAAAAGTTATGTTTTCATTTTTCACCAATATTGAGCTCAAAATTGTTGTATTGTGCTCAAGTAATCTATGCTACATGTGTGCACACATTTATACAGATGGAATGCAGTGCATGTATGAGTACTGTATACAGTACTAGGGGGTTTAACTTGGCACTTCATCAAAATTACCAAAAAAAAAGTTGAAAGCACAACTCTACCCTCTCCAGGTATAGGGAACCTTTTCTCTGCAAAGAATACTTGAATATTCATAACATCATTCACTGGGCATCTAAGATTATACAGATAGACCGCTAACTAGTAGCTGTCTGCCCCATAATCTACCAAGTGCTTTTGTAGGTCTTGTGAATTCATACTAACCTTGCATTGAATGGTGAAAACTATCAGCCTTTACCTTTATTTAATGGTAATGATTCAGTAGTAGACCTAAAAGATTATTTCTGGATCAATAGCTAACCACACTTCTGTCACTTGGAGAGTTTTACTTGCTTTGAGGTTCCACATGTTTGTACTTGCATGAGACACAGGCTTTCCTAACTGAATCATAATTATGAAATTTTTACTGAAGGCCTGCCTTCTGTCTAGTCTTTTGTAAGCTGGCCAGTTACAGGGATTTGTTGGCTCTGCTTCTTCAGACTACTTTGTCTGAAGGTGGAGTAGCTATACATTGGAAACAAAGGTTTTTTTCTTTTACTAGGGCAGAAATATTGTTGATTTAACTATAAGACAATAATACATCCTTTTTGAAGCTTGGTATGGTGACTCATGCCTATAGTACCAGCTACTCTGGAGACTGATATTGGGAGGATTTATAGGCCAGGCCAGGGGGTAAATACCTGGAGGGATCAGATGTTATTTGAAAAATGAGAAGAGGAAAAAGGGCTGGGTATTCACTCAAGTTATAGAGTACCTGCTTAACTAGTGCAAGAGCCAGAGTTCAAGGAATACTGCTAAAACAAAAGAATAAGGGAAATTCCTCTGTGAATCTTTGGAAGTTGCTACTTAAAGCTCTAACTTTTTAGTATTACTGAATTAATATCATTTTTGTCTGATTTTTAGTACTGTGTATTATCTTTGTTAAGGTTATGAACTAGCACTAAGCTGATTTTGAATAATTGTTGAACAATGTGTGTAATTTATTAGCTTAGTCCATATTGGATGAAGATATACTTCACTCACTAGGGTTTATATTCTGCAGTAGCAGGTGGGGCAGGCAAAAAGGATTATATAAAGAAGCAACGTTTAAAAGGATGAGAAGAAGAAAAATGCAGAATATGAAGTACCTTGGTGAAGGGATGATAACAGGATCCCACCGAGCATGAGATTGTACCCTAGGCTCCTTTTAAACTAAACAGCACAAAAGAGCTTTTCATTTGAACTTCATAAACTGAACAGTGTTGTATGATTTCAAAACTAGAAGGGTATATTTTTCTAAAGCAGGCCAAACATATATCTAGATTTTTAAAAATGTGTGAATACTGGTTCAGATAATAACTAATGATTTCAAGTTCATTTTAACAGATTTGTGTAGTGAGGAGAACTGAGGTTTGAATTCAGAGTTTCATACAAAAAGACACTAGCACTTGAATCATGCCTCAAGCCTATTTTTTGTTGTTTACATTTTAGTCTGTTACTTTGCTCTAGTTATTTTTGAGATTAGGTCTTACCTGGGCCAGCATGGACCACAGTCCTTACATTTATGCTACCCATTGTTTCTGGAATGATGGGCATGAACCACCAAACCCTACATTTTTTATTAAGATGGGAATCTCAAACATTGTGGTAGCTGGGCTGGAACTGAGACCTTCCTGTTATTTTCCTCTCAAATACCTAAGTCATAGGTGGGAGCCACTGTAGTGTTCCTTTAACAGGAGATTTTGGTACCTCCTGGTAGGCTGAGTCATGTCTCTATCCTGTCATTCATTTTCTGCAGAAGGATATTTCATTCTTTTTTGTGGTTGAATAGCACATCATTGTGTACATATGCACATCACATTTTCTTTATTCTTCAAGTTGATCAACAGCTTGACTAATTTTATAGTTGAGCTGTCACATATAAACATGGCGTGGAGGTTTCTCAACTATATGTTGACAGGTTATTTTGGATATGAACTAGGAGTTCAATAGTAGAATTGTGTGGTAGCTAGCTTTATTTTGTATATCATGTTTTATTTTTCTATTTTTTTTGTGCCAGCACCAGGGCCTGAGCTCAGGGCATTGGTCTTCACTTGGTTTGCTTGTTCATGGCTAGTGCTCTGCCACTGGAGCCATGTGTTCAGTCCCTATCTTCAGTTTATAAATTAACCTACATAAGCATTAAATATATTTTGGAGACTTAGTATTAAATGTAAACTATATAAACTATTATATTGGTAAATGTTGACGTATTTGTGATATGTTAGGTTAAGAAAATATGGTATTAAAACTTCCCTTCCTTCAACTTTTTTTTCTTTTAAAAATTGAAACGTGAAGCTAAAGGCTTTATTTTCCATTGTGGCTAAAAGATGAATGTAAGAATGTGTAAACTATTCATCCAGATTTTTCCCACTTATATTGGTTCCCTTTTTTTCCATTTTGATTTGCTGTGGCTTATATTTTCCATAGTCTGGTAAAATAAAACACACCGTAATATGTTGCATTGGGCTGGACGCTGGGTTATGGATAAAGGTTAAGGAACAAGGTTAAGGTCTAACTAGAATTTAAGTTATTGACTCAAAGATCTTTAAATTATTGAGTCAATCCTTTTAACACTAGTACTTCAAGATTGTTAAGCAATGGGGCAGTAGTTCTTCTGTGTCTCCTGATTTTCATGGATAGCTTGTTAATCTTTTTTGTTTTTAATGTTCATTCCTCTTTTATCACCAAAGTTAAACAAGCTGGTATAGAATTCAGCAGAAGCCTCCATTCTCATTTGCTTAGAGAACCCATTTCCTCCCTTTGGGAACCTGTTCGAGTTTTATTGTGGAGTTCTAGGATGATGAATGGAAATGCAGGTTGCACAGTTGTGCGATTTGCTCCTGAGGCACCTCTGCCTGCTGGCCCTCAGGCAACAGTAGTATGGGCACTTCCTCAGAAAGACGATAACTGTCTTTACAGTGGAGGTGTGTGGCTTTCCTCTTTGCAGCCAACTGGCAGACCACGGTGCAGGGGAGGAGGGTGCGAGCTCAAAAAAAGCTCAGATAATCGACTTTGTTCAGGGAAAGATGGAGTTCTGAGCCCCATTTGTGCCGTCTTCGTTTAACTTTATACAATGTGGCTAACAGTAAATTTCGAATAACTATTTGGATACTCTTATAGATGTCTTGGCCCATAATATCTTGTTTATCCAAGCCACCACTGGAATCTTTTTTGTTTGTTTGTTTTATTTTATTTTATTTGAAAACATACTGTACAGAGGGGTTACAATTACATGGGCAGGAAAATGCATACATTTCTTACCAAGCATTGCAGCCTCCTCCTTTGTTTACCCTTCACCTCCCTTCCCAGCCTCCCCCCTCCCCCCCCACCCAATCATACCCCCCCTCCCTCCCCCCCACCGACATTGTAAAGCTGGTTTTGACATGACATTTTGTACTTCTCATTGTTGCAACAGGTCCACCTGAATCCTTAAACGACTTGTTTGTCCCCGTCTCCTCCACATGTTATACTGACATCAAATATAGTGAAAGCGGGGGGTTACACTGTGGGGGAGGGACATACAAAGCAACAAAGAAATAATATTATAAATGCGTTAGAAACACATGCATGAATGAAACAAAAACATTAAAATACATATTTGAGGGTTCGTTTTCCTAACATCACATTATCTGACTTTTTCCGCTTGACTCATACCTATACTAGATATTGCAAATAAGGGAAACCATGGGACCTATGTTTCTTTGGGCCTGGCTTACTTCACTTAATATAATTTTTTCCAAGCCTTTCCATTTCCTAACAAATGGGGCAATGTCATTCTTTCTGATGGAGGCATAGAATTCCATTGTGTATATATACCACATCTTCTTGATCCATTCATCTACTGAGGGGCATCTGGGTTGGTTCCATATCTAAGCTATGGTAAATAATGCTGCAATAAACATAGTTGTGCTGGTAGCTTTAGTGTGGCCTTGTTTGTGGTCATTTGGGTAAATGCCCAAAAGTGGGATTGCTGGGTCATTGGGGAGCTCTATATGGAGTCTTTTGAGGAACCTCCATACTGCTTTCCAAAGTGGTTGAACAAGTTTACATTCCCACCAACAATGAAGTAAGGTTCCTTTCTGTCCACATCCCCTCCAGCATCTGTTGTTGTTAGAGTTCTTGATTTTTGCTGTTCTAACTGGAGTGAGGTGATATCTCAATGTTGTTTTGATTTGCATTTCTTTTATGGCTAGGGATGTTGAACATTTCTTCATGTGTCTATTGGCCATCCTTCTTTCTTCTTCAGAGAAGCTTCTCTTTAGGTCTTTCGCCCACTTACTTATTGGGCAGTTGTTTCTTTGAGGATTTGTTGTTGGGTGGTTTAATTTTTTGAGTTCCAAGTATATTTTAGATATGAGACCCTTGTCCGTTGTATGGCTAGTAAAGATCTTCTCCCAATCCGCACCACTGGAATCTTATTTGGCACACAAAAATTCAGTCTGGGCAGTGTCTACATTGTATGCAAATTGGGACTATCTTTGTCTGCAGGTGATAACACAGAGGTAGAGAGTGGTGTGAATAGCTTTCATTTTTAATCAGTCATTGAAACTAGTAGTGATTACAGTCATTTGTTTGGTATTAGAAACTAAAATAGAATTTTAATAAAGCACACCTTAGCCACAGTGTGGCTTTGGAGAATTATGATGTCTGGATAACATACAGTGTGAAGCACTTACAGAACTTAACCTGTATCTAGAAAACAGTATGGTGTTAGCCTGCTGACAAGAACAGTGTGTTCTTTTCAGGTTTTCTCTCCTTCCTCACCTTTAAACAAAAGGGTCAAAAACATGGCCACACATGTGGTTTTTGTTCTGTCAGACAGCCTTAGGAGGCTATGAATGTGACTTCTATCATGGTGTTCTCTTATTGTTCATTATTCAATTCCTTTAGGAGGTGATTTTCTCTCCTTTCTGAGAAAGAAGAAGGAAGAAATAAAAGTCAAACAGTTAGTGAAGTTTTCCTTAGATGCTGCTGCTGGAATGTTGTATCTCGAGAGTAAAAACTGTATACACAGGTAAGGAGAACATTTTCTCATATATTTTTCATGTTTATTAATAAGGTGCTAGGAAATGATGCATTTGCTCCCATACTACAGTAAATTTCTTCCATAACATGTATATTTTCTTTTTATATTCGGCTGGTTGATTTTACAGTTCACAGAAACACTTATTATAAGAAAACATGGAGTTAGACAATAGTTTCAAAGTTTCACATGCTGATTCTAAGTGTAAATTGTGGTTTTTGTTGCTTACAGCTGAAGGAGTTTTTTGGTGCTTTTTTTAACTAATTTAAATCATGTTAAGATCTGTTGCAGAATTTATGTCACACCTAGATATGGCTAGGTGTGTCTAAGAAAATGAAGCAGAGAATGGGCACATTGTGTTCTGCTTCATAATACTGAGGAAGCTTCACTACCAGATTGTTGTAGATTTTATCCAAACTAGTTTCATTATTAAGTATGTTTTTTTCCCCTGATGTGTCTTATTTTGTGATCTGGTTGTGCTGAGGTTGTTGACTTGATATGGTAAGGTTGTCTAATGTGCAATTATAGCAAAACATACTCACCATAGTTACCTTCATCTTTATTGTACATTTATTTGACCCAGTGGACACTTTTGACCTGATTTCTTCAAAACATTTGCATGTCATTCAGTCTTACTCTGGTAGATCAAGATTATGATCTATTTTTCTAGTGTGGTTCATAGTGTACACACTTTAAAAATATATTTCAGTGGCAATGCTATTTTTCTGGATATTAAAATAAAACTAAGTCAGGCCATTGTATGTCCATTTTACTTCTAATGAATATACATTCAATCTCATTACAAGAGTTTTTCTTGAACACCTATGGAATATTTGAGTTTGGACAAGAATTATGTTATCATTAATTTCATTGGTAGGGAACAAGTGTTGCTAAAAGTATGTTAACATAAAGGGTTTTGCTTTTCATTAGGAATGTTTTTTGTTTGCTGAGATGCCAAATATATTATGTATCACACACTCCACTCAATTCTCTACTGTACTTAATCATTTTGTCTCTTTTTTTTTTTTTGAATGATTAGGCCAACTACGGCTTTAGATAATAAATACATATTATTAACCTTATTTTATTAATTGAAGTTTCTGGTGCACTTCATTAAAGGGACCATTGTCTCAGTTTCCTGTTGTATAGGGTGATTATCTTCCCCACAGGGGATTTTTCTTTTTAATTAGAATTTAAAAAAATCTAGATTGCTGATGACAGCAATTTATTAAATTTACTAAATTTATCTATGTCCATCACAGTATCTGCTGTAATGTGTCCCAACTTTACCTTCTATGACTTTTCATGCATTCACAAGTGTTTCAAAGTCAGCCTTTGTTGGACTACAATTCTGGCAGGTTATACATAGTACTGTAACATTTGTTGCTGGAGAGGTTTCCCATTGAACATCTTGGACTGTGTCACTGAGAGCATGTTTGATGAATAAGTTTCAGCATCAGTGCCAACATTCAGTGATTGCTTGTGGCTCCCTGTGGTATATGTTGGGAAGAATTCAGATCAGCTACAGAGTTAGTAATTGATTAGTCATGTCTCACAAACCCTTCTGTACAGGTCCCAAATTTATCATGTTTTTCTTTTGTCATTAATCTTAAATACACATCTAAGGTTTAAATGTTTGATGTGATTTTTTTTCTTAGTGGCCACAGTATAGTAATAATAGTAATGATAGATTTTTCTATTAGTTCCATTGAATTCTATCTTCTTTCCCTTGTTAGTCATGAAAACTAGATACTTCTTATGATATCTCTAGGCAATGATCTTTTGTTCTTCGGTAAACTTACATAAATGCTCGTTTGGATAAATTCATTTCTGTCTTGTCATTTTAGTGCATGATTGATACATGACATTGTATTGAGAAAAATTATTCTTGTGTTAATTTTTTTTTTTTTTTTTTGTCCATCGTTGGACTTGAACTCTGAGCTTGGGCGCTGAACTCTGCACTCTCAGCTCAAGGCGAGCGCTCTACCGCTTGAGCCACAGCGCCACTTCCAGTTTTCTAGTGGTTTATTGGAGATGAGTCTTACAGACTTTCCAGCCTGGGCTGGCTTTGGACCATGATCCTCAGATCTCAGCCTCCTGAGTAGCTAGGATTACAGGCGTGAGCCACTGAAACCCAGCTTGTGTTAAATTTTTTATAGCAGCAAATTTTGTGCATATCTCTGAAAACAGTAGTCCCTACAATGGGATTTAACTTATAGTTAAAAAAAAACATTTAAGACACATTGTCAAAAATATAAAAGTAAAAACACGTAGTATTTACTATAGTGAAAAAGGGTTTTTTTTTTTCCTCTTTGGAAAAGTGTGAGATATTTAAAAATTGATTAAAAAAATTGATTTAAATAATGAGAACACCAAGATAACCTTTTAGTTTTTCTTGTAAAGGAGTAGTCAACATACCCTATTACTAACATTCCAAATATTACTTATTAAAATAATTGCATGTGTGTGCTTTATGTCCAACAAATCTGAAGGAAAATTCATAACATGCTTTAAATTTTATATTAACTTTTAAATTTTATCCTGCTCACTGAGTAGAGGTCACTGGAACTTAATGCATTAAGGTATTCCTGATTGTCTCTCCCTAGACATAGCCTTTGAACTTTTGATGGATACATTTTCTTTATTTTTTTATTACTGTGAGAAATGCAGAGCAATGTTTCATTAAGTAAAAAAAAAGTATGACAACTATAAAGTAGAAAGAAATAATTACATTGAGATGACATGCTTTTAGAAAATGTTCTTATAATTTCCATTTAACTTCCAGAAAAGTTGTGTTGATACTGTTTCTGATGGTAATAATTTCGGTTTCTAACTTGAGAATTTCTGACATCTTGCATTTGTGTTTAATTGTAATCAGCCGAATTTTCTTTACAATTATTCTATAGGCCAGTGTAATGTTTTCCCACCTGCTAGTATTTTATAAGACTACTGAATGTACACTGAGAAGCTGCAGCATGTGTGCATTCACTTACATTGCCTTCTTACTACATTGTTAGGTATCACTCCACAAAGAATACTAAATTTGATTATTTTGAGGTTAAATGGATTGAGGTTCACATTAAACTAGACTTAAATGATAAGCATTTAAGATTCTATTGGTGATGAGTCTTGTTGTAAGATTAAATTAATTTGCTTTTGTACTGCTGTCTTCATTTAATGTTTTGTTGGTGTTTTAAAGAGATAAACTGACTGGGGTAAAATGGCTTCCACCTATTATCTCAAATACTTGGGAGATGAAGATCAGGAAGATTGAAGTTCAAGGCTAGCCTCATTAAAAAGTTGGCAAATATCTCATAAATTAAGTTTTACATATTGTCACAAATGGAATCCCAACTTTATGGAAGATGTGGACAGTGGGAGGAAGCTACAAACAAAACTGAGACCCTATCTCAAAAAATAGCTAAAACAAAAGAGCTAGGGATCTGGCTGAAATGTAGAGCACCTGCCTAGTAAGCAACATAGTCCCAAGTTCAAACCTCAGTATCACCAGAACAAAAAACATAAGATAATAAAATTAAAGGAGTACCCACTTTCTGCCATAGTATAGGGAACATTTCTTAGTTTTATGCTGTTTCGTGTCATTGTTGATAGCCAAAAAAGTTTTGTCTTAAAGAAGTGCCATTTTTTTTATATTATTTTCACTTAATGTTTGATTGTTCTAACTCAGTGATGTTTTTCTTATAGAATAATATATATTTGTCCAATCACATTTTTCAGTGAGTTGTGCATAACCATTGAAAACAATGGTATTTCCAGTATAAGAAATTGAACTTTCCTAATCTGAAAATCTGAAATCCCAAATACTCCCAAGTCTGAAATTTTTTGAGCAGCAATAAAATACCTCCTACACTACGAAACTGTTTTATGTACAAAATTATTTTTTAAATGTATCTATTGTGTGAATGACTCATAAATGCATTGCACATGGTATCTCCTTGTGTATATGGAAAATTTCATAATCCCCCAAATTCGGAAATTCAAAAACACCTATAGTTCCAAACATTTCAGATAAGGGATACTCTCTATGTATTGGTCAAACTTGTTTGGGGATGTGGTTCCTCCTTGCAGGTGGCTATAACAAAATATTATTAACAATTAGATAAAGAGATAATGTTGTGATAATATGTACAAAATCTTAGGGAGTAGTATCAAAAATGTGATCTGAGCTCTGATGGCTCACACCTTAATCCTAATTATTCAGGAGGCTGAGATCTGAGAATCGAGGTTGGAAACCAATACAGGCAGGAAAGTCTTTGAAACAATTACCTACAATTACTCAGCAGAAACCAGTAACAAAGCTGAGGATCAAGTGGTAGAGCACCAGCTTTGAGCAAAAAGTGCGCACGCCCTTAGTTCAAGTCCCAGTACCAACACACACACACACGAAGTGTGCAGACCCTTAGTTCAAGTCCCAGTACCAACACACACACACACACACACACACACACACACACACACACACACACACACACACACACACACACACACACACACACACACACACACACACACACACGTGTCTCATGTTCGCATGGGGATTATGGTGGAACTAACCAAGAAAAGCTGTGCAGAGAACACTGCCCAGTTGACTGACTTGATTGATTGCTGTGTTGTTGAATGGAAGGAGCATAATCTAGCTGAAGAAAAGTTGAAAGCAAAAATAACAATGAAAACAAAGCTGGCAATGTTTCCTATGAGAAGTCATCTAATCAGGGAACTTCAGAGTTTGATATTACCAGGCTGAGAAATCTGAAGGGATATGATTTAAGGAAGTTTTTTCTACCAAAAGCCAGATATACCATGTAATTAAGTTAAGATGGGTAAGCATATTTTCATATTTTAAGAAAGTAGAAACATGGCTTTTAACTGGGTAAGTAGCTTGAACAAAGTTCATAAAACCCTTCAAAATATATGATCTCATGAAAATGTGTAGTAGGTTTAAAACTAACTTTTTCAATTTCATTGGAAAAACTAATTTAAGAAAGCTTAATCTTAGCCCAGAAAAGAACAATATTACATTTCACATAAGTGTTCTGGAAGGAAATTGCCTCACCCCGTGATTTCTGATCATGCTTATGCATGCACATTTTTAAGGTAAATGTCAAATGTAGTTTCCCTTTTATGTTTGTTTTCTTAAGACATTGTATTGTATGCTTTAAAAAATTGGGAGGCAGTGAGACCAGGAAAACACCTTTTTTTTGTCTTGCTCTAGTTGTAAACCCTGTGTTCTTGGCTCACACATGCTTTGACAGCAATTATCACACAAGATCAGGTTGAAATTTTAGCTTGTGACATCATGCTGCCATTCAGAAATTACAGCTTTTGAAGCATTTTGGAGTTAGGATTTGAGATTATGCCAGTTCAACTATAATCCTGATAGCTGACATTCATTGGGGTTTACTGAGCAGCAAACAGTGGAATCAATAGATGTAAAATCAAGAGAATGCAAGCTTTATGAGTACAGTTATTTTTACTTATATTATTCACTGCCAATTCCTTTTTGGTAGAGTGCCACTTCAAGGTGAATGAACAAATTTTCAAAACTAGAAGAGTGGATATCATAAGCTTATCTTACGCATTAGGGAATTTATTAGTTAGAATAGGAGAAACCCTGGGTCTCCTTGGCTCAGGCCGAAATTTTCTGAATAGAGACCCGGAAACACAACAAATCAAAGAAAGGCTGGACAAATGGGATTGTATAAGGTTGCAGAGCTTCTGCAGGGCAAATGACATAGCTAGCAAGATCAATAGAAAGCCCACGGACTGGGAGAAGATCTTTACTAGCCATACAACGGACAAGGGTCTCATATCTAAAATATACTTGGAACTCAAAAAATTAAACCACCCAACAACAAATCCTCAAAGAAACAACTGCCCAATAAGTAAGTGGGCGAAAGACTTAAAGAGAAGCTTCTCTGAAGAAGAAAGAAGGATGGCCAATAGACACATGAAGAAATGTTCAACATCCCTAGCCATAAAAGAAATGCAAATCAAAACAACATTGAGATATCACCTCACTCCAGTTAGAACAGCAAAAATCAAGAACTCTAACAACAACAGATGCTGGAGGGGATGTGGACAGAAAGGAACCTTACTTCATTGTTGGTGGGAATGTAAACTTGTTCAACCACTTTGGAAAGCAGTATGGAGGTTCCTCAAAAGACTCCACATAGAGCTCCCCAACGACCCAGCAATCCCACTTTTGGGCATTTACCCAAATGATCACAAACAAGGCCACACTAAACCTACCAGCACAACTATGTTTATTGCAGCATTATTTACCATAGCTAAGACATGGAACCAACCCAGATGCCCCTCAGTAGATGAATGGATCAAGAAGATGTGGTATATATACACAATGGAATTCTATGCCTCCATCAGAAAGAATGACATTGCCCCATTTGTTAGGAAATGGAAAGGCTTGGAAAAAATTATATTAAGTGAAGTAAGCCAGGCCCAAAGAAACATAGGTCCCATGGTTTCCCTTATTTGCAATATCTAGTATAGGTATGAGTCAAGCGGAAAAAGTCAGATAATGTGATGTTAGGAAAACAAAACCTCAAATATGTATTTTAATGTTTTTGTTTCTTTCATGCATGTGTTTCTAACGCATTTATAAGATTATTTCTTTGTTGCTTTGTATGTCCCTCCCACACAGTGTAACCCCCGCTTTCACTATATTTGATGTCACTATAACATGTGGAGGAGATGGGGACAAACAAGTCGTTTAAGGATTCAGGTGGACCTGTTGCAACAATGAGAAGTACAAAATGTCATGTCAAAACCAGCTTTACAATGTCGGTGGGGGGGGGGGGGAGGGGGGGTATGATTGGTTGGGAGGGAGGGGGGAGGCTGGGAAGGGAGGTGAAGGGTAAACAAAGGAGGAGGCTGCAATGCTTGGTAAGAAATGTATGCATTATCCTGCCCATGTAATTGTAACCCCTCTGTACAGTAGGTTCTCAAATAAAATAAAATAAAATTTAAAAAAAAAAAAAAAGAAGATAGTATCTTGCACAACCAACATTGTAGTCAAGGAAAACGAATTTGGGCACTCTGCGTCTGTCCTAGAGACACTGTGAAATGACTGTTAGAAGCAGTGCCTCCATTATGGAGGCAGTGTCTCATAATTAGGAGACTTGGGCAGAGGCTATCTGCCACTGGGTGAAATGACGTGTCTTACTGGACTTGTAAGGACAAACATGAACAGAAGAGAATGCTAAAGCCTGTCATATGTCATTTAAAGCAGCTGTACCAAGAAGGTGCTATTCTCAGTGAACAATTAATGCAATGTGCTTTGGAACTGCAGTTCTGTTTAACTAGAGCTTCAGTTTTTAAGTTTTTTTTATACACGATTGCTTAGATGCCTCCCTTCTGTTATCTGTTAATTAAAACAGAATCAGCATAGAGATGTGATCATTTCAGTAGATTGACTAAGCATTTGTGACTGACTTTCTCATTCTGATGTTCGGGTATAATTTTGAATAGATTAAGCTGTGTTTTTATTTTTAACTTCTAAACCAATTTTACTGCGATACAGAGAGAATTGCTGAATAATTTGAAATATACCAAAAATATATAGACTTCTCTAACTACTTTTGCTAGTACAAGAACGCTCTACAAATTATTTATCTTGCTACCTTATTCAGTGTGAAAACATCTCACTACTGATTTGACTCATTTTAATTAAAGAATTTCCCCTGGAGTTGTGTGTGTGTGTGTGTGTGTGTGTGTGTGTGTGTGTGTGTAAATAGAGTATATTTACATGAGTAAATACATATGTGTATAGGTATATATGAATGAAAGAGAAATCTTCATTTTTACTATAATGAGTTAACATGTTGGCTTGAGCTAATGTACCATGGTGTCTAGTTACTTCCTTGAAAAGCAAGAGATTTGCCAGGCACTGGTGGCTCACACCTGTAATCCTAGCTACTCAGAAGGCTGAGATCTGAGGATTGCATTTCAAAGTCAGCCCAGGCAGGAAAGTCCGTGAGACTCTCCAATTAGCCACCAGAAAACCAGATGTGACACTATGGCTCAAGTGATAGAGTTCTAGCCTTGAGCTGAAGAGCTCAAGCACACAGGCCCAGAGTTCAAGCCCCATGACCTACAGAAAAAGAAAGAAAGGAAGGAAGGAAGGAAAGAAATAAAAAGAAAAGAAAGAGGTTTTTGGTAAAGGGGCAGAAGACAAGTAAACTTTGACTTATAGTTATTGGTAGAAAAGTTGCAGCATAGCATACATACAACATTATTTAGAACTCAGGAATACCTAGTGAGCCAACTGAAAGTCCTCTAACATTAGCAAAAAGGAAGAGAAGGCAACAAGAGGGCTTTTAAAAAGGATATGAAAGCAAAACTAAGGAAGTAGAAAAACCTCCTGTGCTCCTGGATTGGGAGGATTAACATTGTGAAAACAGTAATACTGCCAAAGGCTATCTACAAATTCAGTGCAATACCTATCAGTAGTCCAACCTCATTCTTCAATGAAATAGAAGAACCAACCCAAAAATTCATATGGAACAATAAAAGACCCAAATGGCAAAAATGATTCTTAACAGAAAGAACAATGCTGGAGGAATATCAATACCAAATTTCAAACTCTACTACAAAGCCATAGTAATCAAAACAGTAATCAAAAATAGACCCAAGGACCAATGGAATAGAATTGAAAATGCAGAAATGAACCCACAGACCTGTAGCCATCTAATCTTCAATAAGGGAGCTAAAAAAATAGAAGGGGGGGGGGCGCTGGGAAGGTGGCTCAGTGGTAGAGTGCTTGCCTTGCATGCCTGAGGCCCTGAGTTCGATTCCTCAGCACCACATAAGCAAAAAGAAAAAAAGCCGGAAGTGGCGCTGTGGGTCAAGTGGTAGAGTGCTAGCCTAGAGCTGAAGAGCTGAGGGACAGTGCCCAGGCCCAGAGTTCAGGCCCCACAACCGGACCCCCCAGCAAAAAAAAATAGAATGGAAGTCAGATAACCTCTTCAGGAAATGGTGCTGGCAAAATTGGTTAAACACCTGTAGAAAACTAAAGCTAGATCTGTATATATCACTCTGCACCAGAATCAACTCCAAATGGATCAAAGACCTTGAAGTCAAAGCAGGCACCCTGATAACATTACAGGAAGGAATAGGAGAAGCTCTAGAGTTCCTTGGCACAGGCTGAACCTTTCTTATTAGAGGCCCAGAAACACAACAAATCAAAGAAAGGTTGGACAAATGGGATTCTATGAAACTGCAGAGCTTCAGCATGGCAAAGGACATAGCTAGCAAGATCAATAGAAAGCCCATGGATTGGGAAAAGATCTTTACTAGCCATAGAATGAACAAGGATCTCATATCTAAAATATACTTAGAACTCACAAAATTAAATTTCCCAACAACAAATCCTCAAAGAAACAACTGCCTGATTAAATAGGGGGCTAAAGACTTAGAGATATTTTTCTGAAGAGGAAATAAGAATGGTCAATAGACACATAAAGAAACGCTTAACTTCTCTAGCCATAAAAGAAATGCAAATCAAAACAACATTGAGATACCACCTCACGCCAGTTAGAATGGCTATAATCAAGAACTCTAACAGATGCTGGAGGGAATGTGGCCAGAAGAGAACCATACTGCATTGTGGTGGGAGTGTAAACTTATTCAGCCACTCTGGAAAGCAGTATGGAAGTTCCTCCAAAGACTCCACATAGAGCTCCCCTATGACCCAGCAATCCCACTTTGGGGCATTTACCCAGATGATTACAAACAAGGCCACACTAAAGCTAACAGCACAACTATGTTTATCGCAGCATTATTTACCATAACTAAAATATGGAACCAACCCAGATGCCCCTCAGTAGATGAATGGATCAAGAACATGTGATCAAGAATATGGAATTCTATGCCTCCATCAGAAAGAATGACATTGCCCCATTTGTTAGGAAATGGAAAGACTTAGAAAAAATTGTATTAAGTGAAGTAAGCCAGGCCCAAAGAAACATAGGTCCCATGGTTTCCCTTATTTGCAATAATTACTATATGTCTAGGACAAGCAGAAAAGGTCAAAAGCTATGTACATATGACCATATAAGATGATGTTAAGCGAAATGAACCCCGAGATAGGGATGCAAGAGGTTTTGTCTTTGTTGTTGTTGTTTTTTGATGTACTTACAGTATGCTATGTGATTTTTTTTGTTTCTCTTGTATGTTCTTCCCCTGTGGTATAATCCCTGTTTTTACTATATTTGATCTGGTGCCCTGCATCTAATTTAGGGAGGGGAAGCGATATAAGAAAAAGCTGAAATAAAGATACAGGTTGACCCATTGTAACAATGAGTTGTACAAAACACTATGTTGAAAACAAACTTTTCAACTTTGGAGGGGGAGGGAGGAGTTGGGAAGGTGGGAAGGGAAGGGATGGTAGGGGAAAAACAAAGGAAGGGGTAACAATGCTCAATAGGAAATATACTCATTACCTTACCCATGTAACTGTAACCCCTCTCTACAGTATATTTACAATGAAAATATTTACTAAAAAAGAAGGCTTTTTATACTTTGGTCAAGACTACCCTTATGTCATGTTAACAGAATGATAGGAGAGAAACTGCCTGTTACTTCGCCCTGTTCATTATTTTTTACTTTTGCTCCATCATTTACAGTAAGTACATTTTTTATTTGTAGTGTCGAGTCCTATTCAATTTCAAATAGCTAGAATTCTTTTTTTCTCTAGAGGTCTTTTCTGCTTATAGAAGACAGAAACTCCTTAAGCAGAAGGGATTTATCTTAAGAAAACAGGGTTATTTTACAAAAGTATATGACAGGACATTCAGCAAGCTTAGGCAGTTCTTGAAACCAGGACTGGGAACAGTGAAGGTTCAAGGCAGCATCCTACATTCTTTTTGCAGCCTCTACTCAGACTTCTTTTCATTACCATCTTTTGACTGTCTTAATGCTTCATTTGTGCTTTCTTAGAAGACTGTATTCCTGTATCTATTTCTAAAGGGATTCCGGTGGCATTTGAGTCAATGTAACCTTATAGGCAGAGCATCTAAAGCTAATTGTTTTTGAGTTCAAATTTTAAGTTCTTCTCCAAACTGATTAGTCTATCTTAGGTTGAATACCCTTGTTGTAATTACAGAGGTAGCCAGGGAAGATTATGAAGGAGCTTAAGGAACCCCACTCTGTATGTGAGGGGTGCTCTTGGGAGATGAGACATGTTAAGTTCTCTAAAAGAAGGCTGTCACACACTGAGTACCCCCATTGCCAAACATATTCATTATTTCATTTAATTTTTACATTTTATCTCCACTTTAAATTTATCCCATTTTACAATAGGACAGTTATATCCTAAAAGAATAATTTGTCCATTGGCACAGAGTAAGAGAAAGTCTATACAGAATGTTTTTCCTTCAACTCATATGCCATGTACTACTCTCTTGAGCCACAGTTCCTGATCATACATTCAACCATGAAACTAAACAATCTATAGTTTAGAAGTAGTGTACTGTGTCTTAAGCTATGACATGCGGCATTTTAGAATGCTTGGTGCATTTTTAATTTGCTGTATTTTAAATTTATAGTGGATTTATTCATCTATAGTTTCCATTGCAAGTCAGAGAATGTATATATGTATATTTTTGTTGGACTTATGTGCATATGGGTGTGCATGTGTATCTACATATACCTTAATTAAATATGGTTTACTGTTTACTGAGTAACTCTCCCAACCAGAATGTAAGTTCTATAAGGACACTGATTTTATTTTGTTCATTAATTGATCCACAGTACAGCAAAGACTACCAACATGTAGTTAGTATTTAGTAAAAATGAATTGAATTAATGAATAACTGGAGTTGTTCAGTACATTTCTTTTTCTCTTTATACAAATATAGGGATAACCTTTGCTTACTTAAATGGTAGAGATAGATCTAAAGAATTTTCCTTCAAATCCAAGGGGACCTCAATTTAGTGAGAAGACACCATGTCTCTGTACCATTTTAAGATTGTTAAAATTTCTGTTTAGCCAAGAGTACAGACGTGCTGCAGAAAAAGATAAACACACAAGCAAGGAAATATGAATACCAAGTTTCTTTTGCTCTTGTGCACAGAGTTTCTAATCATGATACCAACAGGAGCCTAGTTAAATGTAAGAAACTCATTTTCTTCTACACTATTATCAAACTTAAGCACCACTTAGGGAGATTTATAAGTACTACATTACTCATGCATCTGTATAGTTCATTTTAATGTACTGTTTAAAACATAGAGTTCTTCTTGTTCTTGTCTCATTTATGTCATCAAGGCCACATCATCCCTGTGGGGGAAAAGCAGTTAAAGCTTAGGTATCTCTGTTCAGTTGATCCCTATCTGTACTGTATTATTGCACAGTTAATTGCTTTAGTCTTATTAACCATTTGGTTCTAAATGTTACCAATACTGAGGATGTTTAACCAACATTTGCAGTGATTGTCTACTGTGGTTCTAGTGGTAAATGAAAAGCTCTTCTCCCCACGGATCTTACAGAGTACAGGAAAATAGACCATTAAGGCATTTAAAAGTATTAAGCAAATGCAAAATATTGCATGCATGTATAAATTAGTATAAAGGAAATGAACTGGTGGAGGTACAAACTATTTTATATTTCTATCTAAAATAGATAAAGGAGCAAGCCAAATGATTGCCAGTGAGAATAGCATCCTAGCAATGCACAGCAGATGCAACAATGCCATGAGCAACTTCCTGGTACCTGTGTCCAAAGTGGCTTCCACCAAGGAAGACAGGAAGTGAGCTTAGTCATTAGAAGGCCAGATCACAGATATCTATTAGCCACTGAATGAGCTAGGGCTTTTAGTTTGCATGAGATGAGGGTCAGTGAAGTCTAATTTGATCTCAGCTAGCTTTTTGAAAGACAGGTTGGAATTACCTTTGAAATAAGATTTAAGGGGCAAGTACAGAGTAAAAAGACCAGTTAAAGGTATATTGCTATCATCTAGATAAGATGGGTCTTGGAGCACCAGGTGGCAGAAATAATGAGGAGTGACCTCATTCCAGGTATGTGGAACATTCTCATATTCTCACAGAGACCTTAAACAAGTTCTTCCTATGTTATTTTCCATATAAAGTGTGGTGCACAATCTGTCCATATTGTTGATCTGTCTGTTTTGGGTACTCCGATGTATCACTTCTAACACTGATTTCTTTCTCTCTTGAACTCAAGATTTGCATATTCAGCTGCTCAGTTGATCTTCCCTCTTGGGTCTTCCTACTGCAAAGTCAGACACTTTCCTTTACCACCCTTATCCAACACACTCAGGTCCTGTAGAATTTGAACCTACTGACCAAGTGCCAGATGTCATGTACTGGATATGGTGAATTTAAAGACAGTTGTATTTTTTGAGATATTTGAATAGTAGCACTTGTTTAATAGGTACAGTTTCTTTGGGGGGACTTGAGGAAAATGCTTATTTTAGTGATGGTTGTATAACTCTTGGAATCTACTAAAAGCCCATGAATTAAACACTGTAAAGGTATGGTATGTGGATAATGTAATAAAACTCTGACTAAATAATAAAAAATGTGATGCACATAGGTACTATCCATATGCGATGCACATAGGTACTTTTATTTTTGTAAGTCTAGTAATTCTAGCATTGTGATTCAAACTATAATGAACAAAATAAAAGCATATATCAGAGCTCCCTTTTCCCAGGAAGTTTGCCATTTGCTGAGTTCTGTGCTTGTGCTGGTTGTAACTGAACAAGATAAAAAGCTTTACAATACTACATTCTATTACTTGCAATGGAAAAGTGGTAGAAGAAAAGAGTGGTGCTCAGAATTTAATCTACAATTTTTTATATTTTTATTGAGTATTTATTTCCCAAATAAGTTTTAGATATTTAATAATTATTCTTTGTAAATAATATCCTGAAATATAGGCCCATCGGTTAACTGTATTCATAATTTATAGAGGGTCATAACTCCTTGGAGTGTCTGGTTTTATGACTTGTAGATCAACACAATTATTTATTTTTATTAACTTAAGTGAATACTTTAAATATTGGTATTGACTACTAACGATTCATTCCCAATACTACAGGGGAATTATTACTATCTGAAGTACCAACATAACATGAAAAAGGAGATGTTATTCACTCGCTAGTAAGTATAGTGTATAAAAGCCACCCCTTTGTAAAAATGAATTATGCACTATAAAATAAAATTACCCCTAAAATGGCAAGTATTAAATTCTTTTATAAAATATTTTGGCATAGTTAGTATTTGTGGCCTGGTATACGTATTTCTACTTATTGTCAGATATTTTTATCATTGTAGAAAAAAATTACCTAATTTGTTCTTTTAATGAGCTTTAAATAATTAACTTGGGCTGGGAAGGTGGCTTGGTGGTAGAGCGCTTGCCTCACATGCATGAGGCCCTGGGCTTGATTCCTCAGCACTTCCAACAGAAAAAGCCAGAAGTAGCACTGTGGCTCAAGTGGTAGATCACTAACCTTAAGCTGAAGAGCTCAGGGACAGTGCCCAGGCCCAGAGTTCAAGCCCCATGACTGACAAAAATAAATAAATAATGAACTTTTGCATAGTTTAGCTTGCATTTTGCAGGAAGGAATGAGTGCACATTTTCTGTGAACTGTTTAGTGAGTATTTTTCAGATAGTAGGAATTTAATATGAATCTTACATGAAAGAAAAAGTGAAAAGTAAGGGGAAAAGGACAGTGGAAGGAAGGAAAGAACAAGAGAGGAGAAGGCAGGAAAGAAGAAAAAGAAAAGAAAGTCCAAGGCTGTTTTAAAAACTTTCTAGAAAAATAATTACTACTTGTTTCACCCATGAGTGCTAATCTTCATTTTTATTTTTCATTGATTCATTTTTATTATGCACAAAGAAAGAATTTGATGCAAATCTGTATCTACTCTGCTACATTCCATATTTTATGTCATGAGTTAGTTTGAAGACTTTGGAATGCTTAGGGCATTAATTTTTCTCCATTGTTTATGGCAATTGAAGGTGTGTGTGTGTGTGTGTGTGTGTGTGTGTGTGTGTGTGTGTGTGTGTGTGTGTGTGTGTGTGTGTGTGTGTGTGTACACACATGTGCTCCGGTCCCAAGGCTCTTGTACTCAGAACCTGGGTGCTGTCCATGGCCTTTTTGCTCAAGGCTAGCCACAGCTCCATTTCAGCTTTTTAGTGGTTTGTTGAAGATAAAAGTCTCATGGACTTTCCTGTCCTGGTTGGCTTGAACTGAGATCCTCAGATCTCAGCTGTCTGAGTAGCTAGGATTATAGGCATAAGGCACCACTAGCACCTTGCTAATATAATTGTTTTATGACTGTATTAATGTCAGCTATAGTCATCCTTTGGTTGTAGAACATAGGAACTCCTTACACATGTTAATGAAGGAATTCAAATAAAATAATGTAACTGCTATTTAAAATCTCAAAAAATCTCCCGATGGGACATAAACAATAGGTCATTATACACAAATATCAATAAACTCTTTATACATATCTGAAATATATATGACATGTAATTTAAGAATTTTCCCTTTTTAATATGCCATCATGCCTTATTATGAACTTTTAAAATTTGCTTTCATAAGAGAATATATCTTAGGTAAAATTATAAGTTTCATAGCAAATATATACTTAAGCATATATCCTAGTATAAATATTATTTCAATTTCCAAAATTTTTCTTTTATGATATCATATACACCCATCTGGTGAAACTCTTTTTTTCATAATGTCTGTAGCCTCTTTGACCCACAGATAAAATCAATCTTTGACCCACAGATAAAATCAATCACACTTGTACATTGAATGCTTTCTTTGTAAAAAGGCCCTGTTCAGACATGTTTCCTACTTTCAAGGAAAATGAGAGAAGTTGAAGAAATAAACATATCATGATAACTTAATAAACGCTACTGGAGGAGGAGAGTGAAGAAGAAACATAGAATTTTATAAGGACTTTCATAGTAGAAAAGGGGGTAGGAGAAAAATGAGGGAAGAGGTAACAAGCTGGACAAGAAATACACTTGTTACTTTACTTATGTAACCGTAACCCCTCTGTACATCCCCTTGGCAATAAAAAAAGAAAAAATTCTAAAAGCCACCAATAAAAATTAGCTACATTATTGAATTTCTTTTATATGATCAATTTTATAAATATACATTTAATTTCTAAGGAATTCAGTTTTTAATTACCTTTAAGTAGTTGTACAAATGAATTATTTATGAATACAGTGCATCTTGATCAACATTACCCCTTTCAACATTCTCACCTACCCCTCCACTCCCCAACCCTTCCCTCAAGACTTCTTAATTTTGTAGAATACTCACTAAATTCTTGACTGCATCCTCCTCTTCATCTCTCCTTTTCCCCTTTAACCTCAACCCTGCTTCAAGTACCTGCTTCTTGGCAGAATTTCTTAACCCGTTACCAGGTCTAGCTGAACCTTAGAATGTTTCATTTTTCACTCTCATTTTATTAAAGCCTGCTTTATGTCCTTTCTCAAGTAACAGCTCTATGACCTGTGTTCCATAGTCAGTTGAAGTTGTAAATGTGCACTTCTTGCTTTATGTGCATCATGAGTAGATGCTGGGACTAAAATGATGAGCAAATCATATAGGGTATCTGTTCTCTGGTGCTTAAAGTGTAGTGAGCAAGTACTATTAATAGATATCCATACAAATATTGAAAATAGTACCTGGTCCCATCATTAGGTCATGAAGGCATCCCTGAATAAAGTACACTTGTAGCAAAAATTGAGAAATTGCAAAGGAAACGTGGAAGAGAAAAAGGACTGTGATCAACTAGGAGACAGACAAAGGCCTGGATGTGGGAGCAAAACTGGCCATTTAAAATAATGAAAGGAATTAAACTATGACCACGTTGAATTCTCAGTTGGGATATAGATTTCAGAAACTGCTTAGTCTTGACTCTGAGAGCCCTAGGAAGGGACTGTATGCACTGAAGTAGGATAAATCCGATTCAAGTTTCTTGTAGATATCTCTGAACTGGAAGTACCAAGACCAGACTGGAGAGATGATGATTGGGAAGGGAGGATTTCAGGAAAGTGATGTTACGGTGTCATTCTCGCAGGTACTAGTGAATAGAGACCATTGAGCTTAAGGTTTCATCTGGGACCTGCTGAATCTGAAGTTCCTGTAAAAATATTTTTGAAGCTACTAAATACACAAGAACAAGAACGCAGGAATATTGCCTGACTTAGATAATAATGTATAAGTGATAGAAGAAAATAAATAGGTGAGTGAATCTATGGAGCCGTGAATTAGTCTATGAAAAATATTGGAAGCCTAGAAAAGTACATAGAAG
Source organism: Dipodomys spectabilis (assembly GCF_019054845.1). Taxonomy (NCBI): domain Eukaryota; kingdom Metazoa; phylum Chordata; class Mammalia; order Rodentia; family Heteromyidae; genus Dipodomys; species Dipodomys spectabilis. The sequence continues at coordinate 1,940,988 of NW_024870824.1, forward strand.
AATAATCTTTATAATTTAATATTATTTAATTATTTAATTTGAAGCTAATACTTCCTCTAGCTTTTTAAAATAAGGGAGCAATTTCAGAATTTACTTTTCATCTAATAGCATTGACCCAAAATAACTCTAGGATAACATTTATTTCACCTAAGGAGATCATTTTAAAACCTTGAATTATATCAGCATTGATCACTTTGTAGCCCAGCAAACACCACCTAGAAAACAAAAAGGAAAAATGTTTTCATTGTGCTCAGAAATTTCTGTAATAATATTCAAATAAACTACCAGTGAGGAAAAATAAACTTGTAAAAGGTTCATAGGAGGAAATCTTTTGGAAATTTTTCTTAGGGTAGAAAACCAGGAGAACAATTGCTTTTGTTCTTTCTTAAATCTTGATATATTATCAGCAGAACTCCCAGTAACATTTGAAAGGTATCAATGAAATGTGTGAGTAGAGGGTACAGCCTGGTTCTGTTCTCTAATGAGTAGGATTTGACAGGTGATGGAAATGTCTATTTTTTTTTTTTGTATCTCAAGGCATGCATCGTGACTTACCTACAATAGTTATTTCCTTAATTTAAAGACAAAAAAATCTTACCGAAAAGGTGTAGTTCTTAAATCCAAAGACTTTTCCACTTATCTATCTGAAAGGTTAGTAATAGCCTAGTGTGGTGAGACAAACTGTAATCCCAACCCTTGGGATGCTGAGACAGAGGATCTCAATGCCAATACCCACATGTGCTACATATGAGATCCTGTCTCAAAAATGCAAGGTCTGGGAATGTAGCTCATTAGTAGAGTTTTTACGTAGGATGAATAAACCCTGGTTTTGAGTCCTAGCACTGAATAAAAATAAAAGAAAGGAAAGAAAAGAAAAGAGAAAACAAGGGGAATGGAAGCATGGGAGGGGAGGGAATCAAGAATAGATGAGCAGTTCCTGAATCAATGGTTGTAAATTGAAATTAAAATAAGCCTTTGAAATTACTTTATTTTAGTGTATTTTTTTAAAAGAAAAACCTTAGCAACCACACATGATTTTTAAACTGTTGTTATCTCTCCAAGACTACAAATTCTAAATAGCTAATATTTTCTTACAGAACAAATTCATACAATTGGCTGCATTTCAGTATATTCTTTTTTTTTTTTTTTTTTTGGTCAGTTGTGGGACACTGTCCCTGAGCTCTTTTGCTTAAGGCTAGCACTCTACAACTTTAAGCCACAGCTCCACTTCTAGCTTTTGAGTAGTTAATTGGAAATGAGTCTCATGGGGCTTTCCTGCCAGGCTGGCTTTGAACTGCAATTCTCAGATCTCAGCCTCCTGAGTAGCTGGGATTACAGGCATGAGCCACCAGCACTTGTCGTCAATATATTCTTAAGGAAATGTTTAAAAGAACATTTAGTATACCAAATCTGAAGCAGAGTTTATACTTCTGATTTGCCGCTGTGAAAAGGCAATCAGCGTCTATTTAGAACTGTAACCAATGATGAACTGTACTTCAAAACATAAACATTTCATTAACACCTGTAATTATTATTGTGGGAAAAATATATTCTTTAAATTGGTATGAATATTATGCCAGGATTGTAGAACTGAAGATGCTACTTTTTATTTTTAATTTATTAGTAAAATGTTTAATTTAGTTAAAAAAATAATTTTTCTTGAAAGTCTATTCTGTACTAACAGTAACTGTCACAGTATGTTGTTGGTAGTTAAGGAGTTGACTGGTTCCTAGGCTGTTTTTAACCAAAGCAAAGGTAACATAATTTAACATCTTGTCCATAACTATTTCAGCAAACCATATTCTGGTCTTCTTTGTATATAAAAGAAAATACAGTTCTACAAAAATATATACCTTTGAGAATACCAGATGCCTGTGTATAGTATCTTAGCATTAAATTACATCTTAGTGTAGAAGAAGTGAATTGAATACTGAAGCAAATTAAAAGATGAAAATAGAAGGCAGATGAAGAAATCAGTGGGTTAAATTGGTGCTGTTAACAGGGTTGGATGGGATAAAAGCAGATAGTGATCATCAAGGGTTTAGTCTCTGTGTTATTGCAAAGATCAACCCTGCTAATCCCCATGAAGCTGAGACAGAACACTACCAGTCTCCCAGCCTGCTAGGCCTTTCCTTGCTGCAGCTCCAGGGCAGATATTGAGAGAAATGGCTGTGCACAGAGCTTTTGGGTGATATATATCTTATTTTTAGGCAATGCTAGGGCCTGTGCTCAGGGCCTTTGCTTGCTAAATATAGGTCCTTTTGGTCTTTGTTTTTTGTTCTGGTCCTAGGGCTTGGACTCAGGGGCTGGATGCTGTCTGTCCCTCTGCTGCTTTTGCTCAAGGCTAGCACTCTGTCACTCGAGCTACAGTGCCACTTCCAGCTTTTTCAGAGTAGTTTGTTAGAGTCTCATGAACTTTCCTGCTCCAGCTGGCGTAGAACCCTGATCCTCAGGTCTCAGTCCTTGAGTAGGTAGAATCATAGGCATGAGCCACCAATGTCTGTCTTGTTTTCATGTATTGTTAAGATAGTGTCCACAGCTTTTGCCTAGGCTACCTTCACACTCCCATCCTTTTAATCTCTGCCTCCCAAATAGCTAGGAGGCATGCCTTGGTAGGTTATGAAATAGGGTCTTGCTGTTTTTGCCTGCGTTGTTCCCAAACTACTATCCTATTATCACCTTCTAAGTAGCAGTAAGACTTAAGCAGTGAGCCTTTCTGTGCATAGTTTAGTTCATAGAGCTGATGCTTCTATTTCCCCTCCCATTGCATGAAACTTTATATAATTTCATAGATCCATGCTCATATGGTTTATCTATCCTGATTTATCTTCCTGCCCTATTATTTGCACCAGCACAAGAAAGCATAATCATTGTCTAGAATCCTCTAGATTTTGATAAGAGATAAGCAAAGACTACATCACTTCTCAATTGGAGCAACGTTGATGATATCAGGCTCCAATGCTCCAATTCCATAATCAACACCTCCTGAAAGGTGGAGTGTTTTTTATTTACATAGAGGTCCTGTTCTTGGTATAACTGAACAACCCATGCATAAGATAACGAAGTGTAGGTTAAATGTTAAGGGATCTTATTTTTTATAGTACAAAATATGTTTTACAAATATTTATTCTTTCATAATATAATAGTCTTTGTTTATATATAGTGAGAAAAACCATGAGGAAATAACAGGAAACAAGACATTAAAACAGAACAATATATCATCAGGATCTATGAATGTTCCTGGGATTTGAACTCAGGATTTCTTTCTCTCAAATGGTGCTTTACCACTTGAGTCATGCTTCTACCCAGGCCTTTCACTGTTTTGGAAATGTGTTTCATGAAGCTTTCTTCCTAGACTGGCTTCTAACTATAATCCTCCGTATCTCAGCTTGTTACATAGCGGTGATTACAGATGTGAGCCACTGGTGCCCAGCACAAATGGCTCTTCTAATAGTATTGCCCTTAAGCTTTCTAAGTGGATGTGGCAATAACAGTTGACTATGATACAAATCAAAGTCTATCATTTGTCCCTACAGTGATCTGTATATAGCCATCGAGGAGTTCCACAATTGTGTTAATGTCTTTCTATCTAATGCACAGGAATTCAATCTCAAGAGATTGATCAGTGCTATTCATATGCACCACAAATGTAAATGATAGGTGGTAATTTGGCATGTGAAAGAGTAAGGTGAATATGACATTTCTTTGAGGCTTCAATCAGTTACTGATTTCACGTTAAATGCATGTGTGCTAATAGAATAATGGAACCCATTAAAATTGTATAATATAGAGAGGGAGATAAGAAAGCAATAGGGAGTGAGTATGATCTCAGTACATTATATGTATGGATTGGAATACTACAATGAAGCTCTTTATAGAATTAATGTATGCTAATAAAATAGAATAGTGCAGTGCTGCCATTATATAACTTCCCAAAATTAAACTTCATTAAAATGGTGGTATTTACTAAGGATTTTAACATACACTTTTCCTCATTTTTCAATCAAAAATCAAAATTTCATTGTCTTTGGAGATGTCTACAATAATATATGCAGGGTTTTAACTTGAAATAGATTCAACAAAAATAGATGATCCCTTGCTCTAGACCACTTTCTTCAGAACCAAATATTTACATTTTCAGCTGTCTAGGTCACTCCATCTCAGTACAACCATTCAATTCTGCCATTGTTGTGCAAAGACAGTAGCTCTAGAAATTATGTAAGCAAATGATCATGACTGTGTTCCAATAAAATTTTCCTACTCCCAGAAAAAGAGTGAATCAAATATAGCTCATGGGCATATTGAAAGCATTAAACATTTAAGACTAAGTGTTCTGAAGGAAAGCTAAAAAGTATTTAAAGAGGATTACCTCCTCCTTTGCAACCTTTGTATCTCAAATTTTCCTTTGAGACCATGGTCAAGTCCTCTCCCTTACTAATAGCTTCACCACCTTCCCTGTGTCTCTGCCATCTTTACTTTATCATCCCTATTAGTAACTGTCCATTACTGTAATAAAATTCCCAAGATAAGGAACTTATACTCAGAGCTAAGGTTTCAGTGTATGGTTGAATGGAATCATTCTTTGTGGCCCATATAGAAGCAGCACATCATGCCAGACAGAGCGGAATGAAGCAACCATCTCATAGCTACCCAGAGTGAGATAGAAAGGAGGAAAGAAATGGGGTGTCACACCCTCCTGTAAAGGCATACCCCAGCAACTTCCCTTTAGCCCCCACTTCCTAAAGGTTTAATCAGTTCCCAATAGTGTCATGCTGAGGACCAATCATTTGCCAGATGGGCCTTTGGTAGAGATTCCAGATGCATACTACAACATTTTCTCAAGTAAATATCTTCATTCTATCAGCAACAATTTCTTGTAGGATATTTTTGCCATGAAAAAAAATCTCCTGTTTTTTGAATGGATCAAAACTTTCTGCTTCAAATGACTTTTTTGTGTTTTCTTTAAATAGTTTCATTCTTACATGTTATATACAGTTAGATACATTTTCTGTGTCATTCACAATAATTTGAAAATACATTTTAAATATTGCTGGAAAGCGCTTTCCGGTCTTCCTATCCTCCCTTATTTTTATAAACTGTGTTGATCTGCATGGTGCTAGGCATACTATTAGTTCTTATAGAAAATCCTAAAATGAATAAAAATTTCCATCAAAAAGGTTTTCCAGCTGGTACCAGTGGCTTACTCCTGTTATCCTAGCTACTCAAGAGGCTGAGACCTGAGGACTGTTGTTGCAAATCAGTTTCAGCAGAAAAACTCTCAAGACACTATCTCCAACTAATTTATGGACTGGAGTCGTAGCTCATATTATAGAACACCAGCCATGAGCAAGAAAACCCTACGATCAAGAAACAAGTTAAAGCCCTGGTACCAGTCAACACAGACACATGAAAGGAAGGAAGGGAAGAAATAAAGGGAAGGGAGGAAGAAAGGAAAGAAGGAAAAAGCAAGGAAAAAAGAAAGAGAAAGAAAAAAGAGGAAGGAAGGAGAGGGAGGAAATTTTAATATAAAAGAATAATTCATGCAACCAGAATATTTACATGGAAAATGATGAGAAACAAATGTCTGATGGTTTGATTTGGGGGAACAATTACTTGCAACAGTTGAAAGTATATGAGTTTTATTTATCCATCTGGAAGAATGTCATTACATCATTTTTAGGGAAATGAATGGACCTGGAAAAAAATCATGTTAAGTGAAGTAAGTCAGGCATAGAGAGACAGAGGATGCATGTTTTCGTCACATGGAAGTTAGATCTAAATTACAAATTTGTAAACATATAACAGGAATATGTGCATAGGCATATATGCACAAATGTATTAACTAAATCATGGTATATGCAGGGGAGGATTCCACTGTTGCAACTCCTTTGAACAAATAACTTATAGTCTAACAAAATGAATATTGGGAAGCTGGGACTTGCTTCAAGAATGAGTGAGGTTGAGAGAAGAGGGGTAAATGAATAGAGAGAGGAGAGGTGGGCAGATGTAGGCATAATATTCAATGTATATATGTGAAAATAGAACTGGGAAAACTAAGGGGATAGGTGCAGTTGGAAGATAATGGGTGAAAATGATGAAAGGGGTCACGCTGATGATGCATTACACTTATAAACTGACATGTTGAATTGAAACTTTGTCTGACTACTTAAAGATGATTTTTAAAAAAGTACACAAGCAAGTGGGCATCTGTTTCCTTGACTATGTTGATCTGATGGTGACTGTGTCCTAAAGAGGTTGCAACACTTGCAGAAGTACCTAACCTTCATAATGGAGATAGCAATATAAAATTAAATTTGACAGTTATCTCTATTAATAGATATTTACAAGCAATATACCACTAATGATTCCAGGTGTCCGTGATTTTTTCATCATTTTGTTTTGTTTTATGCCAATCCTGGGGCTTGAACTCAGGGCTCAGGTACTATATCTAAGCTTCTAAGGCTAGTGCTCTACCACTTGAACTTAATTGAAGATAAGAATCTCATAGGCTTTTCCTGCCTGGGCTGGCTTCGAACCATGATCCTCAGATCACAGCCTCCTGAGTCACTGGGATTACAGGCACTGGAACCTGGCTTGGTTTAAAAGTTTTGGCTGATTTTCTTCATGATTATCTTTTTTCCATTTTTAAGAAAAAAAAATCTACTTTTGTCAGATGATCAGAAACAAAATAACAGTGTCAATGGATTGCTTTATTTCTGTTTGTAAGTGTAATTTGGCAACATATTTGTCATCTAAAATGTTGAGAGATGAATCCATCTTCTAGTTCTGAAACACGTAATAAACCAGATCTGCATGAAGTTATTTGTTTAAAGTGTCACAATTTCATCTTAATCTGAGAAGCAAATGGGTGTTTCCATTCTGTGGTGCTGATGCCCATGATTGCAGGCTTCCACATAGTCCATGATAATTGATGCACAGCCTCTCAAGATATCACTCTAAGAAAAGACAAACACATAGTTTGAGGGAAGACAAACAGCATTTAGAACAAAATGTTATTTTCTACTTCTTGTGTGAGAAATTATTCAGCAGTTCAAAGAAAAGACTGAAGTGAAGAATAAGAAATGTGTACATGAACATGCTCTTATAAAAGAAATAAGGTCAGAGAACCAGAGGAATGGTTTAAGGTAAAAGATTTTGTTACTTTGTCTTTATAAATGTCAGAGCTCTTGGGAGGGAATCTATTGTGAAATAGTTCATGCAAGGTTTTAGCTTTTCTTTTCATCTTGGGTATGGATTTTCATCTTTATTTTAAGGGACATTGTTAACATTACTGATTCCTCCTCAGTTGTAGTATAACTCCATTATGTAATGGCTAAAGTTTAATTCTAAGACCAGTAAATTCTAGCAAAAGGATGAATTTGTTTCTATTTTATCCAGAGATTTTAATTTGTTTACCAACCATCAGACTCTGTGCCAGTTTACAGCTTATATAAACAATGAGAAGGCAAGAAACATTTTAAAGAACCAAACCTATGTGCTGGGCAGTTTGCTTCCCCCCCCCCCCCCCCCCCCCGCCCCCATCCCTATCCCCATGTAATAATGTAAACCAAAGTGCAATGGGAAATGACCATCAGTATTTTTCCATTTGGTGGCGTATATTGAGGCCCTGTTTCATATGGTATATGAAAGCCTCATGCTCTGCTGAGAAAAAAGAAATGTTTTGTTCAACCTCTGTGTAATTTCCCCCAAAGCACTTTATGAGTTGTCCTTTCTTCTCATAGTCAGGAAGGCATTAACTGTTCTTAAAAACATAAAAACTCTTAGACAAGATTTTCTTGGTCATTTCATGGGAGATAGACAGTTTTAGCAATTGTTTTTCTTTGCTGCCTTCCATGTTGGATAGCTTCCTGAATGGAGAATCTCAACATTGAACCCATTACTTAATGTCTTACAGAAGAAAATTATTTCACAGGAAATGTAACATTAGCAATATGTTTGATTCCTTTAAGATAAAAGATGACTACTAATCAGCAGAGAAAAATCTTAAAGCAACAACTTTTTTTTCTTTCACTGAAGTTGCTGTTTTGAAGAACCTACCACCCCAGGAATGAATTATTGTGTGTACTTTCTCTTTAATATTTTAGAACATTATATATAGCATATTGGACTTGAATGTATCATGAGCTATTGGATAATTATATAACTGTAAAGTAATGAAATTGTGATTTGAATATTATATTAGTTATATGAATTATAAGTTTGTTAAACTTTTCTTCAAGGTAATTTATATTCATGTAAAACAGGTTTGATTAAGTTCATCATCCTCCTTCCCAATTTCTGACCATTTTCTTTCTTCTCCAGTCTAATGCAGAACATAATCCAGAATATTAGTGAAAAGTAAATGCAAAGTGCTTACTTAACACCGTGCCCAGAACATTTTCATCAGTCTGTAACAATCACTCTGCTAATCTAAACTAGTCTTGTTAGCAACATTGTTTCTGAACAGTTAAAGTAACAGAAGCCTTTTTTTTCTCCATATATCTTCCTTCTAAAAACTTGATACTCTTAATTGTGTAAATTCTCTCATGAAAGACTTCCTTATTTGAGAATAGAAGTTTGCTCCTTTGTTCCTAAATTGGATGTTCTTCTTAGCCATTGCCTGACTTCTCCAGGATTCCTTGTTCAAGGATACAACAGTGAGGACTGAGCCTGCTATAGACAGGAATGGCCATTCGTTTCTTTTAGTATTCAAGTCTCAAAGCTTGAGCTCTTTTGGTTTTATTCCCTTTTTACTGTTTGTTGTTGTTGTTGTTTAGGTTTGGGGTTGTTCAATTAAAGCATACATGGGCACCAGGAATGTTTTGTAAATCAATTGGTAATTTTTAGTTTTCTACGAAGGGCTAACTGATGAATGAGAATTCATTTACTGCCCATACCCATTCTTATAGGTATGTACTTACAGTGACTCAAGACAAACCTTTACAAACCTAACCTCTACTTTTCATTCATTTGGCAGATGCTAACCAGATTGTTTACATCATGCCAAGCATTTCACCCTTATCATTCGACTTGCATCTAATCATGAATTACCTTTGTATCTAGACCTTTTAGAAAATAAGAGGACTTTTGTTTCATATCTGTATATTTAATACCAATAAAAACAATTATTTTACAGCTATTCATCTTTAGGAATTATCTACACTGTTGTTTAACTAGAATCATAAGAAAAGTTGAGGTGGTTGTGTGTATGTGTTATATTATCTAAAATGAGACTATGTGTTCTGTGTTAGTGCATACAAAGTATGCTTCAACTTTGTTCACATTTTTATTTTTAAAGAAATAGATTCCTACGCATTTCAGGAGTTATGAAAATTCAAAATATTTCTCATTCCTTTCATGTTCATACTTTTTCTTGAGACCCAGATTCGGCCCATATTTTCCATGTAGGCTGCTGAAATCAAGGCACACACTACCTAATTAACCACAGTTATATGTTAGTAATATTGAAAGTCTTCCTGCTGACTTTTCTCTTCCTCTCTTGTTTACCATTTGATCTTTGCTGCAGCATAAATAAACTAATAAATATTCTATCAGTATCCTTCGTCACTCCATAGATACATACAATTTTATCCTTACTGAGTATAAAGAGTTGTTGCAACAGAAGGTCCGTATACTGAAATGATTCAGTGTCGATGTATTTTTTTCCTTGAGTATACTGAATATATACAGGTGAGAAGTAGCTGTAAAACAAGCAGACTGCTTATGCACTCGTTGTTGCTATGAATTATTAATCACTTTAGAAGTCTCTATGTCAAGAAAGGTCAAGCTAACAACATTCTTTCTCTTTTTTACTTACCGCTTCATCCATGTTGGATTTTAACTTTTCCCTGTTTTATTGAAAACTGTAAATTAGAGGTTCTGTAGGCCTTTGATTTAGCACTTAAATTGATGTGGAGTATAAGAGTGGCCTCTCATCGCTGTAGTGTTGGAGATTAAATTTATTACAGCATAAATAAAGTGCAGATTCATCCTTTCCCTCTCTTTCCCCTCTCAATTATTAATAAGCAAATTTTTCATACCTTTGTGAGATATAAAAGCAGTATGTCAGTATTTCATTTCACACATATCTATCAGAATTCCTATGTATTTATAATCACCATTGGATGAAATGTAAATTGACTAAAGAAAGTCAACAAATAATATAAAAGGTTCATTATCTGGCTTTAGAAATAAGAGCAAAGATATTATGAGTAAATGGTTACCAAGAGCAGGTGCCTCATGCCTTAATCCTAACTAGTCAGAAGGAGGAGATCTGAGGATCACAGTTCAAAGCCAGCCTGGGCAGAAAAGTCTGTAGACTACTATCTCTAATAAACTACTCAGAAAAATTTGGAAGTGGAGCTGTGACTCAAGTGGTAGAGTGCTAGCCTTGAGCACAAAGAGGGACAATCTGTAGGCCCTGAGTTCAAGGCCCAGAACTGGTAAACATCATACATACATACATACATACATACCATACATGCATACATACATACATAAAAGTAAGAGTAAATGGTGGCTCATTAGAAAACAAAGAAATACTAGTGTTAACTTCTAAGTTTGACTTGCTAAACCTGCCACCTGAATGCTTCCCAGAAACCAAAGTTTGGAGAATATAATTCTCTGATATTGATATTTAAATAAAGCAATACCTGTTCTAAAGCAACATCTTAAAATTCTTCCTTAACTCTCAATCGAAAGCAATTTTTCATGAACAAACTATGACTTCTTAATTATGAAATCTTTAAATGTCTAGATGCTTATAGTGCATTTTTATATGTAGCAATGATTTGGGGCCTATTATAAGCACCTGTGATTATTTTCAATTTTGAGGACATAAAATAAGGATTTTGTTTAGTTAAGGTACTTACAGTAAACAGTCAATATGCAATTTGAGATACTTTCCTTTGTCTCATTAATATTGTAATATTTTTCTAGTTAGAATTTTGGAATTGCTTTACAAAAATTAATACAGTCATTTAGGTAGTTGGTCATTGTGGTGGTGCTAGCCATCTGAATTATGGTCTCTGGCAGGTGTTGAGTTCTAATGTAGAGGTGTAGAGTAGGGACAGTAAGTGTGAAAGACAGCCATACCACTAGTTAGCAGTATCTATGGGCTAATGATGCATGGTGAATGTCTACAAGATTTAGTTGCTGATGTACTTAAAATGATAAATTCACAGACTACACAAAATTGGTTGTAATGTTTAATAATATGGAACATACATTTAATACACTTTCGATTCAAATAAATTTTTGTTTTGGATATGTAACAATAATTCTGAAGTAACATGCAAAAGTAAATGTGCCACAAAGTTAATGGTGTAAAACAGAGAGGGATTAACAATAATAAAAATATATGTTAGAACATGCTATTATATAGTATAGTATCTAAAGTAATCATGTGTAGACATGCATATGAAAAGGTATTGTTAGACATAGAATATAGTAGCAAGAAGTAACAGGAGTGGGGAACCTTCTTTTCTGATAAGATCCATTTGGATATGTATACCATCATTTGAGGCAGTACAACATAAGTACAGGCAGATAGGCTGCAAGCGGGTATTGAGAAACAGATCTATCTATCCTATATATGTACCAAATGATTTTAAGGAAACTTGTATGGCTTTTAGATTCCTGGATTGTAGATAGACTACAGAAAAAGTGCATTCTTGAAGTATTTAGAATACAGTACAGGAAAGAAATTATTTAATGATATTTTTCAACATTAGATAATATCATAGACGAGTTGGAGCAGAGAAATGATAAATGACTTCACTTGTTCAATAGTTACCAGTCTATTGTGGTTGAAAAATATATGGTGATCATAGAGAAAATTTAATATGCTTTTAAAAATTTAATACCACAAGTATGTATGTCAGTATTCTCATTAACTCTTCTAAAATGCTGTGTACATTTATTTTCTATTTCTGATCTTAAAATGGTATAGTAAAATCCTCCATTATGTACTGTTATTTTTAAATTTTTTTAAATTTATTTTATTGAAAGGATGATGTTCAGAGGAGTTACAATTACATAAGGTAATGAGCACATTTCTTCTCAAACAGTGTTACCCCTCCCCCCCCGTATTTCCCTTCTCCCCCACCAAGTTGTAAAGTTCATTTCCAACATAGTGTCTTGTACCACTGTTGCATTGGTTCACCCTTTGTCTTTTGTCTCATCATTTTGTTATTACTCTTTCCTTCCCCAAATTGGATAAACATATAAGACACAGAGTACCAAAATAAAAAACAGTGATAGCAAGGGATAAACCAAATTGGGATGGGGGGAAACATGAAGAGAAAAAGTACCTTCACACTGTACATTAAAAAAACAAAAACCCTCCTGTTTCCATATCTTGGAGTTCATTTTGATTAGCATTTTATATGGTCACATGGTACATAACTGTTGAGCTATTATGATCCTCTGCTGGGACTTCCCTAGACATATACTATTTATTACAAATGAGGGAAAACATGGAATCTATGTTTCTTTGGGTCTCGCTTACTTCACTCAATGTGATTTTTTTTCCAAGTCTTTCCATTTCCGAACAAATGGGGCAATGTCATTCTTTCTGATGGAAGCATAGCATTCTAGTGTGTGTGTGTGTGTGTGTGTGTTTGTGTGTGTGTGTGTGTCTGTGTATGTATCTGTGTCTGTGTCTGTCTGTGTCTGTCTGTATCTGTGTCTGTGTCTATCACATTTTCTCGATCCATTCATCTACTGAGGGGCATCTGGGTTGATTCCATATCTTAGCTATGGTAAATAATGCTGCAGTAAACATGGTTGTGCTGGTAGCTTTAGTATGGCCTTATTTGTGGTCATTTGGTAAATGCCCAAAAGTGGAATTGCTAGGTCATAGGGAAGCTTTATGTTTAGTCTTTTGAGAAATCTCCATACTACTTTCCAGAGTGGCTGAACCAGTTTACATTCCCACCAACAGTGAAGTATGTTCCCTTTTGGCTATATCCCCACCAGCATCTGTTAATTGTTTTCTTGATAATGGACATTCTGAGTTGAGGTGGAATCTCAATGTAGTTTTAATTGACATTTCTTTTATGGCCAAAGATGTTGAACATTTTTATGTGTCTATTGAATATTCTTATTTTCATTTCTAATCTTAAAATGGTAAAGTCCTCCATTATATACTAATTTTATCAAAGCTTCCTCAAAGTTCTAAGATTCTTTGCTTTTTATTTCATTGTTGTGTACTTTCTTATAACCATCAGCCAATGGTTGTTAAAGACAACTAGAAACCTGGAGGAAAGAATTTGAAACAGAACTGATAAACTAAATCTTAATGGTCCATGGCATATATAAAAAATTACAAAATATTTTCAAAATTAAATAGGAAACACTTATCAACAGACATAAATAGGCAGGTAACTTATTATTTTTCTTTGTAATGAATTTACAAAGGGGTCCCTTCCCTGGCAACCAATGGGCTATTAGATTTCCCCTCGAATTTGGGTCGCCTCCCAGCAGTCTCTGCCCTATCTGGCCTGCGATAACCCTTCTCATCACTCAAAGCCTGAGAGAATACCATCCACCTGCCTACTTCTCTAGGTGGTGGCTCCCAAGTCTTTAGATAGTAATTATCCCCAACTCATCATTTGCATCAGCCTGGAGAAGAATGGGATGGAGCGCTCATTGCCCAAGCCTGCAAACTGTTGGCAGTGCTGGGTATCAGGCATCAGCAGCACAATATGCTCTGTGGGGGAGTTCTCTAGGGGTCATGGCACCCCAGCTGCTACTTGGGCAGGTTCCACATTGTCTTTAAGTTGCACTTCTTCAAAACCTTTCTGCTCCTCCTAAATTCATGGGGCCTGACAAGTCTGAAGTGGTGTCAGCAAACAGGGGTCTCGCGTCTACCAGCATCTTGCCCTGGCACTCCGTGACTTCCCCTGCAAGGTGCAACAGCAGCTCCTGCAGCTCTCTCTTCTTCTCCCTCTTCTCCTGGGACAGCCAGTTGACACACTCATCTTTCTCCTGATACAGCTTATCCGGGACTTCCATCTGTTCTTTACAGAAATCTATGGACTCTTCAGTGGCATTGCTGTGTTTTGACAGCTGGCTGCATCAATGTTGGAGATCATCCAGTTGGTTATGGTAGTCCTCCTTGTCAGGCAAGTTGTGGATAAAGCAGATTTTTGGCTTCTTTTTGGGTACCTGTGTATCTCCTGTCCCCAGACACGCATGGTTCCAGCTCTTGGGGAAGAGGGCCTGTTGCTCCATCCAGTTTTGTATGGTGCTAGGCTGCCAGGTTGGCTAGGCAGCTGCAATGGGCCTGCTGCTTCTGCAGCTGCTTGCTGAGTTTTAACTTTTTTGATTCAGCAACTGATAGTGCTTTCAGGTAAAAATATCTCATGGTTTATGGGTTCTCTGCATCCTCTGGGACAATCATGTCAGGTAGAGTTGTCTCCTCACTCTTTTTTTCTTCATTGCCCTCTCCTTCACCTTCCCTAGGGAAAGCCAGGAAGCTCAGCTGGGCCTGCAGCTGCTCTTTCTGTTTAGTTGCTTCCAGGCACTTGAGTGTTCTGTAACTTTTGATATACCATCTGGTCCCCCAACTTGGTCTGTACCTGCACTTGCTTCAGCAGCTGGGTCTGCCTCAGCAGGTGCTGCTGCAGGGCCTCCTTCTCTGAGGTCAGCTGTTGATTGGAGGCCTTGTGCTGTTCACAGATAGCTCTGTGCTCCCACAGCTGGGCCAGGGACTGGTCATGCAGCTCCTGCAGATTCTGAGCCACTTGGCTCTTTATCTCAGCAACTTCTTTCCATTCTTCTAACTTCTCTCCTAACTCATGCAGCTTATCCTGCAGATTTTTTTTTTCACCTGCTGCTCTGAGTTCAGGATACTGGCAAGCTCCTGCTCCTTACCACTCACCCTATGGAAAGCATCCTGCAGCTGAGCCAGCTGATCTTTCAGCTCTCTGTTGTATACATTTGTGCATATCAGTGTCTGGAGGATCGTGTGCATGTTGATTTCATTCCTTAGCCTTCTTCTCTAGTCTCTAGTTTTCCTGCTGCTCCAGGTGCTGGAGACTGAGGCTATGGTTTTCCTGTACCTGGATGTGAAGTTATTGCTCCAGGTTCTGTAATTCCTCCTGCATCTGGTAGGACTGGGCTACAGTTGCTGCTCAGCCTGAGATGGTCCTGCAGGGAGCTGCAGCTCTGCCAACTGCTTTCTCAGTTCTGCCAGGTTAGTCTCTAAATCCAGCACCTGCCACACCCCAACTCTTTCTCCCCTATCAGTTAGTTCATCTGCTCTGAGAGCTACTGGACCTTCTCCTCTCTACTTCAGCTGAAGCTCCACATTATTTAGGTGTTTGATGAGCTATAGGTTCTTTTCAGACTCTTTCTGTGTGGTTGTGAGTATAGACAATGTCATCTCTAGCTCTGCAATGCGCTGCTGTGCAGCCTGCAGGCAGCTGGTGAGACCTTCATGCTCCAATTCTCTTTCATTAGCTACCTGCTGCATATAGACCAGATCAGATTGTAAATCATATTCTTATGAAACCAACATCTGTACTGATATCTTGTGGATTTCCAGCACTGTTTTCGGTGCTTCTTGTACAGGGTCTATCTTCTTGTTCTCTTTCTCCTGTCAATCTTGCAAGTCTTTCTTTTCCTGCTTCAGTTGTTTGATCTCACTGCAGAGCTGTTAGATTCAGATCTGCTGGAGTCCAAGTCAAGAATCAGGTGTTGGTAGCACTTGTCCAGATTCTCAGTGTTATTGGGGCCTGTGACACTCTTGACTGTGGCAGCTCTGATCGTGTCCAAAGGCATAGGAGGCTCAGGATCTGTGGTATCTTTACAGTCCCTAGTGGTGTCTGTTGTAAGGTTCTTGGGCAGCTCTCTTCTACTCCAGAGTCCTTGAGCATCTTTTTCCATATGGGAGTGATTGGTTGCCCTCCAGAGCTTGGCTGAAGTGATTGGGGGGAGTTCATTGTGTGTAGCCAGCTTTTCCTTCCAATGAAAATTCATTGTGGTGGTACATACCTCAAGTCACTTTCTTGGATTAAGGCATTTTCTCCAGAAGGCCACTGTGGAATACATGTTGCAGGGACTAAGATGTCAGCTAGTCCTGAGCCCCTTTTGAGCCACTTGACCAGGGCACTCTTTTGCCCGCTCTTGGCTAGGCCTCGCTGCTCCAGTGTCCATCACCTGCAGCACCAGAAGAGGCTTCCTGTCCAGTGTCACATCATCCAGCTCCGCCATCTTGCAGGTAATTTAAATAAAACATGAATATGTTCATTTTAAATATTTGAAAATGAAGGTTCGAAAATTAAGGACAATGATATACCATTTTCTCCTCATCTATTGAACATTTTAAAAATGTTGCTGGTGGCTCATATCTGTAATCCTAGCTACCCAGAAGGCTGAGATCTTAGGATCTCGCTTTCGAGCCAGCTCAGGCAGAAAAGTCAGTGAGACTCTCATCTCCAGTAAACAACTCAGAAAAATCCAGAAGGGGGACTGTGGCTCAAGTGGTAAAGCACTCACCTTCAGCCCAAAGAGGCTCAGAAACAGCACCCAGTCCCTGAGTTTAAGCCTCAGGACTGCCACCACCACCACCAACAAAAGTTTTCTCCACTATTTGTTGCAAATAGTCACAACACCTAATAACAGATATAGTATGATCTGAATTTTATTTTTTTTCTCTTTTTTTATTGTTAAAATACTGTACAGAGGGGTTACAATTACATGGACAAGATAATGAGTACATTTCTTATCAAGCATTGTAGCCTCCTCCTTTGTTTCCCCTTCCCATCCCCCCCATCCCGCCACCCCACACCCACCTCCCAAAGTTGTAAAGTTCATTTTTCAACATAACAATTTGTACATCTCATTGTTGCAATGGGTCCACCTGTATCCCTATTTAAACGATTTGTTTTTCCCCTTCCCCTCCACAAATCATACCAAATACCAAATTATGCCGAATTATATTAAATACAGTGAAAGCAGGGGTTATACTGTGGGAGAGGGACATACAAAGTAACAAAGAAATAATCTTATATATGTGTTAGAAACAATTGCAAGAAAGAAAAAAAAAACATTTGAGTACATATCTTAGGGTTCATTTCCCTAACATCACCTTATCTGATCTTTTCTGCTTGACTCAGACATATACTAGATATTGCAAATAAGGGAAACCATGGGACCTATGTTTCTTTGGGCCTGGCTTACTTCACTTAATATAATTTTTTCCAAGTCTTCCATTTCCTAACAAATGGGGCAATGTCATTCTTTCTTATGGAGGCATAGAATTCCATTGTGTGTATATACCACATTTTCTTGATCCATTCATCTACTGAGGGGCATCTGAGTTGGTTTCATATCTTAGCTATGGTAAATAATGCTGCAATAATAATAATAATAATAATAGTAGCTTGGGTAAATGCCCAAAAGTGGGTCATAAGGGAGCTCTATGTGGATTCTTTTGAGGAACCTCCATACTACTTTCCAAAGTGGTTGAACAAGTTTACACTCCCACCAACAATGCAGTAAAGTTCCCTTCTGTCCACATCCCCTCCAGCATCTGTTGTTATTAGAGTTCTTGATTATAGCCATTCTAACTGGGGTGAGGTGGTATCTCAATGTTGTTTTGATTTGCATTTCTTTTATGGCTAGGTAGGTTGAATTTTAGAAAAATAAGATTATATTTTCATATGTGTGTATATTTTAAAGGACAGATAATGAACTTGTAATTGATGATTTTGCATTATACTGTCTTAAAATTTGTAACAAAAACTTCATGACAAAAAAACATAACTTTGTAACAAAAAATCCCTATATTGTAATAATAGTTAGGAAATTGGTTAATATTTTACCTTATCACAGTTAAAACATATTGTTAGTTGGGCATTGTGGCACATACCTTTAATTCCAACACTTAAGATACTGAACTAGAAAGATTTAGGGTTCAAGGACAACTTAGTCTACATAGTGAGTTATGGTAGCTTCAACAGCATAGTGAGACCCTTTGTATAAAGTAACCATTCTGCTTATTAGAAGTTTATATTTAATAGGTATCTTAATATGAGATTGATTTTTTTCATATTTTGATGCTTAAGAGAAATTAGATTTCTCACAATAAGTCTTTTCTATATTCCTTCCTGTCAGTACTACACTAATACTGTATTTAGCAAACATAATATAGCATAGTCCTTCTAATCTGTTACCTTCTATTAACATATCCATTAGATATGAATCCCATGAAGTTTTTGAGTAGCATATTAAAATATACAACTAAACCAGTAAAAATTATTTATATGGATGACTAATAAGATATAAAATTATTTTAGCATGCAACTAGTATGAAATCAAGTTCTTTTAAATACAAATTTTCCAAGTTCATTGTGTATATTACACTTAAACATATCTTAGTTTAAACTGGCTGTGTTTCATTTGCTTAGAAGTTTCTTGTGGCTAGTGGCTGTCACTAAACAACATTGTATTAGAGTGCATCCTCTCTGAGGACCAGGGGATCTTTTCAAGCTGAGCTCTCCTTTGCCAGAGTGGCTGAGGTTCAGTAAACATTTGAAACTACATTCTCAAATAGTTTATTTGCTATTGTTAACTTTTGCTCCTTGCTCCATTGGCGTTTGACTTATAAACATGTCTGTCATTAAACTGATGCTCCTTGAGATGTAGTAGATATATTTTATTCAGCTTTGTATCTGACACATAGATATTCATTATGTGTTTTCTAGGAGGAAGTTAAAAGGAGCTAATTTAATTTTTCACATTAAAGAACCTTTCTCATAAACCACTAGTACATGCTAAATTTCACAAGATCAGATGGTGACTTACGTAGCATTTAGCAATAGAAATGGAAAGATTTCAACTTTGGGCTTTAGATATAGCCATCTAAAATGACTGACTTGTTTTTAAAAACTTTGCGTTTTGTTTTGTTTATGGTCGTGGGGCTTGAACTCTGGGCCTGGGTGCTTGAGCTCTTCAGCTCAAGGCTAGCGCTCTACCACTTAAGCACAGCGCCACTTCCAGCTTTTTCTGTTTATGTGGTGCTGAGGAATCAAACTCAGGGCCTCATATATGTGAGGCAAGCACTCTACCACTGAGCCACCTTCCCAGCCCCCCTAAAAAAACCTTCTTTTTAAAGATTGCTTATGGGTTAGAAATTCATCAGTCTTACTTAATATGACCTTGTTCTCAATAACTTTTACCACTACAGAATTCTTCCCTATCAGTCTTAATAATCTCTTGCTGTAACGTAAGACTTTTGCTCTATGATTCTCAGTGGAGGCAGACCACAGTTGGTGAGCATCACTCATTTTGTGAGCTTTAGGCAGTAATATTACTTACTATGTTTTCCTCACTTTTTCCCCTGTTGTATTTTTTCTAATATTAAATATTAAATATTAAATTAATAATGTGCTTTCTTATTGGGCTGTTGAGAACTTTTTCCACTTAAGTGATGTTATAAATAACACTGGAGAGTGCTTTCCTGGTTGGAAATAACAACTGTGCAGCCATCATAGGCCAGTATGGTGTTAGCTGCTGTCAGCAGGTAGTCATCTATATTGGCTCCCTGATATGTTCTTAGCTAATAGTTTTATTTTAGGTCAAGTGCTAGGAATCATCATTGATACACATTAGTGTTATAAACACAACTAATAGAGAAGCCATACATAAATGAAGTCTGCTTTTCTGAGAGACATATACAGTTTAAACTCAAACTTTGCTACTTGTCTGTCATCTTCCACTTCTTGATGTTTAACCACCAGAGTTGATTCAAGAATTATGGAAGGGAGATACGTTTAAAGTATGTGTCTATAGTAAATATGCAGTGATTATCCTTAATATTATTATTGTATTTTTGTCTAAAATAATAATACCATAGTCAACACTGAGAACCAAGCAGTGCATATTTTCAGAAAGTTAAAAATTAACAAAAATCAAAATTGGCAACTGGTACTAAGTTAAATGCTATATCTGGATTATGAGCCACAATTTTTTAGGGTTTTTTTTCCCACAGAAAGAACATACCTTTCTGAAAGGAGGAACAATGAAAATAAGCAAACTGGTAAGTTGCTACCTTAGGGAGACATTTATTTATTCATTTAATCTCCTGAGTACTTACCATGTAGAAAAAGCTACACTGGGAACTTGGAAAATCAGTAAACAAAACAAATCCTACTTGACAGTCTTTGCAGCAAAATTCATTCATCTGCCTCTGCTGTGAGGACAGGATAAAAATAAGCAAGAAAAAGCAGAGCAGGGCAAGGAAATCAGCTCTACTTTGACTATTAAAGAGCTACATCCCATGACAAGACTAGTTACAAATCTTGTAACTAGTGGCTATGGATACAGTGGTCCCTTAAGTCCAGTTCTTGTTATATATATACCTAGTGGGCCCAAGTTAGCCCTTGAGGAATACGCGCAAAGATCTGTAAGTGGGATTTGGATGTAGGGAAAGGGATATTCTTACTGGAAAAAAAAATAGTGACAACTTGGGATATACTAAGGATTATAGCACCTGGTAAAAATCTGTCATATTATCTCTCATATTCATAGGTAAATCATAGAATGAGTTCCATCCAGTATGTATAAGTCATTAAATAAGACATTAACCATTTTTAAGTTAGAATTCTTTTGTACTATAACTTTGTTGTATTGAAAAAGAAATATGTGTGTCTTGCTCTTGATGAAATGCATATAATAAATTGATAAATTTGGACTTGTTAGTATGAGAGAATTAATTCTATAATATCCTGGACTTCATTTCAGAGTTCCTTTTTAAAGTGTAAAAGCATTATAAAGATATGCAAATAATACTAGAAAATTTGATAATGGGATTCACAGAACAATAGAAAAAGCTTTGTCTTAAATATTAAAATTTGTCTTCTAGCAAGAACAAACCCAAGTGAACTTACATCCAAAATTATTCCTCTGGTTATTTCAAGATTACCTATTTCTAAATATAAATGATAATATTTTGACAAACCAGGTTTACTAGAAAATTTAATGAACAGTAATAAAGACGTTTTAAAAGTTATTCAGTTTTCAATAGATTATGAGATATTGAATAATTTCAATATCTTGAAAAGCTATTATCTTTATGAGTTTAAAAAAGAAAAAAAAAAAAACAGGCGTATATTGCCAGATGCTGGTGGCTTATATGCTGTAATCTTTGCTACCCAGGAGGCTTAGATCTGAGGATCCTGCCCACCTAAGCAGGAGTCTCTGAGACTGTGATATCCAACAAATCACCCAAAAGCTGGAAGTAGAGCTGTAGCTCAAGTGGTAAGAGTCTGAGCCTTTGAGCAAAAAGCTCAGATACAGTTAACTCCCAGGCCCTGAGTTCAAGCATCAGGGCCAGCACAACAAAAGCACATATCATCTTCATTGGGCTTTTTCAAAATCTGAAGCAAGACCACGTCAAAAATATCAATGCCATCTCTATCTCCTCCATTATCTTCTCCATTTATTGGTTGTTCCTTAGCTCCAAATTTCTGTTCCCAAACTACCTTCTATACCAGTCAGTAAGCTTCTCTTTAACATTAGCTACTAGCAGCATTCTTGTAAAGATTCTAAACAAAATTCTGTGTTAAAGATTCCATTAAATGTACTTTGTAGACAGTCATTCTTAAAATATATATTTCAATTCCCATACTTTAATGACAGGTATGTTATTTTACTCAGGGTAACAGAGTCTTAGTAATAATATCAAAAAGGCTTGATGGAGGTATCAGGATTAATTTTTCTCAACTGCAAGATGAATTATTTTTCTGTTAAGGGAGGGCATCAGCTCATGAGTATATAATTTCAAAGTAAAAATGTTTCCTGTATTGATTTTAATTTCTTATGAAGCCAAAGCATGCAAAAGTGGATGAATATTGAAAATGCATCATTGTTGGCATAATAATAAACACCAAAAGTAAAGACCCTTCATATTATGTTGGTGTTTTATGACTTTGAAGTGCTTTAAAAATTAAACACAAGATGCAGGGTACTGGAATCAAATACAGTAAAAACAGGGGTTATACCATGAGGGAAAAACATACGAAAGAAGCAAAAGAAATCACACAATACATTATAAGCACATTAAAAACTACAGCAACAAAGCTCAACCCTCTTATGTGTCTATCTTGGGGTTCATTTCGCTTAGTACCTGCATCTTATATGTACATTTTTCTAATTTGGGGAGGGGAAGGGAAATAACAAAATGCTGAAACGAGGATACAGGCTGACCCATTGTAACAAAGAGATGTACAAGACATTATGTTAAAAATGAATTCTACAACTTGGGGTGGGGAGGGAGGAGTTGGGGAGGTGGGGAGAAGGGATGGCTGGGGAAAAACAAAGGAGGAGATAACAATGCTCAAGAGGAAATGTACTCATTACCTTACTGATATAACTGTAACCCTTCTGTACAGTATCTTTACAATAAAAATGTAAAAAAATAAACACAACAAAATATGTTCCAAATAATGAATGATGGTTTTATTTTTTTAATGTAATGATATCCAAATAAAAAGGGATTATTTTCTTTAAATTACTCATCAACACTTAGTGGGTAAATAGAAATTCATGAGAGGGAAAGTTTTACAATCTAATTTTTTTGTCCTTTCTTTAAAGTTATTTTGAAATGATAAACTCATCTGAATGTACTGGCAACTTAAGAGATTTTCTCCTAGTAAATCCAATTGTTTTAAGTTTGAGAGATAACTCCCACTCACTAAATTTAAGGTTAATGAGTGCAACCAGATAGTGAATAATGATGTTTCCATTAGGAAAAGTTTAGCTAGGAAACTACTACTGTTACTGCCATAGAAAAGATTCTAGCTTCTGTCTTGCTGATTTCCTAATCTATTCTAGAAGGGAAGCATAGCATGTAACTGTATCATTGGGACAAGTACAGTCTCACTATAATGTTACATTCCTAGAAACAGGCTTAACACAAGATGGTGCTTGGGAACATCTAGGAATTTGGTTTAGAGATAGGCTCTTGAGATCTAAATGGATGATCTCCAATAGCCAGGGAATGTTTTTACCATTAGAAGAAGAACTTCCTAAGGGAAGAAACCATGTATATTTTATTTAGCTTAACAGAGCAATTGATGCCCAGGGTAGGCTTTGCTGAATGATCCAGATGAAGACTGGAAAGGGAAAACCAAGCAGAATGGTAATAATCTACAGAAGATATTCAGGAAACAGTAAATTGTTGATGCCCGTGGAGCACAGAATCAAAGACTGAAATGGTTGGAGAGGTAAAGCTGAAGGAGTAATATAAAAATGGGTAATATTTATGTACTTCTTACATGTACTGTATAAGATAAGAAAATTATCTTGTGTAGGACTGGGATGTGTCTCATTGCTTGGCTGGCATGCATAAGGCTCCAGATTCAGGGCCTGACAATTACCACTCCAAAAACAGACCCAAGTGCATAGTAACATTCCCAAAATTCTTGAAATATCTAGTATTGCAATAGGTACATTCTTGGTTCTTTTTGAAAATATTTTTATGTTGATGTAGTTGTACAAAGAAGTTGCCATTTAGCAAAAGTTTTTTTAAATAAGTTTTTTATTGTGAAAATACTGTACAGAGGGGTTACAATTACATGAGCAAGGTAATGAGTACATTTCTTACCCTGCATTGTTGCCTCCTCCTTTGTTTTTCCCCTACCATCCCCCCCCCCACCTGCCTAAATTGTAAAGTTTGTTTTTCCATATAACATCTTGTACATCTCATTGTTGCAGTGGGTCCACTGTATCCCTATTTAAACAATTGGTTTTTTCCCCTTCCCCTCCCCAAATTATACCAACATGAAATACAGTGAAAACAGGAGTTATACGATGGGGGATGGACATACAAAGCTACAACAACAACAAAAAAAAACAATAATATCTTGATCAGTGTCACCGCTGTCAACATTCTCTCCCATCCATCCCCTACCCAGCTCTTTCCTCACTATTCTTAAGTTTTAGAATATTCATTGCAATTTTTTTTGCATTTTCCCCTCTTCTCGTCATTCATCTACTCCTTTTCTTTTGACCACACCCCACCTCTCTCAGGTACCCACTTGGTGATGTTTTATTTGGGAGAACTTTAATTTTTGGCCTTCTAAGGAATTACACTATTTGAGATCTCCCTTTAATCACATGTATTCCAGTTAATACATTTGTATACACTTGCAGGCCACCTGACGTATTTCTTGCAGAGTTTGTAAGCTAAATCTAGCTTCTACATATAAGGGAAAACGTAACATCTTTTGTCTCTCTGGCCCAGAAATTCCTCTCCCACGCATTTACCCAAAAGATTACAAACCAGGGTACAGTAAAGCCATTAGCTCAACCCTGTTGTGCAGCACTGTTCACTATATCCTAGGTATGGAGTCAGCCAGGTGCTCCCAAGGGATCAATGGATCAAGAAAGTGTGGTAATATGCACAATGGAATTTTACTCATTACAATGATATTGCACCATTTGTTAAAAAAATACAATCCCTCCATTTTTACTGGTAAGGAAACTGAAATACAAAGAAGCTAAGTGATTTCCCCAGTTCATATAGCTAATTAAGGCAGAACTAGCATTTAAGCCCAGATAGCATGGTTTCAAGTTTACACTCTTAATAATGTGGTGCTTTTTGTAGTAAGTTGAGACACACATAATTGCCATTTATAAATGTTGGGGACTACAAGTTGTTAAGACTAATAGCATGAAAAGGATTTGGATAATACAGATACAAATGGAACCCTTGAAAAGAAATGCACAAGGGAAAGAAGATAAGATTTATTTAGGGCAATGAACCATGGAATCTCTAAGTCAATAAAAACTCTATCTAGGACAAAAACACAGTGGTGCTATCCCTTAAATTAGCTAGGGTTTCCCTACTCCAAGCCTGACTTAATCCCATTTCTTTGTCAGTTAGCCTGTTCTTCATCCTTCAGCTTTGTTCCTTGGACTTCAGCTATTCTATGAATTTTGGTTGATACTCATTTTTCTATTCCTACTGATGGCTGTACTTACTGATGAGGTAATAACCAGCTCTCAAAAATGGAAAAGAGGGTTTTGTAAATCTCTCCTGTGTGACTTACTTCCTTCTTAGACTGAGCCATCTATCTCTTATCTAACTATAAATGATGCTATAAGATCAAGTAGGAGATATCTTCTAACATAAGAGAAGTAAGTTAGAATAAATCTGTTTAAAAGAACTATTTTAACTGGCTCATTTCTGTTTCTGTTTTGGCAATGTCTTGACATTTTATCATATGCAAATCACACTACAAAATAACATCAATATTTCAGTTCCTAGAACTTATTTTTATGTATTTTTACTTTTTCATTTTTTGTTGCTTTAGAGTTGATATGTGGCAGGGTTATCTTTACATACCTCAGGTAATAAGTACATTCTTTCTTTTTGCTTAGTTCCCTCATTCTCTTTCATTCCCTCCCTTCCTAGACCTTATTTTTAGAAAGATAATCTTGAAGGCTGATACCAATGAAGTTTATCTAGTTACAGCTTATAATTTAGGTTTGCAAGGTATAGCTTACAAGTTGGATGTAAAGCTTCTCATTTGTGACAAATGAGACATCTTCATAGTAGTAACTGAGGAAATTACCACCATTTTATAGTGCAAGAACAAAGTTTTGGTGAGGATACATAATTCCAGAAAATCAACTTAGATCTACTATCACATTTAATCTTTTATTAAAAAAAATACTTTGTGACTATTAGTTTACAAAATGAAAGGTTTCACTGTGGTTTTCTATGCATGCATATAATATACTTTGACCTAATTCACTCCCTCTGTTACTTTATTTCTCCTCCCTTAACTGCACCTTTTTGTCAATGTTCTTGGAAAAGTTTTAAAACAGGTTTCATGATAACCTTTTCACGTGTGTACTTCCATTATATTTCTTCCCTTTCCTCTCACTCTTACCTTCTGCTGGTTCCCTCACCCAAATAATCCTTCTTCGCCCTTTTATATTCACGTCCTTTTCTTTAAAGATAAGAATTTCCACATATGAAAGAAAGCATGTGTTTAGCTTTTTGAGTCTGGCTCATTTCTCTTAGATAAGATAATATCATTTTTGGCTAAATAAGACTGTTGTATGGATATACTATGATGCTTTTATCTATTTATCAACTGATAGGATTTAAGTACATTCTGTGTCTTGACATTGTGAATGGTGCTGCAGTAAAAACGAAGTGCTAGTATTTCTATTATACAATGACTTGGCATTCCTTTGAGTATATATTCCCAAAAATACTATGTCAGGATCAGACAATAGATACATCTTTACATTTTTGAGAAACCTCCACACTGATTCTATAGTGGCTACATCAAATTACATTGTCATACAAGGGCTCCTTTCCCTTTCTGACCCTCACCAGTATTTGTTGGTTTCTCTAATAGCCATTCTGACTGAAACGAGACAGATTGTGATGTCATTTTGATTTTCCTTTCTTCTATGTCTACGGATTTTGGATATTTGTATGTTTGTTGGTCATTTATACTTTTGAAAACTTCACTGATACATTTATGAATTAGATTGTTTGTTCTTTTGGTGTTTATCTGTTCTTTTGGTATTTGAGCTCTTTATATATCCAGGTATCCTTGACAGATACCTGTCCGGCAATGATTTTTTTCCCATTCTGTGGACTATTTCTTTACTCCAATAATTGATTACTTTGATACATAGAAGATTTTTAATGTGATATAATCCAGTTTTTTCAGTTTTCTGTAGTTATTACAATCTCATTCAGAAAGTTGTTGCTTATTTAAGGGCTTTCATTTTGAATTGATATTTTTATGGAGGGAAAGCAGGGATTTAGTTTCGGTCTTCTACATGTGATATACATTCTTACCAGCATTTTATTGAAAGGCTGACTTTTCTCCAAAGTATATTTTTACAACTTTTGTCAAGAATGAAGTAGTTATGTGGGCTTATTTCTGAGCCCTCTAGTCTACTCCATTAGTCTATTGGTCCATTGTCTGTTTTTGTATCTGTATCCCATGTTTTTGTTATATAATAAAGTATAATAAACCTTTACATTTATACATTTCATGTCATATTTTGTTAAGACTGAATAATTCTGGAAACACCTGAGGCTGTATAGTCCAAGCTATAACTCAACTACCTCCATGGTATTTGTATAAAATGTTCCCTTTCAAGTCAGTGATAATTGTTTAGAAACCTTTCATGGGCATAAGATTAATTTTTATATCAGTTAAAATATTACCTAAAATATTTAGGTAATGCGGGCAATAAAAATTATCTATTTAATGTCTTAATTAAAAATAGCATCTTCTCTTTTAGTTTCTTAGACATTAAGAAAAACATTTAAGTTGTCTCAATTATAACAGTAACTTTCATAAACTGGTTATATAGTGAGGATCTTACTAGGCTGCCTATGGAAGGGTGAAACAGAGAAGTTTCCAGCCTAGAGAGTACTTTATGCAGATATGTTTTCTACATGGCAAAAATCTCATATACTACTTCAAAACTTGATTTGTGGTTACCAGAAGAAGAAATGGGATATACCAGAAGCTGTTCTCTTCCTACTTTGACTATGCACCAATCATATGCCCATGTGCCCTTAGGGTTTACTAGAGCGGAAGAGCTCTGCCATGCTATGGCTCTGACAAGTTTTCATGACAAATCTCTTTTTTTCTCTGTTTCAATATCTAAAGCCTCTCCTAAGTTGCCAGTGTTGGTCTGGCTTTTAGGAAGTTAGAGAAGGATCTCGGTTTGGGCAAGGCTGCCTTCTAACTATAAAGAATTTCAAAGTGATCTAATGAATCTGGTGCCAGTCACCAGAAAGAAAAAGAATTCATGCCTGATGGAAAGGGCAAACAGAAAGATGAGTGATGGGAAGGCAGTAAGAGGCCCGTAAAAGGGGAACATCTTTTGTGGATGCCCATGTGGTGTCAGCTCTGTTATGAGCAAAGATGATACAAACATCAGCTTTCAAAGCCATTCCAGTGGAGGTGCGAAGGAGTAGCTCAAGGTTTCTGCTAGGCCTAAATTCTAATCTCTTCCATATGGATTTAACTAGTGAACTAACTTGGCAGAATATTTTGTTCTATTTTCTCTCCCTACATGTACTGGGTTAACACTCAGCTCTAGCTTCTGACTAACTGTATTGGTCACTCTTCCCAGCCCCCTACCTTTTTTTCTAGCACATTGAACTTGAAAGATTCCTGCTTTAAGAGGTATAGGATAGAATGGCAAATGGAAGAGCTGAAGCAAAACATATAGCTTTCTCATTAACAAAAGAAAAATACTTTAACTCAATTACCTGTGTGGTATTTGAAAGTTGTCAGGATGTTTTATAATTCCTCTTATTCATCATTAATTATATATTCCTTGTAGTAAAATTATCAGAAACAATAAAAAGTTTGAAGAGAAATCTAGGGGAAGGAAAAGTGAGGATATGTTGGTGAATGATGAAACTTTTACTTTATCAGATGAGCAGTTTCTAAGGATCTAAGGTACAGCATGGACAATGATAGAAACAGTTAATCTGATTATGATGAGCATTATACAATGTATAGGTATAACAACTTACGTTCTGTACTTTGAATGTAGGCCTTGTTAATTAGACACTTTCAAATGAAAGAAAAATTCAGTGAGACCTTAGTGTCAGCAAAAAGCTTTAGTCTCAGTTTTTCTCCCTTCCCAATTTTTCTCTACCATTGAGCCACCTTCCTACCCCCTAACATTATCATTCTTAACACAATGCTGATTACTCTTTTGAGTAGAGGGAACTGGTTTTTGTTCTTCATTCTCTGTTTTAGTTTCTCTGTGATGTTTCACAGATTGGGGACTGTGAAGTTCCCTACTCTCTCTGAGAAGTTAGGAGTCTATTCTAGCTTTCTTAGGAAGAGATAAAAAGGCAGATAGTATGGCAGATGCAGAGTACCAAAGAAGAATAGAATGGTTGAGTTCAAGAGCTTTCTTAGAGGTAAATAAATCCAAATTTTTGACAAGATAGGGTGAAATCACAGAAACAAAGTATTGAGGGGAGATTTCAGGAGTAGATTTTTGCACCTATGTAACCATTAAAGTCGAGGGAAAGACTGACCCTTTCCAAGGAAAAGAGAATCCTTGAAAGACAGGGCCTATGAACAGATCTATAAACCTTGATGAAAGAGAGGAAAAATTAGTCCTACTGAACATTACAGGTGGAGAACTTTTAGGGAAACAAGATTCAACTGCTATGTCATTTTCAAATGTCAGAACTGATTTTTATTTGACTTTTTCATTCCATTAAGACTTAGAGATTTTTTTTGGTAAGTCAGCATAAAAATTGTAGTAGCTGGATGCCCTGTTAAAAAAGCAACCCCCCAGTCTTCTTCTGGAGATGATATGTTGTTATGGGAACACAAATTTTGCTGACATGTTCTGAAGCTTAATACTTTGATGAATTGACCTGGGAATAAGAAATCAATCGAAAACTTCCCCGTTTTACACTGGCTTCAGTACATATCATTTAGGAAGATGGGCAGCCAGTTTGCTGACAGGAACTACACAGTGCTAGATGGATTGCAATACAAAAATTGAATTAAAGAGAGAATACCACTATGAATTACCAGCTGACTGGAGAGTGGACAATTGAATCATATCACAAATAAAGACCAAAACATTTTTCTGTGACTCCCTCCACAAATTTCAAATTGAAAATACCTTTACTGCATAGTAAGCAAAACATTGCTTCCTTTTATAATGTGAAATATTATAGCAGAGACTGTTTTTGTTACTACCATATTAAACCTATATTCTATTCTGTACACACAAAAAGATGTATATTATGTTAAAAAGCAATGGGTAATTTTAGTGGATCTTAATTGTTTTAAATAAAGCTTCAAATGTAGAAGAATGGATTGAAGCAGCTCAGCATTTTAGCTGTCATAAACTAGAATCAAACACATTCTTTCCTATTACACTGGATCACTCCACAAATACAGAAACAATACAAAGCCAATTATACTTGAATCAACACTAGTACCATCTTTAACCTGACAGCTAACTCCACTGTAACTAAAGAGTCAGTCCTTTTCATGTTTAATGTGACCAAGTATTCAAACTCCACAAGAAAGGCTTTGACTATCATTTGTCAGTGTTATCAGTAGTATTCTATTCAATGCCTAGAAAACAAATATAGCAGTATGAAAGACCTACGCAACTAGAAAATATGGCTCTTTGCAGTGTTCAACAAAAACTATGATTTTTGAGAGAACTGAAAGAAAATAACAAATACCAAAACATGTCCATGAATTTTGTGTCTGATGTTGCCCCTTATGAAACTCTTGGATTTCAAATGCATTTCTTGTACTGCTGCTATTAATAGGAAAAAAATGTTAAAGCCTTTTATCTTATATCTCAAGGCATTAAGTAATGTACTGAAAGTGCCTTTGTTAATCAGTCATCTGATAATAGAATGGAGTAGATTTAATTACAGTCTATGGGAAGGGAGAGAAATCCTTTATCATTTACACAAGTAGAGGGTCTAAGAGTGTAGTAGGTTCCTCATAATTCATTCTTGTCCTCCAACCATGTACAGACTGCTGAGGTTTATTGGGAAATCTTCAAGGTAGAGTTCTGTATCCATGCTTCTCAACAGCTTGTCATCTTCTACATTTCAAGTACCCATGCTCAGAGATATGGAAAGGTTGCATGAACTGGTAGTTATTATATGCAATTCCAAGATTTTTGTTCTAGAATAAGATCTAATGAAAGCCTAACCAAGGTAAATAACATCTCCCAAAGGGAAAAAAATGAGGAGCCCCTTACTTTGTATAACTAACATGAAGAATTCTACAGGGAATAGGGACGATCTTACATGAGTGAATGAAGAAAATGTAGAACATGTAGAAAATGAAGAAAATATGGCATTTGTGTTTTCATATCTTAAAAACATATATTCAGCTTCCTTTCTCCATTTTCCAGTGGCCATGTTAATGATATTTTTGCAGTTTTTCAGAAAAGTGAGGAAATGTTCAAAAGAAAAATATACTCAAATTACAAGTTATAATAAAAAAATAAAGCAAGCAATTTCTTTGCACATTGAGCTTGAGTGATGATACATGAACTGAAAACCCAGGGCTGATACTCACAGACCAGCCATCCCAGAAGGTAAAATTTCTGTATCTGGATTTAGGCTAGACTATGAAGATGAAATAACATGAGACTTTTAGGAGCTCAAAATAGATAAATTATCTTTCACTATTTTCCATCATGTATCTGAAAGGAACTTGTTTCACAGTCATTTAGGGATATAGAAAAATGGAGGTCCATTGCTTCTATAATCACAAGCCACAAAAACTGGCTCTTAAGAGCTGCTTTCTAAAAGCCTGCTGGTGGCTCACTCCTGTCATTCTTGCTATGTGCTAAGATCATTGAGAATCATTGTTCCAAGCCAGCTTAGGCAGAAAAGTCTGTGAGACTTCTCAACAGAAGAAATTAGATGGTAGTGACTTGTGCCTGTCTTTCTCATTAAATTGAAAAATAGGAGGAAGTAAGAAATGGAAGGATGGGGTCTAGGTGTAGGTTAGTGTCTGAAGCCCTGAGCTCAAACCTCTGTCCTGAAAAAAAAAATTTAATCCACCTCCTAAGTGATAATCATTACTTCTCACATTTCACTGCCTAAATCAAGTTATATAGCCATCACTGCATTCATTGTGGTAGGATGTGAATCTACAGGAAGGGAACTCTGTATTTCTGGCATTAGTTTATCACACTTCCAATTCCCTTTGCTGTACTAGTAATATGTAGGTTCCAGTTTGGGTTTGAGGTTTTTTTTTTTTTTTAAATTATGATTTTAAAACCACAAGCAGAAACTTTGCTCCAGTGGCATATGCTTATAAACCTAGGTACCCGGGAAACTGAGATCTAGATGATCAAGTTTCAAAGCTAGCTAAGGCAGAAAAGGCTGCAAAATTCATGCTACAAAAATAGACAGCAAAAAAAAGAAACTGGACTGGAGGTATAACTCAAGTCATAGAGTTCCAGTTGAATTAGAAAGCTGAGTGAGCATGAGGTCCTGAGTTCAAATTCTTGTTAGTGGCCAAAAAGAATTTTTAAAAAAGCAAAGCAAAGCATAAATGGGAAGAAAGGCAAAACCTGTTTTCCAGATTACAATTTCCAGAAGTATAATGTAAAGTTTTTTTTCTTGGTTTATTTACACCAGTACATTTCATTCTTAGTCTCTTTCATTAAATCTAACATTTTTGCATAAAATTGTGAGAAAACATAGAGTATTAGAATTGTAGATTATATTCTAGGAACAAAAACTGAGGCAGCCTAAAAACTTACCTATTTAATATTAAGATACATGAGCCACTTTTTTTTCTTGCCATGTCACCAAAGATAGAATGTGATTACTTCATGACAAAGGCAGCCACATTGCATTACTTCTAGCCACTCTTATTGAGGTAGGAGCTCATCTTTATTGAATGATGTGTTTCTTTTTCATTAAGAAAAGGAGTTCAGGGTCAAAGAAAATCCTAGCACCTCTGTCATTCCACTGAGTAACTTGGAAAGTGAGAGTCAGCACTTGCAGTAGTCTAAGGGCATGGGAAAAAGAACACTGTGCTACTATAACCAAAGCCACTTACCAGACACAGAAAAAAGAGTATTGTATGAAATAAAGTGCTTAGCTATACATGTATAAATGTAGTTGTCATCTTGTCCAACTAGAAGATGGATTGTCTAATCACCCTGTGAGTATTGACTTAAAGGACAGGAAACACAGAGCTTACCAAGTGTCCAGGATGAATTATGTTCTCTTTAACGTGACTTATATTTCATCTCAGACCTCCTTTCTGCCAGCCTAACTGCACCTCACACCTCAGAATTCAGAGTTCTGTGATGAAACATTAGTTTCTCAGAGCCTTAATACGCCCACCCATTAAAATGATGTCCACCTCACCTAATTTTTGTATCACCTATAAATATCAGAAATTGAATTACTCATTTACTTATTGTTCCCCTGACCAACTTAAGATCCCCAAGGAAAGAAATTTATTTATTTTTGTAGCTCATATACTTGTCATATTAAATGTCAAAGCGATTACCCACCATATGGTTTAAGTTCATTTTCCTAGTCAGTTTCATATAGTTAGAAACTCCTTGGACTCTAAATCTTTTCTTCTCTGTTCTATTTTTTTTGTCTCATTAATAGCCTTCTTTCCATTTTTTAAATTGATCATTGCTATTACAGAAGTTAACAAAATTAAAAATCGGTAATTTTATTAATTAAATATCCAAGTAGCTCCTTAGAGCTCAGAGGCCATGCGAGACTTTTTAAGAGGTACCACCACTAGTCAGGACCATGTGTGTTTTATATCTGGGGACACTCTGCCAGCCTCTGGGCCCTTCTTTTCTTGGAGATACAGGTTATCTTACAGAAAACAAGGAAGGTAGATATCTTCTCAGAACCTACCACTCTATTGACATATCCCTTGTGATATATCTGCCATGTTAATTCTGACAATTGATATATCCTTAGATGGTTTTTCTCAGTCTCAACCAGATCTTTAACAGTGAGCATATATGGGATAGGATATTTTGTTTTATGATTTTGTTTAGTTGTTATGTGTCTTAGCTCATCAGAATGAGTCATTTTTATTCTTATTTTAATTATACATAATTATGAGCTGTGGTATAGTGTGAAATGATCAAATCAGAATTAACATTTCCATCCCTTAAACATTTTTATTTTTTTATTAATATATAATAATTGTACATAAATAGATGTACACTATGGTATTTCAATACATAGATAAAATATGCACTTACAAGTCAGGGTAATTAACATGCTTATCGTTGTTGTTGAAGCTCCTGAGCTCACCTTTCCTAGTTCTTCATATAATAGATTATTGTGAAATATGGTCACTCTCTATATATAGTACCTTTTTTTATCCTCTCTCCCTTTATATCCTCTCTTCCTTCTACTAGCTTCACAGCCTCTCTGTAATCACTGTAAGTAATGCTTAATTTCACTAAGATCAATCTAAAAAGTATTTTCAAATAGAAAATATGTACTATTTGTGTCATTTGACTTAGTCTAAGTCCTTGAGGCCTGTACATTTTGCTTCCAATGATAGGGTGACTTTTTTATGATTCAAAAATATTCTACTGGAATTGTCATGTGCCATGTTTCAGAAATCAACTTGTCTATTCTATGCCTTATCTATTATGAATAGTTCTACAATAACAGGATTACATCAAACTAAAAAGCTTCTATATAGCAAAAGAAATGACAGAGTGAAGAGACAACCTACAGAATGAGAAAAAATTTTGAAATCATTCATCTGACAAAAAAATTAACATCCAGAATTCCAAATGTACCTTGAAGCCTCAGTAATGTAACTCCCAAATAATCCAATGAAAATTGAGCCAATACATTTATTTATCATATTAATAAATGTACCTCAAAAGAAATTCAAATAGCACATTTATGAATAAATTTTCAATTTTATTATCAGAGAAATAGAAGTTTAAACCTTAATGAGATAAAATCTCACCCCAGTTAGAAAAGTTATCATCAGAAACAGTAACAAATGTTGAGTGGAGCCTTAGTAGCTAAAACCCAAATGTTGTTTTGATGTACCTAGCATACAGCATTCTTTCAGGGAATTTGTGTATTTATAGTGCTGGAAAGGAAGTATAATTATAATGAGAACAAATTCAGATGCCCTTGGTATTTAGCACCAAATCAAGATAACTAGAGAATTGAGAAGATGAATTGTGTGTAACGGTTTCTCACTGATCCTGAAACTGAAAATCCAAGGGCTTTTCTCCTTCAGTATTGTTTCCTTCTCTGTAGGTTTTTTTTAATTTATAAGAAGATGTGTTTGTTTTAATAATATATGCCAAACTCAACCACAAAAAGCAAGGCTCCAATCTCCCCTTTCTAATAATTCCAGGGCTATGCATGCTGAAGGCTCCACACAGTGTGTTCCAGTGAACCACGTGACTTCCCTAGAGCTAGCTTGACCAAATCAGATGATAACACCTCTCCCCAGCAAAGGAAAGGCTGGCTCTCCAAATGTCTCAGCTTTTAAACAGAAAAATACTTCCTTTGCAGAGTTTACAACAATGACAAGGAAATGGGATGTTTCTTCATCATACTAAGTTAACTTTATCATATTAAGTTAAACTTACACTCAGATAATTTGCTTCAGTACTTACGTTTTTGTCACTGATTTTTTTTTTTTTTTCTTGCATGAGTTAGACAGAGTGTGCCCCCACCACCTCTGCCTCTGACCTCCCAGCACTCAGCTGGGCGTTAGGTTGCTTAGCATCCGCTGGTGTGTTTCCAAGCAAGCAGACAGGAAGGCCTGCTGATTGCTAGCAGACCAGACATATTTTTAGGTTATCTTTATTCAGCAAGATAAAACATTTTCTGAGATTACTCAGGAGGGTTGAGATTGGCGGAGGAGAGACTGCATACTTATAGAATGTTATTATTGGAACTTTATTATTGTCACTTGGATGTTGCATTTCTCAGGAAATGTATGCTAATGTGTTTCCAGTTGCTTTTTTTAAGGCCTTGAGTAGATAGGTTGAATATTGATACCATTTGGCTGTCTAGAAAGTCAACTTTAAAATTTATAAACTGCATATTATTATGTTAAAAATGTAATCTCCCAGAAATTCGTATAAATAACAGAGAGCTAGGAAAACTTAGGTGATTTATACCTTGTTATTTAGTCTTTGAGTGTGGTGATACAATGACCTAAAAAAATTCAATAAAATGATAAGACAAAGTTTTCTAGTTATCTGCATATAAACAACAAGGAAGACTAACTGAATTAAAGAATTTTTCTAGTGGAAAAAATCTTTAGTTATCACCATTTTTTGTTGATTTCTAAATGTTTCTTAGCAATAAGGTTGAGACCTAAATTGAGGCCTTTTACATCTCAGGACTAGAATTAAGAACACTCGGGTCTAATTAAGGAGGAGGTGTGTCAATTCATGGTTTCTGGCATAAGTAATATTATTTAATAATAATTTTAGATGAGTGACTTTATGGTTATCACCATACTTCTTCACAATTACACTTAATTTTAATTATTTTAGGTGACTCATTTCTTTCTATAGGCAGTAACGTTTTCTTGTGTGTTAGAATTTCTAAATTGATTCTGTGATGTATATTCAACATGTATGAAGTATTCATGTATGAAGTACTTGTGATTTATAAAACATCATGTACATTATATAATGTTATACGCCTCACAAAAGCTACAGAGTCCTTTCCCAGAGCAACACATTGATATATAAGCAATTTAAAAATCCACACACTATACAGTACTCACAGAACACAACATGGAAGTTTAAAGTTTTGAGCCATATGGCAAGATAGAACTGGCAAGACTTGACTTTACCATGCTGTATACATCATTATCTCAGAGACATGGCTTGGGAGGAAGTCCAAAGAAGAGTTTAAAAAAATGTAAAAGCAGGGGCTGGGAAGGTGGCTCAGTGGTAGAGCACTTGCCTTGCATACATGAGGCCCTGGGTTCGATTCCTCAGCATCACATAAAGCAAAAAGAAAAAAAAAAAACAGAAGTGGCACTGTGGCTCAAGTGGTAGAACGCTAGCCTTGAGCTGAAGAGCTGAGGGACAGCGCCCAGGCCCAGAGATCAGGCCCCACAACCGGACACCCCCCCCCCCAAAAAAAAGTAAAAGCAAAGAATCTTAGGAAGCGTACCAAAAGATTCAACAATGTGATAAAAGTGAAATTAAGTTTTTTTTAAAAAAACATGAACATGTTTAGACAAAAGAGCAGCATGACAATTGACAACATTTATTCATAGATAATGAAGATGAAAGTAACATATTACCAAATTTGGGACTCTTATTTCTATTACCCATTGTTAACATTGGCCAGCTACCCAAGATCAATCTGAGTCTCTAAAAGGTCAAAATAATATTCAGGGCAGGTCACTTTCCTTTCTTGTGGTATAGGAAAGAAGGTAGAAAGAGAAGGAAAGAAGTGCAAAAAACAGGTTGCAAAATTGTGACATCTTAATCTTATCAAAAGATCTCTGGGACTCTATAAGAGAATTAAAAATGATGCATCTAAGTTTAAAGTCTTCCCCAAATGTGAGGACTCAATAGCTCTTCTCTTCTTCCTCACCAATTGTTCAATTGTATTACAAATAGGAGAAAGTTAACAACAACAAAAAATCTGGGGCAGGAGAAAAATGCCTAGAGCATTTTCCTAAACATCGTAGAGAAGGAGGTTTCTGAGCATTCCAGATCTGGTCAGCTTATTTTCTTTACCGGATCCCATCCTTCTAACCCTCCTATTCTAGTTTCTCGCTCCCTCTCCCCCTTCCCTCCCCCTCTCTCATCTATAAATGAACCTCTACCTCCCCTGGAGCATTCTTCAACCCTCTCACCTGTTACTTCCTTCAGCCTCATCTCCACTAGGTCCTAGTCACATTCCTTTCAACACAGTATTTACTACACAAAATAGTGTGATTGCTTAGTTATATTTCCCCTCATACACTTTCCTGACACTTCTTTAGAATATAAACTAACTTTAGTTACCCTGGAAGTAGAAAACCAGAAAGCAAATCCATAGAATATCATAAAGCATGCTGGCTGATTCTTGAAAGGAACTAAAACAGTAAATTATCTTTTCTGAGCCCCCAGAACCCAATATATTTTTACAGCAATCAGATTTTTTTCTGCCCACTCATCATTAGTATTCTCTTGACATATACATTTCCTGAGAAGCTACTGACAATGAGGTTTCATGTATCTTTGCTGTATTATTGGTGGAACTTATTTTTGGTATTTTATATAGAGCCTACTGAAAATTTCTCATGTTCAACTCTGATTCATCCTACTAGTATGTATGTATTATGATTTAATTATAACAAAATCTTAAAGCAATAAAGATGGCATCTTAAATACTTTCATTATATATGGAGTAAATGGGCTTCACAATGTAAAATTATAGACAAGTATTATACACAAGTATTTTGAAGAACTTATTTTTGAATAGTTCTTCTCTTTTAATATAGAAAAGCAATCTAGTTTTGCTGAACAGAAAATTATTGTAACTTAATAATGTTTTTCTGCTGTGAAATACTTTTAGATGGGAGCTTCAAGTTTTCCTTTAAAAATTATTTTCTGGGGCTGGGAAGGTGGCTCAGTGGTAGAGCGCTTGCCTTGCAGGCATGAGGCCCTGGGTTCGATTCCTCAGTACCACATAAGCAAAAAGAAAAAAGCCGGAAGTGACACTGTGGCTCAAGTGGTAGAGCGCTAGCCTTGAGCTGAAGAGCTGAGGGACAGCGCCCAGGCCCAGAGTTCAGGCCCCATGACCAGACCCCCCCCCCCAAAAAATAATAAAAATTATTTTCTGGCTTGAATCACTTAAAACAATTTTTTCAAAGTCTTTTCATTTCCTTATTAATGGAGCAATGCCATTCTTTGTCATAGAAGCATAAAATTTTAAATTGTGTATATATACCACATTTCCTTGATCCATTCATCTACTGAGAGGCATCTGGGTTGATACCATATTTTAACTATGGTAAATAATGCTGCAATAAACAAGGTTGTGCTGGTAGGTTTAGTATGGCCTTGTTTGTGGTCATTTGGGTAAATGCTCAGGAGTGGGATTGCTGGGTAATAGGGAAACTCTGTTTAGTCTTTTGGGGGACTTTCATACTGCTTTCCAGAGTGGTTAAACAAGTTTACATTCCAATCGACAGTATAGTAGCATCCATCCCCTTTTAGCCACATCCGCAACAGCAATTATTATTTGTTATCTTGATAATGGCCATTCTAACTGGGTAAGTAGAATCTCAATGTCGTTTTGCTTTGGATTTCTTTCATGGCCAGAGAAGTTGATCATTTCTTCATGTATCTATTTACTCTTCTTATTTCTTCTTCAGAGAAGTTTCTCTTTAATTCTTTAGCCCACTTACTAATGGGGTTGGAGGATTTGTTTCTAAGGAGTTTTTTTTTTTTTTTTTTTTTTTTGAGTTCTCACTATGTTTTAGATATGAGGACTTGTCTGTTGAATAGCTATTTTATATTATGGAAAGCAAGCCAGACTCAAATAACATAGGCTGCATGGTTTCTCTCATTTGTAATAATTAGAATTTGTCTAGGATATTCTTAACAAAGGATCACAGTAGCTCAATAACTATGTGAACATGACCTTATAAAATGATGCTTATCAAAGTGAACTCCACGAAATGGAAACAAGAGGGGTTTTTTGTGTGTGTGTACTGTTTACTGTTATTTCTTTTTTCTTTTTTCCTTTGGTTTATTCCCTGTTGTCACTGTTTTTTTTTATTTCTGTACCCTTTGTCTTACATATAAGCTTATCAGATTTAGGGGAGGGAAGGGGAATCAGAACAGTGAATTGGAATCCAATGCAAGAGTGATACTCATTAGACACTATGTTGGAGATGAACTTTATAACTTGAGAGGAGAGGAGTCACGGGAAGCAGGAGAAGATGAATGAGGAGGGGTAACACTGTTCAAAAAGAAATGTACTCGTTACCTATTTATCTGAGTATGTAAGTGCTTATTTTCTGTATTTTCTTCATTTAGTGGAGAATACAAGACTCGGAATCATAAGTTTAAATTTACTTATTTGTGTCAAGATCACTAAAACATTTCTATTCTATACATAAGGCCATAAAACAAAAAATGCATATAATAAATTGATTGCTAAATCTACTAATAGAAACAAAAACTACAGACATATGAGGTTAGAAAAATGAGAAAATTATGCGAAATTTAAGAATGTGGCCAAGGAGCTGTGATTCTCTTATGCTTTTGCTACTGAGATTTATTTTCCTTATTGATGAATTAAGGATTTTCTGCGGCAGAAATTACTGTACAACTTGACTCCAGAAGAGTTGTTCTAGCAATGAAACCAGGTATACATTGTTGTCAACATGACGACACCTATGGTTGTTGGAAAGAAGTCACAAGGGCTATTGTCCAAAGCAGAGCCTGACCAAAGCCCAACTGCTCAAAATGGTTCATTTTTGAAGTTGTAGAGACAATGCAGTAGACATATTTAGTCATTCAAAAGGTTTCCTAAGACTTGTCCCATAATGAAATGGCAAAGCCAGAAAGTAAATTTACCACATTATTTTTAGCTTCTTAAAGATGTACCTTCAGGGAGTTGAGGCTTAACTGTGGTACTTCCTTGGTTTAGGGAGTATCAGTGCAAGAATTGAGATTTTTAGGTAGGCATCCAAAGTTGAAGACAGTCAAAAGCTTATTCCACGAGGTAAATGTACTTCAGCATGATGTTAGTCACAGGAAAATTTTACATGTACATGTGATTGTTTTTACCTCCATACAAACTCAAGGAAAACAAGGCTCCTTCATATATTTTCATATAGGTTTTTTTCTGTCTCAGCTGCAAAAATTGTAAAATGAAAGTCAGTGCCTACAATACCTATGTGCATCTGATCATATAAAATAATATTTATCAAAATGAACTCCAGGAAGTGGAAGCAATAGGGTTTTTTTGCTTGCTTGCTGTTTTTGTTTTGTTTTCCTTTTGTTTGTTTATCTGTCTTTGGGAGGACAAGGGGGCACAGAAATGGTGGAACACATGGTGAACAAATGTAGCAGTAGTATTCACTAGACACTAGGTTGAAAAGGAACTATACAATTTGTGGGTGGGAGGATGGGAGGGAAAAACTGGGAGAGAACAAGGAAAGGCATGACCATGGACCATTGTCCATAAAGAAAT
The DNA here is from genome assembly GCF_019054845.1 of Dipodomys spectabilis. Taxonomy (NCBI): domain Eukaryota; kingdom Metazoa; phylum Chordata; class Mammalia; order Rodentia; family Heteromyidae; genus Dipodomys; species Dipodomys spectabilis. The sequence continues at coordinate 1,981,705 of NW_024870824.1, forward strand.
ATACTCCTTATCTGACTTATATAACTGTAACCCTTCTGTACCTCACCTTTACAATAAAAAATTTTAAATGCATTAAAAAGAAAATCAGTGCTTGCATATAGTTATATCAGTTTCTACTTCCATTAGGACATTCAATATTTCTTTTAGTCTACTAGCGACACCATGTAGTTTGTGCCCTAGGGAAACATGGGAAATAAATGTAGCTTACCACCCATTTGCCTGCCCAGAGGGAGGCACCTTTTTAATTTGACAAGCGCAATAGAGACTAGAGGAACAGCTAGTACTAAAAGCCCACTAGGAGTAGTCAGGATATGTTATTAATACTCACATATCCCCCTGCAAAAGAATTAAATTATGAACAAAAATGTCAACATAAACTTCTGGTTTATACGTATGTGTATATAATATGTAAATAGAATTCAGATACCTTGAACTTGAAGGATATGTAGTTCACTGTGAATGTTAAGAATACCTGTATTGTACTATGGCTACATTTTGTTTTCCTGTGTAGGAAAACAAGCCTATTTAGGTCTGGGTAGAAGGAAAAATGAGAACTGGAACATCATCTGCCTTATTATCACTGTCTTAATAATACTTGCACTTTAAAATAATCCATGAAGATGTGCAATTCTGAAAAAAAAATGCAACTTGGGAAATGTTTAAATTATCTTTAGTTGTGGAAAGGGGGTTGCCATTCAATAGTTTATGAATACAATGCATCTTGATCAGTGTCACCCCTTTCATCTTTCTCCCTGATCTCTCCCAACCTCACCACTTCATTCAATATGCATTGCATTTTATGACTGCATTCTATCATATGTTATTGGATGTGGCGGTACAGGCCTGTAACCCTAGCTTCTTAAGAGGCTGAGGCATGAGGATCTGAAGTCTGAGGCCAGTCTTTGCAACTTAATTTTCTAACTTTAATTCTCAAAATACTTTTTAAAGGGCTGAGGTGATAACTCAGTGTTAGGTGCTTGCTTACATAGGTGAAGCTGGAGGTTCAATCCTCAGCACCAGAAAAAAAAGTGTGTTGCTTTTAAAAATAGATTATCAACCTGTTGCAACAATGAGAAGTACAAAATGTCATGTCAAAACCAGCTTTACAATGTCGGTGTGGGGGGGGGGGAGGGGGGTTATGATTGGGTGGGGGGAGAGGGGAGGCTGGGAAGGGAGGTGAAGGGTAAACAAAGGAGGAGGCTGCAATGCTTGGTAAGAAATGTATGCATTATCCTGCCCATGTAATTGTAACCCCTCTGTACAGTATGTTCTCAAATAAAATAAAATTAAATTAAAAAAAATAAAAATAAATAAATAAATAAAAATAGATTATCAATAGGTTAAAAAAATACAGATTAAAAATACAACATACTCAACATAGAAGACATCAAGATAGCATAGCTTTATTCGCGTGTACACCTAAATTAAAATGATTTTTTTCTTTAGAATTAAAAAAAATTTCTATTCAGTCAAAATGGTAATATATATATATATATATATATATATATATAATGCCTCTTATGAAACAAAAATTCCATTCTGCTATGTTAGTGTTTATTCTCATGTGAACTCTTGAACCAGAATTTTACAGTACAATCATAAATTCCAGCATTTATTTGTCCATTGATTAACTTATATTATCTGGATATATATGCACAGGGAATGTAATACAAGTGACTTTTTCCTTGTACTTCTCTTTATCAATATTAAAGAAGCCCTACATTTTTCTAAGGAAAAAATAGTTAGATGTATGGTTAGATTTTCAATAATAAAGTATACTACTGAGTCATAACTGGCTTAAAGATACAGGGAACATGGAAAGAACACCAGATTCTCCTTTAATTCTATAATTATTTTTAATCTTACATTTTTGTCACTTAACAATGCTGTTTACAAATACAGAAATATTGATCAATGTCACCCCTTTTGATATTATTTGTCTATCTCTTTCCTTTTGACCTCACCCAACCTCTTTTAAGTACCAGCTCCCTGGTGTCTTATTTTGCTGAACTTTGACTTTGCCTTTCTAAGAAATTATGGTATTTGCATTCTCCCTTAATTCCACCATATTTCAGTTAATACATTTGTATACACTTGCATCCTACCCAATGTATTTACTTTTAAGTTGATAAGCTACATCTAGCTTCTAAATATAAGGGAAAACATTCATGCTTTTTTTCTCTGGTCCTGACTTAACACAATTTTTTCGGGACTTTCCATTTCTTTACAAATGGTACAATATCATTCTTTCTAATGGATAAGTAAAATCCCATTGTGTTTATGTACCACATTTTCTTGATCTGTTCTTACTCACTATAGAATGCATTAGCAATACTACTTATATCCACCAGGGTCTGTTCTAAAATCTACTCACCAAATCCTCCCTAGGAAGCAGTAATATTATCTCCCTTTGACAAACAAAGAAAATGACACTCAGTGATGTACAGGTATTAGTAAGTGGCAGACTCTGAACATTTGCTTTTAACCTTCAGCAATATGCCTTATCTCACCTTGGCAAAGTCCCTTCTGTCAGCATGTCTATTTACTCATCCTAAATATAAAGGTATTGCCTTAGAAATGTTACAGTTTTTGTGGAAACAATAGAAAAAGTCAAGTGACAGAGATGCAATGAATGACTACATGCTGCTCAGCAATCTGCCTTGATGACTTCCACAAATGGTTTCTCTGTTGTCCTATATTTATGGGTCTCTAGGTTTGCAGACATTAGTACAAGTATAATTTATGTTGGGAAAAAAATGTGAAATTCACAGCATGTTTCTATTGGTGTGTGTTCATTCCCACTCCCCACATACCAGCTTAGTTCTGAGAAGTCTCTTGATTGGGACAGGCATAGCATGTTTCACAGACACCTTACCAGGTGTCAGGGATATCTATGAAATTTATGAACTTTTACCTGAAGTTTGAAAACTGAGGTAACTGGTTCAAAACCCTCAGATTTTGCTGTTTCTCATTCTGCTGGTGAAGCACGCTTCCAGCTCTGGGAATACTAAATGCAAGCTGATTCTTACAGTGTAAAAGGTGAAAAGACTCAGTGAATTGATTTTTGTGTTCCAGTTTATTGGTGAAACTAAAATAAATAACTTAGAAAGTAAAGTGGAAAAAGACATAATGTTATATGAAGTAAAAAGGAAGTAAACTGCATGATTATGAGATTGAATCATGCATTTCCACTTCCTTTTTTGGGGGTGGGGGGTGGGGGGCGGGGGGGAGGGAGGGGGGAAGGAGAGTCTGAACTCTGGGTCTGGGCCCGGTCCCTCAGCCCTTCAGCTCAAGGCTAGCGCTCTACCACTTGAGCCACAGCGCCACTTCCAGCTTTTTTCTTTTTGCTTATGTGGTGCTGAGGAATCAAACCCAGGGCCTCATGCATGGAAGGCAAGCACTCTACCACTGAGCCACTTTCCCAGCGCATTTCTACTTCCTTAACACAGAAGAATGAGTGAAGAATACAGGGAGAAGCAAATTTTACCCAGTAGCCCTTAATCTTTACATCTAGATAAAGATGAAAAGAAGAATCTAGATGAAGACATTTTTAACACACGTAAGACTTAGAAAGTCACTGTCAGAATGTTCAGGATAAAAGCAAATGAATAAGACATTTGTATTTACCACCTTATTGTTCCTATAACAATTTACTACAAATGAAATGGTCAAAACCAACTCAGGTTTATTCCCTTCCAGCTCTGCATGTCAGGAGTCCAGCATGTACTCACAGGACTTGAAATCAAGGTGCCACCAGAGCTGTATTCCTTCTGGAGAAGGGGAGAATCTGTTCCTTGCATTTGCTGATTTCTAAAGGCCATCCACGTTCCTTGGTTTATGGCCCCTTCCTATGTCATCAGAGTGTATCAGTTCAATTTCTGCTTTCTTTGTCTTGCTTTCGTTTATGACCTGTTTCTTTTATGACCTATTTCCCCCTCAAGTGGTATTTAGGATTACACTGGGCCTCTTTAGATAATCCAGAATAATCTCTCTATCCTCAAGTCACTTTGGGTATGTAAGATGACATCTAGTCCAGTGATTAGGATAGACACATTTTTTTTGTAGCAAGTAAGAAGTGGGTTTACTAAATTATTCAACCTGCGCCAGCATCCTAAAAACCACAAATGGAAAAATGACATAATTGAAATGGGAACACTTCAAAACTGAAAGTTTGAAATAGTGGCAAAAGATACTCTATTAAATAAGAAAGGTAAACTTTTACTACAGTAACAAGGATTACATCTTAATAGCTTCATGAATTTAATTTTTATTGGCACATATTCATTATAAAAAGGGTTTTCATTGTGATATTTCCATAAGTGCATATAATGTACCTTAATCAAATTCACCCCATTACTCTTTCTTATCCCACCTCCCCACTTCTGTTTATCATTTTACTGAGTTTTATTCTATTTTCATACATGAGTATGACGTATTTAATGAAGTATTTAATCATATTTACCTTACCCTTTTGCATCCCTTGCCGACTTACTCCAACTGCCAATTAGTCTGCATTTCACACTCACATCATTCTTTTCTTTCTTGAGTCCATATTTGCATATGAGAGAGAATGATATTTTCAGTCTGGCTTATTTCACTTAACATATTTCCAGTTCTGTCCATTTTGCTACAAATGACATAATTTCATTCTTCATTGTAGATGATACTCTATTGTGTATATATATATACCACATTTATATATACATATATATATGTATATATGTCTACCACAATATTTATCAGTTGATTTTACAAGCTGATTTTATAGTTTTCATTGTGCTTCAGTAGTTTTTTATGTTGCTGTAAACATGAGTGTACAAGTATCTCTATTACATGCTGGTTGTACTATTGGGCATATATATACAAGTATGTATATATATATATAATTCACATATATATGTGTAGTATAGTAGGATCATATAGTAGGTATGTTTTGAAATTTTTGAGAAACCTCCATACTGATTTCCATAGTGGCTGTATTAGTTTACATTTCTATCTACAATGGTTCCTTTTCCTCACATCCTCACTGGCATTTATTGCCACTTGTTTTTGCTTTTTCCTTCTTCTTTTTGGAAAAAATAGGTTTTGAACTTGAAGCCTTGTGTTTCTCTACCACTTTATGTACTGTCAGCTCTTGTTTTCTTGATTGCTGTTCTGACTGGGATGAGATGAAGTCTCAGTATACTTTTGACTGGCATTTCCTTTATGGCTAAGGATGTTGACTATTTCTTCACACATTTATGCACCATTATTGCCATTTTTCATAGACCTTGCTAGCAAATATTTTCTCCCATCTTCAGTTGTCTCTTGGTTCTGTACAGAAACTTTTATTTGATGAATTTCCAATTGTCAATGTTTGTTATTTCCTGAGCAATTGGATTCCTATTCAAGAAGGAGTTGTCAATGTCTTTATCTTCATATATTTCCCTTATATTCTCTGGTGGTTTTAAGTTTTCATATCTTGAATTTAGATCATTGATCCGTTCCTTTTTATAGAAGGTTAGGGATCTAGTTTTAGCTTTCCACCTGTGGATATCCAGTATTTCCATCACTATTTGATGAAGAGGCTGTCTTTTCTCCAATGTATGCTTTTGGTTCTTCTGTCAAAACTCGGATGACTGTGGTTATATGGACTTACTTCTGGATCTTCAGTTACATTGGTCTACATGTCTGTTATTGTGCCAGTACCATGGTCTTTTGTTACTATGGCTCTGTATTATAATTTGAAGTTAGCTATTGTGTTATCTCCAGTATTGCTTTCTTTTTTTAAATAAGGTTTTCATTGTGAAAATACTGTACAGAGGGGTTACAGTTACATGAGCAAGGTAGTGAGTACATTTCTTATCAAGCATTTTTGCCTCCTCCTTTGTTTTTCCTCTACCATCCCTTCACTCCCACCTCTCACAACTTCACTCCCCCCCACCACTACCCCCGCCTAAATTGTAAAGTTCATTTTTCAACATAGTGTCTTGTACATCTCATTGTTACAATGGGACAACCTGTATCCCTATTTAAACATTTTTTTCCCTTCCCCTCCCCAGATTATACCAACATCATCAAATACAGTGAAAACAGGGATTATACCACAGGGGAAGAACATTCAAAGCAATAAAAAAATCACATGTACCTTATAAATACATTAGAAACAATAGCAAGAAAGAAAAAAACCACTTGTGTCCCTATCTTGGGGTTCATTTCGCTTAACTTCATCTTATCTGGTCATATGTACATAGCTTTTGACCTTTTCTACTTGTCTCAGACATATACTAGTTATTGCTAATAAGGGAAACCATGGGACCTATGTTTCTTTGGGCCTGGCTTACTTCACTTAATATAATTTTTTTCCAAGTCTTTCCATTTTCTAACAAATGGGGTGATGTCATTGTTTTTGATGGAGGCATAGAATTCCATTTTATGGAACCAACCCAGATGAATGGATCAAGAAAATGTGGTATATATACATAATGGAATTCCAGCATTGCTTTCTTTTGCACAGGATTGCTTTGGTTCTTCAGGGTCTTTTGTATATCCATACACATTTTAGGATTGAGTTGTTTTTCCCTATTTCTATGAAAAATAACATTAGAATTTTATGGACATTGCACCGAATCTGTATATTGCTTTCAGTAATATAGCCATTTTCACATATTAAGTCTGCTTATTCATGAACATGGGAGGAGATCTTTCTATCCAGTGCCATCTTTAATTTCTTCAAGTACTTATAGTTTTCATTTGAGAGTTCTTTCACCTCCATCATTAGGTTTATTCCTAGGTGTTTACTTTATTTGAGGATGTTATGAATGAGATTGTAAAAAAATGGATTGTAAAACAGAAAGATAAGCTGAGCACCATGGCTCATGCCTGTAATCCTAGCTACCCAGGAGGCTGAGATCTGAAGATTGAGGTTCAAAGCCAGCCCAGCAGAAAGGCCTGTGAGATTCTTAACTACAGTTAACCACCAGAAAACTGGAAGTGGGGCTGTGTCTCAAGCGGTAGAGTGCTCGCCTTGAAGAGCTCAGGGAGAGGGCTTAGGCCCCAGAGTTCAAGCTGGCAAATTAAAAAAACAAAACAAAACAGGAAGATATTATACCAGTCAGATCCTGTAACTCTGAAGAATATCTCTCTTCTAGTTAGTAACTCAGGTAGCAGGTCAGTATTGTCTTAGATTTCTGTCATCTTCATGTGTACTCTGAAAACGCTATGTAGGATTGAGGTAGACAGTCATATAGGAGCTTTTTCTGCCTCATGTAAAATGACATAGATTATTCATTCATACTCATAGGTTATTCATTCATACTCCTTTGTAATATGGCTCAGCTCACTGTTTAGAGGCCAAGAACCTTGTATAGGTTCAGAATACAAGAGCCAGACATTAATGGATCTCAACTGATACATTATTATCCAATATTTTTCTAGTGAGACACACTCTGTGAACTTAAGTAACATCAATGGTCAGTGAAAAATGTAGGCAAAAAAAGAAATTGGCATTTGGGAGCAGGAAGTGGATTAATTAAGAATAGAATGAGTGCTTGAAAAGATGTGATCATGTTAACAAGTGGCAGTTTAATTAAGGTGAGAACAAACCTTGGTTGTAATAACAAGGGGTGAGTGTTACTGCTTGGAATGAGTTTCCTGGCTGATGTAAAGTGAAAGTAAACCTGTGAAAGAGATATTTCAACTGTTGATGGAAACCTAAAGAATCTTACAGAATCAGTACTTGCAGATATTGTCTTTGTTATGAGAGTGAAACAAATTATGAAATCTTTTAAGACTGGGTTTGATGATACATTTACAAAATTCTAAAATAGGTCATTAGACTATGTAAAGGTCGCCAGAAGCCTGTGAATTCATACTCTTCCTGTCCACTATTTTGAAAGTGTCTTTATAATGAGTGGACAATAAGAGCAAGTTTTTTTAAGTAAAAAGGAAAAATAAAACTAGAAATTGCAGTTATACACCAATCTATAAGCTAATCTGTTTTAAGGCATTTAGATGTTACTGACCATATGAATTTGTAAAGGATGTGAAATTATCAAACTTCATTCTAGACATGCCACTTGTTTCTCAGTGTGGACATCAACTTAAAAGAAGCTAATACTAGAGACAAGCGAGGTGATAGTGCACTGAACTGAGAAGTGTGTGGAGGAAATCTAGAACTGGAAGTCATGAGTAGCTCTGTGATAGAGCCATACATGTACATGAGATCATCATAAGCTCTGCTACAGACTGGGAATAAAAAGTACTCATAATCTGGTATTTTAGAAGCTAAAGGAAGTGTTTCAAAGAAGCAGTGATTAGTCAAACTAAATGTAAACAAAGATCCAGATCCAGAAACAATTATTCCAAGAATATGCATAGCTTGAAGCCACAAGGAGACAAGAGCATTTTCAGTTCAATGGCAGTGGTAAAAATCAAATTTCACTGTGTGGAGAAAGGAGGTAAAGTGTTGGAGAGAGAAAACTAGGGTGGTATCTGGCAGGTAATACGGGCTTAAGGGCAAAGTTTTTGTTGTTGTTTTGTTTTTGTTGGTTGAGGGGCTTGAACTCTGGGCCTGGGTGCTGTCCCTCAGTTCTTCAGCTCAAGGCTAGTGCTCTACCACTTGAGCCATAACGCCACTTCCAGTTTTCTGAGTGGTTTATTGGAGATAAGAGTCTCATGGACTTTTCTGCCCAGCCTGGCTTTGAACCATGATCCTCAGATCTCAGCCTCCTGAGTAGCTAGAATTACAGGCATGAGCCACGGGTGCCCGGCAAGGGCAAAGTTATTATATTTATGTGGAAGTGGGAAAAGTTAACAGATAAGATGGGCTAGGACATAGTTGTTATGTAGCAGTCCAACACTGGGACCTTGTGAGTTTTGTCTAGTACAGTACCCCAGAAATATAATATTTAAAAAAAAAATGCCTAAGCCATGTACATTCATACTAGTTACACTCTGATGAAGTTGTAGTCCCTTACCCTGTACATGAGCCACTGAGGACTGTGGACCTACCATTTTTAATCAATTGAAAATACATAGCTAATTAGATTGAATCAGGCCTTTATCCTCTGAGAGATTCTGTTGTGTTTAAAATCTGCTAGTAGTTCAGTGTTACACCGATTTTCTTAGTGACTTTTCTATGAAAACACTTTGAAATGCAATTTACTGCTGTGATCAGCAACAGAGGAAGGCTCTAAAATTTCCACTGCTCTAAATTCTATTCCCCTTGATCTGCCGTGCCTGGACTGTAATTTTTGCAAACCATTTATCTTCTTGTTGGAATTTTCTGAGGAATGTACATTGCTAGTGGTTTTATTTGATCACTGACAATGAGTTCTGGTATTCTTTTTCTGATATTGAGCGTTTCAAACAGTTCCCTAATGAGTCAGATTCTGCACTCCAGTGCTGTTAACGTTGATAGATTTCCTATTGTGAGAATAGGCCTCCAAAAATAATTTGACTTATTTTCCTCAGTGACTCATTTTTATGGAATTTCATTATTTCTAAAATTCTGGGTTTGAGTTTGCCTACTCAGAATTTCTCTCCTGTAAGTTTAGTTTGTCAATTTAAGTGGCCTTTGGATACTGGGAACTTGAGAGTTTAGGCATTTGCTCATAAAGTATGTATTGAGACCTGCCCTGTGGCATGTACCTAGGCATTGAGGTTCCAAACTTTCAAATCTGCATGAAATCTGTGATTACCATTCAGAGATAATGCTGAAGTGGGCCATCACAGCACAATCAGCACAGCTGATTGAACAATGCTAAAAGCAGGGTTTGAAGAATGAGTAAGATTTAGTTAGATGAGGGGGAGAAAAATCTAAGTTAAAAGAAAATAATAGCCTTTTTAAAAATAGTCTTCATTTTATAGAAAGAAGCAGGGGAGTATTTGAAACAGATTTATCAGAAAAAAAAAAACAGATAAATCAGAAAAAAAACGATCGGGTAAATGTTTCACTAAAGAGCACCAATCTCCTTCTAGAATTATTGTCTCTTCTTTGTCTAACTACTTTGTCTACTTTTGCTTCACTATTACTGGTAAATCCTCTCTTGAAAAGTCTTTGGTGTCTCAACATTGTCTTTTTTTTTTTTTGTCAGTCATGGGGCCTGAACTCTGGGCCTGAGCACTGTCCCTAGCTCTTCAGCCCAAGGCTAGAGCTCTACCACTTGAGCTACAGCACCACATCCGGTTTTCTGGTGGTTTATTAGAGATAAGAGATTCACAGACTTTCCTGCCTGGGCTGGCTTTGAACTGCGATCCTCAAATCTCAGCCTCCTGAGTAGCTAGGATTACAGGCATGAGCCACCAACGCCCAGATCAACATTGCTTTTTGATGGCAGCTAGCATTTAAGACTACAGAGTCTGGCTTCAGTCTTTAATGAGCCTCAGAATTGTTCCTTGAGCCCACCTCTTATTTCCCATTTGCAGGTTGTACCCCTGCTCACAGTGTTTCTGTTCTCCATCCCTAGCCATGTCTTAACCAGGAAAATTCTGCCTATTTTTAATTGATTTTAATAAAAGACTTTGAGCTTACTAGATGAGTACTATACCATTGAGCCATGTATAAGCTAATGGGTTTATGTTACAGCATTTCCACACATACTTGTATTGTACAGTGATCTTAGACTTCGATTACTTAGATCTTAGACTGTTACCTTGTCTCCATATCTCACAACAATGTAAAAGTGTTTTCTTTATTTAGTGTATCACCTATACTTTTAGCATTTGATGCTTTCTTGATAGTTATCATTCTGATTGGGGAGAAATAGAATTTTAATGTTTCGTTATGGCTAAGAATGTTGGACATTTTCTTATGCATTTATTGACCATTTGTATTTCCCTTCAAAACTATTCATTTGCCCTTTTGTTAATTGGATTATTCTTTTCTCAACTCTGAACTTTCTGAACACTTTATAATAGTCTATATGTTATTCCTTTCTCAGATAACTAGCTGGCAAGAAATATCTCCTATTCTGTAAGCTACCTTGTCATTCTGATCATTATTTCCTGGGTGCAGAAGCTTTTTAATTTGAGATGATCCAGTTGAGATTTCCAGCTTTCATTTGTTGAGCTATTAGTCTTATTCAAGAAATAATTGCCTGAACCTATAACTTGAAGTGATTTATCTACTATTTTACTAGTATTTTCAGTTTCAGATCTTATATTAAGGGTTTTGGTCCATTTTGAATTGAGTTTTTATGCAGGGTGAGATACAGGGATCTTTATGATATTTTCTTTATGATACTGACCTTTTGAGCAAGCCCTGTACCATTTGAGCAGCCCCTGCCTAGTCTCAAAAGCTAAAATATCTCAAGTAAATTAACAGTTGCATATTAACACCAATGAAGTTAGTTATATCATTAAAATTAATGGGTAATTATTATGAAAAATAAAAGAATTTCTAGGTAAAAGAAAAATGATACAGTACAGAATGTTTGGTTTAAAAACTTCAAGATGAACTGCAGGAAAAAATCCTAAGCTGCATATGGTTTTAATAGTCATTATTTCTAGCTAATAGCTGTTAAGTCATTGGCTGCTCATTTGGCCTAGTCTGTGTTGTCAGGTATTTCCAAACAGTAGATGAAATATGATGCCTCTGTAATAAAATAAGAGATGCTATTTCCAAATAGTTTCTCAGACCTTATGAAACTCAACTTTTTTAACCTGTCCTGTCTACCAGGAAGCACTGTTATGTGCTAAATGCAGAAGTAGTTCAGCCCATCTTCTATTTTGAGATTCAAATAACTTTCCTGAAGGAATACAGATTGATAGATAAGATGGATTAGATAGAGATAGATAGACAGAGATATATAAAGAAAAACCCTGTCCCCAAACTGTCCAGTCATAATTTACTGTGTCAAATACTAGTCCATCATGTAAAATTTATTCCCTGCTTCAGAAATTCATAAAGTTCTTAAATTTTGGTTCTCTATACTAAATATATTTACCAAAATTCTAGGTGAAGATACCTACCCTCTCCATGTGTTAATATTTTGATTTTTGATTTTTTGATTTTTATTTTGTCTAACTTAAAAATGCTAAAAGCAGCCAGGCACTGGTGGCTTACTCCTGTAATCCTAGCTACTTAGGAAGCTGAGAACTAAAAATCACTCTGGGCATGAAAGTCTGTGAAATACCTACAGTTACCAAACAACAACAGAAGTAGAGCAGTGGTTCAATTAGTAAGAGGGCTAGCCTTGAGCACAAAAGCTCAGGGATAGTGCTCAGGCTCTGAGTTCAAGCCCCAGGAGCAACACACAAAAAAATTATAATGCTAAAACAGATATGTTTTGTCAGCCGTGATAATAGGCCAACATCATATATACTTCTCTGAGCCCCATTTATTTATTATTGTGAAAATACTGTACAGAGGGGTTACAATTACATGGGCAAGATAATGAGTACATTTCTTATCAAGCATTGTATGAGCCCCATTTTTTTAACATCACCTGCCAAAATCACAGAGAAGATGGAGACATACCTTGGTGACCAGACAAACTGCATAACCCTGAAAACATACTTAGATATTTTTCATCTCAGATTTCAAACTTGACTTAAAAATATAGCTCAAAAACCTGAACTTTCTCTTGGAAATCTGCTAAATTCATGGGTGCTGCATGAAGAAGAGGAACTATGCCCTCACATTTTATTCTTTGCTTCTCACAACACTATGGCCTTTTCTAAATTCTATGTCAAAGTACACTAATAGCTTTGGGGTGTTTGTGCTTGACATTTGTACTTTTTCATATACAAAAAAAGAATGTGTAAGATTAAAAATAGGAAAAATAGGACCAGTTGCATAAAGTATGACTCTGAATTATGACATATCCTGTGAGCAGCCCAATCATTCATAAAATAGTCATTATTTATCACTTTCTAATAGTTTTCTATGAGCTTTTTTGATAGCTATGTATTTACTTTTGAGACCATGAAAATCCTGCAAAAATGTATCAACTGTAGTCAAAAATTAGTATATATTTTTCCAGAATGCTTTACTCTCAAGTCATTTTTGTCCTATTGGTATCTTTAAATAAAAGGGAAATAATTCAGTAATGAGTTGTATGGGGTTTTTTGTTGTTTTGTTTGTTTGTTTGGTCATGGGGCTTGATTGCATTTTCCTCACCTTGTCCTTTTCATCTACAACCCTCCTTTGGCCCTACTCCTCCCTCCTGCAAGTGCCCTTTTCCTGTATTTATTTTGATTACAAATAATGATGTTTTATCATTGTAAGGAAATGGAAAGGCTTGGAAGAAATCAGATCCAGAGAGACTAAGATTACATGGTTTCCTTCATATGTAGAAGTGAGAATTAGCCTATAAACCTGTAAGTAAACACATTAGTGGTTTGCAAGTGGTTACAAGTGTATTAAGTGAAGTATAGTCAATTCAAGGGAGAACTCAAATATTGTAATTCCTTAGAAAGTCAAAGCCCACGTTCTTGTTTCTAAACAGTTTTTACCTTAGTGCTTACTACCAGATCTAAGTCCTACACAGTGCTGCCTCTTGTCCTTGCTGACTTGAGGCCCTCTCTGGTTCTTCCCAGTTGGTTTCATGTTTATCTACCTGCTTTGTTTCTGGTTTTGTGAATCTTTGGTTCAGAATACCTTCTAGTATCTTTTCTGGAGATTCTATGCTCCTATCCTATCTCTTCCTGCAGGTCAAAATACATTCATCTCTTTAATTGTTTAATTTTTTCCTTTTCCTCTAACTTTCAATAGATTTTCTAATAATATTTTCTTGACTGTTACACGTGTGTATACCTTCCTATACTTTCCTCTAGAAAAATGCGAAATGTTTTGTCTTTTTATATAGTAAATATGGGAATGTTCAAAAATGCATAGATCATGACACAAACATCTAATTCAGCTAGAACTGAATTCAAAAGTTCAGAAAATCCACATATATTAATTTTGATCATATGGGAAGTTGGCTCAGTGGTAGAGTGCTTGCCTTGCATGCATGAGGCTCTGGGTTCCATACCTCAGCACCACATAAGCAGAAAAAAGCTGGAAGTGGCGCTGTGGCTCAAGTGGTAGGGTGCTAGCCTTGAGCTGAAGAGCTGAGGGACAGCACCCAAGCCCAGAGTTCAGCCCCCATGACCAACCAAAAAATAAGTAAGTAAAATAAAAATGAAAGCCTATATTGATAGTATTGTTGGGAGGACCACCAGGAGAGACCACAAAGACATAGAGTACAGCCAATAGAAAGTCTTTATTACTGGCCAGGACTACAGTGGACAGTCAGATACCCCAAAAGTCAGTGACAAGCCTGATCTCATGGCACCTTTTTAAAGTAGAAAACTTCTTGTTTCCTCAGGGATGGAAAGTCCCTAACAGTTTTTTCATGCAGGTGCAAGCCAAGTGGAAAGTTACAGAAGCCTAATAGACAATGCTATAAGCAGGCACTGAGAGAGGGCAGCATGACCCATTTCTATGATCATTACCTAGGAACATAAATGGAACAGTGGCTACATATGTCTTTAAAAGTCAGACTATAAGGAGCTAGTCTCATGGGTGAGGGTACAGTCCTTTCTTCACTAGCCATACAAAGGACAAGGGTCTCATATCTAAAATATACCTGGAACTCAAAAAATTAAATCCCCCAACAACAAATCCTCAAAGAAACAACTACCCAATAAATAAGTGGGCTAAAGACTTAAAGAGAAACTTCTCTGAAGAGGAAAGAAGGATGGCCAATAGACGCATGAAGAAATGCTCAACCTCCCTAGCCATAAAAGAAATACAAATCAAAACAACAGTGAGATACCACCTCACCCAGTTAGAATGGCTAAAATCAAGAACTCTAATAACAACAGATGCTGGAGGGGATGTGGACAGAAGGGAACCTTACTTCATTGTTGGTGGGAATGTAAATTTGTTCAACCACTTTGGAAAGCAGTATGGAGGTTCCTCAAAAGACTCCACATAGAGCTCCCCTATGACCCAGCAATCCCACTTTTGGGCATTTACCCAAATGTTTACAAACAAGACCATACTAAAGCTACCAGCACGACTATGTTTATTGCAGCATTATTTACCATCGCTAAGATATGGAAGCAACCCAGATGCCCCTCCGTAGATGAATGGATCAAGAAAATGTGGTATATATACACAATGGAATTCTATGCCTCCATCAGAAAGAATGACATTGCCCCATTTGTTAGAAAATAGTAAGAGTTGGAAAAATGATATTAAGTGAAGTAAGCCAGGCCCAAAGAAATATAGGTCCCATGGTTTCCCTTATTTTCAATAACTAGTATATGTCTGAGACAAACAGAAACTGTCAGACAAGTTGATGTTAGTAGAAATGTACCCCAAGATAAGGATTCAAATGTTTTTTTCTTTCTTGCGATTGTTTCCAACATATTTATAAGATGATTTCTTTGTTGCTTTGTACCTACCTCCCCCATGGTATAACCCCTGCTTCACTATATTTTTGATGTTGGTATAATTTGTGGAGGGGAAGGGAAAAAACAAACTGTTCAAATAGGGTTACAGGTGGATCCATTGCAACAATGAGATGTATAAGTCGTTATGTCGAAAAACAAACTTTACAACTTTGGCGGGGTGGGGGAGTTGCGGGGGGAGGTTACAGAGGAGGGTGGAGGGTGGAGAGGGGAAGGGATGGGAAGGGGAAACAAAGGAGGAAGTAACAATGCTTGATAAGAAATGTACCCATTTCTTATCTGTAAAGGATCTAGTCAATCCTTTACAGAAGGACAAGATTTGGAGAATTTTTTTCCCTAGCTCATATCAAATATTGTTATAACTAGCTAGTTGCCCTAGCAAATATACAATCAATTAGGAAGACTACGCAAGCAAGAAGCATTTCTGAGCATCCTTCCAATGTCTACTTCCTCTTTATCTCCATTATGCCCTCTCAGACTTGTCATCTTTTTGGCATGACTATATTTCATTACCTTAGTGTTAACTGCTTAAGTTACAAGTGTGTGGGTTTTTTTTTTTTTTTAATATCTGGGCTTTTTTCAGTTCTTGCTACATATTATGTGCCTAATGATCTTACTCTGTAACATTGCCAGAGAGAAAAGACCATATCCTTATATGCTAAAATCCTGAAAATTTCTATATAACAATGCTGCCATCTCACGTGCGTTCTTCAGAATTATTTAATTTTTCTTAACCATTAACTTAGTTTAAGTTGCTAAAACAAAGTACCATAGACTAGAGGGACAGCTAGGAAGTCTGATGTTTAGTGGGCCTGTTTCTTGGTTTGCAGGTGATTCTTTTCCCACTAGATCCTCACAAAGTGAGAACAAGGAGAAAGCCAAGCTCTCCTGTCTCTTTGTGAAGGCCTTAATTTTCAGTAATTGTAAGGGCTTCACCCTCATGAACTATGTACCTCCCAATGTTCTCCTCCTCACACTATCACCTTGGAGGGTTAGGACATCAACATTTGCATATAGGTGGATGATACAAACATTCCTCCATAGCAATCATGATCAATATTGTCAGCTAAATAATTATTTAACCAATATTGACTGTCAATCTCAGGAACACTACTGGCATTTTACTACACCCAGTACTTTTTTCTTGGAGGTAATATGGGGTATGAATTCAGAGCCGCATGTTTGCTTCCTCTACTAGTGCTCCAAAGCTTGATCCCTGCCTGCCGCCTTGTTTTCTTTTGGGTTTTTTGGAAACAAAGTCTCAGGCTTTTCAGCCCAAGACTGTCTTTGAACTGCCATCAGATAACAGCTTTGTGAGTAGCTAGGATTACACAAATGAGCCACCAGTGACTGACAAAAACCAATATTTTTAGGATTTTTTTCTTTCTCCCTCATAATCCTTATAGGAAGGCTTTTATTTTTATGAAAAAAATTTTCCTGAACTATTACTACTATCTCACAAGTGAAATTTTTGTTATTGGAAAGAATTTTAAGAGAAAAATTTGAATATTGAGAGAAAAGCATCTGCTCTTTCACTATCAGTAGAAACGTGAAATTATTTTTAGTACATACAATTCAATTTTATTTTAAAATTTGAACATTCATTTTAAAATACAACTTCTTTCTGCTGTTTTGTCTGGGGTTTTTTTTTGTTTGTAATCTGATACAAAATATTGAGAATAAGGAAAACCTTTTACCTATACTATTTTTAACCTATACTATTCTGTTTATCTGATTAGGTTTTAGACAGTTTCATGACAAGTTGATGAGATATTTGCATGTATATTATATATTAAATAGATTATGGAAACATCTAGAAAGTAAAACAAGTTCTTATCTGTTTTGTCTGGTGTATTAATGGTCTGTTACTAAAACAATTAGAATACATAAAACCCAAAAGTAGCCTAAAAAATAATTGATTTTAAGATGATAGCTGGAAAGGCTGATATATTTGTTCATTCTTTCTCAAAGACATGTTTGCTCTCAAGAGTTTGCTCACGGAGCCCACTGGCTGATCAGTCTTGCTTCAGACGATCTGAGCATTGAAGCAGATAGAGCTCTATCCCAGACGACATCATTCCCTATTTAATAATCAGACCACATACTTGTGCAGTGTATGATTCCATAATTACTGTTTCCACAATGGATTGAATTTCAATGACCCTTTGTTCCATTAGTGATGGCTTTATTAAAATATTCAAAGGTGGCCTCCATTTTCTTTTATTAGTGTGTTGAGTTCCTGTTTACTCAAAAAGCAGGTCTTTCAGTCACTGATACTTGCTTCTGATGCTGTTATTGCTGACATCTAATTAAGTGACTTACTCATTGCCCCTTCTGAATCTGTATTAGACATGTATTGAATTTTGCTGTTTCTGTCCTTGCTTATAATCCATAATGTGTTACACCCCTTGCTATTGTTTTCACTCTGCTTCATTTTCCATTTATTGTCATGAACATACATCTTTGTGGTCAAGTCTACTTTTAGAAATGTTGAGTAGTAGTTTTTTCCTCCTTCAGTTTCCACTTCTGATAGCAATATTGCCACAGCTGCTGTGTACTAGCACATGCTTCTTGCTCCCTTTCCCCACCCCCCTACTTAGATCCATCTCTTCTGTGTGAGTAAGGAAACAACTTTAGCAGAAGGGTCTGCTCTCCATTCCTCTTAGACCATTGAATTCATCTAGAATATTGTCTTCAATTTTCAAACAGATGATTCAACAATTATTATTTCAACAATATATTATTATATATAAATGTCTCATGGGTTTTTTTTGTACTGTTTCCTGTTTACATTATCTGGAGTCTGTTCTTGAGTAATTCTTGTAGCTGTGTAATATTTAAAGATGCATTCTTTAACTAGATCTCACGAGAAGAATATAAGTTTGATGAAGAAATGAATTTATTTTTAATAAGTTTGATGAAGAAATGAATTTATTTTTAATTTTCCATCTAAAGTCAATTTATCTGACCTTCTCTCCTTCCCCAAATTTAAATCATTAATGGAAATATAAGTGATCTATTTCCTGCTTTCTCATGCCAGGTACATCCTCCAAATAGTAAACTTGTTAATAAGTTAAAGTTATGCATATTACTTATTGTGATTTCTTTTAATCTAATATAAAAAATCTCTTGACATTCTCTCAGAGAAGTTTACTGCTAAATTAACTTCAGTGCCCTGGTATTTACATTTTATTTTCTGTGCCTTTATGTGAGTGAGTCTGTGACAATGTAGAACTTTGGGACAGGTTAGAACCCTCCAAGATTGCCATTTGTAGGATGCAGAAATATTCAAGAAACAATTACTGGCAGAGTTACCAAATAAATATCCTGGAACATACTAGAACCAAAAAAGCCTGAAAGGGAACATTCAGATTTATAGTCTGTAGTCAACCCAAATAAAAAACTTACATATAAGAAGCTTATATATCCTGTGTGTGTGTGTGTGTGTATGGAAATGTCATGATGAAACCTGTAGCCATGTATGATATATGCCAGGTTTTTAAACTTTAAAGGAAAAAAAAGTTCAAAGGTTGCAGATGAGAAGCCACCCAGGAAGAAATACAGTACCAAAGAGAAACTGCCTGAAACCACCTGAATCCATCAGGGATGGCCGAGAAAAAGCAAGTAAGAGCTTCCAGCCCCTCATGAATGGTGATAATTTTTTAAACCTTTAATCCCCAACTTTCCCCTGCCCAGTTCTTCTTGTTGAGCTCTAATCCTCACTTAGATTAATAAATCTGCTGTTTTAATTATTGTTGCATAAAATACCGCCCACAACAGTGGCTTACTGCAACAACTATTTAATTCTTATTGTTTTATCAGTCCAGGTCAGCAGTTGGAGGTTGGCTCAGCTGAATAGTTTTGTGCTTTACTTAATAACTTCAGTAGTTGCATTGAAGTGGACAGTATAAAACAGTTGGAAATGACGGGGGCCTTTATGCTGGCTCTAGGCTGCCCCTGCACCACAGGTTTTTGCCTGAACTTCATTGTATAGTATTGTCCAATATGTTCCAAAAAGACAAAAATGGAGGCTACAAGATCACTTAAGGCCTATACTCCAGATGTTTGGAATCTCACTGTATGCTATATTCTGCTGGTCAGAGCTGAGAGATAGTTAGGTCTAAGGTGGGGAATACACATTTGAAAACCATACTTTCATACCATACCCTTCTCTAAGAATGTACCTTTTACTGTTATCTTAAAACTTGTCATTCCTAATATTGTAATTTATATGCTTATAGAGCTATATTTTCTATTAGAGGTAAGGGACCTTTATTTTATAGAAATAAACTCCTTGAGGGAAGGAATTAGGTTATCTTTTCATGCAGTATATAGCAGAGGCTTGTACTGGTGAGACCTGACAAATGAATATTGAACCTGTGGTGGAGTAATTGCACATGCATATGTATGGATGGATACATATATGGATATATTTTGGGGACTTTTAGTGGTTAAATTCTGTGATTATAAGATTAATGGAAATACGAGTTTGCAAAAAGTACAAAATAAAATGGATGCATTTTTTCAGTTTAAAATAGAGATATGAGTTTGCAAAAAGTACAAAATAAAATGGATGTATTTTTTTCAGTTTAAAATAGATATTTTCATCTATCAAGTGCAGTGTCATTAGAACCTATGGAATAGCATGATTAAAATTCAAATAACTGATTTTATTTTTCCCTACCATCCTTATTATCAAATATCTCAATTACATGTTGTCTGGTGCCTTCCTCTTTTTTTTGGGGGGGGGGCTGTCCTGGGGCTTGAACTCAGGATCTGGACATTGTCTCTGAGCTTTTGTGCTCAAAGCGAGTACTCTGCCTCTTGAACTATTCTTCCAGGTTTTTGGTGGTTAACTGGAGATTAGAGTCTCACTGATTTGACTGGCTTTGAATTAAGATTCTTGAATCTGTCTTCTAGGATTACAGGCATGAGCCACTGGAATCCAGCTTATGGCTTGTTTAAATGTCAGATTCAGGACCATGTGTTTGGAAACAAGGTTTAATAAGAAAGTACTCCTTATTCCATGGCTAACCTTATATAACTATCACCTACTAGAATACTTTGATAAGCTCATCCTGAGTTCCCACATAGGCACTTACTCTGGAATGACCACATCACTGGGGCATTCTGGTACTCTCTGGTCTGCCTCCATCCACTGTTAGACACTGCTGCTGAAACCATTTCTTCAGTGGTCTTACTTTTCTCCTGGGATTTACAGACTACTAAATTTGCCACCATTCTTGGAAATCTTTAAGGCACCATAAAATTCATATGAATTATTTTGTCCCACTTGAGTTGTGACAATTTTTTTCTAAGTGTAGTCTAAGTTGGCAAAAACAAATTTCATGAGACCAAAAGAACACATGCATATGGAAAGTTAATACCTACTCAGTCGGGTAGTCTGTCATGAATGCAAAATGTAAATTTTGTGTGGATTACATAGAATCTAGAATGAATAACAACTAATCACAGACAGTTGGTGAATATTTTGTAAAAGCTTCTAGAGAAAAGCCAGTACCTCAAAATATAGTCTTACCAAACATAATACAGAATTAAAATGGAATGAAGGTAAAGCAAGTTTTCCTGACTACAGGAAGAAAATATAGAGAGGCAGAAAAGAAATTGAATTTCAGATCTTTGTTTCCAGATAAAGATGCATTCTTATTTTAAAAAAAGCCTATATTCATATCTTTGAGTCACCTGTCTCAGTTTCATAAACTGCAAGCCATCGTAAAACTGAAGGAAAATTTATTATAAGGTCACCTGGGAAATCACTTTGTAAGCATAGGAAAACATTAGAAATTGAAATGGAAATGATGAAAATTTCATTTTAAGGGAATGTAAATGGGAGGCAAAGAAAGAGCTATTGAGATATACCAAACAAAGTCATTACTTTTACTGAATTCCTATAAATACTGGTGTTTTTATTAACAGGATATTAGTGCCACATAGACATGATTAGATGTCTCCCCTCTTAACATTAGGGACCCAAACTGTCCTAGGCCAGTTCCTATGGTGATGTACCACAGGAGTCTTGTCTTCCCACCTGCTATTTAGGAGCATGGCCTAGCAACTTGTTAGGCCTCACCAAACCACATGTAAAAATTCAAAGTTGACCATATGACTCTGTTTGGTTAGAAGAATTGAGATAGATCATTTGGGGGACATTTTTGATGTTTCTCGGAAAGTAGAGGTAGTGGCATCACTTGGACAAAGATAATCCTGCAATTGTATGATCTGCAAATCTTATATCTAAATCTTGGTGCATTTCACATAATTATATTTGTTCATTAGTAGTTGAAAAATTTTGCAGAATACAAATGATCCTAAAAGTGCCTTGTATAGCACAGACTATACAGTTGTTTTGTGCCTTTTGCATCTTACTTTATTCCCCAATGTGACAATACATGTCACTCTGTGAAAATATAAACCATAATAAATGATATGGAGTAACTGTTATGTGCCTTTATACAAAGTAGAAACTAGTATTTTAAAGAGAACGTACTTTAGTCCTCTGGATATGTTTTGTTTTCCATAGCCTAAGCCCCAAATTGAGGACTTCTAGTTCCGTAAACTTAATTTGGAAAGAACACAAATTTCAGGGTGAAAAAAATGGCACAAATCTTACTCTAGGAACTGAAGAATCTAAGAGAATGTGTAACAAGTAGATAACCAAAGGACAGATCCCACTTGCCAACCATTTACCAGCTATGTGACCTCAATTTCTGAGCCTCAGTTTGAAGCTGGGCTACAAGTGATTATTTGTACTAGGAATGACAGGTAAAGGTCCTGGTATTGTGTTCCTGGCAGGTAGTAGATTCTCAATAAATGGCTACTGTAATTCTCACAGGATTTGGGAGTTTTCTTTGAAGTAGTTCATAGTTATTCAGCAGAGGCAAGCCAGAGCATAGCTAATTGTTTCAGTTTGGCTCCTCTGTAAGAGAGACTATTTTCCACATGAAGTGGCTGAAGTAGCACTCTTGTAAGTTAGCCTTGCCAGCATGACTTGTACTCATTAGCTACTGACACTCATTCTTCCACTGGCAACACACAACCCTTTCTCAGAACTACGCTATGGTGTAAGTAGACACATCTGGCCAGTTACTGGAAGATGATGCCTTTAACTGTAATTCAGACAGTTGGAGTTGAAATTACCGTAAGTTAAGGGACCCAAAGTCCTGGTTCCTGAAAATTTACCAAGTTTCCAGGTATGCATGAGGCATCGTTTGAGATAGAATAATGCCGTGCATTTATCTATAGTTCTCTTTTTATTTACTCTAGATTACAAATTCATCTTATTGTTCAGTTCTTAGTGACTTTTCACTATGTTCTGTGTCTGTGGAAAACCATTATAAAGTTCACGGCTGGTCACATCAGGGTGGCTGTACCAAAAAGGAATCATAAAATTGTTGGACATTATATAATTTCCCTGTGGACTAATACTCTCTTCTCCATGGTCCAGAGAACAATGTGTAATAGATAAACTTATGCAATTTAAGAAAAATATGGATAAGAATTCCGGACCTTATATCCTCTAGTACAAAAGTAGTAAGAGTAGAAATATTTGTGCCATTGCTTCTGGAAAATCTACAAAAAGCATTTATTGTGTAGACTAATATGTGGTGGCTGAGAATTGACAGGAACATGTTCTCAGTAAGTGACGGCCATTAGGGTGGCTTTTCAGTTAGGAGAGATTATTTGTTCTGTCTGTTGCTCACAGTAACTTCTTATGGCCCAGGGTAACATTTTAAGTAGTATTATGTGTCACTCAGGTAAAGAACTTACTTTCCATTATTCATTCACTCCTCTTCTGAGAGTGCATTTTAAATCTCCCTTTCAGAAGTCTGTTAAGACTAGAGGCTCTTGTCATGAGTACTGAAACTTACTGTGAAGTTGGGTTGTGCTTGCAGTGTATTTTATTGAAGCCTCAGATGGCTATCTGCCTTTTAACTCACATAGTTAAGGCAATTTTGTTATTGAGTATTGGTATATTTCTCTAGACTAATGAGATAACAGCCATTTACTTTCCATCAGTGTTTTTTAGTCCCTCCTCCCAGTTCCTGTAGATCAAAACTATTTAGAAGCTTGACAGTAAATCCACATTTATTTTAAAATTGTGCCCAGACTTAGTCTCTAGTCTGGATATGTCATTTGACAAAGCAGGAAACATTAAAAGTTTTATCTGATGGTATAAACTGTCCAGAGTAACCACAGTGTTAAAAGCAAAGAATGGTCCTCTTGGGTTTTTAAGGTAAATTAGGACTTGATTGTTTGGTCCAAATAGCTGTCCTGGCTATTGGACAAGAGTCTCAAGGGGAGAAAGCACCAAAAGCTGCTCTTTCAGCAGAGAGTGCAATCTTATGGGGAACTCACTGTGCTGCTGCTAAGTGGGAAACATGGTACAGAACTGCATTGGGGGGGTTCACCATGTACAAACCTTGTATAAGCTATATCTGCATTGGTGCCTCTTCCCCAAACTCTATCCTGCTGCAACTATTCACTCAGCACCCACATTGACTTTTCTGTAGAATCCTACACCATACTTTCCCCAGGCCTTGCTCTACTCAGTCAACTCCCTAAACTACCATCTTTTTCTTCCCATTCTCAGACATAGTCAATCTGGCATTCCACTCTTTTTTTTCCTTTTTGGTCAGTTGTGGGGTTTGAACTCTGGGCCTGGCCACTGTCCCTGAGCTCTTCAGCTCAAGGTGAGTGCTCTACCACTTAATCCACTGTCATCCCACTCTTTGAAGATTTTGTAGCTGTCTATGTCTATTCAATTATCTGTTCAGATTTCACCCAAATAAGTGGTAGGTGCCATTCTTCTCTGTGTACCACATTTGCCTTTTAGCAGAGGCGTTAAGTAATCAGGCTCAAAAATACTGAGTATTCCAGTTTCCTGACAGGCAGAAGGAGAGATCTTTCAGAAACACATTTCCTTTGGGTACCCATAGGCACTGGAACCAGTCTTGAGCCAAAAAAAAAAAAAAAAAGGCATAATTATGCTGCTACTTCACACCTGTATGGCACTGCATTCACTGCTATTTTGTTTCCCTCCTCCCAGAAGTCTGTGCTATTGGAATATTTTTTTTAGAAAGAATAGGCACACTTTTAGTGATGGGATTAATTTTCAAAGTACTGCAGCTGATGCTTCCTTTGGGGCCTCTTTTAGCAAAAGGACTGCATTCACAAGAGACACAGAACTCATGGAAGTATAAAGTACAGTAAAAAGGTTGCAAAGGGAGGAGAGGAGATGAGGAATGACAAGAAGAGCTCTGGGAGTGGAAATAAGGTATATTGAAAATGAGAACTGTAGGGAGAGGTTTAAATTTATACACATACACACATATTCAAGGGAAAGGCAAGGTACATTTTGAAATGAAAATAAGCAACACCTATTCTTGCAGAAGAATCTGCCTGGTGATCTCTCTTTTTTTGGTCAATTTCTTAAATCTGATGCATCCTTTCAACTAAGTAGAGGTTTTGGATCCCATTTCTTTTTTAACTAGTTAGTGCCAAAGTGCCACCTTGACTCCCAGAGAAACTCCAGTCTGTTTCCTGGTAGTTCTAAGAGGCAATTTATGATTCTATTTCTACTGTGTGCAGAATTTTCGAAAAGATCAGGTAATCTTGCTCTTCCCATCACAACACTCACCTGTGTTGATGAAAGCAGAGAGTGAGTTTGCTTCTCAGAGGGTTGGTCTCTTTCTATCTTAAAAGTAATCAATATTGGATTTTCTTGTTGTTCTAGTTATAGTCTGTCCAGGTATTAAGAGGTGTGTTTAAATCCCGAAAGAAAATGACTAGTTGTAACGAGATGATTTTTGGAAGATGACTGACTATAAAGCTAGGCTGTAGGGGTTCACTCCCTGCTTCCCTCTGCTTTGACTCTGTGACCTTCAGCAAGTCACTTAACTCTCAACCTGTTCCATCCATTTGTAAAAGTGATCATAATTACAGTAATTAAGTAACTTCATATATGAAAGTACTTCAAATTAACACAGAGCTAGATTTAACGGTGTTACATAAATAAAAATGATCAATCAGTATAATCTAATACAAGGGGGAAGAAGTCAATATTTTCCTAACGTGGTTTTGGGGACTAGAATTCAAGTTTGGCCATGATAAATGTGCAGCATTAATCTGTGTATGCTCAGTGTTTGAGCACTAACTGCTTAACGCAGTATTTAATTCTGCCAGCCACCTTATAGGTGCGATTATTATCTCCATTTTACAAAAGAGAGAACTATGGTGAGAATGAGCTTGTCTTTGAAGTTCCAGGAGCCCTAAGTGATGCACGTTTTAAAGCTTATGCTCCCAAATATACTTGCAGCCAATACCCAAATGTAGATTCTTTGTTCTGTGATACTATAATTCTCTTCGTATCAGAATATTGAAAAGCAGATGAAGTATGTTTCCTTCGTTTTCCTCTAATCTTTGGGCTATTGGTTTGATGCCATGATTTAGTCAGCATGAGAGAACACGGGGACTTTAAATAGGTCTTCGCTTTCTAAGTGCTAATAACAAAGTGATACTACTGGCTCAGTATTATCAGAATCAGTTTTATATGTGGTGTTATATAAAAAAAAAATCCAAAAACTCTTTTTCTATGTGATAGATAAATTGTGACATAACTTGCAAGTTGTAAATGATACTTAAACCAACATTTCAAGGAGAATACTGACTAGACCTCTTGGTTATTCCTGGTTTACTGTAGAACTTGCTATGAGAATGAACATTACTACAGAACAACATGTCTACTTTTGGGCTTTTCAGAGAACAAAAAAAATGTACACATCCCTGCTACCTATTTGCATTGGATTCCTGAAGCAACTGCTCTCTGTTCATTAAGGATCACTGGCTCTTTAATTAGCATCTCTGGTATACTTTTAGTGTGGCTCTCAATCATCAATTAAGATTACTCAGAAGACATGAGTGGAGCATCTCCATATCCTGGTGGTAATTACAGTCTTTGCAGTTGTATCTTCCTGCAATTGGTGAGACACACCTCTCTTCAACAATCACACAGGCCCTATTATGAGAATCCCATCTCTGAATTCCTTCCGAAGTATGTTTTCTACCAAATAGGTTCATGTTGGCTTATTATTTAACAGTTTCAGAGACAAGATTCACCAGACAAGATTCACATTTTGGGGCAGTAGCAGACGAAATAAATAGGACAATGGAGACAAAAGGAAGAAATTGAAAAAATAATGCCATGGGGAACTGACAACTATCACTTTTTAATACTTATTAGACTATTAGGCAGATTGAAAAAGCAATGCATGCTTTTTGCCTGAGAGCATAAGGTTTTAATTTATAGATTATTCCATTCATTTGTACCTAATACAATTCTAATGAAGTATCATTGAATGTATCTTTTAAATAACATCTAATTCTACAAAGATATCTGCTTGAATATTAAGGTTGATTAGGGAAGAATTGGCACTTCTTTCTATATTCATAAAGTAGATGAATATTATTTTTCCATTCTCTTATTCTAGTCTTTAGTTTTGAGCATCAATAATTGAGCTGTATTTGTTACTTGGTTTTAGGCATTTGTTTTGTTGGTGTTACAATAAATAATTTATTTCCCAATTATTTGTGTCTAGCTTACAAGAACATTTTTAATTAACTTTTTATTGTGAAAATACTGTACAAAGGGGTTACAGTTACATGAGCAAGGTAATGAGTACTCCTCCTTTGTTGTTCCCCTACCATCCCTTCCCACCTCCTCAGCTACTCCCCTCCCCTGCCTAAATAGTAAAGTTCATTTTTCGACATAGCATCTTGTGCATCTCATTGTTGCAGTGGGTCAATCTGTATCCCTATTTATACAATTTAATTTGTTTTTTCCCTTTTCCTCCACAAATTATACCAACATCAAATACAGTGAAAACAGGGGTTATACTGTGGGGGAGGGACATACAAAGCAACAGAAAAATCTACCTTATAAATATGTTAGAAACAATAGCAAGAAAGAAAAAAAAACCACTTGTGTCCTTATCTTGGGGTTCATTTCACCTAACATCAACTTATCTGACCATTTCTGCTTGTCCCAGACATATACTACTTATTGCAAATAAGGGAAATGATGGGACCTATGTATTTTGGGCCTGGCCTACTTCACTTAATATAATTTTTTCCAAATCTTTCCATTTCCTAACAAATGGGCAATGTTATTCTTTCTGATGGAGGCATAGAATTCCATTGTGTATATATACTACATTTTCTTGATCCATTCATCTACTGAGGGGCATCTGGGTTGGTTCCATATTTTAGTTATGGTAAATAATGCTGCATAAACATAGTTGGACTGCTAGCTTTAGTATGGTCTTGTTTGTGATCATTCAGGTAAATGCCCAAAAGTGAGACTGCTAGGTCAAAGTGGGGGAGCTCTATGTGGAGTCTTTTGAGGAACCTCCATACTGCTTTCCACTCCCACCAACAATGCAGTAGGATTCCCTTGTCCACATCCCCTCCACCATCTGTTGTTACTAGAGTTCTTGATTATAGCCATTCTAACTGGGGTAAGGTGGAATCTCAATGTTACTTTGATTTGCATTTCTTTTATGGCTAGAGAGGTTGAGCATTTCTTCATGTGTCTATTGGCCATTCTTATTTCCTCTTCAGACAAGTTTCTCTTTAAGTCTTTAGCCCATTTATTTATCGAGCAGTTGTTTCTTTGAGGATATGTTGTTGGGGGATTTAATTTTTTGAGTTCTAACCCTTATCTCTTGTCGGGCTAGTGAAGGTCTCTCCCAATCCGTGGGCTTTCTATTGATCTTCCTAGCTATGTCCTTTGCCATGCAGAAGCTCTGAAGCTTCATGAAATCCCATTTGTCTAAACTTTCTTTGATTTGTGTTTCTGGGTCTCAATTAAGAAAATTTTGGCCTGTGCCAAGGAGACCTAGGATTTTTCCTATTCTGTCCTGTAATGTTTTCAGGGTGTCTGCTTTGACTCCAAAGTCTTGATCCATTTGGAGTTGAATCTGTTGCAGGGTGATAGAAAAGGATCTAGCTTTAGTTTTCTACAGGTGAATAACCAATTTTGCCAGCACCATTTACTGAAGAGGCTGTCTTTCTTCCATTCTGTTTTTTTTTTTTTTTTTAGCTCCTTTATAAAAGATTAGGTGGCTATGTATCTGTGGATTCAATTCTGGGTTTTCAATTCTATTGCATTGGTCCAGAGGTCACTTATTGTGCCAGTACCAAGCTGTTTTGATTACTATAGCTTTTAGTAGAGTTTGAAATTTGATATTCATATCCTCCAGCACTGTTCTTTCTTTAAGGATCATTTTTGCTATTTGGGGACTTTTTTTGTTCCATATGAAGTTTTGGATTGCCTCTTCTATTTCCTTGAAGAATGAGGTTGGAATATTGATAGGTATCACATTGAATTTGTAGATAGGCTTGGGAAGTATTGCCATTTTCACGAGGTTGATCCTTCCAATCCAGGAGCATGGTAGGTTTTTCCACCTTCTGCTTTGATTTCCTTTTCCAGGTTTTTAAAGTTTTCATCATAGAGGTCCTCCACTTCTTTGGTTAAGTTAATTCCTAGGTATTTTATTTTTTGTGGGGCTATTACGAATGGAGTTGCTTTCCTGATTTCAGCCGTGCTCTTCTCATTGTTGGCCTATAGAAAAGCCATTGATTTTTGAGGATTAATTTTATATCCTGCTACTTTGCCAAAGTTTCAAATCAGTTCGAGTAATATGGGAGTATTCTGTGAGATTCTTTAAATACAAGATCATGTCATCTGCAAAGAAGGAGAGTTGTACTTCATCTTTCCCTATTTGGATCTCCTTTATGTTTGCATCTTGTCTTATTGCTGTAGCTAGGCTTTCTAATACTAAATTGAAGAGAAGTAGAGAGTGTGGCCATCCTTGTCTCATTCCTGAGTTTAGAGGAAATGGCTTTAGTTTTTCACCATTAAGTATCATGCTGGCTGTAGGTTTGTTATATACAGCCTTTATTGTATTGAGGAATGTTCCATAGATTCCTAATTTTCCCAGAGCCTTCATCATAAAGGGGTGTTGGATCTTGTTAAATGCTTTTTCTGCATCTATTGAGATAACCATGTGGTTCTTATCCTTGCTCTTGTTGATGTGATGAATTACATTAATTGATTTGGGTATTCTGAACCAGCTTTGCATCCCTGAAATGAATCCTGATTGATTGTGGTGTATGTTTTTTTTGGTGAATTGTTAAAGTCAATTGGCCAAAATTTTATTGAAAAGTTTTGCATCAATGTTCGTCAAGGAAATGGGTCTATAGTTCTTTTTCGTGGATGAGTCCCTGCCTGGTTTTGAGATAAGGGTTATGATAGCTTCATAGAAAGAGTTTGGTAGTGAACTTTCTCTTTCAATTTCATTCTGCTTTGAAGGCCTTGTAGAATTCCACTGCAAATCCATCCAGTCCTGGGCTTTTCTTAGATGGGAGGTCTCTTTTAGCTGTTTCTATTTCAATGCTTGATATGCGCCTCTTAAGATGGTTTAACTCATCTTGGTTTAGTTTTAGCATGTCAACATTTGCTAGGAAATTGTTCATTTCTTCCAGGTTCTCAAACTTAGCATGAAGGTTTGCGAAGTATTCCCTTATAATGTTCTGAATCTTGGTTGTTTCTGTGGTGATGTTTCCATTCTCATCTCTGAGATTGTTTATTTAGGTGTGTTCTCTTCTTTTTCTGATAAGATTTGCTAAGGTTCTAGTCTATCAATTTTGTTAATGTTTTCAAAGAGCCAACTTTTTGTTTTGTTGATTCTATGATTTTTTTTGGATTCAAATTCGTTTCTGATTTAATTTTTAATTTCTTTCCGTCTACTGGATTGGGTTTAGCTTGCTGTTGTTTTTCAAGGAGGCTCAGATGTCTCGTTAAATTGTTGGTTTCAGATCTCTCAAATTTGTTGATGTAGGAACTCAGAGCTATAAACTTGCCTCTGAGTACTGCCTTTGCTCTGTGCCAGAGGAGTTTGTAATTTGTGTGTTCATTTTTGTTGAATGTCATGAACATTTGGATTTCCTTTCTTTTTTTTATTTTTATTTTTTATTGTGAACATACTGTACAGAGGGGTTACAATTATATGGGCAAGATAATGAGTACATTTCTTATCAAGCATTGTAGCCTCCTCCTTTGTTTACCCTTCATATCCCTTCCCAGCCTCCCCCCAACCTCCCCACGTAATCCTCCCCCCCACACACCAAAGTTGTAAAGTTCGTTTTCAACATGACAACTTGTACTTATTGTTGCAACGGGTCCACCTGTATCCTTATTTAAACGACTTGGTTTTCCCCTTCCCCTCCACAAATTATACCGACATCAAATACAGTGAAAGCAGGGGTTATACTGTGGGGGAGGGACATACAAAGCAACAAAGAAATAATCTTATAAATGCATTAGAAACAAATGCATGAAAGAAAAAAAACCATTTAAATACATATCTAAGGGTTCATTTTCCTAACATCACCTTAGCTGACCTTTTCTGCTTGTCTCATACATATACTAGATATTGCAAATAAGGGAAACCATGGGACCTATGTTTCTTTGGGCCTGGCTTACTTCACTTAATATAAGTTTTTCCAAATCTTTCCATTTCCTAACAAATGGGGAAATGTCATTCTTTCTGATGGAGGCATATATGTGGTATATATACCACATTTTCTTGATCCATTCATCTACTGAGGGGCATCTGGGTTGGTTCCATATCTTAGCTATGGTAAATAATGCTGCAGTAAACATAGTTGTGCTGGTAGCTTTAGTGTGGTCTTGTTTGTAAACATTTGGGTAAATACCCAAAAGTGGGATTGCTGGGTCATAGGGGAGCTCTATGTGAAGTCTTTTGAGGAACCTCCATACTGCTTTCCAAAGTGGATGAACAAGTTTACATTCCCACCAACAATGAAGTAAGGTTCCCTTCTGTCCACATCCTCTCCAGCATCTGTTAGAGTTCTTGATTTTTGCCATTCTAACTGGGGTGAGGTGGTATCTCACTGTTGTTTTGATTTGCATTTCTTTTATGGCTAGGGATGTTGAGCATTTCTTCATGCGCCATCCTTCTTTCTTCTTCAGAGAAGTTTCTCTTTAAGTCTTTAGCCCACTTATTTATTGGGCAGTTGTTTCTTTGAGGATTTGTTGTTGGGGGATTTAATTTTTTGAGTTCCAAGTATATTTTAGATATGAGACCCTTGTCCGTTGTATGGCTAGTGAAGATCTTCTCCCAATCCTTGGGCTTTCTATTGATCTTGCTAGCTATGTCCTTTGCCATGCAGAAGCTCTGCAACTTCATGCAATCCCATTTGTCCAACCTTTCTTTGATTTTTGTGTTTCTGGGTCTCTATTAAGAAAATTTCTGCCTGTGCCAAGGAGACCTAGAGTTTCTCCTATTCCATCCTGTAATGTTTTCAGAGTGTCTGCTTTGACTTGGAGGTCTTTGATCCATTTGGAGTTGGTTCTGGTGCAGGGTGATATGGATTTCCTTTCTAATCTCTTCCATGACCACTGGTGATTCAACAGTGTGTTGTTCAACCTTCATGTTACAGGATTGTCTTCGGTGGCTTTTGGTGTTGAGTTCTAATTTTATTCCCTTGTATTCTGAGAGAATACAGAGCATAATTTCAATGTTTCTAAATTTGGACAAGTTTGCTTTGTTACCCAAAATGTGGTTTATTTTGGAAAATGCTGCTGAGAAAGACATGTATTCTAAAGCTGCTGGGTGAAATATTCAGTAGATGTCTGTTAGATCTAGTTGATCGATGAAGTTGTTTAGATCTGCGGTTTCTGTGTTGAATTTTTGCTGGGTTGATCTATTTTGTAGGGATAGTGGTGTGTTAAAGTCCCCAACAATTAATGTCTTTGGATCTATGTGAGATTTGAGGGAAAGTAGTGTTTCCTGGATGCTCTTTAGTTTGGTGAATAGATATTTAGAATTTTAATATTCTCCTGAAGCAGCGATACCTTAATTAGTATGAAGGTGACCTTCTTTATCTCTTCTAACTAATTTTAATTTGAAGTCTATTTTATCTGATATTAGGATTGCAACTCACACCTGTTTATGGGGGCCATTTGCTTGGTAGATTTTATTCCAGCCTTTCACTTTCAAAATATGTTTGTTTTTATGGGCACGGTGTGACTCTTGAAGGCAGCAGATAGAAGGATCTTGCTTTTTAACCCATCTAGACAGTCTATGTCGCTTAATTGGAGAGTTAAGTCCATTAATGTTGAGAGTTAGGACTGAGAGGAACTTGATGTTCCTCCTGCCATGTTATCTACCTTCTTGGGTGCTGTGACTGGGTCTTCCTATGGTTCTTGGATTCTCAGTTTGGGTGCAGTTTCTTGGCCTTTATTATGGTCTTGTTGGTTTTCTATGTGTAGGACATCTTTAAGTATCTTTGGTAGGGCTGGTTTGGTGGAGATATATTGTTTCAATTTTTCTTTGCTATGGAAGGTTTTTATTTGACCTGTTATGAAGGACAGTTTAGCTGGTTTCAGTATTCTTGGTTTATAGTTGCTTGTCTTTAGGGCATGGCATACATCATTCCAGGCTTTTGTTGTTTTAATTTTTTCTACTGAGAAATCTGAGGTGATTCTAATTGGTTTCCCTTTATAGGTGATTGATCTTTTTCCTTAACAGTTTTAAGGACCCTTTCCTTGGTCTGAATTGATCCTGTGGGGATTATAATGTGACTGTGGGATGTCCTGTTCTGGTCTGGTTTATTTGGGGTTCTAAAAGCTTCTTGTATCTGAATAGGCCTATCTTGGCCTATGTTTGGGAAGTCCTCTGCTAGGATCATATTAAATAAATTTCCTAGACCATTAACTTCTGTCTCTAGGTGCTCCTCTACACCCATTATCCTCAGATTAGGCCGTCTTCCAAATTTTGTCTTCCAAATTTTGAATAGCTCTATCATATTTCTTGGGCTTATCTTGGATAGTTGCATGATTTTTTTTAAATTATGAAAATACTGTACAGAGGGGTTACAATTACATGAACAAGGTAATGAGTGCATTTCTTATCAAGCATTGTTGCCTCCTCCTTTGTGTCCCCTTACCATACCTTCCCATCTCCCCCCTCCCCCTACCCACTCCCCCAATCCCCCGCGACAAAGTTGTAAAGTTCATTTTTCAACATAATTTCTCATGAAGTTCCTGTCTTAATAGGGGTTATACTGTGGGGGAGGGACATACGAAGCAACAAAGAAATCATTTTATAAATATGTTAGAAACAATAGCAAGAAAGAAAAACCATTTGAGTTCTTATCTTGGAGTTCATTTCACCTAACATCAACTTATCTAACCGTTTCTGCTTGTCTCAGACATATGCTAGTAATTGCAAATAAGGGAAATCATGTGTTTCTTTGGGCCTGGCTTACTTCACTTAATATAATTTTTTCCAAGTCTTTCCATTTCCTAACAAATGGGGCAATGTCATTCTTTCTGATGGAGGCATAGAATTCCATTGTATATATACCATATTTTCTTGATTCATTCATCTACTGAGGGGCATCTTGGTTCTTTCTCTATAATATCTAGGCTGTCTTCAATCCCTGAGACTCCATCTTCTGCATGGTTTAACCTACTGTCAAGACTTTATTTCCTTTCCTTTCCTTCTAATTGCTCTGCTTTGATGGCTTCAGTTTCTTTGTTGGAGCTTTGTTTTAGATTTTGTATGAACTTCTTTATTTCCTTAATTTGGTGTTCAGTGTTTATTCTCCAATCACTTAGTTAATTGGGAAGGGTTTCCTTGGACTCCCTTTCCTTCTGACGGGCTCCATTCAGCATTCCCTTCGTGGTCTCCCTGGATTCCATCAGCTCTCTGTTTATGGATTCCATGAATGCGTCTATTGATCTTTGTCTATTCTCATCCCACTCAAGCAATTCCTGTATTACTCTTTGATTAGCTTCCTCACACTCACACAATTCTTGTATTTCTCTTTGACTGTTCTCAGCCTGCTCATGCAATTGCTGTATTAATCTTTGAGTAGCTACCTCATGCTCATGAGATATCTATATTAATTTTTGGTTAGCCTTATCATGTTCGTGAAGTTCCTGTCTTAATCTTTGGTTTGCCTCTTGCTTCCTATCATGTTCACATGGAGTCCTTTGCAGATTTTCAATCTTTTCATTCACCATGTTTACCAGTAGCATTTGTACAGCTTTTTGGGAACTCTCCTCTGGATTATTCATTAACTGTTATGTCACCTGGTTATCATGAGTAGTAGTTGAGATACCTGGACTTGCTATTTTTCTTGTGTTCCTCTAGCTTGTTCTGCCCATTTGGTAAGCATCAACCATAGTCCTGTAGTTGCAGTCAAAATGGCTGCAGATACAGTCTAGTTCAACAGATACAATCTATTCAATATCAAACAACTATGGATTAATGGGCTAAGAATATCAAAGAGGGATTCAGAAAACCAGAAATTATTAGGAGAATTGTGGGGAAAAATAGGATTTGAGGGATGTGGAGAGGTAAAAGGAGAGTGAATTTAACCAAGTCCGAATCTCAGAGAGGGAAATGGATAGGACAGAATGATAGGAGAGAGATTAAAAAAAAAGAAAAATGGAAAAACAAAAATTTATATTTAAAAAATGGAACAGTTAAAAATTATATACATATAAAGAAATGATATTGAGACAAGAAAAGGATAGGATGAGAACAGAAGAGAGATAAAAAGGAAAAATGAAAAAATAAAAAATAAAAATTCTTAAAGTTGGAATACTTGAAAATTAGATAGTTATAAAGAAATAACACTACTTTTAAAGAAGTTAAGCCTAAGAGGTTGTGAATTGAGTAATCAATTTCTGGATTAAGTACGTACACAGTGAGGAATAAGGTCTAATAATCGACAACGGGTATATATCTTGGGATGAGCAGAACAGCAGTTAAGTCATGCAAAAAAGAAAAAAAAGGACCAAAAGGTCAAAATATATTTTTAAAAAATAAAATAAAAAGCACACACATACACACCTAAAATAAAAATTATGAAAAAATAGAAAATAATTTTTAAAAATAATAAAATAGGTAGAAAAAGAGTTCTTTGATTTTTTTTTGGGGGGGGAGGGCAAGGGGATATCTTGTATCACCCCTGTGTCCATAACCAGTCTCTTGGTGGAGTCTCTGGTCTGCTTGTGGAGTTTGTTTTTCCTGTGTCTTGATTGGTTGCTTAAGTCAGTTTGTTTGAGCCAGCAGAAAAATGCTGTGTTACCCAGGACTTTGTGATCCCCTTTTCAGTCTAGTTCAGTGGGAGGGAGATCTGCTTTGAGTATCACAAAAGAGGGAGATGGCTCTAGTTTGGAGTTGCTGTGATAAGACTAGGTTCTGGGTAGGGTTGAGACCTATCAGCAATCAGTAGTAGCTTTTCCCTGAGGGGCTAGCTCCTGAGACACTCACAGAGCCTAGCATGGAGCAACTCTCAGGGTTTATGTTTACTGAGTTTCAGTTGTTTTTCTAGACTGCAGTGGGGAGGGGAGCCTCTGGCTTTGTTTAACCAGTGAAGAAAGTCACTCTGGGGATGGAGCTTCCTCTGCCTGGGCGGGGTGACTTTCTCCTGAGTGGAGCTGAGCCTGGCAGGACAGGTCAGTTTCCTGTGACCTGCTGAATGGCTTCAATTGTTTTCTTCCAAGGCCTGAGTTGGAGCTAGCTGCTAGGACAGGCCTTTGTCAGTATCAAACATGGAGATCTTCTCCAGTGGTGTGGGAGGAGCTGCCTTCCCAGGAAGACTCTGTGAGAAGGAGGATGTCAGGGTTCTACTCACATCAGACTCTTGGTTCTTGGTCTGTGTTCAGCAGGATGAAGATTTCTGCTCTTTGTCAGTTCTTGATGGTGGTGAGTAGAATTTGCTCAAAGCCACGTCTTCATGCCTTTGTCCCAGACTCTCTTTGTTGGTATGGTGGCCATGGCCGCTGTTGGCACCACCACCGCAGCTGCGGCTATCAGCAAGTGCTCAGATCTATCTCCTTGACCAACCTGCCTTGATTTTCTCTCTCTGGGCCAAACTCTCTGTACTGTGATGGCACACTTGGTGTGATTCTCCAGCCTAGGACTGTTCACTGGAACACTAAAACTGCTTTCTATGCGAAAGCTTGTTTAGCCTCCAGCTTCTCCTCTGCCATGTCTCTGGTCTCCTTCTACAAGAACATTTTTGTATCACCCTATTTATCTTGCATCATTTATAGGTTCTAGCTATTGTGAAAATTTTAAAAGATTTTCTGTAGATATAGGTTTATGTCTTTTCTGATAACTGACTAGCTTTCCTTTTGTGTTTTAAATTTTTTTTTATTTTTTTCAAAGTGATTTACAGAGGGAGTACATTTATATAAGTAAGAAGCACATTTCTTGTCAAACTTGTTACCCCTTTCCTCATTTTTCTTCTACTTTCCCTCCCCTTTACCTTCCCCACCCCCAGGTTGTACAGTAAATGAATGGATCAAGAAAAGGTGAAAGGCTTGGAAAAACCATATTAAGTGAAATAAGCCAGACCCAAAGACACATAATTCCTTGGTTTCCCTTATTTGCAATAATTAGTATACATCTAAGATAATCTTAGCAGTTGAGTAGAATAGCTCAATAGCTTTGTACATATGACCATGAAAGATCATTCTAAGTGAAATGAACTCCAAGACATGGACACAAGAGGTTTTTGTTGTTGTTGTTGTTTTTAATGTACTATGTGATTTTTTTTTGTATTTGTATGTTCTTCCCCCTATGGTATATCCCCTGTTGCCACTGTGTTTGATTTTGTGTCTATTTTAAAAATAAGCCCCTTCAGGATTGAGATCCTTTTGAATAGAAGTTGTGAAAGAATCATTGCCTTCCTTAATCTCAGGAGATATCTTACGCTTTTATCAATAAGTATAATAGTGAATCTGTTTTTTGTACATTTCTTTTGTGTGGCTGTGGGACTAAATTTCTTAACATTTTTACATTGCTTAGAGTTTCATCATAAATGAGTAATGAAATAATTTGTTCTATATTCTATTAAATTCTAGTAAAAAATTGATCAATCTTGCATTAGGAAGGTAAATCCTACTTAGTCATTGATGCATTATCTTTTTCATATATTGTTGGATTTAAGTAGCTAATATTTTATTATGAGTAGTTAGCTCTATTTTCATGTGAAAAGTTTTTTGAAATGTCTTGTCAGGTTTTATGTTGGAGTTCTGTCTTTTTAAAATAAATTAGGTGGTGATATTCCTTCACATTTAAATTTTTTGGATAATTGGTATTTATTAAATGCTTGATGGAACTTATTAATGAATTTGTTGGAGTATACTTTGGGGGAGTTTTTTATATCCAATATTTTAATATATAGAACTATTCAGGTTATTTTATGTAGTTTTGGAAAGAAATGGATACATTTCATCTAAGCTGTCAAATTTGTTGGCCTAAAGACTTTCTCTATGCAGTGATTGGTAATCATATTTTCATTATATCAATCTTTCTTGTTTTAATTTAATCTTATAAAGGTTATTCTACTGGAATGTATCTATGATATTCTTTGCAGGGGATCACAATAGCCCAATTGCTAACTGCATAGGACCATGTATAATGAAAATGACTCCAAGAATTGGAAACAAGAGGTTCTTATTATGTCCTATATGCAGTTTTTCTATTTTTTTCTGTTTTAGTTTTCTGTACCCTTTGTCTTGTATATATGTTTATCTGATCCGTGGAAGGGAAAGGGAATCAGAAACAGCAGGACAAAGGATGAGCTAATACAACAATAATACTCACTAGACACTATGTTGGAAATGAACTTTACCACTTGGGAGGAGGGGAAAGCGGTAGAAAATAAGGGAGTTTAAAAAGAAATGTACTCGTTACCTTATTGATGTAACTGTAAACCCCCCATTCATTACCCTTACAATATAAAAAAAAAAGAATGTTCTAGCAACTAAACCAACTATTCACATACCTAAAATCTTTGACAATATTTTTCCATATGAACTGTAGAAAACATAACCAAATATGTCTATTACCCCATCCAGCTGTATGTAGTCTGGTGATGATCACATGTAACATTTACATATTCTAAAACCTTATCCAGTAAATGCCACATTTGCTTTCACTGTTCAGTTGAACTTACAGGAAAAATAATATTTTTCTACTTACCCAGTTATTTACTATTTCTTTCCTTCTGTCTTGACATTTCACATTTCTCTCTGTTATTATTTTCCTTCAGTCTGAAATAATTGTAGCACTTTCTGGTAAAATAGATTTGTGGTCATTGAATTCATTTTTTCTTTATCTGAAAGTTGGTATCTATTCTACTTTTACTATTGTGAAATATTATTGGAATTGTGGATCCACAACCATCTAAAAATTTGATGGGGGTGCATTAAGTCTGTAGGTAATTTATACAGAATTTTCATCTTAACAAATGGAAGATGTGTGTTATTCTGTTTTATGACCTCGAGCATTATCAAAAGTCTGCAATCATTGTTCTGATTTAAAGTCACTTTTCTGCATCAGCTTTTTAAGATATTACTTTTCTTAGATTATAGACACTTATGATTTTTTTAATCTTTATTCTTATGTGGAGCTGAATTTTTTAATGTACAGTTTTTTTCTTCAAAGATTTTCTGCCCCATTCTTTTTCTTCAGTTGCTAACATGTATTATTTCAGTATTATTCTGTAGGTCTTTGAATCTGCTCATTTTTCTACTTTGTGTTCTTCAGTTTGGATACTTACATGGTTTATTTTCCAGTATATTTTCTGTTATCACCAGTCTACTACTAAGCTGTTAAGTGAATTTATTTTAGATACTGTATTTTGTTTTTAAGTTCTAATTTTTCTAATGGTTCTTTTTTAATCATTCTAAATGTTTCTGTCCTGTTCAAGTCTGTTTCTTTACCTCGAAAATATGGCTATCCTAAAATTAGGAATTGTCTATTACACTTTAAGAATTGATCTGTTGAATGAACCCAAGACTTTCAGCATGCTAATCATGTATTCTACCAATGAGCTGTGTTACTCTAGTTAATATACTTAATCCTTCTATGAATTATGTCTTTGATGTGAGTGTTTTATCATACAGGCCCTAATCTAGTGCTTTCTACTAAATTCTCTTCTGAAATAAAATCATTACCAATTAACTTGGGTAGGCAGAGACAACAAATTGTCTTCATCAGGCAATCAGCCATTAGGTTTAGACCTAAGAAGTCTACACTCTGTAGCTTTACAAAATTACCAGTTCTTTAAGTAGATATGTCTGTCTCACATATATTGCTTACAATGAGACATGTGTAGGTTCATACATAGACCCTAGTTCACCTCTCTGGATACTGGTCCTTTATGATTTTTCCCTACATTATATGGCTTACAGGTACCCATTTTCCAGCTCTCTAGGCAGAAAGACATGGTTTCACTGGAGTTTTAAACAGTAGCCACTATTTAAGTACTTGTTACTATTCTCATGCTACATGCCAAATGAGAAAGGGCTGCAGGGAGACAGAAATCTATGTAGATGCCTGTCCAAATGCTTACCACACTCCAGATTATCAAGGACTGGACTACAACTTATGAACTTACATTGCTATGCTAAAACAAGAGCTACAAAGCATGGATGTTGAAGACAGACCAAATCCAACTGAAAGAAATATAGTATATATTGTATGTATAAATATTTGTATATTTAACATTATTCATTTGAGATGGTAATAACAGTTAAGGTATTGAACAGTTTCTCTTTTCCCATCATGGAAGAGATTAGAGGGAAAGAAAGGAGGATCCTTAAATCTAACTCAAGTTGACATTGGTCTGTCAAGCAATACTAATACTTCATTGTCTCTTGGGTCCTATCTTAAGCATAATAAGGAAATAGATATAGAAAGGATATTATTTACTGAAAAAAATTAGTATATGTCTTGGACAAGCAGAAGAGATTAAAAGCTATGTACATATGACCATATATCCTGATGCTAAGCAAAATGAACCCCAAGATAGGGACACAGAGATTTTATCTTTGTTGTTCTTTGTAATGTACTTAAAATGTACTGTGTGATTTTTTTTTTTTTTTTTTGTTTCTTTGTGTGTTCTTCCCCCATGGTACAACCCCTGGTGTCACTGTATTTGATTCTAATGTCCTGCATCTTGTATATACATTTTTCTAATTTGGAGAGAGGAAGGGAAATAACAAAGTGCTGAAATAAGGATACAGAATGACCCATTGTAACAATGAGATGTACAAGACAGTATGTTGAAAATGAACTTTACAACTTTGTGGTGGGGGAAGAGGAGGGAGAAGTTGGGGAAGCAGGGAGGAAAGGGATGGTAGGGGAAAAACAAAGGAGGGGGATAGGAAATGGACTCATTACCTTACTCATGTAACTGTAACTCCTCTGTACAGTATCTTTACAATAAAAAATATATATTAAGAAAAAAACCTACACATCACATCTATGTGTGAGGATTTCCCCCAAAGACAAAATGAACCCACCAAAGAGATAAAGCCTTTAAAATGCTTTTCTTCTGTTAATTTAGGAGAGTAACATACAGAATCAGCTGAATGCTAATGGTTTCCATAACATGATAAAACTCTGTGTATTTGAAAGCATGTTTCACAATTTTCCCCTTTTGCAGTCACAAGTTTACAGGTGCCAGCCCTTATTCCTTTGCAGTTATAACACACTATTAAATATTTGTGTGTATGTGTATGCCAGGACTAGGGATTGAACTCAGGGCCTCCACTCTCACTTGGCTTTTTCCACTCATAGCTGGCACTCTACCACTCGAGCCACAACTTTGACTTCTAGACTTTTGCTGGGTAATTGGAAGTAAGAATCTCTCAGATTTGGCTACCCAGGCTGGCTTCAAGCTAAAACTCTCAGCCTCCTTGCTAGGATTATAGTGTCAGCCACTGACACAAAAAAACTTAATTTAATGTCACAGCTGAAAACAGTAGCAGCAGCTTACTTTGTACTACATATTTTTGGTTTCTATTTTATAAACCTTATCTGCCCTTAACCCTACTAAGTTGTATTTTTAGCTGAGTAAAATGAAGCCAAATAAGTCAAGCTCTCACAAGCAAGCAGCAGAGCTAGGATTTATTTTTAGCCAGCTGTGCCATTGGTAAGAACCACTTGTCTAATTCCTTCCTACAAATTCATAAGTAAACCAACCTTTCACTATAACTCACTTGGTCTGGCAATAAACTCTGCCAGTGGAATTTCTTCAGTATTTTAAAAACTGAGCAGTGATTCAGAGATTTAATTTTAAACTTAGGCTTCTTTTTAAGGTTCTGCTTGGTAAGGCTTCTTTTTAAGGTTCTGCTTGGTAAGACATGATCTAATGACTAAAACCTATGTTAGCAAATTACGACTCTGAATGGCTTTAGATACTACCACCAAACTTTCCTACTAATTATTTCTCTGTCCAGTTATGTTCAATAACCTAACACCTTTAGCATCACCATTCAGTTGTCTATATGTCAGCTTCTCAAGGTCTTCCTGTGTTAACAAAAGTTTTTGAAAGTCCTGGGGCATATTTACTATGTAGTGATGCATGCCAAAGATAAATCCACAAAACTTTTGTGGATTGGTTTTGGCTGCATTTGATACTAAATACAGCATAGAGTAGACAACTTGCCTTCAGCAGAGAATGTTTCCAGGATAAAATAAACACCTGTAATATACCACATGGTGTTGTGCACTTGAAAGGCACAGCTGGACCTCATCGCCTGTTGTTTCTCGAGGGTGTCCCTCAGCCTTGTCTTCTGTCTCTCCTGCATTAGTTTTGTTTGCTCTACCACGTGATTCCTACCTACATATCTATATTTAATATCCTCCATCTTAGGAGGATAATTTACTTGGACCTGAACTTCCTCTCCACCTCCCCATTTTTCAGTGCCCCTTTACAGAAAATGTTCTCAAGTGGTATCTTAAAATCATGAGTCTACTTTTTATTCATTGCTTTTGAACTCACCATTTGCTGAAGTTGTCCTGTTCAATGTCTCATGAAGTATCCAGGGGCAGTTCAAGGTGTTTATTCTTGTCTTCTCAGTAGTAGTGGAGTTGATCACTATTCCTTCTTGAGAAGTTTTTCTCACCTCTTAAGACTGCCATCCTCTCGCTTTGTTTCCCTCCTCCCATGCTTCTTTGTGACCTTCAGAGCCCCTGGGTCTAAAGCCAGGTCCACTCCCATACTACTGAATTAGTCTTGACTACATTTAACAAACATATAGCAAACTTATGAAGAAAAAAAATACAAGTTACAAAAGTAAGCAGAATGTGTCCAGTTTTCCTTAATTTCATGCTGCTATTCCAGTGTGACTGTTTCCTCTTTGTACAAGGTGTCTGATCACATTCCCATCTCCCCATTGAGTTAGCAAGATAGAAACTGAATGATGTGTCTCCTTGCTTTCACAGAAACAGCCTAAAACTTTTATATACTTAGCACTTTATTGGCCAGAACTTAGGTTGTCACCTAGCTGAAGGGGAGAACTTAATATATATGGCATTTTTACAGTGCATGGCAAAATGTTCAACTCATATGCTAATATAAGTGTCCTTTTACTAAATGAAAGAAATGGACATTAGCAGGCCACGGGCATTCTGGGCCACCATGAACCTGATCTACCAGGTCTTTGTACCCCAGCCTACCTAAACTAGAATTCTCTTGTAAATCTCTCTCCCCTTAACACTCAGCACTACATGACATAGAGGTCTCATATATGCCTGTATATATGGATTTGATTGTTGAATGTCTCTCTATTAGAGAAGTAACTTTGTTTTGATCATTACTGTCTTTCCTGTCAGGTAGGCTTGGTCAAGAGAAACCTCTCCGAAGGGAGGCCGTTTAGGGAAGGAATGAGTGGGGAAGAACCAGATATGCAAATATGTAGAAGGAACTCTCAGGACAAAGGAAACAAGCTTGTTGAATTTAGGGAAGTCATTTTGCATTTGGGAGACTAGGAGCAGCTTAGCATGGCTGAGATGTAGTGAATGATTGAGAGTAGAACAAGATGAAGGGAGAGAGACAGACCATCAAGTAAAATTTGGCTGTCTCAGATGCAGTAGAAACTTGGAAGTTGTCAACCTTCTTGGCACTCTGCCATTTCCTAACCTGTAGATGCTCCAGGATAGTCTGTTAATGATTAAACTGAAAGTCTGTAAAATGAAAGTTTTAGTTTCTCAGTCAGACACTAGCCACACAGAGCTAAAGGCAGTTACATTTTTTGCACAGTGCAGATAGAGAACATTCTATCATAGAAAACTACTTTGGGCAATGTTGCCCCAGGAAAGGCAGTCAAAGGAGAAATAATGTCAAGTTTGCTTAGCTTCTCCTCTC
Organism: Dipodomys spectabilis; assembly: GCF_019054845.1. Lineage (NCBI taxonomy): Eukaryota > Metazoa > Chordata > Mammalia > Rodentia > Heteromyidae > Dipodomys > Dipodomys spectabilis. The sequence goes on from NW_024870824.1 coordinate 2,025,376, forward strand.
TGATTTTCTCTTTTAACCTTACAACCAGTGTTTTTCTATTTAAATGGAAATGTATGTGGTGCTCAGAAAACTAGCATGTGTCCTGTTCCATATGCAAATGTTCTCTTGGGTGATTTTTACCTATTACAGAAAAGATGGGAGGATTGGTAAATCACAAGCATTCTTAACCTCATTATATATACACTGAAAATGTAAAAAATGCAAAGTGTGGAAGTCATAAATGTGAAAGCTGCTTTCAATTTGCTTTAATAGGTGTTTTCTGTGTCTTATTATAACCCAGGGACCTTGCTGCAAGAAACTGCCTGGTAGGTGAAAATAATGTTCTGAAAATCAGTGACTTTGGAATGTCTCGTCAAGAGGATGGTGGAGTGTATTCATCCTCTGGCTTAAAGCAGATTCCCATTAAGTGGACGGCACCAGAAGCTCTTAATTATGGTGAGAATAGATGCCTTTTCTTCTTATTAAAAAGTGACTGTATCAGCACAAATTATTCATAAGCAGCATTACAGAGGTAGAGCGGAATGCAAGTTGGAAATCATTTGAGACTCAATACAACTTTACGTCATTTAACTTACTGTTAACTATTTGTATTTACACATCTTATATATAGAAATCTTAAAACTAGCCATCTGACAGTCCCTTTGAATGTCATAAATGGTCTAATAACCTCATCTAAAGGTAAATTCCTAAAATAGTAAGTCAGTTCTTTAGTTTTTCATTCTAAAAGAGTCAGCCTGTTTTCTACAGTACTTCATAAAATATAGGGATTTTTAAGTATCTTAATGTCTAAAAAATAGACGAGGCTTCCCCTCAAAAATTGAGGTGAAAGTCACATCAGATGGAGGTAACCATTTTAAAGCAAACAATTTAGTGAGATTTAGTACAAGTCTTAGTGTTAGGCAAACCAATATCTCTATCTTAAAACATTTCAAATCTAACTGTACCTATTAAGTATTTTCTCTGCCCTATCCTGACAACTACCAGTCTATTCTCTTTGTTTGTGGATTTAAAGCCTCTGAACATTTTTATAAGTTGAATCATATAGTATATGACCTTTTATGTCTGACTTCTTTCTATATTGTAGCATTTAAGACTGAGTAAGACTTCTATAGATACACTATGATATATCAGCAGAAGTTGTACAAAACAGGGTATAGTCTGTACATTCATCTGCTGATGATGTTTGAGGAGTTCTTACCTTTTAGCTATACTTGAATGCAAGGGTACACAGAGTACCTATATTCAGTTATTCTAGATCTATTCTAAGAGTTTTAAGTTAATTTCATTTCACTTTTTGAAGAATATAATTGGTCCGGAAGCTGGTCCAGATACCAGAGATAGTAATCCTCACTCCAAAGGGTCTTGTGAATTTTCTAGTGATTGCGAGCTTACCTACTGGTCCTCAAAATCCAGAGAAAAAGGCAACCCAGTTGCTTCTATAATGATTCCTTTATGGGCTGGGTATTGTTACTCTAGGGTTAGAGTTTAGAGGAAGGATAATCACAGGATAAAAAGACAGGATAAAATGTTTGTATTTACTCAGAGCTTGTCTTTAGATGGCAAAACATTTGTAAACACTAAGGGAGTTGTAAATGAACTTAAGTCGTTGAAGATTTACCAGTAAAATCCAGCCCTCTTGAATTTGCTAGTACTGTTTGCCAGATTCTCTACATTATATAGCCAGTAAAAGTCCTTTCACTATAAAAAGTAATTATGTCTGGTAAAATTCTTCTTCTTGACTAGATAACTCTAACAGACTCGAAAGCATTTCAAGGTAGTGAGGGATATTTTTCATTAATCTTTAATATGCACTTTCTAAGATGCAGAATGATGTCAATAAAGGTAGAAGAAACTTTAGAGGTAATGAGAGAAGCAATGGATAGCAGCATTATGTGATGCACAGAGACAATTCTGAATCTAAAAGTCTCATGACAATCCTGAGAAACTGTGGTTCTCATAAGATTTTACGTTTTGAGAATTTCAATTCTTTAATACGTACCTGTTTCTCAAGGACTTGATACTTTCTTGTTTCTAAAACTGTTTTTCCCTCAGAGTGAAGAAATACTTTTCAGGTCTCTGTGATTCAAGGCACATTAAAAAACACAAACACCACCTGTTCAACAAACCTCTCAGAACTTAAGACCTAGAGCTGTAGACTTAAATAATACGCTTGTTTTTAAAATAAACAATAGTAATGGGACTACAATAAAATATCTCTCTCCCCCATCTCTCCAACCACATAGTTTCCCTTTTTGAAGGCAAATACTCTTACCATGTTCTGAAAGATTTCTCAGTCATTGATTTGACTAATCTACCCCCAACAATTTTGGTACCATATTCTTGGCATAGATAGCTACTATCCCTAGAGCTTTCACCTCAAGTACTGTATTTATAAACATCAAATTGTTATTTGGTACCAATGTGTCCTTTAATTAACGTGGTATATATATATATAATCTGAAGTGTGAGGAAGGCAGGATTTTTAGTGGGAAACCCTAGATCAGATGTGTCCTTAGCTGTATAACATGGACAAGCCACGTTCTGCTCTAGAACAAATTTGTAAGGTGAAATCTACTGTACCTTTATTCTGCAAAGGGTATTATGAAAGTCATATAAGAAATAGAAAATCAGTAAAATACTATATGATCCTGCCTCCATGTTAACCTGTTAAAGGTACCCAGCAAAAAGTAGGCTATAAGCTTTCAGTTGCAGAATGTGGATCTTGTATTACATATATAACTTGCCTCCTTGATGAATGTAAATATGTACTTTTGAAAATAAGATATGTAACTCTATCTAACTTTTTTGTGAAAATACCATACACAGGGGTTACAATTACATGGGCAAGATAATGAGTACTTTTTTTTTTTATCAAGCATTGTTGCCTCCTCATTTGTTTCCCCTCTCCTTCCCTTCCTTTCCCCTCTCTCTCTCTCCCACAAAGTTGTAAAGTTCGTTTTTCGACATAATGATTTGTACATCTCATTGTTGCAATGGGTCCACCTGTATCCCTATGTAAGCGATTTGTTTTTTCCCTTCCCCTCCACAAATTATACCAACATCAAATACAGTGAAAGCAGGGGTTATACCATGGGGTAGGGACATACAAAGCACCAAAGAAATCATCTTATAAATATGTTAGAAACAATTGCATTTTTCTTAGAAAAAAAACTTAGGTTAGAATCATGGCTCAAGTAGTAAGGCACCAGCCACGCAAGCAGATGGTCCTTTTTGCTAGTCCCAGCAAAAGGAAAAAGTTGTATGACTTTCATAAAAAGTATTCCATGATTGGATGCCACGCATCAAAAGAGCTGATGTACAGAAAAGAAAACTAATCTTCGTAGCAAACAGCATAGTAAATATCCATAATTACTATCTACTGAGAAGGAGCTAATTCACACAGCTGGAGCGGATAGTACACTCCAAACTAACACAGGCACTCTTCCTTCCATTTTCCTTTCAAGAAAGGGAAGAGGTCATTCTATTTTAAGGTAACAGTTCTTTTAGATGAGCATTTATGTATGGCAGAGAGTTCAGGGAAGTACTACAAGAGGAATAGAAAACAGAATCATTTAAGAAATCTCAACACCATTGCAAATAGATAACACAAATCTGTCGGGAGAGACTCTTGGACCCCTGGAATGGATTTTACTGCCTCCTTTTCTTGACCTCACATCTGTCTATTGAAGGACATTTTTGCTTAGGTTTTTATTTCTGTGCTCTCCTGAAGGCTACCAAAAAGAAAAAAAAATTCTAAGATCCTTAGCTCATGTAGCTCAATGAAACAGTTGCACCAAGATATTTTGACAAAACAAGACACCACGTAATTTAAAGAAATTGTTTTTATCAGTCAGCTATGTTATTTCCACTCCATTCAAAACACATAGAGAAATATATTTTCCGTAAATGAAACTATCAGTGGAGAAAATGAGACCTTTAAGCATGTAAGAATATCTGTAAACAGAAATGAGTAAAAAATTGAAGTTAAAAAACTTTCCTTATTGCCTTAAGTTTGTTTGTAATTTTAGGGGAAAGAAAATGATGTATGCAAGCACAAGACAGGATTGCAAAAACCTTTTCTTAATCTCCTCAGCATTGCTTTGCACAGATTTCTATGGGTTTCACCACAGGGAAGATAAGCCTGCACAGTGTTTGTTTTTTGATGGGCAGTGGTGGCAAGGGACTTGGTAGCTGGTTTGATTAAACTTGCAGCCTGAAGAGAAAACCAGTAAAGAGGAGGGCAACACTTCTTGACCAGAGAGTCCCCTGTGCCTTACCTGGTTATGGTTACTATATAGTAACTATGGTTACTATCCCTTCCAGGGAGATACAGTTTTGAGAGTGATGTGTGGAGCTTTGGCATCCTCCTCTGGGAGACCTTCAGCTTAGGTGTCTGTCCGTATCCTGGAATGACAAATCAACAAGCACGAGAACAAGTGGAAAGAGGTGAGCCGAAGAACGATGGTTAACATTCCCATCTAGTTGCAGGGGCAGCAGTGTCTGCTGGTCAGATTAATGCAGAAATATTAGAGGGAAAAAAATCCGTTTTGAACCGCCTGGCTTCAGCTTTCCTACCACAAAACACCTTAATGAGACAAGCTTTCACCTCTTTCCTGGTTGGCATGACACCAGTATATACCATTTACCGTTTTCAAGGGAAATTGACTAGTTTTCCTTAACCTCCTACTCTTTTTTAATCCCAGGACAAGTAAGTCTCCTTAGCAATACTGCAATTGAAGTCTTCAGGAGTATGTTTTTGACAATGTTGTAATGTCTGAGGATCCCTGTAGTGTTCCACAACTAGGGGATGGTGACATGCACTTCTATAGTCCAGGCCTTTCAGCACAAACTACTCACCTGAGACTATGCTGGTGCCCTAATGTCAGCTACCCAGGGGAGCCCTGGCTGGAGAATTGCATTTAAGAGGTTGCCTTTCTTACCTCCTTCCTGCCAGACACACAACACAGCACAGCACAGCAGCACTGCCAAACAGTCTGACAGTTGTCCCATTGTTTGTTCTTCACTATTGAATGTGTTTATAAGATTCTACCTCTCTTCAGCTGCAAAACCAAGCAAATATTTAGAGCAAATAGGATAGGCATTTGTGTATATCTTACTTCAGAATTTCTGACAAGTGGTTTAAGTGTGTGGTTTATGGTAACATTCAGTATATGCCTGTATATAATGTCCTGTGTGAACATTTGTATCTTAACTCCGTATTCTTCTTGTGTCTTTAGGATACCGGATGTCAGCCCCTCAACACTGTCCAGAAGATATTTCTAAAATTATGATGAGATGTTGGGATTATAAGCCCGAAAACCGCCCTAAATTCAGTGACCTTCTGAAAGAGCTCACTGCCATTAAGAAGAAAATGACATAGCCACAGAACAGTGCCACCCTTGGCCTCAGGACTTGTCCTCCTGCAGAATACTATTATTTGTATTATTCTGCTTATAATCCTAAACAGCGAGTTTAGACTGCATTACCAGCAGCCATCTTCTAAGGTTATTTTTTTTAATTAACTAGGTTTTGTAAAAAAAATATGTTCCACTTTTAAAGTATGTCAAAAGCAAATTTATTATAGAACTAGTCCTACCAAGCAAGGGCTTTAAATGTGTTAACCACAGCAATCCTACCATTTCAGGCCACTGTAAATAGAAAAGCACAGCCTCTAAATGTGAAGGACAAAGATCTATTTTCACACCTAGGACCATTGATGTTTCTCAGACTTTCTACTTCCTGCAGTCTGTGGGCTGCTGTCGCATGCCACAGACACTCCTCAGTTGGTGCTATGAACTGCATTGGTAATGCATGTTTGCAGGACATGTTCCAACAACAGTTAGCTTTCTGCTTTGCCAAGGTGAGATTATATCAGTAAATATAATCTTCTTTGGGGAATTACTTGGACCTCCCAAGGTCTTTCATTTTTCTGGCCAGAAATAAGCATCATCATGCTTCTGCAATATTATGGTTAAAGTTGTTTTTCCCTCTTTAGATCAGGAAATGCCCTCAGAGAACATGCTGTGAAAGTTGAGGAAAATGCTTCTAAAGAATGTGACGAAGAGCTAGAGCAGTAGGAAGCAAGCATGACCAGGGTGGCAGTCTGTGCAAAAGAGCAGCTAGCACAGTGATCAAAGACAGAACAGAAAACGATGCAAACCATACTTCTCACCCAAGTCAGGCCCTTACGAGCACATGCACACATTCGTGCCCCTTTTGTGGTGGTGGTCTGAATTCCCCAAGAAATGTTTTAGGACTTCACATATCTTATCTTCATTTAAAGAGGGAAGCCTAGAATTTAATTCTCTTCCTTTGTAACAGTTTACAAAGTTGTCAGAAATCATGATTTAGTTCACCAAGATCTTTGTGTGCACACACAGGTATCAGTGAGGAAAAAGACCTAGGCCAGATATTTCTTTCTACTTTCCCCCCTTCATTTACCCTCTGCTGCTACCTGGAAGTCTTTTTCCGTAACTGACAGGTAAGCAGGCAGTGCTGAGGATGTTTCATGTGGATAAATGTAGCAGTTAAAAATAAGATTCTATTGAGCTGCATTTTGCCTGTATCCAGGGTACTCGCCCTGTAATGTGTATATAGTTGCCTCTCAGGATAAATAAGAAGTGTGTAGGACATGGTCTCCCTCAGGGGCAAATGTGACCTCCAAGTCTTTTTATGAGTTCTCAGGCTTTTGTCTAGGTAAACATACCCTTAGTAATTTGTTCTGTGTTCTTTGGAAGAGCTTAAGGGATGGAAAATCTTCCTCCTGCCTCTCCAACTCTTCATTGCCTGTGAATGTCATGGTATAAAACTCAGACCAGTACTTTAACGAGTGTATGGGGAGCTATGTGATAGCAATCCTCTTGCAAATTTTGTACATTTTAAATTATAATTTAGTGCATTCACATTTAAATGAAATCATAACAAACCTGCCCTCAAAACTTAGATTTCAGCCTACAAAGTGACTTCTTTTTAATTAGCACAGCTCTCCCTTTGATCAAATATTGTAAATATGTGGAACCTTTTTTTTCATGACCCATACCACAGCAAATCAAAGCACAGAGCACAGGTTTATGATTAAGTGCTGTGGTCTTCAGGCACTCACCAACCTTCAAAAGGGGAATAGGTTATTTTTACTCTCTTCAGTATTTCTAAGTGAATCTTGTAATATTCTTTGTCTACTAAAGAAAGAAAGGGGAAAAAAAAACTCTCCTTACTTCGTGGCAGCCGTGCTAAGCTCTCAGCACCAGAAAGAACGATGGTTTAATTTTGTGAGCAAGTCCTAAAGCTTAATCCTTGCATTCTGGTATAAAAAATGAACATGGCATTGATATTTCACTCATCCAAGCTGCTAGAATTTGCAATTCACATCATTACTGTGCTTAAATTTAAAAAAAAAAAAAGCTTTTTCAAAACATCATGACATCTGCAGCATTTAAATTCCATTTCATTTTTTTGTCCCAAAGCAGGCAATGTTACGGTTCAAGATTAATAACTCATTGAGAGTCTTGCAGGGCCATATCAGTTGAATAGAATATTAAATTTAATATAGTCACATGCATTAAGAAAAGCTTATGCAAACCACTTTTATAGTTAATTTTGTTATGCTTGAAGCATAATTTATTCATCCCTTCTGTCACTGATAATTATTGGAATTATATACTTTAGGAGGGCTAATCCATACCCAAAAACCACACATATAAATACTGTTCTGAATTTGCAAGTTAATGTAGGGGAAAGAGGCTTCAGAAATGCACAAAATCCTATGCTTTGTTTAGTAAGAAAACAATTATAACAGAAATTGCCATTGGTTCCTATATAATTGAATCGGGTTGCAAATTTTTTCATTACTAATGGATTATCCAAGAGTCTCTCACACACATATATATGTATACATTATATAATGTCTACATGATATACAGTATACAATGTCTACATTGTATATATAGTATATCTACATAATATACAGTATACAATGTCTATATATATATATACTATATATACAATGTAGACATTGTATACTGTATATCATGTAGACATTATATACTCTATATTTAATGTAGACATTGTATAATGTATATATACAGTATATATAATGTATACATATATATCATTACACTATAGTTCTGCTGATATCCCTTAAATTTATTAACCCAGCAATGGAGGAGAAGGGGAAAAACACAGGCAGTCTGTATCACCAAGGGGCCTTTGAGAAATATATAGGTAATATGTCATTTTTCAAAGAAAGGAAATTTTAAGCATTACCTTAACATTACCAATATGTGAAACCTAAAATTTTTTATTCCATGTAATCAAGGTACTTCCCAAAGTTATTTGCTTTCTGGAAAGAAAATAGAATTATCAGGCTGTTTTAAAACTTGAGGCTTTATTTCAGCCCATCCTACCACAAGATCTCCAATGAGAAGTTTTGTGTAATCAGAGCCCAAGTACTCAAAGTTACTAAAAGCAACAAAGACAAAAGCCACCTTAATTAAATGGAATCAAAATGAGTTTATGATCTTTCCATTCTACTAGTAAATTAAGAAAGTTTATTACCATTAAAGTGTTACCTCTTACTGTTAACTGGTTTATGCTTATATATCAGAATTGGTTTATTAAATATTTGGTTGTATTTTTCTGGCTTAGTTAGTTTTATATCACGTCTAAATTAGTTTTAAGAACCTAGAATTACATCTAGACCTAAAATTCTGCAAAAGAAGGTTCCCTGCTTTTTAAAGGCAGAGTTTCTTGTACTATGAGATTATTTTCTTGGAGTAATTGGTATAGACTTTAAAGACCCAAAAAATTCTCCTTTAAAATGGTGAATAAACTATGCCTTACCCATAAGCTTATTTAAGAAATTTGAAATCCATCCCACTTCCTCAGACTAATCTTCATTCAAAGATTAAATTCTCAGTTGCTAAGTACATAACAATCAGTGTCCTGATAAAAACAGATTTGTGAATGGTAGAAAAATTCTGTTTGCCCCATTTTTTGTCTCCTTAAACTATCAGAAAAATGCACATGGATTACAATGTGTCTATTACTAAGGGGATGGAGTACATGTGAAAAGGCAGGAGAGGAAAGAAAGAATCGGTTACTCAGAGAAAGATGAGGCAGTTCTGCAGACTGGAGACAATTACAGTGGGAAAAGCCCTTTGCCTATGTCACTACCAAGCTTGAGGAGCAGTTTAGAGAGGCCAGATCTTTCCCTACAGAAAATAAAAATCATCAGAGCCAAAAGAAGTGAAAGAGGTTGCCTACCCAAGGGTAGGTCTTTGCATGAACAATGAAATCAATCTCTCCCTTGCATTAAGAGCAGTTTCACCTTCCCAGCTCAGAGGTGATCATTGTCTTCCCAGTAGCTTTGCTATCTTTTCAAACTTTTCATTTCCATTAGCTATAATTAGCATTAGTCATATTAATAGTTCCTAAAGTTACTAATCATTCAGACTTTCCCTTTCCACATTTCTGTTAGCATCAAAGGGGTCTGATTTTGACATGTCCACATACACACGATTGTACCTTGACCAGACTCACCTCCTCTCCCCTTTCCTCAACCTTCTCCTCACTTCCCCAGCCAATCTTAACTAGCTCCACGGTTCCATTTTCACACCAGATTTCTGAGATGCCAAAAGAATATTTGAGATTTTCAGAAAAATTCAAATCTTGAATTTCTAAACTATTTTCCAAAATATTATAAAAGGCAGTAAGGCGCAGGCTCCACAAAGTAACAGAGTTGAATGATAGTAAACACCCTGGTATCAGACTTTTACATTCCTCTCCTCTTTGTTCCATAGGGAAGCTTTTCTTAAACACCTGTCATGCCAGGTGCCCAGGATACTTCAATTCCACACTCTTGCTTTGCCAAAACAGAAAGGCCTTCATCATCAGCATGTGTGAATAATCTCATCATTAGCCTGAACCAAATAATTTTTCCTCAGACTTCCTCTGACTTACCAGGAACTTCTAGGCATCTACCAAGACTGATGGCAGACATAGCTTAGAATACAAAGACCTGGTTATCACCCTTGCTATTCGGTGCAGACATGAGTGACACTATCAGAGTTTCTTGGGACATTTTCTTAAGAAAGTAAGAATAGTAAGTAAGACAGTATGAATAGTAAGTATGTCCAAGGAAAGCAACCTGCTGTCTTGGCCAAGTAAGCTGACTTTTCTCCTAGCCATAAAGCAGTATGGAAACACTAAAAATAATTGCTTTAAGCTCTGTTCATACTTAATTCTTCCACTATTCTATGCCAATAATTTTACTATTTTTCTTCACATTCTTCTTATTCACAAATACCTGAAAGTTATTTCAGTACACAATGTGCAATGACTTTTCATAGCTTCAGAAAGCCAGACAGATGAGATATGAAGGTTTCAGTTCAGAACAAGCAACCTAGGTTTATACACTCCAAAGCACTATTGTACTAAAAAAAATAAAACAGCTCTAGAGCTTCCAAAGCCATTCTTCTCTTCCTAAAAACACAAACATCTCACCTTTTTCCTGTTTTGTGGGAACATCTTTAATATCAGAATAAGCACATTCTGAATTCTATCCAGAGCAGATTCTAAAATGACATAGTAGGAGACCATATTTCAAAATGTAACCATCAAATAAACAAATACACTTTCCCCCTTTATGATCAGTTAAAATATCCTTTATGGGCTGGGAATGTGGCTTAGTGGTAGAGTGCTTGCCTACCATGCATGAAGCTCTGGGTTCAGTTTCTCAGTACCACAGAAATAGAAAAAGCCAGAAGTGGTGCTGTGGTTCAAATGGTAGAGTGATAGCCTTGAGCAAAAAGAACCTCAGGGACAGTGCCCAGACCCTGAGTTCAAGCTCAGGACTGGCAAAGAAAAAAAAAAACCTATAACTACTTAGGTAATTTACCTGATCACACAAGACACTGGACCTTATTGTGAAAGCATAGGCCAGGCGTCAGTTTTTTCTAAGACAGGATAAATGTACGACTTTGGAGCAGCAAAAGAACCTGAATACCAATCCAGACTGTTTGTCTTTCTGGATCAAAAATAAACCACACTCTTAGGTGTTTTCCTCTTACATATGGTTTAACTTCATAGGTTTATAAAAACTCTTAAAAAATGCAACTGGTAGAAACAAATGCAAAGGGTAAGGATCCCAGAACCAGGTTTTCTTCTACCCAAGTAATGCAGATCTTAAGTGCAGCTTCAACATGCTGGGAACGCTCATCCCCTGCAGTCAAAAGCATTGGTTCCAACACAAGTCCATGTCCAACAGGCATGGACTTGTAGCTCCTCCTCAGAATCTACCCTTTTCACACATGCATCAAGGAGAATATGATGTGTTCTAAATAAATTTGTATTTTGGACTTTAGTGTCAAAGTGATTGGCTCCACACGTTTCACCTGATTTTCATACTTTACAATCACATGGTTGATTCTAAATCCAACCCCAGACACAGATTCTGAGCATACAAGATAAAGGGAAATTCATTTATCTCAAATTTGTGGCCAAAGACATGTAACACATCTAAGATATGGAACGTACTGAACACTTCACTAAACAAAATGTCCATTATTCAACTTTGTCCTGTGGCTAAATCAAACTCTCAAGTGGACAAGAGATCAGGAGTGTAGTGTGTACTCATGGGCTTTTCCACTCCCTCTCCTTCCTAGACCACTCATATTCCTCATTCAAATAGCTTTGTCTGACACCTATACATTTTTATGTGTATCTTTAAATATTTTAAATTACTTAGCCTAATTGTGAAGCTGAATATACTGGGGGCTGGTGGAGGTTCATTCTGCTGACTTTACCTTACGAGTTGTGTTTCTTGTATGGGTTGTTTCTCTTTGGATGAATGTCCTAAAAGACACAGGCCTAGCATCTGAATGCATTGGGTTACAAAAAAGCCAGATAAACACAAAATAATAAAATTGTCATCTTTGACAACTTAGGAGCAGCCCCAACTTCTTCAAAAACCCGGGCAAATTGAAAGAAAAAGGCAAATCACACCATTTGGTATCCAGGCCATCCGACTGTGAGAGCCTTACCTTCTTCCTAGCGGGGCTCACAGTCAGTGATGATGTAGGAGTCATTTCTGAGCTGCTTTCTCTTCCTGTGAATAGAAGAATTTGGGACAGTGAGTAGGGAGTGCGAGGCTTGTCTTCCCTTAGCCACTAGTGGGACACCATGTTCCATCCCTAAGCAACACTCCTGTGGTTTACCAAGTTTTCTTATAAGTGCCAATGTATGGTCATTCTAATGTCAGGTTAAAGCACCTTTAATCTTTTGTTGTGTTAAAATATTTGTGAAGTAGATAAAAGAAACACTGGAAATAGGGTGCTGGAAAATTCAAGTGCAAACCATATGAACAAGGTCTTGGGTGGTCTTATCTGGCTTTGTAAACGAGTCTGAAAATGAATGAGAGCTAAGTATACAAAGTGGTTGTCCTTTTATCATTTTTAACTCAGATCTGTATTTAACACTTATTTATTTGTTAGCTTTTACATTCAGAAGAAATCCACTTTGAATTTTGGCTAACCTTATAGGATGTTTTTTAATTGTTTTCTACATTTTTAAAACATTATTTCATCATTTTTGTAAACTTAAGAGCATTTCTGAGTAGCCTTTTTGTTACCAATAGACCAATTACCATTTGTTGGTCTGCACAGCCTCTTTTGACTGCATTCTTTTAATAAATGTAAAATATTTGTAGCAAACTATGTCTTGTCTCGTTTAATCTTCCCATTATGATTGCATTGGTTTTTCCTTTACCGTATTAATATGCTGTAAGTAGAAGAAAAGGAAAGCAAGATTTCCATGGTAACAGGCCTCCCAGGGATGCAACAATGCATAAAAATTATTAGCTTTTAGTTTTTCTGTAATTAAGCTTATGAGTTCTGATGATAATGGGTGTGTGTTGCTTACACTCTGATCATTGCTTTCTCCGCCTAAAAATCAAAACTGAAATGTAGCTCAAGTCTCAGTTCTGTGTGGATTGGCTATCACTTTAAATATTTTTGTTCTTGGATTTTTGTTTTATTTTCCATGTCATGATTTGTTCAGATATAGCACAGGGATTTAAGGAAGAAAATTGGCTGAGAAGGATATTTGGAAACAGCTGAAACTTGCTACTGGCAGCAGTTCAGTTGGGCATCCTGCTCTCAATACAGGGGACTGAACTGGTTACAGAGCCAAGATGCTCAATTTGAATGTATCCTGCCTTAGCAAATTGCTTCTCTTCCTAAAACCACATGCTATTATTTACAGTGTTTAGGGTGACATACCAGAGTTCATTTATTCATTTGTTTTCCCTGCATTAAACCAAGGCCTATCCTGAACCTTAATCTTGAATCAGAGTCAACCCCTAAGTGATCCTTTCTTCCTTTTTTTTTTTTTTGTCGGTCACAGGGCCTGACCTCAGCCTGAGCACTGTCCTTCAGCTCGAGGCTAGCGCTCTACCATTTGAGCCACAGAATCACTTCCAGCCTTTTCTGCATACGTGGTTGGTACTAAGGAATCGAACTCAGGGTCTCATGCCTGCAAGGCAAGCACTCTACCACTGAGTCACCTTCCCAGCCCCGCTAAGAGATTCTTAAAAGCAAGTGTGTTAGTCAGGCGCCAATGACTTACGCCTGTAATACTAGCTACTTAGGAGGCTGAGATCTGAGGATCACGGTTCAAAGCCAGCCTGGGCAGGAAAGTCTGTAAAACTCTTTATCTTCAGTTAACCACCAGAAAACAAGTGGTGCTATAGCTCAGATGGTAGAGCGCTTGCCTTGAGCTGAAGAGCTGAAGGACAGCGCCCAAGCTCAGAGTTCAAGCCCCACTACTGACCAAAAAAAAAAAGAAAAGCAATTGTGTTTAGTGTTTGTGGGGCTTCTCTGGATAAACAGAATGGACCCATGTCATCCTCTCTGACAACATCCTGACCATTGTACATCTGAGAGCTTTTGGTGGGCTTCCTCTTGTCTGCCTGGGATTTCTTCTTCTCCAGCAGATTTTCTAACATAGCTCAGACCACCTGTGCCTCTTTTTACTTCAATTAATTAGAACCATGTGTATCCATCACCAAGGAAGTTTGGCTTCCTGACAAATCCCATATCCCAGGATGAATGAGCTGCAGCCTTGAAAGCCCCCAGGGTTCTGAGGGAAGTGAAAGTCCTGCACTTCACTCTACATTATGGTTCCAGCTGGTGATTTCTTCAGGCAGATGGTGATGATGCTGCAGTCAGAAAACAAAGGCAAGAAGTGTCTATTTAACTGAATACCGTCTTAAAATGAAGTCTCTCCTTTAGAAAGTTCCCCTTTCTAAAATCATTCTGATTATTTTCTCCAGGGCAATTTCCACTTCAGTAAGTGGTACTGGATGGAATGGTAATCCCAGGTGTCCTGCCTAGTGCTACAGAAGCCAGGGAACATCAAAGAAAAATGGAACATAATCCATCTTTACCCAACAGAACCCTTTCTCCCAGAACCAAGACCTAAAGGACAGAAGGACAGCAGAGCACATCCATCAGGACAGCATTCATTCCTCGCGGGAGAGTGCTGCTGTAAATCCTGCTTCCAGCTCTCCAGAGCCTTGGGTTACTTTGCATTCCCAAACCTCATGCTCTAATTTCCCATGGACTCTGAAGCCCTTCTAGTGGCCTCCAGCTAATTCTGTCTTACTTCAGTCTCTCATGAGAGAAGTTCATTTTTATGACCTATAATCAACAGTGGTCTCCTAGGCATGTTCCAGCCTTGAGATTCTGTGGTCTCCTGGGTTGTTTTAGAAGTGCACAACGGCAGCACTATTTAGGGTAGGATCTTTCCCTTTGCTAATTACAATGAAAGCAGCTTGACCAGTCAGCTTGACCATCAACTTGAAAGACAAGATCTGTTTTGTCTTCAACCTCAGGGCTTTTAATCCATAGTCACGTGACTCCAGTGCTTAGAGCCTGCAGTGGTACAGTCCATCATGACAGGAGTGCATGGCTGAGGAACCATGTTTATCTTCTGACGTACAAAAAGGAAAGAGGAGGTGGCAGGATCCCATCAGCCCATGACCCACGACTTCACTTCCTCACACTGGGCTCCTCTGTACAGGACCCTCTCCTAATAGTACCACAGGGATGGGAATCAACTCCTCAACATAGGGCCCTCTAAGGACTAGTTAGGATCCAAACCAGAACAGGTGGGCTGTCAAAACGCGAAAATTATGACAAGAAGGAAGGGTCCCTAAAGGCTCAGTCATCTA
This sequence comes from Dipodomys spectabilis, assembly GCF_019054845.1. Classification (NCBI taxonomy): domain Eukaryota; kingdom Metazoa; phylum Chordata; class Mammalia; order Rodentia; family Heteromyidae; genus Dipodomys; species Dipodomys spectabilis. The sequence continues at coordinate 2,040,602 of NW_024870824.1, forward strand.
ATGTGCTGATTATACATGCTCACTCATTTAATGTGTCCCCAGCTCAGAGCTTTGGCAATTCAAAATTATAAATGTTTCTTTTGCAGTCTCCCTGTGGTGACCGGTGGCGCCATAGGATAGTTAAGTGATAAGGTCAATGGACTAGACATTGTAAGAAGCTAATTGATCTATCACCACAATATAAATGCCAAGAATTATTAGGAAAATAAATGTCACAGGAAATGGCAATACTGACAACTTGAGAAGCTACTATCTTCCAGCCTTCCCCTCCCAGCATTTAGTCTTTTCCTTTCCTGCAAGAAGAGGAAATAAAAACCATAAAAGCCCTCTGAATATTTCCTTCTGGACCTCATTAAAAGAAATTAAATTATTGAAACCTCTTGGGATTTCATCCCAAGCTAATTTTCCAATCTGCCCTTGAAGCCCTGCCCTCTGCCTGCCTTGCTCCTTTCACCCTTCTGCCAAATGTCATGGAGTGATAATGCCACCGTCATGGATCACAGTGGGACTCCTAAACACACTCATGATACATGTGCCTCATGAAAGGCAGCGAGTATTTGCTGACTGATGTCCTATCCAGGTCACAGTCATCAGGACTTTGAATAGGTTAGGCCTGTCATACCACCAGCCCCGAACACAGAAGTCAGGTTGCTGTCATCTCCAGGCATGCACACATCATTAGTCTGCCAAAGAACACCAGTTAAAGAGGAATGCCTTATCTAGGAACACCAGTGAGAGGTGGTATACCTTATCTGATACCTTATCTGTCATAATTTAACTGGCCCTGTTCACCTCAGCCAAGCAAGGAACATGCAGCCATCTACCCCAGCCAGTTTAACCCTAAAGGTTTTTTTTTATAGCCAGCCTCTCCTTTGTAGCTTTTATTTACACAGAAGCCAGCATATTTATACCACCATTCCTCCTGTCTTTGATTCACTGATACCTTCCCATTTTTCCTTTTCTTTCCTTGATAGTCGGGAAGAATCCTACATCAGTTAGGCCCAGTTTCTTACCCATGAATAGGAATTATCTGTCTACATTAAATATATATATATATATATATATATATATATATATATATGCTTCAGATGCTGTTTTTGGCATACCAGAGATCATATATATTTAAGCATTAAGTAACAAAAGCAATTGTAATGGGTAGAAGTAGAATATCTGAAATGTGTTAATTACTGCAATTATGCAAAAATTGTACTGCCTTTCCTGACATCTAAAAACAAAAGGTAACACATATGTTTAAAAAAAATGAAGATTGAAAATTCACTCTAAACAATGCATTAGGAACAGAAGCAATTGTAAGGAAGACCACAAAAATCACTGGGAGAAGTTTGTCCCCAAAGGACATCTGACAATGTCTGCAGGCATTTTCATTGTGGCAGCTGGGAGTGCTACTGGCTGGCATCTGGTAGGGAGACTCTGGGTGTCGCTAAACAACCTACAAAGCACAGGACAGAATTGTGTGTCTAGCCCAAATGCCAGAGTGACCAGTATCACTGGTGAGAAACCCAGAGTGACAGGCCTATCTAAATCTCTGCCCAGGGACAGTAGAAGACCTTCTTTCACTGGACAAATTCTAAAGGGACAGTGGAAGACAAAAATGAGATTTTTACTTCCTATAAGTTGGATGTGTTAAGATTAACTTGTATTTTCATATTTTCCCTGCTCTTTATTTTCAGTGATATTATCTCATTAAGTTGGACAGTTCTCTTTTTCTTCTTTCTCAAAGAGCTTGGAAGAGAAACAGTCTAGAAGATCCACAAGCCAAGAGTTTGCAGATGAGATTCATAATCTAATTATTTAAAACCATCCTTGAGAAGTGTTAAGAATGAACAGCAGTAAGAGTGAAAAAAGATGAACTTATTCTAATAAATAGAAAACAATTTAAACAATTGAAATATTTAGTACTATACCAAACCAAAGTCATAAAATAGACATTCAGAGAAGTGTTCTAACAATAGAGCTATGTAAGACTAATTCATGAGTGTCATGGTTATACTTGCAAATAATGAAGAAGCTACAGAGTAAACTTTGAATTGTACCTATGTCAATTTCTTGGGAGAGATTTTGGGAAAATATACTCATGCTTACAGATTTCCTCACAAGCTTCTGTACATTTATATCCATTTCAAGGTAAAAAGTTTAAAAACTAAATATAAGGGTTAGGGATGTTCTCAACTGTAGAACATTTGCTTAGCACCAGGAAAGCCTAGGTTCTATCCCCAGAACCAAAAAATCAATTCGGCAATCTTTCTACAAAATACTTGGTCTAGAGGTATAAGGTCCACAGAGGGTGATCCTCCATCTTTGTAAAGAAACAGATGATAGGGGTTGGAGATGGAGCTCAGTGATAATGCACTTGGGTAGCATACACATGGTTCTGGATTCAATCCCCCGCACTGAAAGGTAAGAAAAGAACAGAACAGAGAAAAAGAAGAGGAAAGAAAGAATGAGAAAGACATAGGTAAAGAGAAAGAAGGAAGGCATGAAGGAAAGAATATTTTTCTTGCAAGCTCTTCTACAGAGAAGATTAAGACTGTCCAATCAATTTAATCAGATAATATCACTGAAAATAAAGAGTAGGGAAAGTATGAAAATATAAGTTAAAAAAGCAGGGAAAGTAAGAAAAATACAAGTTCATCTTAATTATGAATATAAATGAACCTTTCTAAAGTAAAGACAAACTGAATTCAGCAATGAATAAAATATAGAAAATATCAATTTTGAATTAGGTTTATTCTAAGGATGAAAGAATGTTTTAATTTTTATAAGATCTATTCATGTAAATTATCACATTAACAGAGTAAAAAGGGGAAAACACATAAAATTCTACCAGGCAGTCAAAAGGGCAAACATGCAGGAGGGAAATTTAACATTTTAAAAGATTTATAAAGGAATCTACAAAATTATAGCAGACATTGATCTTAACAGCTAACCATTAGAACCATTCCCTTTCAACTCAGGGACTCCTACTGGAGGCCTTCTTTATTACAGAAGGGCGGGACAGCTAAATACAGGATCTAATACAATGAAAAAAAAATTCACAGACAATTGTTCACATTTTAAACTCAAGTTTACTGATAAATTATTAGAGTGAATAAAGTTCTGCTAAATTTTATATATGAGATTAATATATAATCTATTTCATTTCTGCCGGGCGCTGGTGGCTCATGCCTGTAATCCTAGCTACTCAGGAGACTGAGATCTGAGGATCGAGGTTCAAAGCCAGCCCGGGCAGGAGAGACCGTGAGACTCCTATCTCCAATAAACCACCAGAAAACCAGAAGTGGCGCTGTAGCTCAAGTGGTAGAGCGCTCGCCTTGAGCTGAAGAGCTGAGGGACAGCGCCCAGGCCCAGAGTTCAAGTCCCACGACCGACCAAAAAAAAAAATCTATTTCATTTCTATTTACCAAAGATTAATATTTTTTCTATGTTTGAGGATGAAACTTGTGACATATATATATATATATATAAAATATATAGAAAAAAAATTACATAAGTAGGGTAATGAGTACATTTTGTAGTGAGGATTGTTACCTCCTCTTTGTTTTCCCCTACCATCACTTCCCTCCCCACCTCCCCAACTCCTCCCAACCCCTCACCCCGACATTGTAAAGTTCGTTTTCAACATAGTGTCCTGTATATCTCATCATCACAATGGGTCAGCCTGCATCCCCATTTAAGTGTTCTGCTATATCCCCTCCCCTCCCCAAATTACAAAAATGTATACAAGATGCAGAACACCAGCATCAAATCCAGTAAAAACAGGAGTCATACCATGGGGGAAGAACATACAAAAGAAACAAAACAATCACATAGTGCATTATTAAGTACATTAAAAACACTAGCAAGAAAGAAAAAGCTACTTGTGTCCCTGTCTTGGGGTACATTTTGCTTAATATTATCTCACATGGTCATATGTACATAGATAGCCTTTGACCTTCTCTGCTTGTCCTAGACATATACTAGTCATTGCAAACAAGGGAAACCATGGGACCTATGTTTCTTTGGGCCTGGTTTACTTATAATTTTTTCCAAGTCTTTCCATTTCCTAACAAATGAGGCAATGTCATGCTTTCTGACGGAGGCATAGAATTCCATTGTATGTATGTATGTGTGTGTATGTGTGTGTGTGTATATAGAATATATATATATATATACATAATTTTCTTGATCCATTCATCTTCTAAGGGGCATCTGGTTTGGTTCCGTATCTTAACTATGGTAAATAATGCTGCGATAAACATGGTTGTGCTGGTAGCTTTGGTATGACCTTGTTTGTGATCGTTTGGGTAAATGCCCAAAAGTGGGATTGCTGGGTCATAAAGGAGCTCACTGGGGTGAGGTGGAAGCTCAACCTTGTCTTGATTTGCACTTCTTTTATGGCACTGATGACTTTTTATATAACAGGTAAGTGCTCTACCACTACATCTCCAATTCTATAATACTTTAGAAATGTAACTGCTACAGCAACAAAAACTACAAATAAACTAATATATGATTAAGCTGTTTAAGGAGATAATTTCAACACATTAAAGGAGATGACTAAGTAGAGAGGTATATATTTTCATGTCTAGAAATATTCAGTAGTTAAAGAAAAACTGACCTTATAAAATGACCACAAATAAATATATTTTTTCTACAATGACGTATGTTTTATATGTAAATTAACGAGGTGATTCTAAAAGTTATATTTAAAAACAAATGACCAAGAACATCAAACATATTTCAAAAGAAAAATCAAGAGGTCTTGATAGAGACTTGCCTCCTGTGAAACATATAAGGCTGGAAGTAGTATTAGTACAGGATGGATAGAAAAATTGAGTAAAATAAAGAGACTGGAAACAACCCAAACAACGTGGATGTCTGTTATCTCACCGTTTGTCCTGCAGATCAGTAGAAAAAACATAGACTAAAAAACAATAAATTCCTATGCCACATGCTTTAAATGTAACTTCTGAAAGAAAATATAGGTGCCTTCATTACTTTGGAGCAGATAGTTGCAACAAAGCCCAAAGGAAAAGATTGCTAAACTCATCAAATGTTGAAAAAATATTTCTAGTACATGTAACTCACAGATAATTAACAAGTGATAGGATGTGAAGAATCCTACATGCCAAATGATAATCCAAAAGAAGCCTAGAAGCATTTCATAGACAGGGAACATAGATAAGTAATCCATAAACATAAATACTCAACCTCATTAGTAATGGTGGAAATACAAACTAAGCTATAAGTGCATGTAACCTGATGTCTATGATACCAGAAAAATTAAGAATTTGGATAATTAGTGACACACAAATGAAGATGTGGGATGGACAGTAGCACAGATACACTGTTTCTTTGACTTGGCAATTCCATCACTAGATGACTGACTGAGAGCAGTCATCTTTTGCTCTCACTAGCAAAAAAGAATTGATATTTATCAATGGAAGGACAGCAAGATAGATTTTGATATATTCTTTTTTTTTTGGGGGGGGGGGGGGTCCGGTCATGGGGCCTGAACTCTGGGCCTGGGCGCTGTCCCTCAGCTCTTCAGCTCAAGGCTCTACCACTTGAGTCACAGCGCCACTTCCGGCTTTTTTCTTTTTTGCTTATGTGGTGCTGAGGAATTGAACCCAGGGCCTCAGGCATGCAAGGCAAGCACTCTACCACTGAGCCACCTTCCCAGCCCCCTGATTTTAAATGTAAATGAAAGCCATGCATGCTACTCAGGAGGCTGATATATGAGATTAAAAGTTCAAACAGATCCAAAAGACTGATCTTCAATTAACCAGCAGAAAGTTGGAACATAAAAGTATGACTAAAAGTTTCACAGCACATACCTTATCAAGATTAAGGAACTGAGAGCATTCCCCAGTATCAAGGGAGAAAAGGAGGGAGGGAGGGAAGGAGGTAGGAGAGTGGGAGGGAATATAAATAAAATGTTTATTTATTAAAAAATGAATTTGTAATTAAACTCTTTTTACAAAGAAAACTGAGCCATCTGGCTTTATTGATGAATTCTATTAGACATTAATGGAAAAATAACAATGATATTATATGACTGTTTCTGGAATTTATGAAAATCATCATACACATACCAAAACCAACAAGGATATTTCAATGAAACAATTACCTAAGGATGTGAATATAAACATTCTCAACAATACATTATTAACAAATAGGTTTTACCACCAGAAATGCAAAGTTGATTACTAAGAAAAAAAGGAAAAAGATTCAACCACATCAGACTACAAAAGAACACCATATGATCCCCTTAGATGCAGAAAAAATATCCAACAAGATTCTCTATCAATTGATGACAAATTAGGAACAGAAAGGAATATTCTCAACTGAACAGGAGAGCTTGTGAATAACAGTTAATATGATATTTAATATTGTTCAATGAATATTTTCCCTAAGATCAATACCAAGTCAAGACTTCTCAAAATTTTTATTAATCATTTTAGTAGAAGTCAGAGCTGGTAAAAAGTAAAAAAAAAAAAAAAAAGAGCAATAAGATTTGTGAAGAACAAAGTAAAATTATCCTCATTTGTATCAATTTGATTGTCCATGTAATACATATAAAGGAATTACAAAAGAAATACATCTAATTAAATAGAGTAAGCAAGGTTATAAGATGAAAGATCAACATACAAAATCTCCTGAGTTCATAAACTAGCAAAATTGGAAACTGAAAATTTTCCAAATCAAAGCATCAAAAACATGAAATATTCAGGCACTGGATTTAACAAAATGAATGTAAAAATTATTCACAAAATTTCACTGTTGTCAATCAAAGAAAGGTTGAACAAATGGGATTGCATGAAATTGCAAAGTTTCTGCATGGGAAAGGACATAGCTAGCAAGATCAATAGAAAGCCCACGGATTGGGAGAAGATCTTCACTAGCCATACAACGGACAAAGGTCTCATATGTAAAATATGTGGTATATAAAAATATATATAAATATATAAAAATGTGATATATATATATATATATACTCACACACACACACACACACACACACACACACAAAATGAAATTCTATGCCTCCATCAGAAAGAATGACATTGCCCCATTTGTTAGGAAATGGAAAGATTTTGACAAAATTTTATTAAGTGAAGTAAGCCAGGCCCAAAGAAACACAGGTCCCATGGTTTCAATTATTTGCAATAACTAGTATAAGTCTAGGACAAGCAGAAAAGTTCAAAAGCTATGTACATATGACCTTTTAGATGATGATAAGTGAAATAAACCCCCAAATTGAGACACAACTTGTTTTTTTCTTGCTTGCTATTGTTTTTTACGTATCTTAAATGTACTACGTGATTTTTTTTTGTTTCTTTTGTATGTTTTTCCCCCATGGTATAATCCCTGTATTCACTGCATTTGATTCCAGTGCCCTGAATCTTATATATACATTTTTTTCTAATTTGGGGAGGGGAAGGGAAATAACAAAATGCTGAAACAAGGATACAGGTTGACCCATTGTAACAATGAGATGTACAAGATAGTATGTTGAAAACAAACTTTACAACTTGGTGGGGAAGGGAGGAGCTGGGGAGGTGGGGAAGGAAGAGATTGTAGGGGAAAAACCAAGAAGAAGGTAACAATGCTTGATAGGGAAATGTATTCATTACCTTGCTCATGTAATTGTAACCCCTATCTACACTAATTTTACAATTAAAAAACATTAAAAAATGTATTGCTGTCAACAGAAGTTACTTGTGGACCAAAATGCTGAATTATGAAGATTTCATTTCTGCCCAGATGAGCTGTAAATTTGAAGAAAAATCCTAGTAGGCTTTTAGATATGGTAAGTTCAATTTCTGTGTAAAGATTCTGGACCCAGACTAGCTAAAGTTTTCAAAAAAGAAGATAGAAGATCTAAACTACTTTTGATAAACCTATAGTAACAGAAATAGTAACAGACATATAGATCAAAGGAAACAAATTGGATTCCAAAATAAAACCACATAGAAAATATTCATGACCAGTTGATAAAAATTGTCAACAAGATAAAAATAGACAGGAATAGTCTCAACTGAACAGAGGAATCCATGGATCACAATAATGGCTTGAGAGAAACTGGATATCTCTGTACAGAGATGTAATTTGATGTATTTTTACCAAATAAAAATTAAACAGATTGTAGGCCCAACTATAAATAGAAAATGATAAAACTTCTAAAGAAAATATAAGAAAAAAATCTTTGATCTTGATTTTGGAGATAGATGATAGATTAGGTAGGTGGTAGGTAGACAGGCATTTAGGCAAGCAGGCAGGCACAGACAGATGATAGATTGATGATAAACAAAAGGTATAACAGGCAATGAAAAAATAAGTTGGATTTCTCTGAAATGCTCTTTGAAAGATAATTGTAAAAAATTGAAATGCAACAAATGACAAAATAGGCAAAATATTCATAAAACACATTTTGTAAAGTCTTGGTGCCATAATATGTAGAACTTTCAGATCTCTCTAATAAAATGAACAATACAATTGAAAAAATAAAAATGCCAGGTATCAGTTGCCTGTAATCCTAGCTACTCAGGAGGCCAGATCTGAGGGTCATGGCTCAAAGATATCCCAAAGAGGAAAGTCCATGAATTTCTTATCTTCAATTAATCACCTAAATCCAGAAGTAGAGCTGTATCTTCTTGAGAACAAAAGCTATGGACAGGGACCAGGACCTGAGTTCAAGCCCCAGTCCAGAAAAAAATGTAGACCACCACCACCAACAACCACCACCAAAGTGAGCATTTTCCCAAAGACAAATGCCTAATAATAAGTCCATTAAAAGATGCTCAGTGTTGTTAGTTATCAAAAGAAAACTATAGACAATCTTGATAAACATAAATAAGAAAAATCTTCAACAAAATACTAGCAAATCAAGCCAAACAGGACATTGAAAAAAACCCATTATAATCAGGTTGAAGTTATCCCAGGGATACAAGAATTTTTCAACATATACAAAGCAGTAAGTGTAACAAAGCAGTAAATGTAATATATAAATCACATCAATAGAATGGATAAAAAATATGTAATCTCAGAAGATGACAGAGAACAAGTATTTAAAATAATTCAATATTACTTCATGATAAAAATCCTAAATAGGAGCCAGGTATGGTAGTACATTCTTATAATCCTAGCATGAGGAAGGTGGAGAAAGGAGGATCAAGCGTTCAATGCCAACATAGGCTAAAAAACCAAAACCAAAAACTCAAAGTATCATAATCCTACAGTTATCATCACAGTGTATAGGGAAAAGCTGGAAAGATTTCCACTAAGATCAAGAGCAAGACAGAGAACCCACTCTTGTGGGTCTTGTGAAAATTTTATGCAATACAATTAGGCAAGATAAAGAAATAAAAGGTGTGCAAATAGGAATAGAGGAAGTCAAATTATTTCTGTTTGCAAATTATATGATTCTATATACAGAAAAACCTAATGACTCTTCCAAAAGACTATTGAAACTAATAAATTCAGGAAAGTTGCAGGACACAGATCAATATGCAAAAGTCAGTAGCAATTTCTTATACCACTAACAAACTAAGAACTCAAAAAGCAATGCCACTCACAGTAGCTACAAAAAATAATACCTAGAAATAAATCTAACCCAGGAAGTGAAAGACCACAACAAAAAGAAACTTAATAATACAAATGCACCAGCCCTCCCATATTCATGAATTGGAAGAATTCATATTAACTACCCATCTACAGAAAATGATTTGTACTCTCAAAGCATCTACAGAAAAATACCAATGACATTCTTAACAAAACTAAGAAAAAAATTATAAAGTTTGTATGGAAACACAGAACACCTCAAATAGTCAAAGCAATCTTCAGGAAAGGATTAAAGCTGAAGCATCACAGTATGTGATTTAAACAACTTGCTCTTGAAAGATGTTTAATAAAGTTAATATAGTTGATATTAGTCATATGAGCCAATCATATGATCCAGACACTGGTGTCTGACTCCTGTAATCCTAGCTATCAGAGAGGCTGAGATCTGAGGATCATGGTTTGAAGCCAGCCTGTGCAGCAAAGTTTGTGAGACTTTTTCCCCCAATTAACCACCAAAAACCTGAAAGTGGGCTGTTGCTCAAGGAGTAGAGCATTAGCCTTCAGCAAGAAACCTCAGAGACAGTGCGCAGGACCTGAGTTCTAGCCCCAAGACAAGCACAAGCACAAATTCTGCCCCCCCCATCCCCTCTCTCCCTCACAGTACAAACACACACACACACACACACAATGTTGAATGATTATCTAAGAAAGATAATCCTAAAGAAATAAGAACCCAATCTGTGAAAAGTAACAAGGACTGAGAGGCCATGGCTGAAGAAAGATTACCTTCTGTAGCATCCCATTTACTTACAGACTGAAACTTTAACTCTACAATACTGTTTTAGGATACACACAGGATCAGTAAACACTACAACTTGGGGTTATAAGGAAATCAATAAAACATTCCAAATTTCAGCCTCTTTGGAGAAAAAGAAAGCTTCTCTCAAAAGCCTTCATCAATTATAATGAAGCAGGCTACAGAACCCTGTGTTTGTGGTGGGGAATTGCTACATTGATACTATATCCTATATGCATGCGATATATTTAATACATATGGTACATTTGACATATATGGTATTATATATGAGAGATATATGTGATAGTACCCTTTATTTATTATACAGTATGTTTGAATGTATGATTTTATAATGCTAAAGCAGAAAATAAATTGGGTTTTAAATACACGTGTTTTGACAACTTTTCTTGCATTTAGTCAACTACAGAGCCATTTTACCAGTTTCTTCAAATAAAATAATAAATATTTATTAGTGTTTTTTTTTTCCTGCAGGAATACAGTGCTACTATAGCACTTTATTTCTCTAAGATTCTCATAGCTGCAGACAACAAAATTTTCCATTGAAATGGACAGCCAGCCTGGGAAAAGGCTGTTGTATTTATAAAACATCTTTCAGGAAACAATGTCAGCTCTATTGTCCATGTTAATGAACATTATCTTTACTCAGAAGGCCCACAGGACAGAGGAGACCTGGCAGAGCTTGCCTCCATCAGAAAATAACTCCATCTCCTTGTTTCCCCTCAATAATGCCAGGACTTTACATAAACAGCCAGATTCAGGGTGTCAAGCATGATACTTCATTGACCTTAACACACCCCTCAGGCTGTCAGGGGCCCAGCTGACCTGGTCCAGGCAAATACAACTGTCCATGGAGTGAGTAATAAGATGACTGGCTGTGCTAAGCCATTGTCCCAGTTTGGAAGGCTCATGGGGAAGTGTGTGGCATTTAGCTTTCCTTCCCTTCGTTATGAATTGGCTGCTTCAAAGTCTGGACTTGTGCCATAGCTTGATGCTTCAGAGTTTGTCCATTTTTTCTAAATGTATTCTTATGCTGTCTATTGGAGACTCTATACAGTATTTACCATTAGAAGTCACTCTGGAAGTGAGAGGACAAAGCTTCATAAATGTAGGATGATAAAAGTCATAAACATGGTACAAAGACCCCAGGCTGGGCAGGTGAGCCAGGACAAGCTCTGCAGTTGCTTCCCCTCATGAGTTTGCCTGTCCACTGCCTCTTTAAGCATTAGGCTAACACTGCTAGAAAGCTTGCTCAACGCGCAAACTCACAGTGGAAAAAAAAAACAAAGGAAAATAAAAAGTACTTCAAAATACTATTTTTTACCTACCAGATTGGCAAGATTTCAAGCTTAAGTTTAAAACAAATACAGCTCTTTCTAAAATTTATATGAAAATTTAAAGCACCTAGAATTTCCAAAGCAGGCCTAGAGACAGGAGAAAGTATACCAATGTGATATGGATCTGGCCTAACGAATAACAAAGTGGGTCCCACACTTAGATCTACTAGTGTGTGTGTGTGTGTGTGTGTGTGTGTGTGTGTACAGTGTGTGTGTACAGTGTGCATTCACTCCAGTACTGGAGTTGAACTCTGGACCTAGTGTTCTCACTTGGCTTTTTCATTCAAGGCTGGTACTTTACCAATTAAGCCACATCTCTACTTTGGGTTTTTCTGCTCGTTATTTAGAGATAAGTGTCAAACAGATTTGTGTGACTTGGAACACAGATTCTCAGTTCTCAATATTCTAAGTAGCTAGGATTACAGCTGTGAGCCACTAGTACCTGGCTTGACTCTATTATTGTCCAACGTACCAAGTAATCCAACAGGGAAAAGATAACTCTTCAAACATAAAAAGACCTTAACATCTTCCTCAAAATTATGAAAACCTCTATCATAATTATGATACTAAAATTACTAAAATAAGATGATTTATAGTCCAAAAGTAATAGCCAAATCCACAAGACAATTTAGAGGAAAATGTGAATCCGTAACTTAAGCCAAGTCAAAGGTTTTAGAACGCCCTCATACACTGTGGGTGAAGCTGTAAACTATGAAAATCAACATGGAGGTTCCCCTAAAGTTAAAAATAGTACTATGCGATAATCCAACAACATGTAACATTTAGCCAAAGAAATATAAATCAGGATAGAAGCATCTGCATACTCATTCGTTGCAGCACTATTCACAATAGCCACTCTATACAAACAGTCCTGAAGCCCGACAATTGATAAATGTACGCATATATACACACAACAGCATATTATTCAGCCACAAGGATGAATGAAATTATGTGATTTGAAAGGAAATGCTCTTATTTAGAAGCTATCATATTAACTGAAGCTAGGTTCAGAAAGACAAAGGCCTCATGTTTCCCTCATGTATGGTTATTAGACCTGAAATATAAACCTTTAAACACAGATGGGATAATATGTATGTATGTAGATATATTTACATACATATATTCATGCATAGATACACAGATATACACAGATTTTATGAATATCTGTATTTATATATAAATGTACTTAAATATAAATATGTATACATCAAAATACACACATTTGACTAAAGTCACATGTAAGTTACCATGGGGAAGCCCACTTAAGTAATTAACAAAAACAAATATTAGGAAGTTGACACTTGCCATGCCTGGGTGGACACTAGTGGGAGGGAGTCTGATGAGGGGGAGAAGGAGGGAAGATACAGTCAAAATCTCTTGTGTACACATGTGAAAATGCAACAAGGACTCTTGATGATCCTACTTCGGGAAGGAAGAGGGGGATGAGGAAGAATGATAGAGGGGTGATTATGATCAAGAGCCATTTTATACATAAATGATATGTTCATATGAAACCCCTTCATACAACTACTTTATATTCATAAAAAACACCATTTTTCAACAGAAAAGGCAAAAGCATTAAAAAACTGATTTTATTTCAAAGTAAAATTTCATTTGGCAAAAGACAATAGGCAGCTGGTAAACTGAGAAACTATAGTCTTGAAACATTTATCTAACAACTAAATGACACACTCAGTATATTAAGGGAAAGTAAGAAGTTCTATAACTTAAAAATGGCTTGTTTCTTTTTTAAAAATAAGTTTTGTATTGTGAAAATACTGTACAGAGGGGTTACAGTCACATGAGCAAGGTAAAGAGTACATTTCTTATCCAGCATTGTTGCCTCCTTCTTTGTTTTCCCCCTAGCATCTCTTCCCTCCCACCTCTACAACTATATTCCCCAACTCCTACCCCTGCACCCCACCCCTCCACCCCCCCCACCTAAATTGCAAAGTTTGTTTTTCAACATAGTGTCTGGTACATCTCATTGTTGCAATGGGTTCACCTGTATCCCTAATTAAACATTTTGTTTTTTCCCTTCCCCTCCCCAAATTATACCAACATCAAATACAGTGAAAACAGGAGTTACACCATGGGGGCGGGGAACATACAAAGAAACAAAAAAAAATCACATGGTACCTTATAAATATGTTAGAAACAATAGCAAGCAAAAAAAAAAAAACCACTTGTGTCCCTATCTTGGGGTTCATTTCACTTAACATCATCTTATCAATGGTCAAAAGACATGAACAGAAAATATACCTTACTGGCAAATAAGCACTGAAAAGACATTCAATATAATCATCAGAGGAATGTAAACAAAAGGCAGAATTGAATTTTAGACATCTCGCAGAATGGCTCAGATTATAGACTGAAGATACCAAGCATTGGCCTTGATGAGAGAGAGGGTAAAAATAGTGCAATCACTTTGGAAAACATGGCAGTATTGAACACAAGTTAACATACACTTACCCTATACTCTAGCAATTCCATGCCAAAATATTCACCCAACAGAAAAAAAAATCTATCAACATCAAGAATCAAAATGTGTACAATTTCCCCAAACACACTACAGATGAGGAGGAATGAAGAAATGGAACTAAGGGTAAGGTACTCCTATACAGTCGGGTCATTTTATGGATCCAGCTAGACAATTCTCTTAATGAGCCATCATAGCATTAAGAAGTCACGAATAAAATAATATACTGTTTGATTCCATTTTTATGAAGTTGAGCCAACTGCTCTGTTGTAAGAAAATTAGAACAGGGGCTGCTTCTAGGAAGGGAACAGAACTTGCCTGAGAGGCATGTGTATGGGAACATATGTATGGGAGGAACTCAGGATGCTCTGTATCTTCAGAAGGGGGTTCAAGCGTCTCAGGAGGCATTTTTTTTGTCATAGTCAATGCATGTATACTTAATAAGTGAATGCTGTCTTACTTGGAAAATCAGTATCAAACGAACAGTGTAAATAAATACTAAGCCCCTATTACTGACACATATGTTGAACTATGTCCAAGTGTCGTGACATCTGGAAAACTGAACAGGTATGTGTTCAGACCAGTGCGCCAAAGTATTAGTTGTAGAATATAGATGTTGGCAGTATGGCTGATTTCTTTGTTGTAATTAACATTTTAAAGGTATAATGCACGACTATGTTGACATCGTACCCTATCCCCTCATCATCTTTCTTTGAGAAATAGTCCCACTGTAAATCCCACACTGGCTTCAGACCCTCTGCTTTCCAACTGCTAGTTACACATCACTATCACCATTGACTGTTTATTGCCATCTTTTGTTTAAGAATATATAAATATATCCAAGGTAGAAGCAAATAAAGACTGGTTGGTGCATCCCTTTCATATTGCTTTTTTGAGTCATATAAATATGCAACTTATTTAAAACAGTTAATTTTTGAAGAGAAAACCATTTGCCAAAGAAAAGAAATAGAAGCTTAGACATCTTAAATTCATTCATTCTCTTCAGGGCAAAAGGAAAGAGGCATGTGGCTTGAACTCCTTTGAAGTTTGCCTCAAAACTGAAAGGTGACAACAAAATTACAGAGCTCGCTTTCTGGCCCTTAATCTAATTTGTTCAAATCGGATTTTCAGGTGCTTTCTCTTTGCCACACCGTCTCCTAGGACCACATGTGCATGCACATACGTGCATATGCATGCTTTCGCTCTCTCTCTGTCCTTGTCTCTGTCTCTGTCTCTGTCTCTGTCTCTCTCTGTCTCTCTCTCTCACACACACACACACAGAGGACATTTACACAGTGTCTCCATGGCTTCCCCAGGGTAGTACTTCCCAGAGAGTACTCAGGGCAACAGTGATGGGAATGGGGTGCATGCACCTTTCTGTAAATGCCCCCCCAACCCACCTATCCAGTTTATCAGGATGGGAACCCTGAGTAAGAAGAGGTGTTTGCAAGTGTTTTGCTAAGAACTGTGGCTGAGCTTGTAACAAGTGATTTTAGGTTGCTTTCTGCTGAGAAACACTGACTCCTCACTTGGGCCCATAAATTAGCTGCCAGAGAAGGGAAATGAAGCATTTTCCCAAGATTGATGGAAAGTGTTTCCTGTCTCTAACACATTGGCACATCTTCTCAAAGGTGAGTGCTCAGGCCTGCAGCTAGCCCAGACTGCCAGAGAACAGTGCCCACCAGCAGGCCTGAACTCCAGGGCAACCATGGGTGGTGCAAGCAGCTTCTCCTCAGTGTCTATGGGGCCTGCTCTGCTGCAAGGCAGAGAATAAGAGGGTTGAGGAATTTATGAACAGCGGACTATCTGGAGATGAGAGAGTGAGCGAGCATTTTTCTCAGGTAGATAGATTGCTTGTAAGACGGATTACTCCAGGGAAAGGCTGAGGAAGGGCAAAAACGTTGACCCCACAGCTAAAAATTAGCGCTGTGAACAGCAGCCAAGAAACCCCAGCTGACTGCGCTGCCTGCAAAGGAGAAACATCAAAGGAGAGATTAAATTAGAGCAGTGAATTTAAAATCATGGATGGGCTGTCTGTCTTTATCAGCTCACATCACTAATGAAATCTGAATCTCCGTGGAAAGCAGCGAGGAAAATACAGAAATGGAAAGGATGTTAAGGGGAGGCTCAGTTTAGAAATGAGTGTCCTGGGAGAAGCAAGTGTTTAAAATTAATCAGTGGGCCTTGCTGGAATAATCCTTGATCTTCCCCTTTTCCTGGAGCTGAGCCCATCCTCTGGGAGAAGCAAGAGCCCATGTTGGGGAGCCGGGGGAGAGATTTGTGGAAGAGAAATCACCGGAAGAAAGGAAAAGAATTAAAGACTGAAAACAAAAGTACAAAGGGCTGCCGTGGAGACTGCCATGCACACATTGTTGAAGGTGCTGTGGGACAAAGCAGCTCTCTATAAACTGAGCAAGGTGATCCCAGCCCCACTCAGCAGGGTTCCACGTTTAGCTCCTCAGTAGCTGTCATACTAAAGGTGGCCTGTAGAGGGCATGCCATCCTGTCCTAGGCCTCTGTTGAGCTGGACTGAGATGGAGGTGAAGGTGGGAGTGGGAGAGATGGTCCTATGAGAATGATGCATTGATCAAGAGTCATTATACTCATAAACCGACATGTTGAATTGAAATCCCTTTGCACAACTACTTAAAGATACACACACATATATATACACACACACACACATATATATTTGAATTTTAAAGAAAGCTGCACCAGTAAATGTAATCAGAAGCCTTTGTCATCCTCTCACTTTCCTGAATACTTCCATTTCAAACTCTTCCATCAAATCGAAAGGAAGGATCACTACCCATTTTATCAAACCAGAATTACACTAACCTCAAAACCAGATAGGGAGTAAAAAGAATTGTGGACCAATCTCTTTATGAACATTGATATAAACCTCCTTAATAAAATATTTGCTAACCAAATTCAACAACTAATTTTAAAAAACATAGCTGGGCACTGATGGCTCACACCTGTAATCCTAGCTATTCAGGAGACTGAGATTTGAGGATCACTATTTGAAGCCAGGCAGGAAAGTCCATGAGACCCTTATCTCCAATTAACTGTCCAAAAAGCCTGATGTGGAGCTGTGGCTCAAGTGATAAGAGTGCTAGCCTTCAGCAAAAGAGCTCAGGGACACCACCTAGGCCCAGAGTTCAAGCCCAGGACTGGAATGAGCACACAAACACACACATATACACACAAGTTTGACAATCAAATGGGATTCATCCCAGAGATACAAGGCTGGTTAAATACATGTAAATCAATAAATGTAATAAAACACACCAATAGAACTTAAACCAAGAAAACGATCATCTCAATTGATGCAGTAAGGCCTGTGACAAAATCCCACAGTGCCACTTCTGGCTCTTTCTGTTTATGTGGTACTAAGGAATTGAACCCAGGGCTTCATGCATGTTAGGCAAGCACTCTACAGCTAAGCCACATTCCTAGCTTCAACCCAACATCCTTTAATGATAAAATCTTTGCAGAAGCTAGAAACAGAACATTTCACAACATAATAAAGGCTGTTTATGACAAACCTAAATACAACAAAATACTAAACTGTGAAAATTAAAACAATTTCTTCTAAAATCAGGAAGAAGACAAGGATGTCTACTTTCACCACTCCTTTTCAGTATGGTATTGGAATTTCTACCCAGAGAAGGCAATTGAAAAACATAAAGGGTTCCAAATAGGGAAAGAAGGAAAAAACTATCCCTATTTATATATGACATGAACATATATAACTGATCATAGAGACTCCTCCCCAAAGCTTCTTGAACTGATAACTTTGACAAAGTAGCAGGATATAAAAATCAATCCATAAAAGCAGTAACTTTCCAGAACAGCAACAATGAGAAGAGAGGGGAAATTAGAAAAACAACTCTGTTTACAACAGTCTCAAATATAAAATAACATACCTAAGAATCAACCTAAGCAAGAAAGTGAAGAAACTCTACAATGATAACTATAAAACTTTCAGAAAGGAATTGAAGAAAATATTAGGAAGTAGAAAGACCTCCAGTGTTCCTAGACTGTCAGAATATTATGAAAATAGCAATACTGCCTAAAGCAATCTATAAATTCAGTACCCATTAAAATTCCAATATCATTCTTTACTGAGATAGAGAAAATAATCTAAAAATTTATATAGAATCACAAAAGGCACAAATTACAAAAGCAATCCTGGGCAAAACCCATCATCAACAACAAAAGAGCAGCGCTGGAGTTATCACAATTACAATTTCAGGCTTCAAACTTTACTACAGAGCTATAGTAACAAAAACAGATTGGTACTGGCACAAAAAAAATAGGCCCAAAGACCGAAGTAACAGAATATAAAGCCCCAAAATAAATATATGAGCCTCTAGCCATTTAATATTCGATAACATAGCCAAAATAGATTGGAGAGAAAGACAGACTTTTCAAAAAATAGTGTTGGAACACCTGTATATTCATATGTAGATCCATATGAAACTGGATCTTTGTACTAATATCAATGCAAAATAGATTAAAAAAAACCTCAATGTAAGACTTGAAACATTGAAACTGCTGCAGAAAGGTGGAGAAATATTAGAATTTATTGGCACAGGCGTGGGCATTTGAGTAGACTTCTAGGAGATCAGCAAATCAAAGAGAGAATTGGCAAATGGGATTACATCAAGCTAACAAGTTTCTGAACAGCAAAGGACATAGTTACTAAGCTAAAAAAAATAGTCTATGGAAAAGGAGATCTTTGCCAGCTGTATTTCAAATCCTGGCCTAATACTAAGATTATATAAGGAGCTCAAGAAACTAAACCCTCAAAGAATCTATAATCCAATTAAGAAATAGGCAAACGAACTAAATACCTCTCAAGAAAAACTAAAAACGGCCAATAGACACATGATGAAATGTTCAACATCTCTGGCCACGAAGGAAATACAAATCAAAACAACACTGGGATTCCATCTCACACCAGTAAGAATGGCTATTATCAAGAGTACAAACAACAGATGATTGCGTGTACGTGGCGGGAAAAGGAAACTTAATACACTGTTGGTGGGAATATTGGTGGGAACATAAACTCATGCAACCACTATGAAAAGCATTTTGAAGATTCCTCAACACACTAAACATAAAACTTCCCTATGAGCCAGCAATACCACTTCTGGATATTTATCCAAAAGATTACAAATCAGAACACAAGAAAACCACCTGCACAATCAAGTTTATTGCTGCACTAGTCACCATAGCCCAGTTATATAAACTGCCCAGATGCCCCTCAGTGGATGGATGATCAAGGAAATGCGGTGGAATTTTACTCATCCAGGAGAAAGAATGATATTACATCATTTGCAAAGAAATAGATGAACTAGAAAAAATTATGTTAACTGAAGTCAGGCCCAGAGAGACAAAGAATGCATGTTTTCTCTCAAATGAGGAAGTCAGAGTTAGTTTATAAATATATACGTAAATATATAAGGCTCATAGTCATTGGACACAAATGTATTAACTCAAGTATGTTTGTACAAGGGAGGATTCCAATGGTATAACTCCTTTGCACAACTTACAGTCTAACAAAATGAATACTAGGAAGCTGATATTTGAGGTATCAGGAGGGGTGAGTCAAGGGGAAAGGTAGGTGAATGAAAAGAGAAAGGGTAGAAGAATGCAGTCATAATGTTCCTTGTATATATGTGGAAACAGAACTAGGAAAACTGCGGGGATGATGGCGGGTTGGGAGAGAGAGGGGAGAATGATAGAAGGGGTGACATTGATCAAAATGAGTGCCTGGCACTTATAAACTGACATGTTGAATTCCAACCCTTCTATACAACTAAAGATAAGAAGATTATACTAAAAGAAAAGAGGAAATTTCCTATTGTGTGTGGCCCACAAGAAGTCATCCAGCCTCAGTTAGTCTGTCACTTCACCACCCAACCCAACTGGTTGGGGACCACACTAAGAGCCAGACCGTCCCTGTATGATTCAAGCAGCCCCCTCCACTTCTGCTCTCAAAGAGGAAAATGCACTGACTGCAGAAACACTGAGTGTTTCACACTCAGTGACACACTGAGTGTGTCACCCTAACCTTGCTCACAGCCACTGTAGACAACAGAGGGACCAGCAGCTCCAGGTACTAAGCAGTCACTCCCACACTCCCACCCAACCTAAGAAGTATATCTAACAACTGAGTGGCAGTTTGAAACACCATCCACAAATTGGAAGAAAAAAAGAATATTATCATTTTGTTCTTAGGTCCTCTAGTAGGCACTGGGGGCACAGCTGTTCAAACCTGGGGTCAGATTTGACCCACGCACCTTTGATTTCTGATTCCACTGACTTTTGCTTAGCACTTGTGTTTTAGGGCAGCAACCACTGAAAACGCTTCCTCAAAGACATCTGACTGATGTTGCTCTCGAAAATTAAAAACATCCGTCCTGTGGGGATATGTATGAGTTTCCGTGGCACCCCTGGGGTACCTCTGTGCACAGTTCAGGAGCCATGGACTTGTACCAAGTACTTAGTGGACATTTACCTGGGTTCCAATCTCATTGGTATCCACATCTGTTAAACTGGTAAAAATTATAGCCTAATTCTTATGAGTCATGTGAAAATTAAATAGTCTGTTTTTAAATGCCTAGCATAGGACCTGACAACATGAAAGCATGTGTTTGTTTGTTTTTTTTTACTGCATAATAAACTACTATAAACTAAGAAGCTTTTAATGATGCTTTCCACATAGTCTTTACCAGAATACATGACTTATCAGGGATCTCTACTCCAGGGACTTCCCAGTCCTCAGGCAGAGCTGTGGTCTCAAAGACTCCAACTCAGTCTCAGGTGGGTAACAGAATTCATCTTCTTGCAATTGAGGGCCTATTTTGTTACTGGCTGTTATCCAGAGGCCACTCAGTTTCCTGTCACATGACTGCCTCCATGGGAAGGTCACAGGACAGCAGCTTGCTTCTTCCTAACCAAGAGGAGACTCAGTCTCTCCAGTCTACAGGTATGGATCTCAGGAGTGGCATTTGCCATCTGAAGCAATCTAATTAAGTGACATTCCCGTTATCCATGCCATGTCAGAGTCATGGCCTCCATTGTGATCACAGAGTGGTAATACAAAAGGGAATTACTTATGGGTAGGCATCTTAGGTTATATTTGCTATAGGCTTGAAGACAGTGTTTTGTCTCCTGTAAAAGCTTCCTTCACCAGGCTCACTAAGCCCAGACGTTTCCAGCGTAGTTTGTGTTCAATGTTCAAACTCCTGGCTCTGCCCTCAGATCTTTGCTCTGGAAGGAAATGTGGTCAATACTAGCCTTGCTCTGAGAAGAGGGCCTGTGAGGGCTACTAGAGGTATTATTCTTCCTCCCATTCATTTACTCAATAAAAGTTTCAACAACTTCTATCATCCAAACCTTGAATGGGGTCGAGGAGGAAGCAATCCTTGTGATTTGCAGTTGCCTATATTGCTCGCTTACTCTCTTGTGTGTGTTGGTGTCTGAATATATTCACATGTATTTATCCCATTCCTGGCCCTGTATCTCCATGCCAGTGGAGACAGCCATGTCCTGAAAATGCAGTAGTCAGTTGCTTAACGTAGATGAGTAGCTCTCCCTGGGGAAGACGACAGGGAAGTGGTGGAGCAGGGGACAGTCACCAAGAGGGTGACAATGAGTTGGATGTGCCTGAGATCTTTCTGCATGTGTGCTCCTGGTGGTCTCAAAAGCTCATATTTTCCATCCTAACACAGATGAATGGTCTGACTAGGGGGTACTCACATTTCCATCACTAGAATCCCATTTTTATAATCCCAATATATACTCATTCACAATGTGAAAGATTGTGTCTACCTAAATCAACTGCATACACCAAACCCAGTCAATTTGTTTTTCCCAAGAAATCAACAGCGTCATCCCTGAGTTGATATCATTCTAGGCAAGCAATAATGCTAAAGCTTTCTGGCAGGCTCAGATAACCAGGCAATATGCAACTGGATGTAAGAGATCTAGACATTAAAAAAAAATAGTGCATACCACCCAATGCTGTTGCTCTGACCTGCTGCAAGTACTAAGTATTTCCTCAATTGCTATGTGAGCTACTTCACAATCCTAGAGATCATTTAGGTGGTACATCATTGTACATAGGTATGCATTTACTTTAATATGTTTAAATTAAAAGTGCAACCACCAAATCAATTAGATAATTTCCACTCAAAAGAAACAAGATGAAAACCCACCTTCATAGTAAAAGAAAAAAGAAGTAAAAGAAAACAATGAAAAGAAAAAGAAAGAAAAATCTAAACCAAGTGATTTGGGGCTCCAGCAATACTCTCAGGGCTATACAGACTACTGGAACTGGGGAACTCTTCACTTCTGCTTCACCTCACCCCCACATTTTACAATTCTGTACAAATACATTTTCTTTCTTAAGTAAACCTCTTCCCCTCTCGTACCACTCCAGTTTCCTTTGGTTGCCACAATGAAGGGCATTCAGAAGAGCCAAACTGCTTTCTTGTTTCCAATGTTTGAATTATTGGTTGATTATTTCACAAAAGCTCCAGTTTTTTGCATTTTTCTAATTTGCTGTCAAGTATCAGGGTGCACATTGAAACACACTAAGGTCAGGAGATTTTTCTTTCTTGAGATAAACAAAACAACAACAACAACAAAAAACCCCAACAATGATCCCATTCTCATTAACACACACAGGGTCTCTGGGAAGCCCATCAAAAGCCTACTGTACATTCATGCCTCCACCAGGTGATGTGTGACTTCACTTGCTTTAAAACTTTTTCTTCTTTTTCTTTATTCTCCAGGATTTTTCTTAGTCAGAATTTGACAGGAAAAGATGCCAAAACAATCTTAGAGCCTTGACACTGGAGATTCCTTGGAGACAAAAGAGGTCTGTCTGTCTAGCCTGTACATGTCCCCACATTGTCCTGTCAGTTCAGTACTGTCCTCAAGCTAAACAAGACCATGCCACACTCTCTTGCTTTATTTGCACTGTTTTCTTCTTGAGCACATTTTTTAAAGGAGGAAATTGGTATTTTTTAATATCTCTTACAGATAGGGTACATTCTCCCTGTCTGTAATAGTTTGGAACTAGGTCCAGATGATAAGGTTTAAAAAAAATCAATATTTCTACCTTCAAATTTCTACCTTCAGATTGGCAACAGATAAAGGCCTACTGCAAAGTTAGACTGCCACCATTTCACACATACACACATCCCATCATTTGTTGATCCCTTTATGAGGCAAGATATTGGGGGGGGGGAGCAGAAGGGAGTGCTCAAGGTGGCCAACTCAAATTTGGCTTCAGTTCAGAAAATAAGGTGTTAATGGAGATTTACCCTGTGGAAAAGCAAATGTACTAATAATGGCTTGTAAGATGGTGGCAATTGTTATCAGCCTATTTATCACAAAGCAAAATATGGTCCTGGTTTGATGGAAATAGAATACATGGCAGGAAAAGCCATTTCCTTTAGTTCTTTGGCAGTTGTTGCAGACTTTTAGCTCTTCTGGTAGTAAAAGCCATGCTGGAAACTTCTCCCAGCCTCCTTCTTTATTGAATCCCTTTTAGGAGTTATTGCTAGCCTTTCATATTTCAAGTACTTGAACAATACCTCACCCTTGTTTTGCCTTGTTGATTTTCAAAGTGGGGTCTCTATGCCCAGGTGAGGTTGGATTGTGGTCCTCCTATTTGTGCTTCTTAGTGTTACTTGGACTTATGGCTCTTTTTTGCCTTTGATCTCCATTCTCCTCTGGGTGCTCAGAAGCCTAGGAAAGGATGGGAGGAGCTCATGCCACCATAGGTACAGTGGGAATTTTCATTAAGACCAAGAAAGGAGCAGAAGAGGAGGAGGAAGTGGTTAATGCACTTCTTTCCTGGACACCTGTGCTTTAATTTATACCTCTGTTGCAAGTTTTAGAACATATTCACCTTATGAATACACTTTGAGATTTTTTTATACCAGTCATAATAATAACCATCTTTGGAATCTTATCCATCAGTATAGCTTGATTTACATTTCAAGAAGCTATCTATTCCCTCATGCACTGGAAGCATTTTCAACACACGATATTTGCAAGGACCTGCCTACTTTGGAATCTACCAGGAGGTGATGTAAACTGGCAGAATTCACAACACTTACTCCAACTTTGTTGCCACTAAATAAAGCCATGTCTTCATCTCCCAGTCCTACCTGTGCCCAAATAGGATTGGAAGTGTGATAGTGACAGATTATGGGGAATTACAGACAGTGAAAATGGATGTTCTATATAATTAGGATGGGATAGCAAGACCACCCAGGCAAAGTGGAAAATGTAGCCACCAATTGTGAGCCACAGGAACTCTGCTTCATTTTGTTTCCCTTACCGATGCATTTAGTCTTTTCTTCTAAACAAATTTATTTTGTAATGTTGGGCTTGTATTCATTAACATTTATGTAGATTTTAAAGAGATGGCCTTCTAAGGAATTCACTTAAAGAGACCTCCTGAAAGGAAAAAAAAATCTTCATTGGAATTGAACTATATAGAAAGAAACTTAATGTAAACATATGCCAGAATTGTAATGCTGCTGAACTACAGGAATATTTTTACTATGCACAGATTCACTTTGAATAGCTACTCAGTTAAAGAACAGCCATCTGGGGTGGGAAATGATGGCTCACACTTGTAATCCTAGGTACTCAGGAGGCTGAGATCTGAGGACTGTGGTTCAAAACTATCTCAGGCAGGAAAGTCCATCAGATTCTTATCTCTAATCCCCAGAAAACTGGAAGTGGCAATGTGGCCACTCAAATGTAGAATTTGAGTGAAAGAGCTCAGGGACAGTACCCAGGCCCTGAGTTCAAGCCCCATGACTGACAAAAAAAAAAAAAAGGAACAGCCATCTTGTGATATTTTGTTCACTATTGGTTATAAAGGAAGTAGGCTGTTTTTAGGACTCTAAATCTGTCTAGTTGTGGAAGTAGAGAGAGTAGCTTAATAATGGTATGAAGCAGGTGTCTAAATTGCATAATTTGTAGGACTGTACCGTTGGCTCAAGTTTAAACTGTGTCCATAAATGAGATTAGGCATGTCTTGAGATGAAGAATTTCTTGGAAGCCCCTGTGGTTTCAAAGAACAAGAATCTTCCCACAGTGAATACAACCCCTTCCAAGAGGCCAAGTTAGATGCCTACTTCTCTTTTTAAGAACACCAACTGCATTGCAGGATGTAATGTGGATTAGGAGGAAGAACTAGAGGAAAACAGACCATCATGGCTTCTTCCCACTTCATTTTCTATGCATCAGGTTAGTTTTGGACTCTTAAAATAGTTGACATTTCATCAATTACTTCTATGTTGAACCAACAACTATGGTCACTTGACATAAATCAAGAGTAGTTGTAGGTGCTGGAGATAGAAGTAAAAAGGAAGTAAAGAATCAGGAGGAAGATGGCAGAGGAGAAGCCAAGCTCTCAAATAGAAACCAGTTTTAGTGTTCCAGTGAAAAGTCCAAGGCTAGAGAGCCACACAAAGTACGCCATCATAGTACAGAGAGTTTGGCCAGAGAGGAAAAATTCAGGCAGCTTGGTTAAAGAGACAGCGTTGAGCACTCACTGGTATATGTGGAGGTGGCTGCAGCTGCTGAGGCCACCATAGCAACAGACAGAGCTTGGGACAAAGGCACCAGAGATGGTGTGCAAGCAGATTCTACTCACCACCAGCAAGAAGTGACAAGGACTAGAAATCTTTATCCTGCTGACCACAGACAGTTGCAGACCATGGATGGCCTGGAAACCAAGGGAAAGGCATGAGTACCCCATAAGACAGTCACACTCCGTCTCACAGAGCAGCATTGGAAAGGTAGCCCCTCCCACACCACTGGAGAAGACCGCTATCTTTGATACTGACAAAAACTGAGGCAGAGCAGCTAGCACACAACTCAGGCCTTGGAAGAAGACAATGGGAGCCATTCAACAGGTCAAAGGAACCTGACTTGCAAGGCTCAGCTCCACCACCCAGGAATGTTGCCTTTCCCAGGCAGAGAAGCTCCACCCAGTGTGGGGAGACTGGGTAAACAGAGCCAGAGGTGATTCCACTCCTCTGCAGCAAGGTCAGAAGATCCAGCTGCATGAGGGTAAAAGAAAAACAATTGGAAACTGAATAGCATAAATCCTGATAATGTCTCCAGGCTGGGCTGTGAGTATCTCAGCTAGTCCCTCAGGGAAAAGCTACTGATTGCTGAGAGGCCACAAACCTACCCACAATTTAGCTCCCTCACAGCAGCTCCAAGCTAGAGGAAACAGCCATCTCCCTCTTTTGTGACACTCAAAGCAGATCACTCTCCCATTGTACTAGTCTGGGAGAAGGATCATAAAGTCTTATGCAGGTAAGGCAGAGATTCCTTCTGCTTCCTCAAACTGATTAAAGAAACCAACTAAGCCACAGGAAAGCCAAACACCACATGCAAACCAGAGACTCCACCAAGAGACTGGTTAGAGACACAGGGGAGACACAAGATTCCCCCCTTCCAAAAAAAAAAAAAATCAAAGAATTCTTTTTTCTACCTAATGTTTTTATTTTTTTAATTGTTTTCTATTTTTTCATCATTTTTATTTTATGTTTTTTAAAATTCTCTTTTATTCTTTTCTCTTTTATTCCTTTTTCTTTTCTTTTTTTTTGCTTTACTTAATTGCTGTTCTGTACATCTCCAGATACACACCTGTCTTCAATTATTATGTCTTATTCTTCATTCGGTGCATACTTAATTCAGATATCAACTACTCAATTCACAAACTCTCAGCCTTAACTCGTTTAATTGTGGTATTATTTCTTTATACTTAAATAATTTTAAGTGTTTTTAAATTTTTATTTATTTTTCTTTTTCTTTATCTCTCTTCTTCTTTCCTTCTCTCTGTTTCTGCTCTCTGAATTTAGGTCTTAGTTATCTTTCCTCTCTCCCTTTCCCTTTCCAATTCCTCTAATCTTATTTTCTTCTTAAAATTCTCCCTCAACCTATTAAATTCTGGCCTGCTGATTCCTTCTTGAATTTTCTTAGTCCACTGATCCCTGGTTGTTTGTTGTTGAACTAGATTGTATCTGTATACATTTTGACTGCATCAAACCAGCTGTGCAACTACAGGGTTGGTGCTTGCCTTAAAATAGTGTTCTAGAATGGAATTGGTTTTGCTTTCATACCCAAATGGGCAGAACAAGCCATAGAAAAATGGCAAGTCCAGGTATCTCAACTCCCACTCATGATATCAGGTAACAAACAGTTAATGAATAATCCAGAGGAGAGCTCCCAAAATGCTCTACAAAAACTACTGGTAAATATGCTGAATCAAAAGATTGAAACCCTGTAAATGGCAATGTGTGAACATGAAAGGAAAAGCATAAGCATGATGGGGATAATGAAAGTTTAATAGAGGAATTTCATGAGCATGACAAGGCTAATCAAAGATTAATACAGGAATTGCATGCGCCAGATGAGAATACCAAAGATTAATAGAAGCATTCATGGAATCTACAAACAGAAAGCTGGAGGACTCCATGGAGGCCACAACAAATGCTGAATGACATCCAACAAAAGGAAAGGGAGTCCAATTAAACTATAACCACTCAACTAAGGGATTTGAGAGTGAACAATGAAAACCAAATCAAGGAAGAAGTCCATACAAGATCTAAAGCAAAGCTCCAACAAGGATGTGAAGCCATCAAATCTGAACAATTAAGAGGAAAGGAAATAAAAAACAAAGTGGAAAGTCTTCACAGTAGGTTAGATCAGGCAGAAGATCAAATCTCTGGGATTGAAGACAGCCTAGAGATTAAAGAGAAAGAACAGACAAGTATTCAAGACAAATCCAAGAAATATAATAGATCTCTTCCACATTTGAAAAACACCATCAGAAGGCCTAACTTGAGGCTAATGGGTGTAGAGGAGGACCTAGAGACAGAAGTGAAAGGTCTAGAAAATTTATTTAACAGGATCCTAGCAGAGAACTTCTCAAACATGCAAAAAGATAAGTCCATTCAGATACAAGAAGCCTTTAGAACTCCAAATTGACCAGACCAGAACAGGACATACCACATTGTTATCTGCACAAGATCAATTAAGACCAAGGAAAGGAGCCTTGAAGTTGTCAGGAAGAAAAGATCAATCACCCAGAAAGGAAAACAAATCAGAATAACTAGATTTCTCAGCAGAGACCATGAAAGCAAGAAGAGCCTGGAATGATGTATGCCATGTCCTAAAGACAAAAAAACTATCAACCAAGGCTACTGTACCCAGCTAAACTTTCCTTCATAATAGAGAGACAAATAAAAACCTTCCACCAAGAAAAATTGAAAAAATATATCTCCACCAAACTAGCATTACAAAAAATACTTAAAGATGTGTTACACATAAAAACCAACAAGATCACAATAAAGGCCAAGAAACAGCCCCCAGGAAGTGGCGCTGTGGCTCAAGTGGTAGAGTGCTCGCCTTGAGCTGAAGAGCACAGGGACAGCGCCCAAGCCCAGAGTTCAAGCCCCGTGACCAACCAAAAAAAAAAAAAGAAAAAGGAAAAAAGAAAAGAAACAGCCCCCAAACAGAAAATCTGAGAATCATAGTAAGAACCCAGTTGGCACAGCCCGTAAGAAGGAGGATAACATGGCAGGACAAACCAAATACCTCTCAGTCCTAACTCTCATATTAGTGGACTTAACTCTCCAATTAAGCTACAAAGATTGTCTAGTTGTATCAAAACTCAAGATCTTTCTATCTGCTGCCTTCAAGAGACACACTTTGCCCACCAAAAAAAACAAACATTCTGAAAGTGAAAGGCTGGAATAAAATCTACAAGCAAACAACCCCCATAAATAGGCAGGATTTGCAAGCCTAATATCAGATAAAATAGAATTAAAATTAAAATTAGTGAGAAGAGATAAAGAAGGACACTATATACTAACAAAGGGAACTCTACTTGAGGAGGATATTACAATACTAAATAATGATTTACCAAATAACCGAGCACCCAATTTATCCAAGAAATACTACTTTCCCTAAAATCTCACATAGATCAAAAGACATTAATTGTTGAGGACTTTAACACACCACTATCCTTGCTGGATAGATCAATCTGGCAAAAACCCAGCAGAAAAACCTCAGATCTACACAACTGCATAGATGAACTACACTTAACAGACATATACAAAATATTTCACCAAGCAGCATCAAAATATACATTCTTCTCAGCAGCACATAGACCATTCTCCAAAATAGACCACATTTTAGGCCACAAAGCAAATTTGTCCAAATTCAGAAACGGTGAAATTATGCCCTGCATTCTCTCAGACCACAGGGGAAGAAAATTAGAATTCAACACCAAAGAAAATCCTGTAACACATGGAGGCTGGACAACACACTGTTGAACCACCAGTGGGATATGGAAAAGATCATAAAGGAAACTCAAATGTTCATGATATTTAACCAAAATGAACACACAAATTACCAGTTCTTCTGGGATACAGCAAAGGCAGTACTCAGAGGCAAGTTTATACCTCTGAGTTCCTACATCAACAAATTGGAGAGATCTGAAACCAACAATTTAACAAGACACCTGAAGCGCCTTGAAAAAGAGCAACAAACTAAACCTCAATCCAGCAGATGGAAACAAATAATTAAAATTAAATCACAATGAAATGAATTAGAGTCCAAAAAAACATAGACTCAATAAAATAAAGAGTTGGTTCTATGAAAACATTAACAAAATTGACAGATCCTAAGCAAATCTTATCAGAAAAAGAAGAGAATACACCCAAATAAACAAACTCAGGGATGAGGAATGGAAACATTACCACAGAAACAACCATGATTCAGAACATTATAAGGGAATACTTATCAAAACTTTATGCCAATAAGTTTGAGAAACTGGAAGACATGGACGATTTTCTAGCAAATATTGACATGTTGAAACTAAACCAAGATGAGTTAAACCAAGTTAACCGACCCATATCAAACATAGAAATAGAAACAGCAATAAGAGACCTCCCACCCAAGAAAAGCCCAGGACCACATGAATTTACAGTTGAATTCTACAAGGCCTTCATAGCAGAACTCACACCAATACTCCTCCAACTTTCCAATGAAATTGCAAGTGAAAGTTCACTACCAAACTCTTTCTATGAAGCCATCATAACCCTCATCCCAAAACTAGACAGGGACTCATCCAAGAAAGAGAAATATAGACTCGTTTCTTTAATGAACATCAATGCAAAACTTCTCAACAAAATTTTGGGCAATAGACTTCAACAACTCATCAAAAAAAATCATGGACTACGATCAAACAGGATTCATTTCAGGGATGCAAAGCTGATTCGATATACGCATCAATTAATGTAATTCATCACATCAACAATAGCAAGGATAAGAACCACGTGATCATCTCAATAGACATAAAGAAAGCATTTGACAACACCCATTTATGATGAAAGCTCTGGAAAAACTAGTAATCCATAGAACATTCCTCAATATAATTGATGCTGTGTATGACAAACCTATAGCCAGCGTTATACTTATAAGCAAAACGCTAAAGCCATTTCATCTAAATTCCCGAATGAGACAAGGATGTCTACTCCATTCCTCTTCAATTTAGTATTAGAATGCCTAGCTAGAGCAATAAGACAAAATGCACATATAAATGGGATCCAAATAGGGAAGATGAAGTAAAACTCTCTTTCTTTGCAAGTTGACATGAGCCCCTTGGATTCCATAAAGAACCCCTGGATTCCACTCCCAAGTTACTCGAGGTGATTTGGAACTTTGGCAAAGTGGTAGGGTATAAAATTAACACTCAAAAATCAATGGCTTTTCTGTATGCCAATAATGAGAAGAGCGCAGATGAAATCAGGAAAGCAACTCCTTTTGTACTAGCCCCACAAAAATAAAATACTAGGAGTTAACTAAAGAAGTGAATGATCTCTATGATGAAAACTTTAAAAACTTGATAAAGGAAATTAAAGCAGAACTAAGGAAGTGGGAAAACCTCCCATGCTCCTGGATTGGGAGGATTAACATTGTGAAAATGGCAATACTGCCAGAGGCTATCTCTGGCAGTATTCAATGCACTACCTAACAATATCCCAACCTCATTCTTCAAAGAAATAGAAGAAGTAACCCAAAAATTCATATGGAACAATAAAAGACCTTGAATAGCAAAAATAAGCCTTAGCAGAAAGAACAGTGCTGGAGGAATATCAATACCAAACTTCAAATCCTACTACAAAGCCATAGTAATCAAAACAGCTTGGTACTGGCACAAGAACAGACCTGAGGACCAATGGAATAGAACTGAAAACCCAGAAATGAACCCACAGACTTATAGCCACCTAATCTTTCATAAGGGATCTAAAAAATAGAATGGAAGAAAAACAGCCTCTTCAGTAAATGGTGCTGGAAAAATTGACTTAACACCTGTAGAAAATTAAAATTAGATCCTTATATATCACCCTGCACCAGAATCAACTCCAAATGGATCAAAGACCTCAAAGTCAAAGCAAACACCCTGAAAACATTACAGGAATGCATAGGAAAATCTGTAGAGCTCCTTGGTACAGGTCGAAATTTTCTTAATAAAGACCCACTTCTGTGCTTTTACCCAAAGGATCACAAACAAGGCCATATTAAAGCTACCAGCACAACTATGTTTATCACAGCATTATTCACCATAGCCAAGATATGTCCCTGAGTAGATGAATGGATCAAGAAAATGTGATGTGTGTGTATATATGTGTGTGTGTGTGTGTGTGTGTGTGTGTGTGTGTGTGTGTGTGTGTGTGTGTGTATGTATGCATATATACATACATATATGCATACATATACACAAACAATGGAATTCTATGCCTCCACCACAAAGAATGACACAACCCCATTTTGTTAGGAAATAGACTTGGAAAAAATTATATTAAGTGAAGTAAGCCAGGCCCAAAGAAACCTAGATTCCATCGTTTCCCTTATTTGTAATAACTAGTCTATGTTTAGAAAAGCAGAAAAGGTCAAAAGCTATGTACATATGACCATATAAGATGATGCTAAGTGAAATGAACCCCAAGATATGGACACAAGAGATTTTTTTCCTAGTTGCTCTTGTTTTGGATGTAATATGTGATTTTCTTTGTTTCTTCTGTATGTTCTTCCCCCTATGGTATATAACCCCTGTTGTCACTGTATTTGATTCTGCTGCCCTGCATCTTGTACATACATTTTTCTAATTTGGGGAAGGGAAATAACAAAAGGCTGAAACAAGGATACAGGTTAACTCATTGTAATAATGAGACATACAAGACACTATGTTGAAAACAAACTACAACTTTGTGGGGGGAGGGAGGAATTGGAGAGGTGGGGAAGAAAGGGATGGTAGGGGAAAAACAAAGGAGGGGGTAAACATTGCTCAATAGGAAATGTATTCATTGCCTTACTCATGTAACTAACCCCTCTGTACAGTATCTTTAAAATAATAAAATAAAATTAAAAAAAGGAAGCAAACTCATTTAAAAATGTTCAATATTGGGAATGACAAAAAATGAACTAACCATGGTTAGCAATTGTAAGAAACAGTGTCGAAAAGTACACACTTGGAACCTATCTGAGGGGCCACCAAATCAGAACATTGAAGACTTCTTTGTCAGTGACCCTGATATTGTAGCTGAAGGAATCATAGAAAAGCAGCCACAGGGAGAAATATATCATGTCCAGTGACACAGAAGTCTGACAAGTGGGGTAGTGAAAATGGTGTAGATGTTGGGGGAAGGCCCTTGTGAAGAGGAGGCAGAGACTTCATGCCAGGTGCTGAAGAGACAGCAAAGAGCTTTGATGGTGGAAAGTCTTTATTTGGTTGGATTCTCCACAGTAACAGAACCAACAGAAGGTTGTGTGTATGTGTGTGTGTGTGTGTGTGTGTGTGTGTGTGTGTGTGTGTGTGTGTGTGTGTCTAAGATATAAGAAATGTAAGATTATCTAGAGGAAGTGGTCAGGGAAGAAGGAAGGATTGTATTCATGAATACAAGTGAATAAGGAATTGGTTCGACGAGTATAAAAGCCAAGTATAAGGTCTGTAATTGATAACCTGGAGAAGTAAAAGAGTCACTGGCATCATTACACTCTTGAGTCCAAAGACCTGAAAACTAGAACTCTGTTTTAAGTTCCAATGTGAGTTCAAGGCCTATGACAGGGGATTAGTGTCTTAGCACACATACAGGAAGACAGATAGAAAGGAATTCTTCCTTATTTAGCCTTTTTTTTTTCAGGCCTTCAATGGTCTGTAAAGCCACCCACCCTGGGAGATCAATCTACTGATTCAAATATTAACCTATTCAGAGATGTCCACAACTGATTTTTCCTAGAAATAATGCTTAGTCAAATATCATGGCCTACTCCAGTTGTCGCATGAAAGTAACCATGGCATCATGACAATTGGAGGAATTTGAAGCAGCAAGGGACATTATCAAATTTCTTAGAAGAAACATTTGAAGGAGGAAAACTTGTAATGAGACCACTTTTGATCATTTGGACCGAACTCTTAACATCTATCAGTACAGAGAGCAGGAAGACATGAATTCCAGGCATCCTTGAAGGGTATAATCTTCAGGACTAAGCACTAAAAATGTGAAAAGAGCAAACTAGGATGACACTGTCTCCTGTATGGCGCATGCAGGGTTGGGAGTCACCAGAGAGATAATAAAGGAAGAGGAGGAGCAGGCACTGGAGAAAGGCCACAAATTAAGTGGGACATGTCAATCTGGCGCATCCAAGCAGCAGTGCTCAGCAGGTTTCTGGAGCATGAGGCCTATATTTGGAGCTAGAGACCTAAATTTGGAACCTCTGCTTCTCAGTGGTAATGGAACATGTGGATTTGGATGAGAGTAGCCAGAGAAGAGGAGATGTGGAAAGAAAGGCAGGAGGTAGAGGATAGAGCCCTGAGACTAGTTGTTGATAGTTAAGGGATTAGAAAGAGAAATCCTGAAATATGTTGCATTCTTCAAAGATGATGAACAGCAATTTTGCTCCTAGGCATTTGCTCAAAAGAAAGGAAAACATATCCTCAAAAAGTCCTGTACCCTAAGGTCATGTACTTGTATTTGTACTAGAGTAAAACTGGAAATAGCAAATGTCCATCCAAAGATGAATGGATCATTCATACAGTTTAGCACTGTGAAAAATGACTGATAAAGCATGGATAAATATCAAAAACATAATTGCCAGTGAAAGAAAGCCAAGCACAGTTTTACTTTCATGGCAGTTTATAAAAGCAAAAAAGCCTATAGTGTAAAGGAAGGAAGAAATGGAAGAAGGAAGGAAGGGAGGGAGGGAAACATCATTTTAAGGGGGGAAGTAGTCTGTCATGGGGCCTGAACTCTGGGCCTGGGCACTGTCCCTCAGCTCTTCAGCTCAAGGCTAGCACTCTACCACTTGCACAGAGCCACTTCTGGCTTGTTCTGCTTATGTGGTGCTGAGGAATTGAACCCAGAGCTTCATGTACGCAAGGCAAGCACTCTACCACTGAGCCACCTTCCCAGCCCCAGGAAACTTTATTGATATGAGGGAAATTATAAAGTGCTAGAAATAATTCTTGATTGCACTCTTCCTTAGGTAACTGCATACACTTGTTAGCTAAGAAAGGTGAAATTTATGGTGTATGGATTGTACTTTAACATATCTGTCATAAAAGGAAAACGTTGCTGAAAAAAATGATTACCTAATTCAGTACAGTGACTTATGATGCTCATGTATTGGGGAAATCAGTATGATTAAGATGCTAATATTCTCCAATACAAGTGTAAGTTTTTTTTTCCTCAATGTGAAAAGAAGCCAGAAGGGGCTTTTAAGCAGGGGAGTATTGTCTCTGTTTCATGTGTTTCTTTGTTTCTACATAGAAAGTAATCATCCAATATTTGGTGGAGAGCAAGGAGCTCATTCAGAAACCACCAGGACCTGCAGAGGGACCTGGATAGGGTCTTGGCTTAGGAGGGGAGCAGGGAACATGGAGAGAAGTAGCCAAGTCTGGGATAGGTCCTGAATGTGCAGCTTTCAGGACTTACTGCTTGATTGCTAATCAACCCAGATTCTGCTGCTCATTTCCTGCTCTTACATATCAAGAGCTTTCTGAGGTCAGGGACGCTCGTCATTTTTTTCTCTGCAGTGATCAAAAAGCAGCACAGTTTACTGGAGGATCCCTGGGCAGAACTGTGCATACAGGATCTCACCTAGGTCCTTTGACCATCTTTGACTTTTAAAAACGACAGCTACCATTTCAACCTTCAATCAAACAGTTAAACTTGTTCAGAAGTCTGTTGCTTTCCTTGCTAGATTCCTAGACAAGCATTTACAACTCTCTCCCCCAAAGTCTTTCTGACATCTAGCTCAGGACAGAGCCATTATCTTGATCTCAGCAACATCTTCTGTTGAGCCCTCTGCTGGTCTCCATGGATGAAACCCCCTGTGTTCAGGAGCCAGGTCCCTGTGATACCTGTTGGCTGCTGCTCCACATGTCCTGGAGGGGAGTAACAGGCAGGATGGCAGGAGTCACTAAAGGAGGATGGACCACATGTGTCAATCCAGGTTTGACTGCCAGACTCAGATTTCCTGTCATAATCAAATTCTCTTAGACGTAGTACACTAAAGTACCCCCGTCAGGATGATAGAGACTCCATTCACACTTATTGGATTTCTGCCTGTGGTCCTCAGCCCAATGCTGATGGGAGCTGTCAGGCTGTCTGTATGCTCCAGTATCCTCCTCTAAGACCTGAATTCCCTCGGAAGTTGGGGATTGGGTCTGAGAGAATAGTTGAGCTCAGGAGCTCAACTAAGGGGCAGCCCTAGAGATGCCCAGGCTCTGGAAACATTAATGCTGGTTCTGCCTCAACAGACTGATAAACTCAGCATGTCCCCTCACCTGTTTCCTGGAAAGAGGGTGAAGGAGCAGGAACAATGCATTGCAGTCTCCCATGCACAAGAATGCAGCAGGTGCCACCCACATGCCCAGGATAGCACCGTGTCAGTGGCTGTGGCCTGTAATGACTGTGTGTAGTTCTTTGCACACTTGTTTCTAGTGCATCTCTACAACAGGAGTCAACATCTACCATATCTTCCCTATTCATCATCGCTGTCCAACACAAAGTAGTAGTAGCCTGAAGTCTAAGATAGGTTTCTAGGATTCCACAGCTGTTCTCCCAGGTATTCAAGCACACATCCATCTGGACAAAGCCATGGAGGCATTTCTGAGGATAAAACTGAGATCCAAAAGAGAACTGACTTTAAAATAGAAGGATTTTTTTTCTTTCTTTCTCTGGTTAGTCATGGGGCTTGAACTTGGGCCTGGGCACTGTCTCTGAGCTCTTTTACTCAAGGCTAGAGCTCTACACTTTGAGCCACAGCACCATTTCCAATAAGAGGTGTTTTTTTTTTTTTTTTATTGTATTGGATTTTTTTTCTTTCCTTTTGTAAAAAAATTTATTCCCCTTGTTGATGTTTTTTTTTTAAATTCTGTACCCTTTGTCTTGTATATAACTTTATCTGATTTGGGGAGAGAAAGGGGAATCACAGAAATGGTGGACAAAGGGTGAACCAATTCAGCAGTGAAACCCATTAGATACTACATTGGAAATGAACTTTACAACTTGGGTGGAGGGCAGGGAAGTCGGGAAGAGAAAAACTGGGAAAAAAATGAGGGAGGGAGTGACATTGTTCAAAAAGAATGTACTCATATACCTGACTTAGGTAACTATAACTACACTGTGCATCAGCTTTACAATAAAAGTTTAAAAATTAAAAAAGGAATTCAATTATATTTTGGAATATTTGTTCCCCCCAAACTCCAAAAGATAAAAATAAAATAGGAGGACAACCTAACCCTTGGAGATTTTAAAGCATTGAGTTTTTTCCAGCTGTTTGCAGGTGAGAAAGGAGATTCAAAACTTAAAAGCTGGAAGTGGGCTCATGACAGCAATTGGACAGCTCCAGTCCTGCAGCCACAGGAACTGAACTATGCCAGCAAAAATGAATTCCAAGATGTCTATTTCCCCAGAGCATGGAGGAAACGACTCAGCCCAGCTCCTGAGCACCTTCAATTCAGACTTATGACACCCTGAGCACAGATTCCCAGCTGTGCCACACCAGCTATCAGACCAGTACAACAGTGCCAGTTCATGAGTATTATTTTCAGCTGTTAAATCTTTGGTCATCTATTATGCAGCAATAGAAAGTTCCTGCGAAGGGTCATTGCAGAGTTTAGCACTTACAAAGGGCTCATTACATATCTATTGAATGACTACAGGAACTATTGAATAATTGTAGTGCTTTGTGGTGTCTTCTTTGACCTACCTGCACATAGGGAATAATAGCCTTTTTCTGAATAGGAATGTTAGGAGTAAATGAGTTAGTCCATAGACTGTGTTTATGTCAGATCTTCTCTGACAGCTGGGGAGAAACTTAATGCTTGGCTTTAGAGAGCTGGAATGGTTGTTAGACATTGGGTATGGATGGGGGACACTTGGCCCCCATCTGGCTGCACCTGCTTCACTGCATAGTAGAAGGAGATACAACATTCCCTTAGCTCTGGCCCACACTGACACCTCCAGGTCCAGTGATGCTCTGCACTATACTTCTGAGTCCTTTGCATGCTCAATACCCTGGGTTTGTCCCCTGGCCACACAGGTCACTGTGGCTATCCTGGGGCTAAAGGCTATCAAGTTCTCAAGTGCCCTTGGTGTCTGTGGTGTCCTGGAGTGAACTGGGCATGGGAGGATAGTTCAGGACCCCTCCCCCTGCCTGTGTCTATATACTAACCTTTGTCTTTGCTCCTGTTCACCACTCAGGCTCTGTGAGAGGAAACATTGCCCTTGCTCTTCTCATGTTTTGCTTTGATTTTTGTTTTATTTGCCAGTTATCTTCAGAGCCCAGACTCCTGAAGCTTAGAATACTTTGGGAGGGGGGGTATTATGTGTCTTCCATAAGAGACTCTCAAATGGCTGGGCTACTCTTTGGGTAGGGAGAGGGGCCTTGTGACAGGAAATACAGTAAGAATAAGGGGGAATTCAGTAATCCACAACATCCAGCCCACATGGCCCCCTGCCTGTCATCTAGCATGAGCAGGTGACTTTTGGCTCTGCTATTATCGTCCCATCTGTCTTTCCAGACCTAACATTGTCTATTCCTACAAAACTGCCTATTTCCTCCTCCAGGCTCTTCCCAAAGCGATCTGATGACCTTCCACTTTCTCCCTCTGGTCCTGCAGGATAGCAACAACAGAAGTTCTGCCTAGGAGTCGGACGCAAAAAAAACACAGTCAGCTGGGAAATACTTCTCAGTCCCCACTGCTAGCACCATCTTATTTTTTAAAACTGTCTACCTCACATAATTACCACTAAATTCTGGGCTTGAATTCTATGTAGCTCCCCTGAATAAATCTGAACAATGCCCGGGGGAGAGGGAGAATAGCAATCTCCCGATGAATCTAATTCCATTGCCTTTGCTGAGCACACCAACTTTTTAAATGTCATTTGGCTTCTTTCACAACCAGTGATCCTAGTCAAAATCCAATTGCTGGCTGGAGAACAAATCCCACTTGGATCCTTCCAGCCTTGCCTGCTGGGAAGCTGACTGCTTGCTCTAGCTAGATACCATGTCTTAAAGACTTTTTGAATCTAGTCTTTATTCTGTGCAATTCCCTATCAGTTTTGAAATTCTGGTACAGGTACAAAATTTGAAAGACTAATTCCTTTGAAGTCTGTCACTTATGGATAGCTCTATATTCTGCAAATTTCCAGCTGGATCTTGTGCCTAGTATGGCTTCCTAATGGATGAAATTAACAGGCATCCAAGTAGCAGCATTTGGCTAAGAGGTGAAGGTAGGGGTAACAAAATAGGGCTAAACACCAATCTTTCTCTAGAGGAGAAATTATATGATGCTACCTCAAGATACTGATCATTTAAAAATGAGAGTTTGAGATTTTCTTTATTAAGGGAGAGATTTACTTTATAAAGGGATTTCCCATGTGCCATGTCCTAGTGGGCACATTTGCCTGCTAAGTACTGGTACTATATTGGTACAGTTTCAGCGCTCTAGAAAGCTGTTGACTGGGGCCAGGGCCTTGGCTCTGCAAGTTACCAACAGCAGCCAGAACCTGGATCCTGATCTAACGCTGTCTCTAAGATGAACCATCCTTCTCCTGTCATGCCGCACCACAACAAAGGTGGTGGTGGTTCCTGAGTCACACACCCTCATCTATGGCTTCAGAATCTCCTGAGAGTTCTTTTAGACCTCCTGAAGTTCCCAGAAGAGACTAATCAGCTGGCAGATTTGGCCTTTTCATAAACTGAAGTGTGATGCTAAGAACGGGATGGGTGACTCATTCCCCCTGCCTACCTCCAGTGAACCACTGAGGTGTTCCCATCATGCCCCACACAGTTCACCCTGGGCTTGCACTGTGAGGCAGCAGGTGTTGAGGAAGCCCAGATTCCTTCAGGGGCCTTAGGAAGGTCCACTGTCCACTGTCACAACCAATGTCCAATCTGTCAGCTGACTGCCACATTTCAGGAGCACAATGGGTCCTGGAAAAAAAAAAAATGTGCTCAGCTGGGTGCCAGTGGCTCACACCTGTAATCCTAATTACTCAGGAGGCTGAGATCTGAGGAGCAAGGTTCGAAGTCATCCCAGTAGTAAAGTCCATGAGACTTTCTCCACTAAACCACACACACACACACACACACACACACACACACACACACACACACACACACACACACACACACACACACACACACACACACAGCCAGAAGTGGAGCTGTGGCTCAAGTGGTAGAGTGCTAGCCTTGAGTTGGAAAAAACCCTCAGTGACAGCACCTAGAACCAGGGTTGGACCCCCCAAAAAGTGCTCAAAGGCTCCTTGGGCTACAGAAGGCAATCATGCCAAAAGCCAGAGTACATTCATCACCATCCTCTATGCCCTCCCAGCCACCCAGACTTGAGCCGCCAGCAGCTGTCACAAATGTCTCCTCATGGGAATAAGGCAGCTTTCAAGACAGTAGCTGGATCCTTGGACCCCCAATCAAGGGTGTGAATGATTCCTGACCCTAATGGGCTTGTGATATACCCAACCACCACAGAGGTGGTACAGGGAGGCAATGTGGAAACTCCTAGAAGCTCAGAGGTGCATTTGCCCCTCTCACCCCATCTTCTGAGGTTATGCGCAGGATGACACTGGCATCTCAAACACTCAAAATCCCAAAGCTCAGGACAGTCAGTCAGAAACGGAAGAGTTACAAAGAAACAGCTCAGGTCGCCTGGGCCACTTCCTTACTGATTCAAAGCTTTTACCTTTCTCTTAGATGCCTGGAGGGTTTAGAAACCCAACTGCGCTTAACTCTACCTTTCCCATATACTCACTTTGGGTTTGATGTTTCTGCTTCTCATTTAGTGAGTAACTTTTCTCATGACTGATTGTTTTTTTTTACCTTGCATTCTTTTCTAAGGCACTTTCTCCCTAGGCTTATGACAGTGGATTCAAATCACCCATTGTGGGTTAAGATTGTGGCACCATGGGGACCAGGATTTGCAATGTGTCACACAGTGTCCTAGGTGTGTTCTGTCCCAATTCTTTGTGTCTGAGAAGACAGATGCTGTACAGGAGTCTTTTGGAATTGCTACAGCTTCCTAAATGTTTTGTTGTACAAAGTGAACTCAAAACAATCATGAGAGGTTTGTTGTCTTTCAGGTAATGTTTAGGTCATCCCTGCCTACAAAGACATCAGGGTCTTATTCTGTGGCTGAAAATCACCACCTCACACAAGCAGACAGTATTTGGAGCATTTCTTTTCCAAGGTCAAGTTACTTTGCTAGGGAAGCAGGACTTGCTTACATTGCTTCATAAGAGTATGAGACTCATGGGGGACAGCCAGGGAGGAAAAGGCCAGCAGGAAAGCCGGAACT
This sequence comes from Dipodomys spectabilis, assembly GCF_019054845.1. Taxonomy (NCBI): domain Eukaryota; kingdom Metazoa; phylum Chordata; class Mammalia; order Rodentia; family Heteromyidae; genus Dipodomys; species Dipodomys spectabilis. The sequence continues at coordinate 2,081,743 of NW_024870824.1, forward strand.
AGGCATGAGATGAACTGAGAAACATAGACCCAAGGGGTGCAGGATTCTCACCCATTGCCAGAGATGGATTCTAAACATCTGCTTCTCAGACTGCACAAGTACCTGGCTCAAGGAGTGTACAACGAGCGCAAAATTCTTGCTTGAAGCAATGGTTTCAGATGCTCTTGGTACCTGGCATTGCATCCAGAAGAAAGGAAGGATAGACAAAGTTATGAAAACTGACAGTACTGAGGGCAAAACATCTTGATAACTGATTTAGGGAAGATCATGAGTCAGAGATGTGGTTTTCAAAATGGCTGGAAAAGCAGCTGAGCAAAGAGTCACTCAAGATGAAGGGGATGGAATCTCAGGCCTGCAGAACATTAGCTTTCTCATCCTAACTCTGAATCTCAGGACACACCATGGGCTCCAATCTGGCCTTCAAAGTTCCATCTGCAGCGATCAGATAAGATTATTGTTCAGACCTGCTGTGAAGATTGAGGGTGGCAAGCACTACATTGAAAATGTGGCAAACAGCCAGGGCCTCATGACTTAGTTTCCCTTCTTCTCTTGTTCTTCCCTTTATTCTTGCCTTTCTCTTGCACCATTATGTTGACACTATAGTTCTTAAGTAAGGTGGATTTAAAAGCTCCTTCCTTAGGAGATTTATATCTTCACACCCCTGCCTGTCTTGCCCAGGTATGAATTCAACATCTCTAGGCTGATTTCACAGCTACTAAGTAATTACCAAGCAATTTTCAAGTATAATGGTGATCTTTCTGGGCACAAAATTAAAATTATTAGAACAACTAAGCTTAACTATAAGAATTGTTAATCTTGTAATAAGTATAACTATCTTGTCCTAGAATTCGTGTGTGTGTGTGTGTGTGTGTGTGTGTGTGTGTGTGTGTGTATGTGTGTGTGTGTGTGTGTGTGTGTGTGTGTGTATGCACAGCTCCAACTCCAGCTTTTTTGGTGGTAAATTGAAGATAAGAGCTCCATCAGGGACTCTCCTGCCCAGGCTGGCTTTGAAACACAATTTTCAGATCTCAGCTTCCTGAGTAGCTAAGATTACAGGTATGAGCCACCAGTGCCTGACTCTGGATATTTGTAAACAAACTTTTGTTCACTTTTAACTCAACATAAAGGCCTGGAACCCTCTCATAGAACCTTCCTCTTCCCCTGCAAAGTTGTTCTCTCTTAACCTTGCAGATCCAGACACAATCACTCCATGGAGACTTTCTTGGGAAGCTGAAAGGCTTCAGGATACAGGGCTGGTACATTTGATTCAGTTCAGCTTGCTTTGGTACCCATAAAGCATTTGTGTTTTTAATGGTTGAAATGAGCTTATCTGGGCATCACTTAAATTTGTTTTCTTTAGATTGCTCCCTGACCTTGCCTATAAATTTAGGTCAAGCTAGCCATCTAGAAAACTGAAAACATTAAGACTCAACTTAGCTAGTCATATTAATTTTGGCACTATGCTTTTCCTTAAGATTTATCACTGGTCTGAAAGGGAAACTGAGTTCATGAAAAATAATGGTGAGATGGGAAAAATCCATGCTCAGGAGTAATATTCGCCTGCATCCTTTCACACACAGGCACAATCAGTGAGTGATACATGCTGTATCCTGATACAAACACCAACTTCCTTACTGCAAAGAGCAGGTAAGAACCAGTCTGGAGCAGATAGGAGTAATGAGTGTATTAGGGCTCACTACTGATTATGTTTCCCTCTGTTCTGCAACCCAGTCATTAGCTTGGATATGTCCCCTGCTGCTTTGTCTCAACCTGGAAAGGCCTGGGATGGTGTTTTTGCTTCAGGTTCCACTAATGCAAAAATGCACATTGGCAGGAGGCCTGTAAGTGCTAACCTGGGGAGGGTTTGCTGTGTGCCCTGCCAGGGACTAACAGCTTTCTCCATGCCGGCACTCCCAGAGTTGCTTTGCCCTCTCTAGAACCATGAGGAAAAAAACGCTACATTCTCCAAGATATGGACACAAGAGGTTTCCTTTGTTGTTGTTTTCAATGTACTATGTCATTTTTTTCTTGGTTTCTTTTGCATATTCTTTCCCCTGTGGTATATCCCTGTTGTCACTGTATTTGATTTTGGTAGCTTGCATCTTGTAGATACATTTATGTAATTTGGGGAGGGGAAAGGGAATAACAAAATGCTGAAATGAGGACACAGGATAACCAACTGCAACAATGAAAGTCACAAGATACTGTGTTGGAAATGAACCTTATAACTTTTGGGTGGGGAGAGTAGAGGAGGTACGGAAGGGATAGTGGGAGAAAAACAAAGGAGGGGGTAACAATGCTCAACAAGAAATGTACTCATTACCTTACTGATATAACTGTAACCTCTCTGTACACCATCTTTACAAGAAAAATTTTAAAAATTAAAGAGAAAAAACTTAAAAAGTCTGCATTGCTACTTATTTCTGCAAAGCAACTTCTTCCCCTTTTGGCATCAGAGCTAAAAGCATTCTGACATCAGTCAGATTCTCAGCACCCTGAAACAATTGTATTAAACACCCTGAAATGGTATAGGATGTGGTTTTCAGAAACAACCAAAGCAGTGACATCAACAGGATAGAACCTCATTTTTCTCTCCCATAGAAATCTGAAATAACATGAAGCAGGATCTGTAGGAGGCATCAGCCAAGTAGGGCAGGAGACTCATTATCTTGCTGCAAGCCTGGGGGTATGTACTTTCAACTCCAAGGCCATCAATGTACAGAGACCAGGGTTTGCCCCTCCCCTAAAGCCCTTTCTCAGAAATGGCTTGCATTGTTCTGCTTACATCCTCTTAATTAGAATTTTGAAGTTGGGCCTGCCAACTTCATCAGAGTGGGAAATGTAGTACTTCCCCTAAAAGCTGCTATACCCAGTGGGGGGAATATAGGTTTCTATTGTACAAAGAGATGGACATTTTTTAGAACTAGAAGGATCTTCTGTAAAGCCTCTATTTCATTCCCCTCAATATACATTTTTATACTACCAATTAAGTTTTCTTTTTCCTTTTGATACAGGGATTGAACCAAGGCCTTACATATGGTAGGCAAGTGTTCTACTACTTGAGCCATGCCCCCAGCCCTTTTGTTTGTATCTAATTTTGAAAACAGTATCTAACTTTGCTCTGGCTGACCTTAAACTTGATAGCCTCCTACCTTCATTTCCCAAGTAGCTGGGATTATAATCATACCCAACTGCTAAGTGAGTTCAAATCACTATCCTGCTCAAATCCACTCTAGAAACTTCCCTAAAATGTCAGATTAGTTTGGATTAAAATGTCAAACTTCTTTCAGTAACTAATGTTGCCTTTTCTACTGAAAACACATTGATCTTTCTTAGTCAGATAACTTTGTAACATCTTGACTGACACAAAAGAAGAGACAGCCAGACAGAACCACACATGCAGGCTGCCCAATTTCTTCTCTTTCCATTCATCCAAGAAAAAAGATAACTACAGATGTTGTTTGTTGATAAACTCCTGTAGCTCTCTGTTTCAGCTGGAAGGTAGTAATTTTCCAATCTCCTGTTTAAGAAGAGACAGAAGGCCCTCCTCCAAACAAGAACTGCCAGAGCCCTGTCTCTTCACATCTCTGAGCTACATAAAAAATACACTCTTGTTTTTTAATCCTAGAAGTGACATGGATGGAACATGGAGATAATGGTTAAAAGAAGAAAACATTTTTTTCTGAGTTACCTAACACAAGTACTGCTGTCATTGGGACAATAGTTTTCTAGCCTTTTTTTCCCAATAGAAATAATTTTATGAAATATACATTAAATTTTATCTGGCATTATTTCCTTAAATGTTTCATATTTCTACATTACTTTCCAATAAGACCATTATTTTATTAACTACACAATGGAATAGATACATCATAATTAGTGAAATTGTTCTGTTGTTCCCATGTGGGTTACATCTAATTATCTTCCTTCCCCTGAGAAAATAAACTAAAGGGAGCTCATTTACAAACACTCATTGTATGTTCAGAATCACAGAGATTATATTTTTAAATAGATATTTTAAAACTATTTTGGCTTTGTTTTGCAAGCAATAGATTCACACGTGAAAAAAATCTAATCATTAGAGGAGGGCATAAGATGATCTCTCTGTAGCATTGCACTTCTGTTTTTATTCCTCTGGTTACCTTTCAACATAACTTTTAATAATATCTGTGTAGCTTTAAATATGTACATTTGTGAGTTGGTGACTCCTTAATTTTATTGTCCTCTTGAAGGAGGAGTCTATGCACATCAAGGTCCAATGGATGCATTTTATTTTCTTCCTCTAGTGTTTTCACACGCCCTGATTCACTTTCAATCCTCAGAATTTTGTTTACAAGGCCTTTTGGTTCCTGAACACCTTTGAGTTCTTCTGGAATCCCACCTCAAATAATAATTTCAAGTGAGAATGTGAAGGGAGAGGCAGACTTTACATGTGTGTTCATGTTCAAAAACTCTCATGTACAAGATTGCCTGAAATAAAACTCTAAGACTAAATTCATTTTTCTTCTGGACTCTGAAGACAGTTATAAAGACACATCTAACACTGATGCTGAAAATTGTGATCATATATCAGTCTGATTATTTAAGATCCAAGGAGCTCACTTTAAAGCAAGGTTCCTCAATCTCACCACTGCTGATATTTTAGATCCAATAATTTTTGTTGGGTAGGGAGGGGGGATCCTCTCCTACACATTATGGAACATTTAATAATACTCCTTTCCAATGTGGCAACCCAAAATGTCTCCAGACATTTTCAAATATTCTGTACAAGATAAACTTGTTCAAGGTTGAGAACCATTGCTTTGTAACAAAGGAAGAGCAGGAATGAGGGTAGGCAGAATAATGGTCTCCCAAAGATTGCCATATTTTAATTCCTGGAACCTGTGAAAATGTTACCTTACATGGCAAATGGAATTTTACGATGAAAGAGATTGAGATAGGCAGATTATTCTGAATTACCTGCTGGGTTCAGTTATAAGGGTTCTTTGATCACAGAGGGCTAAGTGACCAAAGCAGAGGAACAGAAACATTGATGATGGTATCAGCTTTGAAGCTAGAGGAAGGGGCCATAGCCAAAGAATGCAGGCCACTCACTTGAAAGGCACATAGCTCTGAGGACACATTTTACATTTATAGGGGAAGAGAAGGGAGGGAAGAAAGGGAGCGGCAAGAGATAAAGATTTTTAGGATTATAAGGTAAAAAAATTGTGTTGTTTTAAGCAACTAAATTTTGTTGTTTTAATTTATTGTGCTATGAATGCATTCATGGCTAGGTGCTGGTAGCTCAGGAGGCTGAAATCTGAGGATCATGGTTCAAAGCCTGCCCAGGCAGGAAAATCTGTGAGACTCTTATCTCCATTTAACCACCAAAAGTCCAGAAGTGGTACTGTGGCTAGAGCACTAGGCTTGAGCTTAGGGACAGTGCCCAGGTCCTGAGTTCAAGTTCCATGACTGAAAAAAAAATACTCATTACCTGACTTATTTAACAGTGACCCCTCTGTACATCACTTTTCTTTTTTTGGTGGGGGAGGGGAGTCCGGTCATGGGGCCTGAACTCTGGGCCTGGGTGCTGTCCCTCAGCTCTTCAGCTCAAGGCTAGCGCTCTACCACCTGAGTCATAGCGCCACTTCTGACTTTTTTCTTTTTGCTTATGAAGTAGGCCCTGAGAGAAGACTCGAGCTGGGACAGCTTCTTTATAGGTTTTGTTTTTGTTTTAGGGATTTTAGAAAAAAAACAAAAACCTTGGCTCCAATCAGCCCAGTTCTTGGAATGAAAAGAATGCCTCTAGGTCCCCCTCCCCTTAACTTAACCCACCTTCATTTTCTGTTAAGGACTGACCAACTAAACAGATAGCCAGTAATCCGGCTCATTCTGGCATGCTGGCAACATCCCAAGTTTACTATAAACTCCACCTTTTTCACATGCTTATGTTAAACTCCACTAAACTCCTTTGTGTATGTTTACCTTAAGCTCTGCTAGCTATGTGCATGTGATCATATAAAATGATGTGTTTCAAAATGAACCCCAAGAAATGGAACCAAGAAGATTTTTTTATTGTACTGTTTACATTTTTTTCTTCTTTCCTTTTTTCTTTGGTTTATTCTCTTCTATTGCTGTTTATTTTTCCTGTATTCTTGGTTGAGTATATAAGTTTATCTGATATGGGGAGAGGAAGGAGATGGGTCAAAGGCTGAACCAATTCAGCAGTGAAATCCACTAGGCATAATGTTGTTAATGAACTATACAATGCATGGGGAGGGAAATTGGGAGGGAAAAAACAGAATGAGAGTGGGGTACTGTTCAAAAGGAAATGTTCTCATTATCTGACTTGTGTCATTGTAACCCCTTTGTACATAACTTCTACAATAAAATTAAAATAATGATAATAATGAAAGGGTCTTTGGTTTTTGGCTTATTAAATAGGGTGCAGGGCTTCTGTTACACCATAGGACAGGGAGGAATTCCTAGAGATTCTAGGGGATTTTCTTGTGCTCCTTCATTCAATTATGAGGGTAAATAAACCCTGGCCTGGAAAGAGCTTGGTTTCCAATGTGTAGTTTGGAGTCATGATACTTAAAAGCCCTATGTGTTTTTGAAGGCAAGAAGAGCGTTGAAGGGGCAAGCTGCAGGTAGATATACTATCTGTTGTGTCTTAGAGCAACTACAGTAGCATGAATGTCTACCCAGCTGATCTCTCCTTTTCTGAAGAGGTTCACTGGTCTTCTGCTGTCTAATGCATATAGAGTAGCCACAGGTGCATCCAGGAGTTGTTTATATGAGCCACCTGGAGTCACTGTCTGGTAAGGACCCCCAGCCAACTATGGAGAGTGTGGTAGACAGGTATCACTAGCTGTCAGTATCTTCCATCTCAGCTAGAGAGATCCATCTCTCTTGAAGTTCCATTTTTCCTGGGAAGCTCTCAGCCAGGGACTGAAGGGACATCAAAGTATGCTCAGGCCAACCTGGAAAGTGACAGGCAACAATGACCACTGAGCCAGGAACAAGGATGAAGTGACCAAGGTGATAGTGTAGATTCCACACAGCTTCTTCCCTGATCTTGTCTATTACGGGGAATGTGCACAAAGCTTCTGTGATCGAAAAAATCACCCTCTCTCCTTTCCTGCTCTATTTCTGCTTAGATTTATTTCCTTGGTCTTGGAGTCATTCTCAGGGAGTCCATCCTCAAGTGACAGGCTCCTGGAGATTTAATGAATGCTGAGAGAATTGGGTGCATTTCCCTCATAGCTCCAGCTCAAGTCTTTAGCAGAACACCATCCTGAAAGAAGCACCCTGTGCAGCAAGCAAAGTAATCTGGGTGAGGCCTGGCCCACGTGCCAACCATGGGCTGGGGACAAGTAGGGGAATGTGATACTGAGAAGCAAAAATCCAGACCAGTTACTGGTGGTCACACCTGTAATCCTCACTACTCAAGTGGTTGAAGTCTGAGGATTGTGGTTCAATTATGGCCTGAGCAGGAAGGTCCGTGAGACTCTTTAATTAGCTACCCAAAAGCCAAAGTGGAGCTGTGGTTCAAGTGGTTGAGTGCTAGTTTTGAGCTAAAAAGCTCAGGGACAGTGCCTAGACCCCTAGACCCTGAGTTCAAGTCTCAGTATCAGTGTGTGTGCGCGCACACACACACACACACAATCCACATTTCCTTTGATTTTTCAGCAAGAACAAGAATGAGGCAAAGATTGCCACTTAGTGCAGACATGAGAAGAGGTGGTGGCCAGGTTGACATGCTGAGCTCTGACTTGGGGAGGGAGAGGAAGGCCTTCCTGAGTCACCGCAAGCAGGCTTTCCCCCAGCTCCTTGCAACACTTTAGAGCAGAGAGAAAAACACATCTGATAAATTGAAGAGAAATGAAGAAGGTCTCGAGAGCTCTGGGGGAGTTTTATTCCCTTCGCATATTCTTGTAAATTTTCTAATATAAATGTAAATTTCAGCAAGCAAAAGAGTGTGTGGGGTGTTCTGACTAATTGAATCAGCATGTATTAATTATGCATTACTGCAGATTATCCCACAATTCACTGCAGTCCCCACAATCAGTCTTCAAGCAGAAGGCAAGTGTGAAATAGAAAGGTCCATGATAAGAAGATCTGTTAAGACATGAAGTCCTGAGCATCTCTCTGGTTAGAAACCTAATCAGGATGAAATACTTGACAAACTGTCTGCTGTGGGGAGAGGCTGACAAGCTGCCCTCTGTGACCAAACAGCCTGTGCGTGTGCAAAGAGTAATAAGGACTGAGTCAGAGGATGGGAGAGATCGCCTGAAAGGAGAATTCCTTACCTATCTTGCAGCTCGGGTCTTTCATCCGGAAGATGATGTTAATGTTGCCACTGTCACACTGTGGTGTGCATATTAAGTAAGATTCATCATGCAAAGCCTTTGAGGAATTCCTACACATGGGCATTGCTTTATTTTTTAGTACTGAAGTTTGAACTCAGGATCTCTTGCTTGTGAAGCAGGTGCTTTACCACGTGACCTACATTCCCAGCCCTTTTGGACTTTTGTTATTTTTCAAGATTTTTTTTTTTTGGACTGGCCATTAACAGTCCTCCTACCTATGTAACTGAAACTACAGACATGTACTACCATGCCTAGCTTACTGGTCAAGATATTACTTTTTTGCTCAAGCTGACTTGGAACCATGATCCTCTTGATCCCCCACTGAAGTGGGATTACAGGCATGAGCCACTATGCCTGGCCTAATTTTTAATATTAATAAAGTGGGGACTAGATAAAATGGGGACTTCCAAAGACTTCTACTCTAATTATCTAAAAATTGCCTTGCTCTATCAGATCAAGCTAATATAGATATTCTGCCCATTATTAATTTCATTTATTTTAACTACACACTTAATACCTTTGGAAAGCAGATGTCCCATCAGGCACCTTGTGAGATGGATGTAGACCAAACATAAACTTATATCTATCCTCATTTTTAATCTGCTCTCTTTATTCTGACTGGTAGACCATACAGTAATGCCACTCTAAGAGCCAAATACTAGCAATTCAATATATAACTGTGAGCATTCCCTGCTCACAGTTCAGCTACCCAGGCAAATAGATATAGGGCTTTTGGGGGAAATAGAGAAGACTTATTGGACATCCTTACAATTTTATCATCATGTCTCTGCTTAACTGTATGCTACATCTTTTTATTTAGGAAGCTCTGGATCTGTTTCCATCATAGACCAAAGAAATGAGGAAGGGTACTAACCCTGTATTTGAGCTTTCAAGTCAACCTGTGGTTTGGGGGCTGAAGTTTCATTCAGCCTTAGCAAGCTGCTCATCCAGTTTAGTCCTAGGGGTACAAAGACCAAGCAGACACTAATAGAGGACCCTGTGAATAAACCATTTTCACACACCATCTTGTCATAACAAAAGCCAAGCCAGCTTTGCCTCTGTTAGGTAAGAGCTGCTCCTTTTCTCCTGTCATCCAGAAATCTAAATATCCATATTGAAGCCAAGAAGGTTATTTCGATGGGGGACCCTCTCATTTTCACATCTGCCTTCAGAGAACTACCACCACTGTACTTTCCAAAGAAATGAGCCAGCAGTAGAACAGGTTCATGGGACTAATTTAATAAAGGTTCATATGAGAGAGAAAAAAGAAGGGAGAGCTGGGGAAGAAAGACAACAAGACTCTAGCTTCAGTCTGGTGCTGGAGAGAATGCTGAAGCACTGGGTTTGGGACCATGTTGAGGTACGGGGACCAGGCTTAACGACCTGTGCATTGGAGTCATATCCAAGTCAATCTGACTGCCTAGGAGCAGGATAGACTGGTATAATTTTTCAAACGAATGTTTGTAGTTTACTAAAAGGAAATTCTATGGGAAAGCTGGCACAAGGCTTCTGGCCTTCTAAATAGATCTTGACACAGCATCAACACTATCTACCACAGGAACATTCTGTTCCCTGTGTTTGGCTCCATGCTGTGGGAGAGGCGTGTCTTCTGGACCCTGGTAAGGGACATAGGAGCAAGTGAGCAGTGGCATGTGTTACTCCAATATGTTGTCCTATAGCCTAAATCTTTGGAGTCCTTTGAATTATGCCCCCAAATTTCTGACACCTAATTTTTACTTATTATAGATGACTCAGTAAACAGAGGAGGGCAGAAGAAAGGTTCTAAAAAGAGGAACACTGTGTTGGACTCTGGTCCAACACAGAACATGACAAGTTCAAGGACCTGGAAAATTTTCAGTATGAGTAGCCTAAAGAGAGAGTGACCATTGAGCCAGAGAGAAAGCCAGAGAAGTAGAAGCCACCACAAAGCATGAAAGCAGAGGCATGATTATACATTATCCAAGGAGGAAAAAAAGACAGTCAAGGGTCACAATCAAGGAAACAGCTGGAAAATGTTTCCAGAAGATGTCACTGTCCATTGATATCGGGAAAGGATAGAAGGAAGCAAAAATGATTAAGAGTAGTTTAGAGGCTGTTATTTTTACCCAGACAGGAGATGACAGGCCACTGGACAGGAGAAGTGGCAGTAGAGACTGAGGAAGAGATAGATTGAAGAGCTAACTGTTAGGAAATGTGTTTTCAAGTTCAGATCCATTACAAGGTGTAGCCTCTATTTGTGAGTCATGACTAATTTTTTTTTATGAAACAAGGATCTAGGAAGAGGTTGCCCTATGAAACATTGGTTCAGGACATGGATCTGAATAGAAAATACTCTTGTGAGTTACAAGAAGAGTCTGAGAGGCTCAGATCCAGGAATGAGATCTCATCTGGAGGCCAGTGTGGCTCCTGGATCTCCCAACAACTGGTTGTGGCAGTCACAGAGCAAAGGGTGGATGTCATGGGATGAAGATAGGTGAGAGAGGATGAGCCCTTTCTAGTTTTATGTAGATGAATACAGGTGTGCATGGAACATACCAGGCTGCCCAAGAGCCTTCTGGCAGGAGTATGGGTCTTCCACAGTACTTCCTGTCCTTCAGAGAAAATACAAAGGCTTCCCAGGTTTAGCCCTGGCCTCTCTGCCAGGGGCAGCCCCTGGTGGTATGCTCATTGGCACAATCGTCCATCCCAAGCTTGCAAGGGAGTCTGTGGAAGAAATCAGTGCTGGGCATCTTGGCCTCATAACTCACAGCCTGCTCCTGGGTTGATGGATGGCCTCTGCACAGCTCACCATTGATCCTGGTGCTGGCTGAAAAGTAAAACAACTGTGGCTGCTACATTTACATCGTGAGCTGACAAGAGTCTGCAGTGCAGCTCGATGCCCCAGGGACTGTGCCTGCCACCATCTGCCTTGTCAGCCCACGGCTCAATTCCTCCCACACCGGCCCCTTGGTAAACTGCCTTTGTCAGCTTCCCCTTGCCCAAGCTACTCTTTTCATCCGTCAGAACCAATGGCCTGTTAGAATGAAAGATCCCCCTTCCCAGCCAGCTGCAGCAAAGGGCTGCAGGCCCGAATCCTTCCTATTACTCAGAGGCTGCCACCAAAATACTCAATACTGGAATGTCACTCTTGGAACCCCAACCCCCAGACCTGTCCCCAGCCACTTAACTTCATGTTTGTATTTGGTAAACCAAGGATTGCACAGATACCTGCTTCATAGAGTTGGTATGAGGAGTAAATGAACTAGTAGGTGCAGTGTGCCTACAACAGTGCCACCTGGCACATGCTGGGTGCCATCCCCATCATATCATCAGTATTTAATTAAGCCTTTGAGAGAGAATGATTAGGCCTTACTATGCCCAGCCTGTAGATGGAGAAATTGAAGTTCAAAAAGGGTCCGGATGTTAAACCTTTTAACTCACAGACTCCCAAGTCAGCAAATGATGCTGACAGACCCAAACCTAGATGAACTGACTCCTGACTTGAAGCCTGGTGCTCTTTCCACCTCAGCCACACAGTTCAATAACATTAATCGCCTGCATCATTTGCATTATAGGAAAGCATCCACAGTTTGCCTCCCCTCAACTTGCTTGAGCGACTTCCTCCATGAACCACTTCCTCCTGAAAGCCGTCCCCCCCCCCAGCCCAAATGAAAAAGCCTAAGAGGCCCAAGGATATCACTTTCAAAGTCATCTGATGCCACTTGCTGAGGGGATGAAGAGGTAGAGGGGCACAGGAAGGGTCACTGTCCTAAGAGTGTACACATCTGTGGATAGGTGTGCCCTGGGAGAGGTAAGTTCACAGAGGGAGTTGCAACTCATTTCTCATGTTGCTGCTGAAACACAACACAGCATCAGTCATTGTCTTTGTGTGGCTCATGCTGGTGCTGGCATCTAGCACTGTACCAAGAAGGTCACATGGCTCCACATGGATTCTGTCTCCTGTCCTGTTGGGGACAATTGCCCAAGGAGGGTGATATGGAACCAGGTGGCTCATTTGAATAGAGGTAACCAGTCAGCCAGGTTCACATAGTCAACAGGCTGCAGATTCCTACTCCTTTTCACAGGTAATCTCCCAGCTCCTTCCCTCCTGACCTTGTCTACCAGGACAGATAGCTCAACTCTGCCCTATCACACCTCACCCAGGCCCCATGGCTAACTCCTTCCCTGTCTACACTCTCTCTATCCTAATTCCACCTACCACAATGGTCAGTTCTGGCTTCTGGAGGGCTCTCTTGGTCAGCACTTTGTGATCCATGTTCTGACCTCACTGCTGGCTAGAGATAGGAGGGCAGAGCACCTGTTCCCTAGGCCAGCCTGGGGCCAATGGGCTTCTCCATCCCTGCAGTGACACTGACATCCTGCCAGTGACACTGCCTTCTGCCTGTGGCTGCCGTCTGCTGCCACAGCCACCCCTTTCCTTTCATGTGGTATCTCCCAAGCAACAGAGTTAATCAGGTCCCGCTAGCCTGCTTAGAGGCCCGAATGCAGCTGATTGCTTTCTCGTGATGGCTTGCAGAAATGCACGAGCCTCTTATGACAGGGAAAGGGGAAGATTTATGTAAACAAAGCTAGAAATGTTCATGTCAGAGCTGAATGGTAGCTAGCATCAAAGTTAGAATAAAAGCTCTTATGCAAACTCATCATTGGCATCCCCCTATCTTCTGCACCATTTTCCCCATCAAACTGCCTACGACATTTTTTGTTCCTAAGAAATTTTGTGCCGTGCTTCTAGAATATGGAATATGCCCAAAGAAAAACACTAACCACCCAAACAGGAAAACATCATTTGCTCCTATTTATACTCCCTGCTAGGACATGTACATAAAATAGCTTCATTTTGTGCTGTTGCAGGCCAGGCCCATAGTGAGCCAGAGACTTCTTTACCAGACTGAAAGCCACTTAAATGAGGCTTAGGAGCTCATAGGATGAATGGGATCTGTGCTCAGTGTAGAAGTGAAGGACAGTGGAGTAGGCTGTGTAGTATTGGTGATGAGACTGGATAGTCCTTTTTCTGCATTCCCCACTGGATTTTGGAAATGAATTTGGTGGTGGCCATTGGGGACAGAGAGGCATAGCCGATGGAGAGAGAGAGAATTCAGCTGTGTAACCAGTTAGTCAGGCAAAGGTTGGATGCTTTAGAATGTCTCCCTGAGCACTGGTAAAAAATCACCACGTCTTGAGTTAAAATGAAATTTGAATAAACAGTGATGTAGGAAGCAACAGAATAACTACTGCTGTGGGTTGGATCTGGTTAATAGGGTTTGGGAATATCCTCCAAGGGCTCATGTGTTAAAATTCAAGCTCCCATTGTGTTGTGTATAACAGTATAGGCCTGTAAACCAGCTATGCTAGTGACAGAGGTAGGAAGATCTGGTCCAAGCTGGCCTGGGCAAAAACATGAGATGCTGTCTGAAAGAGTCTCATCCAGATAGGACTGGGGACATGGCTTAAGTGTTACAGGGCTTGTCTAGCAAGTGTAAGGTACTGCATTTAACCTCAGTACCAATCACCAAAAATAAAAGGCCCCTCCATTTTGAGATATTAAGAGGGAAGAAATGTATCTATACTATGGTGTCTTGAGATCAAGGCCTTTGTGGAGTGCTTGGGGCATAGATAAAGTTATTGGGGTCAATCTCCCATAAGTGAATACTCCTGGCTTTATAAAGAGGGGAAAAGAGGGAGAGAGAAAGGAAGAAAGGGAGGAGAGAGCATGTGTGAGATAGAACAAAAGGCAAACATCTGCCCATTGTTTCCTGCCATAGAGGACCTTTAGACCTCTGCCAGCGAGAGAGCCACCATCAGGAGCAAGCCCCTCCTTGCTCCTCTAGCCTGTTAACAAAATAAACATTTTTTTTTGTTTATAAACTCACCCTGCTGCTGGTGTTTTGTTTTCATAAGACAGACTAGTACAACTACTGACTCAAGATCTTACTAATGCCCATAACTTGTTCGTCTAGGAATTTTATAAGTTCCCTCATCTCTTCCATTATAATAAGGACATCTTACTAGAAACCAAATGTATACATACAATATTTTGTGGCAGCATTAATCTCACAAAGAAAAACCAAGTTTCTGATGGACCTCTTTAGTTCCCCCTTTTTAAAAATCTATTAGAATAAAATGCATGGTTTGGTTTTGTTGCAGTAAACTAGAAGTCACAGGCCACCAAGCAACAGACACTGGGAGCTTCCCATGTTCTGCATTCCCCATGGGATGCAGCACAGTTGGCGCTCACAAGCCCAGGGGTCTGAACTCACTCACCTATTCAGAGCCAGGCTTCTGCAGGGCTATGTGGGCAACAGGAGCGAGATCTGGAGGTCACCCACATCTCACATTGCAGATCCCACAGGCTCTGGTCTATGGGGGAACGTGGAGAAGCTTGGGTGCCTTCTCTTAGTTCCTTTAGGCCTCAGATTGTGGGCCCCGATTGATGTCCTGTCTCATCTTTCTAATTTTCCTTACTACAACAAAGGACAGCGTTTCCCTAGTCTTTCATAGAAACTTAAAAAAGTACTTAGGATTTCTACATGAGAAGTACCAAGTGTATAGGTGCTTCATGCTCTCCCATTTTGCAGGTAGGACAGACAGCCTCTAGCACAGTCTCTTTAGGTTTTGCTTCAGGACAACAGAGTGAACTCCCAGTGTGTCCATCCATCCATCTCCTTGCAGAGGGGGACAAGCCACAACCTGATACCCTGAGGCCTTGGGTGGGTAGGTAGGAATTGCTCTGAGAACCCCCCTAGAATAGGATAGAGGTGGGCAAGAAGATTCTCTCTGAAAAGATATGCCCTCAGGAGAAATCAGTTTTTGCCAGAGACAAAAATTGTTCTTTCTCAATATTTTCCTGATTCAGAAACATTTTTTTTTGCTTTCTTCACGTTTCCTCCCTCAGTTATTTGTGCCCTCTTACTGAAAAACAGAAGCAAAGTTACATTTAAAACCAACCATTGGGTTATTGACAGCGAGAAGGTTAATCAAGTCAGACTTTTTCCTTTCTTGATCAATACGTATCTGGCTTGTCTTGCTAATAGACAGTTACCCAATTACCAGCTCTCTAATCTCAGCCTCCACAGCCCTTCAAAATTCAGCTTGTTTCAAGATTCAGATAACAGCTAAATTGGTACCCCGTCTCTCACCGAATAGATTTAATCTTGCTGGGGTTTGATTAAAATGCCTGGCTGAAACCAGCATTTGATTAAAATGTCTGGTTGAAACCAATGCCAAATGTAATTTTTTCTCTTGACAGTGCCCCCAGAAATTATCCTGAGTTTAACATGTAATAAGGCCCAATCAGGGGGAAATTTCAAGTACAGTCCATTCACCAGTCCTTGGAGATTTCTGGGATAAATTTGTCCCTTAAACATCTAATTCCTGGTTGACGATGGAATAAATTTGTCGCATGAACACCTAATTGCTGGATCTTACCCTCTGGAGATAAATCTCTAACAGTGGAACTCCTGGGTCAAAGAGGCATTTCCTTAGCATACCTGATTTCACTGGTTGTATAAATATGACCAAAATATAACTGGAGGAGAGAGCCTTTGTAAAACCACTTAAAGTTAAATTTCCTAAGATTCACAGTGTAGTACAATAATAATCTTATAGCAACTTTAAAAGCAATTCTTATGTTCTCAAGCATTTAGGTTGTTCATATTTGTTTAACAAATCTCTCATAGTGAGAAAAAAATTTAATTAAAATGGACCTGGAGACTGCCAGTCACTCACACAGAGAAATCACTTACCCTGTCCTTGGAGATTAAATTACAAAGTTAAAGGCTTTCTAATTACCAAGGGGAAAAAAAATCTGTTATCCATGCCATTAGTTTTCACCTGAACCTTGCAGAGGGAAAAAAAAAAGGTGATTTAATTCATTTGCACTAACAATACTGAAATTGTTAGCAGAAATTAAAAATATGTCCAATATTTTCTAATGTATACAGGATATGTGATGTAAATGTAACTTGTTTGCGAATGAGTTTCATTATGTATTCCACAGAGAACAGTAACATCATTGTCCAGTATAGTACAAATAATAAAGGATGAGGTACTTGCTGCTAAGGGGCCTCAGAAGCCAGGGTGGCGAGGCCTGTCAGAATTCTTGCCTGATTCCACAAAAACTGTCCATGCAACTGTGCAAAGGGAACCCAACTATCCAAATCTGTTTCCATAAACATGTAAGAGGTGATAACGAGCCTTTGGCTTGATTAATTTTGTTTGCAGTCATCACATTAATTAATATAATGGTATTAGAGTTACATTCAGATGAAGTGTCTTGCTCATCTGAATATGGAATCAAGATACAACCTTAGTAATCGTTATTTACCAAAAAAGAAAAAAAAAAAAAGATAGAGACAGACCCGGGAGCAACATTGAAATGAAATTCCTGCAAATAAGAAGCATGGAATTTACAGATTTTACCTGTCTAAATTATTGATACTGCCTTGAAAAAACTTATCCTAAATGTGAGGCCATATGGGCCTAGAACTTCACAGGACAGGAACAGAAATAGAAAACCTTCAGATAGCTGGGGCCCACACTTGCTTGGCTGTGTCTCAGATGTCAAATACCTCCTTGGTTCAGTGGAGTTGGCTGTTTCATAGGACACAGTGCAAAGCTCATTGTGAGTTAAAATTGTCCAACTAGAACCACCCCAGTGTCTCAGAGAAAGCTCTAGAAATTTTGTTTCTTATGAAGATTAACAGAGCACATAGGGTTATTACTGGATTTATACCACTCAGCAGCTCAGTGAGGTTAGAAGAATATGGTTTCTACCTTACAGGCGAGATGATGTCACATACAAAGAAGCTTGGTCCTAAGCCAATGCCACATACCCAAACACTGCTCAAGCTCAGAACAGACTCTGAAATCCAGACCAGATTAATGTTCTTATAATTCTCATGGAAAATCCAGCAAAGATTCGTATATGAGAGGAGGCTATAGTTTTTAAATTTTAAACTGAAGGTACTGCTTACATGAAATAAAATTTACCTATTGCAGGATATAGTTTGATGAATTTTGACCACTGTACATGCTATATAACAACACAAGATGAACAGTTCCCTTCTCCTCGAAATTTGTCTTTTAGCTCTTGGAAATTGATCTGATCCTTCCATTGACTTAATTCTGACAATACAGTATTGTCTTATCTGAAATTTCATTTTAATGGACTCAAAAGTTTGCAGTTGTTTATGCTTGACTCCATTTTACATAATACATTTGATACATTAATGCTGTTACATGTATTAATATTCTGTACATTTTATGGTTGAGTAGTATTTCAGAGTATGCAAATGCTACAAGTGCTTGCCTGTTTATCATTTGCTAGCATTTAGATTGCATCCAGTTTTCACTATTGTAAATAATGCTTTTTATGAATATTCTATTGCATGTCTGTGATAGAATACATGAACATGCTTTCAATTCTCTTGAACAATTGCTTAAGGGCAAACTTGCTGGGTTGTGAGGCTTGTGTATGTTTAACTTTACAAAATACAGCCGGACTACATTTAAACTCTTGCACATTTCAACCAACATAGTATGAGAGTTCTAGTTGCTCTGTATCCTTTCCAACATTTTATTTCATTTACTAAACTATATAAAACATAAGAAATATTCACATTAATTCATATTAATGAAATATCATATGATCTTTTAATACATGCATGTATTTGTATGTGTGTGTGTGTATGTGTGTGTGTTTGTGTGTGTGTGTGTGTGTGTGTGTGTGTATGCTAGTCCTGGGGCTCAGAACTCAGGGCTTGAGCACTGTGAGCTTTTTTTTTTTTCTTCCGCTTAAGGTTAGCACTCTACCACTTGAGTAACAGCTTCAGTTCTGGCTTTTTTGGTAGTTAATTGGAGACAAAGAGTTTCACAGACTTTGTTGTCTGGGCTGGCTTTGAATGGCAATCCTTAGATCTCAGCCTCCTGAGTAGGTAGATTTACAGACATGAGCCACTGGTGCTCAGTTTATTATGTAATATTTAAATCAAGTCTTAAATATCTCCTGTTATTTTCTTTTTTTTTTTTTTTAAATTTTATTTTATTTTATTTGAGAACATACTGTACAGAGGGGTTACAATTACATGGGCAGGAAAATGCATACATTTCTTATCAAGCATTGCAGCCTCCTCCTTCGTTTACCCTTCACCTCCCTTCCCAGCCTCCCCCCTCCCCCCCACCCAATCATACCCCCCCTCCCCCCCCCCCCGACATTGTAAAGCTGGTTTTGACATGACATTTTGTACTTCTCATTGTTGCAACAGGTCCACCTGAATCCTTAAACGACTTGTTTGTCCCCGTCTCCTCCACATGTTATACTGACATCAAATATAGTGAAAATGGGGGTTACACTGTGGGGGAGGGACATACAAAGCAACAAAGAAGTAATATTATAAATGCGTTAGAAACACATGCATGAAAGAAACAAAAACATTAAAATACATATTTGAGGGTTCGTTTTCCTAACATCACATTATCTGACTTTTTCCACTTGACTCATACCTATACTAGATATTGCAAATAAGGGAAACCATGGGACCTATGTTTCTTTGGGCCTGGCTTACTTCACTTAATATAATTTTTTCCAAGCCTTTCCATTTCCTAACAAATGGGGCAATGTCATTCTTTCTGATGGAGGCATAGAATTCCATTGTGTATATATACCACATCTTCTTGATCCATTCATCTACTGAGGGGCATCTGGGTTGGTTCCATATCTTAGCTATGGTAAATAATGCTGCAATAAACATAGTTGTGCTGGTAGCTTTAGTGTGGCCTTGTTTGTGATCATTTGGGTAAATGCCCAAAAGTGGGATTGCTGGGTCATTGGGGAGCTCTATGTGGAGTCTTTTGAGGAACCTCCATACTGCTTTCCAAAGTGGTTGAACAAGTTTACATTCCCACCAACAATGAAGTAAGGTTCCTTTCTGTCCACATCCCCTCCAGCATCTGTTGTTGTTAGAGTTCTTGATTTTTGCTGTTCTAACTGGAGTGAGGTGATATCTCAATGTTGTTTTGATTTGCATTTCTTTTATGGCTAGGGATGTTGAACATTTCTTCATGTGTCTATTGGCCATCCTTCTTTCTTCTTCAGAGAAGCTTCTCTTTAAGTCTTTCTCCCACTTACTTATTGGGCAGTTGTTTCTTTGAGGATTTGTTGTTGGGTGGTTTAATTTTTTGAGTTCCAAGTATATTTTAGATATGAGACCCTTGTCCGTTGTATGGCTAGTAAAGATCTTCTCCCAATCCGTGGGCTTTCTATTGATCTTGCTAGCTATGTCATTTGCCCTGCAGAAGCTCTGCAACCTTATACAATCCCATTTGTCCAACCTTTCTTTGATTTGTTGTGTTTCCGGGTCTCTATTCAGAAAATTTCGGCCTGAGCCGAGGAGACCCAGGGTTTCTCCTATTCCATCCTGTAATGTTTTCAGAGTGTCTGCTTTGAGTTCAAGGTCTTTGATCCATTTGGAGTTGATTCTGGTGCAGGGTGATATATAAGGATCTAGCTTTAGTTTTCTACATGTAGTTAACCAGTTTTGCCAGCACCATTTACTGAAGAGGCTGTCTGTCTTCCATTCTATTGTTTTAGCTCCCTTATCGAAGATTAGATGGCTATAGGTCTGTAGGTTCATTTCTGGGTTTTCAATTCTATTCCATTGGTCCTGAGGTCTGTTCTTATGCCAATACCAAGCTGTTTTGATTACTATGGCTTTATAGTAGAGTTTGAAATTTGGTATTGATATTCCTCCAGCCGTGTTCTTTCCGTTGAGGAGCGTTTTTGCTATTCGGGGTCTTTTATTGTTCCATATGAATTTTTGGATTGCCTCTTCTATTTCCTTGAAGAATGAGGGTGGAATTTTGATAGGTATTGCGTTGAATTTGTAGATAGCCTTGGGAAGTATTGCCATTTTCACAATGTTAATCTTTCCAATCCAGGAGCATGGGAGGTTTTGCCATTTTTTAAGTTCTGTGTTGATTTCCTTTTTCAAGATTTTAAAGTTTTCATCATAGAGGTCCTTCACTTCTTTAGTTAATTCCTAGGTATTTTATTTTTTGTGGGGCTATTACAAATGGGGTTGCTTTCCTAATTTCAGCCACACTTTTCTCATTGTTGGCATACAGAAAAGCCATTGATTTTTGGGGGTTCCTTTCTGTTATTTTCTTTATGGTAAAAACGATGTAAAAATCCTCTTCTAGTTAAAAATTCACTTCCAAATAAAACTGCTATGATGCTGAAAAAATCCTTTCTTCTAGCTTATTAAAACCTATGGTACATTATTGCTATCTCTAGTCACCTATGTGCAATGGCACAGCAGAACTACTTGCTCTCATCCAGCTATAACTTAGTACTCATACACCATCCTTACCCTATACTGTCAGTATTTAATCCTTACTATTCTAGTAGGTGTGCAAACTCATCCTATGCTGGTTTGAACTTCTGAGTAGTGGTTTTACTAGTGAGATGTTGCCTTATTGTGACTACTTAGTGCTCATCTCTGTGTTTAGTTTGTTTCTTATTTAAATCTTTTGCCCACTTTGAAAAAAAAACTGAGCTGTCTTACAGTTAAGCTTTGTTTGAACTTGTATAACCTGGACAAGAGACTCCTTGTCCTAAACAGAGTTTATGTTCTTTCATGTCCCTTGTTTCTGCCTATCTGTTTTTCATGTTTGCTTCTATTTTCTAGTTCTCTGTAGCATGTTCTGTCTGGCAGACCTTGTGTCTGTACACCAGAGAGCAGAAGCAGTTGTACTTTCATACAATGCCACAGAGAACAAATACAAAGAAGCCCACACTTCCTGGAGGCACAGTCTCATCAAGCTGCTGAAAGCCAAAGATAAAGAGCAAATCTTGAAAGGAGCAAGAGAAAAATGACAACTACATACAGAGGAACAATTATCCAATTAATGGCTGGTTTCTTATCAGTAGTCACAGAAGACAGAAGAGAATAGAGAAATATCTTCAAATGCTGGTATCAACTTTTACAAGATCAAGTTGTGACCCTATAATTTTACATTCACTGGATTTTAATGCATACTATGTGACCCTGGAACAAAGCCAGCCTTTTCATTCAAGCAAGGTGGTGTTTCTGCCATGTACTTGGTGAGGTCACTCAAGGTGAGAGGGGGCAATATCTGTCCCCCCAAATCTGCATGGGGTTAGGAGGCAGTGGAGGGTGGTGCTTCTGTCTATCATCCTTTTACCAAAAAGTTCCTCTTGACTCATCTAGAGCTGAGCAGGTTGCTGTATGTGCAAAATACTTTTGACAGCAACTGCCAGTGCTACTACCCTAAGTCGCTCAGACATGGAGACCCTGTGTCTCTAGCAAATAGTTTACTGCTTTGTTTTGCTTGGCCATGATCAGCCTACTAGGCTGTTGTTGATTGTTCAGACAGTTGAATGAAGCTTCAGAGGTCATGAAGCAAACAACAACTGTTTGGTGTTAACTTTGAAAATATTTTAAGCATTATCTTTTAGGATCTTGAAACCATTTTTACCAGTAATAGCATGAGGCATAAGCTTAGATTCAGGTATCTGTGCAGGAGCAAAGTCCCAGCAGCAGCAATGGGTGGTATACCCTGTGGGATGCTTTGAGTTTAGTCCAAGCTATTTATAAAGGTGTTGGGTGCGTGCTTCTCCTGAGGTGACCCGGTGGAAGCTCTTCAGCCTCAGGCACAAAGGAGAGGCAGGGAGCAGTTACCGAGCCTGGGACACCTGTTCCTTAGGAGTTGGCATTCATCCACAGGAGGCAGTGGTTAGCTCCTGACAATATTCTCCACTGAACAATGTCACCCCTTCTCTCGCTTTCTCTCAATTTTTTCCCTTCTGCCCCCACAAGCTGTATAGTTCATTTTCAACATAGTGTCTAGTGCTGCATTTGTTCACTCTTTGTCCCGTCATTTCTGTGCTCCCCCAAAGAGATAAACTTATAAACAAGACAAACGGGACCTAAAGGAAAAATAGCAACAAAGGAAAAAAGAGCCACATCTTGCTTCCATGTCTTGGAGTTCATTTTGTTCAACATCATTTTATATGATCATATACACATGACTTAGATAACTGTAACCTCTCTGTAATCATCTTTACAAAAATAAAAAAAATTAATCCCACCAAAATATTCTCCACTGAACAGAGAACAATTCAGTCATGATTCCTGAGGAGCTCTGAGGACTAATTGGGGGAGATTTGCATATATATGAGGGTGAGGCTGAGAGCCTCTATGAAGGGGGCTACTGTTAACATGCTCTGTGCTCAGGATGGAAACCTGAGGGAATTAGAGTCCCATTCTGTTGAAGGCCTAGAGCCACAAGCATTAGCTTTTAAATAAATTGGGGATCATTGAGTTTTGAACTCAGAATATGAACAGACTTCGAAGGCAGGTACTTTCAGACTTGAGCCATATCCCTAGCCTGTGTCTGTGTTGGTCCTGGAGCTTGAACTCAAAACCTAAATGCTATCCATGAGCTTTTTTTGCTCAAGGTTAGCACATTAGCATTTTTTTTTGCCAATTCAGGGCCTAAGTACTGTCCCTGAGCCTCTCTGTGCTCAAGGCTAGCATACTACCATGTGAGCCACAGCACCACTTCTGGCTTTTTCTGTTTTTGTGGTACTGAGGAATTGAACCCAGGGCTTCATGCATGGTAGGCAAGCACTCTACCACTGAGCCACATTCCCAGCCCAGCACTCTAGCATTTGAACCACAGCTGTACTTCTGGCCTTTTGATGGTTACTTGGAGTTAAGAATCTCAAAGACTCCTCAGATCTCAGCATCCTGAGTAGCTATGATTACAGGTGTGAGCCACTGATGTCGGTACCATTAGCCTTTTATTGCAGATAGGATCTCGGCTTTATGCTTACCCTGAAATCCTTCTACTTTTCACTTTGTCTTCTGTATAGATAAGATTACACAAGCCCATATTAGTTTTCTTCTTTAACTTCTTCCTAACTTGGCAGGCCTTGAACCACAATCTTCCAATCTTTACTTCCTAACTTCTTGGGATTACATTCATGAGCTACTTTACTAAGTATATGCGTTAGCTTTATGTGAAAAGATCTGCTAAAATCTCCATCAATCCTGAGTAATTTATGTTATATTTATTTCACAAACATAATACACAAATATAGTCTCTTTACAAAAAATCAGTATTGTGCCTTTCACTTTTTTTGTTATTTTTGAGTAGTCACTTTTCAAACAGTGAAATATCTAATTGTTTTTTGTATTTCTATTCTGGATTGGTCACAGATGCCTATCTTCAAACTTCCATCTTCCCTTTTGACAGGGGACTTGTGGAGGGTTTTGGTCACTAGAGTTCAGGACCTTATATACTCAGGGGACAAAGTGAAAAGTTCTACCCCATTCTGACTTATTTTTAGCTACCATTTTCTGAGTAAGAATAGCATAATCCATTCTTCATGTCATAACTGAGTTAAATGTCAAGATTTTTATCTTGAAATGCTAAATGACACTGAAGATTGATGACACTTTCCAGCTATAAGTAGGACACCAAGTGCTTTCCTTAGTTGCCCTAAGTTCCCAGATGGGCATGTAGGGTGATTGGCCCTTTCTGAGAAAAGAAAAAGAAACCACAACTTTATGTTGGCTTATGAATTTCTGTGCTATGATTATTTCTTCTATATTCCTATTTCAATACAATTTATTTCTTATTCCAATCAGTTTGCTTCATCTTTCCCCCCCCTAATGAAGTCCTCCCCATAAACAAACATAAAAAAGCCAACATACACTAAAAGAGCCCAAAAATGCATACTTTTTAAGAGAAAAGAGGCATTATTGGTTTTCTACCCAAATTTTTTCCTTTCTTTCTTTTTCTTTCCTTTCTTTCCTTCCTTCCTTTCTTTCTTTCTTTCCTTCTTTCTTTCTTTCTTTTTCTCTCTCTCTCTCTCTTCCTTTTTTATTGTGAAAATACCGTATAAATACTGTATAGAGGGGCTTCAATTACATGGGCAAGGTAATGAGTACATTTCTTATCAAGCATTGTTGCCTCCTCCTTTGTTTCCCCTTCCCATCCCTTCCAAGTTTGTTTTTTGACATAACCACTTGTACATTTCATTGTTGCAATGGGTCCACCTGTAGAAGGATGGCCAATAGACACATGAAGAAATGCTCAACATCCCTAGCCATAAAAGAAATGCAAATCAAAACAACATTGAGATACCACCTCACTCCAGTTAGAATGGCAAAAATCAAGAACTCTAACAACAACAGATGCTGGAGGGGATGTGGACAGAAGGGAACCTTACTGCATTGTTGGTGGGAGTGTAAACTTGTTCAACCACTTTGGAAAGTAGTATGGAGGTTCCTCAAAAGACTCCACATAGAGCTCCCCTATGACCCATCAATCCCACTTTTGGGCATTTACCCAAATGATCACCAACAAGACCATACTAAAGCTACAAGCACAACTATGTTTATTGCAGCATTATTTACCATAGCTAAGATATGGAGCCAACCCAGATGCCCCTCAGTAGATGAATGGATCTTTTTTTTGTGTGTGTGAAAATACCATACAGAGGGGTTACAATTACATGGGCAAGGTAATGAGTACATTTTTTATCTAGTGTTGTTGCCTCCTCCTTTGTTTCCCCTTCCCATCCCTTCCCATTCTCCCTCCCTGTGCCCTTCTACCCCCTCTCCTCCCCCTTCTCCCCCCACCAAAGTTATAAAGTTCGTTTTTTGACATAACGTTTTGTACATCTCATTGTTGCAATGGATCCAGTTATATCCCTATTTAAACAATTTTTTTCCCTTCCCCTCCACAAAGTGTACCAACATCAAATACAGTGAAAACAGGGGTTATACCGTGGCGGGGCGGGGGGGAACATACAAAGCAACAAAGAAATCATCTTATAAATATGTTAGAAACAATCTCAAGAAAGAAAAAAACATTTGAATCCTTATCTAGGGGTTCATTTTCCTAACATCAACTTATGCCCATCATTTTAGAGATAAATGATCAAAGGACAGATTAGCTCAAGGTCACATCATTGGTAAATAACATTTGTGGTAATTATTTACTGTGTTTCAGATACTGTGAAAGTGATTTGTAAATTATCATTCCATCCTTATAGTGACTGATGATGTGGGCACTTGTGATGATTTGTTCGTGTCAACTTAGCCAGTACAAAGTCTTCAATTTTTCAATCATATGCTAATATTGGGGGACTGATATCAAGAAGATGGCACAAGAGGAATTATCATTGCTCATATCCCTCAAAAAAGCATCAGTTTGTACAACTACCTGGGCATAAAATACCTTCACAAGAACTAGGCAATTCCAGTGGGGGATTAAAGCAGCTGGTGTTGCACAGAACGAGAAAAGGTATATTGAAGATAGCACGAGAGGACAGATTTTTATTTCCTGCCTCACCTCCTCCTGACCCCAGCAGTACATCATGGAGAGATATCTTTTGTAGGGAGAAAGAAGTGAACATTGGACTCTGTTGTAGATTCCAGCACCAGGCCTTACCCATAAAAGAGGACAGGCCTCACAGCTGTAGACTCTAGCTACATCCTAGAGTCCAAGTCCCCAGGCTCACCTCAGATACAAAGTGAGATCTTATAGCTCTAGAATTCAGCCTGGCCCAGCAGCCTGCCAGACACTACAGACTCAGGCTGTAGACCAGTACTATAGGCTGAACCTCCAGGTTTTTCACGGATCAGAGTTCCTAAGACACTCAGGTTCTGAGTCTGTCCCATGTCCAGGCTCAGCCCAGGAATCCCAGGCCCTAGGTTGGCCTAGGCAGCTCTGGCCTTTGGGAATGTCTTAGTACATGCAAGTGCACATACTCAGGCTAGACCCACTCTAGCCCAAGTCCAGTGGTCCTACACTCCAGAATGCCCTAGCACTGAATTATCCCCTACAGGCCCAGCCTGTAGGCCTTCCTCAGCATAAGGCTAGATTCTAAAAATTTTGTCATCAAGTCATCAAACTAGGACTTCTAGTCTCCTTCAAGCTCCTGTGGATACAGGTTATAGACATACCAAAACCCAGATAAACCACTGCGGTCCCAGGCTTTAAGCAATTCCAGAGCCTCACTGTTCTGCACAGCTACAGCTTCAGGCCTGCACTAGAGTCCTGCTAACTTTCTTTTTGGGGTTGGCCTGATCCTCCCATTTCCACTTTCCATAATGCTCAGATTACAGGCATGTGTCACCACATCCAGCCCTTGGAATTATTCTTTTTAAAAAGCCAAGATTGGGAGCCAAAAAGTACAATGAATGAAAAATACAATGGAACATAGTAGAATTGACCAAGCAGACAAAAGAATCTATGTACTCTAAAACAGATTACTTGAAAATATACAGTCAAAGAAGGAGTTAAGAAAGTGGGGGGGGGGGGGAAGAAATATGTCTGAAAAGAGCAAATATTCAGGTTATGGCAGTTCAAATAGGAGACAGAAAATAAATAAAATAGAAAGCTCATTAAAAAATAAGAGTAGTCAGACTAAAGATTTCAAGAGAGACTTCTCAGAAGAAGTAAGAATGGCCAATAGACACATGAAGAAATGTTCAACATCTCTGGTCATGAAAGAAATGCAAATCAAAACAACACCCTAATTCAAATGGCATTATCAAGAAAACTAACATTAACAAATGCTGGTCGAGATGTGGCAAAAAGGGAATGCTACTACACTGTTGGTGGGAATGTAAACATGTTCAACCACTCTGGAAAGCAGTATGGAGGTTCATCAGAAAACTAAATATAGAGCTTCCCTTTGACCTAGCAATTCCACTCCTGGGCATTATTCAATAAAATAAAAACAAGGTCACACTAAAGCTACTTGCACAACCATGTCATTGCAGCATTACCATAGCCAAGATATGGAATCAACCCAGATGCCCCTCAGTGTACAAATGGATCAAGACAATGTGGATCAAGAAAATGAAATTCTGCACTTCAATCAGAAAGAATGATATTGTCCCATTCATAAGGAAATGGAAAGACTTCAAAAAATTATATTAAGTATCCCATTCCTCAAGAAACTTAACTTACATGGTTTCCCTCGTATCTAGAATGTGATTATAATTCTACAACTAAACACACTGGATGGTAAAGAGAATAAAACAACAACAACAACAAAAACACTAGGACATGATAGGCAGTCACACATGGTGAGACCAAAGAAGGATTTTCATAGGAAAGAACACAAAGCCATATGTGCATCTGATCACATAAAATGATGTTTATCAATATGAACTCCAAGAAATAGAAATAAGGGGTTTTTTAATTTGTTGCTGCTTTTGTGTTCTTTTCCTTTTGTCTTTTTCATCTGACTTTGGGAAGCTAAAGGGAGCCACAGAAATGGTGGGACAAAGGGTGAACAAATGCAGCAGTGTACTCACTAGACACTATGTTGAAAATGAGCTATATATCTTATGTGTAGGGAGAGGAGGGAAAAACTGAGAGAAAGTAAGGGAAGGAGTGACATTGTTCAAAAAGAAATTTGCTCTTTATCTGACTTATAAAACTGTAATCCCCTGTACATCACCTTTATAATAACAACAAAAATGCATGACGAAGATAAAAAACAGTAGTCAGGAACCTGAAAGCTGAGGATCATAGTTTGAAGCTAGCCTGGGCAGGAAAGTCCACAAGATTCTTATTTACAATTAAAAACACCAAAAAAGGGGCCTGGGAAGGTGGCTCAGTGGTAGAGAGCTTGCCTTGCATGCATGAGGCCCTGGGTTTGATTCCTCAGGACCACATAGAAAAAAGAAAAAAAGCTGGAAGTAGCGCTGTGGCTCAAGTGGTAGAGCACTAGCCTTGAGCTGAAGAGCTGAGGGACAGCACCCAGGCCCAGAGTTCAGGCCCCACGACCGGACCCCCCCTTCTAAAAATAAAAATAAATAAAAACACCAAAAACTGAAAGTAGAACTGTGGCTCAAGGGGTAGAGCAATAGTCTTGTGCACAAAGGTTTAGGGACAGCATCCAGACCTTGAGTTTAAGCCTCAAGACTGGTACAAAAACAAGAGCAGAAAACTTCAAATTTTGAGGAAGACATAAGTAACTTGTAACTAAGTACATGAAAATCAAGGAGCTCCAATTAGTTTCATCCAAATAAGATTGCGGCAAGACTATCAAAAGCAGACAAAGAAAAAACTTCCAAATGTAACAAGAAATAAGAATCATACCATGTATGAGTGTTCTTAAAAAGGGAGCAAGCCTTCTCAGCAGAAATGTTAAAGGACAAGAAACTGTAAGGTGAACTTTGGAAAGTCTTTCCTCAAAAGACTCCACATAGAGCTTCCCCATGACCCAGCAATTCCACTTTTGGGCATTTTACCCAAACAATCACAAACAAGGCTATACAAAGCTACCAGCATAACTATGTTTATTGCAACATTATTTACCATAGCTAAGATATGGGACCAACCCAGATGCCCCTCAGTAGATAAATGGATCAAGGAAATGTGGTATATAGGGCTGGGAAGGTGGTTCAGTGGTAGATTGCTTGCCTTGCATGCATGAGGCCCTGGGTTCAATTCCTTAACACCACATAAGCAGAAAAAGCTGGAAGTGGCACTGTGGCTCAAATGGTAGAGCACTAGCCTTGAGCTGAAGAGCTGAGGGACAGAGCCCAGGCCCCGAGTTCAGGCCCCATGACAAACAGAAAAAGAAAAAAAAAGAAGAAAAGAAAATGTGGCATATATATATATATGTAGATATATGTAGATATATATAGATATATATGTAGATATATATAACATATATAGATATATATGTTATATATATCTACATATATATTCCATTGTGTGTGTATACATATATATATATATATATATATATATATATACACATATATACACACACAATGGAATTCTATGCCTCCATCAAAAAGAATGACACTGTACCATTTGTTAGGAAATGGAAAGACTTGGAAAAAAATTATATTAAATGAAGTAAGCCAGGCCCAAGAAACATAGGTCCCATGGTTTTCCTTATTGCAATAACTAGTATATATCTAGGACAAGCAGAAAAAGTCAAAAGCTATGTACATATGACCATATGAACCTCAAGATAGGGACACAAGAGATTTTACCTTTCTTGCTGTTGTTTTTAATGTACTTATAATGTACTATGTGTTTTTTTTTGTTTCTTTTGTATGTTCTTCCCCCATGGTATAACCCCTGTTTTCATTGTATTTGTTTCTGGTGCCCTGAATTTTGATGTACATTTTTCTTATTTGGGGAGAGGAAGGAAAATAACAAAATGCTGAAATAAGGTTACAGGATGACCCATTGTAACAATGAGATGTACAAGACACTATGTTGAAAACGAACTTTATAACTTGGGGGAGGGGGAAGGGAATAGTTGGGGAGGTGGGGAGGGATGGTAGGGGAAAAACAAAGGAGGAGGTAACAATGCTAGAGATGAATTGTACTCATTACCTTACTCATGTAACTGTAACCCCTTTGTCCAGTATTTTCACAATAAAAATATATACAAAAAATTGTAAGGTGATATATTCATTAAGTACTGATGGAAACCCCTCACAACTGAAAATATGGGACAATTAAAGATGCTCTTCAGAAATGGAGAGATGAATTCTTCATAGATAAACAAAAGCTGAAAAAGTATACCACTCCCAGACCTCTTTTTTACAAAAATTCCTAACAGAGACCTTGAAGCTGAAAGAAAGAGATGCTAATTAGTAACAGGAAACCATGGGCAAATATAAAACCTACTGGCAAAATTAAATACATAGCTTCATTTAGAACACTTTAATTCTACAATAATGTTGTAAAGATCGGGTCATTAGCATGAAGCTATTAAAATAGCTATCATTATTTGTCATGGATGATACAATAAAAAGATGTGACTTTTGAGATCAAAACAAAATGCATACTAGAATGAACTGAAAGTGTAGATTTGTATGCAGCCCAAATCAAGTTGCTCACTTAAAAAATCCTGTTGTACCTATAAGTTCTATGTAGACCTCATGGTAATTACAAAGCAAAAATCTACAGTAGATGCACCAAGGATAAAAGAATCGAGCATCCTACTAAATGAAATCACCTAAACAACAAAGAAAAACAAGAGAGGAAGCATGAACATAGGATTTAGACACTTCAAAACAGTTAAAACTCAGCAGAAAGGACTTATCTATCAATAGTTCATTGAACATCAATGAACAAAAATATCAATGAATAAAAAGCAGGGTAGCTAGGGCTGGGAAGGTGGCTCACTGGTAGAGCGCTTACCTTGCATGCATGAGGCCCTGGGTTCGATTCCTCAGCACCACATAAGCAGAAAAAAAAAAGCCAGAAGTGGCGCTGTGGCTCAAGTGGTAGAGCGCTAGCCTTGAGGTGAAGAGCTGAGGGACAGCACCCAGGCCCAGAGTTCAGGCCCACGACTGGACCCCCCCCCCCCCAAAAAAAAAGGAGAGTAGCTAAATAGATTTAAAAATGCAAACATATGAGCGTATATCTCCCAGTGATGAGAGACATTTCACATTTAAAGATTTGTAAAGGGTGAAGAAAAAGGGAAAGATAATCCAATTAAGTGAAAACCAGAGAAAGTAGAAATAGCAATAATTATCTCAGAATAGATTTTAAGTAAAAAAAAAAAAATCTGTAAAATAAGACAGAGCTAGTCATGCAAGAGTGAGGAAAGGAGCCATTCACCAAGAGAACATAACAATTGTTATATGTGTGCACCACATCAGAGCACCTAGATACATAAAACAAGTGTTGGTAGATATGAAGAAAGAGTTAGACTGCAATATAACATGCTGTTAGGGACAATATTGTAGTGGGCTTCAATTCCCTACTTTCAGCAAGGTACAGATCATCCAGACAGAAAATCAATAAGGAAACCTCAAACTTAAAGTACACTTTAGAAGAAATGGGCCTCACAGACATAAAGAACTTTCCATCCATTAGATGAAGAATACATGTTCTCCTAAAGTGTACATGAAATATTTTCTTGGATAGATCATACCTTAGGCGACAAAACAAACTTTTATGTACCAAAATAGACACACCAAGACTTATGGGATGCAGCAAAAGCATTTCTAAGAGGGTCATTTTTAGCAATAAACACCTACATCAGATAAGAAGATATCAAATAAAGAACTTAAACTATCTCAAAAAAACTAGAAAAAGAACTAAGTCCAATGATAGGAGAAAAAAAAGAAATAACAATCAAAACAAAGAAAGAAATGGAGACAAGATAAACAACAGAAATGAGCAACTATTTTTTTTTTGTATTGGTCAGGATAAACCAGAAACAAAACGTTTTAGATTAAGGAAGAGAGATCAAATACAATCAGCAATGAAAAAAGGAATATAACTCATATCACAGAAATAGAAAGGATAAGATACTGCTAAGACCAATGATATACAAACCAAATGGTTAGCCTAGAAGAAGTGAATAAATCCCTCTCCTATAAAACCTTCCAAGTTCAGTGTGGTGGTACATGACTATAATCTCAGCATGGGGGAGGTATAAGGAAGAAGATTAGGAATTCAAAGCCAGTCTCACTGAAAGAGAGAAAGAATCTAGCTCTAAAACAGAACAAAACCAAAATGCATACCAATTTTTTTAACTCTACTGAGACAGGATCATAAACAAATATTCTGAACAATGAGAGAAAAATGTTAACTCCAAAAGAAGATGTCTACTATAAACAAAAAGCTCAGCATCTGATACCTTCGCTGTTAAATTCCTCCAAATATTTTAAATTGAATACCAATCCTTCTCAAACTCTTTCCTGAAAAGTAGGATATATTTTCACACTCACTTAGGTAACATCGCTTTGCCTTTGGAAAGAGCATTTGACAAGTTTTAACATCCTTTTCTGATTCAAAACAACTC
This sequence comes from Dipodomys spectabilis, assembly GCF_019054845.1. Lineage (NCBI taxonomy): Eukaryota > Metazoa > Chordata > Mammalia > Rodentia > Heteromyidae > Dipodomys > Dipodomys spectabilis. The sequence continues at coordinate 2,113,927 of NW_024870824.1, forward strand.
AACAAATTGGCATGGAAGCAATGCACAACAATATGTCACCTCTGAGAAACCCAGAGCTAGAATAGTTGAAAGTTGAAAATAGTTGAAAAGTTGAAAGCTTTGGTTCTCCAATAAGGAAGACCAGGACTCCTACCCTTCTCGCTTGTATTAAACACAGCCAAGAACAATTAGCCAGAATTGATCCTAGCCCAAGCAATTAGAGAGAAAAAAATAAGAGTTACTGTTTATAGTCAAACACAGTTTTGGGGGCTGGATATGGTAGCTAGGTGTATGTCTAAGGTATATATCTTTATGTATATCTGTATGCATATCCTCAGCTATTTAGGAAGTATAGAACAGAAAGATCTTGGTTTGTGGTCAGCTTGGGCCAACTGTTAGTGAGACTCTCACCTCAAGCAACAACCTAAGCGTTGTGGTGGTTTTGCAATCCTAGCTCTGTGGGAGGCACAATAGTTGGGTCATGGTCAGAGAAAGGCCTTGAGCAATAACATAACTAAAGCAAAAGGGGCAGGGGCAGAAGATAGGACGTAAGTGGTAGAGAGCCTGCCTAGCAAGCCTGAGGTCCTGACCAGTACCAAACAAACAAAAAAAGGACATCCATGGAGACATCACTAAACTGTAGAAAATATTCAGTAAAGCTGCAGAGTACAAAATTAAACAGTAGCTTTTCTATATCACCATTGTGAAGTATCTGAAAAAAAAATCAACAAAATACATTTCCAACTAGTACAAAAACATTGGAGAATAAGTTTTAATCAACATGATAAAAGACTTCTACCCTGAAAACTATGTCATTGAGAAATAATTGGAAATATTTTTGTGCTTCTGCTTGAATATGGTGTAGAGTGCCTCTAAGTTTATGTAATGGAAGAATGGAAGAATGTGGCTGAAGTTAACATGTGGACTCTAGTAGGTGTGGTTAGGTCATGGGGGCCACAGGCCTTGGAAAGGATTAATGTAATTTTCTAGGGATGCTGGCTAATTGTTGCAATATGGAGTTATTGCTATATTGAATGTGAGCTTGCCCCACAAACTTGGCTCTTTCTATATATCTCCAACCCTTGTTGTCTCTGCCATATTATAACAAGCCAAACTAATCTTGGAATTTCAGCCCCCAAAACTGTAAGCACATCGTTTATTTTTTTTAAAGTTCCTATTCTTAAGTATATCATGACAACAAAAAAGGACTAACACATCCCATGTGCATGGGCTTCAAGAATTTTTATTTATATTTATTTTTTGCTAGTCCTGGGGCTTGAACTCTGGGCCTGTGAGCTATTCCTAGGATCCTTTTGCTCAAAGCTAACACTCTACCACTTGAGCCACAGCACCATTTTCAGCTTTTTAATATGATTGATGGGAGCGCAGAGTCTCATGGATTTTTCTGCCCAGGATGGCCTCAAACAGTGATACTCAGAGCTCAGTCTCCTGAGTAACTGGGATTACAGGCGTGAGCCACTGGTGCCCACCTGCAAGAATATTTTTATATGCCCATATACCTAAAACAATCTACAGCTTACATTCAAGCCCTATCAGAATGTCAGTAATTTTTATCATAGAGGTAGAAAAAAAGAATCCTTAAATTCATTGGGACTTACTAGAGGCTCAAACAGTAATATTGAGACAGAGTGGGAATGTACATGTGAGAATGAAAACTCAAAAGCATCACATTATCTGGCTTCAAATTATTCTGCAGCTGCATAATCAAAACATGGTACTACAGTGACATAGACAAAAGGAACAGAGTACAGCTCATAGAAACAAATCCACACATTTACAATCAACTGGTATTAAACAAAGTTAAAAGAACATGAAATGGGGAAAAGGGCAGCCTAGTCAATAAATGATTCAGGGAACCCTGAAATCCACATGCAGGAGGATGAAATTAGACCCCAAACTGACACTATAATAAGAAAGCCAAATACGAATTGCCTTAAAACTGTAAATAATATGCCTGCCAATTGTAAAATATAACCAAATCACATGGAAGAACAGCTTCATGACACTGTTGCAGGCAGTCTACTTTTTCATGAGTCCAAAACTACAGGCCACAAAAGCAGAAATAGACATGCTCGATTACATCCAATGAACACCTTCTGCTTGGCAAAGGACATGGTCATCAGACTAAAACCGTCTGGGGGATGGGAAAGTATTTACAAATCCTATAGCTGATAAGTGCTTGATATTCAAAATGTGTAAAAAACTAAAATCTCCATGGAAAGAGAACAAATATAGCCCCCCTTTTTAATGGACAAAGGACCTAAACCAAAACATCTCAAAAGACAACATTAAAATTTCCAGGTGGTGTGTGAGGAACAAGGAAATCACAAAGGGCAAGTTTCTGTGTTAACTCAAAGAACTCCCCTCGCTCCTATGACAATAGCTCCTGTCAAGAAAATAGATTTTTTTTTGGTGAGGATGTGGGGAAAAGGGAGCTTTGTGCATGGTAGGCGGGGATGCAAATTAGTACTGACATTACAGAAAAAAGCACGGTGGTCCCTCAAAAATAAGTTTTTTTAAATTATTTAAAAAATATAAACAGAGGGAGGAAGAGTGAACAAATGCAGCCACTGTATTCAATATACGCTGTAAAAAAGTGAACTATGTAACTTGTAGGCAGGGACAAGAGGGGGAAACTGAGGGAAAACAAAGAAGAGGTGACATTTTCCAAGAAGAATCATACTCATTACCTGACTTATGGAATTTTACCTCCTCCATACAACTCCTTAATAAAAATTATATTTAAAAAATTGGCTTACATACTAGCAATCCCACTTCTGAGTGTACATCAACCAAAAACCAAATCATTATAATCACTGCATTGAAGACACGTCTGTACTTCCATGTCTGTTCACAGGAACTGAGATACAGAAGTTACGTGTCCATGAGCAGATAACCAAAGAAAATGTTATTTATATACATCTACGCACATGCCTATCAAATAGAGATAATGTGTGTACATACATGATATATGTTGTGTGCATACACACACACACACACACACACACACACACAGACAAAATAGTGGAATACTATTGAGACTTGCAAAAGTAGGAAACCTGCTAGTGGCACTAAGGGTACACATGGAGGACTTTATATTACATAAAATAAACCAGGCAACAAAGAAATACACATGATTGCATTCAAGATGTGGAGTCTAAAAGTAGATGATCTTGTAGAAACAGAGGAAAAGAGTGGATTACAAGGAGCTGAACTGAGGGGTAGGGATGAGGTTAGGGGAATGTTGGTCAAAGGACACAAAAATTCAATAAGAAAAAAGAGATCTAGTGAACAGCCTGGTGACTATAATAAATTAACTGTGAATTCAAACTTCTGATTTTGCAGTCTTCTCACCGTCAAATAAGCATGTGAAGCAATGGTACTGAGTAGGTCAATTAGTTCAACTGAGCCATTCCACCATGTATACGTATTCTAAAACACTGTGTTCTGTGCAAGAATGCAGGCCAAAAGGTTTGCAAAAGAAAAAAATAGTTACAAAACACCTTTACAGTAATACCCAGAGTAAGCGTAAATAAAGACCATAATAATTTGGACTTAGGTAAGGCACATATTCCTATATAATTTGAATGGGCTGGAAAAGCAGAACTAAGATCAGAGAGAGAAAAAAAGAGAGGAAGAGACAAATGAGGAAATGGGAAAATTCAATTGTGCACAGCAACTATGGATTTTAGATTTGACTGGCCAGACACAATTGTATAAGCCAATTTCAGTTCTTAAATCTTTTAATATCTATGTCTCCTACTCTTTTTGCTTCTCCAGTTAAGTCCTGAAAGATGCAGTACTATTTTTTTAGGCTCAGATAGAGAAATTGAAGACATAGAGTCAGTATTCAAAGCTAAGCATCTGGATTCCAAATCCTGGGTCTTATCTACACTTCTCTAGGCCATAAATCATTTTCTCTCTCCTAACAGTCATTTTTTTCCCACAAAATTGCTGTATTAGTTACACATTAGCAACAGTAAACATGGGTGGCAGGAAAAATGGAAATTAATAGCCAAAGCATGAGTAGTAGAATAGGTATCTGAGGAAGAGGAAAAAAAACCAAAATAAAACAAAAAACCACCACAGCTCCCTTCTGCTGCCTCCCTAAGCCCCGCTGCCCATGCTGCCTCAAGCTTGGCATGGGAAAATGTCTCAATTTTAAAGTTCATAGTTTCTATTGCTGCAGGGAACTGAGCTTTGTGAGTTAGCAATAAAAGCTATGATGAAATTCAGAATAACTGGATGATTTTTATAACAATGTGACCAGGAAATTCATGAGATGTTGAGAATATCCTCCATAGAAAAAATTAACTCTAATAGCTGGGTGCCCGCCCGTGTGGTGGCTCATGCCTATAAATTTAGCTATTTAGGAGGCTGATACCTGAGGACTGAGGTTCAAAGCCAGCCAGGACAGGATAGTATGTTAGACTCTTATCTCCAATGAACAACTATCAAGTGATGACGAATGCTAGCCCTGAGCAAAAAAAGCTCACTGGCAATACCCAGGCCCTAAGTTCAAGCTCAGGACAAATACAACCCCCCATGTACACACGCCCATGCATGCACACACAACTAGCAAAGAAATGCAAATATAAGTAAAAACAAAATAAACCAAAAGTTTTCTAATTACATGAGTCAGATCTGCTCTAGTCACCATTTACATTGGTTGTAACAGTTTAGATTTAGCACTTTCAAGCCCCTGTAAGTAAAACAGCTTCCTCCCCCAGAAAACAGCACTGTTTTACCTCTGAGGATTCATTTCCCTTTGATGTATGGAGCTATAAACTAGAAGATACCTATTTCTTTAAGATCACTCACCATCTTGTGAAGAGTCATGGATTGTAAATACAAAAAGAAAAAAAACTGTCAAGCAAACAAGGTACTTTATTTAGTTAGAGCAAATTATGCGTTTTCACCAAGTGTCCAGCTGTCATGTTCTCCAGCTTGAAGCCTCTACCTTCTAAGTATTATATTGTAGCCCTCCATAGTGAAGTGAGCACTTCCCTGCCCTTTGTAAGTGAGCACCTCAGCGAGTCTTAACAGCTTGCTTCTGCTCCGTTTGTTCTGAGGGGAGTAGAGAATTGGAGTTATTTTTAATCAGCACACAAATGCACCAACACCTACAGTGGAGGCTTTTATAGGTTTGTGCTCAGAGTACACAGAAGGATGGATATTGCTCCCCAAAGCTGAAGCAGTACACTACCAGCTTGTCATCTCCCTTGAAAACTTGTTCTTTCCTTTTCTCCCTCTTTTAACAAAAAAGATTACTTTTTATATTGTAGGTTTATTTAAAAAGAAAACACACCTTACAAACTCGGAACATTAAACTTACCACTTTACCAGTATGGTTCAGTAGCGTTAAATATATTCAAAGTGTCAAACAGATCTCGAGAGAATCTTTCCATCTTGCGAACCAAACCACCCGCTCATTAGAAAACAGTGGTCTATTTGTCCCCTCCAGTCCACCTCTGTCTCTGTGGATTGGGCTACTTGGGGATATTTCAAACCAGTAGAAATCTATAGTATCTCCCTGTTTATTCCTGGCTTATTTTACTTAGTACAATGTCCCAAGATCCAGCCATGTTGTACAATTTATCAGTACCTCATCCCTTTTGAAGGTATAATAGTATCCCATTGCATACATTCAACTTATTTTATATTTTATTTGTCAAGGGACATAGGATCACTTCCACTTCTTGGCACTGAGAATAATGGTGTGAAGAACATGACGATGCCACACTTTTGGAAATCTATCTATAAATGGAATTGCTAGATTGTATGGTAGCCAAATTTTTCTTCCATAGCATTTTCCCATTTTATATTCCCACCAACAATGCACAAGGGTTCCCATTTCTCCCCATCCTCTTTCTTCTTCCATATTTAAAGTAAGACTTGGTTGTAATAAAACTGAGAAGTTAGGTGTCTTTCTTTTAGCTTGATGTCAAGAACACTTCTGTGTGTTTTTGGCTAGTATGTCTCTTTTATTGCTAGGCATTTTCTCTCCCTCCCAGTATATGAGTTCATACACAGGGCTTTATACATGGTAGTCCAGTACTCCTCACTGAGCTATACCCTCTGCCTTTTGTACTTGTTTTGATTATCTTCCAGTGAATCACTTGTTAATGACCATTATCTTCCTCTCTAATCCATAAAGGGAGATAATTGTCAGACACAGTACAGCTAGCCTGGTGATTATGGATCTCTAGCATGCATAGATTTAAGTTTTCTGGGTCCTTTCCTTCACAAATGAAGGGAAAAAAAGGAAGCCAAACTTCAAATCCAATAGAATGAAGAATGCAGACTAGGTTTCATTAACTCGATTAGAAATTGAAAGCAATTGTACAAAGCTCTGGTATTTGAAAAGGCCTTTGAAAAGTATATCACCTACCAATACCACCAGCAACACCGAATTTGGGTGAAATGGAGAAGAGGCAGAATCTAACTAAAAGGTCCAATACCTAAAACATGCATTAGGAGATTACAGCTACCTTCTCTGCTGACTGCTGGAAGAAAGCCTAAAGAATGGACAAGAAATGCCATGCCCAGCCATCTCCATGTTTACATCCAATCATCCTTTTGGAACTTCACTAAGCTCTCCCACATTGCTTTCTTTCTGAGAAAATTGTGTTGCTGTTTACATGAGCTCTTGTCTTTCTTGATGGTTACTGCTTAGAAATCACTGTTACAGAATTTTATATATTCTGCCCTTGATTCAGGTCTAGGTGAGAGCAGGGTGGAAATAAGTGACATATCCACCCCAAACAAGTATTTAGCTGGGAATCCCTACACTCATCTTCTCTCTGGTACAGATCTCTTCTTTCAATCACTGCCGCATGTCTTAACTCTAACATTAACCACGATAAGTGGAGATCAAAATTACTACAGGGAAACCAAAGCAAGCTAATCTACACTAATGTGCACTAATCAAGCTAATCCACTACCAACCTAGAATGCCTTAATGGAATCTAACCCCGAAGTCATCTTGTCCAGGAGATGAGCACATTGCCAGGAGAACACAGTGGTTCTGGCAGCAGGTAGCAGTGGGTAGACAGAAGTGAGGAGAAAACCCAGATTCATAGACCTGCTCAATAGAATCATCAAGAAATTTGTGCATGCACATGGCCTCTCCTGGGCAGCTGGTTAATTCTGGTAAGGGGAGAGATTGAGAGAAAACATGAGAGGACAATGTTCCACAACCACACTGTGGAGAGAGTTTGCTTATATAGCCCTAGCTCTGTTGCTGGGGACCCTCCAACCTGCATTCCCCATCCCCCACCTACCTTCCCTCACATCTTTGAGTAAAGCAAGTTCTCTGAGGTAGAACTCACCTAGAGAAAGCGCCACTTCTTCATAGATGCAGATTAGATAACCCTAAAAACTGAATATAGCCGCTACCTACCAGAATAATCAAGATGGAGCCCATGTCCACTACCTGTAAAGTTCTCTCCTTCCCTTTTCAAACTCTCCTCCCAACTCTTGGCAAACATTGATCTGCTTTCTGTTTCTAGAATTTTTGTTTACAAACAAGCAGTAGATAGCTTTTGTGCTGGGCTTCTTTTAACACAAGGATTTTACAATTTATTTACGCTGTTGAATTTATCAGTACTTAGTTCTATTAGTTGAATGGTATTCTACTGCATAGATTCTCCACAATTTATATTTTCTCAACCAGTGAACATTTTGGTTCTTTCTACTTTGGAGAGACAGGACCTAATGTTGCTGTATAGGTCTTTGGTGGGCCACATTCAATTACTTCTCAGGTAATTCTCAAGTGAAGTTTATTGGTTTCTATTTTGTTCTGGTTCCTTTACCTTCTTGCTGGTATGTGATATTATCATTTGAAAAATCTAAGCTATACTGATGGCTATTCGGTGGAATCTTATTTAAATTTGCATCATCTCATTTTTGCTGGTGCTGGGGCTTGGATTCCAGGCCTCATGTTTTCTTGATTGGTACTCTATTACTTGAGCTATGCCTTCAATCCTGATTTTTGCTGTGTACTTTGGAAATGGAGTCTCTTGGACTTTTCTACTAGGGCTGGCTTTGAACTGCAATTCTCTGGATCTCCAGCTCCCAGATTTTTATTTCCTTCACTTTTTTAAATTTAGTGTTTATGTGGTACCAAGGAATTAAACCCAGGGCCTCATGAATGCTAGGTAAGCACTCTACCACTAAGCCACATTCCCAGCCTTTTGTATTTCCTGCTTGATAAAGATGCCGAGCATCTTTTCATGTGTATACTTGTAACCCATATGGCTTTTATGAGATCTAGGATCAAATCTTTATGCCTTTTTTTTTGTCAGTTGTGGGGCCTGAACTCTAGGCCTGGGCGCTGTCTCTCAGCTCTTCAGCTCAAGGCTAGCGCTCTACCACTTGAGCCACAGTGCCACTTCTGGATTTTTCTGTTTATGTGGTACTAAGAAATCAAACCCAGGGGCTCATGCATGAGCCATCTTCCCAGCCCTTCTTTATACCTTTTAAAAATCTCAGTTCTGACTGCTGGAGGAATATCAATACCAAATTTCAAACTCTACTATAAAGCCATAATAATAAAAACAGCTTGGTATTGGCATAAGAACAGACCTCAGGACCAATGGAATAGAATTGAAAACCCAGAAATGAACCTACAGACCTATAGCCATCTAATCTTCGATAAGGGAGCTAAAACAATAGAATGGAAGAAAGACAGCCTCTTCAGTAAATGGTGCTGACAAAATTGGTTAGCTACTTGTAGAAAACTAAAGCTAGATCCTTATATATCACCCTGCACCAGAATCAACTCCAAATGGATCAAAGACCTCGAATGGATCAAAGCAGACACTCTGAAAACATTACAGGATGGAATAGGAGAAACCCTAGGTCTCCTTGGCTCAGGCCGAAATTTTCTGAATAGAGACCTGGAAACACAACAAATCAAAGAAAGGTTGGACAAATGGGATTGCATAAAGTTGCAGAGCTTCTGCATGGCAAAGGACATAGCTAGCAAGATCAATAGAAAGCCCACGGACTGGGAGAAGATATTTACTAGCCATACAACGGACAAGGGTCTCATATCTAAAATATACTTGCAACTCAAAAAATTAAATCCCCCAACAACAAATCCTCAAAGAAACAACTGCCCAATAAATAAGTGGCCTAAAGACTTACAGAGAAACTTCTCTGAAGAAGAAAGAAGGATGGCCAATAGACACATGAAGAAATGCTCAACATCCCTAGCCATAAAAGAAATGCAAATCAAAACAACATTGAGATACCACCTCACTCCAATTAGAATGGCAAAAATCAAGAACTCTAACCACAAGAGATGCTGGAGGGGTTGTGGACAGAAGGGAACCTTACTTCATTGTTGGTGGGAATGTAAACTTGTTCAACCACTTTGGAAAGCAGTATGGAGGTTCCTCAAAAGACTTCACATAGAGCTCCCCTATGACCCAGCAATCCCACTTTTGGGCATTTACCCAAATGATTACAAACAAGACCACACTAAAGCTACCAGCACAACTATGTTTATTGCAGCATTATTTACCATAGCTAAGATATGGAACCAACCCAGATGCCCCTCAGTAGATGAATGGATCAAGAAAATGTGGTATATATACACAATGGAATTCTATGCCTCCATCAGAAAGAATGACATTGCCCCATTTGTTAGGAAATGGAAAAACTTGGAAAAAATTGTATTAAGTAAGCCAGGCCCAAAGAAACATAGGCCCCATGGTTTCCCTTATATGCAATATCTAGTATATGTATGAGTCAAGTGGAAAAGGTCAGATAATGTGATGTTAGGAAAATGAACCCTTAGATATGTATTTTAATGTTTTTTCTTTCATGCATGTGTTTCTAACGCATTTATAAGATTATCTCTTTGTTACTTTGTATGTCCCTCCCCCATAGTATAACCCCTGCTTTCACTTTATTTGATGTCAGTATAACTTGTGGAGGAGATGGGGAAAAACAAGTCGTTTAAGGATACAGGTGGACCTGATGCAACAATGAGAAGTACAAGTTGTCATGTCCAAAACGAGCTTTACAGCGTTGTTGTGTGTGTAGGGGGGGGAGGGATGAGAAGGATTGGGATGGGGGGGAAGGGGGAGGCTGGGAAGGGAGGTGAAGGGTAAACAAAGGAGGATGCTGAAATGCTTGGTAAGAAATGTATGCATTATCCTGCCCATGTAATTGTAACCCCTCTGTACAGTATGCTCACAAATAAAATAAAATAAAATTTAAAAAAAATCTCAGTTCTGTATGTTTGGGTGTTAGTTTTTATCGGAATGACTCTGGGAGAAGCTCAGAGAAATGTCAGAGTAGGGTGTGAGTAGCACATGACTCAGCTCAGCATGGAGTTTGTGATGTTTCTGGTACTTTCTGGTGTGGTGGCCTCAGTTCAGGGGTTGAGGCTGAACATTCCATTTTGAGCCTCCATCCACAAGAGTGCAGCATCTCTAGTACCTGCTACCAGGCCTCCCTCTTGGTGGCCTCCTGCCTACTGGAGCTTGGCAGGAGTCAGTCTTGGAGACCTGGGCAGCAAGTAGATGGTCCTTACCTTCTTTTCAGACACAGATTAGTGACTAATTTGGAGTTGGGACTTTGATTTTGAAATATATGTCTTGGCTACACATCCTTATCTTATCTGGACCCTGTGTTTCCAGTATCACATGCTCAACAAGACCAGAGGATATGGATATTTTTTTTTGTAGATTCTGAGTATTTATTGGTATTGAGACATATATTGTAAAAATGTAATGATAGAAGTACTAAAGCATAAGTAATAAACATGTTTATAAATCCAATATCCTAGAGGATTCATGTTTAAAAGACTAAGTCACCTCAGTCTTACTGGGAATGTTCTTTCTTTAAAATTCTTTTTATTGTAAAGATACTGTACAGAGGGGTTACAGTTACATGAGTAGGGTAATGAGTACATTTCCTTTCGAGCATTGTTACCCCCCCCCTTTGTTTTTTTCCCTACCATCCCTTTCCTCCCTACTTCCCTAACGCCTCCCTCCCCATCACAAGTTGTAAAGTTTGTTTTCAACATAGTGTCTTGTACATCTCATTGTTACAATGGGTCATCCCGTATCCTTACTTGAGCATTTTGTTCTTTCCCTTCCCCTCCCCAGATTAGAAAAATGTATATACAAGATGCAGGACAGGACACTAGAATCAAATACAGTGACATCAGGGGTTGTACCATGGGGGAAGAACATACAAAGAAACAAAAAAATCACATAGTACATTAAAAAGAACAACAAGAAAGATAAAATCTTTTGTGTCTCTATCTTGGGGTTCATTTCACTTAGCATCAGGTTACAAGGTCATATGTACATAGCTTTTGACCTCTTCTGCTAGACATATACTAGTTACTGCAGATAAGGGAAATCATGGGACCTAGTGATAAAGTGCTATTCTTGAGCAAAAAAGCTCAGGGACAGTACCGAGGCCCTGAGTGCAAACCACAAGACTGATGTGTGCACAATGCGTGGTATGTATATACATACACATATACACACACACACACAGCAAAAAAAATCTATCTGGAATCTGAAATTACTTCTATCTAAAATCTGCATCTCCTTGGTGATACATTCTCCCATCCAAATGCCGCCATCATTTCAGGCACAATTCAAACCTCCTTCACTGTGAGGTCTACCCTAATCTCTCTTCATCCTCCAGCTCTCCTGCACCTTATGTGAGCCTCCTCACCTCAGTCTTTAGAAAGCACTTACTACTCCAGCAGCCAGAGGACTGGTGCACCTTGAAAAGATTTTAAAATGTTTTCTTTCACTTATTTAGTGAAAAATTCTTTAAGAATAATTCATCTTATAATAATAACCACCACACAATGCCTTGCATGCAGAAGTGCTTCATAGACATTTGTTGTGCTTTTAAAAACAAGGTGATTTCTAGTTAGTAGATTTTTTTTATACTTGTCTTGGGGCTTGAATCCAGAACCTAAGCTTTTTGGCTCAAGGCTGGCACTCTACCACTTGAACCACAGCCTCTTCCAGCTCCTTGGTGTTTTTCTTTAGGATTATATTTGGCCCAAGCTGTTTAAGTTTAGAGAAGAAAAGACTCATTAACAAGACATTTATTTAAACTTATGGGTATGGTGTTCTGGACCATGATAGTATCTTTTTGTAAGACAGATCTTTAAGACTTAACTAGTTTCAATGGTACTGGTACTTAGTGGTTCTAATAAGTCTCATGGACTTTTCTGTGGGGGCTTCTCAGTTCTCAGCCTCCTGAGTAGCTAGGATTACAGATGTAATCAGCACTCAGCTGCCATTAGTTTTTAACTAGTAAGTAAACCTCAAAAGTCATACAAATTATTGTGATACCATGTGATGTTTTGATATACCATATCATTGTGTGATCAGGTTAAAGAACTATCCCTCTCTATGATGAACACATTCAAAATGTACCTCTTTGCCATACACAGTCTCCCAAAGAAAGATTTTAAAATGACATGAATGAGCCTCAATTACTCACTAAGGAAACTGGCATATGCATTCCATGTGCTTCCTCTTCTTCCCTACCAGGCATCAGCCTTCAAATAAACTACTTGCACTTCACCTGGTCAGCTTCGGTAGGGATATGTGGGACATACACTTTGCATTGTTTTGGTTGTCTTTGCCCAAATGTCCAAAACACAAGCCCAATCCTGAGCATGTCTTGAGAAAACCCTGGTCAGTGCTAACAGAGGCAGAAAAAGATTGTTTTTAGCACAGGGTGACAGGCTGTCTTAGAATGATATTAGTGTTCACTCAGGGGTGTTCAATGGCTTCTCAATGTTTTTCTGGTAGATTACAGCTCTAACCAGTTCTGAAATCCAGAGTTGAATATAATGACATGTAAGAGAATTCACTACGTGCTTCACACAAATCGACTGAGCATCAGTTCTAACATGAGTGTTATAAAGTGTTATAGAGTACATTTGAATAAACCATCAAAGACTTTACCAAAGTACAAATCAGAGCAATTTTCACATACAAAAGATTTCACTTTCCTATGTTAAATAATCAGGATAATCTCATCCAACCAATTGACAGCCTTAATAGAAAAATGATTCCTATAGTATCAGTCAGTACAGTTCTGATTAAAACAATTTGTTTTTTTTGTGTGGGGGGGGTCCAGTCGTGGGGCCTGAACTCTGGGCTTGGGTGCTGTCCCTCAGGTCTTCAGCTCAAGGCTAGTGCTCTACCACTTGAGCCACAGCGCCACTTCCAGCTTTTTCTTTTTGCTTATGTGGTGCTGAGGAATCAAATCCAGGGCCCCAGGCATGCAAGGCAAGCACTCTACCACTGAGCCACCTTCCCAGCCCCAAGTATTTGTTTTATGACTTCCAGAATGCAGACCCAGAATCTTGCATTAAACTCAGGGGTACATGCTTGTTCGGCACAAATTCTATCACTTGAACGATGCCCTCATCTCTTTTGCTGTAGTTTGTTTTTGTGATTGGTTCTTACTAATTTTCTTTGTATTGCCCTCAGACTTGAGCTCTTTCTGGATCTTTTTCCTGAGAAGCTGGGATTACAGGTGTACACCATCACACCTAGACTCATGTCCACTCTTTCTTTTTCAAGCTTTGTCTTGGGGCTTGAATTCAGGGCACTGTCTCTAACCTTCTCTGACTCAAGGCTAGTAATCTACTAATTTGAGCTAGAGCTCTACTTCTGGATTTTGTTGTGTGTGTGTGGGGAGGGTGTAATTTATTGGCAGTAAAAGTCTCATGGACTTTCCTTCCTGGGCTGGCATTAAATTGCAATCTTGAGTAGCTAGGTCTAAGCCACCAGTACTTGGTATCAAGTCCACTTTTAATGCAGTAAAATTGTTTTCCTTGCTAGCCTGTATCATGCTAGATGCATCAAATAACACGACTCAACTTTGACATGTGTAACATAACAAAAAATCAAACCAGGTGCCAGCAGCTCATGGCTGTATTACTCAGGAGGGTGGGATCTGATGGTTACCACTCTTATTATCAAGTTCTGCTGGTCTTCATCTGTGTGTCTCATTTACTCTTGTTATCTTCACTGTGAGATGCACTTATAGAAAATTCTCAGCTTCTGCTTATGCAACCGATTCATGTTCCTTCCATTACAGAATCTATACTTGATCTAAGAAAATTCTGTTTCCATCACTGTGACATATCCTTCTGGCTTGGGTCTTTGTTGGCCAGAGCTGAGCCCTCTTGAAATGACATATGGTTCTTAGTTTGAGTCAAACTAATTTATGCTTCACTAAATGCCTTGCTTTAAGAAGTTGCTTGTTTTCTATTCAAAACAAAGGCAGAGAAAATGTAATAGAGCTACATAGAATTTTCCAGGATAACGGAATCAATTGAATAATATTAATGTGGAAATGACTTTCAGAAATGGTTAGTTTGTCTTAGTACTAGTCACAGACCTCAGAAGACATTAAGAAAATGTTACCCACATGTTAGAGCACAGGGAGTCTTTTCCCCACCATATAACTAGATACAGATAACTTGTCATTTCTTTTAGATTTGTTTAATGGCTCTAATATTCAGGATCCTATTTAATGGTGGTGTTTATACTTTTTGAATGTGTCATGGCAGCCAAAACACTTCTCTAGCCTTGTTTCCTGAACTTCAACAACAGGCCAAAAGAGCAGGCCAAAATCATTTATCTTATATTAAGATCCTACCTGGCATCAGGAACTCACGTTATTCATTGTTGTAGCACCAACTAGTTCCTTGATAATGGCTCCCTTCCATTAGCATTTAAACATGCTCCCAGCTCGTATGTTTTAAAATTTAATAGTTTTCTCTTACTGGATGGCTCCAATTCTTTATCTCTTACTTAGTTCTCATACTAAATACAGCTTGACATGGATCTCTATGAAGATGCTCATGTCTAGATTATAAACGACCTCCTTGCCTTTAGATCCAACAGATACCTTCCAATCTAAATTTCTCTTAACTTCCTGGTAACATTTAGTGGTACTGATCCTCTCATCCTCAAGATCCCCCTCTGATGGCACAGAAGCTGTAATGGAAGAGCTCCATCTGACTCTGAGATGGCTAAGGGTGAGGAAGGCAAGGCAAAGAAGCCTAGTAGAGATTAAGGATTCCGTCTTGCCAGACACACATCGCCTTCCTCTCAATTTTTCTTCAGCTGATGCTTGAGATCAGAGAAGTGACCCTTCAGCTACCTGCTACAAGCAGAAAGAAACAAGGCTGATTGAATGACTCCAACATTTTCTCCTCAAAGTATCCCAAGCAGGCAAGGACAACAGCTTTAGAACAACAAGCAAAAATATCAGGGCATATTTCTCTCTGAATTTCCCAGTATAATATGCTAAATTAAAAAGCAAAAATATTTTTTTTCCAGGGCTGAGGACCGAACCCAGGGCCTTGCGCGCGCCGGGTGGGCGCCCTTCCGCTGGGCTAAACCCCCAGCCCCACAAAAATATTTTTTTAACCTATGGGATAAAGCATGGTTAGCTACCATTTGCGCTTTCTCATCTCTTTTTCTTCCTTCAGATATCCTTCCTCTATATCACCCCACAGCCAGACTCATGAATTTGTGTACAACCATAACTTCTGATTTATAGAGGACATGACCTTGACGATATATTTATCTATACCAGGACATGGAGTCATGAGTTCTTCCCAAGTAGCTTTCCATTGTACCTGCAGAATTGAAGCCATGAATTTGCTTTCTCTACAGTTTTCTGGGTTTATTTCTTAGACAGAGCTTCTGGCATGTAGCTCTATAGACCCATACATATTATTCTGTCATTTCCATCCCATTTCCCATTTTCTTTCAGACACTAAAAGTGGCCATCTTATTATTGACCTTTTCCTTCCTGATGCCACTATCCTGATGCTGCCCAGGCTGCTGGTAGCTCCGTCTCTTAGAAAGTTTTCACACAGTGGTACTTAAAGAATATTTTGGTTAACTTCAAAACCTGTCTCCCTCCAATAAGTGTCCTATTTCTTCCCTTCATCTGCCTGCCTCCTGGGATTGTCCAAAGCACTCTGTGAAAGTGCAGTATGTCCTAAACTGGAGTCTTCAAGGTGGAATGAGATTTTATGTCTGTATTTTAGAAAAGCCACTGCCTCAAAGCTCTTCTCTTTTGCAGCAAGGGAAAATATTTCCCACTTGTATTAAGTACTCAGAGTTTAAAGTATTTACAATGGCAATGTTAATCCAATGTTGCCCTCACAAGATTCCTACTGCTTTCATGGTGTCTGGTGGCTCTTCAGCTACACCAGCCTTCTGTTGCCCCTCAGACATTCCAGGATCTGGGCTCTCCCTCCCCAATTTCCACTAGAGATTCCCACTCTTCACATCCATCCACTCTGTTCAATTGTCACCCGAGTCCCAACAGTTACACATTTGTCCCAGAATTCCCTAAATTCTTGCTTTATCGTTTGGCCCATGGCAAATGATATACTTTACATATCTTGATGGCCTCTATGCTTCTGTACAAGGGTAGGGATGTGAGTCTCTTCACAGTGCTATACAACTGCTGAGGAAATACCAGGTAAGGGGCTCCACTTCACTCTTAAGATGAGTCAAGGAACAAAAGGCAGATGAGTATAGAAATGTATTAATTATAGGTACATTCTTACTGTTTGTCTATTTCTAAGGAAATTCTTCCTGGCTTAACTTTCTTTATGGTTTTCAAAGCTCCAACAAAAATTGACCCTTGTGAGAAGGTATGAAACAAATTCATCAATGCCCAGAAATCATGACTTTAGTAGAAGATGGTGATCCAGTGTGGATTAGGAGGACTGGTGGAACCCTAGATGGAAAACTGTTGCAGAGCTCTAGACCCAGAAGAGAGTGGGAACAGGAAATCCTGAGCACACACCCACCTGATTTTCCAAAGGAAAGATAGCAGGTCAGAATAATTTAAAGAACCTAATTAAGGACAGTGATTAGATGCTATTAAAGCATGAAATCTCAGTTGCATATTTTGATCCTGCAAGGAGGGCCAAAGCAAGAATGTCAGGATATCTTGCACATAATCCAGGTCCAGAGAATAAGATAGGCCTTTCTTGACAAAGATAACAAGAATGTCTTGGTGGTTGAATTGCTGTGCTGGAGACAACATGGCACTTCCTGAGATGAGCATGTTATAGTAATGATAATGTCAGCATCCAATGATTATTCTCCACCCTTTATCTTTCTTGCTGCTGGTCCAGGAAAGAGGGAGGTATGTATACTGAAAGTAAATTCAACTGCATTACAGATAGTAAGACTTCAAAGTTGAGAGATTGTCTCTATTTATAAGGATCAAAGTTTTAATAGAGATGGAGATTCATTTAGTAGGGCATGAGAGATTCGATTCTGGCAGAGTAAAATCACAAGGGTAATGTTAAAGAATGAGTGTAAAACATCCCTCATAGGTTCATGTTTTGGGGGCCTGGTAATGTATGGCAAAGTGATCTAATCCTAAGGTCTCTGATCTAGTCAATAAATTAATCCCTTAATGGATTCATAATATGATGTCACTTTGGGGAGGTGGTAAAAAGTAGAGATGAGCTAGTAGGGTCTAGTTGAAGGAGTTAGGTCATTGCTGGCCCTGTTCCCTTCTTGTATTCCACTCAGTCTTTCCACAATGAGGCAAGTAGCTTCCATACATGCTCCTGCTGTCATGATGTTCTCCTCACTACAGAGCCAAGGACTGTGGTCTCCAACCTGTGAATCATGAACTGAAGTAAATCCTCCCACATCTTATACGTGTCTTGTTTCTGTCTCATAAAGTCAGACGAACTGAGGCATAGATATGGAGTTCTGGGGAAGAGAACACATGGGAACATTGACCCTTGGGTAAAAGGCATAGCTGGTATCCTTCACAGAAAACATTTTCAAGCTAGGGAGGGCTCCCAAAGCTAGTCTCAAATTTTATTCTGGCAGACAAGTTATCAGATATTGATGAGCAAGAATATAATGGCTTGGGGGTGAGAAGGGAGGATGAAGGGGAGCCCATTTGGAAGGAAGCCACACAATCTTGAATGATTCTCATGTCCCAACTACCATGAGGGGCACTGGACATTTGGAGGTAAAATGGACTCTTACAGAAACCCAGGTGGCCATTCCCTGGGCATCAAGCTCTGGGTCATGTCCAGGCCTCTCTGAGCTTATGGCAAGTGGTAACAGGACATAGAGATGAAATAAGTGTATCTTACCTCGGAGAAATAGTCCTAGACATGAGATTTATGCTCCTTCCCTGAACAGGTTTCCTATCTCAAATTGTTCCTGATAGCTTGCCAATTTATTTTTGGTTTTACATTAAGTCAAATGGATTACAAAAAAGCCCCACAACCTTTAAAAGGTAATAGATATACCAAATGAAAAATAAGCAGAAGGAAGCTGTAAATCGTATTTCCAAGTAGTAAGAGGGAACAATCACATCCACTTGAGAATTGTGGTGATAAAGGCATTATCTAATGTCTGATTAGATGGTCCTTTTCAAGAAAATAAATATAGATGGTGACAACTTTGCAGCTCTGTGTGTGTCATCATAAGCCAACTTCCTCAGAGGTTACAAGGGCATGAGAAGAAAAATTGCTTTCAGAATAATCCCCTATCATTTTTCAATTTCCAAATAAAATTGGTTATGTGGCTGAGAAAGTACTGCATGAGAAGAAAAATCATTTTTAAGAAACACTGAACTGTTACTAATTTTTTTTCCTTATGTGGTAAACAGTTTCACTTTAAAAAATAAATACATACTGTACCAATTAAAGTGTAGCAAGAGCATTTCTTCTACCCAAGTTGACAAGATAACATGTTTAACTCATTATGCCATTTGTTTCTGGGGCCTCAACTCTGCCATCAACCTGGTCTTTCACAGGTACTTAGAGGATACAATGTACATCATGGATTAACCACAGTGCCCCAGCTGCTCCCATTTCTGCTGGCCTTGGAAACATGTAACAGATTGTATTTAGACATTTCATGATGAAATTGTCTTATCTTGAGCAAGCACTGCAGACTCAGGCTGCTCTGCAAGTAGCCAAAACTAGCATCAGCCCAAGTTGGTTCATTACTTCAGGGAACTGGCTGTGGAGCTTTAGTTGAACTACATGACGATAGAGGGGTCTTGGCTAGTCTTTTAGACTACTTGGAATTTTCTTCTAGTACACACAACTCTGACCTTGGCAGGCATTTTGTTTTTTAAATTTTCTATATACTTTGCCTAGCTGCCCTGGAGCCAAAGATATTTCATTGTTCTGTGCACATGCACACATATATGCCTGCAGAACTCCTCACCCACACACCAGCATGCTGAGATGCAATTTTTTCTTTAAAGAAATTTAACTAAAGCCAGATGCTGGTGGCTCACACCTGTAATCCTAGCTACTCAGGAGGCTGAGATCTGAGGATCACGGTTCAAAGCCAGCCAGGGCAGGAAAGGTCATAAGACTCTTATCGTCAATAAACCACCAGAAAACTGGAAGTGGGGCTGTGGCTCAAGTGGTAGAGCACTCGCCTTGAGCTGAAGAGCTGAGAGACAGCACCCAAGCCAAGAGTTCAAGCCCCATGGCTGACCAAAAAAAAACAAAACCCAAAAAACAAAAAACAACAAAAAAAACTAAAGTCCCAAGAACCTTCTTACCATTTGAATTTGACAACAATTAATCTTTATGCTATTTCAGAAGTTGTATTCAACTCAGTTCACACATTTCTTTACTCCCCCCCCCCCCCCCAGTGTACCTTTGGAGTGTCTATATTTTGTTAGAAAGCAATGCTAATAAACCTTTTTGTCTTAACATAGTTTGTGTCCATTGGGGAGAATGTTGATAGCTCTGTATAGGGAATCTTTTATCATGTTTGTTGGATTCAGGCTTACAACACAGGGGTGCAATTTATTAGCATTAGTGCATTTATTGGTTCACTCTGAAGGCTCTGTCTATATGTAATCGTAGTTTTATTTTGGCTTTTCTGCATAAATACTTTGTGGACATAATGTGTCTTGCTGTGTGTAACATTTCTCAAGCTCAACTCTACTTCTTATGTGCTTCAGTTAAATTTCCACAGTAGAACTTGAACAGCCATTTCTGTGGCATAAATCTAATCAGAGATATGTCCCAGGGAAGGTGAAAATACCAGTGCCTCCGTTCAAGGAAGTCAGGGTATTTCAGGAAGCTGGAGAGAAGGAATTCAGGAGCACTAGCCAATCAGGGGTGTGAGTGTTACATTATATTCAAATGATATACAATTTACAGAGGAAATATGGTTGCTGGGAGTACATATTGCAGATACTTTTCCCCATTCTGGGAGGTGTCTAAAATGTCCATAGCAGAAAGGAAAAGTACTGAGGAGTCTTTCTTCCTCTCCACTTCCAGCTGCAAAACAAAATGATTAAAGGAAAAAAGTGGAAACTTGTTCTGTTTTGCTCCTGGAAGCAGTTAGGATCACATGGAGAAAAACAAGGAGACGCACCATAACATGATATCAACTCTAGCAATTAAGATTTGTCCACTAGAGTATGCCCTGTCTTGGAGCATGAGGTTGGCCCCAGAAGAGTGATTCTTGAATCTGGCTGCAGGTTTACAATCACTGTAAAAAAAAATTTCGATGATATGATTCCCAGACCCCACAGACTTAATGAAAATAAAAGTATATGAGGTGGAGAGAGTCTAAATAGGTCATTTTCTGAACTCTCAGATGATTTAGCCATGCAACATCATGAACTACTTGTAACAGAATTCTAAGATGACAAAAATCCAAAATGAATTTGTCCGGATTCCACAATTATAATAGCGGTAGTACCAACACTTTGTCATTGGATATCTATTTATTCTCTTGACTGACTTTTGCTCTTGGCTTTACTTTAAGCCAAAATCTCTCCAAAGAGGGATCTCAATTTCTCCTGACAACAGCACAAGAAAAAATGAGATTGTCTAGAAGCCAAGACCAATACCTTTTCACTGAAAGTTGTCTCAGTTCAAGCATGTTACTGACAGCACATAGAAACATTTCCTTCCAGGAACCTCTAAGAATTCAGTTGGTTTCTTTGTGTTTAAGAGAACCAGTGTACAGTCAATGCTGAGTTCAGTGTTAACTATAGCCTTCCAGCTCCCCACTCCAAGCACCTATAATTCCCATTGTTTACTCAGGTTGGTGTGTACCTCTTTATGGCAATATGGACTTAGTAGTGGTTATGAACCATAGGGAGGCTATAATGTTTACCTAAGACTTTTGTTTTCATTGATTTTCTTTCAACCGAGGAATAGGAAGGTGATTGGACTTTAATTGATTTGTTAATTCTTTGACCTCTAAACTTGATATACTTGTTCAAGAATGTACCCCCAAGCCAGGCACTGGCTCCACACCTCTAAGCTTAGCTATTCAGGAGTCTGAGATCTAAGGATTGTGGGTTGAAGTTAGCCTGGACTGGCTTCAAGTCCATGAGACTCTCATCTCCAATTAGCCACAAAAAATAAGAAGTGGAGCTGTGGTATAAGTGGTAGAATGTTAGCCTTGAGCAAAAGTGCCAAGGCCTTGAGTTCAAGTCCAGGACTGGCACCAAAAAAAAAAATGTATTCCCAATGCCTGGAATTTTTGTTGAACTAATCAAAGACTTGGCTTTAAAGTTAGAAAGAGAGGAAGATTGTAAGTTTCAGGAATTTCTTACTTTCTTTGTAGACTTTGAGGAATGTGGTCTACCTGAGCTGAGCACAGTCTCCTTGAGTGATGAGGACTCAAGTTGGTTGTCTGTGGGCTGAGCGTGTCTTGGAGAGAGGTCACAACAAGCTAAACCATAGCACTGAACAGCACACCCCAGGAAGCTTGGATATCACAGGGAGTGGCTTGGCCGGTGTTAAGTGGGGAAAGGGTATTCACCATATATAGTACCCGAGTGGATTCATCAGGGAACTGAAACTAGGTGTTTACTAAGTTGCTCTCAGGGGAATGTGACTTCCCAGGCTGACTTATCTTCTCTAGCCTCTTTGCCTTCTCATTTTCTTTACTATTGACATTCTCTTCTTCGGACAGATCAATGCAAATGAAAATATTCTGTTTGTTTTTCCTATAGGAACCCTAATTTACTGAATTTCCTTGGCCATTTGCAAGATTTGATTTGCCAGGGACAAATCTTGTTTTCACGGAGACTAGCTGCAAGGGATGCAGGCAGGGGACTGAGTGGCAGCAGGGGGGTGGCTCTGGAGCCCCAGTCCATAGGGAATGGTCCTCCTGCCCAAACCGCCAGCTAAGTCCAGTCCAAAAGACAATTGCCATCGAACACTCCATGGTTCATACTTGAGACAATGAAATGTTTTCCCCACCTACAATTTTTTTTGGCCACCCATCTAAACATGACAGACAAAAATCTTCTGAGGAGTTTAACACCCACAGCCTGGCAACCTAAAGTAGGAGAAAGACCCACACATGAGATACACTTTAGAAAGTATTTTTAGTTTTTCCCTTGGAATGACATTTTACTGTGTTAAAACATTAACCATCAGCAAGGTTCGTGTCTACCAAGTTCTGCACTTCCTGGGATCAACTGGTCTAATTCTTGAAGACAATGAACAGCTTCATCTGCATTTGTTTGTCCAAGTGCTAGCACCAGTAACACCTTACCAGGAAAAGGGTGCGGAAGCCCAAGTCCTACACTACAACAGGCAAAACAAATTGGAGTCTAACCTAATAGGCATGGGATATGTAAGTGTTCTGAGAGGAGAAGGGCTCATCCAAGCTGGACAAGTTTCTACTCTGTGATACTTGGAATAATGTGGCAGGCAACTGGGAACTAGTAAGGAAATTCCCAGGGTTGGCAGGGGCAGACAATCACCACTTCAGGGCTTTAAATCAGGGTTATCTTAACTAAGAACCCAGGAAGGGGAGACACACAGGGCCTTCCTGGCTCAGAGCTCACTCTGTCCTCTCAAGAAACTCTTAACTGAATAGGAAAAACAAACGTGAAGGTGAGTGTGGCACAGTGCCAGTGTGCTAGGAGTTGGGAGGGAGGGAAGGTGGACCTCTGGGCTTGGGAGAAGGGAGAGGATTTTAATAGGCCTGGGTAGGAAGGGTGGGTAGGGGCAGGAGTCCTAAAGCCCTCAGTTCCAACTTCAACACTGCTGTGGAGCTACATGTAGACTAACCTAGAGGTTTTTTCCTAATGAATTCCAGAACTGCACACAAGCTTTAAATATATACACCATTGTAATGAAGTACTTATAATGTGCCGGGTATTTTACATATATCATGCTGAAGCCTTACTATACTACTGAGATGGATAAGTATGTTCCACGTTTTAGAAATCTTCCATATTTTAGAAAATAAAATTCCAAGAGGCAAAGTGTTTCAACCAAGGTCATGTATCCAGCAAAATAGGAGCTGGAATTCAAAGGCAATAGTTCCTGACATCAAATTTCAAGTTAGTGACCTCTTAAACAGTAAGAGCAATGGATAACTTTAGCAACAGGGTCTGCTTTGATATCATCAGATTACTTAGCAATATCTTCATGTGTTCTCAGAGAACCCTGAGCTAGAGCTTTCCTGTTTTAAGGAGCTGACTCATAAAATCAGTTATAGTTTTACATGTGCTACCTGAACTTAGGGATAGCATTTCCATCTTAGAATGTCTATACTGGGAACTCTCTCATCCATTTTTAAAGTCTTCTAAGGACTTATTGGACTTGGAATTAATTCTATGAGTTGTCTGGCCCCTCCTACCTCTGATTTGCTGTTATTCTTCACCATTATCTTTTGTTTTCTTTTTGCATGTGGTGGCACTGGGTCTTGAATTTAGGGCCTTACAATCTTGCTTGGCTTTTTCGTTTAAGACAGTAGTAGCAGGCTACTTGAGCTACACCTCCACCTCTGGCTTTTTACTGGTTAATTGGAAATAATTCTCAAGACTTTCCTTCTCAAGCTGGCTTTGAGCCATGATCCTCAGATCTGAACATCGTGAATAGCTAGGACTACAGGACAGAGCCACCAGAGCCTGGATTTCTTCATAATATTCTTGTTCAGATTTTGCCACCACACTATTATTTTCTGTTTCTAGAGTGTCACTCTAGTTACTTGTCACAGGGTCTTTGTGCTAGGAGTCTAACCTCTCTTCTCAGAGTCTTTTTGACTATGTTTGCTACCCAGTCTCAACAGCAATGTCCCTTTCTGACCACATCCTACAATGGCTCCAACCATCTCCAGATCATCCTGTCATTTTGCATTACCTGTATGCTCATCACTACAGCCATTTCTTGTTGGTTTGATTACTCTCCTTATGTATGAGGGCTCAACACTGCTTTCAGTGTCTCATGCAATGCTAGGTAAGTCCATGCCTTGAATACTAACAGGAACCTTAAATGTCTGCAAAGGAATGAAATCTTAGAGATGAACTTTGGTTCAGAATGAAAACAATACGATGATATGGAATGGCCACCTACCTCTGAAGTATTACTTCTACTTTTTATTTTTTTAGCAGTGTGGGGCTTATATTTATGTTTCAGGCTGAGAAAGGTGAAGTTCAATGTTCCCCATGGACATACAACCAATGGAGCAGGACTACAACATGCACCTTTTGACTCTCAGTCTAGCCGGTTTTCAAATCCACTATTGCTGCTTGAATGATTTATGGCTGCGATTAGGAGGGCCCAAGAACAGTGGCTTAAATAAGATAAATGCTGGCTTTTGTCTTGTATGAGGACAGAAGTAAAGGTTGGCAATTTCTCACTAGTAGAAAAGGACAGGACAAAGGGAGGGAAGAAGGGAGAGCAGGACAAAGGGAGCTGAAGATTTACAGAGATGTGTTCTAGAACAGAGCGAATTAGCACAATCTGGTAAAGCTGGTTTAGGAAACATGTTTTAATTAAAATTTGATAAAGGTAATTACCAAAAGGAAGAGAGACTCGAGATGAAGGGCAATACGCATCTGCTTTGTAGCTACCACAGAAGATTGAGGTCAATACCATCTTCATTTCGGTTAAGGAGAAACTAAGGCTCAAGGAACCTCGCACTGACCTCAGGGAAGTGGCTGTCACGGTTAATGAAAGGGAAAACAGGTCACGGTTGCATCTGAGTTCCCGTTTTGCATTATTTTCTCTGTCCATATCACTCATATACGCTCACATGGCTGTTGGTGTTCCATGTTTGCATGGATATCTCATTTCCAACCATCTTTTTAAAATTCATTTTTATTGTAAAAATACTGTACAGAGGGGTTACAGTTACATGAGTAAGGTAATTAGTTCATTTTTTATCTAGCATTGTTGCCTCCTGCTTTGTTTTTCCCCTACCATCCCTTCCTTCCCACCTCCTCAACTACCTCCCCCTCACCACCCCCCCCCCCCCCCCCCCCCCCCCCGCCAAAGTTGTAAAGTTCATTTTCAACATAGTGTCTTGTACATCTCATTGTTACAATGGGTCAACCTGTATCCCTATTTAAGCATTTTGTTATTTTCCTTTCCCTCCCCAAATTAGAAAAATGTGTATACAAGATGCAGGGCACTGGAATCAAATACAGTGAAAACAGGGGTTATACCATGGGGGAAGAACGTACAAAAGAAACAAAAAAAATCACATGGTACATTATGTAAGAACATTAAAAACAACAACAAGAAAGATAAAACCATTTGTGTCCCTATCTTGGGGTTCATTTCCAACAGTCTTGAACTCCTAAGAGACACTTCACCATCAAGGATAGGAAGCAAGTAATGGTGAGTGTTTAAAAACTGAAGTCCTGTGTAGCTCTGACAGCTATTTTGCCTTTTCCTGGGTGTACAAGGTACAGAGAAGTTGCCTTTGGGGCAGTGTGTGTAGTCACAGGGTAGGACCCGTGCCTCAGAATTAATTGTGCACCCAGGGCTTGGTAAATCACAGTAATGAGAATCTCTGACTACAACAATGACAGATTCATCAGGATATCTAATGGCCATGTGTCCTTGAATTCTGAGATAATCCTTGTTTATATCTGTTGTTACAGGAGATTATTAGGAGAATACACTTAAGTGTCCCAATTTGGTTATGTTACCGCTGGTACCCTGCTATTAAACCATTGGGACAAAAAGCACTGAGATATTAAAAAGCTAACTTAGCAGGAGAGATGCTGAAATCCCATTCAGTTCCTGAATCTGATTGTCATTGTAAAGTCCCAGAGAGAATTGCTCATTATGCCTTAGTTCAAATGAAGAGCCTGTTGGGCAAACCCTAACAATGTAGTTATCAAGGTTAATTTAAAAATTTATTCTTAGATTGCCAAACTGCATAAGAATGTCTCAGATGGTATTTTGTGCTGCAGAACCATTAATGATTCAAGTGTCTAGAAAGAGAAGCATGCACAGTCACAAATAATTCAAACCATATAAGATGGTAGAAAATTCTATCTGTAAGAGGCATTCAATAAATAACCTAGAGTTCATCTATTTCATGTTGGTGCCCTTTGGTTCCAGTGACATTCTCCTTTTTCAAAACAATATTGAGTTATGCCATTGTGGAGTTTCAAAAAAGTTCTTCCCGTTAATCACAATTTACTCAATTTGCAGCACAACAATTCAATTCCCCGAGGCTCACCACTGACATATCTCTATGAATTTGACCAGAAGTACCATAGAGAGAAGCTAGCAAAATGACAATCCCAAAGGAAGCTTGTAATTCAGACTCAAAGACAGACTCAAAGATCAACATTTCTTCAAGAAATGCCTGCCTTCTTAAAAGTTAGAGTGAAATATGGGAGACATAGACTATAGAAAAAGAACAAAAACAAAACTATTTCATTTGGCACTAAACTGTAACATCACAGCAGCTATATCATCGAATACTACATCCTAAATAATAAACTCTGAGGCAGCATCAATATTCTCAGAATAGCAAATTCAAAACAGATAAATAGTCTTGATGGGTGAGCTCTACTTTTTTTTTTGTCAGTTGTGGGGCCTGAACTCTGGGCTTGGGCACTGTCCCTCAGCAATTCAGCTCAAGACTAGTGCTCTACCACTTGAGCCATAGCCATTTCCAGCTTTTTCTGCTTATGTGGTGCTAAGGAATCAAACCTAGGGCCTCATGCATGCAAGGCAAGCACTCTTCCATGGAGCCACCTTCCCAGCCCCAGGTGAGCTCTTCTACTTTCCAAGTTCTTTAGACTAACCTTTGATAGATTTAAAAAAATATTAAGCCTCATTTATCAGAAATGATAAATATGCTATGAGACTAGCTCTAAAGTGTTATGTGCACTCATGAAATTGAAAACAAATATTGGCAGTACTGGAGTTTGAACTCAGGGCCTTGAGAGTGCTTTTAGTAGGCAGGTGCCACATCCATCTGACACTCTCCATTATTTTTCAAAATCAGTCTTGTAGATTTTGCCCAGTCTGGCCCTGAATGGCAATCCTCTTACCTACATCTCCTATGCAGTTGGAATTACAGATACACCTCATCATACCTGGCTTGTTTGGTCTGTTCAACTGTAATCTTCCTGATCTCCAACCTGGCATTACAGACACACACCACTACACCCTGTCCCTCTTTGGAGGAGGTTAAAGTGGCAGAGAGAAGTAAAATAACAGGCATTGAACTTGTAGCACTCAGAGACAGCACTACACTGTTAGCAGATCTCACCTTCACACTAGCTTTTCATACATTTCAATGAATCTGGATTCCAGAATACAAAAGATAGCATTAGAGTTTGAACTCAGGACCTTACTCTTGCTAGGCAGGTACTGCCAAATCACTCCTGCCCATCAGCTACCCCACTCTTCCAGACAGGGCACTTGGTTTCATAGTCACCAAGGGCCTAGGAGGTATTTTGTTCCTGTACTAAGATCAGAGGTAGGAAGGCTAGATCTGGTACCATTTGAACAAGTAAAGAAGGAATGTGAACAGATATAGAAAATAACCATCCAGGTCTACCAGAGCCAAAGAAAGGTAAATAAGCCAAATGTAGGTAATTGGGGAAAATCCTCTAAAAATTAAACAGAAACAAGCCTTGGACTGGAAGCCAGTGTCCCCTGCACTACAATATAACAACTCTGGATGAGTGCCCATTACCTCAGAGCAAGCTGCCCACAGGGAGAGGTATGTGCCAAAATAAGCTCTTCATTCCCCTTTTCTTCACCAGGACTATTAACTGGCACCACCATAGGAGCTTCGTCCAGACTTGAAGACTCCAAGGGAATATTTTCCTGGGGCCTTTCCGATGTCTTCTCTGTGAGACATTTCTTTAGGCTGGTGGGCAGCTTAATGACCATCAGCCAGGTGTCCCAACAAGAAACCTTTTTCCCCTTAGTCTTAAGTGTCAAGCATTGCATAGCTAATATCCTAACACTGAGTTTTACCTCCATTAGCAGGAAGCTTGCACAGGCTGACACAAGCTCTTTACAGCTTGTCTGCCCTGTGTTCAGTATTTTTTTCCCTACCAAAACAGGGAAAAAGAGCTCAGTACTGAGTTCCCTCTGAATACACGAAATATCAGAAGAATCTTATTACTCACAGGTTCATGAGAGAGAAAAGAGGTACCAGTAAGGGCAGCTGGGAAGTCCAGAGATGAGACCAGCAGGAGCTCAACCTCTGAGTGGGGAAAGCTTCGGCACATCCTGGGAACTACATCTGTGCTTGCATCACAGGCTTTATGCGTCGGGTGTCGAGCCTTGATTATTTAAAAGCCAACATGTGCAATGGAAAGAAGTTATGTATACAGCTCAGGTGTTGACCATTCATTAGGCTTGTTATAGTTCACAGCTGTGGGATGTGCTGGATCTTGGGTGAGATGAGAAATAAGCAGACTACATGGCAAACCACCACTCAAGGAGAGAGTTTCTACTAGGCCAAAGGTGGCAGGGTATGTCTGGTTCTCAAATAACTTTGTGCAGTGTAAAAACAGAAGCTGAAGCAGCAACTATATTGAACAACTTTATGAGTACTTATCCAACTGCATCTGAACATGAAGTATACTATCTTTTCCTTCAAGGCAATGCATTTGCCTTGGCTTGTGGTCCTGCCAGCAGCTGTAGGCTTCAATTGCTTTGTGCAATTGAATTTAGTTGCCAATTCCAAGGTTTAGGATTGACTAAAAGTGAAGGTGGATGGACACAGAAAACTAGTGAGAAGAGGCCCAAACATTGAAAAAAAAATGCATGCTATATTGATAACATCAAATTCATGTTATTTTGACATTTTCACCTTGATGAAACTGATCCCTTGAATTCCTGTTTGAATCAGGTTTTGCTTTTCAAGCACATCAAGAACAAGTGTAGTCACTCTTGCAAAAGCAGCAATCCACAAGAGTGGTTGTGATGTTTTCCACCAGGCTTAAGAGGTCACTCTAATTTCATATTATTCAATAATAAGAACATGTTGGCAGATGGCTCTCATGAACATGTAGCACTTCTACTCACTTTTCAGTATTGCTCATTCACAAAAAGGCTGAAAATAAAGTGTATTTTTTACATTAAAATTTGAAGTTAGAGAGAGAAATCACAGGAACATTGCAAATAGCTATTTTTGTAAACTCATCTGTAGTGTTCCTTGCTTTTATCACTCTAAAATCCATTTTTTGTGTGTGTGGGTGCTGGTACTGGGACTTGAACTCTGGGCTTCAGTGTTGTGCATGAGCTTGTTTGCTCAAAGCTAGCACTTCTGGACTTTTGCTGGCTAGCTGGAGATGAGTCTCATGGACTTTCATACCTGGGCTTTCCTACCTGTAGTCTTCAGGATTATAGTCATGTGCCACTAGTGCTGGCTCAAAATACTTCAAAGCACAGATTTTAAATAGTGCACTATTTAAATCAAGCTCCTGCCATTTACGACAGTGGATATACATATTATTCATGAATCCTATGAAAACCTGGATGATTGTTTTATCAGAAATTTCAAAACTTAATAAAGGAAAACCTTTCTTTTTTGTGTAATTCAGTGTGTTCACAGGCTGAGAAGATGGGAAAAGTCAGTGTTTGTGTGCTGGGAGTTGGTATAGTTCCACAGGACAGTGACAGGAGCTTGTGGGTCCTCTGGGTACAATTCCTACCTCAGAGCTCATCACAGCTGAAGGATCCTTCCTGAGAAAACATCAGTAAGGAAGGGGTTTTGCTATGTCAAAATCCTCAGCATGGGGGAAATTTGATGTCTTAGAAGACATAAATGTTTTAGAAAACATAAAAGGTTAGTGAGTTCTGTGCCTCTTAGAATTCTTTCAAAAGGTAAAAAACGATTGGGATTGGGGGAACCTGGAGCTCTTAGTCTCTGCAAGTGGACCATGAACATTCCCTAAGCGCTTAAAGGCTGCCTTCCTGCAGTGCTTTGGAGACTCCAGGGATACCAGATGCCCCAGAGCCCTGAGGCCAAGGACATGGGAGTTTGAGAACATAACTCAGTATTTCTGGGCATAGAAATAATAGAGAATTAAGGAAAATAAAAAACCTTTTGCCTAGTCTCAGAGCCCAGGGATCCTGCTGCAGTTTGTTTCATTGTGATCAAGGCAGCAAAACTTGTTTTACATAATCCCTGATTATGGCAGGTCACACCTGCTATTCTGAGGGAAACAAGAATCCTATGGCAGGAAAGCTTATGTTTTTAATATAGCTGGCTTATAAACTAGTAACGAACTACAAGTGAAATTTCCCACATAAGACCTATGAAAATAAATGAAAGTGTTGGCTAAGTCCTTAAAATGAAAGACAGACTTGGAGTAGATTCGTTTTGCTTCAAGAAATAATGAAGATCACAATAATCCCTGAGGAGTTTGCTTAATGACTTTGGTAGAAAAGCTTAGCAATCTCTCCCTAAGCTGTAGTCTATACATGAATCTCCCAAGAACCTGCTTATAATGTAGATTCCTCAGCCTCATTCTTAGAGATGTTTCAAATGTCCAGATGTTCCAAATGTCTGAAAGAGGAAGACAGTGTGGTGTCCTTAGAGGATAAGATTGCTTCCCCTACCACAAGATTCCAGCCCTGGGGTGCAACAGCAGGATGACACAGAATACCTCCTTTGGAAAGAATAAAAAAGTAATGTAATGGTTATATGATCTGTTTTGAAGAAAGCAATAGCACATATTATAATAATCACTCTAACATGTCAACTATTTTTTATTATGTTACTCCTATTCTTTGTTCAGAGTTTACTGTCATACTGTTAGGATCCTAGGACATAAATGTAGAACTGTGTCTCTTGCTTTCTTCCCTAATAGAGACATGAATAGACAGAAGTCCTATTCCATGTCTCTCTTTCTGATATCCCAAATCATGACTTTAATAAGCCAATATTTTTATTGATTGATTCCATTAGTTTCATCACGGCCTGACAGTTGAACATTTAACTTGCTCCCAATGTTATCACATCAAATAATACTCATTCCTATTAACCTTCTGAATCAGATCCATTCACCCTGGGTCTTGATTTTTAAAGCATAAATGCTTGCTCTTGTGCTCTTCCCCTCAAGTCAGGGTCCAGGACCAGTCTATAGGCCTGAAGGGTGATGCGGAAGCAGGGGAATTTTCATTCAGTTCCACTACAGAAGAAGGAAGGGTGTGTGTGTGTGTGTGTGTGTGTGTGTGTTTCATTCAGTTCCACAACTGAAGAAGGGTGTGTGTGTGTGTGTGTGTGTGTGTGTGTGTGTGTGTGTGTGTGTGTGTGTGTGTGTGTGAGATTCAGTTCCACTACTGAAGAAGGAAGGGTGTGTGTGTGTGTGTGTGTGTGAGATTCAGTTCCACTACTGAAGAAGGAAGGGTGTGTGTGTGTGTGCCAGAGATTGTTCAGATCTCTGGGACCATAGTGAAAAACAAAGAACACAGAACAAGCAAACAGAGACAAACAGGACTCAGAAAAGAGTTAAAAGGAAGTAGTTTTTTAGTGAATGGAAAGAAAAATGAAAAATGCATCCTAAAAGCTTGAAAAATTATGACAGCTGGAGTGAGAATGAAGTTCAGTGATAGATTATGCCTTGCATGCCGAGGCCCAGAGTTCCATCCCAGCACTGAAAAAGAAAAGATATCTGACAATTATTGAGGGCTGACTATTGGGGATTAGGAAGGATCTGAATAAATAGTATCTCTCTACCCTGATCAGACTAAATGAATTGAGACACTGGACAAAGGAGCAGCACACAGTGGCCAAAACAGTGCTGCTGTTGCTGATCAAGGCTGAGATGATGGCATGGCTTATTTTGTGTGTGCCTGCTCTTCTCAAGGGCCCCCTTGCCTAGGCTGTGGGTGAAGTCAGCACAAAATATTTTGTGGGGTTTTGTCTTTATATCAATTTCCGAACTGATAGGTTAGTGTGAGGTATTACAACTTAATCAGGGAAGACAGACAAATAACAGTAGGGAAGAAGTCCTTACATGTTTATGATCTAATCAGTGAATGGGAAGATGTTTATTTTTCATATTATCCAGGCACCATTATTTCCTATCCAGGTCCAAAAACTACTTATTCGTAATTTTATTGTTACATGCACTGTCCCTGACCAGTTTCCTATTTCCTACAGTACCTTATGAAAAGATAGGCATCAATATTGTCATAGCTCATGATGTCCTGGTTTGTCAGATTTGGCAAAACACAGGCCTTCTTGACTTTGCAGTTACTTAATTCCGATTACTTAGTGCTGGTTACTTCATTCCTCCTCATACTATATCATCTGGTGCTGCCTGTTGAGTACTGGCTTCCATAACACTATGAAACATTGTGCTGCATAGTTGATAGTGACCATATATGCAAATTTTACCCACAGCATGCAGGAAAATGTGAACAGTAATATATTTTCTAGACTTGCTTAATGCATGGTTCTGAACTTTGTAGCATAAACAGAATAGCCTGTCTTCCAACTGCTGGCTCTTGAGCTCTTTAGTCTCCACTATCAGCACAGGGAGAGTGGGGATAGAGGGAAAAAAGCCATCCCCTTTGCAAAGAAAATGCTGAACATTCTTCAGCATTATTCTCAACCTGTGGGAGCTGCTGTCCTCATGACCGGAGGTACGAGAAGACATAGATGGACAATGTCCAATGGTATAGGCATCATGGGATCTGAGAGCAGACAGGTGCACACACTGTAGATCCCCTGTTGGAGGTGGGATCATAGCCCTCGGGGCTGGCACTGTGCAGGTGGCTCCCGGTAAAGGAAACTTTGGATCCCGCACCTTGAGTGCCATACGTTTGGGCTGGCACTTTGGTGACAGAGGTCCACACACAACACAAGCATCACTTTGTGTCTATTTAGTCAATTCAAATCATCAAGATAGATATTTTGCCTAACCTTGCAAAAGAAATTTGTGCTAGCAGTGAGCTGGAAATAGTTCATTCGCCAGGCCATCCTCCTGGACCAGAGCCTGGCCATGGGGCTCCAGAATAACCTCGTGGATAAATCTGGGAGCCATCTGGGCATATTCATGAGCCCACTGCAGAGAAAGGAGACACACTGGGCCTCATCTAGATGGTCTCAGGCCAAATGGGTGGAGGCTGAGGGCATTTTGAGGAAGAAACTTCAAGACACAGGTTCTCTGTGGCTAGGTCTTGGAAAGGTCTATGGGAGGTGTTGCTTTGAACTCTGGAATTAGATACCCTGGCCATGCTGTAAAGAAGAGCCAACTTCTCACTCCTAAAAAGAGGAAAAGAGCTGAGACAAGAATGACACTTTATTCACTCCAATACTAAGCACTGCTGGAAGCCACTTCCAATAGTGGAGGTGGAGCAAGACCAGGAGTACCTCAACAGTGGAGTTCCCTCCATATGGAAGGAAACATGAATAGAGAAATGTTCTTACCCCACACTGACTAGTGCCAGATTCTAAGCACTTCACACGTCCTAACTCACTCCATCTTCATAATAACCCTAAAAAATGCATACCATCTGTCCTGTTCTCAATGGAGAAACTGGCACCTGGAGGATAAATAAGCTCCCTAAAACTTCCCAGCTCATACATGGTAGGCCTGGGACTTAAATGCACCTGAGCTGCCTGGTAAAAGACAGGTGTCAAGGATGGGGAGGAAGGAGGAAGGGAAAAGAATTGACACGTGGCCTGTCACCTCTGGAATAACTGGCAAGGCTTGAATTTAGCTCTTTCTCTTATGTCCTGGAGGATATATTGCTTCTTCTCAGACCCAAGAAGGCTTACACAGAACCATCCTCAATGTGTATTTTCACTTGAAAACAAAAATGTTTATTAGCATTGGGTACAAGGAAGCTTATTTTCCCTTTCGCAGAAGCCACCTCTGACATTAACAGGTCGTGTGGAGAAAACTTCAGAATCCTGAAGTCATCAGGGCTCCTAGAGGTTATTCATCAGTGCTGTCACCCTTAAAGGGTTTTATTAACTTTTATCCTGAACTTTGTTTTCATAAAGGACCAGTTGTAAATTATGAGAACTTTTGTTTTTCCACCCCAAGCCTATCAATGTAAAATTGATGAGAGCAGGAAAACAGGACCTCATCAACAAAAGTCTGAAACTGCTCACTGAAGCCATTGCTTTCTCACTCTGTCTGCGGTAGATGAGCCCCGGCAGATCAGGTTGGAAGGTAAGTCCAACTCTAAGAGGTATTTAGAAGCTGTTTTGACTGGGCCTATAAATTAAAAGTCAGGCATCTATGCTTCTGTTTTGTATGTCTTTGCATTAAGCCATTCTCTTTACACTCAACTTGGAATCCAGGAAGGGCAGAACTCTATCATTGATCAGTAACATCTTTATGGGTAGCAGAACCACCGCTCAGAAATGTTTCCTTAGGATAGCCCATGCACCAGATAATCTTGACCAGTGAGGAGAGCCAAAACAACTTCGCACAAACCTTCCCAAAACCCAGACCGAGATTATGGTTAAAAAGGGCCCATCAGTGACAGGGACTCTGTACACATACCTCTTGTTCCATCACCAGTTCCCATATCAATTTAAGGCATTGGGAAAGGAAGGGGCCGTGACTTCATCTTACTGTCCCTGGGGCCAAGGCTCAGCTGCCTCTTCTCCCACTACAGTACACTCTTGAGGATTTTGTCCCACTCATTTCTTGTTGTTTCTGTTTTATCATAGCAATATTTTATGATCACTTAAAACTTTAATGTCCTTCCTCATATTTCAGCTGTCCATGTCAAGAATTCACTATTTCCTAACTTTAAATTACTAAGGGAATTTGGATGGCCTGCCTTATCCTAGTGGACCTGCGAACTGAGAGGCACTGAACTGGGTGTCACCAGGCTAACGGGGCTGTGCCTGCGAGGAGCGGAATCTGTAACATTCAGTGGCCCCTCCAACAGGGACTGAGGACAATTCTCTGAGGCTTTCTCAGTTCTGCACATCTTCTGAGCAAGAGGCATGTGTTGCAGTGTTTGGTATTGTCTCTTCAAAGACAGCTGGATAGCAAGCAATCTTGGAAAACATACTTGTTCCTCCTCCTTCCCAGGTCAGAGGACATATTTGTGTTTTGCTCATGACCACGAAGATAATGTCATGCTCTGAAGCAGACTTAGCAGTGGCCCCCTTATGAGACCGGGACTTCCTGAGCTCTGATTTCCTCAGTGGCGACACAAACTCACCATGTATGCAGCTTCCATCTGTGCCAACCTCTACATCTTCCCCAAGGACACAGAGGGCAGGAAGGAATAATGCAATTATAGAACTCAGACTGTCAGCTAGGACATAAGAAATGCGTCCTTTGTCTCTGATCCAGGAGTCTCATATATTCTGCAAGAATCTAGGAAACATATTAGCTCTTAAATGGTAAAATTGACCCTTTACAGTCCTTCAAAGTGAGAAAACGTGTTTTCATTCAAGTAGAACCGTAGTGGCAGGCACTATTATGAACTTATCTAATGTAATCTAGTCTTCTGGTCCTTCTAGGATTTTGACTACAAATGGGTTAAATGAACTTTACAGGGTTTGAGGATGGGGAAAAATAAATTGTACAGCAACAGGAGATGGAGAAAAAGAATCCAAAGAATTATGCGAAGTTTCTGCCCTCCCTGTGTTAAGACTTGGCATGCCCAGCTTGGCATCTTTTCCTAATGTGGCACTGCTAGCAGTCAAGCAGGGGCTGACATAACTGCATCTGCACAGCACTGAGTCCCTTGGTGCCTACAGTGTGCTTTCTCATGGCCCATTCAGCTGCTTGCTGTGAGTCACCACACAGCAAGCCTGATAATTTTCCAGTGGTGCTTACTCAAGCCTTTGCTAAGTTTGCAAGGCTCATTATGTTAGTCGTAGTCTATAGCAGCATGGTCACTAAAATCCAGATAGTATTTTGCACCAGAGGAACATGTGACAGCAGAAAAGCAGTGTTTCAAAGTTTCCTACTTTATGTTCCATTTGGGGGGTTAAATACACAGTGGATACATTATGTATGAAATGTCTGAGAATAAAGGGAAAAGGAAAAAAAATAAAGCACAAGAGATAAAATGACATACTGTTAAATTTAGCTTCTGTCCACTCTGCTTGGCTCCATAGCAGGAAAATAAATTCTTTTCAAATGTCCTAGATATGAGAAATATGGCTTGCTGGAGGCCATTGGGCAAATAACCATTGAAGACTGCTGGTAGCAAGGTCACCTTGGAGGGCTCTGCACCTATTCATTCTCCTTGGTTTGGGTGTTTCTAGTTTGAGTATTGAGAAAAGAACCTGTGAAGTCCCCATATCAGGCACTCGCCCAAGGCCAAGATGAAATCCTCCCAGAGTGAATCTAGCTGTGTGGAGAGTAGGGACCAGGCTTGTAATAATAGTCCCATCACTACAACAGACATTTGGAAAGGCCAGATATTTAGTCTAGTTTGTTCACAGGTTTATCAGAAAAGGCACTTGGCAAACATTAAATAGATACACATATATATTTGTTGAATCTGATGAAGGAGTTTTCCAATAGATTCAGGGAGAATGCAGGTTTGACATGTTTTAATGCATTATTTTCATAAGTTTATTGCTTCATTTAAAAATTTTAACATGTTCTTTCATTTACTCATTCACAGGTGGGACATAACCATGTGCTTGCTCATGCATAGCTTCAAATCATCCAATGAAGACTAAAGCTTACTTTTCAAATAAATTCATCCCTATATTCATCTGCTTTAAGTGTGAATTCAAACTAAAATAGAACCTCTGCGCTTCTAAAATGGCACCAAATCTAGAATCCTGCAATACTGGGGTGTGGAGACCCTTGCTCTAGGTCAAGAATAGAGATTATTTGTTGAGGCCAAAGGCCAGTCTCTGGTGACAGTGAAGCCCCTTAAAGCTAACATAAAACCCTGGAAACTCTTAGCAAAGGCTTGCTAAGTATTGTTTACAACACTTGAGTTCTTTTAAAAAGAAAAGGGACTGGACAAATAGAACTAAGATATTAACAAAGAAACAAATGGCATTTAAGGATTAATTTCAAAAAAGCTTCTGTCAAGACAATCTATTTCTGATTCAACAGCTCTGATACAGCATAGATTTGTTACATCTATCTAGGTGGTCTTGTTGGATGAGCAGACAATAGGATGTTATACATTGCTCAGGCTAGACAAAGTCTCTGCACCAATCCCACATTATCAGGAAAAGGTAGAAGTCCTGATGAGATCTCACCAGTGACAAAGATACTTTATTAGAAAAACATCTCTAACAGTAGCAAAACAGTCATGCTTCTTTATCCACAAAAAAGCCCTATGGATACCAAAGTCTGCAGATTCAACTCTTAAAGTGGTATTTGCGCACAAGCTATTCACACTCTCCCATACATTGTATTTTAAATCCTTTCTAGATTCCTTATCAATACTTTAACACTTCATACAATGTGAAAGCCTACTAGTTGTTTTTCTAGAATAGTTAAGGGATGGTGCCAGGTAAAAAGCCTGAATATATTCAGTGGAGATTTTTTTTTTGTACTAGTACTGGAGCTTGAACTTAGGACCTTGGTACTATTCCTTTAGCTTCTTTTCCTCAAGGCTGGCACTCTACCACTTGAGCAACACCTCCACTTTGGCTTTTCATGGCTAATTGGAGGAATAACATTGAATAGAGCCAGGAATGGCTTTTTTTTTTTTTAAGAATATCCCTAATCAGCAGTTGGTTGAATCTGCTAATGGAGACATGGATATGAAGGGCCATCTACAATATGGCAAAAAAAAAAAGTCATTTCCAGAATTCAAACAGATGTCAGTATTTTCCCATTAAAAGAAAAAAGTCAAAAATACAGGCTGTATTTCAAAGCACTAGCTTAAGTAGTAATAGTGATTAGAAAGGCTATACCTATTCAGGAAGGCTGTATGAAGTAGAAGAACCCTCAGGGTTTTTTGCTTAAGAATCAGGGCTGAGCCAGGCACTGGTGGCTCATGCTCATAATTCTAGATATTCAGGAAGCTGAAACCTGAAGGATCTTGGTTCTAATTCAGATCAAGCTGACAAGTCTTTGAACATCCATCTCCATTTAACCAGCAAAATGCAGGACTGGAGGTGTGGCTCAAGTGTATGTCAGCAATGAATAAGAAAGCTGAGGTCCCTGACATACACACACACACACACACACACACACACACACACACACACACACACACACTCACATATGCATGCATGTACGCATGCACACATGCAAGCAAATGCTAGCCAAAGCTGTTTGGTAATTTCTGGGACTTAACTGATTTCCTATAAAGTTGGGACAATAAACCAATCCTGCAGATTTACAATAAAGATTAGCTAAGATAGAGAGCCTAACAAAAATCCTAATATTTATAGTATTTTACAAATAGGAAAATGTAAAAACACATTTTAAAAAAGAATTTTATAAAGAAGTGGTATTATAATCAAAGGATAAGAACTCAATGCTAGCAAAATGCCTCTTGACGATGATGAGAATGGCTAAGAAGGAAATCTTTCTGAAAAGACCTCTTCACCAATTTTTCACTGTAAAAACAGTACCCTGATTATAAAATAAGAACATAAGATATAACAAACTTCTACATTATTCATCATTATTAATTGGCCAGGTATAGAACCTTTCAGAAAAATTAATAACTTTTTATTTAATAAAGTTTCCTTATCAGCTCATAAGGTGAATAAGATGCTGTTAATAATTTTTATCTGAACGGTGAAGCTTGTTAAGTTTGGGCAAGGGGAGGAGGATGAGGGATAGTCATAAAGTGAGTACATTGTAATACATATATGGACTTGCCTAAATGAAACTCTCTGTACATTAATACTAATAAAAATAGAAAAAATTATAAGTGAAATGTACACCAACTTCAAAAGGTAATACTAAAAACAATGATGGAAACCAAGCTTACTTCCCTATTCCCTAGGACTTTTCATATCAACAAAAAATATTTTTACTTTTATCCATGAACCAGTAGTACTGGATCTGTAGTCATTTCTCTATTATTAATACTTCAAATATAATTAGGTGATACTATTTCTAATATAGCTTTTGAGAGGGGGAAATATTTTGGAAAGCAGCTAGAAAAGAACAGAACACAGTCTCAGAGAGAATGAGGCTTTTTCAGTGGTTTGCATTGTCCTTCTTGGTTCAATGTATCAGCAAACTAAGATTCTTTCAAAAAGAGTATCTGATTGCTAAACATGACAAAAATTTATGGTGTCCTTTTTAGAAAAAGAGAGAAGAGCACATAAGGTGATTGGAAGTTGCTTCAACAAGCCTCCTGGGAACTCTACCCACCTGGGTGGGCAGACTATAAGTAGCATTCTGAGCAAAGCCTGTATTCCATCCTGAACTAGTCCATATTTATCAATACCTAAACAAAGCTATACTTTATTACAACTGGAACTGACACAGACTAAGAGAGAAGTAACCAAAAAACATAAGGACCTTTTTTAGTTAAATTCTGTGAGGATGTCATCCTCCACTTAGGTTAAGAATACCTATGAAATTCTGTAGCAAGAGACAAATGTGATATGTTTGCCTAATAATGATGGTGGCATTAGTAACAAGGTGCATCAAGAACAACCATAAGAGAATCATTTTTAAGTTAACAATAATATCCCTGAACTCTGTTCTAGTTAGATTACAGAATTATGTTCAATTCCAATCCAACCCACTATGGTCTGGAAGAGATAACGTAAGATTACATAAAGTGATGCCCAAGGAAACCAAGGAGCCACACAGAAGAGACACAACTTCTCTGCCTAGTTTCATACATGTGCTACTAATACAGAATACTCTTTTAACAATGCAACCCATGACTTGGAAGGGTGCTAGGCAGCTCCACCCAACAGTGACTGAATAAAAATTATGATACAATTACAAAAGGACTTTTGTACTTTAGCAGAGATATACCACTGCTATTTTCTGGTCTTAGACTGTATTTTTCTATCACAAGTTTATTATACTAGGAGAAAATAACAATTCAAAACTTGCTAAAGTTTCTAAATAAAATGCGCCCCCCTGGGCTGGGAAGTTGGCTCAATGGTAGAGTGTTTGCCTCGCATGCATGAGGCCCTGGGTTCGATTCCTCAGTACCACATAAGCAGAAAAAAGCCGGAAGTGGTACTGTGGCTCAAGGATAGAGTGCTACCCTTGAGCTGAAGAGCTGAGGGACAGGATCCAGGCCCAGAGTTCAACCTCCACAACCGACAAAAAACCCACACACAAAAAAATGCTCCCCCCTTGTTAATTTAAGCTTAACAAACTCTGCCAGCATCCAATTGATAGTTCTGAAATGAGTGATATATTTGAATCCTTTATAAACCATGAACAATCTTTCTAAATGAGCTGATTTAATAACATATCCATTGATTTAGAGATAGTCACTGAGGTGAGGCAAGCCTCCTTCCCCAAACTGAGTTACTGAAGTCCTGAGTCAATATGGAAACCCGATCTGCAGAAACCAGACTGAGAAGAGAAGGCAACTATTCCTTCAGAGCTTCTCTAACAGTTCGAAGTCCACCAATTTCCACGTTCAACTAAAACAAAGTCAAACAGCATGAACCCATTCTTGTGTTCTTCGCTATTAACTCTCAATCCTTTAAGGGCTACATTACAGAAGGGATATGATTACACAATTAAATATTAGAAATAACCACTGAGTATATCCTGTTTATTGTTTATGATTTACACAGAAAATGATGGGCTGGGGTTATAGAACAATAAACCAATTATTACATTTAGACCTGGGCTTTTGAAAAACTTGCATTCCATTTTAACAGTTCATATATATTTAACAGCTTATATATAAATCCAGATCACAAATAATCTTAAAGAGTTAGTTAGCTTTGTGATAAACGATTATGAAACACAAAAGAAAACCACATAAATCTAACTTAAATATCAGCATTCATATTATAAGAAATAAGAAAATGTTCAAAAAAATAAAATTATTAGATCATCACAACATGGAGAAATAAGATAAACAATATTTTATTAATATTCATATCTACTTCTAATATACCTTCATATATTCATAACTTTTTCAAAAGGATCCAAGATAAGATCAATATTTTGGGGTCTGAACTTATCAGCCTCAGCTTCTACTGGCTTATTTCCATAAAGTCCTAAAATTTCCATATTCTTTTTAAAAACTTTAACCTAACTCTCATTCAACTTTTCTCCTTTATAGCAGCCATTTGAAGGTAAGGAGCCAACAGTAAAGGACAGTAACAGATGGGGCAAAAAGAACAACAGCTCTGATGTTTAGCTCAACACTGCTGGTTGAATTTAGAAATTAAAAAAAATCTCGTAACAACTGGCAGATAACAGCAAAATTTTAATAGACAAAGAAGAAATATTTTCTTTGGGACAGCTGCTATCTAGGAGAAGAAAACCAAGGTCCCTTAATACTATCTAAATATAGTGAGTGGCTTATTACAGAGAAATCTGAAGCAATTTTAAGTTTAACCAGTAAGTGTTACAACAGATTAACACTACTTGAAAAGAAAATGAAACAACAACAACAAAATCACACTAGCCACAATTTCCACAATATACACATAAGAACTAATTGCAATCTGATTTGACTCCATGACACTAACTGATCATCGATGAATATGGCATGGAAAGATCACATAGTAGAAAACAAGCAGAGATTAGTTTATATAACAGTTTATATACATCAGAAGGAAAACATGCTAGCTAATGCAACATTAAGGCCTGAATGTAAGCATTTCCAAAGTCACAGAAGCCCCAATGAACCCCTAAATTACAAATTCACCACATTTCATGCATGCATTGCTCACTTTTGTTTTACCCATAAAAGGATACAGTATTTTGCTGTAAATACCAGACACATTTACAATATTTGCAAAAATTAGAATGCAAGTGTTATGTTCCTTATACTTTTAAGAGCCTCAAATGTACCAACAGTGAAAATTCATTTAATTTTAAGACTGGAGAAAAGAGACAGAATATAAATATTCAGAGAAATTACACAAATAAATGTAATTCTGCATTTGGGAAGTCACATAAATATTTTCCAAACTAAATTTCAGTGAACCACTTGAATGGATATACACTCATTGTGTGCTTTACTATTTTACTTGCTCAACTGTGATATTCTAAAAGCCACTGTTCTATAGTGTTCATAGCAAATCACATCTATAAGTTCATTACTATGCCTGCTTGTATACAAACTTGCCTGTTGCATGTGATCACCTACAAAGCCATTTCATTTTCACTAGAAGTTATATAATTATAAAGGTGACTCTATGCAAGTTTTCAGACCTTCCAAAATATTTCAGAACCAAAGTTACCTGAAACAAACTATCCAATACTTACTAAACAAATGTGCCAAGTGTGCTCTGAACTTTCAAGTTTAACTTTTACCAAGTAGAAACAGTTCGATAAGCACTGAAGAGAGTTTTATAAGGCTATCAAATTCATCTCACTGTACCAAGCATTGAGTATTAAATTCCTCATATGCCTCATTGACCTTATTTGAAGCACATCCGCTGTTTACTGAATTTTAATGTCTAGCCATCTCAGGAGGGTTTATATCTAAGATTTAAATTTTTGTGTTATTTTGGCCAAATTTAGCCCATTGCCAGGCACTTAAATAGTCCTTATTTTAAACCAAGACAGAAGTATAGACAATTTCCTAAAAA
The DNA here is from genome assembly GCF_019054845.1 of Dipodomys spectabilis. Lineage (NCBI taxonomy): Eukaryota > Metazoa > Chordata > Mammalia > Rodentia > Heteromyidae > Dipodomys > Dipodomys spectabilis. Next base: position 2,156,844 of record NW_024870824.1, read on the forward strand.
ACTTCTCAGTATTATAAACTAAGAGGTTTCAATTTAGCAAAAGCAAAGGGATCGGTGCAAAAGCATGCTTTAGAATTCATCTTATTTCCAAATGAAACCAATTTTACTATTGTGTTCACGGTTCACATTTGAGCGAATAGGAAAGCTTAATTATAATCTCTTAGTGGCATACTTTAGACAAAACCAGTAACATGTGCCACATAGATGACTATTTCTTTTGGAGAGCATTGACTGATAAGCTTGACTTTACACTTAATACCAACATACTCAACTAAAGAAAATGGATGCACTGTTTGAACATTCAGCTTGAAAATGTTGAGTACTTTCTGCAAACCTAAACTCAGTTTAGAAAGGCTATTACTCTCTTTCTAAACTATGGCATATACTATATATAGCACTTTAAATATATTTATATATAATTATTTGCACATCAGACTTAGAAGGAATTTGCAGATTTACTTTGATAGACTGATTTCATCGCAACTTTTAGATTTAGGGGGCTTCTGCAGTAGTGTCGTTTGAAGGTGGGGCATCAGGATCAGGCTCCGAGGAAGCAGCTGCAGATGCTTCAATAACTGCAGGTGGGAAATGACGGCGGCACACAGGGCATGTTCCCGACTGGAGGGAAAAGAACAAGTTAACAGCCACCTGAAACATCTGAACTGCCACACAAGTATCTTTATACAGAGAGATTGTATCATTATCCAAATATCAAATAAAATACCTTAAAAAAGTAAACTTTACAGCAAAATGTTAATACCATTCCTATGTTCGTCAATCATAATGTCTTAGAGGGGTAACAATGAATTCAATTTAATTTAATAAAAATTTTAATTTAATTGAATTTAATAATAATGTGACTTTTTAAAGGTTTTTTTTTTCTTGGCAGTACTGGAGTTTGAACTCAGAACCTTGTGGGGCTAGGCAAGCATTCTACTGACCATTTGAAGCCACATCCCCAGCCCTCATTTAATGAGTTTTAATTAAGAGTTTCACACTTAAGCCACTGATGCTGTGAAAACAGACTGAGAAAGAATCACAGGGTATGTCCTCATGGAAGGCAGTTTAACTTGACAATGCCTTGTATAGAGTTACCTATTTATTATTTATCTCTTATCCATAAGAAAAATCATCCAGAATACTATTTTCCAAACTATGTTCTGAAGGAGAAAGTGATCAAAGAAAGCAATATTTAAAAAAATATTTCAGAATAAAAGATTTTTATCTCCATTTAGAATGCCAAGAAGCCTCATGAGATAGCAAGCACACAGAACCTCCACATGGCAATAAGAAACAGTAAGTAGTGTAGCATGTTGTAAGTATTAGCCAAACTTTGTAATGTGCATCATGAATTTATGTTGTGCTTTTGTTATTAATAGAGTAACAATTTACCACATTTTTAATAAGTTTTAATCTGATATGATTTTTTAAAACATGCACAGGGTACTTACTTCCAAGTACAAATGATTATCTTATTTAGTTCTCCCAGCACTATACGTGTATACATACATACATATGATTTGTACATATAAACATACGAATACCATAAAAAATGTTCAAAACAATATATTAGGAAGCTAGCAATAATCAACTGTACAACTCTGATCTAACCTCAAATAAGCATTGTATTTCAGACTTTGATCACTTAATTGGCAAGTATGTCTCAAATGAAACATGAAATTTGGAATAGATACTGCTTTTGTAGAGAAGTTAACTGGGAAACAGTTGTCTCAGTCTATCATTTTATAAATTAAAAAATATTCTTCTTGGTGAAAATTTGTCAGATTCTGGGTTTTCATGTGTTTTCAGTAATACCAACACACATTTGCAGAATAATTGTTACAATACTGAGTAGAATCGAAGACTTCTTTCCTTAAGATAGGTTTGAAAACACCAAATTTCATGGTTGGGATTAAAAATAGTGCTTACTGCCTATGACTAAAGGCAACCATGAAGTAATACAAACAAGCAGTTAAATAATTAGACTTAAAAGGCATATGATTACTGTTAACTTAGAAGAAAGTGTTAAGTATTAACATTTAAAGAAAATCTAAAGCTTACCTTCTGTAGCCAAATTGAGACACATGGTTTGTGAAAGAAATGGTGACAGGGCAGCTCGGTTGCAATATCATCCTTAATATACTCACTGCAACAGATGGGGCAGCACTGCTCCTGACCAATAGCTGAAACATAAATCATTTAGAGTAAATTTAATAAATACTGCTTTTGTACAAAAGTTGAATGGAAAACATTTGTATCAGCTTACCATGTTACAAATTAGAAAATATTCTACTAGGTGAACATTTGTCAGACTCTGGCTTCTACAGAAAACTGAAACAAGCCAGGCGCTGGTGGCTCACCCCTGTAATCCTAGCTACTCAGGAGGCTGAGATCTGAGGATCGCGGTTCAAAGCCAGCCCGGGCAGGAGAGACCGTGAGACCCCTATCTCCAATAAACCACCAGAAAACCGGAAGTGGCGCTGTAGCTCAAGTGGTAGAGCGCTCGCCTTGAGCTGAAGAGCTGAAGGACAGCGCCCAGGCCCAGAGTTCAAGCCCCACGGCCGACAAAAAAAAAAAAAAGAAAACTGAAACATACTTAAATCTACAATGTGTCATATAAGCCCACTTTGCCCTTACCAGTGTGGTCTTCAAGAACCAGAGTCACACACACGGCCGACAAAAAAAAAAAAAGAAAACTGAAACATACTTAAATCTACAATGTGTCATATAAGCCCACTTTGCCCTTACCAGTGTGGTCTTCAAGAACCAGAGTCTCTGGAAGCCCATCAATGCTCTCCTTACTGGCTGGGGGATTGGCCACTTCCACATCCACTGCAAGAGACTCTAAATGTGCCAGTGCAGTCTGAAAGACAAAAGTTACAGTCTTTAGTTATAAAGTACTTTAACAGTACTGGGAAACTGTTTTTAAAGTATCTTAAAAGTTATATTCACTCTACTCTGTTATTAGTCTTTTCTCCTTTTAACCTTCTTCTAAAAGGAACCACAACCATTAAATCAAAACATAAACACACATACTCAGAAACACATCCCATTGCTTCACACAGACAATCTATTTTATCTGAGTAATCATCAACTTGTACATTACAATTATTTTTTCAGAGAAGCTGCTGTCTTACAATTTTTAGGAGCACTTTTGTAGGATAAACAGTATGTAGAAAGTGGACATTTCTTTTGCACTGATTATTTTTTCTCTTTACTATTATCTTCAAACAGTCGCACAAAAGGCTTCAATTTAACATGACTATTTGAGTATACCATGTATCTTGATCAGTATTACCACTTCCATCGTTCTTCCCTGCCCTCTGATCGATCTCATCCCCACCCATCTCAAGTTAATCTGTTTCTATTTTCACATGTGTACATTGCTTTTAATGGTTGCATTTGCCTGCCATTCCTCTTTCCATTTGTCTCTAACACCCTGTGAGCTGGGGTCATGCTTCCTGCTGTTTCCCCTTGTAACACAGAAGGCATATACCACTATATCCAACTTCTTCCACTCAGACTGAGTCTTTCAGATTTTTCTGAATGGCTGGCCTAGAACCTTGATCTTCCCAGTCTCAAGGTCTCATAAAGCTAGGATGACAGGCACTCAGTTACGGGTTAAGAAGGGTCCTTATGTATATGTCCCGGCTGGTTTCAAACTGTAATTCTTTAGTTCTTAAACCTCCCAAATAGCTTAGATATTAGAGTGAGCTACCAGCACCCAACTAGAAAGTGAAACGTTTTTAAAAGTGCACTTCACAGGAGATAAAATGTGGTGAGGTTACTGGATGCTCGAGGGACAATAGCAACTAATGCCTTATCTACTACTGGCAGTCAGCATACCCACATTGCCAGCTCTCAAGCATTAGTAGGTTATCTGGGTAGTGAATTTCATTTAGAGATAAAAGTGTCTATATAAAATCATAGTTCAAAGAATGGTGAAAAGAACATTAGATGGTATGGCCACCTAGAAGGGTATTCTCTTTCTTTTTGGTACAAATTAGATGAGAATGACAGGATTTTGAACTCAGGGCCTCACTATATCCCTGAGCTATGCCTCTAGCTCTTTTTACTTTTAAAAATTATTTTTCCGGGCTGGGAAGGTGGCCCAGTGGTAGAGCACTTACCTTGCATGCATGAGGCCCTGGGTTCGATTCCTCAGCACCACATAAGCATAAAGAAAAAAGCTGGAAGTGGTACTGTGACTCAAGTGGTAGAGCGCTAGCCTTGAGCTGAAGAGCTGAGGGACAGCACCCAGGCCCAGAGTTCAGGCCCATGACCAGACCCCCCCACCCAAAAAATTTATTTTTCAGATAGAGTCTCATGTGTTTGCCTTATACCATAATTCTTCTACCTTAACCTCTTCAGTACCTGGGATTACAGATATATACCACGTTCACATTGTTTGCTGGTGTCTTGCTAACTTTCCCTCAAATTGGCCTCAAACAGTAATCCTCCAAAGTAGCCAGGATTATAGGTGTCTATCACCATCCCTGGCCCTGTATAATTACACATTCTCAGTGAATGTGCTGCTTCTTCTGACTGGCGTTTATCATCAGTGATGGCAAAGTCCTATCTTGTCTAGAAAGTCTGTTCGTGGTTCCATATCACACTGGTATCTTTTCTCTGAACTGCTACTACTCAACAAAATAATATTATACAAGTTTAAAACCTACTTGTTAGTAGTGTCTTCTAATTATACTAATGTAATAGCTATGAAAGCCCTTAACATCTAGTATAATACTTTGCTGTTGAGATGGCTATTAAATGGTCCTCAAAACTTTGTAATCAGGAATATAGCAAAATGGTATAGCTACTACAGAAAACAGCGAGTCTTCAATAAGAATACAAATAAAATTACCATGTAATTCAGCAATTCTATTTCTGGCCATATACCTAAAATCTAAACCTAAAATTGAAAGTAAAGACTAGAATGAATATTGTGATTATTGGTCACTGCAGCATTATAAATAACAGCCATATGATAGGAGCAATAAAAGAGGTTAGTGGATGAGTTTGGTCCTCAGCTCTGGGGAAAAAAAAAGAAAAAGAAAAAGAAAAAGGAATGAGATTCTGATACATGGTGCAGCATGGATGAAGTCTAAAGACATTGTGCCAAGTGGAATAAGCCAGAAGGATAAACATTATTTTATTCCATGTATATGAGGTTCCTAAAGTAGTAAATTCTATAAAGACAAATGGTAAAATGGAGGTTTGGCAGGGGAAAAGGAGAGGGAAATATAAGGAATTAGTTTCTAACAAGATGAATGTACTAATGACACTTAACTTCATGCTTTAGTCAAAGCAATAAATTTTATGTTTATTTCAGCACAATAAAAAACAAAAAAGTTTGTCTTCCTACACAGGAGCTAGATTTGTCTGATAGCTACCATTGTATTTCTTTGGCTGGCAAACACAATCTTTCATATGCTTAAGAGTCTAGCATAATTTTTCCTACTGCACAGACTTATAATAGAGCACAGGGCTAAGTCCAAAGCAAAAGTACCCCCCCCCCCCCAAAAAAAAGGGAAAATGAATGTGCTAATTGTTGCTTCACAGATCCAAATTCAACTTTCATTTATGCTGTTTGTTGTAAAGCCCTTGGTCAGCTAACATGGTCTGAAACTAACATGGTCAAACAGAGGGTGCTGAAGAGACATCCACAGGAAGAGACTTTGCTTCTTAGTTCCAGCAGCATAGGAGGCATCCTTAGACAGGCATATCTCCAGCACCAGGCTCAGGCTCCTCAGTGCACATGGCTGTGCACTTGTGGCTTCTCCTCACTTCTAAAGCACACTTAAGTGTCTGTACTGCCTAGCAACTGTAGTATACAGTGACAAGAACTTCTCCTGGCACTTACTTTGGTTTTTATAGTAGTAAGTACAGTTAGTCACTTTATTGTGAACAGCTTCTCTAATGATCAGAGACCAGACTTTTTGCCAAGTTCCTATAAGCCATGGCTATGCCCTCCCAACAAAGTCTGGATTTCAGCTGTGGGGACTGGAAAATACAGCGTTCCATCTCAACCTGAAAACTGTCCTTAATTCTGAAATTCATAAATTCTTTACTCATTTATCCTTAAAAACAAACTGATCATTTATTATTCTAATCTCCTAGTGCAGATAATAATAATAAAGTTTTTGACAATAGTTTGTCTCTTTTTTGACTGGTACAGATTGGTACTGGGAGCGGTCCCAGGACACAGACCTGCAAGAATCAGATTTGGAGGTTGATTTGGTTGGACCTTTGGGCTTAAGCTCACAGGAATGAGATGCTAGGGGCCCATGGACTTTGTGAAGCTCTCACTATGGCTGTAACTGTGATGAACTGCTAACAAGAAGGCACCTATGGTGCAAGTACAGGTAACACCTGCATTTGATTTGATGGCAGTAATGCTTTGCCCATAGCACTATGGTGGAAGATGGATTGTCCTTAATGTCTTTGAGCACTTAAATAGAAAAGCCACAAATACAAAGCTGTTAACTATCAGCTGAAGACACAGTATGGGAGCCAGAGCTTTTGTGACAGGCCTTTAAGAAATCTATTCTTTCTGAAAATGAAATATTATGTGTAGATTGCTAAGTTAAAGTGAGAGTAAAGGTGGCTCATTGGTAGAGTGCTTGCCTTGCATGCATGAGGTCCTGGGTTTGCTACCTTAGCACCACATAAGCAGAAAAAGCTGGAAGTGGAGCTGGGGCTCAAGTGGTAAAGCACTCATCTTGAGCTGAAGAGCTGAGGGAAAGCGCCCAAGCCCAGAGATTAGGATTCAAGACCAGCAAAAAAAAAAGTGAGTAAAAATCTGTGTTACCAAATTCCTAAAATAATTGTACCATTGGGTCAGGAATGTGATTCTCAATCTTGGAATGTAGTGAAAGTACAAACTTGAATCTTCCAGTCACTCTGAGCTATCTTTTACTGCTGGATGATGTCTGCTCTCCACCAAGCATACTTTGTTTGAAAACTCTGTAATAATTTGTCTGCAGAGTCCATCTCTTAGCTCTTTAATACCAACAGTAGGGCACCACAAACCTTCAAGAAATGTAGGTTGGCATTACCCACATACAGACTCAAGGACTAGCAGTTTAGCATGTTTATTTGCTTGTTTTCGGTATATACTTAATTATATATGCTAATTTTCTTTTTTCTCCATTTTTCTTTTTCATATGCCAGTTGTTAGAAATTGTATGTATAATTTTGAATTAAAATAAGAGATATCCAGGATGGCTGGATTTGTGGAGCAATTGGTATAGCTAGTCAAAGATATAAGGATCTTAAGACTATACACCTACGAATTCTGGGGAAAAAGTAAATAAAAACTTGATTTAGAGTACCTTGTTAGTAAAATACAGTTTACTGTTGGATAGGAGTTCAAATGTACATTGGAAAGTGTATACAGAAATGCAAATCAAAACTATACTGTAAAGGCCAGGTGTGGTGGCATGAACTATTAATCTTGGCAATGAAATCTGAGGTAGGAGAATGGCATGTTTGAGGCCAGTCTGGTCTACACTGACCCTGTCCTCAAAAAACAAACAACAACAACAACAACAACAACAGAAATTACATTGAAATTCCATCTCACCACAGACAGAATGACTAAGAAAACAATTAATGCTGACAAGGATAAGGTGAAGAGTGGGAGAGGAAGAAACCCCTTCCATTGTTGTGGGAATGTAAATTAGTACAAGTATGGAAATCATTATAGAGATTTCTCAAAAAAGTAAAAATAGAACTATATATGGTCTAGCAATACACCTCTCCTGGGTATATACCCAAAAGAATGTAAATCTGCATATACCACAGATACCTGCACACCTATGTTTACATCAGCACCATTCACAATAGCCAACTTAGGGAATAAGACTAGGTTTTGCCTATCAGCTAATGAATGGATAAGAAAATGTGCTGTACACACAGTGAAGTATTATTCAGCCACAAATAATGAAATTATGCTATACTGCAAGAAAACAGGTGGAACTAGAGATCATGTTAAGCAAAATAAGCCAGACACCTAAAGGCAAGGACTTCTCTCATATGCAGAATCTACATTAAAAAAAAAACACCCTGAATATGCAAGTGGGACTGTTGGAGAAGAGAGTAGATCCAGCTGAAGGGGAGAGGGAGATAAGAAAGGGCGATGGGTAGCAAATATGACTGAATATATTACATACAAGAATGAAGATGTCATAAGTAAGCCCATTAAAAAGAATGAGAAACTAAAAAACTTAATAGCAATTAAGAAAGCATTTTATTTTTGTATCGTTCCAATTTTTTTAGTATATGTGTTGCCAAAGCGAACACAAGAAAACATTTTTAAAAATGCATATGGAAACTCAGCAGCCAAACCAAACAATAGTCATCAAATTATTGTTCCTCAAATCCAAATTCTCTATTTTTGTCAGCTTTGTGAAAATGGATCTGGGCCATTTTAATATTTCCTTCTAACAACTCTCACAACGTTAGGCTCTGTTTGCAAAGGAATGAAGAAGAGACACTGTGGGAGGAACAGGCTTTGCTTTTGATGCTAGTGTGCTTGCTGCACACTAATGGCAGCTCTTGTAGTGAAGGGGCCAGCAGCATCCCCAGCACCCACTTTGGACAGCTCTGTAGCACCATGCTTTCAGTTATTCCTAACTTTATCTTAACTGTATTCACAGTTATTCCTATAGCTTTCCCTGGCACTTAGGAGCACTGTGTTCCAGCAATCCAGTGTACAGCTTTCCAGTAAGTTCTGCCAACATGGTACAAAAGCCACTTCTCGGCCATCCAGTGAGCCACAGCTGTGCAATTTATATCAAGGTTTAGATTTCAACCTTGGGATAGAAAGAGACTCTTCTTAGAGTGTTCTAAGTTAGCTAGATGGCTGGTCGCTTTTCCCCATATATACTTTTCATATATTTTTTTAATTATCTTTTTATTTTAGCTATTTGTTACTCTAAACTCTTGTAGTTAATGATCACTAAGAAACAGTAATACCCTATCTGGTCTTTTCTTTCTTATATAGCTATCTACAGATCCTGCTTAAAAAGAGCTCATCTATGATCCAAATATAAAGACTGGTTAATAATAACTTCTGTGTGGGGAGATTATTCCAGGTTGTGTTTTGATATATGTTGTTTCAATGTTTTATAATCCCTTTCTCTAATGATCTGCACATTTGTGGTGATAATAATTAACACCAAGAATTTAATATATTTAGCAATTTACCTTTATACATATGTTTAAAATAATCTGGAGTCATTTATAAGCAACAAAAGCAAAAGACATCATTTTCTATGCATGACTATGAAATATCTAAAAAAAAAAGCCTACATCTTTAGGAAGGACAGTGTATTTTCAAGTTACTATGAGTTACAACTAAATAGTTTGAATAGCACAAATCAGTTTAAGGTAGCATAATACTTTGTTAGTACAAAACTCATTTTCTGAAGAAAGGAGAATTTAGTTTTTGAAGAGTAAGACTTATAACAAATGACATAATGGTCACTTAATGCTAATTTGAATGACTAATCCTCTATCAAGATTTGCTAGTTTGACTGCTGACTTGACTGTACCTATGAATCTACCAATTCCTGACAACTTAGCATTCTACTAAGTATTTTGCTATATGCTTTAGCACAATCCAGTAGGCAGACTTTATTATTCCGTGTTCCGTGTGTGTGTGTGTGTGCGTGCGTGTGTATTCTCCCTATGAATATATGAATAAAGACTCTTCAAAGAGTCCATGAGTGTGTGAGGTCTGAAAGGAAGCAATAAGTCATGCTTTCTTAAACCAATATACTTAAAATTGTAACTGTAGCTGAAGTATCACACTGGATCTCTGTTCAAATATTCTATTTATGTCAACTTTTCTTCAACTTTATAAATCAGAACACACTGTTGTACCATTCGGAGGAACAGTCTAAAATACTGGGGTAAATCTAAATTTTGGCAACTGAACAATAAATCTTTCCAAGTGGCTTTAAAAAAAATCAAAGCTTTGCTTTGAAAACAATTGAAGCTGGTTAAGTTGATGTAACTTTTAGAATATTTCAAAAGCAGTGAGTAACAAGGTTATGATAAAACTCCTTCCTTATTAAGTCATTTATGTAAATGACACCTCAATCTTTACATTCATAAAGATAAAATTCATGTTGAATTATGTCTCATTCTAGGAATAAACTCACAAAATAATGGGAAAGAGAAAGTTCCATTGTACTAAGGAATGCTATTTCCAGAAAAATTTTATGTTTAAATAGGTGTTAACCATGATTTTCAACTTATCTATGATTAACTGAATACTATTAACTGGAACTCAAGCCATTTGTTTTACATTAGAAATTTTTAATATTTTCTTGAAAAGAAATATGAAGGGAAAATTACTACTTAAATTTATGCCAAAAGTTTTAGATACCAACATAAATGTGCAAAGAAACGTGTTTTTTTTCAGATCTGGGAGTATGTAGCAAGCCTTAATATTGTTTTAAAAGGTTAAAACTGTTCCTTATTTTATCCTCCCTTCATGCAAGTATGAGACATAGATATGAAACTAATGCATATTGACAAGATTTTTACCAAAAGCTACTATTGAAACAGAAAGGTAAGTCTAGTACTGGAAAAATACCAGAAATGCAAACACTAACTTATAAAATATAAGATATAGGGTTGCTGAAATAGTAAAAGCATAGTTTCTTTTTTTTCTTATTTTGCTTTATTTAAAGAACATTAGAGTTAGATATAAAAAGAAACTTTGTAAGTTTTTTTAGTTTCATTTTTCAAAATGGATGAATGAATGCACAGTAAATAGGAAAAATTAAAAATTCTGTACAATAATAGGAAAAGAGAATGCACTGACTCTGTAGTGTGAAACACTTCAATCAAATTCAATGAAGCAGAGCACTGAAATATGAGGGAGCTGCTGTGTAGAAAGGAGAGGCTTAAAGCCATTAACCAGAAGCAGGGCACAGTGTTAAAAAGTGACTATGAAATTGACAGTGTCACTGGGTTGCTCATTAGCAAAAGCCCAGAAAAGATGAAGCTGTAAGTTCCTAGACATGCTGTTCTTTCTCGCTTGTCTTTATTCATCTGCCAATGCCTAGATGATCTCCACAATCCACCTCTCCAGCTCCTTTCAAGATTCCAATCAAATGTAACATTTCTCATTAGTAATAAATGTTACATTTTTTATTTTCAACACTTCTTTTAAAGTTATTTTAAAGATATCTCTATACTGTAAGAAATCATAATCCACTAGCATGAACAATGTTTTAAGTACTAAGAATCCAGATTCTACAATCTGTAATCAATATGTTATTGTAGCTCAACATAGTAAGCAATCCTTAATCTTATTATGTGTCTAATATAAGCTGTCATATTGTCCCAATAGTTCATACAAGTTACTGGCAAAGGAGGTTAAATAATCTGGCAAATGTCCTAAGCCTGTCTGGCAATACTGACGTTTTTGAACTTCATAATATCCACTGTGGTAATTTTGAGAAAATATAGAGCATAATAAGTACAACAACCTCCATGAAGATTATATACGTGTGTGTGTGTGTGTGTGTGTGTGTGTGTGTGTGTGTGTGTGTGTGTGTGTGTGTGTGTGTGTGTGTGTGTGTGTGTGTGTGTGTGTGTGTGTGTATATATATATGTATGTATGTATGTCTGTCTGTCTATAACTGCCAAAGCAGAGCTAGTATCAGTGCATGTGAAGCATGTGTGTATCATCCATCTAACTTGGGGGTGGGGAATCTTTTCTGTCAAGGACCATTTGGATATTTAGAATAACACTTAAGGACTATACAAAATCATCAATACAGGCAGATAGAATGCAAGAAGCATATGCGACTATTGTGTCGTGTACCAAGTGATGCTAAGGGACTCATATAGCTCATGGGCCAGAAATTCCCTACCTTGGATCTAATTAATCACTCTAAACTGGATTTTCTTATCTCAAAAAATGTCAAAATAAAATGTTGTCATTATGGCATTCAAAGGTCTTTCATTAATTTTTGTTGTCTCACTTCTGGCTCATTCACCAAATTACTGTTCATACTCTGGAAATCACTTAAGGAGCAGTGATTTAAAGAAAGACTTCTTGTGATGAAATTCATTAGTACAGTGGCTTCTGATCTTGGGCAAATACATTTAAGAATAAGAAGCTATTTCCTGTTTTTGTGAAATAATAATAAAAAGGCAAGAGAAAGCAGCAAATGTGCCACATTTATGAAAGTAGGTGAAGTGGGACAAAGAGGAAAAAATTTCCTAATTATATTAGGTAGCAAATAAAAAGCTGTAAGAACAAAAGAAACATTTGAACATGATCTTCAATTTCACTTCACAAATAAATTTGTGCCCATATGCATATGTATAAAATATATATTATATATCTTATATGATATAATTCAATATAGGAAAATTTTATTTTACAAATGCAAACAAAACATGATTTCCATTTTGCAGTAAAAACAGAAATACTGGAACTTGAGATTAAATGGCAGGATATCAAGTGTAATTTATATATACATATGGTAATTATTAATCTGTAGTAGTTGCTATTAAGTAGATGATAAAACTATACAGTTTTTCTTCAGTGTATTTATAAGAGCACAAACATATCATGTCGTATCCAATCAATTTATCTATAGGCATGAGGGTTACTAAAATACCTCCATAGCCTGGGCTAAGCGTTCTTCTAGTGCCATGTAGGTGAGGAACTGAGGATCCACATAAGAAATAGCTTCGGCAACTCCCAGTCCATCCGCAAAGCCATCAAATAGACTGAAAAAGCAAAATCCACAACCATGATTTGGGAAATATTATTCTAAGTATGTAATTACATTAGCATTTTGATAAATTGATACATATTCTACAAACAGAAAACTTTAAAATATGTTCATGTAAACCTTCTGGGCTGAGAAGGAGGAAAAAAAATCCAAAAGCAAAGCTATGTACTAAACGTAAGTTAAAATACAATTCTATTCCCCAATAGTCTGCCAAACTCACTACATGAAGTTTATAGGGATATTCTCATATTTCTATCTCAGAAGACTACTTAAAAGAAATTATTTCTCTTGTTCAATTCTTCTGATAGTTTCCATTTATTCTATTTATGTTGGTTTCCAATCTATGTACTGGTGAAAGTGTAAGAAATTTAGTACAGTTTTAATCTACCATTAATCAAGGTTTCTTTTTCTTCTCTTACTTTGTATTATTTGTGTTTAAAATATTTTAATATTTCAAACTTTTCTCATTAATCTCTTTACCCCAACTCTGTTAAGAACTGGGTGCCTCTTATTTTAAAGCTAGAAAATTATTCATCTCTTGTTAATTCTTGTTATTTCTTTATGACCCTGAAGAAAAATATATTTCACTCTGATGCTAATCCTTTTATTTACCTCTAGACATACAAGGTTCTTCTCTTCTCTGGTTTTGGAATTAGTATTAAAAGTTTTGGAAACCTAAAGCATGTCCCTCTTCTCTAGTCTTGTTCCACTGGATATTTCATTCAATCTCAATTCTTTTAATTATTCTCTCTGAATGTAACTGCTAAAACACTATAATTCCAAACTTTTCCTGGAGCTGCTGACCTATCTCTAGTTATCTATGGGACACTTTGTATAGCTACTTCCATTACCTCATAAATCTACCACTAAAACACTTAATTTTGTCTAAAGGAAAAATTCTGTTGACTTCCATGCCCTATCAAAATTTGAATAGCGTAATCAAGAACATGTACACAACTTAGCTTAAAATAGTGCTAATGTCAACCTGTGTGCCATCATTAAAAATATAAATTGTGGAAACAGACACAAAAGTGTTTGATATGAAGAATATACTTTAGCTTAGTAGCACTTGGAAATCATTGAACCTCACACAATAGAAAGGAGAACTCTCATGTAGTCATAGATTTTAGAATTATAACTAATACTAAGAATTAGTAAATCTATTCCACCCTGTGATAGTAGAACCCTCTCATTTAACAGTGAGATTTAATATGAAGTAGTTGCCTTGAAATCAGTAAGATGGAGATTTAACTGAGTCATATTTAACATGAAAAGATTAATTGTGATTGTTTCTTCATCTTTAAAATAAGCTGAGTAGATACATAAAAATTCCAGGCACAGATGTGACAACAATGTAGGTAGTACATTCCCTACACTCAGAACACATTGCTTTCCAAGGTGGTACTCTAAGTGTGGAACAACTCTGCTCTTCTAGAAGAATAAAACTTATGGGAAATAATATTCCTACTGATAACCCTAACCCTTTTGCTTTATATGTACTTCTTGAAGCAAAATAAATTACGCCACTTTCTATAAAAATCCCTTCAAATGACTGAAGAAAATTATCTCTCAATTATTATTTTCTTCTTCAGGCTAAACAAATTTACATAGTCAAGCCTGACATTAAGTTGTAATTTGGCCTTTGCAGAATAATTCATTAGTGGTGAAAATTTTAACATTAATAGAAGGAGCATGGCAACAACAGTCTGAAACATGGCTCCATAATCAAATAATCAGAATTCATACTACTAGTAAGAGAATACTCTGCCACCAACTACCTTCTGTTAAGAATAAAGAAGGAGCTGGGTGCTGGTGGCACATATCTGTAATCCTAGCTACTCAGGAGGCTGAGATCTGAGGATCAGGAGTCAAAGGTAGGAAAGTCTATAAGACTCTTATATCCAATTAACCACTGGAAAACTGAAAGTGGCACTGTGGTTCAAGTGGTAGAGTGCTTGCCTTGAGCTAAAGAGCTTAGGGACAGGGCCCAGGCCCAGAGTTTAAGGCCCCATCACTGACAAAAAAAAAAAAAAAAAAAGAATAAAGAAGACAGCACTTGTTCTGCTAAAAATCTCTAAATGCAAAGAGTAGTCCTGGATTACAGCAGAAAAAGCTTTCTCTAAAGACAACTATTGGCAAGAAGTATAGATTAAACTAGTAATGTAGCATGCTTAATTATGTGACTTCAATAATATATAAAGAAATATAGTTATATAAAGAAATGTTCTTGGAAGGGAGGGAGGGAGGGGATGGTAGGGGGAAAACAATGGAGGGGGTAACAATGTTCAAGAGGAAGTGTACTCATAACCTCACTCATGTAACTGTAACCCTCTGTATAGTAGCTTTACAATAAAAAAAAAAAAAAAAAAAAAGAAATGTTCTTTTTGCTTAAGAAATCCATTCTAAATTTTATAGGTAAATAAATCATATCTGTAACAATCATAAGAAAGTCAATAAAAAAACTTTACCATAAATATAGAAAAAAGAAAATGATAACTTAAAAATGTTTTGAAATGTTAACATTTAAGCCAGGTGTGGTAGTGGTGCCTTAATCCCTTCTATTAGGGAGGCAGAGGCGAGGATCACCAGTGTAGGCAATAAAGATAGTAAGACCTATCTCAACACCATCACCACTACCATCAACAAAAATGAAGGGTTGGGGGTACATATAGCTTAAGTGATTATGCCTGAAGTCCTGAAATCAATCACTAGTATCACATTAAAATAAAATAATAAAAAAATGTTAGCATTTAGGGCATCTTAGTAAAAGATGTATGAGAATTTTCTATCATTTTTGTCACTTTTCAATAAGTCTGAATTTATTTTGAGAATCCTATTATTAAGCCATTATTACATTCATGCAGGTTTAACTTCTTACAATCTTAGCAGGTTAATAATTATAAATCTGACTTTTCACAGGAAGACAGAGAAGTTAAAAGGTTATCAATAAATAAACGGTAGGATGTTTTCTCCGTACAATTTTCTATCACAATGAGGTATGACATACTCTATTTAAAAATACTTCTGAAATGTCAATCAAAACAAATGAACTGAGGCTATTTTCCATTTTTACTTTAAACAAAAATAAGGAAACAAAAGGCTATTTTTTTTTTTTCAAATTGTGTCAAAGTTTGCCTTCATTGCCAAGAATTGCTATTACTTCCCATGGGATTTCCATTTAGCTGTTCAGATGTCATTTCAATATAAAAAATGAAATGTATATTTACCTTATGAACTTTTAGCCACAAGATGTAAATTCTTAAGAGTATTATTTATACAAATGAGAAGGTGGCATATTTAGATTTAAAAGAGTAACTTCCAATAATTTGGAAACAAAAATCAATGCTAAAATGTTTTCCCTAATTAAAAAAATATATATCTTGAAGCCATTAATTAAGCCTTAATGCCTCAAGAAGCATTAGAAAGACCATCAATGAATTAGTTCAAATTTTCAAATTAAAAGTATACTCCAAAAAGTTAAAAGTATACTCCAAAAAGATATTATTCCATTAAACTTTTAATGTGACACAACCATTTTTAAAGTTATCTGGAAAATGTATCAATTCTTAAAAGCATCCTGTATCTCACAATGTCTTCAAGTAATAGGTACTAAAGTTTAGTGGGGAGGGAGTTAAGCAGTTCATTAAACTAGTTCAATGGGTGAACAATCCTTTAAATATTAATATATACCTACAGAAAAGAGCTATAAATAATTACTTTTACAATGTAACTGAAAAAAATTCCCTTATATGAAACAATGCCTTTAAGTAAGTACAGATAACTAAACGGACTAATTATCCACTGCTGGAACACTTGGAAGAATTACTCTGTATATGAAGACAGCAGAATTAAGGAGTGCCATAGGAAGCAGAAAGCCATAATAAAAGTGAAGACATAAAAGATTAAATGGGAAGATATAAAAGCTAGAGGGCCGTTAAAGTCAAAAAGGCTGAGACTAGGTGAAACTATTGACTCTTTATAATGTTTGTGAAGTCAGAAAATAGGTTTCAGAGAATGGGTATGTTTAAAGTAGAAATACATCTTGCTTGGCTTCTATAAACCTTTTTTTCTAGCCCAGTATAGTAGCCAGGCATTATGAGCAGAGCTCATGCCCATAATCACAGCCACCTTATTGGTAGATGGCAGAATCACAATTCAAGGCCAGGTAGGCAAAAAGTTAATGAAACTTTATCTCGAGGAGCAAACCAGACAAGGTAGTGTATGTCTGTAACCCAGATACTCTAACAGTACATAATACAAGCTAGTATAAGATCATGTCAGATCAATTTACAGATGATGATACAAGCTTGACCAATGGCAATCCTATGAAATCTATCTGAAAAATAGCCAAAGCAAAAGGATGCCTGTGTAGCACAAGTGGTGGAACACTTGCATGGCTAAGTGCAAGATCCTAAGTTCAAACCTCAGTACTGCCAAGGAGTAAAAAATTAAGAAAAGACCCTCATTTTTATTTTCACAAAATGTCTGTAAAAGTCTGTTCTATGTGAGTAATTTCCTCCTCTCTGAGGAGTAAGAATAGGCATATTTAAGAAAAATCTTAAGGAGGGGCTGGGAAGGTGGCTCAGTGGTAGAGCGCTTGCCTTGCATGCCTGAGGCCCTGGGTTCAATTCCTCAGCACCACATAAGCAAAAAGAAAAAAAGCCAGAAGTGGCACTGTGGCTCAAGTAGTAGAGTGCTAGCCTTGAGCTGAAGAGCTGAGGGACAGCGCCCAGGCCCAGAGTTCAGGTCCCAGGACCGGACTCTCCAAAAAAAAAAAAAAAAAAATCTTAAGGAGATACTGAGTTCATGATAGAACAATCTGAAGAAGCATACAAAGAAAGAAGTGAGGTCCAGAAGAAATAAATGAGTTTATCTTACATTTTTTTTGTAGTAGAATTTTAAATTAAAAAAAAAAATTCCTGTAAATATAGCCATGTAGAAGAAACAAGGTAAAACATATCAAGCCATTTTTCCTCTAAGAAAAAAATGACTAGAATAAACATTCTTTCTATAGCTTCATAATAGCTACTTCTAATGGAATACTGCACACTTGAAAGATAAACTCCCAATCTCTTATCAGGATACATTGTTTACATGCATGAAAATGTTACCATGGCGCTGTGGCTCAAAGAGGAAGAGCGCTCATCTTGAGCTGAAGAGCTGAGGGACAGTGCTCAGCCCCAGAGTTCAAGTCCCACAACCAACAAAAAGAAAAAAGAAAAAGAAAAAGTTACCATGAAAGACCTTTATACAGCTAATGTATGTCAATTAAAAAAATAAAACTAAGACCAACCCTTATAAGCAAAAATGGTAAAATTTGAGCATTGTATCTCAAGAATTCACAAGTCTACTTCATTTACATGCTACTGTTACTTGAAGCTACCTAATTTTTGTCAGTATTAAGTTTAACTGAAACATTTCTACAAAATACAACTGTATCTTTTATATTTCACATATAGAGAAGTAAAAGGAAAGAGATGGAAACTGAATTCTTGTGATTTCATCCTAAATTTAAAACTACTTCAAGTATTAATTAAGAGTCTATTTTTTAAGGAATATATTTAGTGTTATAAGAACATATAAACAAAATAAAAAGTAAAATATCTTCCCCATAAAAAGCATATAAATAATTAGCATATAAAGTGACTTGAGTGTCCAGGAAGAGGCCTCCAATTAGAGAATGTAGGCAAAAGGCCACACAGAGGGTGATAGCTGAAATGAGCTTTGAAGGAAAAAACTAACAACAGGAAAAAAATCAGAGATGCAGTTCCTATCAACTAAAATCATGAATGAATTTGACTCAACCAATTAAGCACTGTAATGACACTGTGCCTCATACCTCCAATCCACATCCAAATCTTCACTCACACTGGAGTCATCCTCAAGGTTATTGTTACCATCCAACATGAAAGCTTCTGGCTGTGCAAATTCATTGGCAGGCTCATTTCCTTCATCACTGCTGCTTTCATTGACTTCATTGTACTGTAACCAAGGGATTTCTCCCTCTTCCAAGGATGTATGTTCTCTAATATAAATAAGACAAAGAAAAAGAAATCTTAAAACACATTATAACATTGTTTTCTACAGAATTCTGGT
This sequence comes from Dipodomys spectabilis, assembly GCF_019054845.1. Lineage (NCBI taxonomy): Eukaryota > Metazoa > Chordata > Mammalia > Rodentia > Heteromyidae > Dipodomys > Dipodomys spectabilis. The sequence continues at coordinate 2,175,707 of NW_024870824.1, forward strand.
TCAATGTAAGTGAAGTATTTGAGTTCTAATCTCATGATACTTTTGACACTAAAACACATTTTTATTTAAATGCCAAAATGTACAAGGAATAATTTCTAATTGCACAGGAACATATTTAGTCGATTTAGGCATTATCTATGTTCCTGCATTTTCTTTACTATAAGGGAAAAAAAAGAGAAATTCATCTGAGACTATTCGCATTTTATTTTATGTTTTGTTTGCTTTGAGACAGGGTCTCAATATGTAGCCTGAGCTGGCCTTGACTTCTCCATCCTCCAGTGTGTTTAGATTACAGATGTACATCACCATACCTGGTGATTGATTTTGAGTAGTTTCCCCTCACAAAGTAAAATTCAAATTCCTCCAATTGTCACATTAATCGCCATGATCTATGCTTTACCTTCAGTCTATTCAGATGTTGTTGCTCAACATTTTGGCCCCTGTCTTTAATGCTCCTAACTCCTCTGTTTATTCTTGGGAACACAAAAAATATTTCTACCTTGGGCACTTTTTTCTATCTGAAATATTCTTTCATCAGACTTTTTACATCACTGTTCCCTTCTTGGTTTTCAGATCAGATTTCATGTCCTTTCCTTAGAGTAGCCTGACTCAGTAGCTCTTCAGTAACTAGTTATCATATCACTCTACATTTTTTAAGTTATAGGATTCATTTTTGATAATTTCTTTTTTATTGTTATTCTACTTTCATTAGAAATATAAGTTCATGGGAACAGACATACAAATCAATGGTATGCATCAAGGAAAATAAGTATTTCAAAACAGGAGGCCAGTTCTTGTAATAAGCTGTACTGAAACAACTGGCCATCAGCCTGGAGGGAAGCTAAATCCTTTGGCATCTATTTGCCCTTAAACAAATCTGCTATAGTTTTCTGAAATGTATGTTAATGCTTCCACTGCTACTATCATTAAAACAATGAAAATATTAGAATAATGACAGAAAATTTTATATAAATCTTATGTAATTCTAAGCACAATGGAACACTGAAGCTAGAAATGGGTAAGTTTCACAATACACAGTAAATAGTCAAAACACCAAAAATATGATCACAAAATTTAATGAAAAAACTTACATTAAAATACATGTCATACAAAAAGACATTAATAAATGCAAACCAATAAATGATCAACATGACCAATAAAAAGGAGCAAAAGATATGCTTAACATGCAGAAAAGAAAATTTAAAGAGGTTTTAGATAAAAAAGGTGTCCTTTCTCATAGTAAGGTAAATGGAAATTGAGTAGTGAAATATATTTCCAACAATTGACAAAAGTAAAAAAACCTTTCATAACTTTATCAGAGGTGCTGGTAGAGATCTGAAGACAGTACTGGTAAGTTTCTTTGTAGGGACTTAGCAGTAGTTACAGAGAAGCATGTGCATGCCCACTGACCTAGTGGTTTTGCTTCTACATGTTTATTCTAAAACAAACATACACAATGTTTTTGTTGTAACATTACTTCTAACAGAAAAATGTATGGGAAAGTTTAGGTGAAAAGAAAATCAGTGTACCATGTTTTATTATACCATGTAGATAATAAATAATAAAAACCTAGAGCAAGAAGGATTAGAAGAAAGTAGAAGTGCTGAGTTCAAACTTCTACACCACCAAACTGAAATCATTTCCCCTAAAGTCAAGAACAAGACAAGATGTCTACTCTCCTCCACTCAAATTCAATATAGACAGAGCAATAAGGCAGGAGAAGAAATAAAAGGGATTCAAACAGGGAAAAACTCAAATTATCCCCACCGGAAGATTATATGATCCTATTCTTAACAGAGCATAAAAAGTACACTCAAAAATTTTTTAGGCCTGATAAACAAACCTTCAAAAATTTAGCTGGATATAATATCAACATACAAAACCCAGTAGCTTTTCAATATTCCAACAAAGAACAGTCTGAGAAAAAAATCAGGGAAACAATTCCATTCATAATTGCCTCAAAAACAACAAAATACTTATGTATTAATTTAACTAAGGAAGTGAAACACTTCTATAAGTAAACTATAAAACTTTGAAGAAAGAAACTGAAGACACTAGAAGATGGAAAGACCTCCTATGCTCATACAGTAACAGAACTGATATTATGACGATGGTCATATTGCCAAAAGCAATCTACAAATTCAATTCAAAATCATTCTTTATACCCCAAGATAAGTATTCAAATGTTTTTCCTTTCTTGTGATTGTTTCTAACATATTTATAAGATGATTTCTTTGTTGCTTTGTATGCCCCTCCCCCATGGTATAACCCTTGCCTTCATTGTATTTGATGTTGGTATAATTTGTAGAGTGGAAGGGCAAAAACAATCGTTTAAAAAGGTGCAACATGAGATGTATAAGTCATTATGTTGAAAAACGAACTTTACAACTTTGGTGGGGGGGGGGGATGAGGAGGAGGGGAATGGGAAGGGGAAGGGAAAACAAAGGAGGAGGCAACAATGCTTGATATGTACTCATTACCTTGCCCATGTAATTGGTAACCCCTCTGTACGGTATTTGCACAATAAATAAAGATTTAAAAAAATAGAAAAATTAATTGAACAATTATAGGAAAGCAAAAAAGTCAAGTAGTTCTGAGTAAAAAGAGCAACACTGAAGGTATCACAATACTACATTTCAAATTATAATATAGTAATAAATAACTGCTTGGTATTAGTTGGACTCAAAGACCAATCCAACAGAATTGAAGATTTGGGAATAAAACTGAACAGCTATTCCAAGTAATTTTTGACAAAGAAAATAAAAAGACACATGAGAAAGACAGCCTCTCCAAAAAATGGTGCTAGGAAAGCTGGCTATCTACTTTCAGGAAATTGAAACTTGACTATCTCTTACCCTACACAAAAATCAACTCCAAATGTATCAAAAAACCCAAAGTAAAACTTGAAAGTTTAAATCTAATACAGGAAAACATAAGGAAGACGTTGGAACTTATTTTCTGATTAGGATTCTAAACTGTACAGAAAACAAGAACAGGAATTGAAAAATGAGACGACAAAGAAAAAAGTGTCTTCACATCAAAAGAAACAATTATCAGAACCGACAGAAAACTCTTCCTTATCTATTACACAAATAAAGGACTACTATCTAGAATATGTGTAAGACTAAACAGCAAAAGAATACTCTAGCAGGGCGTCCGTGGCTCATACTTGTAATCCTAGCTACTCAGGAGGCTGAGCTCTGAGGCTCACGGTTCAAAGCCAGCCCAGGCAGGAAACTCCGTGAGACTCTTATCTCCAATAAACCACTCAGAAAACGGGAAGTGGCACTGTGGCTCAAGCAGCAGATTGCCTGCCTTAAGCTGAAGAGCTGAGGTTCAGCACTGAGGCCCAGAGTTCAAGCCCCACCACTGACCAAAAAATAATAATAATAATAATAATAAAGCTCTCCAAAACACTAAAAATAGACCTCCCCTATGACCCTGCCATACCACTAGTGAACATATATGTGAAGGTGTATAAATCAACATACAAGAAAACACACTTTCATATCTATATTTACTGCTGCTTTATTCAGAAGAGCCAAATGATGGAATCAGTCAAAGTTCCCCAAAACAGATAAATGGGTAACATATAGAATGCTACAAAACAATAAATAAAAATGAAATCATGTGATTTCTAGGAAAAGAATGGAAGTAGAGAATATCATGATAGGCTAAGCTCAAAAAGCCAAATATCATATATTTTATTCATGTGTAGTACCTAGACTTAAAAGACATATTGAGCTTGGCGTCAGTGGCTCATGCCTATAATCCCTAGCTACTCAGGAGGCTGAGATCTGAGGATCTTGGTTCAACGCCAGTCTGGGTAGGAAAATCCATGAGACTCTTATCTCCAATTAACCACCAGAAAACTGGAACTGGTGTTGGTAGCTCAAGTGGTAGAGTGCTCGCCTTGAGCTGAAGAGCTCAGGGACAGCACCCAGGCCCAGAGTTCAAGCCACACGACCACCAACAACAAAAAGACATATGGACTTGTATTTATGTATACATATACACATACACAGACACAGAATATAATTCTACCTATGGGACTATATGGGAAAATGAAGGGAAAAGGAGAGGAAAAAAGAAAGGTGGAGAATGAACAATTTCAAAATACTGTGCAGCTATCTATGCAAACATAAGACATCCTAGTAACAGGGGAATAGGGGCAAGGGAAAGAGAAAGCAATACAGAGTGTTACACTGATTAAAATATAATGTACAACGCCTTACTACTGTTAACACTAACAACAACAAAAAAGAATGAAAGGAAAGTAAAACAGGCTCTGATGGTGGGGTATGTATGAGCAGGAGTAGGTTATGAAGAAGAGGGTGAATGAGGATTAATATGAAGTAGCATACTTGAATTTATGAAAACTGAACAGCAAAATTGGTTGAAATTGTCTTAAAAAGGGGAAGTAGATAGAGATGAGTGAGGGTGAAGGTAATCAGAATAAATTATATTGATGCATGGAAATGATACAATGAAACATTCTTATACAAATAATTTGTTAATAAAAAGCAAAACAAAAACCTAACCAGAAGATACTCATAGCATAGCTATTCACTGTGCTACTAGCCCTATTTAAAAAGAGAAGCAGAAATGGTTAGGGATATAGTTCAGTGTTAAGAGCTCTTGTTTTGCATGTACAAGGCTGGGTTCTCTCCCCAGCATTATGAAGGAGGGGGAAAAGGAAGGAAAAAGGGATGAAAATGTGGATGTGAATGTGTATGCATGCATGCTTTTATATACATAGGTTATCTTTAGAAAGTTACAAAGGAAATTGATTACAATATTCTTTAAGTGGTCTCTTCATACTAAGTCTACTTTTTATTAGGTCAATAAGAATATATTTTAAGAAAAAATAGAAAATTATAATTTCTTAGAAAATTCATCCTCTGACAGATGGGATTTTATCTTTTACATAAAAGAACATAATCAGGAACTTTGGTATTTCCTCTTTTCCTACAAACTTAGGTAAAAATACATTTTGAACCCTTGTATAATTCTAAGCATGTTTCATCAAGGTTAATTTCATTAAAGTTAATTATTTAGCTGGAATCATTGTTAGAAAATAAAACTGAGGCTAAACAAATAATATCACAGATTCACCAAAATCAAGTAGTTCTAGGAGCTTTTTCTAGGAGCAAGTTTAAAAAGGAAAAATATGAACGAAACAACAATTTGGCATATTAATGCACAAGACTAAATCTGAAAATCTGAGTTAATTAGCAAATATCAAGTTCCAAAAAATTAAGACAGAAGGGACTTTAAGAATGCACATGCTTTTTACAATATAAAAGGTCAAGATCAAAGTCTTGGCAAACTTAAATTATAGTTTAGATTTTAAGAGATATTGTAATACAATAAATTTCAGTGTTAAGAGCAAACAAACAAATAAAATGCATAATGGAAAAACCCCTCACTTCTGAGTAAATTTTGGTTTAACACTGGGGCCTACATGTGGTTCTTGCCTACTCCCTGTTTCAAGCCCCACTCCCATGCCTTTTTCCACCACTTCCTATCCTTTTCAGTGTCTGTTCTTACCATTCCTTCACATAGAAAGCTCTTCTCTTACATAGCCAACAAGTTTATTTTTTTTTAATTTTGTGACAGTACTGAAGCTTTTTCACTCAAGGCTAACACTCTACTACTTGAGCCATAGTTCCACTTGCAGCTTTTTGATGGTTAACTGGAGATATGAGTCTCATGAACTTTATTGCCTGAGCTGGCTTCAAACTTTGATCTCAGCCTCCTGAGTAGCTAGGATTATATGCATGAGCCCCTGATACCTAGCTTATCAATTCTTTTTTTGTTGTTGTTGTTTTGTTTTGTCCGTCATGGGCTTGAACTCTAGGCCTGGGCGCTGTCCCTAAGGCTCTTCAGCTCAAGGCTAGTGCTCTACCACGTTTGAGTATCTATCAGTTTACATGTGCACACATGTGAAATTAACTTAGAAGCCAGAAACTTTCTTACAGGGAAAATACCAGAACAAGAGTCAATGAACAGTGAGCCACAGGTTATTTCCAATCTGCCACCATTTCTGCAAATAAAATCTTGTTGGACTACAATTAAACCAATTCATATACATATTGCCTATGGCTACTAACAGCTGAGAAGCTACAAAAGAAACTATCCACACAATGTCAAAAAAAAATATCTAGCTTTTCCCAGTGAAAGTCTGGCCATTCCTAGACTAGTAGTATTCCTATTAAAGTTAAAGAAATCATCAATCAAGTTCTGGAGATGCCATTTCCAGAATGCAGTTAGAGAAGAAAAGGAAACTGCAACTTTTGCAACTGTCCCCACTGCTGTGAGTGAATCACAGATCTGTCTCCTTGGCTATTACCTCCCTGTATAGTAATGACAACTTTCATATACTTCTTCCTAACTCAACAAAAATGATCTACAAAATGCCTAAATTTTCTTTAAAATGTGAAGTGAAACCAAGTATTATATCTCTGTAAAAGATAATGTTGTACCTACTGGTACAACACAGAGCTTATAATTAATAGTATACCCAATATTTGAATGTGATGTATATGCCATTCTTGCATATGCACAAAAAATGCTCAGTCTCACTGCTAAATTACCCTTCCTGAAGAGATAATTCCTGGTTTTCTTCTTCAGGACCACTGCTCTCACTCTGTAACTCAGGTTCATTCTCATCTTTTCCTGGCAGTGTCTCCCAGCTCTCATCACTTGAGGACTGATCTTTCTCTGTGCCAGAAAACCGATGAGGCAAAGAAGCAGACCACTCCCCATCACTGCATTCTGAACTGTAAATCAGAGCAAAAATAATATCAATACATGTTCGGTTGTTTTCTTCATTATCCTTTGGAGTGTTACCAGGTATCATGAGATAAAGGGCACTACTAATACTTAATCCAGCTAAGACTAATTCAATTTTTAAAGTACTTTGAATATAATTATTCTAAATGATTGTGCTGTATGGCAAGTTATGAAACACATTACTAATTTTTTTCACTGAGGTATATAATGCCTATATAAAGGCTTGTCATAGTTTAGACAGATTTCTAAGTAAATTTTTATACTTAATTTGGTAATACTATCTAGAATAAATTATAGACTTATTACTCAATATTTATTGACCTGAAACTTTACTTATTTACATAATGACACTTATTACTTATTATGTATAGTTTTCCACTATTGCCATGTAGTAAAAACTTGTTTCTCTCTTACTTTTACATACTCATATACAAAAGAACCACACTCTTTTTTTTTTTTTTGGTCCGTCCTGGGGCTTGAACTCTGGGCTTGGGCGCTGTCCCTGCGCTCTTCAGCTCAAGGCAAGCACTCTACCCCTTAAGCCACAGCACCACTTCCAGTTTTGGAGATAAGAGTCTCAAGGAGTTTCCTGCCCAGGCTGGCTTTGAACCGTGATCTTCAGATCTCAGCCTCCTGAGTAGCTAGGATTACAGGCATGAGCCACCAGCACCCAGCAAGAATCACCCTTTTAAAAGATATTCAAATTAATAAAAAGAAATGCTAACAAATCTTTACTGAACACAAACTAAACTTTAGTTTGACAATGTTTAGATAAAGCCACAAAGGATATAATAAACGGTTTAATAAAGAACATCTGAAAATTACACTTAATTGCATAACTTTAACTAATTTAGTTATATTTTATTTTTAAAGACTAGCTTACACTACCAAAGGTTTAAGTATTAGTGATCAGTGTTGGAAGTTTTAACTCAGGTAATGGTGACTCACACCTATAATCCTACCTACTCAGCAGGACTTTGGCTCAAAGACAGCATGATCAGAAAAGTTCACCTATTTTCCATCTCTAATAACCACCAACAAGCAGGATTGGAGGTGTTGTTGAAGTGGCAGAGTGCCACTGTTGCAAGCCCAACACCCTGGGTTAAACTCTAATATTGCCAAAAAAGAAAAAGTAAGTCTTGAATTTTTCCTCCAACATTCTGGTCAAGAACCTTAAAGATTTCCCCTTGTTCACTTAACTTTTGAAAAATAAAAAGTTTATTTTCTGTATGAAGTGTTAAGTTGTACATATCTAGCTAGTGGGTTCCCTTATTCTAGAAATAATTGAAAAATCAAGATGTTATTAATAAACAGAAGTACTAATCTGAGCTCTGAGATATTTAATGGAAGGATAAAAACAAAATTAGCTTTCACTTTTCAGTAAAAAAAAAAAAAAAGGACCATAGAGTATAAATAGCCGAGAAAAGAAATGCAATACACCTAGATATAGCAAACAAAAAAGTCTCTTTCAATTGAGTATAAGGAAAAGTCACTTGCATTCTGTAAAAATTTGTGATCCAAAGCATAAAAAGTTTTAAAAGGTTTTATAATAGGTTTAAAGAACTTATTACACTAACTTACCTGATGACAAAGCTCCTCAAATTCAAATCTATACTAACAAGTCTGATTTTTATCTCTTTAATAATTAAGAGTAGTATTTCTATATGAATGTTGGCAATTTTAAGAAGCTTAAAGATCTGTTTTTATTACTGATTGATTTCCAGTCCTATGGCTTGAACTCTGGACCAGGGCTCTGTCCCTGAGCTTCTTTTGCATAAGGCTAGTGCTCTACCACTTGAGCCACAGTACCACTTCTGGCTTTTTCTGAGTTTATTGGAGATAAGAGTCTCACAGACTTCGCTGCCTGGGCTGGCTTCAAACTGTGATTCTCAGATCTCAGACTCCTGAGATCTAGAATTAAGGCTTGAGCAGAGGTGCCCGGCAGGATCTGTTTTTACAACATTAAACTCAGAGTATGATCCTGTCCAGAAAAAATAACATGAAATGTATGTACTTCAGAAGTTTACTGAAATGACTGATATAATATCTCTATTGCCAATGCAAAATGAATGCCTATAACCAATAAGCTTATAAAAGCCTATATAAAAAACTAGCAAACTACATTCAGCCGTTGGGCCAAATCTCTCCATGATGCTTGTTCCTTAATTGTGAAATAAAAATGATTATTACATGTTTCATTCTGTCCTTGGTCAGCAAAGTATTTACAATCAGATTTAAAAAAAATAAAGTTTGCAAAAAGGAAGTCCTGAAGGTTACTGCGTTTCTATTATGTAAGGAATAGGATAACTAAAATGACAAGACCACATTTATTTGTCCAGCTCAAGAGGTATAAAAGCTACAGATAAAAACTGCCATTTTGCCAGATGCCGTAGGCTAACAACTGTAATCCTAGCTACTCAGGAGGCTGATATCTGAGGACTATGGTTCAAAGCAAGCCTGGGCAAAAAGATCCCTGAGACTCTTATCTCCAGTTAGCCACCAGAAAACGAGGAAATGGCACTGTGACCTAAGTGGTAAAGCACTAGCCTTGAGCTGAAGAGCTCAGGAACAGCACCCAGACACAGAGTTCAAGCCTCAAGATTGATCAATACACAAGCAAACAAACAAACAAACAAAAAAAACCCTTGCCATTTTGAGCCTTCAACTCTTGATTTCTTCCATGGGAGCAGAATTTTTTTTATTTGTTGTAAAGGTGATGAGGTGATTAGTTATGTATTATACATACATAACTAAGATAATGCATACATTTCTTGTCAAATATTGTTATCCCCTCCCTGATTTTTCTCCCACTCCCCCTTACCAAGTTGTAAAGCTCATTTCCAACATAGTGTCTTGTGTTACTGTTGCATTGGTTCACCCTTTGTTCTTTGTTTCACCATTCTGTTATTCCCTTTCCCTTCCCTAAATCAGATTAAGTGTATATACAAGACACAAGGTACCAGAATCAAAAACAGTGACTACAGGGGACAAACCAAAGGGAGGGAAAAACAAGAAAAAAATGTTATACAGTATATTAAAAACAACAACAACAAAAACCCTCTTGTTTCCATATCTTGGTGTTCATTTTGACTATATGGTCATATGAATGGCCATTATCAAGAAAACAAATAACAGTAGATGCTGGAAGGGATGTGACTAAAAGGGAATGCTACTACACTGCTGGTTCAACCACTCTGGAAAGCAGTATGGAGGTTCCTCAAAAGACTAAACATAGAATTACCCTATGATCCAGCAATCCCACTATTGGGCATTTACCCAAATGATCACAAACAAGGCCACACTAAAGCTATTAGCACAACTATGCTCACCACAGCATTATTTACCACAGCTAAGGTATGCCTCTGGGTAGATGAAGAGATCAAGAAAATGTATATATACACAATGGCATTCTAAGCTTCCATCTGAAAGAATGACACTGCTCTATTCATAAGGCGGTAGAAAGATTTGGAAAAAAATCATATTAAGTGAAGTAAACCAGACCCAAAAGAAACACAGGCTCCATGGTTTCCCTCATTTGTAGTAATTAGTATATGTCTAGGATAATCCTAGCAGATGATCACAATAGCTCTCTCTTTTTCTACCTACTTTAATCTTGTTATCTAAAATAAACTCTTTAGAAACCTTTAAAAATAAGAGTTTGCAGATATAACTCTTACTTTTCAAGAGATAACTTTTGAATGTATATTTCCTCACCCAACACTGAACACCATACTTTGAAAGTCATTATTCATTAAATATTTTTCAGTTTCCCTTTTTCTTTCTAGAGATACATTCTCATTAAATAAAATCTATCTATATATGCATTTTTATTTTCTATGCTAAAGGCATTTTCATATCCCAATTTTGTAAACCATGTATCTTTGACTCTTCCTTATTTCTCCATATTCAAATCCTTTCTTTCTATTCTTTGCACAATGACTTTATCCTAATATGTTTTTCTCCATTTCTACTGAAATAAAAAAAATCCCTAGCTCAAGTGCTTTTCCCCAAACCTAAACTTATATACTCAATTACTAATTGGTCTTCCTAAATTTAATCTTACTCCCTTAACTTATTTGCAAAATGCATTCTGTATATCTCCAGCATTTCCACTTATATTAAATGGTACATTTATAGTAATACCAAAATGTTTACTAGCTCTTCTCTTTCCCACTAAATGTTTACTAGCTCCTTTCTTCCCTCCTAGCCTCAGCCCTGTGACTTTCACCCTCACAAATGTTGTTGCAGGAAGTGGCACTGTGACTCAAGAGTGCTTGCCTTGACTTAAAGAGCTCAGGGACAGCACCCAGGCAGAGTTCAAGACCCACGACCAACAACAACAAAAAATTGTTGCAGTTACACATATGCACCTTATTCTAAGGTACAACAAGTTAGTTTGCCTGGATCGGAATCCACTACTCTGCATCTTTATATTCTACCTGCATGCCATTATTTTCGTCTTTTTTGTTTTTTGTTTTTAATTGTGAAAATACCATACAGAGGGGTTACAATTACATGAGCAAGGTAATGAGTACATTTATTATCAAGCATTGTGTCTTTGCCAAAGGAAACCAACTCTACATCCTCTGGTTTATGTATCGACAAGGACACCCTCTGGGGTCATCCAATCAACTTTAGTGTTTCTATACACCAAAAGCAAACAAATTACACCATAGCCAGTCACCCAAATTAGATCTTCTGCCTTTCATTACTTAGAAAGTAAGATTTTATTTTTCACTTTTGATGACAATGTAAGATAATACCCTTATTTTGCCTTTTGGTTCACAATGCCTGAAATACTACATGGACACCATATAAGAAAGTTTATAAATCTTTGGGCTCCAAAGAAGAAGAAACATTACTATTTTGACTATAATTTCTACTGGCATGTGTGTGTGTGTGTGTGTGTGTGTGTGTGTGTGCCTAATTAAAAAAAGCTAACATTTCCTTGAGGTATGAGAATGAGAAACTGCTTTGGTTGATTGTACTTCCATTTTATTTCTACTTGAGATTTATACTGATAAGTTTTTGTTTTTGCCTTTTGTTTTGGTCTATAAGTTACATGGTTAAAGTCTATATATGAAAAAAAGTTTCTTTGCTCTAACTGAATGTACAAAGTTACATAATAAATTACATCTGAGTAAGTTATCCTTATCTGTTTATGAATATAACTCAATGCTAACTAGGGGCAATATAAAGAGCAAATAAATACTTAAAAAAAAAAACTTTACCCCTAAACTGCTATAAATGTGAACCCAAGATTAAAATGTTTGAGAAAACACTTAAGTATGTTTTTAAAATCTTTGTTTTGGCTGCTAATAGATGTTTTATTTGCATGTCAGAAAAGGTCTTTTTTATGACTCTTAGCTAGCTAAGAATAGAAGAGAATTCAGCCTCACAACATGCAAGCTATATACTGTCTTCTTTGTAATTCTGGTGAATTCTATGGGAACAGGGATCATTTATACATATTTACAATGCCCCTGGTACAAAAGTCTGGCACTTAAGAAAGTGTCAATAAACACCTGTTTAATACACGTAATGAAATTAACTAAATGGCTAATATTCACTTTACTTTCCCAATATCAACAAAAGTTGTCCTGACTCCCTTATGTAAAGCTTTTGATGTTTAAGCAAAGTTAAGTCCCAGCAACAGGAATACTCTCTGAGAGAAATTTCAAGTGCTTTAAGAAATGATCAGTTGATGGCATGTCTCTCTTCAGAAGACTTAGGACCAAGGTTAAAATGTGCTAGCATTTCTGAAAAGTTTTTATAAAATTCAGTATCTTGTCCTCAAATAGAAATTTTCACGGGTATATTTCAAAAGAGCAAGGTGCTAACCTTAGTTCTTTCGTCTAATCTCAAGTCTGGTAATTATATGCTACCTATTAACATTTCCCTTGCAGTTCTAATTTAGTAAGGTGGTGCTCAGTTCCTGTCAAACAGCTCAGAGCAATGCTACCAGCTGCAATGCTTATCCCAGAGTATAACATTTCAGATGCGATTAAATGATCATTTAGAATTGTTCGGGGAAGAAGGTGATCTGCATTCATTAAAATCCTTTTCCACTTTTAAATAATAGGTGATTCATATTTTTAAGTGGCCAAATTACCTACATTTAAAAATGTCACATTGAATTTCAGTTATAATCTTGACTAAGTGAGCGATTTGTCACTGCTATAAACATGACCAAAAAAGCTTTATCACCTGTTTTACAAAGCAAAATTCAAAAAAAAATTCAACTTCAATTTCTTAACTTTCAAATTAAGAACATCAAATGAAGAACTTAATTTCTCACGTTCTTAATTTCTTTCTCAAGAAAATTAGAAAAGGAGATTCATTGCTGCCCTTTTACTCTGTCTTCAATATTGGAGCTGCACAGCACGAAAGTAAAACATCAAGTAGATGAGCAAAGGGAAAAGTAATTTAATAATTAAAAGTAATATTTAATAAAATTTTCACTTTTAGCTGGAACCCTGGCATATGGAAGTACTGTGCAGGGACTTAAGAGTTGAGGAACAGGAAAAGAAACAGAAATAGAAGTACTCCTTAAAACACTTAGGGTATTGAAATGTATCTTAAGTTTTAAGCATGTAAATACAAGTAGAGTCCAAGGTACAGTCATTATCCTTCAGGCTTTATTCTATAATTCTTAGAACAAAAAAAGCATTGTTTCCAACATTTTAATGAATCCTCAAAATTAGTTCCATAATTTTGGAATACCTCAACTGACAGCTCTATAATCAATATATTATTGAAAAAAGTTTCTACTATGTTTTTCAGCCTGTATATTCTGGATGTAAAATACTGATATCGCTTAAGGAAAAAAAAATTATGAAAATGCCTTCTGGCCATTAAAAGTAGAAAATCCTTCTAGTCAAAGGTAACACTGCTACGATGGATAAAAGATATTATTAATTTAAAAACCAAGAGTCAAGGAAACTACTACCCTTTTTTTTAGGGCTAAGAATTATATAAACATTTCATCAATTTCAATATAAGATATCAGACCTGACTACAAAAAGCAAGCAAAACTGAAGAGGCTTTTTATATTGATTTGTGCGTCCTCAAAGGTGAAAGTAAGTCAACTTAATTTCTTTTCAGCAATATTATACCTTCAAAAAGATAAATTATTAACAATTCTTTGGTTTTTATAGTAACTTAGATATAGAAGAGGCTCATAACACAGTCTAAAAGTCTTCCCTCTGAATGTTTCAGAATTTAAATATTTTCCTCTAAGTTTAAAATAGTGCTTAAAAATCTTCAGCATAACTCAGGCCAGTAAATAGTTATTAATCACATTCATGGTTCTGCAGAAAAATGTATAAATATCCAAAGAACAAGCCTCAATTTAGTTCAGATCCAGATACACTATCAAGGTTAATATCAGGTCAGATTTTGCATCCAATTTTTATTTTTAGAACCTTGTGGACTTAGGATGAAAGACTATAAACTCAAACTGAAAAAAATCAGGAAAAAGAAATGTTTGACCCAGCTTAAAACATAGCAGATTAGGCAAAAATTATCTTACCTTTTAAAAGCTTCAAGGTTAACAGCAGAAATTGTAAATTGTTTTTAACAATAAGTTACACACACTATATTATGGAAGTTTAACTCATTTTTTAAAAAATGAAATGTCTATTATGTCATGACATGAAATAAAATCCACAAATGCTTTGTATTCAAAATCGTAAATGTTTTCATTTATACTTTTTATTGTTTTTAAAAAAGAAAAACACAAAACAACAACAACAACAAAACATTACTTAACCAGATACCTATGGTTCACAACTATAATCCTAGCTACTCAGAAGGCTGAGATCTCAAGATTGTGGCTCGAATCCAGCCAGGCATCAAAGTCCATGAGACTCTTAACTCCAAATAAGTACAAAAAAAGCTAGATATGGAGCTGTGGCTCAACTGGCAGAGCACTAGTCTTGAATAAAGGGACGCTACCCAGCCCCCGACTTCAAGACCCTTTATTATTAATAGAATCCTGCAATTGATTTGTTGTCCAACTGATGGATTGAGAAAGAATGCTTATGTTAAGAAAAATTGTATGTTTTCTTGAAAGCAGCAGTCTTGTGGTGAAGAACATAGCCTCTGGAGCTGACATACTCGTTCCAGCTCCAACCTTTAGTCACTTTAAAAAAGCTAGTTAACTCTCTTGTCTCAATTTCCTCATCTATGAACAAGGGAAATGACAAGTCCTTACCATATAGCTGTTGGAGAATTTTTAAATGCTAACAAAAATTAAAAGTAAACTTAGTCATAGAAGATCCAATTAAAAAAATGGGTGATATTTATAGCTACTAATCAATAGTTTCTGTGAACTTCCTTTCTAACCCAGACTGAGACTTTACATAGGTTTTTAAAACTTAAGAAAAAGCCCATATCAAAATAAGCAGGGAGGTTGGGATAAAGCAGAGAGAGGTAGAAGAATGAAGGGAGATTAGAGGGGAGAATAAAGGTAAGAATTCATTGTGTATACCACAGAAGTGAGAATAAAAGGAAAGGGGGAAATGAAGATGTTGAAGGAATGACACAGATCAAGATGCACTGTATACAGAAACTGCTTTGCTAAATAGCAAAAAAACCCCACAAAACTTTAATACATAACCTAAATATAAAAGGGAAAGAAGGGGTGAGTTGGGAGGGAAGATATGAATGTTGATAGGGGTGACATTGGTCAAGATGGTGAATGGCAACTCCTTTGGACAACTACTAAAAGGTAATAATACATTTAAAAATAAATAAATCAAGCAATTGTACATGTGAAAAAAATAAACATATACTTCCCTTGAAATCCATAAATTAAAATAGTTAGCATCTGTACCCGTTATAATATCTAGTAAGTATTACGTGAATTTCTAATTCCTGTTAAGTATAAAAATAGCCCCAAGAAAGTTTCTGTAAAAAACTGTAATTAGTAGTTTGTATGTATGGGTATGCTCATTAAGAACATTTGATAAATCAAAGTATCTAATTTCAGATAGATCACTGAGTGTCTCAGCAACAGAAACAAACAACTTCAGTCAATATATAATCTGTATGACACCTTACCTATCTTCATCTTTGTCATAGAGTTGGTAATAGTCTCCACAGCCATTCCAAAAGTTGTTACCCCGTTCTTGCGTTCCTACTGTGGCTCCACTTCCTGGTGTTACATTGCTATGTTCTGTTTCCCTTGATGTAACTCTTGAGTAAGGTGGATCCAAAAACATACATTCATGTTCTTCATCAAATTCTTCACACTTTATTAAAGAATCATCCCCGATGCATTCCTCAACTTCCAAAGCTTCCCTCCATCTTTGTACGCTTCTTTGTTTAGCCTCATGCCTGTTTGAACCTACTTCCTGATCCACCTGGCTTGAACTTATCACTTTCCTAACTTTTGGCCTTACTACCTGTTCAGGAGAACTTCTACAGTTGCTGTCCCTATCACCTGCATTTTGTTCACTACAAATATGCCCTGGAACACAGGCTGCATCTTCAGGAGAATTTTCTGTCTGTTTTTCCTCATGGTCAATATTATCTTGTGTCTTTCTAACAAATTCATCTTCAGAAGAGGACTGTTGAAAGTCCTGCTTGCTCTGATGGATAAACTCAGCATCATCAGTAGAACTTTTCATTGAAGGTGTGCAATCTAACTCTTCAAATTCCTCTCTTATCTCACAGTTAAAAGCCGGAACTGGCAGTGAAAGACCAGTGAATACTTCTGCCTCACCATTTTCCAGCCCCATTACTGTACTGCCTAATGCTTCCTGATATCCACCACTTTCCACAACTTCTGCAGAAAGATGAAGACAGTCAGTTTCCTCTCCATGGTTGCCATCTGGATAAGAGTCAGTATAAACCAATGCAATTCCATTCTGGACATTTGAGACATTACAAGCTCCTGGAATATATGCTGTATCAGAGTGACTGTGAAGATTTATACTGCTTCCTAAGGTATCCTTGCCTTCCTGACTATGATGCTCTGTAGCAAAGGATGAATTGCTCTCAACAATTTGGTTCAACGCTGTACCACAAGTAGGAGTTCCTGTTTCACTATTTTCAAATATAGGTTCATCAGATAAGGAAGAATGGACTTGATCCAATGAACTGGAACCTTCAGAGACAAAGGAAAACATTTTGTAGGGATTAATTTAGATCAAATATTATGTAATTACTGAACTTAGTAGAAATCACACCAATTATTACCTACTTGAAAATATAAGTAAATTTATTTGGCAACTGCTTCAATGATCTTTAATTGAACTAGTACCACAGAATGGTTACCCTATGAATTCATCTGTCTCCAAGTTTCCTCTCCCTTCTTTCTTTTGGAGACAATTTTTCATCTAAATCCTAATTCTTAAAATCTTCCACAAGACATAAAAGAGAAGTGAATAATATGATACAGAATGAAAAGCTTAAGTGGAGTCATAGGTAAACACTCTGCACAGTACCCCGTTAAGTCTCCAAATTAACCTCCATTTAGTTATACAGACTAAAAAAAAAACACTTCAAATGTATTTATGGCTGATGTAATAACACATCACAGATCTAAGAGAAATGAGGCTCTAAATTGTGTTTTAATGTTAATTCAGAATATTACATCTTAGAGTCTAGGTATATATTTGATTTCTATCCTCAAAACATACTGTTATTATACATCTAAAATGAATTAACTTTTAATGTTATATAGCTATAACTGAAAAATAATGAACAAGTCAATATACTTTTTGCCATAGTAAAGATTTTGAGACATGAACAAAATCAAATCTATCTATAGATTATACATAATTTCTTTCATTACTATTAACTTAAAAATTAAAAAGACACTTGAGATTTGCTCCAATAAGAATTTGTAAGTTATAAAATAACTAAACTTTAATTGCAAAAACGCTTTATTGGAATTACTGGCTAGTAAAAAATTTTCTAGATATATCAAGTTTGCTTAGAACCAAAAGGAGAAACTGAGTCTAGTCCAAAAAGTATAGCAATAGAATATGGATATCTGCAAAACACACATTTCAAACCATTGAATAATTTAGAAATTTTAAATGACTATTATTTGGCATGGTATTTCACAAAATGATTATAAAAATGAACTAGCTAGGTTGAATTACTTAAAACATTGAAAAAAGTTATTTAAATATAATGGGTAGATTAAAATGTTTTTAGAGAGTAGAGGCTGAAAAATGATTTCTAGCTAACAGATGTGACATAACTATAGTTACATTTTTGTGATTGGCTATATTCTAGTTTATTTTTTGTGTAAATATAAGTGTTATTTGTGTAAATATAAGTATTATGATATAAGTACTATCATTAAGTTCCATAAAAAATTTAAAATAGCATTTATTGACATAAAATGAACTGTATTTATACTCAGACACAAAAAACCCTTATTTATTAATATAATTACATGTTACATACCTGAGGAATTTTCCTTTGGAACATCATCCAGTTCCAATACTTCGTAGTCATCAAAAGCCCGACCTAAGTTTCTTTCATGCCTGGTCATACATGGTTTAAAACTGACATATGCATGTCTTCTTCCATATCGCCTGCCTGTAATTGTCTGATATCCTCCTGCTGGTTTGGGCCAAGCACCCTTGTTGGATTCTTGATCCATCACTAAAATGAATGAATGAATGAGTGAACAACTACTGGGGGGAAAGCATATATACTATTATTAAACAAATCAAATAGCTCTTATGTTCTAAATCATATCAACATCAAGTACATTTTACTACTACTATAAAACATTTTTCTTAGTAGACATTTCATAAGAAGACATTTGATTGTAATTGAACATAATGAAATGAATTCTTCACACTAGATAAACATGAAATAAGACATACAATAAGAGTAGGTGGTCTTCTGTGTGTCAAAATATCTTTTAAATTTGATTCCTTTGAGGTATTTTAGATTTTTATACTGAAATCTACCAGAAAAGATTTTGCATATGACAAATTATTACAGTGTCAAAATTGTTTATGAGCTAGACAATGATCATCCAAATTACCAAGTACCTTCCATATAATTATTCAATCCACATTAGAAGAGTTCATTATTAGCACATGATGTTATGAACACACATTCTTGTCAAAGGCTACAGGTAATCACTTCAAATTGTATTTATACCACAAATACAAATATAGTCCAATGCTTAAAGTTAGATAAAATTATCTAATAGTGAGGCAATACAGACCCATGCCTATAATCCCAGTTACTTATAAGACTAAGATCTGAGGATTGCAGTTTGAAGCCAGTCCCAGCAATAAAGTCCAAGACATTCTTATCTTAAATTAACCACAAGCAAACTGGAAGTGGCTCTGTGGTTCAAAGTGGAAGATCACTAGCCTTGAGCAAAAAATCTCAAGGACAGTACCCAGGCCCCGAGGAAGTCCCAGGAGGGATCTATCTATCTATCTATCTATCTATCTGAAAAGGATTAAGGGTAATGTAACACACCTTCAATTCCATCTTTGAAAACTATGATTGAATGTTATATATTACCTCAAAAAAGCTACCAACATTTTAACAATTTAAATATTCAGTTTTGATGACTGAATGTTGAATAAACAGTAGCATCTAAGTTTGTCCAGTCAAATATGAATTACATATGCTATACCAGAATCAAACATTTTTCTCACAATACATAATATATAGTCAATAAGTGGAACAGTTTCATATTTGTTTCCTTACATTATAATAAGAAATATAATAAATTCCAAGCACAAATAAGAAAGAAATGTATTTATAATACAATATCAAGTGTGAAATTATTTTATCTGCTCAGCAATCTTCAGGTAGAGACTGTACTCTAATAACTGACAAAATTAAACTAAATTAAATTAAATGTCCAGGTTACTTGTCCAATTCTAAGAAGCAATCCAAAGAAATAATATCCAAATTAACAAATCCAAAGAAATAATATCCAAATTGGAATCAGCAACAGAAGCCAAGGCTATCAAAAAGTATCAGAAATTTACCTACTTGTATACTAAAAGCTAGAAATTAACCTTTACTAAGATAATGTATCAGATGATGATTTGCCATATATGGTACTCAAGGTATCTAGAAAGAAAAACAAGCAATCCTTAATTTGGAAGAAATGACACCTTCCTTACCTGATGGCTCTTTTTCAGTGTATTGAGACATATGGTAATTTCTGTGTGCCTATTTCAGTAGAATTGTGGCTGTGGTTTGAGGTTTACTCACACAATGGATGAGCTGCAAATGATTCCTACAAAGATACAACATATTGAACAGGATTAGTAATAAAAGCACAAAACATAAATGGCAAAGATGATGCAATACTATCTAAAATAGAGGATGAGGAAAGTATTAATTCTAGATCCAAATACTAACCTAGCAGGAATCACTTTATCACTTTAACTAGAATGTTTGACACAGACTATTTTTAAAGGAATAAAAAAGAAAAGCATAGATGTGGGATGTAACTCTCTGAGTAAACTTACAAAAGCCTTGTTTTATTTTTACCTCAATGTACTGTGCCTATTATATTGGTTAACACAGTATGTATTAAAACAGCAGCTGAAAAAAAAATGAAGCATTGTGGCTGGCTCTTGGCAGGAACTGTCAGTAATAAATAAGACAATTTGCTTTTTTGAAGCTTGGCAATATAATGGGGGCAGGGAGGTAGCCATCTTAAGTAAAACTCCAGTTGATATTTAAGCAAGCTCAGCAGTATAATCTTCTCTTGTTATTTGGCCCTAGAGATTATGTGATAACGCTAACAATGTGTGTGTGATATGTAAGATTAGAATAAAAAACATTATACTTTCCTCTTTGCTATCTCTCAGCTCATTGCCTCTGGAAGAAGCCAAATGCTTTATCATGTGATCATACATTCATAGTCCAATGCAAAGTGGTGATCAAGTGCCAAAAGTCACTGAGTTCTACTGTCAGTTCAGTCAATCTTTCCCATAACTATGTTCCCTGCCTACAATTTCACTGTAGCTTCATGAGAAACCTTGAGTTAAAAACCACTCAGCCTGAAGTGGAGCTATTGCTCAAGTGGTAGAGTGCTAGCTAGCCTTGAGCTGAAGAGCTCAGGGACAGCACCCAGGCCCCACATTTCAAGCCCCACAACTGATAAAAATGAAAAACCACTCAGCCAGGCTGCTTATGAATTTCAGGTCCACAGAATCTGAAATAATAAAACAGAATTACTAAGTTTACTGCAGAATAACAAGTTATCTAGTTACTCTGGGGGTACATACATATACAATGTAAAAACGTGTTTTCTATTGGATTTTCTAGCCTTCTACCAACTGACAGAACAATAGTTTCATTTTTATAACAATAGTTTCATTTTTAATACTATCATAGTAATCTTTTTTTTCCCTTTAGAAGATCTATTTTTATTACCAACATGGACAATAAACTAGTAGATAACAATATCCAAATATAAAGGTTATTGCTTGTTGATAATATCAGAACTGCTGCTCATAACCTACATTTCCTATCACTTAATACTCATTAAATAGCTACCTGATCAGAACACTTACTTTAGCCATGACTTAAAATTTTAGGTAGTACAAGATAGACAAACCAACCAAACTCCCAAAAGAATTTTAACCTAGCAACTGGATCTGTAGCAGTGAAACTACCCATTGAGAACCAAAAATATCTTACTCTGTCTTTAAAAAGAAACAAATAGAATTTGTCTTTGTCTTTTCTGTTCTTTCAATTCCATTAGAATATGTCTTAGGTTTCCCTAAGACATATTCTCTAAAAATGTTTCCTAAAGTTTTTCTTAAGATCAACTTGTCTGCTTGCATTAATTTTTAATACAAAAAGAAATCAATTATGTACACAGAATTTTTGATAATATATACTTATCAGCACACAAGGCTTATAGTAAAGAAAAATATTGCCAGATGGCTGTTTCATATATGTTGGAACCAACCACATTCTCACTCTTGCAAATTGTTTTCAATCTTTTGGTACAGTTCTTGTAATTATTCCTTACATGTTCCATATTCTATCTGCAGAGTTCTTATATCTTGTACTCTCAAGCATACATGGTTACTTATACATACATACAACTGAAAAACTGTCCAAGAGATCTTGTTTTCTAACTAATGGCTACACAATAAATAAGTGCCAAGGTGATATAGTTACTACTATAAACAATTCAACCCATCACTAAAACCAACTGCAATCCTTTTGTACAACTACTTAATAATAGTTCCAATCTCAATGAGCAATGCAAGTTTAATACTGCATTATCTTAATTTCATGTGATAGTCAACATTTTAAGTCAAGAGCAGGAGGGGGTGAGATATGATGTGCAATTTCAAACAAGACATTGCCCCAATCTCTTGACATTTCCAAAAGATGACCTGTTCTTTGTAAACTAAAACTATCAAGTATTTTCTTAAAAACAAAAACCTAATTGCAAAAAGCAAGTGATACAATACTATAAATTCCTATTAGTTGGAAGCTACAGGTTACTAGAAAAATTTTAAGATACATACCTACCAAACCCCACAAATGAACAACTGTAAAAATGGTAATGAGACATGTTCAAATGGCAGTAATTAATTTAAAATGTACAAATAGGCTGGACACCCAGGGGCCCATTCCTGTAATCCTAACTACTCAGAAAGCTGAGGATCTGAGGAACAATTAAAAGACAGACCCAGTAGGAAAGTCTAAGAGACTCTTATCTCAAATTAATACAACAAAAGGCTAGAAGTAGAGCTGTGGATCAAGTGGTTGAGCTGTACAAGCCATGAGCAAAAAATGCTTAGGGACAATGTCAAGGCCCCGAGGTCAAGCCCCAGGATGAAACAGGAGATGGGAGTACAAATAGGTAGATGTAGCTCTAATGATAGGGTACCAGCCAAGAGTACATTGTTTAAGGCCCAGAACCACCACATACACCACACACACACACACACACACACACACACACACACACACACACACACACACTCTCTCTCTCTCTCTCTCTCTCTCTGAAATGAGTTTGATATTCTTGGTATACATAAAGATAATCTGATAAAAGGTATTATAGAATACAGCTAAGTGTGTTTAAATATTACTCTTTTGCACACCACTGTAAAAGAGAAACAGTAAACTCTAAATTGATGAGTGAAAATTACGTTAAAACATAATTCAAACATATACTATGTCATTAGAAAGATCGAAAATAAAAAATATTACATTTCAACAGTTGAAAACTGTCACTTCTAATGTGTTACAATAAACTAACTTGCTAAATGTGTGTAAATCATCAAGCTGTCAAAAAATTCAGATATTATATATATATAATATATATTATTATATATATTATATATTATATAACATGTTATATATAATATAGTATATATATTATATATAATATATAATTATATAATATATATTATATATAATATATATACATATATGTATATATACATATAATATATAATATATAACATATATATTTTATATATATATATATAAATGAGGTGAATGGCACATACCCAACACATTAGAAGAGTAAAGATTTTCATTTCCTAGAAATAAAAGGGAACGAAAGACAAATTACAATGAAAGAAACCTACCAATGCATTAAAAAAAAAATAAAAAGTATTCCTCAAACTTACTCCTCATTAGGAAAACCTCTGACTCAAATGTGAGGCAAGTAAGAAGGCTTGGGCCATCCTCATTCTACCCTCCATGGAGATGCCCAGATCAAATCAGTTCAGAATAAAGTATCAAGAGATTTATTTTTATGTCAGTGAAAAGAAAAACCAGGGATCTATAGGAAATAAGACATTTCAGTTACCAAAACATAAAATTTCATTTTATAATGTCATAAAAATGATGCATAAAATAAACTTAAACCTTATAATGTGTGCAAATTACAAAAGAAAGCATGTGTGAGATGTGAATGGAAATATAGAATGTGGCAAAATGCTGAAGCAAGAAGATAACTCTATCTAGCTGCACTTCCTTGTACTTGATATTTGAAAAGTTTTGTAAGAAAATCCTTTACTTTTCTTCCCTCCAATAATCTTAAGACTTACATAATGATTTTATGTGTTATATGTTTATCTTGGTGGTACATTATTGTAGAAGGCTCTCTCAAGCACCTTCTAGGTCATTAACTCCTAGCTACTGAAGTCACTTTCTGCCTTCCATCAGTTCAGATTAATTCCTTCTGTCCTAAATTTCCTATAAGTGGAATCATTTAGTATAAACTCATTTGAGTCTGTCTACTATCACTTAATACATTTCTGGGATTAATTCATGTTGCTATAAACATATGTTTATTTTCACCTTTCATAGGTATATACAAAGCTGAACTACTCATTTGAAGTGCCAACTTTTTAACATTTAACAGATATTAGTTTTTCCCACCATCAACATAACAGAAATAGGTTGGTTTTCTTATATCTATAGTAAACATGATACTGTCACTTTCTAATCTCAGACATTCTGGAATAATAAGCACAGCTTATTATTACATTTCCTAGATGACTTCATTCATGAAGAACTCACATCTTTCTGTACATTCAAACAAACAAACAAACAAACAAAAAAAGATGCTAAATATTGGTGGCTCACACCTGTAATCCTAGCTATTCACGAGGCTGAGATCTGAGGCTTCTGGTTTGAAGCCAACCTAGGCAGAAAGTCAGTAGGACTTTCATTTTCTCCTGCTTACCACTCCCCACTTCCCCATCCCTCTATGAGACTCTTATCTTCAATTAACTACCAAAAATCTGGAAGCAGAGCTATGGTTCAAGCAGTAGAATACTAGCCTTGAGCAACAAAATTAGGGACAGTGCCCAGGCCCAGAGTTTAAGTGCAAAAAAATAAAATAAAATAAAAATGGGGTTATCTTTTTCACTGTGACTTATAAAAGTTACTTGTATTTTTTCAATGCAAATCATCAATAAGATTTTTTGTGAACATACTCAACCACTGAGAGCCTTGTCCTTTTAATGTTTTCAAAGACAAATTCTGAACTTTATGTAGTGTATATATTTTGTGTCTTGTCTATCCCAAGATCATAAAGGAGGTACTCTCATATATTTTCCTTTTAAAGGCACTGAGGTTTCAACTTAAGGCTTCAATCTTGACAGGCAGTTTGCTCTCTTTTGAGCCCTCTGCCATTATTGTTTTTGCTATTTTTCCAATAGGTTCTTACATGTATGCCATGTAATTGTCATGGGGCTTGATCTCAGAGCCTGGGCGGTGTCTCTGAGCTCTTTCTGCTCAAGGCTAATGCTCTTTCACTTTGAGCCACAGCTCTATTTCCAGCTTTTTGTGCTTAACTTGAGACTCAAGGAGTTTCCTGCTCTGAATGGCTTGGAACAGCAATACTCAAATCAAAGTCTCCTGAGTAGCTAGGATTATAAGCATGAGCCACTGGAGCCTGGCCAGGTTTCTTGAGAAATACTGATGATTGTTTTTTTAATTCTCTGAGAGAATCTGTGTGTGAATTTGCCATTAAATCGTAAATTAGCATAAGATTTTTCAGTGACACTATTTTGAGCTTGGGGGTTTTCATTTTAGAAAGGTTTTCATTTAAGTTGTCAGAGTAGAATAAAGTTATTGAATTTTCTTATTAGTATCAGTAGGATCTGTAATGATTGCTCATTTATTTTTAGTCATTTGTTTACTTCATTTTTCCTTAACCTTCATTTTATAGAAATCTCAATAAACTATGAAAAATCTTATTCCACTATCTTCTATTTTTTATACTACCACTGCTTCCTTCTTTCTCCATTTTGGGGGAGTTAATTTGTTGTTCATTCAAGAACTTGACACTACTAACTTCCAGATCTTTTTTTTTTTTTAAAATAATAGGGTAAGACCTTATATTTGCTGGTCAAGTACTCTACCACTTGAGCCTTTCCTCTGCTCCTCCCCAACTATTACTAATTTATTCAAAACACTTTTAAAATCACTTCTCTGCATCATTTTAATTGCACTCCATAAATTCTACCATTTAATATTTTCATTTTTCAGAAAATGTCTTCTAATTTCCATAGTAACTTTTTTTTCCCAATCTACAAGTTTTTTGGAGCCTTTCTAATTATTTTTCTCACTAAGCTAGAGTTTAACTTCATAATGGTTATAAAGTGTAAGCTATATAATTCAAATCTTGTGAACCCTCATAAAATGAGATATTTTTATGGTTTTGAATTTTTGTTTTATTGCTTTAGCGTTTTGGGTGTTTGTTGGTCCTGGGGCTTGAACTCAGGGCCTGGGTGCTATCCCTGAGCTTTTTTGTTCAAGGCTACTGCTCTACCACTTGAGCTACAGTTCCACTTCCAGATTAGAATATTTTGCCAGTATACTTTCAAATGTGGTTTTCAGTTGTTAGATAGGATGTCATGTAAAAGTCATATAATTGAAGTTGCTTAAACCCTGTCATTCAAACTTTCTATTCCTTTGCAAAATCTTTCTTTGTTTCAGTCCTTTAGATGTTTACTTTTAAAATCCCTAACTATGAATGCAGACCTTTCCTCTCAGTTATGTTAACTTTGGATGCTATGATCTTTCTTCCTTCCTTTCCCTCTCCCTCCCTTTCTCTATTTCCTTGCCTTTCTTTTCCTTCCTTCTTTCCTTCCTTCCTTCCCTTCTCTTTCCTTCCCTCCTTCCTGTGTGTGGTAATGGGGTTTAAATTCAGAACTTGAAACTTTGGCAATTTCTGCTTTAGTCATTTTTTTAAAAAGGGTCTAACATTTATGCCATGATGCTTGTGCTGATATTCTATTTATGCTTCCCACATATCTGTGAATTACCATGACTACCTTTTATTTGTTGAGATGGGATATCAGCAACTTTTTAGCAGAAACTGGGATGATGGCAGTTTGAAGCTAGTCTAGACAAAAAGAGACCCTTCCCTGCTTCAACAAGCAAGTTAGGTATGGTGGTGCATGCTTGAAATTCCAGCTATAGTTAGGAGTGTCACAGTCTGAAGCCAGCTCTGGACCACAAATGTGAAAAGTAACTAAAGCAAAAAAGGTGTGTGTTTGTGTCTGTGTGTGTGTATGTGTGTGTGTGTGTGTGTGTGTGTTTAGTAGCAGAATATCTTGCAAGTACAAGGTCTAGTCTTGAGTTCAAACCTTAGTACTACTAGAAAGTATATGTATGTATGTATATATGTACGTATGTATGTATATATGTATATCTACACACGTGCGCTCACACACACATACAGAAAAAAAAACTCAATAAGAGTTCAATAGTGTATAGAATGTAGAAAGGTATTCCCAATAAGAAATTCTGGATGATTAAAATCCCATTTCTCAAAGCCATCAAACTATCTAGTCTGAAACAAGAAAAACTGGCCTGTCTCTTCAACGACAGAAAGACTGGTTCACTTGTGAAAAATAAGAGTAAAAGTTATCAAAGCACACAAATGGCTAAGAAATATCAGCTGGCCAGGTGCTGGTAGTGCATTCCTGTAATTCTACTACTCAGGAGGCTGTGATCTGAGGATGGCAAATTGAAGCCAACCCAAGCAGGAATGTCAGTGGGACGGCGCTTCTCTCTAATATACCACCAAAAAAGAAGTGGAACTGTGGCTCAACTGGAAGAATGATAGCCTTGAGCTCATAGCTCTCAGACAGCACATAGGGCCCTGAGTTCAAGCCCCAGGAATTGCTAAAGTATAAACTAGAAACAAGAACAGAAATCTGAGAGTTGCAGAAATGTATAAAGTTGGGGCTCCTTAGTTCTCTATTAAAAGCTCACACAGAGTGAGAAAAAAGGCTGAGAGGCAAAAGGCCATCTTTCAATGATGTCAATAGAGTAACTATCAATGAAGGAAAGGAGTGAAATCCTAACTAAATCCTTCTCCCCTGCAGAAGTAAAAAAAAGCTAACATTACATGAAAAGGGGAAGCAATCATTGTGCTACATTGTGTTCAAGGTTTGGGAGAAGAAGGAAAAGGCCTTTACTCTTGAAAAAAGACCATAGTCCAGACTCCTATCTAGACACCATTAGAGATCTCCTGGCACTGTGAAAGGATCTATAAATTTCCTTACTGAAAACCTACAAAAGAAAAAGAGGTAGAGTTTAGCTATCATGGGAAGGAATAGGTACAGGATCATTGCCCTATTTACAAGACAGACATGTGGCTTATGAAACACAGAGCATGAGTTAAGAAGACAGTAATTATCTCTGTAATTATCTCTCTTCATTCCTGTCTAGTAAGCATAGCCTGTTGTTTGGGGGAAAATGATATCTAGTAGAAAGACTTTTTCTACAGAAGTATAGGCACAGGGAAAAAGTTAAAAGCTGCGGGCAGAGTAGTAACTTCAAGATCTGATATTTCAGGTGCCACTAAGCACACGGCAAATGGTGCATTAAAAGTGACCACAGTGAAGCAGAGTGCCAGTGGCTCACACCTGTAAACCTAGCTACTGAAAAACCTGAGATTTAGGAATCTCTGTTCAAAGCCAGCCCAGGAAGAAAAGTCTGTAAGATTCTTTTCTCCAATTAACCAGCAGAAAGCCAGAGGTGGAGCTCAAATGGTAGAGCACTAGCCTTGAGCAAAAACCCCAGGTACAGTACTCAAACCCAAAGATAAATCCCAAAGACTGGCATTAAAAAAAAAAGTGATTAGAGTGAAAACAGGATCTAAACCAGCTCAACAGTTCCCCCACATTAGGATCCTAGCAGATAAAGAAGCACAGACACAGCCATAATAAGAACTATCCACCAGTCCACTGACCAGCCCACAGCACTATTCATAAAATACAAACTACAAGACAAAAAAAAAAAAACTTAAAAAAACAATGTTGAGACAAAGCAATAAACAAACCCAGAGATAGAACCAATCAGAAAAAAAGTGAAAATTATTATTACTCTGCTAGAATATGTCTATTCTAGCAGAAAACATGAAGAATTTAACAGATGTGAACATGAAAATGTAAAAACAAACAAACATTGGAAGTATTCTGTAGGCTTATCAAAAATCTAGTCAAGGAAACTCAATAAGCTTAGAGATACCTAATAACAAAGTACTCAAACCTAAATACAAAAATACCACAAGTGGTACAGCACTATCCTTAAACACAAAGAATCTCAGATATAGTGCACAGAGAAGGGAGGGGAGAGGAGGAGGGGAGGAAAGGAGCAAAACAAGACAGATACTAAAAACTGGCAGTATCTTTTATATGAAGGAAAAAAAATTATGAAAAATGCTACATGCAGCAAATACCTTTCAAAAAAACAACTCAAAGTATTTCATGGGCAATGACTCAAAGTATTTCATGGGCAATCTGAGAAATTTTCTCATCAGCAGATCTGAGCTGCAGGATATGTGAAAGGGGGCGCTTCAAGTCAAAGGACAAACAATTGCAAAGTGGATAATGCAACAGAAAAAATAAATTTTAAGTAAATATATTAAAATTCAAACAGCTACGCTGACTAGTAACTACCACATTGGAGAGTGTAGGTCTAAAAATCCATATTCCTTCATCTCTGGGTCTTTATCCATGTACTCAACCTTGGATTGAAAATATTATCAAAATAAATAATACAAGGTAATTATTTATATGGAATTTATACTTTAATTAACTTATAAACCATTTAAAGCATAAAGGAAGATGTGGATAGATTGTAGGTGAATATTCTACCTTTTCAGATACATGAACTTCCAATGTATGTTCATATTCACAAGCAGTCTTGGGAGAATTCTCCATGGATACCAATAGGCAACTACTCCAAGGTATTATGGATTTATACCATATATAAAAAATAAAATGTGGAGCAGTAATAACACAAAGAGTAGTGAGGAGAAATTGAAAATACACTGTTGGAGAACTGACTCTATATAAAAAAGTGGAATGGTATTAGTTGAATATAGTCTGTGATTAAGAGTCTATGAATGAGTCAGAAACATCAATTAAACTTTTTAAAGAAAAGATAGATAATATAAGTAGAAATTATTATCAACTACTAAAGATAAACCAAGCAAAGGGCTGAGAACAGATGGGTGAGATATAGTTCAGTGGCAATCACCTACCATCTCAAGTTCTAGGATTGATGCCAAAACAAAAGGTTTTAACCCAGATGTGGAAACAAGCCTACAATCCCAGTTACTCAGAAACTGAAGCAAGAGGATCACCTGAGCTCAGAATATTAAGGCCAACTGGGAGAGATAAGGAAACTCCATCTTAAAAAAACAAAACAAAACCACACACACACACACACACACACACACACACACACACACACACACACACAGCAGATAAAACAATTACTAGGGTGGATTTTAATTCCAGTCACACTGATAATTACATTAATTATAAATGGCTTAAGACACTACAGTCAGATCTAATGTTAAGTGAAATACAGGCTCAGAAAGATAAAGTCACATTTTCTTTCATATGCAGAGTCTATATTATAAAAAAAAAATAGAAAGTGAAAGGGTGACTATCAGGGAAGAATAAGAGGAACAGGCAGAGAGAAGAATATAGGTTCTACTACAATCAAAGAATATTTTATAGATGTATGAAAATGTGATGAGGATCACATTATTTTGTACAACATACACCAATAAAAAGGGCTTTTAATTTATATTTTTTAGTTATTTTTGTAAAGGGATGTACAGAAGGGTTACAGTTACATAAATCAGGTAGTGAGTACATTTCTTTTTGGACAATGTCACTCTCTCTCTCACTCTCTCCCAGTTTCCCTTCCTGTCCCTACCCACTAGTTGTATAGCTCATTTTCAACATACTGACTGTGTCTATTGAGTAAAATGTTTTTAAAGACATTACCTAGATATACTGAAAAACTAATCTGTATAAAAGTTAGACTACTTAAATAGAGATTGAAAGGAAAAGGACATGAAAAGATATATCATGTGAACACTAATCAAAACAAGGCTGGAGAGGCTATATAATTTTAGATAAAGTAGACTTTAAAGTAAAGAATATTATCAGAGATAAAGGAAGACATTATATAATGACTTAGAGCTCTGTTCAAGACATAGCATTCCTAAATTATAAATATAAATATATATATATATATATATATATATAAACCAAGAGGTTCAAAATATATACAGTAAATACTAAGAAAACAAAAAATAGGCAAACCCTCAATTATATGATGAGATTTCAATTCTTCTCTCAAGGCTAACAAGTAACAAAATCTCAGTAAGGAAACATTGTTTTACTAAGCAGTAACAACTTGACCTAATACTTAGAAGACTCAACCACAAATAGCTGAATACACATTATTTTGAAGAATATATAAAAAAAGATATGAAGATTGGCCAAATGCTGGGACATAAAGCTGCACTGGACATAGATGAAAATGAACTAAGCAACCCAAAGACAGTGACGGGAAAGGAGGAATGAGAAGGAAAGAAGGAGCAGCTTACACTAAGCAAAAGAAAAGAAATATAAGTATCACCTGATATGGAAGACATAATTGCATTGTCAAAGCTCAGAATTCACAAACTTTATAGACCATGATGATGACAATTTGCCTTGTGAAGGTTAAAATGTGTTTATGACTTTAACTAAGCATCACTATTCCACAATACATGTGAAATTTATGTCATCAGCTAATATCAATTAAAAAAAATAAATATATAAGAAATTGAATATATTATTATGTGAATGTTATCTGCCTACAACATAAGAAAACTCAGAATTCAATCACAGAGAGATCCAAAATCACCAAATATTTGGAAATTAAACAAGAACCTTCTCAAGAACCCATAGGTCAAAGTGGAAGTCATATAAAAACTTAGAAAATATTTATATAGCAAACCTGAGTGAGCTTAAAGCAAGTTTCAAAACGAAAAAGTCTCAAGTCAATAAACTAGACTTTTAGGAAATTACCATAAAGGGGAGTGGGAGGGAAGATAGTGATATAGGTAATATCAGTATACATATGTGGAAATGTCACCATGAAACTCTCCTATACTAATGTGTGCTTAAAAAAAAAATAGAGGAATCTGAACCCAAGCATACAGAAAGCAATAGCAAAAAGTAGAAATCAATAAAGCTAAAAAACAAATACAAAATAATGAAATGACAATTTAATTGATAAATAATAAACTTCAACCCAATAAAGACACATGAGGAGCAGTATATATATCTATATGGAGATATATATATGCATACCAGTCAAGCCTGCCTGCTTTCCTCACAAAAACATTAGTAAATGTAATTTACCAACTTAGGAAAATGGGAACTATTACCAAATAAGCTTTAACAAGAATGCAAGGTGACTCACATTTGAAAATTAATGCAATTTCTCATATTAACAGCCTGCTGAAAATAAATTAAATGGTCATCTAACTAAATAAACTAAAACAGTGACCAAATTCAACATCTACCCAGGATTGAAACTTCCTAGTCATCTAATGGATTTATTATCAAGAGTATACTACAATCCTAAATGTAATCTCCTTAAAAGATAAATGGCCACTTCCCTTTTCTCATTAAGAATGTTGTAATGAAGTCTATGGGACAGAGTGCTTTATATAGCAGGTATTTATTTCTCACAGTTATAGGCTAAGAGGTTGTTTTCTTGTTTAAACAGTAATCTTTTCACTGTGTTTTCACACGAAGAAAAGGAGTTTTCTGGGGACTGTTTCTTTTTTTTTTAAAGGGGCATCAATCCTAGCCATCTTCAGTTGGCTCACATCTATTATCCTAGCTACTCAGAAGGCTGAGAGCTGAGGATCAGGGTTCTGCATTAGTCCCAGTAGACGAATCTGAAAGACTGTTATCTTCAAATAACCAGCAAAAAGCTGGAGTCTTATCTCAACTGGTAAGAGGGTCAAGCATGAGAAAAAACACTAAATGAAAACAGGAGGACTTTGAGTTCAAGCCCTAGAACAGGCAAAAAGTAAATATAAAGGACACTAATCCACTGAAGGAAGGTAGAGTCCTCTAAAGACCCAACTCATACCAAATGCACTATCACTGGGGAATTGGGGAATAGATTTCAAGTTCAATTTTTGAATAACTTTTAATAATGAAAAACTCAGTTTTCTTCTTAAAATCAAGACTTAAGACAAGGAGATTGACTTTAACAAATCCTATAGCATCTCAGATTGGAGGTCTTTCCAATGCAGTAAGGAAATTAAAGGATAATATGCAAATTTGAAAAGAAAAAATAAAACAATTCACAGATGTGACTAGGAAAATAGCAAGGAACCTGCCAAAAAAAGGAACTAGCATTAATAATTGAATTTAGTAAGATTACAAAAGACCAATATCAAAAAGAATATATATATATGTGTGTGTGTAGATATATATATATATATATATATATGTACAGACTAGTGGTGAACAAGTGAAAACTGAAATAATTATAGCATCAAAATTATAAAAATATTCAGTTATGAATTGTACCTGTACACTGAAACTACAAAGTAATTATAAAGCAAATAAAAAAGTGATATATAAAAAAATCAGTGTTCATGAACCAGAAGACTTAATATTAAGGTGTTAATTGTTCCCAAATTGATTTATGCACTCATGACAATCCATATTAAAATACCAGGATTTTTGTAGACAAAAATTAAGATACCTCTAAAAGTTAAAGAAAAATAAACACCCAAAATAATTTTTCAAAAGAAGGTAGTTCAAGCATTCATCTCTTGATCTCAAGATTTACTATAAGGAAAGAAAAAATGACAATATAGAACTGGCAAAATGACAGGTGTAAAAATGAAAGGATAGACCAGAAATAGATGCACACACATGATCAACTAATTTTCAACAAAGCTAATTCAAAGGGGAAAGGAAAGTATTCCCAACAAATGAAGCTAGAACAAAACACCCTGGATGTTTACTATATACCATATACAAAACAAACTCAAAAATGGCTAATATGAAAGCCAAACTACAAAATTTGTAGAAATTAGGAGATCTGTGCAACTTTGCATTGGGCTGGTCACAAGTACACAACAGCAGGACCATAATCCAGGCTGGCCTACCCAAAAAAGCTAGACACTATCACACACACACACACCTACGCAAAAAAGCTACACTAACACACACACACACACACACACACACACACACACACACACACACACACACACACACACACACACACACACACACACACACACTGGCCTACCCAAAAAAGCTAGACACTATCACACACACACACACCTACGCAAAAAAGCTACACACACACACACACACACACACACACACACACACACACACACACACACACACACACACACACACACACACACACACACACACACACACACACACACACACACACACACACACACACACACACACACCCCCAAAAAAAAACTTGTAGAATGGCTCTTTGGAATAGATTACCTACATAACAAGGGTATGTCCTGAGTCCAAACCCCAGTACTAACAGATAGATACATTGATAGATAGAAATGCAAAATGCTTAAAACCTTAAGACCTTTTTTTTTTTTTTTACTGAGTGAAAAATCCAAAAAGAAACTTCATGAACTCATAAGCAAATTCACAGCATCAATAGTCAACAGGTAGATGCTACTTAAAATCAGAGAGCTACTACTGTGGGCCCACTGAAAGAGCTAAAATTTAAAAGAGTAAAATAACCAAATGTTAATGAGGATGTAGAGCAACGAGAAGTGTCAAAGGAAGCTAGTGGACATGTAAACTGGGACAACCCATGTGCAAAACATTCTAGTAGTTTCTTAAATGGTTAATTTATCATTCAATCCTACAAATCCCATTTATACTTATTTACCAAGAAAAATAAGAACTCAAAATAAATGAATGTTCACAGTAGCTTTATTAATAACAGCTTCAAACTGGAAAAAATCCAAATATCCTTAAATAGGTGAAATGGTCAATAAATTAAGGCAAACCAGCTATCACTATAGTAAAAAGAGGCTTGCCAATTGAAACACAAAATCATGATCCTCAAAAACATCATGCTAGGAAAATCCATACAAAAAGAACATATTTACATAATTTCATTTATATGATACTCTAAAAAGGAAAAGGAAACTAAGTTAGAATGAGAAAAAGCCAGATAAATGGCTCAGAGTAAAAGTAATTGACTGCAAAAGGGCAGAAGGAACTGTTCAAAGAGATGAAAATATTCTCTTAACTGTAAATAATTTACTCTTATGATAATAATGACACAGGAGTACACATTTGTCAAAACAAACAATATTTTAATAAACACATTTTATTATATTGTATCTAAGCCTCAAAAAAGCTGATTTTTTTAAGGAAATTATTTAGCAAGAAATAGTGGCAATACCCATATGTAACCACTCCAAAAGATGCAAAAAAATAAAAACAGAAAGAAAACTATAAAAACTAACTTCCTATTTATGGCTTCTAAAATGTTTACAAACATGAAGACAATAAAATCACCTTAGAAAACTAAAAATAGAAGGAAATATTTGAATTTAATAGTAGTTATGTATCAGAAAATTTCAGAACACACGTTTGTATCTACTAGTTTTACCATGACTTTAGCTGCTACTACTATTAGTCATATTATGTAGTACATAGTGGGGAAAGCAACAAGGAAAATGTTATAAAAAATTAAAACAATAAAACTAAGTATTTTCACAAATTAAACACATAAACAGAAAACCTGATAGCTCTTCTATGGTTAGAAAAAAGTATGTGAATATGAGAATGAAATGAGTAAGAGAAATGTTATACAAGTTTTTACCCAAGACAGTAATCAAACCATATATCAGCCAAATGGTTGGGGGAGATGACTCATAAACATCAGTTTTCTCCAAATTGGCCTAAGTACTTTAATAGAGTCTCACTGAAAATAACTCGGGGATTTTTAGCTTGAATCAAAAGCTAGAAGAAATATCAAATTAATCCAGAATATTTTAAAAGGAATAAAAAGGAGAGAAAAATGCAGTCTTTACCTGGGCAATTCTACTTCTAGGAATCTATACTTCTGAAATTATCATGCAAACAGAAAGTTTACTGAATAAACAGTAATTGACTTGGGATGAAAGTGAGAGCTAGTTACACTTATACTGTCTAAAGTTTTAAAATCAAGTATTTAAAGTTTATAATTAAACATCCATCAATAAAATAAAAGTCTTTAATATATAGTATTAGTTATAAAAAGTAAACTGTAATAAATTTAAGTGTCTTTCAACGGGGAATGGTTACATATTGTCCATTCAGCCTGATGAAACAGCACTTACAGTCTTTTAAAAGTATTAGTACATAAATTAAGTACATAAAATAAGGAAAATGTCCAAGAGATATAGAGTTAAGTCAAAAAAGCAAGTGCTATACAAATGAGCTTCATATACTTTCTCCTGAAAACAAACAAACTACCTATGGTTTACGTGCTTAAAGCTCACTTGTTAAAGGACTCTGAAAAAAAAATACTAAATTGTTCATTGTAGACAGGGGAGTGCATGAAGAAATATTCACGGTATACTTAATGATGATGTATATTGTTGAGTTTTACTTCCAGCGTACATGTCCGTAATTTTTTTTTAAAGTTACTTCACACGAAAACAGGGCGAATTCTAAAGACGACTACAAAATGGAAGGGGGGGGGGGAAGCAGCTCAGACGTTTATTGCTATTTTCAGGTTTATTTACATCATCTT
Organism: Dipodomys spectabilis; assembly: GCF_019054845.1. NCBI lineage: Eukaryota > Metazoa > Chordata > Mammalia > Rodentia > Heteromyidae > Dipodomys > Dipodomys spectabilis. Next base: position 2,212,079 of record NW_024870824.1, read on the forward strand.
CCAATGATCGGTATTCTTCAGCAAAGGTGGCTGCCATTTTGAAAAAAAAATGCAGCCCCATGTGATTCAAAGAATATATTAAGCCTTTGAGAAAGCATCATCAACTTCTCTGCACAAGCCGACTCAGGAGCGGTGTCTAAGCAGCTGTAAAATTGTCTTTTTTCGGTGCCTAGAGCGTGGGGGCGGGGGGTGTGGGGGGGGGGGGAGACCTCCCAGATGATTCTTCCTCCCAGGATCCGCTGTTTACCTCCTCCCCTTTTCATCAAGTTGATCCGAGAGGCTTCAAACTCACCATTTTGAATGTGAGCAAAAAGACGATCCAACCGAGCGATCTCCGGGTGGCCGGAGGGGAAGGTGCCGAAAACCACCCGAGGCTGGACCTGACCTGCCATGGCTACTGGGGAGGCGGCACCGACGGCCGGGGCGAGCTAGCTAGCTAGCAGCGGGGGAGGCACCTCCGCCGTGACTCGGGACAGGCCGCGCACACTGGCCTCGAGCCTCCGGGACGATCCGGGGGAGGAAAAGGCGAAGGCGGCGGGCGCAGCGAGCGCGACGCAACGGAAGATTTTCCGAGGGAGGGGGCCGCGGGCCTGTGGCGCAGGACCCGCCGCGGCCCAGCCGGGGACCGCGAACGGCCAGCCGCGGCGGCGCGGCCCGCCGGGCGCTGGGGCGGGGAGGGGGGGCGCACACTGTGGAGGGGTCGCGGGACTGAGGGACGCCCGGCAGGGATCCTTGGCTCGGGCACCAAGGACAGCAGAAAAGGGGACGGGAAGAAGCGGCCAGCCGGGAGCCCTCCCGAGGCCCCCCTGCGGGGCGGAGGCGGACGCGGTGGCCCCCGGCCGCAGCGCGGCCCCAGGGCTGGACAGGCCCCAGGAGGCCCTGCAGGCCTCTCGCAGCGGCCAACCCCACCCACCATGGCCGGCGCCTGGGCCGGGGACGGGCCGCTCCTGCTCCGGGAGGGCCTAGGAGACTGAGACGCTGAGGCATCACCTTCTCGCCACCGAGCCCACCTTCCCGACAACCAGAACGAGACAGACTGGGGGGAAGGAAAAAAAACTCCCCTCACCGAAATGTGCAGCGGCTCCGGAGCGAGAACAGCGCTCGATCCTCCACCCGCCACCACCGCCTTCTTCTCCGCCTCCGACTCCTCCCCCGCCGAACGCGCAGCGGCTGGCGGCGGCTGTGGCGGCGGCGGCGGCGGCGGCGGCAGCAGCGGCGGCGGCGGCGGCGGCGGCGGCGGCGGCAGCAGCGGCGGCAGCGGCGGCGGCAGCGGCAGCGGCGGCGGCGGCGGCGGCGGAAGCAGGGGCAGCGGCGGCATGCCCCGCCCCCTGAGCCGCGGAGTCTCTAAGTCCCGCCTCCTAGACAGTGCTGACCAATACACTTAACAGGCCTTTGAGGAGGCGGAGCAAAACGACATGCAACCAATGGAATGCTGAGGAGTGGGCTCACGTCAGTGGTTGGGACGTGGCAGAAAAAGAGAAAAAAAAATAGACTTGGCGTCGCCTCTTCCTCCGGGTGCACGCCCCAGCTCGCTCGGAGGGACTTCGCCGATTGGCGGAAAGACGGAAAAAGTCCACCCACCCCCTTTTCCCCTGCAGCACTGCGACGTTCGGGGCGGGGGCGGAGCACAGTCGACGCGGCCGCGACCGCACGTCCTTTTGTGGCTCGGGTGGGGAGCAGAGGGCGGGGCTTCAGGGCCCGAGCCCCGGCACGGGGGTGTGGGGAGCTCGTCGCTGCGCGAAGGACTGGCGCAGTTAGACTATGTCGGAAATTACGCACGGCCGCCACCAAGATGGAGGCATTACGGTCGACGCTCGGTCGGCCCGAGACCTAACGGTCGCAGTGCTGGGGTGCAGTCCGGGTTAGCAGCCGGGGAGAGAGGCCGCGGACGCAGGGCGGGCGTGCCCACGGGCCCGGCCGGACTCGGCTCGGCGTGTCGCCTCCCACCCACGGCCCACCGCAGACCCGACGCTGCGGGGCGGGGCGGGGTCCGGGGCAGGCCTCTCCCTCCCCCCGCGGAGCCCGTCGTGCAGCTTAGGTCTGGGGAGTGACAGCTCCTCTCCCCTGCAACCAGAACCAACGCAACACCCGGAGTGATCGAAACCCCGGGACCGTGCGGTGAACCACATTGTATTTCTCGTTCCGCACATGGCTTCTTTTTTTTCATCCAGAAACTTGTCTGCTGGTCTGATCGCAGTCCTGCTCTCCTTTCTCATTCCCTACCCCCTACCCCCCCACCCCGCCCCAGCCCCCTGGCCCAGGCCCCGAAGGACAGGCTACATAGTTACCTGGTTGCTCCCCACCAGCACGAAGGAAAGCCCAGTTCTTGCGCTGTCCTTCGATGGCAATGAGTAAGCTAGTATTTTTTTTTTCTGTTGATGAAAATAATGTTTCCCACATTTACTAGAGCCACAAGCTGAGAATGAACTAGACAGTTTGTAAACCCGCTCTTCATCTCCAGCCCACCCCTGAAGAATATATTTTATCCCCCCCCCAAAAAAAAATTCACACTTCATATTACTCTCCGTCTTTACACATTCTCTAAGAGCTGTAACTTTATCTATCCAAGTCACTCCCTACTTGAGACTTCCTATTGGCGTTACATTCCTCTAATTTCTCTCTCGGAAAGGTCTAGTTTTATGTATTAACCTACTTTATGGGACAGGATTTTTTCTTTTTTCTTTTTCTTTTTTTATTGTGAAAATACTGTACAGAGGGGTTACAATGACATGGGCAAGATAATGAGTACATATCAAGCATTGTAGCCTCCTCCTTTGTTTCCCCTTCCCATCCCTTCCCATCCTCCTCCCCCCCCACCCCACCCAATCGGGACAGGATTTTTTCATATTACAATCTTTCATGACATCTGAGAATACCACTTTCGGTATTATTTCATTTATATTGAGTGTATATTCCTTCAATTTCTTTCAGAAAGACGTACTGTACATGGAAAGCTAGCATCATCTTCCCACTAAGATGAAAGTAGTTGTAAGAAAAATGAAGAAAATAATGTTTCAAAATTCTTAGGAACTACTGCCTACTGAACTTGAAACCTCTATTGAAAGGGTAGATTATCAAGCATGGGACATGCATTAAAGACACTGAACTCAAATGACATTTTTATCATCATATCGTCAAAAGAGAAAAATAGAAGCAAAATAGCAAATATTTTCTCAATATATGAGTCATTGTTTTTAATTCCACAGGTCATGCAAGGTATCACAAGCAATCTAGTACTTCTTGAAAGATGCTGGGATGAAGGCTTGAAGCATGTATTCTAGAATCAAACATATACATTCTCATACTGGCTCCTGTATTTATAGCTATGTACTTCTGGGCAACCTACTAACCTTTCTGACCTTGAATCGTATTTAAATACACAAAAGTAATAATACGCATCATTGTATAGACTAAATTGGAAATATAAAGCATATCATGCCTAAAGTATGAAATACATTAGCTTAGATTCTGTATAAGTATGTGTCTATAAAAATAATAGCATGTGTTAGTAGACTAATATATTACTGTTGATTATTCCATAGTTGGGAGACACTACTTAGAGCAATAGGTTTGAGAAATCGCACTGTTTTATGCAATTCTTGAAGAGCAATCCCCAAATTGCAAATCACAATGGCACCAAAATTCTATTCATGCTCTTAGAAAAATTATCTTCAAGAAAACAATAGAGGATGGGCAAGGAACGGAACACTTAGACATCACTGGTGAGATTGGAAATTAGTGTAGCCACTATGAAATCAGTAAGGATATTCCATTTAAAAAGAAAAATTAAAACTAAAACAAGAACTACCATATGCTCTGCTGTTCCACTTCTGGACATATACCAAAAGGAACATAAGTCACCATACAAAAAAGATACCTGCACACTGATGTTTATAGCAGCACTATTAATAATACCCAAAGTAATGAAAAGATTTTAAAATGTAGTATATATACACAATGGAGTTTATTCACTCAGAAAAAGGAACAAAATAATATGTGAAAGATAATGGATGGACCCAGAGTTCAAGCCCCATGACCAACAAAAACAAAAAAAAAGAAAATGGATGGAACTGGAGGTTGTCATTTTTATTTAGTTATTTTTATTGTAAAGATTCTGTACAGAGGGGTTACAGTTACATTGGTAAGGCAATGAGTACATTTCTTCTCAAGCATTGTTACCCACTCCTTTGTTGTTCTCCCACTATCCCTCCCCCCCCCACCTCCCTCACTCCTTCCCTCCCATCGAGGTTGTAAAGTTCATTTCCAATATAGTGTCTTGTGGATATCATTGTTTCAATGGGTCAAAATTAAGGTACAAAATTAAGTACAGTGACAACAGGGGATATACCATAGGGGGAAGAACATACAAAAGAAACAAAAAAAATCACATAGCACATTAAAAACAAAAACAACAAAGAAAGAACTCATGTCCATATCTTAGGTTCATTTCACTTAGCATCATCTTATATGATCATATATACATTACTCTTGATCTCTTCTGCTCATCTGATAAAATTATCCTAGATAGATACTAATTATTGCAAATGAGGGGAACAATTGGGGCCTATATTTCTTTGAGTCTGGCTTACTTCACTTAATATGATTTTTTCCCAAGTCTTTCCATTTCCTAACAAATGGGGCAATGTCATACTTTCTGATGAAATCATAGAATTCCATTGTATATATACCACATTTTCTTGATCCATTCATCTACTGAGGGGCATCTGGGTTGGTTCCATATCTTAGCTATAGTAAATAATGCTGCAATAAACATAGTTGTGCTGGTAGCTTTAGTATGGCCTTGTTTGTGATCATTTGGGTAAATGCCCAGAAGTGGGATTGCTGGGTTGTAGGGAAGCTCTATGTGTAGTCTTTTGTCACTTTAAATCAAATAAGCCAGACTCAGATAAACAAATATTCTTTTTTTTTTTTTTTTGGGGGGGGGGTGGTCCGGTCGTGGGGCCTGAACTCTGGACCTGGGCGCTGTCCCTTAGCTCTTCAGCTCAAGGCTAGCACTCTACCACTTGAGCCACAGCACCACTTCCGGCTTTTTTATTTTTTCTGCTTATGTGGTGCTGAGGAATCGAACTCAGGGCCTCATGCATGCAAGGCAAGCGCTCTACCACTGAGCCACCTTCCCAGCCCGATAAACAAATATTCTTTCTTTTATATGTGTTTATGTAAGTTTAGAAGAAAAAGGAGGAGTATGAATGTAGAGGGGGAGTATTTGGGAAAAGGAAGGGGAGACCTTTGGGAAGAGGAAGGGAGAAAAGGAAGGGTAATGGTTACAGTCAAAGCACAATATGTACACTTACAAAATATCATATGACCCCCACTAAAAATATAGTGATCCTGACTGACAGTATCAGCATTACCTTGGAACTTTAAAAATATGTAAATTATCTTGTTCAACCCCAGACCTGAATTAGAAATTGTAGGTTTGGGACCCAGTTCCATTTTCACAAGACTTTTAGGTGATTGTTAATGCACCTAGTTTGATAAACCTAGTTTGATAACTTTAGGCCTAATATTTTTCCTTCCAGGAAGCTTTATGAGACATCAGCCATATTCTTTTTCTCATTTAATTATCAAGCCTACTTTAATTCACCTCCATGTTTGTCTCTTTCAATTTAATGGTCACTACTTCAAGGACATTAGGTGTAGATGGGAAAACAGAGTCCTTGGTTTATAAGGACTTTATAATCAAAACCTTTCTCTGCCTTTCATCACGCAGTTTAATGTCTAGTAGAAGTTCATTTTCTTATTCATTTGCAATCCCAAGCTTCTGGTGTGTGTCTCACTTATAGTTGTAAACAGCCATTTCTTGCCCAGGTTCATCTATTTCATTTTATACTTTCCTCAACACTCAGTAGCTATACTATTCTGTTTGCAAATGTGCTTTCTCTGGAGTTAGACTGTACAGATTGTACCCGCTTCCTAATAATTATTGCAGTGGTAGCTCCTTTTAAACCAAAAGCTTTTCCACTGTGTTGCATATATCTCCATCATTTAGGCATATGATGTTACTCTGCTCACTAACCATCCACTGAGCACTTATGAAGTCTATGTTCTCAATTTTTTAAAGACATTTTAAAATCATATAAGAAGTCATGTATTAAGAACATGATTATAACAAAGACTAAAATGTTCTGGTTTAATACAGTAGAAACTGACTTTGTGAATACAAATAGTTCACCTAGGAGTAGAAGAAAGGAGGAAGGAAAACCAGTTCTGTTTTATGCTGAAGTTCAAGAATACATGTTGGCAAAGGTACAGCCATCTTCCAGTCATGTGTTCAAACTTCATTCTGGTAATGTTCACTGGCGGATAGTGAAGGAACTTTGAGCAGCTGAGTGGTGATTGAGGACAAATGGGACATGAAATAGTCAAAAGAGGAGATCGGAAATACTTTACCAACTACAGATTGTGACATCATTGTTTCTATATATTTTTATCTGTGGCTCTGAAAAATTGTCCCTGAAAATAGTAGGACTTAGAAAAAAATCATATTAAGCGAAATAAGCCAGAACCAAGGAAACATAGATCCTATGGCTTCCCTTATTAATAATGAGTATATGTATAAGATAATCTTAGCAGATGAGCAGAATAGCTCAATAGCTATGTACCAATGACCATATAAGATGAGGCTAAGCAAAATGAACTCCAAGGCATGGACACAAGAGGTTTTTCTTTGTTGTTACTGTTTTTAATGTACTAAGTTATTTTTTTCTTTTGTTCCCCCCCCCCCCCCTATCGTTTATCCTCTGTTGTCACAGTATTTGATTTTGGTACCCTGGGTAATTAATAAACATTTATCTGAATTAGGGAAGGGAAAGGGAACAACAAAATGGTGGGACGAAGGACAAGGGGGACCGATGCAACAGTGATACTCACAAGACAACATGTTGGAAATTCTATACAGCTTGGGGAGGGGGGGTGGATTGAGGAGGAGGGAAAGAGAGAGAAAAATGAGGGAGGGGTTAACAAGTTAGATACGAAATTTACTCACTACCTTACTTTTGTAACTATAACCCCTGTATACATCACCTTGACAATAAAATTAAAATAAAAAAAAACTGTCCCTGAACAAGTAGTATCCGTGTCAGCTGTAGAACAAGCTGCATCTCAGACCAACTGAATCAGACATACTAAAGGTAGGTCCCTGTAATCTGTACAAAATGAACTCTCCAGGTGCTTGTAATGCAGCTGAGGCTTTGAGAAGCCTACGGTTACAGGACCTCAATTGAGAAGTGAGAGTTGATGAGCAATTGGTTCATCAATGACAAGATTTTGATTCTCCTCTTTTGTGCAGTCTAAGTGCCATTATATGATAGATGTTTAGGTATGGAAAGAAAAGGCTGTGTGCTGGAGTAGACAATAATGGATTGACTTCTTCAGCCTTCATTAAAACTTTCTAACATACTTTCCTAAACTGGAGGCCCAGAAATGAGACTTGGAAGGTGAAAGTGAGTATCATAAATCAAAGTTACCAAAGTTACCAAATCAAAGATACCCCTGTAATCCAAACTACTTGGGAGGCAGAGGCAGGAGGATGGAGAGAGTTTAGACCATTCTAAGCAAAACTAGCAAAAGATGATCTCCAGACATAAAGGGGACCAAGTGGAGGAGTCTGGGGGTATAGCTCAAGAGGGAGAGGAGTTGCCTTGCTTGTTAAAGAACATGGTTCGGAAAGTCAAAGCTGCCAACCATCTCTCCAGTGGCTGTGAAGAAAGCCCTTAGTGTGTCTGGTCTTGAGTTCAAAGGCAGAGTTAGGGGTGTGGCTTGTGTGTGGTGAGATGGTAATGGTACTGAAGCTGGGGATTGAAATGATGGTTTCCCTGAATTCCCATGAGTTCTTTGAGCTCTGCTTTCCTGTGTATGGTGAAGGCAGACATTCTCTCACTGGCTGAGTTTTGCAGTGTGACATTGTGAGTAATTCTGGGTAGCTCAAATCAGAACCAGTTTTTGTAACAAATAATAAAACTTTCTCTGTTTTATCTCTGTTTTATCATTCTCAATGATATTGTAGGTGACCTGGTTTCCCCCCCCCCGACCCCAAGTTCTTTTTTTGGGGGGGGGGGTCCGGTCGTGAGGCCTGAACTCTAGGCTTGGGTGCTGTCCCTCAGCTCTTCAGCTCAAGGCTAGTGCTCTACCACTTGAGCCACAGCGCCACTACCAGCTTTTTTTTTCCTTATGTAGTGCTGAGGAATCAAACCCAGGGCCTCAAGCATGCAAGGCAAGAGATCTACCACTGAGCCACCTTCCCAATCCCCCCAAGTTCTTTATGTGCTGAAATTTTACAGTTTATTCTAAGAGTAGGCCTTCTTTTTTTCAAGTGCTAGGTAATGAGAACATCTCTGAATAAATATTTAACTTGTTGAATCTAGGGAATTTTCCTTAGAAAGTGTATTTTCTTGGCTCTATAGATATCTTCCTACATTTTCCCTATAATCCTGTCATCTCTTTTGTCCAAGTTTCTTTGATAATTCTTAAACTTTATAATTCTTTCTATTGAATTTTTTCCTCCTTGATTTTAATAGCTATGATTTTGTTCCTTTTAATGGCATATTGTGCTTATTTCATGGAAGTAATCTTGTTTTGAATTTCTCTGAAGGTATGAATTACAATTTGTTTTTTACTTTTTCAAAAGTTCCCTTCCAAGCCAGGTGCTGGTGGCTCTCACTCTACTCAGGGATTGAGACTGAGGATCGCAGTTGGAAGCCTGCCAGAGTAGGAAAGTATTCAAGAGTCTTCCCTAATTAACCAGCTAAAAGTAGAAGCGGGATGTGGCTTAAATGATAGTGTCAGCCTTGAGCAAAAAAGCCAAGTGAAAGCACAAGGCCCTGACTTATGAATGCTAGAATACCAAACTTTTGATCTATTGCACTATTTGAAGAAAGAAAAGATCTTGAAAATTGTTTCATTCTTGAAGAATAGACATTTAGCTTTTTTTCTTTAAAATTTTTTTATTGAGTTTAGGTGATTACATAAATTTCACCTATTTCACAATATTGTGGAATAGTGATACTTAAAGTTACAAACACATTTTAACCTTCACAAAGCAAATTGTCATTATCATGGTCTATAAAGTTTGTGAATTCTATGAGCTTTGATGATACAACTATTTCTTCCACATCAGGTGATATTTACATTTCTTTCCTTTTGCTTAGTGTAAGCTGTTCTTTTTTAAAGGTACAAGGGTTTGAACGCAGAGTCTTGTACTTGCTATACTGGGGCTCTATCACTGAGTCACACTGCCCTATTTGTCAATTTTGCTTTTGAGATAGGGTCTCATTTTTTTGCCTAGGCACAAGGCCTGGGCCAAGATTCACTTATTTTAGGCTGCCCAGTAGTTACTAGTTGATAGATATGTGTTTGTTCACAGCTTCCCTCCAATGAAAGGCATTCTTACAGACCTTTATTCCTTAGGCAGGCTGATAATCCTTGATCCTCCCATTCTCAGCCTCCCAAGTAGCTAGGATTCAGTTGGCTTTAAAATTTTTTTCTATATAGACTATAATATAGACCTCTGTTTTCCAATATAGTAGCCACATATGGCTATTGAACAATTGAAACATTGCACATCTTAATTAAGATGTATTGATGCAGACCAAAATGTAAAGACCTCATACCAAAATTTCAATATAAAATATGCCCTTTTCCTTTTCAGTTTTCCAAATTATCCTGACATCCCAGATCCTTGGGAAGTAGAAATCATGATTAAAAGACCATCCCTGAGATAAACATTAATAAGACTCCATCTCAACCCACAAGCTAGTTGTGTTGTAATATCAGCTACACAGGAGTTGTATGTAGGGGGATGATGGTCTGAGGTTAGCTTAGGTAAAAAAGCAATAGTCTATCTGCAAGACAACTAAAACAAAAAGGGGTTGAGGGGGCAGGATATAGGGTTATGAGACATGTGCTAGGAAGTGAAAAGCCCTAAATTCAAAACCAAGTACTGCCAAAAAATTAAACTTAAATTTATATTTGGGGCTCACTGCATCTCTTACATTATTTTGACATAAATCGTTCACTTACCTTTGCTTTCAGTTCTATTTATTTTGTCTGATACAGAACAGTATCTAGCATCTTGAAACCCTAAATACGACTAGGAAAACTGAACTTTGCTTGTTTCCACTTCAGTGAAGATCCAAGTATCCTTGGATTTCTGAGTATATCGACCAGTTATACTCAGAATACAACTTGAAATCTCTCATGTGCTAATGTTCAACTTCCCATTCTTTTTCTCATTGATGGCGTGTGCTTTCACATTTCTTCAATATTATTTTTCTGTCTATTTGGGAGGAAGAAGCGATAACTTGCTGTGTGGAGTGTACATGTTAGCAAAGGGACTCTTAAAGGTCAGAAGACATGTTCTTGGCTGTGTGCCCAAGTTGTCTTCAGCACTGCATAGAATAGAAAGGACAGAGAATAGCTAAGATCTGAAACCAACCCAGATGCCTCTCAGTAGATGAATGGATCAAGAAAATATATATATATATATATATATATATATATATATATATATATATATATATCACATTTTCTATGCCTCCATCAGCAAGAATGACACTGCCCCATTTGTTAGGAAATGGAAAGACTTGGAAAAATTATATTAAGTGAAGGAAGCCAGGCCCAAAGAAACATAGGTCCCATGGTTTCCCTTATTTGCAATAACTAGTATATATATATAGGACAAACTTACCAGACAAGTGAAAAAGGTCAAAGCTATGTACATATGACCATATAAGATTATGCTATGGAAACATAAAAGGGATCCAAATAGGGAAAGATGAAGTTAAAACTCTCCCTTTTTGCAGATGACAAGATCTTGTATTTAAAGAATCCCATAGATTCCACTCCCAAATTACTTGAGCTGATTCAAAACTTTGGCAAAGTGGCAGGGTATAAAATTAAAATTAATGGCTTTTCTGCATGCCAACAATGAGAAGAGCACAACCGAAATCAGGAAAGCAACTCCTTTTGTAATATCCTCCCCAAAAATCAAATACCTAGGAGTTAAGTAAAGAAGTGAAGGACCTTTACGTTGAAAACTTTAAAAACCTGAAAAAGGAAATTAAACCAGAATTTAGGAAATGGAAAAACCTCCCATGCTCCTACATTGGAAAGATTAACATCGTGGAAATGGCAATACTTCCAAAGGTTATCTGCAAATTAAATGCAATGCTTATCCATATTCCAACCTTATTCTTCAATGAAACAGAAGAAGCAACCCCAAAATTCATATGGAACAATAAAAGACCCTGAATAGCAAAAATAATCCTGAGCAGAAAGAACAATGCTGGAGGAATATCAATACCAAGTTTCAAACTCTACTACAAAGCCACAGTAACAAAAATAGCCTGGTACTGGCACAAGAACAGACCTGAGGACCAATGGAATAGAACTGAAGACTCAGAAATGAACCCACAGACCTATAACCATCTAATCTTCAATAAGGGAGCTAAAAAATTAGAATGGAAGACAGCCTCTTCAGTAAATGGTGCTAGCAAAATTGGTTAAGCACCTGTAGAAAACTAAAGTTAGATCCTCATATCTCACCCTGCACCAGAATCAACTCCAAATGGATCAAAGACCTTGAAGTCAAAGCAGACACCCTGAAAACATTACAGGAAGGAATAGGAGAAACCCTAGGTCTCCTTAGCACAGGTTGAAATTTTCTTAACAGAGACCCAGAAACACAACAAATCAAAGAAAGTTTGAATAAATGGGATTGTATGAAACTGCAGAGCTTCTGCACGGCAAAGGAAATAGCCAGCAAGATCAATAGAAAACCCATGGATTGGGAGAAAATCTTCACTAACCAGACAAGGGACAAGGGTCTCATATCTAAAATATACTTGGAACGCAAAAAATTAAATCCCCTAACAACAAATCCTCAAACAAACAACTGCCAATAAATAAGTGAGCTAAAGACTTAAAGAGAAACTTCTCTGAAGAGGAAATAAGAATGGCCAATAAACACATGAAGAAATGCTCATCTAATGGGAAGGGACGGTAAGGGGAAACAAAGGAAGAGCCAACAATGTTTGATAATAAATGTAGTCATTACCTTGCTCATGTAATTGTAATCCCTCTGTACGGTATTTTCACAATAAAAAGAAAAAGAAACGCTCATCTTCTCTAGCCATAAAAGAAATGCAAATCAAAACAACATTGAGATTCCACCTCACCCCAGTTAGAATGGCTATAATCAAGAACTCTAATAACAACAGATGCTGGAGGGGATGTGGCCAAAAGGGAACCCTGCTGCATGTTGGTGGGAGTGTAAACTTGTTCAACCACTTTGGAAAGCAGTATGGAGGTTCCTCAAAAGACTCCACATACAGCTCCCCTATGACCCAGCAATCCTAATTTTGGGCATTTACCCAAATGATTACAAACAAGGCCATACCAAAGCTACCAGCACAACTATGTTTATTGCAGCATTTTTTCTTTTTTACCATAGCTAAGATATGGAACCAACCCATATGCATGCATACAATGGAATTCTGTACCTCCATCAGAAAGAACGACACTGCTCCATTTGTCAGGAAATGGAAAGACTTGGAAAAAAATATATTAAGTGAAGTAATCCAGGCCTCAAGAAACATAGGTCTAATGGTTTTCCTTATTTGCAATAGCTATGTCTAGGACAAGCAGAAAAGGTCAAAAGCTATGTACGTATGACCATATAAGATGATGTTAAGGTAAATGAACTCCAAGATAGGGATACAAGTGGTTTTTCAACACATTTAGGATATACTATGTGATTTTTTTGTTTCTTTTGTTGTTCTTCCCCCATGGTATAACCCCTGTTTTCACTGTATTTGATTCTGGTACCCTGCATCTTGTATATACATTTTTCTAATTTGGGGAGGAGAAGGGAAATAACAAAATGCTGAAACAAAGATACAAGTTGACCCACTATAGCAATGAGATGTACAAGACACTATGTTGAAAAGGAACTTTACAACTTCAGGGGGTGAGTGTGGGGTGGGGAGAGGAGTTGAGAAAGTGAGGAGGGAAGGGATGATAGGGGAAAAATAAAGGAGGGGGTAACAAGGCTCGAAAGGAAATGTACTTATTACCTTACTCATGTAACTGTAACCTCTCTGTATAGTACTTTTACAATAAAAATGTATATTAAAAAAAGAAAGGATGGTGAAATTGAGTCATTTCACTTCTAAAAAATCTCAGAAAACTTTTGCGGCCCTAACTCAATCATACAAAAGGATATCACTGTGATATTTACAACATGCACATAATGTACTTTGATCAAGCTCAGCCCCTCTATATTATTCTCTCTTAACCACCCTCTCTCCTTCTCACTCCTTTGAAAAAGATGTCAAACTGAGAATGACTAATCATACTTCCTTATGATGGGAACAGTAACAGGGTTGTAATTAATCCAAACTGGCTGATTAAGGAAGAAAAGAAATAATTGAAAAAATAGTCAGTAGTTCCCAGAAGACTAGAGAAGCAGAGCTTAGAAAATGGCAGGTGCAAAGGAGGTTGGGTGTGTGGAATCTGAGGCTGACCGGAGGCTCGTGGCCTATCCAGGATGAGAAGGACACTTCTCTGAGCATAGGAAGACACAGCTGCCCAGTGGTGCTCCTGACAACTTGACCACTCAAAATTGACTGTAGTTGCTGCAAAAACAAATCCTTCTAAGGACATGCTGCTTTATCTCACTAGCTTCTGACCCAAAGAGCCTGAAATGGATATCTGATCATCATCAGTCAAGAGTGGGAAGGGAGGTAGCTGACATTTTGTGCTACTCTGATAGGAAGCTCTGCTTCTTAACATTTCTGTGGCAGGGAATTCCTCAAGCAGGAAAGAAGTTTGTGTTCCAGCTAGTCAAAAGAAATGACAAATATCCACTGCAACAAACTCAGCCAAGGTCAAAATGATAACTTTTTACAATATGAATGTTTAAGACCTTTAATATATATGTTGTGGTATAGTAATTGCAAAATGCAAAGGTACATTGGCTATGGCATCCTAACAATTTATCGGTTGATTAGTAAAAAGATTAAAATCTGAAACGTGGGAAGAGTAGATATTGGTTGGGATAGCTTCTCATGCAATGCAGAAATCCTTCTCTAAGATAGCAGGTTTAAGGAATGTATTGAAATATGGCTCCATTCCAATTACAAATTATTAAAACTGGAATGTTTTCCATTTCCCAATACTCCTTTTGCATCTCTTAGATTTGATGACTCTATTTATTCAGAATAGAGCATAGTAGTTAAAAGTTTGTCTGGAGTCTATATTTGTTTCTTAGTAACTAGGTGACCTAATTTTGTTTTCTATATCTGGAAATGAGGATTATAAGAGCACCTACTCAAAAGGGGTATTGTACAACATAATAAGATGATTAGTAGTTAGATCAGAACCAGCAAATAGCGAGTATTCAGAAGGTAGCGACAATGTTCGCTGATGGATTGATGTTGGTGGTAATGATGATTGCATTTCCAAAATTAAGAGTCAGCTGCCATAGAAATGCAGAATGCTATTGGATAAAGAATGATGGAAAATATTGGATAAAGAACTAATATTTCAGTTTTAATCTTATTATATCATTCTTTGTAGCCACAAAATCACCACACTATTTTTTTTGCAAAGAAAAGAAATGTGTGGATTGCATTATATTTATGAGATCCTTTTCAGCTCACACTTTTGAGATTCTACGTACACTTAAATACTGTTTTTCATATGGAAGCTCCAGTTTACTCAACTATACCTATGAAAGCTATAACTTGCATAGGACACTAAAATGGAAAATAATTTTTTCCACTATACTCACTACTTTTAACTCTGTGGCAAATGTGGATTTTTTTTTTCCCTACAGTGGCCAATCTTCCAACACTATCTGGGTGTCCTCAAGTTCACTTAAGTGTAGACACCATCTACCTGGAATTAGTGTCAGTTTAAGAGCATAGTATCATACAATTACTCCCCCACTCTAGATACCAGTCACAATATGAGTCTTTAGGTTATCTGCACTTCTGTCCTATATGGCTGAAAATCAGGATTCTTACAATGCTTTGCTTAAGGTTGATAATTTACCATGATAGATCACAGAACTCACGGAAACCCACTTCCCAGCTTATTATAGGTGACATAATTAAAAAAAATACAGATGAACAGCCAGAAAAGAACTACATGGATGAAGTTTGGAAAAGTCCTGAGGGCAGGAGCTTTCATCCATAGGGAACTGCATACAGTCACCAACCTTTTCTGTACGTTTGCCAGGCCTGGAGCTTGAATTCAGCACTTTGGGCATTGACTCTGCGCTTTTGTGCTCAAGTTTAGTGATCTACCATTTGAGTCACATTTACATTTCTGGCTTTTTGGTGGTTAATTGAAGAGTCTCAGGGATTTTCTTGCCTTGGCTGGCTTTGAATCATGATCTTCAGAGCTCAGCCTCCTGAGTAGGTAGAATTATAGACATGAGCTACCAGTACCATGCAACCATGGAAACTTTTGAACCTCTTTTAGGTGTGTATGTATGCATACTCAGGGCCTCACATACTAAACAAGCTCTTCCTCTTGAGCTATTGTTCCTGCCCTTTTTCTTTTGTATTTTGCTCCTTAGATAGAGTCTCAATAACTATTGATCTTGAACTCTCAATTCTCTAGTCTTGGCCTGGAAAGCAGCTGGAATTATCGGCATGAACCAACACACCTAGCTTTACTTAAGCATTTTTGTGGAGGCTTTATCCCATTGGCAATATCAATTTGCAACTACAAATCTACCTCCTTTCTTCTTTCTGGATAATGGGTTGGGACTAAAAACTCTGAACTTTTAATCATGGCATTTTTGGACGAGCCTTTATCCTGAAGTGACTCCGGTCTCACCAAGAGTCTCTTGCTAGGACATAAGCCAGGAACTGGTGGCTCTTGTCTGTAATCCTAGCTACTCTGAAAGACTAAGACCTGGAGAATTGTTGTTCAAGGCCACTGGGGCATCCATCTCCAAATAAGCAGCAAAAGCAGAGTGTGGAGATGTGCCTCAGCTACTAGCCTACCAAGTTCAAGCTTTGATATTATATTCCAGTACTGGACAAAAAAAGATTATCTCACTAGGACCAAAGATGCCTCTATCACCCAGTAAGAAAAATTTAAGGAATTTCAGAGCTCTGAGTCTAAGATCAGTTATTTTATGAGCTGTTCTTAGCACCTCCATCGCTGAGGATATTACAAAAATTTTAGGACCTGTGTGAGTAGAACTGAGGACAACAGTCAGATTTTGTATTCATCACAACACATTGCAACTGATTACCAGACACATGACAGCTTTTGCCGCCTCCCTCAGCAATTCTTGTCAATGTCACTTTTGGGGTGCAGCAGTCATTATTATATTAGTAGAATTGTTTCTTTAAATAACAGAAATTCTTCTACAGATTTTAAAAATGAAAGATCACAAAGGTATGGATAAATATACAAAAATGCAATAATATAAAGCAATGAACCATGTAGTTTGCATTAATTCTTTATGAAAGATAAAATGATAATTTTAGACAAGCAACAGTTGATTCTACGACTTACAACATTTTAAATAGAGACCTCATATTCCTAGAAACATATATTTATTCTTCATGAAGCCTATAATTTTATCCTATTCATCTATAAATTCCATAGGGGTATTCCATATTAATTCCATATTAAAATAAATGTATCACTTAATCCTGGTATTTAGCAGAGTTTACACACACACACACACACACACACACACACACACTTGGAAAACGTGTAGCATTTGAGCAAGCCTAATTCTACAAAGAAGCAAATACTGGCTTTACTTTTGCAAATATTGATTTTGCTTTTGGGCATTGATGATATTTAGGATTTTGAATGACACCTAAAAACATATGGTGGTATATATTTTTGCTAAATTATTTTCATCTAGCTTCCTGAGATATAACTAAGCCTTTGAAAAGCAGATAGTGCCTGGAGTTTATATTGCCAAAAGTTTGGAAATGTTGACTTCGATATGGGAATAAGTAGACAGAGATTGCTTTTGTAGAATACCCCTAATTTTGTTTTGGAGAGAGGCTAAGTGTAGATGAGGACACTGAGAAAAGAGATATTTTGGATTGCAGGGCCATCATTATGCAGATAATATTCAGCTTTATTCAGCCATACATCTCCCTTTCCTTTAGCCCAGATGGTGAAATGACTCATCTATTCCACTGGCCAGCAAAACAAGGGAGACAGAAGAGGAGCTGTTATAATCAGATAAAAATGGATGATGTTTCAGAAGCAAGGGGAAAATATTTCCAGGCAATGATGATGGTACATTGATAGAACTTGTTAATACTTTACATTCCTTTTCAAGATTCACAGCTTGGGTTTCACATTGCTTCCAGGATTTTGGCGAGTAGTTCTGACCAGGAATTCTTTTAATCTTCCTGGTGTGTATGTAAGTTGCAAATCTTTCTGACCTTCAAGTGACTGATTTGAGTAATTTCTGTTTGTGAAGCCTAAATATCACCCTTTGAATGTGTGACTTTTTCTTTACTTTCTTTGAAAATCACCTAGGAATTTTATGTGGAGTGTATTTTTGTTAGAAATGTGATTAGCATGAATGTATAATCCCTTCCTTGAAGAACTTCAGGAAATGCCTACTGGATGTTCTCAGAACAATGTGGTAGAAAATTATGGGTTGTGATGACAAAAATGAAAGGAGTAGGATGTGGAAAGTTTCTGTGGTTATTAGGTGAGGTCGTGCTGTTACTATGTGGAAGGGTTTAGAGATGTGTAGTTGCAGAAACCCTTTTATTTTTCCAGCAGTAGGGTTTAAATCTAGGGCATCACTCATGCTAGACAAGCACTCTGACAATGATGCACACCCCAACACCAGCCAGAGAAAACCTTAAATCTTACTTCCTCGAAGATATAAAGAAATCATTGGTCCCTAGGAAATCAGACAAGTCTGTCTCTAGCCAGATGTTCAGTTTTGAATATAAATGGGTAAGATTGTTCTTACCAATGAGTGGCATAATAGTATATATTAGTATTTCTGAACCTAACTTCCTAGTCTGTTTATGAAACAACTAACTTGGCTTTCCTAAACAACAATTTTAATCTTATTTTTTATCTTAACACATTTGATAGCTCCTCCTTTCCTCTGAAATTGGGTAATATCTTCCTTCTGGTCATTCAGGGGGAGCTCTACACAACAGAGCCTACTTTTCTGGTTTTATCCCAAGAGGGCTGTTTTTGTGTTTCATGCCAGCCAAACTAATTATACAATGTCTTAGGAGTCTAGTATAAACCAGCTGACACTGCTTGCATCACCCACAATACATTTCTCTAGTGCATGGGAAATATTTGGTTTTGCCTGCCTAACTTGAATTTTCTCTTCTTATGAAATAGTATCTTGATTTTCTATTAAGGTAGAACCACTTCCCAGTGCAAAAAAACCCCTTGTGTTCCTCAATTAATGGTAGGGTACTCACCCTACCATTGGTTAATAAGTGGGAATTTGAATAGAACATGTGATACTCAAAGGAAAGTCACTAGATGCTACCATTTCCTGGAATTTTAATCTGGAGCAGTGTAAGAAATTTTAAAAATTGGAATTATTTCCTCAAAATAGTAACATTCATTAAGAGATTACCAATGGTCTCTTATTTTCTAGGTACTAAAAATTCACAATATTTTGACCATAAAATATCTTTTCACAAGCCAAACGTTTTTCCTTTGTTAACTTTCAATCTGATTAAATTAGAGGTTGTTTCTATTGCTTGGAAACAAAGAATGCGGCAGAGCTCCACAGTTGGGAAAATAATAGCTCTCCAAAGATGGCCTTTTCCAAATCCCCCAAATCTGTAAATATTGTATGTTAGATGTCAAAGGAGACTTAAACTAGCAGATCAAATTAAAGTTAGCAGATTTTAAGATAAAGTGTCTCGGTAATTAACAGAGAAGAAAGAAGCAAATGAATCAAAACTATAAATATCATGTCAGTAATACTAGCTGGTCACAATTGGCTTCAAAGATGGAAAGAGACAACAACTTGAGAAGTGAAATGAATCTAGAAAAAATAAGAAAATAGATTTTTCTTTACAATCGTCAAGAAGGAATATAGGGGCTGGGAAGGTGGCTCAGTGGTAGAGCGCTTGCCTTGCATGCATGAGGCCCTGGGTTTGATTTCACAGCACCACGTAAGCAAAAAGAAAAAAGCTGGAAGTGGCACTGTGGCTCAAGTGGTAGAGTGCTAGCCTTGAGCTGAAGAGCTGAGGGACAGCACCCAGGCCCAGAGTTCAGGCCCCACAACCAGACCCCTCCTCCTCCCCCCCAAAAAAGAAGGAATATAGTCATACTGACCACTTGACTTTAGCACAATGGCAGCTATTTTGGATTTCTGACCTACAAAAGTGCAAGAAAGAATTAGAGCTCAGTCTAGATTATTTTTATATGTATGATACATGGAGTCCTAGGTTTTATCCCAAACACCACAAAGAAATATTGTAAGACAATTTGTATTGTATTAACATATTAAGTTTGTGGTTATTTGTTAAAGCAGCAATAAGAAGCTAATAGAGTTCCACAAAACATGGTTGAGTAAATACTTATATTTATTCTTTAAGAAAGATCCCTCTTTTGGGGAGGGGATGTGGCCAAAAGGGAACCCTACTGCATTGTTGGTGTGAGTGCAAACTTGTTCAACCACTTTGGAAAGTAGTATGGAGGTTCCTCCAAAGCCTCCACACAGAGCTCCCCTATGACCCAGCAATCCTACTTCTGGGCATTTACCTAAATGATTACAAACAAGGCCATACTAAAGCTACCAGCACAACTATGTTTATCACAGCATACCATAGCTAAGATATGGCACCAACCCAGATGCCCCTCAGTAGATGAATGGATCAAGAAAATGTGGTATATATATATGTATATATAATGATATTCTACGCCTCCCTCAGAAAGAATGACACTGCACCATTTGTTAGGAAATGGAGAGACTTGGAAAAAATTATATTAAGTGAAGTAAGCCAGGCCCAAAGAAACATAGGTCCCATGGTTTCCTTTATTTGTAATAACCAGTTTAAGTCTAGGACAAGCAGAAAAGGTCAAAAGCTATAACCATATAAGATGATGTTCAGTGAAATGAACCCCAAGATAGGGACAGAAGTGGTTTTTTTCTTTCTTGCTATTGTTTTTTTTGGGGGGGGTCTGGTGGTGGGGCCTGAACTCTGGGCCTGGGGTGCTGTCCCTCAGCTCTTCAGCTCAAGGCTAGCACTCTACCACTTGAGCCACAGCACCACTTCTGGCTTTTTTCTTTTTGCTTATGTGGTACTGAGGAATCGAACCCAGGGCCTCATGCATGCAAGGCAAGTACTCTACCACTGAGCCATCTTCCCAGCCTGATCTTGCTATTGTTTTTAACATATTTAAAATGTACTATGTGATTTTTAAAATTTTCTTTTGTATGTTCTTTCCCCATGGTATAACCCCTGTTTTCACTGTATTTGATGTCAGTGCCCTGCATCTTTTTTTTTAATTGTGAAAATACCATACAGAGGGGTTACAATTACATGAGCAAGGTAATGAGTACATTTCTTATCAAGCATCGTTGCCTCTTCCTCTGTTTCCCCCCACCATCCCTTCCCATCTCCTCCTACCCCCACCCCCCTGCCTTGCATCTTATATATACATTTTTCTAATTTGGGGAGGGGAAGGGAAATAACAAAAAGCTGAAATAAGGATACAGTTTGACCCATTGTAACGATGAGATGTACAAGGCACTATGTTGAAAACGAACTTTACAACTTTGGGGCGGGGAGGGAGGAGTTGGGGATGTGGGGAAGGAAGGGATGGTAGGGGAAAAACAAAAAATAAATAAGAAACATCCTTCTTTTCTCCATGATGGTTCTTACTTTTTTAACTATTTCAAATATTTATGAAAAATATAATGACTGTATATCACCGTTTTTGTCAACTTTGCGATATTTTTTTCAATATTTCAAACACACAATAGATATTATCCCTTGAATAAAGTTGTCTTGAATTCATTCTCTTCCCAAATCCCCTTTGTGTATCTCCTACCTATACTATTTAGTATATTCTGTCATTTATACCTACACTATATATAATTTTCTTTTTCCACATTTTCAAGATTATGTAAATGAGGGGTTTCCTTATAAATCACTCAGCAGCTTCATTTTTCTCAAAGCTATGTTTAAAATGTTTTATCTATTATGAAGTATGTAAATTGAGTTATTTCTTCTAATTTTATATCTTGTCATGTATACAGTTAATCACAGTAACAAAACAGAGTAACTTAGAACCAGAGAATATTTCTCTTCCTTACATTATAGTTTCAGAGGTGAATAGCACAGGGCTGTTCTACCTTCCTGAACATATGGTTTTCATTTAGAAGATGAAGATGTTTCTGTTATAACTTTTCTATTACCTACCATTGAATAGGATATTTCTGTTGTAACTTTTCTTTTACCTAGCATTGACTAGGCAAAGAATAAAATAGTCTTGTTATTTTCTGACACGACTAAGATGTGACACATACACATCATTTCAGTTCCCAACTCTATAAATCACACCCAGCTGCAAAGAAGCTAAAGAACTCTATCAAGGCAGCAAAATGCTCAGCTAGGATGTGTAAGGAAACTTCTGTTTCAGTAAAACCGATTTAGTCGTCAGAAGATCATCAATGACAGAGAAAACCCAAACATGATCAAGCAGCACCACTAGCCATTTTAGCTTTGATTATTTTATTTTTTTGCTGGTCCTGGGATTTGAACTCAGGATCTAGGTGCAGTCCCTCAGCATTTCTGTGCTCAAGGCCACTCTGCCACTTGAGCCATGGTGCCACTTTTGGCTTTTTCTGAGTAGTTGGTTGGAGATAAGAGTCACACAGACTTTCCTATACTGCCTGGCTTCAACTGCAAACCTCAGATCTCAGCCTCCATGGTAGCTAGGATTACGGGCCTGAGCCATGGGTTCCCAGCTATCTTAAGGTCATAAGAAAAGGTCTCATGATTTTGGAGGCCAGCCTGGACAGTGATCCTCCTACTAATGTTTTCCATAGAGTGAGTGACAGGTGAGTGCCATCGAATTCAGTTTCTTTAGTTGAGACAGGCTTTTAGTTACTTTATGCCAGGATTGGCCACAAAATGTGATCCTCCCAATCTCTGCCTCCCAAGTAGCTGGTAGTATAAGTGTGAGCTACTACATCTTTTGAAATTTGCAAATATTTAGTAAGGTACACTAGATCTTGGGTCACAAAATAACCTGAACAAATGTAAAAGAATTGAAATGCTGCACAAATAGTCTCTGACCATAACAGAATTAACCTAGAAATCGGTAAGAGAAAAATATCAAGAAAATATTTTCAAACATTTGGAATTTAAAACATGTTTCCACAAAATCCAGTAGCCAGAAATATTTCTCAAGGGTAATAAAAATACTGAATTAAATAAAAATAAAAACACAATTTATCAGTAGACAATGCAGATAAAGCAGGACAGCATGAAAAAGTTATACAATACATTCTTATATAAGAAAATAATTTTTAATTAAAATACTCAAGCTTCCATCTCAAGAAAGAAAAGGAAAAAAATAGTCCAAGGCAAGAGTGAGGAAATAACAATTTTGGGACCAGAAATTAATGAAACTGAAAGTTTCAAGATAATAAAAGTTAGTTTTAAAAATGCTGTTTTGTGAATATTAATAAACACTAGAATGTACTTCTAGCAAGACCAATAAAGAAAAAGTGAACATCATTTACCAGTATCAGGCAGTCAAGAGGGAATAACACTGAAGACTGCAAAAATTAAAAGAACAATAAAAATAGCTATAAATATTCTACACTTATAAATTCAACAAGTTACAATGGAAAAATTACTTGAAAATCACATAATGAAATACAGTCATATGCCACATAATGTGAGAGAGGTCCTATAAAAATATAATGGGGCTGGGAAGGTGGCTCAGTGGTAGAGCACTTGCCGTGCATGGGTAGGCCCTGGGTTCCATTCCTCAGCACCACATAAGAAAAAAAGAAAAAAGCCGGAAGTGGCGCTGTGGCTCAAGTGGTAGAGTTCTAGCCTTGAGCTGAAGAGCTGAGGGACAGTGCCCAGGCCCAGAGTTTAGGCCCCATGACCAGACCCCCCCCCCCAAAAAAAAAGTATAATTATGCTGAAAATCACCCATTGTTCTGATTGCTCAAATGTAGCATGGTAAAGTCATAGCACAGTGGCTTAGTGGCTTACTTATTCTGTGTTTGTGGCTATATAAAGCTGGCATTAACAACTACACAATTGTATAAAAAATACAATTACAAAAGCATATAACATTTGATAAGAAGTGACTAGGTTACTAGTTTATGCATTTCCTATAACATCGATCTTTTATTGCTATTTTGGAGTGAGTTTCTGCTTGTGAAAAGTCTGTAGTAAAAGAGTAGATGTACACCGACAACAGCATCACAAAGCTCATACTCATTGTGTCTCTGATTGTACCATCTCCTGCTTGGTTGAATGTCATGTGGTTTTGCTTATAATGGACCTAGAAACAACAAGTTACACCAGGTTTAGGTAGCTACATTCAGGTACTTACATGCATTAACTGAGGCACAAATGAGTATAACTACAAAAAAATGTTGAATGAGTAGCTAAAAATGTTTTCATTGGTAAAAATCTAGCAAAGAAGAGTAGTAATTATTAGTTACTTAATCAATAATTCTAGAACACAGAGGAGAAAGGAACACGTTCCAATTTACCCCAAGAAGTCATTACTATTCAAATCCAAAACTAAAGACAATCATAGTAAAAAGAAAACTTTATTATAAATTTAGACATAAAAAAGACTCCATAATATACAAGTAAATCAAATCTAACAAAATACAAGATTATATTTTAATAAGATTAATCCTTGGCATGCAGAGTTGGCTTAATAATAAAAAATAGTAAGTACAATATAAATTAATAGACTATTGCACAAAAATCACATGATCATATCAACATATGCAGAGAATACAAAACCTCAAAAAAAAAGAAGAAACACAATGAAACATATCTAGATAAAACCAGAGACTACTATTTACTCTTTTTCTTTTTCTTTTCTTTCTTTTTTTTTTGTGGTTGTGTGGCTTGAACTCAGGGTCTGACTAACACTTTATCACTTTGAGCAACAGCTCCACTTCTGGTTTTCTGGTAGTCAATTGGAGATTAGAGTCTTATAGACTTTCTTGCTTGGGCTGGCTTTGAACTGTGATCTTCAGATCTCAGCTTCCTGACTGGCTAGGATTATAGGCATGAAGTACCTGGCTTCTCTTTTTATTTAAGTCTTTGCAAAACTATGTAAGGCGAGAACTCCAAAGTTTAAAATATTGATATAATGTACATGACAACTCTAATGAATAATTTTTACTGTCTTATAAAGTTGAAATATTTTTAGACTTTACATGAAAGTTAGGTTATTAACTGTAGGTATATTGTGAAAATTTAATCTATGTTGTAATTTATAAAATATTAATAAGATAGTTGAAAGAAGTATATCTTTAATGCCAACTAGAAAATTAAAGTGGAATGTAAATTATTTTAAAATACTAAGATTAATAAAAGATAAATAAAATCATTAAAAATGAAACTATAAGTGGAAAATTTTAAATACTGTATATAAATATTTACAATAGCATTAATCGATTAACACATTATAAAAAATAGAATTGAATCATAAAATATCTACAAAAGAATCAAAAGTGATATTAAGAGGTAATGTAAAAAAGATCAACATAACATATAAAGAATAAACACAAGAAAAATAGAGAAGCTATACTGATGTCATGGTACATAGATTCAAAAGCACAACACGATACTAGAGAATAGATATAGCATTTTGTGACTAGAAAATAACAGTTCATGAGGAAGACACACAATACATAGAAAACATTAACATAACTCAAATACATGAAGAGAAAGTTACTTATTCATCTAAAATGTAAGCAAGTGCTTAGACTCTCTTCTTCCACTACCAACATCAACACCTCCTCCTCCTCCTTCCTTCCTTCTTTCCTTCCTTCTTTCTTTCCTTCCTTCCTTCCTTTCCTTCTTTCCTTCTTCTCCCCCTCCCTTTCTTGTTCTTCCCTTTTCCTTCTTCCTCCTCTCTCTCCTCTCCTCCTTCCCATTCTCTTCTCCTCTCCCTTCTCTCTCCAGGATGGGAGAAAATCTTTTCTGGCTACAAAATCTAGCAGGAATAAAGAGCTCAATACAGATATCAGAAGAACAAATATTCCAATCAATGAAGGAGCAAGTGAATCCAATATACAAAGAGCTCAGTATAGATATCAGAAGAACAAATATTCCAATCAATGAAGGAGCAAATGAATCCAATATACAGTTATCAAAAGAAGTAATACAAATAGCTACTTTAGCCATCAGGGATATGTAAATCAAGACTGCATTGGGATTCCATCTCACTCAGGTCAAAATGGCTGTCATCAAGAAATCAAACAATACATGCTAGCAAAGATGCTGGTAAAGAGGAAATATTATACACTGGTGTGGGAATGTAAATTTGTATTGCCATTGTAGAAATCAGCATTGGAGATTCCTTTAAAAAAAACCCTAAGTGTTGACTTTCTTTTTGACTTGCTATACTCCTATATACCGAAAGGAATCATCATACAATGGAGATACCTGTCCAGCATGTTTACTGTGGCTTTGTCACAATTGCTAAGTGACATGATCAGCCTAGGTGCTAGCCAGGTGCAGGTGGCTCACATCTGTAATCCTAGCTACTCAGGAGGCTGAGATATGAGGATCACAGTTCCAAGCCAGCCCAGGGAAGAAAAGTCCCCATGAGACTCTTATCTCCAATTAACCACTCAAAAACCAAAAGTGGTGCTGTTGCTCAAGTGGTAGAGCACTAGTCTTGAGCACAAAGAGGCTTGAGGACAGTGCACAGGCTCTGAGTTCAATCCTCAGAACTGGCAAAAAGAGAGAGACAGAGAGACAGAGAGACAGAGACAGACAGAGACAGAGACAGAGAGAGATAGAGGGAAAGAAAGAATGAAAGGAAAGGAAGGAAGAAAGGAAGGAAGGAAGGAAGGAAGAAAGAAAGAAAGAAGAAAAATAGAAAGAAAGAAAAGTGCTAGCTGGGTGCCAGTGGCTCACACCTGTAATCCTAGCTACTCAGGAGGCTGAAATTTGAGGATCAGGATTCCAAGCCAGCCAGGGCAGGAAAGTCCATGAGACTCTTATCTCCAATAAGCCGCCAGAAAACTAAAAGTGACATTGTGGCTCAAGTGGTAGAGGGCTCACCTTGAGCTGAAGAGTTGAGGGACAGAGCCCAGGCCCAGAGTTCAAGCCCCAGACAAAAAGAAAAAAGAAGAAAGAAAGAAAGAAAAGAAAGAAAGAAAGAAAGAAAGAAAGAAAGAAAGAAAGAAAGAAAGAAAGAAAGAGAGAGAGAGAAAGAAAGAAAAAAGAAAGAAAGAAAGAAAGAACGAAAGAGAAAGAAAGAAAGGATGAAAGAGAAAGAAAGAAAGAATGAATGAATGAGGAAGGAGGAAGAAAAAAAAAGAAAGAAAGAAGAAATAAAGAGAGAGAAAAGAAAAGTGCATAGCAGGGGCTGGGAAGGTGGCTCAGTGGTAGAGCGCTTGCCTTGCATGCATGAGGCCCTGGGTTCGATTCCTCAGCACCACATAAGCAAAAAGAAAAAAGCCAGAAGTGGTGCTGTGGCTCAAGTGGTAGAGCGCTAGCCTTGAGCTGAAGAGCTGAGGAACAGCGCCCAGGGCCAGAGTTCAGGCCCCACGACTGGACACCCCCCCCACACAAAAAAAAAGAAAAGTGCATAGCAGAGGAAGAAATTATGTCATTTGCAGGAAAACAGATCATAATATTAGATGAAATAAGCCAGCCTCAGAAGGACAAATTCACACATATTCCTCTTATATGCAGATTTAGATTTATTTTTAAAAAGAACATGAGCTGAGTGTCAGTGGCTCATACACATAAACCTGGCTATTGAGAAGATTGAGACCAGGCAGCCCAGGACAAAAAGGTCCACAGAACCCCATCTCCAAAATAATCAGCAAAAGCCAGGTTGGAAGAATGGCTCGGGTTGGAGAACACTAGCAGAGCAAGCAAACTGAACAAGTACAAAGCCTTGAGTTTAAAAAGATAGAAAAATCTCTGATAACAGGGTTTTTGTTGTTGTTTTAAGAAGGACATGAATTGGATGAGACAGGTATGGTGGTTCACACCTGTGTAATCCCAACTAATTGGGAAGCAAAAATCAGGAAGATCTCAGTTTGGGGCCAGCATGGGGGAAATGTTAGTGATACCCTTTTGGATATGATTATGCATGCCCAGCATCCCAGCTACAAGGGAAGCAGGGCCATCTGTGGTAGTCCATGGGTAAAATGTTGAGACTGCTTGAAAAATACTGACAGCAACACAGGTTGGGGCATGACTAAGGAAGTATAGAAGGTATTTAGTAAATCTGAGGGCTCTGTGTTTAAATCTGAGTATGTCTTTAAAAGAAAAAAAAAGACCTGAAAGGAGACTAGGAAGAGAAAGGGAACCAATGCAACAAGCCAGGAAGAGAGGAGGGGAGGTAGTGGACAGGTCAAAGATTTGAGGCTATGAGTAAAATTAGAGTACATTATATACATGTATTAACATGTTATGAAATCTATTAAAATGTACAAAGACTAAGGCTGAGTGTAATGGCTGAGAATATAACAACTTGAACAAAAAATCGTACTATGGGGTTTTAGCACAAAATGTAAAGTATTCACAAGTCTATATTGATACAAAGAAATGATTTAGTAAAGTAATTGAAGGAGAAGAGGTAAGCCTTTGAAGAAGAATTCCAAATTATTTATGCAGCTACTCTATCTTCAAGGAGATGTGGCACAGTTCCCATTTCATAATTGTACATAATAACTTTTTTCAAACATTACAGTAGGGAAAGAGGGATAAAGGAATTTCAGAGTAGAGATCTGAGAAACCCAACCATAGCAGTGTGACCAAAATCAGCATCAATTTTTATGGATTATTTGTTGATAGACAGCTCTCGATATGATGTCATAAAAGTGGTACTTTAACCTGTGGTCTTCCTCCCACAAAACCAGCAACCTCAATCATAAATGTAGAAAACATCAGATAAACTCCAATAGAGGAGCATCATGACCAGTTTCTCAACAATGCCAAGGACCATCAGAGAACCTGAAGTCTGCAAAACTGAACACCCTTAGAAGCTAAGTAGATATGCAAATAACTGTTTGGCTCTATTTTAATTATGATCCTTGAACAGGAAAAAAACTAAGGAGATTTCGATAAAATATGAACATTAGCAATGTACCATCCTAATAACATAAGGTGTGAATAATAGGTTAATAATGGGGTATGATTTATTTGAGAACTCTCTGGGTTATCTTCCCAAACATTCTTTAAACCTGAAATTGTCATAAAACATGAAGTCTGCTTTTAAAAAATTAAGTAAAATATAGAGTATAAAATATATACTAATAAAAATCATTAAAAAATTAGAGAAGAAAACTAAGAAACCCACAGAAATATAGCCCTTAATGTATGAAAAGGTATTCGTTTTCACTTCTACGTTGAGAAATGTAAATTAAAACATTTATTATGTCTTTCCAGAACATCTTTAGCACTCTCTTTTGCTGAAATAGGAGTCTTTCATTCAACTGTAGTGAAAGACTTGATTATAAACACTTGACATATACTAAGGGGTCAATTTTCATCTGTATGTATGCATAGGGCAAATCACACACCCAAGAAAATAGAAAATGGAAATTTGGATGGCTTGGGATTGAAACTCAATCCCTTCATTTTTTGGGAGATTTAAAAAAGGGTAATAGAAACTGCAAGTGTCATAGTGAAGGCAGCCATGGTAACAGATAGATAGGGAGAGGGAGAGAGACAGACAGATAGAAACCTACAGGTGTTGGGACTAGGATTTAGGTGGTGCAATTAATTAGTTGCTGTCCTCTTTTCCTGCTTATATTGCCAATGTTTATCATATCAGTTATCATAGTAACATGTTTGATATCTGGGTAAGTCATCAAGAAAACACATGAAAAGACTCTCAGGGCAGAGATTCTCAGGAGGCTGAGATCTGAGGATTGAGGTTTGAAGCCAGCCTGGGGAGGAAACTGTGAAGTTCTTATCTACAATTAAGCACAAAAAAGAAAAAAAATAGCCAGAACTAGAGCTATGGCTCAAGTGGTAGAGTACTATCCATGAGCAAAAAAGCTCGGGGACATCACCCAGGCCCTGAGTTTAATTCCCAGGACTGTCGCACAGGCACGAGCGCGCGCGTGTGCGTGCGCACACACACACACACACACACACACACACACACACACACACACACACACACAAATACATTTCTTTTTTTCAGGTAATCTCTCTCCTTTCTCTCTCTCTCTCTCTCTCTCTCTCTCTCTCTCTCTCTCTCTCTCTCTCATTTTTTTTGTCAGTCTTGGGGCTTAAACTCTAGGCCTGGGCTCTGTCTATGAGCTCTTTGGCTCAAGGCAAATGCTCTACCACTTGAGCCACAGTGCCACGTCCTCAAACACATTTCTTATCCATAAAATTAAGAATACACAGAGAAAACTATTTCTCATCAAAAGCCATTTGAACCCAATGCACCTCTCTCTAGGCTCTGAGAAAGTGCTAATTTGTGTATTACAAATGAATGAATTTTCTACATGGTGGATGGTGAAATCTAGC
The DNA here is from genome assembly GCF_019054845.1 of Dipodomys spectabilis. NCBI lineage: Eukaryota > Metazoa > Chordata > Mammalia > Rodentia > Heteromyidae > Dipodomys > Dipodomys spectabilis. Next base: position 2,241,814 of record NW_024870824.1, read on the forward strand.
CCATGAGTTCAGCTATCCTCCGTTCTCTCATTCTTATCATAATTTTAGCTTAAAAAAAACCAACCTCTTGATTGTTAATATTGTATCAATGATGGCTTAATCTCTGATCCCAACATAGTCACTGAATAGAGCAGAATTGCAAGTGGGTTTGGGAAGAAGCACTAATAATTTTCAACTTCTAGGGGTCTTGTGACATTGATTAAAACTTCACTTGCCCAGAAGACTACGGAAAATATCAAAATGCTAACCTGCCAAGCATAAGTAAATAGGATTTTAAATTATGGGAGAATTTGCCTATCAAAATTGTGAATTGTTGCTCATTTTACAGCTGAAATCTAACAGAACAATTTAGATGCTTCATATAAATTTTTTGAAGGCCACCTATATATTTAGTTTTCAATACCTATTGCATCTAGCTTCTGACAAGCCAAACACCTTTAATTCATTGCCATGTGGAGAAAAACTTGTAAGAAACAGACCAATGATAGCCTTACATTTTTTCTTTGTATTATGAAATGCCTCTCAGTGTTGAGATGTCTAATAGAATTAACTATGAAAGATGCATCCACAGTGGAAAAAGCAGAAATTTTATTCTAAATCTACATTTCTTGTATGATCTTTCTGAATCATTCATAGTGTTTCTATGACTTTATTGAATTGTAATATCGGATGCATTTTTATTTAAATAGTGATCAGCATCAGATGAGGATCAATTTGTTTTTAGAATAACTGTCTTATATTCTAAAACCGTTTTGTGAAGACCTCAGCCCATATTTGAGTGAATGATTCAAGTATCATGCTAACAATGCCAAGAGAATTATAACAGCAACCAGAACTGTAGAGGTAATGATGTCTACATTTTTTCTTTAATGTTTCAGATAGGAAGTATTATTTATTTATTTATTGCTGGTCATGGGGCTTGAACTCTGAGCCTGGGCACTGTCCCTGAGCTTTTCAGCTCAAGGGGTACACTCTACCACTTGAGCCACAGCGCCACTTCTGGTTTTCTGGTGGTTAATTGGAGATAAGAGTCTCATGGACTTTTCTGCTTGAGCTGGCTTTGAACCACAATCCTCAGATCTCAGCCTCCTGAGTAACTAGTATTACAGGTGTGAGCCACCAGTGCCCAGCTCTGATAAATCTTAATTCTTTTCTAATTAGGTAAAGTTTAATATTACAAAATATTTTAGAGCAATTTCTAAAAGCTCAAAATATGCTAGTGATATGAAATGGCTTGTCTGCCAGGAGTGTGGAAAGGAAGACATCCTTCTACTTTGTGAGTGCTTCACTTAGATGAACATATTTTGACTCTAGAGTCAGAATATTCTTTAGTCTTCGGCTGGAGCAGTTGGCTGTGCTTTATGCCAGCAATGCTTCAATGATCACTCAAGGAGCCATAGGTGGAGACTTGGGTTATTGAGGCAACCTAAATCCTCAAAACTTTATACAGAAACTTATCCCAGGCCTAGCTTTCCAATTCCTCTCCTCATTTCTAGGCAAAGAAAGGATAGGCCTTCATGATACTTTACTCAAAGCTCCTAAGACATATTTGCAATTTTTGCTCCTTCTAGTGCTGATCTTGTCCTGATTTTATTTTGAAAACATAAAACTGTAGAAAACATGAAAATAAATAAACAAAAACATGTTAAACTATACAACTCTCAATTTAATACAGATGAAATTCTCAAAGAATAAAAATATTGAAGACATTTAATCAATGAGGCAGAACATGAAAGACATAAAAAACTGTGTGTAGTAGGAAATGTATCTTATTTTAGATGCATAGGCACATTCACAAAAAAATGTCATTAGTACACACACACACACACACACGCACGTCAATAAGGTCCAAAGAACAGAAATTAAAAAATAGCACTTTCTAAACTTAAATCATTAAAACTGGAAATAAACAATAATTTTTAAAAATCACACCCACATGCACATGTTAAGTAATTATATTTTATCTTAGAGCAAACAAATAATTAAAATTACAGCCTTTCCAAAGGAAAAATAAACTAATTTAATACAAAAATAACATGTGTCAATGTGGGTCAATGTGTTCTGAGATTAAACAGAATAAAACCTACTCTTTGGTTTTAAATTGTTGAAAACGCGAAGGAAGACCAAATGTTTTAGTATGGAAATAATGCTAATTTTTTTCTTATATTTTTGGCTGGGTAACTCAATGTGTAATGTTTTTTCTTATGTTACAAAAATATGACCTTGAACGCATCTCAACTCATTTATCTAAGAGAAGCCTTGGAATGTGATACAATATACTTCTTAGAAAAGACACTGGGAAGAGCTATCAACATCTTTTCATTTCTGCCTGCTTTTGTTTCTTGTTCTTTTGCTCAGGGCAAACCTAGAGCAGATGTACAAAGTGTAAAGTTTTCCTGCTTATGGCAAGAAACCAAAAGCTGCACCAGTTATAAGAGAAAAAAAAAATACCTGTTTTCCCCCCTGAATTATTTTGTCCCTCCTCCAATAGTTAAATTCTTTCCATCTTTGTATCTTTTGTTCCCCAAACAAAAAAGGCAAAGTAAGTAAGTAAGTATGCTACTCCTGGCTCTGCAAGGTCTTGGGGTGTACTAAAGGACAGCATGGCTGGAGGTCCATAAGCCCCAATTAGTCATGATTTGTACTCACTGAAGACCATGGAGGAGTGGGCAGAGATGACTGGCTCGGAGTATGGTAGGGGCCCTTTAAAGGCCAGTGTGAGCGGGGGCCTCTGAGGTGGACATTGGCTGATTTTTCTCCTCAGTATCCATTCTTTCTTGATTACCAGTTCACATGGTTCAAGTGGGACTTCCCACAGCTTGAAGTTCCAGTGGTTCCTAGATGTAGAGAGTGATTGTTAAGCCACAATGCATGATCTCACTCAGGACTGTTACAGTTAGATTCAGGATTTTTTTTTTTTTTTGCCAGTCTTGGGGCTTGAACTCAGAGCCTGGGCACTGTCCCTGAGCTTCTTTTGCTCAAGGCTAGCACTTTACCACTTGAGTCACAACACCACTTCCGGCTTTTTCTGTGCATGTGATATTGAGGAATTGAACCCAGGCCTTCATGAATTCTAGGCAAGCACTCAACCACTGAGCCACCTTCCCAGCCCTGCTTCAGAACCTTTGATGGAACACAGAGAAAGTGCCTCTTATCCCAGGAGTTACTCTTCTAGAGAATCATGTTTTCTGGCCCAGAATCTTTCAGTAACAATCTTTATTCTCAGAGGATTGCCTCCTCTTGAAGCCTGATGCACCAAGGTGACACAGAAAGCTCCTTTTCCAGTCTCTAGCAGCAGAGAAGCATGTGTGAGCCAGGCTACTTTCCTTATCACTCATGTAAAATGTTGCTAAGCCAATAGACAAAGAAAGAATACCCTGGGACACTGATAAGAAGGATGATGACTGAGATTTACAGCTTTGGGTGAAGAGGCGACTGGGTTGCAGGGTTGAGCTCTGGCCTCAGTGCGGCCTTGGTCCCAACAGCAGTGGAGTTCTCAGCCAATGTCAACAAAGGTTTCAGTTGTTGTTGGCAGCAGAGCAGCACTGTTTATATTTTCTACAGAATATTTCTTGTTGGAAACTTGGCTGCTGGCAAGATGCTTCAGTCTTTATAACGATTTCGTAGTCTTTTAGTAAATTCTTTTTTTTTTTCCCTGCAGTCCCCCGTGTCAGAGGATGTGGTTCTAAGAGCTCTGCCTAAAATGTCATAAAACTGATAGGCCTGGATATGTCAGGAGCCCTGCTGAATATAGTTTGTTTGAAAATGAGGTTAATCTAGAGGAAAACATGGCTGAGAGATCAAGAGTTGGACTTAGATTGATATTTGCTGAGTGCTGGATCTAGCCTTGCCTGAAGCTATTATGATTAAATGTGTAAGGATATACATCTTTTACAAGTTACTTTTAGTTGAGTTACCTGTCATTGCAACTGAAGATGTTCTGAGTAACATAAAGTCTTGACATGGTTATATTATATATATTCTTTTTTTCTTAACAAAATAACTGTTAAGCAGTTTAAATTTTATTGACCGTAACACCTAGCACTGGTGGCTTACCACCCTAATCCTGGCTACTCAGGAGGCTGAGATTTGAGGATCATGGTTCAAAGCCAGTCTGGCAGGAAAGTCCTTGAGACTCTTATTTCCAATTAGCCACCAAATTTTTTTAAAAAGCTAGAAGTGGAACTGTATGGCTCAAGTGATAGAGTATTAGTCTTGGGCAAAAAAAAAAAAGAAAAAAAAAGAGGCTCAGGGACAGTGCCCAGGCCCTTAGTTCAAACCTCAGGACAGCACACACACACACACACACACACACACACACACACACACACACAGCACAATTTTTTTGGCCTCCCAGGATTTTTAAGTTAAAATAATCCATGCCTAAAAAGATTTACTAAAGAATCATCTTTATAAATACATGCATAAAATATATATATTCTATATAACCCCCACATTATAATGAAATCTAGTTGTAGTTTCATAATTAGATACATACAGATTTCATAATTAGATGCAGAATAACCATTAACTTTTTCTTGTAAGTTTTATAACAAAAGAGATGGAGGTGTGTAACTTTTCTTGCTTATATTTGCCTTTATTTAAAAATTATAATTAAATATAACTATAAAAGTTGAAATGAGGCGTTGTAATCCTTTATCTGTAATCCTAGCTACTAAGAAGACTAAGATCTGGAAATGCTGACTTGACGCCAATCTAGACAGAAAAGCCTGTGAGACTCTATTTCCAAAATTATCAGTAAAATGCTAGACAGGAGGCATGGCTCACAGTGATATAATGCAAAGTGAGCAAGCACAAGATTCGGAGTTCCAACTGCACTAGGGGTGAGTAGTGGAGGGGGGAAGAAAGCTAGTTTAGAAATAATATGATGATATAAATGCCTACCAACAATGATGTCATATTCATTTTATAATCAACTAGAACAGGATTTCTTACTACAAAGTGAACACAGAATTCAACAATAACTTTTTCTTATTGAATCTATGCAGCTTGATCCAGTAATTCTATGTCTAATTTCAAGAAAATAGTGGGTGTTTGCAGAGATTTAATATACATAAATATTAATCATATACAAGTAAGAATTTCTAAAAAAATGAAAAGCAAATTGCAATAGTTGTAGGTCACAATTATATGCTGATTAGAAGTTGCTTGTGCTAGTTTTTTTTTCTATTAACTGAAAAGATAAAACAAAGCTATAAGATTGATACTATTTTTTATCTCATAGCTAAAAAGTAAGGCAGAGAGAAGTTGGAATCTTGCTTAGATCCCTGCTTCAATTACAAAGCCCACTATTACCTTGGCTTACAAGTCCTGCCAAGTTATTTCTGTTGAGGTTTCTCCAAATGATCACAAACAAGGCAATTCTAAAGCTACCAGTAAAACTATGTTTATTGCAGCATTACCATAGCTAAGATAGGGAACCAACCCAGATGCCTCTCAGTAGTAGATGAATGGATCAAGAAAATGTGTTATATTTATACAATGGAATTCTATGCCTCCATCAGAAAGAATGACATTGCCCCATTTGTTAGGAAATGGAAAGATGTGAAAAAAATTATATTAAGTGAAGTAAGCCAGGCCCAAAGAAACATACGTCCAATGGTTTCCCTTATTTGCAATAACTAATATATGTCTAGGACAAGCAGAAAAGGTCAAAAGCGATGTACATATGATCAGATAAGATGATGTTAAGTGAAATGAACCCCAGGATAGGGACAGAAGTGTTTTTTAAAATTTCTTGCTCTTGTTTTTAACATATTTAAAATGTACTATGTGACTCTTTTTTGTTTCTCTTTTTTTTTTGGGGGGGGGGTCCTGTCGTGGGCCTGAACTCTGGGCCTGGGTGCTGTCCCTCAGCTCTTCAGATCAAAGCTAGTGCTCTACCACTTGAGCCACAGCGCCACTATTTTTTTTTCCTGCTTATGTGGTGCTGAGGAATCGAACCCAGGGCTTCATGCATGCAAGGCGAGCGCTCTACCACTGAGCCACCTGCCCAGCCCTTTTTGTTTCTCTTGTATGTTGTTCCCCTACAGTATAATCCTTGTTTTCACTGTATTTAATGTCGGTGCCTTGCATCTTGTATATATAATTTTTTAAATTTGGGGAGGGGAAGGGAAATAACAAAAATCTGAAATAAGGATACAGTTTGACCCATTTTAACAATGATTTGTACATGACACTATGTTGAAAACGAACTTTACAACTTCTGAGGTGAGGGAGGAGGGAGGAGTTGGGGAGCTGGGGAGGGAAGGGATGGCACGGTAAAAACAAAGGAGGAGGTAACAATTCTTCATAGGAAATATACTCATTACCACTCATGTAACTGTAACTCCTCTGCACAGTATTTTTACAATAAAAAAGTAAAAAAGAAAAACTGCCAATATTCTAGTGAAAAGCAATTGGACATCACTACTCATTGGGAGCTGTATGAAAGGCCTTCGGAGTATTTTAAGACTACCACAGTCCCCCATTGTCAGAGTTGGTATTTAAATCCAGACAATCTAAGTCTTCCCATTATACCAAAGAGATCTGTTAGTCAGAATATAATTCATGTATGTATAGATACATATAGATGTTAGATTTATGGATGCTAAATATGATACAGAGTAGTGATTTTCATTTTTCTTTTTAGCCGCAGAACCCTTTATAAAGTAATCTGAAATACATATTAACTAATATAGATAACATTATATTACATATATTATAAGGCACATTTAAAAAAACTTCTATTGATGAACATGGGCTTGGAGTGGAGGTGGAGTGAGGGAACTCTGCCCACTCAGACATACCCAAACCCTGGAACACCTTCACTCATTTTAGGGGAAGCTTCAGGTCTCTAAAGACTGGTGGTTTGATACTGACTCTTTAGACATGAAAACTGGACATGTGTGACAATGTTCCATGTACAATTCTCTCTTGGTGAGAAAAACACTTTACAAAGCAGTATGTTGTGGTCCCAATTATATTTAGAAAAAAGCATCCCCATGTATACATGAAAACAAGGGTTATTTTGATATCTCTAACTGTGATGGTTTACCAAAATTCACTAAGATTACCTTTGTATAGAGAAAATGACTTTGTTTATAAATGTAAACTTGATGTGAGATAGCGTTTCCTATACTGATACTTCCTTTCACTAACTTAATACTATATGTAGACATATTTTTGAATGTGCATCCATTTATTTTTGAGAGTTTGAATAAACCAAGAGACACAGTGATGTCAAGGAAACCATGTATTTTGCCTGTACTTATCAACATGCAGATACTCAGGTTTTTCAGTCCTGAACTGAATTTAGAACTCTTAACTCAGAGATTTTTTTACTGTTGTTCCATTGACTAGAAACCCTAAATTTTGCATCATTGCTTTTAAACTAGACTTTCAACAACACAGCATTTAAATAGACACAGTGCCTTTAGATGGAAACAGATGATCTGTTAGATATAAAGACTTCCTCTCCTCTCATCTTAACCTCATCAGTCCCCATGCTTAGGGAAGATGTTCAAGCATAGTTCATTGAATCTGTTCTGGTTCGGTGGTAGACAAAATTAGCCTATATGCTGATAGCATCTTTCTATATTTGCATGAAAAAAGGGAAAGTTATTGCTGGGCCTTTATTAGCACCAATACAGATTTTCCCTGCTCCATAGAAAGTTTTCATTTTAATTCACTGAAACAGCGTGAGAAATGCAACTGTATGTTGTATATATGTTCATATGGTATCCATATACTTAAGGAAAGCAATACTTAGAAAAATCTCAGTGTGTTGTATTTGTAAGGGATTCTAGAGGTAAGAAAACTTGCATTGCTGATGAACAGACACAGTCAAAGCTATACAGCACAAAGTATGACCAGACTAGGATTCAACTCTTCTTAGCATACCAATCATACCACAGTACACCACATCTTATTATGAACAAACCTTCCTGAAAATTTCCAAATAAGTTTGAGACCTCTGGCATTTCTAGGTAATGATTTTTCTTCTCATGGGGACATGGGATCATTAGGTCACAACCATTTTTCTTCAACCAAGTATGCCAGGGTCACTCTACCCTTTTCCGAAAGAGCTACCTGTCTCTATCTATAAATCTCTTGCAATGAAGCTATAATTGTATTTCTCATTGAGGTCACAGTTTTGACTTGGGACAAGAATAAAAAGGGATGAGGCCAGGGACTGGTGGCTCAAGCCTATAATCCTATCTATTAAGGATGTTTAGATCCAGAGGATCAGGGTTTGAAGCCAACCTAAGCACAAAAGTAACCAGCGAAAAGCTTAGCTAGAGATATGCTCAGGTGAAAGAACACACACCCTGAATTCAAAATCCAGTGATGGCAAAAGAAACCCCCAAACAACCCACCCCCCAAAAGTCCCCAAACCCTTACGGCTGTGATGTACCTTCTTTGTGTAGTGGTTCTCCCATGGTGTCTTGGGCTTAAAATTAATTTAAAATTAAAATTTAAAATAGTGAGGAAAACTTCTATCATCTACTCATTAGTTACCAACTAAGAGACCTCAGTGCTAGGACTCATGTGATGGTCTTCCCCTTCAGACAGAGAACTGGAGACTCTAGCTAGCCTATCATGCCACAGAGGTCATTACAGGGTTGTAAAATGCTCTATCTGTTGGTGACCTGCTGTTCCCCTCTCACTTTCATAAAAATGAATTTGTGTAGTATAATCCCACACAAGAGTTAAGTCCAAGTCTAGCATTTCCTGTTTTATTTTATATGATTCTTTTACAAGTTAGCACAAACAATGACAATGAGGTCCAGAGAAATGAGATAAAAGAGCTAAGACCATATGTCTGGTTCTTCGTGAGGAACTTACTGCTCAGTGCTTAGTCTGTGGCTAACGGAATCTGACAGACATTGAAGCAACCAGATTCAAAGAATGCAAAGGTTAATCATCAAAAACTATTCAGTTCAGGGGAAAAATCTTGTGACCCAATCAAAGCACCGATCTTCATGGGGAGGGGGCAGCATGATGCTCTTGAGTTAAAATATTTTGAGTGGCTTCATTTCATCCTGGTTTTTTGGACATTGATTTTTTTATTAAAAAACTTTTTGAAATTATTCTATTCTCTCACCCAAGAGAATGAAAAATTGAAGGAAATGAAGGCTACTGATAGTTTATATGTCCTCACTAGATGTAAGCAGCAGTAAACATTGAAATGAAGGCCTTCCATCAGTGTAGCAAGTGTATGTTCAAGTTGTGCTGGGAAGAGCTAAATAGCATCTGAAGACAGGGTCACAGACTATGCGCAAAGCTGGGGGAATATGCTTCCCACAGACACAGGTGACATAAGCCAAGAATTATGCTGGCAATTACTAGCAGGTTAAGAAACCAGTTTACTGGTACAGCGTGTGATAGCTTTCATTCTTAAGTTTTGTTTTATTTGCTTGCTACAATTTTCATGGCTGAATTAACAATCCAATTATTCTCTTCTGTTAAAAAGTTTAATTTTTTGCTGTTAATTCATTCTTCCCTTTCACATGATGAATATTTTTGAGTTAGACATTGACTATAGACTCAAGTCTATAGTCTTGTCCTTCTTTATCTATTTGTACCTTTCTATATGCTATTCTCTCTATCTAGGAATCTCCTTACTTTCTTTTCTTACCCACTCCTTATCCTGCAAACTCATCTCTTCTGAAAAGATTTGATGCACAAATTGCTTCTAAGCCAATATCTTTACTTACACCTGATGAAAACAGATAAGATTACTTGAGGGAAAAACAGAGTCTGTGCAAACAGGAGAACTGGATTGAAGGGACAGACAGAGGAAAAATGCCTATAAAGGAGAAAAGTTGTGCCAGAGAGGGATGACAAAATCCAGGAGGAACCAAGGGAATTTCCACATGCAGAGCAGAGTGATCTATGTTTACTGCTGCAGAAAAATAAAATGACACGTGAAAACCATCATTGGCTTTTAATTGCATATGCTTCTGTGTACATAGATCAACACAAGAGGATTGAAAAGAACTTAAGAAGAGTGGTTACTATAGGAGAGTACACCTTGGCAAATGAGAAACATGTATAAGAGGTAGAATTTAGGCATACCTAAAATTTCTGAATTGTGAAGGTAAATGTTATGCTTATTCAGTAAATTAGGTTAAAAATGAACTGAACGCTTACTAATATTCATATGAAATAAGCAAGATACACATAAACTTGCCAATTTTATATGAATAAAAATAGATATAACCTGTCAAGTGATCTAAATCAACATTTGTATGAAATTTGTGCAATATATTCTTGTTAAAATCATTAATGCATTTGTTAAATATACTTAAGAAGGCATTTCTAGTTGATTTAATTTGTATTTCAGTAATTATGTTTGGTTCTCAGTCAAGGCATCAAAATAGTGTCAAATATTCTAAATACTACAAATTCTCTTTCTCTTCCTTTCCTTTATTTTTTGTAATTAGGGAAAGTGTACCCAAAATACATTATATTGTACCCAAAAAATATATATATATGTATATATATATATATACATATATATACCCAAAATACACACACACACACACACACACACACACACACACACACACATACATATATATATGTATGTATGGAGGAATCAACTCTTTATGTTTCATTGTAGGGTTAAAAATATAAGAATTTTAAAACAATTTTCCATTTAAGAAAAGGTAATAAAAATTATAGAATTATTGAAGCTTCTAAAGAATATTTGTTGAAGTTTGAGTTTCTGAAGGAGCCTATGAAAATCCCTTGATAGATTTTTTTCTTATTTAGCATTGTTTATATAAATACTATGGGTTTTTTGTTTTGGTATGTATGTATGTATGTATGTATGTATGTATGTATGCATGTATGTATGTATTTATAGTGCTGGTCCTGGGGTTAACTCAGGGCCTGATCACTGTGTCTGATCTTTGAGCCACAACTTCTCTTTTGGCTTCTTGGTGGTTAATTGGACATAAGGTTTTCATGGACTTTCCTGACCAGGCAGCCTGCTGAGTAGCTAGGATTCCAGGCATAATCCACTGGCTCCTGACCAGAAATACAGTTTTAAAGGTGTCAGTAATATTTGATAGATTTATGTTTTAAAACTTTAGTATATGTTTCTGTCTCTGTATCTGAACTCTTTGGTGGGAAAATTTTTGTTCCTAGCAATGTCTCTGACACTCAACCTGTCCAGTCCTCTTTTCTGGGCTTATTTGTCACGAAATCATGAGATTATTCTTTCCCTTTTTTTCTTTTGTTTTTACTGAATTTACCTGAATAACTTCCCAAATTCAAAATTTTTATGTTAAAATAAACTAGTATTTTATAATGAGCTCTTTGAAATATGGTAGAAACAATAGAACCTCTTTGCAAAGTATATCTTATTTTCTTTCATAAATTTATTAAAATGTAAATAAAATGATTTTCTAAGAATATGAACTGTTTTAGTCTGAACAGCCATTGGTTACAGTTCATATTTCCACCTAAGAGAAATCCTAAATGTATTATATTTCAGTTTCAAAAATGCCAAAGATTGGGAGAGAAACAGTCTCTCTGTCAATGTGTAAAGTCTGTAAGGCTATGATAAAGCTCCAATCAAATAGTTTGGGTTTCTTTCCCCCCACTATTTATGGTGAAGATTTGTTTCTGAATTGTTTAGACAGGCTAGGCTATCCTAAAGTAACAAAGTAATCCCACAATGTCTATGACTTAATACAGCAAATTTTATAAAAATTCCAATATGAGCCTGGTGCTGGTGGCTCATATCCATAATCTTATCTACTCAGAGGGCTGAGATCTGAGGACCATGGTTCAAAGCCAACCTGGTAGGATAGTCCATGAGATTCTTATCTCCATTTAACCACCCCACAAAAGCTGGAAGGGGATCTGTAGTTCAAATGTTAGAGAGCTAGCTTTGAGCACAAAAACTCAGATTCAGCTCTGAATTCAAACCCCAGAACAGGCATGTACACAACAAAGCATTGCCTAGGCTAGTTTTAAGTGTATATTATTGTAAAGTATTCCTTCTAGTACCAATTATCCTTCAAACAGCAGAAATTCTATGGTTGAAATGAAATTAGATCCATTACTCATTTCACATTCCTTCTGCTCATGATGGCATTTACTCACATAAAACTGGTCATCTCAACATGGGATTTATGAACATTTCTGCCTTATCATTGTCTTTAGGATTTAGTGCCAGAGTTTACTTTCTCCTGACTGGATATTGCGAATGAGAAAGGTGTAGGAGTAGGAATATATCAGTTCACACACTTGTGAGGTTGAAAGGCTCTTGTCATAACTTCAGTTTAGCTTTTGGAAAACATTAGCACCAAAATTGGTTTGCATGTCTCTGATAATAAATATGGGCTTACAACTTTTACTGCATTAGCATTTGATGGATGGGAGAGCTTACATTAACAAAGATGAAATTATATCTAATAAAAATGCTCTATAAATGTCACAAAGATAAATGAGGTTTTTCATAACTTAAAAATATGCCTTTTCTGGAAGCATTTTTAATCTAAAATAAGAACCAAAACGTTACCTAAACTCTATAGTTTCAGGCTAGTTTGAATTCTATTAAAATTATTTTTTTCAAACAAAACTTTCCTTTTGAACTTTAAAAGTATAGTCAAGAAAGGTTGAAATATTTGCTGTTGGTTTGCTTTATTAATGTGAAGACATCTTGAGTACAAAAGGGAATCAATGGCTATATATCTAACATACTCAGACTTCTCCTTGGCATTCAGGGTATTCGGACGGAGCTGTATAGCTGTCATTTGAGGTTGGTAGGTTGACCTACTGGATACAGCATTAGGGTTATATATGGTGGCTGGCCTGGCAGGTCTGAGCATTGGTACAATATTTATGAATTCCAGCTTTGCTCCTGAACTTGTTACAGCCTCATGTAAGTAACAGCTGAAATTTAAAGAAAGAAGTCTATTATTAGAACTGATGTAAAATCTTCAGCCAAAATAATAATGAAACCAGAAAGCAAATGATATTTTCAAAAAATCATCAAAAGAGACTTGCATCACATTGCTATTCACAAAGATGGCAGAAGTGAACTAAGAATAAATGAGAAAAATGAAGATGAAGGATATTTTGTGACCTTAGCCCCAACAGGTTCAGAGAGACTGAGCTGAAAAATAGAAAGAGCAAACCAGAGAGCTAAGGGACACTTCTTAATGAAAGTGGAAAAAGCTTAGATAGTAGTTCACAGATCTTTGCAGTGTCCTGAAAAGAAACTCAGCTCTTCATGTTCCCAATCATCAGAGGAGCTGAGAATGAGTCCAGTCATAGAATACCGCTGACTTTTATCAGCCATGGGGCCAAATGGGGTGAAATCTGCCAGTGGCCAACATAGCATGTGGGATTGGAATAGCAATATGATAAGTGAGATGTGGAAGCAACATGAAAGTATTTCTAATCTTCATACTTAAAGAATGAATCATGGAATTTCTGGCTGTAGGCAGTATGCTACGGTCCCTTTGAAAACCAGGTACTTGAAATAATATAATAGTTGTTTATTAAAATGTGTGTATGTGAAGATATATGCCCAAATTAAAGGTATAATAAAATAAGCATCATTTAGCAATTTCTTAGTCAGAAATTTGTTTTTAAAAATTCTGAGTTATCTAGGTGCTGGTGAATCATACCTATAATCCTAGCTACCCTGGAGGCTGAGATCTGGGGATTGCAGGCTAAAGCAAGCCCAGGCAGAAAATTTCATGAGATTTTTATCTCCAGTTAATCTCCCCAAAAGCCAGATGTGGAGCTGTGGCTCAAGTGGTAGAGTGTTAGTCTTGAGCAAAAAAGCTCAGGAACGGAGCCCAGGTCCTGAGAACTGGAAAAAAAGAAAAGAAAAGAAATTAAGAGTTAAAAAATCTCAAATCAATTATTATAAAAAGAGAAACATCCAAGGGTTTCTGGCTGGCTGGCATATTGTCTTGAAAGCCAGAAGTACCAAGTGGAAAAAGACCAGCTGAGAAGGCAAGTCAACTCATGGTACTGTGATATGGAAATGTTCAGGAGACACAGGAGCCTCCATACACAGCAGTGACAAAGATCAGTATTGTTCCCAGTGTTACTAAGCTTCATAATTAATCAAGCATGAAACAAATATAGAGAGAAATTCAAATGCATGGATCCCATTGGTAAGCACCAGTGTGGAACATAGGAAGGAAGCAAGAGAAATAATAGGAAAATAAAGTGAAGTGTAATTGAGGTACTGAATCTAATCATTCATGCCCAAATAGTTATCCCTCCCAGGTAGTGGAGATAAATGGCTAACAAGACTGTAGCTATAGCAGAAACATCAGTTTTAAAAATAAATATCCTAGGTGGATGACAATAAACGTAAACAACTCAAAAATGTTTTAGAAGGTGTCTGGTTAAACAATAAATGGCATTATGTACAGTGAAATATTGTGCAGTTTATAGCCATAAAAATATGATTCTCGGGGCTGGGAAGGTGGCTCAGTGGTAGAGCGCTTGCCTTGTATGCATGAGGCCCTGGGTTCGATTCCTCAGCAACACATAAGAAAAAAGAAAAAGGCGGAAGTGGCGCTGTGGCTCAAGTGGTAGAGCGTTAACCTTGAGCTGAAGAGCTGAGGGACAGCGCCCAGGCCCATAGTTCAGGCCCCATGACCGTACTCAAAAAAACAAAAACAAAACAAAAAAATGTGATTCTCTGCCCACACCCCCTCTCTTATTAGTGTATCAATCCCTAAGATATACTAAGGAAAGACAAGAAAAGTACAGAAGAATGTTAAAATAATATTAGCCTTTTGTAAATTGAGGGGGGAAAGTGTATGTACTTGTGTGTGAGGGCATGTGTGCTTTTATAAGCAGAAAGATATGTTAGAATGAAAACAGAAAAAGCAGTAACATTGATTGGCCTATGAAAAAGACAGGTGCTTGAGAGGCAGAAATTGGAAGGGGGAATTTTCATTATGAATTCTTCTATATATATATATTTTTTAATCTCTTGTGCTAGTATCAGAAGTTGAACTCAGGATCTAATGCTATCACACTCAGCATTCTTGTTCACAGCTGCTGCTCTACCACCTGAGCCACACATCTAGGCATTTTTGCTAGTTAATTTGGACTGTCACTGAATTTTTTGCCTGGGATGACTTAAATCTGAGATCCTATAGGTCTACAGGCTCCTGAATAGCTAGTATTATAGATGTGAGATATTGGGGCATGGTTGAGCCCTTTTGTAGTTTTGAAATACAGAACCTTATAAGGAGGTGGTATATATAGAAAAGTAAGTAAAAATAAACATGGTAAGTGATGCTGTGGTTCTTGTTAGGGAAAGCACTCTTGCTTGTCATTATCACCTTCAGTGGTTGTCACATACGTGTGGCCACTTACAGAGACATCTGCTGGCGTTTGTCAATAGCACTGTCAGATCAGATTTCAAACTCCTGGCTTGAAGAACGGCCATGAAATCAGTTTAGTGGATCCATTTAGCATTAAAAAAAACCCCATGAAACAGAATAGAAAATGTCAGAGAATTTAAGCAATAAAGGTGTATAAGTACCATTGTATCAACTTTTGATTTGTGTGTGCATGTGTATGTGTGTGCGTGTGTCCTGATATAACAATTAATCTTGCTATGCTTAAAAATGTTAGAAAACCATGATGCTCAGTGGGTCCTTTTCCGTTAACTAGTCTTTCACAGTTCTTCTGGAGCACACAGACATACTTAGGAAGGCTTGAAGCATGAACAAGGATTTTCATTGTGGATGTGGGGTTGGTGACTCTCTTTCTCTCCATTACCACCATGCATACAGTCTCTATCCACAGCCTGCAGGCTTTGTGTCTTCATACATGGAATCACATCTATTGTTCTTAAGAGTAGCTCTTATCCCATGGAATACTGTATAATTAAGAGGGTTGATTGGAGTCTACATGTGATAGCTGAGACTAGTAACCCAAGCTGAAGTACTTTATGCATCCCAATCTTCAATGACTTTGTAGCCACTCTCCTGTTCAGTTTGGCCCCAAAACCTTGGATCACAGCAACAGCACCAGCAATGTCTCTGTCTCTGTCTCTTTCTTTCTCTCCATCTTCTCTTGTTGTGGCTCAGCTGTCAAGTTCCTTCCCAGAGCTCCATCTACCATGGATTCTTCCCTAATTCCCTTAGCAGAAAGTGATTTCTCATGCAATCATCATGCTTTCTTGATTTCAGTTGAATAAAACTCATCTGAAACAGGATTTCAACAAAGAGAAGAACTAGAGCTTAACTAATTTGGAAGTTCACAAATAGATCAGATCCACAGGATAAAAGTTATCACAAATAGATCAGATCCACAGGCTGAAAGTGAGAACTCAATCAGTATTCCCTCAACCCCTCCTATTTTGTATTCTGTGCTGATTTAGTTTCTTCTTGGTGGCAGAACATCTGCTGGGAGCACAGTGCTTATAACCTGAAACTTTTAATTCCAACTGGAATAGAAACTTTGTTTTTCTCAACTTTGTCAAAAGTGCAAAGAATGGGACCGGGAATGTGGCTTAGTGATAGAGTGCTTGCCTGGCACGCATGAAACCCTGGGCTCGATTCCTCAGTACCATATAAACAGAAAAAGCCAGAAGTGGCACTGTGGCTCAAGTGGCAGAGTGCTAGCCTTGAGCAAAAAAAGAAGCCCAAGGACAGTGTGTAGGCCCTGAGTTCAAGCCCCACAACTGGTAAAATAACAATAACAATAAAGTATAAAGAATGTATTTCACTAACCTACACTGGCTCATGTTTTCTGCCTATCACAAGCTCTGCAGTGGAAAGCAATCTAGGCATAGGCTGTATCTCAAACACATGAAAAGTGTGGTTACCCAAAGGAGAAGGAGAAACAGAGACACAAATGCCAAATGCCTCTGTCAACTTGCAAATCTGTACAAATGCCAGTTTCTTAGATACTTAAATATGATTTCTTGTGTTTACCTAAGTGAAAATGGATCATTTACAGTAATCTTGACAAAACAATGAATGATAAGAATATACAAATTTTGATCTACTTTATTCAATAGTCTCTGTATTTTCAGGCTTTGCCAAAATGTAATTTCCCTAAGAATTCAATTTAGCTTTCTCACTTACAAATTCTGTGGAGAACTGGGGAATTGACCAGCTTATAAACTCTATAATAATTAAAATATTACATGAATAGTATTTGCCCCTTAGATTTTTGCCAAATACTTCCATCTCAATAGAAAACAAAAGCCATGGAAAGAAAGCCAAAGTACTCCCCTAGGAGTACATCTCTAACTCCAGCTTCTGGGTGTTCTTTCTCAGAAAATGAATATGTTTGTAAAGACAAACATCTTAGCACATCTGGTGTGATTTTCTAGTTACCCAGTTTAAGCAAAAAAAAAAGTAGTGTCATCTGTTTTTCTTTTATAGACTCTGAAACATGAGTCTCTGAGAGCTATTTTCTAACATATGTCAATTTAACATCTGCCAGTTTCTAACTGATAGCCA
Source organism: Dipodomys spectabilis (assembly GCF_019054845.1). Lineage (NCBI taxonomy): Eukaryota > Metazoa > Chordata > Mammalia > Rodentia > Heteromyidae > Dipodomys > Dipodomys spectabilis. The sequence continues at coordinate 2,259,288 of NW_024870824.1, forward strand.
GAAACAGCCGTGCTAGCAGCTCCTGTGATGGTGCCAAAGTATTTCCCATTAGAACCATCTTCACTTTGTGACTGTCAGTAATATTTCTCCTCTAGGGGCACACTAGTTCCTTAACTTGAAGGAGACATGTGGATGGAAGCACAGATCAGGATGAATAAACAGAATGATGTATTTACATCTATACAGAAGAGCAACAGAGAAAGGTTGCAAAAAGAAATAGTAGATAAGAAACTCAATGTTATTGCACATTGAGTTAATATAAAATGGCTTTTCCTGGCAAAGCATGCTTTGCTATATGCATCTTAATTTCTCCTGGTAACGGTATCAGTAATATTTCAAAGCAGAATTAAAATGTGCTAACCATATCTAAGGGTACTTGACCATATCTAAAGCTTCTCATTTTTTTCTCTCCCTGAGAGAAAAAATTTTGTGAATTTATAACAGAATGATATTTTGACAAGCATTTTTGAAAGAGGAAGAAACTCCTAAGTGGTTGTCCCAGGAGACAATAGTATGTTTGCCTGATTTAAGATAATATGCTGTTCAATAAATAGGAATTCAATAATTTTCAGATCTAGTAATTTGAGCCTCTAAATCCTCAGCATTATTTGTTCCCCTTAATACATTCTCCTCATTCCAATGCCACCATTGCATTTGTTTTATTGGGCAGCAAAATGTAGAATTATTGTTTTGGGTTGTCAAAATAAAGGCCTGTATATAATTATTAATGTATCCTCAACATCAAACCTTGATATTCACTAAGTATGGATTTAAGCAATCCTGTCCAAAGAATCTGAAATCCACAAAATTCTAGACTTCAAACTATACAACAGCCAAAGTAAGAAAAACAGCTTGGTACTGGCACAAGAACAGACCTGAAGAACAATGGAACATAATAGAAGACCCAGAAATGAACTCATACACCTACAGCCATCTGATTGTTTTTAAAAAGGGAACTAAAAATATGTGTTTGGAAAAAGACAGCCTCTTCAACAAATGGTGCTGTGAAAATGATATCCATATGCAGAAGACCGAAAGAGGATCCTTGTCTCTCACCTACACTAATCAATTCAAAGTAGATTAAAGACTCAACCAAGACTTGAAACCTTGACACTACTACAGGAAAGATAAACAGTGTGACTTATTGGCATATACAGAAACTTCTTGAATAGAATCCCATGAGCTTAGCAAATAAGAGAGAATAATTGTTTAGCTATACAGCTGATAAGGGTCTAATAACTAGAATACACAAAAACTAAAAAAATATGAATCCCCAAAGAATTGATAACCCAATTAATAAATGATCAATGGATTTAAACAGAAAATTCTCAGAAGAAGTACAAATGACCAACAAATATATTAAGAAATACACAACAACTTTGGCCATAAAGGAAATGAAAACAAAACAATATTGAAATTTTTGTCAAACTCTAGTCAACTGATCAACTAATGAATCAATGAATGGATCAGGAAATATGATATATATATACACACATAATGCATAATACATACATCTATGCACATATACAACAATGAAATTTTATTCATCATCAGGAAGAATAAGAATAATACTATGTCATTTACAGGGAAACATAGAATAGGCAAAAGTGTACTGAGTGAGGAAAGTCAGTCAGAAAGATAAAGGGAACATACTTTTTCTCATATGTGGAAGTTAGATCTAAAATATAAACATATGTGAAAAGACATACACTGCCATATGCATATATGCACAATCAAGTTGACTGAAGTATGGCATTTACAGAGATGAGTTTCTATGTTGTAACCCCCCTTTGGACGTGTAATCGAATTCTGAAACAAGTCCTGTCTGAGGAAAATAAGAACTCAGTGCATGGAGATAAATGAATTGGGAGAGGAATGGGAGGCAATTACATTGAAATACTCAATGTATATACATGAAAATTAGACTATGAAACAGTAGGAGATGGGTAAGGATTGGAAAGATGGGGGAGTCATAATGGGTGAGGCTAATCAAGATGCATTGTATACTTAAGTGGACTTGTAACATTGAAATGCTATTGTATAAAGATTTTAAGATAATAAAAATAAAGATTCTGAGATTCAGTAGTACTCAAGTAGATTATCTTGAAGGGTACTACGTAAATTACAAATGTCATCAAATTGACTTTGATAAAGAAATAGAAAGTGGATTCTAAGACTTGAATATCCATAGGAGAACTACGATGATAAGTCTCTCTAAATAAATTTGGGGAATCATGTATTATATACCATTTATAAGGATATTCAGACAACTTTTTGGCAATGACAGAGGTTCTGACTAGGGGTTGTAGAAAGAGAAGAACATTTGGAGATAGACCTCTTGAAGTTGAAATTCTGTATCCACTCCTTATAAAATTACTTAACTTCGATTTCATTATTTGGAAAACAGCATAATAATACAATTATACAGGGCTGTTGCAATAAATTCAGTACAATAACAATATACACCAAAACTTTACTAAGTATCTGGAAACTTGTGGCCACTCAGTAAGTAGTAGTAATTATGAACCTTATTATAACTGCCCAGATTTACGTAGTATCGTAGGAAAAGTAGGCTCATTACTCATAACCCAACTATTTCAAAGCTTTATAAGTTAGAGCTAAACTCTAGCTAGTGTTATGTTAAATCACCATAGCAGATTGGCAAAAGCCATCCCTTTCCTGTCACATCTTCAGCAAACTGATGTAGTAAGAGGTAACTTCTTGGCCTGGCTATTAGGGATGGCCCTAGTAACATTAGTGTAGGAGAGAGGAGAAATGCTTATCATTTTACATATGGTTTTCTCTGTCGCAATTACATTTTCTCCATCTGTGACATAGTATCCCTGCAGGTACACACATACATTTACATAGGAACTGAAAAATCACAGGGACTGATCAGAAAAGGCTCAGGTTAATTCTTAGAAAGATATAACAACAGATTTCTCAAGGAGTCCCTTCTCCCTCTACTTCTCTCCCTATTTTCTTTTTTAAGATGTGTCAGGTATTATATGTACAAAAATACCTGCAGTTAATGAGTCAGCAGATGAAAGGTAATCCATTTTTTAAACAATTATCTTTGGAACTGTTATGAACAAGACAGTCCATGAAATGTTCAGTCCTCTAAATATATATTGACTTTTGTCTCACTAGAGGGATATGATGAGTTATATCATTAAAACTTTCGACATGTGATAATGTTACAGTGAAATTTCCCTCTGATAACTAATGTAAGGTAATAAAAAAGATGAGAAAAAGCTTTTGACTGGTGGAACAAAAGCTAAATACTTCCAATTTCAACTTGAAAGTCTATTTATTGAAGCCCTATATACAAACTACTTTCATTATTCTTTTTTCTTAACAGACTGGATGGGGACAAAATGCAAACTCAATATGGAAATATTGAGTGCCTTCAGACAAGTTATTTACTGAAAAATATGTGGCAGGATGATCATTATGTCAAGGTGAACATTGTGGTTCTACACAACCAATTATCCTCTACTTGCCTCTTCCTAAGTAGAAAGAGAACTATTTATTCCAGTAATAGTTTCTTTTCAAAGTTATTACTTAAAGTAGCAAACTAATTGAAATATGTTCCACTGATATTTGAGAAAGGGAAGCCTATAGTTATCAATATGGCTACAGTGTATAACAAACTAGATCATTTATATGATATTTGTATACAGGCACAATCCCAGCAAATACCCTTTAAAAGCTATATCACTTGATTATAATGATATACAATCAAATGAAATGTATAAAAATGTTATGTTTGTGAAATGTAAGAAATCTCCCTTTTTGGTGGTGCTAAGCACTGAACTCAAGTCCTCATGCTTAATAAGCAGTGACACAATATTTGGAGTTATTTTCAACCTGCTTGCTCGAGGCAAGCTAATTCTAAGAAGGAGAGAAGTTTATTTAGCTGATAGTTTGGGAAGCTCAAAGTCCTAAGGGCATTGTATAGGCTATGTTAAAGGACCCCTTGGCTGAATCACATCATGTTAGATATCAGCAGTGGGAAGAAAAGATCATTTCTTGAAACAGAAACCAGAGACAAAGGTCCCACATTCCCATTCAAAAGTGTGCTTTCAATGACCTAATACCCTCTCACAAGGCTCTACCCCATAAAAATCTACTTCAAGACCAAGCTTCTATCACACAAACCTTCGAGGGACAAAAGCTGTTCTGAACAGCATTTACTGTGTCCTTTCTTTATTCAAATCCTATGGCCCTCACCATCACAATGTTTCTGCTATGCCCCCTTATGCATTCCTCCATTCAGATCTTCCTGTGCAGAATAGAAAAAGAAAGCTACATTGACAGTGTCAGTGGATCAGAAGATGATGTGTGGTCTTTGCAGTAATACATTGGTCTGACTCAGAAGAGCCATGGACAGCACTAAGTCAGTTGAGGGTAAAAGAAGGAGATGCTTTCATGGGAGGAACCCAACATTGACATCATCATCATATCATCATCATTATTATTATTGTTATTATTATTATTGCCACTCCAGTGGCTTGAACTCTGGGCCTGGGACCTGTCCCTAAGCTCCTTTTGCTCTACCACTTGGGCCAGGGCTTCTGTGAGTAATTGGAGATAAGAGTCTCATGTACTTTCCTGCCCCAGTTAGCTTCAAACTGTGATCCTCAGATCTCAGCCTCCTGAGTAGCTAGGATTATAGGCAGCTGCCCAGCTTTTCTCTTCTTATAGCTATCCATAAAATCATTCACTAGTTTCCTTCTGTGTGGAGTGGTATTAAATAACTATGCAGAAATCTATAAAGAAAAAAAAAAAGAGATTCAATGGAGGATACTTTAGTTTCTTTTTCTAAAAAATGAAAATAAAAAAATACCCTCATCTTTGAAATTATAAAAATGAATAGAAAATTAATCTGATTGAAGGTTGTTTTTGTTTTTTTGGTTTTGTCGGTCATGGGGCTTGAACTCTGAGCTTGGGCACTGTCCCTGCACTGTTCAGCTCTAGGCGAGTACTTTACCGTTTGAGCCACAACACTACTTCTGGTTTTCTAGTGATTTATTGGAGGTAAGAGTCTCATAGACTTTCCTGCCAAGGCTGGCTTTGAACTGCAAACCTCAGATCTCAGCCTCCTGAGTAGCTGGTATTCCAAGTGTGAGCTACTAGTGCCCAGCTGATTGAAGGGTTTTCAGTGGATTGAATTTATTACATTGTTTTATGGTTAATGTGTTGTAGATGAATTTGATTTTCTTTTGTGTGATGTAACTATACACAATCCCTTTCTAGAATCAATGTAGTTGGAAGATGCATGCCCATTTTAAAAGGCACAGATTATGATATTTTTACTCTTTATGATTACGGAGGACATACCATATATCATTGTTGAATTTCTATGGCAAAGGTTAGCTGAAATAGTTAGTTTTTGTATCCTCTGTTTGGAACCATGACCTTCAGTTATGACCTTAGTTTTTGGTGAGAAATGGTGTAGGTCACCACAGATATCTATAGAGTGTGATTTCCAGGAATGCATTATGTATAAAAACAAGTACCCGTGTTCTAGGAAGTGGAAATGATAGGAACCAGCATTTCAGAGAACACTGAAATGCACCCTGACACCAGTCACTGCACAAGACAAATAAGGGTTCTAATGGAGCCTGGAGGAAGAGTACTAGAAGGAATGTAATATATTGTTTCCTGAGTTATCTTTGTTTATGATTCTATAGGTGCCTAATTGTTTTTTCTCAGACATGTGACCAAAAGAATCAGAGGGACAGGAAGAGCAAGAACCATGGGCTCCCAGTGAATTCTTAACAAGTGACATGCTACACTAAGACCAGTTAAGTCCTTTCAAACTTAATATTTGTTTAAACAAATAATATTTGAGAAGTACTTTCAATTCTGTATTGTATAATTTCCTTGACTGATCATCTTTTATTCAGCACTTCCAGTAAAACATGACTAGAACAGCTTATCGATTTTTACTTTTTATGCATCCGCTTTACTTTTTACATATTTTACCTTTTATGTCAATTTAGATCAATTTTTATATTTGAAAACTCTTCAACATTTACTTTTATCTGATATTCTTTATTTGTAATGCTGAGTAACAAAATTAAACTTTTTTCCAAATTTGTTAGACACTAGGGAAAGGATTGTATATAAATAATTTTAGATGCAACTCTTCAAGCATCTCTAAATGGTAAAATCAATTAATCATTAATCAAAATTTAGCATGCCATCTAAAACAAAATCTAGACGAAAATCCATCTCATTTTCTAAGCCCTAGTCACAGTTTAGAAACCCAACAAATGAATTTTGCCTAAGATATTTTTTTAAATAAAGGAAAATATCTCCTTTATACAGCAAATTCTTCCTCAGAGAATTTTTGTAATATTATTATTATTATTATTATTGAGCTGTACAAAGGGATTACAGTTACATGAGTCAGCTTATGAGTACACTGATTCTTGGTCAATCTTACCCCTTCCTTTGTTCTCCTTTGTTCTCTTCCTTTTCTTTCTCCTATCCCTAACCTCAAGTCACATAGTTCTTTTCTTTATTAGAAAAAATATGAATTTTATTCTTTAGACTTTTCCCTAAGACTCTTGATCAAATCTCTTAACTGACTTTTTATATATAGTTATTGAAATTATAATTTTATTATTATTAAGGTGTTATACACAGGGATTAATTTCAAAAGTCAGGTAATGAATACAATTCTTTTCAGACAATGTCATGCCTTCCTTCACTTTCTCCCACTTTTCTCCTCCAATCCTTTATTGATTTAGTGATTCCTTCTTTTCCTTTCTTTCTTTCTCTTTCTTTCCTTCTTTCCTTCTTTCTTTCTTTCTTTCTTTCTTTCTTTCTTTCTTTCTTTCTTTCTTTCTTTCTTTCTTTCTTTCTTTCTTTCTTTCTTTCTTTCTTCCTTTCTTTCTTTCTTTCTTTCTTTCTTTCTTTCGTCAGTCGTGGGGCCTGAATTCTGGGCCTGGGCGCTGTCCCTCAGCTCTTCAGCTTAAGGCTAGCACTCTACCACTTGATCCATGGCACCACTTCCAGCTTTTTCTGTTTATGTGGTGCTGAGGAATCAAACCCAGGCCTCAAGCAATCTACCACTGAACTGCCTTCCCAGCCCTAGTGATTTTTACCTCTTTTTTTTTTTTTTGTCACATATATTGAATGAGAGAAAGCATGCCATACTTATCTTTGTAGAACTGGCTTGTTTCACTTAACTTGATGATTTCCAGTTCCATTGGTTTTCCTGCAGAAGATATACTTTCAGTCTTTTTAATGACTGAGTACAGTTCCATTGTGTTTAAGTACACATTTTCTCTATCCACACATACACTGATGGGCACTTATCTACTACTATTTGTTTTCTTTTCCTATAAATTTCTAAAATAGAGGAAAAGTTGGTATTTATACATTAAAATTTTCCCTTGAGCATATCAAAAGACATGAATTTTACCTGTTTGGGAACAATGGTACAGAATATAATTGATAGAGGGTGACACTATGTATCTGAGGAGACAAAAGCATCACCTTGTTCTTCATGAAAAAAAAATTAACTACTAAAGCTTTCCCCCCTCAGTGCAGGGAAGAATAGTAGTAATTTATGGGAAACTGAAATTAAAAACTCTTTTTTCAAGCTAATATTGTTTGGTGAAGACTGATAACACGTAAGACAAATGTTTGAGTTTCTGTTTTTTTCCACTTATATAATTTGATTATTTGTATAGTGCAGGCCTTATGCATAAAATTGGCAGGTAGTATGATAGTATAAAAAAGGATGAGATAGAGGATTTTGGTCAATAGCTGTGTTGTAGCTTTGCTGTATCAAGGGTAGAGTTATAGTTTAGTTTTGCTTAGCTTAGGGTAGCCGCAAGATGAGTGGCTCTGATAACCAAACAGATAATAGAAAATGTACGTTTTCCAAACTTCTAGTAATTTTATCGGACTTTTGAAAATATCATTTTTTTTAATGTGTGCCAGTACTGAGGCATGAATTCAAGGCTTGTACTCTGGCCCAGCTTTTTTGTTCAAGGTCAGCTCTTTGCTACTTCAGCTATACCTTCAGATGCAGGTTTTTTTTTTTTTTTGCAGGTTAATTGAAGATAAGAGTCTGTCCAGACTGTCTTTGGACTGTGATCTTCAGATCTCTAGGGTAGGTAGGATTATATAGGTGTCAGTGAGTGAAAACATTATTTTTATAGCCTCCATGCCTCTAGAAGTAACATGTTTCTCAGATGGTTAAACCAAAGTGAGAATGCTAGAAATTACCATTTTAAAACAAAATAAATCATCCTTGAACCCCAAAGCCCAAGACAGATAGCAATTTTTGTAACAACATCTTCTTAAATATAAGATAGCTTTAATATATATGTTATTATTATTGTAGAGGTGATATACAGAGAGGTTACTGCTATGTAAGTCAGGTAATGAGTACATTTCTTTTTAAACCATGTCATCCCAAATCCTGTCACCCCTTCCCTCACTCTCTCCTACTTTTAATTTCCCATCCCTACCCACAAGATATACAGTTCTTTTTCCACATAGTGACTAATGAGTACCATTGCTGTATTTGTTCAAATGACAAATAAGAGCACTCAACTCTGAGGGACGGCATGTCAAAATAAGCTTATTAAAAGATGAAAGTGGAAGACAGGAGCAGAAAGATTTTCGAAATAAATATAAAATGAATACGTAGGTACTTGGTACTCTGTTGTATTATTTGAACATATTGTACATTTTTCCTATTTGTTTTTTGTAAAAGAAATAAAGAAAAATTTCTATTTCTTCCTTCTCACGTCTTACCCTCTACAGAAATGACCACTGTCGTGAATTTGATACTCATAGTTGTTTCTTTGCAATGTAGGGATTAACTTTTTCCCCTTTTTGTGCAGAATTTTTTGATACAGAAACGTTTGAAATTTTAATATGGGAAAACATATGACTTTTTGTTTTGTAGTTTTGACGTGTTGCTCAAGAAATTCTTTCCTATTCTGAGATGAAGACAATAGACTTCTCTGTTTCCTTCCTATAGCTTTCAATGGTTAAAAATATCTAGGTTCCTGGAAGTTTTTCAATTTATTTTTGATTTGTGTGAGACAAAAGGTATGGAGTAAAGAGGATTGAATTATGTTACAACACATACATATGCACATGTACATGTATGTGAGTATGTACACACACACAGCATAGTGAAACCTACTAAACACTGTTTGATGGGAGAGGACTAAGGAAATATATTGGAAAGGGTGAACTTGTTCAATGTACACTGTATAAATCTGTGATCACCAAAAATCCCTTTATACTAATAATGTGTGCTAATAAAAAGAGATAAAAATTTTAAAAAATTTAGTTCACTTCAATCGGTTGAAAATAAATAATAAACTATTTCTCATTTCTCTGATTTTTGGACTGCCATATAGATTTTTTTCTTGGATCTATATTCTGCTTCATTAGTGTGAAATAGTGAGTTAATCACATATTTTCATTTTTATTCTTCAAGTTGAACAATTCACACAAACAATTACATTGGTGTTTGAATGGAATTTTAAAAATCTAATTTGTAGATTCATTTGTTGAGACTGGTATCTTTATATTAAAATTTAGTCTTTTTTTATCCATGAACATTGTATAACTCTTGTTTTTCCAATAATGCATTTTAATAATGCTTGGCATAATCTGTAATAAAGACTTCCAAAATACTTTGTTAGAATAATTCCAAACTTCAGAGAATCATCTCACACACTCTGTTTTCCAGCTGTTTATTGTGAATGTGTATATACTGTTTTTCTTTCCTTATCTTGAAAGGAAAAATTTCAAGGCCACCTTACAATATTTTAGCACATATTTTCATTAAATAAATGAATTTGATATTGATTTCAATTCAAGAAAAGCTGTCTACAGATAAGCTGACTTGTATATAGGAGTGATAATTTTTTAAAGTTTCAGATCTTTTATTTTAAAGTCATATTATGTTGTATCTAGTCTGGCCAAGACTAAATGACCCCATCTAGTGGTAGCTTAAGTTCTAAGTATGAATTGAGAAATGCATTTCCAGATTTTTATTGGCTACTTGGATTTAAAAAATCATGAAAGATTTGATTTCATCTTTCTAAAGAATTACACTGTTTGAGCTCTTCCTAGAGTCTATTATACTTATTCTTTGTAGATGCTTGTATATCACACAGTGTGTTTACTTACAGATTTATAGGTATATTCTAGCTACCACCGTGCAACCTTTCTTTCTCTGTGTCTAGCTTACTTTACTAATATAATTTTTTGCAAGTCTTCCAATTTCCTTACAAATGGTACAATTTATCATTGAGCATTTTGGATGAGCAAAATTCGTGTGTGTGTGTGTGTGTGTGTGTGTGTGTGTGTATCACATTTTCTTCAGCTATCATCCATTGATAGGCATCTGGGCTGCTTCCATATTTTCACAATGGAAAATAGTGCTGCAATGAACATGGCGCTGGTGGTTTTATTATAGCTTTGTTTGTGCTCGATTGGATAAATGTCCAGATTGGGGGAGGGGGGCAAGGGTAGAGGGATAGAGGAATGAAGGGGGAAGGAGGGCAGAATGCAGTCAAGAATTCATTGCATATACCCAAAATTAAGGAAAATAGGGAAGGAGTAAGTCGAAGTGGTGAAATCTTGTAGGGGATGACACAGATCAAGACGCATTGTATTCATAAGCTGCTTTGTTAAATGTTGAACTTTGGTGAACTCCTTTGTACAACTACTGAAAGCTAAGCCTCGGCACTGTCCCTTAGCTCTTCAGCTTAAGGCTAGTACTCTACCACTTGAGCCACAGCGCCACTTCCGGTTTTCTAGTGGTTTATTGGAGATAAAGGTTCGTGAACTTTCCTGCCCGGGCTGGCTTTGAAATGCGATCCTCATATCTCTGCCTCCTGAGTAGCTAGGTTTTACAGGCATGAGCCACCGGTACCCGGCTATAAAGTATTTTTTAAAAATCATGATGGCAATCAATATCCTGGTTGGAAATGCCAAGAAACAGCAATTAATTTATTACATCAAAATTAATTATGCCTATCGTTTTCATTATTGTGGCTTCAAGAAAAGAATGAAGCTGAGCTTATGGAGAAATTCTGTAAAACCTCCAATACTAGAGCCAAATTATATATGTATATACAAAAGAATTTATATTTTAAGATTGTTATTCAGAGAGTTATGAGATGTCATGTTTAAGCAATGTTTTAACAAGATTATCAGCAGGCAATTCACAGCAAAGTCAATTCACATGATCTAAATAACAATATAATCCTCACAATGAGGACCACTTTATAGTTAAGCACCCTTTAGGATAAGACCTATTTTCATATTGTATCATTTATAATTATTTCTTTATGTAAGAAATGACAAAATTTTATGAATAAATTGAACTGAATTGCAGAAAAAATTGGGATATCTTGCTAATCACTTATAAAAATAGTAAGTTCAGAACAGACAAAGTGGATAAAATTGTAAATGTATATAATAAGACTTTAAAATGTAAATTAAAAAAAGACTTTAAAATGTATACAATAAGACTTTAAATGCATGTGAAAATTTATTTAATTTTTGTATTGAGATGAACATTCTAATGACCAATAGAATTTTAAGGGTCAGAGTTAGTTAAAAACTTTTATAGAACTTTTAAAAATTAAATTAAAATAATAATGTCACACCTTTGGTAAAATATTTAAAATAATAAACCATTTGTTAGTTTGAGTTATAACTGAAGGCATTAAGAACAGACTATATTAGTACTTGAAAATATATTTGGAATAAGCTTTCTCAAGAGAAACTTGACAATTCTATTATACCTTTATGCATAATCTTTGCTACAGAAATTATTAATCATAAGAATATAACAAAAAGTTATTATAAGAATGTTCTTTATAGTATTACTTTAAATATTTAAAAATTAGGAAAAATACAAATGTTTATCAATAGATAAATTGAGAAATTAATGATAACATATATTTTTTGTTGGTCATGGGGCTTGAACTCTGAGCCTGGGTGCTGACCCTGAGCTCTTCAGCTCAGGGCAAGCACTCTATCACTTGAGCCACAGCACAACTTCTGGTTTTCTGGTGGTTAATTGGAGATACGAGTCCCACAGACTTTCCTGCCTGGGCTGGCTTTGAATCATGATCCTCAGATCTCAGCCTCCTGAGTAGCAAGGATTACAGGTGTGAGCAACCTTCCCTCCCTCCCACATATATTCTTAGTAGAATTCCTTGCTGTCACTAAGATAAATGTTTCAGAATATATTAAGACATTTACAGTAATTATATAATTAAACAGAATGATGGTCTTAGACAAAATATGAAATTAAAAGCAGAAAGTGAGTTGTACATCAATATACTTTTATTTATAAACTTGTTTTTGATATGATGAAAAATATAGCATGGACATATTTAGTAGAGGGTCTATTCTGAAGTTTTAGCTTCTAATGTGATGGTGTTTATATGGGGCTTTGGGAAGATGATTAGGGTTAGATGAATCATCATGGTGGGATTTATATATAAGAAGGTATACTAAAGAGTGCTCTCATTCTCCCTTCCTCTCCCTCCCTCTCCCCTGTCCCCTCTCTCTTTCTCTCTCAAATGAACCAGGTCTCACCATGTGTTTCTCATGGGAGTTGCCACCTACAAGCCAGGAATGAAACTTTCAACAGGACTTGGTATGGACTCTTGGATTCAGAATTGTGAGAAAATAAATGTCTTCCAGTTTATGGTATTTTCTTATGGCTGCCCAAACAGGCATAAAAATTTCTTTTTTGTTTGTCATATGTATGTCATGTATGTTATGTAATATATATATATATATATATATATATATATATATATATATATACACACACATACAGTGTTTGTAACCTAGAGGGGATTTTTAAAGATCTACTATTGTGATATGAGAGAGACAGATGATTCAATGAGAAGCTAATCATTAAATTGGTGATTCTCACTTGGTTCATGATTACCTTATTAATTTTCTTCATACATGAATTACTTGAACTACAACTGAATTTAACAGTGTAGCTCAATGGTAGAGTGCTTACCTAGCATATGGAAGCCCTGGGTTTGATCCCCAGCACTGTAAAAATAAAGCAAAGAACCAAAAAATTCTATAGAATTAGATTGAATGCAGATGACTAAAGAAGATTAAGAAGGTTTCTAAATCTACTGAAGAAGGAAAGGATTATTTTCCTTCCTTCTAGTTTCATTTAGTATTTGGAAACACTATTTTATTATATTCCAGTTAGAGTGTGTAATTATGATTCTGCTTCAGAGATTTCATTTATAAAAATAGTGGAATCATAAAATTATGCTCTTTTCTTGTATTATAAGACGTTATATATTTTTTTGTCAGTCGTGGGGCTTGAACTCTGGGCCTGGGTGCTGTCCCTGAGCTCTTGAACTCAAGGCCAGTGCTCTACCACTTGAGCCATAGTGCCACTTCCAGTTTTTTGGTGGTTAATTGGAGTCTCATGGATGATCCTGCCTGGGCTGGCTTTGAACTGCGATCCTCAGATCTCAGCCTCCTCAGTAACTAGGATTACAGGCATGAGCCACCAGCACCCGGCCTAAGACATTATAATATTGTAATACTTATCTCCCCTATTTCTATATTATACCCTCAAATTTCCAAAAAATATTTTAATACTAATTTTCTGTTGCTGCAATTATATCTAACCATACAAAAGTGAGGTGATGAACTATGACAATACATGATGTTTAGTACATGTACTCATCTACATCTACATACACTGTTCAAATTAGTATCAATTAGTACAACAGAGTTTCATTTTAATATGTCCACTCACATGTGTGTATAGTATGTCTAGATCAGACTCACCCATTCATCATTCTTGCTTATTCTAACCCCTTTCCAGACCAATACTAACAAACGTCATTGTTCCAGTTCTACATATATGAATAAAGAATTTTGATTATATGTATTTTTACCCTTTCCCTTCCTGCTAGTACCCACGCCTAGATAGAATCTGTTTTACAGTCTTGTTATTGTTTTTTTCAATCTTGGGGCTTGAACTCAGGGCCTGGACACTGTCCTTGAACCTCTCTGTGCTCAAGGCTAGCACTCTACCACTTGAGCCACAGCATCACTTTCTGGCATTTTCTGTTTATGTGGTACTGAGGAATCAAACCCAGAGCTTCATGCATGCTAGGCAAGCACTCTACCACTAACCCATATTCCCAGTCCTGTTATTCAGTTTTTTAAAGCACACACACACACACACACACACACACACACACACACACACATACACCCATACACACACAATTGACTACTTCCATACTCTTACTTTCCCCATCTCTCTATCCACTACTATCCAACAGCTTTCAGTGAGTTTCCTTTTTCCCTTTCATTCAGAGATACCATGTATTTCAATATTGTTCACCCTCTAACATTCTTTTATCTGCTCTCTCTAATCCCTTCAAATAGTCCCACAATTCCCAACATGTTACATATATATTATACATATATATACATATGTGTTACTGAATATGTATGTGTTTATGTATATATTTCTCTTTTAGTGTCCACTTATGAGATAAAAACAATCAACATATATTCTTTTGAACCTGGCTTACTTTGCTTAACATCATGATCTTTAGTTCCATTCATTTCCCTAAATACAACAATTTAATTCTTCATTATGGTTCAGCAATAATGTTTCATTGTATATATATACATATATATATATATATATATATATATATACATATGTATATGTATACATATATATATATCACATTTTTTTGATCCATTGATCAGTTGTGGGACATCTAGACTGGTTCCATAGGCTTGGCTATTGGGCATAGTCCTGAAATAACTTCTAAGAAACTTAAGTGCAGATTCCCCTATTGTAACCTAACACAGTCTTTCAGATCTATCACTAAGACAGATATTGCTGAATTGTATGGTAGTTTGTTTTTTAATCTTTATAGCAACATCCATACTGAATTCTATAGTGCTTGAACTGGTTTACATTATCACCAACAATACATAACATATCCCTTCTCCCCCATTAACATTTGTCGCTTGTGTTCTTGGTGATGGCCACTCTGACCAGTAAGATGAAATGTCAGTTGCTTTGATTTGTATTTCCTTTATGAACAGGGATGTTGAGAAATTCTCTGTGCATTTATTGTATAAATCATTATTTGTACTTTTTTGAGACATGTGTATTCAGTTCACTTGCCCATTTATTAACTGGGCTACTGATTCTTTAGGAGTTAATTTTTTGAGTTCCTTGTATATTCTGGTTATTAATCCTCAGCTGTGTTGCTAGCAATGATTTCTTTCATTCTTCAGGCTCTCTTTTCAGTCAAGTGAATCTTTTTTCAATGTGCAGAAGCATTTTAAGTTGACACAATTCCATTTGTCAATCCTTGTTTCTATTTGAGGAGCTACTGGAGTTCTATTCAGAAAGTTACCCACCTATATCAATATGTTCTTCTGTTCCCTCTATTCTTTCCTGTAATAGTCTCAGATTTTCTTGTCTTACATTGAAATCCTTGATCTACTTGGAGTTGATATTAGTAAAGGGCAAGAGACAGGACTCTAGTTCCAGGCTTTTGAATGTAGCTATACAGTTTTATCAGTACTATTTGCTGAAGAGATTGTCTTTTTTTTCTAGCATATATTTTGGGTTCCTTACTCAAAAATCAGATAGCTTTAGCCTTGTGGATTGATTTCTGGGTCTTCTGTTCCATTGGTCTTCATGACTGTTTTTATGTCATTACCAGGTCTATTTTGTTATTACAGCTCTATGATATAATTTGAAGTCTACCACACATGTGCGCATGCACACACACACACACACACACACACACACACACACACACACACACACACACTTTTATACATTTAATTTTCATCATCTCAATATTATTAAATGATGAGTATGTTGTTCAGGGGAGGAATGTGGAAGCCAGGCTATGTTTCATGGCTAGTAATTGTGTGTGTGTGTGTGTGTGTGTGTGTGTGTGTGTGTGTGTGTGTGTGTGTGTGTGTGCATATACAAAGGGTTTAAACAATCCTGGCATCAAGAAAATGTAGGGCCTCACATCAACAAGTAAGAAGTATTTGAAAGCAGAATATTTCTCTTTGCATATATAGATGTCCTCAAGTCTACAGACTACTCTAAATGATGGAACCTATCTGAGTCAATGGATGTCTTTGGACACGTTCTTCACATTGTATTCTTTTCTCACCTTCTAAAAGTATAAGCCAGAAAATGTACATTTTTATCTATGTTAATATATAGAAACATAATCTCATTTTCCCTAACCACTCTGTCCTTGGGATCTGATTTGAAGACATTACCAAGGAAGCAAGCCCAACCTAGAAATATTGTGTGTTCAGGGAACCAGCTGCTAGGGGCTAGAATCCAGACTTAAGTGTTTTACATTAAGGATGCTTACATTTGTCAGCTCTACCAGATATTCTCTAAAGTTCTTGATATTCTTTCATCAATTCCATTTCCACTTACATTTGCAAAAATAAGTTCTACAGATTGCAGTGAAGAATTCTGCCCATTAGACGATCTCAATGGTAACATTGCTTTCTCCACAAAGCAAAACAAGACAGCACCAAACCAAATTCCAGCCTTAGTAAAATTGCATGGCTCATTGTTTAGTTAGCACCAGGACCAACTATATTTATAGACACTGACAAGGAAATTTAATGTAAATCAGTGCAGCTTTATTTATTTACTTACAGAGCTTTAGTAATTAAAAAGAAAAGAACTTTCTAGCCAAAACTCTTCTCTTCTGCCCTTATCAGCAGCATTCATCCTTCCTGTTTCCTTGGTTTCACAAATAATCTGAGGATTCAAATAGAACTTGTGAAGCTGACAACTTCCTCATTAACACGTGTTTGATCTTTGCAAAGCCTTCCATTCACTTAATGGGTTCTGAGCTGCTTTTCTCTCTAATATGTAAACATCCTGAAATTCTATTTCATATTGCATGCAATGTTGACTGTCACACACACACAAAATCCTTAAAAGAGCACTGATCAAATATCCTTGATGTAAGTATTAACACCAGTGGGTATTTGTATTTGTTCTGCTCAGAAGCGCCTATTCAGAATGAAGGAATAAAAGGGCAAGGGAAATAAACTGAGACACATTTCCACAATGTCCTTTCCACATGAGAGGCTACCCCACTCAGGGACAATAGATAAGCATTGAATACAAGTGAATAAAATCAGAATTTAAAGTTACATTGCTTACAATTTTTCATTAATTATTAGAGGAATGAAAATTATACATACATACATATATACAAGCTTTGACACAACAATGTGAAATCTTTATAGATGGGGACACAAAGGCTTGGAAGGAAACGTGCATCATGTGCTGCTCACTTTCGTGTCCAAGAATCTGAGATTTACAAGAAACAGTCCATTAAAGCCAAATAAACTAGTTTGGATGAGGGATGTGTATGCATGTGTATACACAATAGTGAATTCTAATAAGGCAAACAAATGAATTTAGGGAACTTGAACTTATTTCACTTCCCTATACAGTTGGATAATGGGAGACTTGGAAGGTATTTTTTTCTTCCCAGTATGTTCTTACAACCTGCTCCCTGTTTTTATAATAAAAAGAGAGCTACAAATAGCCCATACATATAAGTTGACAGATCCAGGGTATCAGTCCCTGAGAAGTGCTAAGTAAGTAAGGCTGAGGAAACTGGGGTCAGTGCTACCCTGATTGCCTGCAGGGTAACTGCTGGGCGCTGTCTGATGCAAGCCAGGGTGAGTTTGGATTGAGTCCACAAGGTCACTGTGCAAACAGCTTTAAAACTGTTGCGGACTGTCAAGGACAGGAGGAAGGTAAACATTTACTTGTTCCAGGAAGGGAAAGAAAACACATTATCCTAGGATTGCACAGATAAACTCTTCTAAGTGTTCCAAAATGGGCAGACCTTATTTTATTTATTTTGTTTTATTATTTTATTTTACTATACTTTTGTGAGGGTACTGGGACTTGAACTGGGACTTAAACTTAGGGTCTGGTGATCTCCCTTAGCTTTTTTCTTGTTCAAGATTAACACTTTACCATTTGAGCCACAGCCTCTACTCCTGGCTTTTTGGTCATTTATTGGTAATAAGAGTCTCATGGACTTTCCTGCCTGTACTGGCTTCAAATCATGATCCTCACAAGACTTTAGTCTCCTGAGTAGCAAGGATTTACCCAACGGAGCCACTGATGCTCTGTTCAGATTCTTTTTTTAAATGAATGATTGAGAATCTCTTCACCTACAAGATCACTCACCATGCCTCACCATCTAACAGGCTGTCTTCATGTACTTCCTTTATCTTGGCAGAACAAGCCTACATACATTTCCATCATAGCAACAGTAACTGCTGCTGCCCCCTTCTAAGGAGTCCATTGAGGAAAGAGGGTAAGATGAAGCATTAAGGCAGCCCAAAGATAGAAGGAAAGATGTACCAAGGGAAGTTTCTTGAAGGAAGTGTCCCTGAAGTTAAGCCATGAAAAGAGGATCTGTATATTTAGGGCAACAGGAAGGGGTAGAAAGCTACTGTAAATGAGTAAAGAAAGAAAAGACATGGAAAACATCATTCAAGGCAAGCATTTCTCTGAAGCATGTCAATTGTAACTATTTTTAACTATTCAAAACCCTCAACGATATGATAGATACTGTACAGTCAGTCACACCTACGAATTCTTTACATTCTAATAGCTAATCATATTTCAAAACATATTCAGCTTTACTTTTAGGAACAACCACAAAAATCCTGAAAACTGCTTCAGGTTTGAGAAAAGAAGATTTCAGCATCATACTGAGCAACTTGGAAGGAGCAGAAAAAGGAAGTAGCAGAGTTCTCAGTAGGATAAAAATATCTAGGTGTGGTCAGAACAGAATAATAATCACAAAAGGTCTGGGTAGCCAGACTCCAAGATGGTAGTCAAGATGCCCTGACTGGAGCTATTCCTACTTTTGAGCAGTATCTTTCTACATTGTAGCAGTGTTGGTCTGTGGAACAGATAGAATCTGGTAGATACAACTGTTGATATGTGACTTCTGAAATAAGGTTATGGAAAAAAATGTAGTTAATGTCTTAATTGCTATCACTTTCTTGGATACTTTGAGGTAGGTTAGCTACAGAGAAAGAATGCTGAAACCAACTCTCTCTTCTAGTCATACTGTAAAAGACATCCATGAGTTGGATTTCCCTCCTAATACCTTCCATGGCCACTTTTCCTTGGGGTAGGAGAGGTGGAGTGAAGGGTAGGCAGCGATCTGTTTGTGGTTAGAATGTTCCCTAGGGGTAGAAAAACTTCAGTCCCATTCTAACCAAACTGAGGCCTCTTTAGTCTGATATGTGCCCAACAAACTCTTATGTAAGGATTCATGCACATGGCCTGCATCTCATAATTATGGGATGACAACCCTGTACATGGACAGATCCCTTCAAAAAGTCTGCCAAGTCATGATCTCTCATTTTCTTAAGATCAGCTCACTATCATTACTATGAATTCCTCCTACACTCTCAAATGCTAGAAAGCTGAAATTTTCTTAACTATGGGTCTGCTTTCTAGTTACCTAGCTATTTCCCTTAATGATGTATATTCTCGCTATTAAACTCCTTGCTTTGCCTCATTACTTTTCTTGGTGTGTCTTTATTTCACTTTTTGCTGGAAACATCAAGAGTCTGGTATCCTTGCCTATGAGACCACCACCAGTAGCAACTTCTTCTACAGAAAGCCAAATCATACATCACGAGCTGCCCTGTGAGAAGGCCCAGATGATGGAGAACTCTACATTCCTGCCAACAGCTACACAAGTAACCTTGGAAACAGATCCTGCAGTTCTGGCCAGTAGCTTGGTTTTATAAAGACCTCAAGAGAAACTTTAAGATAGAACCACAAGGCTAAGCCACTCCTGGATTTCTGGCTTCCAGAAATAGAGTGACAATGAACTCCTGCTGCCTTAGTGTACTGGTGTAGGACTAATTTGTATAGAGTAATTTGTAACTAATATGTAACGAATACTAGAGAAGAGTCAACACTCCAGGTCTCCACAGAAGGTATATTCATGGAAGTCATCTAAGCCAGTCAAGAATAAGCAAGGCCATATAACAGTCACAATCTAGGGAGTCTAAGCTCATATACCCTTCCTAAGCTTTTTAACAAAGGGTTGTCTTTGGATAGACCAGAGGAATTTGAGGGGGGTCCACTTTCCATTGTTTCAGCCAAAACTAAAAGACATATAAAACTAAAAGACATATGAGATCATATTCATATCCTTGAGTGCCAGGGCACTGCTGTAGTACCCAAGGCAGGAGGTGGGTGAGTGACTCAGCTTTGTGGGTAAGTGATCTGAAGTGAATCCTGGTTACTTTATCTGAACAGGAGGCTTGTTTCACTGGTGGTCCTGGAATTCCCTTAGAATGGACCTCAATTGTATAACTAACAGCTAATATTCTATATGTATAGGGCACCAACCCTGGGTCAGCCATTTAATGCACTTAATTCTTTAGCTATTTAGTCATTTGATTTTTATAATGATTCTATTACATAGGTATTATTGTAATTTCATATTGAAGATGAGAACACTGAAGCAAAGACAATATAACCCCTACAGGTTATATTGTCAGTGTCCTAAACTATGCTATATATGCTTATCAGAGGACTTGCCATCCCTAGACTTGACACTTCTAGGCAGTCAGCCATATGAAGATTCACATAGAACTCCTTATCCTTTGTGGTTGATTTCAATATTTAAACTGAAGCACTCTAAAAGTCAGCTTTAGCAAATACACAGTTCAAAGCATCTTCTAAAAGAAGATGTGATGACTTCATTTAAAATACATAGGTGGGATGGGGTGCCAATAGCTCCCTCCTGTAATCCTAGCTACGTCACAGGCTGAGATCCAGAGGATTAGGATTTGAAAGCCAGCTTTGGCAGAGAAGTCCATGAGACTCCATCTCCAAAATAACCAGCAAAATGATGGGCTGGATATTGATGGGTATTGCATTGAATTTGTCGGTAGCCTTTGGAAGTATTGCCATTTTCATGATGTTAATCCTCCAAATCCGGGAGCATGGGAAGTTTTTCCACTTCCTTAGTTCTGCTTTAATTTCCTTTTTCAGAATTTTAAAATTTTCATCATAGAGGTCCTTCACTTCTTTAGCTAATTCCTAGGTACTTTATTTTTGGGGGTTTGTTACAAAAGGAGTTGCTTTCCTGATTTCGGCCTCGCTCTTCTTGTCATTGGCATACAGAAAAGCCAATGATTTTTGAAGGTTAATTTTATACCCTGCTACTTTGCCAAAGTTTTGGATCAGCTCAAATAACTCTGGAGTAGAGTCCATGGGGTTCTTTAAATACAAGATCATGTCATCCGCAAAGAGGGAGAGTTTTATACCATCTTTCCCTATTGGGATCTCCTTTATGGTTGCATCTTGTCTTATTGCTCTAGCTAGGCATTCTAATACTAAATTAAGAGGAGTGGAGAGAGTGGACATCTTTGCCTCATTCCTGAATTTAGAGGAAAAAATCATATTAAGTGAAGTAAGTTAGACCCAAAGAAATATAGGTCCCATGGTTTCCCTTATAATGCAATAATTAGTATATGTCTAGGATAATCTTATCAGATGAGCAGAAAAGCTCAAAACTTATGTAATATGACCATATAAAATGATGCTAAGCAAAATGAACCCCAAGATATGGACACAAGAGGTTTTCCTTTGTTGTTTTTTTATGTACTATGATTTTATTTTTGCTTCCGTTGTATGTCCTTTCCCTTTGGTATATCCCCTGTTGTCACTGTATTTGATTTTGGTACCCTGCATCTTGTATATACATTTATCTAATTTGGGGAGAGGAAGGAGAATAACAAAATACGGAAATAAAGACACAGGATGAACCCATTGCAATAATGAGACTCACAAGACACTATGTTGAAAATGAACTTTACAACTTAGTGGGGGGAGTAGGGAAGGTGGGGGAGGGAAGGGATAGTAGGAGAAAAACAAAGGAGCGGGTAACAATGCTTGACAAGAAATGTATTCATTACCTTACTCATATAACTGTAAGCCCTTTGAATAGCATCTTTACAATAAAATAAAATAAAAAGATGGGCTGGAGATACAGCTCAAGTAGTAAAGTGCCAAATAAGCAAGCAAGAGAAGCATAAGCAAGCACAAGACTCTGAATTTAGAACCCAATACTGGAAAAATAAAAACAAAAGCAAAACCAAGAAACAAACAAACAGAGTCAAGCACCAGTGATTAACATTTGTAATCCTAGTTACTCAAGAGGCTGAGAACTGGAGGTTCCCAGTTTGATGTTAGCTCAAGTAGAAAACTTGGGGAGACTCCAATTAACCAACGCTGTATTAGTGGTAATGTTCAAGTGGTAAAATGACATTTAAGAGCAAGAAAACTGGACAAGAGGCCCTGAGTTCAACTGCCAGTCTTGACTCAATCATATTCTCTCTGTCTCTCTGTCTCTCTGTCTCTCTCTCTCTCTCTCTCGCTGTTTCGCTGTTTTTCTCTGTCTCTCTATCTCTTTTTCTGTTTCTCTCTGTCTCTCTGTCTCTGTCTCTGTCTGTCTGTCTGTCTGTCTGTCTGTCTCTCTCTCTCTCTCTCTCTCACACACACACACAATGGGAAAAATTAACTTTCTTATCAATGTCTAAGTTTCTTGAACCACATCTAAAACTGTGCAAAAGGCTGTAACTCTTCACATTTGCCTCCACTGTTTCTGGTTTTATGATGAAATGCTTTAATTTGTTCCACATATAATGTCCTTGTACTATATTCTGTAATTTATACCACATGCTGTCCACTTTCTTGTAATATTTTATTTAGTAAAGCCCTTTGGATACCAGTTTATATGAAAGATGTTATTTGAAATGAAGTTATATTGCAAGCTACATTATAGTTTCCTTCTTTCTTTGTCCCTACTCTATCTTATGAAGTAGTGAAATTTAAATGGAAAGAGTGTTTGGAATGATGCCTCATGTAGTACTTATTTAATCTGCTGTCAGAGCAATCCACTATTGAGTTCTCAGTTTTCAATATCTTCCAAGGCCTGTCCTGGCATCCATCTTACTTTTCCACAGAGAAAATATGCACTCTGTACATAGTTTCGAGTAAAGCTTAAGTGGATAAGATTTTTCTGGGTAACATCACAAGATAGATTTTTCAATAAGGTCACCTAATTATTACTAGTCATTGAAAAGTTTGTCAGTTCTCAATTATTCAGTGACAGTCTTTATCCTTCTATTTATTTATTTATTTATTTAGTCATGGGGTTTGAACTCTGGACCTGGGCGCTGTCCCTCAGCTCTTCAGCTCAAGGTGAGCACTCTACCACTTGAGCCACAGCGCCATTTCCTGTTTTCTGGTGGCTTATTGGAGAGAAAAGTTTCACTGACTTTTCTGCCTGGGCTGGCTTTGAACTGCGATCCTTAGATCTCAGCCTCCTGAGTAGCTAGGATTACAGGTGTGAGCCACCAGCACCTGGCATCTTCATCCTTTTAAAAAAATTGTCCATTGCGCTTTTTTCTTCACTGTTTATTCATTACAAGTATTCCTTAGTATTTTGGTAACTGGACAAAGAAGAGGAAAAATTGAACTGGTTATTGGAATGACTCTTTGGTAGATAAAGACACAACAAAAGAAAACATTAACTTAAAGACAATGAGGAAGCTGGTATCTAAAATTTTCATGTTCTATGTATTTAAGATTTTCAATGGATTTTAGCAAATAAGTTAATTATATTTTACATGCTAGACAAAATTTCTTTGTCCTACTTTGGGAATAGAACTACAGTGATAATAAAGAACTACAGTGATAATAATATGTTGATGATGTTAATGTTACTCACAAAATACCACATGCCTAAAAGCATTTTTAGTAAAGAAGAAATGGGCTACGAAGGTAGATGCCATAGGGTGTTTTTCTGGGTTATTTATTCTTCATTCTGCTCTTGCCAGTTTCTCTTAGGATAAGTTTTAAACCAGTTCTATGGTTGAAAGGCTAAGGAGACCTTCTTGGACTCTCCAGGCATGCCATTTGCAGTTCTTATTTATACATTGTGTTTCAAACTAGAGTAGACATTCCGATGGTAGCGATGTTTTGGGTTCATCACTATTCTTTGTATTGTACTTAGCAAAATTTCCTGAAGAGAGGAGGTGTCAAAAGTAATTTAATTGGGGCTGGGAAGGTGGCAAAGTGGTAGAGCACTTGCCTTGTATGCATGAGGCCCTGGGTTCGATTCCTCAGCACTACATAAGCAAAAAGAAAAAAAGCCAGAAGTGGCGCTGTGGCTCAAGTGGTAGAGCACTAGCCTTGAGCTGAAGAGCTGAGGGACAGCACCCAGGCCCAGAGTTCAGGCTCCACGACCGGACCCCCCAAAAAAGAAAAAAAAAAGTAATTTAATTATTGGTCAATGGTAGGTTTTATATTCATCCCCCATCTAGTATTACATAGTTTATCAGCATAATTCTAGTGACATGTAAATAACACATTTTCCCAGTCAGTCTTTGACATACGAAAGATGGCACTGAAAGAAATCCTAGAAACATCCAACCCAAACCAGATTTCCTAGGAAATGGGGAATTAGTGATCTTGAGTAAAGACCTGGATCTAAATTTTGTTATTCATATTATTCATTCTCGGGAAGAATATTTACTGACTCTGAACTTACATTTATTCTATTAAAGAAAAACATAGGGCTGGAGATGTGGCTCAGGTGGTAGAGCACTTTCCCAGCAAGCAAAAGGTCCTGAGTTCAAACCAACTCAAGACTGCCAATGAATGAATAAATGAATGAATGAATAAATAAATAAAGCAAAGTCTTCAACTTAAACAAAAAACTATAAATATTTAGATAGTTTCAATGAATAATATGAAGTGTTGGATGTAAAAGTACTCTGTAAAATTTTAACTACCCTATTAATGTTAAGTCCAGGAAATCAATGCTCAGCGACATGAAGGGCTGACGCCAAGGTTTATTTTTCAGTCAGTGGCAGAGTCAGATTTCTTCAGGAGGTACACAGTAATTAAATAAAAACTGATCTTGGAATCTGAAGACACATTTCAAGCAGCTCATAGCTTTGCTTGGAACATACAGAGGACATCTTTCCCACTTTGGTTAATGCTGATTTGAAATATTAACAGTTTAAGCTGAGAGTTTTTAGGAGTAGAACTGACTTCAAATCCTGTCTTTCCATAGCTAGCCCATTCTTGGTGGTATGTACAGTGGGGTGAAGAGCTGGGTTCTGCTTAACTTCCACAGAGCACTGTAGCTAGCAAAGGGGATAAGCATTTTGTAAACAGCAAGAAGCTCTATAACTGTCATTATTATTGTCTCCTGCTGCCTCTATGTGACTTTATATTAAATTTTTCAAATCAGGAAAAAAATATTCTCATGCAAATTTTACATCGTCGCTAGAATAGCTAGTATAAAACTTTTGGGAAATAACATTGATGGATGTTTATTTTGAAATGTATTAAGCCCACGAAATCATCCTTCCATATACTTGCTCCAACTTTTATTTCCAAAATTCTTTAGCATATTCTGTTTTTCTTCTTTTTGTGCTCATTTTTGATTATTTTTGGCTTTACTCACTTCCCTCCTATTAATCTTTTTGCTTATTTGTTTCTTTTTTTATTGTGAAAATACTGTACAGAGGGTTTACAATTACATGGGCAAGATAATGAGTACATTTCTTAACAAGCATTGTAGCCTCCTCCTTTGTTTCCCCTTCCCATTCCTTCCCATCCTCCCCCCGCCCCCCCACCCAATCCTCCCCAGGCGCCCCTCCCACCCCTGCACCAAAGTAGTAAAGTTCGTTTTTGACATAACGACTTGTACATCTCATTGTTGCAATGGGTCCACTTGTATCGCTATTTAAACGATTTGTTTTTCCCCTTCCCCTCCACAAATTATACCAACATCAAATACAGTGAAAGCAGGGGTTATTCCGTGGGGGAGGGACATACAAAGCAACAAAGAAATAATCTTATAAACGTGTTAGAAACAATTGCATGAAAGAAAAAAACACATTTGAATACATATCTTAGGGTTCATTTCCCTAACATCACTTCTCTCTCTCTCTCTCTGTTTGTCTGTCTCTCTCAATTTCTCTCTCTCCCTCCTTCCCTCCTTCTGAATTGTGACTCTTTCACTCATTCTATATATACCAACCTTAGGGACTCTCACAAGTAAATAGTCTAGATTAAGAAAAACTCTTAGGAATTTATTAGTTGCCCCTTAGAGAAAACAGCTAAGATTTAAACACACAAATTTCCCTTTAAGAGAATTAGTATAAAAAGAACATTGCCCCAAATCATAGCCCTTACTCTTCCCCAATTTATAGTTCTCCCTCTTATAAGGAAAGACTCCATACAGAAAGAATCTCAAATCAGCACCTAATAAAAGAAATTCAGCTCCATTAAAACACTAGAATACCAGATGGTGAAGTTTACGTATTATTCAACTACTGTTTATCCTACCCAGTGCTCATTTTAAATTCAACATTTTTGAGAATTATTCATGAAGCCACAGTTGTATTTCATGCAGATAACAAGCTCAGTTTGGAGTGAATTACCAGAATGCACCCATAATTTCCATACTTCCTTGGTTATTGTTAATTTGGATTGTAACTATTAGTTAAAGTTGAGAGGTTTTCGAAAGCAAATCGATATTCAGCTATTGTGGACAATAATTTGTTCCACAATCTGCAGGGAGGGTAAATCATTAAATTTTACAGAGTAGAAGAACTCACCAAAGAATGCAATGTTCCATCTGCCAAAGCTAAAAACACAACTGTTTGATTAGTGTTTCTTCCTCTATAGCAGCCTGCCCACTGAGCAGGCAATTATTCTTGCTTTTATCTAAGAGCTGTGGTGTAACTTTTAAGTGAATGCAAAAAAAAAAAACAAAACCCTATTTCATATCCCAACACCTCCCTATGTGAATCACTGAAAGATCCACAAAGCAGTCTCTAACACAGCACAATTCCCTATTTCAAGTCACAGGGCCCTTTGAGTTGATCACCAGGACATGTTATAGCCAATGTAGATTACTGAGCTCCTTCTGACTCGGTCTTCCACTATACATTTGTATTTTATTCACATCATGTTAGGAAAAATGACAAGCTTTTCTGTTCCAAGTCATTATATTAGGAGTCCTTTTAAAAGAACAACATTCATTTCATTGCTAAAAGCTAATGCTTTGACAGCTTGAAGACTTTTCACTCTATGTAGAAAATCAGTCTTTGAATGAAAAAAAAGTTAAATTCACTATGACACATCTTCAATACTTAGAAAAGCTTTTATATAGGGAAACATGCTTTTATTCTTGAATTTTCTTGAATTTGAAGTAATACATCTTAAAGGGACTTTAAGTTATCTTTGTGGCTGAGCACTTAACTGTGTGCCACATTCACCTCATGTAGCTACTACATGGAACTCCCATATATAGATGGAGACTAGAGTTCCAACTTGACATGATATAACTTCAGGGATCATGCAAGTTCTATTATATCATACTTTCCCCTTTGAGCCTCACAGATGTGGAGAAATTAATATTTTATATGTTAAAAATGAGAAATAAGGGCTGGGAAGGTGGCTCAGTGGTAGAGCGCTTGCCTTGCATGCCTGAGGCCCTGGGTTCGATTCCTCAGCACCACATAAGCAAAAAAAAAAATGAGAAATAAGAAAGGAAATCAAACCCATATTTTTTTTCAGCTGGGAGTCCACACATGTAATTTTAGCTACTCGGGAAGCTAAGATTTGAGAATCATGGTTTGAAGACAGCTTGGTACAAAGCCAGTCCGAGGAAGAAAATCTATGCAACTAATTTCTGATCAACCATCTAGAGAAATGGAGCTCAAATGGTAGAGTAGTAGCCTTGAGAAAAAAAAAAAAGGCTAAGGAAAAGTACTAAGGCTCTAAGTTGAGGCCCTGCAATACCAGAACACACATTGTTTTTCAAAACATGAAATAAATAAAAAGCTTAACTTGGGTTCTTCTTTATGCCCACCTCCACTTCTTAACAATTGTAAACTTACATTCAACACTCTATGGGGAGTGTGTTTCATGTAACACATTAAATGAATTTGTAAACACCAAAACACTCCCAATAAAATGCAAATTCTTCCAGCTTTCTTTGAGGTCTCCTTAAATGAACATAGTTCTACTCAAATTTAAAGCTCTTCATTTGTAAGAGGAGTAAGGACACTACCTAATCACATGGGATGATAATTCTCCATGCCTTGCCTTTCTATTTGCTTTGAGAGTAGAGGCTCAGACTGCCTTCATTTTATATGGTAAATAGCTTTGGAGGATGACCTGGTATTTCCCTCTGGAAGAAATAACAGTATGCTTATTATCTACTTTACAAGATTTGAGTTCCTAAATTCCAGAGGGCTTTCTCTCCCATAATGCAATCCACTACTTGTGCAGATGTCTGACCATCTCTGTATTGCCTGTGGGAATTGGGGTTTAGAGAACTGGTACTAAAAAAAATGCTGATGAGTTGATTACTGTTATTTCTGGGTGTAATAAAGTCCTTTGACACAAAACCTCATGTTTTCCAGCATAAACTAGAGCAGGATACCCTGTGAGTCTGTCAGTAGTGTAAAATCTTAGACCTTCCCCAATTCTTGATACTTCATGACAATCAAGTGTGATACATGATTTAAAGAACTTAGATGGAATTCTATGCTTCCATCAGAAAGAATGACATTGCCCCATTTGTTAGGAAATGGAAAGACTTGGAAAAATTGTATTAAGTGAAGTAAGCCAGGCCCAAAGAAAAATAGGTCCCATGGTTTCTCTTATTTGCAATATCTAGTATATGTCTAGAACAAGCAGAAAAGGCCAAAAGCTACGTACATATGACCATATAAGATGATGGTAAGCGAAATGAACCCCAAGACAGGGACACAAGAGGTTTTATCTGTGTTACTGTTGTTTTTAATGTACTTATAATGTATTATGTGATTTTTTTTGTTTCTTTTGTATGTTCTTCATCCATGGTATATCCCATGTTTTCACTGTGTTTGATTCAGGAGCCCTGTATGTTGTATATACATTTTTCTAATTTGGGGAAGGGAAAGAAATAACAAAGTGCTGAAACAAGGATACAGGCTGACCCATTGTAACAATGAGATGTACAACACACTATGTTGGAAATGAACTTTACAACTTCGGGGGTGGGGGAGGAGGAGTTGGGGAGGTGGGAAGGAAATGGATGATAGGGGAAAAACAAAGGAGGGGTAATAATGCTCGATAGGAAATGTACTCATTACCTTACTTGTGTAACTGTAACCCCTCTCTACAGTGTCTTTACAATAAAAATATGTATTTAATTTTAAAAAAGTTCTTAGAAACTCCATGTAAAGAGTAAGAAATATATGAGGGCTCTTGCTACAATTACTGTCCCAGATAATCCAATACATAATTGGCTTATTGATAATTGTAGCATCTTGACATTTGATATGAATTCACTTCAAATGATTTTTTTAAAGTGATAATTTATCTAACAGTAGCATTCCTGTGAATATATGCTCCAGTAAGGTTGGTAGGAATGTTTTGAAGGACAAATCAACTCTGTAAAGACTAGGTTTTTGAATATTTTGTCTTTATATTTTTCTATTTTAGCTAAGAAAGATAGTATATATTTTTTCAGGGTAATTTGAATATAGATTTTGCAGTGTTGTAATTCCGTGTTGAGATAAAAATTGATAAACCAATCAAACAAGTGTCATTCAACCGCCTGCCAAAACTTAATGACTCAAAAACCCCAAAGCCTATAGTTCTTTATGTACTTGATCTGAGGAACATTGGAAATATGATTTTTAAACCATCTGTGAGCCATATAACTTGCCGATACAAAAATGAGCTTAAGAAATACAAATGATAATGTAGTTCTGAGAACTGTGGGATCCTTCTGGAATTCATTCTGTTTCTCATAGTTTCTTATCTGTTTATTTTAGCTTTGCCCTCAATTTTTTTTTTAACAGGAAGGTGTTCTTGGTACTGATGGCAAACTGCCCATGCCCTTTAGATGATGTTGGGATTTTTATACTCTATCAATTCTATGTTAGGATTATTACAATAGCCCCCAGTCACTCCAGCTTCCAGATATTAAGGGTAGAATTACTTTCCTCTCAGTGGTACAGGTAATCCTGTGTGCGGTATTTTTCTTGATTATGCATAATTTCAACTGAATTATGAGAAAATATCAGAGGAACAGTCTACAAAAAAAGCTGATCATTACTTTTCAAAAATCTGGAAGTATCCAAGATTGGATCACAGGGAAGATGGTTAGCCTACTAGTATAACTGGAGTCTCAAGAAACATTGGCATTTTTTTAAAGGACATTGGAAATGCTGGTATACTCTGACTTATGTAACTTAATAGGCTTGTACAAATAGCAATTTCTTAGTTTAGAGATAATCTGTTTGATTGTGGGAGATGTTAATATTACTGGAAGATGAATGAAAGGAATCTGGGATCTCTGTGTGATGAAAAAAAATCTACAGGGATCCAGAATCTCTTTGTGATTCTATGAAAAATGAGTATCAGCTCAGAGATATTCTTATCATCTGAGAATATCTTAAGGAAAAAGTTAAAAGAATCATTGTAATAAAACTTTGGAGCAGGGTGCTGGTGGCTCACACCTGTAATCCCAGCTGCTCAAGGGGCAGAGATCTGAGGATATCAGACAGGAAAGTCTGTGAGACTCTTATCTCCAATGAACCACCAGAAAACAGGAAGTGGCACTGTGGCTCAAGTGGTAGACTGCTCGCCTTGAGCTGAAGAGCACAGAGACAGTAACCAGGCCCAGAGTTCAAGCCACATGACAACAAAAAAGACAAATAAATTTAAAAAAGCCTTTGGTTTATGAGTTTGTCAGCTAAATCTAGCTTCCACATATAAGGATCCTTCGTCTTTTGGGGCCTTACTTCACTTAGCATTATTTTTCCCGTCTTTCCATTTCTTTACAAATGGTATAATATCATTTTTCCTAATGGATGAGTAAAATTCCATTGTGTATATATACCACATTTTCTTGATGGATTCACCCATTGGAGGGCATCTGGACTGATACCATACCTTAGCTATGAAGAATAATGCTGGTGGTGTGCTGGTGGATTTACTGTATACTGGTTTGTAATCTTTTGGATAAATACCCAAGAGTGGAATACATTGGATGGTGTGCAAGTGTATACAATGTATAATTAAAATATGGCAGATTCAAGGAAGACCTCAAATAGTATAACTCCTTAGAAAGCCACAATCTCAGTTCAACAAAATAAAAGACCAGGAAGCCAGTACGTGAAAGGTGAGGTATGGTCAAGGGGTAAGGGGAAGAGGAATGAAGAGAAGAGTTGGAAAAAACCAGACAATGACCCAATGTATATCCTACAAAATTAAGAATAGTGAGGGTAGTGGTGTGTAGAGGAGGGATGGGTGAGAATGTAGAAAGGGGTGACGTTGATCAAGACATATTGTATTCATAAACTGCTTTGTTACTGGCAACTCCTTTGTCTTAAAGATAACACTTTTTTTTTTAAAAAAAGAAGGAACTCTAGCTTCATTTTTCTGTGCTAGAAAGGTTAAAAAAAAAAAAAAAAAGAATGCCACAGTTCACTCATCACAAGCTCAGCCGTGAAGCATTATGGAGTCACAAAATGTGGTATAACGAACTCCAAAATGGCGAGTGGCTAAAAGTTTGAACAGGAAAAGCTCAGAAAAGAGGCAGGATATAAAAGCAAATAAAAAAGAGACTTGAGAATTAGTTCGAATTAAGGTTGCAACTTTTAGCTTTTTAAAATTTATTAACTGCTTAACTTTGAATACATTGTTTCTCTTTAGCTGAGATTCTTTGTCCCTCTCTTCTTATAAGATATTTTAAAAGAACATTTGTGTATTATTTCTTTCTCTCTGTCCCTACCAGTTCACCTTCTGGGAATAGTGACAGCTTTATATGAGCTGAGATATGTGTGAGACTAGAATGGTGAACTGGAGTAGGTACCCAGGGATTCCTAACCTTATTTTTTTAATGGATGATTATCTTTCCCCTTTATAGTTTTAACTGTGAGGTCAGACTTTACTAAGTCAGAGACTACAGGTGTCTAAACAAGTCCAGGAGGCTCCTTAATTCATGCATGCATCTT
The DNA here is from genome assembly GCF_019054845.1 of Dipodomys spectabilis. Classification (NCBI taxonomy): domain Eukaryota; kingdom Metazoa; phylum Chordata; class Mammalia; order Rodentia; family Heteromyidae; genus Dipodomys; species Dipodomys spectabilis. The sequence goes on from NW_024870824.1 coordinate 2,291,478, forward strand.
GCAGGCTGAGCTGCAGACTTGCCATTGCTATTATTCTACTAATACAGAAGGCAAGAAACAGCTAGGCTCTCCTTTGCACCAAAGAAGGGCTGGACTTCTTCCAAAAGCATCTTCATCTGTCTTTATCTAAGGCCCAGTTTAGATGAAAGAAGTTGTCCATGACAGGAGAAAGTACCTGTGCTATCTACCTCTACCTCTGAGCAAAGTGTCTCAGATGAATCACTAACGATGACATCAGCTCCAGCAGCCAAGTAAGAGATATTCAAGGGCTTTCCCAAGGTTGAATAGACTTATGAGCCAGAGTCAGTGTGTCTGAGGGAAACAGCTCATCTGAAACAAGTATATCTCACTTCTAACTGCTGCTTCTTTGATTTGAAATGTGTTGCTCAGGCTTTGCTCAGGCTTCAATTTGCTCTGCTATGGTGCAGACACTGAATACCCATTTCTGGGTTGAGAAGCTCTGAATAGCATTTCTAGACAATACTGAAGGGATTTTTGTAATAGCCTTTACCCCCTCCCCCCCCATTTCAGAGGCCTGAACTCAGGTCCTAGAGGCTGTTCTGCAGCTCTTTTGCTCAAGACTGGTACTATACCACTTGAATCACAGATTGACTTCCAGTGTTTTTGGTAGTTAATTGGATACAAGTGTCTCACTGACTTTTTTTTCCTAGATTGGCTTTGAACCAAGGTTCTCCTGGGTAGTTAGAATTACAAGCATGAGCTATCTGCACCTAGCTTTTTATGAGCTACTTTTACAATTTTTGGTTGTGGGGCTTAAACTCTGGGCCTGGGTGCTGTCCCTGAGCTCTTCAGCTTAAGGCGTGTACTCTACCACTTGAGCCACAGTGCCACTTCTGGTTTTCTGGTGGTTAATTGGAGAGTCTCACAGACTTTCCTGCCTGGGCCTGGTTTTGAACCAAGATCTTCAGATCTCAGCCTCTCCAGTAGCTAGGATTACAGGTGTGAGCCACCAGCACCTGACTGACAAGTATATTTCTTTCCATATATAGATAATACATTTTACGTTAGGGGTTAAATAAGCTATTTTTAGAGAACATTTGTAAATTGTTTCTTTCTCTCTGTCCCTTCCCTCATCCCCTGTTCCCCTCTCTCTGCTTTCTTCTTTCAAATAAGAGGACAACTAAAGCATTGCTTATTTTCTCTCATACATTTCATTGGGGATTCCTTTATTCATCTATGCCTTTTACCATGCTTCCATTTTGTCACACTGTGTAAAATAATGCTAACTGAGATGTTCTTCTGTCAATACCAGCAAGTCCATGCTACCGGAATTTCTTAGAATGGGCATCATATCTAAGTAACCTGAAAACATAATCATCAATTTGAAGATATAGTAGGTAAACCCCATGTATCTTCCACTTTTCTTATATGATAGCTGTCTTTTATGCTTACGAGTAAGGCTATATTGATTCTTCAAGGCTTATACATATCAATTTTCTTGCCTTATGGTCATATTACTATTGGATTTTGGTGGTACTGGGGTTTAAACTCAGAGCCGTCCCTGTGCTAAGCCTGCACTTGAACCACAGATCCAACATTAGTCAGAGTATTTTTACTCAAACATCACCTCACGTGATACTGATTGTATTCACAACATATTAATATCGACTTGCTTTTGCTTGCTATATTGGGAACACAAAATTTGTATTCCAAGAAAATGGTCTCAGATCAAAGACTTGATAAGCTAGAGCATCTAGTAAGGACTGAACTGTCTCTTCTACCTCCCAGAAGAAATCAAGATTTGTCAATTTAAGACTACTAGAAAGTATGTATTTGGTTTAACATTTCTTTATATTTATTTTTTTATTTTTTGTGCCAGCACTGGGGATTGAGCTCAAGGCTTCAAGCTCTTAGTTGGCTTTTTCACTCATGGCTGGTACTCTGCGATTGAGCCACACCTCCACTTCTGGCTTTTTCCAACTTATTTGGAGATAAAATCTCATGGGTTTCTATACTGAGGTTGGCTTTGAACCACAAGTCTCAAATCTTAGCCTCCTGAGTAGCATGGGCTACTATTGGTTGGCTGATTTTGACTTTTTTAGATTCCAGAGCCATAGCTAACATTAATGTATTTTGTATTTCAAAATTGTTAAGAGGAAGTAACATTCTAACCACAAAGAAGAGGTGCTGTGATCATCTCAGTAGATGCAGAAAAGGCATTTGACAACATCTAACATCCCTTTATGATGAAAAGTCTGGAGAAATTACGAATCCATGGAACATTCCTCAATATAATAAAGGCTGTGTATGACAAACCTACAACTAACATTATACTTAATGGAAAAAACTAAAGCCATTTTCTCTAAATTCAGAAACAAGACAAGGATGTCTGCTCTCTCCACTCCTCTTCAATATAGTATTAGAATGCCTAGCTAGAGCAATAAGGCAAGAGACAAACACAAAGGGAATCCAAATAAGGAAAGATGATGTAAAACTCTCCCTCTTTTAAATACTCTTGTATTTATTTATTTATTTATTTATTTTTTTTTTATTGTAAAGCTACTATACAGAGGGTCACAGTTACATGAGTGAGGTTATGAGTACACTTCCTCTTGAACATTGTTACCCCCTCCATTGTTTTCCCCCTACCATCCCCTCCCTCCCTCCCTTCCCCGAGGTTCTTTTTTTTTTTTTTTTTTGATTGTGATTAAATGATTACATAATTTCAAAGTCACAAGTTCATTCTAACTTCCCTGGAGCAAATTGTCTACCACAGTCTGTAATATATAACAGTGTTCACATGTTATATACCATATTTGTGATCAGCAGCATGAGGATATTTAGTAGTGGTTCAACCAGATGAGCGGGAGTTCTTTGTTTCTTAAGTCCTGTTAGTTTTGTCGTATCACTAACCTTTTGGATTTAGCATCCACTTATGAGGGAGACCATGTACCGTTTGTCTCTTCGTTCTTGGCTTACCTCGCTCAACATGATTCCTTCTAGCTCCATCCATTTCCCTGCAAATGCCATTATTTTGTCATTTCTAATGGCTGCATAATATTCCATTGTGTATAGATACCACAATTTTTGGATCCATTCATCTGTGGTGGGGCACCTAGGTTGTTTCCATATCCTAGCTATTGCGAACAGTGCTGCAATAAACATGGAGGTGCACGTGTCCTTGTATATTGGTTCCTGTTGTTCAGGGTAGATGCCTAGAAGTGGTATGACTGGGTCGTAAGGGAGGTCAATCTTTAGCTTTCTAAGGACCCTCCAGACTGCTTTCCAAAGTGGTTGTATAAGTGTACATTCCCACCAGCAGTGTAATAGGGTTCCTCTTTCTCCACATCCCCTCCAGCATTTGTCGTTGGCTGATTTGTGGATGTGGGACATTCTGACTGGGGTAAGGTGGTATCTCAGGGTTGTCTTTATTTGCATTTCCTTCACCACCAGGGATGATGAACATTTCCTCATGTGTTTCTTTGCCATTTTTATTTCTTCATTTGAGAAGTCCCTCTTTAGTTCCCTTGCCCATTTAGTAATTGGTTTGTTAGGTTTGGGAGGGATTAGTTTCTTGAGTTCCCTGTATATACAGGATGTTAACCCCTTGTCTGATATATTGCTGGTAAATATTTTTTCCCAATTAGTTGGTTGTCTTTCTAGCTTAGTTGCGATAGATTTAGCTGTGCAGAAGCTTTTTATTTTAAGGTAGTCCCATTTGTCGAGTCTCTCTCCAACTTGTTGTGACCCTGGGACTCTGTTCAGGAAGTTCCTTCCTGTGCCTATTAGTTCAAGTGTCTCTCCTACTCTGTCCTGCAGTAGTTTCAGAGATTCAGGTTTAATGTTAAGGTCTTTAATCCATTTTGAGTTGATGTTGGTGCATGGTGATAGGCTGGGGTCCACTTTTAGTTTTCTGCATGTGGCTGCCCAGTTTTCCCAGCACCAGCGGTTGAAGAGGCTGTGTTTCTTCCATTGTATGTCTTTGGCTCCTTTGTCGAATATCAGCTGGCTGTAGGCCTGTGGATTTATATCTGGATCTTCTATTCTGTTCCATTGGTCTTCGGGTCTGTTTTTGTGCCAGTACCATGCTGTCTTTGTGATTATAGCTCTGTAGTAGAGTTTGAAGTTCGGCATGGATAGCCCTCCCATATTGTCTTTATCCCCTAGAATTGTTTTGGCTATTCTAGGTCTTTTGTTGTTCCATATAAATTTTTGGACTGTTTTCTGTATTTCAGTGATGTACGTCATTGGGATTTTAATAGGAATTGCATTGAATTTGTATATTAATTTTGGAAGTATCACCATCTTTACTATATTAAGTCGGCCTATCCAGGAGCATGGGAGGTCTTTCCATTTCCTAGTGTCTTCTGCAATTTCTTTCTTTAACTTTTTATAGTTCTCATTAAATAGTTCTTTTACATCTTTGGTTAGGTTAATTCCTAAATATTTTATTTTTTGGGAGGTTATTGTGAATGGGGTTGCTCCCTTTATTTCCCTCTCTTCCTGTGCGTTATCAGTGTATAGGAAGGCAACTGATTTTTGTGGGTTTATTTTGTATCCTGCTATTTTGCCGAAGTGACTTATGATTTCTAAAAGTTTGGGGATGGAGTTTTTGGGATCGTGGAGGTATAGTATCATGTCGTCTGCAAAAAGGGATAGTTTCACTTCTTCTTTCCCTATGCGGATCCCTTTAATGTCTTTTTCTTGCCTTATTGCCCTGGCTAAGGGTTCTAGGACTATGTTGAAGAGGAGTGGAGACAGTGGACATCCTTGCCTTGTTCCTGTTTTTAGGAGGATTGGTTGTAGCTTTTCCCCATTAAGTATAATATTGGCTATTGGTCTGTCATAAATGGCTTTTATTGTTTTTAGAAATGTTCCTTCTATTCCTATTTTCTCCAGAGCTTTTAGCATGAATGAATGTTGAATTTTATCAAAGGCCTTTTCTGCATCTGTGGCGATAATCATGTGATTCTTGACCTTGGCTCTGTTGATATGCTGGATTACATTTATTGACTTACGTATGTTAAACCATCCCTGTGTCTCTGGGATGAAGCCTACCTGATCATAGTGTATTATTTTTTTTATGTGTTTCTGGATTCTGTTAGCTAGAATCTTGTTAAGGATCTTTGCATCTGTGTTCATCAAGGAGATTGGCCTGTAATTCTCCTTTTTGGTTGGGTCTTTGCCTGGTTTGGGGATGAGTGTGATATTGGCTTCGTAGAATGAGTTTGGGATAGCTCCCTCCTTCTCTGTTTCTCTGAAGAGCTTGAGGAGTATGGGTATTAGTTCTTCTTTAAAGGTCTTATAGAATTCTGCTGTGAATCCATCTGGTCCTGGGCTTTTTTTTGTTGGAAGACTTTTGATAGCTTCCTGTATCTCATTATAGGATATTGGCTTATTTAATTGGTTAACTTCTTCTTTGCTCAGTTTGGGTAACTTGTATTTCTCTAAAAATGCATCCATTTCCGCCAGATTTTCTTCCTTTAGAGAGTATAGCTTTTGAAAGTAGTCTGTTAGAATTGTTTGGATATCTTGGGTACGTGTTGTGATGTTTCCCGTGGCATCCCTAATCCTATTAATATGGGTTTCCTCTCTTCTTTTTTTAATTAATCTTGCCAACGGGCCATCAATTTTGTTTATTTTTTCAAAGAACCAGCTTTTTGTTTGGTTTATTTTGGTTATGGTTTTCTGATTTTCTAATTGGTTAATCTCTGCTCTCAATTTGGTTATCTGGCTTCGTCTAGTAGCTTTAGGTCCCATTTTTTCTTGTTTTTCTAGCTGTTTTAGTTGCAACATGAGATTATTTACTTGGTCTGTCTCCATTCTCTTGATGTGGGCACTGAGGGCAATAAATTTGCCCCTCAGGACTGCTTTTGCTGTGTCCCACAAGTTTCTTTGTGAGGTGTTTTCATTTTCATTGAGTTCTAGGAAATGCTTTATTTCTTCTCTGATCTCTTCTGTTACCCAGGCCTTGTTAAGGAGTGTGCTGTTCAATTTCCATGTATTAGAGAAATTTCTGCGGTATGCTTTGTTATTGAGAGCTAGCTTGATTCCACTGTGGTCAGATAGGATACAGGGGATTATGTCGATCCCTTTGTATTTGCTTAAGTTCCTTGAATGAACTATGATATGGTCTATTTTGGAGAAAGTTCCATGAGCTGCTGAGAAGAATGTGTACTGTGTTGTTTTAGGGTGAAATACTCGGTAGATGTCAGTTAATTCCGCTTGAAGTATGGCCTCACTTAATTCGGTAGCTTCTTTGCCAATCCTCTGGTTGGTAGACCTGTCCTTTGGTGAGAGTGGCGTGTTAAAGTCTCCTAGTATTATCGTATTGGGATCTATTTTATTCTGTAAGTTTGAGAGCATTTGTTTAACATATCTGGGTGCACCGATATTTGGGGCATATAAGTTGATGATGGTTATATCCTCCTCTTGGATTGTTCCCTTTATTAATATGTAATGTCCGTCCTTGTCTTTCTGTACTGATTTTAATGAAAAGTTTATTTTGTCAGATATCAGGATAGCTACACCTGCTTTCTTATTGGGGGAATTTGATTGGTAGATCCTTTTCCACCCCTTCACTCTGAGTTTGTTTGTATGTTTGGCTGAGAGGTGGGTCTCCTGAAGGCAACAGATGGATGGGTCTTGTTTTCTGATCCAGTCCTCAGTTCGTTTTCTTTTAATTGGCGAATTCAGCCCATTTATATTAAGAGAAAGTATAGAGAGATGCATTGTTGTCCCTGCCATTCCGTTTTCCTAAGTTTTTCTTCTTTCCTTTCCTCCTGTGCTTGCTCAGTTAGACTTTGAGTAATGCCTGTTTGGGGCAGGTCCCAGTTCCTGGTTGCTTTCTTCAGGTTGTGTCCCCCCTCTTAGAATTCTTTGTAATGCTGGCTTAATGTTTATGTATTCATTTAGTTTTTCTTTGCTATTAAAAGTTTTCAGTTCTCCATCGAATGTGAATGCTAGCTTTGCCGGGTATATCAGTCTGGGTTGGCAGTTATTGGCTCTCAGGGATCGTATGGTGCTTTCCCAGGCTTTTCTTGCATTCATTGTTTGTGTGGAGAGATCTGCAGTGATTCTAATTTTTTTCCCGTTGTAGTATAGCTCCTTCTTCATTTTTGCTGCATGCAGGATTGTTTCCTTATTATTCAGATCCATCATTGTTACTATTATGTGCCTAGAAGTGTTTCTCCTGGGATCTTGCTTGTTGGGTGTTCGATAAGCTTTTGTGATGTAGTTAAGATGGTCGTTTTTGAGGTGGGGAAAATTTTCATTGACTATCTTGTTAAATAGGTGTTGCATTCCCTTGCTCTGGAATTCCTCACCTTCGTCCACTCCGATTATGCGAAGGTTAAATTTTTTAGCATTATCTGCTTGCTCTTGAATTTCCCTTTGGTTTAATTTGAGTGATTTTTCCATATCTGTCACTTTTTGGTCCAGTTGGTGTATTCTGTCTTCTGTATCTGACACTCTACCTTCCATTTCATTCACTCTGTTGACCGTGGCTTCTATTGTGGTTTGCATGATGGAAATGGATCCCTTTATGGATTCAATGTTGGTTCTCAGAGTACTGATCTCACCTCTCAATGAGGTGATATCAGTATGCATTACCTCTAATTTGGCGTTTATCTCACTTCTTACTGAGGTTTGTGCAGCTTCTATTTTTGCATCCAATTTTTGTTTGATATCCTGTATATCTTTTGATAGTTCATCCTTGTGCTCTTTCAATTTCTGATCCATTTCTCGCTTTATTTCTTGAGTCATTGCCTCCAGCAACCCTTGGATGTAGCTTTTGTCTTCCATTCCTGCTTTGCTCCCACTGGGGCTCTCCCCTGCGTGGCTGCTGGCTTTTGAGGTGAGCTTGCTGTCCTGGGTAGTGGTAAACCTTGTGATTTTTCTCTGTGATTTTCGCATGGGGGTTCAGGAGACTGCTCTTCAATCTTGTTTTGGTGTGTCTGTCTTTGCTTGGTTGCTGATTCTCTATTGGTAGAGAGAGTCTGTGTCTGATCTGGATTCTGTTGGGAGCCTATTTCCAGCTGCTATTCACTTAGGATTCTCAGCTCTCTGCTGTAGCAATTCCCGCCTTTGGAAGGGTTGAGCAGCCTAGACTGCTTGTGTTTGCTCCTGCGGGTGCTCTTGGGAAGATCAGATGCTCTGGATGCACTCTCCCAAATACTGGAGTCTGCTATGGGCTCCTGATGTGTTTTTGTTTGTTTTGGGCTGGTTGTGGGCTTGAACTCTAGGTTTGGGTGCTGTCCCTCAGCTCTTCAGCTCAGGGCTGGCACCCTACCATTTGAGCCACAGCCCCACTTCTGACCCTTTTTGCTTTGTTCAGGCGCCGGTCCCCTGGCCTGGTTCCGGCCCCAGCCTGGAGCGCGCTCGTTAGGCCTGTGCTAATGTGTATACCACCTTGGTTATGCAGCCTGGAGGACACAGTTCAAATTTCTTCTACTGTTGGTAGTCTTGACCCAGGGGCACTGTTCCTGGCTTGAGCATTTAAGCTCCCTTCCCGGGGCGCTCTTGCTCTGGCCTGGCCAGCAGAGTGTGCTCCACCGGCTGGTGGGGCTCTCGAACAGTTCCCAGTTTTAGTGGGTCCTGTGGTCCGGGTGTTGGGGTAGGGAGTCTAGGTCAGGGTCTGGGGATTCCCTCCAGCTCTGGTCTCCCTTGATGGATTCCCTGTCCCCTGATGGGTACTCACCCTGTAGGTCGTCAGTTGTTGTTGCAGTCCGTCAGTTGTTGTTGCAGTCCGAGTTCAGTTGGGGTGGTTGCGGGCTGGGTTGGGCGGCCCCCCGCCGGGTCGTTGCGATCGCGACAGGTCCCTTTGTGGCGCTGCTGGTGCCGGGCGGCTTTGGCGGGATGGAGCCTCTCCGCTCCGGTGGAGAGTGATGGGTGGGGTGGGATCCTCCTGGAGACTCCGGGCTGGTAGGTTTCTCTGTTCCTGGCGATCCGCTGTTCTGCAATCCGGTACCTGGTGATCTGCAAGCAGCCCCCTGTGTCTCTGTGGCTCCGGCAGCCCCTGCCGGGCCGGCTGGCCGGCGGCTTGGCGCACTGCCGCGCGGCCAGTAAAGGTTGGGGGAGGGGTCTTCGCTCTTCTCTGTTCTGAAATTCTTCTTTTCCTCTCTTTCTTTTTTTGTTATTTTCCACCTCTGGTTTTTCTCTGAGTGTTCGTCTTTTTGTTGTTGTCGGTCTCTTGGGGAGATTAAAGGTTGGAACTCGAACTCTCTTTTTGGTTGGAGAGAGCTGTGGCGTTTCCCTACTGCCCCGTCGCCATCTTGAGAACTCTCAATACTCTTGTATTTAAAGAACTCCATGAACTCTACTCCCAAGTTCCTCAAGCTGATCCAAAACTTTGGTAAAATAACAGGGTATAAAATTAACCCTCAAAAAGCAATGGCTCTTCTGTATGCCAATAATGAGAAGAGCATGGCTGAAATCAGGAAAGCAACTCCTTTTGTAATAGCCCCCCCCCCTCCAAATAAAATACCTAGAAATTAAATTAACCAAAGAAGTGAAGGATCTCTATGATGACAACCTTAAAAATCTGAAAAGGGAAATTAAAGCAGAACTAAAGAAGTGGAAAAATCTTCCATGTTCTTGGATTGGGAGGATTACCATCATGAAAATGGCAATACTACCAAGGGCTTTCTACAAATTCAATTCTACCTCATTCTTCAATGAGATAGAAGTAATCCAAAAATGTATATGGCACAATAAAAGACCCTGAATAGCAAAAACAATCCTAAGCAGAAAGAACGGTACTGGAGATATTTCAATACCAAACTTTATTACAAAGCCATAGTAATCAAAACAGCTTGATACTGGCACAAGAACAGCCTGAGGACCAATGGAATAGAACTGAAGACCCAGAAATGAACCTACAGACCTATAGCCACCTAATATTTGATAAGGGGGCCAAAAGAATAGGATAGAAGAAAGGACAGCCTCTTCAGTAAATGGTGCTGGTAAAATTGGTTAAAGTTAGATCCTTATATATCGCCCTGCACCAGAATCAACTCCAAATGGATCAAAGACCTCAAAGTCAAAGCAGACACCTTGAAGGAATAGGAGAAATTCTAGGGCTCTTTAGCACAGGTCAAAACTTTCTTAATAAAGACCAAGAAACACAACAAATCAAAGAAAGGTTGGACAAATGGGATTACATGAAACTGCAAAGCTTCTTCATGGCAAAGGACATGGCTGGCAAGATCAATAGAAAGCACACAGATTGGGAGAAGATCTTCACTAGCCATACAACAGACAAGGGCCTCATATCTAAAATATACTTAGAATTCAAAAAATTAAATACTCCAACAACAAATCCTCAAAGAAACAGCCACTCCATTAATAAGTGGGCTAAAGACTTAAAGAGAGACTTCTCTGAAAAAATGAATGGCCAATAGACACATGAAGAAATGTTCAACATCTCTAGCCATACAAGAAATGAAAATCAAAACAACATTGAGATTCTACCTCACCACAGTTAGAATGACTAAAATAAAAAAATCTAATAACAACAGATGCTGGAGGGGATGTAGCCAAAAGGGAACCTTACTGCACTGTTGGTGGGAGTGCAAACTTGTTCTACCACTTTGGAAAGCAGTATGGAGGTTTCTCAAAAGACTCCACATAGAGCTCCCCTATGACCCAGCAATCCTACTTCTGGGCATTTACCCAAATGATCACAAACAAAGCCATACTAAAGCTTGCAGCACAACTATGTTTATAGCAGCATTATTTACCATAGCTAAGATATGAAACCAACCCAGATGCCCCTCAGTAGATGAATGGATCAACAATGATATACCCCCCACGCAACACAATAATGGAATTCTATGCCTCCACTGGAAAGAATGACATCACCCCATTTGTTAGAAAATGGAAAGACTTGGGAAAATTTTTATTAACTGAAGTAAGCCAGACCCAGAGAAACATAGGTCCCTTGGTCTCCCTTACTGGCAATAATTAGTATATGTCTAGGATAATCTTAACAGATGAGCAGAATAGCTCAATAGCTATGTACATATGACCATATAAGATGATGCTCAGTGAAATGAACTCCAAGACATGGACACTAGAAGTTTTTTTTCTCTGTTGATGTTTTTAAGATACTATGTAATTTCTTATTTTTTCTTGTTTTTTTTTTTTTTTTTTTGCCAGTCCTGGGGCTTGAACTCAAGTCTTGGACACTCCCTGAGCTTCTTTTGCTTTAGGCTAGCACTAGACCTCTTGAGCCACAGCACTACTTCTGGCTTTTTCTGTTTATGTGGTAATGAGGAATTGGATCCAGGGCTTCATGCACACAAGGCAAGCACTCTATTACTAAGCCATATTCCCAGACCCCTCTTGTTTATTTTGTATATTCTTCTCCTTATGGTATATCTTCTGTTGTCACTGTATTTGATTTTGGTACCCTGATATTGTATATATGTTTATCTGAATTAGAGAAGGGATAGGGAACAATAGAATAGAGACAAAGGACAAGGGGTGAACCAATGCAACAGCAATATTCACAGCTTAGTGGTGGTGGGGGAAGCAAGGTAGAAGAAAAATGAGGGAAATGGTAACTAGTTTGAGAAGAAATGTACTTATTATCTTACTTCTGTAACTTTAACCCCTCTGTATAACACCTTGACAATAAAAAGAGAAAAAAAAAACAAACTATATATGAACCTTTTCTCTTCTAAACTAAAGAGAGGTGTTGATGAATTAGCTTGATTTAATTATTTTAAAATTTATATGTGTTAAAATACCATGTTATACTCTGTAGATATTTGTCACTTTGCAATGGTATGAAATTCAGGCTGCTGGTGTATCAAAATGTATCAAGTTTATATATATCTATATTTTTTTTTCAGAAATTCTGTTTCTATGGTTTATATCCACTGATATTAAAAAAATGTGTGCAAAAATGTATGTATAATGTTATGTATCACCGTGCTTTTTGATGAAAGCACACTGTGAAAAAAATTAGATATACTCAAGCATAAAAATTTTTGTTGAATATTATGAAGTCATTAAAATGGTAGTGAGAATAATAAATATTTCATAAAAAGGAAAATATTTATCATTTCCTAACTGAAGAAAATGTGCAGCAATCCCAATCTAGATATAAGCACATGAGCATGTAGAGATGAATAAAATAATACCTAGAGTATATACTCAAGCTTTTATTATTTCCTCTTGGTAGAATCAATAATAATTCTATATGTGCTTCTGTATATCCTAAGTTTTCCACAATGATTGATTTTGTAACTCATCTTTCTGGTTTCTACCCCCAAACAATTCTCATTTTAAATCATGTCATTCTACTTTTATATCTAGATTCTCCATATGAGAGAGATCATGTGATATTTGTCTTTCTCAGTGTGGCTTATTTTGCTTAACATGATGATTTCCCGTTCCATTTATTTTCATGAAAATGACATACATTCTTCTTTATGCCTGAGTAATACTCCACTGTGTATCTGTACCATATTTTTATACCCTTTCTTCAGTTAATGGACACCAAGACTGATACCATGGTTTGGCTACCATGAATAGTTCCCTTATAAATGTGGGCATACAGTTGGCTCTGTTGTATGTGACTTACATTCCTTAGGATGTATGCTTATGTAGTTCATATGGTAGTTCTGTTTTTAGTTTACTGAGGAATCACCATACTGATCTGCATAGTGGTTACACTGGTTTATATTATCACCAAAAGTGTATGGGAATTTCTTTTCTCCCTGCATCCTCACTATCATTTGTTGTCATTTGTTTTCCTCATGACTTCTGACTAGAATGAGATAGAACTTCAGTGCCATTTTGATTGTTGCTTCCTCTATGGCCAAGGATGTTGAGCATTTCTCTCTTCAGAACTCTCCATTCAATTTATTTGCCCATTTATTAGTCTTTTTGTATCTATTTTTGGAAGTCTCTATATTTCAGATATTAATCTTATATCTGATAAATACCTGGCTAGGATTTTCTCCCATTCTGTGTCTGTCTTTTGGTTCTGAAGACTACCTGCTATGCTGTGCAGATTCTTCATCTTTTTTTCATGTCAGTGTCTGTGCTGTTAATGGCTTCTGACTATGGAAGACGAGGCCATACACAGCTTCTTTCTCCCCTTCTTCACATACTCACAGTGTTTTCATCCCTTTCCTCAGTTTACCTGTGTTGTAATTAATACAGTGAATTAATCCATTATGGATATATAAATTCTTTTTATAGTGGAGGCATGTAGTAAGGTATGAGCATTATTCCTTTCCTGTAGGAAAATCATTTTACACCTGATGTTAAAATTGTTTTCACTGGCTTCATTTTTAATGTGTTCAATCATTGGTCAACTTCTCAGCCTTCAATAAATTTCTCTAAGAGTCATTCTGAAGATACTCCTACTGAGTGTTCAGTTTTAAATACATTTTAATTTGTAAAAAAACTCTTTTTATCTGAATGTTTCATTATTGTAGATCCCATTCTTCTTTTAGAAAAACTTGATTTTAACCTATCTCTCTGCAGATACTAATAGTGTATTATTTTTATTTTTAGAGGTTGTTTTTCCTTGCTTTAGTTTCTGGTAACTCCAAGGTGATTTAAACATAGTTGTTGGGGTTTCTGATTTTCAAATTTATATGCTGGCTTCCAATGTATAATAATCTTCTGTTGTCTTCCTGTATTTTATATTATTATCATTAGGCAAAGTTGTATGTATGCATATTATTGTCTTCTCACATTTGACATATATTGTCTGTTCATATTTTATAGTTTATAGTTTATATGCCTCATGGGCTGCATAAACAAGCCTATCAGATTGTAAATTTTATGTCATAATCAGGTTGGCTGTTTACTTGAGAAATTTCTGATGTATGTATCTTCAGTACTTTCCTCTTAGGTATTATGTGCTAGAGACCTTCAATCTCTCACTTCGATGGTGAAGGTTCCTGTTCCTGAGGAACTGAGTAGAAAAAATTGGCTAAATTTTCTTACCCTTTCAGTTTTCAATGTAGTATCCATATTTTCAATCTTGTCATTTTTTTTATATCCCAAAGAACCTTTGTCTAATACATTAAAAAATACCTCTGATCTTCAGTTGATAGAACATCAGAATATGTCCAAATTTGGCTATCTAGGGTCCTTATAAACTTTTGAGGAATAGCAAGCTTGGGGATTTGTAAATATAATAAATAGACTTATAAAGGTGATAAGAACATTGGCACCAAGGAAGCACATTAATTATAATGGCTTGTATTCCAAGCACCCAGTATGTGAATAGCCTAATTCACATTAGAGGAAAATAATGAGGGGTACTGAAGCCCTCATTTGTCACTACTTAGCTTTGAGCATCTCATCCCTTTATATGAAGGAAGCATGCTGTGGTAAGTCTCTCATGAACAGATTGGCTCCATGAAAACATACTTGGTGGACTACATATGTGTTATCTCCTACCTACATTATGTTGGATGTCTAGAAATACCTTTTCAGAGAATCTCTTGGACCTCAGATAAACTTTAAAATAAATATTTGCTTTTGATACTAAAAATAAAATTCAGTCTATAGCATTTTCCTATAGTGGAAGAGTCCCTAAAGTATTCTATTGAACAGAACATAACCTTTCCTAGAGTCCTAGTTGAAAAGCAAAAGACATCAAAGAGTTGAAGGAAAAACATTTCTTTTCAACCATAGTAATGGAACTTCTTTCATGTTTTGAAAGATCTTGATCTTTATTTAGGTTTGAGTATTACTTTATTTCTGATGTTTAAACAGGTCCTGTTAATAAAATGTAGGCCACCTTCTATTTGATCCATTGGCTGTGATAATTCATCCATCACTCAGACTTTCTAATATTTTTCCCTGTAAATTAACTTGGGAGCCTTGAAAAATATGAAATAATCAAATCACTGTTATTTGAAATAGACACAGTGTGTCACGATGCTGTTTGGTTTATAATGGGAGCTCATTACCATACTCATTACTGTGAATTATAGGAGTTTCCTGGCTGGCCTTCATTAACCATCTGGCTTTAAACATCGATTTGTGGTTAAGTATGTTATTTTTAGGAAAGAGCACCTGAACATCTACTGAAAACATTTGTTTCATCTTGTTCTACATATTTTTAAAGGCCATGAATATAACTGTTATAAACGTCTTGTGGATTCTGCTATATTCTCATCTCTGACCTCTTTACTTCATGTATTATTTATCCAAAAGTAATTGGTCATGTCATCAAGTTCTTATCCTGCAAGTCCATATTCTTTAAGAAAATTTCAAGAAATGTGATAGGGAAGGAAAATAGGGAGGGGACAAATCTATTTCTGTAGATTTCCATTCCAAAATGATAGAAAACTTTCAAATACTTTCAGAACTTGAATGGCTGAGATAGTTCAAACATAATGGAAGAGTATCAGAAGCATTCATTCATGAATTTAGCCAACAAATATTTATTGGCCATCTTTTAGGGAATAGGAACTATTAGAGCTGCTAAAGATACTAGGAGTACAACAATAAATAAAAGATTTACCATCCCTATATAGTTGAGCAATAGATACAGAAAAAGAAAAATAATTTAGATAGATAGGATTCCCCTGGGTCTCAACCACAAATGCTAGGAAACTGTGGTAGGAGATGAGATGGAAAGTTATGACAAGAGCCAAATGCTATTTGAGCCACTGAAAGGGTTCGTTTAGTTAATTGCTCTGTCCTCCCAGCTGACTCCATGTTCTCAGTCATTGGTGTAGAGCTGAGAACCATCTATCCCCTCTTTTTTTAAACAAAGTTTTCTGAGGAAATCCAAATGAGATTATAGTTGAAGCTCTCTTTATATTTATATAAATACCTGTCCCCTGCATGCATTGTAGAGGTTTATGCTGGAAATTTGTTTCACTATTGAGCTTGTGGTTGAGCAAGTGGTTATAGCTATGCATGGTTTAACAAATACATTTATGCATAAGAACAAAGCAGAAAAGTATATATCTTATCTGTCTCAACAGGTAGGTTGCTATAATGCCTTTCTGCTAGGGTATTTATTTATTTTCCATTCAAACACCTTATGTACTTGGGATAGAGGTTGGACTTTATATTTGTCACAGTTTAAATAACCAAAGAGCTATTTCCCTCACTTGGAACAACTGAGCAAAGAAAATGAAGCCATGATGAAATTGATAATTCAGAACACAAATTCTATAAATCACCCATTCACACCAATGGAATATATTTTTCTACAGTGGAGACTATTCAATTGTTTTCAAGTTACATAAGTGTTGTCTTGGACTTACATAAATCCATTTCCATTTTCCCAGAATGCAGACCATATTCAGTCTCTAGATGAGAGTGGAAAGAACCTTTATAAAAAGATGAAAACTCATCTCCAGGGATTTCAAAGGCTTCCTTCACAAATACTTTAAATAACTTCAAGAACTCAGCAACAAGAGAGTGATGCTCTGAAGTTTAGAGGCATTAGTAATGTTAATTATAATATAATTCACTCTTGCAGACTCTCCATTTTGCTTCTTGCCTGTGTCTTACCTAATTAATGTTTCTCTTTCAGCTAGCAGAATAATAACTTCTTTTGATTGGTTCTTTGCTAAGTGACTAACTATTCCTTTTAAATCTTGAAGTTCTGATTATTTTCTACTAAGGGAAGTCCAGAGGAAAAAAATGTGCAAAGGATCTTATGTTTTGAAATATTATTAACATTTACCATCAGAACTTCTCTGAGCCATTGCTCCTGTATCCATTATCTATCTATCTATCTATCTATCTATCTATCTATCTATCTATCTATCTATCTATCTATCTATCTATCTATCCACCCATCTCTCTCTTTCTCTCTCTCTCTCTCTCTCTCTCTCTCTCTCTCTCTCTCTCTCTTCATTGTCATCATCACCATCTATCAAAATCATTCATTGTACTGGAGGGCGAAGTCAAAGCTTCATATTTGCTGGGCTGGTGTATTTGCCTTTTAACTTTGTTTTACAGGTAGGTTCTCTTGCTACTTTGCTCAGAACTGTTGTCTGGGCAAAGGACCCCTCCCAAGTAGTTGGGTTTACATATGTACTAGAATTACAGGTGGGTACCATTACATCTGGCTCGTTATTCATTCATTTATCTGCTCATCTGATGAATGTCTGTGACACGTACTTTGATTACCAGGGCTAGTCACTGGAAGTCACAAAGATAAGACACAGCCTCTGAAGCATTTCATTTACAGATCTGGGTGCAAACAAGCTTGCAGGCCTCACCCTGGCCATGTCAGTTAGGTAGGACAGATTTATTTTCAGGGCTAGTCAATAAATGGAGGTTCAAATGATGATTAAATAAATTATGCAGTGTTTCTAAAATAGAGAGTAGGACCAGGACACAAATCCAGTGTTATAATTCCAAACCTACCTGCCGTTCTACCTAGTGCTAATATCCTTCCTTGACCAGCTTCTGGAATCTGCATTGCTTATCTGACTGTTTAACTAGTCTTTGACACTGTGGCAAAATAAATGAAATTTGTGGCAGAATAAATGAAATACATCCATAGTCAAATTCACTAAATGTAACAATATGACACTTCCTTTATCTGTTAGCAGCAGAAAGACAAGCACACAGTCAACCTTTAAGTTTTCTTTAAGTTATACTAAAGCAAGAGTAAACTACAGAATCCAATTAATCCCATGCACCCAGGAATCAGACTCATCTCTCAAAGCAAACTGACACTCATCTGCCCAATGATGTTATCTCCACTATATACTTTCATTCTCTACAACAACCAAATTATTGTGGCATTCCCTGCAGAGCCCAATTTTAATATACAGCACAGCAAGTCGTGATAAGGTTGAGAAAGAGATAACACTAGATGTGTATCACTGGTACCAAACAATGCAAGCTAACTTGACTACTTAGTGATTTACACAAAAGTAGAATTTAAACATGCACAGTAGAGAAAAGCATACACCTGTGACATAATTGTAAACAGACACAAGTTTGTGTATGATTTCATTGTCTCCTATATATGCTAACCTCTAGGGTGATATGTGACCTGAATTGGTTAAAAAATAATGCTTTTACATCCTGGTTGTGAATGTGTACATTGCTCTAAATAAAAAGAAGTTCTTCTCCCCAGCTCTTTGCTGCTACTCCTTTTTCTTCTTCCCCTACCTGGTTTGAAGGCAAGTCACAACACAGAAGTCTGAAAACAATTACTTAATTAACTGAATATTTCAAAATTAACTGGCAGAGACACTTTTATTCCAACTACACAGAAATGATCCATGTTTGAGGTTCTGGCTTAGCCATTATCCTGATCTGATTACATACTGCATACACATGATTGAAATGTTATATGTACCACATAAATATATACAATTACTCATAAAGTTAAAATAATAATACATGTTAGAAAGTAAAGACTTTGTTTCAAAGTTAAAACAGTACAGAAAACTCTGAGTTAATACCTGGAAGAAACTGAGGTCTAGTTCCACTTGCTTGCTACAAAAGCTATCTCTGTACCACTCACATATGTCCCAGGAAATTCTTATTCTTGTTCTCTTTTTTCCTTTCCCTTTTCCCTTGAAATTAGTAAAATGTGCTTTGTAACCACTTGTGACAAAGAGTTCAATTTTAGGATAATAATACTTATCTTGTCTTCTCAGTGATTTTGTATCTTAGAAAAATTTATAGATTATGAAGGGTAGTTATAGATTATTTGGGACAGTGGCTATTTGCTTCCTCAGCTGTGAAATCCACAAAATTTTGCCTTGGCCCCCTTTTCTTGGATGTTTTGTGAGCAATTGCTGTTTAGGAAGAAAACATAGCCAAAAACAATTTAAATTTTTCTTTTATTTTGAGTTCTATATTTTTATCATTATTATAAAAGTGATGTACAGAGGGGTTACAGTTACATAAGGCAGGTAAAGAGTACATTTCTTTTTGGACAATGTTACCCCTTCCCATGTTCTTTCCCAGTTTTTTCCTCGCATCCTATCCACAAGTTGTATAGTTTATTTTCAGCATAGTGTCCAGTGAGTACCATTGCTGCATTTTTTCACCCTTTGTCCCCCCATTTCTCTGCTTCCCTTACTCTCCTAAAGACATAAAAGTGAACAAACACACCAAAAAGAAAATAAAAACAGCAAAAAAGAAAAAAAAATCTCTTGCTTCCATTTCCTGGAGTTAAAAAATATATTTCTTAATGACAGTAATATCTGTTCTGAAATTCTGAGACCAGCAACCGTTAACTGCTTGTGAAGTTAATGACATTTTCAGATGCTATAATAAAATGCAATCTTTTATGTTAGAGATCACAGCCACTTCAAGTCATTTCATAAATATGCCATGCAACCACTCCCCCCTCTCTAAACCTCTTTAGTCTCACTAGTTTCTCTTGAGAACACACTTTAGGTTTCAGTCAAATTTCAGAAGTATGCAGTTTTATATGGTTAAGTTAATATTTAGAACTGCAAAAGGAAGAATAGTTATTAAGAATAAAGATCTCTAAAGACCTACACTTTGAAATCCCCCCAGATAGAGATGGTCTCCCACAGGCTTTCCTTTTCTCTTTGTTCATTAATTTTCTTTCATTGAACAATTAGCAGCAATAGAATCCTCAGAGAAGTACAGACTAGTACTCACACCCTAGAGATGTGCCTTCCTTCTATGGTGTCTGCTAGCAGATAGATGGGAACAGGGGTGATTGGGGCTCCATGTTTCCTTTATTCAAGAAAAGCATTTTTGTCTGGACACTGGAGACTCATGCCTGTAATCTTAGTAACACAAGTGGCTGCAATCCTAGTTTGAAGCCAGCTGGGAAGAAAGCCTGTGAAACTCTTATTTACAATTAACCACCCAAAAGCTGGAGGTGGGGCTGTGGTTCAAACCTAGAGCACTAACCTTGAGCAAAAAGAAAAAAGGAAAAAGCTAGGGATAGTGCCCAGGCCTTTCATTCAGCTCCAGTCCAAGCCCCAGTATCAGCACATATACACACAAAAATCATTAGTTCTATTAAAATGGAAACTTCACAGGTCTTCAAATTAAACAGTAGATTTGGAGTAGTAGTTTAAATTTGACATTATTGTGTAAGGCATGTATGTTGGTGTGTGTGTGTGTGTGTGTGTGTGTGTAAAACTTATAAACACATATCTCTAATGTTGCCTTGATGGGTCGGTAAGGTTTAAAATAAAATGCAGCCAGGTTTGGGAGAGCATTTCTGTAATCCCAGCTACTTAAGAGTATCATGAATTTGAGATTAGCCTATGCAATTTCACAAGACCTTATCTCAAAATAAAGTCTAAAAAAGCAAGCACACGGGTCGTAGTTCACTGGTAGATTGCTTGCCCAGTATGTAGAAATTTCTGCGTATGATCCCCAGTGCCACCCAAGACAAGAAAATTAAAAAAAAAACAAACATGAAAAGGCACTCACAGTTTAAGAGGTATGAATATAGGCCCGGTACATGCTGAGAGTTGTAGCAAGAGAGCCACTACCAGTCATGAACTGGTGTGCTAAATACTTGTATAATAACTTCTCAATCAATTCTCACAAGTCTGTCTTCCTCTTTGGGCAAGCCAGATCTCCAAGGAAGTCTTAAGGGCTGGGAAATCTCCTACTCAGGCCTGGGTGTGCTGAGCACTTTGCATCTCCTGGGCCAGTGCTCTTGAATTCTGGGGTGTCTTTTCAGCTCATGATCTGAGTAATCTAGTGACAAAACATAGATGTGTGACAGCTTAGTTTATTACTTACTCAGAGTCCACCAAGTCAGCCCAAGGAATCAGGGCGTCAAACTATATGCCCTCCCAGTTTTGAGTAGGAGATAAGTTGGGCCTTCTTAAGAAATCATAGGCTCCCTTTGGATGAAAATTTTTGTCTTGACCCCTCCCAAACTCCCTTCCATAATATTCTTAAGGCAAAGCTAATCTAATTACAAGGACGTGTTTTCTTTGTAATTTCAATGGGCTACAGTAACCACACTATTGTCAGAGCAACCCAGTGTGCACTGTTGACCAAGAATTCCATTTTTATCCGCATTTGCTCCTGAGATTTATCAATCTCACAGTTAAAGGAATGGAAACCATGCCATAGTTTTATTTGCTTTCTCTCCTTATTTTATCATTGCTTCTCCCTGTGTTTAGACTCTTCTGTAGAGTTCTTCTAGTAGATCAAATCCTTCTACTTTACTAGTTAGCCCTTATTAACCCCTTTGGATAAATGACTCCTCTGAGTGCTTGGTAATTTCCACACTGCAAATCAACACAGTGAGGTTTGGGTAACATAGTTAAATTATAATAAGAGTAGGGCAAAGATTAGCATTCAGAACTGGCTTCTTACAAAGCCCATATGCTTTCTCCATATTCTCAGGTCCTCTAATGACTGTTCCATTTATGGTTGAGTGAAATAAATTGTAAGAGGATGGACTTTGTACCTTATTTAACATTAATCATCCCTTATGGCCAATTACCTTGTTACTGAACATTTCCAACAACACATAAAATGTGTTGTCAGAACACATATTTTATATTGATTATAGTGTGTAAGCATTATAATAGTTTGCACTATTTTCACCTAAAATTAATTTGTCTTCTATCCATACTTTTATAAGAACTATTTGGGGTAGCTTTGCAATTTTTAGAAATTAATGCTTCTTTTACTTAAAGGTTTGTTGAGGAATATTCTCCAGAGGAGAAACAAATATCAAGTGATAAATAATTTACAAAGTTACCACATTTCCTTGAAATACCTTTTATCCTTGGTTCAGTTTGTACGATCTGATTGGCATTGATAAGTATTAATACCTTTATCTGCAACGTTCCTCTGCCAGGTTCCAAGTGACCAATAACTATAGTTAGCACTGGAACTGGAAAATATTTCCAAGGCCATCTATATTTTGTAATTTTGCTTACAGTTTATTTGCAAGAAGTTCTTACTTGAATAGATACAATTTTATTTCATTTGAAGGATTTTAGGATAATCTAGTTTCAAAAATGGTCACTAGTTATTTTGAAACAGATACATCCTTGCACTTGTTTTTGTTTAATCAATCCTTGCTCAAATGTTACTTCTCAAGTTTCTGAGGACCATATTGTGTAACAGTTGTTGTCAATAGTTTCTACTAAACTCTTCTTTTACTTCTATTTTATGCTTTAATCCATGTTAATCTTCTAGCAAGCCAGACTATAAAAAGACTTAGTGATATTCATTCATTGATTCTAATGTGAGACACTGAACTGGAGATACTGAGAATAAAATAGTATGCAAGACAGGGTCCCTGCACTCATGAAGTCTTCCAGGGAAGACAGATGGTAAACTGGCAAGATAATACCTCACTTACTACTTCCTGTCTTGGGGAGCAGAAAATAAATTGAAAAACAAAAATCTATGAGAATAAAGGGCAAGAGTCCAGGATTCTAAATTGTCTAGGTCTGATTGCTTCTTGCTTCCAAAATAGAGCATTTATTACAAATTCTCGAATCTTGGCCACAACACTTCTGCTGAATCACAAAAATAACATTTTGCCTTTCACAACAGAGTGACAAACTCAGCTCCATTAAGATTATAAAGCAGGCCAAGTTAGTATAAATCATTTATTTGCTTATTCATTCTAGAAAACTTGAATTAGTTGTGTTAGGTCATTTTGGAGGGCCACAGTCCCAAACATTAGAAACTACACCAAGACATACTTGTGTTTCTGAACAGAGTGTGATAGGTCAATACTCTTATTCAGACAAATGGAAAACATTACAAAGTCATTTTCAAAAGTATCAGAGCTGTGAAAGCAATGAAGATAAAAATGAACTAAAATTCTTGAGAGAGAACAATTCTGGGGAGATTTATGATTGCCAGCTATTATTCTCTCAGGGCATCTGTAGGTTTAGGAATTCATGAATGTATGGTTTTCTCTCAGTTGGAGGGACTTTGCAGCACGAAGAGAGCACCCAAAAAGCTTAGGTATTTGGAGCTTTGGAAATGTGAATGCCTGACTCAGTTCTCCATATCATATTGAAATATCCCTTAGTACAATATGCCACAGAGCTTCCACAATGGAGATTTACCGTAGAAAAGAACCTCCCTCAAACACATGGCTAGTCTCTTTCTGAAAATATTTATTCAACCTTGAAATTACCTGGGACAGTAGGCCAATGGGTTAAGATGAAAACTTTTGAAGGTTAGAAATGCATTTCCTTCCACTGTGCTTTTGATAGAAAGTCAGGGAGAATCATGCCCCAAGAAAAAGCACTAAACCAGAGGTCCACCAAGTCTTAGGAACCCTTCATCTCAGTTGAATTCCTGATTGTATGTCTAATCGAGGTCTTCTTGGTTCATTTTAACAAAACACTATGGACTGGTTTAACAATACATATTTATTTCTCACAAGTCTAGATGCTGGGAAACCTGAGGTGCAATTTTTGCCAACTTTGTTTCTGGTGATGTTCTTTTCCCCATTTGCCCACAAGGGGCCTTTCCTTAGTGTGTGTTCCTGTGGTGAATGAAGTCTGAGATAGACATAGACATAGAGGTGAGAGATTGGTATATATATATGTGTGTGTGTGTGTGTGTGTGTGTGTGTGTGTGTGTAAGACAGAGGGTGGAGCTATTAATTCCTTCTCTTCTTCTTCTTATAAGATCACTAATATAATACAATTATGTTTTCCTGCTTCATTTGACTGTAATTACTTCCTTAGAGGCCTCATCTCTAAATACAATCACATTGAGGGCTAGAACTTCAACATAAGAAATACAGAGGACATACAAAGCAACAAAGAAATCATCTTATAAATATGTTAGAAACAATCGCATGAAAAAAAAAAACATTTGAATACCCCCATGGTATAACCCCTGCTTTCACTGTATTTGATGTTGATATAATTTGTCGAGGGGAAGGGAAAAAAAAAAACAAATCATTTAAATAGGGATACAGGTGGACCCATTGCAACAATGAGATGTACAAATCGTTATGTTGAAAAATGAACTTTACAACTTTGGGAGGTGGGTGTGGGGTGGCGGGATGAGGGGGATGGGAAGGGGAAACAAAGGAGGAGGCTTGATAAGAAATGTACTCATTATCTTGACCATGTAATTGTAACCCCTCTGTATGGTATCTTCACAATAAAAAGAAAAAGAACAAAAAAAGAAATACAGAGGACATAATTCAATCTATGTGGGAAGGAGAAACTTTCTTGGAACTTATAATATAGAACATCCACACCCATTCTACCTGAAAAGGAGAGTAACCAGACATGCTAAAAGGCAATATCATAAGACCAATAATCAAGGGGAAAACTGAATAAAAGCAAATAGACAGATGATCCACATAATTAAAAATTAATAGACACAATTTTAAAACAACTATATTTGGTAGCTTCTGGGTAGCTGGAGGTGGTAATATCTACCTAAATACATATGTTCTATATGTAATTAAAACCAACAAGAAATGATATGCAAAACTACATGAAGCCATCCCATTCATCATAAAATGACTATGAACAAAAAGGATATCACCATATTTCAGAGCATGATCTCTGTCCTGCACCAGACTCAGTACTGACTAAACTCTGAGGAATAAGCTTAGCAAGACAACTCCAGGAGAGTCAAAACAGGGAAGGTCCTAGCAAAAAGTCCTACAGTTCACCACACACTACTATACAAAAGACTGAATTCACCATGTGTGAAAATATAATGGTGTCTAGGCAAAGCACAACATGGACAAGGACTTAAGGTAAGTATAATTAAAAGGATAAGGGGTTATTTAAAATGCATCGTTCAAAGCCTATTATTAAAAGAGAAAAAAGAAGACAAAGAGAAAAGGGAAGCACTCTTTGGAATTGAGTAGTGAAAGAAAAACGAACAAAAGTTATAAATTTTATAATCCTGCAATCAGAGGTACAACATTGAAGGACTTCACTGGATTTGCAGTACAGGGACAATGGAACAAATGACCCTAAGCATACAGGCCTTGCTCTATTGCTGGAGTATGAAGTCTCTAAATTAGAAATCTTACAAATCACTACAATACCATAAAAATGGAAAGAGATCAACAAACTCATAGAGAGTCATTGCAAAAAAATCAGGGAAGAAAATGTTTGCATGTATCAGTTGGGCAACAATCCCTATATTCTATTAGAAAAACCTTGAAATACAGAAGTGTGTACACCCATACTCCAAAATAATTATATATAACCATTGAAGCATTTGGAGCTATGAAAAAGACCTTGAGTTGGAAATTTTAAAAATGAAGAACACAAATGGATAATAAATGGATTTTTTTTAACACAGAGTTTCTTGGTCTCAGGAAGGTAAGGAAAGAAAAGGTAAAATTAGCAAAAAATAAATTCCATGGTACTAGGAGGGGAAAGAATTCATGTGAAAGTTCAGAAGGAATAAACTAAAATCAGAAAATAATGACAGAGTGAAGTAAAAAGATAATAATATGGTTAGAGAATCTAGTAAAAAAAAAAGAAAGGCAAAGTACCCAAAGAAGTAAATGTCAATAAGCTTCTTATTATAAAACCAGCAGCAAGAAGAACCCAATGTCACATTAAGAAATACACCATGGCGGGAGGGATTTATTACAGCAATGCAAGGTCCATAAATCCTGAAAGAGCAATGATAAAATTGAAAACTCATTAAAATACAAATGTTAAACAGGACTTTTTCAACACGATAAAAGTAATATGCACATCCACACATCCACATACCAATCTATGTATAATTTTAGGATAGAAAATAGATGTATTCTACTAAATAGTAGGAACATTGTGTTTCTATTTAATACTTAAGTAGCATTATTAGCAGTACAATTTTGCCTAGAAACCAGGTAAAAGGCACAAATGTTGGTTAAGTAAAGCACTATTTCTATATGCAAATGATTAAATAGTGTATGTGGAAAAATCTTAGAACACTGGGGGAAATCAAATTAAGGCACTTACATAAGGACACTAATGAAATTTCCACTCTACAACTTAAGTTATCTCCCCAAAGACCTCATCTCCTAATATCATATTAATGCCAGTATTTCAATGTACACATTTTGAGGTAACACAGACATTCAGACCAAAGTGTATCTTACAGATGAAACTTTAACATTATAAAACTCTATGTGGACAAGATTGTTCATTACAACAAATGCAATAACATTTATGGTTTTTGGAAACACCCTAAATGGTTATGTGTAAGAAAATAATGCACCAAACTATGGATTATGTAAATATGCACACTAGTCAACTAAGCACTTGTAAAAAGGAGAGAGAAATAGCTTTATGAACTGATGAAGAACAATTAACTGAAAAAGTGTGAGGCTTTCCAATTCCTAATAAATAAGGCAATGTCATTCTTTCTCATGGAGGCATAGAATTCCATTGTGTGTGTGTGTGTGTGTTTGTGTGTGTGTGTGTGTGTGTGTGTGTGTGTTTGTGTATACACTTTTTCTTGACCCATTCATCTACTGAGGGGCTTCTAGGTTGGTCACATATCTTGGAAAAAAGTATATTAAGTGAAGTAAGCGAGGTCCAAAGAAACATAGGCCCATGGTTTTCCTTATTTGCAATAACTAGTACATGTGTAGGACAAGCAAAAAAGACCAAAAGCTATGTACATATAACCATATAAGATGATGTTAGGGCTGGGAAGATGGCTCAGTGGTAGAGTGCTTGCCTTGCATGCATGAGGCCCTGGGTTCGATTCCTCAGCACTACATAAGCAAAAAGAAAAAAGCCGGAAGTGGAGCTGTGGCTCAAGTGGTAGTGCACTAGCCTTGAGCTGAAGAGCTGAGGGACAGCGCCCAGGCCCAGAGTTCAGGCCCCACAACTGGACCCCCCCCCAAAAAAGATGATGTTAAGTGAAATGAACCCCAAGATAGGGACACAAATATCTTTTTTCTTTATTGCTATTGTTTCTAACATATTTATAATGTGCCATGTGATTGTTTTTTGTTTCTTTGTATGTTCCTCCCCCACAGTATAACCACTGTTTCCACTGTATTTGATGTTGGTGTCCTGCATCTTGTATATACACTTCTCTAATTCGGGGAGGGGAAGGGAAAAAACAAAATGCTTAAATAAGGATACAGGTTGACCCATTATAACAATGAGATGTACAAAACACTATGCTGAAAACAAACTTTACAACTTCCGGGGGGGGGGTAGTGTAAGTTGTGGAGGTGGGGGGGAAGGGATGGTGGGGGAAACAAAGGAGGAGGCAACAGTGCTCAATAGGAAAAGTACTTATTACCTTGATCATGTAACTGTAACTCCTCTGTACAACATTTTTACAATAAGAAACACACAAAAAAAGAAAGTGCAAGAGTATATATATATATATATATATATATATATATATATATACACACTATATATATATATATATATACACACACACACTATATATATATTTATTTATATATATAGTGGTCCACAGTTCATATAAGAAGGGAATAAAGAAAATATATGCTGTTACTAATTTGTGTAACAAAAGGGAAAGCTACACCCAGTGCTGGTGGCTCAAGCCTGTAATCCTAGCTGCTCAAGAGGCTGAAATCTGAGGATTGTGATTCAAAGCCAGCTGGGAAGAAAAGTCCCCAAGAAACTCTTATCTCCAATTAACCACTCAAATACTGATAGTGGAGCTATGGCTCAAAATCGTAGAATGCTAGCTTAGAACAAAAGAGTTCTGGGATAATGCCCAGGCTCTGAGTTTAAGCCCCAACACCAACCAAAAAAAAAAAAAAGGCAGGAGAGAGGATAATTATTTCACTGAGGAAATTGGTCAAATGACTATATAAATTGATGCTAAGTGAAATGAACCCCAAAATATGGACACAAGAGGTCTGTCTTTATTGTTACTGTTTTAAATGTACCATGTGATTTTATTATTTTTGTTGTTGTTTCCTTTGTATGTTCCTTCCCCTATGGCATATCCCTTATTGTTACTGTACTCAATTTGGATATCCTGCATCATATATATACATATGTCTAATCTGGGGAGAGAGAGGGGAATAACAAGACGCTGAAATAAGGACACAGGATGACCCACTGCAACAAAGATACCTACAGGACAATAGATTGGAAATGAACTTTACAACTTTGGGCGGCAAGAGGGGAGGAGGGATAGGAGTGTGGGAAGTGGGAAGGGAAGGGATAGTGGGACAACAACAAGGAAGGGAAAAGGTAACAATGATGGACAGTGATGTACTCATTGCCTTGTTCATGTAACTGTAACCCCTCCAGGTAACATCTTAACAATAAAATTAAAAAAAAAAAGAAATTGGTTTCCTATAGAGTTTGATGTGAAAAAAATAGAAAGATAGAGAAATGAAGCTGTAGTAGTAAAGATGAGAAGAAAGTGTCATTTAGACTACACATCCCTTGTATCACAGGGAGATTTGTTCCAGGACCTCCATGGATAGAAAAATTTGTAGATGCTCAAAGAATATGACCTGATTCCAAAAACCTGTGAAGCTCTAGTAATTGAAACATTATAAGTACAATAGACAAGTAGAGCAGGATAGCTAACCCATAAATAGTATGACACATTTGCAACCAACTGATTATTGACAAAGCTGCTCTGACACACACTAGAAAACAGTGTTTCAATAAATGGTGCTGGGGAAAATTGGATACTCACATGCAGAAAATGAAAATACACTGCTACCTCTTATCAGTTACAAAAATTTACTCAAAGTATGTCACAAACTTCAAAGTAAGACCTGAAACTATGAAACTGCAAGGAAAGAAAAATATAGAAAAATGCTTAGGACATTGGAATTAGCAGGGAGTTTTTTTTTAATACGTTTTTTATTGTAAGAATATTATACTGAGGGGTTACAGTTACATGAGCAAGGTCATGAGTACATTTCCTATCAAGCATTGTTATCCTCCTTTGTTTTTCCCCTATCCTCCCTTCCCTCCCACCTCCACAACTACACTCCCCTCCTGCCCCCATTCCTGCCTAAATTGTAAAGTTCATTTCTTAACATAGTCTCTTCTACATCTCATTGTTACAATGGGTCAATCTGTATCCGTATTTAAGCATTTTGTTTTTTTCCCTTCCTCTCCCCAAGCTAGAGAAGTGTATATACAAGATGCAGGGCACCGACATCAAATACAGTGAAAACAGGGGTTATACTGTGGGGGAGGAAAATACAAAGAAACAAAAAAATCACATGGTACTTTATAAATACATTAGGAACAATAGCAAGAAACAAAAAAACCACACTGTGTCCCTATCTTGGGGTTCATTTTGCTTAACATCATCTTATCTGGTCATACGTATATAGTTTTTGACTTTTTCTGCTTGTCCCAGACATATACTAGTTATTGCAAATAAGGGAAACCATGGGACCTATGTTTCTTTGGGCCTCCCTTACTTCACTTAATACAATTTTTTTCCAAGTCTTTCCATTTCCTAACAAATGGGGCAATGTCATTCTTTCTGATGGAGGCATAGAATTCCATTGTGTGTGTGTGTGTGTGTGTGTGTGTGTGTGTGTGTGTGTGTGTGTGTATAGAGAGAGAGGTCAATCTATCTATCTATCTCACTTTCATCTACTGAGGGCCATCTGGGTTGGTTCCATATCTTAGCTATGGTAAATAATGCTGCAATAAACATAGTTGTGCTGGTAGCTTTAGTATGGTCTTGTTTGTGATCATTTGGGAAAATGCCCAAAAGTGGGATTGCTGGGTCACAGGGGAAC
This sequence comes from Dipodomys spectabilis, assembly GCF_019054845.1. Classification (NCBI taxonomy): domain Eukaryota; kingdom Metazoa; phylum Chordata; class Mammalia; order Rodentia; family Heteromyidae; genus Dipodomys; species Dipodomys spectabilis. The sequence continues at coordinate 2,321,083 of NW_024870824.1, forward strand.
TCTATGTGGAGTCTTTTGAGGAGCTTCCATACTGCTTTCCAAAGCAGTTGAACAAGTTTACACTCCCACCAACAATAGCAGGGAGTTTTTAGACCAGACCCATAAGCACATGAAACAGAAGTAAAATCACAGAAATGATATGAGTAAAGTAAAATGTTATTTTCTAGTAAACATAGAAGAAAGACCTTATATAATAGGAAAAAGCAATATGTTTTATATATATATATGTATATATATATATATGCCTGTCACCTACTTGTATATACATGGCATATATACATATGTATATATACATATATATATAGTCTGTCATCTACTTGTCATATACATGGCAAGAATAAATGACAAGAATGTATATAATACATATATAATATATTCCCTATATACTCCACAATATATTCCATATATACTCCTACAATAATATATAAGGAACTTCAAATACTTAGCATAAAATATTTTAAACAGACTTTAAATCTAAGTTAATACTCCTCAAAATAAGGCGTCAATATTCTCAAAATAAGAGAATCAATAGATACATGAAAATATCCCCAGTATCATTAATCATCATTTGCAAATGGTTATGCAAATCAAAACCACAGTGAGATATTACCTCACCCCAGTAAGAAAGGCTATCATAGAAAAAGAATAAACTTAACAGGTGCTGCTGAGTCTGTGGAGAAAGACAACAATTAAACACTGTTTATGGGAATGTAGCTTAGTACAGACTTTACAGAAAACAGAATAGAGTTTCCCCCAAAATTTATAATAGCCTCTGAAGAGGAAAGAAGGATGGCCAATAGACACATAAAGAAATGTTCAACCTCTCTAGCCATAAAAGAAATGCAAATCAAAACAACATTGAGATACCACCTCACCCCAGTTAGAATGGCTATAATCAAGTACTCTAATAACAACAGATGCTGGAGGGGATGTGGACAGAAGGGAACCTTACTGCATTGTTGGTGGGAGTGTAAACTTGTTCAACCACTTTGGAATGCAGTATGGCGGTTCCTCAAAAGACTCCACACAGAGCTCCCCCATGACCCAGCAATCCCACTTTTGGGCATTTACCCAAATGATCACAAACAAGACCATACTAAAGCTACCAGCACAACTATGCTTATTGCAGCATTATTTACCATAGCTAAGATATGGAACCAACCCAGATGCCCCTCAGTAGATGAATGGATCAAGAAAATGTGGTATATATACACAATGGAATTCTATGCCTCCATCAAAAAGAATGACATTGCCCTATTTGTTAGGAAATGGAAAGACTTGGAAAAAATTATGTTAAGTGAAGTAAGGGAGGCCCAAAGAAACATAGGTCCCATGGTTTCCCTTATTTGCAATATCTAGTATATGTCGGAGTGAAGCAGAAAAGGTCAGATAAGTTGATGTTAGGGGAATGAACCCCAAGATAAGTATTCAAATGTTTTTGCTTTCATGCAATTGTTTCTAACATATTTATAAGTTATTTCTTTGTTGCTTTGTATGTCCCTCCCTCTCCCCCCACGGTATAACCCCTGTTTTCACGGGTTTGATGTCGGTATAATTTGTGGAAGGGAAGGGAAAAAACAAATCGTTTAAATAGGGTTACAGATGGACCCATTGCAACAATGAGATGTACAAATCGTTATGTTGGAAAATGAACTTTACAACTTTGGGAGGGGGTGTGGGAGGGGGCGTGGAGGGGCAGGACTGGAGAGGGGGGAGATGGGAAAGGATGGGAAGGAGAAACAAAGGAGAAGGCAACAATGCTTGATAAGAAATGATTATTTCTTTGTTGCTTTGTATGTCCCTCCCCCACAGTATAACCCGTGCTTTCACTGTATTTGATGTTGGTATAATTTGTGGAGGGGAAGGGGAAAAACAAATCGTTTATATAGGAATACAGGTGGACCTATTGCAACAATGAGATGTACAAGTCGTTATGTCGAAAACGAACTTTACAACTTTGATGCAGGGGTAGGGGGGGTGGAGGATTGGGGGGGCTGGGGGAGGATGGGAAGGGATGGGAAGGGGAAACAAAGGAGGAGGCTACAATGCTTGATAAGAAATATACTCATTACCTCGCCCATGTAATTGTAACCCCTCTATACAGTATTTTCGCAATTAAAAAAAAAAGAAATGTACTCATTATTTTGCCTATGTAATTGTAACCCCTCTGTATGGTATTTTCACAATAAAAAATTTTTAAATAGGGGCTGGGAAGGTGGCTCAGTGGTAGAGCACTTGCCTTGCATGCATGAGGCCCTGAGGTCCATTCCTTAGCACCACATAAGCAGAAAAAAGCTGGAAGTGGTGCTGTGGCTCAAGTGGTAGGGCGCTAGCCTAGAGCTGAAGAGCTGAGGGACAGCGCCTATGCCCAGAGTTCAGCCTACCACCAACAACAACAACAAAAAAAAGAATTAAAATACACTGACTGTAAGATCCAGCAATCCCACTTCAAGTGTATATACCAAGGAAACAAAATAATGCATCAGCACTTCATGTTTACTGTACCATATTCAGAATCTCTGTAGCCAGGAAGCAACCTAAGTTCCCATCTGTTGATAATTGAGTAAGAAAAAACTGGGTCCATATATACAAAGAATACTATTCAGCCAATACAAATAATGAACTCTTACTATGTGTGACAACATACATGGAACTGGAGATCATTATAACAAAGGCAGTAAGTTGATTTCATAAGAAGTTAATAGTAAAAAAAAAAAAAGCCCTAAAAGCAGAAGAGGGAGGGACAATTAGGGAAGAGGAATGGGAGGGAAGGGATAAGGAAGTCAAGACAGGGTAGTAAGTGCAAAGGATAAAATTAACCATGATCTCTCTCTCTCTCTCTCTCTCTCTCTCTTACACACACACACACACACACACACACACACACACACACACACACACAGAGTATAAAACCTTTGAAGTATGCAAGCAATAAAGTTAATATTTATAATTTTAAAAAGAAGTTGAAGGTAGAATGGTGGCTACAAAACCTGGGAGAGAAGGAAGGAAGAAAGAGTGATTAGTGTTTGTTGAGCTACAGTTAGATGGAAGTAAGAGGTTGTGATGTGATACTGCCCAGTAGGGTGGTCATAGATAACTGTCATGAGCTGTATATTTCAAAAAGTTGGAAGAGGGGCTGGGAAGAATAAACTTAACAGGTACTGCTGAGTCTGTGGAGAAAGGCAACAATTAAACACTGTTTATAGGAATGTAACTTAGTACAAACTTTACAGAAAACAGAGCAGAGTTTCCTCGAAAATTTAAAATAGGGGCTGGGAAGTTGGCTCAGTGGTTGTGTGCTTGCCTTGTATGCATGAGGCCCTGGGTTCCATTCCTCAGCACCACATAGGCAGAAAAAACCAGAAGTGGCCCAAAACTGACAAAAAAAAAGTTAGAAGAATTTTAATAGGAAGTAATGCCTTAGGTTAAGAACAACCTTTTTTTTCAAAAAAAACATTTTATTGCAAAGATGTTGTACAGAGGGTTTTAAAGAACAACCTTAAAACTGGGTTCTGATGGCTCACTTCTATAACCCTAGCTGCTCAGGAGAGATCTGAGGATTGTGGTCCAAAGCCAGTCTAGGTGGCAAAGTCCATGAGACTCTGTTCCCTAATTAGCCAGAAGAAGGTCAGAGAGTGGGGCTGTGGCTTAAGTGATACAGCACCTGCCTTGAACAACAACAACAACAAAAGTTCAAGGACAATGCCCTGAGTTCAAGCTCCAGTACTAGCACAAGAAAATAAAATAAGGTAAAATAAGGTTGACTCTTACCTCATTTAATAAGGGCAAAAGAGAAATCATAATTGAAATTATTATTGATTTTGGAATGCTATATAAATCTGAACACCATGACTGAAACACGGACTTAAACCAGTCTCAGAAAAATGTTCTTCTCAAAGTATGTTGGCCAATGGTGGCTTTGTGAACATGAACTTCAACCAAGACACCACAGGCTCTGCTGCATCTCCGTCCTTCCTGTACTCCAGTGTGAGTAGTGATATGAGTTGGCTAATATCACTTTGTTTTGGGGTCCCCGTAAGTGCCACATGTCTTTCCATATAAGTTGCAATCAATTGTAAATAATTACAAATTTAAACACAAGTTTGTAACTGGCCATCATTAATTGCTGCTTTCCACAGTTACAATGCCCCAGAACTATTATGTCCATAGGCTAGTTAATGTATAGTGTTCTCAATCCTAGCCTATTATGCCAATTACAAATCATTTAGTGACATCTGGTAGTGCTGATTTGTGAGTTGAGCTATCACCTTACTGAGCTTTTACCCTGCTAATGATCTTGCTACCACAATCCTCACATCATTCAGAATAAATGAGATTTACCAGTGGAATTGAGTCGCTCGCAGTGGAATTGTATATATCTTTTCTTCAGAAAAAAAAACTGTGACATTTTGTAAATATTACAAATGTTTCTTAATCAGTGATCTAGGGCAGAGCATTGCCAGAGCCTGATTAGTTCCTTTAACATGGAGAAGAAACAAATTCATGAGTTGGTTATTGGCCCTCACTTCCATAAACATAAACATATTTGTCTGTCAGAGCTCCTATCTCCAGCATAAGCTAGTCTTCTTCTATTTTTGACTGATAGTCTCAGATAAATTTTAATTTGCCCTTCTTCACTAGAATAATTCTTAGTGCTACATTACCAGTCACATGACTCCCATTCTGGAACTCTGTAATCAGTGCTCTTCTTTCCTAAAACCCATCCTTGACTTCTAGATAAAAATGAATTCCAAGTAGAGCATTCTTACTTTTGGTTGAAGACATCCTTGCTCTCTGCCTGTCTCCAGTTTTAATTACACCTACCAAGAGAGATGCTTTCCAAGACACCTCTTATTCCATCCATAGCGCCACTCAAAAGAAATTCAAAACACAGCACCTTTCTCTTTGTTCATATAAAAAGATGAATCATTTAGGGGACTTAATATAGGAGAGTAAGTTGAAAGTCACCTATGTAATCCTTAGGATATATATTTCAAGCCCCAGATCACCAAAGAGTGAATTAAATGCATAACTGTGCTCTTTACTCTTATTTCCCTTAAGACTTTAAATTTTATTTTCAATATGTCAAGTTTGGTAACAGGTTATACTTGAATATGTGACATAATTATAATCTAATACATTGTAATATGTATGATATACTATGTGGACTATTATTCATAATATTTTACATACTTCTTACAATAACCCTATGACTTAAGGGTCATAGTAAATAGGAATTATCTGGTCTACGGTAATAAATTTCCCTTTCTGAAAAATGGGTTTCTAATCTATATTTGATGTTTGTGTTTGAATTATACCTATAGGTTTCATTCTTTGAGATTCCCTAAAGGAATCCAATAATGTTACATGACCTACTACAATAGCAGTTCTGCTTCTAGTAGCAGAAAATTAGTTTAGAATCCTCAAGAGATTTGCCAGAAAAATTAGCAGCAGAGGGTGTAAAAGCAGTAACTAATTCTGCTAGAAAATGAGCAGAAGGGAAGGCACTAATCTTATTAGCAGCTTGTCAAAACAGCAAGAATGTAGCCATGACATGAAGGCTAGTTTCTCTTTAAGAGGCTCTGTTTCACTTCTCATTTTAAGACCAATGGCAGGATAAAGGATAAGGATAACAAATGAAGTCCAGCAATGGTGAAAAGGCAGAGTTGTATACTTTCCTAAGAACTGGGCCTGGATCAAGTGTAAGAGTACAATACAGAATGTCTACATCTCACAAGCAGTTGGCCTGTGAATGGCACTTATGCTCAAAGCTTTGCAGCAATGGTCCCTCTGATAGGGTTATCTCAAGTGAGCAGTCCAAGGAGTTCAAATAAGGGCATGCATCAAACCCAGGCTTTAGCAGTCTGCCTTGGGCTAGCCCAGCCCACAGAGTACAGAGACCATGAGGATGGAATATAGACCATGGGTTGTGGTTATGGAGTTCTAGCCTGGAGAGGGTTATGAATGTTTCTTTCATGTTTAACTGATTATAAGATTCTGAGTTAATAAAAACCCAAAGTTTTGTAAGGAACCCACATTTCCCAAAGAAGAAAGATCTCAAAAATCTACAAAAAGCAGGCATGGTGTGCACCTGTAATCCCAGTACTCAGAAGGCTGGAGTGGATTGTGACTTTGAGACCAGAAGGCTATGTTTTGAAAAAGATAACAGGAACAATAAAACAATAAAACAAAACAAACAAACAAAAACCTATATAAATGGAAGAGAGTGTCAGGTGAGGTCAGTGTCCCAGATGGCCCGGTCATTACTGCCTCGCCCTTACTGGCCAGACCACTGTGGGATCAGATCCAAGCCAGCAGCCGGACTCCCAAATCAGGGTGCATCCTGAGGTGTCACCCACTTGTTGAGGCGTGCCTTGGATGCCATTGCCAGGCGGGTGAGCAAAGTGTGACCTTCATGGAGGTTAGTTGTGTGGGTAGAAAGCCCGGTGGCTGGGCACAGCTGGCTCACATCCCCTGCTGCATCGTGTCTGGAGTCTGTCTTATGAGCTCATTGTGAAAGGGTTCAGAGTCCATTGTTAAGGGTTCAAAGTCTCTACACCACTCCTGTAACCAGTGGTGGTTGATTTTATACCTTAGACAAGTAAGATAACCTTCAAGAGCAAACTAAACAACTTAATTGGAAACTCCAAAGCTGGCCTTATTTCCAAGGATTTCCATAAGAAACACCTAGAACGTCTGTGATGACGGAAGTGTAGAAGTCTGTGGTACATTTCTAGAATTGCATTCTTTTCTCTGATGGTACACCTCTTATGTTCAGATCTATTACCCAAAACATGAAGACCAAAGAAGGCCAAACTTTCATTTCACGGTGTGTTTTTAATCTGTCTGTTTTACAAATTGCCCTCTGCAGTAACGGCTCTCTGTGAGGACCCATCTTGACAGTCCAAGAGATTGTGACCAGTGATTCGAGACCTGTGCTCCTCTGCTCTTCTAAGAAAACAAGGGTGATATGAGTTATTGCTCAGAAATAATTGTTGTTACTAGAAGTTAGCAACATATCTGATTCCTGAAGCATTATTATGTTCCATAATTTTGTTTATTGTATATTGTGTGTGGTTTTATGTGATATTTGTTTTGAGGTCTTGTGATGTTTTTGTGTTTCTGATGCTAATAATTAAAGTTTGTAAGACTGTGGAATGCAAAATTTTGAAATACTAAACTGTCTTATTAGAAGGAAATAAGTCTTATTAAGAAAAAAAAAGAGGAAGAGATCTAGTACTTCATTCTCAGACCATATTATGACTAAGTGCTCAATTCACACTGAGTTTTTCTCTTCATATAAATTGTCCTGAGTTTCTTTATTAGGTTTTAGTGCCTCGAACCCATCTGTAAATTTTCTAGAGTTCTTCTCATGTTAACATTTGGATTGTGTTACTAATCAAGTCAGACTCACAATTGCAATGGACAAGTGTAGACACAGGTGTTTGCATGGAGTCTTGTGAGGACATTTAAGATTTGTTAGTCACCAAATCCTATGGTATTGACTTAAAGTCTAGCCGGATATAATCCACATGACTGCAAGAACAAAATGAAAATTAGAATACCATTATCTCCTTTATCATCAATGATTGCATTGTTCAGTCAAAATGATGGTTGAATTTTTTTCCTGGACAGAATTAAGGGATTCCAAGGATCAGCATAGTAATTTAGTATGAATAAAAAATAGTTTCATATCTTAGCTATGGTAAATAATGCTGCAATAAACATAGTTATGCTGGTAGCTTTAGTATGGTATTGTTTGTAAACATTTGGGTAAATGCCCAAAAGTGGGATTGCTGGGTCATAGGGGAGCTCTATGTGAAATCTTTTCAGGAACCTCCATACTGCTTTCCAAAGTGGTTGAACAAGTTTACACTCCCACCAACAATGCAGTAAGGTTCCCTTCTGTCCACATCCCCTCCAGCATCTGTTGTTGTTAGAGTTCTTGATTATAGCCATTCTAACTGGGGTGAGGTGGTATCTCAATGTTGTTTTGATTTGCATTTCTTTTATGGCTAGGAAGGTTGAGCATTTCTTCATGTGTCTATTGGGCATCCTTCTTTCTTCTTCAGAGAAGTTTCTCTTCAAGTCTTTAGCCCACTTATTTATTGGGCAGTTGTTTCTTTGAGGATTTGTTGTTGGGGGATTTAATTTTTTGAGTTCCAAGTATATTTTAGATATGAGACCCTTGTCCGTTGTATGGCTAGTGAAGATCTTCTCCCAATCTGTGGGCTTTCTATTGATCTTGCTAGCTATGTCCTTTGCCATGCAGAAGCTCTGCAACTTATGGAACCAACCCAGATGCCCCTCAGTAGATGAATGGATCAAGAAAATGTGGTATATATACACAATGGAATTCTATGCCTCCATCAGAAAGAATGACATTTCCCCATTTGTTAGGAAATGGAAAGGCTTGGAAAAAATTATATTAAGTGAAGTAAGCCAAGCCCAAAGAAACAAAGGTCCCATGGTTTCCCTTATTTGCAATAACTAGTATATGTATGAGTCAAGCAGGAAAGGTCAGATAATGTGATGTTAGGAAAATGAACCCTTAGATAAGTATTTAAATGTTTTTTTCTTTCATGCATTTGTTTCTAACTCATTTATACGATTATTTCTTTGTAGCTTTGTATGTCCCTCCCCCACAGTATAACCCCTGCTTTCACTATATTTGATGTCGGTATAATTTGTGGAGATGGGGAAAAACAAGTCGTTTAAGGATACAGGTGGACCCAATGCAACTAGAAGTACAAGTTGTCATGTCAAAAACGAACTTTACAACTTTGGTGGGGGGGGGGGGGTTGGGGGAAGGGGCGGGGGGAGGGTGGGAAGGGATGTGAAGGGTAAACAAAGGAGGAGGCTGCAATGCTTGGTAAGAAATGTACTCATTATCTTGCCCATGTAATTGTAACCCTTCTGTACAGTATGTTCACAAATAAAATAAAATTAAACTAAAAAAAAAAAAAAGAAATGTACTCATTATCTTGCCCATGTAATTGTAACCCCACTGTACAATATTTATTTCACAATAAAAAATAAAAATTAAAAAAATGAAGTATCATTTTTGAGCTTTCTAGTGCCTATTGCAATGGTAGATGGAGTATTATTTACTTAGAATCCTTCAAGATTTATTACAATTTTCTTTGAAAGAAAGTTTATTACATAAAGACTTTTTTGTGGGTTTTGTGTGTGTGTATGTGTGCTGGTCCTAGGGCTTGACTGCAGGATGTGGGCACTGACCCTGAGCTTCGTTAGCTCAAGGATAGAGTTCTAGATTTGAGTCACAGCTCTACTTCCAGCCTTTTCTAAATAGTTTACTGGAGATAAGATTCTACAAAAGAGGTAAATTTATTGGAGATAAGAGAAAACAAAGAAGAGGCAACAATGCTTGATAAGAAATATACTCATGGTTTCCCTTATTTGCAATATCTAGTATATGTATGAGTCAAGCAGAAAAGGTCAGATAAGGTGATGTTAGGGAAATGAACCCTAAGATATGTATTCAAATTTTTTTTTCTTTCATGCGATTGTTTCTAACACATTTATAAGATTATTTCTTTGTTGCTTTGTATGTCCCTCCCCTACAGTATAACCCCTGCTTTCACTATATTTGATGTCGGTATACTTTGTGGATGGGAAGGGGAAAAACCAATCGTTTAAATAGGGATACAGGTGGACCCATTGCAACAATGAGAAGTACAAGTCGTTATGTTGAAAACAAACGCCCCCCCCCCCACCCAATCTTCCCTGCCCCCCTCCAAAGTTGTAAAGTTGGTTTTCGACATAACGACTTGTACATCTCATTGTTGCAATGGATCCACCCGTATCCCTATTTAAACGATTTGTTTTTCCCCTTCCCATCCACAAAGTATACTGACATCAAATACAGTGAAAGCAGGGATTATACTGTGGGGGAAGGACATACAAAGCAACAAAGAAATAATCTTATAAATGTGTTAGAAACAATTGCATGAAAGAAAGAAAACCATTTGAATACATATCTTAGGGCTTATTTCCCTAACATCACCTTATCTGACCTTTTCTGCTTGACTCAGACATATACTAGCTATTGCAAATAAGGGAAACCATGGGACTTATGTTTCTTTGGGCCTGGCTTACTTCACTTAATATAATTTCAAAAATGATACTTCTATCATTTAGATTCTTCTAGATTATCTAATTTATGCAAAGAAAAAATTCATTGACAAGACTCTCTAAAATGCTAACCTGCTAGGGAATATAGTCTCAGATTCTCAAGCTGAGAAGTGGAAGCTGGGCCTCCCTGCTCTTGGTTTGTATCTGCCACATCCTTCTTATTTTATTAGATTAAAAATAAACAAGACATTGAATTTTCCTACCTCTCTCTAACTCTTCCCTGTACAAGATCTGATGCTGCTACCAAGATGGCTTGCTCTATCCATGGCTATTCAGCCAATTCAAACACAATGATCCTTAATTTAAGATACTAGGAGCTCATCCACCTTGGCACTTACTGGCAATGTGATTTTATAAATTTCATCTCTTAATAACCAAGCTACTTCTATCTATCTTATCTTGGAGCAAAGCCCTTTTCTCTACGCAGGCAATTCCATTTTGTGTGGCCATAGTGCAACTAGAGTCATGGCATTTTTCATGGACAGTGACAGTCTGGTACTTGCCTACTACTTTGATTTTCTGAGCTCCCCTCTAGATAAGACAGTATTGATTTTTGAAGGTCACAAAGGCTAATGCTGGGAAAGGAATACCAAGAAATATACAGTTAGAGCATAGCTAGAGCAAGTGAATGGAATATAGGAACAACTTCCTCCCAACCCCAGGCAAGGACAGTGAGTCATTCCTAGGGAAAAGAGAAGACAGTATATTTATTTATGAATGTCTACACTGCTGTGATGAGAGAGAGAGAGAGAGAGAGAGAGAGAGAGAGAGAGAGAGAGAGAGAGAGAGAGAGAGGTGGTTTTTATCATTTCACATACCTTAATCACTGAAGGAATAAAAGGTCCTTGAGTCCAAGCAAATATCCTCCTAGAGTTTTGACTCATTCTTAGGAGATGTAGTATAGCCTCATTGTTCCAGGCATCACCTGTGGAGGCTTGCTCTTTGCCCCCTTCCAAGTCCTCTATGCCATTTATTAAGCTGGGTGATCTTGGGCAAGCTGTGCAATTTCTGTTAGCTTCATCACCTACAAAGTGGAAATGGAAGCTACTTCGTAGGGTACTTTTGGAAGGATGATGGTATACACCATGGTTACAATAGTAGAAGGCATATAGCTGATGCTATTTTTATTCTTGTGATGTAACATTAGGTCATCTGGATGGTAATAGCTTTTTATGCCCACCAAGGTCATGATCATAGCTTTTAGTGCTATCTCACCTGATCTCTTAGTCATTGTTTTTCAAATAATGTATTTTTGACATGTGTGCTTCCATTCAAGTTTAAACGCAAAACTTTGGGATCAAAGTTGCCCACATCTGCTACTCATCATTGCGTCCTTTGGTTACACCTATGGTAAGATAGTGAACTACAGGCTGGTGAATAAGTAATGAAGAAGTAATTCCAAGGTAAGAGCAGCTTCAGTTCTAGCTACGGCAACTACTCCATTGCCTCCAGGCTAATCACTCACTGGGATTGTTCCCAATAAACATTTCCTTGTTGGGAAAAATTAGGTCAATCAGTTTCTGGTTCTGTAATATTACTACCACTTGTTATTAAGTTATCCCAAGTGAAAGCTACATTCTACATATCTATACTACTGGTTTCTTGTTTATTTTAATTTGCAAGGCTTTTTAAGTATCATGATTAGTGTTACATGCAGACATAACTTTTTGCAGGGATTATTTCAAAGTGAGAAAAATAACTGAAACTTTGGGGGAATCATATGGATATTTGTAGTAGTTCTCACACAGTGCAATGTTGAACTGTTCTCATACAGTGACACTGGAAAAATCAATTGCTCCCATGTGTTACTGTTCTCTGGATTTTAGTGATAAATTTAGAATGACTTTTGGCAAATGTTGACCATAGGTTATATTTGGAAAGCTAGAATGAAGTTTGATTGCTTATTTTATCATGAATTACCATTACATTTTGTTTTCTAAGCATTTATAACATTTCACATCTGAATATCTTGCTAGAAATATCTTAGTTAAAAACAAAAATAATTAATTTATTCATTTATTAAGGAAATAGTTATTATGGTCTCTCTAGCAAAATCCCTTTCCTGTCTTATTATTGAGTTCAGTCTCTGGTAAGTGAATCTACAAACCAGACCTTTTTAAAAACTTGAAATTAAAAATGGTGGTAGCACTAAATGGATGCTTCAGGTAGGCATTTTTCATCACTAATGTCTTTCTTGGTGTGTGTGTGTGTGTGTGTGTGTGTATGATCTTGGCTTGAATTCAGGACCTGAATATTGTCCCTGAGCTTTTGTGCTCAAGGCTAGTACTCTACTACTTGAGAAACAATTCCACTCTGGCTTTTTGGTTGTTAATTGGAGAAAAAAGTCTGATTTCATGGACTTTCTTGCCTGGGCTGACTTTGAACCACTAGTGCTTTCTGATGATTTTTGCATTTTCTTTGAGAGTTTTACATATCTCAATGTTTATATAAAAACATATATATATAAATTATATATATCATACATAATGTGTGTATACATGCATCTATATTACACATAATATAATATAAAACTATATATAATATGTGTATACATGTATATATATATATACGTATATATATATATATATATATATATACATGTATAATATCAAGACCTCTGGTTTTCCTATTTAGTGGTAGGAGAAAGAAACACTTTTGTAAGCCTTGAAACAGTTCAGATTCAACCTTGGATTTCAGAGAAGAACTTTGACTGTGAAGTTGTGCCTATTTGCTATGACAGGGAAAGGCACAGGAAATAGCTCTTGCTGGGCCTACTGTCATAAGTGCAGATACACTAGATGCCCATTTGTTTAGCGGACAAATATTCAGTGCAAATGCTAAGATTCTAATCTCTGTTAAAGTTCAGAGGAAAGGTAGGGTCCAGGCTGAACAAAGTATAGAGACCCAGTTTTATTTATTTATTTTTCTTTTTATGACAGTACTGGAGCTTGAACTTGGGGCCTTACATTCTCACCTGGCTTTTTCCACTCAAGATTGTCATTTCCCCACCTGAGCCACACTTTCCATGCAGCATTTTGCTGGTGAGCTAGAGATAAGAGGTTCACAGACTTCTCTGCCTAGACTGGTGCCAAACTGTGATTCTCAGAGGTAAGCCTCTTGAGTATTTAAGATTACAAGTGTGAGCCATGAGTGCCTGGCCCTGGTTTGATTTTATATTGGTTGTATAATTAAAACCTCAATGCATGCCACGTAAATTAGGAATCACCCCGTGCCTATTAAATTTTTGCCATAGCAAAAGCACTAAAGTTAAGGGCATGAGAATAAACATAATACTCAATTTCCGCCCTCAAGGTTATATGGCAATTACTTGGAGTACACAAATAATGTTAAAACAAACAAAAATATGTCAGTCCAAAAATGTGAAGCAAGAGATCACTAAATCCCCACTTCATCTCCTCTGTTTACATAGAGTCCAAGTGGTAAAAGCTGCAGGAGCTCTGGGCAGTGCTTCCAACTATGATTTCACTGAGCCCTTCAAGTTCTGTTCTGTTTCCTGGGCTTCCCTCCATGTGAGCTTGCCCAAGAGGAACTCAACTGCCTTTAAAAAAAAAAACAGTCTGTAGTTTCCAAGAAGCCCAGTGAGTCTGGTTGTTCTCTCTGGCAGGAGTCCTAGCTGCAGCCTCTGGCTTGGGCTCTGAGCCTCGTCATGGCTTTGGAATTTTTCTGCCCTCAGCCACAGCTCAGGAGCCACACCGTGGTCTGCGTCATTGTGCTTCTTGTTTCCTTTTCTGGTCCTGCCTGTTGCTGAGAAAGAGCATGAGATATGTTCTATATTCATTGTACCACAGTCCCCTGAGGTGCCTGCCTTTAACTCAGCTCCTTACATTGTCCGGGAGGTATATGGTATAGAATTAGGAAGAATCTATCTTTCTCTACCTCTGTAGTGTACAGAAGCTGTGTCATCAGACAAAACTGTTTCACCCTTTCACGCTGTAAGCTTTCCACTTGGAATGGGGATCAAGCATAGGTTTTAACTTTACCTGATTGCTATGAGGATTAAATGAGCTAGTGTAGATGAAATAATCAGCAGGTAATTATACTTGATCCACACTAGCTAGCATCCCCCCTTACTCTAATTAGCAAACCTCTATACTCGTGCACCTGAACAATGTGTAGACTTAGCTCCTAAAAACTCATTTAGCACACTGTCAGCCAAGCTTGCCTAGCTTGTCCATGGAGAGCTCCAAATCCCTGGCTCATTGCTGGATGTAGAAATGGGAAATTTCCATGAACAATGCACTGTCTATGAAATAAAGTGGTTCCCCACTGAAAATTCATGCATCATCTACACAATCCGCAACTCAAAATTCGAGGATTCAAATGAAGGTTAAGGAATGTAGGGATGGAAATTTCAACTCTGACCTAAGCCCTGATGGAGCAGTTAGCATGTATCAGGCACCACTCTAGGTCATGAATAAGACATTGGGATTCAGCTGTCCTGTGGCTTTCAATTTTTCAGTTTTGAGCATATTTTCTTTTTTCTGTCATCTCCTTTAAGCACTGCTAATAGGGCACACATGCAAATAGACTATTGGTTTCATTATATAAGATCATAGGGTCAGCCTATGTTGTCTTCAAAGATCTGGCTTTCTCCAAATGTCATTAAATAGTGATTGTGAAATTTCAAATAGTTCCAGGCAGGTACACTAGTGTCACTTGCCCTTTATGTCCAGGGCAAACTTGAAAAAAAAAAAAGATAAATCACATAGCCTTTCTGGACAAAGCAGGAAGGTTCTCAGAATCAGTTGTATAGATTGTTTTTGAATTAACATAACATCAGTGTTGAGCTTTGTTTTGGAACTAGAAATATAATAATGAAAAATGAGTTAGGATAACATCAGGTACAGCATGGAGTTAACACTGGATCCTTTAAAGCTGCTGATATAACATTTTAGTTTATCCATAAATATTTGGTGACAAAATCTCTTTTCTTCCTGTGAGAGGTAAATATGTCACTCATCCAAAATGACTACACAGGGGGCAGAATTATCCACAAAATTTAGCTCAGTATGAATCTGGAGTAATGACTTCCATACACAATTATGCTATTGGGTTCAGGTTCCCTGTAAATTGTGCCTATTTGTATTTACAGTTTGTTTTGTATATATTAAATGATAAGAGAGAAAAATCACATTGTACAATCCATGTTTTTATGCTAACAAAGGAAAACAGTCTAAATTCTACTATGATAAATTTCATTGAAAGCAAAAATGTTAGGGAAAGTATTATAAAGGCTCCCAATGTTTCTGAATATCAATATCTAAGGTTTGATTATATCCACAGGTTTATAAAACATAAGAGACCATATTTAAAATCTAATTTTTTTAAAGTCTACAGAGAAAATGATTGACCATCCGAAGGTCGTTGTATGAATCAATAGCAAAGCTTGAATTCTCTCTTCATTGGTTAATTAAGCTCAAAGATTTTGTGCTCTGCACCCGAAGCAAATATATGTTCACCATATCTGCCTCTCATCTTGTGGAGAGATTCAGTTTGGAAAGTCCAGCATGTCCATGATCCATGAGCCCTTACTTTTGGCATTTTTTACAGTGAGATTGCTCATTCCTAAACTCAACCTTTCAGTGCTTCCCCCAGCCTTCACCCTTCTCAGTACACCCTCCCTCCCCCGCACCTCCCAGCCTTCCTATCTTCCCCCTTTCTTTTTATGTATCTTATATATAAACCTACCTGGCCTGTCTGTCACTTAACTTTCATTCTTACTGGGCATGGTCCCACTGGTGAGGTCTGCCTGACAAGCTCCAGAGCATCTCCATGCTACATTCTTAGAAGATGTTTACTTTCCATTCTGAAAGCAGATGCATGTGCATTCCTATCTGGTATTTATTTCAATTATGTTCGAACTGCTATCAAAGATGTAATATTGACTGTGGAAACTTATCTCTCTCAACTGACACTTTGAAGACAAATTCCTTCATCCTGAATCATCCCAGGGAACCACACTATTAAGTCCTGGACAGAATTCTAGATATTACCTGACAGACTTGTTTGCTAGCAGTAACCTTTTAGAGGGCGTTTAGTAAGTAGAGAAGTAAAACCTAAAGCAACTGAAGGAGAAAGTAATTCGATTTTGATGCTATTTAGGTGAAGAAAGTTGTTACATTAAGCTGGTGCAGGTGGCTAAATATCAGACACTCATTTTGAACTGGTAAAACACATTCTCTCAGAAATACAGAAGAGAGACAAAAAATACTCCTGGCCTCAGATCCTTCCCCCAGGGAAATGAAGTCATTTCCCACATCTCTGTGACTTATGGCTTATTGTGTCTCAACTCTCCATACAAGCTAATTTCTCTATGGGGAAATTCATTCTGGAACACTGACTTATTGATATACTTCTCCAAGAGTCAATGTGGAAAATGGATGGGAGGACGTCTGCTTTGGGTTCTATTAAAGCCAAAGTTTTGTATCAGACCAGCTCTCTCATTGAGTAAGATTAAGAAGCTGGGTCGAGGAGAAGTGGTGTGAAAGCCTCCCACAGCCTCTGCTTTGTGCTTGGGGGACGACCATGCTGAACAGAAGGCAAGCATGGAAAGACCTGACATTTGGCTCAACATCTCTCCTGAGTCATTTGCTGATTTAAAAGCAAGGGCTGAAATGAAGAGAAGCTAAGCAGAGCTTTTGGCAGGCTCACAGTGACTGATGAAACAAAAGCTGGAATGGAAGAACCCTGGGAGAGGACAGCTGGTTGGAAACATCAGACTCTCAATGCACCACCCCCAGAATAACTTAGACCTTCAGGGATAGAAACAAGAAAGAATCCAGCTCTCCCAAAGCCTAGAACCAAGATCTGAATCATCTTAGTCCTCAATTAAAGTGTGTATCCTAATTGCTGATAGAAGCGGAAATCTGTTCTCTCTAGGAGGAAGGTACCCCCATACAGAGCATCACTTTGCTTCTTCATGTTTTCAAAAACAGTGTCTTGTATTTTAGGATCCAAATGTGTTGTAAAATAAACTGCTTTGTTAAATGGCAAAAAAGTTCAATACATAACCTAAAATTAAGTAAGGAAAGGGCTGGGCTGGGATTGGGGGTGGGGAGTGGGTGAGAATGTTGAAAGGGTTGACATTGATCAAGATGCACTGTATTCATAGACTGTGTCAGTAAATGGTAACTCCTTTGTACAACTACCTAAACATAATAAACATATTCATTAAAAAAAATCCAGGCACCTGTGGCTCATGCCTGTAATCCTAGCTACTCAGGATGCTGAGCTCTGAGGATAGACATTCAAAACCAGCCAGGCAGAAAAATAGCTACCACAAGCTGAAAATAAAGCTATGACTCAGAGTGGTAGAGTGCACAATGGCTCAGAGACAGCTCCCAGGTCCTGAGTTCAAACCCCATTACTGGCATGCACATGCAGGCATGAACGCACACACACAAACATGCACACACACGGGTACACACATACACACACACACACACACAATAGCGGAGGAAAAAAAAGCACTCATTTCAGAGAACTTTGCAAATTTGATTAGGCTAAAATATTCAAAATACAATCCACCAGAGAACAAATTGAGCTATCGAACTTCCTTAAAAATAAGACTTTCTATTCTTTGAGACATTGTAAAGTGAACAAGATAGCTACAAAATGAAAGAAAATATTGTCTTATCACATTGCTGATAAGGGGCTTGCATCCAGAATACATACATATATGTGTGCATGTGTGTGTGTGTGTGTGTGTGTGTGTGTGTGTGTGTGTGTGTACTTTTGAAGCTCAATAAGAAGATAAACAATCCAATTTTTTAAATGAGGAAAAGTTTGAAAAAGAAGCTCACTAGAGGCAACATATGGATTACAATTAATGCATTAAAAATCCAATATCATTAATCACTAAGAAAATTCACTATCATTCATCATTTATAATGACCACAAAAGAAAAATGAAGCAAAACCCAAAGCTTACCAGAATCCCAAAGCCAGCAGCAAAGATGAGAAGCTGTTGTTGTTCTCATGCGTTATTGGTAAGAACTGAGACTGAAAGAGTGGCTTTGGGAGCCAAAAGTTTGTAGTTTTGTTTTTTTTAAAAATAAAGTTGTAGGGCTGGGAAGATGGCTCAGTGGTAGAGCGCTTGCCTTGCATGCCTGAGGCCCTGGGTTCGATTCCTCAGCACCACATAAGCAAAAAAGAAAAAAGCCGGAAGTGGTGGTGTGGCTCAAGTGGTAGAGTGCTAGCCTTGAGCTGAAGAGCTGAGGGACAGCGCCCAGGCCCAGAGTTCAGGCCCCACGACCGGACCCAAAAAAACAATAAATAAATAAAAAATAAAGTTGTACATGCACTTCAAATACAATTTAATAATCTTATTTTCTTTTTATTGTTAAACCTAAATGGAAGGTTTTAGGTTTAGTGTTCACACTGAGACCTACATGGATTGAATATTTGAGGTAACTTTATTTTTAATCACCTCAAATTGGAAACAAATATATTCTTTTCTTGGGGAATGGGAAAAAACTGAAGCACATCCTTTCAGTTGAATACTATTCAGTAATAATAAAAAAAGATGGTTTACTGAGACATGTAGCAACATGGAAGAGTCTGAAATGTATTCGGCTAAGTTAAAGAGGACAATGTCAAAGGGGGATACGTGCCTGTGATTCTACCTATATGGCCATCTCAAAAAGGAAAAAGTACAGAGTAAAAAAGAATGGGTGAGTGAGGATGAAGGTAGGGACTGACCAAACAGAGACATGGGTAAATTTGGAGGGCTGATGAAACTATATTTTTTGGTCAATGTGACAGAACTGTTTTTCTGTTCCTAGAAACATTTTTCACAAGGTGCAACTAAAATTTCAGGACTTTACACATAAAACAAATATATCAATACTATACAAAGAGATAATTTAAAACAGCACAGAGCAATAAAAATTGATAGAATTTATATCAATACCTTATGTATATAAATGTAACAACATAAACAAGAAATAGAATGGATAAACAAAATGAAGACTACAAGCTTTGTCCAACTTTTAATGTCCTTAAAAAAAAAAACAAGGTGCCATATCAATTCCATAGAATAAAGGGACTGGAGGAACTAGCTATCCATAGGCCTAAATAACAACAATAATAAGGATGTTGTCAAAATAGTAAGGAAAAAACACAGAAGAAAAATTTCAGGCTGTAATGATAGCTACAAAGTACTAACCCTAAGATCTAACCTTAGTTCCACTAAAAAGAGGAGGAGGAGGAGGAGGAGGAGGAGAGGGAGGAGGAGGAGAGCTTTAAAAACTACATTAAGGCTAGGTGCTGGTGGCTCACGCCTATAATCCTAGCTACTCAAAACCAGACAGGGCAGGAAATTCCATGAGAATCTTTTTTTTTTTTTTAATTTAATTTAATTTTATTTGTGAACATACTGTACAGAGGAGTTACAGTTACATGGGCAGGATAATGCGTACATTTCTTACCAAGCATTGCAGCCTCCTCCTTTGTTTACCCTTCACATCCCTTCCCAGCCTCCCCCCTCCCCCCCTAATCCCAATCCTTCTCCTTCCCCCCCTTTCCCCCCCTTCCCCCCCTTCCCCCCCTTCCCCCCCCTTCCCCCCCTTACCCCCCCCCCCCCCGCACTAACGTTGTAAAGCTCGTTTTGGACATGACAACTTGTACTTCTCATTGTTGCAACAGGTCCACCTGTATCCTTAAACAACTGGTTTTTCCCCATCTCCTCCACAAGTTATACTGACATCAAATATAGTGAAAGCAGGGGTTATACTGTGGAGGAGGGACATACAAAGCAACAAAGAGATAATCTTATAAATGTGTTAGAAACACATGCTTGAAAGAAAAAAAAACATTAAAATACACATCTAAGGGTTCATTTTCCTGACATCACATTATCTGACCTTTTCCGCTTGACTCATACATATACTAGATATTACAAATAAGGGAAACCATGGGACCTACGTTTCTTTGGGCCTTGCTTACTTCACTCCATGAGAATCTTATCTCCAATAAACCACCAGAAAACCAAGTGGCGCTGTGACTCAAGTGGTAGAGTGAAGAGCTCAGGCCCAGAGTTCAAGCCCCACAACTGACAACAACAACAACAACAAAATTAGCACCAGACAAAACAGACTTTAAGGAATATTACTAGACACAAATGAAACATTTTATCGTGACAACAGGTCAATATTTCAGGAAGATAGAAGAACTACAGTTCTTCTATGTATACACATGTAATAACTGAGTCCCATAAAGAACATATTTTAAATAGAACAGAAAAGCAAAAAGGACATTATCAACTATAATTGATTTCAACATTCACACACAGCTATTAATACATAAGCGCTCAGAATCATATCTTTAAAAGTGATGAAACAAAAATGATAAGATGGTTTCTTTGTTGCTTTGTATGTCCCTCCCCCACGGTATAACCCCTGTTTTCACTGTATTTGATGATTTGATGTTGGTATAATTTGGGGAGGGGAAGGGAAAAAACAAATTGTTTAAGTAGGATACAGGTGGACCCATTGCAACAATGAGATGCTGTTATGTCGAAAAACCAATTTTACAACTTTGGCGTGGGGTGGAGGGGTGGGGGTGAGGGTATGGAAGGGATGGGAAGGGGAAATAAAGGAGGAGGCAATAATGCTTGATAAAAAATGTACTCATTACTTTGCTCATGTAATTGTAACCCCTATGTACAGTATTTTCACAATAAAAATCAGCAGCAGAAGAAGACAAATTCATGATGATACAAGAGAACTTTACTAGACCTCTGAGACTGGCAGATTGAGAAAGCATGCAAAAGTCATCAAGAATTCAGACACAGAAATAAATAAGTTTACAAAACCGAGCACATTACAAACGGAGCTCATTAATATAAATAAGAAACTTATCACACATTATTTTCTAGGACTTTTTACTATATACAACTTGAATCACACTGAGTCATAAAGCATATGCTCTGACAACAAAGAAATTCAGGAAAATATCTGCTTAAAAATTGAAAATCACCAACTCCCAGAAATTTAAAAGTACATTAAAATATAACCCATCACTCAAGGGGTATATCAAGGTAAAAATGAGACAACAATTTGGGCTTAATTTTATACAATAGAACATGTAAAATCTTGTTGAATGCAAAACTTATTTTCATGGTTACAGCTCATGCATGTTCAAAGAAAGAAAGATTAAAAGCAAATCATGATCTAAGAATCTCAAAATAACAGAAAACTATTAGGACCTCCCCCCACTATAAGAAAAAAATAATATTTAAGAACAAATGAAGATTATGAAATAGTAACAAATGCTCAATTACAGAAATTAGTTAATATAAAGTTGATCAATTAAAAATGTTAATAAGGAGATTGAAGTATACACTCCTGACCTGACTGATGACAGAAGGAAGAAGGGAGGGAGGGGAAAAGAGATTTCTATTACTACTTGTAATACAGGAACATTACAGGCATGTAATCATGATACCCTTGACTGTGCTGCTCAGCTATGATATTCTGTATCTTAAGTATATTAAATGCATTTGCAGTATAGAATAGGTTTATTGGAATATAACCCTGTTGCAAGCCAAGGAACGTGGGTAATGAAGTAGCTCTCTATTTAACTGCATTATTTAGGTCCCTTGAGAGAAACAAAACACATACACACACATGCACACACACTGCATATATATGGTGCATATATGTACATGTATATGTATAAAATATTAGGCATATTGGATACATATGTAAATTCCAGGTCATAAGAGGGTCAGTCAATGATATACTTAGTGAGGTCTTCTAGTTTAAAAGCCAATCAGGTGTGAGAATGAGAAAGAGCCATACTTTCAGTGAAAGTATGAAGACTGGAAAAGAGCAAAGTCCTCATCTGAGGGCTGTCAGCAGATTTCTCTCCTTTGGGAATGGCCAGACTTTCTGTTCCATTCATGCTCCTAGCTGATGGGATGAGATCCCTTCACATTATACAGGACTATCTACTTTACCCGGTTCTCCAATTTTTGTGTTGATATTATCCAAAAAGAGTTCCCAGAAACATCCAGAATAATGCTTGGCCAACTATCTGGGCATACAGTGTTCCAATCAAGTTGAAGCATAAACTTACTCATACAACACTGATTTAATTAACCAAATTTCTATTGAAAAACTATTCTCTAAGAAAGTTCTAGGCCTAGGTAGTTCCATTAATGAATTCTTGTAAACATTTAAGAATGAAGTAATGTAAGTTTTATGAGTAGTTCTAGAGGATGGAAAACAGTAGCTAATTTTGAGGTCACTATCATCTCTACAGTAAAACCCTACAGGAAAATATAAGCAGAAAGAAAGACGACAGTCAATTTCATACATGAGCATCCTGAACAAAATGCCTATAAGCCAAATTCAGTGATATAGAAAAGGAACTGTACAATATGACTAAGAATGCAAGTTTAGTTTAGTTATACAAGAATGATCTCACCATATTAATTGAACAAAGGAGAGAAAATCATATTTCAATAAATGATGGAAAAGCATTCAATGAAATTTGGTGCTCATTCATGATTCAAAAAAACTCTTAGCAAAATGAAAATAGCCGTGAATACTTTAATCTGATAGTAAGCTCCAAAAATAAAAAGCCTACACCTAGTATATGCTAAATAGTGGAAGGGTAAGAGCTTTCCTCTGATACTGGAAATGAGATGAGAACATCTGCTACAAAGGTTTTTATTCAACATTTTATGGAAACCCTTGACTAAATGAGTCAAGAAAAATGAATAAAAGATGTCAGGATGCAGGGAGAAATTGTCATTACTCATGGATAACAAATACAATGGTACAAAATGCAAATCCAAAAGAATCCATAGGGAACTATAACAATGAGTAAGTGAACAGAGAAGTTTCTTTGTCCTAGAAGTCTATACAAAAACCTTTGTAGAAAACAGAAAATAAATTTTCACTAATGCCACATAAAATAGCATCAAATTCAAACTCCCTAAAAATAAGTTTAATGAAAATATACAAGATTATCATTAGAATGAATGCCAAACACACACAAAAGACGTATATAATACAGTATACACACTAAAATATACAGAGAAAATAAATACAGGACGAAATAAATAAAGGCTTATATCACATTCAAGCATTGGGAGAAGACACAATTCTAGAAAGGTATATAACATTCTGCATCGTATCTCTGAAGCTGATGAAATCCCTCCAAATATATTTTCATGATTTTTTAAGTGAAAATAGACATACTTATCCTTAAAACTAGATGAAAATATAGATTGCCCCCAGAATGGCCAAAACAATTTTGAAGAAGGCCAGAACTGCATGACTTACACAGCAAAGTTCAGGAGATCAGACAGCCTGGTACTGGTCCCAGCACAGACAAATTGGGAAGCAGAACAAAATAAGTTTGAGGAACAACACAAGTACATAAGTTTTGCTATATTATAATGTTATTTCATTACTATGGGGGAAACATCATTTTTCATAAATGGTAGCAAGTCAGTAGATAATCCTTTGAAAAACCAAGCTCTTGCCCCTAATATCTTACTTACAGTAAACTAGTCAGCCAGTGTATGAAGGAACTGGAACTTGTGTCTTTCTGATATAGGACTTTGGAACACTATTTTCAACATACACTAAAATTAAACAGTTGCATAGCATATAACTGAGGTGTTAATTCCTAGATACATACTTAACAGAAATGCATAAATATATATCTTTTAAAATGTGTGAAAAGGGAACATACTAACACCATTTCTAGTAGCCCAAACCTAGAAATAACCCAAATTTTCATCAACAATAGAATGGATGCATATATTGTATATATTTTTACATAACACAAGACTACACAGCAATGAAAAAGAACAAATGACTTCTATGTATAAAAATATAAATTCATGGGCTGAGAAAGGTGGCTCAGTGGTAGAGCATTTGCCTTGCATGCCTGAGGCCCTGGGTTCGATTCCTCAGCACCACATAAGCAAAAAGAAAAAAGCTGGAAGTGGCACTGTGGCTCAAGTGGTAGAGTGCTAGCCTTGAGCTGAAGAGCTGAGGGACAGCACCCAGGCCAGGCCCGGAGTTCAGACCCCACGACCGGACCAATGTATATATATACATACATATATATATATATATATATATATATATATATACACACACACACACACACACACACACACACACACATTCATTACACAAACAAACTGTTAAGGTGAATAGACAAATACAAAAGAGTAAATGTGGTTTAATTCTATTTATAGGAAGTTTACAAACAGTTAAGACTAGCCCATGCTATACAAAGCCCGAATTGTGATTGTCTTCCAGTGTAAGAGGTTGTTGAGGAAGAACACAGAGAGATTGTTTTGGCTGTGCAGTCAATGTTCAGCTTCCTGATTCATGTGACAGGTACAAAGAGGTGTTATTATAGGAATTAATCAAGCTATGCATCGATGATCTTTAAACAAGTATATGATCACTACCTATATATGTTTATTTCAAGGAAAGTACTTGGGTATTGTGGCAAACATTTACCATTCCAGCTGCTCAGTAAGCTGTGGTTGGAGAACTGAGAGTTCAAGCCCAGCTGAAGCAATTTCATAAGATCCCTATATAAAACATAGCAATGGGAATACAGTTTTTATTATATGGAGATATAATCCTTTTATACCTAACTTACTAACTTACCTAACTTACTAACTTACCTAACTTACTCTGAACTGGATTTTTATCATGAAGGGAGTTTGAATTTTATTAAATGTATTTTATTCATCTATGAGATAACCATATGGCCTTTTATTCTGTTCATGTGCTATATTATCTTTATTAATTTGTACATATTGTAGAGACACCATCATTGTTTCCCTGGGATAAATCTAACTTAATTATTGTGAAATATCTCCCTCCCCTCACCACCAACTCCAGTACTCTGGTCAGAACTCAGGGCCTTGTAGTTTAGTAGTCTGGTGCTCTACCACTCAAGGCATACCTTCAGTCCATCTTTTTGCTTGATTATTTTTTAATAGTATTTCAAAGGACTTTCATGCCTTGGCTGGCATTGAACCAAGATTGTCTACAACTCAGCCTCTTAAATAGCTACAGTTACCAGTGTAGGATACTGGTACATGACTAGAATGATCTTTTTGATTTGTTGTTTGATTCATGGAATTAAAAACAAAAAATAGACAAAACGAAATTCTATCAAACTAAAAAGCTTCTAACTGCAAAAGAAATACCCAATAAATTTCAGAGACAATCTATAAAAAATAATTATCAGCTCTTCATCTGACAAATTATTAGTAGCCAAAATATATAAAGAACTCAAAAATGTGAACAACAAAAATTAACCAATCAATTTTTAAATGGACAATTAAAAGATATGGAAAAAATTCAATTGCTTTAGGCAAAAGAGAACTGGAAATCAAACCACAATAAGGTATCATCTCATCTTAGTTAGATGGCTATTATAAAATAGAAAATGTTGACAAAAGTGAAGGGAAAAATACACTCTGACACACTGTTGGTGGAAATGTTAATTAGTATAGCTATTTTGAAGTATAGTGTGGAAGATCCTTTTAAAAACCTGAATAGGTATCTATAATGTGATCCAGCTATCCCAATTCTTTGCAAAAAGCCAAAATATACACAATCACCACAAATCTATATAATGCAGATGTATAATTAACACCCCAAAGAGGTAACTGCACACCCAGGTTCATTATGGAGGTATTCACAATAGCTAACATATGGGATCAGCCCAGGTGCCAATAAATAACTAAATGGATAAAGGCAATATGGTGTTCATACACAGGTAGAATATTATTCATGCATAAGAAATGGATAGAAATGGAGGAAAGTGTGCTACTTGACAAACCAGAGACAGAAACAAACACATGTTCTCTCTCATATGTAGAAGCTAGAGAAAGTTGACCTATGTGGAGAACATGGATGAACTGTGGTTTGGCACTGTGTGTGTGTGTGTGTGTGTGTGTGTGTGTGTGTGTGTGTGTGTGTGTGTGTGTGTGTGTGTGTGTGTGTGTGTGTGTGTGTCTATGGGTGCTGCTAGGTGCATCTATTGAATATCATCCTAAAATCCACTAATATGTATAACTGTCACATTCTAGTCAAAATTGAGATAAAATAATTTAAGAAAAATGAGGATACTTTGTTACACATACTTCTCAATTAAATGAATAGCAGAACAATAGGTTGTTTCCATTTTAAAGTGGAAAATATTTTGTAATCCAGAGATAAGTAGCACCATTTAAAATTAATTCATGTAAACTGACAATTTCATAGTTGTTATTAATTTCTCTCTTAGGAAAGAAAGATTGCAAGTTAATGTCACATTACAGGAAAATACATCTTAGCATTTATGATAGCATCTCCTTTGTTCTTGGCCATGTACTCAGAGAAGGGCTATTTATTTGTGAACACAATGTTCTGAAGAAAAAAGAAAGAAAAGGTAACACTTCTGTTCCATCACATTGATGAAGAGAAGCCAGCAGATATTAATTTGCAGTGTTCCATGCAGATGACAGTGTTTGCTCTGTGACAAAAAAAAAAAAGGTGCATTGTTGGAATTTTAGATTTAGGCTTTAAAGGCCCTGACAATTCATAGGAGCACTCTGTACTTGAAAGTAGATACTAGGTAGGTATTGAGGTGTGAAGTTGGTAAAAGGAGATCTTAAGGAAGTGAAGTCGACCAGATGAACTAGGAGGGGACACTTTCTTCCAAATAGACCTAAAGAAACAGGCTCCATGGTTGCATTCATTTGTAATATTTAGTATATGTCTAGGATAATCCTAACAGAAGATCATAATAGCTCAATAGCTATATACATATGACTATAAAATGATGCTAATTGGATAAACTCCAAGGCAGAGAAACAACAGGTCTTTTTGTGGTTGTTGATCTTGTTGCCATCAATGTACTATATCAAGTTCTCTATTTTTATTTTATTTCATTTTTCTTTTTCTATTGGTTTATCCCTGGCAATCACTGTCTTTGATTCTGGTACCCTGTGTCTTATCTGATTTGGGGAAGGAAAGGGGAATAACAAAATGGTGAAACCAAGACAAAGGATGACCCAATGCAACAATGATACTCACAAGACACTATGTTGGAAATGAACTTTACAACTTCAGAGCAGAGGGGGAGGGGGAGGGGAGGAAGGAAGGGATAGTGCAAGAAAAACAAAGGAGTGGGTAACAATGTTGGACAACAAATGTACTCATTATCTTATTCATGTAACTGTAACTCCTCTGTACAGCACCTTTACAATAAAATAAAATAAAAAGAAGTAAAAGAACACATTCTGCGGAAAAATGTACAAGTGTAAGGTGGGTTAAAAGAAAAATCATCCTACTATTTATAGCTAAAACAGTGTAGCCTTTCCTTACATTTTCTGAAGAAGACTTACATTACATTGAATCTTACTTTATACATAGCTGACACAACATAGTATACTGTGCCGGATTTTCTGCCATTGCCATTATTCTGGAACATTCTCCCATGTTGTCATTTGTTGTAGTGTATTTCTATGGCTCTCTATTCTCCATAGAAATACCAGTTATGTGGATATTTGAAAATACAAAACTTGTACCTCACAGACAGACCAGTTTCCTTATTGGCCTCTCATTAGACCAGGGCAGCTGTGTGAAGTTTCACTGTCACTTCAGTGTACAGCTAGGATGAAGCTCCTCCTTTGCAGGTGCATTTCTGACTCCCATCCATACCTGTGCTATATATTTAATTTGTTCTCACTATTATGGGGCATTAATATTGAACCTCTTTTTTTTGAGTGCAGAACTATATCATCCTGTGGTGAGTCTCCATCTGTGAATCCATGTCTGATTATTTTCTAAGATTAAATTATTCAAATGAAGGCCTTTGATTGCTGGATTAGCTCCTAGACATGTTTTTGCAAAGTAGTCCAGCACCAGAATAATATGAATCTCTCCATTTTCCTACACCATCAACAACTAATAGTGAATATTACAGTTGCAAAACATTTGAACAATTTTATTATTTTCATAGGTACAATTCTTTGATTACCAGTTAAGCTGAACCATTCTTCATCAGTGAATTGCCTCTTTTTATCAGAGAAATTGCTTTTATATAGAATAAGAATCAAAGAAAAGTCTAAAATTTTAAAGTAGAAATGAAAATGACTTGATATTCAGTGCTTCAAATCAAAGTAAAATTTGAGGAGTTTTTAAACTGTGAAATCTAGTGTTCTCATAAGTATTTTTGTTTTCAATTAAATAGAAAAAATTAGATCACTTAAGGAAAAATGGGGAAAAGACAGAAACTGTCTTCTTAATTCTTAACATTTAATCAAGATATGAAAAACCCATCAAGTGTATCTCTAGCTCATGATTCTTAGCATTTTCTATCTAAATGTTTTTGAGCATTGTATCAGCTGGAGTTAAAGAGGAAACAGAATACACACAAATTGGCATAATTGGAGAGCATTTACTTTAAAAGGACTAATGAAAAGCAGGAGTAATTCCAAAGGGATGAGACAAGAAGGCCTACTCTTCCCCCACATTTTGGTGCTGGGATTCCTATCCAGAGCAGTAAGATAAAAGGAAGAAATAAAAGGGATTTAAGCAGGGAAGGGAAAGTTAAATTATTCCTATTTTCAGATGATAGTTACCTAACACCTAAAAAATCCTAAAAATTCACCCCAAATTTCTAAGATATCATAAACAGTTTCAGTAGCAAGTTACAAAAATCAATGTATAGGGGCTGGGAAGTTGGCTCAGTGGTAGAGCGCTTGCCTTGCATGCCTGAGGCCCTGGGTTCGATTCCTCAGTACCACATAAGCAAAAAGAAAAAAAGCCGGAAGTGGTGCTGTGGCTCAAGTGGTAGAGTGCTAGCCTTGAGCTGAAGAGCTGAGGGACAGTCCCCAGGCCCAGAGTTCAGGTCCCACGACCGGACCCAAAAACAAAAAACAAAAACAAAAAAAAACAAAAATCAATGTATAAAGCCCAGTAGCTTTTCTGTATACAAACAATGAAAATAACAATGAATAGAAAGAAATCAGGAAAGCAAGCCTACTCACAATATCTTCCCCCCCAAAATACCAAGGAATAAATTTAACCAGGGAAGTAAAGGAACTCTCCAACAATAACAATAAACAAGGAAGAAAATTTTAAAGGGACACTAGAAGATAGAGATACCTCTCATACTATGGATCAGCAGAATCAGTATTTTAAAAATGACTATATGACCAAACACAATTTATATGTTCAATGCAATCCCTTTCAAGATGACATTCTTCTCAGAAGTGGGAAACTCAATTTTAAGTTCATATGGAAGCCTAAAATACTTTGAGCAGAAAAAAAAACTTGAGGAAAAGGAATAATGCTGGGGATGTCACAATGCTTTATGTCAAACTATATTACAGATCCATAGTAACCCAAATATTACGGTATTGTCATAGAAACAGATGCAGACCAATAGCATGGAACAGAAGACCATAGTTACAGTGATCTGATGTTTTTTTTACAAAGATGCTAAAAAACATACTTGGAAAAAAAAGACAGCTTCTTCAACAAATGATGCTGGGAAAAATGGATATTCACATGTAGAAGACCAGAACAAGAACTCTCTGTACTAATATCAAATCAAAATGGATCAAATACCTTAATGCAAGACTGAAATTTTGGAATTATTTTGGGAAAACACTGGAAGATATAGGCATAAACATTATGTTCCTAAATAGAATTTCAATAGATAAGCAAATAAAAACAAACAATTTTGCACCATACTAAAGATTTCTGCACAGCAAAGGAAAGACTCACTAAACTGTAGAGATAGCCCACAGAATAGAAGAAAATCTTTGTCAGCTATTTAGTGAACAAGTTATTAAATAATTAAAGTATACAGGAAATTTTAAGAAAACTACACTTCCAAGAAAATCAACAAACAAATTAACAAATGATCAACTGAAGTGAATAGGAAATTCTCTCAAGTACAAATGGTCAATAAATACATGAAGCAATACTCAACATCCCTGACTACAAAAAAATGCAAGTGGAAATGAATGAGAGTATAGATCAAATAACAACAAATGCTGGTAAGAATGCATGGAAGAAGAAATCCTCACATTCTCTTGGTGGGAATGTAGACTAGTACAAGTACTGTGGAAATGCTTGGATGTCTCTCAACAAACTAAAAAAGGAACCACGATCTGATCCAGTGATACCACTTTAGGGCATTTATGTGCAGGAAGGAAGTCTGGGTTCAATAGAGACACTTGTACATCCAGGTTCATTGCAACACTATTCACAATAGCTAAGCTAGGAAAACAGCCTACAAACAGATGAAAGAATTAACCAGACTTGGTATATGTACACAATAAAATATTATTCAGCCACAATTTACATCACTTGAAGGTCAACAGATGGAACTAGATATCATGTTAAGCAAAATATGACAGGTTCAGGAAGACATAGGGCTGCAAGTTTTCACTCATATGTGCAATCTAGTTCTAAAACTTTACATATACATAGTTATAAAACTGATCATGTATACCTATTTTTGGAACATGATTGCAACTATGGAATTGTTTTATTGAGAGTGAAGGAGGAGGAGAAAAGAGAAAGAGAATGTGAGTGAGCAATACAGAAATATATTGCTGCAGCCATTTATGA
Organism: Dipodomys spectabilis; assembly: GCF_019054845.1. Lineage (NCBI taxonomy): Eukaryota > Metazoa > Chordata > Mammalia > Rodentia > Heteromyidae > Dipodomys > Dipodomys spectabilis. The sequence continues at coordinate 2,351,879 of NW_024870824.1, forward strand.
AAATGGCATAAGGAAAAAGCTGCAGAATAGTAGGTATTTAAGAGGACAGAGAGAGTGTATAGAAGGCTTAATCTGACTAAAGTATAATAATACATACATGTGTGAAATGCCACAGTGAAACCTCTTTCAACCATTAATATATTCTTAACAAATGAATGACAGGAATGTAAAACAAGTCCTTTGGAAGTGGTTACTTGTGGGAGGGGGTGAATAGAGATGGTGGAGGAGGGTAACTATAATTAAAGGACTTTATATGCACTTGTAGAAGCAGAACAATCAAATCCATTAAAATTGTTTTAAAAAGTAGTGGGAGGGTGATTGTGGGAGAGCAAAAGAAACACATTGTATGGAAAGGTAATAATGAAATCCTCCTGTGAAATGAGTATATTAAAGTGTTTTTAAAATCTGTTATTTCTTATATTCATGGGTGAAGATCTTCACTAGGCATACAACAGACAAGGGCCTCATATCTAAAATATACTTAGAACTCAAAAAATTAAATCCCCCAAAAACAAATCCTCAAAGAAAAAAACCACACCATTAATAAGTGGGCTAAAGACTTAAAGAGAACTTTCTTGGAATAGGAAATAAGAATGGCCAATAGACACATGAAGAAACGCTCAACTTCTCTAGCCATAAAAGAAATGCAGCCAGGCGCTGGTGTCTCATGCCTGTAATCCTAGTGACTTAGGAGGCTGAGATCTGAGGATCGTGGTTCAAAGCCAGCCCGGGCAGGAACGTTTGTGAGACTCTTATCTCCAATTAACCACCAAAAAAATCAGAAGTGGTGCCGTGGCTCAAGTGATAGAGTGCTCGCCTTGAGCTGAAGAGCTCAAGGACAGTGCCCAGGCCCCAGAGTTCAAGCCCCATGACTGAAAAGAAAGAAAGAAAGAAAGAAAGAAAGAAAGAAAGAAAGAAAGAAAGAAAGAAAGAAAGAAAGAAAGAAAGAAAGAAAGAAAGAAAGAAAGAAAGAAAGAAAGAAAGAAAGAAAGAAAGAAAGAAAGGCATCTCAAAACAACATTGAGATTCCACCTCACCCCAGTCAGACTGGCCATTATCAAGCAATCTAATAACAACAGATGCTGGAGAGGATTTGACCAAAAGAGAATGCTACTACAATGTTGGTAGGTATGCAAACTTGTTCAAACACTCTGGAAAGTAATAAGAAAATTGCTTAAGACTACACATAGAGTTCCCCTATGATCCAGCGATCCTACTTATGAGCATTTACCCAAATGAACACAAACAAGGCCATACTAAAAGCTACCAGCACAACTATGTTTATTGCAGCATTATATTCCATAGCTAGGATATGGAACCAACCCAGATGCCCCTCAGTGGATGAATGGATCCAGAAAATGTGATATTGATATAGATATATTAAATTATATGCTTCCATCACAAAGAATGACATTGCCCCATTTGTTAGGAAATGGAAAGACTTGGGAAAAAATTACATTAAGTGAAGTAAGCCAGACCCAAAGAAACATAGATCTCATGGTTTCTCTCATTTGTAATAATTAGTATATGTCTAGGATAGTCCTAGCAAATGAGCAGAATAGCTCAATAGCTATGTAGATATGACCGTTTAAAATGATGCTAAGTGTAATGAACTTAAGACATGGATATAAGAAGTTTTTCTTTGGTGGTGTTGTTTTTAATGTACTATGTGATTTCTTTTTTCTTTCTTTTGTGCTTTATTTCTTATGGTTTATCCTTTGCTGTCACTGTATTTGATTTTGGTACCCTGGGTATTATATGTACATATATCTGAATTAGAGAAGGGAAGGAGAGCAACAAAATAGTGAGACAAAGGACAAAGGTGAACCAATGCAACAGCGATACTCACAAGACATTAGGTAGGAAATGAATTGTACAACTTCGGGGGAGAGAAAGTGGGAGAAAATGAGGGAGGGGGTTACAAGTTCGATAAGTAATGTACTCACTACCCTATGTATGCAACTGTAACTCCTCTATACATCACCTTAACGATAAAATTTAAAAAATAAATTAATATCTTGTTAAATGTTTTTAAAAAAAGACTTCCGGGAAGCCAAGTCTGGTTGCCTCAATTCAGGGCCTGAAGAATTTCTGGCCACATCACAGCATGGAGCCACAGTATGTGAGCGTGAATGAGAGTGTGAGTGTCAGTGTGTGCATTGCAGGGAGTCACACTGGGAAGGAGTCAGCAAGAGACCAGGGAAGAGCAGGCTCATTCGTTTATAACATACCCATTACTTTAAGACAAACTTACTCAGGGATCAGCATTAAATCCTTCACAAGGGTAGTCCTGATCCAATCCCTGCCCAATAGGTCCCATCTCTTACATGGTGCACTGCTACAACCATAATGGTGGACAAAATTCCAGCTATGGAGAATGAACCACATCCAAGCCATCATACTGGCTTTTGTTCTCACAAGGGAATTGAAACCCTTTAAGCTAACCTTCAAGGACCTGCATAATCTTCACTTAGCTCCTCCAGTCTGTTTTCTTCTACTTGGACTCCTTCCTGTTTCCTAAATACTCAGCATCCTTTCCTGCTTCTCTCATATATGGAATCTCTCCTTGGTGTATTTAGCCCCTAGAGCTGTCTTCCTCATCTACCCCCCCATCTTTTCCCACAAATCTTCTATTTATTCATCACATCTCAACTTCAAGATCCCTTCTTCAGGAAGGGCATTCCTGATGCTCTCTTCTTAAGCAACCTTCTATCATAAGCTCTTAGAGCACAGAGTAGTTTATCTTTTTAAGATTTTTGTAGCTATCGTCCTATCAAGGAGGTATGGTTTGTCTATTTGCTATGTCTCCAATTGGTATTGCAATGTTTAGTCTGTAGTAACTTAATTTTGGTGTTTCATTTATGATTAAATAATAGTGTGATGAAAATTATCATCTTTAACATTTCAGTATGTGAAAATGACATTTAAAACTTAACTATGTGGATGAATTACTTCTATTTTTTTTTCTAGAACTCAAGGCCCCTCAGCTTTGCTTACTGGATGGTTTTTCTACCCCTAGAATCACACTTTCAAATAGATTTTCACTGGCTAATTGGAGATGGAGTCTTACAAAGCTTACTGCTTAAGCTGGCTTCTAACAGTGACCCTCTGCATCCCAGCTTCCTGAGTTGCATGGATTACTGGCATAAGCCATAGATGCCCAGTTTACAAAAATTATTCTTTTTTCTCTTTTCTTTTCTTTCTTTTTTATTTTTGTTGGTCATGGGGCTTGAACTCTGGGCCTGAATGCTGTCCCTTAGCTCTACCACTTGAGGCACAGTTTTCTCTACCACTTCCAGTTTTCTAGTGGTTTATTGGAGATAAGAGTCTCATGGACTTTGCTGCCTGGGCTGGCTTTGAACCGGGATCCTCAGATCTCAGCCTCCTGAGTCACCAAGATTACAGGCATGAGCCGCTTGTGTCCAGCACAAAATGATTTTTAAAAATTTTTTTTACCACTTCTTTTTTTATCGTGAAAATACTATACAGAGGGGTTACAATTACATGGGCAAGATAATGAGTACGTTTCTTATGAAGCATTGTAGCCTCCTCCTTTGTTTCCCCTTCCCATCCCATCCTCCCCGGCCCCCCACCCAGCCCTCCCCCCCCACCAAAGTTGTAAAGTTCGTTTTCGACATACGACTTGTATGTCTCGTTGTTGCAATGGGTTCACCTGTCTCCCTATTTAAACTATTTGTTTTTTCCCTAAAATGTTTTTTGAAGAACTCATGAATGTTTCACGATGGGAATCTCATGTTTCATGTCTGTATATTCATGGCTTTTCAAGGAAAGGACAAAAGTGCATGGTCTTGTTTTCTACACAGAATGAAAGTCTGCTGGGAGGAGCAACATTATTTTTCTTGCAGCTTTCTTTTGGAATGCAAGCGTCAGACAGTGTACGAGACAACTGTCTTTGTTGAATCGAGGCCTGACTTAGAGACAATGCATACTGTAAACTCACGTGATGTCATTGGTGGCTTAGGAACTGGCAGTCCTTTCCCCAACCCATTCCACTACTGTTTGCAGATCTCTATTCTAAACTACTGAGGTTGCTAGCCTTTCCCTGCCCAGGCTCTTCTCATCAATACGTGATCTATGACATACATGCAATGCGGTGCCACTACCTGACTGGTGCCATCGATCTGCCCAAACCACTGCAATGGTGCATCCTGGGAGGAGTACGAGAGTGGAGTGTGTTCTCCAATGTACAATGACATGGTGCTTTTTCCTCACCAGCAAGCCAAAGTACAGTAAATGTCAAAAGAAAAAAAAATCTTTCTGTGTGCCCAGTGGGGTTTTTCTGAAGAAAGACTGTAGCTGCATAGATAGGCCTTTAATATTTGATTTCCCTCTGCTCATTTCTTCTTCTCCTGCTCAATTCCATTTTGCCCCCTGTCACTCTGACTGATCTCTTACTTCACTTTTATGATAGACTTTAAATTCACTCTTTAAATTCATCCCAGAAGGTATCATCTTTCCTGCCTTCAGGAAACAACAACAAATAAATCCAGGTAGTTCCTGGATATCTTAGAGTAAAATACAATTAAATTTTAAAGTAGCTTCTCTGTTGGCATGAATTTTCTCAGTTGCTGTGAGGGTGATCCTCACATCCAGTATTTCCTGAAAAGATACTCTGCAGGATGTTGGGAAAAGAGTGGATTTTTAAAGAAAGAATTCTATGCTGTGAAAATTAGGGTTCGATACAGACTTTAAATTTTTCCAATAGCTTGGCTTTTTGGTAAGTTTCACCAAGATCTTAGGTTAATGTACATTGTAAATATAATATATTATTATAAACTTTGTTTACTGACTTGGGAGGCAGAGATTAGTATAATCATGATTAGAGGCCATGAGAAAAAGTTAGTGAGGCCCGACCTCAATAAACAAGGTAGGCATGGTGGGTCCCATTTGTAATACTAGCTATGTGGGTGTAATACTAGCTATTTGTAATACATTTGTAAACATTGTAATACATTGTAATACATTTGTAATACTAGCTATTATTTATATAGGATGATGATGGTTCAAGACTGGCCCTGGGCAAAAGTGTGTGACTCCATCCAAAACATAACAAAAGCAAAAAAAAAAAAAAAGCATAGCTCAAGTGTTAGAGCAAGCCTCACAAGCCCTGAGTTCAAATGCCAGCACTGCAAAAGCAATCAAAAGAAACAAAACAGATAATCATGATGCACCTGTTTATAAACACTAAAAAGATTTTCAGCAGCTTGGAGCCTGTAATCCTAGCTATTCAGGAGGCTGAGATCTGAGGATCATGGTTCAACACCAGCCCAGGCAGGAAAGTCTGTGAGATCACCAAAAACCTAGAAGTGGAACTGTGGTACAAGTGGTAGAATATTAGCCTTGAGGGAAAAACAAAGCTCAAGGACAGCATCCAGATCTTGAATTCAAGCCCCATCCAGGACCAGCATTTTAAAAAATGAATTTTCAGAACTCTGATTTGGGAAGGGTTTTATTGATTAGCCCACCGGTGTATGTTCTTGACAAGAAGGGGACATAAGTGGAAAGGCTTTAATTGACAAGTAGGAGTTGTAGTGTTTAGACATCTATTTTTTCTCACTATTGGAATCTGAACCCTGGGCCTCATGCATGCTAGGCAAACACTCTGCTACTTGAGTCACATCCCCAGCCTTTGCATTTTATATTTGAGTTTTAAGATAAAGTTTTGCTAACTTTTCACAGGCTGACCTTGACCTCACAGGCTGACCTTGACCTCACTATCCTTCTGCTCCCATCTTCAGGTCAGCTGGGATTACAAATGGGCTTTTCCATGCCTGGCAGTAGTCACGTAGCTTGGGCAATTATTTAAAATTTCCTTAGGTCTGAGTTTTCTTCCCGACTGAATGTTGGTCCAAAAGATGCCATGTCGAAATTCTTCATATTTGGCAATGTCTTCTTTTTCCAGACCTGTAATTTCACATTGGACAGCTTCCAATAACAGATTTCTTGCTTCAGACAGTTTTTTGGGGGGAGGAGGCCTAGAATTCAAAATCCAGGCCCATACTTTCTCTGACGAGTCAAAGAACTCTATCGTTACTCTTCTATTGGCCAGTGGCTGCTGGAGGCGCCTCATGTTTGTTGGCTTTCAACACATTCCTCCTATCATAAGGCTACATTTGCTCTGTGCCTCATCACATTGGATTTGAACTCAGGGCCTTGTGCTTGCTAGGCAAGTGTTCTGCTACTTAAGCTACACCTCTTCCCCTTTTTGCTTTTACTAATTTCCAGTTAGGGTCTTTCTTCTTCCCCCAACCAAACTGGCATGGCCTGGGTTTGCAATTCTCCTACCTACATGTACCACCATATCTACTAAATGTTTTCATACATATTTTTCCTTAGGCTGGCCTAGAATTGTGATCTTCTTCTTTTTTTTTTTGAACTCGGCCTGAGCACTGTCCCTCAGTCCTTCAGCTCAAGGTTAGCACTCTACCACTTGAGCCACAGTGCCACTTTTGGCTTTTTTTTCTGCTTATGTAGTGCTGAGGAATCAAACCCAGGGCCTCATGCATGCAAGGCAAGCACTGTACCACTGAGCCACCTTCCCAGCCCAGAATTGTGATCTTCTTGACCTCTGCATCTTGAGCAATTGGGATTATAGGCATGAGCCACTATACCCAGCACTTCAAATTTCTCTTTGTAATAGGTACACTAATGTTATTGGATTAAGATGGACTATAATGACAGCATTTTAACTTGATCACCTGTTAATTACACTGTTTCAAGTAGAGCACTAGGAGTTATGAATTCCATACAGCCATTGTTGAGCTATCTTGACTCCTCAACCCCATTCTTCCTGTTTCAGCAACCTCTTTGGTTCTTCTACTTTGTCTCTACATTGGTCTAAAGCTATGCTGTGTGATATATGGCCCCTATACCAGGAGCCACATCTATTTCAACCAGAAGTTTGGAAGAAACTGAGAATTTTGCAGTCTATCCCAGACATCTCTTGAATCAGAAGTTGCATTTTGAAAGGACTCTAAGGGGATTCATGTGTACAATAAATTTCAGAAGCAATGGATTGAAGAATTCATTCCCATGAAAAAAGCAAGTTCCTAAAATAGTAGGAAATTGCTTCTTCTCTCAAGCCTCATATGACCTTGAATCAGGTCAAATATATAAAAGACATCTCTTGAGAGCATGTCCCTGGCTCTCCAGGCGTTCTCTGTCCATCTCCTGTCCCGAGTATGCTGACCCCTGTCTTGCTCTCTGTCTCTCCTCTTGGTATCAGCCTTGACTTCAGTCCTTCCTAAAGTTTGCTCCTTTTCTGTCTGCACACCTGGCACTTATATTCTGCTTCTGCTGCATAAACCCCAGAATGCCATAAAAAACTGTCAGTGCCACTGTACCCAAAGTACAGGAGCTACAAACAAGTCTAAGATGCTCAGCGAGATGCGTTACCACAGCCTCTGAAGACACCAGAAGGTTGATCTCATTAGTCTTACAATGTGTGTGAGATCTCTTTTCCCATTTCTAATAGATTCCACAAAACTAAAACAAAAGCTGCCCACCAGCTGGGAAAGCGTGTGATGTAAAGCAAAATCAAAATATTATGATATTGAAGTTATACAAGTACGTATGTAATTATGCTGGTTCTTTTTTTGCATTGGATTCTCTCCGAGGTAGCGAGTGAAACTGCTTTTTTTGTTTTATAACAAAGAGAAATCCCATGGTTTACCGGACGCCAGTCAATGGAATGAAGAAAATGACCCATAAATGCAATCAGTGAGCATATTTTATTTGTAAATCCTAATTCACTATGAAATGTGCTATGTGTATTACATTTCATCATTATATATGTGCTATTTTTAACAAAATTTTGAGGTAAATATTTCTAATAATGCATAGTATATATTATGTTTTGTTTTTTCATAGTTCAAAAACTCTAAGATATGTATTCAAATGTTTATTTCTTTCATGCAATTGTTTCTAACACATTTATGAGATTATTTCGTTGTTGCTTTGTATGTCCCTCCCCCACGGTATAATCCCTGCTTTCACTGTATTTGATGTCGATATCATTTGTGAAGGGGAAAAACAAAACATTTAAATAGGGATACAGGTGGACCCATTGCAACAATGAGACGTACAGGTCGTTATGTCGAAAACGAACTTTACAACTTCGGTGGGGGGCGGGGAGGAGGCTTGGGTGGGGGTTGGAGGGAGAATGGGAAGGGATGGGTAGGGGAAACAAAGGAGGAGGCAACAATGCTTGATAAGAAATGTACTCACTATCTTTCCCATGTAATTGTAACCCCTCTGTACAGTATTTTCATGATAAAAAAATAAATTAAAAATAAAAATAAAAGCAAAGTACCACTGGCGTGGAATAAAACTTAGCGACAAATGGTACTAAAAAAATTGTAATGCTTTATTTTTATAATCATGTATACAAGTTTATTTTATCTAACATATATATGTATATACATTGAAATAGAGATAAATAATAGAGACAGATAATAGATAAGTAGACAGGATATACTTTAAGCCATATAGTCTACGTATAAGTCAAATATATGGGCTAATAATAAACTGTAATGAAATTAACACTAGAAATCAAGTAAAATTTTTGTTTCTTTCATGCTTCCTGCTCTAATTTAAACCCCTTTTAGTAAGGCATAAGCAGCACTTGCTTAGGCCTAGACTTAAGCTTTATACTGGACTTCATAGGATTACCAAACTTAACAGTGAAGAGTTTCCTACAACATAATCCTTGTCTACAACATGATATTTTGAAATGCTTATACATTGTGAATGGCTAAGCCAAGCTTTTATAGCCTGATTTGTTACTTTACATATTTATATTTTTTGTGATGGAAATATGTATACAATCAACCCTCTTAGCAACTTTCAAGTATACAAAGAAATTGCATAACTACAAGTTACCTTGTATGTGAGATCTTTGTTTTTCTTGTTTATCTGACTTAAAACAAAACTATAGCTGGGAATGTGGAGTGTTTGACTAGCATGCATGAAGCCCTGGGTTTGATTCCTCTGTACCACATAAACAGAAAAAGCCGAAAGTGTCACTGTGGCTCAAGTGGTAGAGTGCTGAGCAAAAGAAGCTCAGGGGCAGTGTCCAGACCCTGAGTTCATGCCCCAGGACTCTATCTATCTATCTATCTATCTATCTATCTATCTATCTATCTATCTATCTATCTATCTATCTATCTGTCTGTCTGTCTGTCTGTCTGTCTGTCTGTCTGTCTGTCTGTCTGTCTGTCTGTCTGTCTGTCTATCTCTATCTCTATCTCTCTATCTATATCTATCTAGATAGATATCTAGAGAGAGAGAGAGAGAGAGTGCAACATCTATATCTATTTGCCATAGGTGACTACCTGCTCATTCTATGGGTCAGAACTTTGATGATTCCACACATCGGAGAGATCATATAGGATAGGTCTTTCTGTGCTTGACTTATTTCATTTGACATAAATGAGTTCCAGTTCTACCCAAATAGCTAGAAATGATAGTATTTCATTTTTTGATGCCTAAATAGTATTATTTGTTATATACAATTTTCTCTTTTTTTTTTACTTTTTCTCCTTTTTCTCAGTATGGGGCTTGAACTCAGGCCTGGATACTTTCCCTGAGCTCTTTCACTAAAGGTTAAGTACTCTACCACTTTGAGCCACAGTTCCTCTTCTGGTTTTCTGGTGGTTAATTGGACATACTAGTCTCAGGGACTTTCCTGTCTGGGGTAGCTTTGAATCTCCATCTTCAGATCTCAGCCTCTTGAGTAGCTAGGATTACAAGTGTGAGCCACCAGCACACAGTTACGTTTATTTTATCTGCTTCTGGGCACAGTTTGATTCTAAATCATTGCTATTGTAATATGTGCTGCAATGAACTATCTAGATATATACCTAAGGTGGCATTTTTCTTTAGGAAAATGATTTGGATCATTTTAATTCTTCCTTATTCCAACATAAGAGTTTACTGTCTAGTTTGAAAGGTAGACATTTTTATTAGTACTACTATGTGAGCCTTTGTTTCCTAGAGCTGCAGATCTTTTCTAAAGCTAAATTTATTTTTAATACTTTTATATGAAGCCAAATGCCTTCCACGTAAGTGGAATCACATGTCACAAGTTGTTTAGCTTTATTTTACCTTCTTCTTCGTGTGTGTGTGTGTGTGTGTGTGTGTGTGTGTGTGTGTGTGTGTGTGTGTGTGTGTGTATGTTCACAATGGAGCTTGAACTCAGGGCCTTGATGCTGTTCTTTCAACTGTTTCACTCAAGGCTGGTGCTCTACCATTTGAATCACAGTTCTACTTCTGGATTTTCCTTCAATCCTCAGTCCTTCAATCCAAGAACTTTCCTTCAATCCTCAGATCTCAACCTCCCGAGTAGCTAAGATTATAGATGTGAGACACCAGGTAGACAACTGTTTAGCTTTATTTTCAAAACTTATATTTTGTTCCTTTTCAGTCATCAGTTTCTTAGTACAATATTCAAAATGCAATAGTTCCTGTCATGCTTCCTAAGAAAGATCCTTACCCATGTCATTAGATTATGATGTTATGATCCAAATAGGAAAAATAAATGCTAGTTTTAATGTAGCATGTGTCAAACTCTCCCATTCAATGTGTTTTTGGCTAAGCATTATAGGAAAAAAAAATTCCTGTGACCCAGGAGAGCATATGAACCTATTAAGACAGAGCAGTCCAGTAGGACACTGAATTGTACACTGAGAATGGCAAAGAACAGTTCCAAAGTGATACCTCTACAGCTCTGTAATTCTTCATCTGCAATGAAAGCTAGTAGATGGCTCCAGGCACTTCATTAACTTCTGGGACCTCATTTTCTTTCTATACAGTAAGAGGACCTCTCCTTGCAATTGGAAAGTGCTTATGATATGGAATATGGAAATGGTGAAACAAACTAAAAATGCTTTCTTTAAACAGTTCATAGTTTAACAGTTTGGAACATCTATTTCCAGAAAACACCTTTTATATCAAGATCCACTCCTTCCGTGTTTGTGTAATATACATACATATATATATATATATATATATATATCACATATGGAAGATAAAGCATCAAGGAGCAGGAGAAAGATTCCAAAATGCACAGTTGAGTGAAGGAAGTTTGTGTATTAGCTGTGAGAAACTGGGTATTAGCTTTGAGAAACTAGGTACATCGCTAAAATATGCCATTGCCATTTTACTGAAAGATAAACAATATTTTTATCTGCCTGAAACAGAGAGCTATAAATTGAACAGAGCTTTTTTGCTTAAGGCTAGCATTCTACCACTCGAGCCACTACACTTCTAGCTTTTGAATGATTAATTGAAGATAAGAGTTTTATAGACTCTCCTGCCTGGTCTGGCTTTGAACTTTGATCTTCAGATCTCAACTTTCTGAGTAGTTAGGATTATAGATGTGAGGTATCAGTGACTAGTCCCAAACATATTGCTTTTTTTTTTTAAATCAATATATGGAAGCTTAAAATGGCAAAACCATGCTACCAAATTATCAACTTAAAGAACATAATACTTTAATATTTCTGGAATAGTTACAAAGGTATGAGATGAAAATAAGAAATTATATTACACCTAAAATATTATATAGAAATCCATAACTAATTTATTTTCTCAACTCCAATATAGGACTTGCCAAAAATATGGGCAATCACTCATCTCTTAACTCCAAAGCCCTTTAAGATGATAGATTCTCTGCTGAGAGTAATATTATTATTGATAGGGTTTATCATCAACTCTCAATCTATAGACTGTGTGTCCAGCTCCAAAATGGTTGTTCTCAGGAGACATAATTGTCTGGCATGAATATTGCTTCAAAAGGAGTCAATATTTATCTGCTTATTGTACTGACACAGATAAACACCTGCAGGCAGAGAAGAGAGTTGTGCTCCCTGATTGCACTTTTGGTGGCTCAGGCTAGACCTGAACAGGAAAGCACAGGATTCAGATATGTATGAGACTTGGGGAAAAAGGGGTGGAGAGGCTCTGAGGTTCCCAAGTGAGAAATGCTTAGGCTTTCCTAACTACACAGTAAGATCCAACAGTGACCCGGCACAGATCTCATCCTCTTTCTTCTCCTTCGTTTTCTTCATTAGAACATTAGCAAAAATGGTGTCTGAGTAAATTCAGTAAATAAAGGGCTAGGAACGTTAAGGCAGAGCCTTAGGAGATGCCCCATGAACTAGCTCTCCATCATCACAATTGCCATCTAGCTCTCTCTTCCTTCCTCAACAACCAAATGCCCTAGGCTGCCCTCCTTCCATAACTCCAGTGTTAAAGTGCTGCCTGGAGCTAGACTTTCTTGCTGTCAGGATGATGAATTTAATTAATATTTGAAATCTCTCAAAGATCTCTCATGCTGTTTGCTATCGATGCTGTCTCTCAAGGCTCTCTCAGATATTCGCCTCTGTCATAAGGAACATGCTATGAGTTTACTCTGCCTTCGAGTAAAAAACACAAACACACAAAAAAACCCAAACCATGAACTGACAATTGCTGTCTTTGCAAAATGCATGGCCCTGTTCCCCTTGTCGTGAGCAAGTATCATTGTGTAAATGCAGTGTTAATTTATCTTCTCAGTCTTACCATTCCATCACAAACGGAATTTCTCTCTGTCACAAAGTATTAGAAGTAACATGGTGTTTTGGAATCATTGCTAAACTCTCTCCTCATTTTCAAGAACATTTCAATATGACAGTGTTTGTTTTTCCTTACCTTTAGAAAAAGATGTCTTTGGGCCAGGAATGTGGCTCAGTGGTAGAGCGCTTGCCTTGAGCTGAAAAGCTGAGGCACAGCGCCTAGGCCCAGAGTTCAGGCACACGACTGGACTCCCCCCCCCCCAAAAAAAAGAAAAGAAAAGAAAAAGATGTCTTTTTAGGAGCAAAACTTTAAATAAGTACTTGTATTTTATTTAAGCAGCATTTTTATGCTGTCCTTGTCTACTCTAATAGGTATTGGTGATTATGCATATTATCACCACTAATCTCATTAATTATAGAAATGATAGGAAACAGAGTTCATGCTGCCTTCATCATTTGTTCTTGTGCTTAGTGGAGCAGCTGGTATAATAGACTAAAGCCGTAAAAATCTGAATGACTAAATAAAAGATTGCTATGCAAGACTAGAAAACATTTAGTACTTGTAAGTTAATTTATAGTTTACAATGTATGGGAAAAGGTAAAGTGAATCTATATCAAAGGACAAATCTAGGAAAGAAAATTAAAGATTGATCTTTACAATGTAATTATGACTTAAACACCAAACATCTAGCGGTATTGTCTGCAAGTGTGAGTACTGTTTTCTGCAGATAAGATACCAGGGACAAATAGCAGCATTTCTTTTTTTAATTTAAATTTTATTGCAAAGATGACATACAGAGGGCTTACAGTTATATAAGTAAGGTAATAAGTACATTTCTTAAACAGTCTTACCCTTTCCTTCATTTTCTCTAATTTTCCCTTCCTCCCCTCCCCTCTCAGCCCTCACCATCCATCTTCTCCTCAAGTTCATTTCCAACATAGTGTTTAGTGACTATTGGTGTCGCATTGGTTTACCCTTTGTCCCACCGTTTCTGTGATTCCCCTTCCCTTCCTCAAATCAGATAATTTTATATATAAAACAAGGGGTACAGAACTAAAAAACAGTGATAACAGGGAATAAACCAAAGTGGGACGGGGGGGGGGGGGAGGAAAGGACAAAAAAAATTGCAGAGTACAATATTAAAACCATTCTGTTTCCATTTCTTGGAGTTCATTTTGATAAGCACCATTTTATTTGACCAAATACACATAGCTATTGAGTCGTTGTGATCCTCTCCTAAGAATATCCTCCTTTGTTTGTACTGTGCAATGCTTAGAGTATTGTTTAATTAATCATGTCCGAGTGTATTTATTTGTCTTTTACTATCCATTAGATTAACCTGTAGATTTGTATTCTGGTTATTACAAATGTTTCTTTGGGTCTGACTTACTTCACTTAAAATATATTTTTTCAAGTCTTTTTCCTTATGAATGGGACAATGTCATTCTTTTTGATAGAAGAATAGAATTCCATTGTGTATGCACACACTTTCTTGATCCATTCCTCCATTGAGGGGTAGCTGGATTAATTCCATATCTTAGCTATGGTAAAAAAAAAAAATGATGCAATGAACATGTTTGTGCTGGTGACATTAGAATAGGCTAGTTTGTGGTCATGAGTAAATGACCAGGAGTGAGATTACTGGATCATAGGGAAGATTTATGTTCAGTCTTTTGAGGAAAGCTCCATACTGCTTTCCAGAGTGGTTGAACAAGTTTACATTCCCACCAACAATGCAGTAGCATTCCCTTTTGGCCACACCCACACCAGCATCTGTTATTATTAGTTTTCTTAATAATGGATATTCTATTATTTCTTTTTTGTATATATTTTTATTGTAAAAATACTGTACAGAGGGGTTACAGTCACATGACTAAGGTGATGAGTACATTTTCCTATAGAGCATTGTTACCTCAACCTTTGTTTTTCCTCAGCCATCCCTTCCCTCTCTACCTCCCTAACTCCTCCCCCCCCCCACCAACTTGTATAGTTAATTTTCAACATAGTGTCTTGTACATCTCATAATTACAATGGATTAACCTATATCCTTATTTCAGCATTTTGTTATTTCCCTTCCCCTCCCCAAATTAGAAATATGTATATACAAGATGCAGGGCACTGGAATCAAATACAGTAAAAACAGGGGTTATACCATGGGGGAAGATACAAAAAAAAAACAAAATTATAATATGGTACAATAATGGCCATTCTAACTGGGATGAGGTGGAATCTCAATGTTGTTTTGATTTGCATTTCTTTTATAGCCAGAGATGTTGAACATTTCTTCATGTGTCTATTGGCCATTCTTATTTCTTCTTCAGAGAAGTCTCTCTTTAAGTCTTTAGTGCACTTTTTGAAAATTTGTTTTGGGCGGTAATTTTTTGAGCTCTAAGTACATTTTAGAGATGCGGCCCTTGGCTGATATATAGCTAGTAAGATTTTCTCCCAATCTGTGGGCTTTCTTTTAGCCATATCCTGTTACCCATATCCTTTGCCATGCAAAAGCTCTGCAGTTTAACCCAATTCCATTTATCTAGCCTTTCTTTGATTTGTTGTATTTCTGGATCTTTACTTAGGAAGTTTTGAGCTGTATCAAGGAGCCCTAGTGTTTCCCTTATCCCTTCCTGTAATATTTTCAGGGTATCTGGTCTTACATTGAAGTCTTTGATCCATTTGGAATTGATTCTGGTGCAGGGTGATATATAAGGATCTAATTTCAGTGTTTTACATGTGTAAAGCCAATACTGCCAGCACCATTTGTGGAAGAGTTTGAAGTTTGGTATTGATATTCTTCCAGCATCATTCTTCCTGTTATGGATTGTTTTTTGCTACTCAGATCTTCTGTTACTCCATATGAATTTTTGGATTGCTTCTTTTATATCATTGAAGAATGTTGTTGTGATTTTAAATAAAAAATGGAAATTGCACTGAATTTGTAGAAAGCTTTAGGCAGTATCACAATTTTCATGATGTTAATTCTCCCAATCCAGGAGCATGGGAGGTTTTTCCACTTCCTTAAATCTGCTTTAATTTCCTATTTTCGGGTTTTCAACATAGAGGTCCTTCACCTCTTTGCTTAAGCTAATTCCTAGGTATTTTTATTGAGGCCATTACAAAAGGAGTTGCTTTCTTGATTTCAGCCTCACTCTTCTCATTGTTGGCATACAGAAAAGCTATTGATTTTTGTGGGTTAATTTTATACCCTGCTACTTTGCCTAAGCTTCAAAACAGCTCAAGTAATTTGGGAGGGGAATCTATGAGGTTCTTTAAATACAAGATTATGTCATCAAGCATTTTTTCTTTTGCTATAGAATTCTGTAGTCCAAATAATAAGAAATAAAACTTGGGTTTAGTAGTTTTCCTTCTTTTTGTTTTTAGCTTTACAAGATAGAGATACTTTTCTCAAATGAATACACTTAAATAATATACAAAGAAAAGTAAAATGCCAGACTGTTGAGGCAAGGCATCAAGAAATGATTTGCCAGGGTCACTACACTTTGAGGAGAAAAATTTTAAATGACAATGTACAGGAGAATGACAGCCACCTCAGGAACAGCAAATCACTGAGGCACAGGAGCTAACAGCAATTTTCTGTACTCACTTACCAAATTTAATGATCACCTACCCAACCTTAAAAATTAGAATGATGGTAATCTGGGATTCATGTACAAGATTTCAAGTATAAGGAGTCTGTGACTGAAAGCATTTTTTATTTTTTTGGGTCTGGTCGTGGGCCTGAACTCTGGGTCTGGGCGTTGTCCCTCAACTCTTCAGCTCAAGGCTAGCGCTCTACCACTTGAGTCACAGTGCCACTTCCGGCTTTTTTCTTTTTGCTTATGTGGTGCTGAGGAATCGAACCCAGGGCCTTATGCATGCAAGGCAAGCGCTCTACCACCGAGCCACCTTCCCAGCATGACTGAAAGCATTTTTGCAACAATTTTTTATGTCAGTCATGGGGCCTGAACTCTGGGCCTGGGCTCTGTCCCTCAGCTCTTCAGCTCAAGGCTAGCGCTCTACCACTTGAGCCACAGTGCCACTTCCGGCTTTTTCTGCTTATGTGGTGCTGAGGAATTGAACCCAGTGCTTCATGCATGCAAGGAAAGCACTCTATCACTGAACCACCTTCCCAGCCCCTGCAGCAACGTTTTTTTAATAGGAACAGCATTGCTTTAAAACATAAGACATAGCACAATTTGTTTTCAAGACAGTCTTTCCTCCTGTCATGAAGTAGATAAATATGAGCTAATCAATCATATTTGTCAAAATTTTTCCAAATAGAAGGATGGAAAATTCAAATTTGAGTAGCGTTAATTTAAGACTTAATGAATGACTAATTGTGTCCTAAGTGAATAAGGAAGAAAGAGACAAAGTTGGCAATGTAGCCTGTGAATAGTGATAGTGGCTAGCAATTACCTAGCACTGACACCTGATTTTAAAATGTAATCCTAGCTACTCAGGAGGCCAAGATCTGAGGATTGAAGCCAGCTCAGAGAGGAAAGTCCATGGCACTTTTATCTCCAATTAACCACCAGAAATCCCGATGTTGTGCTGTGGCTCAAAGTGATAGAGTGAAAAAGAACTCAAGGACAGCGCTCAGGCCCCAAGTTCAAGCATCATGACTCACAAAAAGAAAAAAAGTTTAGATCCCCACTCTAGATCTGTGAGGTTGCTATAATTGCCTACAAAGTGCTGTATTTGGGCTATGTTATAGATAGGGAAATCAAGGCATAGATAAGTACTAGAACTTGCTCGCTGTCATACATGCACTCAGGGATAAAGATGAGACCGATCTTGACAGCATACACTCAAAACCCAAGTTACATTGCTCAAGTTGTCTTGTTTTCCAGGAAGTAAAAGGCCAGCACTTGTTAATTCTTAAAAAGCTCAATTGTATAGACGTTAGAGGACAACATGACACATGATCCATCACACTCTTAGTTCTGTTGACAGCCGGTAACTATTTTCTGTAGCCTTTTCTATTTTTAGGAAAGTCTACTTCACAATAATTAGGTTCTGTTTTTCAACTTGTCTTTGCTAGGTTTTTCCAGCCAGGGTCAGTCCAAAGCTATTATGTAGAGTGCTAATGAAGGTTTAGGCTACCTGAAAGATCCAGGGTGCAGGGAATACTTTCAGTCTTCTCTGAGGTTGGTTAGTCCCACAGTGCAGCTAACCTACTGTGTTTCCTAATTGGGCCAAATTCCCACTGAGATCAGAAAACCGGGTAGTTAGATGTCATGCCTTCTGCTGACTCAACTCAAAATAAAATATGCAGTAGCATCATAAGGAGCCTAAAGCTGGGGATGCTTCAATGTCAGAGTCTTTGTTATTAGGGGTTTGGGTTCTTTATATCTCCCCACTTTGCCATTTATTCTGGACATTGTCCAGTCACATTCTAGGAGTTATAACCCGAGCTATAACTTTCTCCCAGAGAAAGGGAGGTTGTCTTACTCAGAAGATGGTCTTCTTATGTCTTCTTCAGTCAGGGCTTTTTCACACAGTCACCATAGTTCAATCACTGTTGAGGGAAATGGAGTTGCTGTGATGGGTTCTAACAACAGTTTCGGAACAAAGGGAAGGATCTCTCCCTTCATTTATCTGGAAGACGAATGGGCACTCAGACATTTATTCTACAACCACAGGAAAGGGAAATGGATCTAGGGCAGGTTATAGACAGAATCTAGTAAAGAAAGAAAAAAATATAAGTACATTAAAAAGTACAACAAGAAAGATAAAATCTCTTGTGTCCCTATCTCGGGGTTCATTTCGCTTAGCATCAGTTATATGGTCATATGTACATAGCTTTTGACCTCTTCTGCTTGTCCTAGACATATACTAGTTATTGCAGATAAGGGAAACCATGGGACCTATGTTTCTTTGGATCTGTCTTACTTCACTTAATATAATTTTTTCTAAGTCTTTCCATTTCCCAACAAATGGGTTGGAGACTTTTAGGTTCTTTGTACATTCTTCCCCCATGGTACAACCCCTGTTGTCACTGTATTTGATTCTGGTGTCCTGCATCTTGTATATACATATTTCTAATTTGGGGAGGGGAAGGGAAATAAAAAAGTGCTGAAATAAGGGTACAGGATGGCTTATTGTACCAACAAGATATACAAGACAATATGTTGAAAATGAACTTTACAACTTTGTAGAGGGGGAGAGAAGTTGGGGAGGTGGGGAGGAAAAGGATGGTGGGGGCAAAACAAAGGAGGGGGTAACAATGCTTGATAGGAAATGGACTCATTATCTTGCTCATGTAACTGTAACCCCTCTGTACATTACAATAAAAATATATATTTAAAATAAAAAAGACAGAGAAATTGTCCATCTTAATAGCCTTCATAGAGAAAGATTCATAATACTACCACATACTCTCAGTCATGAAAATGTTCATTAATGTGTCCTACATTCAGAAACTTTTTAACTATTTCTATTTAATTTAACTGCAAATTCTTTAATTTTGCTGGAAAAATCTTATTTAATATGGCATCCAAATAGAAGAAGCAGAGACATGATTATCTAAATGCTACTTTGGCAGTTAAGAGTGAGAGCAGAAATGGAAGTTACTAAATCAATGGATCAAATAATTTACTAATGGATCATCTGTGCGTACATCATCCAATGTATGTTTAAATTCTTATTCCAGATAGGGGCAGAGATAGGGGAAAGTAAAGAATATTTGAGTTTCCTATCCTGAGCCCTGGCCTACCATTTTCCAGGTGCACACTTTAGCTATACCCCCCTTAATTTGTTTCTCGATCAATAAAATAGAAATATAAATATCTACCTCCTAGGTTCATCTGGAGGCTCAAGTTAGATGCTGTTTATAAAAGCACTTTATCAGTTAGGAATACTACATTTTGTGTAGTGATGACTCTGGCCAAATGTTAATTTCTTATGTGATTTTTTTTGTATGGGTTTACAGTTTCCTAAAGTTAATTACTTAGGAAGCATATGCTATATGATAACTAGTAGAATATTCAGGAAGAGGAAGTATGGTGAAAGAAGGCTATGATATCAACTTACTTAGAAGGATGCCTGGTCTTTTCTGTTTCATTGTGGTACACAGCAGTAGATTATAACCATTACCTTTCCTCAAAGCAGGCTTCCAAATGAGAAGGTGACAAAAGAATGGATCAATTTGGGCACTATTTCCGACTCTTATCATGTTTTTACAAATAGAAGAAAGCAAAGGTGCCCTTTCCCACCCCTTTCTTAGTAGTTGTCAGAAGCACAGAGTGTCAGAAAGGACTTAACAATGCCCCCAAAATTGAGAAATTGCAATAGTATGTGGTGGTACCCTGACCTTTTCAATATGCTGTTTTTACAATTGTTCAGCCATTCCTCTTGTTCTTTTATCCCTGACTCTTCTGTATGAAAGGAAAAGGTGAATTGGCACCTAAAGTATGATGTATTCAAAGGAACAAAACAGCACATCATTAAAACAATTTAGAGGCAATCATGAATTCTTCAGAATGGCAGGGAAAGAAAAGATGGTAACTTTATTAATCATGACAAGGCCAGCAGAATGGATTTAGTATGACACTTTCCAATTTTCCTGTAGTGGGTAATGTGTTCCCCAGGTTCCCAGACCAGCCTGCAAATACCAGTTCATAACCAAAATGTGGCCTTGCCTATCCAGAAGAATAAAATCTATTAGATTGACCAGTAATATTGCTAGTCTGCTTCTTTGGGTGAAAATGTTTGCATCCATGTCAATATAGTTGTTCTATGACATTTTGTGGAAGAAGGCTTTGAGGATTTCTGGTCCCCTTCTATGAGTTACTCTACTATCCTGCATGGGTGTCCCTTGTAGAAGCTATTACATGTTACTTCAAGTTTCTGTCTACCCATTTGGTCTATCCAATGAGGATGTGATTTCTGGAGGACCACCAAGCATATGCCTGGAACACAGGAGGAGTCCACTAGATATCTGCTAAATAAATGCAACCTTGTACCAAGGACCAAGCCACACTTGCAACTGAGAGCCCTTCTCTCCTCTATCTCTGAAGAGCATGTGAAAAACAGAAGGCATCTTGGATGTGTGCCCTTTTGCTCTATGGTTTTCAAATTGAATCCTAAAGCTGTTTTGGGTATCACTCACTCAACACCACAACAAACTGGTATGGCTCACTGAAGATTTCACAGTGTAAGCAACTCGGCATACACTCTCCACTTTCTAGTTTTCATTAGCTTATATTAGTTGTGCAAAACAATGTGTTTCATTGTGGTATTTCTATATATGCGTATAATATATTTGGATTATATTTACCTCCTATTACCTTTTTATTCTTCTTTCTGCCCCTCATTCCCCTTCCACATCCCTAATAACTCTCCTTTTACTTTCAAGTCCTGATTTCCATAGTAGCTACACTAACTTACACTCCCACCAATGGTGTGTAAGTGTTGCTTTTCTGTGGTATCATTGCTAACATTCATTGTTTTTGTTTTCTATATGATAGCCAGTCTGACTGGAGTATGGTGGAATTCCAACAGTTTTGATTTTCATTTTCCTGATGGCTAAAGATAGTGTACATTATTTCATGCATCCACTGGTTCTTTGTACTGCTTTATTTGTAAAGTATCTGTATAATTTATTAGCGCATTCATTGGTTGGACCATTTGTTCTTTTGGTATTTAGTTTTCTGGTTCTTTATATATCCTGGATATTAATCCTTTTTTGGATGAATAGTTGGCGGGGGTTTTCTTCCTTTCTCTTCACCCCAGTCATTGTTTCTGTTGTACAGAAACTTTTTAATTTGATGTGATCCCCTTTGGCAATTCTTGCTATTGAATTGCTGGAGTACTATTCAGAAACTCATTGTCTGTGCCTATTTCCTAAAGTGTTTCATTTATGCTTTCCTCTAGTAGTTTTAAAGTTTCAGGTCTTACAGGCAATGAAAGAGGAGGCTGGTTCATTGTTAGATGATATTAGTAATTTCAGAAGTAAAAATAAACATTTAAAACTTACAGCATCACATGTATATTTTTACCTTTCCTTTTCCTCCTATCATTCCCAAGTGATGGATAACTCCAGAAATTGATTATCCAAGGGAGGATCCATCAATTCCCAAGCAGATGTTTGCACATGTAAGTTAAACAGATGTCTGAATAGAGCAGGTACTGATACTTGGAATTAGTTAGTAGGGGGGTAATGGCCTGCTATTTTTCTATGTAATTATGACAAAGAAAAGGACATGGGAAATCCATGACTTCTATGATAAAGGTAAAAACCATATATGTACATGTATGTTATACATATATCATGTGAGATTGCTCAGAGAATTAGGTGTTATGTGTAGGGCTTGGCTTTTGTTGAATTAGCACTAGCATGAATATCTGTTATTACTATGTGACAATGACCTGCAATTTTTTTTGGGGGGGGGTGCAATGCCAGGAACAGAAGACCTGAACTCTGGACTAAATGACAAACTACAGATACATCCCAGGATCTTCTTAAGAGCCCCTCCTCCCTTTTCTCATCGAATAAATGAGGGTTCTGGATGGATCACTTTCTACCTGATTTACTGGGATTCTAGATTCTAGCAACCAGCACAAAATTATCTTTTAGGAGATTGGATGAAACATTGATCAGTTTCTTGGGAGCATCCTTCCATAGGTACAGATTTGGAGCCTGTAGAGATCCATGCTCACTGTCACCTTTTCCACCCTAATTCCTGCTACTGTTTTGGAGATTTCAAATATACATATCTGCCCTGCCTAGCCTACAGCCTCTCAGTTCCAAGTACCTCTGGTCTTCTTTTCTCTGAATCACTCATTTCTACATTCACATCTGGTACTTTTTCATGACCTTATGCTTTTCAGAACCTTAGAATCCTCTAGAATTTCTAATGAAACCACCCTGCATTTCAATCATAATCCCTTATTTTTAATCCTTTGATTAACATTTACTTTCTCTATAAATGCTATCTGTCTTATCAGAACAGCAAAGCCTTGGACCTATTAAGTTTTCTCTTTACGCACTGGCCTTCTTAGAGTCCAGCTTAGAGCTCTTAGGCTATAGTTTCAATACCTTCTTGCTCATATCTTAAAGTCTTTGTGGTACAATCACCTGACAGAAATCTCAATTCCAGATGAAGTCAAGGTTTACTTTCTTTGCCATACTGAGCTGCCAAACACAGCTGTAGGTAAAGGAATCACACAATTGGCAAACTGCTATTGGTATAAATCTAGGATGCCTATCCATCAGCTTAGGCTAGGTTGTGCTATAGCAACTCACCAGGGACAGCAAGATGAAACAGACCAAGGAAATAAAGAAACAGAATAACCTATCTCAAGTATCAAGGACTTGATATAACACAGCGTTGAATCTTGTTTATGAAGTCCAGAATGGAGGCTCTGCTGATTTTAATATCTCAAGGATTCAGGCCAATGGAGGTCTCATCTTACTTGAGTATTTATAAAGACACTGAAGTAAGAGGGGAAAAAAGGCTTCTGTTCATTTTGCATTGGGCAAAGAAATCCAGGTATCCCACCTGACTTCAAGGAGCTGGAGAACTGTAATCTACCACATGCCAGAAGTGAGAAGAACCAAGTATGGATGACACTAGTCGTAGTGCCACAGGCATAAATCTCAGCTGCTTCTGGAATTCTAACATTCTCCTCCACTCCCCTCATTCCCCCTCCTCTCTCCTCCCTCCCTTTCTCTCCCATCCTCTCCTCTCCCCCTCTCATGTCCTCCTTTGCCCCTGTCCCTTTCCTTCCTCTATCTTCTCTCTCCACAATACTTATTTCAAGCTTCCTTTATTCAGCTTCACTCTCCTTCTCATGCACTTACAACTTATGTAGGTTAGAGAGATGAGATTGGTTCCAGGACACTGGCTATGGAAACATCTTGTCTAGCATTTCCAGTTTTCTCATCTGTGACACTGAGGTAGTTAACATCTACTGAACTTACTTCAAGGGAAGCAGAAAAGTTTACTGAGAATATATTTGAAAATACTCAAAATATTTTCCTTAGAAAAGTTAAGCATTATTCTATAATTTTCACCATACATATAAGTACAGGTAATTGTACAATTATTATTGTTCAATGCATAACATGCAGAAATGCAAAGGTGGAATATTAACATGAAAATGGTATAGAATTTAAGTTCTAGGTAGACTGATTTTGGGGGGAGGCATCTTTTCACTAATAGGATGTGCCTACAACATCCAAAACATGGTGAGTTCTCAAAATATTTATTAAATATTACAGCATATGAGAGCAAATTTATAAGATGTATTGTAACATATATATGTATTGTAACGTATATATGTTAAATATATAACATATATTACTATATATGTTAAATATATAACATATAGTACTATATATGTTAAATATATAACATATAGTACTATATATGTTATATATATAACTATATATTACTACATATGTTATATATAACTTATATATGTTATACATGTAACATATAAAATATATGTATATATTATGCATATAACATATAAGTTATAGTAACATATATAGTAATATATAGTTATATATGTGTATATATACATATATAATTATATATAACATATACTAATATATATTATATATTACTATTATTTGATCTAAGCTCTTATATAAGCTCATATATATAACATATATAGTCATATATGTTTTATATAAAATACTATTAGTTGATCTAAGCTCTTATGTTAGAACACTATGACTTAACTACATGTACAATTGAATGTTTTCTTATTTGTCCAATATAAAATGAAGAAAGAATGTGGAAGAGGGTTGAATTCTGGTTATTTCAAAGATGCCATACCTAAAGTCCTACAAAAAGACATTTAACACTAACCTTTTATTTGCCAAACTCATATTCTAAATGCTGTTCAATACTCTGATTTCTCTTCAGATCTTATAAATCTTTTACCTTTTAGTAAATGCTATCCAAATATTGAGTTTTAAACAAGTATAACAAAATGTTATTATTATGAACATAGAATTTAACATATGGCAACATTTTTCCAAAAATGTTTTCATTATATATTAGATAAGGCATATAAATCACTTCAAGTATATCATGATAATTTAACAAGAAATAGTCCCAATTGATTTTTAACAACAACAACAAAAAGTGAGTGCAACTCAATATTGACATAGAAAAGTAGTCTTGTTTTAGTTAAATAGACCTAGGATTCATTTCTAAGTCATAAGCAGCAGTGTACATGAATAGATACATCTGTCACTACTAATTTGTTGGTTTCCTTTGTAAATGCATTGCTTACTATTTTTGATGTTCAAACTTAACTATTTTTGAGTTATTGATTCTTTGAAAACATACTTAACTGGGAGTTTTTCCAATTGTCAATAATATTTAAACCTATTTCTTTAATGTTTTTTCTGTACAACTTTCTTCATAAATTATGATTCTGCTTGGAGTGCACATGTAAATCTCTGCTTCAGTTGATCAGCACAACTCAGCATCCTCTGATAAGTCAGACCCCGCATGGGCAGCTGTGGTGCTGATGGTCCTGCAAAAGCAGAGCCCTGTGTCTCACAGGAATCCACGGCTACAGATGCCAAAGAAGTGTGCTTTATACAGTCACAGGGACCCCTGAAGCCTTAGGGTTCTCAGGCTTTGGCACTTTTTGCTGGGAAATCAGTGAGATGCTCCCTTATACCTCCTGAGGGCAGCATGCCATATCTCTTGACCTGACTCTCCTTATCAAAATCATCAGTCTAACACTCTACCTGTGAGCCTTAGAGAATATGTGCCTTCTCATAAGCAGAATCCAACAATGCAGATAATACACACTTGATGTGCTTCTCTTCAACAATGGAAAATGTGTCGGAGCCTCTGTTGTGTGTTAGCAATATGCTAGTCTGTATTAATGCAGTTAGAAAAAGGCCATCTTTTTAAGAATTAGAAAATACACAATTTTAGATTTGTTTAAAACATGAATGAGAGTAAGGAATACTTAATCCAGTCATTGCCTGCAGCTCATCTACAGGGGTGAAGAAAACCCTTTCCTGGTGCTCTACAATTCCACAGAGTCTTCTGGAAGCCCAGAGGCCCATTCCTGCCTGGAGATTCCCTTATTTTCTGAGGAAATATGGAAACTAGCAAAAAGAAGAAATAATGATTACTGGGATATCGTGTTTTGGGGTAGTACACAGGTAGAGTCATCCCAAATCCTTCTCAGTCAACTGATCTTAGGGGCAGTGAGGGCCTGGGGAAAGGCATTAAAGCAGCATAAGTAGATGCCATGAAATCAACGGCTCATGTAACTATGGGGCTATGATGCTGTATGGGACTGGTCTGGTTGACACTACTTTCCCATGATTACAACAGGATTGATACCCAGGCCCAAGTCTGTAGCATCAGATTATTCCTAGATCAGAATAGGAAGCTCCATCCATGTGGTTACTTGATGGACCATGTCAATAAGTCATTGTTTGGATTCAGTTATGTTCCAGAAGTTATTCCCCAAAAGTAGAAAAATTATCTGTGGAAGATAGCATGATTTTCCTTTTGAACAACAAGGATTCATATGTAATCTCTTAATTGTATTTTTTTCAGGGAGTTAGTACAGCACTGCATTTGCAACAAGTGGTCTCTCTGCATTGTGTAAGCAAGAAAGCATTCCCTGGATCAGCAATGGTAACCTGATGCCCCAGGATACACTGGTTTGCTGTGGATGAATGTGGTGTTACAACCTGATTCTTCACAATAATCCATCATTAGTTTCCCTTTCTGCTGTAAATAAGGGACATTTTTGCAAGTGTGATAGAAATCTCCATCTTTGTATATGTATATTGGGCAATGATCTTCTCTGACAGTTCCCCAGGATTTTTATACTTCTTTTGTAGAAGGAGGAATGTTCTGGGTATTTTCATACAATCTCCTATTACACCAACCCTTTTCTTCATGGCTAGAAGTGAAGGTCATTAAAAATAAGATTTCTGAAAACTAGGAAAGTAACCAGGAGACAAGATGTATTCATAAACTTGGTATAGGAGGGATTCAAGGCCAAACTCCATTTATTATCTAACAGTTCTGTAACTAGTGCATCCTAAAATTTGAGAGTTCTCTAATAATTAGTAACCAGAAATGTCTGAGTATTTTTCCTTTCCCTACAGTAGCTCCATCTTGGTAAATGGGTATATTTCCTCCTAGCAGAAGCTAGAAGATTTTTAGTACATACTTACTGCATCTTCACTTGATCCTTCTCCCATGATGTCCCAGCCTCCTTTTATTTGAAAGAGACCCTATTAACTGAGACATTTTGGATAAGTTGTGAGAGTCTATGGTTCTCATGTGTCACTATTAAAGTCAGGTTTCTGTACAGAAGACTTTTAAAAAATTCCAAATGAGCTAAGACTTTTACAATTTCAGTCCCAAAGAACTCTGTGGATAGAGCGATTTGGATCAGGACTCTGTCCTGTTATCCAGTACAGTAATCTAGGCTACCTTGTCTCTGGTGGCTAAGTACTGTCAATTTGCCCCTGCAACTCCAGGTAGCATATCCAGATAGTGTGAAATTACACTGCTATCCCTATTCTGCAAAACAACACCATTGAGATTTTCAAGAATATGGGCAGTCTCTTCACAAATGGGTTTCTTTTTTTTTTTTTTAATTTTTTTTTAAATTTTATTTTATTTTAATTGAGAACATACTGTACAGAGGGGTTACAATTACATGGGCAGGAAAATGCATACATTTCTTACCAAGCATTGCAGCCTCCTCCTTTGTTTACCCTTCACCTCCCTTCCCAGCCTCCCCCCTCCCCCCCACCCAATCATACCCCCCCTCCCCCCCCCCACCGACATTGTAAAGCTGGTTTTGACATGACATTTTGTACTTCTCATTGTTGCAACAGGTCCACCTGAATCCTTAAACGACTTGTTTGTCCCCATCTCCTCCACATGTTATACTGACATCAAATATAGTGAAAGCGGGGGTTACACTGTGGGGGAGGGACATACAAAGCAACAAAGAAATAATATTATAAATGCGTTAGAAACACATGCATGAATGAAACAAAAACATTAAAATACATATTTGAGGGTTCGTTTTCCTAACATCACATTATCTGACTTTTTCCGCTTGACTCATACCTATACTAGATATTGCAAATAAGGGAAACCATGGGACCTATGTTTCTTTGGGCCTGGCTTATTCACTTAATATAATTTTTTCCAAGCCTTTCTGCTGGAGGGGATGTGGACAGAAAGGAACCTTACTTCATTGTTGGTGGGAATGTAAACTTGTTCAACCACTTTGGAAAGCAGTATGGAGGTTCCTCAAAAGACTCCATATAGAGCTCCCCAATGACCCAGCAATCCCACTTTTGGGCATTTACCCAAATGACCACAAACAAGGCCACACTAAAGCTACCAGCACGACTATGTTTATTGCAGCATTATTTACCATAGCTAAGATATGGAACCAACCCAGATGCCCCTCAGTAGATGAATGGATCAAGAAGATGTGGTATATATACACAATGGAATTCTATGCCTCCATCAGAAAGAATGACATTGCCCCATTTTTTACAAATGGGTTTCTTAATGCCTTCATGATGGGACTGAGCTTTGGGATTTCCTTGGGGCCCTAGGAAGGAGTGGGTGATTTGTATATGATGGATTGGTACCACTAATTTTGTCTAATCCTTTCAATTTCTTCTTATGTCAATTTCATTTAATGAAGATCACTGTTAGTGATCAGTTGACCGAACTCTCTATAGTTATTTCCAGCCACTCACACTGTATATTGAGTAGTAGGATGTAGCTCCATGGTAAAGCAAGTACCTAGCAAGCATGAGGCCCTGAGTTTGATCCCCAGACTGGAAAAGACAAAATAACAACAACAACAACAAAGATAACAACTAAATAGTGAAATCTATGGTAACTGTACCCACATTAACAAATTTGACCATATTTGACGAAAATTTATGTTTCTTCTTGTTGTATCAACAATTATGAAATTGCATTCCTACAAATATTTTCCAGGTGTTTTTGTTTGTTTGGTTTTGGTTTTTTTTTTTTTTTTTGTCCATTGTGCGGCCTGAACTCTGGGCCTGGGTGCTGTCCCTCAGCTCTTCAGCTCAAGGATAGGGCTCAACTACTTGAACCACAGTGCCACTTCCGGCTTTTTCTGCTTACCTGGTGCTGAGGAATTGAGCCTAGGGCCTCATGCATGCGAGGCAAGCATCTACCACTGAGCCACTTTCCCAGCCCTTTTGCAGGTTTTTAATCATGTATATCATTTCAGCTTTAGTGAATCCATTCTATCTTCCTAAATCAAACCCTGTACTTGGTCTCCATGGTCTATTGGTCTCATTTTTAGTTAAGAGTCTGGGAGAAATAAAAAAAAACAGTGGTGGTGGATCATGACTGTATCCTGTGAAAGGTAATTGATTCAGGGTCTTCTCACTTTTAAGTGAGAAGAAGCTAATCTAAAATAGAGGAGAGAGGAAGCTCAGTGGGATTTAGAAGCTTGTGATTCGCAGAGCTATTGGAATCCACCCAATGTCCTCATTCCAATTCTTGCTCTTTCCCAATCAATGCCCTAACTTTTATATAAGAGACCTGGCAAGTCTGTGAATTCCATTTGGGTTATAATTATCCAACCTACAGGACGAAAAAGAAATTATACATTAGCCATATGGCTAGAAGAGGTATTTTTAGAGCAGTCCTCAAAGTTTGCTATCTCTGTAACTTGAGCTGAGACTTTAGCATTCTAACCTTTTATTTAGAGGCAGACAGTCCATTTCGTAGTCCTTACAGTGCTTATTTTTTCCTTAAATCCTACTGAAATAGTTTGTAGTCTCTCAAAGACTTTTCAACAATATGCCCTTCAATCCAGAAAGCTATGTGGATAACCGCCTACAGCTTTATCTTGCTAGCATTATCTTTAATAGAAATTATCTTGCTACTGCTATCCAGACTATCAATATTCCATTTTTCGTTGGCAATGAGGTCACAGTTGCTGTTTGGCCTAACAAAATCAGGCAAGTAAATCTCAGATTCTTTTCCTGTGATATCTGATCCTGGGATGACTTTTGGAGACAAATTCTGTTATCAGTCAGGAAAGCACTGGCTTCTTTAGGTTGTAGCAGGACAGGTGATTAAATACAAAGGGAATTAACAACTGGAAAGATTCAGACAGTTAAGGCTCCTGGAAACCTCCTTGCCTTGAAGGAAATTTGGAAATCCATGGACCACACTGACTGGTGATCACAACTGCTTGAAAAAGGAGAGTAGTCAATTCATTAGAGCTCACTCAGACCTGCAAATGTCATCTTTTCTGCTCACCCAGGCATCTGTCCACTTTTGTTGAGGAAAATTCATGGCTGACTATCTTCTTGCCTTCTAAATATTGAGCGAGATGACTTGCACTGGTGGAGTCTAAATGAGGAAGTGGTGATTTAAACAGTGAATTCTCCAGGCTTCTAGATTCAATGGTATAGAACGAAGAGTTTAGATGGATAGAGATCGTGCTGCATATTAAGAGTCAATATTTGGCACAGTTTAGAGCTATCATCTTCTCAAAAGTATTTAAAATCTGGCAACAAAAATAATATATGCCTATTCAACTTTTTTTCTGTTGCTTTCCCAATAAATCTGAGATACAGTGTTCCCATGATCTGCTATATTTTCCTCCCATCTGAACCAGATATTTTGAGCCTTTAGGAGGAAATTAAATAGGTAAGATGTCAATAAAGAAAGGCAAAAAAATATTTGGCAGTGACTAGAGAGAATTTAGAGAAGTTTGGAGAGAAAGTTACAAAAGGGGAGCTTTGGAAAGGGAAGATGACTTTTCAAAGTACTGTTGTGAGTTGTTATTTATTTCATGCTGCTCAAGCAAAACAATGGCTTTTGGTTACTTTGACACATCTTTTGGTTGCTGCATTTGTTTTCATATTTGTATACAACAGAGATTCTCTAACTATGGTCTCAGAGGTGCTGTGATGCCAGAATTATTTCTGTAACAATATGAAGACATTGACAACTTCAGCATGATTAAATTTCTGCTGATGTGCAGAAACAATGGTTGATAAAAGCTAGTGGCAATACAGGGCCCTGGCAATGGTACTAAACTGCAATAGGGTAGCTCAAACTATTCT
Organism: Dipodomys spectabilis; assembly: GCF_019054845.1. Classification (NCBI taxonomy): domain Eukaryota; kingdom Metazoa; phylum Chordata; class Mammalia; order Rodentia; family Heteromyidae; genus Dipodomys; species Dipodomys spectabilis. The sequence continues at coordinate 2,382,546 of NW_024870824.1, forward strand.
TCACCACAGTGCAGTCACATTTTGAAAACAACATAAACTGCCTGGTGTGGCCCTGCCCACACCTGTAATCCTAGCTACTCAGGAGGCTGAGATCTGAGGATCTTAGTTCAAAGCCAGCCCAGGCAGGAAGTTCAGGAGGCTTTTATCTCCAATCAAACACCAAAAGGTTAGAAGTGGAGCTGTGGCTCAAGTAATAGAGTGCTAACCTAGTGTAACAAAGCTTAATGACAGCACCCCTGAGTTCAAGTCCCAGGATTTCCCCTTCTCATCCTCCTCCCTACCAAAAAAAAAAAAAAAAAACCCATAAATTAAGCATTGTCCTTGATTGAGCACTTAAAATTATTTTATAAATCTTAATCCTTGAGTGCACATTTGAATAATATACACAGGGCTATCTTTGCTGCATATCAAAGTATGGTGACTTGCCCAAGAAAGGCACGCCTGTGACAGCCCTAACTGTGCAACGTCTGGATACTGCTCCCTTCCCACTTGAAAGGGCAGTTGACAGTGAACAATCCTTATTCAGATCTGAACCACTGGCAAACAAGATCTCCAAGATGAACAAAACAAGTTGAACCCTTGAGGGAAACTTATTTATGCTGCACATTGCCAATGATAAAATTTAAGCTTTCGTGTAAAAATTAACGTTTTGGAAAGTGTGTATTTAAATCATGAGCTTGACAGCTTCTCAATACTTAAAGACTTTCTGATGAAAGCTGTGGTGATATTAAACACCCAATCTTTTCTGTGTTGGGTAATGAAATATGTCAGCATTTGGAAAATCTTTCTAAAACAGTAGACCAATACTTTCCAATGCATATGACAAAATCATAAGAGCCCATAGAAGTATGAACTAGACCAATTGAATTTTTCTGAAACAATTGATTATTAATCTATTAAATCATATGTGAAATCCTTTTATGAACCAATTTTAATGTAACCCTTAGCTACCACTTGCATATATATAGCTATCTGAAAAGTGCTATTTTAATATATTTCTTTGAATAACATATCTGTGCAAGACTAGTAGTGTGTATTTGCACACATGTGCATGCACACACTTTGAGTGATCGATAAATTTTATGTGAAGGAATGCTAGTGCTAAAATACTGGAGTAATATTGATTCTCACAACAGCATTCTGACAGAGCTATGGAAATTTTGGCATTGTATGTGTTATATAAAATACTGAACAATACTTTTGTATAAATGCTTTTCTTATATAATGCATGTTCCACCCATATACTGATAGGAAATTTAGGATACCTTAAGAGTTACAATTACTTCTTTTAAGAAATCTAGGTTAGGCAATGTTACATACAGAATAATAGAGTAGGAAACTGCTTGATTTGACTGAATATGAACTTGTATACTAGTTCAGCAACTGCCCAACTATGTCATTTGCTCCTGGCTTTAAATGTACTTTTATGTAATCTCTGTTAACTTTAATTTCCTTATTGAGGAATAGAGACAATGAAACATATATCTCCTACTTTTGTGTAGACTTGTCTTAGACTGTGATCCTCCTACCTTTACTTCTTCAGTACTTGGGATTGTAGGTGTAATCGACTACACCTGGCCTGGCAGCTACACTTTTAACATAACTTTATTAGAGTCTTCTGCTCTGCTCTTCCTTTATCTGTGTTCTTGTAAATGTCCAAGCTTATCTAGAAACCAAGCAAGAAAAATATAGAACCTAACACATAAAGTCAGAGCAGAACAAATGAGAGGTATAAGAGGCAAATTCTAGTAGGAACAAAGAAAAACATTGTTCATATCCAGGATTTGGCCTTTTCAAGATAGATCTTATTGTAGATATATAAAGACTAGATGTTCCTAAGGGGAAGGACAGCAAGAAAAAAGGGCCACTAGAGGTGCTAGTACCCAAGCAGTTATAGCTCAGGTTTTTCCCAGGGCCAGTCACACTTCAGCGGTTTCACTGTTCCCACATTTAGATAGCGACAAGTATGGCGTAGGAAATCTCCCAGGGCTTCAATATTTTTTTTTTAAACTCAGTGTTATTTCCAGTTTTTACAGTTGTTTAAGCAAGCAAGCTAGAAGGTTAAAACTCAACAACTTTGTGATAGTGATTAATGTGCCCAGAAGGTTAACTCTTGACTTCACAGACAAATGAGAAAAGAGCATTACATGTTAAAAAGTCTCTAAATTAAATGAGTCAGCTTGGCAGCCTAGAGCAATAACTCTGGTATATAACACCAGTGTACATAACATGTTCGTTGCTTGCACTCGTACCAAATTAGTAGCGGACTGTTAGGGCATCGCCTAGAGCAGCAATCTCCAGGGTGTCAAGTGGATACACATGGGTTTTAACCAGAATTTATTTGGGGAAGATTATTCCATCAGTAGAAGGAATAATTTGGACATGCAACTTAGAGCACATAAACCAAAGAGTTTTCTTAGAACTCTTTCTGTCTTGATTTAAGCTGAGATTTCAAAAGCTAAAAATAACACAATAGGTTACATACATCAAGTTATGTTCAAATTCCGAAACTAAAAATCTAGCATGCAAATAAGGGTGACCAGTGTGTTCCCATTTGAGGACAGTCACAGATTTGAGCTGCAAATGATGGGGTGGGCTCAATGGTTTTTGTAAGTTTTCTAAGGCCATTGTACACACCCTCAGCCTCATTGGAGTAGATGTCTGCCTCTCCCTCCAGGAAGAAGAGGTTAAGGATAATACTTACAAAGTTTGACTTATGTTCCCAGAGCTTTCAGAAGACAATTGATTGAACAAGTAGAGAGATGAGAGACTATGGCTGGCTTGCCCAGCCACACAGGTAAGCATTCTTTGAGCAGTATCACACTGAGTGAGGTGACCAGTGAGGGCCACTATGGAGAGTGCTAGCTTGACTGGTCCACACTGCCAGGTTCCATTGGTCAGGTGACAATGAGCCCAGGAGGCAGATAGATTCTTTCTACACAGCAAAAGTGAGATCACCATAGTGTTAGCTCCTCTAGGGTAGCATTCTGCTGCTTAGGATCCAATAGCTTTTGGATATACACAGAAGGAGAGGGAGAAGAAGCAGAGAGCTTTAGGCTCAGTTGAAATTAGGGAAATGTATGAGAAATAATCTTGTGGCCTTGTTGCAACCAATAAGGCCCATGAGAAACTTCCTGGTGGCAGCCCTTCACAAGGCTGCTTAGCTCTCCCTCATTCTGGAAAGAATCACAGGCTTTCAGTTCATGGTCAGTCTTTGGCTACGTAGCTTGTGTGGAGACATTCACGGTTGTCAGGGTGCTGTGTGTAGTGATGGTGCCTCTCAAAATCTACTTTGGTATAACACACACAAGAAGCTGCGTTGGGAAGTGGTTGCTTTGGATTTTTGCCTCAACAGTCAGCCTGCAGGGTTGATAGGATCTATAACAGTAGATATCAACAGTTTTCAAATGACAAGAGCCTGCGGTAGGAATCAGGTTTTGCAAGGGGGAGGAGACAGATCTTCAAATTATAGGAGCATATTTGGAGTTTACCAGTTGGGAAGTCCCTTAGCTATGTCTGTCCAGCAGGGAAAATGTCAGCATTTAACACACACCACATTCAGAAAATGCCAATACCTTATCAAAGTACTACCAAATATACCCTCGCCTGCTGTCTACTTTCTACCTCACTGCCATCCCAGAGAAGTAGTGAGAAACTGGCTAGGGGAAATGGAATGCTCCAAAGCAAAATTCAGAGACTAGTGAAGAGGCTGATTGTAGATTCTTTGCACAATGACAGCTTTTAGCAGGAAGTAGCCCAATGTGGAAGAAGGAGATGCTTGCTGTTTGCAAGGAAGATATGTTTTAGTTATTAGCATTAAGATAGAACTAGAAGTTCCTGTGTGACTTCAAAAGATTCACATGTGAATAGATAAGGCAAGGTTTCACCCATTGGCAGAGATACTGCTGCCCCATGGAAAGGATTTTAGCAACAGTAGGAAAGAGTGGCATTTTTCTCCTTGAAGCCTACTGGGTTCCACTTTTTTTTTTTTTAATCTCAGGGATATATCCAGGAGTGTGCGTAAGAAGCAGTCGACAGTAAGGAACTGTATAGCAAGATGGGTTTCCTTTTCCTGAATGGAGTAAGCAAGTTCAATCTGGAGCTGGATTGCTTGGTAAATGGGACTGAGGCTGCTTTTGGCTCCTTTCAATCTTTCCTTCCTCTCCATTTTAAGTAAATATTGAAAATTATACTCTGTGTGTGTGTATGTGTGTGTGTGTGTGTGTGTGTGTGTGTGTGTGTGTGTGTGTATACACAGGAGTGCCAAATTATCAATTATGTGTGGTAGCACATAATTTAATCAAACTGGATCCAAGATGTTTGTTTCCTGGCTAGACTAAGAATTCAGTTTTAGGAAATTTTTAGCTGAATAGATTTGGAATAAGAAGAGGTACAGCCTTCTTTTCCAAATATGGCCTTCTCTATTACTAATCCATTTGGCCATTTAAAACCTTATCAGAGATAATTACGCAATAATTGCCAGCAATAATTTGACACATCCTAAAGAAGCCATAGGCCCAATATAGAGATGGTCTATATTTTATTATTAGAATACATCATGTGCAGTAAATATCAGTGTTTGGGGGAATTTAAAAACTTTTACATACATCTGTATGTTTCACATGAAGATATAGTAGACATGCATTCAAAAGATAATTTGTTTTAAAACGAAGAGAACCATTTGTTATAATCAGGCCTCATTTAATGGTTCTTAGCTTTGGTCCCAAGGCAAACATTGTTGGGTGACGACTCGTGGCTGGAAGAGAACCAGGACATAAGGCTCTTAAAATAGTGCTGAAGAGTTTTGAAAATCTTGTCATTAACCTAATAGCCAATCAGAAGACATTTTTTCTCTGCACTCCACATGAGTAATATAAATATTCACCCATTGTTTTTATTTAATGCCAGGATTAATACAACTCTGATCAAATAAAACCTGAGGGTCAGAGCTCAATTTTTCTGTAATAGTTGGATTACAAAAGAACCATGAATCATTTGTTTGGTCTGTCAAACAAATGCCTCTAGACCCAAATTTTACTTTGATTTTTGTGAAATCTCCTCTCTCTCTCTCTCTCTCTCTCTCTCTCTCTCTCTCTCTCTCACACACACACACACACACACACACACACACATTTAAAGGAAAGCAAGAAAGCTTTCATTTTACTTTATTCTACTTGAGGTACTAGGATTTTAACCTAAGGTCCTCATGCATGGTAGGCAAATACTCTACCACATAAACCACACTTCAAGTCCTTTTTTGTTTCAGTTACTTCTTTCTTCCTTCCTTCCTTTCTTCCTTCCTTTCTTTCTTTCTTTCTTTCTTCCTTCCTTCCTTTCTTTCTTTTCTTTCTTTCTTTTCTTTTTCTTTCTTTCTGTCTGTCTTTCCCTCCCTCCCTCCCTCCCTCCCTGTCTTTCTATCTATCTTTCTTTCTTTCTTTCTTTTCTTCATATGATCTCATATTTTGCCAGAGCTTGGCCTCAGTCTGCAATCCTTCTACATATGCCTCCTAGATAGCTGAGATTGTGGCTGTGAATCACCATGCCCTTGTTATTTGTTGAGGTTGGTTGCCTTTTGCCTGTGCTGACCTACAACTGAGATCTTCTCAATCTCTGCCTCCCAGGTAGTCAGAATTATAGCCATGAGCCACCATGCTTGGACTTATAAGACTTTTTAAATACTCAACACTAATTAACATTGAAGTGCTGTGCCTTAATATATTCTTAGAGGGATTGTTGCACTGTGGTAAAATAAAGCAAAGAGTAAAGATTTCTAAAGCACAGAAAGTTGGATCTTAGTATCCAATTTAGTCTCCAACGCTGCTTAGAGTTTCCAGGAATGGAGCACCTAAGCCTTAGCAAGCAGTCCAATATTTTTTTTTGCGTGGATATTTTTAAGCAGCTAATCCTCATGGTAGACACTTCATATCCCAAGTACCGCAAGAGGAAAAATAAATACACATTTCCTATGAATAGATTTGTGATAACCACAATGAGGCAGCACAGTTGAGTTTGGGGATGGAACTTGATGGCAATGTGATGGACAGGGGACAGGTAAAATAGGCCTCATCACCGTACACTACGAAGAGTTTGTTGATGTCACATGTATTCTGATGTCATACACTTCTACCTACTTTTAATTCCTTTTATGAAATGGAATACTTTCTTTTCTTTCTGTGTATATATGTGGTGTGTGTGTGTGTGTGTGTGTGTGTATGCGTTAGTGCTGGGGCTTGAACTCAGGGCTTGGACACTGTCCTTGAGGTTTTTCCACTCAAGGTTGGCACTCTACCAATAACACCATTGCTCCACTTCTGGATTTTTTTTTGTAGTTAATTGGAGTTAAAAGTCTGTGTTACAGACTTTTCTTGCTTGGGCTACCTTTGAACCATGATACTCAAATCTCAGTCTCTTGTGTAGCTGGGATGACAAATGTGAGCCACTGCTGCTGGGCTGCAAAATGAAATGTTTTCTTTTAAAGCTGTCCTTTATATCCATGTAGACATGATTATGCCTGTGCAAACACTATTTATAAATTCTGAGTACTTGGATCATTTGGCCTGGATTTTGCACTGTTTGGATGACTCGGTCTCTTCAACTTGGAAACAATTAAACATATTAGAACCAAGATTTAGCCAAACCTCCAAACCTCCCAAATAGGAGTGGTTCCTCTTTGTCACCAAAAGCCATTGCACCTGTTATCTCTATCAGTCATGGCATACTCCCAACTGCTGATCTCTGGGAATAATACTTGGTCTTTGCTTCTGGGTCCTCTGGGTTTTTACACTCCAGCTGTCTACACCAAACCCTCCTGTACTGTATCTTTCTGAGTTTCACAAGCAATCCAGACCTAGCAAGTATGCTAAGATCTTCGCAAGTTTCCTGAAGGTCTGCACAGTATGAGAGAAAAATCAAATTGTACACCACACTGCATTGTCAGGACCATCCTTCTAGCCTCTGTTGCTTCTCCTTTCTCTGATCCTCCTCTAGTTGTCATCTGTTCCCAAATTTTTTGTCCCAGTCACATGACACACTGTCTGATTTGAGGCCCTAGGGCAGTGTAGAGTCTTTCAGTTCTAGGCTGGCTTTTTATTTGAATTCATTTGTAGCTGATTCACCCATAGTTATATCTCAAACTACTTATTAAACATTCTGTGTGATACCAAAATGTTGCCTACTCCATTGCCATAAGTTCCTTGGGAAAGTTTTCTTTTTTTTGCTGGAATACTCACAAGTGAAAATTTAAATATATATACATATATATGTACATATGTACATATACCATATATACAATATATATATGGTATATATATACCATATATATGTACATATATATGGTATATATATAAAAAAAAGTTCCATAATAATCAAATTTAGATTTTTTTAAAATTATGAATACGAAGAAGATAAAAAGTCCATCAACTACCACTAACAATCTTATCAGGGAGTAAGGAGATCAAAGTTAATACACAAACTCTAGGTAAATACTCTTTTTTGGCCAATTGTGGGGATTGAACTTAGAGCCTGAGAGCCTCTTTGTGCTCAAGGCTAGCACTCTACCACATGAGCCACAGTGCCACTTCTAGCTTTTTCTGAGTAGTTTATTGGAGATGAGTCTCATAGATTTTCCTGCCTGGACTGGCTTCCAAATGCAATCTTCAGATCTTGGCCTCCTGACTAGCTAGGATTACATGTGTGAGCCACCAGCACCCTGAAAACATTCTTATCTATGTCCACAAAGGCTCTAATATTTGCTGATAGTGGATGAAATGTGCAGCTAAATTGTATTCTAAAAGAAAAGTCAACTGAATAATGGAAAGATTTTTCTTTAAATTAATGGCTCCTTTTTATTTATGGAGTGGGAGACTGTCAGCATTCACTCTGTCTGTATATCCTTTCCTTGTAACATGTGATCAATCAGCACTAGTTAATTATACCTTCTTTTCTGCCAGGAAAATGCACTGTTAATATTTAAATATTTTATTGTCCTGGTTTTCTCCATGTACAAGTAGATTTCTGAATAGAAACTATCAATCAGGTTAACTGAAGACTGAGCTCAAAGGAAAGTGCAACTCTTATCTGATGTTCCTCCATGGTTTCCCAAAGAAATAGTAATAATAAGTTAGGTTTTCACTTGGTCTTATATAATAACATATAAAAAAATTTAACAACATTTCTTGGTCTGGAAGATACCTTTAAGGAAACATTTCCAAAGAAAACAGACACTTAGAGGAGATAAATATCTGTGAGAAATGGTTAAATACAAATGATGTAGTAGTTGTTAAATAGATAAAGTTTTTTTGTGTTTTCACACGTGGTAAAAAGCATTCTATAAGGAAAAATATTACATAAAGTATGATGTACTCAATAAAAATGGAAATTGGTTTGAATTCTACTTCAAGTTGGTCTAATATTGCGATTGATTATGATGACTGCCACAGAACTGAGTCTTGCAGACTTCAGGCATTCTAAAGTGGTCTATGGGTTGCCATGGTAACTCTCCCAAATGTATTCTTACACTATTTAGGGGCATTTCTACTGTACTGATTGACAAGTGGCTGGTTCAGGAGAATTTCAGTCAGTGGCTTACCAGAGTAATTTTGGACTGGACCTCAGAGGAAAAGATAATCATTAGTCAGAATGCATATATTACTTTGCATTTTGCAAACTATTCATGACATTTGAGTTTGACATTCTTCACAAAATTATGAAGTACATTATGATTGACCTCTTCATTTAGCTGAGAAAACAAACTAAAAATGGGACGCAAGGAAGCATTCAGGGCACATATGACCATAATGAAGTGAGCAGGAATAAAGTTTCCCTCATTTTATTTTGAAAAAGCTCGTTTATTCACAGCCTCCTACCAGAAGAGGAGGAAGTTTCCTTCATCACACAATTCTCTGTAATAAAATCCAAGCACATTTAACAACAACAATAAATAAGGATTCTTAAATATTGAGCCAAGGATATGTGCTAAGTACCCTGATAAACCGTGCTTCCATTCCTCTTTCTCTCACAATTTTATGAAGCTATTGATATTTACAATGAAGGAACTTGGACAATGAGATTAGCTACCAAAGTTTTTCTTCTGTAGATGAATTTGCATATGCACAGAAACAATTTAAAAAGCCAAGGCAATTTGATGCCTACTCCCTAAGGCTTGATCATTTTGCCCTATTCTATGTGTATCCCACATACCTCTGTTTTGCAGAGTACTGTGATCATTACCATCCATTTGAATTAGTAATAGATTAAACTCTGAAAGTGCTGGGGGTGGGGACCCTGAGTTCAAACAAATTGCCAGGTTTTAGCTACTGCTCTTCCTATTTATTCAAAGGGCTTCTTTCTTTTAAAAAATTATTTATTGTTATTATAGAGTTGATATACAGAAGGGTTATAGTTTATATAAATCAGATAATGAGTAATGAATACAATTCTTTTTGAACTATGTCTTCCTTTCTGCCACTCTCTCCCGGTTTTTCCCTCCTGTGCCCAACCATAAGATGTACAGTTCATTTTCTACATACTGTCTGGTAAGTATCGCTGTTGTATTTGTTCACTCTGTTCTACCTTTTATGTGTTTTCCCTTACCCTCCCAAATACAAACAAACTAACAAACAAGATGAAAACAAAAACTGCAAAAATGGCAACTAGGGGCTGGGAAGGTGGCTCAGTGGTAGAACGCTTTCTTTGCATGCATGAGGCCCTGGATTCAATTCCTCAGCACCACATAAGCAAAAAGAAAAAAGCTGGAAGTGGCGCTGTGGCTCAAGTGGTAGAGTGCTAGCCTCGAGCTGAAGAGCTGAGGGACAGCGCCCAGGCCCAGAGTTCAGGCCCCATGACCGGACCCCCCCACCCCCCCCCAAAAATGGCAACTACAAAATGCCTTGTTTCCTTTATTTGGAGTTCATCTCAGAGATTATTATTTTATATGATCATGTGCACATAGTTATTGAATCTTTGCCAACCACTCCCATGAATATCTCCTTTGGCCTCAGTGTGAAAATACCTAGATTCCTATATAATTTACCATGCCCCAGTATGCATGCATATGTATGTGTATATTTAATCATTCAATATGTTTACTTGTATTTCAGTGGACAAATAGATCAAGAAAATGTGGTTTGTATACACAATGGAATTCTACTCATCCATCAGAAAGAATAATATTGTACTATGTGTAAGGAAATGAAAGTCTTAGAAAAAAATAAATTAAGCAAAGCAAACCAGAGCTAAAAAAACATAGGTTGCATAATTTCCCTAATTTATAGTAACTAGAATGTGCCTATAAATCGACAAGTAAACACACTGAATGATTATTTAAAGGATTTCATGAGATTAATTAAATTGGTATAGAGGTATAGACCAGATGGCCAACTGATTCTCCCTAACTTTCACACCAAAGAACTATCTCAACCAATCCATTTCCCTCATTTCAAGGAGATAACCTATCCAAATGATAGATCTCTACTTACTGAGCAAATGCTTACTAAATATACTGATGGATGCTCACCTAGGTGCCACTGGTAAAAAGGTCGACAGCATTGACTACACTCCGTAGTTCCTCCAGTGCCATTTCCTACTCAAACCCTTCAAGAATCTTGATTACATCCTGGATAACACTCATACTCACAACCATGAAACAATTCATTATGCCTTAGTGAGCCTTGGTAATGGAGGACTTAACATATAGCATGGATAAGGTACTGGAAACACGAGGTTTGGAATAGTGGGAAGTATGGAGGATATGAGACAGATGCAAAAACACCGGGGGGACTGAACGGCTTTGCAAGACCACAGACTGGAACTCAGGAACCATGAATTCTAGTTGTGGCTATGAACACTGCTATATTACTTCCCTAGCTCTTGCTATACTCTTAAGCTCCAAGGAGATGGGATTGCCACACTGTTATCAGAGTGTCCTCACCCAGGGCTGACACATCAAGCATGGTTAATAAATGTTCCAATCTAATGGTCTTAAACATCCATGGATAATTAAATTTAATACAAACCATTGGGATTCTATTTTCCTTTTAAAACTGAGGTCATGAAGAGCCTTGAAACTGAGTGTGGTGCACAGATGCACAGTACTGGCCACACATGGGAATTTTTTCAGAACAGATTTCCAGGCCTCATCCAAAATAACAGCCTGGTTTTTGTTTTTGTTTTTATAAGATTCCCAGGTGATTTGTATGCACACTGATGCTGGAGAATTGCTGGACTGCATCATTTTATTAAGTAATCATTTTAAGACAAAATGTCAGCAACGCTGTAATACTACAATAGTGCTTCTATTTTCTTCTTTCATGTCAGAGGACAAAAAGCAAGAGGAGGACCTCAGTAAAACAAATAGAATACACGTAGAAATTCTGTAAAACGCCTTAGAAACATTGGCGCCCAAGAGGGGAGGACTTTATAGCTCTGACAAAGTTAGGAAGTTGTAGATGGAACAGGTTGTGTTTGTCAACCTGGAAACATTACAGAAAGTTTGTTCTTTTGTGCAATCATTTAGCAATAAGCTAAGGCTTGCCAGCTAGATTTGTTGGGATATTGGATTTTATGCTTCTGGTATTGAATAATATTTTTTACATTGTTTATGTCTAAATAAATCTGTTCTCTATTTTATATCACCCTGTTGTATTGCTGCTTACTGATAAAGGGTTCAGGTAGCATAATTTGCTCTGCCCTTGGGATACACCACCATACATTAAAACCTAGGCATGTGGAGACTACAGCAGAGAATTTCAATGTGCTTTGAAAATTTGCTTAGAAACAGTGAAGGAATAAAGTCCACCAAGATGATGTGGGTTTTTTATAGTGTTCTATCTAGTCTCTGCTGATTTGAAAAGCCAAAGATGATCATTTCAAAGTGACATCTCTGCCCTAAAATCCCCACATTTAAGCCAGTCTTTTGTAACAGCTGTTTTTAATTCTAAGGCTTTATGCCCATTGATGCCTTGTGACTTTGACCCTGTTTTTATGATAGATACACCAAAATTGAATCCATATATAACAGTTTAAAAAAAGAGTTATGATCAGATTGTGGTTGGTTAAAAAAATAAATTTTACAAAGTTAATCATGACTATTGTAAGTTAAATTAATGTAGGCTTTTCTTCGTATGTATAAAAGGAATAGAATTGCTCTCATTTTGAACAGGCAGGATAAAATATGTCCATTTGTATTACAGTCTTTATCCGTTAGTCTGCTTTATGATTTGATTTCAGGTTTTCATTGTTCCAAAGCAATTTTCCAGATTGAATCATAAAAGGATTATAAACCACAAAAGTCATTTCAAATTCTACATGGAGTTAATATCCCTACTGTGATTCTATACATTTGTCTTTTAAATTTGATAAAGAAATTTGTTGATGCTTTCATTTGTTTCGTACAATATATTTTGGATAAAAATTTGTCAAACACTAATATCTGTCTCATTTGATGTGTTTTAAAATGGAGCCAATCCGCTCCATTTCAAATATTAAATATGCTAGTGTTTTAATTTTTCTGTACTATTCTAAGTTGAAATCATTTAGTGATACAACAGAAACAAAAAGAAACCAAAGCTTAACTCAGGAAACAAACATCAGTTTCCCCGCCCCAAGGCTCTTCTGACTAACGGATGACAGTGTCTCTCTTTCAGCCTAAGGAGCCACTGTCAATAGCAGTGGAAAAGTTAACTACTAGTCCACCGGGCACCATTAAAAGATGGAGTTAGTCTATACTGAAACTTGGAAAATAGGAGAAATAAGTAGCTGCAATAGTTCTTCAGTAGACCTAGAAAATTAAGGCACTTAGACAAAGGGGGAACTAATTTCTCAGGCTTTTCAAAAAGATATGAGTACCTTATGTTAAATATATAAAATTTGGTCTGAGGTTCCTTCTGTATGTACCAAATTGCAGCCTTACTTAAGTAACATATAGTTGAGTTTTAACCAATCACAGCAGCCAAGCTTCAGCCAATCCTAGGCTGCCATATAAGTACACAAAAGCAGCAATCAGCTTTTTCTTTTACTAAATCTCTTTTTCCCCCCTTGTAAATACTATCTACCTAGTTTGCTCTCTGAACCTCCTTGGTTCTGAATGCTACCTGATTTATAATATTCTGTGCTCAAGTAAATTGCACTATGTTAGATCTGCCTAAGGTTTTCTTTAAACACTGTTGTTCTCCTCCAGTTCTTCTCTGCCTAATTCAAACATAAAAGATGGCTCTTACTGTTTATTTGCAAAAGCCTGCACCAGGGAAGCTGGGCAATTCATTCATGATCAGAAGGTAGGTGGAAATTTCCAGAAGTAGAGGAGCTTCAGAGAAATAGACAAAAAATATAGAGAAGAGTTCACTCCAAGGGAGTTAGAAATGAGACACATACATCAATTCTATAGGTAGATTTTGCAAAGAGCAGTGGATTGGAACTTGACATCCAGCTAATCCTCTCGCAGTCCTGACCCCTACTCCCACTCTGTTCTCTTCTGTTCCTAAGCACAAGGAAGGAAAGACAAATAAGATGGAGCCTTGCTTCTACACCACAAACACATGGGCACAAAATATGTTCCATGCCCTCCAGTGAGGCTGATACTGAGAGACAGTCATGTATGAATCAGAGGACTGGCTATAGGCTCTAAGTGGTAACTATGTTCTTGCCAGGGCTGAAACTGCATGTGACATACGTACAGAAGGCTATGTAGAACTGTGTTTTCATTTCTCAACTGGTTGCTAGCTTGTTACGGGATGTGGTAAACTGGACAAATGTTTAACCTGAACTCTGCAATCTGCTAAGCCAATCAATAACTTACAAGAGAAATAGGTGGTTTTTAAGCATGACTAGTCCATAACAGATTTCTATTATAGTCCATTATCATTAGAAAGGAGTCTTCAAGGAGGATTGTTAGTTTATTTGTGATTTTTATGAGCAATTATTCAACTTTTGGCTAAAAGCAATCAACAAGGCATAATGCACACTTGATTATTGATAATCAAAAAAACATCTGCATGTTAATGCTTTGAGAATCAAGGCTTGGAGAAATTATTTGTAAATGAAGCAGTTAAAATTTTCCAATAGCATAGGGCTGGGAAGGTTGCTTAGTGGTAGAGTGTTTGCTTAGGATGTATGAAGCCCTGGGTTTGATTTCTCAGTACAACATACATAGAAATAGCCAGAAGTAGTGCTGTGGCTCAAGGTAGAGTGCTAGCCTTGAGCAAAAGAAGCCCAGGGACAGTGCCCGGGCCCCGAGTTCAAGCCCTAAGATCTGGAAAAAAAATTTTCCAATAGCATAAACTAGATTTTTGGGGTGTTTTTTCCTGCTTCTCCTTTCCACTTTTAATCATCTAGCGCTATTTTTGAGGGATTGATAGTGGTCATGTAGGAGAATATTTGATGTGCAGATATTGCAGCTGTCAGTCATTCCAAGTGGACATCCAGCCACCTGCCGGGTTGGAAACAGACTTACAGCTTTCATTGGAATATGTGATCCCAACTCTTCCTGTCTCTCTTTTGGCTCTTTTCTATGCCAGTTCTGCTAGTTGTATCTAAACAAACCTGAGCTGATTGCACAACTGGAGAGGCAGTGTCTAGGACATAATTACACAATATTTGTTTTTCTTTGACAAAGAACAATTTATCCAACAGGTCAATATGAAAGCCTATTTTGTATTTTGAATTGGTCCAGATACTAATGTAATGACAGAATATACCTCTGTTGCTAGAAAGAGGAGGGAAGAGATTGAAACTAGGTCAGTTGTAAGAGCTCTATTTGCTATGTTTGTACAAAAAGGTAGTAATTTCTTCCTGAAATGTGAGTATATAGGCAAAATCTTGAGTTCATTACTCACATTCCCATATTTCCATCCTATCCCATATGTGTTCACAGCTCCAATTTTCCCTTTGCCTATAGAGCTGAAGTAGGTAATAAAAAAATCTTTGCACATTGCCCAGTATGGAAGGTGAGTGTACTAAAAGGGAAGATTCTCTAGGGGCTTGCAATTGTCAGTCAGGAGATTATGCCTCCCTTTTCTCCTTCTCCACTGACCACAGGATATTTGCGAGGACTTTCAAGAGGTGATCATCCATGCATGTAGGGAAACAGTGCAGAGAGGCATTTCTACTACAGTGAGACACACAGGAGAAATGTGGATGGGTGTTTACATATAGCAGATTCAGTTTTATCTTATTTCATAGAGGGCTTCAGGAGGGACAAGTTTACATTATTGTAAAAAAAAAAAAAAGAAGTCACTCTCTACCAGTGAGTAGTATTCTCATTGGAGAGAATATTTTGAGGAGGGGCAGAATCATGTGCTATAAAGTTTTCATAGCAGAAAACACATGAATAGACATCACTTTGGCTGCCCAACTCCACAAAGCAACGTGTTTGGCTTTTGTCAGGGTGGGATGCCTCCCAGCTGAAGAGCATGTTAAGGCAACACTTTATGCTTAGGGTAAGAACCAGATTATCTGGTCTTATTTCCTTGTTTCACAAATAAAGCTATAAAAGTTATATTTTACTTGAGGACTAAAGAGTTTCATGCATACAGGTTGCTTACCACATTGCCCAAATATCCAATAAATATTAACTATTACATTGTTCTTCATTTTGCTCAGTTGCAATGTATATTTTTAAATATGTATGTCATGAGCATTTTCCAAGACCTATTTTATCTGGCTCTAAAGATGTACCAGTACTTTTAAAGTAATTCTCAATTGATGATCATTTAGGTTATTTCAGATGTTTTTTTTTTTTCCCATCAAACAGTGTGCACCAAAGATGTAAAAGTCATCAAGGACCTTGCATATTGAATATTCACTATATAGAATGCAAAAGCAATTTTCTCTGTATCTCTTTTTCTCTGTCCCTCCCAGTCTTTTGTCTCTCTTCCTCTCACCACACACACACACACACACACACACACACACACACACACAAATACTATGAAGTAAATACTGTTGCTATCTTACTGGGGTCATTAAATTGATATAGACAACTGTCATCTGAGACTTACCTTCATAATTCTAGGAGTTCTGGGTGAGGATAGAGAGTTGACCTTTGATGCCCATAGGTATATTGTTGCAAGTAAATTGCTAGTGAGAGAAAACTATGGATTCTCAAGCTACATACAGTTCAGTACTCTAAAATTATTCAAATGTATCTACACTGAGTGTACATTAGCCTGAGTATCCATGACCTGAACAATGTTACATAATGTAATGTTACATAACTGTAACAAAAATTACTGTAGTATATATTAATACTGATCACTAAAAACTAGATCTTATTTCATGCCCAGATTCTACTAAAGGTATGTGCTCTTTCAATGAGTTATAGCATTTCACTTTATCGCTTAAATTAAGCACAATATATGCTCTTAATGGCATGGAAGGATTACCATATCTTTTACTTTGGTTTTTGGGGCATCTTTCACAAAATTTAAACAGGAAAAAAATTAGCAGATCATACAATGATTTAAGCAAAACTGATTCTAGCACAGGATAGAGTGGAAGCTTCTCTCCGGCAGCAGAGCTTAGTGTTGTATAGGGCTTTGGGTTTTTAAAAGTCTTTTGTTTATTGACTGTGCATGATCAAAATTGAATGTAATCATTTGTGAACAAGGTATACTTACTGTGCTCAAGAATATATCTGGTATTCTTGAAGACAAGTTCCTGACTTCTATTACTTTTTTTTTTTTTTTTTTAGGTCTGGTCGTGGGGCCTGAACTCTGGGCCTGGGCGCTGTCCCTCTGCTCTTCAGCTCAAGGCTAGCGCTCTACCACTTGAGCCACAGGCCACTTCTGGCTTTTTTCTTTTTGCTTATGTGGTGCTGAGGAATCGAACCCAGGGCCTCATGCATGCATAGCACTGAGCCACCTTCCCAGCCCCTTCCATTACTTCTTAATGAAGAGCATGAGGAAGTAAAGCTGAAGGCAGTCAAATTAAAGAAACGAATGGCGCTTTGTTCTAAATATCATAAATATTTCATCACAGTTGGATTGTTGAGGAGTATGTATATGTATGTATGTGTGTTTGAAGATTGGTACAGATATAAATTTTAAAATTCTGTTAATACATCTTTCAATATTTTCTGATATATTCTCTGGATGTTGTTTCTTACTTAGAAAGGCATGTCTGAAGCCTAGATCATGAAAATTGCCAGATATTTTACTGTCAGTAATTAAAGACTTTTATTTTTTTAGTGCTCAGATACAACATTTCTTTGGAGGTTGATGCTCACTTTAGATTAGTCAGATGAAGTTTTTCTATGTAGAACGTATCTCACTCACTGCCTTTAGTGTTGCTACTGTTCAAATAATTTCAGACTGAATAAAAAATATAGGAAGAAAGTCTAGATAAATGCTCTTGTGCCACCGTGTCAGAGGAGAAAAATCTGGACTTTGGAATTAGACAGCTTGACTTCACATCTTAATTCCACTACTTATCAGCTGAATGACTCCTAGAAATTACTTAACCTCTATTGCATTCAATTTTTCACCAGCAAAAATAGAGGAAATATCTTCATTATAAAAAACAATTAAGATAATATCTGCTCAATCATGGGTTAATAGCATTTCCTAAGAAAATAGAGCCATGCAATACCTAACAATGTCTGAACCCACAACTGTCTCGTGAGATTATAAAGTAACTGAAAAATTCCTATTATTTAGTAACATCATAGCCATTGTCATATATTGACATGTTGAATTACATATTTGTAGTGATGATGATGTAAAGAAATCTAAAAAATCTACCATCCCATCAGATGTGTAAAAGTATAACACATTCAACTGTGTAGAGTACATAAAAATTGGTAATGGTGCCATATGACTATGTTAAATGGACTGTGTGGTTACTGTATTATATTTTTAACCATTGTTTCAAAATGCTAATAAAATACTGTAAATAAAATACTGTAAAATGCTAATAAAAATACTGTAAATAAGTATGCCAAATTGTGCCAGCAACAGCCTCACATATCTGTGCTTACTATATCTCTTGATTTTTTTTGTCATTTCTCATGCCTGATTTAATGTCATGTTGTTTTGTTCAGTGTGGTGCTAAGGTTGTATCCTGTATATTCATATTCACAATATAGACAAAGTGCATGGCAGGCTATTCCCACCTTCTGATGTTTGCATAACATTGAAATCACCTAATGACACACTTCTCCAAAGTTATCTCCATCATGAAGTAACTGAATTGGATTTATGTCTACATGTTTATCATTATATTACAGAGATTCAGAATGTTTGTCTCTTAATTGTTAGATATCCTTGTCTAGAAGATATCAGCTCTTACACGCTCAGTAAAATAAATGGTTTCCTACATATATTTCTTTTTTTCTCTCTTTTTCTTTCTTTTTCATTTTTGTTGGTTGTAGGGCTTGATATTAGGGCCTGGGTACTGTCTCTGAGCTTTCTTGTGCAAGGCTACTTCTCTACCACTTTGAACCACAGCACCACTTCCCACATGTATTTCTTAAATGATGAAAAATCAATTACAACTTAAAAGCTCTGGAGTCTGAGAACAGTTAGCTCAGTTGATACACGTGTAAGGGAGGAGCCCGTTAGAAGAAGAAAGGCATTGCTAAATGGTAAAGGAAGG
The DNA here is from genome assembly GCF_019054845.1 of Dipodomys spectabilis. Classification (NCBI taxonomy): domain Eukaryota; kingdom Metazoa; phylum Chordata; class Mammalia; order Rodentia; family Heteromyidae; genus Dipodomys; species Dipodomys spectabilis. The sequence goes on from NW_024870824.1 coordinate 2,401,131, forward strand.
AAAAAAAGACCTCAGGGGGGAAACACATTTTAGATCACACTGTTAATATAGAAATCAGCTTCCAGGGGCTGGGAAGGTGACTCAGTGGTGGAGCGCTTGCCTTGCATGCATGAGGCCCTGGGTTCAATTCCTCAGCACCACATAAACAAAAAGAAAAAAAGCCGGAAGTGGTGCTGTGGCTCAAGTGGTAGAGCGCTAGCCTTGAGCTGAAGAGCTGAGGGACAGCGCCCAGGCCCAGAGTTCAGGCCCCATGACCTGATCCCCTCCCCCCCCCAAAAAACAAGAAATCAGCTTCCACAAATTCATAGAAAAGCTATATGTCAATGTCTCAGACATTAAATAGATTGTACATAATGGTGAGAGGCTGATTTACTAACAAAATGGAAATATCAGGGTACATTTAAAGAGAAATGAGGGGCTTCTGTTTTCCTCCAGTGAAATAACAAGGGATATCAAAGACAAGATTTACTCTCTTCACATGAAACAATAAAAATGTACAAAACATATGAAATGATGGCTGTAAAGCAACGAAGAACATCCTTGAGAGACTAGAAACACATGAGTTGAGCCCTATCATTGTCCCTGATAACTAAGGAACCAAATGAGAACCTAAGTTTCGTTGGGTTGAAGACCTAGACCTGGGTACCAAGAAAAGGGGGCTAGGAGGCCCATGCATAAAGTATGTACTAGAGTAGATGCAGGAATGCAGAGAGTAATTGTACAAACTTCTTCCATTGAACACTGAGCAGATCAAGGTGAGAGGAAAGTAGCTAACTCAAGGGAAAGAAACTTCAAAGAGGATTAGAGGACATAGTGATTGGTTCAATGAAAATAGAATCTGTGGCCATAAGTCAAAACAGAAAACCGGAGGATTCATGGGAGAACTTGCTTCAGTAGTGAATAAATCTCCCTTGACTGAACATTGCTGTATTTTTTGTCTAACAAATTTTAAAGGCAATATTTCATTTGAAAGGATTAAACCATTCCCAAATACTACATTCAAAAAAAAAAAGCTCAAGAATATTTAAAGGTGTACAAAACTACACCTATTTAGTACCCAAGAGGGTAAAATTCTCAAGGTCTGGCACATGTAAAAATTACTAAGTGTACAAAGATATGATTTGAAATAAATAGGAAAAGAATCAATCCACATAAATTGACCCAGAGCTAACACAGATATTAGAATTTGCATGTAAGGACATTAAAACAGTTTTAACTGCTTTCATGTATTCAAAATTTAACATATACCCAACTCAAATCATGTTTCCACATATCAGGTTTACAATATATAATTAGAATTACTGGTGGACTTATTGTCACACTCGATACTAGAGAAGAAAAAATACTGAAATTGAAGACATACCCATAGACAGTGTGCCAATTGAAATATAAAGAAGAATTGTTTGATAAATGAGCAAAACATTAGGGAGCTATTAGAACAATTTCAAACAGGCTAGTACATACATAACTGGAGTCCTGAAGTAGGCCTTTGATAGTAAAAGGACTTATTTTTTTTCTTTTCTAAATTTGAGGGAAATTGCAAAGTTCATAGGTTCAAAAGAAGTTCAGTGACACTCAGGAACAAGGAACAACAAGAAAACAAGGCACATCAAAATGGAATTGCTCAAAATCAGTGATAAAAATATTTTAAAAGATGAGAAGTTACATTATATAAATGAACCAAAGTAAAGATAACAATACATTCATTGGAAACAATGTAATTTGGAAGGCATGGAACAAAATCGTTAAAGCACTCAAGGAGAAAAAAATAAAACAAGTGTTGACCTAGAGTTCTAAACCAGTGAAAACGTATTTCAAAAAGAGGAAAATATTGTTTTCAAACACACAAAATCTAAAAAGATTCACCACTATATTCATGCTACAATAAGTTTTAAAAGCAATGTGAAGTAGATTATACAAGTTGGTAATAAAGATGTCTAGAAAGGGTTGAAGAGCACCAGAAAATGTAATTAACTGGGAAAACATATAAAAATTGGTTATTATTTAAATCTCTTTAAAGATAATTGAGCAATAGCAACATAATTTATAACCTACAAGAAATAAAAATATAACACAAATTCCAGGAGGCAAGAACCGAATACTGGTGTCCTCTCATCTTGTATATTGATGCTTCAGCCTGAGTTGGATCACGGTAAGAAGAGGGGCTTTGGGAAGTAGTTAAGTTTAATTGAGTCATGGTGGGTGGTCCCTTCATGATAGGGTTATTGCCCTTATAAAAAAGAGGAAGAGAATGATAAGTTTTTCATATGGAAATATAGCAAAACCAAAGCCATCTTAAATCAGAAAGAAGACCAAACCAGGAACTGAATCTACCAGCTTCTTGATCTCAGATTTCATAATCTTCAGGACTATGACAAATAAATGACTACCTGGCATGGTGGCACTTTCCTGTAGTCTCAGCACTCAAGAGTTGAAAGAAAGAGGATTATGAATTCCAAACCAGACTGAGCAACTTAGAGAGAGACTTTTTCTTTCTTATTACTTTATTGTTGTTTTAGAGGTGATATACAGCGGGCTTAACTACATACATCAGGTAATAAGCACATTTCCTTCCTTTTGCATAGTATCATCTGTTCCTTCATTCTCTCCCATTCCCTTCCTCCCATCTCTGCCCACAAGTTGTGTGGTTCATTTCCATCAATGTCCAGTGCAGCCAGCTGGCCTTGCTGACTGCACTTTTCACTTATTTTCCACTGATTCTGTGCCCCCCTCCACCCATTTTCCCTCAGAGGTGCACTGTGTATACACCATTTATGAGGTAAAGAATACAGAGTCATCAAAAAATGAAATGACAGATTAAGAAAAGGCCCTTTGTTTCCTTATATTTGGCATTCATTTCAGTATGTATATGAAGAGGCTCTTGGGTATTAAAACATGTGATTTTCTCCTAAGATCATCCTCTTTTGATCTCACTGTGAATGTCTAGAATCCTGTATAATTTGTCATATCTTGTGTTTTAAAGAGAGATTTTTAAAGTACACACACACACACACACACACACACACACACACACGCATACACATACACAAATCTGAGGGCTGGGAATATAGCGTAAATGCAAAGTGGTTGCCTTGACCCTAGGTTCAATCACTAGCACAGAAAAACAGTTTTTAAGTATCATTCTACGGTTTTTTGTTATAGCAGCTCAAGCAGACTAAGACCAGAAGTATGCTGCTATAAAGTTCTCATAATGCACCCAAAGTCAAGCAATGCCAATTGAACATAAACTGTTGCTCTGCTCTGAATGTTTTGGTATCCTCTCGAGTTCTTGTGTTGATAGCATTAGAAGGCAGAACTTTGGAGAGGTGATTAGCTTTGTGAAAGTGTTATTCTCATGAATAAGACTCATATCCCAGACCGCTATCTGTTCTCTTTTATCAAGTGATGAAGCAGTAAGAAGATACCACCTATGAACCCAGAAATGAGTCTCCACCTGACATCAAACCTGCCACCACCTCTCAATTCCCACAACTGTGAGAAACAGACTTCTACTGTTCATTAAGCCACCTATTTTTATGATATTTTGTTATAAAATCCATATGAACTATCACAATTGTGGTAAACTCGTGTATTATAAACTCTAAAACAACATAATGGAGTTATAGCTAACTCAACTTTACAAGGAGGTAAACTGAAATAATAAAAACTAATTTAATAAGTTACATTAATTTTAAAAACTAATTTAATAAGTTACATTAATTTTTAATAAGACAGAAAAGAGGAATAGAAACAAAGAAGAGTCAGTGGAAAATGGAGGACAAGCTATCAACATAAGGTTAATCTAACAACACCAATAGTCACGTAAACTGCAAATAATATAAATGCACATGCCTTGACTAAAAGGCAAAAGTTTTTGGACATCAGTAAGATTCCCAAAGGAACTTACATGTTTAAGTAAGTTTCAAGAAACTTGCTTGAGGGCTGGGAAGGTGGCTCAGTGGTAGAGCGCTTGCCTTGCATGCATGAGGCCCTGGGTTCAATTCCTCAGCACCAAATAAGCAAAAAAAGCGGGAAGTGGTGCTGTGGCTCAAGTGGTAAAGTGCTAGCCTTGAGCTGAAGAGCTGAGGGACAGTGCCCAGGCCCAGAGTTCAAGCCCCACAACCGGCAAAGAAAGAAAAAAGAAAAGAAAAAAAGAAGAAACTTACTGGAAATATAGATTAAAGTTACAAGAATGGAATTTGGACATACCAAGTTAAAACTACTTAAAAGCAAGTTGGAGTGATAAGTGTCTGCTATATAACTGGCATTGTATTATACTATCACAATCTTGTGAATAGTAGATTTCAGAACAACAAATTACTCTCAGGGATAAAGTAGATTTCTTCATAATAAAAAGAGTCAATTTATTGAGATGACACAATAATCCTAAAGATTAATTCATCTAATAAGAAAGCATCAAAATACATGAAACCAAACAAGTAGAACTCCAAGGTGAAATAGAAAACTCCAGATTGACGGTGGGTATTTCAGCACACTTCTCTGAGTAATGGATTGAACAAAATGAAAACCTCAAATGAGGATACAGATGATTTGAAAAGCAATATTAACCAATTCAACCTAATTGATGTTTGTACAATGGCAGAACACACAATCTTTCAAAATCAGTCAAACTATACGCCAATTCTTTGAGAAGATCAATAGAATCGATAAACTTCTAATGTGACTCATAAGGAAATATCATAAATAACTTTATGCCAATAACTTTTAAAACTTAAATAAGAGGAGCAAATTCTTTGAAAACCGAGATAATCTTCCACAGAGGAAAAAAATAGCATAGTAAAGTCACACAGTTTTTTTTTTAAAAGAGTTGACAAAAGCTTCCTCCATTATCCCCATGCCTAAGTTTTCATGTCCAGATGGCTTTACTTGTGAACTCTTATGAAATATTTGGGAAGAAGTAATGACAATTCTATAAAAGTTCTTCCAGAAGACTGAAAAGAAAGTAACACTTTCCAATTCATTCTATTACACTAGAATATTATTTGATAATAAAACCAAAAACATTCTGAAGACAAAAAAACTACAAACATATTCCTTGTAAAAAAATTTTTTTTTGTTGTTTTTGTCAGACATGGGACTTAAACTCTGGGCCTGGACGCTGTGCCTCAGCTCTTCAGCTCAAGACTAGTACTCTACCAAATGAACCACAGTGCCACTTACAGTTTTCTGAATGGTTTATTGGAGATAACAGTATCATGGACTTTCCTGCCCAGGCTGGCTTTGAACCACAATCCTCAGATCTCAGCTTCTTGAGTAGCTAGGATTACAGATGTGAGCCACCGGTGCCTGGCTTATAAAGATTTTTTTGGGGGGTCCGGTCGTGGGGCCTGAAATCTGGGCCTGGGCGCTGTCCCTCAGCTCTTCAGCTCAAGCCTAGCATGCTACCACTTGAGCCATAGCACTACTTCTGGCTTTTTTTTTCCTGCTTATGTGGTGCTGAGGAATCGAACCCAGGGCTTCATGCATTCAAGGCAAGTGCTCTACCACTGAGCCACCTTCCCAGCCCTAAAGATGTTTTGTTTTGTTTTGTTTTAAAAAAAATCTCATTGTAATTTTAACAGACAAAATCCCTCAATAGATGAGAAGAATGTGTCATGAGCCTGGCTTGGCATTCAAAGCCAATGTAACATACTCTTTTGTGTGTATGTATGTATGTGCACACATGCGCTTGAACTCAGGGTCTGGATGTGGCCCTTGTGCTTTTTTGCTCAAAGATAGCATTCTACCACTTGAGCTACAGCTTTTTTAGGGGGTGCTTAATTTGAGATAAGAGTCCCACAGACTATCCTACTTGATAAAATCAAGTATCTAATCTTGATTGAAAAAAAATCTCTCATCAATAGGGGGAAAACTATCGTTCTGCAAGGGCATCTATGAAAAAGCCTCAGCAAGCATTAAGATTAGAAATAAGAGTATGATTTCTGATTCCACCACTCCTATTCCTGTTCAACATCAGACTGAAGATCGTAGCCAGTGTAACAGGATTTTAGAGAATGAAAAACTGAACATATTTTATGGTTCCACGTACATAGGGTTCTAGAAAATGCCCACGAATCCATAGTGACAGACAGCAGATCAGTGATTGCTCAGGATTCTGCCTGGACAATGTAGGAAGAGAGAAGTAGAAAGAGGAACGAGGAGATTGTAGGAGGTGCTGGATGTGACAGGCTCATTAACTTGATTGAGAGGTGATAGTTTCATAGATGTTGACGTAGGTCAAAACTTAGCAAATACAGTTTATTATATATCAACCACAAGGGGGGAGCAAGTGAGTGAAAGACAGAGAAACAGAGAAGGAGGGAGAGACAGAGATAAAAGAAAAGATTTTAAATGCAAAGTCCCATGAACGGAGTCAAACTACTCACATTCTGGATTAGGCAAAAATAAGGATTACTTATTTATCGATAAGCCAGAGTGTCTCCAAGGTCTGGGTAATTTTCTAATGTGAAGTTAGGTGGATATGGTTGAACATGATCTTTTTTTCTAGTCATCAGAGTGCCATTTAGTGGCTTTCTAGAAAACCAGCTATAATTGTAGTAATCTGGTAATTGCCCACAGCAGTGCCTCTAAGCCCTGGGGATTGAGCTCAGCTCTCCACATTCAGCCCATGTGGCAATTGGCCAGAGGTCTCAGCAGCATGCACAAGCACCAACACAGAACCTTCAATGTTGTGCCCTAGAAAGCCTGCCCTTACTCAAAGATGCTACAAGTTTCCCAGGTTTTCTATTCTGTTCCCTGGGCCAGCTACCTAAGCCTGTCTGTTTAGCATTACTAGCCATGGGGAGAAAAGTGGGAGCAGCAGTCCTCACCACCCAGCATTCACCAAGCACCTCTGCTGTTCCAGCTGCTGGACTGACAAATGAGTATAGTCCCTTCCCTCAGGCATACAGACATCAGGCTCTGTTCCAGTTTCCCGGCAGCAACGTACTCATTATTACAACTGGCTCTGGGCACTTTGGCCACCTTTCCTAACCCATGTATTTCTCAAGTTAAGATATGGAAATAAAATGCCAGGCTTATCTCCTTATCTCTTGATGACCCATCAAGCTTGACTTTGTGTGCAGTGTAGGTAGCATCTACTTGGTTCTTTGCATGAGTCAGGCACTGTTCTGAGGATCTGATGCATAATAACACATGAAATCCACATATGGACCCTGTGGGGTTGGTGGTATTATTATCTTCATTTAAAGCATTGCAAAGGTTAAGTGACTGACATGCACAACTTTTCAGTTAGAAATAAGTGGTGAGATTGGGATTGAATGCAGTCATTATCACCCCAGTTGATGAAAATGGGGTGAGGGGGAGGAGTCGATGGGCTGAGAGCCAAACTACTTTGCTCAGTGAAAAACTCTCTCAGTGAAAAACCCCTTCAAATGTTTGTTTATTGGTGACAAGCAGTGTCAAGTGAAACAAAGAGAATGGCTCATTGTACACCCACCCTGATGACTAAATAAACAGCTCACAGCTCAGTGTAAGCAGTGCCATCTTCCCTCAGGGGGCCCAGGTTTTCCTCCCTCTCATCTCTGCCCAAACTTTTCTCCTATGATTAGAAGGAGGCATCTGGGGAAAGGCGGCAACTAACCAGTGCAGAATCACTGCCATTCCCCTAAGCTGTCAGAGAGAAAAGGACGAGGCTGAGCCTCGCTCTGTGACACTTTTAGAGGAAAGGACACAAGTATTAGGTTTCAGCTCAAGACAAGGAAGAACTAGAAGGAAGCAGCTCAACATTACAATACCAGATATGTCTATCTGAGCTGAGAGCCAATCTACCTTGTTCAGTGAAAAACCCTTTCATGTGTTTGTTTGTACCACCGACCATGGTACTATGGGTATATGATCCAGAGAACAACACAGTATGGGCATCCACTGCCATGTTCCTGCAATACCCTTCTTCATTCCAGTGGTTCTAGTGGAGCCATGGGAATGATGGAGGCAAGCCAGGCAGGCCATGACCAGTACATCCAGATCAGGTTAACTCCTTATAAGCACAAGGACAAATTAGCATCCTTCTGCAGATGGAACTTACTTCCTGTATGTATACCAAGTTCCTTTGAATGCTAGTCATACAAGGACTAGGCAAGTAGAACTAATGATGCCATGAATATGTAGTGTAACCTATAAATATTGCTCTCCTTGCAATGAGCAATGTGGCGAAAAGGGAGCATTATTAAGAGGACAAGTGCTTTGGGTCCAGCATGCCACTATTAGGCCCTCTGGCAAGTTTCCTGTCTAGCCCATCTTCACTGGCCTCAGCCAGAACTGTGATCAGAACATGGAACTATTGTTGGAGAAACCTCGTGAAGAGAAGCTATGTGCTACTGACACAGCTGGCCTCCACTGGACCTTAACTTTCTGAGCAGAGCTGGTGATCTCATACCTGTTCCTTCCTCCATCCCTGTTGTTTGAAATGATTTTGAGCCCAAAGAATCCCAGAGCATCACACTCTCATTTATCTCCAGCTTTTTTACCTCTACTTAATAAGGACTGCTTAATGGACTGTGTGCTCTACCTTTTGTTGTGTAAAGACTCGTATAACAAAGCTCCCCAAGAACTCAGAAGGCACAGGCCACAGATCTCTGCCCACTTCAGCTCATGGCATCATAACTCCTGTAACAAGAATGATCTTCCCTGGGTTTGAGAATGTCCTAAGACTAGGACTTTCCCTTCGTATCATTCACAGACACTTCCTGTGTACACATATAGTACTTATCCAATACATGTGGCTAACCAAAGAGAAGTCTTACCAGTTTTAAGTCTTGTAGGACAACAGTTATTTTCAAGTAACTTTACTCATCTAGTGAGAGGGTTCCCAAAGGGAGGGTGGAAGTTCTCTCATTCTTTATACATCTGCACAATCATGTTAAAATAGTTTCATTTGGAACAAAAATTTCACTTTTATTCTTAAAGAAGAAAAAAGAGAGAGAGAAGAAGAGACCCATAGCCAATGACTTGGTAAAAGAGAAGTCATTCATCACCTTTTTTCTCTTATCTTCTCTGTAATAGGTCCACATGAACCACAGCAGTGTTAATGAGATTAGATGTAAATGATAATAACTACGAATCATCATGGTGGTTCTTATAATTTACATGGTTCCATCCTTAATGCGGTAGGTAATATTTAGCAATGAAGGGAATCAAACTCTATCTCAAATGCAAGGTATCAGGATTTAAGGGGGGAAATCCTACAGAAAAGTATTAAAGAGTGAGTGCCTGAAGAGAAGCTACACAGCATTTACAGGCAAATGAGTTTAGGATTTCGGGAAGAGTGTCTATGTGGTAATGAGAAACTGTAAAGCCCTTTGACCATATCTTTGACCCCATTTGAGGGGAAGAAATGGGAGGTTCTTATCCTCAACCTGTTTGTTCTCACTCTCTCTCCAATTCACTTTTTCCTTCTTCATCCCATATCCTGTTTGCATCTTTCTTTTCTCCCATCTTTGCAATACAGCCTCTCCATGCTCCTCACTCAGCACTCTGCTCCTTTCTCTCTATATCTTCCTCAGAGACCTTATGCCCTATGTTAAATCTTTATTTTCCTTCTCTGGCTTCTTTTTTTTTCACCCAGCCTTTCTTCCAGACCAGTGCACAGATGTCACACTTGATTTCCTACTGCATTTCCACATGTTGTGGCACTTAATGCTCAATGTGCTTCAAGTTGAATTCTGCTCAAACTGGCTCTTTCCCCCAACATCTCCCTTGGTAAAGAACCACCAGTGCTCTCTCAACTCTCAGCTGTCCGTTGCCCTCCACATCGGTAAAACCTTATATGCTTTTCTTCCTCACAGCTCTCTATCTATTCTATATCTTCATGTCTATTGCCACTGCCTGAGTTCAGGCTCTTATCATCTTTCATTTGGACTATGAAAATAACTTCCTAATTGAACATCCTTCCTTTAATCTCAGAATGCCCCCATTTCATCCTAAGGTCTGCTGTCAAATTAAATTTCCTTGAATATTACTAGGATTACTTTTTTCCTCTACTAGAAAAAAAAGGAGCTCATAGGTGTTCTTTTGGCTCCTTATTATCTACTGACTAAAGAACAAATGGAATATTTATCCACTAGACAAATATTTATTGAGCATTTAAGATGTGCTACTAGGGATCCACTAGTAAACCAGAAAGCAAAGATTCCTGTTTTTCTGGGGGGTTTTGCCTTCTAGTAATAAGATAAGCAGTTACAAAAGTAAACAAATGAGCAAGATAATTTAACATAGTAAGGGAAATGAATGAAGTGTAGTAATGAACTCACAAGTAAGTTACAGAGGGGAGATGAAATTTCTTCAAATAAGTTGGCTAAGGTAGAATTCATAAGAGAAATGAGCTTGACTGAAGACCTAAATAATGAGAAGAAACTAGTGTTACAGAGAGATCTAAAGGAAGAGAATTCCAAGCACAGAGAATGGCAAATACAAATGCCTAATGAGGAAACAGATACCATTTATCATCTTGAGCTTCAGTAATGTTTCCCCCAGCTAGATCTTTCGCTGAATCCCACCTATCTCCTGTACTCCTGGAACTCGAGTTCCAGCTAAATCTGTCTGATGTTCTCCAAAATGGCTTTGTTACCATGTATTTCTCATTTTATTCCACCCATCTGGGAGGCTCTCCTCTTTCCTACCCCTGACAAATCTGGTAAAGCACCGCTCAGAGATAACCTCTCCTGTAATAGCATCATTGATTACTCCTAGCAAAAAGTCAATCTTCTTTCATTGAAATGCAGACATATATGTTGGAACTTCTTGTATTTTCCTTACCACACCCAGGCAATTTCCTAGGAAAGTCACTATAATTTGACATATATAAGCCAAATCAGAGCTTTTTTTATGGAGTCTGCCATGAAGTTGGTTATACTCCAAGCTGAGAACTGTATCAACAAGGTATATAGAGAGCAATTGTAAGAAATATCTGTCCAATAACTTCATATTTTATCCTAGAGCTAGTCAAAATTGATTTTTAGTAAACCTTGATTCCCAATGATATATAACTCTATTTCCCACTAAAAAAAAAATAAAAGCAAAGTTGGTCTGATTGAACCAGGCAAGAGAGACTCAATAATCTCCCTGTTCAACTTCTCCCCCCTTCCCAAGTAATAGATCTTCCATCTCTACCTTTCAGTTTCACCCCTAGACCTCTGTGAAGCCCTGGGGCTTCAGAAACATGACTCAATAAAGCACAACTCTACCAAATACAAAGCAAAAGCAAATCGATTAAGCTAAGCATCAAGCTTTAACATTTTGAGAAGCCTCCAAGAGGTGGCTCTGAGGATGGTGCAGGCCACAGAAGCCATTGCTATAGAGCTCATAGAAAAGGGCCAGCAGAATATTCACAGGATAGGTATTCTGGGGGCTACTTGGGTCCACTTTTGTACGGCCAACTTTCTTATTTTCTTTGGAGCCTCACACTAAGCATTATTTCCTTCTCAACTCCTCAACTCCTCTTCACCTGGATTAGATTCCATTAGTTGTGGGTGTATAGATCATCTTGCATTTTCAAAACCACAGCTCCCCATGGAACTCCCAATGCCAACAATGCATGGCACAAGTAGGTGCTCTGGTATCTGTTGGACAGATGGTTAAAGGATGCCTGGAAATAGATGTGGGAAACAGGTGTGGGAAAAGGCAAGGAATTGGGCCTGGTCAGCCACAGCAACCCCTCCATCCCCCCACTCTCCCCCTCAGAGCAATGTATCCATCCATTTATAGCCATCTATCCATGCTTTCATATATGTATATATATATTATATATTTCTCTATCTAATCTTTTTATTTATCTGCTTAGATACATACCTGACACAAAGATCAATGCCTATTAGTTGCTGTGGTGGACATGGCATTTCTTCCACAGGAGGTGTGGTGTGCAGATGTGAGGCTCTGATTGCTCTTGCTGCCTCTAGAGGATACAGCCTGATGGTGAGGTCAGCACAAGCGACAGTGGAGTCTGCCACGCAGAGAACTAGCTCCAAGGATATGATTCCTATCTCTGGGTTAAGCCAAGCCTGAAGTCAGCCTTATCCCTAGACTTTCGGAGATACGATCTGGTGAACTCATTTCTAGTTTTGCAAGAGACTGAACTATCTGCTGTTAGGTGAGTGAACATTCTCATTGGCTCACTGTGCTTTGTTGGCAAGAGAACAAACAACTCAAGTACCTGCCCATGCAGCACATCAGCCCCTGTGTCATCTGCTGCACTACTTTTACATGTGGTATATCATATACATAATCTCCATTATGACCTTTGAGGCTAGACATCCATGATAGTAAGTATCTCCTCTGTATCAGTCTGGAAGCTGAGGCTTCAAGGGATTAAGCAATTTGTTTAAGGTTTTAGAACCTTGCCAGGAATAGCTGTGAACCCTGGACTCTCATTCTGCACCAAGGCCTGTGTTCTTTCCACTATCCCCCTCTCTATGTAAGAAAGGACAGATTGGGGCCAAAGGTCAGTGCTCCACATTCAGGCTCTTGAAAGCCTGCAAAAAGGCTCAGCTCTTTCTGATCCTGCTTCAGTTTCAGCTAAGGAGATTGAATCGCAGGGACAAGTGCTCATCAGAAACTCAATGTTCAAAAAAAAAAATCACATTTAACTTTTCAGAATTCAAGGCAGTAGTTTTCACTGGCTACTTTAAACTAACTTAATATCATAGGAAAGATGATGACATTGGTGTGGACACTTCATTTTCTTTTCTTTCCCCTTTCTTACTTTCTAATCTCAGGCTCTAGAATGATGGCAACCCTAATTAGGAAATCATTTCCTTTAAATTAATTGTAGATAGCCATAGTCACACTAAAGGTGATAATCCACAGCTCAATATTCTTACCTTGGGCCAAAATTTTATGTTCACAAATGTTCCTGTGGTGAATTGTGATTGTCTTGTTTTTAATAATTACTTCCTTCCTGCTCTCTGTAGAATTAACCTCTTATGGATCCACTTTTAAACTATTAGCAGGAAATGTTCATTGTAAATGAAATTAAATGGATTCCGGGCTAATTCCAGACACCCACTTCTTAGACAAGTTTCTCAGCATGGATATAAGGGGCCTTGACTTAACCTCAAAGCCGTAACCCACATAGTAGGTTAGAGACTGTTAACAATAAGAATGAAAGTTTGTAGAAATTCTAACCCTTTTACCAAAGATCTCCAGGATTTCTGCCACTACTGTTTTGCAATTCATTATCCCTAATGCCATCTGTAATATTTCATTTTTGCAAAAGCCCAAGTTACAAACATTCATTTCTAGAACAAGCTCTTTACTCCATGATGTCTGTATGGAAGGATTACTAATTAAAAGCTACAAATTAAAATGACTAAAGATTACTAATTAATTAAAAAGCAGACATCAGGAAACACCAGGAAGAAAAACAGAAATAATTTTAAAGTAACAATTTTACAAAGAAATATTGAAAGGTACATCAGCTCAAGGATGTGTAATTCCTTCAGCAAACCTTTTTCCTAATTATATTCTATCTTAATCTATATTTGCAGTTTAAAATTACTGACTTTCCTTGCAAAGGCAACAGAGAAGAAGAACCTTGTTCATTTATTTGTAGTTAAATTAGATAATTTAAGCAATTAGTTAATGTATAATCTTTAATCACAATCCAAATTCTAAATTAGTCTAATAGTCTTTTTCAGAATTCATATTAAAACTTTTTGAAGGTGGTTCTTGAAATAATACCATTCTCTGATCTAGAATTTAGGACAAAGAATGTCACTTCACAGTGAAGCCTCAGAAAGAGAGAATCTCACAATCCAAGGAATCATAGCTCAGCCTGTTTCTCCTTTGTAGTATATATCTGAGGATTTATGCACTGGGTGAAAAAAATCATGCTTAGAATGCAAATTCCAATGTGAGTCCTTTTGGCAATACCTCAGAAATGGTAAACAAAAGAAAACTCAGCAAGTCTTGTGATATAGCTTATCAGTAGTTTATATGTGCTTTGCAGGTAGTTGCAAGGTCCTGAGCTGATTGTCAAATCAAAAACAAAAAACAAACAAAAAAACAAACATTTAAGTCAAGCTCCCTGTTTTGTGCATATCTGTTTTCTAGGTCCATTTGTCTTTCTGCCACTTTCTTCCCACTCATTGAATGCCCATATTTCTGTAATATGAGCTCTATAGCTCATCACAAAGAAGGGAGCCAGCAGAGAGTCAGACGGTCTCCCTTACTGAACAGTGTGTTGAGACAAAGCTTCTAGGACTTATTTTGGGATCTCCATCTTACACACTAGTAGTTAGCACAGCAGAAGTCTAGGGAAAGAGGCATGGGAGGGAACAAAATAGAACAGCTTCTTCCCTCTCTTAGCCAGACAGAGGTTGAAAAGACTAAGTTTGTTTCCTTATGCTCAAATACTAGTCTCTATCAGACAGAATCTGAAGGGCAATGGTGTCTCTAGTCTGGCTATGTTGTCCTCTATCGGTTTAGTATACATGTCTATCCACTGGGGGTGCCACACACGTCGACCTGAGCAGCTGCTCATAGAGTGGCTGTTGGTTCTGTCTTTTATATTCCTTTAACCCTGTCTCTATCCTAGTGTCTGTCTCCTACTGCTGGTATAATCTGTCATTGGGTCTAGTTATTCTCTATACCTGACTAAGAGGGTGGATAGTATATGTGGATATGTAATAAGGAGCCTAGAAGAGTGAAACATTTCTGAAGTTCTGTTTTTCTCACACTGTGAAGGTGTAACCCTCACAGACTCCTCTTCAACCAGTCCCCAGCTGCTTTAGCAAGAAGAAATCTATCTCTGTACACATCCAATTAGCAGTGAACATCTCTGCATGCCTCTGCTGCCATCCTCTAAATGTCCCTATCTGTTTTCATTTGCAACTGTCCCATTTTCTTGCCTGTGTATTTTATTCCCTCCATTACCTTCCACATTCTTTAAAGGAAGGGGCTTCTATCTTCTATTTCATTTTAATTCTCTACATTCTCTACAAACAGAGTTTAATGAGTGCTCTTGGACACCTGATATACCTTAACAAATAGTGGCAACACTGCTGCCTTCCCCTCCTCCCCAGAAAGCTTGTTGCATGAGGCGTCTCTTTTGACCTTGAACAAATCTCTCAGTGGTGGTCAGCTGTATTTTCCTTTCAGCACAGGAACACTGCTGCCAAGGGGCTGTAGCCCAACACAAATTCAGGAATCAGACTACAAATGTAGCCCTACTGTTGACACTGAGGACAAAGGGGAAGCAAGTCACACTTTGGACATTGGCTTTCTTGCTCTAGGGAAATCGTGTGTAATGAATAGTTCTGCTGACATAAATTCAATCACTCTCTCCCTCTCAGGAGAAAATAGTTTGCCTGACAGATTTACTATAAATTTAGTTTTGGGTCTTTTTTTTTGTATTTCAAAAAATTTAAAACAAGGCCATCTACAGAATGACATCAAAATAATAGTAGGCTTATGAATGAGCATAATGAATGCAGGGAACATTGTAGGCAATTAAGGCCCCAACATTGTCCCTGTCTTTCTAGACACAGCCACGCCTCCCCAAACTGCTTTCTTTCTTCTTCATCCTGTCCAGGTTTTTTGAGGACATTTAGACATTTGGTCATTTTAGCTCTTGTGATGTTTTTCTCCTGTTATTTGTTGAGGAGTTTGTCATTTGCTTTTCTACTATGAAAACTTCTTTCATACATTGAAGTTTTTCTTTTTTCAGTGAGAGAGTGCTTATTCCACAGAGCATCTGATTTCCAAAGCTCCTACATTAAGAGATAATGATGAGTTTGGGTAAAGCAGAAAACAAAGAGAGCAAAAATTAAGCTGAAAGTCTGGCAGAAATTGATATTCAAAGGCTGGCACAGAAAACAGAGGTCATTCAATCAGGCATTTAGAAAATGTACAAGGTTACTGCCAGTACCAAATAATGAGGACCACAGGGCAGCATTTGAAGGGCACTGTGTGTGAGCAATGAGAGGTAAAAGTTATTTGCTTCCAATTTTTGACTGATTGTACTTGGTACCTGTTGTGGCAAGTGGTGCTACTAATAGCAGATAGACACTGTTAGTACTGACAGGTGCAGGTCCTGTATTTTCATCTCTGATTTCACTTTTGTATTAGCCTCCCAATCCTTATTAGGTATTGATCCAATAAAAAAGGATTATTACCAAAGAATTAATGTCCTTAGTTCTTTAGAAGAATATTGCTTTCTTTCCCACTTCACTTCCAAATTCCCCTTTTCATTTCAGCACATGTAGCTCTCTTTGCTTAAGAGGAAATCTTAAGAGGAAAGTCAGCATATATGCATAGGAATCAGTTGACCCATTAGGGTGAAGTTCATATTTACTCTTTGTTACTCCAGGTCAGAGAGGAGTCTCTTTACGTACTCCTCTTGACTCGACTTTAAACTTCATTGCTTTTGTTCTCAATGTAGGCTGATAGTACTTGACCTACTTCAAATTCTTATTTTCCCTTTCCATGCCACTCTCTGCTTTGACACTGACACCCATGCTTTTGATTTCTTTTGGCTACCCCAAATGTTTGAAATCACGCTGAGACTCTTTCAAATGACAATAAACAGAGAAGTAGGATGTATTTACCACATATCTATAGATACTCAGGCCTATTTCACAAAGAAAAATCAATTCATCTCTAGGGTTCATGGCATCCCAACTACTTCAAAGTCATGCACTCAAGTGTGTTGATGTGAATATGTTCATATACATACAGGGTTTAAGAAACAGTCTCCTCTGTGCATTGCTGCAGCTGGGATCAGGGACTTGTGAAACACAGCTGGGAATTCTTTTCAATTCATAATGGCCCTACTCCAAGTTTCAACCATTACACACCCTGTTTAAAACACTTATGCAACTCCTAGGGAATGTATGAATTCCTGAAGGGAGTTGTGGGGAGAGGAGGCCCAGTCCCATGCACTGTGGACTGGAGGGTATATGAGTCAACCTCTCTTAAGGGATGACAGCGCAGAGAGGAAAGAGTTAGGTATTTCCTTTTTGTCCTTGGACAACCTTCTGGAAATAGCTAAAGTTGATATCAAAAACTGGTTGAAAGGGGAGGGATGTCACTTATCACCATTAATAAAATCTAGTGCATTTCCATTGAGGAAAAAAAAAGAATCAATCAAACTGGGTGACAGCAACTTACCCTCTGTCATCCTAGCTAATCAGAAGGCTGAGATCTACAGGATCATGAATGAAGGCCAGCCAGGTAGAAAAGTCCACAAGATTCCATCTCCAAAAATAACCTGGAGGCTGGGACATGGCTTAGTGGTAGAGTGCTTTTCTAGCATGCATGAGACCCTGGATTTGATTCCTCAGTACCACATAAACAAG
The DNA here is from genome assembly GCF_019054845.1 of Dipodomys spectabilis. Taxonomy (NCBI): domain Eukaryota; kingdom Metazoa; phylum Chordata; class Mammalia; order Rodentia; family Heteromyidae; genus Dipodomys; species Dipodomys spectabilis. The sequence continues at coordinate 2,418,443 of NW_024870824.1, forward strand.
AAAAAATACTAAAAATTATATGAAAGTTTTCTTAAATAACCTGCAAAAGCATTGGTACTAGACACTATGTTGAAAATGAACTATACAACTTGTAGTTAAGGACAGGAGGGAAAAATTGGGTGAGAGTGACAGAAGGGGTGATGTTGTCCAAAAAGAAATGTACTCTTTACCTGACTTACATAACTGCAATCCCTCTGTATATTATCTTAATAATAACAATTAAAAAATAATCTGCAAAATGCCAGACTGAATATGTGACTCCAGTGGGTAGTGCATAAGCTCTAAGCAAGAAAGCTGAGCAAGGGCATAAGACCCTGAAGTCAAGCTTCAGTACTGGCACACACAAAAACTAAAACTTCTGCCCTGGTTACTTTGAATTTCTGTCCATCTAGCTCTTTTTCTTCTTAGGCCTGCATACTCCTGTCAGGTATAAAATGACTAGCTTTTTAGGGAAAAGAAGCCAAATTGGTCAGTATGCATGTATACATAAACATAAAATTAATGTATTATTGTCAGCACTAAAGTTGGAAAGGTTGAAAAACTGGCTCTATGCCCTGTCATGTCCTGTAAGTCGTCTGTTGATGCATAAACCTTCTTTGGAGAAAAATAGGCCCTTTGACAATAATTCTGAACGTTAATTTTAAATGCTCTGTCATAGATTTATTTAACTTTTGAAAATACTATGCTTCAAATTAATGGCCCATTTGTTTGAACAGAAGGGATGCAGAAATGAGCACAATACTCCAACTCTTAGTTCTGAAACAGGGATCCTAGGTACTCTGGGAGGATCTCAGTTATTCTAGGAGGGGAAAAAGTTACAAGTGTTGTCAGTGTTACTTCTCCAAGAAATGGCAAAATATAAGTATGTGAACAAGACAAGCGACAGTTCTTTGTCTTTAAAGCATAAAATAATCAGTAGTTGAGTGACTACCAGAAATTGCAGGGATGAGAGGTAAATGAGTTGAGCACAGAGAATTTTTAGTGCAACAAAACTACTTCATGTAAAGCTGTACTGGGGAATGCATTCCATTTTACATGTGCCCATCCCTATAAAATATTAATTTAACAGCAAGCGTCAGGCTTCATGTAAACTGATCATTTTGAGATGTTGGATCAATGGATTGAAATGATGGGTTGATGTAACTTCACATTGGGGTGTTGATATTGGGGTAGGCTCTGCCTATGAGAGGCAGTGTGGGGAACCTGTATCACCTGTATGTGTTCATAGTTGCTATTAACCTAAAACTGCTCAAGAAAACTATCAACAATGCTAAAACATGTTCAAGGAGCCACATGCTGGTGGCTCATGCCTATAATCCTAGCTACACAGGAAGCTGAGATCTGAGGATCGTTGTTGGAAGCCATCCCAGGAAGGAAAGTCTGTAAGACTCTTATGTCTAATAAAAACTACCCAGAAAAAATCCAGAAGTGGAACTGCAATTCAAGTGGTCAAGCACTAACCTTGAGCAAAAAGAAACACAAGGACAGTGCTCAGGTCCAGAGTTCAAGCCCCAGCACTGGAAAAAATTAATTTTTTTTAAAAGTTCAAGGGAGAAGGGTAGACAAAGTAAAAAGGGTAGAGTGCATATACTAAAACATTAAGAAATGTAAAGGATGGAATGGTTGGGGGTGATGGGTAAGAATGTTGAAAGAGGTGACACTGATCAAGATGCATTGTATTCATGAACTGCTTTGTTAAATGATAGCTCCTTTGCACAACTAAAGATAATAAAAATAATAATAAAAATAAAATATATTCAATCTTTTGATACATTTACAGGATAATGATTTTGAATGATTTTGTTTTGTTGGGTTGAGAAGTTCAAACACCCCGTATGTCCCGTCTCTCTTTCCTCTGTCCACAAATAAGAGATTATGTTGCAAACAAAGTTTACTTATTCCATTCGAGAGTAAACCTTGTTAACAATATTCCCATTCTCTTATTCAACATGTACTTAGTGCAAACTACTGGTCAGATATTGTGATAGACACTGAGGATTCAGCAGAAAGTCCTGATCTTTGTCCATTATGGAGTTGAAGGGAGGAAAGCAAGTTAAGGGGTGACTTCAGTGCCGAAAGGTAAGGGATTCCCAGGCTGTTCACAATGGAGGGGTCCTAGAAAGCATATGGGAGGGAAATACAACCCAGTCTTGGGAAGGGAAGGATTTGTAAATAGTCATTGGAGGAATTTATATGTAGGTGAAGGAAAGAGAAAGGAGGGAAGTAGGAATGTGTAGAAGAGCTCTGCACAAATACATGTTTAATGCTTTTGTTATTAGGGGTAGAGGTGGACTGAGCTTCTGATTAACTAGAGGAGGCAAGCTCCAATCACTGTCTCTCAATGTGGGAATAGTCAGTAAAGATGAACATCAACTAGTGAATATGCAAAATGACCTGGTACTGCATTTGTACCCATCAAGGCTGGCACACCTAGAATTTTGTCTTAGGGTGAGATCTCATGCAAGATTATTACTAACTGCTTCCATGCCTGTGTTGAGCTAGCAACAATAGCATGGAACATTGTTTTAAATTTGATTTTAAGATGAATGCTATACCTTCATGTGGTGGGAAATTTTAAAATAGACAAAGGAGCTGAGCACTAGTGGCTCTTGCTTGTAATTTTAGCTACTTAAAAAGCCAAGATCTAGAGGATCATAGTTCAAAGCCAACTTAGGCAAAAACACAAAAAAATCAAACACTCCTTGAGACTCCATTTCCAAAATAATCAGCAAAAATATAGGCTTGAGGAATGGCTCAAGTGATAAATCACCAAGAGAATAAGAAACTAATCAAGCACAAGATACCCTGGTACTGGCATGGTACAACCAGTGCAAAAAATACAAACACACACACACACTTACTTAAGAGCTAGCCAAAAGGGAAAAAAACAAACAAAAAATAAAAAACATTTGAATACTTATCTTGGGGTTCATTCCCCTAACATCAACTTATCTGACCTTTTCTGCTTGACTCAGACATATACTAGTTATTGCAAATATTTCTAACATATTTATAAGATGATTTCTATGTTGCTTTGTATGTCCCTCCCCCATGGTATAACCCATGCTTTCACTGTATTTGATGTTGGTATAATTTGTGGAGGGGAAGGGAAAAAACAAATCGTTTAAATAGGGATACAGGTGGACCCATTGCAACAATGAGATGTACAAGTCGTTATGTTGAAAAATGAACTTTACAACTTTGGTGTGGGGGGGGAGGATCAGGTGGGGGGAGGGGGGAGTTTGGGAAGGGATGGGAAGGGGAAACAAAGAGGAGGCAACAATGCTTGATAAGAAATGTACTCATTATCTTCCCCACGTAATTGTAACTCCTCTGTACGGTATTCTCACAATTAAAAGCAAAAGAAGTGTACTCATTACCTTGCTCATGTAATTGAAGCCCCTCTGTATGGTATTTTCACAATAAAAAATAAGTTAAAAAAAAAGAAAGAAATAGCCAAAGGACAACCCGTTAAACATACCTCACTTTATACTGTTAACAATGTATTGAAAATCATCCCAAGTCAGTAGGTTAAATGATGCCCAATATTTCTGAGTGTTTATGTTCTACTTGGTGGATGTTGCATATTAAAAACACATTTTTTAGCAAGGCACTGGTGGCTCACATCTGCAATTCTAGCTACTCAGGAAGCTGAGATCTGAGAATAACAGTTCAAAGCCAGCCTGGGCTGGAAAGTTGGTAAGATTTATCTCCAGTTAACCACCAGAAAACTGGAAATGGAGCTGTGGCTCCAAGTGTAGAGCACTACCCTCAAGTAACAGAGCTCAGGGATAGCACCTAGGCTCTAAGTTCAAGCCCCATGACGGACCAAAAAAAGGGAGGCAGTTTTTTTAATCTTCCAAGTAATTCTGTAGCAATAATATCATATATTCTTATAGGTAAAATTTCTAGAAAGTGAGTTCTTAGATAAAATGTTATAACTTCATATGATATTGGCAAATTTTCTTCCATGGAGTGCATACAATTTACATTCTCATCAGGAATGCATATGAGTGCTCTACAGTTGGAATACATTTTGGATTTTTATCAATTAGATAGGTGAAAAATAATTTTATTCTGAATTTCTCTATTTTACTTTGTTTTATTTTGTTGGCAGGTTTGGATTGAGACTAAGGTTGAATTCCTTTGTCCTTGCAGTTATTCTTCCACTAGAGCCACACCTGCATTCTTTATTCAAATAGAGCCTCAAATTTATTCCTGAACCAGACCATGATTCTCCTATCAATACCTCTCATGTCACTGGTGTATTACTATGCCCATCTTTATATTCATTGAGACTGGATTCTCATGAACTTTTTTGCCTGATCTAGGTCTCTTGAATAACTAGAATTACAGATGTGAGCAATCACATCCAGCTTGCATTTCTCTTATTGCCAATGAAGTTAAAAAGTGCTCTTTGGAGTGGGGCATAGTTCAAGTGGTAGAAATCTTAATTAGAAAGCACAAAGCTCTGAATTCAATCTCCAGTCACACCCACTCCATAAGTAAATTCTTTGTATAAAACTAGGTATTTGTATCCCCCTTTTGTATAACTGTCAGACATAAACTTTGACTTCCTTTCATTAGTTTGAAGAAGCTGTTTAGTAAAGGGAATAATATATGTGATATATATATAGAGAGAGAGAAAAAGATATAATATATAGCAAATCATCTTATTACACTTTGCTGAGTGTGGTACTGAATACTTTTGAGAACTGAACTTGTTTTACGTTACTCGCTCATGAAACTCTTGCTAAAGAAACTCTAGTTCAAATAATATAGGACATTTAGAACTGCTAAGACGTCTTTTCAATGGGTTTCAAACAACCCTGCTCTTTCATGCAAAGAAGAAAAATACTTATTTTCATCATTAAATATCCCAGCCTCATCCACATGGTTTCCAAAGCCAATGCATTTGCAGTGACCAGGTCATTTCCACACCCTCTTCCAGGAGAAGAATCTCCATGCACCAAATGCCAGCTTCCCAAGGTAGGAGAGATATGGAGACTACGCGTATCTCTCTCCTCTTTCAATATTCTATTCCAAGTTCTGTCTAGGTGTCCCTTGCCAAACTCAGGGCCATGCATGAAGCCATCGTCTTGCAATTCCTCAGTGAACTGCCTTTCATTATTAACCTTGAGAAAGTCTCTCAGAATTCGGTGCAAGGAAAACTTATTTCCCAAAGTGCGAGTTTGTTTCCTCCTTTACTGAAGGAAACCATGTATTCTACCATTCTATTCTGTTCTGTTTAATCCCTCATATTGCTTAATTGCTACTGTAGGAGAGTTGACTTTTGGTAAGGTGATTCAGGAATATAATCAGAATTTTTCAATTAGTAGTTGCCTGGGTAATGCTGATGTTCTGTGAGGACCAAGGAACAATTGGATAACAAAAGATCAACTAAGATGAGCATTGTTGGTTCACACCTGAAATCCTACCTGCTGCAGAGTACTCCCCACACCTGGTGGAATTCTGCACCCCCAGGTCCCCAGCCTCATAAAACACTTCACTTCCATCACACAGACAGGCACTGCACCCCATGCGGCAGTGTCTGCCTGTCAACTTGCAGACATTAAACTTTGCTGTATGTGACTTGGTGTCCACATGGTCTTCTGGGATGGGGCTTTCATTTCAGAAGACAGATCTGAGGATCACAATATGAAGCCAGCTCAGACAGGAAAGTCTTATTTCCAAATAATCACCAAAAAAAAAAAAAAAAAGCCAGAAGTGGAGATGTTTCTCAAGGCAGAGCTCTTGATCACAAAAACTTAGGAACAGTGCCCAGGTCCCAAGTTCAAGTTCCATGGCCACCCTATCTATCCCCCCCTCCAAAAAAATAAGCTAAGATTGTCAGAGTAGAAATTGCCCAATGCCATTATTTCCATTCCCCATATCATTGATGACATATAGTGTGTACTAACAATTTAAGCTTTGAAATGGCATCAGGGGTAAGGAATCTCCCCCTCTCCTTCCCTTTTTCCCCCTCTCTCTCCTTCCCTCTATTCATCTCCTTTTCTCTCCCTCTCTCTATAGTTTCCATGTCTCACTAATTCCCATGGAGTTCCCTAAAAATTCAGGAGTAGTTCCATAAAACTTGATGGCAAAGCTATCCATCCTGATTCTGTAAGAGCTAGGGTTGTGCCATTTCTTCATTCTGCCTCAGCAGATGGGAACATAGAAAGGGCCAGGGAAAAGGTCTTAAACTTGCCATATCCTATTCTTTGGTACTAGTTTGCTCTCCCCTCAAGTTTCAACTGGAAAAATTCTCTTTGGTAAAATAGAAGTTGTAATTCTGCAGCAGCAAATCTAAGGGCTGACTGATCCTCATTTCAGTCAATACCGTCAAGAAAAAGAGGGAGCTGTGGCAGTAGAAGCTGAAACTGCTGTGACTCAAATCCCTCCAGGAATCCATGTGGCTTGGTTAAAAATAGGGGCAAAAGATTGCAGTTGGATCGAAAGACACCGATTTCCCTTTACCTGAGTTTATCGTTCACCAACTGGACAATACAAAGCAACCTGGGCTTAGAAGCGCACTAAAGAGGAGGAGAGACAATTAGTTCATTAGTGCACCTTGGTCAACATAAGAGCCATGTTTAAGGAGAGGAGTTGGCTCTAGGAGAAAAGAAAACATGGGCAAGGAGAGGCAGAGAAGGCTTCTAGGCATGTGCATGAGGTTTTCTCTTGTGTTAAGTATGCGAACCCTGTGAACTGCTACTCTGCATTAGTCATCTAGTGAATCTGGCTTCTAGGACTTCATATAGTACACGTCATTACCAATTTGGTAAACCAGACTGGGACTGTAGCTACCCATTTCAGGATCCTCATAAAATGAAACTACATTATAATTTTAGCAGTGTTAGGAGAAACAAAAGGCTCGAACAAAATGAAACACTGTAACTAAAGACATGAAACTCTATCTTCCTTGAAAGCAGCTTTATAGCATATAAAACCAACTTTCCTTTCTGCAATTAAGCCAGAACAAGATAGATGTGTCTCATTCCTTGACATAATGGCCTTGAGGCATCTTAATGGAACACTCTAATAAAAATCTATCTTGAATACTGACCAGTACTTTAGCACTGGCTGCAGGAGGATGGTGAGCAAAGCCCTTAAACATTCAGACTTATCGACAAAAGACACTTCAGTGTCAAAACTTGGCAATGAAGTTATCACAATGAGCTGGGAGAATAGTGAGGATGGGAAAAATATAATGACATCTGGATTAGGCCCCTCACCTCCCAATTACAGCAAAGTACAATCTGATCCCTCAATCAAAAGGTCCTTGCAAAGATGTTCTGATGCCTCTGTCAACCATATCAATAGTGGCTGCAAGATGAATAGAACTCCCCCCATTTACCTTTTCTCTCAGAGGTGTGCAAAAGAGAACGGAACACCACTGCCCTTCTCATAATGAAACCAGGCTCTTTAAAAATAAAATCCCTTTTTTAATCTTTAGAAAAAGAAAAGAAAATCTTTGAGCTGCCATAAAGAAAATCCCAAGCAGTGCTCAAAGAAAAGAGCAGTCCCAGGAAATGTGGCCTCTTGCTGCCTGCTAGCCCTGACACCGTACCTTCAGCAGAGATGGAAACCTGAGATGCAGTTCCTTCATAGCCTTTTCTGTCTCCACAAGAATCATGACATTTGCCAATTTTGCCTCCCAGAATGACAGTATTCCACAAAGTTCAACCCAGTTCACACATCTATGTGCCATTCTCCACTCTTGTCATCTCAGCAGGGGACTTAGGGATGGTTTGGTCTTCATTTCAGTCAGTGGGTGCAGTCAGTGGACTTGGTCAAGTCAGAGAAACAAACAATAATCAAGTCACCTTAATCATCAAGGAAAAGATGGAAGTTTGGATATGCTAGTAATTTTCACTTCCAAAATATGTGCTTCATATCTCTAGCAGACATGGTTCACACTGAAATTTAACTGCCAAAAATGGAATTCAATCACTGAATTCATTTCCTGTTGTTCACCTGTATCTGGGAAACCACCATGTTTTAGTGCTACAATCTGTCCAGAGCACTAAGAAATGCCATCTCTGAATGACAGTCACTATCCATGGATTTTAGAAATTCACCCAGTTACCAAGTTTGGTGTTATAGCCCACATTTGTCACATAGCACTTGAGAGGCTAAGACAGGAGTAATCATGAGTTCAAGGTCAGCTTGGGCTATGAGAGCATAAGGAAGGAAGGAGAAAGAAAGAAAAGGAAGGACAGAAGAAGAAAAGACAGAAAGAGAAGGGAGGAAGAAAGGGAGGGAGAGAAGGGGAGGGAGAAATTAGGAGAAGGGGAGAAAAGGGGGAAGAAAGGAGGAAGAACAAGAAGAATGGGAAGGAGGGAGGGAAGGTGAAAAGTAAAGAAGCTTGCCTATCTTGAGTCAAGGGCATGACCTTCAGTGTATAATCCTGTTTGAGTTGGTCTCAGTCTCTGTCTCATCAACTGATGCCAAAAGCTAGGCCATGTTAGGCAAATTGTGTATTGTCTTTAACTTAATTTTTTTTCAGCTGGCAAATAAAAGCCCATTCATAAGAAGTGTTTGGAGGAAAAGTTTTGATAAGGATTAATGATGATTATTAACAGTGGTGTCTGGTATCCAGTAGATGCTTTTTAGAAAATAGGAATTATAATTCGTTTTTTTGGCCAACGATATAGATCGAGAGATATTAGACAAAAAGAAAAAACAGATTAGGCTGCAATAGTCAATGTGATATGTCTTCAGCTTCTTTTCTTCTGCTTTCTGCAATGAAAGGACATCAGTGAGGATTTCTAGGAAGAAACAGATCCCCAGCCCTGTGTTCAACTTGTGCCTTCTTTGTTTGACCATGAACACACTGCCACAGTAAATAATGAAATTTCTGTCATGTTTTCAATCAACTTCTGCCTCTTGGCAACCATGACCAAAATCACCCTACAGCTGTCATTGACAGCCAGTGGCCTGGAGGCCCCCCTACTGGGAGGGGCAGCTGCTCAAGGAGATTTCAAACAGGAAAGTGACAAGGCCAGATGCTATCAGTATGGTCAGGGCAATACAAAACAGTAAGCCTTACTCCCCAGAAAGAACTGGGACTTAGTTTCCAACTCTGTCTGGGCAAGTAGCCATATAATCTTCCTGAAATCTTGTTAATTACATAGGCCCCGATACTTTGCCCTGCTTTGAGATTCACATATTTAAGAAGAAAGGACGAGATCACAGTGGTAACATTTCAGGGAAAAGATGGTCAGCTATGAAGATCCTTCAAGGCCTTTTTCATAGAAGGTAAGATAATCTGAACTTAGGTACAGCCTTTCATATATTTTCCACAATTCTCATTAAAATGTTTCAAATTCAGTAATCTGCTTGAGAAAGCGAGGAAGCTCGGGTTTCCCTCAAATTCTTCTTCTACCATGGTAAATATATTCAAAAAAGCATTTTCCACTGCTTGTTTGAAAAAAAAAAGTGCTTGTTTCTTGGAATATTAACAGGTGTTATACAAAAGTGAAATAAAATTAAATATGATTCCTTTTCTCTAGACACAATAGCTTTCAATATGTTGTTGTACGCTGTGTATGGGATTTTCTAAATTCCTTTTATTTCCTGTCCCTTTCTCTGTTTTTGTCCCTCTGTCCCTTTCTCTGTTCATTTCCAGCTTTCTGTCTCTCTTTCTCTCTTTCCCTCTGTATCTGTCTCTCTTTTCCTCTATATCTCTATCTCTCATTCCCTCTGTCCCTGTCCTTCTCTGTCTTTTTCTGTGTAGCAAAGCAAGAACATATTTTCTCAGCAATGTCTTTTGGAGAATGTAACCTCAGACTATACAACTTGAGCACAGGGACATTTGTCTTTATTATTCTTAGACTTTAGCACAGTGCCTGGCATAGAGTATGTGTTCAGTAATTGTTGAGTAGATTACTGAATGCTAAGGTTATTCCTCACATTTTCTGGTAAATGTTTATGTAGCATGGAAAAGAAAACAGTTTTGGATTGGGCTGAGGAAATGAATGCTAGAATATATTTTAGTAAAATTTAGGATAAGTCACAGAAGAAAGATCTTGATATGTCAGAAAACAAGAACACAGTGGAACACATAGGTAGAATAGAAAAATTATTACATAAAATTCAATAACTAAATGTTTAGCAATGAGTTATGGAAAATACCATTTTCTACCTGCATATAGATGATGAGAGAGAGCTAAACTATTGTGTGTATCAAAGGAAGGTGTCTTATTCCTCTTTTCTTTTTCTCATGGAACAAACAAGAGAGGTGAACACATTTTGCTGGCCTGATTGCCTTTAATCCCTGGTGAACAGACACCCGTAGGAGGAGAGAGGGTAAGCTGGAGGAAGAATGCTGCCTTGCCTGGGCCTGACACACCCCAGGGCCTTTTGGAGGACCTTCCTTCACCCACAGGCAGCATGGAGACCATCTGGATCCCCATGTCCTGGCAGTGTGGTACCCCACAGAGCAACTGTAGACATGATGAGGAGTCCCACACCCATGGCCAGGATGCCAGTCGCCAAGACTATCATCTGTCTCCTAGGGAGGTTTTTATGGATGCTGAGGAGGAGAGCTGAGAACCTGTTCTCATCTCACACCTGGCAGGGGAGCTGTGGCGAGGAGATAAAATTTTCACCTATCCATTGGAGGAATAATCGAGTGTACTGGAGAATGCAGGGCCATAGGTATTCCCATGCATTATTAGTAGAAGCGTATGTTGGAATAATAAGAGAAGACGGATTGATTTATAGTGTGCTGGGAACTGTTCTTATTAAGAATAACTCACTCAATGAGGTGGTTTCTTTTGTCACCCAATCTTAGAATGTGGAAACAGAGGTACACAAAGAGGAAAGTAACTCTCGAGATCACATAGTAAGTTTTCATACAATCACTTTGGACAACATCTGAAAAAAATTTAAATTTCATAACACTTCCAGAGAGCTCACCTTGGAAAATACCAGAAGATGCATATAAGGGGGAATTTACATTCAATTTACTTTCAATTTTAGCATTATTTGTAAAAGTTGGAAACAATCTAAATATTGATTTATAATGGGATGTCTAATTAAATTACTATATTCATACAAACAAGTACCATAAAGGGATTCAATGGAACCAAATATATATGAAACACATGAAATATTAAATAAATAAAGTAAGTAGAAAGACTGGTATGTTTTGTGTAGTTCCATTTATATAACTGCTAAAGTAAAATGTATTATCAATGTGTGGGAAGAAATAAACTTGTCAGTCAGGTGCTGGTGGCTCATGCCTGTAATCCTAGCTACTCAGGAGGCTGAGATCTGAGGATCGCAGTTCAAAACCAGCCCAGGAAAGAAAGTCCGTGAAACTCTTATCTCCAGTAAACCACCAGAAAATCAGAAGTGGCATTGTGACTCAGTGGTAGAGCTCTCGCTTTGAGCTGAAGAGCTGAGGGACAGTGTCCAGGCCCAGAGTTCAAGCCCAAGACTGACAAAAAAAAGAGAAAGACAAAAGAAATATACTTATCAGTGAGATAGAACTCACTAACTGAGCATAGTGGTCATAGAGACATGATTTTTCAAAATCAAGGTTGTACCACTCTTGAGCATCTATCCAAAGGAATGTACATCAGTATACAAGAGGGATATCTGCAGCATACCCACAGTCATGGTTATAGCAGCTGCATTCACAGTAGTGAAGACATGGAACTAGCCTAGGTGTCCAACAACTGATGACTAGATAAAGAACATGAGGTGCACATATTCAATGGAAAAATATAAGGAAGAATGAAATTAGGTCATTTTCAGGAAAATGGATAGAACTGGAGATCATCATGTTAAATGAGATGAGCTAAGGAAGAAAGACAAATAGCACACTTTCATTCAAATGCAGAATCTAGACCTAAAATATATGACACGGTATCAAAAGGGGGACTGTATGGAAGGGGAACTAGAGGGTGGAAGGAGGGAGAAAGAAAAGATTGACAATTATATTAAGTGAAGTAAGCCAGGCCCAAAGAAACATAGGTCCCATGGTTTCCCTTATTTGCAATAACTAGTATATGTATGAGTCAAGCAGAAAAGGTCAGATAAGGTGATGTCAGGGAAATGAACCCTAAGATATGTATTCAATTTTTTTCTTTCATGCGATTGTTTCTAACACATTTATAAGATTATTTTTGTGGAGGGGAAGGGGAAAAACAAATCCGTTAAATAGGGATACAGGTGGACCAATTGCAACAATGAGATGTACAAGTTGTCGAAAATGAACTTTACAACTTTGGTGGGAGGGGAGGGGCGTGGGGAGGATTGGGTAGAGGGGCAGGGGGAGGATGGGAAGGGATGGGAAGGGGAAACAGAGGAGGAGGCTACAATGCTTGATAAGAAATGTACTCATTATCTTGCCCATGTAATTGTAACCCCTCTGTACAGTATTTTCACAATAAAAAAATAAATAAAAAAGATTGACAGTATTATAGAAGATATAGATGTATAGGTGTAGATATGGGAAAATAGCACAATGGACCCACCAAAAATTGTGTAAAAGAAAGAATATCAGAGGAAGACTTGGAGGCAGTAATACAGATAGGGTGAATTAGATCAAAGTATATAATATATACATACAAGGTACATTATATGTACATACAAGTTTAATGCAATTAAGCTGAGTGCTGGTGGACCCTGCCTATAACCTTAGATATTCAAGAGGCTGAGATCTAGAGGATTCTGATTTCAAACCAGCCCAGGTAGAAGTATTCATTAGACTCTTTCTTCAAAATAACCAGCAAAAATCTAAGCTGGAGGTGTGCCTCAAAGGGTAGAATGCATATGCCGTTCTAACTTCAAACCCTGGTACTGGCAACAAAATGCAATTAATATTTAAAGGATATTAACATAGTGAAAAAAATAAATGCCCTATTAATTTTAGGGAGAACATATTTATATATTATCTGCATAGCTTAAAACCAATAAAATATTTTTTAAAAAGTCAAAAGATTCATAAGGAAACATTGAAACAGACAAAACAACTCTCCAAATAAACAAGAGGAAAAAATCCAGCAGAGCAGTTGTGCTTAGCTTTCTATCATGATTTTTGAACTACTCTGATGTGTTCATAAAAGGGATACCTTAAGTTTTATCCTTCCATTTATTTTCTTAAAATCTCAAATTTTTATTTTTCCATTCTTATTTTCTTAAAACCTCATATTATTTATTCAGAGAAGAATACCCTGGTCAAGAACTTTTGATAGACTGGTAAATTATCTGCATCTTATGTTAAAAGCAAAGAAGGGTGTTATTTGCGTAAAGTAAGATAATTCAGTTGCAATTTTTCAGTATACAAAAATACTTGAAAACCTCTGGCAGAATATCTATAATCAAGTAAATTCTCCTCTTCCTATGCCATCAGCTGCTGCATTTTAAGTACTTTCTGAAGGATTCTATGTTGCCAAAAAATACAATTACTTTTCAGATTACTTCAGAAAACTTTTAAACAAACTGTAAGAAAATGTCAGAATCTGAAATAAGGATCTGCAAGAAAACTTGTTCCAATCACATCCATTCTGGCCTTGAGTTGCTGGTTTGATGATTTCATCTTGATAGATTGTGTTTCATTTGCCTTGTAAACACGGTAACTTACCTCCAGAGTTGAAGTCTATCAGTGGAAATCTGAGCTCGGCAGGATTTGCTGTTGGCTGCTCTCTGTGTAAGTTGCCACCTAAGGAATCTATCTGCTGGTGGAAGCCAATATTGCATTAAATCAGCTCCATTCAATGTAGCAAGGATGGTCAAGTCTCCCAACTGGCCCCGTTTAATTTACAGAGTGCTGGTGGGCAATAAGGACTTCCAGAAAACCTTTAACTTATCTGAAATAGCCATATACCTGCTTTCTGCAGCAAAGGCACATATGAGGATCTCGATTATTTGGGGACCTTAGTCTGAGAAAGAAACTTAGAATGATTGAGTGCCTACTTGTCTTATTGATGCTACTTCAATGACCACATCTACTCTCTTACTCTACAAACTTCCACAATGTTGCTATTCTCCCCATTTGCCAAGATGAAACACTAGGGTACTAAGAAATACAGGCACATGACATAGGTCATACAACTATTGTATCATGTGTCCGAGGCAGAATTTGAATCCAGATCTAAATCTAAGTCTAGACTATTTACTAAATAACCAAGAAAAGGGTACATTTAGTCAGTCTAATCAGATAGTATTCAACATGCCATTATGCTACGTTCAATACAAAAAGTGATGAGAATATGGACTTTCCTATGATGCTTAACTGTAATCAAGGACAGGGAGAAGGTAACCAAAACTGCATTTGCCCCCATGATTCCAGTGCACTGGGATGCCTTGTGGCCAGCAGGCTGGAGTTTAAACAGCTTACGCAAGGGACTACTTCAAAGTAGTGAGTTATGTAGACATTGGTTACATTATTATAATAAAATACCCGAGGTAATAGATTGACAAAGAGAAAAGTTTTATTGGTCTCTGAAGGTTCAAATTCAGAATGAGGTGTTCATTGATCTGGTCTCTGATGAAAATGGCAAATGGCAATTGGAGATCACATGTCAGAGTGGTCATATCACAACCCACAAAGAAGGAAGAGAAGGCAGAAGTAAAAGGAGGTAGAGAGAAGGAGACAAGAGTCCCAAAATTCCTTTCAATGACATGCCTCTTATAACCTAAGGACTGTCTACTAGCTATCACCTTAATGTGCATGTGTGTGTGTGTGTGTGTGTGTGTGTGTGTGTGTGTGTGTGTGTGTGTGTGTGTGCACTAGTCCTGTGACTTGAACTTTTCTTGAGCTTTTGTTTTCAAGACTAGCACACTATTACTTGAGTCATAGCTCTACTTCCAGCGTTTTGGTGATTAATTGGAGATAAGGTTCTCACAGACTTTTCTGACTGGGTTGGTTTTGAATTGTAGTCCTCGATCTTAGCCTCCTCAGTAGCTAGGATTACAAGTCTGGGCCTCCAGCAGCAGCCTAAATATGAATGACCCATAGTCCCTCCCAATACTGTCACCCTGGGGAACAAGAGTATAGAACAAATTATTAAATCATAGCCCAGGTGAAGCCTTGCTTCATTGTCCATGCCACACTGAAGGGGGATGGATTTTTATTTGCATTGCCAAGTGTTTACCACCACCTGACACTCACCTCATCTGGCCCTGTTTACTCCCACTGTTCAGAATGTGGCCTGCTTGATCTCATGATCAGAGGAAAGAATAATTAATTGCAAAGGAAGGGAGTGTGTGTGCATATCCCTTTAGGATTATAGCAATCAGTGGCAGGAAGGTGGTCCATACAAAACCCAAGAGTTTACTGGCAGAACCAAAGCTTTAATCATACTTCAGCTTCTGTGTTCTGCCAGGAAAAGATGTGTACCAGTTCAAGAGAAAGTGAAAAGGATGGAGGAATTCATCAACTCATATTTTTTTTCTCCTGGTAACAACTGTGGTTCTGTTGTACCTTGAAGCAAAGGGGATACAATTGAACATTAAACATAACCTGTGTTTTCAGGAGTTTTGGGTATTATAATAACCCTGCTATCCTTTATGAAAGCATTTACATAATCTACAATATGCCTGGCACTGTTTTAGGAACTATTATGCTCAATGGTTTTAGAATATACTAAAAATGGTTCATGAAAATAATACAAATGCCAGATCATGCTACAATCACAGTTATATAGGCTGTGACATACAGGCTGAAGAACGCAATCACAGATGAACTAAAGATAATTGTACTGCTATCCAAAACATTTGGAGTTTTTAAAAAATTTCTTTAACGTAGATTTTATATATTCATTTTATTATTAAAGAGGCAAAAATTAAAAAAGAATTGTCAGCATAGATTCTAGAGGTAGTTTTGAGGGACTCTGATTCTTTGATGTATTTTCCCCACTCCTAATTTTAATTAGGAATTTAGATTCCCTAAGTACTGAAACTCAGAATCATTTGAGTTAAGAGTTGGAGATAGGGAAACTTCCCCACTCTTAAGAGATAAAATCTTACCTGCTTAACAGAAGCATGTAGAACCCCTAGTAGACTGGATCCCAGAAGAAATACTTCGAGGCACATCATAGTAAAAGCGTCAGACATGAATAGAAAGGAATTGATTTTAAATGCTGCAAAATTTAAAAAGGAGCTATATTACAATGGAAAGAAAATCAGAATCACTGCAGACCTCTCCACACAAACCCTCAGTGCAAGGAGATCTGGAATGATATAATTCAAGCACTGAAAATCAACAACTGCCACCCAAACTAATCTACCCAGTGAAACTACCATTTACATTAGATGGTGAAACCAAAAACTCCCATGACAAGACACATTAAATGAATTCATGATCACTAAACCACCATTATAAAGAATTCTAATGGGAAGAATACAATCTGAAGAAAACAATCAAAGTCAAAGAAATACAGCAGACAAAAAAATCACTAGAAGATCAATTTAGTAAACACAGGAAGAGAGAAAAAAATAGAGGAAATGAAGAAAATGGTAGCTATGTCCTTTGCCATGCAGAAGCTCTGCAGCTTCATAAAATCCCATTTGTCCAACCTTTCTTTGATTTGTTGTGATTCTGGGTCTCTATTGAGAAAATTTCAGCCTGTGCCAAGGAGACCTAAGGTTTCTCCTATTCCTTCCTGTAATGTTTTCAGGGTGTCTGCTTTGACTCGGAGGTCTTTGATCCATTTGGAGTTGATTCTGGTGCAGGGTGATATATAAGGACCTACCTTTAGTTTTCTACAAGTATTTAACCAATTTTGCCAGCACCATGTACTGAAGAGGCTGTCTTTCTTCCATTCTATTTTTTAG
The DNA here is from genome assembly GCF_019054845.1 of Dipodomys spectabilis. Taxonomy (NCBI): domain Eukaryota; kingdom Metazoa; phylum Chordata; class Mammalia; order Rodentia; family Heteromyidae; genus Dipodomys; species Dipodomys spectabilis. Next base: position 2,435,234 of record NW_024870824.1, read on the forward strand.
CTCCCTTATCCTTATAGATGGATAGGTCTTATAGGTCTGTATATTCATTTCTGGGTTTTCAATTCTATTCCATTGGTCCTCGGGTGTGTTCTTGTGCCAGTACCAAGCTGTTTTGATTACTATGGCTTTGTAGTAGAGTTTGAAATTTGGTATTGATGTTCCTCCAGCACTGTTCTTTCTGTTAAGGATCTTTTTTGCTATTTGGGATCTTTTATTGTTCCATATGAATTTTTGTATTGCTTCTTCTATATCATTAAAGAATGAGGTTGGAATATTGATAGATATAGCAATGAATTTGTAGATAGCCTTGAGAAGTATTGCCATTTTCACCATGTTAATCCTTCTGATCCAGGAGCATAGGAGGCTTTTCTAGTTCCTAAGTTTTACTTTGATTTCCTTTCTCAGGTTTTTAAGATTTTTATCATAGAGGTCATTCACTTCTTTAGTTAAGTTAATTCCTAGGTATTTTATTTTTTGTGAGGCTATTACAAATGGAGTTGCTTTCCTGATTTCAGCTGTGCTTTTCTCATTGTTGGCATACAGAAAAGCCATTGTTTTTTGAGGGTTAATTTTATACCCTGCTACTTTGCCAAAGTTTCTAATCAGCTTGAGTAATTTGGGAGTGGAGTCTTTTGCATGGCAAAGGACATAGCTAGCAAGATCAATAGAAAGTCCATGGACTGGGAGACGATTTTCACTAGCCATACAACAGACAAGGGTCTCATATCTAAAATATACTTGGAACTCAAAAAATTAAATCCCCAACAACAAATCCTCAAAGAAACAACTGCCCAATAAACAAGTGGGCTAAAGCCTTAAAGAGAAACTTCTCTGAAAAGAAAATAAGAATGGCCAATAGACATATGAAGAAATGCTCAACCTCTCTAGCCATAAAAGAAATGCAAATCAAAACAACATTGAGATTCCACCTCATCCCAGTTAGAATGCCTAAAATCAAGAAATCTAATAACAGATGCTGGACCCCTCCAGCATCTGGCCAGAAGGGAACCCTACTGCATTGTTGGTGGTTGTGTAAACTTGTTCAACCACTTTGGAAAGCAGTATGGAGGTTCCTCAAAAGACTCCACATAGAGCTCCCTATGACCCAGAAATCCCACTTTGGGGCATTTACCCAAAGGTAAAAGATCACAAACAAGACCATACTAAAGCTACCAGCACAATTATGTTTATTGCAGCTTTATTTACCATAGCTAAGATATGGAACCAACCCAGATGCCCCTCAGTAGATGAATGGAAAGACTTAGAAAAAATTATATTAAGTGAAGTAAGCCAGGCCCAAAGAAACATAGATCCTATGGTTTCCCTTATTTGCAATAACTAGTATATGTCTGGGATGAGCAGAAAAGGTGACAAGCTATGTACATATGACAAGATAAGATGTTACGTGAAATGAACCCCAAGATGGGGACACAAATGGTTTTTTCCTTTTTTCTTTTGTTGGTCATGGGCTTGGACTCTGGGTTTGAGTACTGTTCTTGTGCTCTTCAGCTCAAGGCGAGCACTCTACCGCTTGAGTCACAGTGCCACTTCCGGTTTTCTAGTGGCTTATTGGAGATAAAAGTCTCACGGACTTTCCTGCCTGGGCTGGCTTTGAATCTTGATCCTCAGAGCTCAGCCTCCTGAATAGCTAGGATTAGAGGCTTTGAGCCACCGGTGCTGGGCCACAAGTGTTTTGTTGTTGTTGTTTTCTTACTATTGCTCCTAAAGTATTTATTATGTACCATGTGATATTTTTTGTTTCTTTGTATGTTCCTCCCCAATGGCATAACCCCTGTTTTCACTGTATTTGATGTTGGTGCCCTGCATCTTTTATACACACTTCTCTAGCTTGGGGAGGGGAAGGGAAAAAGCAAAATACTTAAATAGAGATACAGGTTGACCCATTGTAGCAATGAGATGTACAAGACTCTATGTTGAAAAACAAAGTTTGTTTTTCAACATAGTGTCTTAGGTGAGGGGTGGAGGGAGCAAAGGTGGGGGGGAAAGCGGGGAGAGGAGGAAGAGGAAGTGTAGTTGTGGAGGTAGGAGGGAAGGGAGGGTAAGGGAAAAACAAAGGAGGAGGTAACAATGCTTGATAGGAAATGTACTCATTACCTTACTCATGTAACTGTAACCCCTCTGTACAGTATTTTTATAATAAAAATGTATTTAAAAAAAGAAAATGGCAGGAAATATGGCACATCTCTCTATAATAACCCTAAATATTAATGGACTCAATTCTCTAATCAAAAGAAAAATAGCAGATTGGATCAAAAATAAGATCCACCCATAGTTTGCATTCTGTTTTGGGTTATTTTTGAACTGATTAAAGTTTCTACTAATTATGATATATATCTTTTAATATATTACCTGATGTCAATAATATGTCATATTAATTGAATAAATAAAAGACATTAATCTCTGATCTTAGATAAAAGAATTCAGATACAGACACTTGCACAAAATAACATACCTTTAGATATAAACAACTGTCAAAAACCTCATAAAGGCTGTCAAGCTAGCTTATAATAGAAAATAACCCTATTGCAGGAAGAAGAAAAAGAAGGAGGAGGAGGAGGACGAAGAGAGGAGAAGGAAGGAGGAACAGGAACAGGAAGAGGAGGAGGAGGAAGGAGGAACAGGAGGAGGAGGAGGAGGAAGAAGAAGGAGGAGGAAAAGGAGGAGGAGGAGGAGGAGGAAGAGGAAGAGGAAGAGGAAGAGGAAGAGGAAGAAGGAGAAGGAGAAGGAGAAGGAGACGGAGACGGAGACGGAGACGGAGACGGAGACGGAGACGAAGAAGAAGACGAAGAAGAAGAAGAGGAGGAGGAGGAGGAGGAGGAGGAGGAGGAGGAGGAGGAGGAGGAGGAGGAGGAGAGGAGAGGAGAGGAGGAGGAGGAGGAGGAGGAGGAGGAGGAGGAGGAGGAGGAGGAGGAGGAGGAGGAGGAGGAGGAGGAGGAGGAGGAGGAGGAGAAGGAGAAGAAGAAGAAGAAGAAGAAGAAGAAGAAGAAGAAGAAGAAATAACAGCAGCAGCATAGTCCCAAGCATAGGGTCTTTCTTTCCTCTACCACTTCACCAAAATAAAAAAAAAGTTGGGGATTATGTGTCAATAAGTCTATATAAGAGAGAAAAATCTAGCTTCTAAAATATTACTTTCTGAAGACAGGTACCAGTGGATCACTCCTGTAATCCTAGTTACTGGGGAGGCTGAGATATGAGGAACACACACACACACACACACACACACACACACAAACACACACACAAAGTCACACATGCTACTACTTACTAAATTTTGATGCTTATTTGCTGCATTTTCAAATTGTAATTTCTATGACAGGAGGAACAAAAGGGAAATGACATAAGCCTATACACTACAACTACAAAATAGGGCTATACCTGGACGTATGCTTACGTGCACTGCTTTTCAACTGAATTTATCATTCAAATATAGCATTGAAAGTCATTATGGGTTGCATAAATTTTCCTATAATATATTGTTTCAGGGCAGCCACTGAGTATTTATTAGTGTTGTAGTTAACAAGTAAAACATATGACTGTTATTGGCAAATAGATGATAAGTTTATAGGGGGCAGGGCTTGTCACCCTGGAGCTGACCAGGCAAATCCAACAGTTTCAGGTTTTGTTGTTTTGCGTCTTTGTCATTTCTTTATCAAGTACAAGCCTCCTAGTGCAGAGCTAAGGCTTGTTTACACATCTTATATTGCTGAAATCACTAAAATATATTGCCATTACCAACTCATTTGACCAATTTCTCATTATGCATTTGCTGTGTGTTGTGATTATCAAATGCCTTCAAGTATCACATAAGTCATTTCCAGTTGAGCAGGCCTTCGGAAACTTTTATGCAATGCCAACATCACTTGTAATGTTTTTTTTTTCTTCCTTAGGTGGAAAGAAATTTTTTGTGCTATCACTAAAAAGCAACCTGGCAAGTTCACTTTACTGCATTTACAAAGAATCCAATCTCATACTGCAGTTTCAAAAATAAATAAATAAAACGCACAAAATGAGAAGCATTTCCATGAGAAATTTCACACATGCTCTGAGTATTGTAGTGCACTGCCAAGACTTTCATCTCCATCAGAAGCCATAGCAGCTATAAACTCCTATTTGCTGTCAAATGTCTTTGGTGAGAAGGCAGGAAACCCTTCCAAGTTACCTTCCCTTCCCTTTTGACCTGCTTTTGTTATCATTTCTATTTGGTGACAGCTCAAAATTTCACCATCCCCAGGCAAAATGAGGGCTTTGCCTCTTAGCTCTTTTTTTTTTTTTTTTTGCTTCTTACCTCTTTGCCTACCTTCTCTGCAAGCAAGTCTCTCACTTCCTGAATCCATCTCTCCTGGTAATTGGCCCTTTTTAAAATTGTTATTACAAAGGTGATGTACAGAGGGGCTACAGTTACATAAGCCAGGTAAAGAGTACATTTCTTTTTGGACAATGTCACCCCTTCCCTTGTTTTCTCCCAGTTTTTCCCTCCTGCCTCTTGCGCACAAGTTATATCGTTCATTTTCAACAGTGAGTACAGTGCTGCATTCGTTTACCCGCTGAGCCTCCATTTCTGTGCCTCCCCTTTACCCGCCCCCTCCCAAGACATTATAAACAAATAAGACAAAGAGAAAAAAAAGGAAAACAGCAGTAAAGAAAAACTCATTTCAAAAATTAACCATTTTAAGCCTGTGGTTTGAGAATACAGATCACTATCATCCACAGATTCGTATTCAGGAATTACTAACTCAGCTCTGGGTAATCTTATGGGATAAAATGGACATAGAAGAGTATGGCCAAGCTGTTGGGGGGAAATCAGACTTACCTAAGATGCCAGTCTCCTGGAGTCAGAAAACACATGTCTTAAGCTGTAGCAAGAACTAAATTACTAAATTACATTGAGCCTTTCTTCAGTTAAATAAGAAGTGCGAGAGGCCCGGGATTGGAAGAGTCTGACCACTCCCTGTGATGAAACTGACCCTTGATTGGTTACAGGAAGTCTTATAGCCAGTTAACTAAGCTGTCAACAAAGAACCAATGATCTAGTACTATCACCTGATAGACCTTAAGCAAGATTTTGAACTTTCTAGTGTGTCTATTTCTGCAGACATAGAATGGGAATGACAACGCTTGATATTCAATGTGGTTGTGAGAGTTTAATGAAGTCATATAAACAATAAGCAGTTTCCAATAACCACTTTCCTTTTCCTATTTCCCAGCTCAAAGATCAGTTGACTAGGCTGTTGGGGATTAAGTCATTTTCCACATCTCACCTGGATCTTCTTTAAGTTTGGTCTGAACTTTTCAGAAAGTTCTTTGATTCCAGGAGCTTGTATCCTTCTTAGTTTGCTTTACTCAAATACTCTCTTGTGTTTTGTGTTTCTTTGTTTCATTTTGGTACAGGCAATACTGAGGTTTGATCTCATGGCTCATTTTTTGCTAAGAAGGTACTCTGTCACTTGGCACCTACCTCCAGCCTCTTCTGCTGTGGTTATTTTGAGATAGGATCATATATTTTTCCTAGGCTGCTCCAACCCTCATCAAGAAGCTGGGATTATAGGCATGAGCTACTATTCTGGGGTCCCTTTTAGAATTTTAAAGTGATTAATCATAGTGTGACTTATATTTCAGGGTTGGGTAGGCAGATGGTAGATGGTTTCAGTGGTATAGTAAAACTAGAATGCTGCTTGTTTTCAGGAATTTTGTGAGTCAATTGACTTGACATGGTAGCTTACAGTCATAAGAAGAGTATTTTACACCATAAATTGACAAATGCCAAACAACCTGATGCCCCCTAACCAGACTGGAAGAGCTAAGATTGGCATGAATGAGAAACCACGAGGTGAGTACCCATTATGCAATATGTTTGGTGTGTATAAAGCCCAAAATCTGTGCTGCTCACCCCTGTATACCTTACTCTTGCTTGGAATAGGTTTAGAATTCATGAATTGTTGAATTAATTCATATTTTTTGTTGAATGAATGCATGAGTTTGAGACAGAGGTCTTTTGTAAGGTATACACTCCTTTTTCTGGCTATTGTTAAAATGTACAAAGGTCAAAGCCTTTTCCCTCCTGCCTTCTATTGGCCATTTTAGAAGTTCCTAGGCTTCATTTCCTTCTTGCCTACTAAATCTACCACTCTTTATTTTTGGAAGTGGAAATCACCTTTGCTTTACCTACTTCTGCCACGTGGGTGCACAGATATCCTCCAGGCGATATTCTAGTAAAGTTAGGAAGAGTAAACCTGGCTTTCAGTTCAGCCACGTGACTTCTGTGTGACAGAGAGCACATCTCACTAAGGTCACTGTAGTGAGATGACAAAGAACAAAGTCGATGATGCATATTACATGGCCTTGTAAACCCTGAAATGCCCTGCAAGTGTGTGTGTGTGTGTGTGTGTGTGTGTATACCAATAATTCTGGGATTTGTGCTCTCCTTTAGCTTTTTCACTCAAGGTTGGTGCTCAACTTCTTGAGCCACAGCTCCATTTATAACTTTTCAGTGGTTAATTTTGGAGCTAAGAGTCTCTCTGACTTTTCTGCCTGGAGTTGGCTTCGAAATTCAATCTCAGATGTCAGCCTCCTGACTAGCTAAGATTATAGGCAGGAGCTACTAGCACCCAGCACAAATGTCAATTCTTGTCAGAAGTAGACAAATGAATTGAAATTTATTGACTTCAGAGACAGTAAGAGTCAAAATTGAAATCTAGTACTATCACCTGATAGTAGTGTCTGTTTTTGCAGACCTTGAATGGGAATGAAAACACTTGATATTCAATGTGGTTGTGAGAGTTTAATGAAACCACGTAAACAATGAGCAGTTTCCAGTAACCCCTTTCCTTTTCCTATTTCCCAGCTCAAATATCTAAGATGATATTATATCATTGTTACTAGCCTGCTTCAAGAAAGAGCTATTCCTATTTTATTACTTAGAAAGGAAACCAGATCACTTGGCTTCAAAGCTTGGCTATGAACCTGTTAACTCTGATCTTGAGCAGTCATATAACTTCTTTGGGTTAATTTGTTGTTAGTGATTATGTCTACATGTCTGTCAATCATGTTGGTTTACTTGGGATATACAACTTTCTGTGCTAAAACAAGGAAAGTTTTGGGAAAGTGGAGGTGACTAATTCTACCTCAAAGGATGGAAAGGAGGATGAAAGGAGTTGTGTATGTAAAGTACTTAGATTAGCTTCTACTTGGTAGTGTGCAGGTATTGATTACCACCACTATTTCTCTGGAAATGAAGGGTGAATGGCGATATTTAAAGACACAGAGAAAAATGGAGGCAAAAATACAGATGTAAAGGCTCGTCAATACCACAGACACAGGCCCAGCCACCCACTCATTGCCTGCTGCACAGTTCAGCCATGTTTTTGTGGCCCAGTCACAGTGACTGAGCAAAAACAAGCTGCCCTAAGCCTGCAGCTATGACTGTCCTTCTGTTCACTTTGAAGCTGTCGCTTTAATGGAAGAGAAACATTGGAGAAGAAAGGAAGATAATTACCTGACTGATACTTCTTCTGAGGTATCCAAACCCAGGAGGCCAATGACAGATGGATCAGGATTGGGTCTCAGATCCCTGCCTTCCCCATCCTGCATCTGGACAGGCTCCATTGGAACTGTGAATGGAACTACTGAAAATGAGCACTGATCATTCTTGAGGGGATGTGATATATCAGCTGTGTGTTTCTCCCTGGGTCTGAAATCACACAGCCTACATGTGGTCCAGTTCTTAATCTGCCCCCGTGGCTAAGGGTCCTAGACCAACTAATGTCTCAGTCCTTCAGCTCTGAAATAGAGATGATAGAAACACAGAACCAGCACCAGGAGAGGGCTGTATCCAATGATAATCTATACAAGGAACTTTTCCTGGAGCCTGACCTGACACATTGGGAACTTCTAGCAGTCATCCCCTACAGGACCTATGTATAGAGAGCCCCAGGGAAATGTGACACTGTGATGTCATTTCTTTGGGATGCCTACATTTCCAAACACTAAAATCTCCTTTTCAGCCAACTAAATTTACATATAGAATTTATTCACTCATTTTTTAAACCTTCCTCTGAAATTAGAATGTTAAAAAGTTATGGCAGTATTTTCCTAGGCCTAATGTTAATTGAAATGGAGATCCAGTGTGGTTTCATTGCTTTGTGAAGAGTTTGTCTGTTTATTGTCAAAAAACCAATAAGAATTTAAAGTCTGATCTTGAAAAACTCGGTTCCAGAAATTAAGTTTTACTGTGTCATCAGTTTTTTTAGGGAAGTAGTGCCAGAAATGAACATGAACAATAAAGTTATATCTTGCATGTTTAATTGCTTACATGTTTACCAAACTCACTCTTCTCATGCTTGAGCTCTCCTACCAATGTTGCAGAAGTAGTTCGAATTTCTAAAAGAGAAATTAAACAATGTTTTCAATTCTGGTTCTATTTTTCCTACCATAGTGTTCTTCTAGGTTTCACTACTTAGTATTCTCTAATATCTTTTTCTGTGCAGAGGGTCTTTTCTTTGCAATACCACACAGGCAGGCTTTTGCCTTGGGACATGATGATGCTGGCCCAATGGGTGTGATCACACACACACACACACACACACACACAAACACACCCCTCCTCCACACAAATAAGGGCATGAGAGAACCCCTCTGGACTGTCCTTTCTGTACCCTTCATCTCTGTAACAATCCTGCAAATCATATCAGGGAACAAATATGAAACATAGTCTTCCCAGAGCTCATGATATGCATTGTGAATTCAGTCTTTCAACACATGTAGCCTAAAAAGAAAAAGAAAAAAGTCATATTAATGCCTCTCCTGAACTCTCCTCTATTAAGTACATTTAGTCTGAAATATATTTTAAAGGTAATTTAAATAATCATTCTTATATCTATTAGGTCTCTGAAATTCCTTTAACCATAGAGATAGTTACTGCTTGAAGGTCAAAGAATGTTCACCTATGAATTTTATTACAATTCTTTTATTAAAGACTGAAAACATTTGTCAGTTTGCAGACCAAATAAACCAGTGTATATTATCTTGTATATATAAAACTTCATTTTTTAATAGAGGAAAATATTCTGGATCAATTAATTCAAAGTTTACTTAGACTAAATATGGGTATGTATGGTTTGTTACAGGGTCTGAGCATGCCTGCAACATCAGGGCATATCTGTAAATCTTTCCTTTGATCTGATCTCAAACTTTAGTATTAGGTAGCTTTGTATTATGTAGTATCATGTAGCTTTGATAATACTATTCTTTTCTAACAAGATTATAACCTCTTCATCTTTTCCCACCTGGATCTTGCAGAACTTTTATGAAACATCAGTTTGAAGGGTATTTGTAGAATAACCCACCATAACCTTAGATTCTCTTCTCTTACCTTAAGAATGGGCATTTAGCTGGGCACCAGTGGCTCATGCCTGTAATCCTGATCTGAGGATCCCAGTACAAACAGCCCAAGCAGGAAAGTCCATGAGACTCTTATCTTCAATAAATCACCAGAAAACAGGAAGTGGAGCTGTGGCTCAGGTTGAACTGAAGAACTGAGGGACAGCGCCCAGGCCTAGAGTTCAAGCCCCATGACTGATATGAGAGAGAGAGAGAGAGAGAGAGAGAGAGAGAGAAGACATTATGTTGAAAACGAACTTTACAACTTTGAGGTAGGGGAGGGAGGAGTTGGGGAGGTGGGAGGGAAGGTATGGTAGGGGAAAAACAAAGGAGGGGTAACAATGCTCCATAGGAAATGTACTCATTACCTTACACATGTAACTGTAGCCCCTTTGTACAGTATCTTTACAATAATATATATATATATATATATATATATATATATATATATATATATAAAGAAAAAGAATGGGCATTTGCTCTAGTGTGAGGTTTCTTTTTTAAAACGTGGTGGGGAGGGGGAAAAAGGGGAACCCATTGAGCTTATTCAGGAAGTAAAATTATAATCTTAATTACAACATAATGAGTTTGAATCTCTCTCATTTTCCCCTTTAAAGACTCACTCTCCATGATACAGAATGATGGAATCATGAGTCAGGCACAGGAAGGAATGAACTCATCCACCACAGATGATAGAAAACACGATTGGCAGCTTCCTGGGCCAAAGTGAAGCTGGAAGTGGATTCTCCCCCTGGGAGTGATGGTAGTTTGTATCTCTTCCCTCTGAAAAGTAGATTGTACTCTTCCAGCAAAACGTTTGTTGTTTTTTTTTAAACAAACAACAAAAAAAAATCCTGACATAGATTAGCCCATACCCTCCATCATCCATTCCCAGGATTCCCAGTTTGTAGAAGCCTCCATAGCCCACTCATACCTGCTCCTGCTCCTTAAGCCCATAGCAGCTAATTCTATTTTCATGTCCTACCCCTCTGCTCTTCTACTCCTTGCTTTTCCCCAAGTGACTCCTTCCCTGTTGCACACCTGTGCCTTTCCCTAACACATCCTCTCTCCAAACACCACTTCTCTTCCAGCCTGGGTACCTTTGACTATCTCAGCATGATGCAGCTTTTGCTTTCCTGAAAGCTAAAAACTGCATTCTTATTTGAGCATAAGCTGCAGAGTCAGACAGATCCATGTAAAAATCCTATGACCTTCACCAGCTCCCTCTTTTTTTTTTTTATCTAAACAGAGAATGGGATGAGAGTACTCCTCCTGGGGGAGGCTTGCTGTAAGAATGGTATGAGATCACATGTGAAGGCACTTAGATGATCAATACATCTCCCTTTCTTTTTAGCACTCAAATGGCACTGCCTTCCATTGTGGGTTTTTAGACCACATCTTCCTGTCTCTCTAAAAGCACAGGATCCTTGAAAACAAAGACCTTTTCTTAAACTTATCTGAATATTCTTGCACATTAAGCCAAGTGCTTTGCAAGTACAGAGTGCTCTGTAAATATTTTTGATGGCAAAATAAATAAATTTTCTTCCCTTTTGTTGGATAGAAGATAATGGCGTGGAGGGGGATATGGAGAATCTGCTTAACAGTTTGTTAAGTAGACTTAACAAACCTTGTAAGTAGACTTAACAAACCTTGACAAACTGTTACAACTATTAGCAGTATTGATAATTATGGGGAATAATAAACAAAGTCTCTGGGCCTGTAGCCTAGCCCATTTATGCTTCCTGGATAAGAGCATGAGGATGTTAACTTCAGAAAAAAAAATCATATAGCTCACATGCCATACAACAACAAAAAAGGTGCTCTGGATCACATAAAACTTAATTCATTGACATTTGATATCCTTACACTTGTGATGTAAAGCACACAATGGGCTCTTGTGGTTTCCTTTTGTAAAACTTCCCTTTAATAAGCTCCCCGCTACTGTGCAGTCCAGATGGCTGTTTGGTATATCAATGTAAAAGGATGCTTTAAATTCCATGAAAAATAGGAAGGAAGCACACAAAAGAGCTGCTTTATGGACAGTGAAGGCAGAGAAGGTGCCTTTCAGAACAGGGACAAAACATTTGTAAAGATTCTGTATATAGCAGGGTTATTGCTTTATTAAGAAATGGATTGTTTGACAAAGAAATGAAGCCAGAGACTATCTATTCCTTAGAAGGAGGTATCTGTGGTGTCTCTCAGGAAAGGGGGAAAAAGGCACTAGATGTGGGTTTTTGAGTGTTTACTGCCAAAACTGCTTTTAAAAAACATTCATAGTCTTATTAGGTGACACAAGAACAGAGTCAGGTAGGAATGAGCCATTTATTGATGGTTAAGGTCTATCAAAACTTGCAGGTAAACGATGACTGTTGACAGATGACCTTCAAACAAAACATTTGAACATATTTTTCTACCTCCAAAAACAAAAGACATTTTTTGACAGCTGAGAAATATTGACCAGGTCTTGAAGTCATTTTTTTTCCTCTTAGAAGAATTTGAAATATAAAACTTAGGATGGAGAGTTTATCTTTGTGAGGCTCTTCAAGAACTTTAAGGTAATACCAAGATCTCATAGCCAAGCAATGATTTCTAATCATTAAATTTATAAGGAAAAATGAGCAATGTAGCTTAAATTGAGAGTATGATATAACAAATGCCTTAGGAAAGCATGTTCATTCAGTTGGATCTTCACTACCATATAGACTATTTATGGAAAAAATGTTAGCATTGAAACTAATATAAATGAATGATAATAGTCCTAATTATTTTCTCACCTGATATTCTTATGAGTAGTAAGTATGCTTATTACAATGATACATTTTACTGTTATCTTTAGAATTTAATTTATATCATTGTTTCAGGTTTCACAAAGCCATTTCAAAACAGGAACAAATCACTTTTCATATTAATATCATGATATTAGAGCTAGTGATTGATCAATGTCATAAGATTTTTCTTCAGTAGGCTAGGGTCATACGAAGAAATTTGAAAGGAAAAGAATAGGTAAAATTCTAGAACCTATCACTCTTTTCAAGATATAAAATGTAGCAAAATGAATCAAGTAACAAATAGTAAATTTATGTTATCCTCATCACTAAATATGAATATTAATAGTAGAGCTAACATCAACTTCTTTCTTACCTAAGTCCAGTGACGAAACATAAATGAAGACAAATATTTTGTAATTATTTTGCTCTTTCTCTGTATAGGGCTTGATGGTAATATGGCTAGATGCTAATTAGGTTTGAACTCAATGATCTGTGTACTCTTTAAACTGTCACTCTCTCACTTAAGCCAAACTTCTCAGTATTTTTTGCTTGTTATTTACAAGATAGGCCTCAGGAACTTTCTGCTGAAGCTGGTTTTGAACTGACATCTTTCCACTTTTGGACTTTGAAGTAGCAAGAATTACAGTAGTGAGTTACTAGTGTCCTTCAGGAATTTATATTTTCAATGTATGTTCTTGTTTGACCTGTAATCATGTAACCATCATTTTCATCCATATTGTTTCCTTAATCAATGGAAGTGTAGGTATGATTTTCAAAAGACATTATGCTCCAAACTGATCAAAACATGTTAGTTTCTCCCTAATAATCCAGAAATAAGCATCTTTGCTTAGAAGTTTTCATGTTTTTTTTTCTTTTAATCTCCCAGGTACTCTCTAATTACTTCCACATTACAAAAAAATTGAATATTATTATGCCAACTAAGAAGAAATTTTGCCATCAGACGTTGTTCAAAATACAATGTAATACTTAACACTGGGTTTCCCAAAGTTGGCTATTATAAAAAATAATCTTTGTGTTTCCCACTTCAATCTAGATTAAATTATTTTGGACTGATTTTTCTGTTTACAAAGGAGCAAAGTGTTTTGCTTTTCATCTCTGTGTGAGCATAGTTGATTATATTTTAGTTATAGTAATGGTACATTGAAGGAAAGGATATTTTGAGCAATAAAACCTAATTACTTTCCATGGATAACAGAGGAACTGGGCCTTCAGTGAAATGAACTTTGAGTCTGACTTAAGGGACATAAGCTTCAAGTACATATACCAAGAGACAAGCAAATGGCAAGGTTGAACTATAGCAGCTATTTGTGCACTGATGAATGATAAAACTCTAAAGGAACTCAGGAAAAGTATAAAGATCAGGCCTATGGTTGCTTTGGCAGAGGAAATGGCTCGGGATGAACTTATAAAAAGGGTGTTCATTTCATAAAAACTGATTAAAATATATATCCATAGCTTCTTTTATCCACATTTGATTTTACAATAAATAATATTTTTTAATGTTGAAACTATGGAGCTTCAAATTTTATGCAGAATTCTGTAGATCATTTATAAATATGGATATTTCCAGGACTTTAAGTGTGACTCTGACTTAGCATGTCTCAATATTGTACAGAGATGATTAGACATCAAAAACATCCAGAAGAAATGCTATAAATAGAAGAGAAAAACTGCATGATTATTAAAGGTTAATTTTAATTACCTTTCATGAGAATTGCTATTAAATTACTTTCTAAACTAATACCACATTTTTTCAAATAGATAACTTCTAAAATATTTACAAATGAAGTGATATAATATCTGAGATGGGCTTTAAAAAATACATAAAAGTCATATGTTGATGACTCATGCCTGTAAACCTAGCCTAGCAAGAGGCTGAGATCTGAGGATCATAATTCCATGAGACTCTTAGCTCCAATTAAGCAACCCCCGCAAACAACAACAACAAAAAGAACAACACAGAAGTAAAGCCATGGCTCAAGTGACAGAATGCTAACCTTGATCCTAAAAGCTCAGGGGCAGCCCTTAGGCCCTCAGTTCAAGACTCAAGACCAATACACACAAACTCACAAACACAAAAACACACAAAACATGAAGGATGGGCTGTGAAACTTTGGAATTATAGTTATGAACGACTGCCTATATGTTGCTGATACTGTGTAAATGCATATGGAATTCATTATATGATATTCTTCTGTTTTGTATATTTGAACACTCATAACAAAAAAGTCTTAAAAGTGAAATAACTTCCAAAGTGATAACACTGGTATTTTTAATGGTCTGAATTAACTATAGCCTATATAAGTTTTGTGGCATTTCAATTAATGTTGTACAGTTGCATTTGGATAGTTATAAAAATGATAGACTATGGAAGTGGCGCTGTAGCTCAAGTGGTAGAGCGCTCGCCTTGAGTTGAAGAGCTGAGGGACAACGCCCAGGCCCAGAGTTCAAGCCCCACGACCGACAAAAAAAACAAAAAAAAATGATAGACAGTTCACTTATGTATTAGTGGTTTGAAATAATTTCAATATAAAGTCCCATAACTGAAATAAATCTAGTTTTTGAGCAGGTGGGGATGATGTCACTCTTGACATTCAGAGAATTTCTGCATTGTTGTTAACTCAAAATGAAAGCAGGGGCAGACACAAAGAAAGTCAGCTTATTGCCCAGAGGAAATGGAGTGAAGCAAGTTAGATCCTTGGATACTCAATGTCAAACATGAGAGGACAGTGATAGTTTTTGAAGAAACAATCAAGAGAGATGTGGAATTTTTACTTTTCTTCTTCAATCTTATACCTGCACCACAGGAAATGCTTGTTGACTCTACATATTATCACTTCTTTTCATGTACAATGTTAAAGCTATATATAAATGTGCCATAACTCATATTCTTAAATTCCTCCTGTTAAAAGTTTTACTCATTCTTGAGATAACAACTCAGCAATGTAAGGAAGAATATATTGTTCCTGATTAAAATAGTACCACAACAAGCTTCTTGAGCTGTGTTCCTAATTACTGCCATTTCCCATAGACTAGCCCAAGAAAGAAAATTTCACTTAAAGTGAACCGACTTCCAGTCAAAAATATTATCAGAAGACAAAACTCTTTTCTCAGAGCACCTTCCCAGACATGTTTGATACATAAACAAGTACCAGAAATATTTTAAGCTTTTTATTTGGAAATAATTTCAAACTTACATCAAGATGCAAGAATATATTAGAGAATATCAATATTCATTTTACCCATATTCACCTATCACTCATATTGGATTCTACTTGTATGACTTATGCATGCCCTCTATCCATTTGTCATCTATCTCTATTTGGTGTGTATATTTTTCTCTGTAAAATTTGAGAATAAGATGCATATATGATGTTCTTTACCCTTTAATACTAAAATGTATATTTCACTTTAGAAATATTTTATATAAGGAGCACCACTGTTTACATATACACATATACAATATAGTATATAAAAATATGTAATAGGATTCCTTTGGAGTTTTATTAATATTATTGTATAATTTAATTCAATTGATACAATTGGAAGCAAAAATTGCCCTACAATGGTAATGTTAGTTCTATTGACATGGTGAAAGTATACCATTTATTCACGTTGTAGGTATTAATTTTGTTCCTTTGTGATAGTAAGAAACTTTTGGCTTGCTTGAACAATAACCTGCTTCAAACCAAAATTTCACCTGTTTTTACTGTCCATTGGTGACTCTTTCCTGAGTGAATCATTGCAAACACAGTAGTCCTTGATACAGCATTCTACTGGAAGCCATAATCTCTCATGTGACTTAGTATGAGAACATGGACTCTTATTTTATAACTTGTTTTCTAACTCATTACTACTCGGTATAATAAATATAATGAGTTAAACATGCTTTGGATTTGACCAGTGTAAGTCTTCACACTGGTGGGCCTATTTTCTAGCACTTTATCTCTATTACATTAAAGCACTAAGTGTTCATCTTGGGCTTATTTTGCTCTTGTCTTATGCAAGGCCGTTTTTCTGAGAAGCCTGTTCCTTTTAATACTAAGTGTGCTCATTGTTATTGTGCTAGGAAATATACACGGGTATTTATGTCTCACGTCTAAATGTAGTTTACAAATTATAAATTCACAGCGATGCTTCCAATTCTAAATCAGCTCCATGAGGCTCCTCTGATATATTTGTGAGTCTTCTATATTTGTGGGTCTTTTCTTCCATAGGGAGATCTTTGGCTTTTAACCTCAAATCATGTATTAATTTGTTTAATTTAAAACGTATCTAAATCAGCTTCAAAATTGTTTTGCCTATATCCCTACAGTATAAATAAATAAATTTAAGAAGCAAAGTTATTGGTTAATTTTTTATATTCACACTATTGCATTCTATAACTAAGACTGAGGACATACAGAGAAATATACTTGTGTTTCTGGATTACTTGGATAAGTTTTTTTTTTTACCGCCTTCAGTGTAGTTATGGTATACATTTATAATACAATAGTGTTTGCCTATTGAGATTTATTTTTCATTTTAGTTTTTTTTTCCTTTGTGTCATTCACGTTGATTTAACTTATTTGTTTGTTTGTTTACTTATTTATTTTGTGCTGGTTCTGGGCCTTCAACTCAGGGTCTGAGCACTGTCCCTGAACTTTTGTGCTCAAAGCTAGTGCCTTTACCAGTAGAACCACAGCTCTACAGTCAGCTTTTTGGTGATTAAGGATGTCTCATCAGCTTACTCAGGCTAGCTTCAAATCCCAAATCCTCAGATCTCAGCCTCCTGAGTAGATAGGAGGCATGAGACATCGGCACCTGGTTACTTAACTCTATTTTTAAATTTTTAAACATTAACATGCTTACAAATTCAGAAGTATGCAAAAGAGTATACAGAGGAATCAACTTCTGCCTGGATGCCTACTATACAATTTCCTGATCTCATTGTAGGTAACAGTAGCCATAAAATCCCCACAGAATGTGTGGATGAAAGCAGGCTTAGCATTCAATATCTAGACCTGGAAGTTTAGTTTTCCTCTGAGGCTCCTTGGCTTGCAGGTGGCCACGCTCTGGCTGCTCACCCCTCTGAGTGTGCACATCCCTGGGGCTCTCAGTGTGGTCTAATCTTTCTTTATAGGGACACCAATCCAGTCCGATTGGATTAGCACCTACCCTAGCAGTCTCATTTTGATTTAAGTACTTCTCATAAGTCCTGTCTTTAAATATGGTCAGATCTTGGGGTAATGGAGATTAGAGCTTCAATATATGAATTTGGGAGGGGGGCATAAATTACAATCTTTCATACCCTCTTATATGCGTGTGTATTTGTGTGTATGTGTAGAGAAGCAGATGTGTGTTTGTGTGTGCGCGTACATTCTTATTTCTCTTCTTTCTTTCACAAATGAGACCACAGTATTTATACTCTTTTGCACTTTTCTGGCTCATCTTTTCAGAGGCATTTTAGTTAAACAAAGTTTAAAATTTTAGTATACATTATGTAACATTTATTGCATATGTTGGATAGATTAAAGACTTTTTATGCATTAGATTAGCAATGCATTAGTCTTCGTCTCATAGAAATCGTGTTTGGAGTGCCAGTGAGGAATCATCTTGGAGTTTTGGCTGAGGATTCTGAAAAGCAATAATTTCTAAGCATAGTCCCACAATCCAGTACAGAAAGTATGAAATAATTAAACAGCAAAGCTATAGGCAGCTACTGCCAGGTGACCTTTGATATATTTGACAATGATTTAAGAAGTAGCATTGTAGCCAATCTTTCTCACTAAGAAAATATCTTTCAGTCATGAATTAATTTTTTTTCTCTCCAAAGGCCAGTGTGATCTGTACAATCCTCACTGCTGCAGCATAAAAGAGAACACAAAGAAAGATAAAAGAGAATACGTTGTCACTTCTCCCATTTAATCTGTGGTATAAAAACAATTATACCACAAATTAAGATTGGGTGAGGCTACCAGCAAATAAGACACAGTGATGAATGCAATAGAGATATATTTGATAAAGACACTGTATTTGAAGAGTGAACATATATCATAGAAATTAAGGATGTATCATCTCTGTAAAGAAGACAACTGGGAATAGTGAAATGTCAATCTGGGTTTTAGTGTGTGACAGCTGGGTATTTGTTAGGGTTCATTGGTCATAATATCACCTTTAAGCATTAGAAGAAAAGAGCCACTGTGTAAGGTCTATTGAAAGACAAGACTTGGACTTTCATGATGAAAGAAAAATAAAGAAGCAAAGCAGCTATCTCACTACTATGATTACCTCAAAAGTCCTATGTTGAAGTGGCTGCCCACACTGACTGTGTTTAGAGTTAGGGTCTATAGGAAGTGATTTCTATGAAATCTTGTGTGGCACCTTAATCCCATAGGAATGGTAGTTGAGAGAGAGAGAGGTCAGATGAGCAAATAGTAGATGATGACCATTTTCAAGCTAGGCACAGAGGTCTCATTAGAAATTGGATCAGCCAAACTTTATCTTGGACTTTACCTCCTGAAACTGCAAAAAAGTAGATTTCTGTGATTCAAGCTTCTCTTGTCTGTGCAAGGAAAGTCCCTGACAGATCCTCTGGTTCAGTGTAAGAGGAAGTGGTATTGCCATGGATCAGAGAGCACATGTTGGTGCTGGCAGCATCCTAACCAGATCTCTCATCTGGCATTTAATACATTATCATTTGCATCATACATCACACATAAATATAAGTTTACATGAATGCAGAAATTACACACAATATCTATACTTTCTTTTTCCTTTTCTGTTTTTTGTTGTTGTTCATGATTCCATTAACCTTATCTGTCATCTCCCAGCTCAACCAGTCATCCCTGGTGACATCTTATACTATTTTCTTTATAACATATATACATATGTGTAAATATTTGACATCATCATGCTTTAATAAAACAGGATCATATTACAGATGTTTTACTGCCTCTTGCTTTTCTTACTTAGTAACTTCATATACATATCTACATATATATATATATCCTTTAAGGATATATATATATATATATATCCTTAAAGGAACAGTTGAACTCTATCTTTATTAATGTCTATGTTTTATTCCATTAATTCCACTGTAGTGTATGCAGCTATTTCTGATAGCCATTCAACATTTCCTTCCTGCTCTTTGTTTGTTTTGTTTTTTTGTCAGTCATGGTTTTTTTTTATACTATGAACAAGTACCATCACTAAGACTAACTTCTGATGGCCCTGCTCCCTTTCTGTTTCTCTGCTTGGGCTTGAGCCTACTTCTTTAGCATTGATTTTTGTTGTTGTTGTTGGCAGTGGTGGTGATGGTGATGGTGGTGATGGTGTGTGTGTGTATGTGTGTGTGTGTGCATGTGTTAAGTATAGACTCAGGAACTCAAGCTTGCTAACGGGCACTCTACTACTTGATCCATGCCTCCAGACTGAGGCTGATACTTTTTAAAAAGAGCAAATATGCACATTTGTAATTTCTGGATGTATCTGTGTAGAGGTGTTGAGCTCTGACATTAATCTTCCAATAAAGTATTATTCTGTTTATGTTAGTTAGCCTTACAGAGCCCTAATTAATAAAGCAGAATTCTCATCCTAGTCTTGAAATTTGAAACATGAAACTCCTCTGAGTCTTTATTTCCTAGCAGAATTTTGAAAATTTAGAAAATAAATGCAGTTTGGTTGATTTATAGTAGTTATCAATAAATGGAAGCAAGAGTCATTATTTGTAATGTTACCAATCACTGTTAGTGCAAAAGTGTTTGCAATTTGGGCCTTTTTTTTTTTTTTTACCAGTGTGGAACTTGAAACTGAAACAGATGTGGAAGAGGATCCAAATGAGAGTAGCTGAAGACTTCACCACATACAAATCCTAGGCAAAGGATAATGGAACTTGTGGGCAAAACCAGGTGAAATAGTGTTTGGAGGGAAGACAGAGTGTGTTTCTTGTTTGTTTGTTTGTTTGTTTGTTTTGTGGTGCTAGGGGTAGAACTTAAGGCCACACAGATACTAAGCAAGCACTCAAGCAGCAAACTTCATACCCCGCCAACTACGTGGTGTTTACATGTCTAACTTTTTAATTATATCCTGGACATTCATCCATCCTCCAATGTGGATTCAGGCATTCTCATTTTGCCCTTTCTATTTTCTTTACAGTTTAGCATTACAAACTTCACAAGTGATACCAACATAAATATTAATTAAGGAGTGATTGTAGACATTTGATAACAACAGGTACAATTTGCCCTTCTACTGCAATTTGCAGAAGAGTTCTTCATACCCCAAAGCCTCTCTTCTGCACACCTATATCATGTGTTAAATAACCATTTGGTGTACAACCAAGATGACTTGATTTTTTCTTTCCTTTCTAAGGGTGTAGTTGCAGCAGCTCTTCCAATGAAAGGAATGTCTACATTTGGATACTGATATTTTAGGTGGGTCATGAAATTAACTTTCTCCTTGGGAGTGAGCATATGTTGACTTTGCATGGCAGAGCTGTGTGCAAGTGTGTGGTTAGGAAGCAGGGAGAGAGGCCTTCTGTCTGATAGATGCATATTCATGCAAATGCATAAAGTTCTTTGAGAAAAGTTTCATTTATAGAGTTGGTTCTTGACAATTAAAGCAAATCAAATGAGAAGGAATCATTAGCTTCACAGTTTATTTGTAGTTTGATACCATTAACACATGGCAACTAATGTGTTGTTTAGCATTTATTTTCTGCTGGTTTTAGTTTAGAGTTGTGAGATAACATTTATTTTGATTGAAAACTATCTCAGACTTTTGGACCAAATTATGATTTCCTTTTATTAAACTTTCAGTGTTTTCCTTTGATACATATGATTTTTGCCATTAACTAAAATTTTGGCACCTGTGTATGTGTTTGCTTGTGCCTGTGCATGTGCGTGTGCGTGTGCGTGCATGTGTGTGTGTGTGTGTGTGTGTGTGTGTGTGTGTGTGTGTGTGTGCATGTGTGCTGGTCCTGAGGGCTTGAACTCAGGGCCTGGGCTCTGTCCCTGAGCTTTTTTGCTCCTCAAGTGCTATACCACTTGAGCCACAGGCTCCATTTCTAGCTTTTTGATGATTAATTTGAGGTAAGGATCACACAGACTTTTTTGCCAGACTGGCTTCGAACCTTAATCTTCAAATCTGTTTCCTAAGTAGTTAGGATTACAGGTATGAGCCCCTGGCACTTGCCTATTTTGACGCCATTTTTATTAAATATTTTTCGGTTTTAAACTAGTGCAAATTGTGGTAATACATACTCATAGCCACAAGCTTTAAAGAATAAGGAAGCATATAAATTGAAAAGCGTTAAGTATACCTGTCACCACTGTCACAGGCCTAGTCAAGCTACTATTTCCAATCTCTTTTGGAAATACTAACATGTACGTATTTTTTTCAGATGGATGGAAAGAGTAAGGATGGGAAAATGTAGTCATAATATTCAATGAGTAGATGTGAAAATGTTAGTAGGTAAATTGAAAGATGGGAAGAATGATGAAGGGGTTACATTGATCAAGATGCACTGTACTCAAACTGACATGCTGAATTGAAACCTCTGAACTGTAACCCCTCTGTACAGTGTTTTTACAATAAAAATGTACAAAAAAAATAATAAATTGAATTTTAAAAGTGTATCAAACATTACATCTGATTCCATTATACAATTAGATTTTTTTCTCCATATACCTTTCTTGAATATCTTTCTACATCTGTGTTATAGGTAATTCTGATTACCCATATGATGCCACAAAATATTTAAGTTCATTTGTTTGTGTGTTATTTTAATAGCTTTCCATTGCATTGGAATTACAATTTTTAGTATTCAATTTATGAACATTTAAGATATTTTGAGGGTTACATTGCGAGATTACATTTAAAAGTGATGGATATCAGTGAAAATGTCCATCATTTTATTGAACAATAAGTATTAACTAATTAGAGAAAAGACATGAAATTCATATTATATAACCCATGTCTCAACAATGATTCACATTCTACTTCTACAGTGAGATTCTGGGAACCAATTAAACAAGATGACTAAAATATAGTTATTGCTATTTCTTGATGTAAGTTTGCTAGGTCTGAGGAAAGTTGATTGTTTTGATGATCGTTGTACAATGCCTTTTTTGATGGCAAGGAACGTTCATCAGAAACACCACAAACAAACAAGATTTCATCTTACCCTGTGTGCATGCCTGATGGTTCATGTGATTCCTATAAGAAAAGATGTAATAGTAGTCAGATCATAAGCAGTAAAGAGGGAATTAAAAATTATACAAAAAAATGTCATTTAGTTTTTTACACCAATAGTCAGTTTTAGTTATCATTATTGTTTTGTGTGTCATCAACAAACTTGGTAAATTATGATTCTATATTTACCTTTATATTAATGACTGAATTTTTTTAACCTGACATTTCATGGCATCAATATGAGGCTAATGAGTTGAAGCTAAAGTTTTCAAATTTGTTGTTCTTTTATTCTATTTTCTTAATAACCCCAATTTCATAAGCAGTTTTTTCTACTTTTATTGCTTCTATGTTTCTATTTATTGTTCAGACATTAATATTGTGTCATATATTACATGAACCACCTTCATTCTTTTAAAAGGTAGTGAAAATCCTTAGATGGTTAATATATACTAAAGAAACTGAATGACAGAAATGAACAGTAAGTCTTGTTGGGAATGAGAACAAGTGGGAAAGGTAGGGTGAACAGAAAGGCTCAAAGAGAATGAATATAGTTGAAGAGCTGTATGTTCCTGCATAAAAATACAACATTGAAATCTGGAATTCTTTGAAGAAAAGCAGCAATGAGAATGAGGAAAAGTAACTGAGGGATGGATTTGACCAGGGGACATTCCATGTATGTGTGAAAATATCACAGTGAAATCTCCCCTGTACCACCAGTATATGCTAATAAAAATAAATTGTACAAGCCGAGCGCTGGTGGCTCACGCCTGTAATCCTAGCTACTCAGGAGGCTGAGATCTGAGGATCGCGGTTCAAAGCCAGCCCGGGCAGGAGAGACCGTGAGACTCCTATCTCCAATAAATCACCAGAAAACCGGAAGTGGCGCTGTAGCTCAAGTGGTAGAGCGCTCGCCTTGAGCTGAAGAGCTGAGGGACAGCGCCCAGGCCCAGAGTTCAAACCCCATGACCGACAAAAAAAATAAAATAAAATAAAATAAATTGTACATTATTATTATTATTACCACCATTTTGTAATATAAAAAAAACTTCACAATCTATATTAGGACATTTATTTCTCTCTTAAAATGGGCCCAGTATTACATCTGGGATGGTTAGGCATTCTTCAATTTGGGATTTTTTTTTCTTAATTTTACTCCAAACCCTAAAATATGCATTACCTTCTGTTTAATTCTGTAGTGCTATGTAAAAAAATACACTGTGAAAAATATATATCAACAAAACAAAAAAGTAATATTTCATTTAGATTGACTCTAAGTTTTCTGAGGTGTTTCCTTTTTGTGTATTTATTTCTGTATCATGCTGCCTAGTACCTAGAAGGCAGTCAATAGTTGCTCATCTGAGGACTATTTACTTTTCAAATAGATCCACAATTGTGCTTGGTACAATTGTGATATGGTGGTTAATATCAAAATGTTGTTCAATATCAAAAACAAACATGGAAAAGTAATAGTTGATTTCTTAGATGGGAAAGCTTCAGGTGCTGGGCTATTGGCTTAGTCTTCAGCATTGTTACACTGCTGACTGAACAGTCAAAAAATTCTGTGCATAATGAGAGAAAATTTTTACTAGCGATGTATCAGACAAGGCCTCAAATCCAAAATATACTTAGTGCTCAAAAATTAGCCCCCCCCAAAATAAAAAAACAATGATCTAATTAATAAATGGACTGAAGACTTAGAGACTTCTCAGAAGAAGAAGTAAGAATGACCAATAAACACATGAAGAAATGCTCAATATCTCTGGCCATAAAAGAAATGCAAATCAAAACAGCATTGAGATTCTACCTCACTCCAGTTAGAATGGCCATTATCAAGAAAAATAACAATGGCTGGGAATGTGGCTTAGTGGTAGAGTGTTTGCCTAGCATGAATGAAGCCCTGGGTTCAATTCCTCAGTACCACACAAATAGAAAAACCTGAAGTGATGCTGTGGCTCAAGTGGTAGAGTGCTAGCCTTGAGCAAAAGAAACTCAGGGCCAGTACTTAGGCTCTGAGTTCAAATTCCAGGACTGGCAAAAAAAAAGAAAAAAGAAAACTAACAATACCAAACATTGGTGGGAATATATCCAAAAAGGAATACTACTACTGTTGGTGGGAATATACACTTGTTCAACCACTCTAGAATGCAGTATGGAGGTTCCTCAAAAGACTAAACATAGAGCTTCCCTATGATCCAACAATTCCACTGACCACAAACCAGGCCACACTAAAGCTACCAGCACAACCATGTTCATTGCAGCAAGATATGAAATTAACCCTCTTGCCCCTCAATTGACAAACAATGGAAAGAGTGCTACTCTAACATTCCTAAGGAAATGGAAAAACATGGAAGAAATTATAAGTAAAGTAAGCTAGACCCAAATAAACATAGGTTGCATGGTTTCCTCATTTGTTGTAACTAGAATGTGCCTACATATACACAAATAAACACACTGGATGGTAAAAGACAAAAATTACACTTAGACATGATAAAGTATTCAGGGCTGTAGATAGTCATACAGTGAGACCAAATGAGGATACTCAAAGGAGTAAATAACAAAAGTTAAATAGGTACGTGCATATGATTATATAAAATGATATTTAAAATTGAACTCCAAGAAATGGAAACAAGAGGTTTATTGGTTACTCTGTTCTTTGTTTTTGTTTCTCCTTTGCCACTGTTTTTGTTTTCTGTACCCTTTGTCTTGTATGTAAAGTTTATCTGATTTGGAGAAGGTAAGGGGGCAGCACAGAAATGGTGGGACAATGGATGAACCAACACAAAAATGATATTCACTAAACTTTATGTTGAATATGAATTATACAAATTGTGCGAGGGATCAGGAGGGAAAAACTGGGAGAAAGTGAAGGAAGTGGTGGCACTGTTAAAAAAAGAAATGTGCTCATTATCTGACTTATGTAACTGTAACCCTTCTGTACATCACCTTTACAATAGTAATTTAAAAAAAAAGTTCTGTGGACAATAAAAAGTAGTAATACTTATCCTATTGGTCATGACTTTCATTCATGCTCTAGCTTAGTTCTCAAAAGAAATGTGCTTTTAAATCTAATTATAATATGCTATATGTACATGGGGAAAACCCCTTGTTTAGTTAATACACACAGAGAGAGAGAGAGAGAGAGAGAGAGAGAGAGAGAGAAATGACAGGATAGAGTAAATCTTGCTCCAATGGTCTTGGAACCAATAGGTAGGGGAGGGTGAACAGAGGGTGTGAATGAGAGCCAGTATGGTTTATGTGCTTTATATGCATGTATGGAAACAAGACAATGAAATCTACTGAAATTGTTTTAAGAAGTGAAGGAGGGAGTTTGATAAGGGTACATCATGGACATGTATGGAAACATCACAATGGAGCCTCCTTGTACAACTAATATTTGCTGACCAAAATGCAAAAAAGTTATCATTTTTTAGGGATGAGAAAATCCAAGTTACAGAAAAATTAATAACTTTGTCCCAAGAAAGAAAATAAAAGCTGTATAGGGTTCATTTGCTCCATGCCTATGCTCATCAATGATTGAATTCAATGATGTCTATTTTACTAACAGAAAATCACATTACACACTTCCTCTGATTCCCAAAATTTTTTATGCAGTAGGTTTGAATTAAAATCAGCATTCAACTGGGCAAACTGGCTCATGTTTTTAATACTGGCTACTTGGGAAGCAGATATTGTGAGAATCAGGCTTCTAGGCCAACCAAAAGTCCATGGTGATTCTATGGCCTTAAAAGATAATATAATAACCAATAAACTAATAAAAACCTGGGTGTGGTAGGTACCTTTCATCCCAGCTATTTATGAAGCATAAATAGGAGGATCAAAGACCAGGGATGCCCAGGCATAAATGCAATCCCTATACAAAAAGTAACTAAGAACAGCCAGGCACTGGTGGCTCACGTCTGTATTCCTAGCTACTCAGGAAGCTGAGAATCACAGTTCAAAGCAATCCCTGGCAGGAAAATCCATAACACTCTTATCTCCAATTAACCACCAGAAGTGGAGCTGTGCTCCAAGTGGTAGTGCACTAGCCTTGAACAAAAAGAGCTCAGGGACAATACCCAGGCCCTGAGTTCTAGTCCCATGATTAACCAAAACACAAAAAAAAGTAAGAACAAGAAATTAGTTTGTTATGTGGCTCAAGGAGTGGAGCATCTGCCTAGTACAGAAGTCCCTGAGTTCAAATTCCAGGACAGTAAACAAATAAACAAGTAAACAAGCAACTAGATCAATGTTAAGGATAATGGTAAAAATAAAAGCTAGCATTGCATACTCACACATGGGTCAAATATAGTTATTGCACATCAACTGCATTATTTCACTTAATCCTGTCAATGTTGTTATTAACCACTGTTTCTGTTTCAGAAATGAAGAGGGACATACCATGAAAGGTTAAACAACTTATATGGGGACACACAGTATCTTGGGTTTGTTCTTCAATGTCCTTGCTAACAACTGTACCAAATCTGGGACAAGCAGTTTAGAACACACATCTTCAGGCAAAGCTACTTCGCTCCAGCGGGGATTAATGAGCACATTGACAAGTACTCTGTGTTTAAGGATGGTGGCTGCAGCCATGGCATTTATTCAAATCTCAGACAAGTCAGAACAAAAGTGCAGAACAAATCAGAGAAATTAAACACCACAGTGCAGGATAGAGGAAAACAACAACACATAGACAAAACCCAGCATCTCATTTTCAGGAACGTGAGAAGGAAGACTTCAGGTTTGATCTAATCACTCAAGGTCCAAGGGAAGGTCTATTCAGATTCACCAGGGCTCAGGAGCCATAAGCCAGATGAAGGGACTCCTTTGTACCATCTCTCTGAGGCTTTGGAAACAGTTTTCAGAGCCACATAGCACATTACTACATGAGGGCCACATGAAGGTAGAATGTAGGAGGGAAATCCTTCATGCTGCAGCCTCAAGTGTCTTGGTTATAAAACCAATTTTGATTGGAGTCACAGGCTAAGAAGACTAACTTCATGTGTGACATTGAGGTAGCCTATTTTCATCCTGGGCTCCGCACCACTATGCACTAGAGATACCTTCTATTATTTCTTGGGGCTTTCTAACTGCTTTCCTGGGTCTGGCACCATGCCCACAAAGGACTAAGTGTAGCCGTAACTGAATTTACTGTACTTATAGGACAGCTACATTTTATTGTTCTTAAAAGATAGTCAACTCTTCCAGAGCAAGGTCCGTACACACACACACACACACACACACACACACACACACACACACACACACACACACACACACACACACACACACACACCATATGATAGGGCTTTGCACAATGTGGACCATAAAGGAAGCAGTTGGTAACATACTCTTTACCAGAGTTGACTTTAGTTTGTACAAGGACGCAAATGAAAAACCAAATCAAAACCAAAAGAGCTACCCTCCCCCTGGCCATCACCAAGGACAGTACACCATTTGGGAAGGAGTGACACGTTTTCTATCTCTACCAACCATTTCCCTGGGAAGCAAAGCCAAGTTTGTGATGCTGATTAACAAGGTTAATGTTCTTGAGTAGGCCAACAAGAAACTCAGAAACTTGCCTCTCACTTGCCTCCTCTTCCTTAGGTAGAATGACATAACAACTCTAATGTTTCCAAGTGTGAAGGGGTGGGGGCTGACCTGAGACTGACTTCCAGGTATGACTATTGTAACACATCCTATATGAATGTAATAAGCAGCAAACATGAAAAACACAACAGCAACATAAATAGAATAAATTAAAAGTCAAGACCTGCAAAGTAACTTGATGCTTGGGGCTATTTAAGGGCCTTCTTACAGAAGTCAATGAAGTGTTAGGATCAGATATAGTTTCAGTGTCTAGGCCTCAGTGACTGTGGGTAAAGCTGAAATACTACAACCTAGAGATTACAGTCATTTAGCTATTTTGTTTACTTATATTTGATCTACACTTGACTAAGAGACCTCATTACTCTCCATATTTTTATTACCAGTCCTTGCATATCACTAGGATTTCCATGGTAATGTCTGAGTGTCTTAGCTTATTCACCTTTGACAGAAATTAAATGGTAGAATGTCACGTGGTTACAACTAAGTTAGTTGAAGCATGCTTATTCGCAACAGTAAGGACTGAGTGCTGACCTTGGGATCAATACACTTCAGGCTAATTCCCTTCTGATCTCCAGCAAGAACCTCATGTCTGTGAGACTCATTTCCTTCTGTACAAATGCGCACATTAGATGAGCTCGTTTAGATGCACTGTTCTTCTAGAATTCCAATTCTCTGTTCTTGTTTATGAAACAGATAAGATGGAGAGATGTCTACCTTAGATCAAGAACAAATGACTTGAGGACTTTGCCTTGCCATTTCCCAACTCACTAATCAGCTCTGAGCCTTAGTTTCTTTCATCTGTAAGTTACATTTCAGGGCTAAAGTCTCTGATTTTTATGGTATTGCTCATTGAATCTGTAAATATCACAAACATGAGATCTCAGAAATTGCCTTTAAGATTTTTTTGGGGGGGGGTTCCGGTCATGGGCCTAAACTCTGGGCCTGGGTGCTGTCCCTCAGCTCTTCAGCTCAAGGCTAGCACTCTACCACTTGAGCCATAGTGCCACTTCCGGCTTTTTTTTCTGGTTATGTGGTGCTGAGGAATCGAACCCAGGGCCTCAGGCATGCAAGGCAAGCGTTCTACCACTGAGCCACCTTCCCAGCCTCGCCTTTAAGATTTTTTTTGTGCCATGAAGGTTGAAGCACATAAACAATGTAATCTGATCATCAACCTCCGGCATTTATTGTGCAAGCAATTAGTTTATCCACACAACTATGT
Source organism: Dipodomys spectabilis (assembly GCF_019054845.1). NCBI lineage: Eukaryota > Metazoa > Chordata > Mammalia > Rodentia > Heteromyidae > Dipodomys > Dipodomys spectabilis. The sequence goes on from NW_024870824.1 coordinate 2,464,424, forward strand.
ATAGACAAGAATATACGTATTCTATAGACACCATTCATTGGTGTCTTATACTTGCCCCTTAGTCATTGAATTTTGTCACCATTAATATTTAGTTCTAATTACCACCACATTGTCATGTTTTCATGACATTAAACACTGTGTTAAGTTGATAAATTCTGTATTTTTAACACTCCAATTGTCTGTTCTCTAGGAGATTGATGCTAGCAAATAACCAAATAAGTGCAGTTAGGTTTCTTCATAGCATAGTCCTCTGGAAAACTGCATGTCTGTCAAGTTGTATATGTAACCTGGAGCCTGCAGTAGGTTCTACTTTAGGGTCTAAGTAACTCATCCCTTCCTGGGAGGCATTGTTTTTTTTTGTACTAGCTTGATGATGGTTGTACTGCTGTCAGAGGTGTGAATGGTGAGGAAAGAATGGCTGTCTCTGTAAGATACACAAGACTCCTGTTGCTTTGGGGGTAGACCTTGTGCCCATCGTTTCCCATTCTTTTTTATTATTATTGTGAAAATACCGTATAGAGGAGTTACAATTACATGGGCAAGATAACGAGTACATTTCTTATCAAGCATTGTTGCCTCCTCCTTTGTTTCCCTTTCCCACCCCTTCCCATCTTCCACCCTCTCCACTCCCCAACTCCCTCCACCCGCCCCCACCAAAGTTGTAAAGTTTGTTTTTCGACATAACAACTTGTACATCTCATTGTTGCAATGGGTCCACCTGTATCCCTATTTAAATTATTTGTTTTTTCCCTTCCCCTCCACAAATTATACTAACATCAAATACAATGAAAGCAGGGGTAAGTATTCAAATGTTTTTTCTTTAATGCGATTGTTTCTAACATATTTATAAGATGATTTCTTTGTTGCTTTGTATGTCCCTCCCCCACGGTATAACCCTGCTTTCATCGTTTTCCATTCTATCTTTCTGGTTTTTCTCTGAAAGCCAGAAAGAAAAGCATTGCCAAAGATGGCTTTAATCCCTGTCTGGAATCTGGCAAAGTCAAAGAAAGGGAAAACAGAGAGTAACGTTTATTGAGAACCTTCTATGGCGACAGGCTCTTTATCTCTTTTTGATGCTCCTGAGGTTACTTCAGACGTCAGAATTCAGGAACCCCAGCATTGTACCCAGGACTCCATTCTTTTTACTGCTTGATTTTGTTTTCACACTGACTCCATCAGGTGGTGAGAGGACCAGGAGTCCCACTGTCCATTCTCCCAGCTTAGCAAGCCTATGGATGGAAGCCCTCGTTTCATGTTTTCTAAAGGAAGCATCTGATTGGTTTTGCTAAGTTACATGTTCATGATTGAACCACCCTCTCTTCTCTGTCAGGATACCATTGGAGTCAGGGTATGAGACACAGTGGCGACAGCCTAGGTGTGGACACCCTTAGTGCGGCATGAGGAGCATTTAAAGGAGACAAAAAGGAGAATAGCAATGCTTTCTAGACAGACAAAGACTCTTCCACACTCCATGGCAGCAAACTACTCAGAAGTAATGTTAGCATGAGCTGCCAGTTTGAATGGTTTGTCTGTTAGAAATGGATTGAGGACCCAATAGGAAAAATTAAGTCTATTTCACCAAGTCTCAGCGGACAGACCCATTAACATACACTTATCAGACAAGCTTCATAAATTTTTCTCCTTTTTTCCTTCTTTTGAAGACTTTTGCTGTGCAGAAGCAGCAGTTAAGTTTCTCTTGGATACATACGCAGTCATGTAGATTTAAAGGCATATGGTCTATCTTGGATGGCTTACAGATTGCAAGATGGCTCTGGAGCCAAATTTGCTGCTTATTTCATGCCCTGCATATTTAATTACTGCTTGATGTGAATGAAGCATTTTAGCCAAAGATTTGAGCCACTGAAATTTCACCTGGGTTGAGTCAGTGAACAGTTTTCAACAGATTGAAACAATCTGAGAGGGAAGATGGTGAAGAAAGTTGGCTTGAAGAATTTTGCTGTAGGTCAGAAGTCAGTTTGATTGATACAAGAGAAGACAAAAAAGTACACATGTTCCTAGTTTCATGATGGTCTGGAAAATTATGGGGCTGAATACAAAAATTTTCTTTGAGGTGGATCAATGTTGACAAATTACTGATCATTATTCAGGCTTCTTTGGAAAGATAGAGCAATTCCCCCAGTCATTTGTTTCTCTCTTTGGATTATACTTAATGGGTGCAAACTAATTTCTATATAGCACAGGTTTGCTTAGACTTTCATGTCTTCATGCCAGTCAATTCATCTCTCTAGATGGTCATGTTAGGTAATACTAGCCAGGGGCCAGGGAGTAGCAATCACTGGCAGTTTGTATAATCTGGTGTTAAATCAGGTGGACAAAGCTTGTAAGTTCAGGTCTTGAGGGTTGTTTAAGCCATTTCAATTATGTAACTGTGAATGGCAGTTAATAGCTAGGCAGGCAGTGGTGAGGATTGAATATAATAATACTGGTAAACTCCCCAGCCTGGTCTCTGGCACATGCCATTTGCAGAAGGTGGTTACATTGTTATTATCAATCCAAGGATACTCTCCAAGCACATTCTTCATGTTGGAGCATGCTGGACATGAGTTCAGCATATTATTCATGAGTAGATATCTACTTTGAATGATCATCTCTTATTTCTTCTTTGCAAACTTCCCTCATAGTCAACTCTAAGAGACAGAGTAGATGGAGAAGGTAATTTACTGGCCTTTTAAGTCCCTCAAAGCATGGCAGACTCTCTCCCCCTCTGAAGTCTTTATACAAGAATGTTTTCCTCAATAAGGGATCATACTTCTTATAGTTAATTGCCTTTGGACTTCTTTCTCTGCCTGACCCCAGTACCAAGGTCAGATTATTTACCCATCTTTTTGGTCTTCTATGCCTCCTGCTTTTGAAATGGGTCTTATGTCAGCAGTGTTCCCACTGGAGACCCTCTGGCTCTGAAGGAAACTGTGAACTCCAGGAAAGGTGGAGATTGTGACTGCCTTATTGATCCTTATTGAAGATTGTTGATCATGCTTGGCTCAGAGCAGGCACTCAGTAAATGTCCTTTTTTTTTTTTTTTTTTGGTCGTCGTGGGGCCTGAATCTGGGCCTGGGCACTGTCCCTCAGCTCTTCAGCTCAAGGCTAACGCTCTACCACTTGAGCCATAGTACCACTTCCGGCTTTTTTCTGCTTATGTGGTGCTGAGGAATGGAACCCAGGGCCTCATGCATGCAAGGCAAGCACTCTACCACTGAGCCACCTTCCCAGCCCAGTAAATGTCCTTTTTAAGAAATATATGTTAGTTCCTTCTCTGAAGAGGCTCAGAGCTCATTCACCCTCTTACGGGTACTCATTTATCTGTCTCCTAGATCATGGCACACCATAGCTGTGCTGGCCAGTTTTGTGGCCACTTGCCACAGTGTGCTGTTGAGCACTTGCAATGTGGTTAGTACAATTGAGTAGTTGTATTAATTTTAACGTCAACATGAAGTTAGTAATTTTGTTGACTAACACAGTTTAAGAGCATTCTGTGGGGGCTGGGAAGATGGCTCAGTGGTAGAGCGCTTGCCTTGCATGCTTGAGGCCCTGGGTTCGATTCCTTAGCACCACATAAGCAAAAAGGAAAAAGCCAGAAGTGGCGCTGTGGCTCAAGTGGTAGAGCGCTAGCCTTGAGCTGAAGAGCTGAGGGACAGTGCCCAGGCCCAGAGTTCAGGCCCCACGACCGGACCCCCACCCCCATAAAAAGAGCATTCTGCGGTTTAAAATTTTGTTTTTAGGATTCATTAACTCTAGGAATTTTACTTTTTCAGGGGATAGTATGACTGACTACAGGACTTAGAATTTGCCCAGTGATAACCAAGCGTCGTTAAGCTTTGCAACTATATGATCAAATGATACAGAGAGCCCAATGCAGAATATCTGTGTATTAGGGAATGGAGTGCAGGCCTGAGTTAACATGTCTGCTCTGACACCTAACATGTGACCTCAGGCAGCCCAGTTAATATCTGTACCTCAGTTTTCTCATTTATAGGCAGGAGCTGATACTAGTTTGTAGGTCAAATAATCATGTAAAATGAGAGGACATGTGTGGCAAAATACTGAAAACTGTGACTAGTATATAGCATGCTCTCAATAGTGTTAATCTCCCCAATGAACTATTCTATTCTCCCATGGTGCTCTATTAGCATGGTATTTATGCACACACATACATACAGGCAATATATGTGTGCATATATAAATACCAACCTGTCCACTAAACTTGCTTAATAAGTGTTGATGAGGTAAAGTTAGAGATAGATGTGAGTGTGCTGAGGTACTATAAGAAGGAGTAATGGAGGAGTAATAAAGGGAGTAATAGAACCAGTGGCTCACACTTATAATCCCAGCTACTTGATGCCTATGGTTCTAAAGCCAGCCTGAGCAGGAAAGTCCTTGAGAGCTAAAAAGCGGGAAGTGGAACTGTGGCTCAGGTGGTAGAATTCTAGCCTGGGTATAGCACTCAGGCCCTGAGTTCATGCCCTAGGACTGGCACAACATAAATAAATAAAGAACAGAATAATACTCTGTGAAGCTGGACCATTGTTAGAGAAGGTAGTCCATTTAATACAACAACTTAAAATGTTATTGTAAAAGAGTAACAGTGTTTGAAATAAGAAGCAGAATTCCGGCTTTCAGGAAGGCTCTGCCAATCTATGTCTATTTTGCTAAGTTATTCCATTGTCTGTTTCCAAGTGTGCTAAGTTACCCATTAGCCACCCTCTCAAATAGATGTTTCAGGGGAAGATGCCCTGTGCCAAAGACCAAAAGTGCTGGAATGGGCTGAAGCAAGGAGCCTACAATTCGGCCCTCAAGTTTTGCCATTCAAATCTGTGTGCTGTACAAAGCATCTGTATGCTTTGTGCCTCAGAAGTCCTATGAGAAAACTGGAACTGAGGACAGGAGACTGGGAGATAGTTTCCTGAATCACTAGTTTATTTGCAAGCCTGAGGAGTTTGCATGCAAAGCAGCAGTAAAAGTCAGTCAGCAGCTCTGATATTTATAGTGAGACAGAGGAAAGAAAGAAGAGAAAGCCATGAAATGTTATTAGGAAGTCAGGGAAATAGTGCGGGCTACTCAGTATAACTCATAATGTGTTACCTGTTCTTCATTTTTCAAAATGTATGATGTATATATGGGGTCTGGTTTTAGAAATGGAAACAATAAACTGTCCTTTTAAAATCAGTTATTTGGTATATTGTTACATTCTTTTAATGCTAGAAATTGCAAAGAACTAAATAGAAATGTAGGCAGATGAGATCTGAAGAAGTAATATGAGTTTTTTTTTCCTTTTCTTTCTTCTTTTTTTGTTTTGCCTTTTTATGAAAAAGAAACTAGAAAATTATCTCAAATTACAATAGTCTGCCTGACAACATATTTTACAAGTTTAGTGTATCTTAAAAGTCATTTTTTATAAAAGAACAAGAAGACAGAACAAAGAAAAGTAATTCTTTCGTAATATTAAAAGAATGACACATTCAATAAAGAATGACACAATATTGTACCAACAGAAACCATTTTATCAATACTTACAGATAAATACTAATAGTGATCACAGATGCTTTGAAAACTGCTGGACAACCTGAGATGTCACAGAATTAAGGTGGTGCCCTAATTGACTGATTGACTGACTGATGGGTATAGATCTACTTTATTGCTTGTTTTTGTAACTTTGCTCTGTTATTGTCCTAGGGAGATGGTGCTTGGAATTCTAATTGACTGTCCAAGGTCACTTCCTAAACTTACTTGGCATCTGAGAATTAGGACAAGCATTCAGGTGGGAGAGACTATTTGGAAATAACAGTAAAGTGAAAAAGTGAATGCATATATGAAGAGAGTGAAAAGGACTATAGGCATGTATTATTGTTTTAAATGTGTCTTTGACACTACACCTTAGATTAGAGTTATCCACTTTATGAAAGCTTTCACCTCTGTGAAACCACTGGGCTCTACCATAATGAATCCATCAACCCAGCCTCCACCCAGCTACAGTTAGAGAACATTAGAGGTGGAAGGGAAAGACAGCTCTCACAACACCTTTTTTTACAGATATACAACCAGATTCCTGGAGTTGGGTCACCTTATTTAGGCCACACGCTTGTCAGAGAAAAGGCTAAACCTAAGATAAACTCCTGCTGACTTTATCCAGTTCTCTTCATCATAGCATGTCCTGGAATTCTGTAACACCTGCATGTGGCCCAATTCCTTGCACTTAGTACATGCACAATGCATTTCTACTAATTGGGTGGCTGACATGAGATCCTAAATATTTTTTAAATGATTTTAAATTAGCTAAAAGCACAGTTGCTAACAAGGCCATTTTGTAGAAGAGGGACTACTGAATAATATAAACAGAAAAAAATTCAGATAGAGAATATAGATATTTAAAAACTTATCTCCTGGTAGGAAAAAGCTGAGAAAACTAGAAGCCCATACTATGTCTGAAGGACTACAGTATCCTTACCCATGATAGAGGAAAACATTGAATGAGATTCATTGGTTTTCTGCTGCTATTCAAACAGCATGTATATGTTCAGAATGGCTTCCAAATAAAATAGACAGGCAGAAAGAAAACAGGGTAAAAATTCTGATAGCAAAAGGTATTGAGATCAACAAAGGAATAAGAATGACCACTGCAGGGAGAGACCAGGGAAGAGAAGCCCTTCTTTTATGCTGAGTTAGAATATGGCTATTCTGAGCACTTTTATTCAAAAAATGGAAATTTCATTTAATTTCCATTTATCCTGTTCTTCATCTACCAACCCTGCAAAGCAGAGGATGATTGATCTTAAAATGTCAATCTCTCACCTAAAGAGAAGAAGAAAAGATTTATTTAAAGAATAAAATGTCATAGAGGTTCTTAGGAGAAAAGCTCCTGAGTCTGGATTTTCTCTTGACAGCCAAGCTTCCAGTGAATAATTTGTCACCTCTATCCATCTTATCTATTCCTATCTATCCAGGTCCCAGACAGCTATGCACATAGCATTGAGACTGGCAAATGCTTCCATGTTTTAGGAACTGTTCCTTGGCAGTTCATCTATGTGGCCACTGAGTTTCAGTGGATTTCAAAGAGTAAAAGCAAAACAATCCTTAAGACATTGAGAAGACAATAAGATAATACCCAGGGATTTCCATCTTTGAGTCTATACAGCTGGGCTTGTCTTAACTTACTGTGAAGGAGAGAGGAGTAAAGGGATTTCATGATTTGGAGAGCACATTTCAGTGCAGTTTAAAGAATGGTCAGATATATACATTATGAATAGGCTTTGTGAAAGAGTTCTGGATTCCCAGCATGAAGGTAACAGTCTGCACACTAAAGTTGAATGTGTGCGTGCTCATGTATACCCAGTATCTACAGTAGGACATACCTGCCTGACAAAGCTAGCAGTGGATAACTATTTGTTAAAATAATTCCATGTTGGGGCGGGGAGGGAGGAGTTATGGTAGGGAGGGAAGGGATGGTAGGGGAATAACAAAGGAAGGGGTAACAATGCTCGATAGGAAATGTACTCATTACCTTACTTATGTAACTGTAACCCCTCTGTACAGTATCTTTACAATAAAAAATATACATAAACTGGGTGCCGGTGGCTCACGCCTGTAATCCTAGCTACTCAGGAGGCTGAGATCTGAGGATTGTGGTTCAAAACTAGTCAGGACAGGAAAGTTCGCAAGACTCTTATCTCCAAAAACCACCAGAAATCCGGAAGTGTCGCTGTAGCTCAAGTGGTAGAGCACTTGCCTTGAGCTGAAGAGCTGAGTGGCAGGGCCTAGGCCAAGAGTGCAAGCCCCATGACCAACAAGAAAAAAAAAAAGATATATATATGTATATATATATCTATAAAATTCTATATTAAAATTAGAAAAACTCTTTACTGGGGTGTAGGCATGTACATGAATGTACAAGGTTTATGAAATGTTTAGTCATTGATTTATGACCCTGTGAATTATAAAACAAAACAATAAATGAATATTAAGACACTTTGAGATGTCATGTACATTTATTTCCAGGTTCAAAAAGAATCTTACTCCATTCACTCTAAATAAATGAGTTATTTTGTTTTTGAAAGAGCTTTAGATGAAGAACAGCTATATGTAAAAACTTGATGATAGATGCTTTGGTTTTCTTTGTCCAGGGTAAATAATACTCATCAACCAGTTTTCTGTGTTTTCCCAGTGGTGAGCAGGACTGATGGGAACTCTTGTCATTACTTTGAGGAGCTGGAGGGACCGTTAATCCTCTGGAGAACCTGAAAAACTCAACTCCTATCTCTGTCTTCATAGTCTTTACATAGGAGCATAAGAGATGAGATTTTCTGTTGTTGCAAAACATGAAACCAAGGAAGAACCAGTGCAGAGGTCTCAATCCTTTAGTCAGCTGACACTGAGAGACCTTAGGAGAGTCTGTGGAATGAGTCAGTCTCTCTGAGGACCAGCAGGACCCCAGAACTAAAAGAGTCTTATTTGCTATCCAAAGGACTAGATGAAAGAAAGAGTTTAGGTGAGAACACATGTAGCCTGAGACAAATATATGACAATGGGGGAAAAATCCTAAGATTTAGTTAATTCTCTGAACAGAAAGTCCCTCAGGAAACCAGCCATTCCTAGTGTCCAGAGAATATAAATCCCTGTATTTATTTACCTATTCAGCAAATAGAGTAGCTCTGACCAATAAATATTACAGGAGGGCTTAGTAATTTGGCAAAATTCAAGGGAGAAACTTAACATGTAATTTTGGACTGTTTTAAATGATTTCTGTGAGCTACATGGTAAGTGATGATGGTTCACACATAGGAAGAGGAAATAAATAAATACGCTCAAAATAAAAATCCACCATTATTAAAAAAAGTCCTGGAGGATTTAAAATAGAACAGACACCCTAACATTTAGTCATGATATGAATATACCAGGCCTACTTAGTCTTAGTAAATTCACTTCCCAAGAGGCAGAATAATATATATGAAGTAGAAAGTTAAAGAGGCCTTTGGCTTTCCCAAGGCCTTAGGGAAATATCCTAATATATTTGGAATCTGCCTCCCACCCACATAGTCTATATTTTCACTTATATTTCTTTTTATGTTTTGAATTTTTAATAAATTCCATTGATTTTATATTCCAGACTATTTTCCTATGACACACTGAGTAAAGTAAATTAAGTGTTCTAAAGTTTTCCTTCTAAACACTACCCATAAAAGTTAATTATATTACATTTTCCATTTGTATAGTTCCGGGATTCCCCTTTCCTTTTCTTTGTGTTTTATTTATTTATTATTATTGTTTATATTTATTATATTTCTTTGTATTTATGATTCACTCCAAGGAAAAAACGTTTTTTTTTTAACCCCTGTCTTAATAAGCCTTACTTAGTATCTGGGTGGCTGTAAGTGAAAGAATTAGCTTAGCTATTGACAAAGTGTCACACTAGAATTGTTGGAAAAATATGAATTAATGACTGCAGAATTAGTTTAATGCAGTTATTTGAAACTAGAGAGTTAACCCCAGAATCTAAAGTGTGGGTTTGTGTCTGAGTCATGGTGATGCATACAGCATTACTGTGTAAGGCGGGGGGAGGAGACAGAGAGACGGAAGCTCTTGTCTGGAGGTTTCTCTTAAGGGGAGCCTTGTGGCTCATTGTGCCTGTCAAGTAGGCTAATGTGCCTGTAAATTTCCTTTGACAGAAAACACATCAGAGCAGCAGCACCAGCAAACAACACAGGCAAACTGTGCAAGACTAAAAGCCCAGCCTTTCAAGAGTGATCAGAATAGACCAGAGTGAAAAGATACAAGGCATTGCAAATAAACAAAAGCTGGGAAGAAATGAGATCACTTTCTAAGAAAAAAACAACACTTATTTATACTCCAAAGGAAATGCTTATCCTCCGGCCATTTTTAAAATCTAGTATTTGGCAGTCTCAGTTCAAGGTCAAAAATAGCAGAGGGCAAAAGGAATATGACTCAAGAGTTACTATTTGTCATGACTGGTTTTGTAATTGCATAAATATTAAATATGTAGAAATAATTGTAAGCAAATTATCTCCACATCTCCATATGTTGCTTTAATTTTTAATATAATCTTTTATCTGCCTTTTCCTTAGCTGGCTGTAGATTTGTGATTTGCATAGCTAAAATGATCCAGTGGCATCAATTTAGTAATGAAGTCACTCATTGAGCAGAAGAGGTTTCTAAAGATTATACAAAGCTGTAGGGGAGAAAGAGAATAGAAATGAAATTTTATGTTTCAGATAAATGGGAAGTTTATTTTAGAATATATTTTCCCATTGTAATTTGACATGGCCACTTTACAACAAATTAAAAAAAAACAGGGTAGGAGATTACTCGCATTTTCATCCTCTGAGCTTCCAGTGTTCTGTAGTCTGATCTTTTATATCTATTATATTTTTTAAAGCATAGATGTAATCATAGGTATATGTGCATATATGGGTGTGCATTTTTGCATCCTGTTTCTCTATTATTTATTATGCTTTTCCATAACTATAACTTTAAGATTATAGAAAGATAATAAAATGAAAGGTCTGTCATATATTCATTTGTCCAGTAAGTTTCCTGTAGCTAGAAGAGCTGAGGGGATGGAGCAAATACTGACTCAGCCGTAAAATCACGTGGATTTGGTCAAAGTAATGCAAGCACTGCTTCCACTTTCTAGTCTACAAGACAGGGTTACTAACAGTGTCCCTCCTCCTCTAAACTGTTCCTGTTAAAGGACATAACCCATGGAAAGCACTTAGCTCAGCTCTGTCACATAGCAAATACTAAATTACTAGGATTTTTAAAGGCAAAAAAGTCAAATCTATTGTTTCAAAAATGAGAAGAAATAAAAGTCCTGTAAGATTGTGAGTTTTTTGTGCTTTTCCCTACTCACATTACCCTCCCACCAAACCTTGATGCTTTGCTCTTTCTTTAATGGCTTCACGTTTCACATGTAAGACTGCTTTCCCAAAGATTTACCTTGGTTTTGCCTGATACTTAACTCAGGTGCATACACACACACACACACACACACACACACACACACACAAAACATATGCACATACAAAATCACTGGGTATTTAGTTGGAATTAAGTCTAAAGCTTGGTTTTGTTTTGTCAAAAGGCTTTTGGGCAGGGAACTAGAGAACTTGGTTTCCAGATTATTCTCCCTGACGGTGATTCAATCAGACGCATCATCTCCTTTTCCAGAAAAAAAAAGGAAGGCATCTGGGAAAGACTGTCCTAACCTGTCATTTATCACCTCATGGACTCCTACAGCAATGCTGGAAACCATTGCTATTACTATGTCAATGCAGTATGCTTGGAATGAAGGCACAGAGATACTATGTAACTTTCCCAAAGTCATAAAGGCTGTGTGTCTTCTAGAGGGAATCGGCCTTGAACCTTTATTACATGAACCTTGCCCTTCTGTTCCCCTAGATGTGGGGAAATAAAATGTTTCTGGATTTTTTTTTCGGTGTTCCTAGTAAAAGTGGGAACCTCTTGAGTCATAGAAACAGATATTCTAGAGGATGTTTACTTTCACTTTTCCAAGATACATTTTCTCAAAGCACAAGGACTAGATCTACAGATCTTTGTTTCCCTAATGACACAGCTAATTACTCTAATCCAAAGGGAGACTAAAATTTCACTGATTTTCCCTAAAGCTAGAGATTACCCTATAGGTAATATAAGTATTAATAGGCCCTTAGTAAGGTATAATAAGCCCCCATGTTGGTTCTGATAGTGCTGGGGAGATTGGAGTGTTATATTGAGGGATAATGGAAAAATAAAAATTGTATACACCTAAGGTATGGGGTTTTGATGTAAGCATTACAAATTACAAAGCAGTTCAGCTACTAACATATCACCTCACATAGCTATTTGTGTGTGTGGTGAGAGTACTTAAGATCTATCCTTGCCATAAATTTCAAGTAGACAATACATTTTTATTAGCTATAGATACTATTATGTAGATTATATCTCCAGACTGAACCTTATAATAAAAAGTTCATACCACCTAGAAAAATTCTGTCCATTCCCTCCATCTTCTCAGTCCCTGGCAACTGCTCTTCTCTATTGCTATGATTTTAACTTAGATTCTTCATGTAAGTGAGGTCATGGGTCTGGCAGATTTTATTGAACATAATGTCCTGTAGGGTTCTTGTTTCAACTGACCACAGTTTTCTTTTATTTTGGGGATGAATAGTATTCCATTGTATATATAGTCATATAGTCTATAGGTAGTCACTGGATGTTTTTCATCTTTTTAAAAAGTTTTAATTTTATGATGTTAGATTTCTGCATATATAAGATATACTTTGTATACTTAGCAATATTTTGTTCTTGCTTTATTTTTTTTTAAATTGTCTCCAAATGGTTGTCCAGAGGAATACTGTGTACTCATGTATACAATGTACTGTGTATTCATGTATATGATGCATCATCCCTCACCTATCCCATCTCTTTCTGTTTCTTTAAGTTTCCTAGTTCTGTTTTCACATACAATAAATTGAGTGGCAGTCATCTGTTGATGATTAGTTAGGGTGGTTCCTAACTGGACTCTTGGGTGTTGTGAATTCTGATGCACTGAACACAAGAGATCAAATATTTAATGTGATATCCCTTCATACCTATTAGAGTGGCTATTCTCGATTTTTGAGACATACAGACTTACATGCTAAAAATAGGAAAAAGCTTCTTTTCATAAATAGGTAGTCCTGGGGCTTGAATTCATAGCCTGAGGTCTGTCCTTGTTTTGTTCAAAGTGAGTGCTCAACCCCTTGATCCACAGCTCTACTTCCAGCTGCTTGGTGGTTGATCAAAGTCTTATGGACTTTCCTGCTCTGGCCAGCTTCAAACTGCAACCCTCAGATCTCAGCCTCCTGAGTTGCTAGGCTCACAGATATAAGCACAGGTGACCAGCAGCACATAACCATTTAGGAGACATAATTTAACTTACCATACTTTTCCCACATAGCCATATTGCTGGTATTCCCTGTTGCTATAATCAGTCTTGTTTCTCAGTCCTCACTATTTAACCCAAACCATTTGCTTGGGTTCATCTCTTGTGTCTCAACAATTTCTTATTATATAGCTTGTATCATTCTGGAACACATTCTACAACTAGTGTAACTATTGTAGCATTGTCACTTCATACCCATGATCTTTATCTCCTCTCTAGCTCAATTATATACTCCTAGGACATTTAGAATACTTGTGTTTTTTTTCTGGTCAGTGCGTGCAATCAGCATAATGTCAATGTAGTGAACTAGTGTGATATATTATAGAATATAGAGATAATCTACATTTATTAATGGATCATTAAGGCAACATTGTGAAGGTATTCTGTTAACTCTATCAGAACACTTCTTGTGTTTGTTTTCCAAAGAGGTATGGAGAAAATATCATTAACCAAATTGATAATTCTATACCAACTACCAAGTTCTGTGTTGAGTTGTTCCAGTAAAGATAGTATAGTTGAGACAGCAGTTAAAATTGAGATCATTCCCTGATTAAATTTATAATAGTCCAAAGTCATTTTCATTGGACATATTGGTGAGTTAAGTAGAAATATACTAAATACTATTATTCTTACTCTTTTTTTTTTTTTTTTTTGGGTCCGGTCGTGGGGCCTGAACTCTGGGCCTGGGCGCTGTCCCTCAGCTCTTCAGCTCAAGGCCTGCACGCTACCACTTGAGCCACAGCACCACTTCCAGCTTTTTTTTTCTGCTTATGTGGTGCTGAGGAATCAAACCCAGGGCTTCAGGCATGCAAGGCAAGCGCTCTACCACTGAGCCACCTTCTCAGCCCTTATTTTACTCTTAAATTCTCTTATGATGACATTAACCCCTGCAATTAGTACCATTAATATAATATTGCTTCCGGGTTTCTGAAAAAGTAAAAGTTTGTATAGCTTCTACCTGGCTCTTCCCACAACATGGTCCTTATTCCATGGCTAATGAAGGTAGCGTGGGGATCTGCATGTGTTCTTTCATCAGTGCATAATCACTCTAGTAGATGGCCATGAATCTTTGAAGCCAGTTTCAAAGGGAGTATACAATTTGTATTGTGGTTAAGGCAGACGTCCTAAAGGTGATGTAGACTCTTCATCAACAATGGTACTGTAGGTATGTGAAGTGATTCAGGGTTGAAAATTTATTAAGAGGGTCTGACTGTTGACTGTGACAACTCAGTCAGATTTAAGCTGATTTTACCTAGCGCTTTATGTTACAAATATAAACCAATACTCTATTAGGCTGCCTATCTACTTTGCTCTGACAACTTTTCCATGGGACAAGGCAGTCTGAATGCTTGCTGCCATTGAAGATAGCTGTTCCCCTCGCGTCTTTGTTGGTAAATGCTGCCTGGCCTCTGCTATACTAGGATCTTGTCATCCCATGGAATGGGGGATGACAATGAGGGCCCATTTCAGTGTGGTATCTCTACTTCATAGAAGGCCTATGGAGGGGAGTATTAGCAGATATCTTTAAAGATACAAGTGTTCCTCTCATTAATGCCTTTCTCACTGAAAGGAGTGTGTTCTGGATCTTTGCATGGAACACAGTTGGGAGATGGTATACAAATTGCATATGGTAAGTCCTGTACAAACTTCTTATTTCTCTGGGCCATCGGATTACCTTTCCTGGTTTATGTTGTGAAGCTCTAGCATCTCAATCTTACAAACCATTACAACTCCACCACTGAACCCACATTTCCATCCATCCATCAAATGATTTTTTAGAGGCACCTCTAGCTGTATGAACCAACACACATAACACAGCAATGATACATTTTGGGTCAATCAAATGTTATATTTTGTCTTCTAAGGTCTAATACTTTGTGATTATGGTCTCAAGTTTTCTGGCTCTGAGGAGGATGTGAATTTCCTCTCAAAGTATTTGCCCTGCATGAAGCCAACTGCTCTTGGAGACTGTTACAGAGGGAATGGATATTTCAGAGAAATACCTTTGTGAATTGTCATAAAGCTTTCAAACAGAGAGAAGTCGTGACCTCAGACATTGGAAAGTAACTTACATCTATCGGTTGAGAGACTTAGAGTGAAGGGTGTTGGTGGTGGTAGTGGTTTAAGACTGCCAAGTTCAGCTGTGTTTAATGCATTCCAAGTTTTTGAATCATATTATTTACCATTTAATACCTTAACTTTCATAAAGGAACTTGGCATGTCTGAATTCAACAGTAATTACAACTCAGAATTCTGAAAATTAAAATGTTGCATTTGATTTTCAGCAATATCATTCTGTTGATACAATAAGGGAGATTCTTTTAGAACTGTTATGAGGTCTCTCTGATTCCCACTGCAACTTTGGGATTTAGTGGACCTGTGCTTGTTGTTTTTCTTTACATGCATTCAAAAGCCTTTTAAGGATTCTTTTCACACCATGGTCCTTCTATAGGTCCGGTTACGATTACCTGTACAGACCAAAGTGGTCAGGTATAACAGGCCAACTGGGCCTTCAAGGCAATTACCTCAGTTGCCACTTAATCAGCATCAACTACAGGTGATTACTTTCTCTTTTATATATATTTTTATTGTAAAAATACTGTACAGAGGGGCTACAGCTACATGACTATGATAATGAGTACATTTTCTATTGAGCCTTGTTACCTCCTTCTTTGTTTTCCCCCTATCACCCCCCGCCCTGCAAGTTGTAAAGTTTGTTTTCAACATAGTGTCTTGTACATCTCATTGTTACAATGGGTCAACCTGTATCCTTATTTTAGAATTTTGTTATTTTCCTTCCCCTCTCCAAATTAGAAAAATGCATATACAAGATGCAGGGCACCAACATCAAATACAGTGAAAACAGGAGTTATACCATAGAAACAAAAAAGAGAAACAAAAAAAAATCACACAGTACATTTTAAATACGTTAAAAACAATAGCAAGAAAGAAAAAAGCCACTTGCGTCCCTATCTTGGGGTTCATTTCATTTAACATCCTCTTATGTGGTCACAGGTACATAGCTTTTGACCTTTTCTGCTTGTCCTAGACTTATACTGGTTATTGCAAATAAGGGAAACCATGGAACCTACGTTTCTTTGGTCCTGACTTCACTTACTATAATTTTTTCCAAGTCTTTCCATTTCCTAACAAATGGGGTGATGTCATTCTTTTTGATGGAGGCATAGAATTCCATTGTATAAATATAACTCATTTTCTTGATCCACAGGTGATTACTTTCGAGATGACCTGAATGCCACAAATTATCAGCATTCCATTTCTCTTTGCAAGAAACTCATGACCAAAATCTCAATCAAATTGAGTTTTAAATTTTATTTTTACTGCTCTATTTCTTGGGGCTCCTTCTTGACAGGAAAGCCTTACTAAAAAGAACTATTAACGATAGTAAGGGATTAGATAAAGAAGGATTCACTAGCCAGATGAGGATTCACACAATATAGGCTTAATAGTTGCCTTTAACCTCTGAGCGAAGTGAGAAAAGGCTCAAAAAAGATCTCTACCTCATCTCTGCTGGAGCTAAGATCTACCCCATATTGAAGAGCATACTTTGGCACTGAGTAGCTGAGAAGTCAAGATGGTGGTGCTCTTACTACAAAAACTCGAAAACCCTGAAAATCTGCCCTCGTATGTGCTGCAAATTATCTCTGGGGTGTCAGGAAAGCTATAAATGTGGTATTGTCTTGCCTTCCATAGATCTGGTGGATACTAAGTATTACAGGAAGTTGGGACTGGAGAAAGCCTGGTATGCAAGTGTCTGCCCACTGAACATACCAAAACCAGAAAGTGGAAATCCTTTTTCTTGCAATGTTTCTTCAGCACCCTCTACTGACAAAGCTTCAGTCCCAGAAGGCAAAGGCAAAGCTACTTAAAAGGCCCAGATCCATTTTCATGGTGCAGTCAAAAAGGGTGAATGTGGAGCTGAGACCCAATAAATCAACAATCCCTACCAGAATGATTTCTCTGATTCTCCACGCAGATTTTTGTAGTCAGACATCTACATCTGCCAGATAGGCTTTTGCCAGGCTCTCTTCTCTTAGGTTTTACTGGCATGTCACCAAAAAAGCCAAGGAGGAAATGAGGAAACTAAACAGAATTCTCAGGTTTCATGTTTTTCTTCTCTTCCAGCCCTTCATGGTTGTACCCTTCCAAGACACCCTTAATCTGGGTGTTCCAAGGTGCAAAGCCTGGGCATCAGAAGGAACATGGGAATAGCTCAGCTCCCATGGAACGTGGGCTGCTGGTGCTTGGATGACCATGACTGCCAGCCTCAAGTGCGGGGGAGTCTCCCGGGTCACGGAAGCCTCCTGAGGTCTCCCTATAGCCTGGGCCCAGGGGAGGCAGACGCGGGGCGGGCCTGGCAGGCGGCGAACCCTGATTGGGTGCCCGGGGCCCCGCCCTCTCATCTCGGCGCGTCGGGAGGGGGCGGGGCCAGCCGGCTGCCCTGCTCCCGGGCTGCGGGAGCCGATTGACCCAGCGGCTGCCGCGCCGCCGCCGCTGCTGCTGCCGCCGCCGCCGCCGCCGCCTCCTCCGGCTCCTGGCAGGCGGTGCCGGAGCGCCGAGTGGCGCTGGAGAACCGGCGCTTCCTTTCGCAGCTGCCGCCGCCATCTCCGCGTTTTCGGGGCGGGAAGGAGGGGGTTGCTCACGGTTGCAGCTGGAGCGGGCTTCTCTCCGGGGACGCTCCTCTCCTTTCCCTCCTCTCCGCGCCGCCGCCGCCTCCGCCCGCCCCCTACGCCCTCCCCGCACTGCCCGGGTCTTGGAGGGGAGGGGGGGGGGGAGAAGGTAGAGGCGGCGGCGCCGGAGACGGGGGGCGGGAGAGGCCGGGAGCGGACGCGCACCCCGAGGAAACTCCAGCCGGATCCGAGCGCCCCGGCGCCCCAGCGTGTGCGCCCAGAAGCCCCGGGCGCGCCCCGGCCGGGTCTGGGCGGTGGCGGCAGCAGGAAGGGGCTCAGCCGGGGAGGAAGGCGGGGACGGGGCGGCGGGGGCGGGCCCGGCTGTCCCGGCGCTAAGTTGTGGGGCCCGGCTCCGCCAGAGCCAGTTCCTTCTCTCCGCGGGTCGGACCTGGCTCAGCGCGGTCCGCCCCGGGGCCGCCGAGCCCGCGCGTGGTCTGGGTGACGGCAGACACGCCTGCCCTCGTCGAGAAAAAACTTTTCCTCGGTCGGGGCGGCGGTAGCAGGAAGTGCGGGGAAGCCACCTCTCCGGCTGCTGCCGGGCGCGCCAGGCTGCGTGTTGGGCGCTGAGCTGGAGATCAAGTTTGCGAGGCTCGGTTCCCGGCCTCGAGGGGGGACGACCCGCCCCGGAGAGGGCAGCGGACCCGAGCGAAAGCCGGGGGCTCGTGCTGGCTCCGGGGACAAGGTGCGGAGCGCGGCCGGGACCCGCGCTGGCGCCCGAGCGCACGGACTGGGCGCAGCCCGGGAGCTGGGAGCCTTTGGCGGCCGCTTCTTGGAGTCCGCGGTTCGCCGCCGCCTCCGGGTGAGGACGGTGTCCTGGCCCCGAGTCTATCGAGGAAAATGAAGTTAAGCCGGCAGTTCACCGTGTTTGGCAGCGCGATCTTCTGCGTGGTGATCTTCTCCCTCTACCTGATGCTGGACAGGGGTCACTTAGACTACCCTCGGAGCCCGCGCCGCGAGGGCTCCTTCCCACAGGTAAGCACCTGGCAGCCCCGGGCGCGGGGCTCCGAGGCGCGGGAGGCGGGGGTGTGGGGCGGCCGCGGGTACCGGCTGCTCCCCGACTTCCACCTCCCGTGTGCCCCCTTCGGCGTGGAGGCGAACCTAAGGAGGGTCCCTGAGAGGAGGGGAGGGATCCAGCAGCCAGGTTCGGCGGCGCTGGCACCCCGGGGGCCGCGGCTCCGTGGCTGGTTCTTCTCCGGTGCGTCGACTTAGCAAACTGCTGGGCGGCGTGCGGGGGCAGGCGCCCGCTGCGGGGGGGGGGGGGGGGGGGATGGAAGTGGCCATGTTCCCGCACTGAGACCTGGACTGTGGAAGTGGCCTTCGGCCCCTGCTGGCGAGGAGTGCGGCGGGGAGCAGGAGGTGTCCCTTGACTTGCACAGCTTGGGTGTAGCTTTGGGTAACCCTTCGGCTTACCCCGGGCTGAGCTGCGCCTACCAGCCCAGACCCCTGGCGCGCACTGGGTCCCGGAAATTGTTCAAACACATCCCACCTGGCCGTTTTATTTCCTTCTCTTCCCCTCCCTCGCCCCCTCCTCGGCGCCCCGCTTCTTTATCCTCTGTGACACTTAAGAGACAAAAGTTGATTTGGTGTTTCTACCCGCTGCGATGTGGGGTTGGTTTTAGTGTCGTCATCATTCTTCAGCTGTTATTATTACATCGCGTTTGTGAGGTTTCTGGGGTGGGGAGCTGGTGGGGAAACCGCGTGCTATTCTCCTGCCGGAAGCTGTGGGGCGCTCAGTCCTGTGCCCGCAGATCAAATTGGGAAAATGAGTTGAGAAAACGACCCATCTGAAAAGTCTTTTATGTGAAGTTACTTAAAAAAAAAAAAAATCACAATCGGTTCTGCTTTTATGGGTACAGCACGGCGGGTGCGGGGAGTGTTTGTAGATTTTTACCACTGACTGTGCTCTGTGATGAATCCATCTGAAGGACACACGTGCTGACAAGCTAGCCTATCCGTAGACGAACAGATAGAAAAACCTATGAGGTGGATCAAGTCCATGTTTTCATTTTTTCCCCCCTTGTGTGACAGTTTAAGTGGCTGAAAATACCCGCAGGGTTTCATCCGGTAGTACCAGGACAAATGGCTTAGATTTGATTGACATGCAAATACAAACTTTACTTAAATAATATGAAAGTTGAAAAAGACTCTTTTATGCCTTTTACTGTCAATACAGAACGTGCAAAGATTTTGTCGGTAGCAGTGTTAAAACGATTGCTGCAAGGCAATGTTTCAGATTCTATAGAGTTTCTGCTTCTGGTATTGAGAAACAAAATGTAAGGGCTGCGGGCTGATTTTTAAACTTGAACTTAGAGTTTGCCTACTGCCTTTTGATAAGGCTAGAGAAAACAGTTTGACTGACTCTTGCTCCAGAGCAAGGAACAGTTCTAACCTTTGACATGTTGTATAACTTGGTGGTTAAACTCCCTGTGATTTCCAACCTCTCCTCCCAGTAACCTACCTCATTTTCAGAATTTTCTTCATTACAGGAAAAAAAATATTAAAAACAGATCTATTTCACTGAAAGTGTTGTCTTGAATAATGTCCTTTAGCTTTGGCTTGGTGATCACTTGCAGATGATTTATGAAAACATCTGCATGGGGTTCTCTGGCAACCTTGACATTTTACTCTGTTGCTAAAGAAGTGACTCATTCAGTTACTGGGAATTCTCAGACAGTGTTAATTCCAGTATTTTAATATCTATCCCTCAGTACTCTGTGAGGCACTTAAGCTCTGTTTAAAGTGCAGAGCATGCAAGGGAAGAAGCCCTGGCTGCTGGAGAGGAGCCGGCATGTGTAGGTTTTGTGTGCCGGGTAACATGGTTTGGAAGGTAGAGCTTTTGGTACTTAATGTTGCCTTTCTCAGATTGTCACTGCTCGATTTTTACTACAGGAAGCAGGTACTCAGCTAGGATAGTAGGATACTGACTCCCCAAGTGGATAGACTCTGTAATCCCTTCCTAAGCTTGACACTCAATTATCTGATATTATTAGCATGGGTTTCTTACATGAGAGGCCTGGTTTCCACAACCACCACCCAGAAGTTGTGGAAATTGAAGCACAAAGAGATTATCTTTCCCAGGTCACACAGCTAACGCCTGGGATTTTAATAGGCAACCTTTAGAGTCTAGGCTTTCTACCACTATACTGACCTTTGTCTATGGGTTACGCCCTAGTCTGCCTGTAGAAAGGCCTGATAACAAAATATAAAGAATATTGTTCTCTGATACCTTCATTTTGAAAGGAACTTTTATTATGAAAGCATAAAGGATGTGGTCCTTTTTCTGAAACCATGCTAGAGATTTATATCTTCCCAGAATATCTTCTAGCTTACTTCATAGCTAAACATTATAATGAAAACCATTACACAGCACAGCAATCTAGCATATGAGTTGATTATTTTCTTTCTTTTTTTTTTTAAACTACTTTAAACTGTGCCTTAATTTGATGGCAACATCAAACATAGCAACAATGTGTTGTAGTGTATTTTGTTGGTAACTTTGGGTACTGATTTCCTGCATTTGAGTAGAGCCAGTGTAGTCAATCACTAAATGTTACTGTTGGTATCTAGGAGGGTAATGTGTCTAGAACAGTATTTTCTCTGGGTTGTCCATTTCAGTTTCACTTGCTGTGGATCCTTTAGTAAGGTACAAGGTCCATGTTGTAAGCAGCTATCCTAGGTTAGCAGCAGTTCATTTGCTGCTAGGGGGGGCGGGGCGGAAGGTGCTTTTTTTCCCCCTCCTCTCTTGATTGTTTTTTTATCACTTGGTCAGACTGAGGTTGGAGGGGACCCACCCAGTGCTCCACTCTCTCCCTGAAGCAACTGTCTGCCTCTAAGATCCTCTGTGGGGGTTTTTCTCTTGTGCTTCCAGCAAGAATTCCCTTGTGGACTGGATCTAACAGGTGGCCTACTGTTTTAGCCTGTGTGTGTGTGTGTGTGTGTGTGTGTGTGTGTGTGTGTGTGTGTGTGTGTCAGGTGGCCTACTGTTTTAGCCTGTGTGTGTGTGTGTGTGTGTCAGGTGGCCTACTGTTTTAGCCTGTGTGTGTGTGTGTGTGTGTGTCAGGTGGCCTACTGTTTTAGCCTGTGTGTGTGTGTGTGTGTGTGTGTGTGTGTGTGTGTGTCAGGTGGCCTACTGTTTTAGCCTGTGTGTGTGTGTGTGTGTGTGTCCATTCTTTGGGTTAATAAATCTTAGTTTAAAAAATGGATAACAGGAAGTGGTGCTGTGGCTCAGGTAGTAGATTACTTGCCTTGAGCTGAAGAGAGCAGGCAGGAACAGCGCCCAAGCATAGAGTTCAAGCCCCACAACTGACAACCACCGTCCAACTCCCCCCCCCCCCCCAAAAAAAAAAAAAAAAAAAAAAAGGATAACAATTCCACTCTGGTTGAGAGGCTGGCCATGGTAATGTGGTGAAATGCTTTATTGTAACTTGTAGAGATTTCAGCAGTTGGAAAGGAGAAACGTTGCATCTCTCTGAAAGTCTTGATCATCCTACAAGGCACATTTCACAAATTAATACTTATTATGTACATTATGAATAACAAGATGTCTTATGATTACTCTGGAGAATTAAAATAACAAATCAGGTTTTGTGTAACAAACATTTTCTAAGTGATATAGCATATACCAAAAGGATGGATAGTAATTTTTAATGTTGATTTTAGAATCTTGATGGAAAATGTGAAAGTTAAGGTCAGACTGAATCTGTGGATCCATATATATATTTGAGCCAGGTGCTAGTGTCCCATGCCTTTAACCATAGCTACTCAGGAGGTTGAAACCTGAAGAATCATGATTTGGAGCTAGCCATGGAAGAAAAGTCTTTGAGGCTCTCCTTTAGGGCATGGTTCCAGTGGTAGAGTACCAGCTGTGAGTAAGAAGAAGAAAATCAAATGAGAACCAAGGCCATGAGTTCAGACTCTAGCATCAGTGTATGCACAAACACACACACACACACACACACACACGCACGAAGACATACACACATAGTATTTTATAAAAAGCCATTAGAAGAGGGGCTGGGAAGTTGTATCAGTGGTAGAGCACTTGCCTTGCATGCCTGAGGCCCTGGGTTCGATTCCTCAGCACCACATAAGCAAAAAGAAAAAAGCCGGAAGTGGCGCTGTGGCTTAAGTGGTAGAGTGCTAGCCTTGAGCTGAAGAGCTGAGGGACAGTGCCTAGGCCCAGAGTTCAGGCCCCATGACTGGACCCTCCCCCCCCAAAAAAAGCCATTAGAAGATAAAAAATTAAAATTTATTATGAAACTATAATTTATATGAAGAAATGTAATAAAATGCTCTATAACACCAGTATTTTTGAGTCTCAGTTGATATTAAAAGTTGATTCATAGTAGTAAGTATAACTAGGATATTGGTTTGTACGTTTTTTTTTTTTCTTGTTTTCATGAATCTCTAACTCTTAAGAATAACAAGAAAAAATTATGTATTCTTTCTACCTATCCTCTACTGCACTGTATTTAAAAACAGTAGCATCGGTTGCTGGGTTTATTCAGGTGTTAAAGGGGAATTTTTCTCATTTCTTTCAAGTAAAGTTTGGGATATATGGCTTTTGAAAATCGGTAGAACTTTGACAATGGTGCCAACTAGTGTTGAAAGATTCAAGAACTTTAAAACCTCTTGTGCTTGTGTCTTCCATCTCCTCCTGAGTACAACTATCCTGTGGGAGTCTTTTGTTTGATAGATTTCTCTGAGACTCAAGCTTCTGAGAACCAGCCAAGTCAGATACTTGTCATTTTATCTGGTCTGCTGAAGGTTTTATTTTATTTTATTTTTTTGTGGTGATTACAGTATATTGTTCCCAGATCTACAGTTGGCTGGGCCTAAGCAAATAGGTTTGCTACAGAGATGTCATGATTGTATTTATTGGAAGAGGATTGTCTCTGTTACTCTGTTAGCATTAAAGAATGTCTGGACTATGAACATAACATTGATAAAAATGACTAGTTTGATTTTTTTAAAATTTTATTTTATTGTAAAGATGCTGTACAGAGGGTTTACAGTTACCTGGGTAAGGTAGTGAGTACATTTCTTGTCGAGCATTGTTACCCATTCCTGATTTGTTACCCATTCCTGAGCCACATATTGCTTCCTGTGAAAAAATATTTTTAAGACTGAAGTGAGCAGGTGTTCTTGATCCCCTGCTTCCTTCTTGACTTTTCTGTTCAGCAGTCTCAGTTTCCCCCGACTGTTTCCCTGTTTCCATAGATCGATCTTTAAAAACAGGAGGTATTCAGTAGCTCTGGTGGTTTGTGGTCACTGGACTATGAAGACCCTATCACATTTTTTTTTTCTTTTTTGCCTTTTCTCTCTTAATAGTTAAGTTTCTGAATGCCACAGGTTTTTTTTTTTTTTTTTTTTTTTTATGAGTTCCTGTAGAACTAAGTAGAGGAGCTCTGAAGTTGGGAACTTTGTTTTTTTTCCTATAGTTGTTTATTGGTAGGTTGGTCAGGGGAGGAAGTAGAACATTTGATGTTATATGAGTTTCTGTTTCATTTATCAAGCCAAGCTGGTAATTTTAAGGTTGCAACTGTGTTAGGTTGAAACAAGTTTTGAGGCTTGATTCTATTGTAATAGAGCTCATACTTCATGTTTTAGTATGACTGAATTTGCCTTGTGATAGGGAAGAAACTATCTGGTTAGGAAAAAACTCTGTCTCTTTACATCTTACAGTTTTTGATAGAATAGTTAAGAAAATGTTATTTATGCTTTTATGCTGATAAGCACATGGTAGGCATGTTGTCGAGCATTATAATTGTAACACACTCTTTTTTAAAGAAAAGACCAACCTTGGAGCACTTTAGTTTAAAATTGCACATACCTAACTTTCACTGCCACTATGGCAGGGTTTTGTTACCATCCTTACTATTGATATTTTAGATCTGAGAATTCTTTGGTATTTGAGGCTGGCCTGTGGATTGTAGCATGTCTAGCAGGATTCCTGCTCTCTACTCAGATACTCAGAATAAAATAGGACCACCTTTTTCTCCCCTTTCTCTGGTCTACCCTAAGTTGGGCAAATCATGTGTCTCTAGACATTACTAAATATCTTTTGGTGGAGAATTGTCCCTGTTGAAAATCATTTTGGCCACAGTCAAGGCAAACGCTTGTTCTTTTTTACTCAGGGCTTTTCCTTTTCCTTTTTCTTTTTAGGAAAGAGTGATCAAAAGGTTAAATTCTAATACTCAAAAAGGATAAGTAGCCTTTTTTGATGCTTGA
Organism: Dipodomys spectabilis; assembly: GCF_019054845.1. Lineage (NCBI taxonomy): Eukaryota > Metazoa > Chordata > Mammalia > Rodentia > Heteromyidae > Dipodomys > Dipodomys spectabilis. The sequence goes on from NW_024870824.1 coordinate 2,489,297, forward strand.
ATTGTGTTCTTTTTTGAATGCCTAAAGTCCAGTTGCAAATTTAGGACTCTTAAATTGCAGGATGTCACAGAAAAAACAAGGGGAGATTATGCTTAAGAACAAGCTAAAGAAGAGAAAGGAATATTATAATGGAACTTACTATTTAACATTTACATGCTGAGAAGAGCCTGTGATCAGGTCATAGTTAAGAGGTAGTTCTTTACTTTCTAAAAGCTGAATTAGAGGTTGGCAGTAGTCCAGATTTATTCCCCTTGCCTTTTAGCATCGCATGATAAGATATATTGATTAACAGTAAGGCAGTATAATATGTGTAGAAATGATTTGCAATTCTGATTTTTGAAGGCATTTTGTTTGCTTTTTCTAGTGTCTTCTTTTGTTTTATTTATATTAAGTTAGATGCTACTGGTTATTGAGTTTTGTGAGCCTTCCTGAGACTAGATAAATCAAAGAAACTGGAAAATAAAGAAACTTCCTTGCTGTTCGTTTTATTTAGTCCTTTAAATAGCCTGTTCAAAAAAAGGAATATAGAAGTGAGAACAGGAAAAGAATGACATCCTTGGCAAATACCTTTTCTCTTCCCCTTTTCTCTTTTGTCCCAAAGTTCTCTGGTGTTGAACTCTGCCTAAGTCAGCTATCTGTGAGCCAAATTGGCCTGCTCCTTTATTTTTGTAGGGATACGAGCTAAGGATTTTCTTAAAAAACATTTTTAAAATGGTTAAATAATGTTTCATGGCTTAGCCGTCGCCATTCATCTAGAAATTCTCTGTGGCTGCTTTCAAGCTGTAACAGCATAGTTGAATAGTTGGACAGAAACTGTCTGGCCCACAAAATCTAAAATATTTACTCACTGATGTTTTTCAGGAAAAGTTTGTCAATTCTGGGTTTAAGCCATATTTCTCTGTCATTAGAGCAAGTAATTAGATATGGTGAAGTAAAGGTAGGATGATTGAAATCAAGCAAAAATTGTTAAAATCAAATTCTTAAATTACTATTTGCGAAAATTGGTGTTTTAAAGTGAGATTTAGAACTTGTTAGAACTTGTTTTTCGTATTTTTTTTAATCTTTTTTTTTTTTTGGTCCTGGGGCTTGAACTCTGATCCTGGGCGCTGTCCCTACACTCTTCAGCTCAAGGCGAGTACTCTACCGCTTAAGCCACAGTGCCACTTCCAGTTTTCTAGTTGTTTATTGGAGATTGGAGTCTCATGGACTGGGCTGGCTTTGAACTGTGATTCTCAGATCTCAGCCTCCTGAGTAGCTAGGATTACAGGTGTGAACCACTGGTACCGGCTTTTTTCCTATTTTCTAAATATCCTTGGGGAATGTCTGTGGTAAGTCTGGATGTAATTAATTTGTTCATTTTCTATCACCTGAAGTCTTCTGATTTGAAGAGGGTTCTGGACCATGAACCATACAAAATTGAATTACAGCTTCACAACTGAAAATCATGACTTTTGTAATGATTTTGATTGGCTGTAACTCACAGGTAGCCTGAATTCAGTGCCCAAAGTATTGGGATTCATCAGCACCATGGAAGGAAATTCTAGGTATAGACATCTTTGTGAACTGTCAATGTGGGGGTAGGACTTGGTGGTTCTGTCTGTGGTGGGGATGGTTGCCCAACTTAGGGACAAAGAACCACCAGGCTGTTCGCAGTTACTAAACTACTCTTCTACTTGTCAAGGAGTAATTATTTTCTACTCATTTTTACCTTCTTCACTCCTAAAGACTATGTGGTGTTTTCATCTTATTTATGCTCTTAATGATTATAGCATCATCTTTAAATTGCTGTATACTTTGTCTGAACCAAAAGAGTGCATTGCATTTCATTGAGTATTGTTTAAGATTAGTGTTAAGTAAAGTTCTTAAAGTGATGTTGTTTTTCTTTTTACAATATATGTATTTATACATTTTTAACATATAAGTAGATTTTTTCACTGGCTTCCTTTACAGGTCCAGAAAACAAAACAAAAATAAAACAACAACCAACCAAAAAGAAAACTCTGTTTTGTCCTAAATGCAGAGCAGATCCTAAGTCTGACCCTATTCTAAGCTCTTGCCAGGGAACTACATTGTCCTGAGTCATAATGTTGGAGAAGTGGGGATTTTGCCAATGATTATGTCTTTCAAACACTTAAGTATTTATGGAAAGTATAAATACTCCTATAAATATATATTCAAACAGTATAGAAAGGTGTTCATTGACAGCTCACCCTGGTTACCTTCTTCCTTTCCCATCCCAGTCCATTCTTTTCTGAGTCCCACTTCTGCCCATGTTCCCCAACATAATCCCACATATATGGAATTTTGTGTTTGATTTTGAGCTGTTGTTTCTTTTTATAAAAATTAGGGATTCTTACTCTTTTGTAAACATTAATTTTATGATTAATTCTCCTGTTTGATGTGCCTACCAACTTTACATGATATAATTTCATTTGTTTTCTTGGTCCATCACCTTTAGATAGAAAGTCTCTACTCTGTATTGCAGCAAATGAAGAAGCTGGTACTTCTCCACTTCCTTCCATTCACTTCCCACTCCTTTCTTCCTTTTCTTTCTCCTTGAGTTCTTTTATCTCCATAAGCCTGTGTCATCTGTATTTCATTCTAGGACTAATGTCTTACAGACATATATAACTATAGGTTGGTTGTGAAAGTTGAAAATTAGTGAACAATCGATACAGAATTTCAGTTAGCAACAAGTCCAAGAGACTTGTTGTATACTAACTATACATAGTAACAATGTGTCTTATTCTTTCAAACTGCTAAGAGAGTAAATTTTATGGTTTCTTTCACAAAGTATTAATTATGAGAATACATATGATAATTAACTTGATTCAGTCATTCAAAAATGTATTCCATTTCAAAGCAGCACATGGTAAATGTGCACAATTTTAATTTGTTAATTAAAAAGAAATTAAAAAGTTAAGAGTAACAAATAGTTTAAATTTGTGTTAATATAATATTACTTTGTGTCAGGTAGATTGATCTTACAGAGAGTGAAGGATGATATGATAGTGTTAGACATCTTCTACTTGAAAGAAATATTCTAAACATCAGAGAAAGTGGATTCTTGTATCTTGTACTATAGTTCCTCAGATTCATGCTGTATTTCTTTACATTTGGACTATGGATCTTTGTTTTTCCTATTTTAAATTTCTCTCCCTTTTTCTTGCTGAACCTCATTATTTTAAAAATAGTTTTACAACTAAGTATGTTCTTACATTTTTGTCCCTGTGGTTTCATGGGACTGAAAATATGAATCTTCCCATCCTCCCCCCCATCTTTTTTGGGAATTTATCTCCCATATTTATTCAAATTACCTGTTTTTTTTTGTTTTCCCCAGGCTTGTAATGTTTTATTTTCTCTTTCATGGGAAGCTGCCTGTTAGCCAGGTGAAGATGTTGGGCTGAAGGTATCACTTGTTCTTTTCTGACCACAATTGTGGAGGAATGTGCACCTGTGGCGCACTAGATGATGTAAACTTGAAATTGTGGCTCACTTTCAGAATAAGTTCTTGCATTAAAGCAGTTCTGAATTTGAACTTTTAGAAACCAGTTACATTCTATTTTTAAAAAATTAATATTTTTATTAGTAAGTAGTTATAAATGGGGTTACCATCCAACAAATCTGTTCATAAGTACAGTGCATCTTTTTTTTTTTTTAAATTGTGAGAATACCGTACAGAGGAGTTACAATTTCTTATCAGAGGAGTACATTTCTTATCAAGCATTGTTGCCTCCTCTTTGTTTCCCCTTCCCATCCTTTCCCATACTCCCCCCCTTCCCCCACCTGGTCCTCCCCCCACCCCCCACCAAAGTTGTAAAGTTGGTTTTTCGACATAACGACTTGTACATCTCATTGTTGCAATGGGTCCACCTGTATCCCTAGTGATTAACATTACCCCTTTCATCCTTCTCCACCATTCCGTCCAGCCTGACCTTCCCCTCAAAGATGTACATTGAACAATCATTCTTTTTAATAATCATTACCATCCCAGAAAAGTCATGCATATGAAAAAGTTTGATGTAGAATTTTAGAGTAATAAAGGTCCTTCCAGATCAGTGGATGTAATTTTCCAGATAAAGGAACTGAGCCATACAAACTAGACCTCAGCAGTTTGCCTAGCTCCATAGCATAACTAGCACATGCTTGCTGACCGGTGTTTGAATGCATTTTCTGCTGTTCCATTGCAGACATACATTTTAGAATTTAGTGTTATGCCCGGAAAAAATTAGAATAGACATACTACATAGATACCTTGCCTTTTGTAGCAGCCTTTTAAGTTATTTTGGGAAATATCATTGCCATAGGTGAAACAATTAGACACAGTTAAGTGCTGCTTAGTTGCTCATTAAATTAGTTAAACAGGTTGAACTGGTGCTAGACATATATTAGGTGCTCAGTAGATGTTATTTCCAATGGATAGGCATTTATAATGTACCTACTATGATCCAAGTACTGTTGTAGATTCCAGGGAAGAAGGATCCAAGACTGACATAATCATCCATGAACTTATTTTATGTACTTGATTTAGGGACAAAACCCTTAAAAGGAAACAGAACTAAGTTGTGTTGGGAAGAAGCTAAGCTTTGCAGAGTGGACTTTTGAGGAGAGGAAGAGAGTTGCCTAGTAGTAAGTACAGAGTTTCCAAGCCTTGGAGTCCTGAAGGATTTACAACTGAGAAAGGGTGAGGAATTGAGAGTGCCCGGAGTTTTGTCAGTCATTGATGCTTGTGAAGAGTGGTTGAGAATGCATCGCAGTTTGGGATCAATTAGCGAATAGCCTGGAGAGTCAGTCCAAAATGTTATTATGAGTTAGATGGTACCAAACCAGTCAGAGTTACTTAGTGTACTAGCCTAGAGGAAAGTAGTGTTAGAGAATTACATTTTGTAGAAAATTTTAGATCTGGAAGGGAGCTAAGAGAATATTCATTCTAGAGTATTCTGGTAACAGTATACACGACAATTCAGAAGCAAGAAAGAAGCTGAGAATTTGTTTCAGGTACTAAAGAAATAAATCAGAAATTCCTTGCACTAGTATTGAGTTGGCTGGGAGAGACAGGAGGAAGAAACTGTAGAGATGTTTGCAAAGAGAAGCCCTTGGATAAAGAACAGTGATGGGGGCTTGAGTCAAAAATTTATTTTTCGTCTTTTCCTTTTGGGGCCTTGGAGACTAGTTGCACTGTTCACAGATGAATAGTTTGAAAGCCAAGCTGGTTTGGGAAGCCAGGTTCAGTTCTATTTATGACGAAGTGGACATTCGTGGAAATAGCCAAGTGAGCCGGAATGCTGGATGAGAGATCAAGGAAGGGAGTGTTGATCTGGGAATCTGATCAGAGTTGAGAACAGAATGAGCTCACTCTGACTGTGCTTAGGGAGGACACAAAGAGCCAAGTACAGTTGTTATACTCTAAAGCTACACTTCTTATACTAAGATTATTGTGCAGCAGATGTTAATGAAATAAAGGGGCTTGTATTCAATGTGTCAGAAACCAGCTCATGGATCAGCATACCTGAAACAAGGTAAGATGGTCATAAGGAGGGATTTCAAAGAAGCATTTTAGGAGGTTGTTTTAAAAAAGACCCCTCTCATCTTTAGTGCAATTATGGAACTAAATTACTTCTCCTACCTTGTAAGACAGAACATAGATTATTTGTGTGTATGGAGGAGGAGGAGATGGGAGGATATGCTTTAAGAGGCAAAAGATGCCAGATAGGGGGCTCATGGATCAAGGTTATTTTGTAGGTCATATTTCTAAGAATATTCCCTATATTGCCTCTTGTTTAGAGCATAGAGCTCCTTTTTTTTGTTTGTTTGGTGGCTGACACAAGACCTGCTCTTGACCCAGGGCTACTTCTTGAAAACTTGTAGAGTTAGTTAACTGCAGCATTTCTGATATAAGACACATCTTGTGACTTTTGGGGAAGAAGGTCTGACTAGTAGTTGTTTAAACCAACAACTAAAACAACAGAATTTGAAAACTCAGGAAGTTTATATCCTGAAAATGGATGGTATATTTACAGATTTGTTATTATTGTATTTTTACATATTATATCTTATTGTTGATTGCTGTTTCATCAATCAATAGAGTGAGATGGATTTTTATATAAGAAGGCAATTGGGAAAAATTGTATTACTTAAGATAATCATTGGTGCTTGTAAAACATTGTTGAGAAGTTCCGGGTTCATTAATTTAAGCTGAGGTTGCATAAATACCTGTTGCCTACTAATAAAGACTAGAAGGGGTTTACTCAGGAAGTGATTCATAAATATAAGATTGAAAAGAAGGCTGATTAATAAATATAACTCCATTTTCAGAGGCTCTCCTGAACTATTTCTGCTTGAAAAATGACCTCCAGCATGCCAGTTGCATTTATTTTAATAGACTAACACTGCTTAGGTTGATTGGCTTAGTCTGTTACAGACTGTTATTCTGTTTTACATTGAAATTGTTCTTTTTTCCCCTCAAAATTACTTGTATATGTTGAAAGAACTTAGGTCAGCAAATTCTAAAATACATCCAATCTATGCATTTAATCTACAGGGAATGAATTTAGGTAGTACAAATACATATTCTGGAATTACCAGAAACTATGTATATGTCAGAAAAGACAAGGCACATTACCACCACAAACCACCAGCCAGTCCATATGGTATATGTGACAACATAATCCTGGTTTATGTGATACATAAACATGTATCACATAGCCTTTCATGCAAGTTCTCAAGCATGATACACTTTCAGAGTGCTAGGTGTAAAGATATTGAGGTATTAAGAATGAACTTTAGGGAACAAAATCGGTGTGGTTCTTAAAACTTTCTGCAAGAAAAAAATTGTGTTTCCAGAACATTACTATTATTTTTTATTTTTATTTATTTATTTATTTATTTATTTTTGGTCCAGTCGTGGGGCCTGAACTCTGGGCCTGGGCGCTGTCCCTCAGCTCTTCAGCTCAAGGCTAGTGCTCTACCACTTGAGCCACAGCGCCACTTTTTTTTTCTTTTTTGCTTATGTGGTGCTGAGGAATCGAACCCAGGGCCTCATGCATGCAAGGCAAGTGCTCTACCACTGAGGCACCTTCCCAGCCCCAGAACATTACTTTTAAAGAAAGTATTAGTCAATTAATTTGCTCAGTGCCACATAATTGTAATTATGAATAGATCTATAAGCAATAGCTCTGATTTTTATTAGAATGTTTTATAATCCAGACATTTTGTCCTACTTATAAACCCTTCTAGTAATGGTTTTTAAAGGGTATCTGTTTTTACACAATTGTACTGTATGGGATAAGTTGGTAATTAAAATGTTACCTCAACCTGGAATTGTTTCTTTTTAGTCTTACAGGGCTAATGCAGGTGGGGGGGGGAGGGAAGGCATGAAATTATAATCTGAGTATACATCTGGAATTTCAGAATGGAAATGCATCTGTCTTCTGGATTCTGTGGAAAGTGCCAGCAGCTAGCATTTTCGGAAGAGAGTTGGAGGAGGAGGATGTGCTATTATTCCAGGGCAGGGCTGGGGGTCCTCCAGCCATGGCTGAATGGCTTCCCAAGTGCAGTCACAAGGCCTTTGGGTGCCCTGCCAGAGCATACTGGGAGTGCCAGTTCTTCTCACAGTCACTTAGCACTCATATCACCTACTCCTTTCTGAGTGGCCTCTGTTACAGTTATAACTAGGTGGTGTGAGATTTATGAATAATTATTTACTAGGATACCGTGTGTATGGCTTCTGTGTTTTGTAGGATATTATGTAATTGCTCACATGGTCAGGGCATTTACTTCTTTGAATGAACAAGTGACTACACTGAAACAACATCTGTGAAGATGTTCAGGCATGTTAATCTCTAGGTTGGAAAAATGCCATTAGAAAGTCCTTTGTGTCTGTGGCTTGTGGCTTGTTGGAGTGGTAGGGATACATATGTATGTATCCATAAGGAACTGTAGCTACAGCCCATCCCCAGTTACATTTTTGTTTTTAGCTTTAGCATTATGTCTTCAGGGATGAAGTGCTGAACTTCAGGGGTTACTTGTCATTGTCATAGTCATTGTATCAAACCTGGAAGCCTTCCTGGTAAGTGCTAGAGATCTGCTTAAATAGCAGGATTTTTACATCCAAGTTGATAGCAGCTATAGTCAGTAATGATACCTGGCTGGAAGTATGGACTTGCATTTACCAAATCACAGTTCCTAGATTTAGCTTGAATGAAGTGGTTCTTAACTGGGGGTTGTGTGACTATTGCCTAGTGAGCCATTGAAAATAATAAAAAGCAAATTTGTGCTTGCTCTGTAAGTAACTCCATTTCTTCTAGTTGCTGATTCTCAGATTTATATATTCATCCTTGACTTCTGTCCTGAGTTCCAGGCTTGGGTGTCCACTGATGCATATCTGGCAGCTGTTGAGTATAACACTTTCCTCTCTATCTGCACCTCCCCTAATATCCTGTTTCTCTAAATTGGCACCCTTCATCTTCTCACTAGGCTCAGCAAAAAAGTAAGAGGCTATTTTTCTTCCTATCCTGTCCCTCTCATTGCTACTCCATCCAGCCTTTCCTATTCTTCCTTTGCTACCTTGATCCAGGCTACTATTGGTTTTCCCTGGCAATTTGTACTCTGCTTGTCCAACCAGAGGGGCTCTAAATCACTTTTTATTCATTGACTACAAAACTGTGTTCAAGATGCAGATAGTGCTTTTCTTTCCCTGGATATTATTTTTAATTATAAAGAATGACTCTGCCTTTTTTTTTTTATTTTTATTTTTTATTTTTTTTTAAATTTTATTTTATTTTATTTGAGAACATACTGTACAGAGGGGTTACAATTACATGGGCAGGATAATGCATACATTTCTTACCAAGCATTGCAGCCTCCTCCTTTGTTTACCCTTCACCTCCCTTCCCAGCCTCCCCCCTCCCCCCCACCCAATCATATCCCCTCTCCCCCCCCCACTCCGACACTGTAAAGCTGGTTTTGACATGACATTTTGTACTTCTCATTATTGCAACAGGTCCACCTGAATCCTTAAACGACTTGTTTGTCCCCGTCTCCTCCACATGTATACTGACATCAAATATAGTGAAAGCGGGGGTTACACTGTGGGGGAGGGACATACAAAGCAACAAAGAAATAATTTTATAAATGCGTTAGAAACACATGCATGAAAGAAACAAAAACATTAAAATACATATTTGAGGGTTCGTTTTCCTAACATCACATTATCTGACTTTTTCCGCTTGACTCATACCTATACTAGATATTGCAAATAAGGGAAACCATGGGACCTATGTTTCTTTGGGCCTGGCTTACTTCACTTAATATAATTTTTTCCAAGCCTTTCCATTTCCTAACAAATGGGGAATTGGAGTGGCTCTCCTCACCGGGTGACTCTGCCTTTTTTCTTCCTTTATTCAGGGTCAGGTGTAGAGGCTTCTTCTCCCCAGGTTGCTCTCTCTATGGAACAGGCCATGTAGGTTCATGGTCTCACTCTTCAGCCTGGTTGTGTGGCTCACAGCAGTCTTTAGCTCTTCTGACGAGGATCTGTGAGACTTTCTCCAGCAGACTGCAAGTATAAAGATATCCTCCATGCTTTATGTGTATTAAGCCAACTTTTCACCAGGTGTATTGTGTCCCATTGCATTTGTAAACAACACAAACAATGGCTGAAAGCAAGAACAGTATTGTCTTGTAGTTGCGAGGTCAGAGGTCTGGAACAGGCAGAGCAGCATTGCTTCATGGAAGGTTTTAGTGAGAACCAGTGTCTTGCATCTTCTAGCTTCTAAAGATCAAGTTAGAGTCTTTGTTTCAAGACCCCTCCCAGTAATAGCATTACTCTGCCTTCTTCTGTCTTTACATTTCTTCTGATGCCACTCTTCTGCCTTTCTCCTTTCCCTTAGTAGAATTTTTGTGATTATCTTGGTAATCTTACCATCTCACATGAGTAAAGTTCCTCTTGCCATGTAAGATAATGTGTAGACTTCAGGGATAGTTCATGGGCATCTTGGGGTAAGCATTATTCTGCTTACGTTTTGTATGCGTATGTGGGGATTATTAATTATTTGCGTATACTTGACGAGGAAACATCTGTACTGAGGCTCAGAGAAGTTTGGAATTTGCGTAAGGTTACAGGGCTTAGCGTTGAATCTGCTTTTAACTACTGTGTGTGTTCTTCATGTGTAGCCTTGAAAGTGCTTGTTAGAAAGCTGCACTTCCATTGTAGCAGCAGTTGTGATCATGTCATCAAGTAAAGCAGGTCCCCATTTTAAGTTTGTTACAACTATTTCAAGTAATGGATTTTAGTTTATCTGTATTTTGCCTGTAAAGAAAATGAGGTCCCAAAAGTTGAGTTACTTCCTCAAGGTCACAGAGCTAGGATTAGACATAAAAATCTGACTCAGAACCAGCCATTTAGTTAAAAGACCTTTACCTTTATCTGGTAAAGGAAGTCATGAAGAAAAAGATAATCATTATCTGTGTTACATTGTAGGAACACAATAACAGAATCAGTACAGAAAGATAGAGTAATGAAGGGATGGGTTCAATCTAACAGAAATAGATTTGAAGGGGGGAAAATGCAAGGTGAGAGAGCAGGAATTTCAGATATATACATGGGTAAAGATTTGTTTCTTTTGTAATGCTCTCAGTAGTGTTATATTATAAACATGTAATCTCACTACTTTTATGGTTCTCTTAACTGGAAACTTTATGTGATTGACTGCAGATCCTATATCATTACCTTGGTAAGAGACATATAGGCATCATCTTGAGGTTCTTTTTCCAAACCTTCTACATTTCCCACATCAGGTGAAAATCATAACTCACTGAGCTATGGGTAGTGCAAGTTAAATACCTGAAGTTGAACTATACAGAATCCACAGTCTTTACACAAGAAATGGAACCACAGACTTCATCCTACTCATGAGTCATGCTTGTCACCAATGACCAAGCATAGGCCAAGGCTATTTCTAAACAGTTCATAATACCACCCTATTAATTAGGATTTTCCATTTTTTCCTTACCTACTTCATTTCCAGTGAGGATTAAATCATCTGAGAAAAATTAATTTCTCACCGAGTTAAATCTAGCAAGAAAATAATTCTCTCTTACAAAATTGTGAGAGTTTTGTTACTATTTGAATTGTTTTTGGTGGGAGGTGATATTCAAAACAGTTTAACACTTCCTCATCCAGAACATGTGCCATACTGTTTTCTTGTTCCCTTCTGTTTTTTTTCCTTCTAACAGATATTGGAGATCCTCTTTTGCTGGAGGCATTGTGCTAGGCATCAAGGAAGTAGGAGAAGCAAAGCAAATATGTCACCCCCTCTTGACATGTGGATGCATTAATAGGGAAAAAGGGGAAGCGGTGCGTGAAGAAAATAAATTTTTGCTATGGAGGAAAAAGTAGTTGGGCTACAGAATAACACAAGGAAGAGTATTTTATATAGAATGGCTGGGAAGGCTATGCAGAGGTGATATTAAAGTTGAGAGCTGAAGCATTGTATAGAGAACATATTCAAAGATACTAAAATGGAGCGAGGCTCAAAACTGGGTTGCAATCAGGAAGAAGCTAAATGGGAATGGGAAGGAAAAAGGAGAAAAAGGATGGAGCAATGCATGTCCTCCCTCATTAACTGTTATAGCAGAGTAGTACCGCATTCAGGTGTTTTTTCTTCTTCTTCTATATACTGGACAGAGGGGTTACAATTCCATGAGCAAGGTAATGAGTACATTTCTTATCAAGCATTGTTGCCTCCTCTTTTGTTTCCCCTTCCCATCTTCTCTGCTACCCCCCCCCCGCCCCCCCCCCTCCCCCCGCCAAAGTTGTAAAGTTCGTTTTCGACATAATGACTTGTACATCTCATTGTGGCAATGGGGCCACCTACATCCCTATTTAAACAATTTGTTCTTTCCCTTCCCCTCTCCAAATTATACCAACATCAGATACACTGAAAACAGGGGTTATACTGTGGGGGAGGGACGTACAAAGCAAGAAAAAAAATCATCATACATATGTTAGAAACAATAGCAAGAAAGAAAAACCATTTTATTCCAAATGCAACAAGAAAATCAGAAGTGGATGCTAAAAAAGGTCTGGAATAGAGGAAGGATATAAGCATATAAGCCAGCTAAGAGGCTGATGCACCAGACTAGAAGAGAGTCTTGGTGACTTTGAGCAAGGTATTAGAAGTCAGGAGGGAGAGAAATCAACTGTGTATTTTGGAGGAAGTATGGAAAGAGCTTAAAGATAGCTTGAACATTGTGAGAAAGGAGGAATAGTCATTTATGAACCCAAGATTTTGTGAGTGTTCAACTAGGTAGAGATTTAAAGCCATTTACTGGCGACTTCAGAATTGTAAGTAGCTTTGGGGGAAAGGATAGTTTTGGCATTTAGATTTACCCAGTTAGAGATATTAGATAGACATTTGAATATATGGCTTTGTTTTTCAGAGACCAGATTTCAGCAGGAGATATAAATGTGGGAGACATAAGTGTAACCAGGAATTTGAATTATAGAATGGATGATATCACGTTAGACTGTGTGGAGAGGTAACAGGGCTAAGGAGATAGCTAACTTGAGGCTCTGTAACCTTTTGGGGTTGGTAGAGGAGTCATCAAAAGAGACTGATAAACAGGACACGTTCAGTTGGGAATCCGTGAAGGTAGTGCTTCTGGTGAAGGAGTGCCCTACTCTGCCACCCATCCTCAGGCCCAGAACTTAGCATCAAGCTTGGAATGTGGAGGCTGTGGGAATTTCACAAGGACAGTTTTTATGGAGTGTGGGCAGGACCTGACTGGAAAGGGCAGGTGAGTGAGTGGACATTTATAAGGAAGGAGAGGTGATGAATAGAGACTCTGGATGATCCCCACGTATCCACCAAGGATGTGGGGCCCTTGGGAAAATCTGGGAGTTTTAATCAGGGTTCTGCAGATTGATAGAACTGAGCGACAAAGGGTAAGAGGATAAGAAGAAATAGGAAGAGTGGGAATAGAATTACTGGAGAGGTGGCTTACTTGGTTTTTAAGAGGCCAAAAGGCTCCACAAAAATGCAAACTACAAACTTGGAGAACTAGAGAAACAGGTCCTATTGCTCAGTCCAGGTCTGCAGGCTCTGAACCAAGATGAGGCTCAAATTCTCAGAGCCAGGGTTCTGTTGGTGTGAGTCTTAGAACCCAAACGCTGGAGCACCTGCAGTTCTTGTATCCAGACATAGGTACTGGTTTGGAAGAGAGTAGGAATTTGCCCTTTGTTAGCATTTTATTCCATCCAGGTCCCTGAATGACCAGGAGGGCAGGTCTCCTCAACTCAGTCCACTGACTCACCTATCCCCCCTAGAAATCCTCACATACTGGGGCACCTAGTCTATTCTAGTCAATGCCAGACCCACCTGCCTGGGCTTCCCTCTCAATAGAAAAGGTGAGGCGCTTCAATGTCTATGTAAGCATCGAGAGCTATTAATGTTTAGTGACTGCCTAGATCCCTGAATGCACTTAAGTTGACTCCCAAATCAAAGCAGAGGAACAGAACTGACTTTAAACAATTCAGATAGACTGTATAAGGAGTGATACTGTCCAAAAGGGAATGTACTCTTTGCCTGACTTACATAATGGTAACTCCTCTGTTTTTAGCATTTTCAAACAAAAATAATTATGTGTATTTACTCCTGTACACAGAAATGTTTATATAGTGACTTTTTCCCCTATGAGAAGAGCAACTTCAGATAGTTACGTAGGATATGCTATACTACTAAATTTACTACTGAGTCCTACTGAGTACTGCTACTGTAGTAGGGAAATTTCATGGAGCAGTATGGAGATAGTGTAACCACAAGATCAAAGCCTTGAGCAGTCCAGAGAGATTTGCTTGGATGTCAGGAGAGGCTTGGCCTTTGATCTGGTGAGAGAAGAAAACACGTTTCTTTTTCACTTGTAATGAGAAAGAAGAACTTGTAGATTTTGCTGTGATCAAGTAACCACTGTGACGCTGGACCTTGGTTCCCCCTGGGGGAAATCATTATATAATATATGTAGATTTGGTTGTAGATACATAGTCATTGATTTTGTTCACAGGACAGAGTGGGTACTCATCATATTCTACCTTGTAGTAGACTCTAAATTTGCTCTCTTCAATGTCTTTGATATTTGTGATTTTCTTTTCTTCTTTGCTCAGTTTTTCTCTTTCAGCAACAGGAGAGAAAAATCAAATATGACCTTCCCCACTCCTTACAGAGCAGTGCGCGGCTTTCCAATAGAACTGATTAGCAAATCAAAGGATAAAGTGGTTTCCTCACAAGTGATTTTCTTGCCCTACAGAAAATTGGCTTTTTCAATATTACTATCAGTATTCGTTGACTTGTCAGCATAATTGAAACATTATCTGTGATTTCTGTTTCTTTTATGCAAACGGAGAGAGCACCCTCTTAAGGTCATGCCACTCTTCCCTGTCACTTGTACGGAGTTTGCTTATGAGGTGTAAATCAAGAATTTGGGCTTTTTGTAAGGAGACTTTTTCCCACCGCATAAGATAGTGTGAAAGTGATTTTCATCAGGCTATTATGCTGACATGTCCCTGGGCCACTCTTTTCTTCATGCACCTAGAATTCTAAGTACTAATCACTAATTGTATCTTTAGTGCGACAATGAGATTTAAAGCCCTCTTTAATGTCTGCAGGCTTCCTTTTCAAGAAATATCTCCAGAAATGTTTATTTTTGAGTAAGTCATAGGTTATAGACCCAATACCGTAGGGAAAAATATTCCTTGGAGGGACCGACTTCAAAGGTAGTGTTACCGTAGGTAACCTGCATCTAAAATTGTATTTTTCTTTTTTTAATTATAAAACATTTAGAGAAATGTATGCAGATGGTGTGTCAGTGCATTAGACTGAGGTAAAGTTTTATTTTGTAATGATGGGTAGGTTTACTAAAGCCAAAGCAGATCAACAAGTTCTAATTCTGCTTTGAATAAGAACTTGATTGTCTCTTACTAGGGCATTAGAAATTTCAACAATGGAGTGGATTTTTATTTTCAGTATTGGAAACACTTAGTAGAATCTATCAGAAGTGATTCATGCTGGGCTCTGGTGGCTCAGGCCTGTAATCCTAGCTATTCAGGAGGCTGAGGTCTGAGAATTACAGTTCAAAGCCAGCCTGGCAGGAAAGTCTGTGAGAGTATTATCTCTAACCACCAGAAAACTGGAAGTGGTGTTGGCTTTCTGTTATTTCAGACAAACTTTGAGAACATGTCTTAAGTTTAGAAAGGCTATATGTATAGATTAGTGATTTGCATGCCTGGCTCTTAAATATTTTCTTCTTTGGATTATGATAGAGGGTCATCTTTAGTCTTTCCATGGAAAATCAACATTGATGAGTGCTTCACTGATGTGAATAGATATGATATGACTTAATTGTTTTACTTATTCGGAATCTATGTCATTCAGCTACAGTGAGATTAAGAAGCCCTCTTTAATGTCTCCAGAAATAATCCTGGGCTGTGTGAATTTCTCAGGTTTCTTTTGCTGTGCTGTCTCCAGATGTAAATCAAAGCATATTCTCTTCCTTTCTTACCTGTGGAGCTTGTCATATAGAAAGAGGTCTTATTCTGAAACCTTGCTTTTCCTTTATGTGTGCCAGTGAACAGGCTTCAGCGTTCTACTGTATGACATACCACTTCACCCTAGATGCACAGCTGCCTACACAGACTACTATTTGAAAGTGTAGGAGCTATTTCTATCACTACCCAAGTACAGAAACCTGTGAAAATATCTTTCAGGTCTGTGGGGGCATGTTGCAGTCTTGTGCTCTTTGCTTATAGCGGCAAGGATTTTGATACTTAACTCAGCCTCCTCCTCCCCACCCTTAAGATATTAGTTGCTACTTTTGGCTAGGTTTTTTTTTTCCCCCTTATTCCAAAATTTCTTTAGTCTGTTCAGACTTCTGTCCATTCTGGCATGATTCACTTGAATGACTATCATTGTCATGGTAGTTCTTAGTCTATTGACTTATCCCCTTCTTACTCAACTGACCACATAACTTGTGAATATAATTCTTGTATCTACCATTCCCTCCTCACTAGAAAAACAGAAAATATTTGTAACAGGCTAAAAAAGAATATAAGTATCCAAAACTAGTTTTTTTTTAAAAAATATTTTTCTTATCTATGTTTTTCAAAAGTGTATCCTATCCCATACATTTTTTTTTGATTGGTTGTGGGGCTTGAACTCAGGGTCTGTGCACTGTCCCTGAGCTCTTCAGCTCAAGACTAGCGCTCTACCACTTGAGCTACAGTGCCAATTCTGGTTTTCTTGTGGTTTATTGGAGATAAGAGTCTCATGGACTTTCCTGCCTGGGCTGGTTTTGAACCATGATCATCAGATCTCAGCCTCCTGGGTAGCTAGGATTACAGGTGTGAGCCACTGGCACCCAACTCCATACATTGTTTTCATAATGGTTTTTAAAATGTTTCTCTCCAAATAACTTTCCTTGTATTCTATTTTTAAATGATATTATATTTCTTTTTGGTGACTAAAAATCTTTTGTATACTTGGAACATATATATGTATATATACGTGTATGTATATATATACATGTATATATAAAAATTTTTGTATACATACACATTTATACATGTATATATATTCATATATATATATATATATATATTCAGAGAGAGAAAGATAGTATGTTGGGCAAATCCAAGGTTGTCCTTGCTCTCATAAGTGAGGTGTTAGTCTGCATAGCAAATGAGGCTTATCTCATATGTATGGCAGACCTCTTAATGTGAGAATCAACTATGGAACTCTGAAAGTCACAAAGTCTAATAAAAAATATGAATGGCTTATGGAATGGCTGCTTGGGAGATGTTTATGTTTATGATTATTTAAGAGTTGATGAATTGTTTTTTCTCTAGATGATATTTCTTATTTAGGTTTCTCCATTACTGTTAACAGGTTGAGATGGAATGATCTTGTCAGGTCCATATTTTTGTCCCTTGTGAATTAAGTTAAATCAGGTAGACTTGAATTAAAAATTCCATATCTAAAATGAATTAAAAATTCCATACCTAAAATGTAACAGGCTATTTGTTATAGTTAATGATTCCAGGGACCCAGTGGTGTGTTAGAACTTAATGGGACAGAAAAGTGAGTAGGAAATACGCACCCAAGGATTTTGGGTGTTCTCTTTCACATTTTGAAATATCATCAAACAAAAATTGGAGCTATGGAGAAGATTTTGTGCTATAAATTGGTATTTCCATCTTGCCAGCTGTTCATGTTTTCTGTGATCCACTTATAAAAGTGAAAAGGGAAGGGTGAATGGCTGCCCTCTCGTGCAGCCACATAATTAAGGGGGAAAAAAAACACAGTATGTCTTAGCAAAGCTATAGTAGTGTTTCATAGCTGCCTTTTTCTTTTTATTACAGGGCCAGCTTTCGATGTTGCAAGAAAAAATAGACCATTTGGAACGTTTGCTAGCTGAGAATAATGAGATCATTTCAAATATTAGAGATTCAGTCATCAATTTGAGTGAATCTGTGGAGGATGGTCCCAAAAGTTCACAAGGCAATTTCAGCCATGGTGCTGGTTCACGTCTCACCTCATCACAGTTATTTTTTAAGGTCGACCCTAATGATTGTCTCTTTGCTTCGCAAAAAGGAAGTCATCACCCTGATGTACAGGTACTGTGGACATTAATAATCACGGGGTGTTTTTATTATTTTATTTTCAGATTTGATCAGGTTTCTGTTGGTGATAAGTTGTTTAAATTCTAGATTCCATTTGCTCTTTCTGTGAAGTAATTTAGTCACATCATTATTTTTCATTTTTGTTGATGTGATAAAATTCCATACTTTGGTGTTTCAGTTTTCTTGTGAATGCAATCATTTTTTGTGCCATTTTGTTCTTAATTTCTATAATGGTTGACAATCTTTGCAAGTTTAAGTTTGCCAGAGATTTTTTTTACCAATTCTTCTCTCTCTCTCTCCCTTCTTTCCTTCCTTTCTCCTCCCCCCCTCATTTCTTCCTTTTGTCCTTTTTTTCTATAGAAGAAAAGTCCTGCTTTTACTGTATTTTACCTTACAATGTAGAGTTAGGTGTTTTTGCAGGATACATTGTATGGGGAGAGAACTATTCTGGAGAAGTGATCTCCAGTATGGAAGCCACCATCTGCACGTGGCTTCCAGGCACCTGCAATATATGTGGCAAATTTGATTTGAGATGTACTCTAAAAGTATAACACAAAAAACAGACTGATTTAGGCTTAGTATGGAAAGTATCTCAGCTCACTTGTGCCTTGATTACATATTGAGTTAATAATAGGATAGGTTAAATAAAATACAACATTAAAATCAATCTCATCTGTTTCATCTTACTAGAAAATTAACATATTTGGTTTGTATAACATTTTACCTGGACCTTCTAGAAGGTAATGAAGTTGGAAGCCAGGGCCAGAAAAGACTTGGTCTTTCTTAAACTCATATCCACCCCTGCTCTGCAAATAAGCAGAGGACTATGTTTAACCCTGTGCCTTGGACCAGAAACTGGAACTCTCTGGATGATCTTACAGTGTGAATATTTTAAAATTGAACAGAATTAGTTGACCTTAAGCTTGGCTTTAGAGAAGGTACTTTTAACTCCTGGGGATCTAGAACCTGGTTTTTAGGCCAGGACTCCCAGGTCAACCCAGAACCTAGGACCAGGTTTTGCACCTACAACATCATCAGCTGATGGGTTGCTGGATTCAGAGCATATCAGAGGCTGAGCTTTGCAGGGATTATGGCTTCTGTGAAGCTTGGCCTCATTTGTGTTTTTACTGACTATATTAAGTACCTACCCTTGTCAACCATCCTAAGTGAATAGCCAACCTTTAGGTATTTGTTTGAATGTGGGTTGGATAGACAGGATTTACAAAGTCACCATGCCTGCAGTGGAGCCAGGCATGAGGGCTCTGGGATAGCCACAGAGCCCAAGTAAGAATCTGGAGGAATATAGAGTCTGCATGCTAATGCCTCCTCCTGCCCAGATAGTTCTTTTTTGGGGGGGTCCAGTGATGGGGCCTGTACTCTGGGCCTGGGTACTGTCCCTCAGCTCTTCAGCTCAAGGCTAGCGCTCTACCACTTGAGCCACAGCGCCACTTCCGGCTTTTTTCTTTTTGCTTATGTGGTGCTGAGGAATGGAACCCAGGGCTTCAGGCATGCAAGGCAAGTGCTCTACCACTGAGCCACCTTCCCAGCCCTGCCCAGATAGTTCTTAAAGGCATCATTCCTTAGCCAGTGATATGTTATTGTCTAGTGATAAGTGTGATCTCTTACATATGTATTTTTTTCTGTAATGGTTATAGCCTAATTAATTTGGATAATGGAAATACTATAAACAGTAGTTTTTTTCTTTTTCATATTTGGCATCAGAGAATATGAAGAATAAGTTTTATGTTTTGAGGGAGTAATTTCTTTGTGTGCAAGTAGATTATTATCTACAAGGAATACTGCATTGGAAAGCTGGAAAACATTTTTTTTTTTTTTTGAAACAAGATCTTTCTATCTTGCCCTGACTGGTTTCCAGCTCCTATATGCTGAAACCAAAGGTACTCACCACCACACTCAGTTTTGGGAGACATTTGGATACTTAAAAGTTAAATCTCATTTCCTTTTCAGAGAAGTCTCTCTTTCAGCCAGACTCAAAGAAATATAGGTCCTATAGTTTCCCTTATTTGCAATAACTAGTATATGTCTAGGATAATCTTACCAGACAAGCAGAAAAGGTCAAAAGGTATGTACATATGACCAGATAAGATGATGTTAAGCGAAATGAACCACAAGATAGGGACACAAGAGGCTTTTTTCTTTGTCGCTGTTGTTTTTAATGACTGTGTGATTTTTTTTTTGGGTTCTTTTGTATGTGCTTTCCCATGGTATAACCCCTGTTTTCACTGTATTTGATTCTGGTTCCCTGCATCTTGTATACATTTTTCTAATTTGGTGAGGGGAAGGGAAATAACAAAATGCTGAAACAAGGATACAGGTTGACCCATTCTAACAATGAGATGTACGTCTTAAGACACTATGTTGAAAATGAAGTTTACAACTTTCTGGGCCAGGGTAGGGGGAGGAGTTGGGCAGGTGGGAGAGGGGATGGTAGGGGAAAAACAAAGGAGGGGGTAACAATGTTCAATAGTAAGTGTACTCATTACCTTACTCATGTAACTGTAACCCCTCTGTACAGTAAAATAAAAATATATATTAATAAAAACGTTAAATCTCAGTTTCAAAAATGTCTTGCCTTTTCAAATGATTATAGCTGGTTGACCTTGTTATAATTGTTCTTATAAAATAAAAAAGGAGTAAATAGGATGAAAAAGGGTCTATATATATGAGGTAGAACAGTAAGTACAGATTCATTTTCATTCAGGTATTAGTTTTGAATGTATAAATTAGATTGATTGTAAAATGGAGACAACTCACATATAATAAAAACACAGTTTTTCATTATCTTGCCCATGTAATTGTAACCCCTCTGTACAGTATTTTCACAATAAAAACACAGTTTTAGTACCGTATTGGAAAATTATACTTGATGAAAATCAAATTTCATAAACATCTTTTCTATTCCTACAGAATTCTATGAAGTGTATTGGACATAAAGCAGGGAAAGAAGGAATTAAGCAACATCGTATTTAAGAACCAAATGGGGAGGAAGTTTTAGAAACCTATTTTGCTAGCACAACCAGCATTTCAAGCATTTGATGATGAACTATTTTGAGCCTTAATATTTTTAATTGATGTTTATATGAAAAAGTTTTATATATATATACATACATTTAAATTCAAATTTTTTTCTTTCATATTTTTAGATGATGGATGTTTACAGCCTAATTCCCTTTGATAATCCAGATGGGGGCGTGTGGAAGCAAGGATTTGACATTAAGTATGAAGCTGATGAATGGGACACTGAGCCCCTTCAAGTCTTTGTGGTGCCTCATTCTCATAATGACCCAGGTAAATTCTGTACTTCATGAAAGTTTGAGGTCATCAGCTTACTGGGGTTTGAACTCAGGGCTTGGTGTTTTCTAGGCGAGTGCCATACCGATGAGCCACTCCCTCAGCCATAGATGTCATCAGCTTCTGTAGGGCCAGAGTCCTATAATTGGCATCGGAGACAGCCTACCTCACTTGCCATGAGACATTATTTTCTAACTTCTATTACTGATTTGTTCTTTTTATGTAATTCTGTTTTGGTGTTCTCATTTTACCAATTTGTGTGCCATGTGAAGGTAGTATTTATGTAGTATGAAGCAGTGACAAGCATTTAATATTTCTGATAGTTCCTGGACATTTGAATCTTTCCAAGGAGAAACATCTAGGAGGTGGTGGAAGAAACTTGGTGTTTGTTGATGCTGATCAGGCAAGCACCAATATGAATATGGATCCTACTTGTCTGCAGTGTGAGGTGAATTTAGACTCATTACTATGTCTCTATGAGACCAAGTTTTGTCTTTGATAGAATCAGGGTAGCAGTATCTTCATCACAGGGCTAATTGGGAAGGAACTATGCCTAGCATAAGAGTAGATGCTACTGTTAACATAAGTATTATTTCCTTTAGTGGCTTTATTTAGTAATGCCAGAAAAATCTTTTCTTTCATGGTAAGGAGAAATGGCTATCATGAAAATGAGCATATAATTAGGTGTGTACCTGTTTAGTAACTGTGTACCACTCAATGTGAAGGCCTGTGAGTTTAAGTTTGGGGGAGGAGGTGGGGAAGTAGTTCCCAAGACTTTTCTTGAATGACTTTATCATGCTTCTATTGGCTACTTTGTCAATGTCTCAAATTTATCATTGCTTTCAGAGAACTATGATTTATGGTACTGTGGAGATTTTCTTCTTGACACCAAATGTGTGTTTATCTTCTATTTACATTTTCCCCACTAGTTTATTAGATTATTTCTATTTCTATTATTATATAACTCACATCTTTAACTCTTAATACTTGAGTTTTAGTTAACTTCATGATTTTTTTTTTTTAATTGGAAGTACTGGAGCTTGGACTCAGGCTCATACTTGCTATGCAAGTATGCTTTAGTTTATTTTTCAGAAAGGATCTTCTATTTTTGCCTAGACTGGAATGAGACTTGAGTCCTACCTATCCCTAGTGAAGAACTGGGATTACTGGTACAAGCTTAGCTGGCTAGGTTAGTGAGATGTTGTTTCACTAACCTTTTTCCTGGGCTACCCTCAAACCATGGTCCTTCCAATTTCTTCCTCTCAGGCAGCTGGGATTACAAACTTGAATCATTCATTGTACTTGAC
Source organism: Dipodomys spectabilis (assembly GCF_019054845.1). NCBI lineage: Eukaryota > Metazoa > Chordata > Mammalia > Rodentia > Heteromyidae > Dipodomys > Dipodomys spectabilis. The sequence goes on from NW_024870824.1 coordinate 2,511,584, forward strand.
ACATTTCCTTTCTTTCTGATGTCTACCTATTTTATCTACCTATTTCTATTTCTTAAAACAAAAACAAGTTCCACTTTATTTTCAAAGTACATTGTACTTACAATACATAATATTAAACTATTAAGCTCTTTGAAGGCAGGAATTGATTGCTGTTACTTTTTAGATTTCTGGTCATTTACATTATGGTTCTTTTTACAGTTAGTATGTTGTTTGTGTCAAGGCATCCTTAATAACTCTTTCTGACTGCAATAAATGAATCTGTCTGTTGGTATCCTAGCAACCACAGTTGCATCTTTTTGTCTTAGTAAAAGATGTTAATGACCCTAACCCTCAGGCCCTTTTCCACTTGAGTTAAAAATAATGGCCAGAATCAGACCTTTTTTAAAACTAAAGCAGTTTTTGTTATGAAGCAAAATGCTAGCGAAAACAACTTGCTTATATTTCTAGTTAGTCTTCACTGTTTCTTAGTGAAAGTAGAATATTGATAAATTACTCTGTGAAAAAAATGAATCATTTCGATCATGAAAAATTGTCCTGTTAACAGAAGAAAAAAAAGAAAAGTATGTACACTTATATTACAAGTTAAAATGTGACTATAATGGGAAATCTTCATCGAATACTCCCAAATGAATCTGCAATTAGACAATTTACTTTCTAGATGAAATCTGCAGAGATGTTTGGTTTTTCTGCATATACAATTTGTAACACTCTTTAGTTCAGTAGTAGTTTGTTTCATCAGTGGATTTATGTCTGTTGAGGAGAGAAATATTTGAAATAAAATTCTAAGATTTCTGTATTTAGTCATCTCACAAAGAATTTTTTACTGTGCTTTTCTGTAAGCATTTTTTCTTTTGGTGTTGATGGTTGTGTTCTGCAGAAAAGGCAAATTTCAGAATAGGTTTGTCTCTTAATAAAAGACCTAATTCCATTTTCCAGTCTATGAGGACATGTCACAATTGTCATACAATATTTCAGTGGTTTTCATGAGTTAAAACAAAAATTGTACAGAAATTGTTAGGTAAATGTTGATAACTTTTATTGCTATGCTTTTGGAAAGTTTTGATTCAGAGATCATAAAATTAAATGTTAGTTAATTGATACATGTTCCTGTTGTATTTAATAAGCTGATTAAAATACAATTATAGGACCTTTGTATCTATGATCTTAATTCTTTGCTTCCCACTAGCTAAACTGCTGAAATATTTAGTTAATTTTCCTTCAAAGAAATCACAGTGTGTCACGGAAAGATAAGGTATACTGAGTAGAAAGTTGAACACCATATTGTTAGTTAAGCAATTTGTAAAATGAACATTAGAAAATAATCCCCCATGTGTATGACTCTAAAATAGTAGGAAGAGTTGTTCCCCTACGTCAGACTGGAAAATAATTTTCTTTTGTACATTTGTAGTTTTGTTTTTGAAGATTTTATTTATTTTTTGACTCAATGATAATTGAGATTTTTCAGCATCTTACAAGATGAGAAAATAGCTCTGTGCATCTATGATTAAAAGCTAATTTGCAATGAATTTATGAATCCTTGTTCTAAAAGATTTCACAAAAAAAGAGTGGGAACATGAGGAAATCACAGTGTGATAATATTTTTAAACATATCTGTTCAAATATTGTTGGATTCAGTCAGAATTTGAAAGTAGTTATGTTAGCTGTGGTTGGTGAATGTCTATAGAGATGAAAGCCAGAGAAACAAGTCTATATGAAGGTCACTGGGACAGTTTTGTGTGAATACTCACAGTGCGGTGAGTGCTCTATGCAGATAAAGCAGGTTGTTTGGCTTTGATAACCATTTTGGGAAATGGTGAGTAGAAGAAATGACTTTTCCAGTCCCACACCAAGGGAGTAGCCGGTGATGACTTAAAGCAAATTTGTTTTTACTGGCTCATATTAAATTGTACATAGTAATTTGGTTTCACCATGACATTTCCCTACATGCATGTACTTTGATCATGTTTACCCCATCTATTATACTGCCTACTCCTCCCTTCTCTCCCCTGCTTTCCCTTTCACCTTGAACAGTAAAACTCTGGAGCTAAGGATACAGTAATTTGTGGAAAGCGAGTCAATGATGAATTCTCAGAGACTGATGAACTGAATTTCACATTTATTTGATTCTAAAAATCTATGTTCTTTCATGTACCACAGAGAATCTCTAGATACTTTATTCGTTTCCAATGATTCTATTTCCTCTTGCTTTATAGGCATGAGACAACTCAGTTTATTTATCTGGACTTCAGATAAAGTTCATAGGATATTCAAACTTAGCAAATAAATATACAGAATACATGGTTAAACTTGAAATTCTAGTCAAGAATAAATAGGTTTTGTAGTCTATGAATAAGTCGTTTTAGGTATCACGTGGGACATGTTGGTTGTTACTTTGAAATTCACATTTAACTCAGCATCCTATATATACCATTCTTATAATATTGCTCTTGGAAAGTAACACTTCTGAAACCACAGGAAAGTATTTCAAGTATTGTTATTTATCATTTACTTTAGCATTATCGATCTCATATTACTCATGCTTTCAACCCCATAATTTCAAGGAACTACATAATGTTTGGGGAAGACTTGTCCCTCATTCAATATTAGATGCTCATAGATAGGAAAGGAAATAGCACAGATTTCAAAATTATTTTGGAAGCTTATCTCAAATTTGCATTTGTCAGATGTCAAAGTATATGGGTCTTTTTAAAGGACACTTTTCTAAGCAGTGTATTATGGAGTCACAATTAGACACACAGCTGCAGAGTGAACCAAACCCTGCTGTCCAAATAGGCTCTTGTCTTGTGTGATCACCTTTCCACTAAGGGCCTTTTATGAGAAGTTAAAAGGTGACATATCACAAGCAACTTAATGGAAGTGAAGCTGATATGCTTAGAAAAGTATTAGATGACAGTGAGTCAGTTGGAAAGAGAGGTTAGCTTATGTTGGAAACCTGAGTTCAGGAGCATTTTGTGGAACTAGCAGGTTTATACTATTCCCAAAACTTGTAGGTATTTGAAAGTACCAGCCTTATGTATGACTCTCCTTATCTTCTCTTAGAAATCTTGATAAGCTCCTAAGTTGTCTTCATTTTTCCTGGTTGATTTCTTCTTTCTGATTTCTTCTGTTTCCACTGCAGGTCATAACCAGTTTTCCACAGTATTGCAGCAGACTCATTTTTTTGGTACTCTGTTGCTTTTTACCTTTGTAGCCTACTGTTTATATTCTTAAGTACAGATTCTTTAGTAATCAGATTAAAAAACCAGAACTTACTTCCTCCTAGATTTTCTGTAGGAAACAAGAATGCTTAGAAGATTTTTTTTTTGGGGAGGGGGTGCGTCCGGTCGTGGGGCCTGAACTCTGGGCCTGGGCGCTGTCCCTCAGCTCTTCAGCTCAAGGCTAGCGTTCTACCGCTTGAGCCACAGTGCCACTTCTGGCTTTTTTCTTTTTGCTTATGTGGTGCTGAGGAATCGAACTCAGGGCCTTATGCATGCAAGGCAAGCACTCTACCACTGAGCCACCTTCCCAGCCCCTGCTTAGAAGATTTTTTAATATCTGTCCCTGACTTCTATTTTTTACTGTTATTTCTTCCATATGTTCACTGTGTATGTTCACAGCAGTGTACCTATACCACATCAGGTTGCTACATCCTGGAATTTACACAAACTTTCATGGTTTTATGTCTTCCTTTTGCTCTTCTCTCCATCTAGTTGATGACTGGCCCAAGACTCTTTTATTATTCTAGATAAAGAATCACTGATTCTTTATTCCCGCAACATTTTGGATATACATATTTTTCAATGTAGTCTCTGTTTTCATCTTGCTTTGCTTTATTACTTTGTCCTTATTAAAACTGTGTTTCTAAATGAGTAAACGAGACTGTTAAGACTTTCACAGCATACTGGGTGGAGAAAAATAAGCGTAACTTGTAATATAAATGTTGTGATGAAAATTAATCATCAATAGTAATAGTAATAGTATTATCAATACCAACAGTAACACACACACACACACAAACACAAGCACACATACACACATACCTTAATTATAGGTTGCCCTTTAATTGTAAGATTGGATGTTGATGTCAAATATGAAAGGGTTAAAAAAGATGTAAGCACATGTTCATCATTTGTTGATAGAGAATAACTTAATTAGTAAAATAAAGATTGTAAACCTCATTTTCATTTTAAAATTCAGTTAATATCACATTGAAATATAAATAATTCAAAGCTTAAATTGCATATTTTAAATGTTTATTACTGACATTTTACTTATCTGAAAGTAAATATTTTTCACTCAGAATTTTTTTTCTTTTTTTTGTCAGTCATGGGGCCTGAACTCTGGTCCTGGGCGCTGTCCCACAGCTCTTCAGGTCAAGGCTAGTGCTCTACCCCTTGAGCCATAGCTCCACTTCTGGCTTTTTCTGCTTATGTGGTGCTGAGGAATCAAACTTAGGGCTTCAGGCATGCAAGGCAAGCAGTCTACCACTGAGCCACCTTCCCAGCCCCTCACTCAGAATTTTTTATGCTTTTCAGTGAGTTCATGCAAACTAAACTTTTGAGTTAAAAAAATACTATTGCAGCAGCTTTGGCCCTAACAATGTCACAATGCTCTTTTAGGGAGAGTTCATTCTTTGAGATGAGTGTTTTAAATCATTTTGGGACTGATGGAGCATTTTAAAATATAAATATTGCAGCAATGTAAAGATACTATATAAAGCCAGATACTGGTGTCCTAACTACTTAGGAAACCGAGACCTTGGAGGATCATGGTTCAATTCACAATCCCCAGTCAGAAAAGTCTGCAAAACCTTGTCTCTCATTACTAGCGAAAAGTGGGCCTAGAGGTATGGCTCCAGTGGTAGCAGAGGCAGCAGCGAGCAAGCAAACTGAGCAAGTGTGAGGCTTCTGAGTTCAAACCCCAATACTGAAGACACCAGGGAAAGACCATTAGGTTAGCCTTAAAATATAGACAGTGAATAATTTTAAGCATCTTTTAAATCCACCGGCTTTGTTTTTCAGTCCTTCTGTCCACAGATTTCATTCATCTATGAAGGACATACTGAAATCTTCGTCATGTAGGTTTGCAAAGTTGCCAGATTCCTGAGAATTGGCTGATTTCAAGTTTGGGATGTAGCATATGTCCAGGCCTACTTCTAAAATTTGCAGGATCTGATGCAAAAGGACACAGAGCCCACATACCTTGTGTCTAAATGTTTAAAAGTTATAAATACTAGATACACAATACACAATGCTAGATATATAATAAGAAGAAAACTGAAAAAGATTTTTTTCTCCTTTCTGGAGAAATAGGAATAGCTCTGTTGTCTAGAAGACCAAGAGTGGGTTGGAAATCTTAGGCTCTAGTGTCTTATGCAATGTGGTATAGTATAAGGGAAGGAAGAGTCAATCCCCTTTTCCTCCAAGGCCTTGCCTTGTCCTACACCAGGGGGCTCTTTGTTGCGGACACCATAGTGTTCTGCCTGCATCTCCATGATGTAGCCTTTTGGACACTCTTCAGGTGAGGGGGAGCACCACATACTGGGTTGAATGTCTCCTTAAAAGGTAGGTACTGGTAAACTGGAGACCAGCTCAGGGTTGTGTAGACTCCGATTTCGAGATTCAAAAGAGGCAGGGAAGACTTTGAGTAGAAAAGTTGTGACCCTGGGGATTTGTCCTGTAGAAAGGTGTATGGCCCTAGGAATAGTGGAAGGAGAATGCTCCTTTGGAGTAGAGCATCCAAGGTCAAGTGCCACTTGAGTAGATGCTCAGGACACTATATTTGTCTGTGATCTACATAAAAGTGACTGTCTCTTTTAGAGGGTAAGATCTCCTCAGACTTCCAAGTTATTATCAGTAGTACAAAAAATAAATTTAACAATTTAATCACAATTTGTCAATGAGTAATCACTAGATAATTAATTCTTCATGAACATTGCAAATAAGTATTAGAGTTTCCAAGTACATTAGTTTTTTTTTACTTTAGAAATTAGTTTAAGAAAATAATAAAGTTGTTTTGAATTTGGATTTATATCTTTGTTGTGGAACTTCTGATTATTCACACACTGTCCTAAGATATTTCCCTATTTATTTAAGATAGCTACTTGGTCTTTTATAGATGACAGTGTTGTGACAGTTCATTGAAAGGTATTCTTAATGCTGTTCCAGCTCTGGTTCAGTTTCCCAGAGTATGGGGGGGGAGTGGGGGTGAGGGAAGCTGTGAATTGACTACTTAAGTAAATCATCTTGTAACTCAGTGTTCTCAGATTATTAAATCTAGAGGTAGGAATATACTTTTATGTTGCAAAATTCATTCCATACAACTTTTCATAAAATACTGTCTTTCTGATTGGTCTCATGTTAATTTACAATTGTAGTTTTTAGAGTAATTTAGAGAAAGAAAGAACCAATTCCATGTAAAAGGGAATACTTGATTACTCTATTGTATAAGAGCAATAAAAGCTAATTTACTGTTATATTACTCAATATTGAAAGCTGCAAGAGGCTATCTTTCAGTTCATTCTTCATTAATTGTGCTATATTGTAGTGGTATTAGTATGTATTATGGATGAGTTTTATGGAAGGCTTTTAAGTTGACATCTCTGAGCTTGTATATTTGGCTCATATAAATATCTTTGACATATTTTCTGCATGATTGTTGAAGGGCAAATTAAGTGTTGAAGGCAAAATGGATTAATCAGTCACTGTGATTCCTGTATGAAAACTCTCATGATAAACTCTTTGAAATGAACTTAGCTCATAACAAATGATGGCTGTTGAAAATCGTTATTTTTAAAAAAAAAAAAAACCTCTAACTTATTAATCTTCATATAGACTAGTCCTTCTAAAGTTGCCTTTCATGCTAGGTCAGTTGAGTTTTTCTGTTGATTGTTGAGCCATTGCACTGTTCATAGTTCTTTTGTTCATAGTCAAGTTATTAGTAGTTTGGACCTTTGTTTGAATTCAGTTAAAAGGTGTATATAATACCTTGAAGATGATAATTCTAATGGAGCTTTTTAGGTATCTCTATGATCTGCATTGAACATACATAACTAGAGCATGGTGCATACATGCATTTGCTTATGTACATTTGAGTTCTGTTTAATATAATATGTATAAATAGGATATTAAATATTCTTGTGGCAGTTTATGATTTGTTTCCATCTTGACATTTTTGTTGGGTGGTAATATCACTAGCTTGTTCTAAGTCTGGATTAATATGTTAGAGCTGCTGTAACGAAGTGGCATAGACAGAGTGGTGGTTTAAACAACCAGATTTTCTTCTCTCACAGTTCTAGAGCCCAGAAATCCAGGACCAAGTGGTCAGCAGGAATGGTTTCAGTTGAGGGCATCTTTTCTTGGCTTATGTGTGGCCATCTTTTCCTTTGTGTTGGCATGGGCGTGTGTGTGTGTGTGTGTGTGTGTGTGTGTGTGTGTGTGTGTGTGTGTGTCCTCATCTCTTCTTATAAGAGTGCTTCATAACTTCATTTTACCTTAATTACTTCTTTAGATACTTTATCTCCAAGTAGAATCACATGCTAAGATGCTTTAAACACTTTGTCTCCAAGTAGAATCCCATGCTAATGTGTAGGAGTCAGGACTTAACATATCTTATAATTGATGCATATAATAAGGGCAAAGATTGAATTCTATGCAAACTGATATTTTGAGCAATCAATATGTTTAAGATGTGGAACAACTTGTTTAAATATTTTAGTTAGGAACTTTTAGAAATTAAATGTTAGAAATATCTTTAAATTTTTTGTACAGTTTTATACAGTGTTTAATACAATTTTTTAATTATGCAAATGGGAATAGGTAAATTGAAGAATGATGATGTTAGCAGGTAGTATTTAAGGTGCTGAATTATCTCTGGGCTCAGTTCTGAGCACTTGATGCTAATCTTAAGGGTACTGGCACGAACACCAAGGAGTTAGGGTGTTCCTGTTTAAAGGTCAGTGATTTGCTTTGCCTATCTCTGTGACTCCAATGGTGGAGCCTGATTCAGTGCTCTGGGCAGAGTTCCAGGTGAGTGCTTTGTGAAGCAAGATGGGATTATTTGTAAAATGGTTTCATCAGGTATATTTGGGTGTTTCTACAGGTCCAAACTTTGTGATTAAGCAGGTCGGTGAGACTTTTCTTTGATAATAGATCTAAAATTATTTCCTATTGAGAAAGTCCTGTAAAGAATATTTTTCATTATATTCTTATTTGGGTCATAGTGTCATACTTGATATATTGTAAATAATTTTCAGAAATAATACCAAATGAATAAGTTAAAGAAAGGGGAATAAATACGGTTACAGCTGCAGTGCCCTTTCCAAATGGACCTATGTGTACTATCCAGACAGTTGTACTGTCCTTCTGCATTAGCAGGTTATTTCTTATTTCTTTATTTTTCAGTACAAATACAGTATACACTGAAAGTTAACCATAATCAGTTACTTGGGCTTCTTATGTATCAGTAGGAATTTTGGAAGCAATTGAGCCAGTAGCTAAGCCTGGAAGTGAAACTGGCCTTGGAAAAATTCATAGATGACAATTCATAGGCTCCAATCATCTACTATCAGTAGGTGAAGTTGATGGCCCTTATGTTTTTGCTGTTGCCAGTTTAGTAGTCTGATGGCACTGAGTTTGGGTCTGTGAGTCTTGTTAAAAAAAACTTTCCTGTAGTTGAATTCTTAATGTCTTTAGGAAACATATTCAGTATATTTGAGAAATAGGAAAATATAAGAGATCCAAATAGTCAATGCCTAAAGTTCTCTTTAAAAAAAAAATCATACACAAGTGTGTAAATACTTGTTGCTTGGTTAAGAGGTTGACAAGAGATGTACTTATTATCTGACTTATGTAACTATAACCCCCCTGTACATCACCTTAATAATAAAATAAAAATTAAAATAAATGAGTAATAAACAGCCTTCGAGAGCAAGAACTTATTTTTTTGGCAAAATTTTATTTCTCAGTATTCTTATCAGTGCTACAGTTATGGCTGCTCAGCTGCTTTGGGTTAATTTATACTTGTGATTTTTTTTCCTTGTCAATTTATTGGGTGAAGGAAAGTTTTACGTGTAATATGAGAGAATATAGTTTTTATCTCATGAGACTAGTACTGATTTGTTTGCACAAAGGCTGAAAATGTCCTTAAACTGGAGATAAATAATTGAATTAATTTTTAGATCTAAACAACTACTTTTTGTCCTTTGTTCATCTTTTCTATTGTTATCATTTCTATCTGAGTTTTTGTGAAGGTTTCAGGTTTTTTTCCTCATTTCAGTGTTTTTTTTTTTATGGTCTCTCATAGCAACAAAAATAGGATTTCTTTAATTGAAAGTATGTGTTAAAAATTTAAATACATCTTTATATTAATGAAGGATCTATGTGTGTTCAAAGGTAATAGAATAGAATGTGATTGAGTTGAAATTGGCTGTATGAATCAGACCTTTGTGGTGTATTTGTGTCTTGATTTAGGTTGGTTGAAGACTTTCAATGACTACTTTAGAGACAAGACTCAGTATATTTTTAATAACATGGTCCTAAAGCTGAAAGAAGATTCAAGCAGGAAATTTATGTGGTCTGAAATCTCTTATCTTTCAAAATGGTGGGATATTATAGATATTCCGAAGAAGGAAGCTGTTAAAAGGTTTGTTTTAAAACTTTTTTTGAAATTTGGTAATATTAAAGTTGATTTTAGAGTGCATTAATTTTAGAAAGTTATATCTGAAATTTATTTCTTTTAGCATCCTGTTTTCATTGATATTTGGTTCATCTCTGCAAAAAATGAATCACAAACTTTCCTATTGAAGTCTTCTATATCAACTTTATCATAAAATGGAATTATGAGGTCAAAAGGGGGCTTAGTATTTTAAAGGTTTTTTTCTTTTTTCTTTTTTTAAAGCCTACGTTAAAAGTGCTCTCCTGGAGAGGTTGTTTTGTATGTTTTGCAGACTTCCATGTAGAAATGCACCAGTTTCTCTGACAGTAGTTAACAGTACAATGTTTGAAAACCGTGGCCAATTTTATGGCTAAAGTATTTTCATTTGCTTTGTGATTGCTTACAGTGTTTCATATTTTCTCATATGTATCAAGTTTTTGTGATTGCTTGATTGTACTTTTCTTTTTCATTTATAGAGTTGTATTTTTCCTGAAGTTGTAATTATTAGTTATAATTATTTTTCATATGCAGTCCTAAAATTTTCATGTGCTCAAAATGATTAATTTTTTTGGTCATATTGCTTTTGCTGCCAGTTAGAAAGGTCTTTCTTAATCTGCCACTTGTCCTTTTTAACCTCCAGTTTTATTTTTTAATCATTCAGTTTTTTTCTAGCCTTGAAATTTTTATAATTTTCTTTGTGACAATACTGGGTCTTAAACTCAGGGCCTGGGAACTGTCCCTTAGCTTTTTTGCTCAAGGCTAGCATCCTGCCACTTGAGCCACAGCTCCTCTTTACGCTTTTTGGTGTTTACTTGGAAATAAGAGTTCATAGAGTTTCCTGCTCCAGCTGGCTTTGAACTGTGATCCTCAGACTTCAGCCTCATAAGAAGCTATGATTGTAGGCATGAGCCACTGGTGCCTGGCTCCCAAAATTAATTTTAAAAATATGGAATGATATGAGATTCTTTGATCACAAAATATCCCTGATTTTAGAAATTATGAGTTATGCTATCATGAATTATTTATACAGCATCACTTTTTTTTGGGGGGGGGGGGAGTCCAGTCTTGGGGCTTGAACTCTGGGCCTGGGCACTGCCCCTCAGCGCTTCAGCTCAAGGCTAGCACTCTACCACTTCAGCCACAGCGCCACTTCTGGCTTTTTTTTTCTTTTTGCTTATGGGGTGCTGAGGAATCGAACCCAGGGCCTCATGCATGCAAGGCAAGCACTCTACCACTGAGCCACCTTCCCAGCCCCACAGCATCACTTTTATAGCACTTAATGTATTAGTCACTCCCAAATTACTTAAGCTGATTCAAAACTTTGGCAAAGTAGCAGGTTATAAAATTAACCCCCAAAAATCCATGACTTTTCTTTATGCCAACAATGAGAAAAGTGTGGCTGAAATTAGGAAAGCAACTCCTGTTGACACTTCTTGCTATAAACTGAGAACAGCTTTTCCCATTGAGATGAGGTCTTGAAAACTCCTCTCTCCCTCCCAGGCTGTCTGGAACTGTTATCCTCCCAATCTGTTTCTTGAGTAGGAAGAATTATATTTGTGAGCCACTGTGTTAGCTTAGATTTTTTTTTTTAGGTTTTTTTTAAAGGTTTTTAAAGATTTCTTTTTTTGGATTTGGTTTTAGATTTTTATTTATTTATTTGTGACGTGATATGTGACCAGCATGTGACTAGTGCAGATGAATTTCCTAATGCTAGAAGAGCAACATTTTGTGGAATATAGATTTTGTTGGATTTACCCTAATTCAGTCTTTTTTGGGAGGGTGGGAAATGCTGGTCTTGGGGCTTGAACTTAGGACCTCTCTACTGTCTCTGAGCTTTTGTACTCAAGACTAGTGCTGAACCACATGAGCCACATTTCACTTCTGGCGCTTTGTTGGTTAATTGGAGATAAGGGGCTCATGGACTTTCTTGCTCAGGCTGGCTTGAAACTATGATTCTCAGATTTCAGCTTCCTGAGTAGCTAGGATTACAGGTGTGAGCCCTCAGTGCTCAGCACCCTACTTAGTCTTTTATAATTACAATTTCATTTATGTATATATGGCTAGGTATGTGTTCACCCAACATACACATTTCCAAAATTGACTGTGTGCAGAATTGTACAGAAGGACTATAGTGTTTATGGAAAAACAACATGGCTTTAATGCACAGCTCAACAGCTTCATTAATGACAACACCCTCAACATGAAAACAGAAGACTAACACAGGTGCTAGTCCATTGTTTCACATGTTGATTAAGAAATGCGTAGGTGAAACAACAAAAAAAAAAATGTCAGTTTACCTTAAAAGTTGAGGTTTGATCTGGAAGTGGGGTCAAAAGTATTGATTGTGAGCTATGTGAAACTGCAACAAATATCTCCCGAAACTAGAGTTGTGAGGCAAATATGCATGAGTGAGGAGCATAGATAGCAAATGATGGACCATTGTGATGTTTGTAGTGTGCAGGTATGTGTATTCTAGCAAAGTCAAGTACAGCTGTCTGCTTTCGCCTAGATTTTTTTTTTGTTGTTGTTGTTCTTTGTTTTTTGTTTTCTTTGTTTTTGGTTTGTCATAGGACTTGAACTCAGGGCCTGAATACTGTCCCTGAGTTCTTTTGTTCAGGGCTGATGCTCTACCACTTTAAGGCACAGCTCTATTTCCAGTTTTTGAGTGGTTAATTGGAGATAAAGAGTCTAATGGGGACTTTTCTGCTCAAGCTGACTTTAAACTTTGATCCTTAGATATCAGTCACCTGGCTGACACCTAGAGTTTTCTTAGGGCTAAATTGCACATGAACTGGACAAAGTTTGTTCCTAAATGCAATGAAGCACTGTGGAACAAATTGCCATTTTAAAAATAAACATTAAAAGCATAACTGATAATATATAACTTTTGCTACTGTTCTCTTGCCAGCTTCCTTCTATTTTTGTTTCTCTCTTTTACCTATGTGTTCTTTAGATCATTCATTCAATGGCAAACACTTCCTGAATATTAACTATGGGGCAAAGATTGATGGGTATTTCTGTTCATTTAGCTTCATTATTAATTGTTTTTTTCACCATTGATAAGTGACAGTCTTTTCTTCTTTGAATGACTAACATTGCTGTGATTATAGTTCCTCTGTTGCTATTATTTGTTTGAATTTGTCTGGTCTATACTGCCTTACGTTAAGGATAGCTAACTACCTTAGGCAGTTGGGTTGGGCATAGTGTAGGATCAGCAGGCAGGCTTCCTAGATTCAAATCCTGTCAGCTCCCACCTACTGTGTAATTTTAGATAAGTTACTTAAGTAACTTTTTGTGCCTCACTTTATTTATTTAATAGGGACAATGTTACTACCTATTTTATATTTTAGATTAAATTAATACCAGTAAGATGCCTTTTGGCTGGCACATTTTAATTTTTATTATTATTATTTGCAGCTCTGGAAATCAAAACCAGGCTTTGTATCTGTTAAGCAAGAACTTCAGGGCTACTGAATTATTCTTGTAACCTTTCTGGTACATTTTGAAATATTTGTGGCTTTTATTATCTCATCTTTTACTTCCTACTTAGAATATTTTCCTTGGACCCTAAATGTAAATTTTAGAGCTGATGTCAGCTTGGAAGTTTCCATCTTTTAGTAGGAGAGCTAATTATAAAATTTATGTTTCTGTTCTATCTTTAAAAAGCTTATGTAAAACGTCATTGAAGATAACTTTTTTAACCCTCTGCTTAGATGCTTTTAGAATTTTTAAAATACTCAGGAAATTCTAAATTTTCAACAAGTTCTATATCTAGGTATTTATAACTTTTCATAGTTTCCCATCTCTCAGTTCAAACACTGCAACAGCATATGTTTTCTGTACTTCCTAATTGTTTTTTTTTTTTTTTTTTGGTTGGTCGTGGGACTTGAACTCTGGGCCTGGGCACTGTCCCTCAGCATTTCAGCTCAAGGCTAGTGCTCTACTACTTGAGCCACAGCACCACTTCTGGTTTCCTGAGTGGTTTAATGGAGATAAGAATCTCACAGACTTTACTGCCTGGGCTGGCTTTGAACGGAGATCCTCAGATCTCAGCCTCCTGAGTAGCTAGGATTACAGGCATGAGCCACTGGCACCCGGCTTCTAATTGAATATTGCTTGTATTTAATTTGTTTTAAAACTGCATTATCTGGCATTTCTATTTTTTCTATCTGCATTTTTATTTCAGTAACCAGGTATATTTATTGCCTTTGGGAAGCTTCCTCTCAAGGAAGATTTCAGTACTCTGTGGTATTGAGTCTAGGCTTTCCTGGCTTTTGAATGCTTTGTGTTTTTTTTTTTTTCCTAGATCTTATTTTCCCTAAGACCAAGCATTTTCCCCCTTTATTCATCCTTGAGCAAGAACAGCTTTATCCACACCTGGCATTTGACCCCCAACAAAGGGTAACTTGCTTAGAAAATCCTTCTGTGTCTAGCCAAATGCTGTCATTTCCCATGGTGTGTGTTCTTACTGGCAGTTCAGCCTCTATCCCACCTGATTTCCTTTGGGAAATGGTCCCTCACACAGAGAAGTCAGCTCTTCCTCAGGTCAGCTGTGATCTGCATTCAGTTAATCAGCACATTAATTCCCAGGATTTAGGACCTTTAGAGCCAGAGGTGTGAGCTGACAGATGGAAGGCAGGAAAGCGACATGGAGGGAAGTAAAGATGGTTTTCTCAAAGCACCTGCATTTATGAGTCTTCCCACCCTCTGATATGGTCCCTGAAGACTCTGCTTTGTGACTTCATTTCCCCCCTAGCCCTTTGTTAAGACTAGACTTAAAACCTTGTGCTCAATTATTTTGTGCCCAGGAATGTTCCCCAGTATGCTTTCTTTCCAGAATCAGATGTATTGCTTGCAAATAAGAAAGCTAGCTGATGTGTGCCTTCTTAGTTACTTTGTTCAGTAAGATTCTGGAAGAGTACCTGAGCATCAGAGATCCAGCAGCTGAGGAATATGCCCAGATTATAAATGGAATTAGGTTGGGCTGGCAGTAGGGGGAGGAGAGGCTGGAGCTGGGAGAAGATCTGGAGAAAGGATGCTTATTAATGTTTTGTCTTTTTTAAAACTGAAGCTACTGAGCCTGGGGCAGACTCTCTGAGTTTCTTTCTGGGTGGCCAGGTATCCTAGGTGGGAGATTTGAGCTGTGACAAAGAATATTTTCAGAATATACTGCTAAGTTCAGGCTTGGAAAGGGAGTTTGCTGCCCTCTGTGTTTGGTCCTGTGAGGCCATGCTTGGTTCTGTCCTATTGACTGTGAGAGCTACCTTCTGTAGCAGGCAAGATCTATAGATAAAGGAACTGCCAAAGTAAGGCTATTGTGTTAACGGTTTTTTCCTAAGATTTGGCTTTGCCTCAGTCTTTGGCTCTCCAAATTGGGCTGGTGCTGGAATGTCTCAGAATGGTCTTCTTTTGTGACTTGACTGTTTTTTTTTTTTTTCCCACATGAAGCAGCTGTGACTCAGTATTTGAATTCTTTTACTTTCACCTGCCCTCTGTCAGAAGCATTACAAATTTTAAGGCATATGGACAGTGTTTTTTTCTCTTCATTCTCTTTTACTATTTTATTATTTACTTTATTTTACCATTATTTTTTCTACTTTTACTTATGTTGAAACATAACATTCATAAGAGTTGGCCACTTTTTGATGTACAAAAATGGAAATTTCATATGATCCAACTCATTTGAGAAAGAATGCTAATTTTTTTGTAGGGGAGTGAGCATAATGCAAATAAGAATGTACTATTCAACTCTTTGTCTTACTCAGACTCTTTTTGAGAGCTTCTTTATATTCTTATTGGGAAATACAGACCTGGTGCTTAATGGTAAATATTTTTCATTTTCTTGAAGAAAAAGTTGTCTTGTAATCACATAAGGACATTGGACTTTGTTTTGGGTTAAGATTTGCTAAAATGCTCTTTCTTAAAACTATAAATATTCACTTTATTGGTTTATTACATTTATGTGGAATAATAGCATTTGCTTTCCTTACTTGAACAAAACATCCCTGTTGTTTATTGCCTAAACGTAGGCAACATCTATATATTTTGGGGGAAACTCAATACTTAGATTTTCTTCCATAATTTGAAATTCTTAGCTTGAACACTAAGTGGCATTACTAATAGAATTTTTTTTTGACTACTAGTCTAATGCTTATGTAATGGCTTGTTTTTCCCTTTTTGAAGATGAGCTATGGATTAAATGTCTGTACTTAAAATTGCAAGCTTGCTGTTGCAAAGCAGAACCTGCTAATTCCAGCAGCGCTTCACCTAAGCTTTTATTGTCCCTAAAGAATACCAATTGATTGTGGGAACTTAACAGAAACATAACTCAAATGATCTTCATAATCTATTCTAGCATCAGCTTAGATTCTTCTCTCCTGCAGCAGTAGTATTTTACTCTATAAGCTTAATAAAATGAAAAGTCTAGTTAACTGAAGCGAGATCCATGCCAATAGCATCTAGCTATTTTCTAGCTCTGCCACTTTTGGGTGTTTTCAATTTCACTAGCACAATCAGGCCTTAGTATCTGAGTCTGATCATGTTAGTTCTCTGCTTTAAATTATTTCAATGATACTTTCTTTTTTTCGTGGCGGGGGGGGGGGGGGGGGGGGGGGACGGTCATGGGGCCTGAACTCTGGGCCTGGGCCTTGAGCTCTTTAGCTCAAGGCTAGCACTCTACAGCACCACTTCCGGCTTTTTTCTTTTTGCTTATGTTGTGCTGAGGAATCGAACCCAGGGCCTCATGCATGCAAGGCAAGCGCTCTACCACTGAGCCACCTTCCCAGCCCGAAATAATTTTTTTTTAATCACCTAATGTGAGAAATATTCTTAAAATATCACCCATATATTTAGGCTTCAGTTTTGTCACTTTTTACCATCCCAAACTATAAAATAATGTCTATTAGACAGTAATTCCCTTTTCTGTCTATAGTTACCTCTCCCACTTGCTGAAAAACTGACCATTTTACTATCTCCATAGTGTAACTACTAACCTCATATAAAGGTGCAATGTTTGTCTTGTTGTGTTGGCCTGTTTCTTGTAACACAGCGTCTTCCAGGTTTATGTTGTGCCATCTGTCAGTCTCCTTCCTTACTAAGTCTGCATATAAACCACATTTTTTTCTACCCAGTTGGCCTTTGATGAACATTTGTGCTTTTTCTGTTGTGCATAATGCACTATGAAGGTTATGTACAATGCAGCTATAAGGTACAGATACCTGTTAGAGTCATTTCTTTCAATCTATTTGTGTATATTACTCAGAAGTAGGTATATCTAGGTTTAATATTTTAAGGAACCCTTGTATTGTTTTCTACCCCAGCTCTACGGTTTTACATCCCCACAAATGAGGTACAGATTTCATTCTTTACATCTGTAACACTTGTTTGCCGGATTTTTTTTTAAATGATAAACCATCCTAATGCATATTATACCATGTTTTGTCATCATATCTTGGAGATCCTTGCGTAAAGTCCATTTTGCAAGCGGGATTTAACTTACGTAAGTGCTCTTGGTTATGGCCCTATTTTCAGTATGGGTGTTTTTTATGTTTTAAATGTTTTCTGACTTTTTTGAGTGAATGTACATAAAAGTACATATGCATATTACATTTTAATTGTCAGCAGTGTGTGAGATTCCTATTTGACATATCTTGTTTCCACAGTGTGTTGTACAACTTTATGGTTTTTCTAGCTATATAAGTGAAAAGGTAATATTAATTGAAATTTTGACTTGTGTTTCCTTATGCGAAGTTAAATTTCTTTTCATTTTAGGAGCCATTTCCCCCCTAAAATTCCTGCTTTACATCTCTGCTTTATATTATTGTTCTTTTGCATTCCTAGTACCTTTTTCTTACAGTTTTATATCAGTAAGAATACTTGAGTATTGAATGGAGGGCCAAACCAGTGTAGATTCCTGCCCATTTGATACTTACAATCTGTCAGAGGAAATAGTAATCATCCAAATGTATAATTAAGTTTTATGATAAGTGGAATGAAAGAATTTGTGATTTTATGAAAGCTAATAATTTAAGTGAGGTTTGGGTGGGATGGAGAAATGCTTCCTTATGGGTTCCTAAGACCCAGCTAAGCTACAATTAGAAGGGAAACATGAAGCCAGCTAGTAAGTGGGACTAATTCATGGTGTAGATCTGAAATGTAGTGAGGAAGAAATGAGGGATAAGTCGCATATTCTTTTGTTCTCATACACTGGAACTTTGAGGACAGGCAAAAATATCTAAGATTCTCCAGTTACTGTATGATGAGTTTAAAACAAGTCTTATTTTGCTTTCACATGAGGTGCCCTCCTGAACGGAATCTGAGTCAGTGAGTCTGATTAGAAAATGGCTTGATTCAATGGGAGCCTCTTTTTGAGTTTTCCGTTTAACTTTTTTTAAATTTAAGAATGAAACCCTGCACATTATCTTGTATCATTTCATATTTCCTCAAATGTGTGATTAGAAATTCATTCATTTTTCTCATGTGAAATTAATTTGTGATTCTTTAAAGCTTGCTAAATGATGCATTGTTTGCTACTTAGTTATCTGTAACAATTTCCCCATTAGGGAAAAAGCTCTTTGAGTATATATCCTTCAGCATGTGACCAAATTCCAAATGTTTGGCGATTCTATATAGGAAGAAGATGACACTCACTGGAAATGATTTACAGCTTCTTGTCATTTGTGGTAAATTCTTGTGTAAATTACTCATCTTGGGCAAAATGAACAGTGACAGATATGCCCGGCTTAATTTTGATCAGTTATTTCCTAGAGCTTTTTATACCAAATTCCCCAGCATTTAAGTAGGAACAGAACTATGTTAATAACTTTTACAAGACAACTTCCCATTGTGAAAAGTGTTCATATTGGAACCTGGTACCTGGTTTCTGGGCTTCTGTATTTTCTTGATGTGTGTGTGTGTGTGTGTGTGTGTGTGTGTGTGTGTGTGTGTGTGTGTGTGTGTGTGTGTGTGTGTGTGTGTGTGTGTATTCCTTTATTTTCCTTGTTTTCAGGTTGGTTTGTAGATCTTGTGTTTGTTAGGAAATGTCAGGTGTTAAATAAAATAGCTAGAATTCAAAGAGCATATTGCAGAAACTAAAGAATAGACCCTATGGGCTGGGCATGTCTTTTTAAAAAAATTTTTTTAAATTTTTTTTATTGTGAAAATACCATACAGAGGGGTTACAATTACATGGGCAAGGTAATGAGTACATTTCTTATCAAGCATTGTTGCCTCCTCCTTTGTTTCCCCTTCCCATCCCTTCCCATCTCCCACCATCCCCCCCCCCCCCCAACATGTCTTTTTTTGGATATGTTTTCCTGTGTTTCACAAAAATAATTCAGTTGATGCTTAATAAACAATAAATAAATGAATATACTTGGAAGTGGTTATAGTTGGTCTAAGCAGATTTTCTGCAAACATAGGTACAGAAATCTCCCTTATACATTTTTTAATTGTTAAAGTCTTGAGAGTGCAGTTACAGTCTACCTTAATTTTAACATTACCTTGTTACTAACAATGACTTGAAGTATGATTCCTTTTTTGTGGGTCATATAGCTTTTCTGCAAATGTCCTGACATATTGTTTGCATTATAATTTTTATAACTATAAATAAAGGATGATAGTCTTTATTGCATCTCAATAATTGGGCCAACATCTTAGTGGGGTTTTTGGGGTAGGATTACCATTTGCTTTCCTCTTACTCATCAAATACTTTTTAAGTATTTATCTAATGTATTTTGGAATAGGGGAAAATGTATGTGCTTATAAAGTTTTTTCTTCTCTTTGTAGTGATGCCATGTGTTTGTGTTTACATGTTGTTTTGTTTACATGTTCTGCTTACATGTTTTTGGAGATTGATTGCATATGTTTGTGTTTACATGAATAGTTCGTAGATATTTCATATCAAACCAGACTTTTCCTGAAACTTGTGTTTTCTTATATTGTTTTTCTTCCTATGGATGGTTCACAGGATTGCACAGTAGGAAAAACAGGCAATTGGGTGATACAGATAGAACTCACTAGTCTGGTTGTTGCTACATTACTTAGGCTGTTGTTTTGTATTTAAAATGAAGTTAATGGTTTTCTTCCAATTAGTGTTTTGTTCTCTTAGATTGGAGAAACTATGCAATGAAAATCTACAGCTGATGTTCTGTCTAGTCTGCTATCATAACATCATTTATACCTAGGTTTAACTGATTAATGATTTTTTTCTTAAGTATAGAAATGTGTTATTTTAAAACAGAAGTCCTTTGGTTTCCATTGTTATCTTGGCTTTTTAAAAAAGTTGGTTTGTGGGCTGGGAAGTTGGTGCAGTGATAGAGTGCTTGCCTTGTATGCATGAGGCCCTGGGTTTGATTCCTTGACACCACACAAGCAGAAAAAAGCCGGAAGTGGTGCTGTGGCTCAAGTGGTAGGGCTCTAGCCTTGAGCTGAAGAGCTGAGGGACAGTGCCCAGGCCCAGAGTTCAGGCCCCATGACCACCAACAACAAAAAGTTGGTTTTTATTAAACAGAAGTAGGTTCTATTGTTGCATCTCCATACATACGTGTGTGTGTGTGTGTATGTGTGTGTGTATATATATATACACAATATGCCTCTTCTTAACCAATTCTTTTCTCAATAACTTAGTGTATATATTAATAATGTCTGACCTTTTGATGTGTCTGTTCTATGCCATAGTTCTGGTAAATCTTTAAGGTCTTATACCAATGGGAAGGGCAGGTTTCTCTTTGCCACTCTTTTCTAGAATGTTTAACAGGATTTTGTTTTTTGTCATCAATATTCATCACTTCTGTTTCTTCTATATCATCTTTGTCTTTCTTTCGGTTTAAAAAAAAGATTTCATATCTTTCCATAGTTTTCATTTTGCAGTCCCTAAAGCTTAATTTTTACATAGCCCCTTTCCTAAGATAATTTATCTAATGTAGTTCTTTTTGAGGCCTTACTGTCATCACAGACCAAATTTATATGACTCAACTTACCTTCACTATTCATTAATGTTACTAATTTGTCATTTGAAACTCCTAAGTCATAATTACTGCAGTCCTTTCTCTTTTTTAGCTCCAATTGTTTTCTTGTTTCCAGCTGATATTTCATGAAATGTCTCTTTTTCTCTTTCTCCTTTTCGTACATTCCAATGCTACAGTATTCTAGATCTCTGAGACTCCTATTTCACCCTTCCGCTTAAATTCATTTTGCATATGTCTGTGTACTCAACCGAATATAAAACTTTTTGTAAATACTTATATTAAAAACTGAGAGTCTCCTTCACTGATCCTCAAAGCAGGCTTCTCAGATCTGGCCATGCAAATGGGAATAACACCGCTCATCTCAGCCCCTGCTGTCTTTGTACTTCTGTTCTAATAGTGGGTGGGAGGCAGCAGGAGGACAGATGCATGCAAATAAGCAGGGTAACTTTGGTTCATGATAACAGCTATGATCTGATAAGAGCGTGGGGGTGCAGTGGGAGTATGGGTTTAGCTTGGCTCTCATGGGGACTTCCCTGAGTAAATTATAGATGACTCAAAACATGAAGGAGCCAAAACAGGGCATACTGGGAAAGAGAGTAGAAAGTAAGAAAATGCTAGAAAATACCTTAACCAATGGGAGGCTTACTCCTTAAAGTATTATATGTTGATAAGAACTCAGAGTACCATCAAAGTAGGGACCCCAGGGACCATAAGAAGGGCAAGGGAGAGTCATTCACAAGTGGATCTCTGCTACGTGTGAGATTCTTTGCTTGGTTCACTGATGCTTGGAGATCATTCATGCCCATAGGACAGGAGTGATGTAGTAAAAGAAAACTGATGATAGCATGGGAAAAAGAAAACTTTCCAAAAGATATATTGATTGGACTATGAAATAATGAGATTGAAAATGTTTGCACATTTGAGATTAAACCCCAAAATATATCCCTACATCTCAGGTCATTGAGCTCTGAGCATAAGGCACACAGGAGCCTTTGGGGTATATGATGTTGGGTGTATGACTGCTAGAGAGTGGCTGGATCAGACACTCAGCAGCTAGACATATAAAATGACTAACTGACATTAGGATCATTGGGACTGAGGGTAGGCAGTACAAAATAGCCTTGGGTTTAGTTCTTAAAACCATTTCGATAAATTTCTAGCTCGTGTGTAAATTTTGGATTTATGACTATTAAAACTTCCTCACTGCTTTCTGAACATTTGCATCATTGTGCAAACCATTATGTTAAAACTAACAAGTGTCCAACCCTTAAGATGACTGTTTTAATTCTTTACTTTTATCCCTTTTAAAACAGTTTAAAAATTCTTAATAGTTTATGATTCTTTTATTCCTCCTCAGAGAAAGCCAGGGCTTGGGATCTTGTTACCCTGTGTGATGTTGTGATAAAGGCATACCCACGAGACAAATGATGAAAGTGTCAAAACTGTTCATCCAATAATGAGAAATTAGCTACATAGCTTACATGCCAATTAAGCCTGGAGCAAAGTGTTTTAAATATTAGTTTTGTGTAGTTTACAGGAGTGACTTATCAGTGCCATAGGGCTGATATACATACTGATTTCTTGTTATTGGTATTGAAACAAATCTCATCCTTAAAATGACAGCTGTCTAGCAAACACTGTCCAATTCTGCAAGATTAAATCCTGTGTGTGTGGCTCCTGACTACCAACAACAGTCTTTGCTTTGCACCCTGTGCAAAGAATGATCATAGTAGGAAAAAAAGGGTTGCTCAAGACACTGTCCTAAAGTGGCTTTACCACCAGGGCCCTGAAGTTGAATTTCACTCACTGGTTACCAAAAAGTTACTTTTTTTTTTTTTTACAGCTAGCATAAGTTCCGGTTATATTTGAGGACAGTTCTTAAATGTTTATGCTATTTTAGTTCTTTATTTGACCATAATTTTATCTGTTAATATAGCCTCTTATTATTTCCTTCCTAGTTTACTTCAAAATGGTCAGCTTGAAATTGTGACAGGCGGCTGGGTTATGCCTGATGAAGCGACTCCACATTATTTTGCCTTAATTGACCAACTAATTGAAGGACATCAGTGGCTGGAAAAAAACTTAGGTATGTGTTTGTGTTTTCCGCTTGCCCATAAGCTGTTTGGGGAAGTTAAGTAGTGTCTGGTTCTTTGGTTTTCTTAGACATTAATTTCCCAGTACTGATAATTATTGGATACTTTATTATTCATTAATGTGTGATGTTTCTAAGGTGAGAGACTAAGTTACATAGATAAAAAATAAATTTTTCGTTTAGGGTCATCTATCATGTCTATTTTGTCTATTTTTATTAGATTTAGAAGTTTTTCTTGTAATTATGTTTTAGTTAAGGCAGGAAATTAGAGGCAAACACATAGACTAACTTAAGTTAAAAAGAGATATGGTGGGTTCAAATGAGGCTGGATCCAGAGAACTTATGTAATCTGCTTACTGTTTGGGCTTATCTTGTTTGTGCTTCAGGCTGTCTTCTGTACTTTCACACTGTGGTGAAAGGGACCTAGGTATCTGAGAAACTTCATGTTTCATATAATTGGCCCCCCACTATCACGTGCTTTATCTGACAGCCAATTACTGTGTCCACCAGAGGTATAGGAGCTGAAATCACAGCAGCCTCATCATTTTGGTGCTAGTGGCCTAATGGAAAGGAATTGTGCAGGGAGTACCAGTGTGAGAAAATTCTCCTAACAGTGAATGAGAAGGAGAATTCAAGTCTGATAAGATCAGATATTCACCTTAACTCATGAAAACTTAAGCTGAACTAAAGTAAAATCCTTTTGAAGCTGGGTGGCTCTGATGGCTCACCCTTGTAATCCTAGCTCCTCAGGAGGCTGAGATCTCAAGGATAGTGATTCAAAGTCAACCCAAGTAGAAAAGTCCACCAGACTTCATTTCCAATGAACCGGCAAAATAGCAGGGCTAGGGAATGGCTTGAGTGGCTCAAACACTGTCATGAGCTAGCAAGGCTAACATGAGGTTCTTGAGTAGCTCAAGTCCTGACCCCCCAATACTTCATACTAAAGTTTAATTTGATAGTTTTCATTACGTTAAGCACACATACTCTTTATTAATTCCTAGATAACTAGTTATTTAAATATATTTTCCATTAGAGTTAAAAGTCCCTTATCTAACATCTTTTTTTTTTCTTGTCACATAATTTGCCATTTAAACAAAATAGCAGGGATACTGCTGAGCACTCCCAATTTGACACACTTGCTTGCCTTTTGTCTTTCTGTTGCTATTTACTACAACCTGTGAGAGTGAGTTACAGATATTTTCCCCAGGTAGAGAGAAATACACTTCAGGTGTGAGACTGCTGTCCTCAAAAGTCTTATTAAGCCACGGTCCTCTTATCTATAGCCTCCCACGTAGCAGGTATTACAGTCCCCTACCACCATGCCCAGCTAGTTGATTGTGATGGGTGGTGGGGATGGGGGGGGGGAGGTCCTTTCTTGCCTGGGATGCCCTCACACTGCTGTGTTCTTGATCTCCACTCTGATTAGCTGGTATTACTTACATATGCAACCCACCACAGTTAGCAACTCAATATATAAATCTTTAAATTTTTAAAAAAATTATTATCATTTAGTAGTTATACAAAGGAGTTTCCATATAACGAAGTTTATGGATACAAAATACCTTGATCAGTATCAACCCTTTCTACATTCTCACCCTATTTACCCCTCCCCTCATTCTTCTTAATTTTGTAGGATATGCACTGGGTTTTTGTCTACATTTTCGCCCTCTTCTCCTCATTCATCTACCCCTTTTTCCCTGTCCCCAAATGTTTGTAACCACCATATGTATTTCCATCATCCCTAAAGTTCTGTCATCCATTTATCCCTCCTCCTACACCCAAATGCTCCTTGACTTCCATCCTGCCTGTTGGAAGACTTAATGTGGCTCTAATTATATATGCTCTTTTGAGTCATTTCTTTTGTTCAACATAATTTTTTCTTGTGACTTTATTGAGATATATTTTACATACTGTGAAATTCATCCATTTAAAACTCACTGAGTTTATCAACCACATTTTCCCTACTCATTTCCTTGCTAGCATTTGCTGGGTTGATTGAAAGACATTCTTACTGGAATGAAATAGAATCTGTGTTGTTTTGATTTGTATATTTCCTTTATGGCTAAGGATGGTGAACACTTCTTTATGTATTTGTTGTCATTTATACTTCTGTCCAGTGGATTCATCAGTTTACTATCTAGGTTATTTGTTCTTTGGGTATTTAATTTTTTTGGGCTTTGTGTATTCTGTATATTAATCCCATGAAAGAGTTCTGCTTCGAAAAAAAAAGTTGAATGAATTTTACTATATCCACAGACTGGTTGACCATCATTTTGATTATTTTTTGAGCTTTTTCCACATCCCCAAAAGAAACTTCATATCCAATCCTAGTGACCTTCAGGCTCCTCTGTTCCTGCCCCATCCCAGCTACCAATAAATACTCTGCCATTAGAATGTGGTCCTCTCTGGATATCTGGGGAGATTCATTCTACATCTTTCCTCAGACATCAGTATGCAAGTCCCTTAAATACAATGGCATGGCATTTGCATGTAACCTTTTCACATACATTTCTCCTTATACTTTGTCATCTCTGCATTACTTACAATATTGAACACAGTCAAAATGCTGTGTAAATAGTTTTTTAGGGAATAATGACTAGATAAAAAGGCCTATACAGTAATGCTGTTTCCCCCCCCCCCCCCCCCCCCCAATATTCCTGATCTGTGATTGAGGGCCACTGGTGTATGGGTTAACTATTCTGGACATTTTTCCTAAATGGAAGCATACTATGACTTTTTATGCCTGGCTTCTTTTTTTGGGTGGGGGGGGGGGGGGTCTGGTCATGGGGCCTAAACTCTGGGCATGGGCGCTGTCCCTCAGCTCTTCAGCTCAAGGCTAGCTCTCTACCACTTGAGCCACAGCGCCACTTCTGGCTTTTTTCTTTTTGGCTTATGTGGTGATGAGGAGTCAAACCCAGAGCCTCATGCATGCAAGGCAAGTGCTCTACCACTGAGCCACCTTCCCAGCCCCTGCCTGGCTTCTTTATTTGGTATATTATTTTGAAAGTTCTCCCATTTTGTAGTATCTATCAGTTCTTTATCCTTCTTTGTGACTCAGTAATATTTTGTTCAATATAAACCACACATCCCTTTTTTGTGGCTTACTAATACTTTGTTGCATGTAAATGAATTCCTTTTTTATGATTTAATAATACTTTGATATATATAAATACCACACTTATTTACCTATTCCTCGGTTGGCTGACATTTAGTTGTTTCTCTTTTCTGGTTACCATTATTCACTACTATACAAATTTGTGTAAATATTTTTGTATAGAGATGTGATTTCATTTTTCTTGTCTACCTACATATTTGTAGACTTGTTGGGTTATATGGTTATGTCATGGTTAGTATTTCTAGGAACAAATTTTTTTAAATCTCCATCATTTTCCCTCCTCTCCAACTGAGAATTCTTTCAATACACCTTCACTAACATAAGTTATTATCTGTCATTTTTATTATAAACATCCTATTGTATGTGAAATGTTGTATCATTGTGATTTTGATTTGCATCTGCTTAATGACTATTAATGTCAAAAATCCTTTCACATATGTTACTTACATATCTTATTTGGAGAAATGCTTATTCTAATTTATTGTCTTTATTTTAGTAAGGCTGTCTTTTTATTGTTGGCTTACAAGAATTGCTTCTAAAGCCAGGCATGGTGATTCATACCTCTAATTCCAGCACTTAGTTAATCCCAACCCAATATTTTATAACTTAGCTATTTTGAAGAGAGCCACAGTAAACCTAAGTGTGCAGATAATCTTTATTGTACACTGACTTTAATTTCTTTGGAATATTCCCCAGCTATACTGGGGCTAGAAGAATAAAGGAAGAGGCAAAAGGTACAAAAGAAAAAGACAGAAGACAAAAAGAAAAACAGAAAGATACAAAACAGGAAAAGGAGATGAGATGTAGAAAGGAGAAATCATACAATAAAATACAGAGAGACCGAAGGCCAAGAAAAATCAAACCAGTCCATAGTCTTCCTTGCTCAGAAGAGAGCAAATTCCTTCCCTCTGCACCCCTACTTTTTTTTTTCCTCTGAAATCTGACTTAAGACCAGAGGGGCTTTTTGTGGACTGAGCTCCATGATATCTTCTTCCCTGATATTAAATTCCTACATTAGGCTGCCCTCATATGAGACCAAGGACAACAATCCTTGCGGCATTCCTCCATACAGCAGAGGCATTCTGCCTCTTGGCATGGGGAATTCCTGAGTAATGGGTGCTTTCTACTAATCCTCCTGGCCTGGGGGAGTGCACAACACAGTCAATCCAAAGCCGTGGGCATTGTCTGGGCAAGGCCCACAATTTGATTGAGCCTGTGTGCCCTGACTGAGCCCGTGTGCCCTGACCTAAGCTCTCTGTCCTCTGTCCCCTGTTGTATTTCCATACAGTTGGTCTCTCCCATACACTAGGGCTTGAGTACAGCTCTGCTAGCATTTTCCCCCTTGGCCTTCCAATGTGGCATGTCTCCCATCTCCCACCCAAGGTCTCCATGATTCTGTCACAACCAGTTTACTGGATCCACACTAATTATTGGAGTGGTGGTTTGGGTAGCCAGTGGAAAGGGTAAGGATTTCAGGGTTTGGTCATATCAATAATTATAATACCTCTTATCAGATATAAGCCCCCTCCTCCCATCATCTGTGAAAATGGTAGGATGGAAATTCAGGGGGCCTCATTCTCCAGCATCTGCTTATGTGCTATGCAGTTCTCTCATCTTGAATATTTATTTATGTATTTATTTATTTCGGAGTGGAGCTTACACACAAATATTCCAGCTTTTTCTTGTAGCCCTACTTGCTGGGGGAGGTAGGGAGCTTCACCCTCCACTCTTTTGCTTAGTGCACTTTATAGGGTCCACTGTGTTCATTGTACAAATCTTGCCTTCTAAGCCACCCATTTCTACCTCTAGCTACCTGATGGAGATTCAGGTACCTGCTGCTCTCTAATCAGCCATCTTTCCTACCACTTTTGATGTGCATAATTATAAAACATCTTTTGAGATATGGTTTCCACTGTTGTTCAGTTTAGTTTTAAACTCCAGAACTGAACTGATCCACTTACTTGCCTTATCTTCTCCAGGAGCTAGAACTGCATCTCTGTAGTAAGTTTTGAGATTGGGAAGTATGATTTCTTCAACTTTGTTCTGTTTTAAAGCTTGTTTTCAGCTCCTTGGAGTCTTAGGATTTTTGTGTTTTCATAAACAGTTTAGCTACTTCTGCAAAAATACCAACTATGATTTTAGTAGCAATGACATTGATTATTTTACCCAAATTGAGGAAATGCTCCATCTAAACAATGTTAAATCTTCTGACTTGTGAATGATAGTGTAGAGCCTGAATTCCTCTCAACAGTGTTGTTATACATTTAGTGTGAAAATTCTGTACTTTTCTGTTAAATTTTAACTTAGATATTCTATTTCTTTTGCCATCATTGTGAATAGGATTGTTTTCTCAAATTTGTGTAGGAGATTTAAATAAAATGCAATTGATTTTTTTTCTAAATCCTTCTACTAATAAAGCTTTTGTGGTTTGTCCTTGTTTGATATGCTATTAATTCATACCTTTTTATGGCAGAGTAGTATTTGATCTTGTCTTTTGTTGAACATTTGTGTTTCTTCCAGTTGTTAACCATGACATTTGGTGCCATAACAAAAAGCATTGGTCTTTGGTTTTATTGGCATGGATAAGTAGGAAGAGTAGCAAGGCTGAATGTTTAAGTTTATGAGAACTTTGAAGAAATACATTTACTATTTTCTACTCATTTTCAATTGGGTTTTGTGTCTTTGCATGTTCTAATAGAAACTCTTTGTCTCTTGTTTATGAATATTTCCCCCCTTTATAATTATTCATGTGTTCTCTAGTGCTGTTTTTTTTTTTAATTTCAATTAACCATTTAACTTTTAACCACACTAATTCATAAGACTGTTTTGGGTTGGGGAAATATAATTTCTTATTGTTATAGTATGTATGTAGTATCTTAAAAATGTAAGAAGCGAATTCAGACTCCTCTTTTAAATACATCCAGCATTTAGACTGTGTATTTGTTTGTATTAGTCAAATCTACTGTAATTGTGGTATGTAATAATGATGATATTTGCCTTTCTTCCAGATTTTTAAAGAAGTTGCTTAGCTATACTAAGTATCACAGTATCTGTTACTTCGTGGTAGGCATTTTTGTATGGTGCTGATAAAATCCCTTTTTAGCATTTTCAATTTTCATTATACCCTGAATATTACTAGATTTTTTTCAGACATCTATTAAAACTATAAGGTTTTGCTAATTTGTTTTATGAATAGGATGGCAGTTTTCTCAATTAAAAAGTCATTCACTTCCTAGGATAAATCCCCTTTGGTTTGGTGTTATTGAGTTCAATCTGTTTAGTGTTTTTTTGTGTATGATTTTTATATCTGTTTTCATAAGTGAGATTAGTTTTCCTTTTTAGTATGCTATAAGTGTATGAATCATTTATTGGATTATGATGTTGTACACAAAAATTGGATATCATTTTATTCGTTTTTATATTTTATGAAGTTTGGGAACATTTGAAAATTTAACTGCTATAATTTTAGACCTGTATATTTTGTTGAAGGTGAAATTTTTGAAAATGCTAAGAAGTTTACCACAATCAGATATAATGTAAATTATTTTAATAAAACCCCAACATAAATTATTTAGAATATAAAATAACATGTTCATGTAGGAATCTTTGTGTTAATAATATATTGTGCAAATAATAGCCACGTTGTGGGAAAATAAGCAAAAAACATTGATTGAAAGGGAAAAAATCCTGTGTGCCTACTACATAGATATAACTGTTTGATACATATAGTATTCCATATGATTTGTGTAATTTGTAAGTTTTCTTACATTACACTTTTTCCTAAATTTTCACCCTACCTTCTTTTTACAAAATAATTGCCTAGTGCCAAGAAAATCCTAGAAGAATTCTTCTTGCCCCTCATTTCCTTTTATTGAGGTTTATTTATTTATTTATTTTTATTTTTTGGTTGGTCATGGGGCCTGGACTCTGGGCCTGGGCGCTATCTCTCAGCCCTTCAGCTCAAAGTTACTGCTCTACCACTTGAACCACAGTGCCACTTCTGGCTTTTTCTGCTTATGTGGTACTGAGGAATCGAACCCAGGGCCTCGTGCATGCAGTGTAGTCGCTCTACCACTGAGCCATCTTCCCAGTCCCTGTTCTGTTTTTTAAAATGTAGTTTAACTACTGGAATGAGGTGTCTCATTCCTGGAGTCCTGGCTACTTAGTGGGCAAGAATCAAGAGCATTGCGGTTTGATGCCAGCCTCCGTGAAAAAAATGTGGGATTCCATCTTAACTAATTAACCTGCGCATGGTACTAAATAAGAAATCAGCCTAAATAAGAGGATCACAGACCCAAGCAGTCAGACTATCAAAAAATTCTAAATCAAAAAGGATTCAGGAAGTAGCTCAAGTCATAAAGTGCATGCCTGGTAAACACAAGGTCCTGAGTTCAAACCCAAGCACCACTAAAGCAACCACAGAAATGTGGTTTATGTTTTTTCTTCTCTCTACCATTATTTTTCAGAGATTCTTTATTCAGTTACAACTAGGTTCAATTGATTTTTTTTTAATAACTTGGTGGAGCTTTATTGAGTAAGGTAGCGGACAAGCAGACAGATGAGAGGAAAGGCAGGGGAACACTCTAACGGAGTGTGGGTACTCTCTTTAACAGAGTGTGGGTACTCTCTTTAACAGAGTGTGGGTACTCTCTTTAACAGAGTGTGGGTACTCTCAAAGGGAAAGAGACGTCTAACTGATTTTTTTAAACTAATATTTTTATTATCGTTAAGTAGTTTTACAAGAGAGTTGTCATTGACTGAGGCAGTTTATGAATACAGCGTGTCTTGACCAGTGTCGCCCCTTTCAACATTCTCACCTATCTCTTACAACCTACACTTTCCCTTACTTAATTTTAGATTATGTATTGAATTTGTTTTAATTTACCAAAGCAGTTTATATGTACAGTGCATCTTGATGTGTATCATCCTTTCCAAATCTTCACCCCTCTTCAACTCACCCCTTCCTTTATTTTTCTCAACTCTATGGTATATACAGTGAATTCTTGCCTGCATTCTCCCCTTTCTTCCACTTCATACTTCTACCCCTCTCTTCCTGGCCCCACCTTTCCCTCTTGCAAGTACCTATTTCTGGTTCTTATTTTGTTGGGCTTTGACTTAGTCTTTTTTTTTAAATCTCCCACTTACCCTCCCTATCCCTGCCACCAAGTTGTAATGTTCATATGTCACATAATGCCAAGTTGAGTGTCAGTGTTGCTGTGGTTCATACCTTTTCCTGCTGTTTCTGTGATTCCCTTTCCCTTCCACATATTGCATTGTTTATTATGCAAAACATATATGACCTAGCAATCCCACTTCCAGGAATTTACCCAAATGACCACAAGGCCACACTAAAGCCACCAGTACGATGATGTTCATTGCAGCATTATATACCATAGCCAAGATATGGAACCAACCCAAATGTCCCTCAGTAGATGAATGAATCAAGAAAATGAGGTACATATACACAATGGAATTCTTTGCTTCCATCAGAAAGAATAACACTGTTCTATTCATAAGGAAATGGAAAGACTTGGAAAAAATTGTATTAAGTGAAGTAAACCAGACCCAAAGAAAAGTAGATCGCATGATTTCCCTCATTTGTAAGAACTAGAATATGTATATGATATTCTTAGAGCATAGGACTATATATAGTGAAGCTTACTAACATGAACTCCAACTTATGGAAACAGGAGGTTCTCATTAGACTCTGTATATAGTTTGTTCTTCTCTCTCTCTCTCTTTCTTTCTTTTTCTTTCTTTCTCTTTGTTTTTTGTACCTTGTGTTTTGCATAACTGACTTAGTCTTTTTAAAGAATTATACTATTTACACTCTCCACAGAATCTATTACACTTCAGATAATTCATTTCTAACCCCTTGCTTACCACCTAGTGTGTTTCATTGTAGATTTATATGTGGAAAGATAACTGATGATGTCAGTATTGCTAAGTTATGTGGATACTGACCTCTGTAACATCACTGAAGCCTTGAAGTTGATATGTTGATTCTCCTTTTTCTTCATCTTCTTCCATCATTATCATCATCATCATGGTGTCACTGGAGTTTGAACTCAGGGCCTGCCTGACAGCCTGCCTATCATTCTTGCTGGGCTTTCTTGCTTATAGTTGAAGCTCTACCACTTAGCCATGCCTCCAACCTGGCATTTTGTTGTTTAATTGGAAATAAAGTCTCATAGACTTCTATCTATACTGGGTTTGAACTGGATCCTCCAAGTCACAACCTTCTGAGTAGCTAGGATTATTAAGTGTGAGACACTAGCACCTGCCTGATATTCATCTTCTTGTAATCTTACTAAGCCTTGTCATTTGGGTTAACACATAATCTCTTTTGTTTTATAACTTAATTTTGATATACTTTCAAACTTACTAAAGGTTCTATGATAGTAATTGATAAGAACACTTGTATAAGCCTAAATACAGATTCACATGTGCATTTTTCTGAATTGCCAAATCTATAGCACCATAAAAAGTAAAACTTCTAAGCAGAGTTCAGTATTTCTGTCCATTTTTGAGAGTGATTGATTTTATAATTATTCACCTGAAATGCAGAAATCTTATAACTAAACTTCTTTGTGCTTGGACTTTATTTTTTTTTTTTTAAATTTTCACTCCATATTCTTGGCCTTCTGTGATCCTGATTTTCCTTTTCAGTTTTCTTTGTTTCCTTTCTGTCTTTCTGTTATTTCTTAGCCTTTGTTTTACGCAGATCTTTATTTTTTCCCCTGCGGTTTGCCTTATTTAGTGTGATATCTATTTGAATGTTAGTCTCTATAACTAGAGTCAAGATCAAGGTTAACTCATTTTTGTTTTCCCGAGGCCTTTCATAATTTTAGGTATATGGAAATGCTAAATCAGGGTTTGAATGAAAAAAAACACACACTTATGTCAGTGTTTAAGTTATAAGTAGAGGTCTTATTTTTATGATCCTCAGTAATTAATAAAGGACCAGAGTTACATAATGTTAGATGGATAATCTTACCTCATTAACTAAACCATGCATTTTTTTCTCATTTTATCCTCTCTTGAACAAATATATCTTTAGTTGTTGAAAGAAAGCACTAGCTTTCTGTCCTGAGACTTAATGAAATATGGTAAATAGTTGTTTTGGTCTGTTTTATCACTGTATGACACCGTAAGGGCTTTTGTAATTTTTTTTAAGATGTAAGAAGCAGGCTGAAAAAAAATCCTTCATGTTAGGATTATGAAGGATAAGTTGAAATGACAGAACAGTAAATTAAGTTTCCAGATTGCCCAACCCCACAGAGCTGTTAGATCAGAGGATCTGAGGTTAGGCCCTGATTCTCTCTCTCTCTCTTCTCCACTGAATAGTGTACCTTGATAGTAGCTATAGAGTGCTTAATTCAAGTCTAACTAAACATGAGTGAGCATTCAACCTGTCTTGGTAACCTGCAGTGTCAGAATCCTTTATATCAGGGTGTCTCATTGAGAATACTTTGCAAAGGGTAATTCTGAGGTGATCTTTTATCTTCTGATCCAGGGGACCATAGAACTCTGGTGCATCTGAATGTATTGCACCTTGTCTTTATTATGCCTATTAATTTTAAAAATAACATTTGTTTTCTTTGTCAACAGGAGTGAAACCTCGGTCTGGGTGGTCCATTGACCCCTTTGGACATTCACCAACAATGGCTTACCTTCTCAATCGTGCTGGGTTTTCACACATGCTTATCCAGAGAGTTCATTATGCTGTTAAAAAACACTTTGCATTCCATAAAACATTGGAGTTTTTTTGGAGACAGAATTGGGGTATGTTGTGTTTGATGGATGCTGAAGATTCCACTTTACTTTGATGTCATAAAGGTTGTGAATTCAAACCCTTGGGGTTTTTATTTGGAGTGTTAGTCTTGAAAATCAGATTGCCTAAAACTACCTACAATTATTTTCCAAGGTATTTGTGTCAGATTCTGTTCAGCAGTGGTGTTGATGTTTATCTCTATAGAGTCTTTTTTATGCCTGAAGTTAAGTAAGTAAATATAAGGGGTTAGTGTTATATGAATAATGATTCCACTTCTGTTTGAAAAGTATGTTTTGCCACAAAGTTGAACACACATTAGAACTTACAAGGACCTGATTGATTCATATGCAGCTGGTGTATCCTCCTCCTGTCCATCTGCATTATGTAAGAATTCCTGGGTAAGAATTCCTCCTTTGGGAAGCGTCCACATATCACATGCATCACTGGTTGGCACTCGATTCTGTAGATACATGTGTGTTCCAGTGGTGCACTTCTGCATGACTTTATTGAGGAGAAGGGATAGGGTTTATTCCTTCTGAGATACTTTGCCTTTGCCAATCCCAATTTAATCCAGAACACTTTATTTTTATTTATCAAGCCATTCCTTGTTACATGCTTTATAATTTCTCATTTAGCATTTCTACTGTCCTTCAAATTAGCTTCTATATTTTCCCTTTCTTTGGTGAAGCAATGAAGTCTTAGATATGTGAAGCCATTTTTGAAAATTCAGTTTGAATCTTGTATGCAAGTTCCTGAATCCCAGACTCCCAACTCCATTGAATCTTTAGTAAGATTTCATTAGAAAAAATGTTAGGCAATTGCTAAGTTACATGGTGCCTGCTTTCCTATGAGATCCACCCTGCTTAGGTGTTTCAGAAAAATGATTTGGAACCTAGATAATAATGGTCTTATAGGAAGTTTTTTAAGGAAGCAATTGCCTATGAGATCTTTTCACTGCAGAAAACTAAACCAGTAGGGGAGACAGCACCTTGGAGGGGGGTGATCAGATGCAAAGGATGCAAGGAATTTATTAATTTGAAAAACAAAAGACTGTCAGAAGAAATCCTACATAAATAATTGTGCACATTCAAATTGCCTATAAATATTAATTGGCCAGAAATTTTAGTACTTTGATGTATTTAATACTGTGTTGGGAAGGAATATAGAAAGTATTCTTTTATGCATATGGAAATTATAGTCTTAACTTGATAGAATACAGACATAACTAAATGTAATTACATCTCTAAATGAACAGTTAAATAGTAGGTTGAGAGGAAAGTGTAAGAAGGAAGGAGGGAGTTACCACTGGATCTGGGGCTTATACAGTCAGCTTGTGTGTACACTGTAGTCATTAGAGCTGCATCTTTTGTCGTGGTTGTTGTTGTTGGTCATGGGGCTTGAACCTGGGGTCTGGGCACAGTCTCTAAGCTCTTTTGTTCAAGGCTAGCCCTCTAGTTCTCCCACTTTTAGTCACAGCACATTTCTGATTTTCTGGTGGTTAATTGGAGATAAGAATTTCACGGACTTTCCTGCTTGGGCTGGCTTTGAACTGCGATCCTCAGATCTCAGCCTTCTGAGTGGCTAGGATTACAGGCGTGAGCTGTAACTGTATCTTTGTAGTCATGCTTACCAGTATGCTTCAGTGAAACTTCTGCCTGCCCAGAAATATACAGGTTTTAAATGTTTAAAAGAATGTACCAAAGAAGTGTTAATTATTTCAACTAAGGGGTTAAAAGTAATATGTTAAGAATTCTCTGAGATATTTGAATATGTACTTAAAAATTTTTTTATGTGCTGTCCCTGGGTCTTGAACTCAATGTCTA
This sequence comes from Dipodomys spectabilis, assembly GCF_019054845.1. Taxonomy (NCBI): domain Eukaryota; kingdom Metazoa; phylum Chordata; class Mammalia; order Rodentia; family Heteromyidae; genus Dipodomys; species Dipodomys spectabilis. Next base: position 2,547,009 of record NW_024870824.1, read on the forward strand.
GGTGCTGTTCTTGAGCTTTTGTGCTAAAGGCTAATGCTCTACCACTTTAAACCACAGCTCCGTTTACAGCTTTTTTTGGTAGTTAATTGAAGATAAACATCTCATGGACTTTCCTGCTTGGGTTGGCTTTGAGCCACCATCCTCTGATCTCAGTCTCTTGAGTAACTAGGATTACAAGAGTGAGCCACCAATGTCCAGTTTTTTAAAAAATGTTTGGTTATTAGGAAATGTTTGGATATTTAGTAAATGTTTGGATATTTGGAAATGTTGGGTTTTGGATTCTTTTTGTTTTTGTTATAAAAGTAATACTCACCCATTGTTAAAAGTCAGAAATCCACACATACATAGACATGGGGAGGTGTTTAAAAGTCAGGATCTCACACACAAGAGTAACCACTTTTCATACTACTTAGGGCTCGGCATAGGCTTCTGATCTCACCAGGCAGTGGCTTCATGTCAACACTGAGGTTTTCATTGAAAGCAGTTCTCTATCAACTCATCATTGCTGGCTTCCATAACTTGCTTGTTTACATTATACTTGACAATTGCTTTTTCTTTTTCTGTACTTATTTCTTGGTGACAATTCATGTTGACTCATTCTTGATGACTGTCAGAAGTAACTCCATGAACTTTTTCTGTGTTGCACTTTCCCTCTTCAGAGCAAGAAAGCAAATAGACATTTGTCCAGTGTTTATAGTCCCTAGTCCTTTGTTCCTTCAGTTCTCCCTTTTACTCCCTAATTCTCTCTTCACTCAGCCTTTGTCATTCAAGTAACAGCCTCAGTACTCCCTGCAGTGGGATCAGATGTGGCAGGATCTGCCAGACATCAGTGGACATGGTCATGATTTAATATGAAGCAGTTGTAACTTTTCCTTCTGCTCAGTTTGTGTCCTTCCATATCAGCAGATGCTGTGCCATTGTGGGGCATATCTATCTGTACTATATTTAGATAGAAAAGGTAAACAGAATCTGAAATGTGTATCTTCCTTCACACTGGGACATATGTCCTGATAAAGGGGCTGTTGATTTTGAGTAGAGCTCGCATTGTATGTATGTATAATGTAATGGCATTTTGGATAGCTTGGGGAAATAAATCGTGTAAACACAGGTTTGTCTGTTGGCTTTTTATTTTAGATCTGGGTTCTGTCACAGACATTTTTTGCCACATGATGCCCTTCTACAGCTATGACATCCCCCACACCTGTGGACCTGATCCTAAAATATGCTGCCAGTTTGATTTTAAACGGCTTCCTGGAGGCAGATACGGTTGTCCTTGGGGAGTCCCCCCAGAAGCAATATCTTCTGACAATGTCCAGAGCAGGTATGAAAATACGTTATTTTATAAGCAACCATTCAACTGTGAGTTGCTTAAGGGTAGAGTAAGTGGGTTTCAGTAGCAGCATTACTCTTGTTGTGAGTATTCATTTAGACTAGATCCAAAGCACCTTAAAAAATGCCACATTCTCCACTGTACCTCTTTTGTGTTATAATTTAATAGAATATGAACAATGGCAGATCAATATACAGTGGCCACCTATAATACACTATCATTACCATCTCCTGTGCCCTCATTATAAAAGCTTTCTACTGTGTTTGATTGATTTCATACACTTTTGTTGATAATAAAACTTCTGGTCCCCATTGTCCAAATTGGTAAGAAAAGCAGCTCAACTGCAAAAAAACCATTTATTGAAATGGAGCACATAAAGACTGCAATTATCTGTGCCCTTAATAACAATTGCAGTAATAGCGAATGCCGCCCAGCTCTGGTGAATACGTATCTTTGCATCATTCTGATGTTTTTGACTTACAGAAAACCTTAATTAGGAATATTTATGCTTATATATATTTAAATAAAAATCAAAGGATGAATCTCTTTTTTTGAAGAAAATTGTACTTAAATAATTTCATTAAATCAAGTTGTGTACTATTACTAATTTTGGTGCTTTTTAAGTTTAATTTCTTTATTGAAAAATTAGAGATACAGGGCTGGGAAGGTGGCTCAGTGGTAGAGTGCTTGCCTTGCATGCATGAGGCCCTGGGTTTGATTCCTCAGCACCACATAAGCAAAAAGAAAAAAAGCCAGAAGTGGTGCTGTGGCTCAAGTGGTAGAGCACTAGCCTTGAGCTGAAGAGCTGAGGGACAGCGCCCAGGCCCAGAGTTCAGGCACCACGAGCGGACCCAAAAAAAAAATTAGAAGTACATAATGCATTAAAATAAAACATTCTGTTGTTATATAGAAAAATAGCATTCTGCTAGGAAAATAATATAACCTTTTAATTAATTAAGATCTGTGCACTATCAACTCTGTGTATCAGAATATTGCTTTAAAAATATATGTGAGGAAGAAAGTAAGGCTGGATCTTTTTACCTTGATGTTATGACTTTATGTTCAATAAACCTGTAATCAATAAATCCCACTGTGCACCTCTCAGTGTGTTAGACACCAAAGTATTTTAGCATTCCAGCCCTCTGGAAGGTATGAGATGTCCTTTACAAAATCTAGCTTCAATCAAGCACCAGTGGCTCATACCTGTAATCCTAACTACTTAGGATGCTGAGATCTGAAAGTCACAGACAGAAGCCAGCTTTGGCAGGCAAATGTTGAGGCTCTCATCTCCAATTAACTACCAGAAAAACAAGAACTAGAGCTGTGGCTCAAGTCATAGAGTACTAGCTTTGAGCAATAAGGTCAGGATAGCGCCTAGGCCCTGAGTTCAAGCCCCAGGACTACCTCATGTGTGTGTGTGTGTGTGTGTGTGTGTGTGCGTGTGTATGCATACGTGCATGCGCACGCGCACACACACACACACACAATCTGGCTTTATAGTTGTTTTGGAAAATTGTGTAACTTTAGAGATTGATGTGATTCAATATTATGGCTCCTACAGCCATGAAAACAATTGAGAAACTCTTAGCAACCTGCTCTCTAGTGTCAAGCTTCTCAGGTATAAAGGACAAGCTTGTATTTTATGTACTCGAAGTTGTAGTAAAAAAGAATGGCAGAGTATATGACCTGTCTATTTGAACAAGTAGTTGTGTTCACAGATATTTATACCACTCCTTTCATTTCAAATGGTGGTAGTTGGGGCTACCATGTAATTAGCTGGATGTTTCAGTTGAAGAATTGTGATATACCCATAAGTATGCAAAACCCTTATTCTCTATGGGTATTGCTCAGAGTACCAAAGGTGCATTATTGGATTAAAATGCCATTCTGTGTAATCCTTTTGTTGTCTAACCTCCAGGAACATACCTTGTGCTTGTTCACTTTCACTGGTTCTAATGGTGGTTTCCAGGCATCTGGGTACATTTGGGTGAAAGACCCTGTGTAACACTTGTATAAATTGTTTTTCTAACTTATTACAAGTCTTGGACTGCTTGTTTCACATCCAGAAATTATTTATATATATATACATATGTATATATGCAGATGACATATTTTGATATATCCAGTTCAGTGGTGATAGTTTTTTGATATACTCTGTCAACAATTTACAAATAAGGAAATAGAGTACTTCATTAAGTTTATTTTTTTTTTGGTCCAGGATCATAGTGGATTGGGCTTTTGCCATTGAGTAGCAGATAATTTGATATTTGAAGGACTTTGTTGTTGATGGTCATGGTTAGAGTTTACATTTTTTACCTGATAGGGTAAGTGAGGAGTAAATTGTGCTGGTGAGCAAGTCATCTATCATTTATTAATTCAGCTTATACTTAGTGAGAATCTACTATATGCTGGTATTACTGGACAGTGGTTTTTGCCTTCCTAGTGTTGATAATTTCTGAGGAGGAGTTTAAGAGTTCACTAGATGTCAGATTTTAAAAAGCACAGGCAGTAGAGTGCGTGTACTTTCTTTTCTCCAAAGCACAGATGCACAAGTGCCCGTACATGTGCGGGTGCACACACGTGCGCGCGCGCACACACACACACACACACAAGCTTTGATATAAACTGACTTTTTTACTCTTATTTTGGTAGTTTATTTTTATGTGATAAATCTCATTTATGTGTGTGATATTGTAAGTGATATTGTAAAGTTAGTGTTGAGTAAATGTGAAATGTTATTAAATTAAGAGAAAAGATGAAATATTCTACTCAAGAAAACTCCAGGCTCAGATGTAGCTTAGTCAGTGGCAAAATGCTTGCCTAGAAAATCATTGTCCTGGGTTTGATTCCCAGTATTAAAAAAGAAAAAAGAAAAAGACAAACACTGTCACTACATGAATGTGAAAATTTAACATTTGCAAGGCAACTTCAGAGATTAAATATTTTTTTTTTGGGTCCGGTCATGGGGCCTGAACTCTGGGCCTGGGCGCTGTCCCTCAGCTCTTCAGCTTAAGGCTAACGCTCTACCACTTGAGCCACAGCATCACTTCTGGCTTCTTTCTTTTTGCTTATGTGGTGCTGAGGAATCGAACCCAGGGCCTCATGCATGCAAGGCAAGCACTCTACCACTGAGCCACCTTCCCAGCCCCCAGAGATTAAATTTTTAAAAGACCGTATGGAGTTTTAAAATATCATTAACTAATTTTTCATAATTTTTATAAAACACCTGTTTCTGTTAGCATTTGTATGATTTATGAGTTGAAATTTGGATAATCCTTGAAATAAAAATTAGAATGTTAGGTAAAAAATATGATTTCTTAAGCGTGGGCCCTCTAAACCCTGTGGATTGCTCTAGGTTCATCTGTTCATTTAATTTCACTTTCAGAAGTGTTTCCTCTTAGTTTTTGTTACCAGACCTCCTTCAGACAGTTCCCAACTTAGCTTTCCCAAAAGGATTTTTTACAGAATGCCAAACATGAAGCATCAAAGCTGTTCTTTGTATCTGCAAGTTATGTTTGGTCTTTTGAGTCATGGATAGAGCCCAAGGAAAGAGAAAACAAAGTAGCTAATTTAACTCTAGAGTGTTATCTGCTGATCAGTATTGAAAGAGAAAATCGTGAAGATCATCAGATAATTGGTGACAGATGTTAAGTGAGTTGGTGTTTTTCCCTTGGAAAATGAAATATTATTGTGGGTATAAAATGTTATAAGTTAAGATCTTTTGATCATGTACCTTTTCCTATTTAATTAGGCTATTAATTTTTTTTTTTAAATTGGAGAAAGGAATAGTAAAGCAAATCAAATTTCCAAGTTGGTGTAGATGAAAATCCTTTTGTCTTCTTGGACTAATTTATCTTAAAACATGGGCTCTTCATGATCTAGTTATTTTGGTTGGGTTTCAGGAAGACACTGGTGTCCTAGTCACTTGGTTGTTGTTTCTTTAAGGGTAATCCATTGGAAAACTATCGGCTTTTTTTTTCTTATCAAAAGAATTTGTGACTATTTAAATTGGATAATGTCTGGTAGTCAAAAATTGGCCTTATAAGTTTTACTTGTTTTTTTTTTTTACTTTTTTATTTAGGAAAAAAATTCTCTATTTTAATAATAATTAATTAATTAATTTAATAAACAATTTCTCTGAATTTATTTAAAAGATAAATGATTTTTCCAAATTCATTGCTGCATTATATCATTAACATCTCCTTAATATAACCCATTTCTCCCCTCCCCGTTTTTTGTAGGGCTCGGATGCTGCTAGATCAGTACCGAAAGAAGTCAAAACTTTTCCGCACCAAAGTTCTTTTGGCCCCACTGGGAGATGATTTTCGCTATAGTGAATACACAGAATGGGATCTTCAGTTCAGGAATTATGAACAGCTTTTCAATTATATGAATTCGCATCCTCAGTTTAAAGTAAAGGTAATAAGATAATATTTATTTATAATACCATGTTTGACTCTGAGTCTTCATTATGAAGAGTCTAGAACATGCTATCCATCATTTCCTTGTCTGAATCCTAGTTTTAGAATATGTCATAAGTATAAAGTATAATTAATTAGAAAAAACATCACATCCTGTAGTCAAACTTCTAAAGTTAAACATTTCTTACCACTTCTTGGGAGTGAATGAGGCTTTTGCTTTTTTTTTTTCAGTTCAAAATGTGTGTCTACTAAGTTGTGCTTTTCAGGGAAATCTAGTTTTTCTGCCACCATTGGAAATTTATTGTTTTCCTCTGAGAATTCTTTCCTTCTGACTTTTGTAGTTTGGCAGTCTCAAATAAACATTCCATGAATTTTACAAACATTTTGTGTCTTTTTCTTAAGTTAGAAGACCTCTAAAATTAAGCATTTACTTGTTTCTTACTTTTTATATGAAAATTTTTATGCAAATTTTATATCTCCCAAAGTTTTGAGATACCATACATAACCTCATTCTCTTCATAACCTATGGCTCAGCTTCCAAATCTTTTCTTTAAGCAAAAAAAGTCATTTTTATTGGGATGAAAGATACATTTTAAACATGTTTATTGTATAATTTGGTGGTATCAGGTGCACTATAATGATAATCACTACCAATTTCCATAACATTTACATCTCCCAAACTGCAAATCTCCCTAGCCCCTGATAACTCTTACTTTTTCCTTAGCTCATTTTTAATTGCTATATTTCATTTCTTTCTTTTTTCTAATTTTTTTTATTGTGAAAATACTGTACAGAGAGGTTACATTTACATCAGCAAGGAATGAGTACATTTCTTAGCAAGCATTGTTGGCTCCTCCTTTGTTTTTCCCCTACCATCCCTTCCCTCCCACCTCCAAAACTCTACTCTTCCCCCCACCACACCCTTCCCCTGCCCCCCGCCCCCCCCCCCGCGCCTAAATTGTAAAGTTCATTTTTCAACATACTGTCTTGTACATCTAATTGTTACAATGGGTCAACCTGTATCTCTATTTAAACATTTTGTTTTTCCCTTCCCCTCCCCAAATTATACCAATATCAAATACAGTGAAAACAGGGGTTATAGCATAGGGGAGGGACATACAAAGCAACAAAAAAAATCACATGGTTGGTACCTTATACATTAGAAACAATAGCAAGAAAGAAAAAAACCATTTGTGTCCCTATCTTGGGGTTCATTTCGGTTAATTTCATCTTATCTGGTCAGATGTACGTAGCATTTGACCTCTTCTGCTTGTCCCAGACATATACTAGGTATTGCAGATAAGGGAAACCATGGGACCTATGTTTCTTTGGGCCTGGCTTACTTCACTTAATATAATTTTTTCCAAGTCTTTCTATTTCCTAACAAATAGGGCAATGTCATTCTTTCTGATGGAGGCATAGAATTCCATTGTGTGTGTGTGTATGTGTGTGTGTGTGTGTGTGTGTGTGTGTGTGTGTGTGTGTGTATGTGTGTGTGTATATATATGTATATATATATGTATATACATCACATTTTCTTGATCCATTCATCTACTGAAGGGCATCTGGGTTGGTTCTGTATCTTAGCTATGGTAAATAATGCTGCAATATACATAGTTGTGCTAGTAGCTTTAGTATGTTCATGTTTGTGATCATTTGGGTAAATGCCCAAAAGTGGGATTGCTGGGTCATTGGGGAACTCTATTTGGAGTCTTTTGAGGAACCTCCATACTGCTTTCCAAAGTGGTTGAACAAGTTTACACTGCCACCAACAATGCAGTAGGGTTCCCTTCTGGCCACATCCCCTCCAGCATCTGTTGTTATTAGAGTTCTTGATTCTGGCCATTCTAACTGAGGTGAGATAGTATCTCAGTATTGTTTTGATTTGCATTTCTTTTATGGCTAGGGAGGTTGAGCATTTCTTCATGTGTCTGTTGGCCATTCATATTTCCTCTTCAGAGAAGTCTCTCTTTAAGTTTTTAGCCCACTTATTTATCAAGCAGTTGTTTCTTTGAGGATTTGTTGTTGGGGGATTTAATTTTTTGAGTTCCAAGTTTATTTTAGCTATGAGACCCTTGTCCATTGTATGGCTAGTGAAGATCTTCTCCCAGTCCGTGGGCTTTCTGTTGATCTTGCTAGCTATGTCCTTTGCCATGCAGAAGCTCTGCAGCTTCATGCAATTCCATTTGTCCAACCTTCTTTTGATTTGTTGTGTTTCTGGTTCTCTATTAAGAAAATTTTGGCCTGTGCCAAGGAGTCCTAGGGTTTCTCCTATTCCATCCTGTAATGTTTTCAGGGTGACTGCTTTGACTCAGAGGTCTTTGATCCATTTGGAGTTGATTCTGGTTCAGGGTGATATATAAGGATCTAGCTTTAGTTTTCTACAGGTGATTAATCAATTTTGCCATCAGCTCCCAAATCTTTAAGCCAAGACCACCGTTGTTTAAGAGGTGTTCCCCTGCTCTCTTCCTATGATCATTTAGCAGCAGATCTCAGATGTCATATAGTTATGTCTGTAATGTTTTCAGAGGATATCTCTAAATGGTAAAGGTTCTGTCTAGTATTTATATTTTATGCTAGTATATAGTAATATAATAATTATAAATAATTATAGTTATCATTATAATATATAATAGAGTTATATACTGGTTATTTAAATAATTAGTTAAAAGAACTCTTAATTTGAGTAGTTGCTATTCTTGTCATACTTAATGTTTTAGTTTACTCATTACAGGAAAAGTGTACTTTTTAAATGAATTGTTATTCTTAAAAAGTCTCTTACAAAAACTCAAACTAGAGGTCTTTTAGGTTGCATGCAACTTTTTTTTTTTAATATATAGCTTCTATTCTACATACGTTTCATTCATCTGTGTCCAGGTCTTTGAACATTTTAAGTTCTAAAGGTATATATGGGATTTTCCTGTTCACATATTTGTAGAACTAAGTAGTACTCCTTCTAACTGCTTAGGTTCTATATGTTTTCTCTTAGTTATATTAAATTCAACTAAAAGAAAGTGTTGCTGCTATTTTCCCCCCTGCAGTTTATGCTCATTTGAAGTTATAGGCACAACTTAAATATTTATTATTAAATTTTCCTTTTCATGTGATAAATAAAACATTATAGGGCAGAAATTAATATAAATTGTAAGTTTTTATTCTTTTTTTTACTAGATACAGTTTGGAACGTTATCAGACTATTTTGATGCACTGGATAAAGCAGCTGCAACTGAGAGAAAGAAAGATCCATCCATGTTCCCTGTTCTAAGTGGAGACTTCTTCACATATGCCGACAGAGATGATCATTACTGGAGTGGCTACTTTACATCTAGACCCTTTTACAAACGAATGGACAGAATTATGGAATCCCACTTAAGGTACATTTACCTGGAAATAGAGACATTTCTCTGTTCACTTTTTCCATATAGCCTTTACCTAGAGATGTATACGATACATTCTTTATCTAGTGCTATGGTAGACTTAAAGTAATAATGAAATGCTGATACAATCAGGAATAGCTCTCCAAAATATAATCAAATTATAACATGAGACTTTTTATTCTAAAATTCTGGAAGGAAGGAGGAAGAATCACTTAATCAATTAGATTTCTTTTTGTATTTGTATTCTCTGTTTTGTGTCTTTATAATTAATTCACCTATTTTTTTGAATGGCTGGAATACTAGAAAGGTTTCAAGAAAGTGTTAGGGCTTCCACAACCAGGAGTTACCTTCACATGCACTCTCCAAAACTGCCTTGTATGCATGGGAGAACTTTAAAGACTCATCTCCTTTCTGTTTGAGGCATACTTGTGTAGGTATGATTTTTCTGCTTAGAAGAGATGAGAATTGAAGATGCAGGCAGAATGATTGGCTAAAGAAGTAAGTTTATTCAGAGGAAATAGACTAGTCAATAGGAACTCTAACAACATTAATAGAGTACAGGTTAATAGAACTTCCTCCTGTCCAATAGAACTTTGTACGGTAATCAGTTATGTTTCTGTATGGTCTAGTATGATATCTGTAACTATTGGATACTTGAAAGGTGACTACTTGAAAGAACTGATTTCTTCATTCCTGTTGATGTTTTTAGTTTGTATTGAGATTTGAACTCAGGGTCTTGTCCTGCTGAACTAACAATCTAATGCTTGACTCACTCCTTCAGCATGATTTTTAGCTGGTTATTTTGGAGATGTAGCCTCTATGACCTTTCTGACCCAGCTGGTTTGCAGAGTAGCTAGGATGTGTGAGCCACTGGCACTGTGCTACACTTTATATACTTTTAATCAATTTAAGTGTCAGTAGCTGTGTAGCTAGTAGCAATAATATTGAGGAGGATGATTCTAACAAACTGAATCAAATAGCGTTTTTTTTTTCTTTTTTCTTTTTGTGAAGATGAATTACCCTATAGACTACTAAGACTTGAAAGTAGATAATACTTTAAAGTAAAATGCTTTATTTATATGCCAAACCTTGGTATTGAAAAACAAATTAGATTGTACCAACCCCCTTTTATATACTAGTGGATTCTGAGTACATGATAGAAAGGCTTTTTATAAAATATAGAATTTCTTAAAGTATTTGTGGTATGAAAGCAAAGTATATTTTACCATATTTATTATGGAATCGCTTTCATATATTATAGAGACTCATGCATAAAATGGTCAATTATTATGTTAATCTAAACTTTTTGCGATAAAATGGAATAACTGCTAAATACTGTAGACATAACTTCATCCATTGGATTTGTGATTTTTAAGTGTTAGGTATTTTCCAGTGGCAGTGTATCCTAATTTATCCAACATATATGAGGCATATTGTCTATAGCTGGGGGTCTATTTAGAAAATCCTTATATATTTAAGCCAAAAAGAAAGGTTATACAATAGTTTGGTATTTTCCAATGTATTCATTTATTTGAAACTGTTTCTAGTCTGAAAATAGTAACGTCACCCTCATTTAAAAATCTGAATAAAAGTAAAAAAGTATAAAGAATAAAACAATTTTAAGATCGATTAAATAATTTGAGATTCTTACAGGATGAATTTTTATTTTCAAAACCATGGATGCATATGGAAGATTATTTATTGTCTTTTATTTACTTCCACAACTTAGAGAAATTCATTACTTTAAAACCAAAACAAAATAAAATACTATCAATATCTCATTTTCCTGAATCTTGAATTATCTTAAAGCTGCCTTGGTTTTTCTCCATTTTTTTTCCTCTCCATGTGTTTGACAGGTTGAACGTTCTCATCCATTGGATTCCAGCCATATGCTGGTTTTTTTCCCCTCTTTCATTTTTAGTGAATTTTCAGCTGTTGATTAGTGTACATTGAGAATAATAAGTGCATGATATTTTCATGTGCATATAATGTTCTTTGATAACATTTACCTCTTATCCTCCTCCTCTATCTTCTCGTTTCTTCCTACTACCACTCTTCCTTTTTTCCAATAATCCCCTTCTACTTTCTTGTTACATGTGTTTTGTTTTTTTTTTTAAACTGCTTACTAAACCTTCCTTGAACCATCTCTTCTGGTAAAACAAACAACAACAACAAAAACCCTATAAATCCTAAGCCCTATTCGTAGATGTTCAAAGCTATTCTTAGATGAAGAGTCTTTTTTAAACAAAGGAGAAGTTACATCATGTTAATCATTTTTCATCTGTTTCTGTACTTGTGTGTGTCCCTGTGATATTCTCTGCCTCTCATTGTCTGCCTCTCCCCTACTTAGCCTCCAACTCTCATGGCTTTACCGTCTTCCTCTTAATGTCCAGGTCTGAGAGGAAGTGGCCTTCAGGCGATGTTCCTGGTGTACATCCTTGCTGCTTAGAGAACAGGGAAGACAGAGACTCTTTTCCAATTCTTATTGCTATGTTCAAAGTTTATTTTATTGTGCTGTATATAAATAAATTCTATGTTGCCAATGGGTGTCCAATGTCATGAGAACTTCAATACATTAGATGGAAATACCTTGATGACTTTTTAGAAAATTTCATTATTAGTAATTCTTGTATAAATTGTATTGATTTTTTTTTTTAAAAAGGAAATCAGTGTCATATATTTTAGGCTATATGGGAACAATGTATGTTTTTGAAATAAATTTATGTACTTTCTTATGCCGTTAGGACTGCTGAAATCCTTTACTATATTGCCCTGAAGCAAGCTCAGAAATACAAGATAAATAAGTTCCTATCATCCACATACTACACGTCACTAACAGAAGCCAGAAGGAATCTGGGACTGTTTCAGCATCATGATGCAATCACTGGGACTGCAAAAGATTGGGTAGTTGTGGATTATGGTACCAGGTAATGTAACTGTAGAAAAAGACTATTTTTATACGTAAGATTATGCTAAGTGTTTTGATACATAAGATTGCATCTATCTTGAAATGAAGCTGTTAATATATGTCAGTATACGTTATCAATGATAGTCCTTCTAATTCAGCAAAACCAACAACTTTCAGTTTTACTTTTCACGAAATTTGTTGTTGCATTCTAGTTGCCTCAACTTTTTCTCATACTGTCTTTTTCAAATAGAGTAGCAGAATATTATATAGCTGATTTTATTTTCCCCTAAGGATAGCTTGAAAATTGGGTCGTCTTCTTTATCAAGGATTTGACATCAAATCATAGCTAGAATTCAGGAAGATTTAGCCCACTTTCATGGACAGCAGTTCTGTTATTTAGATGTTCTTGGATATGTAAATTATTCAAGGGACCTTCACAGGAAAAAGTGAGGGAAGAAGAGCATAGCTAGGAAACAGAAAGATCTAGAAAGCAAGTCAGGTACAGATGATATACACAGCTGGGAATGAAGAGAGTGTCTTCATTATTGATATCAAAGCCATCTTTCTCACTGAAGACCCATCAGACAAGTGAAGGCGTGAAAGCTCAGTTATTTTATTGTATTTTTTTTGGCTGGTCTGGTGAGCTTGAATTCAGGACCTGGGCCCTTCCCTTAGCCTCTTTGTGCTCTAGGCTACTGCTCTACCTCTTGAGCCACAGCACCTCTTCTAGCTTTTTCTGAATAGTTTATTATAGATAAGTCTCATGGACTTTCTTACCTGGGCTGGCTTCAAACTGTGATCTTCAGACCTCAGCCTCCTGAGGTGTGAGCCACAGGTACCTGGCTGGTTATTTTTATATTAAAAATTAGACACAGTGAACACATGCTTTGCTTGAGAAAGAGTGAGGACTTAGTAAACAATGCTTCCTAATAATGGAAAATCAGATTTGTGTAAAGGAGAGATCACTATCTTGCCAGAGTGAGGCTGGCTGTGCATTAGCTTCAGTGCAGAGTGGATTCCTGCATTATTTCCTGTAATTGCCACCATTATTTCTTCTAGATTCTCTTTCTGTCAGTGTTTTGCCTGGACTGTGCTCAGTGGTGGAGTGTTTGCCTGCCATGAATGAGGCCCTGGATTTGAGTTCCAAGGCTAAAAAAACAAAAACAAACAAAAACAAAAAAACGAACCAAACCAAAACTAGTTGTATGCGTTGAGGATACTTGGAAAATCATTAAAAGTGTATTGTAATTTTCTCCTTAAAAAAAAAGTTACTCCTATATGTAGAAAAAAAGATTCTAGAGCCGGGAGCCAGTGGCTCATGCCTGTAATCCTAGCTACTCAGGAGGCTGAGATCTGAGGATTACGGTTCAAAGCCAGCCCAGGCAGGAAACTCCGTGAGACTCTTATCTCTAATAAACCACTAGAAAACCGTAAGTGGTGCTGTGGCTGAAGCAGTTGAGTGCTCACCCTGAGCTGAAGAGCTCAGGGATAGTGCCCAAGCCCAGAGTTCAAGCCCCACGACTGACCCCCCCCCCCAAAAAAAAAAAGTCTCTACAGTGTACATAAAAATCAACATTAAAAATATGAATCACAAGGGACACTGCTAACTATTACATTTTTACTTGTAATATTTTGACTAGTGTTCTAGAAATGATGTGGAAAAAAAGATGTTTTTGAGGTTCCACTCTAGCCTGCAATATTTCAAAAATATATTTAATGTAATAATCTTGAATATTTTCTCGGTTTTCTGTGGAAAATATACTTTCCTTATTGTATTCTGTCTGTTGAGGTTGGGCTTAAAGTAAAACAGACATGATTGATGTAATGTTGGTATTCCTCCCAAAGAAAGCATTTTTCTTTTTGGGTGGTTCTGGGTTTTGTGCTTGCTGAATAGGTGTTCTGCCACATGAACCTCAACCCCAACCTCTTTTGCTTTAGTTATTTTCTGAGTAGAGTCTGTGTATGTGCTCAGGTCAGCTTGCACTGGGACTGTCAAGGTGTTCTGTGTTGCTGGCATAACAAGTGCATGCCACCACAACCAGCAATTGGTTTAGACAAGAACTCATGAATGTTTTTTGTCCAGTTGACCTTGAAGTAAAATCCTTCTGATTTCAATCTCCCAATAGGAAAAAACTTTTTTTTTAAGTGAGCTATAGTCTCTTGTTTTCTGTTTTTACTGGCTCCTTGCCTTCTTGGTTTTATGAGAGTTCAGAAATAAGGTGATGCCAGAGGACTTGAGATTCTTTTATACTGTTTACTTGCTCTTTCTGACTATCATATTAAAGAGATTTGGGTATAGACATTGAGCTTTTGTTACAGGACAATTTGTGCTTCATGGCTTTTCCAGAAAGTCTGTCATTAATTTCTCAATATATTTTGTACTGCTTTCAGTTTACAAAGCCAGCCCTATTACAGAACTGCATGTTAGAGGGGGGAAAAAAAAAAGATATAGTAATTTTCAAATTGTATTTGACATTTGTAAATTTGCTTTGTGAGTATTTCACACTTCAGTTGAAAAGCTGTAAACAATTATCAAGTCATTAACACAGATATTTTAAGGAGGAAATTTCAAAACACAAGTTGTAGAATTATAAACAAGGAGGTAGTTAATGTTGGGTATTGTCTGGTGCTTCAACTACTGTTCATTCAGATGTTGACAGAAATGTTCTTGTGAGTGAAGGTAGGCACCATGACTCACATCTGTAATCCTGGCAACTCAGGGGACTAAGATTGAGAAGATCAAAGTTCAAGATCAGTCAGTCAGTCCAGGCAAAACAGTCTTCATTCTCAACCAACAGATGGGTATCGTGGTCTGTGCCTGTCATCCTACCTGTGTGAGAGGCTGAGATCAGGACCATCCCTGTTTGGAATAGCACCGGCAAAAATGTTTGCAGTTATTGAGGAGAGACTAGTGTTTGAGTTAAGAGGTTGCATTTCTCCCTGTTGGTAAGAGCAATCCCAAATGGAACAAGTCCACTCCTGTAATTTATGTCCTTTGAAAGAAATCTTCAGGTAACCAGGTCAGTTATGAGAGTCCACAGTATCCAGGTACCCAGGCCTTCCAACTTTTTCCTCTGCAATCATAGGGCTATTCTGAGGGTCACACTCTTCACCTTGAATGTGTATGGAATTACAAGCTGTAGAGCAAAAATACCTTGTGACATGTCTGGAGGCTAACTCTAATCATGGCATGAGAAAATGAATTAGACTGTTTGTAATGGACATATACCTTAAAGGTACCTCATGGGGCTTATATGAGAGGGAAGAAGAAATGATAATGCGGTCCATTATGGAAAGGTTTTAGACTTCTGCCAGCTATTTCTAAGTTGCCATTAGTGAAAAAAGCCGAACAGAAGGTGAGCATAAAGTCCTAACATAAAAATCAAACTAATGAAGGAAGATATGATACCATTTGTTTAAACAAACAAACAAATGACAGCAAACCAGGACTGTGATTGCTCAGTGACTCTCCCTGAACTCTGTGTGCTCTGTATTCATGGGACAAATGAAGGTTAAGATACTTCAGGCTCTGAGAAATCCATGTGAATGAAATGTTTAAACACATGTGAATGAAATGTTTAAACACTTAAAATTTTGTTATACCCAATAATTGTCAAATTTATTTACCATGTTTTTGTTAATGCTTTTGATGGTGACGGTGGTAGTGTTCTTTTGTGCTAGTGCTGGTACTGTGGCTTGAACTTGGCCTTGTGCTCTTACTTGAATCCTTTACTCTCACTATCATTTAATCTATGCCTATAGTTGTGGCTTTTTTGCTAGTTAATTGAGCTAAGGGTCTTGAGAATTATCTGCCTGGGGTAGCTTTGAACTATGATCTTCAAATCTCATCCTCCTGAGTAACTAGTATTACAGATGTGAGCTGCCACCACTTCATGTTTCATTGTTTTATTGTATTTTAGTGTATTTGTATGATAGATTTTTTTGATACCGGGGTTTAAACTCAGGGCCTTGCACTAGTTAGGCAGTCACTCTTATCGTTTTCAGCCCTTATTTGTCTTATTTTTTGAGTAGGGTTTTATGTTTTTGCCCAGACCAGCATCAAAGTATAATCTTCCTGCCTATTACTTCTCACATAGCTAGGATTACAGATGTGAGCCACCATTGATAGCTTGTTTTTTGCTATGGAAGGGGGAAGGGAAATCCTCTCAACTGGCCATACTGGCCCTGAATTTTAATCCTGCCAATCTCCACCTGCTGAATATGAGCCAGCACTCCCAGTCATAACAGCATTATACAGCCTGAGAAAGATCTTGATTGAATGTGGTGCTGCAGTTGTTAGTGCTCATTTCATCAAGGCTGCATGTGTGTTGTTAGGATGTAGACACTGATCTGTGGCATTCACCTCATTAATTGAGACTGTTCAATGCACTGCGATTCACGGGAAGTTTTAGCTACTGGAGAACATATTCTTCACATTGATGCTGCCTACTAAGGGTCACCATGTAGATAGTAGAAACAAACTGACTGAATTTGGTAATGAAACTGTGTTTGGGCTTTCAGTTTTTTAGTCTCATGAACACATTTATCGTTATGGGAAAATATCTGGATATACTAAAACTTTTGGCTGGATGATGGTGTGAACTTAATAACATTTTGGTATTGAAGTTACAGTTTGTTATGTAAATGTAGTTTATTGATTGTGAACCCTTATGTCTTTAAAGCATAGTGCTTTGTGAGAAAAAGTCATTTCTAATTGTTTCACAGGTGCTTTTGTTTTGTTTCAATGACAGCAAAAAATATCTCTAAGGCATAGAACTCAAGTTGCTCCCTGTGGTCGAGAAAAATCATGTGATGATTCTCTTTAAAATAATAGATTCACAGGTGAATTAAAGAAAATAATGAGGTTTATCTATAGATTTCTATGTTATGAATTACAGATGTTTGGGCTGTATAGTCTTAAAGAAACATAATAGTATGCAATCATTGTATCATAGAATATTCACTACATATTTCCCATCAACAATTTCTCAGAGTTCTAAAGGTTATTCAACCTGAGCTAAGATGTTAAATTTACTGATAACTGTTACATTGGCCAGTAAGCAAGGGTACAATATTATTTCATACTTATTGCCATAAACTGATTTCACAATCTAAATATAATATTTCATGTGATGGTTCATCAGGTAAAGGCAGCATAGTGTAAAACAGTTCTGATAGAAGTTTATAAAAGTTGGTCATGTCCAGTATTTAACATGGGAAATTCCATTAGCCTTGAGAATTCGGGCATGATTTAGAGGCCAGTAAATAAAATACTATATAAATTAATAAAAAGAAATTTGATTGGATTTGAAAATAAATAAGGAATTTCTTTTCAATGTGTAGTGCTTCATCAGTAGCTGATTGTGAATCAGTAGATTCTTAACCATCCTTCTGGCTCATTCGTTAAAACCACAGTTGGAAATTTGAGTATAGCTAGTAATTTCAATGACAAGGATGAAGACAAGCAAGGATGAAGACAACTTCATTACCCAAATCTGTGAAAACATCTTGTTTCTAGTTCTCTTGAAGAGGAAAATGAAACCAAATTCAATAAAATACCACCTTTAAGTTTTAGAGAATGGCTTATGGACTGACTTAAATTTCTCAGAGTGTATGTTCTGTTTTCTCCTGCTGTTATATTAACCTTTTTGGACAATATTTCTGAAACAAAGGAGCAAAAATTGCTTTGTGATGGAATGAATTCCAGTGGTTTGACTGATTATCGTGGATATTATTATTTGGTGTGATATTTGTAGAAAGTATAAGCATTTTGAATAAAATTTTGATTTTTAAGTATATCCCAAAAGTTTTTTTTAAGAAAAGAATCCTTATCTATCTGTATGTATACACACTTTAAAAAAAAATACATATATATGTATAAATTTCTAAGGCCTGAACTCAATATGTGGGCACTGTTCTTTAGCTTTGTGTGTGTGTGTGTGTATGTGTGTGTGTTTGTGTGTGTGTGTCTAAGGCTAATGCTCTACCACTTGAGCCACAGTTATACTCTGGTTTTTGTTGCTGGTTAATTGGAGGGAAGAGTCTCATAAACTTTCCTGCCTAAGCTGGCTTTAAACCATGATCCTCAGATATCAGCCTCCTAGGTAGTTTGGATTATCTCTTTTTTTTTTTTTAAACCATACTCAGAAATATTTAGTTGTGGAGATGAATTGGGTGAGTTCCTTACAGATTCATTATAAATTTCACTTTGTGACTATAAGATGAAGGTGTTAGTAGTTTGACTGTTACTTAAAAAAAACAATTTGGGAATATTGTCTGTAGATTTTTGAATTCTCAAGTTAATAACTTTTTTAACTTGCAGGCTTTTTCAATCTTTAATTGCTTTGGAGAAGATAATTGGAGACTCTGCATTTCTTCTTCTTTTGAAGGACAAAAACATGTACAAGTCTTACTCTTCTGATACAGTCCTAGAAATGGTAAGTTGGGCCCTTTTATAATTGCCGTAAAATGTATGTTCTGTTATTGAACTGGAAAACATGATGTGACATTTCATTAAAAGAGATATGAAAAAAAAATGATTATTTTGTGCATAACTTGAGAGGTTTGTTATGTTGTTATTGCAGGTTCTAGGGCTTGACCTCAAGGCCCGAGTATGACCTCAAGGCCCGAGTAGGGTCCTTGAGACTTTTTGCTAAAGGCTAGCTTCTACTGCTCCACTTCAGTTTTTTAGTGGTTAATTGGAGATAGAGTATCACAGACTTTCTTGCCTAACTGGCTTTAAACTGTGATCCTTAGATCTCAGCCTCCTGAATACTGGGGATTACAGACAAGAGCTACCTAGTGCTTGGCCTCCTTGAAAGAATTTTTTATCCCTTTATGTAAATTGTCTTCCTATTCATCTTTTCTAGAAGTATGTCTACATTTGATTTCTTATGTGAATTGTGTTCTAAGTTTTAGTTTGAAAAATAATACAGTGAACGTACATTAAGACAGGTAAAATAGGCATTAGAACACTTGCAAGGCAACTGAGCATTGAAATTAAGAATATTCTGCTTGGCTTTAATTAGACATGTTTTGATATTTTCATTTTGTTTGCATTCTTGGTCTGTTTATGTTAAACCTGAATTCAGGTCACCTGGTTTCAGGGTAAATCCATGGAGTGTTACAGGAGGAGCTGAAATGAATGCCAAACAAATAGAGCAATGTGAAAAGGATTAGGAATCTAGTTATCTGTCTCATCTCTGCTCCTCATTGTATGAGTCTTTAAAAAGTCACTTAGGATCTATGGATTTGAATTCATTTATCTATAAAATGGAATGGTCATGTCTACCTTACCTGTACACTTGCTGTTCAGCTCAGAAGAGCTCAAGTAGCAAAGTATTTTTTAATATATATTTTTTATTGTAAAGATACTGTACAGACGGGTTACAGTTATGTGAGCAAGGTAGAGAGTCCATTTCCTATTGAGCATTGTTATACCCTTCTTTATTTTTCCCCTACCATCCCTTTTCTCCTTACCTCCCCAGCTCCTCCCTCCCCTCCCTGCAAAGTTGTAAAATTCATTTTCAACATAGTGTCTTATACTTCTCATTGTTACACTGGGTCATCCTGTATCCTTATTTCAGCATTTTGTTATTTCCCTTCCCCTCCCAGATTAGAAAAATGTATATATAAGATGCAGGATATCCGAATCAAATACAGTGACAACAGGGGTTGTACCATGGGGGAAGAACATATAAAGAAACAAAGAAAATCACATAGTACATTATAAGTATATTAAAAAGAACAGCAACAAAGATAAAACCTCTTGTGTCCCTATCTTGGGGTTCTTTTTGCTCAGCATCAGGCTATTTGGTCATATGTACATAGCTTTTGACCTCTTCTGCTTTTCCTAGACATATATTAGTTATAGCAGATAAGGGAAACCTTGGGACCTATGTTTCTTTGAGTCTGGCTTACTTCACTTAATATAATATTTTCCAAGTCTATTTTCTAACAAATGGAGCAGTGTCATTCTTTCTGATGGAGGCATAGAATTCCATTACGTATGTGTGTGTGTGTGTGTGTGTGTGTGTGTGTGTGTGTGTGTATACATATATATGTATATGCATACATATATATGTATATATGCCACATTTTCTTGATCCATTCATCTGAGGGGCATCTGGATTGGTTCCATATCTTATCTATTGTAAATAATTCTTTGATAAACATGGTTTTGCTGGTAGCTTTAGCCTTGTTTGTGATCTTTGAGTAAATTCCTGAAAGTGGGATTGCTGGGTCATAGGGGAGCTCTATGTGGAGTCTTTTGAGGAATCTTCTTACTACTTTCCAAAGTGGTCGAACAAGTTTACACTCCCACCAACAATGCAGTAGGGTTCCCTTTTGGCCACATCCTCTCCAGCATCTGTTGTTAGGAGATTTCTTGATTCTAGCCATTCTAACTGGGGTGAGGTGGTATGTCAGTGTTGTTTTGATTTGCATTTCTTTTATGGCTAGGGAGGTTGAGCTTTTCTTCATATACCTATTGGCCATTCTTAATTCCTCTTCAGAGAAGTCTCTCTTTAAGTCTTTAGCCCACTTATTAATCGGGGGATTGTTTCTTTGAGGATTTGTTGTTGGGGATTTAATTTTTTGAGTTCTAAGTATATTTTAGATATGAGAGCCTTGTCTGTTTTATGGCTAGTGAAGATCTTTTCCCAGTCCGTGGGCTTTCTATTGATCTTAGCAAAGTATTTTGAAAGGAACAGCAGTTCAAAAAAATGGGTGAGTGCAACCTCTTTACAATTCCACCCTGCAACTCCAAAGTTTTTCTTTTGTAAATTAGGACCTAGTTATCTTTAGAGTATTTTATGAATGCTAGGATTTATTTTTTATGTAACTTAAATTTACATATCTGAAATGAGAAATATAGTTTCAATACTTTCAGAATGATGCTTGTAATCAAGTTATGATTATAAATGTTCAAGTAGAAAAAAAGACAAGAAATGGACTTAGATTTCCTAAAGATATTAAATATAAGGCACAAGTAACATAGTAAAACTACTAGCAAAATTGTCTTAGAACTGTGATTTATGTGGTTCCAAAATGGAATGCCCATGATGGTAATGCATGTTTAGCTTGAGTTACACTTAAGCACATTTGTGCACACACAAACACAGGCCCACATGTATTCACACACACTTTCAGTGGCTTGTTTGCTTTGAATTTTGATGTACTTGATTTGGGAAGTGGGTTTTTTTAATTTCATATTTTGTACTTTCAAGATTTTTGCAAAGTAGCATTGCAGAGCTAATTTTTATGTTTGTTTTCCAATTAAAATAAAATATTATACTTCATTCTTGTAGGATTCACAGCAAAAGTCACAAGATTCCCTGCCAGCAAAAAATATTATAGAGCTGAGTACAAGTGAACCCAGGTAAGTTTGTAATTTTATTGAAAACTTACGTGCCTGGCTTAGTTTTCTTGGTTTTCACCATACTTGTCCTTATTCAGCATATATTTGGAGGCAGTATTTCATTTAGTTTATTATTTGATTTGATGTGAATTTTCTGAAGAAACATTTTCTTCAAATATCAGTCATATTCAGTGATGGTAATTTGATACATCACCGAATTTAATATTATAACAATTATACTGTTACAATAATTAGGTATTATTATAAGAATTAGTATTTTTCATAAGCTATGGCATTGATAAATATATAGCTAATGACTAAAAACAAATCACTTACCTTTTATAACTTTTAGATGGCATTTGTTCTTAGCTAATCTTTCATATAGCTACCTGGTGGTTTTGTTTTTGTTTTGTTTTTTTGTCGATCGTGGGGCTTGAACTCTGGGCTTGGGTGCTGTCCCTGCACTCTTCATCTCAAAGCGAGTGCTCTGCTGCTTGAGCCACAGCACCACTTCCGGTTTTCTAGTGGTTTATTGGAGATAAGAGTCTCAGGGACTTTGCTGCCCGGGCTGGCTTTGAACCGTGATCCTCAGATCTCAGCCTCCTGAGTAGCTAGGATTACAGGCATGAGCCACCGGCACCCAGCTACCTGGTGGTTTTTTAAAATTAGTCCTCAATTCTGGTTGTTGTTTTTTTGTCGTCGTGGGGCCTGAACCCTGGGCCTGGGTGCTGTCTCTCAGCTCTTCGGTGCTCTTCCACTTGAGCCATAGAGCCACTTCCAGCCTTTTCTGCTTATGTGGTGCTGAGGAATAGATCCCAGGGCCTCATGCATGCAGGGCAAGCACTCTACCACTGAACTACCTTTCCAGCCCAATTCTGTTTTTTTTTTTAAAATATATAGTTTTTATTATTATTGTAAAGGTGATGTACAGAGGGGTTAACGTTATATAAGTCAGGTAATGAGTACACTTCCTTCTTTTTTCTTTACTTATAACACTCTTTAGTCTTTTATGGTGTTTGGTCTTTTTTTTTTAATTTAATTTTATTGTAAAGATGCTGTACAGAGGGGTTACAGTTACATGAGTAAGGCAATGAGTACATTTCTTCTCGAGCATTGTTACCCTTTCCCTTGTTGTTCTCCCACTATTCCTTCCCTCCTCCACCTCCCTCACTCCCACCCCCCCACCAAAAAGTTGTGAAGTTCATTTCTAGTATAGTGTCTTGTGGGTATCATTGTTGCAATGGGTCATCCTGTGTCCTTGTTTCAGTGTTTTGTTCTTCCCCTTCCCCTCCACAAATTAGATAAATGTATATGCAAGATACAGGGTGCCAAAATCAGTGTCAACAGGGGATATACCATAAGGGGCTGAACATACAAAGGAAACAAAAACATCACATAGTATGTTAAAAAAAAGCAATAACAACAAAGAAAGACCTTTTACATTGCCACTCTTTTCCCTTGCTCTCTTCCAGTTTTTCTATCCTGTCCCTACCTGTAAGTTATGTAGTTCATTTTCAACATAATGTCTAAAGAGCGTCACTGCTGTACTTGTTCAATCTTTGTCTTGCCCTCTCTGCCCCACCTCTCAAAAACAGATAATCTTACAAACAAAAGGCACAGAAAGCAAAAACAGCAACAAAGGAAAAAATAAAAACCCCCAAAACCCCTCTTATTGCCATCTCTTCATGTTCATTTTGATAAATATTATTTTATATGATCATGTATGCATAGCTGTTGAGCCTTTGTGAGCCTTTCCTCTGATTTTTCTTTGGTTTCACTGTGTGAAAGTTTAGGGACCTGTATAATTTATCATGTCTTTTACCATCCAGTAGATGTAGATTTTTAGACACATTCTAGTTATCACCAATGAGGGAAAACATGCAGTCTAGAGTAAAAGAGTAACATAAATATTATTAACTGATTAAAACCCCTCCTGTAGATTGTTCACTAATGCTGGAGCTGGACAGGTCAGGGGACAAGATGCATTTCCTTTGGTTTTTCTCCTTTCTTACTGTTCCAGCCTCAAACTGCAATGATGGATTATTTAGTCTTGCTTATACTAGATGAAGAAAGCCAGAAAATGTAGGTAGGTGTGACAGTAGAAGAAAAACAGGTTTTGAACTTCAATATTAAAAGATTTCAAGTGCAGGTATGCATAAAGAGAATTTTAAAGCTATTAGTAAAATGTTTACCTCTTGATGTTGTTTTAAAGCAGTTTGTTTTTAAATGTTTTCTTTTACTGTTATTTCTTTACAGTCAGTTTTATTTTACTGTTATTTCTTTACAGTCAGTTTTAATAAAATATCAATGTGACTATTTGCCTAGATTAGTAAATTAAGGATACTTCTGAATGTCAGATTTGATTTTTATGTTTATTATCCATTTTGAACTTCACAGCTTCATAAATATTTATTTTGGGTTGAAACAATATACATATATATATATATATATATATATATATTTTTTTTTTTTTTTTTTGTATTTTATCTACTGATTACCTTACTGATCTCTCCATAAAACCAGTGACCAAGCCGGGTGCCGGTGGCTCACTCCTGTAATCCTAGCTACTGAGGAGGCTGAGATCTGAGGATCACGATTCAAAGCCAGCCCTGGCAGGAAAGTCCGTGAAACTCTTATCTCCAATAAACCACTAGAAAACGAGAAGTGGCACTGTGGCTCAAGCGGTAGAGCGCTTGCCTTGAGCTGAAGAGCACAGGGATAGTGCCCAAACCCAGAGTTCAAGCCCCACGACTGACAAAAACAAAAACAAAACAACAAAAAAGTGACCAATAAAGGGAGTATAGTGACCTTTAAAAAACGGAACAATTTGAGAGTTTTACTTAGCAGATCCTGAGAGTGAAATTGCTATTTTCAGTCCTTAAAGTGAAACTTCTAAAAGTATGGCTGTGGATTTGTCTCACATTCTTTATCAATCTTCTGTGGTATTCTAGGGGTTAGCTTTATTTTAATTATAATTCCTTTTTTAATAACAAATTATTAATCTAAATAAGGTATGTATTAACAATGGGGAACATAACCCTCCACAGGAGGGTAAATTTGGTTCTTAGGGGATTTGAAAAAAATATCATTAATATACAAAGCACAGACTTAGTACCTAGTAGTAGACAGTTTATATGTGGTATTATCATGGTATGAGAGGATTATTAGAAAATAAATGTCTAAAGAGAGTCCTCAGGGAGATGTTAATATAAAAAAGGCTTGAGAAATAGTGATCTAAACTAAATTTAAATAATACACATAAGTGAATTTTTTTTTGCTGTTGGCAGTTCATTATTGCTATAGCCTAACACAATTTAGTTTGTGACTGTTTAGAAAGTAATGTGTAATCTGCTGAAAGTGACATTAGAACATGTTGCTCTAACTCATTTAGGTCATACAAGGTTATTTGGGCAAAACTATATGTAGATTTAGGTTTTGCATAGAGAGTCAGTACAGTTAGGTGTTAAAGAATATTGTGATGTATTCATATTATTCAATGTACACATGTAAAAACAGAACCAGGCAAATTGAGGGGGGATGGGTTTGGAGAGATGGGGAAGACATTTATCAAGATTTGTTGTACTTATATATTGACATGTTGAATTGTAACCTTTCTGTAGTACCATTTAATGGTAATAAAAATGAAAAAAAAATAACTGAAAGGAAATAATTACCAAGGAAATGTACTCATTACCTTACTCATGCAACTGTTACCTCTCTGTACAGTATCTTTAAAATAAAGAAGGGCTGGGAAGGTGGCTCAGTGGTAGAGCACTTGCCTTGCATGCTCAAGGCCCTGGGTTCGATTCCTCAGCACCACATAAGCAAAAAGAAAAAAGCCGGAAGTGGCGCTGTGGCTCAAGTGATAGAGCGCTAGCTTTGAGCTGAAGAGCTGAGGGACAGTGCCCAGGCCCAGAGTTCAGGCCCCAGGACCGGACCCAAAAAAAAAAAAAGAATATATATGGAAAAAGTAAAACATAGTAAAAGAAACTTAATAAAAAGACAAAAGAAGTAAGGACTCAGAAAACACTGGAATAGAAAGACTTACAAGAAAAGTAAGGGCTCAGAAAACACTGGTTATGTAAAGTAACAGTCTCAGACCAGTGGAGAATTGGGTATTCTTTCAGTGTTTTATCTAACCAGGAAGGACAAGAATATTTACCATTTCATGGACCATGAAGTCACGTGGCTCAATTGTTGGTAAAGAATGTTTTTCCTGTAAGGTGAAGAAGTATATGTTAAAATTGAGATTGAGGTAATCTATATAAACCTGAAAAAGTTTTTTTAAATTTTTAATAGAAAGTTTGTCTTCGTTCATTATGTTCATGTAATAGAATTCTAGACTGGGTAATTTGTAATAAACAGAAATGTATTTGGCTGTTAGATTGGAGGCTGCAAAGTCTAGGGTGGAAAGACTTTACCTGGGGAAGATTTCTTACTATCATCCCTGGGGGAACATGGGATGTCATCAGAGCCTAGGGTGGGTGGGAGGGGAGCTCATGGGAGCCTACTCTTAGAATGCCTTCCTATTCATAACAACAAAATTGATCCATTCATGAGGACAGAGCCCTTATTGCATAATCACCTTTTAGAGAGCTGATCTCTCAATACTGTTATATTGTGGATTACATTTCTAATGCAGGAAATTACATTTCTAACATAGCAAACTTTTACAGTTTTGAGCGCAGTTTATGTAGATTATTACAAATGTAAATTCTTTAAAATTTTTAGTAGACAATTAAATTTAAATTTTAACAAGTAAACCTCTCTCTCTGTCTCTGTCTCTCTGTCTCTCTATCTCTTTCTTTTTGTCAGTTATGGGACCTGAACTATAGGCCTGTGCACTGTTCCTCAGCCCTTCAGTTCAAGGCTAGCACTCTACCACTTGAGCCACAGCTCCACTTCTGGCTTTTTTTGCTTATGTGGTGCTGAGGAATCCTACCCAGGGCCTCATGCATGCAAACCAAGCACTCTACCACTGAGCCACCTTCCCAACCCCCTCTCTTTTTCTTTTATGTGCAAAGAAAAACAAAGTCAAGGGATGAATTTGAAAAGATGCTGTTGACCTTATGGAGACACATAGAAGTTAGTGTCTCCTGGGAATCAGTGAGTTCAGAAGATAGGCCAGCTATTAACAAGTATTTATTAGTTGATGCTGGGCATAGTGTCTCAGGCCTGTAATCATAGCTACGTGGGAAGCAGTGATCCAGGGATTGTGATTTGAGACCAGACAAGGAATAAAAGTTTGAGAGATGGCAGCTATCATGACATCTACCTGTTATCCCCACTGACACAGGGAAGCACAGTGGGAAGATCACAGCCCAGGCCAGTCTGAGTATAAAGTAAGATGATGCCTTAGAAGTAACCAAGGCAAGCAGGAAACTGGCAGTGGGTTCAAGTGGAATGTGTCTGTATTGAAAGTGTAGCACCTGGCATTCCAGGCTATCATCTCCATTTGCTTCTTGGATGGTCCTCCTTCAGTGACCTCCCAGCACTCCTTATTTAAGTACCTCTGATTTTCTTCACGTACTTTCCTTTGAGGTCTCAGTCTTGATTAATAGCTGTCTTCTCTTTTTAGTGCTTTCAGTTCTGAAATCCCAGAATTCATTTTAACCTTACATTTTATTACTTAAGTTTCATCAACTGTAGAATCTTTTGGGTCCTACCTCTACTCATGTCTGGCATCATCCTCTTTCCTGTTACTCTCTGGTTTGGGGCTGTCCTTTATGTGTTGTGAACTACTACTATGGCTTCTTGCC
Organism: Dipodomys spectabilis; assembly: GCF_019054845.1. Taxonomy (NCBI): domain Eukaryota; kingdom Metazoa; phylum Chordata; class Mammalia; order Rodentia; family Heteromyidae; genus Dipodomys; species Dipodomys spectabilis. Next base: position 2,574,162 of record NW_024870824.1, read on the forward strand.
CTTCTGTCTTCAATTGATCTATGCCTTTTATTTATTACGTGCCAGTATCTAAGGAATCCACTCAAAGGCAGAACTCTATGAAAGTTATTGTTTATTACTTTTGTTCTGCAGGTCCTTCATATTTCCTACTAAGGAAAGTGTGATCTAATAGTTAATTAATTATATTTTAGTAGTCAGTTGCTTATAAAGCTACCCTCACATCTAAAGTATTCAATACAGTTTATTATATCTCTCATGGTCCTTTATAAGCACTACCTGGTTCTTGGATGCAGATTGGGACTGGAGTTTTCTTAAAAGCAGGACAGGGATATATGTCCAAGAGAACTCAACAGTTGCTGGAAGTTGTTCTTGCTGTTTGACTAGGATAAGTTGCAAGTGTTTCTACATGTCCTCTGTGGGGGACTTGGGCTTCTTTAACCATGAGGGTTATTCCAGAAGGGAAAGCCTGAGACAACTTGAGAATTCTGAGGACCTGATCTTGGAAATTGTAGAGTCATTTTCACTAATCTGTCGTTGTCTAGAAAATTACTTAGGTTAGCCAAGATTCAAGATGAGGAAATTTATTTCTATTTTGATGTGAGATATATCTTTAAACAAAGGTGTGATGGCTGTCACCTTTGGAAACTATCATAGTTGATCTGCTAGCCACTGTAAATCTCATACCTCCCAGGTACCAAAACCAGTCCCCCTTGTTCCAAGATGCCCAAAGTCTGTTATGATATTGGCACAGAATTTTCATTTATATAGGTCTGAAACAGCTTACTCATGGAGCTCTTGGTTGGTGTTGACTTATTTCTGCCTGTATCATTATTTGAAGTCAGTCCCACTAGATTTTAAACTTCTGGAGTTAGGGACTGTTTATTTATATTTTCTACCATGTCTGTGGTATTGTATTCAATATATAAAGAATTCAATATAAAGAGTTGCTGGAATACATTTAATTACTGATTGAAGACAGTATTTTGAAAATGTTGTAGCAGGTATAAAAACGTTACATGCTGGCATTTCTTCTCCCCAGGTAGTTCTTATTCTTTCATCAAATGTCCGAAGATAATCTGTCACAGTGCTTTCGAATGAACTTAATGCTACTATAAATAAAAAATAATGTGATTGAGCTTTGGATTTGTGCAATTATTTGAGATTTTACAGCTTCATACCATGAACTCTGATAAAAAATTAGGTTTCACTCAGCTTTATTATACTTTCATCGAATTAACATTCCTGAGATTACATTTTGACAATAAAGGGATATAAAGGTCATACCTGAATAGCTCAATGAGTTGAACTCATCAGATCAGATTTTATGCATGAAACTTTTTTCTGTTATTATTGACATTGAGTATTTGCCTGATTCTACCTTTTGTATTTTCAATATCCTTGTTGCAAGTAGTTCTTAGTAATTACTAGAACAATGACACCTAAGGCTTTAGGTGATTTTTTTCAAAATTTGTTATCAAATTATCCATATATTTTTATGCCACATAAGAATGTATCTGATAAATTAATATATGTACATGATATGTAAATGTATGTTTTAAATTATTTTTGTTGTTTAGAAATGGAAATTCTAGGAAAACAGAATTGGATCTTGTCCAATTCTGGCTAATAGAATTGTACTGTCAGATTCTAACATAGATGTCTTAGAAGAAATTATACTTAAGTATGGTGCTAAGGTTCCATAGCTTGAAGACAGGTAGCTCTAGCTTGAGAAATGAGTCTGTGTTGTCCTAAGAGGAGCTTGCCTGCTGCTTATCTATGCAGAGATTAAAAAAAAAAAGTGTCATAAGTGGTAATTATTGAGAGAGGTGTGGCTACTGGTTATGAATTTTAATGGTTAAGCTCAAATCTTATGTATGAAAAAACTGGTATAAAAAAGACTTCATGTTGTTGAATAGAAACATAAGTGTGTAAAGTCAAGAAGTTAAGGGTTGTCTTTCTTGGAAACAATGGGCTATATTTAGATATTATCCCATTTAGGACCAGATGTAGGATGTGTTGGTCATACCTTCAGTCTCAGCTACTTAGAAGATGAAGATAGAAAGATCAAATTGTGTGGCCTGCCAGTGCAAAAATGTGAAACCTGTTCCTGAAAAACTAATGTAAAAAGTGACAGGCAAATGCCCAGTGGTAGCTCACTGGCCTAGCAAATGTATGAGGCCCTGAGTTCAAACCTCACTACAAAAAGAGAAAGTTATCTCAAGGGAATTCAGGAAAACATGATTTCACTAGGATATGATACCCTGAATCCTCTGCAAGTTTTATTATTTTGATTTGCAGAACTGAAATAGCCTTAACTTTTAACACTGTTAGAAATTTTCATTTGATGGGAGAACTTGCTAGCTGACAGTGCCAGCATCTTACAAACATGAAAGCAGCTTTTCTAGTGTAAGCCTACCTGGGTATTATTACCACAATACTCATTCACAGATTTTTCTATGAGATGTCTTTCTGTTTGAAGAATGAATTACTTATAAAAGATGTTTGTATGCTTTCACTTCAATGTATTGTTTTATTTTCAAGATATAACTTGACCAGTGTTTTCATCATCTAGACATATGGCTTATCCTGGCTGTAATCTGTTGGGATGTTATTAGAATATATAACTTACCCAAAAGACTAGGTAGAACATAGAACATTATTTAAAACAGGAGGTTCTGAAGAACTTGAAATAGCTTCAGTATGATCCTTGTTTATTATACTAAAAATGATATTCATTAACTAGTGATTTGAAGTATCTGTGTAAGTTCCTTATCTGTTGCTTGCTATTTTAAAATTAGCCATTTAGCCTGGTACTGGTGGCCCCTGTAGTCCTAGATACTCAGGAGGCTGAGATCTGAGGGTCGCTGTTCAAAGACAGCCAGGGCAGGAAAGTCTGTAAGACTCTTACCTCCAGTAATCCACCAGAAAACCGGAAGTGGGGCTGTGGCTCAAGTGGTAGAGTGCTGGCCTTGAGCTGAAAAGCTGAGGGAAAGCACCCAGGACCAGAGTTCAAGCCCCATGACCACCCCCCCCCCACACACACACACAAGCACACAATAAATAATAAAAAAAAAAAAAGTAAAATTTGAGCTGCATTTTGCCTGATTTTTCAGGGAAATAGAAAATTCTCTGGGGGAGGAAATGAGAAGAATTCCACCTTTCCCACAGTGTTCTCCCTACCCTTGTCCTGTTTATTTTATGACATCAGGAATGATGAATATTAATTCCTGAGGTACTGTTTCAGCCTCTCGTTGACTCTGATGAAATAATACCTATTATATTAAAAGAAAAAGGTTGGCACTTCCAATTTACGTGATGGCTGACTAGGGACCCTGAGTCTGACTCTCTCAATTTCCTATTAAAGCTCATATGAAAATAAAGGAACTGGCGAACAATCCCAGGCACACCAAAACCTTTCTTTGAGAGTCAGCTTATTGCTGTAACCCAGCATATTCACAAACTACTAAGTTGATAGAACTGGACCGAAAAAATGCTATTATTTGTTGACTATGATAAATAGAAGTAAAAACAACATGCAGCTCTCTGGGAGCAAATATGATTATATCCTCTTCCTTTTCAAAGTATCTATCCTCATGGCTTTGAAATTTTGATACATCAACTAGAAAAGAGGACAAATATTTTTCTGCTGGAGAGGTGTTACTTTTTCAGGCTGATGAGAAGATAGGGAGCAATTTATTATTTTTTCTTTCCCTCCTTCTCAAAAGTCTCTTTCAACCAGTTTACTGGATTGATCAACCACATGATCTGATTCATGCCTTTTCTGAAACATCCCTGGCTTGTAGCAAATAGACCCCTGGTTAGCAGGCCATTATATTTCTTTTTATTTAAGTAAGTTTTTTATTGTGAAAATACAATTTGTTTTTCCCCTTCCGCTCCCCAAATTATATCATCATCAAATACAGTGAAAACAAGGGTTATACTGTGGGGGAGGGACATACAAAGCAACAAAAAAATCACGTGGTACCTTATAAATATATTAGAAACAGTAGCAAGAAAGAAAAAAACACTTGGATCCTTATCTTGGGGTTCCTTTCACTTATCATCATCTTATCTGATCTTTTCTGTTTATCTCAGATACTGGTTATTGCAAATAAGGGAAACCATGGGACCTATGTCTCTTTGGGCCTGGCTTACTTCACTTAATATAATTTTTTCCAAGTCTTTCCATTTCCTAATAAATGGGGCAACGTCATTCTTTCTGATGGAAGCATAGAATTCCATTGTGTATATATACCACATTGTCTTGATCCATTCATCTACTGAGGAGCATCTGGGTGGGTTCCATATCTTAACTATGGTAAATAATGCTGCAATAAACGCAGTCTTGCTGGTAGCTTTAATATGGTCTTGTTTGTGATCATTTGGGTAAATGCCCAAAAGTAGGATTGCTGGGTCATAGGGGAGCTCTATGTGGAGTCTTTTGAGGAACCTCCATACTACTCTCCAAAGTGGTTGAACAAGTTTACATTCCCACCAACAATGCAGTAAGGTTCCCTTCTGGCCACATCCCCTCCAGCATCTGTTGTTATTAGAGTTCTTGATTCTAGCCATTCTAACTGGAGTGAGGTGGAATCTCAATGTTATTTTGATTTGCATTTCTTTTATGGCTAGAGATGTTCTTCATGTGTCTATTGCAGGCCGGTATATTTCTATGAGATATATAATTGTAATGAATCAGTTGTATCATATACCAGGCCCTCTGTTATTTTTCTCTCACAATTTGATTAATTTGTATTCTATAAAAGAAGCTCTCCCTCTTTTTTTTTTTTTGTCGGTCGTGGGGCTTGAACTCTGGGCCTGGGCGCTCTCCCTGGGCTCTTCAGTTCAGGGTGAGCGCTCTACCGCTTGAGCTACAGCGCCACTTCCAAAGCTCTCCCTCTTTTTATTAAGTTGACTGCTTTTGAAAGATGTAACAAAGGGGAGTCATTATCAAATGTTAGTAAAATGAAGGCTTGGAAATAAATCAGATAATAATGTTATTAATGAAACAGTCCTCACTCAGATTGTTTAATATTTGTGAGTTTCATAGTACTTGATCTGCTTAACATATAACTTCTTGTTCTATTATATAAAACCTAAGCTTAAAATCATGCTCCATCATGTTTATAGTTAGTAGAAAATAGGACCTAGTACCAGAATTACAGTCCCATAGTCAAAACAAAATGATTACTCTTAGATCAGAAGATCATTAGATTAGACTGTGACATAAAACTGTATGTTTTATAATAAAGTGTTAAGATTAATACATAATTGTTTCTGTGACTTTTAAGTCAACTTTACGTTTTTCCAACAAAGATCCATAGCTATAGACAAGCTTTTTAATTGTCTATCAAGTCATATTGTTAACTTTTTTCTTGTGATTTTTTACTTCAGATATTTGGTTATGAACTTAATAGACACTTGTATAACAAGCACATCTTTCATCTAAAACTTCAGAATTGACTAACCCTTTTATTTTTTAATCTTTCAGAGCTTTTTGGATTTTACAGATGAGAGTTTAGAGTAATGGTTAGAGAGAATTGTGAGGTTGTTTAAAAACAGTTAGCAAATTCCCTAATATTAAACACTGTACAATAGCAACTACCTTAGCTCTTCTGCATGGTAAATGTTGAGTTGCAACTGTTTCTCAAGGCTTGATTATCCCAGTTTCTCTCCTCTGTGTGAATTCCCATCTCATTGAAAAGCCTGTGGGAAAATGTCTGAGTCTTAGGAAATTCTTGTGCTTAAGCAGTATTGTTTTTTGTACCACATTTCTTAAGCATGGAATTATTCAGGAGTTGACAGTAAAATTTTGCAGGAGGCCTTTTCTTATGTCTGCCTAATATAGATGGCTTCCCAGCCGTACTTCATACTTTCTCTTTTATCAGAATTCTTTTTTTTTTTTCATTTCTACTGCACTATTTTACCTACTGAAATAATTTTTTTTAATTTTACAATTCTTTCATCAGATGTTTAAAAATCAAATATCAGCCTCCTGAGTAGCACTACATGTGTGAACCTCCCAGCACCTGGCTCTAGTTTCTATTTTAAATCAGATTTTCTTAACTAGCTGTGTTGTTCTAGTTTGTCAAACTATTGGACAGTGAATTATATTTTTACAGTGGATTTTTTGGTTGTATGATTTGTGACATCATGCAATTGCCATATCAGTGACCATAATCAAAGAAGTATAGAAGGGGAGGAAAAAATACATGTCTTCGTGTAGGCACATACTGAAGAACTGTGACACCTTCTAAGATGAAGGCAGATGACACTAGTTCTACAATGTAGTGAGGATTGTAACAACTTCTAGTTGTTTGTAAATACATAACTTCATAATACTTAGGAACGTAGATGAGATACTGTAGACGAATAGCTGGTATTAACTTCTGCATGTGTGCCAGATACTAAATTTTTCTAATGATTTTTTAAAATTTTTAAAAATTTTATTACTAGTTTTTTTCTGACTTGCTAGTTTTTCCACCAGCTAGATGTAGTTATGTAATGCACTGTGAAAGTGTTACAGTAAATGTATTATCTGGAATACGAGTGCTTTTCAAGTGCTTTTTATTGGGATGAAAGTTTTTGATAACAATATGAGAGAGCTTGTAGCTTTTTGTTTTTTCATAGTTTCTTTTAAAATCAGTTCTCTATCTACTTTCTACCTGGATGATAGAAAGTGGTTTTTGTTTTTGTTAGTTTTTTTTCCCCCCAGTTTGTTTTAAATTTAGTTCTCTATCTAGTTTCTACGTTCCATCAGGGCTATTTCTGGTGTTCATCCTGGCTTTTGAAATTGTGAAGTTAAACTAACTAACCAAAAGCGGAGTTCAGAGAATAGATTGAAGTAATGTGGAGTATTTCAAGGTCTTCCATTCTTCTGAACCAGATTTTTTTTTCCTTCTAAATGCAGATTAATAAAGCGGGCACTACAAGAGGAACAAGGAAAAAGGATTTTAGTGAAAGTATCCTGGTCCTGAGAAAGTCAGGGAGGGCTTCAAGCCCATTTTGGACTTCAGAGCACTTCACAACTTTGTGGTAAAAGAAAAATTTTAAATAGAGCCTTTGGACTTATTTAAATTCATCCTTATTTGGAGAGTAGCTTAATTAATTAACTTAATTTGACAAGAAAATTATGAATGACATAGGACTGCTTTTTAGAGTATCTGAGTTCCAGATTTGTTGTAGGTATTTAATAGACATTCAGAATAACCAAGGTAGTTGGTTGGTTTGTGTGCTTTTCTTTGAGATGTATTCTTCATCCTTGTGACACATTTACATTCTTACATGAGTGATAATCTTCTTCAGTCATCTTTCCTGAGACCAATATTGCTTCTAAAAGTGTTGTGAGAATAGAAAGTAGTTGGTGTTTTGTTGATTGCTTCTAAAAGTGTTGTGAGAATAGAAAGTAGTTGGTGTTTTGTTGTTTTCATATTTTTATCATTTGCATGAAGGCTCACTAACATGAAGAAATGTGGTACCAATAAAAAGAAGCTCTTTTCCCTTGTTTACCGGGAAAACTTGCACAGGATAAATTTCATTTGTCAACAAAGATACACAGAGTGAATATAAACATATTTGTCATTTCTGTCTTTATGAACAAAACAAACTTGTCTTACTGTGTTAACTTCTAAGGTCTTTTCTATTTGTGAAAAATCATTTCGTTTACATATACTACAGGCTTCTCCAGTATTGGAGAAATGAAATTTCCTTCCAGTAGATGAAAATTACATTTTGATTGAACATCATTCCTTATGCAGTCACCCATAAATATAATGTCTTTCGCTGCCTTTTCAGAAAATAGCTACAGATGTGGTTTCTGAATTGACAAGAAAATAGAATGTCTTAATGTTGTAGGTAACATAGATGGTATTTTTGTTGTAGGCAAAACACTTTCAGAGTGAAAGCAACTTAATTGGTGACAAGACTCCTGGGGTCAGTCAAATTATGTATAATTTTTTTGTCTGTCTTTTTATTGCTTTAGTATCAAAAGTTTTAGAATGCTTAGAAAGGAATTTTTATTCTTTTAATTGACTTGCTACTGTCTGAATATGATTGTAAGAATTTTCAGCCCATCTATGTTTTGAAAGTTTTAAGTTTACTCCTTGGTTTTACTTTGCATGTATGGTTTTAGAAGTGATTCTTACAATGCAGAGAAGCTTTGAAGTTTCTAGTTCTACTTGAGGGTTAATATTTTGTCGTATTAAGTTGTATTTCTTACAGATTGTGATGACATTCATGATATTCTGTTACTCCATTCCATTGAGCTTTGGCAGCTCAAAGGAGCACAGTGATTTAAAGGAATCCCTGCACTGAGAATTAGGCAACTGATTGGCTTTAGCCACTAACCACCTCCTAGTTTTAGAACTTCAGTCTCACTTGCTGTGTATCTTGGCAGGGGTAGAGTTTAAATATTTACTCTCTGAGTTTTGTCTGCTAATACATGAAACTTAAATTAAAAAAAAATCATTGGCATAAACATCAGGAAAGAAATTGTGGGAAGAGCACTCAGTTCTGGAAAATAATATCCAATGCTGGTATACCAGTAAAAGAAGCTATCTTTTAGAATAACCACAATACTGCCAAGTGAAGATACTTGTGCTCAATTTCCTCTTACCACCTCTTACAAAAGTAGGAAGTTACTGCTTGTTTAATCCTTTCACAAACCAGGAGAGGTAGCCTAGTCCTCATCACTTCAGAGAAACCGCCTTTACCCTGAAGGTGAGAGCTATTAGGGAAAACACAATCTAATAGGGCTGGATTAGGAGAAGCATGGGGAGGGTGGGGTGGATACTGAGTGCTACAAATGACTCCCTGCGCTTCCAGCACAGGCACACTTAGTGGCTTACAGGAGAATCACTGGCTGCCTTTCTTGCCTCCAATCTGTTTAACTTTGAATCTTGGCTCTACCACTAAAATAATTACATTATCTTGAGGAGGATATGGAGCTACCCTATGTAGGTGTAAATTTTGGGGCAAGATTTTGAGACTTCGTAGGGTAATTTTAAAGCTGAAGCAAATTAATTAAAGCTCGTACTATATGGCCAGCATCATTCTAAAGGCTCATTAAGTGCTAATACTATTATTATTGTTGTTGTTGTTATCATAAGACCTGGAAAAAACAACAACCACAAACTAGGTCCATTTTATTTAGATAAAAATAAAAAAGATTCCTTTAACATTTTTATATTTGATTCACTATCTATTAGTAATATGAGCCGGCATAAGTCTTTACCCAAATAATTAGTACTTTACCACCTTACTTTCTAGAATATTTGCTTAGTAATATACTACTTATTTAAATTAGGAGCTATTGTTAGCTCTTAGCTGTTAGCTATTTTATGGAATTCTTGGAATTTGAGGAGTGTAACACAGTTCAGAAATTACTGAATGGCAAACAGCAGTTTTAGTAGCTATCTTAGTAATACTGTATGAAGGTTGCTTTATGCTTACATGTGAGTACACCTGTAATGTGCTGGTTTTGATTTGTCCTTGGAATTGTGTCTCATTGGATAAAAAAATTCAGAGTATTTTGTTTTTGGGGGGTCCGGTCATGGGGCCTGAACTCTGGTTCTGGGTGCTGTCCCTCAGCTCTTCAGCTCAAGGCTAGCACTCTACCACATGAGCCACAGGGCCACTTCCGGCTTTTTTCTTTTTGCTTATGTGGTGCTGAGGAATCGAACCCAGGGCCTCATGCATGCAAGGCAAGCACTCTACCACTGAGCCATCTTCCCAGCCCCCAGAGTATTTTTTTAATTCATCAATTTTGAGAAATTTTCCCTAAATACCTGGAAAGTGGTGATCAGGTAACAATTACATGCTGCTATACTCAAATTGTAATTTTCACGGCTGATAGGAAGCTTGATCTGCACCTTTTTTTTCTTAGTAGATTAGACCATATTTATTATTTCATTGGATATAGACTTCTAGAAACCATCACTTTCTGCTTTTCCCTTGAATATATATATATATTTAGCAAATGAAGATAAATGTTGTTAGAGGGATTCTTTAAAATGGAAAATTGTTAAATGTTTGTGGCCTATTTTATAAGAATAGAAAGGTGAATGGGGGTTCTATTTAAGGTATTCAAAGATGAAAAACAAATAGAATTTTAAAACATTAAGTAACAATATAAGGGACCTTGAGCAATATATTAAGGGACTGTTAGTCATTTGCTTGTTAGAAAGTATAGTGTTGTGTTTTGTTTGTTTCTCCCTGTTGACAGAGGGCACTTATGCTAGATATAGTGGAGTCTTGAAGCAGGAGAAACTCAGAATTATGAGAGAGAGGGCCAGGCATACTTCATTTCAAGCTTTGGGCCCACTTTCGGGACCCCGGGGTCTTCCTGCTGTTATTTACCCCACCTCATCCTCTTTTCCAGGAGTTCCAGTTTTATTTTATGTTTGTTTCTTTATAAAAGTCTTTATGAGTGTAAAACAGGAACAGTTTGGGAGGGGAAACCTGTGTGCGGGAGGGATGTAAAGAGCTGCAGATGGAGGGGTAAATGTTGTCGAAATGCTTTGCACTCATGTTGAACATAGAATAATGAAATCCATTTATATGTTTGGGAAGGAGGAGAACAGGAAATGAGGAAGACCAGTAAAGGGGACTAATTTCCATTGAGTATATTGAATATTTTGGAATATCACAAGGAAACCCCTCGTACAACTAGTACACACTAACGACTATAACATGGGGCAAAGTCTTTTCTATTTTCCATAGGGATTTTTTATGGTGAATCTGGTATATTAACTTTTGGTTGCTGCCATAACAAATTTAGTCTCTTAAAAAAGAAAACAGAGGGGCTGGGAAGGTGGCTCAGTGGTAGAGTGCTTGCCTTGCATGCATGAGGCCCTGGGTTCGATTCCCCAGCACCACATAAGCAAAAAAAGAAAAGAAAACAGACACAAACCTGTTATTTTGGAATTCCAGAGATGAGGAGTCTCAAACGTGTTTTACTGGGCTAAGAAAGCAGTGGCACAGGTGGCTCCTTTAGCTAGCCTCCTTTGCCTTTTCGTCTTCTAGAAGCCACCTGCCATGCTCAGCTGGTGACTCATTCCTTATACACATTCAAGCCTTTTGTTGCGCTTGTTGTGTGGTCTTCCCTGTTTGAAGGAGGTTCCTTGTTGAGTTACATGGACTTCTCTAGATAATTCCTTCCCCAAATCCTTAATGTAATTATATCAACAGAATCACTGCTACTACAGAAGAAGTTTTTAGGTTCTGAGGACTAGAGTATGGACGACTAGAGAGCCATTATTTAGCCTGCTTGGAAAGCTGATTTTTTATTTCCCATGGAAAAGTGGGTTCTAAGTTCCAGATTAATTTAGGAGCAGAAGGACCAATCTATGTGAAGGTTCCTCAAACATAAGGTTTCAGGAATTCTATACCTGGATTAGCACCCTTAGAAACCTCTTTTCCCCTGTGTGTTTAATTTGGTTAATTGTACCATCATACCTGTGTTGTAGGAGAGTCTGCCTTCTTCAGGAAATCCAAGTACATCCTACTGAACAAATTCGTTCCCCTTTTTGTCAGTCTTTACCTTTCCTACTTGAACTGTTGAAGCTATCTACATAGTTTTCCTGCGTTGAATAGTCATCCCGAAATCCTTCTTTCTCCTGACAACTAAGATTAGGTGTTGAAAATGAAAATTCGAGCACGTTAAACCTTCTGGTTATTCCCCATCACCTGCATAAAGAAGTCTTAAGTTTTATGTCATGACTTAAAGACAGTTCAGTTCCCATTGTAACTTTGGATTTGCCTCCCTTTTTAGTTTTAACATTTTTGACATTTCAAAGATACATTTTACTAAATAGATTCTAGGGTTACTGAACATAGCATCTTTTTTTTTTCTTCACATTTTGTGCCATTGATCTTGTACCAGTCTTACCTGGATTGGATGTCCATGCCCACCTTTGCCTGGCTATATTCCCTCCTTCCCCTTTTGAGAAGTTGATTCTATTACTTTTCCTACTATTTATTTTTAAATACTTTTTTTAACAGTATTATATGTCAAGAAGTATAAAAAGGAGATAGAGAATATCTACTAGTAATGCCAGTATCTAGAAGTTTCAATGAACAGTTTTTAAGCATTTGTTCAGAATTTTATATATTTCATACTTTATTGTTTCTATATAATCCAGAATATTATTTTCTATCTAATAGTATAATATTTTCTTATATTTAGGATATTTTAAGTATTTGTGACTATTACTATTATTATCCAGCAGTTTCTCTCAATTCACTATGTGAGTTAGCTAGCCAATGTACTTTGGATAGTTCTCTCTTGCCTTCTTTTGGATTGAATTTTTAGATTAGTACTTCTGATCCAAGTGAAGAATTAAGAGGATTTCACACGATACATCCCAATATATTTTATCCTTATTTGGGGCTCAAATTTTCTTTTTATCTGTGGATTGATTACTGTATGTATTTAAAAAATTCTTAGATGTTCAAATATATATATTGTGCCAGTTTTCTTCCATATGCAGACAGCTTATTTTACATATTGCCTTTTTACGGTGGGGTGTCCATGCCACTAATACGCTTTTCTATATTGTTCAGCTTTTTTTGGGTCTGAACTTGCCATATATATAAATTCAGGGTCTCGTGCTTGCTACGTGGGTGCTTTACTGTTGAGCCATGCCTGCAGCCCTTTGTATTCTGGTTATTTTTATGCTTCCTATCATAGCAACAATAGCAGTCTCACACCATCATGTCAAGCTTCTTCTGTTGAGATAGAATCTTGTGAAGAGTGTTGCGTGTGCTGGACTCCAACCACGTCCTTCTTATCCCTTCTCTTTTATAGTTGGGGTGACAGGCACACACCACTATGCTCTAGCTATTGCTTGTGCTAGGGTCCTGTGAGCTTCTTCACCTGGGCTTCTCTCCAACCATGATCATTCTGATCTCTGACTCTTCAGGTATGTAGGATTGCAGGTGACCTAACTATCAGTGCCAGGCTGAAATGAATCTTCAGTATGCTGTTACTGATTAAGAATCAGACAGAATAAGCTCTACCTTCCCCTTGTTCTTTACATTCTTTGTGTCCTTGGAGCTGTCATTTCCTCCATTCTTACATACCTGACCTGCATTTTTTTGAGAAATGAAAATAATCAAAGTGAAAACTGCTCTGATACAACTGTAAAGCCCCAAACTTACTGATATTATTTCAAAATGATGATTCTCCTAATGCAGTTTTTATGCATTAGTCACTCATCAGATATTTATTGAATGTGACTATGCCAGGTACTGTGACAGGCACATTAAGTCACAATTATTTTCATAAAACTTTCTGCTTACTTAATTGGCTTTTAAACTGTGCTAACAGAGGACTTAAAAATAATTTTTGTGTGGGCTGGGAAGGTGGCTCAGTGGTAGAGCGCTTGCCTTGCATGCATGAGGCCCTGGGTTCAATTCCTCAGCACCACATAAGCAAAAAGAAAAAAGCCGGAAGTGGCGCTGTGGCTCAAGTGGTAGAGTGCTAGCCTTGAGCTGAAGAGCTGAGGGACAGTGCCCAGGCCCAGAGTTCAGGCCTCACGACCGGACCCAAAAAAAAAATAATAATAATTTTTGTGTATGCTGTTCCTGGGGCCTGAACTCAGTGCTTGGGCACTGTCTCTAAGCTTTTTCATGCAAGACTACCACTTGAACCACAGCTCTACTTCTGGCTTTTTGGTAGTTAATTGGCTTTTTTGGTAGTTAATTGGAGGTAAGAGTCTCATGGACTTTCCTGCCCAGCCTGGCTTTGAATGATGATGCTCAGATCTCAGCCTCCTGAGTAGCTAGAATTATAGGCATGAGCCACCGGCATCTGGAGAAAACGTTTCTTTTCTATCTTTTTTATACAGACATAGAAACAGGTGATGTTTTTAAAATCTTTCCTCGCATATTGTTTTTGCCTTCTAAATGGAGTGAGGTAGATTTTTTTTCTTTTCTGTTTGCATTTGTAAGTTGTCTCTCACAAATATAACACACATGAAATGTAAATAGCTTTTTGTTCACCTGGAGCTTCCCTAGGAGAGAAGCTCTGCAGGAATCTTTGGTATTGCTGAGGAGACAGTTTTTCATGGCTATTTGAAATTAAGGAAATCTCTACAGAAAATTCCATCTGTCAAAAAGATCCTTATAGAATTGGCTGTGAGTGATGTGGTTAAGAAGATGGCTCTTGATTAAGACTGACTTCTAAGCCTTGTTGTGGTAGTTTCAGCTGGGTGGATTTCCACAACACACCTAAACTAACAAGGAGAACCAGTTTCCCCGAAAGCAGGATAAAGGCAATGCCATAGCTGGCTGGATCCTCAATACTCAGCTTGTAGAACCACAGTTTCCTTTTAAGAAGGATGAAGGCTGTGCTTCCTATGTTGGCCATCTAGTCCAAAGGCTATCTCAAACTTACATGAAACACTGATCAATGCACTCTTCTTCCACCTTGTCCATCAGAAAGCCTGTGTGCACTTAGAATTGTTCACAGCTTTTGTAGATCCTATTAGATTTGCCTCAAAGAAGAGACTTGAGATTGTCATAGTTTTCTTTCTTAACCTGGTGTGAGTTCCCTCTGTGAAAGATGGGAGGGATTCTGAATACACTCGTCCTTGATAGACTCTTCAAGGACAGAACTACACTTCCCATGAAAGTGCAGTTCTTCCATAAAGTAATTACCACTTTGACTTGAGCATGTAGACATCCTTCCATTTTTCTTCATACATTTTTCTCCAAGCCATAGTACATTACCTCTGTCTTGAAGTTTGATTGGCAGATAACAAATGAGTGCTCTTTCCTCATGACATGAGAATTGTTCTTTGTATATATAGAATTAATTGTCTATCACCTCAAGTTGTCAGGGTCTGGTGTCACATTGAGGACTAGGGATTCATAAGGCTTGATGACAGATAAAGCTAAAAAGTTAGTGCTAATGTGTAAGAAATTAGAGGGGGGAAAATCTCAAAATTCTCATGAGTTTTCTCTGACATTACTTCTTAGATAAAATAGAAATTAATCTCCATTTTTAGAACATCATTAATTTTCTTGGTTAGTGTAGATCAAATGTTATCAATTTTCAGTAAGTGAATGAAAGTTGTACATGATATTGAAAGTTGTTGATTTCATTTATAACTGAAAGTCTTAACTCATGTTTAGGTTATTGGCACAAAAATAAGCGTCTGACTATCAAACCTGAGAATGGCAATGAAATTTAGCTGATTTATGAAAATTTGCTTATTTCTAATAGAAATTAATTTATAATTATGCTTTCTCAGTACTCTACTTAAATTGTACATAGATAAGAGCTTCTATATGTGTCATATAAATTTTTGTTATATAAATTTGTACTGTGTATTTGAGCATACTGGAGCTCTCTACATTAAAAATTATTTCCTTAGTATAGCATTATACTCATACCCTACACAATTAGTTTTTGAATAGGTTCTTGGCATGATATTACATAATCATTTAGTACAATAGAAATATTATTTTCAAATACTAATTAGCTATTTAAGTGAAACAAGTAGAATCTAGTTTACAACTTACTTTACAAAGTGGTTTAATATGGTACAAAACCAAATGTATGATTAAAACTATCATTCGCATTAAGTGTGAGTCATTCTTTATATTTTCCATAGGAAGGAATAGTTGTATATGGGCACATTTTATTTTATCACAGCCTTCATGACCTTCTCTGCAGTGGAGCATCTGATGAACCACTCAGCAGATATTCTGGGACGTCTGTGATATTGGTGCCTGGGAATGCCTGCAGACTTCTGCAGAATTAGGAGTGTGTTTAGAGATTTTCATATTAGCAAGCTTTGTAAGTATCTAGGACCATGGGTTTCAGTGAAACAAATCATTCTTTAGGAGGTTCTGGTCTAAACATCTTTGGCACAGATAGAGTGACTATCAACTGTTCTTTCCTCTATTTGCATTAGAAAATCTAACATTAGAAAACATAGCACTGAATCTTAGCAGTTATGATTCTCCAGTTGTGTTTGTGATGGGAGAAGAGTCAAGTGAATCTCTAGCAAGGTGCATTAGAAGGGTGCAAATATGTGGGCAAGAACACCAGAGATGTATGTTGAGCACTCCTCTTGAGTGGGAAACAACTTTTTTCCTTGAGAATGGTTTCTATGGTACTCTAGTGGAAGGAAGTGTAGAGTTCTTTGTGGATTTGTGACTAAGAGGCTCGCTTCTCTTTTATGTATGTAGAATATCAATGAACACAAGTGATGAAAAGGACAAGTCTTCTTGTCTTAATGCATAGAAGTGTAAGTCTAATAGGATTAGAGACATTCTTTGGTTATATTGTCAAGGTGGTATCATAACATATTATTTGAACCATAACTGCTTCTGCTGGTAAGAAATTTACAGGTAAAACATTTTAGATTTTTGTGCTAAGTCCTCTTCCTTTTTCTCTGTTCTTTTTTCCTTTGCCTCACTTGGTCACTGTAGATATTTATTTGATTTCTTAACAAATGGCTTATAATGTAGATAAAAGCAAAAATGTGTAGGAAACACACTCAGGATGAAAGAACATTAGTAATCTTTCTAATGTGTTATGATAAACATGTGCTAGTTTGCTTTTACTCTTTGTAGTGCATATGTCCTGGGGGACATATTATCTAACTATTCAGTCTGTGTTTCTACAGTTACAAATTTGTCTATGAAAACAAATATTTCAGATCATATAAAACTCACTAGTGAATCAGTGAGTAATATTTCTTCTTTGAAGTGTCCTGATTTATTTGTATATAATATGATGCAAATTGATTTTAATGTAAAATCATTAATCAGGCGAAGCATGCATATTTCATGAGTTTTGTCTCCTGATGTGTAGAAAGTTTCTCCTAATACAACGTCATGGGTGCTTAATGGAGAGTGATTAGATGCTCAGAGATTTGAGAGAAGCCTATAGGAAAAATAAGATCTTAAGTATCTTTTATAAATGGTTATGCTTACAAGTACCCTGTAAAAATTAATTCTGAGATGAGGATGTCATAATGTGCCAATTCAAAATGGTGGAAAAATACTTGCTAAAATTCTCAGTTCATTCTTTTTTAAAAAATTTATTCTAAGGATTGTACATAGTGGCAAATATTGCTAGAACTTGTATTAAAAGTTTTATTTTTCCTCTTTCTCCTAAGCCACTGTCAAGTCCTTTCTACAGCAATATTTATCATAAAATGTTGGCCCTAATTCTAAGTAGATTCACTTCAAATAGTCTTTTTTCCAGATCCAGGTTTCTGGAGTGAGACCCCTGTATATAAAATATACATGTGAATTAAGAAAATTTTCAAATTTTCACATATAGCCATATGATTTTCTGTGTTGGGTGGTTTAAAATATTTTTTTAAATGGGAGGAATTGTAGCTAACTTGCAGATAGACAATTTATGGGTTTTTTGTTGTTGTTGTTTGGGGTTTTTTTTTTTTTTTCTTTACTGAAATTCTGCAAGGATCAGGGTATTAGGTGCAAAGTGGTAGTCCATTTTGACAGATGATTAAAACCATACTTAGCTGTCAATTCTGGGATATGAAAGCGCTTCATTACAAGTCTATTAATGTCTTCCATTTGAAACAGTTTTTATTCTCCAGAAAGCACTTTGAAGCATTATTTCATTGCCCTTTGTGCTCTGTGGTATTTGTTGTGAGGAAATTACTGGTCCTCTGTCAGTTCTGACAGAGTTCTGTGTCACTCTTCTCTACACATTGGCTCAATGACTGTGAACTGAGGTCTTAGGAAATATGTGAAAGAAAAATATTTTGAGATCCCAGTATTTGACAATTACTTTTTTTTTTTTTTTTTTTTTTGCAGGTACCTTGTGGTCTACAATCCTTTAGAGCAAGAGCGGAAGTCAGTGGTTTCTGTCTATGTGAATTCTCCCACTGTACAAGTGCTGTCTTACTCAGGACAGCCTATAGAGGCTCAAGTCAGTGCTGTTTGGAATGATGCACACACTATCTCACAAACAGCCTACAAGGTATGTTGTGGCTGGAAAAACATATGATTACAAAAGGACATAACCACAGTACACAGCTTGTACTTTTTTTCTTTTTTTCATCAGTTGTGGGGCTTGAACTCTGGGCCTGGATGCTATCCCTCAGCTCTTCAGCTCCAGGCTAGCACCCTACCACTTGAGCCACAGCACATTTCCAGTTTTCTGGTGGTTTATTGGAGCTAAGATTCTCACAGACTTTCCTGCCCGGGCTGGATCCTCAGATCTCAGCCTCCTGAGTAGCTAGGATTACTAGCGTGAGCCACCCATGCCCAGCTAGCTTGTACTTTTATAATTAGCCTCAGGATAGGCCCCTTGAGCAGTCCTGTTGGAATATGAAAAGTGAAAAATTTAAGTACCAGAGAAGATGAACTGGGTATTTAAATGATACTAGAGGAAAAAATAGATCCCATATTAAAATGTTAATGCCATTATTAATATATTATATGCTGTTAGCAGGTAACATGTTATTAGTGTATTATGTATCTTATATGCCTTTATAAATATATATACTAGTGAGATTATGAGTTAATGAAGTAATTATTATTCATTTTATTGTGCTAGTCTTGCAGCTTGGACTCAGAGGTCGGCATACTCCCCGAGCTTTGGTGCTCAAGGCTAATATTCTACCACTTGAGCCATAGTTCCACTTGGGGCTTTTTTTTTTTTTTGACAGTTAATTAGAGATAAAAGTCTCATGGGCTTTCTTGCCTAGGCTGGCTTTGAACCACAATCCTCAGATCTTAGCCTCCTTAGTTATTATTATTACTATGATGATGATGGTTATTATTATTATTACTGAATTTTTGGTCTGATACAACTTAATGATAATGATGATTATAAAAATTGATATATTACCCTCCTTAATAATTTTGTGTAGTTTCAACGTTCCATTGTAAAAGTAATAAAAATATCATGGAAGAATGCCTTTCTAGGGTATAATTAAGGTGTTTTTGGTTTTTTTCTGAGATATGTCTGAAAACTCTAGACTTAATTAAAAGGGGTGTGTGTGTGTATGTGTGTGTCTGTGTGTGAAATTTTCTTAAAATAATCAAAGTTAAACTGAGATTAAACGCTATAGAATCTGGAGTGTAGTTTAAATCTCTACTTCTAAAGACACAGCTATAAACAAGGACAAATTCTAAAATGGAGTTATTTCTATTTGTCAACAATTGTATACACCACAAAATGAAGAAAAATAAGGGAAGGGGTGGATCTAAGATTGGAGAAAATGTTGCAGGGGGAAAATGTTGAAGGGGTGACACAGATCAAGATGCATTGTATACATAAAAAGCTTTTTAAATGACTAAGTAAAGTTCAATACATATCCTACAAAATTAAGAAAAGTGAAGAAAGGAGTGGTTGGGAGGGTTAGGTAAGAATGTTGAAAGGGGTGACAATTGATCAAGACACACTGCATTCATAAACCACTTTGTTTACTTTGTGTAACTACTTAAAGGTAATACGTATTTTCTTTAAAAAAAAAAGCCATTGGTGACTCACTGAGCCGTGAACATTTCTGGAGACAGAATGGAAAAGTATAGAATAACTTGTTCAGATATTACAGGCTACCTGCCTTTTAGAAAATGGAGTAACTCCAGGAAGACAGACATGGTGTCTGCTACGCCTTGCTCCCTGTCTACCAAACTTCCTACATTGAATGCTTGGTGCTGACAGAACTAATAGCTGTGATATTTATGTAATTACATTGGCGATTTTAATATTAAAATAATAATATAGCTGGTCACTGATAGTTCACACCTGTAATCCTAGCACTCAGGAGGCTGAGATCTGAGGATTGTGGTTCAGAGCCAGCCCAGGCAATGAAAGTCCATGAGACTCTTACCTCCAATTAATCACCAGAAAATCAGAAGTGGAGCTGTGGCTCAAGTGGTAGAGCACTCACATTGAGCTGATAAGGGACAGTACCCAGGCCCAAAGTTCAAGCCTCACAACCAACAAATAAAATAATAATAATAATAATCTAAAGAAAGAAAGCATTCCATGCAGAAAGCATTCAACTTAGCCTTCATCTGGTCATCTATTGAGAACAGTTATAGCAGACTGAGCATATAATTGCTAGTGAAACGGTGTCTCTGATGAATTGCAGTGGTTGATTTCCTGAAGAAATTGTGATGTGATGTTATACCCATAACTTATCAACTACTTATAGAATAGTATAGCATCCTCATTAAAAAAACACACACAGTAGCACATTGCTTTTAACCAACAGTAAATAAATTAACTTTGTGTAGATTCTATTTTTCTCTTAAAATTTCCTTCCCTGTCTCTTAAAGATTTCTTTTCTAGCACATACCCCACCACTGGGACTGAAAGTATATAAGATTTTACAATCTAAAAGTACAAATTCACATTTGGCCGATTATGTCATGTATAATGCTGATGTAAAAGGAAATGGAATTTTCAACCTAAAGAATATGGCAAATGCTATGGATTCTATCAGTCTAGAGAATTTCTTCATTGCACTCTGGTTTGATGGATATGGGCTGATGAAGGTATGTTCTGAAATTTATTGTTACAGTTACTACATGTGCTGATTTCAGTGAAAGGAAAAGAAAGTCTTCTTACTTTAGGCTGCACCAAATACTTCGGTGAGGAGGATAGCATGCAATTATTGGTCCCTCTAGTGAGGCACTTCAACCACAAGCCTGATCGTGTGGTACTGCTAGTTTCCAGGCAGTGCTGTTACTCCATTAAATAATTAGGAAAGCTGCAAATGTGTTCGAGAACTTTGAAAACATAGTTTGACAGCATAAAATGCCCATTAAATCTAATAATAAGTTGAATGTTTACTTAACATATCACTTTCTAGTTATTTATTCCTTTGTGTTTGATGACACTAGGGGTTTTGAATTCCAAACCTTGAACTTCCTACATAGGCAACTTCACCACTTGAGCTGCACATGCTGGCAAATCACTTTAATTTTTAAAATTTTAATTTTAAATTCAAGTTTATTATACTTTTAAAACATATTGGCCGAGGAATATTGAAATAAAAAATAAATCTTCTGGTACAGAAAGTTTTGTGCCTTTGATAGAAGCTGTTTTTCTTTTGTGCCAGGTTGGGGGTTTTGACCTCTTGGTTATCTTTCTTGGCTCAAGGATGGCACTGTACCACCTGAACCACACCTCCACTTCCAAATTTTTGTTGAATTAATAAGAGTCAGATTTGTCTGCTCCATCTGGCTGTGGATTGAGATCCTCAGATCTCAGTCTCCTGAATAGGCATGAACCCACATGGGTACAGTTGTAGTGAAGGTTTTAAAACCTGAGACTAGATGGACAATTATAATGTTCAACCAAGAATTTTAAACCTGAGAGACAAACATTACCATATGTCAGTTTCTCCTGAGGTTTAATTGACATATACATAAAATCAGATATAATACAGCATTTCAATAGTGAATTGCTTTAACTTTTTTTCTTAGAGAATGAGAACCAAAGATGATGGGAAAGACCATGAAATAAGAGTGCAATTTTTCTGGTATGGAACCACAAATAAAAGAGACAAAAGTGGTGCCTACCTCTTCCTGCCTGATGGTAAGGCCCAGGTAAGTAATGCTGACAAGTTTATCTCCTGGGTTTATGATCTCTTCAAGGATCAGGTTACTACCTTTCCACCCAGTGTTATACTTACACTTGAAAGTTAGGTAAACCAACAGTGGATCGAACTTGCAATTCAGTTAGGATTATTTAAACCAGTGTTTTCCATGGAAAGAAGCTAGTTTGACTTTAGACTTGGTGCTTTTGTAGTGTTTTATATATGTGCAGCACAGTATGAAGAGATAAAATAATACGTAGGTCTGTGGAAAAAATGGATCATCTACTGGCTGTTTCTCCTTAACTTTCAACACTTTCATAGAGCATTTTCCCACCCTTGACTATAAAGGTAGTGAGTATATGCAAACTCTGGCACATTCTGAAAATGTAGAAAATTATGAAGAAAGCAGTAAGTTGTACAAACTTCAACAACCCCATGAAAACCACTGCTAATATT
This sequence comes from Dipodomys spectabilis, assembly GCF_019054845.1. Classification (NCBI taxonomy): domain Eukaryota; kingdom Metazoa; phylum Chordata; class Mammalia; order Rodentia; family Heteromyidae; genus Dipodomys; species Dipodomys spectabilis. Next base: position 2,596,142 of record NW_024870824.1, read on the forward strand.
TTGGTGTGTTTTTAAAATATCTGTTATCTTCTAGTTAAAGTCTATCCATTCCCTAATTCTCAGTTTCATCTTTGCATTTATGTGCTTTATTTTTTATATGCATCTCTGTTCACAATCTGATAGTGTTTCTTGGATATAATTTTAATATTCAATGTTGTGTTTACTATTTTTCTAAGGTACATGTGTTCTTCTTATTCTTCACTGTTAGATATTGGCAATAAGCTTTCTTTTTATATAATTCTGATTATTTCCTGAGGAAAACCTTTATAGAAATTCACTGTCTGAATCCTGGTAGACCATTTTTATACATACTGCTTATTTCTACATAAATGTTCCTTTCCTCTTGGGATTTGTAAGTAACTTTCTAGTGTGCCGTTTTTCAAACACTAAGAATTAACCCTATTAGAAGAGTTGCCTGTAGTAGTAGGTTAACTTAAAATTTTTATTTTCCTATACAGTTTTTGGGATTATTAATGAAATTATACTTTTTCTACATTGATTGTTCTTATTTCTTTTGTTTCTTGTTTATGTCTTACTGATGCATACTATTGACCTATAAGTATTCTTTATACACAGTCAGATGAATCTTGCAAAATTTCCTGTCTGTGTTATTTAATTTTTACTATTTCATTTTTCTAGCAGTCTATAATATTTTGTAGGCAATTCTGCATTTTTTCTCTTTATAAAAAGAAATTTTTTGCTTAAATACTTTTTTTTGGCTTTAAATATTTAAAAAAAAATGTTTGCCTTACATCAGAGGGAAGCTAGGAGGGGGACACAGAACTAGAAGAAAACGGGTGAAAAAATACAGCAGAGGGGCCCATCAGCTTCACTAGACATTGATGAAAGGGAACTAAGCAGCTCTAGAGTGGTAATGGGAAGGGAGGGAATGAGAGAGAAAGAGGAAACAGCTGGCACTAAGCAAAAGGAAAGAAATGTACCAATCGCCCGGTTTGGAAGAAATCATTTTATTGTTAAAGTCTGTAGAGTTCATAAGCTTTGTGGATCAAGACAATGACAATTAGCATTGTGAAGATTAAAATGTGTTGGTGACTATAGCTAAGTATCACTATGCCACAATGCTGTGAAATTCATGTGATTACTTAATCTCAATAAAGAAAAAAATTAAATAACAGTTTGCCTTAAGGTTTTGTTGCCTAGGTATTCCTGAGAAAAAGTAACTTGTGTTATAATTTGGGAAAGCCTGTTAACCAAAATCAAGAGATTGATTTGAAACTGTGTAGTTCACACTAAAACTAACAATTTTTAGGTTGTTTTATAGTGTTTTATATACACATACATATATGTGTGTATATATGTGTCAGTAAGAATTTGGGGTAGACCACAGTTCACAGGAGCCATCGTAGGATAAGCAGTGGTTCCTCAGTATAAGCTGTTTCAGTATATCTCTCTTGCCAGCTTTTACCATTGGACAGGCATCTTACACTGAATAGAAAGGGTAGTTATGTTATGGGTATTACGCATTCATAGAAGTATTTAGTATCTATAATGTCAGTAGGATAAAAAGAATTATCCTTAGTTTACTAAGGGAAAGAGGTCAATGGCTCAGAACAGGAGCCCAGAAATGACTGTCTCAGGTCTCACTTATCCCTCCCCACTTTCTAGCTATATGTTAATTAGTTATAAGAACATTACAAACTGTCGCATGCTTTATTAACTTCAGAATACTTTTCTTTAGCCAAAGAGGTAGGTTTGGAATAAGATTAGACAATTCTGAAATTACTTACACTGGTAAGTTATTATTGTAAGCCTAGCTATTCATGCTATTCTTTTTTTTTTTTTTTTTGTCGGCCGTGGGGCTTGAACTCTGGGCCTGGGCGCTGTCCCTCAGCTCTTCAGCTCAAAGCGAGCGCTCTACCACTTGAGCTACAGCGCCACTTCCAGTTTTCTGGTGGTTTATTGGAGATAGGAGTCTCATGGTCTCTCCTGCCTGGGCTGGCTTTGAACCGCGATCCTCAGATCTCAGCCTCCTGAGTAGCTAGGATTACAGGCGTGAGCCACCAGCGCCCGGCTATTCATGCTATTCTTAAGCTAATATTTAGATCACAATTCTTCACCAGTGGTTTAAATCTTCCCAGTCATAAAAGTTATGTGCTTTATTTCCCATGTTTTCATTAATTTAGATTATAAATAGTGATAGCTAAACAATGGCTTCTAAGTGATTTCATTTTTCAATTCTGTAAAAGTTTTAGAAGCCAAGATGTTTTTCCTAAAATTCTGATTTCCTCCTCAGCCGTATGTTTCCCTACACCCACCCTTGGTCAGAGTAACATATGGAATGATCTACTCGGAGCTGACTTGCTATTTTGACCATGTTGCTCATACAGTTCGACTCTACAATGTACAGGGTAAGCAAATAGACACGGTAGTCAAACATTTCATAAACTCCTTTTTCAATTCTTGTTTTCCTTGTATCATTTTTAACACATTAAAAATGGCAATTGGCTTATACACATGATTTCTTTTTTCTGAACTTCTTAATTGTAATATGATCTCAAACATAGGACTTAACCTTTAATAATAAAAATGACAAAAATTTGCATTCCCTTCAAAAATATAAACATGTATGCATGTTTTCTTCATCTTAGTCCTGAGCTTGTTAACTAAGAAGCCTGGAAGGCCTGAACAATAATCCAGTATTTTATATTGTTTTATAAACTAGAATACTGTCATAACATGGATTTCAGTTAGTGGATTACTGAGTATGAGATGCTTGCACATACACGTGTTTGCACATACATGTGCATGCATGTGCACACCGGCCTCCTTAAATGTAGAATGCATTACAATAGCATATATCATAGGAATATATTTTTTTAATGTTTGAATATAGTTTTGTTTGTTTACAGCTCTTTGGTATAGTTGTTTAATTAATTGTTTATAACTTTTAGAGGGTATTGAACAGCGTAATAGAAAACAGCTTTTGGTCCTTTTCTGACTTGTTCTTTCATGAGATCTGGGTTTAAACAATGAGTCCCAAATAGTCACGCTTACAGTTATGTTGGTTGATTTTGAATTCATTGTTCTTAGGATAGAATACTTTACTAACTGCTAATTTAATTCTGGTAACCAGGATATTTACCAGGTTACCAATTCTTTTAGAAAAGTTCCTTATAAAAATGCCACTTTAAATTATCTTTGTTATTCATTAGGTTGAAAAAAGTGGTAAAGGGAAAATTTTTTCCTTGCCTCTTTTTTCTTAATTTTATTGTCAAAGTGATGTACAGAGGGGTTACACTTACGTATGTAAGGTAGTGAGTATATTTCTTGTTGAATATTGTTACTCCCTCCCTCTTTTTTTCTCCTACTTTCCCTCTTCCCCAGTACCCCCTTCCTCCAAGTTGTGAACTTCATTTCCAACATACTGTCTTATGAGTATCGCTGCCTCTTGGTATGGGTAGAAAATAAAAAATTTCACCATCTAATGACAGAGTCTTTCGACAAACACTTATGAGAAGTAAAGGCTATCTTCAAGGCTTTGCTTTATAAGCTTACACTTCCTGACTTCACATGTCTAACTCTAGTTTTGCTTTTACTTAGCTTTGTATTTAAATTTTCATTAGTTTTGCCTTTATGTGGGATTTTGGGTGTGGGCTGACTCATGAGCAGCCTCTCATGTGATCTCTTAGGTAATGATACGATATGTTGTTGGAATAATATGATCACTAGGTTGAATCAAGAAATAAAAGGTTTTCTGGAATAGGGAAAAATAATATTCTGAAACACAAACTTCATGTCGTACGCACAACTTTTAGGTCATTTGTAAATACTTTTCTACTCATAGAACAGTCTATAGTTCTAAAATCTTTTTTTTTTTTTTTTAGTTTCTCAAAACCTTTGGTAAAGCAGAAAAAAATACTTTAGAACATCACTTTATACTCTTTTGTAAGCTACCCCTGAAAGCTATAAAAATTTTCCTTTTTAAGTATCACCAAGTATTTCATTTTATGGGTAGAAAATAACATCACACATAGATTACCTATCTTAATTTTATGTAAGAGTTTTTATTAGCATGAACTGTACATGGTGACAGATTTCATTATGACAGCTCCATACGTGCATGTACTGTGCTTTGGCCATACCCCAATCCCTTTGCCACAATTATGACCCTTCCCCCTATTTTCTTCCAGAAGAAAGCTCTTCCTTGAGTGCAGCGTAGCACATGCCCGGGCACTGATCTATATCTGGTACCTTTGTTTTTGTCATTTGTATTTAGACATTGTCTATGCCTTAGAATAAATGCTGAAGCAACTTATCCTGAAATTGTAACCACTCAATCAAGTGTATTTCCTCAGTTGCTTTTCCTTTTGTTTCATAGCATCTGTTAATGTCACCGCATCTCTTGGGTTTTTATTAGATTATTCAGGGCCTCTGGAACTCACATCAGTGGGTGATTTGTGTAAGGTATATTTGTGGCTATAACTTAGCCAGCTGTTATACCTCAGAAGCAGATTTGAAAATAATAGATTCTGACTTGCCTATTTAGTTATCCGAACAAACTGTACTCATTAGAACTGGTTACTATTGTTCCTTTCCTCCTTTCTACTATTGTTACTATTTCTCCCTTCAGCAGCAGCTGGGTCCATGGACATTCCACTTCTTTGCCCTTCCAAAGTGGTTGCACATGCTGTCTCTGTTATCCTCTGTTGGCCTCTCCAGTGTGGCTCATTTCTGTTTGCTAGCTTGTCTTTTTTTTTTGTTTGTTTTTCATTTAAAGGTTGTCTTTGTGTATTTTCTTTGTAGGTTGGTTCTCTTTTCTGCTTTAGTATTCTGGTGCCCAAACTTAGCTTTTAGGGACATTTCCTTTTCAATGGACACTCCCTTTCTCTCATCATCATCCATTCTTGGCACTTGGAGTAGCCAATAAAGTCTTGTGTTTAGCTGTTTTCACTTTTCTCTCAGTAGTACATGTTTTATTTATTCATTGCCAAAGAAATATGTTTACATATCAAAATACAGGTTTGTACTTTATGTAAAAATACAGGCTTTTGAAATGTCCAGCGGACTAACCTCTAGGTAAAGGAGTTACTTTTTAAGATGTAATTAGTTAAGAAATGGAGGTTCTTCTCAATTGGGTACTAACAAAACAAAAGTAAACACGAAGACTTCCTGTTCCCTCTGGATTTCTCAGTGGATAGAATAAATTTGTCTATTGTGTATTTTTGTTCCAATAATAGATTTTTGAAGCTTGAAAACAGGAAGCTTTAGGAGTTTGTGGGAAATGACAGATAAATAGCCATCATGTGACATTAACTGAGTGTTTTCTCTAGAAGACTTTTATTCTAGTTGCCTGGATTGAAACTAAAATCAGAATATATAAATGTGAAGTGACATATAAACCTTTTTATAGATCTAGCCCTGAGCTTTTCTTTTCTTTTTTTCCTAACATGAAAATAGTTGTTGGGAGATGAGATACCAAAACCATCCAAACCATTTTCTTCACTTTTATTTGAGCTTCTTTCAATAAATCTTCCTTTGGGAAAATACTTATTTTCACGATGGAAATTTTGCTTTTTCTCCCTCATCTTCCTGACCTACCTCTATCTGACCTATTTTACCATGGACTGAAGATTCATAGTGTCTGGATCCTGGTTCAGGGAGATTTGAAATGAAATCCTTTTTAACAGAGATGTGAGGTCTTCAGGTGTTTTTGAGTATTCTTACTACTTGAAAGAATAATCTGGGAGTTTGGCTGTGCAGTTCACAGCCCATCTATCTCTAGAAAATCCTGAAAAATAATTAATGTTCTGAACTTTGTAGTCCTATAAACTATGTTTCTAAATAGTCAACATGCAGACAATAGGGATGGATGGAGTTTGAAGGGTTGGAGGAGAATGTTGAAAGGGATGATATTGACTAAAATGCCATCTACTCATAAACTGATGCTGAATTATAACCTTTCTGTGCAACCACTTAATAATAAAAATATGCTTTTAAAAAATATGTAGACAAAAGTATCTTTTGCCTTCATTACAAAGAAACCTTCAAGCAGCTTCCATGTTTTTGTACAATGATTCAGCTAGTATTTCTTAAATTACAGAAGTATGTATTCTCAAATTTAACTTGCTATTTTTGAACAGATGCTAATTTTACCCTCTTTCAGTTGACCAGTGCAATTACTGGATAAATATTAATGAATAGAACCTGCTTGTTGTTATTACCAAATTTCTGATATAGGAAGAAATGTGAATGGCTGTTTGGCCATTATTGCTTTTGAAACAAACTATGTTTGGAGGCCTTGGTTCAACCAACTGTTTTGGGGGTGTTTTTTTTTTTAACTTAAGTTTCCTCACTTGCATTCTTTCTGGAATTGAAAAATAAATTATTAGAAATGCAGTTGAAGGCTTCTAAGAAAGTATCATTTAGGCTATTTAAAAATACTTCGTTTTTCTTTTCATTATCACTCAGACATCACATTCAAAAAGTTTCTAGAAATATTCAATTATATGAAATCTGTGTTCTCTAGCTTTAAAAGCAATTTCAGAGTTTTCTACTGAGTGATTTTTTTTTTTTTTTTTTTTTGCTTTATGTCAGGGTAAATGAGAAATCCATTTTGTAGCACATGTCGCTTAATGAAATACCCTTTTAGAAACATTTCATGTTTTAGCAAAAGCTATGTAGAAAAATTACACTTTGGGCGGGGGGATAAGGTAGGTGTGGTGTAGTGGACATTAATTGCTCTTTCAGTATAATGAAACATCACTGAGTGAGCTACATTATGTGTTTTTGTTAATCTTAGATTGAAAGCTAGAATATGAGATAAACAAAAGCTGACATATCCCCGTGTGTTATAGTTGGTGTTGCATGTTCACAAAAAGTACAAACCTCACAGTTACAAAACAATCAATATGTAACATTGCTAACTGTATCTTTGTCTTTAGAGTTGTAATGATTAGACTTCAGTGCCCTAGTTTTCTGTCATCAGCAGCTGCTTTAAAGAATTAGGTTGCCATGGGTTACCTATATATCATGTACATTTTCACTGACAAAATGTTCAGGCCCCAAATCTATTACAATATATAGCTTCAAGTTCCTCCTATCTTCTGATTGTGTTTTCCTAAGGCAGGTGGTTATGAGTGAATGAGTTTGTGTGTGTGTAAACCCCGTTTCAGCCTTAGGAGAAATGTCTTAAATGCAGTGCTTTTGTCCTATTTCTACCAACATATTATAAAAGTAGTATATGTTATAGATCTTGCTAAAAGAAAGCAAGTAGCCTGAAGGTAAAATGTAATGAACTGCAATCAAAAAAGTATGGGAGGAAAGGCTTTCCTTTGGCTGCAGTGATTGAATAATTTCCCTGCATGGGTGTAGTTAGCAATCAAAGAGCACTGCTTAACTTTTCTCTGAGGAATTTTGAATATATAAATCTAAGTGAATTTATTACATGACTTATTTTTAGAGTCAGAGTGATTCATATAATTAATCATATAAGGTATTTTATATCGTGAATTAGAGATCTGAAGCTAGTCTCAAAATTCTTAGTGTCACCTAAGAATACTAGAGTAAACTTCTGTGGTTTGTCCTTTAATTCCTCAGTTTGTGTCTTTCTTCCTTTCCTTCCTTTTCCCTTTCCTTGTTCTGCTAGCACCAGGGTTTGAACTCAGGGCCTCACATCTCACTTGACTTTTTCATTTGTGGCTGGCACACTACCACTTGAACCACACCTCTGATCTTTAGCTTCTTAATCTATTGAGAGAGAGAAAAAAAAGACAAAGAGAGAGAGAGAGAGAGAGAGAGAGAGAGAGAGAGAAAGGATGAAACTAGGTACTGATGGCTCATGCCTGAAATCCTAGCTATTCAAGAGGCTGATATCTGAGGGTTGAGGTTCAATGCCAGTCTGAATACTAAAAACTGTGGTACTTTCTTCCCTAGTTAACTAGCAAATAGCCAAAATGGAAGTATGGCTTAAGTGACAAAGTGCCAACTGTAAATGGAAAGAAAAAAACAAGTTGAGAAGTATCTAGAAACGCCAGTACCAAAGCACATGCGCACACACGTGTACACACACACACACACACACACACACACACACACACACGCACACACACACGCACCCACAGTAAGAAATTACCATCAAAGTTCTCATAACTTAGTCATACAAAGTCTGTTGTGCTAACTGCATCTTCTAAGAATACTTTTATCTGGATCTTCCATCCATGGAGTCAGCCTCACTTGTAAACAGTATCCCAGAGCCTCATGGAAATCATTTTTATTTCTACAAAAAGATTCATGAGAATATTAAAATACTTTGCAATTGCCCTATTTTTCCTCCAGGGCTATATTCCATATTTAGTTTTATTTAAGAGTTAAAAAGCATTAAGTAAGTTATGGCTAGGCAGACTTAGGTAATTAAAACATTTTTGGAATGTCATAATGTGCAATTGACTGCTTAGGGTTTTTTTTTTGTGTGTGTTAATTGGAACTTTAAAAATTGAAGTAAGTAGCTGTGTGTCAAACCTGATTATTCCCTACAGACATGAAGAGAAGGTTATTTTAAGGGACTCTTAAGTACATTCTGGTTACGCAAATTCAGACTCAGAGGTTATCTTGGGGTCTGTTTGACAGCAGCTGCTGTGTTGAAGACACAGCTCGTTAGTAGGAGAATGTCATCTTCTACAAATGGGTATTGCATTGAACTCTGATGAAGGGCTCTAGGATGGGAAAAAGCAGGGGAAGTGCAGTGCTTCAAACTCCGGGTCCTTCCACGCTCTGCTATTAGCTCTGTGGCTTACCTTGTTTGACCTTGTATCTGACCTTGATTTCATCATTCTCAAGTGGTGGCAATGATAGTCTACTTTGCAGCGTATTTTGTGGAATATAACTGAACATATAGCCTGGCACATAGTTAAGTGTTGTGTCTACTTAAGTGGAAGACTCAGCCATAGGAATCAAACTCCAGTTGTAAGAGAAAGAATGGTCAGTGAGGGTTAGGGTAGTTGGAGAGGAGTTGATAAAGGAAGTGTTAAAGTGATAAAGGAAGTTTTTGAGATGCTAAATCTTAGAGGTATGTCATTTGAGTGGGCAGAGAGGAGGCAAATAATCACAAAGCATTGGAGGATGTAAGTTAGATTAAACTCTACTTCCTGTGAGAATTTGGAGAGCTCTGTGTCACATATATTTTTAAATTGACATCTAGCTTTTCTGTATGCAGTTAAATAATTGCAAAGGCTGTTATTTTGGTATTGCAAATAGTGACATTTAAAAATAATCATATCCATAGAGAGAAATTTGATACCAAATCATTCATTTAAAAAGCCTGTACTAGCTTTTCTTCAATAGTCAGGAGTATGGACTTTGTTATTTTTCTCCTGAACTCATATTTTTATTCCCTTTTCCCCACAGAGTTTTGTCATAACTTAATATTTTCATGCTTAAGAGGGCTGGTCAACCTTTTATTACGTCTTTGGAACAATATACACACACACTAACACACACATATACATACTCTAAGGTTTCAAAAACTTATCCCAAAGCTCTAAATGTTAACTTTTTCTGGATTGAATTATAAGCATTATTATTGATACTACAGAAATAGTCAAAATAAAACAAATACATATGTTACCATTTCATGCACTTAAAGAATTGCACATCTTTATTCAGAGTAACTGAGCACTGAGGAAAACTAGTGCAGACCAACCATGTGGTTTTATTCCCCGATTCTTCCTGCCTGTGTGTGAGACCGGCCCAACCTTGGATCATGGGGAAAATACCAAGAAATCATTGGTGTTTTGAGCTCTTTCATTTACTTCCTAAGGAAGTTATTTAGTTAGATCTTACTATTACCTATGCTGACTATTTGAGATTAAAACTACTTGATTAAATGCTGTGTTACCTCTGAAACAGAGCTTCCATGATTCACTTTTGAAGCATATAAACTAAAATCAGAATGACAAACTAAAATCAGAATGACAGAGGAGCTTAGCATGGCCCCTGAACCAGGATGACATAAAGGTTCTTGAAACAGTTCTTATCTTCATATATGAAGGGGGGTGGGGGGAGGAACAGAGCTTAAAAAAAAAACACCCACAAAAAAAATTAGCTTCTCAGTTTTCTCATGTATCTTTCAGTTCTTAAATCTTCCAGTTGCCATACTTAGTTGGTCTATTCTTTGCCCCAAATTGTAATTCATATAATCAAAATGTGTTTACTTTAACACAGTTAGGAGTATTCATTCAATGAAGAGTTTAAAGTATGTAAAGTAGTACTTAACCCATAAGTGATCAATACATGGTAGTTAATCTAGTCATTCATCTAGTTCCTAGACTTTTTTACTCAGAAAACAAAAGTGATGCATCATTTTTGTAAGTCTGAGTGTTGGAATGGAATTTAGTAAAATCTGTATTCAGAAATAATCAATGTGACCATTTACAGAGGATAAATTTCATCTGATAATGAATGATGAGTTGAGAAAGTCAACATAGATTAAAAGGTCATCCAATTGTAGGAATTATTACCATTAATATTTATACACTTTCACATATGAGTACATTTTTAAATGTATAATGATGATAATATTTGCTTTTTTACAAACATTTCCACGTTTGCTTACTCAGTTCATCCTTGTGAAAATTGTTTTAAGTGTACATGCTGAATAGTGTGTGTTAAACATAAATATCAACTCCAAGATTAGTTGGATAATGTTTACAAAGACAATGTCACAAAAGTAAATATATAATACAAAAGTATTTTTATTTTTTTTGTGAATTAAATACAAACCAGAATGCTCCCAATATTGGAAAAGTAAGTATACTAAATCAGAAGCCCTTGTTTTCGTGACAGCTATTATTGTCCTATTTCCGCTTCCTTGTCTGACCCTGTCTGCTCAGATGGAGGGAAAGGGTACCATTTTGACAGAGAAAGCCCGTATTTTAGGATACTCACCATAAACAGAACCTTGACTCTTAGGTGGGTTATTTTCATTTGATAGCCACATTAAATTTCACTAATACTTTTATTTCAAGACTTAATTTTTTAGGGTTCTTTACACCCCATTTTTATTAGCATAAATTAGTTGGACAAAGGATTTTATTGTGACACTTCCCTACATTGAATGCAGTTAAACCCATCCTCTCTTTTCAGAACAATGTTTGGGATGTTTTATCATTCTGTTTTCTTATATGTATATATCCTCTATTTCTTTCATGCTTTTTCCTTTTACTCTCCCCCACCTCCACCCCTCCACTTTTCCAACTGGTACTCACCCACAAACAGAACCTGTATGACCTTCCTGTTTTTTGTTTGTAAGTTCCAGATTCTGCACAGGAGAGAAAGCATGGTATTTTACTTTCTCCATCTGGCTAATTTCACTTCATATAATGATTTCTTGTTCCACTCATTTTCTTGAAAATGCTGTGATTGTATTCTTTATGGTTGAATAATACTATAAAAAGAGGGGAGAAAGAGAAATAGTGTGAGAGAAAGCATTATATTTCCTTTCTATTTATCAGTTAAGGAACATCTATGCTGATTCCATATTTTGGTTATTGTAAATAGTGCTATGATAAACATGGTAGACAGGTGTCTTGACTATATATTGACTTTGGATATATACCCAGGAATTGGAGAACAGGATCACAGGATTTGTGGTAATTCTACCTAGTTTTTTTAGGACCCTCTACCTTGATTACCATAGTAGATATACATTCATCTACATTCCCACCAACAGTATATGAGAATTTTATGTTCAAGTCAACTACTTACATTCTTGATGAAAACCATTCTAACTGGGTGAGATGAGATCTTGATGGGATTTTGATTTGCATTTCCTTTATGTAAAGATGTCAAACATTTCAACTATCCCTGAACCCTTTGTACTTATTTTAAAATTTGTTCAGTTTCACTATCAGTTGATTTATTCTTTTGGTGTTTAATTTTTGGAACTCATTATATTGTCTGAGTATTAATTCTTTATCTGACGGCCAACTGAAAAATTCTTCTCCTACTTTCTGAGTATTGGGGTCTTAGTCAAAAACTCACTTTTCATTTCCCTAGACAGGCAATTTTATTGGGCTGTTTAGGACCACTGAGAAGAACTTGGATTTTTTCTGGAAAATAAGCAAAGCTCTCTTGCTTTTTCTCCTTGGTTGTTTCCTTTCACTGACTGGTTGGCTGAGAGGAGAATGCTGACCTTTTTGTGAAGAGTATATTCTTCAGAAAGAGATACTTTGAATTTCAAAAATGCTGAGATGATCTAGAAAAGTGAAGTAGGATAGGCTGAGTCTGAGATTGTCAGACTTAGGCTGTTTCAGATAGACTGTACAAAGGTCCATTTGACAAGGGGAAGAGTGTCAGACTTAGGCTGTTTCAGATAGACTGTACAAAGGTCCATTTGACAAGGGGAAGAGTGTAAGTAGTGGAGTGGAAATGATGCAGAAGGTTCAGGAAAGGTTTTGTTGCTCAGAGCTATGGCCCTAGGCTCTCCATGTACATTCTTTAGAATCTTTACACTTTACCCAGATGTTCCCTCTACTCATCTGTCAGACATGGGAATGATAAGGATGGCCTCTAGGTTTTCTGTTTTGGCTCTCTTGGTCCCATCCATCCTGTGGATAAACTGAAAAGACAAGGATCATTTGGAGAGTGACTGCAAAGCTGACAGGTGGAAGATGCTATGATACAACTTCTTAAGATTGACCTACATGGTTTCATTTCTACCTGATAGCTAATAAAAGTCTTCAAAAGTGTTTAAAATTAGTTTTATAAATAAAAATTTTAGTATATGTGTATACTTTTTTTCCCCCAAACTCTACATATTATAGACATGCAGTGAAGACTCTCTAGAATCTGTATCTGTCCCCATATACTCCTCAGGAAAAACAACACTGTGTGTGCACACATACATGCACATAGGCACCCTGTATCTGTAGAGTATTATTTTGTGTTTGTGTCTGTTCTCAGCATAGTTTATCAGGTTTTGTCAGGACACACAACTACCTCATTCTTCCATTGCATTGTTATCCCTCACTTCTCAATTCATTTCCTGTTGATGGACATCTGGCAGGTTTTCCTGTGCTTGATTCTTAGCAACAGGAAGCAGCAGACACGCTGATGCATGCTTCCTGTGCTCACAACTGGGATCAACTCAGCTAGATTCAGGGGGAGGATGTACTATGTAATAGAGCACATGTCTTTACTTTTTTTTTCCCTTAGCTTCTAATGTGAGCATGTCATTTATAACTAAAGTTTTTGGTTGTTCTGAAGAGGTTTTTGGTGCAGGCAAACTGTGTCCCTTAATTCAATTTTACTCAATCGAGTAGTTCTGTCAGTATCTGTGTGTCTCTCTCCTCTCTGTCTTCTTTCTCTTCTAATCCCATTACCCCCCTAAACTCTATAGATCAGTGTTACTGCAGGGCTTCTCCCAGACCTTGATTTCAAGGTAAACTCAACTTTCTTCAGTTGTTGGTCTGCCGATTAGGTATGGTGTTGTTTGAAAGGCTTAGCCCTGGTGCTGCCAGCCTTCTGACAATGTCACAACTGAATGAGTTATTATATATACTATGCAATGAGCATCTGATACACAGTCAGTATTAGTGACTGTTAGTCATAGCTGTCATCCTTTTACAAGCTGACATTTATGCTTTACCTGCTTCATGCTGGGAGCTCAATAAGATATAATTCCCCATCCCTGAGCTTACATTCCAACCCTCATCTGTTCACAATTAAAACCCCTTTCTCTTCATTTTCCCTGATGCTTAAACTTTATCCTCTCATATCATCTAACTTCTGTGTGATGAAGAACAGGTGTTTATATCTTAGCTGCTTCTGTTTAACAGTGATTAATCATTTAAAACCATGTACCCAAGATGCTAAGAACTGTAACATAAAGATGGTGTGTGGGATGGACTGTGTCTATGAGAAGCTAACAGACTTAGGGTGAAAAAATACTCCCTATTACAGGGGTGAGAGTGGAATCTGCAGTATGTTCAGAGCAGCTTGCTCAGGAGTAGCATCTGAAAAACTTTTCTTTTTACAAAATTTCACTTGTAAATTGTCTCTATTTGACCTTGCATTGCTTGTATCATATAAATACTGTCCTTTCTCTCTGTTTCAAGAGGGAAGGTATTAGAAACAAGAGGCCACTTCTTTCTCATTGTTGAATTCTGATCACAGCTCCACCATCTTTTGGGGGTTTCTAATCATGTAGATCATTTTCCTTCCCAGAACTACAGAAAATCTGGAAAGATTTTGAAAGCCTTGGCTACCCAGGCCCGGGAAGTAACATTTTCAGAGAGTACTTTCCTCTCTCTCCTGTACTACAGCAATCCAGGAGACCACTGGGCCCCATGGTATCTAGCTGGCTTCTGAGACAAAGGCACACTTTAGGGAATTCTAGTCATGGAAATGACAAGGTTGGCAATTGTTTATCACACACAAACTGTTCTTAAATATAAATGCTTTCTCTTTGGGAACTCCTTTTATTGCAATGGTAGGTTTTAATTTGGTTTGTAGTAGTATAACATTGATCTTATTTTAAAACTCCAAATTAATGTCTTGCCAAATTGTGAATGGCCATGAGCTGCTTTAAAAGAGCTTGAGGTCTTGTCACAACATGATCTGAGGATGATATTAAGTTTGAGGAAGATGACTTTCTCAGTAGAAATAATTTATCATTGCTGGGGGGGGAATGTGAAATCATTTATTTTTTCTTGAGGCTGTTCTTTGTAAATATTTTCTGGAGAGACATGAATTGAAATTAATGATACTCCCTCTTGCTAAGATTTCATGTGTTCTGTTAACCTTGAGAGGATATCCAATCTAGAGAGAAGAAAACATAAAAGACTACCAACAATCCTCTAAATGCTTCCAAGAAGAGTTAACATCCTGTCATCACTTATGCTCTTTAGTGCTACATGAATATTATCATTTGCTTTTTGTTTGGGGGTTTTGATTGTTTGTATGTGTTGGGAATTTATCCCCAGGTCTTGCATACACAAAGCTGTACCAATGAGCTACAATCTCACCCCCTACATTTTGTGTTATGAATATCTTAAGTTCATTTACAGATGTTCAGCTATTAAAATTCTATATGCATTTCACTTTTGCTTTAATGGAAGCACATTAAAATAAAATTTGCCTTTAAAACAATTTATATTCTAGTTCATAGCAGATTATGTTGTACTATCTGATTTATGTGATTTTTTTTAAAACTTCCCAATAGTGGTTGGGATATTTGGGGTATATCTGCCTTTACAAATTCCTCTGATAACTCTCAGAAGGAAACATATGCATATATTTAACAAGCAACTTAATAGTTCAGAGTGGCCATAGAAGTGGCCATAAAAGGCCATCCCCTTTTGAGGCTCATTGTACTCATAAAATATTTACAAATATAACAAGAAATTGAAGTTATCTCCAATTAAGGTGGTTTAGTTAGAAGAGCACTATGTACTAGGAAAAAAATTTATGAACATTTTGCTGATGCTATAAATGTATACCGTGTCTCATTTAGTATTCTTTATCTCTGTATTATTATTTATATTTTTATATTTTCCAGTGTGTCTTTCACAGAATCCATGAGCGTGGACTGTATAAGTTTTCTCTGTTAATTCTTTTCCTCAAATCTCACAGATAAAAAATTTCTTTGAACATTTGTCACTTTCTCTAAGCTGTAGGGATTGCTTTTGACTCCTAGGAATGGGAATCATGCTCACCATCCCTATGCAGACTTCATTAGTTTAAAGAATTTGTGTTTGTAAGAGTAACAGTAACAGTGTGTGGAAAGGAGGGAAAAGAGGGTAAAGGAAGTAAAACTGTAGGTAAGTTTCCAGAGTTCTTGTAACTTCAAGAGCATTAGCTTTATGAAATAGGATAGAGCAGTGTCTCTTCTTTTGACCTCTTTCCTGATTGTTCTCTTTTGAAGATCCTGTAACATCTCTTACATATACTCCATCTGACTGAGTGTGTTGGGGTTTTTCATAATACCTCTCTTCATCTGAAATTGACCCAAGGTTTTGTTGAAGACCTGATGAGACAGTTAAGGTAGAATGACAGATAGATACTAGTAAACACTTAAGATGTATCAGAAAGAAAAAAAAAAGTTTGCTAAGTCTAGGCCTTTTTTCACTTGTACTTTGCCTTATATAGCAAAAAGTAGAATGGATTACTCCATAACTCAAGCTTCTAAGAGATACCAAACTCAGCTGAGATTGATTTCACTTCTGGGGAGCTCTCTAGATTGTAGTCTACTAGAACCAATATGTTAAGATGGGATTCAGCTATAAATCATCGGATCTCCTGTCTTTTTTTTTAGAAGTAGATTGTGGGTAACAGCACATGTCTCTTAAATCAATAGAGTATAAATTTCAGTGGATCTTAATGTGTAGTGTAGCAAGAAAGGGTGGTGGGTGGGTGGGTTTCAGTGCCACTGTCAGGGAGTAGTAGGTATAGGTGAGAAGGGGAACTAATCCTGTAGAAGAGAGCTGGCCTCTTCTCACTTAATGGCCTTCTTCCTCTCAGGACTCACTGGAGAGCCAGTGGCATGTTACATGTCATCTACATCCATTGAATTAATTTATACCCCTGCAAAAATGCTACCAACATTCTAATATTAAGATAGAAGAAAGATAAATTTTAGCACTTTTGTATATGAGATTATAAAGATAAGAAGCAGAAAACAAGGAAATGTATATTAATTTGGAAGGAGTTCTCTTTACATTTAGGAAAATTGTGGCAGTAATTACTTTTTACTAACGTATACTTTTTTTTTAATTTTAGGAATAGAAGGACAGTCTGTGGAAGTTTCCAATATTGTAGACATCCGAGATGTACATAACCGTGAGATTGTGATGAGAATTTCTTCTAAAATAAACAACCAAAACAGATTTTATACTGACCTAAATGGATACCAGGTAATTTTCTTTAAAATAATTGAGCATTGGTGGCTCATGACTGTAATCCTAGCTACTCAGGAGGCTGAGATGTAAGGATTGCAGTTCAAAGACAATTCAGGCAGAAAAGTCTGTGAGACTCTTTATCTCCAACTAAAAAAAAAAAAAAAAGCAGAAATAACACTGTGGTTCAAAGAGATAGTGGTAGTGGTAGTGTTACTAGCCTTGAGCAAAAAGAGCTCAGAGACAGCACCCAGGTCCCCAAGTTCAAGCTCTGCAACCAGCACAAAATAAGTAAAATGAGAAAGGATTGGTTGAATTAGTGAATAAAGTGAATTATTATAACATAATAAGTCAGTTGATTTTAGATCCTTTGAAAAAATATGCCTAATGTTGCAAATTATTTCTAAACTAAGGTAAATTTTAACAGACACAGGTTCTATATTCAATCAGGTTTCCTAAGTTAGAAAAAATATTGTAGGAATATTTCTTGTAGAATTTTTTTTTCATAAAGGGAAATTTGTTGACTTTATTGTATAATTATTTTATGCTAATATATTGTTTTACTTTTATATAATACTATGTTCTATTATTTATATAATATACTAGAAAGGAAACATGATCAGGGTATTGACAGATACCTTTTCCTCATGAGGAATTAGTCTGTGTATATTTTATTTATTCCTTATATATTAGTAAATGTATGATCTAATAATGAACTCTTAAATTTTATGAAAATTTTAATTTTATACAATTTTTCCTCTCTTTATCAATACATTTATACATACATATATGTATACATAGAGAAACAGGTCTGTCTAGAAATATGAGCAGGTATATACTTAATCAAATTTTTCATTAATTTTAAATAGTAAGAAAATTCTCATATAAGTTTTTGAGATCATTATCTATCAAAATGTAATAGTACTAATTCTATTGTTAACTCAATCTCTGTGTTTTGAATTGTATGTGCATGGGCAATGTGTCTTTGAAATAATAGTATTTTTTTAAAGGAGCAGTTTTTTATACATTAGCATTTAGGAAATTCCTGGCTATGAATAGAAATAATTATATAACATATGCTTTCTTTTTTGTCTGTTTTCAAGTGGCTATAAGTGGAAAGAGTGTGATAGTTTTTTTTTTCCTGTGATTTCCTCTAAAAGTTTAAATTTAAACCTATTCCAAAGTACAGGAAATTGCTACATACATTCCAATTAACATGTTAATTCTATTATAGCCATTTGATTTTCAAATGAAATCCTGACTTTATGGTGATTCATTTTCATGTGTACAAAATAAAATCCTTTCTTAACATCTCTCAGAAGCAATTATTTGTATGTGTGGGTGTATACATGAATGAGAAAAAAGTAAAAATGAGTGACTGAAAAATGTTAGTTTTCTTTTTAAGGATCAAATATTTTAATAAAAGGGAAAATACATTTTTGAGTCCATAATCTATTTTTAAACCATGTTATTTTAGCTTTGAAATTAGAAATACTTGGGTGAAAGTAGATATCTAGACCCATAGGTGGGGACTGGGAAGCAACAATATAGTTATGGCAGAGTTAAATATCTAATATTTAAGGATATGAATTAAGAGATATGGGAAGGTCAGAATTAGGAGAAATCGAAAATTTTTTCAGTGTTCCCCTCCCCTCTCATCTTTGCTCTTTCCTCCTTTCCTTCCTTCCACAATTTACAGTTGTTTCTTTACCCACATATTAATTTCATAGGGCTAGCATACCATACAAGTCACACAAACTGGGTAGCTTAAAACAAGAGAACTTTATTCTTTCACAGTTCAGGAGACCAGATAGCTGAATTTAAGGGCTCCACAGGGCCTGTTCTCTACAGTCAGTTAAAAAAAAAAAAAAAAGTGTCCTTCCTTTTCCTTCCTACTTCTGGCATTTGCTGACACCCCCTGGCATTCCTGTAGACATATCACTCAAGTTTCTTTCTCTGGGGTCACTTGATGGCCCTGTCTGTGACTCTATCTTTCCTTCAATGTCTAGATTTCCCTCTTACAAGAATGCCAGGCATAGGATTAGTGGAAAACTTAAGTAGTTGAAGTGGAATATTTTAACATAAAGTCTTATTCACAGGTTATAAGAACATGAATGAGGGGAGGGAACATAACAACCAATAACTTGAATGACAGTGCAGGGCTTCTGGGAGTATTAGAGATTAGATCTATGAGGCATTCCTCAGTATCTATTAATGAGCAATCAGTACACATGAACTATTACAATGACTATACTTCTCCTCATTCTGACTTTCATCTTAAACTTTTGAAAGTGTAAATGAGGAGGTGACATTTTTAAGTGGTATGAAGATTCGCTGGCAAAAGTCTTTTGAGGCTAAAATTTAAGTCATTGTGACTTGGACTAACTGAGCTACTGACAGTCTTTTAAAATATAAAATTTCATGCATGAGAAACTAGAATTTAGACCTATCTAGATTGAAACTAAACAAGAAGAGTAAACATTGAGTGATTTTTAAATATAAATGCATTTGATTATAATGTGTAATATATTACAGGATTTGGTGGGAGATCTGTGATATTTATTAAAATGGATTCAAAAATAATAAGAGATATTTCTTGAAAGGGGATACAGAGCTATTATGCTTAGCATTCATTACAAAAGCAGTATGTTAGATTTGGATGAGAAATGAATACTTAATACCTTTATAATTTGTTTTATGCAAATATGGGAGAGCCAGAAGACTTTTGTTAGGCATTTTTATTCTGAATTTAAATAGAAATGCCTATTTTTAAAATTTGGACAAGTTCTTGCATTCCTACTCAAAAATTGTTTTCTAAGATCCACATGGTTTCCTTCATACTGTTTTAAAGAAGAGTTTAATTTTTAAATGATTTCTTTGCTCGAACAAGACCAGAACTGGTGTCACTTTATCTTTGGAAGAGGACTCAGTACTTTAAATAGTCCTTTTATAAATGCATATATTTAAATATCACATTTTCCAAAAAGGGCATTGCTTGGTTTTATAGATTCAACCTAGAAGGACCATGGACAAATTGCCTCTTCAAGCAAATGTTTATCCTATGACCACAATGGCATACATCCAGGATGCTGACCATCGATTGACACTGCTCTCTGCTCAGTCCTTGGGAGTTTCGAGTATGTCTTCTGGTATGTGTTCTTTAAATTCTCTTTTGCTTTCAAAGATTTCAGCTGTAAGAATATAATTCACTTCAAAATGTAATGACTACATTTTGCCAAATGTGTTCATTAGCCTTTCCAGTTAAAAACCTACCTATCTTTCAAGAATCAGAATATTAATCAAGTTAAAGTTTTGTGATAACACCATAAAAGGAATTGCCTCAGTCTTCAGATAAGAAGGGACCTAAGACACCATGTCACAGTGACTATTTTTTTAAAGTTTATTGTCAAAGTGCTGTACAGAGAGGTTACAGTTACATACATAAGGTAGTAAGTATATTTCTTGTCAAACTTGTTACCCCCCTCCCTTATTTTTCTCCCTTTCCCTGTGTTAGTCAGTTTTTTGTCATAACAAAGGTTTTAGGCCCTAAGCATACCCTCATATAGGGAGCATAGGTAAGGGGGCGGGGGCCAAAAGAGCTGTTCTTCTGGTGGTATATGGTAAGCAAAGAAAAAGGAGAGACAGGGAAGGAAGGGAGGGAAGAAGAGAGAAAGGGAAGGAGTATGGGAACAGGTAGATCTTTTAGGTATGTCCCCCGTAACCCAGACCATTCAGCTATGAACTTAACAATGGAGTAATCCATAGATGAAGTTAGCAGCATTGTGATTCAGTAAACTCTCAGTATTGCCACTGACTTGGGACCGAGATATTTTATATCTAAACCACAGCAAGAGCTTACTTCTGATTGCCTGCGAGTATGAAGTTGTAACTCAAATTTACATTCTTTTAGATGTGACGTGGCTTCCCAGAAAGCTTATGCGTTGATGACATTATAGTTGGATGATGAGTAGTTGGATCTGACCAGTGAATTAATGTGTTGATGGACTCATAATTTAATGGCATTGTTGAGATAGTCTGATGGAAGCTAGCAGGCAAAGCCCGACTACAGGAAGTAGGTCCCTGGAGGCATTCCCTAGAAGGGTATACTTTGTCCCTGGTCTCTTCCTTTCCCCCTGCTTTCTGGTTGACATACAGCAAGCTGCTTTCTTCTGCCATGCCCTTATGCCATGCTATTTCTGTCTTGCTACAAGCATGAAAAAAGAACCAAGTGGCCATGGGCTGAAACTATGAGCTACTTTTTATAAGCTGATTTACTCGAGTATTTTGTTCCAGTGCCAGAAACTAATTACCATACATAGTCTGTTACTCTGCTACCTCCTAAAAGAAGAAAGGAGGTAGGAGTGATATGGGTGTGAGAATGAAGCAGCTGAAAGAAGCTGAAGTACCTTCTAAAAGAGAAAGCAAGGCAGAGAAAGAGAAAATAGACAGTAAACATCAATCTACCTTTGCTAAGCTTTCTATTGAGAGACTTTTATTCTATAAGATACATTCTTTTAATTGGTTTCCATACATTCTATCATTTTTTAATCTACTAAGGATTGCTAAAAATACCTAAAGGATCAGTCCGATGTGAGCGCAGAAAATATAAAAATATATTTATATATTATCCTTTTTACACAAAATTACTTTTTATACTAGGCATCTACATCCATTGAACTCTTCCACACACAAACTAGTTGCTTCTTCTCAGTTTGTGTTGTGGCCTTCACTAGACTAAATCATGTGAACCTATGCTTAGGAGACTAATACTGAGTTTGCACCACAGATGGCTGAGGCTTGGACACACTGGAGAGCACATTACCATGGACAGGGCGAAAGCTGCTCACTACTTGGTGTTGTTTAATTTTTACCATATGGATAGGAGCCCAATGTTGCCAAGTTTTTCAGTTATTGAAGAAATATCCAGAATGTTAAGTAATTGTAATTTAAATAACTTTAAATGAAGTTCTCAATCTGTAGATGTTAACTTACATAAAACCCACCATTCTTCAGACAAATGCAAACCATCTTAGTGACTCTTGAATCACTAATATTTAAGTGTGGCTTTAACTTCTCAAAGTTGTGCTCTCAACAGATACTAGTCACTAGATTCAGGCAGTGAGACATCTTCCTCTCCTTTGCTACTGGCTTTCAAATACCCCTACTATTTGAGTAAAGTCAATGAAGCACAAACTGGTAAATCATTAAATGTCACATGCTTTATGAATTCATGTTTAGAAACAGGAGTGCCTAGAGATTGATGAACTAATGTTTGTTAGATATAACATGATAAGCTGTGAATAGGCATGAGAACAGTGAGTCAGTGCTGGGGCATATACATAGTTGTCAGCTGAACTATGGGATAATAACCACAAAAATTCAGCTATTCTTTACTTATAGTTTTATGTTTTGGAAACCTAAATCAAGAAGAAAGAAAGTAAAAAAAGAGTTAGTATAATTACAAGAGTAATAGTTACTAAAATGGATTAACGTTTATTTTTCCTTCTGAATGATCATTAATACATTAATAGATATGAATAATATAAATATATTTTTAAAGTATGCATAGCTTTTAATTTCAGGTTTCATTGAGTGTAATCTTAAATGCCTACATATAGTTGGTTCTGGTTTTAGTTTCTTCAGTTTACTAGCTCATGTAACCTAGTCAGTAGCTTAGATCCTAAAATAGAGGAAATACGGAACTATTGAATAGCAAATGAAGGAATTAAATATGACCCAGGTAAGCCAAAGGACTAGCTGGACAATTGGAGGTACTGTTAACAATATCAGGAGGTGTCTCCAAATTCTACAACTTCCTCAGAATTGTCACCTGTCAAATAGTCTGGATTTTATTCACAAATCTTATTTAAGACCCCTTAGCTATATGTGTCTTGTTATTTCATGTATAATGCATTCCTAATTTGCTTCCATCAGCATTTTTATTCTAAGCACTGCTACCAAAACAAAAGTTCAAGAGAACTTGATTTGCCCTGCAGGTTAGGTTTTTTTGGAAAAAGTTTCTGTTAAGTTTCGATCTGCCCTGTTCCATTTTAAACTTTTCATCAGAGATGATTAAACATTAATGAAGGAAAGCAGAAATGCAGACCTGTTTTATGAATTTAGCATAGTGACTTTGAGCTATTAGCAAAGAAAGAAAACCCATGGTATCCGTATCTACCTGCCCTAGCTGATGATATCGTATCTTCCTCTGTAATTATCCTTCATGAATATATGTATTAAATCCTACTCAGTTTCACTGTTGTTGTTTGTTAGGTCAAATTGAAGTCTTCATGGATCGAAGACTCATGCAAGATGATAACCGTGGCCTTGGGCAAGGTGTCCATGATAACAAGATTACAGCCAACTTATTTCGAATACTACTGGAAAAAAGAAGTGTTGTGAATATGGTAGGAAAAAATAACAAGCATGGTCTGGTGATGTTTTCTTTGTCACCTTAATTTGAAGTGACAACTTTATACTTAATTTTTATTTATATAAAATTTATTTATATATTTTTTATTTATATAAAATTTTATTTATATAAATTTCCAATTCTGTTATCTTTATATTAGATTGAGCAGCAATTCAAAATTCATAGCAAATTTCAATTGTAAATATTGTGTTGGATCTGCATTTGGGTCATTTTACATTTTATTTTTGTTCGTTATGAAGGTAAATGTCAAGGAAGCAGTTCAAATGAAATTATTTTCAAAGACGTAAGTTTTAAAAATTGGGCTAATTAAGAATTATGTAGTAGAGCTTAGTCACATACTTTGGAAAATTAAGCTTGATTGTAGAATATATTCAAAAGTGTGAAACCAGGAAGCTGAGATCCAGAGGATTGCAATTTGAAGCCAAACCAGGTAGAAAAATCCTCAGACTCTGTTTCCAAAATAACCAGTTAAAAGCTGGGTTGGAAGCCTGGCTCAAGAAGGTAGGAGTGTCACCTGAGCAAGTTTGAGGCCCTGAGTGAAAACCCAGTTAGTTACTGGGGAAAAACAAATAGTGATCTTATTCTCGTCTTACATTTATTAATTGGAAATTGATTGACTTACCTGTAGTCCATAACCAGTTTTTATTCCAGTAAGCAAAAGTCCAGCCATCAGTGTTGAACAATTTGACAAAAGCCAGGCTTTACCTGAGTACCTGATAATACTCAGATGTCATCAGAGGGATCTCAGAGTTCTCCATGTATTAATGCTCATCTCCATCAATGGTCCTGGAAATGGCCCTTCCCTTTTGTTCTCCATCTCTTTTCTGCACTACATTATTTCCCTTTTTAGGCAGTAACTTCACTGTTTACTTCTTAGGGAGAACAGCCAAAAAAGAGAGCTTTCTATTCCAGATACTAAGTCTCCTTTGTTTCCCCATTTTCCTTCCTTAACCCTCCGTTTTTCTTAGGCCAGCAGCTCCACATGACTTGGAATTCACCCCCTTTACTTTCCTCCATATCCTTTTACAGACAGTCCTCTCTTCTTCCCTTTCCCCCATCATCAAAGCCAACACTTCCCTAGGAGATCTTTTTCATTGGCTGTTCAGCAGTCTTTGTTCTTCTGTTAAAAATAAAAGCAGAAAACACTTCTCACTCAGAGCTAATGAAGAGTTTGTTTTATCTGGCTCTCTTCTCTGGCTTTTGCCCATGTGGCAGTCTCCAGTGGATATCTTCTGTCATAACCTACCCAAACTTTCTAGTACCATTTGACACTTAAAATGGTCATTGCTTAAGAAACTGCCCTGCCAGTGCTTCCCCAGTGCCATACGTACTTGGTTTTTCTTCAACTTCTCTGGCTGTTATTTATCTCTTTGATTATTTCCTTAGACATAAAATATGGAGTACTCAAGGCCTAGCCCCTGGCTTTGTCCTTTTCTCATTTTAGATGCTATCTCTTGGCAATATCTTCTCTTTCATTCTACAACCTGCTACCTCTACTCAGATGGAACCCACGAATTTATATCCCTACATCAGTTTTACCTCTGATCTCCAAATCCATCTATCTAGCTCCTACCTAATATTTTCTTTTGTGTTTGTGTGTCTCAAGTTCGATGTAATCCCAGATTACTCTTATGAGCTCCCTTAACCATACAGGTAGGGCCTTTTGTCCCAATGTTCTCTCACTGGCTGACAAGAACACCCCTCTAAGCCAGGACCATGTCTGAATCATTCCCGATGGCCATTTTTCCCTCCTCAATCCTTTTCTCACAACAGTTAATCCCAATGGCCTGTCTCTTCACCTGCACATTTGACATCTGTGAGTTTCTTGATTCATGTCTTTCTGATCTAAGCTGATACCATGTATTTCCCAAATCTGCCTGTACATATACCCCACATTCTTCTGCCACAGCTGTCACTTTATAGGAAGAACTACCATCCTACTATATAGCAATTTCTGCTTATTTCTTAATCAAAATATACATATTTTATTCCCCTCCTAGTATCCAGAAGCTTGTTCACCTGAGTAGACAGAGTGAGTGATTGGATTTTTGTTATTGTTGTTGTTATTGTTACAAACCACAGCTACCCTATTAATCTCAGCTTAGCCTTTATTATGTCTTCTCATTATTTTCATTCACAATAAAAGGCAAAATTCATACAATGGCCTGAGAGCCTATCATGGTATGTATGACTCCTGCCTGTCCTCTAAACATCTTGAATGTCTCTCACCATTTCTGCTTTGGCTCACTGCTTTATTTTTTTACTGTTTTTTTTTCCCAACTCTAAGTTTTTCCCATGTCCTCTTCCCTGAAAGTGCTTTCACACGTGACTTTTTGTCCTCTCTGCCAGAAAACTCATGATAGTAGTTGAGATAAGTGCTCACTTAATTATCTTCCTTATGACTACATCGGATCCCCCTGTGCTCCCATTGAATCTGTGCATTTTGATTATCTGATCCATTCTTTTCTCTCCCTTTGGATCATGAATTTCTGCTTCACTGATAGGTAATCAGGAGATAGACAGACTGACAGACAGACAGACAGATATCATAGATAGATACCATAGATATGAGTGGATACACAAATACCTAGATGAGTGAGCTGTTACAGAACATCATGCTACTGTACTGCAATTTCCACTCACTGCTTTATCACCATATGCATATTTTACTCTCCCTATTAGATTCCAGGAGCTTGTCCATTTCATCTCCAAGTTTCCCACAGGGCCTTTTGCTGCTGGTATAGGCATTCTATAAATAAAACACTAATTCTATAAATAAAACACTAATTGATTGAATGAAATGGAAACAGCTAATTGAAAGAATTCTTCAAGTATTTAGAATTCTTTGGGAAAAAATAATATTCATTTTAGATGTCAAGATTCATATAAGTTTCTTAAGTCTTACAGTTTAAATCAATTATTGGCAAGATAGTTTTAACAGCTAAAACTGCATAGGCACATCATTGTCTGAGTGTTGACAGCTACTGTCTCTTGATCCTCCTGGAAATATTTCTGGCTTAGATGTGCTTTTTCCTCTATATTGATACTAATGTGCAAAAACTTCTGCTAACTATGGCAATAAAATAATTCATGTAAGATCTATGAATCTTTCACTTAGAAGTGAAATCCTTTATTGATTCCAATATTAAACACCTTGGATAACACCCAAAATGCCTATAATTACAATACTTAGAAGGAGGATCTAGAATTTGAGGACTGTCTGAGATGCATGCCTTGACATGTATCACACAACCTCGCTGGAACATAACCAATTCAAATGTGTTCCAATGTTTTGATAATCCTATATTGATCTCTTTTCTTTCACTCAACTATAAATTCTTAAGTCAATATCTTGTACCTTTTGATTTCTAGTGACACTGATTTAACTTTTCTAGAAAAGTGTTTTTAGCTTCTACTAAGACTAAGGTACTGATGATGGGACAAGTAGGAAATGCTCTCTAGAAAGTTAAGCGTTTTGATGGGAAGCTTTCAACCTGTCTGCTTCACGGAAACCATCTTGGAATAAGTTTTGTTCTCAGAGGGTTCTGCAGAGAAACAGTGGGAGCAAAGACTTGGAGTGATCAGTACTCTGGGATATACAGAGATACCAGTGGAGGACACTGGTGGAACTAAGTTGACTAGTAGTCACACTAATGATCAATAAGGGGGAGGGGGGGGACAGGAAAGTATTTGCACTAATCACTTAAAGATTTATTTCTTTGACTGTAACTCCTTTCCTAGTACCCCTTTCCTAGTGATGGTTGGTATGGGAAAAGAGGCATTATAGATTTGGAAATCCTACAAGTGCGTAAGTGGTATAACTGTCATTTTTACCTCTGGATATTGGTTCTTTCCATACAAGAAGAAAAAGAAAGAAGCTGGGCACCAATGGCTCACCCTGTAATCCTAGCTATTCAGGTGGCTGAGATCTGAGGATTACATTCAAAGCCAGCCCAGGTGGGAAAGTCCCTGAGACTCTCATCTCCAGTTAACCTCCAGAAGACCAGAAGTGGTGCTGTGGCTCAAAGTGGTAGAGCACTAGACTTGAGCAAAGAAACTCAGGGATAGCACCCAGGCCCTGAGTCAAGCCCGACAACCAACAAGAACAAAGAAGGGAGGGAGGGAGGAAAAAAGAAACAGAAAGATGAGATTAAAACCCCAATTGTTTATATAAGGCTCTGGAAAGTAATAGCACTCAAAGGTCAGACGCATAAATGTATCAAATCAAACTGAGTAAACAAAAATAACTCACTGTCTTAAATAATTTACCAAGTTTTAATTAGATGAAAAAGCCTCTAACTGTTGATGATCAGTTAGCTCAAGTTAGCTTAATAAAGAGAACCAAGCAGCCTGGAATTAATTCTGATTCCTAGAATAAGATCTTCTAACTTAGAAAGATCTCAACTCTTTGTAGTTTGAATCACAATGTACTAGAAACTCTTCAAAGTCAAATAAGTTGTGGAGAGAAAGCTAGACTTACATACTCTGAAACCTTCCAGGCAACTAAACTCCAAATACTATTTATAGGAACAATATCAGTAACTATAAGGCCAATAAACCCATTAAGAGCTTAAACACACATTGTATCAATTTTGGGTTTTTCCAAAGGCTTAGAAGGTTACCTACTAGCGGTTAATCAAATACTGGTAGTTCAACAGTTAAATATGGTGGGGAGCCCTTTGTTGCAGTAGGTAAACATGTACAAATGGGACCCCTAGGTGATTACTTTGCCTGGTTACTCCAGCCAAACTTCAGCAGTTTACTTGTTAATTGTACTCTTACTGGTGCTGAAATGCAACTCTTATATAAACTTCTGTCTTTTCTTGCAGAGGGCAATCAAGTTTCAATTCTTTAATCTCAAACAATTTGCATGCATGGCATTGTTTCTTTTTGTCTCAACACCTTTCAATTTGAATCTTGTTTCTTTAATCCAAAAGTAGCTGAGTGAGGCATGTACATGCACGTGCACAGATAGAGATAAATGAAGTATAGATTATAAGATTATATACGTACAGATAAATATAATAAATATATGAGAATAGGGTATATGTGTGTGCTTATAGATACGTATGTATTTGAATGTGTGTGTGCAGGCAGTTCCCAGCACAGAATCACAGAACAGGATGTGGCTGACTCGTGGGCTTGGCTTGCAAATGTTTTTTTGTTTGTTTTTTAACTTTTACATTCCCTGAGACTCACCCCTGGAGATCCTGATTCTAATAATCTGGGTGAGGTTCAAGAATCTATGTTTTGTAAAGGCTTCAAGGTTATTAGGTTGTGTGGTAATCGAGGAAAGGACTGGCTGAATTCAGGTCAGAGAACTGATCTTGTTTGGAGGGTTGGTATATCTGTCTATGATTGCTTCTCAGGTATTGATAATTAGTCAAGAAGTGTCTCATCTACTCACTGAAGTGTCCAGGAATTCCTCCAAGAACATTAAACAAAGCTTGAGAGCTTTTTCTGAATGTGCCTTGACCTAGAATGGACTTAATGCCTCTTGAATCTGGGAAGGCAGATGTTTTCCCGTCTGTTAGAATATTTTATCT
The DNA here is from genome assembly GCF_019054845.1 of Dipodomys spectabilis. Taxonomy (NCBI): domain Eukaryota; kingdom Metazoa; phylum Chordata; class Mammalia; order Rodentia; family Heteromyidae; genus Dipodomys; species Dipodomys spectabilis. The sequence continues at coordinate 2,624,971 of NW_024870824.1, forward strand.
TTTATTACTCAGAAGTAGTTTTGTCAGCAATCCTGACCTAGATCAAAAAAGTCCTTTGATCTGTGAGCACATTTAAGTGTCTTGTTGAAAATGTTCCCTTTCCCTATTCACATTATTCTACAAGTTGCATTAAATGACAGTATTGTTGGAGAATATTATTTTGTATGCTTTATTTAATGCGTACATTTTCATAGAACTCTTCCAGACCTAATCTTTTTTGTCAGTATCTTAATACTGCAGTGTCCCTCTGCTGCCTTTAACTTTTTCTCTCTCTCCATGGTCTGAATTGTAATGACATCTACTGTTAGCCGCTGGCATGATGCTAGTTGTTTTTTCCTAGCACGCTTCTGTCCAATGTTAATCTGACATTCTGAATTTTAAGCTCCATATCTTTTTAAAATCCTGTCTTTTCACACAGATAAGTAGCCAAGCCTTTAGAGTCCTCTATTACAAAAAAGAAGCAAATCAGGAGATATCCGTGAAGTAGTCATTTAAAAAAAAATTAATTCACTTCAAATGTAGCTGGTGATCAAAGGATATTTCTACATAAATTCTCTTAGCTCTTCATATGTCTGCTTTTACTCCTTAGGCATTATTGGCTATGGTTGTACATAGACATCGATTTAATTAATTTTTGTGTTATCAAGCATATGTATACCCCTAAATCTGGTATAGATTTATTTGATGTTTGCATATCCAGAAATGTTATCAGTTTACACCATAGCAAAGACTAAAATATTTTTAAATTATATTGAATAATAATGTATTGTGTAAATGTATAAATACCCAATAGCATATATAATTGTGTTCCTGTTTTTAGAATAAAATAAGAGTTAACCAATGATTTACCTCACACTTTTTTGCTTGATAGGAAGAAGAAAAAATCCCAGTCAGCTATCCTTCCCTCTTCAGCCACATAACTTCCTCATTCCTGAACCATCCAGTCTTTCCAATGGTAGTAAAAGAGAAGTTCTCTTCACCCACCTTTGAGCTGCTGAGTGAATTCCGTCTATTGGTATCATCGTTGCCTTGTGACATCCACCTGGTTAATCTGCGGACAATACAGTCAAAGGTACATCTCGAAGTATATGGATAAAGTATATTTTGCTTGATATAAGGGGTAAAGGGAGGGATGGAAAAATACTAGAAGGTTTACTGTGCCCTTAAGAATGACTGGGGGCTTTTTATCCAAAATCACAATGCCTTTCAGCGATTGTTACTCTAGTTCAGTACATAGCCCAGTACTAATTTATCTGCCTTCCGAAATATTCTATGTTTGTTTTAGCAAGTGTTCATTTTACTATAACAGCCTAAAGGAGGGAGAGAGATAATCATTTCCTGCTCTCCTGTGCAGGAAATAAATGTTGATGACTCCTCATTTTATAATGAATTCAGAAGCTGAGTTGTATACCTGTAGTCCTAGCTACGCAGGAGGCTAAGATCTGAATTTAAATGCTTGAGTAGCTAACAAAGCAAGCCTAGAGAGAAAAGTGTGTGACTCTTATCTCCATTTATCTACCAAAAAGTTAGAAGTGGAGGTATGACTCAATTGGTAGAGCAACAGCCCTGAGCAAACTAAGCCTAGTGAAGGTTGAAGGCCCTAGGTTAGAGCCCTAGTAGCAACACAAAACAAAGCAAAAGCAATAATTCAAAACAACAAAACAAAAACAGAAGCTGAGGTTGGCCTCTGTTAGGTAGCAGGACCAGGTAGATCAGCTCTACTGACTCCGTATTTATCAGGAGTTAAGAGACTCATGAAGCATGATACTTCACTATTTGTACAGGAGGGGCTTTGAATTTTTGGTTCTTTTTTTCTACAAAATCATTGCAAATCAGACCTTTGTATTAAGAAATCAAGTATTTCGGAGAATGTTGGAGATAAACTATGGGAGGTTTTAATAGGTATGAAATTTAATGGTTAGACTGCTTTCATTTATATATATGTCCATTTTTGAAGTCAAAAGGCTTCCTTTGAGACATAGATGGCTTCAGAACAACCTGAAGACCCCAAGGACTTGGGGAATGGATGGCCACTGTTCCTTGATCTTGTAATGGTTTGAAATGTGTGTGTTTTCTGGGAGCACCTCAAACTGACTAGAATCAGTGAGTGTAGTGTCAATTTTCCCTGTATAATCCAACAATGCCACTTATTTTCCAAGTCACTTGTTTTTAGTGGCAACTTCCTTGCATTCTTCCTGCTGTTAGTTTTTTTTCCTATAATAGAAATTTAATTTCATTCCTAATTAACAACCCCATTGCCTGCCAATTAAGTTGACACCCTGGAGCATTCAGGCCATCTAGTCTAGACTGCACTCACTTCAGCCACCTGGCTTCTTGCTGCTCCTGTCACCTTTGCACAGGTGAACCCGTGGCCCATCCTCACTACCCCCTGGCTGAGAGACTGCTAACTTAGCTACTGTTTGTCAAATATGACTGTATCAGGTATCCTGATATTAGGTCTTTTGTAAGGAAGAAAAGAAATCTCACTGGAAAATCTCACTGCCTTTAAAGGCAGAAATATATGTTGTTATCCTGAAACTGCTTACAGTGTAGGCAAACGTGTGCAAATGGAGATTTGTAATAGCGCGATTTAACAATATGGGAATCTTACTAGGAAGAAGAAAGATTGAAATGTTAATTGCTATCAGTACTATGCTGACACATAATTAGAACTAAATATTTGGCGTTGTTTTGTGTTATCACATTAGCTGTTGCCAGTTCCTGTGTTAACTTTTGACTTTTAGTACATACGTGTATTTGAAATGGTTACAAAAGCCCACTCAAAGTACAAGAAAAGATAGAATTGGTCCATTCAAAATGACTTCTTTTGTTCCCTTACCTTTGAAAAAAGAAAGATAATCATTCATTAAAGGTGAAGTATGTAGTCATTCAAAGAATGATGTTACTTAAAAGATTCCCAGTGTGGGCTTGACATGTGGCTCAATGGTAGACCACCTGCTTTGAAAGCATAAGGTCTTGAGTTCAAATCTCAATACCAATGTGTGTGAGAGAGAGAGCAAGAGACAGAGAGAGAGAGAGAGAGAGAGTAAAAAGAGAGAGGGAGGAAGGGAGGGAGAAGGAAGGAGAGAAAAAATGAGATATTTATGTAATTCCATGGTTAATCTAAAAGAAGACAAAAATGACTCAGTGAATAAATTCAGAAACTAAAGCTAAGCATTTTAAATCATGTTTCTGGTTTGGCGTGCTTGTGATAACTTTCAGTATACAAATAATGGGTATTTATTTAGGGGTTGCAATTCATTTTTTCTCTCAAAGGACGATCAAAATAAACATGACCTGTATGTAATTATGCATTTTTCTCATCCATGACAAGAGTACATGTCTCTACTTGCCTATCACCTCCATTATGAAAAAGGTTGCGTTGACTGATCCCTCAGTCCAGTGTCTGAAGGTGCCTCAGTTCTAAACCTCACTTGGTCTTCCTAATTCCTTGTGGGTAAAGGACTATGAATTTAGGCACAGTGAGAGGTCTAGGTCAGGCTGGAGGTGTGATAACTGACAAGGTGGTCTGCCTTCCAGCAGCCAGTCTCCTACTCACTGTGCCTAGATCATGCCAGGGAGATTTCAGAAAGTAGAGACTTTGACAAATAAACCCATGTCAAAGATGATTGTCTCATAGGTGTGAAAACCTCAAATTTATAATTAATGAGTCTTAGAAACTTTCCATTCGATTTCAGAAATTGCTGTTATCTCCATTATCTGTTATCTGTTTCTCAAATCTAGTTTGTCATAATTTTTCCTATTTTAGTGGATGAATTTGTGTTTTTATGTAAGCATACGTTGATTTTTTACTTTATATCTGCCTTGGGGAAATGATTTATAATCAGGTAAAGGGGGAACAGTTATCTGAAGGCCTGTCCACAGCATATTGTGTGGCCTCGCCCATTCTAGCTCCTGTCTAGGAATTTGACAGCTAGACTCCTCATCCTGTGTGTTGCTTGTCCTCTCTTCTCTCAAATTGTCTTCTCTGCTTCACTCCCTTTTCTTTACACTAGCAAGAGATTAGATAGTATAAAGAAGTTTCTATAAAGATTTGAAACTAGGGAACAGAAACACTGCTCACTACACTGAATAGGAAGGCCATGATATCAGAAATTTAAAAGAGAGGCTTGGCAGAGAGGATGCTGAGAAAATCCCATGGAAAGAGAGATCCTGAGTCAAAGTTCTGAAGGCTGGAGCTGCAGGTAGCCTAAAATAGAGTTGAGAACCTAGCCAAGCATTCAGTTTGTCTTTGTGGTGACATTCTACCTTACGTGTTGAAAAGTAGTGTGAAGTTCAGCTTTTTTTTTTTTTCCTAGATTACTTCCACTGATTTTATCATCTGATATTTTCATTTAATTTACACATACATAACACTTTTATCTCTCCTTAATACCTGTGAGATTTCTTTTGATTTGTGGGTAACCATTTGCAGATAGAAAAACCAATCATTTCACCTTCCATACCACTTTTCAAATGAGTCTCCTCTCTACTTGTTTAGCCATACTTTCTCTTCTTATAAATAGCAATTTCAGATTTTTTACTTTGTTTTGCCTTTGTTATAAGAATTGATTAGTGGTTTATTGATCCTCCCTAGCTTCTGGGGAAGGTGAAAATTATGGGGAAAATTTTCCTTTGTTGTAAGTATCTGTGAACAACTATTCACCTCCCTTTTCTTTCTGTCATCTTATCTTGTGGATCAGAACAGGGATAGCTATTATTGGACATTTTAATGAATACCTTCAAAAATGAGTTTCTACTGGTTATTTCCTGCCTCAGAATTCATAACAAAGTGTGACTTTCTAACCTTTCCAGTTGCCAGAATGCACGAAAGATAAGTGCTGGTAGGCATTTGCAAAGAATCTGAGTGGCCCAGAGTATTTATTTAGCAGGACCTTAATCAGGAAAGTGAAACTTTGAAGTTTAAAGGTAGGGGCGAGAGATGTTGTTACACTGGGCAAATGTAGTCAGAAGTAAGGCCTCCATTTTCCAAAAAAACAGTAGGTTTACTACATACAATTCATGATAGGTTGCCTATTGGTGGTCCTCATGTTATCAGTGCACAGATCAAATTCCTTTTGGAGTAAGAGTGGGGTGGCACCCATCCCCCCACCCTCAGAAGAGATTCTCATACAATAGTGGAATTTTCAGAATGGGCTTTCAGAGACAATGGATATAAATGACCATCTCCAAATCTTTTACTCTGCTGAGATCTTTGGCCAAGTACTCCCTTTCGTTATTGAGTGGGTGGTATTGGGGTGTGAACTGTGGGCCTGTACTTGCTCAGTTTGCTTGCCCAGCTGGTGTTCTAACACTTGAGCCATACCTCCAGTCCTGCACTTTGTTGGTATTTGGAAGACAAAATCTCAAGGACTTTTTTACCCAAGCTAATTTCAAACTGCCATTCTCCTGAGTAGCTAGAATTATATTCATGAGCCACTAGCATCTGACTGAAATACTTCCTTTTCCCAGCCTAAACCAGAAGCATAGCTTCCTTTAGTTAAGCATTTTGCTTTTACACATCAAATTAAGTTCCATGAGTTTGTTGGGTATTGGTAGCTCATGCCTACAATCCAAGTTTTTACTCAAGAGGCTGAGATCAAGAATCAGTTTAAAGCCAGCTCAGGCAGGAAAGTCTGTGAGGCTTGTATCTCTAACCTTGACTAGCAAAAATCCAGAAATAGAGCTGTGCCTCATGTGGTAGAGGTAAGTGCCCAGGCCCAGAATTCAAGCCCTAATACCAGCAAACACACACACACACACACACACACACACACACACACACACACACACCACACACACACACACCACACACACACACACACACACACACACACACACACACACACACACACACACACACACACACCTATTGTAATGGATTTTCCCTAAGACTATTGAACATTTAAGCCTCATTTCTGTGACTCACCCACCAGTGTGGCCTAATGTGATTGATGAAGACACTTATCCAGACAAGTGCTTAGCAGATGTCATCTTTTCATTTTCTTTTTGTTCTTCCCATACCTCTCTTATTTTTCTGAGGTTCAGATAATACTAATGTGTTAGTAAATGGACATACACTTCTTCTAAGATCTATTTACTCTCCCAGAACATACAGTGAGACTGCTTGAAGGTATCTGTTTTTTTGCATGCATATTCAAGTTAAATTCACAGTTTCCCTACTTTGAAAAACAGTTTTCTTGGAAATAAAATGTCTAGACAGACTCTGAAACTGAAAAAACTGCTACATTGCTGCAGGTATTTTTGCTTGAAAACTGATATTTTCATGAATATTTGATTTTTAAAGGAACTCAGACAGATGATTGCTATTTCAGTTAGTCCTTACAAAAGTGATACAATTTTAGTCCATAGAGAAAGTAAAACTTTTTTATCAATGAAAGTTAACTTTTATGATTTTATCTCTACTTCTATATTGTTGATCTTTTTCTCTTTTGTAGAACTCTAAAGTAGAATTCCAGAGGTGTTTTACTCCTGAATTTTCTTGCCCTGTCATATACTAGTGTCTTAAAAATTCCGCCCCCATGATGAATTGTATTGCAGAAGTTTTAGCAACACCTGCTATCATATGGGTTTTAAAGATGATCCTATGAATAAAACTAGCCAAGTACTTTAGGAGGCAAAGGCTTCTAAAATTGTCTTAAATAAGAGCCTATCTAAATCTATAAGTCCACAATGCCAAATAGAGGAAGTTTATGGATATGAATTTAAATGACCCACCTAATTGGGAGGCAGTTATCAAGATTCCAGGTCAGTCCATACTCCCCTTATCCCTCCCCCCTTCCCCTGCCAAAAAGAAAGTCAAGTCCCTAGACCCTATCTCATGCAATAAGACAGACATAGTAATACATGTTTATAATACATTCGGGAGACATACATAGGAAGATCTTGTTTTCTAAGGCCAGCCTTGGGCAAAATCATGAAATACTATCCAAAAGAATAACTGAAGCCAAAAAAATCTGGAAATGTGGCTTTAGTAAAGCACCTGCCTAGCTGCACAAGGCCCTGAGTTACAACTCTGGTACTGACAAAAAGGGGGGAAAGTTGAATTTATAACACTTAGAAAATAATTGTCTGATTTCCTGAGTGTGACAAGGATGTCCGCTCTCTCCACTCCTCTTTAACTTAGAATTAGAATGCCTAGCTAGGGCAATAAGACAAGATGAAAACATAAAGGGGATCCAAAATTGGGAAAGATGACATAAAACTCTCCCTCTTTGCAGATGACATGATCTTGTATTTAAAGAACCCCATAGACTCTGCTCCCAAGTTACTTGAGCTGATCAGAAACTTTGGCAAAGTAGCAGGGTATAAAATTAACCCTCAGAAATCAATGGCTTTCCTGTATGCGAATAATGAGAAGAGCGTGGCTAAAATTAGTAAATCAACTCCTTTTGTAATAGCCCAACAAAAAAATAAAATACATAGGAATTAACTAAAGAAGTGCAGGACCTGGAAAGTTGGCTCAGTAGTAGAGTGCTTGCCTCACATGCATGAGGCCCTGGGTTCAATTCCTTAGTACCACATAAGCAGAAAAAAGCAGGAAGTGGTGCTGTTGCTCCAGTGGTAGGGCTAGCCTTGAGCTGAAGAGCTCAAGACCAGAAGAGCCCAGACCCAGAGTTAAGCCCCCACTACTGACAAAAAAAAAAAAAGAGGTGAAGGACCTCTAAGACAAAAACTTTAAAAACCTGAAAAAGGAAATTAAAGCAGAACTAAGGAAGTGGAAAAACCTCCCATGCTCCTGGATTGGCAGGATTAATATCATGAAAATGGTAATACTGCCAAAGGCTATCTACAAATTCAATGCGATACCTATCAATATCCCAACCTCATTCTTCAATGAAATAGAAGAAGCAATCCAAAAGTTCATATGGAACAATAAATGACCCTGAATAACAAAAACAATTCTTGGCAGAAAGAACAGCACTGGAGGAATATCAATTCCAAATTTCAAACTCTACTACAAAGCCATAGTAATCAAAACATCTTGGTACTGACACAAGAAGAGACCTGAGGGCCAATGGAATAGGAAAATGAACCCAGAAATGAACCCACAGACGTATAGTCATCTAATCTTTGACAAGGGAGCTAAAAAAATAGAATGGAAGAAAGACAGCCTCTTCAGTAAATGGTGCTGTTAAAATTGGTTAAACACCTGTAGAAAACTAAATCTAGATCCGTATTTATCACCCTGCATCAGAATCAACTCCAAATAGATCAAAGACCTCAAAATAAAAGCAGACACCCTGAAAACATTACAGGAAGGAATAGGAGAAAGGCCAGGGTTCCTTAGCATAGGCTGAAATTTTCTTAATAGACACCCAGAAACACAACAAATCAAAGAAAGGTTGGACAAATGGGATTGCATGAAACTGCAGAGCTTCTGCATGGCAAAGGACTTAGCAAGATCAATAGAAAGCCAACAGATGGGAGAAGATCTTCACTAGCCATACAACAGACAAGGGTCTTATATCTAAAATATATTAGAACTCAAAAAATTAAATCCCCCAAAAACAAATCCTCAAAGAAACAACCACCCAATTAATAATTGAGCTAAAGACTTAAAGAGAGACTACTCTGAAGAGGAAATAAGAATGGCCATTAGACACATGAAGAAATGCTCATCTTCTCTAGCCATAAAAGAAATGCAAATCAAGACAATATTGAGATTCCACCTCACCCCAGTTAGAATGGCTATAATCAAGAAATCTAGTAACAGAAGATGCTGGAGGGGATATGGCCAAAAGTGGACCTTACTGCATTGTTGGTAGGAGTATAAACTTGTTCAACCACTTTGGAAAGCAGTATGGAGGTTCCTCAAAAGACTCCACATACAGGTCCCCTATGAGCTAGCAATCCCTCTTTTGGGCATTTAACCAAACAATCACAAACAAGGTCATACCAAAACTACCAGCACAACCATGTTTATTACAGCATTATTCACCATAGCTAAGATATGAAACCAACCCAGATGCCCCTCAGTAGATGAATGTTCAAGAAAATTCCATACAATGGAATTCTGTGCCTCCATCAAAAAGAATGACATTGACCCATTTGTTAGGAAATGGAAAGACTTGGAAAAAAATTATGCTAAGTGAAGTAAGCCAGGCTCAAAGAAACATAGGTCCCATTATTTTCCTTATTTGTAATAACTAGTACATGTCTAAGACAAGCAAGAAAATGATGTTAAGCAAAATGAACCCCAAGACAGGGACACAAGTGGTTTTTTTTCTTTCTTGCTATTGTTTTTAAGTACTTATAGTGTACTATGTGTTTCTCCTGTTTTCACTGTATCTGATTCTGGTGTCCTGCATCGTGTATATACATTTTTATAATTTGGGGAGGGGAAAGGATATAACAAAATGCTTAAATAAGGATACAGGTTGACCCATTGTAACAATGAAATGTACACGACACTGTTGAAAATGAACTTTATAATTTCGGGGGCGGGGGAGAAGGAGGAGTTGGGGAGGTGGGGAAGGAAGGGATGGTAGGGGCAAAAACATAGGAGGAAGTAACAGTCTTCAATAGGAAATGTATTCATTACCTTACTCATGTAACTGTAACCCCTCTGTACAGTATTTTTACAATAAAAAAGTATATGGAAAGAAAAAAAATAATAGGCTGTAGTACTCACTGTATCACATTGAGAGAAATGCTAATTGCTAACATACTAAGGGCATAATATAAGCCAAACAACAGAACACATCTTTCTATGGCTCCTTCATCTTATTCCATTTGCATTTTATAGAAAGAAAAAAACTGGTTTTGCTGAAATTGACAGCTAGTACATTGCAGAACAAGGAGCCAGATTTTAGTCTGCCAAACTCCTAGCCTAGGCACTGATCCACTAGTATCCCTGGCTTCTCCCTTAGTACACACTGCTCTACATGGCTTTATGTAAGACCTCCATATGTAGTATTTTCCATTGATTAATCCACACAATGAATGCTTACAGAAAGTACACAAGTATTTGCTCCATTTTGCAGAAAGTGAAACTGCTATTTACAAATCTAAAAACAGCCATTCCCAAGCTTCCCAATGGGTTTCTGATTCAGCTTTCTTTGTGGAACTTCTATATGTAGTAAGTGCAGAGTTTCCTTATGTAGTTTTTTTTTCTTCCGTTATCTGTGTGGGCAGGGTGAAATTTGTTGAAATGTCATTAGGAATCTTTATGATTTTTAAACTTGCTATGTGCATCACGTTCTGTGATGACTTAAAAGCTATTTTCATTTCCTTAAGAGATATTTTCTCTCTCCCCTTGAGCAAAATCTTTAACAACATCACTGCAAAATATACTGTGAAACATCCCAACACAGGTTATTCCAGCCAAGAATTTTGAGGTGTGGACAGCTTTAAACTGTTCAAGAAAGTTAAAATCAAATCAGGGGTGGACATGCTGGCAGCTACTCACAAAAGATATCTATAGCACATTAAAAAAAATCTGGTCCCCTCGTGGGGGTGATCAAGAGCTTGAGCGTGCTTATGTCTGTGGCCAGAGAAGAAAGGGATCATGCTAGTGCTGACAACACCAACACGTCTTCCCTTTAAATAATTGTACATTTCTTAAAGCACCAAGAATTACCCTTAATTAATTTTGCTTATTAGCATAAGCATATTTTACCTTAGGGAATGAAATTTACTGAAGCAATCCTAACTCAAAATAATGAAAAAAATTTGAACCAGTTGTGGCATCATTATTTAAATGGATACAAGGAATATTGCTGAAAATACGTACTTAGCTCTCTAAATGTCTGGTTATGTTTATTATTTTTCATGTTTAGTCTGCCCAGGAAGAATAGTTTCTATAATACGAATTTAAATGATACGTCAATTTAACAAATGTGGGGTGGTCCTGCAAGTGATAAGCATAACTGATTCCAGGTAAATGCCTCTTGTATAAAAATAATGAACCAGTACATTAAAGATTAAGACTCTTAATGCAGTTACCAAAAATTAGTATTTCACAAGGAAGCACAATTCATTTTGAAGAGATGAGACATGTCATTCAATGACCAGTTAAGGACTAAATTCAGGTGCATTTTACGTAACAGATGTGTACATTTAAAAAAGAAAGAAAATCTTGTTTGATGATACTTTGATAAAACAGTATGTAACATGTGAACCTAAATCTGTGTCCGCAGGACGACAGGTGAAACCAGGGCATGAAGTTACTTCACCTAACCAGCAACCCTAGAACACATCACTCCTGGCTGGGTGGGGAGAAAGGCACAGTGAATGTAGAACCTGGGGAAAAATGAATTTGCCTCCTTCCATTGCTGAGTGGTTATGTTTTGGGGATGTTGGCATCACAACACTGGTGTGTGGTTTCTCTGAATCCTTGCTTTTATGTCCTGTAGCATATTGATGTTGCTCATCATTTGCAGGTAGGCAGTGGGTACTCTGATGAAGCAGCCTTGATCCTCCACAGGAAAGGCTTTGATTGCCGGTTCGTCACCAGAGGCACAGGGCTGGTTTGTCCTACTACTCAGGGAAAGGTAAGTTGAAAGATTGTTGTTGGTGTGCTTTGAAATCTTCACCTTCTGTTGACTGTCCTGACAGAAGGGTAATTTTTTATTGCCTCTTCCCTCACTCCTTTCCCTCAGTCTGCAAGTTACCTTAAGTCTCTCCAGCTTAAGAAAGCATTTAACTAGGTGCCGGTGGCTCATGCCTGTAATCCTAGCTTCTCAGAAGGCTGACATTCGAGGATTATAGTTTAAAGCCAGCCCAAGCAGTAAAGTTTATGAGACTCTTTGCTCCAGTTAGCCCACCAAAAAATAAAAACAAAAGTGGAGGTGTGGCTCAAGTGGTAGAACATCAGCCTTGAGTGAAATTTTAGGAGATAGCTCCCAGGCCCTGAATTCCAGCCCAAGTATAGTACATACAAGGGAGGGAGGGCAGAAGGGCAGGCAAAGAAGTAAAGAAGAAAGAAATAAAAAAGAAAGAGGGAAGGGAGGCAGGGAGGGAGGAAGGGAGGGGAGAGGAAGGAGGGAAAGAAGGGAAGGAAGGAAAGAAGGAAGGAAGGAAGGAAGGAAGGAAGGAAGGAAGGAAGGAAGGAAGGAAGGAAGGAAGGAAGGGAGGAAGGGAGGGAGGAAGGGGAGAGACAAAGCACTTGTTCACCTTCAGCCCCGTTTAAAGACAATGCTCATGATCACCTCTCCAGCCTTCCATTTCTAGACGACAAAGCATCTCTTCCCCTCACCATTTCATCCTCTCTTGATTACACATTCTCACATACCATAGCAATCCAGCTGTGGTAACCCCCAATTCTTCAGTGGCTAGGAAATATTCTAGAATAACTGAAGCTGACTGGCATAGCAATAAGGAAGTGATGATATGAGCACTGAGACTGTGGTCAGTGAAGTAATTGAGCATAGCCCATAGCCAGCTGTACAAAACTTTGATCTATTTATTCCTTCTGGGAAATAAACATATGTCTAGGTCTTCTGATTAATACAGATTTGCATGAGTCAACACTCTTCAGGCCAAACTGAACATTTAGATGGAACATTGCTGGCTGGCTTCCTATTTCTGATTTCTCTTCAAGTTGGTCTTGTGGGCAGTCCTTAGCCTTTGCTTGGAAGGAAAGGACCTTCCAGTTTCCTGCCACTTTCTCTTAGCGTGCTGTGATATAGCCAGGTTGGTTCAACCCTTAGGCAGGTCTGACCCATCATGCTGCTCAAATGGCCTGGCTTTCTACCAACCTGAGCCCCCAGGCCATACTCAAGTGAGTCAATGCATGTGCTCCAAATGCATACGGGAAAGATCTAAAAAGAGAGAAAATCTGGTAATAGGCATGAGTCTACTGGATAGATTGATTCTCTATGATTTTTGCCTGACTTTCCACAGAATTGCTACCAAGAAGTTCTGGATTTATTTTTTTTTTTTGGTAATATTTGAATTCAGCCTTTCTTATTGATGATGATCTGAGTATAATTGGCTCTGAGCATTCTAACACTAAAACATTTCAGTCCAAGGGGAAGGAGGGTGTGGAATATGATCCAGAGATATATTAAAATAACCTGGCAGGGTTTGAGTTTTCCAAATGATCTTTCCACCCTATGGAACAAAACTCAGTAATGTTACAGACTTCTGTAGAAATGTGCCTGTGTGTATCTTTGAATCAGTTCCAATAAGGAAAAAAAGAAAAGAACCAACTACCACATTATTAAAGATATATAATGACTGAAAGAATGTAAGAATGCTTTTAACTCTTCAGGCACTGTGAGGGCTTGTTCTCTTATAGATGTCATCTCTTCTTTTGAAAAAGTGGTTCCTATGCAGTATAAAAATTCTCCAGCAGTACAGAAAGTAATGCAGAACACATTGCTCATGGCCACAGCCAATTTGCTAAGTTTCCCTCCAGGAATCCCATACGTATGCAAGCATGTCTGTGCATGTATTTAACATTCCCCTTTAATTTCCCTTCAAAGTGACCTTCAACATGGCATACATATTCTTTCACATACTATTTTAGACTGAATATATGGATGTCTTGTAATTTTTCTTCAGGATTTATAGCAATATATAAATATCTCTCATTTCCTTTTAGGTGTTGGTACAGAAACTTTTTAACAAGATTACTGTTGAAAGTCTGATTCCTTCATCATTATCCTTGATGTATTCACCTCCAGAAGCCCAAAATATAAGTGAGATCAACTTGAATCCCATGGAAATCAGCACATTCCGAATTCGGTTGAGGTGAACCTGAATTTTGAATTTGAATCAACAAGCATTGGCTTTTTATACCTTTCTTGATTTGATGTGCAATAAAGAAGCACATTATTATAGCTTCTGGTTACTGTGAGAACAAGAATTCTGTGATTTTTTTTTTTAATCCAATGCCGTAAGAAAAGAAAAAAAGCCATGCTCTTTACCAGGTTGCTTTTTCTTTTCTTTCTTTTTTTTTATTTTCAGAGTCCATCCCAAGAACTACCACTATAGATAGGAACTAGTGCAGCGAGTGAAGAAACGTTCAAAGACAACCTCATAACGGACTGTATCTCAGGTTAAATGCTAACTCATTCTGTTTGCGTTAGAGGTTGTAAAGAGATCCTTCTAAGCATTTGTTAGTTTTATAAAAATTACTCATTTGACCAAAATAGAATAAAAGGTTGGTGGGTAATTGCTAGTGGCCAAAAGGGTTGCAATCATTGATGCAAGTCAGAAAAATCTCAAGTGTTGAAATGGACGGAAAAGTGCAATCCCTACCTTTCTGATGAACATAGTTGATTTTCATTCCTCTTTCTACTGAACATCTTGACCTTCCTTTGCTTACCCTTTGTATTTCCAAGATAACTAATTTTGAACCATTCAACTTAAATGTTAGGAAAAAAAAAAGAAGAAGAAAAAGAAGCGTATTTTTCATTACTTGACAATGTGGGATAGGTGCAATTTATTCCATTGTCACGAAAATAGAAGAAGCAATTCCATAGGTACCCTACTCCTATTTTAGGTACCACAAGGTGTCTTTTTACACAGCTAATTTGAATACAGGTGTTCTGAGATGGGGTTTTCTATTTTAAAATTATCATATCAAAATAAATGTGCCTTATTTTTTTATAAGTCTTGTTAAATCTTTTGGTGTCCATATTACTGTTTGGGAAAGTGGGAGGACTTGGGGAGGTTAGGGCTGGGGAATGGGTACTTTCTATGACACATACATTTAGGTAATACTTGCCTGACAATGCTGGCCACATTCTGATCTGTTTCATTAAATTTGTGGTCGTATTACTCTAAACATTTTGACTATTTGAATGTACTGAGATGTCAGAAAACAAAACAAGGAAGAAAAATATTGTTTAATTAAAATATGCTGCTGCCAGGGAAACTGCAACTTGAAACAAGGATTTTGTCACAGGCAAAATCCGGATACTGTTTCCATTTCACAGTAGTTAACCATACTGAAGAGATAATGCTTTAAAATAGACTCCGTTTTGAATTCCATGTTCATGTAGTGCATCCTAATGTATCTTATAAAGGATATGTTTGTTCAGTCTGTTCTGAACTTTTGTATGTGGTAACCTCAAGGTGTAGGTCTCAGCCCATGTGCCATTACAGTACTTTTAATAAATTTTGTGTCACATTATTGTTTCCTTGATTTTAAAATCACAGCAACATTAGCGACCTTTAGAATATTCAGTTGTAGCATAGAAACCATTCTTTGGATCTGTACAGTTTTGAAAAATCCTTGGTTGGGTGTAATAGATTTAGTATTATCTGACTTTAAGCTACTGTTTACCTCTCGTCCTTCCAATGTCTTTATAGAGAAATTTAACCCATTATTGTTTTACTATGTAGTGTGATTATCATCTGGATTTTTTGCTCAAGATGCAGCTCCTACAATTACTGTTATGTTACATTCATAAACTCCTTTGCCTTTAATAATTAAGGAAACAATAGCAGTGCTGATAAAGATATTACATGGGGATAATTTCATGCAATAAACATGAACTATAAGTTTCCTCCCTCACTTGGGGGAGGGGAGGGATACACAACTGAACCAACAACAATAGCCACTTCCTTCTTGTGGACATCTACAGGCATTGGGGTTGCCGGAAGTAAATCCCAGGAATAAGATCAGTGTTCTCATTGCATCTATAATGTATTCCTTCCTATGGGAGCTCACTGTGTTCTGTGGTTAAGTGGATGTGCTTAATCACTCTGCAAATTCTGATCAGAGGAAACAAAAACCTGATGCAATAACTGGTTCTGCCACTTCTGGGTATTCAAGGTGGCTATGTCCCTTGTCACTTGATGTTTCATGCAGTGTGTGTTGTTACCACCAGCTGTTCATAGGTGAGGCAGAAAGTCCTTTTAACCAGCAAATTTCTGCTTTTTAAAGTTCCTTTTAGAATATAGCATTAGGGAATTGAAGAGAGGCTATCTTTGCTTTGGGTTATGATAATTTTTTTTAAATGGCTAATTTGGTGTCTCTGGCACCACACACTTCAGTTGTGATCTGTCTTGTAATTGTTTGGTTAGGTTCTGTTGCATTTATTATCACAGGTGTTCAGCTGACCACACAGTAAGTTCACCACTTTCCGCCTCCTCCTTTTCTGAAATTTTAATTTGGGGTTATAAGTGCATTGTTTGAGAACTAATTATCCTTGTTTCCCTTAAAACAAAAATGCTGTAAAATGTGATGTAAAACAGTTTATCTTCCCATGTGTTTACTGTACTTGTGCTAAAATGTTTTCACATTTCTTTGTCTGCAAGAACATGTCTGCTTTCATTTTGATTATTTTGCTCACCTTGGAATCAACAGGTTTTGATATTTTCTCTTGGAAGATTTTTATATCTTTTGGGGAATATGTAATATAAGATCTCTAATAAAAGATAATTTTATCCTGTGCATGGTCCTCTAGAGTATTTTTAATCCTATTTTCTAAACAGATTTATTAAAACATGGTTGAACACACAACAAAGGAGTAAGGATCCGACCTTTATTCCTTTGAAGGAATAGAGCCTTTTTTTAAAAAAATAAAGTAATTATAGAGATTGAATAGGCACAAGTGAGAATTTGGGAACCTTCCAGCTGCTATTCCCACAGACTCTTGTTGAGCTGGTAAAGTCAGAGTCAGAGACCAGGACAAGCCAGAAAGCAAAGCTCAGGGTGGGAAGAGGGTGAGCCAGACCCCTCCCCAGCCCATTGACCTGGGCAGCTGCACAGCTTCAATGGCTTTGAGGGAGTTCCTTTACAACAGAGGTGAGGAAAGTCAAAGAGTAAATATTCTGGAGTTGTACAGGTTGATCAGGTAAACAACATATCCAACTAAGAAATTTGGACTTATTAGGAAAGACTTGAAGTAAAAAGATTGATCACTGTATAATATGTATGCACTGAAGTGTAGAAATCCAGAGAAATGAGCAAAAATGGCTTTCCTTGGGAAATAAACCCAATCCTTCAACATGTTAATTTTAATGTTGAAGTTAATAGAGAAATGCTTGATTTAAAAGGTTACATATTCACAAGGCATCCAATAGATCTGTGATATGAAACCAACCAAGGTGATTTATGATTTTGAATGATTAGATCAAAAGCGGTAGAGAGGAAATTAGAACATAAATTAGGGTGTAATAGGCAAGAATCCTTCAGCACTGGCTGAAGGAAAAAAAAAAAGAAATTTTCCCTAGAAACTAGTGTTCAAGGGTAGAGAGTGTTAAGAATTTAGTTGTAGAGAAGTTTGAGGTATTGTCCAGGTTCTGAGTATATTTCTTGTTTTGCTTTCCCTGACATGTCCTCATTCTGAGGCAAGGTCTGGGCATTTGATATATCTACTAGAAGAGTCAGACTTTATCTGGACATCATAGAGACTCCATTGGGAAGAGCACCTTTACCTATATATATTGTAAATATCCTGTGGTATGCTGGCTCTTGACATGTGTTAGTAATAGTGATTGATATACAAAGTTATTCTGAACTGAATCACATGGATAAGAAGTACTGTCCCTTATCCCAACCCAAGGCAAATAGGCTTTTACAACCAGAGCAATGCGAATTGGACACTGGGATACTTCGGGTTGTACAACAGAAATACACTGGTGAGGGTAAACAAATGGAGATTGCAGATTACTTCCATCATGCAATTTGCTTTTAGCTGATAGAGATCATATATCTCATTAAACCAAAATAAGAAAAACATGGTAATATGGCAAGCTCAACCTGGAGCACCAGAAGTAGTTTCCTCTCTGAAACAGGGTTATTTTAATAAGGCCTTTTTGATAAAGGAAAATGTCAACATAAACGTGTCATCCAGTGTGATTGCTGCTAGCTATGCATAGCTCTTGTTCATTTGAAATGTAATTAGTGCAACGAAGGAGCCCAACATTTTTTAATTCAGTTTGACTAGCAACACATGGGTAACTCTTGTGGAGCATGTAGCATGACTAAGAGAGTAGAACACAGCACTGAAAATGTGAGTTGACGTCACATTCTGCTAGAATCCTACCAAGTATGATAGATGAGAAGTGTTTAGGTTACCTGGAAAAATGTTAGAACTGCACACTTGTGGTCCTGACCTCAGACCTCCTGGGTCAGAATCTGCATTTTAACAAGCTCTTCAAAGAGCTCATGTACTTATTAAAGCATCTGCTTGGCATGCTTTTGCAATGTCTGCTTGTTCAACTTCTCTAAATAATTCTTGACAATTAGTCACCATACCCTATAATATGCAATGCCAGAAAACATCCTTTAAAAAAAATCTCTGCACTCAATTCCAAGTGACTAGATCACACCTAGCCTGCAGCCTTTGCCTTCCAACACTGCCCGCCTACCGCCCTTCTACGTTTCTTCTCACACAGAAGCCAAAAGGAGCTTCTAGAAAGTAAAATTTAGATGGCTTCTTTCTTATTTGTGGAAAACTACTTCCTGTTACCCTTGAAATAACATATAAACTTGTACCGTGGCCAGAAGAGCCCTAACTGGCTTGGTCTCTGACCTTGTGATTTATGTGAACCTCATTGTGAGTGGCTTAAGAAATCCATTCTTCACCCAAGTCAGCCTTGTCTACCATTCTCCCTCTTAGGTAGCTCACTTTTTATGGTCTTGTACATGTTTCCTCTGCTTCAGAGAGTCTGTTCATCTCCCATGGCAGGGGCTCTCTATTCCTTTTTGTTTGGCCTCAAGTGTTATCTGAAGAATCTTTCCTGGTCAGTTAGTTTATACCACTTCCAATCCACTTTACTGTTATCGTCTAGCCAGAGGCTTACCACTTGAGCTACACAATACAAAACAAGCTTTTTCCATCTCCTCCCCCGCCCCCTCCTCCTCCCCCTCCCCCTCCCCCTCCCCCTCCCCCTCCCCCTCCCCTTCCCCCTCCTCCTCCCCTTCCCCTTCCCCCTCCTCCTGTCCCTCCCCCTCCCCCTCCTCCTCCTCCTCCCCTTCCCCCTCCTCCTCCCCTTCCCCTTCCCCCTCCTCCTGTCCCTCCCCCTCCCCCTCCTCCTCCTCCTCCCCCTCCTCCTCCCCCTCCTCCCCTTCCCCTTCCCCCTCCTCCTGTCCCTCCCCCTCCCCCTCCTCCTCCTCCTCCCCCTCCTCCTCCCCCTCCTCCCCCTCCTCCTCCCCCTCCTCCCCCTCCTCCCCCTCCCCCTCCCCCTCCTCCTCCTCCTTTTCACTATTTGAGTTTGGGTTCAGAACCTTGTATTTGATAGGCAGATGCTCTACATTTTGAGGCATAATCTTAGCTCCTAGAACTATCTCCTCTCCCTCCTTTATTTTCCTCACAGAAGAGTCAAACCTGACGTTTTGTGGGGTGGACTTACTAGGATGTAAGACTCCCTTAAGAGGAAGAACTGGAGTCATCTTGTTCATTACATTCTCACACATAGAACACAGCAATTCAGGGAATTTTAGTTCAACAGTTTTGTCATGTGAAACACGTGTAAATAACATGTAAGTGTTGAAAAATAAAAACTAGTTTTAGAATCAAATGCTAGAAAAAAAAACCTGTATATTTTAATTATATTTATGTGCTTATGTTATTTCCTTGTTCAAAAACCTGTCCTGAAGGCCTGAAATGAATACAGAATTGTTTGAAGTTATACTCCTAACCCCTCAAAGGACCTGACCTTATGGAAGAAACTGTAAAACCAAACAACCGCTATTCCTCCACCATCTTCTTTCTTAAGAAGACTGGATGTAATTTCAGTGTCATGGCTCTCAGCAGATAAATTGATTATGATGATTGATAATTGATATGATAATTTGCTTATCCAGGCTATGTGATTGGCTTAGGAGTTGATATATGACACAATTATACCCCAGTGATCTATCATGAAAAGTTATTTGGTGCTTTTAGGAGAGACCTATTGTCTTCCCTTAAGAGGGGGAAAGCTGTGGACTTGGCTAAAGTAGTAGGTTCTAGCTACCCAGGAGGCTGAGATCTAAGGATTGATTGTGGTTCAAAGCCAACCTAGGCTGGAATGTCTTTGAGATTCTTTTTTTATTATTTTTTATTTTTTAAATAAGTTTTTTTATTGTGAAAATACTGTACAGAGGGGTTACAGTTATATGAGCAAGGTAACGTGTACATTTCTTATCAAGCATTGTTGCCTCCTGCTTTGTTTTTCCCCTACCATCACTTCCCTTCCATCTCCACAACTACACTTCCCCCCTTCCCCCCACTTGCCTACCTTCCCCACCTAAATTGTAAAGTTTGTTTTTTGACATAGCATCTTGTATATATCGTTGTTGCAATGGGTCCACCTGTATCCCTATATTCTTATCTCCAATTAATCAAGAACAACAACAACAAAGCCAGCAATGGAACTGTGGCTAATGTGATAGAGTACTAGCCTTAAGCAAAAAGAGCTCAGGGATAGCATCTAAGTACTGATTTCAAGCTTTAAGACTGATATAAAAAAGGGAGAGGGAGAGCATGGCAACATTTAGAGGCAATATTGTGGAAGTATTGATAGAACTACTGCAGAAATTATGCAATCCTGCCAAGACAACCTAAGTGTTGAGTTAAAAAATGAATAGAACCTAAGTCTGATTTCTTTTTTCAGTGACGAGTCACAATTCCAGGCCCAAGACACACACGTTTCAAAATCATCAGAACCTATGTCTGATGATTTTGAGCTGCTAAATGAACCAATTCCAATTTTCTTACTATACGAAATAATAAACTGCTTCACTTTTCAGCCAAATCGAATTTCATGTTAAAGAAGTAGAAACATTGAAATAGGCACTCTTGGGTGTCCCTGCCTTTCCAGGAACATGTGCCTACCAGGCTGCTTCGCTGAGTGTTATGTGTGTACTTGAGTGATGAATACTTGGTTGTTCAGGCCATGCAATATAGCCTTTTATATGTCCCTACTGTCCATACCTCCTTGTACATTCTCTTCAATTTAAAAAAAAATAATAAAACAGTACTTTATTGCAGAGCAGTTTTTATTGTGGTTATAAAGTGGAAAGGGGATTTTTAAAATGTGAATTGATCAAGGATGTGGGTACTAGCAAAGTGCCTGAAGCTTGCTGAGGTTCCTCGGCACATACGATCAGAGTGTTTTGATTTGAATGTGGAAGTAGTTAGGCTCCTGTGAGACTAAGCGAACCTTCTGAATGTCAACTGAGAACAGAGGCATTGGGAGCAATGGAGAAAGGGGATGGAAGCAGGAGGAGTCAGTGAGTCAGCGGTGGCCAGCATCTTTGAAGTATCTCAAGTGATGATTTACATATTCTGGTGCTTTCCCAGCTAAATTGCTATCATGGAAGGACTACGTATGAATGTATTAATCTACCAAAGGGCTTCCCATTCAGCATATGTTCTTGGCTTCCATGCTGTATGCTGTTTTCCACTTTTATTAGTATTATTATTCAGCTTAGCATTGGGACTCATTTTATGGTCCAAATCAACCTCGCAATATTAGCCAAACTTCTGTATGGATGTGTGACTTTTTTCAGTAACACTTATCGACTGGTTTTCAATCCATGATCTGAAGTTGGAGTTAAGCTTTTTGTCCCAGACTCCTCTATTGAGCAGTGGTCTCAGAGGACTTGCCCTTCTTGGGGTGCATTTCTTTTCTATCTGCAGGATTGTGATAATTCAGACTAGCTATATGGAAGTGAGTTCACCAGAAAAGTGATTTGACTCACTCATTTCTTTTGTTTTCCCAAATGGGTTTTCCAGGTACAGGTAATGAGATTATTTTGAGGTGAAGATCTACTTTCTAAAGTAAGACCTGCAAATTCATCCTTATCAAATTTATGGGGTACCTTTAATAGACTCTGGAAGCAATCAATGTTTAGATTTTTCATTGTGTATTCACTCAGTAAACACTTTATTTGTCATTGAGTGGGACAGCTATTCTGGGAGCTAGGGATCAAGAAATCTGGATAGAGTTAAGGTGCCCTATAATGACAGCATAAGAAACTTATATCTATGGTAGAAATGACAGATGCTCTGGGTGAACAAAGGAAGAATGCCCTCCTACCTATGGAGATGGAAAGGTGAGATGGAAGGATTTGTTTTGGAGTGAGTCTGGAAAGATAAAACATTATCAGTTAGATGTGGGAGAGGGGAGTGGCTTGACAAAATCTAGAACCTGTATGCCTGGTGAAAGTTTCATGAAGAACAATTATTAGAAGACTAGAAATACTTTCATGTAAAGACTCCTTTTACTCATATAGAGAACAAATGATAGCATACATGTTAATACTGATTTGCTTAAATGTTTAAGAATATGAAAGATATATATGTGTAGTTTTCAGAGAAACATTGATGTAACTACACATAATTGCTTAATAGTTTTTAAAGAAAGGACAAATTACATCTCAGAATTTATAGTTCTTTTCCAGCGTAACCATCTGATGCTTCATTAAGGCAATTGTGAAACACAAATCTCTTGTTTATGAGTCTGAGGATCAGACCCCCTAGAACACTGAAGTAATACAATGCAATGAAACTTTATAAGTGAAATAGTAGAGCATCATCTAAGCTTTGACAGAACAATTTTATAGGGTATTAAAGTAGCTTCTTTCATTAACCCATAGTCAGTCTATTTCAGGGCTATCTCTAGGGTTTAATTTGTCAGCCATAAACTCAGGAATATTTATCATTCCAATAAGAGATTAAATAATGAATGAAACACATTATTAAAATATTTTAACTTTAAAAGGATTCTATATTATTTTAAACATCAGAAGAATCTTTTCATAATGCAATCTCTTGATCCTATGTCAGTGAACTGTAACAATAATGAGGTTTTACAATTCAGTAAAAAACGACATTAGGTGAAATACTGGGCCATCTTCTCCTTAATCCTGCCCTGTTTACATGATAGAAAATGCGAGAGGTTTCAACACAGTTGTAGTAAAGACAAAAAGAGCCCAGCTTTGAAGATGAAGCTCTTTGGAGTACAAAATTTCAAATTAGAAAAAAACTCAAGAAGCAGTGTAGAACTAGCAAAAAAAAAAAAAAAAGATGGTCTTTGAAACATTGTAAATGAATCCATAAAAAACCTCTAGGCTTTCTCCTCATGAAAATGGAAGCTGCTCAATATTTAAAAAGAAAATTATTCATTTCAATTATCTTTTGTCAAAGAACAAATAGACTACATGAGTCCAGAATTTACCAGGATTCCAGATGGAAGGTTAACTGTCTTATGGTCATGCAGAGAGCCCTGGTGGTGTAGCATCTGGAGGCTGCTGTTTGTGATTGTGACAGACAGCTACTTGTTGAAGCTTGAAAAGCAGTCGGGGGTTCATGGCCATGAGTGATTCTTGATTCATTTGCCTAGGGGCGGGGAAAGGAAAAGGTTATTAAATGTTGATTTCCAATAAACACTCAGAAAACCGAAAGTGGTGCTGTGGCTCAAGTGGTAGAGCGCTAGCCTTGAGCTGAAGAGCTGAGGGACAGCGCTCAGGCCCAGAGTTCAGCCCCATGACCAACAACAACAAAAAAAATGTTGATTTCTCTGTTCCTTTTTTTTTCTCAGAAGGCATGATTAGAAATAAAGTAACGGTTTATCTTGCCCATGTAATTGTAACCCCTCTGTACAGTATGTTCACAAAAAAAATAAAATTAAATTAAAAAAAATAAAGTAATGGTAATAATAATAACCAACATTTTTATGTCATGCTGGGCACTGAAATAGCATCACATATCTTCTATCATTTAGCCCTCATGTCAATCCCCATAAAGGATATCCTTTTATTTTCCTCACTTTACAGAACAGCAAAGTAAAGTTTGGTGAAATCTAACTCCAGTCTTGGTTCATCAAGCCCACTGCTTGTTTTTATAAGTGAGTTTATATTGGCACACAATGATGCATACCATTTGTTTACATACTTTCTATGGCCACCTGTGGCTATGGAGGTAGAGTTGAGCCATTTTAACAGAGACCATATAAACTGAAAATACTTACTAATGGTTCTTTAGAGAAATTATTGCAGACCTCTTCTCTGACTGTAGATTCAAGACTGATAAGTAGAATCCCTGAGGTTATCACTTCCAGGAATATTTTAATTATAGAACAGAATGAAACGTGGTCACAATAGTAGAAAAAGCCCTGTATTGGCATCTGGAAATTTGAATTCTCATCTTAATTCTGCCAAATGTTGCTGTGGGACCTTGAACAAGTCACTCCATCTCCCAAGAAATCTTTTTTTTCTAGTCTACTCATTAAAGCCACACTGCCAAGTTCCAAATTAGATGGCTTTCCAAACATTTTCTGGTTTGCACAAAGTTGTTGTAGCAGATGAAGTAAAATGTATTTTAACTGGTTCTCCATGGCAACACTCCGAGCTATTTCCAAATAACCTTTCAAAGTCCTGATTCTCCATGTTTTCATTGTGACACCTTTGGGTGTGTGGAGATCAGAATAGGATGATCCTCTTAAGCAAAAACTTTTTTGTTTTTCTTTATTTTCATAAATACCAGTGAGTCTCTCTCCTGAAACAACCTAAGCCTGAAAGGAAAAAAAAAAAAAACATGTACTGACAATATGACAATATTCTCTGAGGAAGCTGAAGACTGCATTTGAAGAAGAACATAAAAAATCCTGAAAGGATTATGTGAAAATATTTGAGTTTCAGATCATGAATCAGCACCTTAAATTGGTGGCTGCCTGAGCTTCTGGCTCAGCTCAACAAAAGATAAGAGACCACTTTAAAACTCAAGAGAGCTGAAGTATCCTTGGCCCCTCCATGGTTTAGAATCAGTCCTACTAGAGCTTTGCCTTGAAAAACTCAGAGAAAGGGTACTTACTAAAAGTAAAGGCTGCACTGAAGGAAGTGCCTAAGCAGTGTCTTACACTGCAGTTCAATTGATAAGGTTGGTGGTGCAGTCTTTATCTTGTTTTAACCACGTGTTAAAGAGGTTGTGTTAGTTTAATGATCTCATCTTGACTGTTTTCTATGAAGAGTATAAAGATGTGGAGTGGGATCGGGAAGGAGGTAATTAGATTGATATCTTTTTTGCTAATTCATCTTCATTCAAATTTGAGTTCAACAGAAACTAGAGGTATATAGCTCAATAGAGAAACCATAGACTGTTAGGATTTTGAGTCTATTGTGTGAAAAGGAGCTTACACTCTGGCTAGTACCCGCGGCAACCTATTGATTCTCCAGTATAGCATGAGCACCGCCTGCTTTACAGTTCCTTGCTTACAATGTGAGGCTCTTGTAGTAGGTTTAAAGGCTGCTCAGAAAAATGGCATATCCACATCCCAATCCATGAAACCTCTAAATGGTACCTTACTTGGAAATAGGGCCTTTGAGGATGTAAAAAGACCTAGAGATGATACCATTCAAGCTTGATCATCTGGGTTGGACCTAAATTCAGTGATCTGTAAGAGGGTAGAGGAGGCATGGAGGAAAAAGGAGAGGAAAGAACGATGGGAAGGCAATGCTGACTGTGGAGGCAGCACTTGGTGAGATGTGGCCATAAATCACAGAATGCCAAGAGCTATTAGAAGCCAAAACAAGGAAGCATTCCCCCTAGGCTCTATACAACAAGGATGGCCTGACTCATACCTTAACTTCAGACCTCTGAATTCAGAACTGTGAGAGAACAAGTTTTTGATGGTTGAGGCTACCCAGTTTGAGGTAATTCATTACAACAATATCAGGAAATGAGTAGAATCTAAATCCTTCCTTTCCCAAACCCTTTCCCTCATAGGTCCACTAGGACTTCCCAGCTTCCCTGAGGAGCTACTAGAGTGAGAAGCTGAGAGGTTATGGGAATTCCTGATAGAAAGGCATGTATCAGGATCATCAGAGGCATAAAACTTTGTAAGAATGCCTCCTGTATTTGGTTCACTTTTTGAGATGACTAAGCCACCAGTAGTTTAGAATATAACTGGAAATAAGACAGGAAGTTGTTTTCAGTGATTTGTCTCCATTTCCCACAGAATACCGCTCAGCTAGCTCCAGTCAATTAGAGTAAAGTCTGCTCAAAATGAAATCAATGGATATTTGTCACTAATGGGGAATATGAATAGTTATCACTTGTCAGGAATTTTAATTTTTGGAGCATTTTGAGTACGCAGCTCAATTTTCACTCTCTAGTCTCACAATAATGCCACAAAGCAGGTCAGACAGGTATGATTATGGATCTTTGAAAGCTATGAAGCTCAAAGCCAAGGAGCTAATGAAGAAAGCCAGATTGAAAGACTGTTCTGATTCGGTGCTCTGTTTATTGGCTTACTCTGTAGGGAATGAATGATTAGATTCAAAGGAGAGTTGACAAGTTGAAACTGTATTTATCTGAAAAAATGTTCTTACATGAAAATTGTACAGTAAAAAAAAAGAAATATAGAGGTGCCCAAACACATTTATAACATCTATCTGTCTGTCTGTCTGTCTATCTATCTATCTATCTTAGAGTGTGTATACATACATATATATACATACACATATATACATGTGTGTATACATATATGTAGTATATATACATATGTAGTATATATACATATATAGTAAAGGTTAAAAGTTACATTTTACAACTATGGTAAGGAGATAATCATTCAATAAATAGCACTTTATTCTTGGAACTAGAGTTCAAACTCTAAGCCTTCTTAGGCAGGCACTCTACCACTTGAGACATACCCAAACCCTTTTACTTTTGTTATTTCTCAAAGAAGTCCTTGCTATTTTAGGCTAGGTCAAGCTATACTGTGATCCTCTGACTTACACTTCCTTACATAGCTGGGAGAGCAGATGCATGCTACTGTTCTTTTCGCTTTGCATTTTTGTTTTGACTCATGGGTGGGTCTCATGAGCTTTTTGCCTGGGTAGGCTGGCTTTGAACTTCACAATCTCAGTCCCCCAAGTAGCTAGTCAAACAAGCATGAGCCAACTTGTCTATCTCAGCACAGTCTTAAGAGAAAAATAAAATTGTGTAGCTATCTCAGATAAATATTCTTTAGTACAGTAAAGATACAAATGCAAATATATGTATAACTGTAAATATGATAGAAAAAAAGAAGGGGACATTTGAATCATTGGAGTGAAGAAGTTCTTTTTGTTTGTGGCATGAACTTGAGATGTGTAAAGAAAAACAAGTGGTCATGACCATGAACTCATGGTCCAGTGAGTGAGGGATCCACAGCAAACAGGTGCTTTTGATATAATGTATATACAAAGGTCAAATTTAAATGTTATGGTAAAGTATGATGTGAGTGAGTAACTAAGACTTGCTACCTCTAATATATGAAGAATTTATTAAAAATCTATTTAGAAATGTTAAAACAGAAAAGCTGTAGAGATGTACACTAAAATCCCTGAATAAAGCAATAAACATTTGGAGAGATGTGTCTTCATGAATAATCAAGGATATGTAAATCATAACTAAATAGAATGTTTTACCTGTTAGATTATTGAGAAACAAAATGAGTTATGATTAAAAACAACAAAAAAAACAAGGGGCTGGGAAGGTGGCTCAGTGGTACAGCGCTTGCCTTGCATGCATGAGGCCCTGGGTTCGATTCCTCAGCACCACATAAGCAAAAAGAAAAAAGCCAGAAGTGGTGCTGTGGCTCAAGTGGTAGAGCGCTAGCCTTGAGCTGAAGAGCTGAGGGACAGTGCTCAGGCCCAGAGTTCAGGTCCCACGACCGGACCCAAAAAAAAAAAAAGTACTGCAGGGTTGAGGTAGAAAATTGGGTACTCTCACATACTTTGGAAAGAGAATAAAATCTCAAAAATCTTCTGCTTCACAATAAAAATCTATTCTCCTATTCTGTGTCTTATGGAATGAATGTGTATATGGCCTTCAAAAACTCATATGTAGAAGCCCTAACACCCAATATGAAGCTATTTGGAGACAGGACTATGGGAGGAAAGTAGGCTAGGTAAGATCATTGAGGAGGGGCCTTTATGATGGTGATTAGAGTCCTTGCGAGGAAAGATAGCAGACACTCTATCCTCTGCTTCTCTTTCTATCTGAAGCATAGCCTTCATCCAGACCTAATTTGCCAGGACCTTGAGCTTAAACCTCTAGACTCTGACACTGTCAAAAATAAATGTATTTAAGCCACTAGCTTATACTATTTTACTATGGTGGTCTACTAAAATATCATGTGTGTACAAGTGTGTGAGTGTGTTTAAAGTAATAAGAGAACCAAGAACAGATATAAATATAGCAATACCCATCAGAACATTATACCAAGGACTACAGACCAAATGGAGCACCTTGCATAATTTTGAAAACAAAATACTATTGAAACAGCCATATTCATTTGCTTACTTGCTATCTTTGGCTATTTTATTGATACAGAAATAGGGCTGAATTGCATCAGCTTAAATGGCCTGCAAAGCATAAAATATTTGTTAACTTATCCTTTATAGAAATTATTCCAAACTCTTCCTTTGAAGATTGGATTTTGGATTGAAATCACAACTGGAATATGTGGTGGTCTGACTAAAAGTAGCATAATATATATATATATATATATATATATATATATATATATATATATATATATATAAAACTCAAAGCATTATGCATCCATAATAGATTTTTATATAAGCATATATAGATATGTTTTAAAGATGTATAATATAATCCTTTTATGTAAACAATATATTTATGTTTATGTATATGGAGGTGGAGAGTTATGCATACTACCACTTACAAAATACTAAGATACTGTGGAAGGTACTTAACAAAATTTATCATATTATGTACCTTATTCAACATAACATTCATATGTGTTGCATAGTATTATTGTCCCTATTTTACAGGTAAGTAATTAAGGATTAAAGTGACCAATGTGTGGGTCAGATGTGGTGGGTTACTTTTGTAATCCCAGCTACTTGGGAGATAGAGGTAGAATGATCACAAAGGCTGATCTCTGCAAAAGAATGACATCCCTCCCCCATCTGAAAAACTAAAAGGACATAGAACATGGTTCCAGTGGTAGGGTCCTTGGAGGAGGACCTGAGTTCAATTGCTGGTATAACAAAAGAAAAAGGAAGAGAGAGAGAAAATAAAGGAAGGAAGGAAGGAGGGAAGGAAGGAAGGAAGGAAAGAGAAAGAGAAAAAGAGAGAGAGAAAGAGAAAGAAAGAAAGAAAGAAAGACCACAAGTAGGAAGGGAGGAAGGGAGAGGGAGGAATGATGGAAGAGACAGAAGGAAAGAAGGAAGGAAGGAAGGAGGGAAGGAAGGAAAAAGGGAAGGAAAGAAAACAGGGATCATTTAGTCGCATAACTAATAAGTGCCAAAGCTAGAATGTGAATCTACACTGCTGAGCACTATATTCTGCAGAAATATTTGGAAAAGACCAGTATCAACAGTTATTATGTTGGGGATAGAAAATGGATTGGAATAGAATTATAGAGACTTTTAATTTCTTAGTATTGTACCTACTAATAATGTGTGATTGTCATAAAATTCAAAGACATTCCTATTTTGAAAGAAAATTAATGTAGGAGAGAAGTCCATAACCTTTGCCTTTATCATCAGTAAGCTGTAACATTATTGTAATAATGCATATGAGTTGAAACCTGTTACACTTAGGACCATTTTCTAGTCTGAGCACATTTCTAATTAAGCACTTATCATTATCCTATTTGGTTTACAATTGAACAAAAGAGAAACATCAATTATTGTTCTAGGAAACTTGAAAGGCAGGTGAAATGGTAAAATATCGAAGTTTGAGATGACCACTGTGGATTTCCCAAGTTTTCCTCATTCCAGGAGATGTGCATAATATTACATGCAAAATTGTGACCCATAGAAATAGACTTAGGTTGAAAATACATTAAAGTTTAGATTTGGATATAAGTCTTGGCCCTGTCCTTCCATTAGCTAGATGTGGAAATAACAAATTATTTACCCTCTTAACATTTTACCTTATATTTAAAACGAGAATTTAGCCTTTCTTTCTGTATCTATACACATTAATGTAAGATCCACTCCTGGATGGAGAGCAGACTCCGCCCTCCTCCCAGCCAAGTCTCCACCCAGTACCTGCGTTGCCTAGACAACTGGCACACCTGGAAGAGGTCACATCTGCATCTGCTGAGGTCACATCTGGATTCGATGTGGCCACACCTTTCTCCTCCCTCCCCAGCCCCTACCCTAGATAAGGCCTAGCCCAGGGCCAGACCCCTTCTTTCCCAGCTGCTTGGAGTGCCAACCTGGTGTGGTGCCCACCAGAACGATTAAACCTACCCCTTACCTGAATACCACGTGCGTGGTGCTGTTCTTACTTGGCCTCTTCTTTTAAAACCTAACAATTAAATCTCCTGATAAACTGAACATGTTATCAACCACTTAGCCAGTAGTTAACGAATGTCGATTCTATCTATAGATATACAATGTAGGCTGTCAAATAGAGGGTTAAATTGGTCATTTCAGATTTTTCTGTCCTCAACTACAGTCCAGAAGGAGAGTGGTTTTCTCCCACTCATTAGCACAAGCCAGCACAGGCACCATCCGGACTGGATGTTTATCACTATGGTAACAACCGTGTCTCCCTGCTTCCTGCTCACTGTTTATTCTCCCATTTTCTCCCTTTCCTCAGAGCCAGACACAGCTTTGTGGCTCCTACTCAGAAGTTCTGGTGTTTTTTTGTTTTTTTTTTAAGAAAATAGACAAATTATAGCAAATGGCAATTATACATAATCTGTTTTTCCCTTTAAGTAAGATATCACTATGATCCACTTTAAGAAACATAAGTGAAACTAACTAAATATGGTACTTCCATTCCTGAAAAACACATGATTCTCTTGTTTGATGGAAATATATGTGAGAGGTAAGATTTTTCCAATAGCCTGATGAATTTGCTCGCTGGGCCATTCCTATCCAGGAAACTGTGTGAGCAGACCCAGCTGTAGCAATGTGAAGGATCTGAAGGTCCCTGGGTGGTTCAGCTAGTTGAAAGAGTGGGTTGACACAGGCGGGAGTGTGAGATGGAGGCCAAATTATACAAAAATGGTTACAACTAACCTCCCATTTCCTAGAAGAGGCCATCTGTCTCATTGTACCAAATTTCATCACACTGATCATGACCTTGCCAACCCTTTATTCCTATGGTTCTAAGTATCTGGAGGAGATCTCAAAGTATCAAAGCTTAACAGTACTTGGTCCTAAGTAGTTCATAGTTTGTGGGCCTACATGCAATGGTTACTCCTGCAAAAATGATTTCCTTAGCTTGCAGTTGCCTGGAGAGAGGCAGGACTATTTTCTAGGACGAGTGTTTTTGTAAATATTAAGCAGGCATTTTTCACCCTGAGAAATCATGTTTCTATGTTGCTCTGCACTTATTAAATCAACGGACTTCATCATTTGGGGGAAGAAGTTAGAAAAGTTATTGCTTTGCTGTCAATAGGAAACCGTATTTATAAAAAATTCACAGTGAGATCATAGTATTGTAATGAGAGCTTTGTTGAGAGGGGGGAAATATGTTGGTTAAATTCGCCAGAATTCCTTTTACAAATCAAATGCTGAATCTAGAGAGCCCAGATCACTAAATTTCATGATAAGCCATGTAGGGTACAGGGGATTGATCGGGGCTACAGGAAAAGCTATGCCTGAAAGGAAAGGAATTCCCTTATATTTCTGAGTGTGGGTGGCTGAGAGGAGTGGAAGGAAAACAAGTCATCAGACATGGATATCCCTTATCTTTGACCACCCTGGGGTTGTACTTTGTTGGAAGATATGGTGGCTGATCCTAGTGCATTTTCAGCATATCGTTGTTATTGGCAGTACCTCTTCTCACCTGGTGCCTGGATGTGTGCAAAGAAAGAACCTAGAGGCTGAGCTTTAAATATCATCCCCACCCCACACACTTTTTCATATAAAGGTTTTGTTCCTGAAAAGAATAAAAACTAAATAAAGCAGTTGACCAGAAGAGGCCCTGGCTTAGAAAGAAGAGGTCAAGATGGTGGCCATACATCTAGAGAAAAGGCTTCAGCAGAGCACAGCAGAATAGCACTTAGAAGAAGCATGTAGGGAAACTCAAAGGTGCAATTAGTGTTCCCTGGGCACTGGGCCAAATAATCTATAACCTATCAGAGACCCGCTAGGACCAGAGGATGATGACACATAAACCTAAGGAGATTTCATCCATTTTATGTTTCACATGTAAGAATACCAGATGTGAATTGGGAAGGATGGAGTGAAGGGAAGGGGCAGAGTAATACTTAGAAGGAGACATACTCTATGTTCTCCAAGACTGAGACACCTTTAAACAGCAAATAGAGAATTATGAAAGTTGGATCATTAATTCAGAGTGTCTAACTTGTGACCCATGTCCGTAAACATTTTTAATACACAGAGAACTTCTTGGATACGTCCCAAAGGAAGAAACAGGATTTGCTGAATAACAACAAAAGAGTAAAAAATTCCTCATGGTAAAGCTCAAGAGCTGAATCGTATGGTCTGCTGGTTAATAAAATCTTTTAGTCCAATCATCTAGTTAACCTACATCAATGAATAAAACAAGTGGACCACATGCAATCTCAGAATGCTGGAATGTACAATTACTGGAATTTTTGTTATCTGATCCTAGCATGCAAGGAGTAAATGGGTTTCAAATAAAAATAATTAATTAAGCACAATAAATTTTGGAAGGTACCACCATACATTTGGAAATGGTCAGTAAACAACGTAGCAGATCAGAACAGAAGAGACCATAAAAATTGTTAGAGGTCTCACAGGTTGTATATTGTAACATTTTTCTATATCATCTGCTATGGAATTATCTGAAATGTATTAAATTACAGATAGTCCCTACGCTTTATCTACAAGAATTTCTAGGGATAGGCTTGGGATATCATTTTATTTTTTATTTTTGGGTCCGGTCATGGGGCCTGAACTCTGGGCCTGGGCGCTATCCCTCAGCTCTTCAGCTCAAGGCTAGTGCTCTACCACTTGAGCCACAGTGCCACTTCCAGCTTTTTTCTTTTTGCTTATGTGGTGCTGAGGAATCAAACCCAGGGCCTCGAGCTTGCAAGGCAAGCGCTCTACCACTGAGCCACCTTCCCAGCCCCATGGGATATCATTTTAAATAGCAGATTTGTCTTATTCTCCTTCAAGTATAGATCTAGTCCAACATCTCACTCAGTAGAGGAGAAAATGAAAGTCCTATAAAGCAAATGACTTGGTCTTCATCACTTTACTAGTTATTGGAATCTAATAATGCCCATTGGTTAAATCTGTTAGTAGAAGGAGGCAATTTCTGTGTACAATATGAAGAAAGATGTGGAGATCATGGAAAGATTGCTCCATCATTTAGTCACATGTTACTCACCTCCTTCTTATACTTTACACCCATAACTCTCAAATATCATTATTCAGGTGAATGTGATAAGGTTGGAAAACTCCTTAGTATGGAGTTTGCATTGTAAATCTATTGACAGAGGAATTCTGAGGGTTAGCATATACCAGCAGTGGGATTCTGGAAGAACTCATTTATTATCCAGACTGACACACAAGACTGATTCATAACTGGACATAAGCTTCCTGCATAATAGAGCTATGTATAATCACAGAAACAAAGTCATCTAGTCACAGATGTTATTATTCTTTTTCAGTATTATTACTATTTGATGAGTTGATGGAAAAATGTCTAATCCACACCAGTGTATTGCTTTATTTTGTTTACCTAAAAAGAAAGGAAATTAGGTTTTCAGTTCTGAGACAATGGGAAGACACAATTGAGAAAAGATGGTTTTATCAGAGTCCCCATTACTTTTATGCTTCTATTTCCTAAATGCAATGAGGATTCTTGCCCTGTATCTTCAGCAAAATTGCAGGCTCTCCTAATTTTACTTCTCCTCAGTGGAATGCTTTCTCATTTCTAGAGGCATTCTATAGCCTGATTTCACCTTCCTAGTTATGTTCACTTTGATCTTACCATTATGTTGAACAAACAGAACTTTTAAGGGGTCCTTAAAAAGTCACCCAGCAATTTAATTTTATTTTCTTAGAACTATGGCAAGCAAGTCTACTTCAAGGGCAGTTCTTTTCTGCCTCAGATGAAATTGGTAGCTGGTGCCATTGATTTTCTTGGTCAGTCTTAGAAAATAAAATACTGTTTAGTTTCTTTAATGTCTAGAGTGGTCTCAGTTCCATCACCTTGATACCCACTCAAAACACTACATTCCATTCAACATTAAATTTCTCTCCTCCTCTAGCATCACCTGTTAGACCATAGGTGGAAATAGGAGCAGAATATGATTGGTTTCATGACTCTGCTAGTCCTCCAACTCCCTGGAAAGATAAGAGGAAGGGAAAAGAGGCACAGGGGAAATAAGCTGTAATCAATTGATAATGGTAGACCTTTAGAATTGACTTTGAAGTAACTTTTTGGGTCATATGGAGACAGGCACGTCCAGATGTGAACATATGATTTTGCGAATATCTTGAACTTCCTCCTGCAGCCCTCTGGGTCTGGTAGATACCTTTACCTTAATGTAGGGTGTCTTCCACAAAAGACAGTCTTATCCAACCATACAGTTCACTTTCGATTACTCAGGAATGAGTCATACACCAGTCTGGTATTAGAGATCACATCATGCTTTGATTCTCCCTCATAGAACTGAAGGTCAGGAGAAAGAAAACATAAATCTTCCTTTCCACTGGAGGTGGACGGCAGAGAAGAATTGAGACTCAGAACTTTCCCGGGATTTAATTTCAACTATTTCTTGTTGCTCTTATGAGATAAGCCTAGGGTTGCAAAATTGGACTACATCCATGACAAGTCTTAGCTGGTCATTCTTGCCCACCAAGATAGACTCTAGGGAAGGTTTCCACCCATTGTTTTGAGGCTTCAGGTTCAACTGAGACCAAGTTTCATTTTCCATACTGTGCGTTCAGCTGGAGATTGGTCTGTGTATCTGGAGGGGTGGTGGTTATCTAACCTCAGGGCTGTTAAGCATCTCTGCAATTTCCTTATGTTTTCTCTCCTACTGGAGAGTGCCTCCTCTTCCAGTTAAATCCTCCCAGAGTTCCTTTTCATAATAGTATTTATTCTTTGATTTGTGTGTGTGTGAGTGTGGGAGGAAGGTTTTCTCTGATTTAATATTTCTTTGCTTTCTGCCTCCCCACCTGCAAACCCAGGGACTTTTAAACTTTTGTTCCTGATATCTATTTGGATCAAGACTCTTATGTAAAAGGAAAAAAAAAAAGGTAAGGACTATAGAATCTAGAAAGGGAAGTTAGGAAATAATTTTTTTGTTATTGTTGTAGTTGTTGTTTTGATACTTTAGGTTCTTAGGCTCCTTGGTATTTCATCTAGCCTTCTTCAGATTTCTGCCTCCTCAAGGAACTCCACCTATTGGCAGAAACAGAAGAGCTCCTGCTGTTTGTTACCTACAAAAGCTTGGTATTAATCACTGAAAGGAACTGTGTTGTGGATTGATTTGCCAGTTGGATTTTAGCTCTTGTGGACTTACTGTGGTCCACATCTCTACTTACAGTAGAAGAACAAAGGCAAAGTTTTAAAAAGGCCTTTGAAGGAACAACACAAGAACAGCCTTCTTTGCCAGACTGAACTCTGCTTTTGAAATAGTTCATTTTGTGTTGGAAAGAAAATAACACAAATTAGTTAAAATTACATAGATGCAGGGGTGAAAGTTAACCAACACCCTAAATTATAATATTACCAAAAATAACATTTGGCCACATGAAAAATATTATAAATGATTTCATATCTCCTTTAGATCCCTAAAAAGAATATCTCTACAGACTAATATACTTTTGGGGGGAAAAAAATCATTGGAATTTAGGAATGTAAATATTTAGAGCAATTTTGATTCCGTTGCATATTAAAGGGGTTTATATATTCACCATTAGTAATTCCCAACTTAATATTGCCAGCAAAGGAAACTCTGAACAGCTGCCATCCAGAAATGTAAAATATCACTCGTGACAAATGTGCAACGTAAGCGCCACAGCTCAACTAAATGAAGCACAATTTTTCCTTTCAGTCAGGGAAAAAGAGCAAGTTCAAGATTAGCCGTGCTTTAAACAGTCCATTTGGGGAGGCTAATTAGAGAAGACCTTGAAATAGAAGCCATCCGAAAAAGCTAGCCAATGAGTTTTTGTGAGCCTTAATCTGTTGTCTGTGGCAGACAGAACACCTGTGAAAAGTGCACACTGCCCTCATGCAAACTCTGGTAAAGGGGTTTTGAAGAATTTCTGATGCCTGAAGATAAAACAGAACAAAACAATAATAGATCATGAAATTATGTTTAGGGTTTCACCTTTCGGGTTTCCAAACTGTTCTAACAGGTGTGAAATCGAAATGCCAAAGAGACGAACAACCTTGAATCACCCAATTTGGAGTTGTTTTCTTTGTACCTAGGACTTAATTCAGCCAAACTTTTCACAAGAAATCTAGCACGTGAATTCTTTTAAAAAAAAAGTCTCTGCATTCTATGTGATTTAAGTTCACAGTAGTTTAGACCTTTCTCTGCGTAAGCCGTGATATTTCTGAAGACTGTTTAGGATTAATTTCACATGCTAGTCTTTGTAGTGTATCCATCAAAGACAAGAACAATCATTCTTGTGTACATTGCCTTTACTTAAATATCATTAACACATTATTCAAGAATCTAGACCAAATGCTTTTTCTTGACATATTTGTATGAGATTCTTAGTATCTAGAAAGTTCTTTCTTCAATATAATCTCATACAAGGTTTTCTTCCCCCAATTTTTTTAGGAGAATGTAAAAATATTGATTGTCTGTTATAGAAGTGTCTACTGAGTTAGTGATTGATCATCCCATGAAATATCTTCAACCAGATTCTTCTAGACCTATCTTTTCCAAAAAAAAATGGAGAAAATATCCTTGAGAAAGGACCTGTATCATAAATTAAGGCTTTCTTCTTTTATTTTCTCAGAGCTTCTGATCTCTGAAGAGTTAGCAGCACAGGCCTGAAGCAAGATGGGCCAGAAGTTCAGCTCTTAATCTTTATCAGTGTCAAAAACTCTCAGATGATCTATTAAAATAGAAGGACATACACTTTCTCTTCAGGAATGCGGATCTTATTGGAGAAAAAAAAATCTACTTCTGTTCTACATTTATAGGAACAAAATTAAAGATGGCCATGTTGGTGGCTTCATAATGAGATGTCATGGAGGGTCCCAGCCCTTCTTCTGAGCCCAAGGCAGCCTGTGCCACTAGCCAACCCTCTTCTCTTTTAATTACTGTTTTAAGGAAGATACCGTCCAAGCCAGAGACATATCTTATTTATTAACGTAAGTTCAGCAAGTATGTTGTTCTCACAATAAAGCTTCAAATCTCTGCAATCTACAGTCTCGGCACTGTGAATCACCTTGTTCGTGTTTTACACCCACAGCCAGGAATGACAGTCAAAACATTGAACAGCTTCTGGGATTGTTCCATGGATGACTCAAATGGTCCCCTGCCACAGAGCTGAAGCAGGAAGTAAGGCCTTCTCTTCCCTGGTTGGAGGATTGTATCAGAGAGACTGAGGGAGACAGCTGTGGGGAGCGCTCTGAGTGTGTGGGTGTATGGGTGGGTGGGGAGTGGTCATTCACTGGCTTGAACTGCATCTTAGTGGTGACTACCACTGTGTTCAGGTGCACAGCTTGAAAAGAGCCGCTTCTACAGAACTGGTGGGTGGAGATTAGCATCTCTATTTTGTAGTGGAGAAAACCAAGGTCAAGAAGGTTAAATAATTTTGCTTCCACTTAGCTAGAAGGAGGTAGAAAGGGGAACCTGGAAAGAAAAGGCAGGCTTAGAAGATGCCAGAGCATAGATTCTTCCCAGCTCTAAGCAACATCTCTGTTAGCAGGGCCAGCAGTTATGCCGCTTCTCAGTACCTAACCAGTGAAACTAAATTAAAAAATAAAGAATTCTCCCCCATTGCATGAGGTTGACTTGGCTGGACAAATCTGCAAGATCAAATGGAAGAGCATCTCCAAGAAAGGTTGCCCTGGATCTAGCCATACTTCTGACATCTGCAGGAGACCCTAGGTCTTTTGACACTGCATGGAACCACACAATGACTGAATAAGAGATAGAGCATTGCTGGGCTACTTTTTTTCTGAGATTGCTTTGGGAACAGGAAACTGAAATACATTCTTCTTCAAAAAATATTTTCTCTTCTTTCTCTTCCTTTCCAAAATTGATGGAGCCTGTAAAGGAAATGAATAATTTTCTTCTTCTAAAAATGCCTCTGGGGGCTGGGAAGGTGGCTCAGTGGTAGAGAGCTTGCCTTGCATGAATGAGGCCCTGGGTTCGATTCCTCAGCACCACATAAGCAAAAAGAAAAAAGCTGGAAGTGGCGCTGTGGCTCAAGTGGTAGAGCGCTAGCCTTGAGCTGAAGAGCTGAGGGACAGTGCCCAGGCCCAGAGGTCAGGCCCCATGACCGGACCCAAAAAAAATGCCTCTGTTAAAAAAAACGTTGATTTTTCTCTATAAACCAGTATATATCATTGTAGACAGTTGAGGAAAAAAAAGTGATTTAAAATGAACTTTATTCTTACTATCTTATGTTTTATATTTATTTACACACATAGTTTTGGAATCAAACTTTTTAGAATTTAAAAGCTATTTTTATTTTTATTAGACTATTAAATTGCACATAGTAAGAGGTTTTGCCATGACAAGTCCATATCGGCATACAATTTATTTGGGCCACATCACCATCTCTTAATCTTTTTTTATTCTCTCACCTACCCACATCCCTCATACTTGTTTATTTTGTAGGATATACACTGGATTCTTCCCCTCTTGTCTTCTTCCTATTGTAAATTTAAAAATATTTTATTATCTTTAAGTAATTGCACAAAGGAGTTCCATTCAACAAGGATGTTTATAAATTTTTATTAATTATATAAAATAGCAAGGTATGACATTTTCATTGTGTATCCTTTTTTTCTTAATATATATTTTTACTGTAAAGATATTATACAGAGGGGTTACAGTTACATGAGCATGATAACAAGTACATTTCCTATGGAGCATTGTTATGCCTTCCTTTATTTTCCCCTACCATCCCTTTCCTCCCCACCTTCCCAACTCCTCCTTCCCCTTTCCATATCCTCCCCCCTCCCCCCGCAAAGTTGTAAAGTTCATTTTCAACATACCGTCTTGTACATCCCATTATTACAATGGGTCATCCTGTATCGTTATTTCAGCATTTTGTTATTTCCCTTCCCCTTCCCAGATTAGAAAAATGTGTATACAAGATGCAGGATTCCGAATCAAATACAGTGACAACAGGGATTGTACCATGGGGGAAGAACATACAAAGAAACAAAAACAAATCACACAGTACATTATAAGTACATTAAAAAGAATAGCAACGAAGATAAAACCTCTTGTGTCCCTATCTTGGGATTCATTTCACTTAGCATCAGGTTATATGGTCATAGGTACATAGCTTTTGAACTCTTCTGCTTGTCCTAGACATATACTAGTTATTGCAGATAAGGGAAACCTTGGGACCTATGTTTCTTTGATTCTGGCTTACTTTATTTAATATAACTTTTCCAAGTTTTTCCATTTCTTAACAAATGGGGTGGTGTCATTCCTTCTGATGGAGGCATAGAATTCCATTTTGTGTGTGTGTATCACATTTTCTTGATCCATTCATCTACAACCAGGTTTATCGCAGCATTATTTACCATAGCTAAGATGTGGAACCAACCCAGATGCCCCTCAGTAAATGAATGTGATTTTTTTGTTTCTTTTTCTTTTTCTTTTTCCGGTTGTAGAGCTTGAACTCTGGACCTGGGCCCTGTCCCTCAGCTCTTCAGCTCAAGGTGAACATTCTACCACTTGAGCCACAGTGCCACTTCCAGTTTTCTAGTGGTTTATTGGAGGTAACAGTCTCACAGACTTTTCCTGCTTGGGCTGGCTTTGAACCTCGATCCTCAGATCTCAGCCTCCTTAGTAGCTAGGATTACAGGTGTGAGCCACTGGGTGCCCAGCTTTTTGTTTCTTTTGCATGTTCTTCCCCCTGTTTTTACTGTATTTGATTCTGGTGCCCTGCATCTTATTTATAGATTTTTCTAATTTGGGGATGGGAAAGGAAATAACAAAATGCTTAAATAAGGATACAGGTTGACAAATTGTAACAATGAGATGTACAAGACACTATGTTGAAAATGCACTTTACAACTTCTGTAGGGGGGAGGGAGGGAGGAGCTGAGCAGGTGGGGAGGGAAGGGATGGTGGGGAAAAAACAAAGGAAGGTAAAACAATGCTCGATAAGAAATGGATTCATTACCTTACTCATGTAACTGTAACCCCTCTGTACAGTGTTTTTACAATAAAAAATATATACTAAAAAGAAAAAGGAAAATGTCATTAAGTGGATAGGCAGTATTTTATTCCATAAGTTATTGAATTTAATTAAACAATTT
This sequence comes from Dipodomys spectabilis, assembly GCF_019054845.1. NCBI lineage: Eukaryota > Metazoa > Chordata > Mammalia > Rodentia > Heteromyidae > Dipodomys > Dipodomys spectabilis. The sequence goes on from NW_024870824.1 coordinate 2,665,275, forward strand.
CATAAGGTTTGACATTTAAGTTTTCCCAATATTTTCACTATAATTAATTTCAATAATGACATAAGGAAATTCATTCATTGTAGCACTGACCACAAAGTAACAAAACTTAAGAACTGTGAAGAACTTGGGTGATCCCAAAACATCTTCCATTACTACACAGCTGTCACTGTAGTGTACCATAATAGCCACATGCTTCCCCTCCCCAGTCACCCAGACCTTCCCCACCCCAGCCTGTGCAGTCCATTCCTTTCCATCCTCTTTTTATATGTTTCTGGCATGGTCCTTAAAATAGGAAAGGGATCCAACATTGTAGTGGAAAAGACAAAGAGGAAAGCAGTAGACAGAGGAAGAAGGAAGAAAAAGCTGTTGAGGAGTACACATGGATCTGTTTGAAGTTCATACTAACATGTAGTGCCTTCATCTCCCTATCCCTTTTTCTAACCTGGAACCATCAAGGGTCCCAAACTGCATTGCCATCCCTCAGAATGATCAGAATGGGATTTTAACCTGTCTGCTTGCTGTTCCCCATCTCTGACACTGCACTATATATGCTCATATTGAACAGCACAAGATGATTTTTATTGTCAAAGTGATGGGATTTTTCAGGGCTAGAATCATTTCCCATTAATGATGTGACATTAGTAGCTGATAGATTTAGCTTCAGCCTGAGGAGCTAAGTCCAGCTCAATCATCTGAGTTCAGTGATGCTGTAACTTAGTTCAGAAGGAATGCTCAGGAAGCAGAGCTGCCATCGCCTATGCAGTGCTCCTTGAAAAGGCAAGCCCATTCCCTTGGATTCCTTTCTGAGCATAATGTGTTCGCAGCAACTGTCAAGACTCATTGCTTACAGAAGACAAGGGCCTACCTTAAGCCAGCTTTTGTATGAAATGAAATCTATGTCACTAACCCATTTAAATCACACAAACGAAGCTTTGCCCTGTCCTCACTTTTCTCTCATGTGTTCCTCTGTATTCATGCCATTTTGAAGTAGGTCCTGTTAGTATTATGCTCACCTTTGGTCCTCAGCTTCACCCAGACCTAGGCCCCTCCCGCTCCTGGAGTTCCCATCATACAGCTGGCCCCTCCCACTCCTGGAGTTCCCATCATACAGCTGGCCCCTCCCACTCCTGGAGTTCCCATCATACAGCTGGCCCCTCCTTCTCTCTGCCAAGACCCACCTGAACTCCCATTGACCTCACTTCCTATCCCCCAGACCCTCCTGCTACCTGGTTGGGGATGGAGGCCATGTGCTCCCTCTTGGGGGAAATATGGCTCCTCTAATAAACCTTATAATAATCTTTCTCCTGTGCCTGCCCGTCTCTGCGTGGTCCCCTGAGATGGATGTGTGGGACCTTCATTGGTGGTGGCCCATACGGGGATAGGCTCCCCAGTGGATTTGCTCCCCCCTCCACTTTGGAAGGGGGTTCAACCAGCTGCCGTAGGACCTATCCTGAGATCCTACACTCTGGTCACCAGAGGACCATCACGGTAACTTTCTCCTGACTAAGCACTCTACCTGCCCATCTGACACTGCTAATTAAGTCCTACCTCCAGGTGAGTCGACCAGTTAACCGGAGTTCTGGGTTTCTGATTTCTGTAGTTCTGTCTATGTAAGGCCACCTGGGCCTTCATGAGCTAATCAAGCCCCAATCCTGTGGTCTGACTGAAATCTTGGACAAGTGCCCAGAGCTCCCTGCTAGGGCCTACTCGTGGCCAAAGGCCCCCATGGAGAAAACGTGAAGATGTTTCTCACTGGTGTCCCCCCATAACTCTCCCCCCTCCTCATTATGAGCCAAATAGCACCACAGGGGACCCTCTGTGGCAAGAGCTAAGAGTTAAATATTGTAACTCTGCCCATGACTAGTAAACTAAGGCTAAGGTTTTAATTCTCTGTTTTCTCCCTTGTGCCTCAATCAACTCCCTTTAAGATCAAGGGAAATGTGAATGGGAAATGTCCAGGAACAAAACAAAGTTGTCACTGTTGCCTAACCAGTGACACCAGCCTACAAAAGCCAGTGTAAACCAGGTCTTTAGCCAATGTATATAGAGAATTCTTCAGGTAACCAACAGGAGGTGAGACAGTCCATACACGCTGGGAGATGCCACAGATGCCCAGACTTTGCAGGACTTGCTCCATCACACATGACCAAAAGCCTGCTAATTTGGGGTAACACAAACCACTTCAGATATTTGATTTTGTAAATGCTAATCCCACAAGTTAAACCATAAGGGGTGTATGAGCAAAGGATATAAGTTGACATCTATGCTATTTTACCATTGTATGTATTTCTCAAGGAAAGATGCTACAGTGCTAGTACATTAAGAAAAACTGCTACACTCCTCACAGTGGACCGCCGCTGGGAGGGAGCTCAGACTGTAGGAAAAAAAATGTGGCCAGGAGGTAAAGGGTGTAACTCAGTGTTTCAATGAGGTGTTTAAATACAAATTAAAGTAACATTACCAAAAGGGATTAAAATGGCGGCCCCTTTGTAAAAATGTGGGAAGTTGTGGGGAGTGGCTGGCCTCCCAGACTAAAGTTTAAAAGATAAAATTGTCCTAAAGGCTTATTTCAAAGTAAAAAGATAAATTAGGATTATTCCAGTTTGCCCTTAAAGTTTTTTGTAACAGTTTCCAGCCCAAACAGTAAAAGACAGGACAAGTTTGTCAAATATAACTTAATATAGTTCCACGTATAAAACTCCTTCCACTGACCATCTTTGTTGCTTTTAATTGGAGTAAAAGTGGCCGTTTGTAGAAACTCGTTGATCTGGGAACTGCAGTTCGAAGCCAGCCTGGGCAGACAAAAGTACCTGTGAAATTGTCATGTCTAATCTGCCAGCAGAGTGCTCAAAAGCAGAGTTGCTTTGGAGTTCAAAGTGGCTGAGTGTTAGCCCTGAGCTGGAGAGCTGAGGGACAGCACTCAAACCCTGAGTTCAAGTCCAATGAATGACCAAGGAAAAGGCCAAAGGTGCATTTATCCCAGCATGAAAAAGGCACTCCAGGGGCTCCAGCAATGTTAAAACATCCAGAGGCAATTACAAACAATTGCTTGGACGATAAAAATGGTTCCAGATCCTGAGTTACTTGAGCTTGGCCCTCAAAAAAAAAAATTGATCAAAGCCAGGAGGTTATGGAAACATAATTTGTAAACATGCCTAACATCCATGTTGGTCTAACTGGGCAAAACTTGCCAGTCATCTGTAATAGTGGGCAGTAAAAGCTAAGGTTGTAAAATGTGAAAAATAATTTAAATCCCAACCTCCCTCTGTCTGCTCAAAGTCCTAATTGGCAGTAACTTTTGAGCTGGTTGAATTCATCTGTTAAAAAGCTTGTAGAGCTGAGATTATTTCCCTATTGAGATCTGTCTAAAGGCCTACACAGGTAGGCATTGTTGGGGCCACTAGAAATCAGGTTCCTTGCCAGCCAAAAATGCTTTTATAAACCACGGTGTTAAACAGGCTATGCTGCTGTAGCCCAAGAAAAGGCCTGTACATTTGTTAAAGGTTAAATGTTGTATATAAGCCACTTTAAACAGGCTGCCCAGAGGCAGTGGGCAGTACTTAGAGTGACAATCAGTCACAGGTTAAAAACATATACTGGGTTTTATTTAAAAACTCTGACAAGTAATTGTTAGTCAGTTGTCAACAAGTTATAGGTAACCTCTATCTCATTGATCTCCTGTTGCTTTAATTGGAAATAAAAGGGGTTTGTAACAAAGACTTCTTTTGCCATAGTTCAAAGCCATCCCAGGCACAAAAAAATCCCTCCAAAAAGCAAGGAGCCAGGCTGGAGGCATGGCTTGAGATTCTCATCTCTAAGTACCCAGCTGAAGGCTGAAAGTGGCATTGTGACTCTTAAGTGGTAGAGCACTAGCCTCGAGCAGAAGTGCTCAGGGACATTGTCCAGGCCTTGAGTCCAAACCTGGTAAATGCCAACTGGGACAAATTATCCCAGCAATGAATACTGAGACACCCGCCAGGACAAAGTCAGTCCTGACAATGGAAAACCATGGAGAGGAATAAGAGGAGATGACATCCTAAATGAAGTCACTTCATGCTCACCCTTTCAAAATTAATCAGAGCCAGGAGATCAAGAGGAATAGTTGCTTGCCCACCTAATGTCCATCTCTATCTAACTGGACAGAAAGTTTAACAGTCTTGCCTTTGTTACCTGCTATTTGTATTTACTATTTGTAGTTTCTGATGTTCTCCTCTACCCAGTTGCCAAGACCCTAGACATCCCTTCCTGCCTTCCTTGCCCCAGGTCCAGTTATTCCTCCTTCCCTGTAAAGGGCCGTAATTGGGCTTATACTCCAAGTGGAACTTTTCTGGTCTGTGGTCAGTGTGTGTTCTCCTATGTCATTCATGTTAACTGACCTTGTCATCTTGTCAGCTTTTTGCCTGATCATTCCAAAAGTCTCTTTCAACAAGATAACAAACATCCCTTGCCCAGGATACCACTTGGGAACAAGTCAAGGCCATCCTGTTCCTACAGGCAACCAAAGACATCATTTACATTGTCCTGCCTTGCCCAGCACAGACCCGGACCCTAAAGATCCCCACTCCAGGGATTCCTTGATGCTCCCAGGCCAGCAGGAAGTAGCCCAAAGTTGGCTTTGGTACCTTTAGCTATTTCTGCTACCCCCTCCTCCATGATGCCAGAGTCAGGTTCCATGCTATGTCTCCAATCCAAGACAGAAAAGGCAATTTCAGGTCTTTGATGGCCCTTTCTGGAAATCATTCCTTCCATGGCATATTCCTCTCTTAGGCTGCTAACAGCAATTTTGCCTTTTATTAATTGTATTGCATTTTAGGTAACTATTGTCATGGACAAAGGAGGACCTTTACCAACCACTGTCAAGTAGATGCTTCTTGGACGGTACCCAGCTGAGCAACAAAACAGGGACTTGACAGCAGAAAGTAGCTCCAGAAGAAATGACCTTCGCCCATTTACCGCCCCCCCTCCCCCCCGCCTGGTACCCCTATTTTTAACTAAACAACAGAGCAGGGAATGTTAGTATTATGCTCACCTTTGGTCCTCAGCTCCACCCACACCTGGGCCCCCTCCCACTCCTGGAGTTCCCATCATACAGCTGGCCCCTCCTTCTCTGTGCCTAGACCCACCTGAACTCCCATCGACCTCACTTCCTGTCCCCCAGACCCTCCTGCTACCTGGATGGGGATGGAGGCCATGTGCTCCCTCTTGGGGGAAATATGGCTCCTCTAATAAACCTTATAATAATCTTTCTCCTGTGCCTGCCTGCCTCTGAGTGGTCCCCTGGGATGGATGTGTGGGCTACTTCATTGGATCCTTCAGGTCCTCTTTCTCCATAGCAGTGTCAGACATTTCTGCCACTCAACCTCCCAGCTTAGCAACCTTGGAAATCCTTTTATTTTCCTATTTTCTAACAGATTAGTGCTAAAGTCCTGAGAACTGAAACTTAATGGTCTGTTTGTAAATCATCTATCCAGTGGAATTTTCTCACTGCCTGTTCCAAAAAAATCAGAATCAGACTCAACTATGTTGACTGCAGGTGACTTACCAAAGGGAAATCAAATCATGCATGGACCCAGAATAGCAAGTAATGAATGTCGTGTGGGTATGATGGTTAATGTTATGTGTCAATCTGATTTGGCCAAAGTTTGCCCAGGTAGTTGATAATTAAGGTCTTCATCCCTCTAGTCTTCTTTTCTCCTCTTGCTTTCTGACTTTCCTCAAATCAGGCAATTCATGACATTTCCCAGATCCAAAGCTGCTATTAGGTGGTGATTACATTATGTGGCTGACGATAATAAACCAGAATGATAACTGGAAAGAGCCATGGAATTAACCTGAGTGGCAGGTGAGGACAGCTGTGCCCTGTGCAACTTCTTAAGGTTGGAGCCAAGGAGAAGATGGGGCTACTGCACCAGACTGGAGTGTAACATCAATTACAGCTCCAATGGTAGAAAGGCTCATCCTCCAAAATGTCTGCTTCACCTTATAGAAGCCCGGCTAGCATAATATAATTGGTGGAAGTGCCACAGTACTGCTCTAGCACAAACACTAACCATCTTCCATCTCCTTACCTTGTACTTTTAAAGAAATATTGTCATATAACAAATGCTCCCTTACACAGACTGCATTTTGGAAGATGTTGGTCTCAGTGTCTGTGAACTCTAGCAACCTATACTTTCATGTTTCTTAGAATGAGTCACCCATGGAGCATGGGACAAGTAGAGGGAATACACTGGAATCAAGGAGAACCACCACCACCTGGTTCCACACACAAAGATGGCTCATGTTATTTCATGACCCAGGGCTCCAGGGCTCTGTATTAAGCGTAATCTAGTCTCGCTGAAGCCTGAACAGTTTCACTGCTTCTCTCCTCTGAACTTTTCTTTGAGTTGTTTACCTTAATGTCTGGCTCAATCTTGTAAATTCTTATTTTTCCTCCAAAATGTATCTTGACCATATCTATCTTTATCTCTGCAGTCATCTTGTTGTAAAACTCATTGTTTCACTTACGGCTACAAGTTTTACAACAGGTGACCTCATGGAACTCTACTTGATACTCTTAATTGACTTCTCTTTTCAAATGGTGACAAGAAGCTACCACCCAACTCAAATCCTTGCTAAGTTTAGGAGAAAGAAAGACTTCTTATCATGACTAGCACCTTGTAAGGACTGGGCTTTATCAGTTTCTGCAGCTTCTTGTCAAGCTGGCTTGCTCAGTGCTCCTGTCTTCTGGCCACTATGAACTGTTAAGACTTTCTTCTTAACCTCTGAATCTTTTAAGAAAGAATTTGTCCTTGTTGCTCAATGATTAGTTCTCCCTCATATTTTAGGTCTCTATGAAAACAAACACAAACAAAGAAAAAACAATAAACAAAGCCAGGTGCTGGTGACTTATGCCTGTAATCCTAGCTACTTAGGAGGCTGAGATCTGAGGATAAAGGTTCAATGCCAGCCTGGTCAGGAAAGTCTGTGAGGCTTTTATCACCTAACCACCAGAAAACCAGAAGTGGAGCTGTGACTCAATTGGTAGAATGCTAGCTAGCCTTGAGCAAAATAGCTGAGGAACAGCACCCAGGCCCTGAGTTCAAGCCTCATGGCTGAAAGCAACAATAACAAACCAACAAAACAATTCTTTAAGATCTTTGACCACTTTTCTAAGGTCAGTATCCTTTACCAGCACTACCTGGTTAATATTATCAGTGTGTCTTGGTCATTCAATTCTTAGCATCCACTCAAGATTTAATTACTTAATTTATGTGCTCATTAGTGTACTTGTGACTAGATTAAATGCATTTTAAAAGAAAGAACTGTGAACCTCTTAAGTTTCCAAATATCTTACAATTGGGAAGATTCTTAGTACATAGTAAATACTCACTAAACATTTGCTGTTCAAATGAATAAATTCCTAAAAACCGGTATCAAATGATTGTTCCATTTTCATTATATCTCCTCTGATTATTCCTCATCAGATGTGATGCCTGGTCTGTCCCAATCCCTGTTACTCTTTTTCTGTACCTCGTTTAAGTTCTTCTTTTGCACTTTTTGTGCTCTTTGTGGCTTTCTCACACTGTTGAGCTCCTCCAGGCCCAGCAGCAGTATCTCACAGATATTCAGAGCGTCCACCTATTCTTGGCACAGGATCGGTGCTCGATGATTCTGATTAACTTGATTTGAATGAGTGAAAGACCTTTCAATAGAACAGGCGACTAAAAATTCTTAAAGAGATTTATGTAAAAATAAATCCAGGACCAGCAGTGAACTCCTTGCCAACAAAATGGGTGCTTTTCCCAGCCATTTTAACAGTTTTGGAGAATGGCCTAAACACCAATTTCCAACTATCCAAGTCAGCTTTATTAAACACTCCCTGTGCTTGCCTGCAAGATGGACGGCATGTGAGGGAAGCCCTGACAGGCAGCAGGAAAGGATGTTCACCTCTGAGTGCACCTCCACTGTGCCTGGCCCAAGGAATAGTCTGACATGAAACCTTGCAGAGAGAACTTGTGTTGGAAGACACTTTTTTTCTGAGCCTTTCAGGTGTTTTCTCTACTTGAAGAGGAAGCCAGAATGTCTTCGCATTAGGGAAATTGCAAAGGAGACTTCTGATAAGAAGAAAAATGTGTCTATCTTGCTTAGAACTCTCAAAGGCAAATGACCAGGACCACTCTGGGTTCCTTTAGTTTCATCTGTAAGAGAAATACAATACCCGTTTGACAACGTTTTCCTGAGGATGAAGTAATGAAGGTTGGTGTTAAATTGTTTCCTTTCTCCCTTTCTTTGTCAAGTGTGAGCTGGACCTGTGACCTCAAGGATGGAAGACTAAAGGGATATATTTTGAATTTGTGGAAGGAAAAAAGTTAGATTCAATGATCTGTGTGTACATGAGCCTGTATGGAGCTCAGGGGTGCATGTGTTACATGAAAGGAAGTTTGTTCTCACTGCTCTGCATTTAATGTAGTAGACAAACAACAACCAAAAAGTGGTGGACAGTTAGCATCTGTACACTCAGAAGAGAATTTGATTGGAAACTTAATCTGAGTGTGGACAGAAGTTACTTGCTGAGCTATGTGAGTTTCTAAAGAGAAAAGTTCCATAGCTTTAAAAGTGCAAACAAGGATCTTTTGTTTTTTGTTTTTTTTTTTTTTAACTTAATAAGGGATAAAATGAGTTTGATCTGAGCCAATTGATAGATAATGGGGAAAAGCACATTCTTTTGTTAAAAAAAAAAACATTTGTTTCATAGTCAGGGCAAGAGATTTCCTTTGATAGATCTGAAGATCTTTTCAGGTTAGTATCCATCATTTACAAAATGAACTTGGAAAATGGATGAATAAATTACCATGTTAAACTTGAAAGCCTCTGCCACATACTATATGATTGCCCAACAAAAGAAGAGTAAATTACATTAAGATCATCTTTTTTTGTCATTTTGTCTTACAACAAAAAGTTCTTGGACACAGATGTGAGTGGAAAAGAGCTTCCTTAGGCAGAACCCCTCTGACAGGGGTTCTGAGAGCAGGTGCAGGAAATCCTTGAAACATAAAGGATCATTTGTTCTTATGAATGTTCATAAGCTCACCTGTGAACCAGATGAAGGAAATGCCTGGATAGCCACCCAGGTGGAACAATAACTCCATAATTATCCAACTTTGGTTTGGGAGAGAGAAGCTTCTAGAACATTATCTGTAGGCCTTAAATGTTCGAATCCACATCTGTGTTATTTTCTCAATTCTTCCCTCACAAATGGGCAAGAGATCTAAGAAAACCAAAACTAAAGAAAAAAAGCCAGAGATATGCTCAGAAATTGACATATATACAAGGATAATGAGTGAGAAATTTGGGAGGAATCTGTCTCAGTGATAGCCATCAATAAAAATAGCTGCTTTCAAGTTTTGTTTAACTGACTTAAATAAGATATATGACATAACTAAGCTTTGTAATTCTTTGGGTTTATGTAAGTTTGTGGAAACAATGTATATATCTGCTCTGTTACTAATGCAGACTTGTTTTACAAGTATGAGATAATAAAAAGAAAAAAAATGGCCAGCATCCCTGACATTTAACATTATAAAGACAAACACAGTAAAATTATAGGTTGAAGTTCCAGAACATTAATAGTTCTGAGAATCCTCCCCAACTAGTCATTTGTTATTTCTCTCCTCCATGTCACTATTAGTTTATTTAGTAGCACAATGACATTAGAGCTATTTGTGAGATGGGGGAGAGGGCATTAGAGGAAATGATGGAGTTTCATTGAATGGAGATGCATATTGTCTTTGAGTGAAAACACAAGTTAGGGGCAGGAAGAAGATGACGGGGTACTGATGCAGCTCTTAATAGCTTTGATACAGCATTTTAACCTTCTTTTAGCAATAAGTAGTTCACCTCATGTAAATACAAGACAGAGTTCTCTAAAATATTCTCTGGAGCTTAACGAATGGATTCGAGCCTGCTTATGAAAATGGCTGCATAAATATTTTTTCTTGCCCATTTCAGAGCATGCTAATCAGAAAGGCTCTTTGAAAACAATATTTTTATCTGCACCTCAAATTCATCCATACCCATTAGCTGCTCAATTAGGCGAAGCAAACTTTTAGTTTCATGCCAGGGGCTTTAATTTAATTTTCCTGGGATAAGCAGTTGGCCCTAACTATGAAACCACGCTCTGTGTGTGTGTGTGTGTGTGTGTGTGTGTGTGTGTGTGTGTGTGTGTGTGTGTGTGTGTGTGGCTGTGTGTGTGTGTGTCTGTGTGTGTGTGTGTCTGTGTCTATGTTCTTGTAGAAATTAAACCAGAGTAGTGAAATAAAAACCCGTATAATACAGTTTATAAGTTAAAGCAGATCACAGTTTATTTTGTGTGGAAATTCAAAAAGTTTAATAGTGAGTCTACAGGATGTTAGTTGAGTATATTTAGTGAGTGTATTGCTCATCCTTCAAATGCATGTTTTTCTTACTGTCATCTGTGGATTCTAAAGTGGAATGGTTCAGGTGACGACAGCTCCTGAAGATAAGAGGAACTTTATGCTTGATTTTGCCTGGGTGGGTGTTTAGTTCAATCAAGAACTGAACAAAAGGAAGCTGTCTGTATAAATTCATAGCCTGATGAAATTTTTGGATTCAGAATGTAAATTTTATTAAACTACTTTCCAGTTATCATATATTTTGTGTTTCTGTTTAGAAAATGTATTTGGCCTGAAGAGGATTAACTTTGGAAGAAATTGTTCCCTTGTTTTTAAATCATTTCATCCATATCATAGATATAATTCTTACGCAAAAGAAAAGTAGGTTGATTCTATCCAGTTAATTACAACATGTAAGTGAAGTAACTACTAAGACACGTAGCACTTTCCTCAAATATTAGAGAAGTCCAAAACAGGACCCATTTCCATTGTGTGCTGCTGACACGTGTTATGCAGAACATCGAGAAACACTATGGATATGATGTCAAGAGCTTAGACTATGAGCATTGACTCTGATACTGATATTAATTTTGCCACTTTGGACAAGACAGTTGAAATTTAGATGACTATGTTGTCTTGGCTTTTTGATATATAAAAAGGTGAAAGAAATATAGTGTTTTCTCAATGGAAAAAAAAAAAAAAGAAATATAGTGTTTTCTGTAACCCACAGGCTGTCTTTACCAAAGAAAAAAAAGATAAAAGTGATACATCCAGGTAAGAAATGGTGCAGCCAGGATTAAATGAGAGCTGTGAGGTAAAATTGACAGAAAATTTGGCAGTAAAGAGAAAAAGGGCCTAAAGTAGAGTCAACTTGAAAGGGTGAGCTGAAAGCCAAGTATTAATGGACTTCAGGAGTACAGAGATGCTGGCTCAAGGGTGGATAAGACAGAGTGACAGTCGGAAATGTGGGGCCTATGGATAGAAGAAATACTGGATTCTGACCCTTGCTGCAGTGCTTGCTTCCAGTTGACTGACCACACTCTGCACTGTGACAGGGTAGAATTTGTTAAGAACCTGGGGGGAGGGGGGAACTGGGGAAGGGGGCACTGTCAGGACCAGCAGGGATCAATGAGAATAACAACATTGTGTGAAAAATAGAACACTGAAGGTTTTTGAGATTGGTTTGGGAATTGGGGAAGGATTTTGAGGGAGAGTGCCAGAAAGGGTGAGTGTGATCAAGGTATGTTGTGCGCATATAGGGCCATGTCCAAATGAAGCCCCTTTGTACAATGAACTGATCTAATAACAAAATGTGGAAAAAGAAAGAATAACTCCACTGTGTTAATGACTGGGTCTCCTGCCAGGCCTGGTAGATGAACACAGGCCATGAAGTGGCTGAGAGTGATTGAAGTGATAATTGAAGAGACAGAGGAAAAAGAACAGAAAACCACTGGCTCTTCAGTGTCCAGAGGCTCTTGGCATGCGGGATTCATGCAGCAAGCAAAAGGAAGGAGACAGAGGATTGGCTTGTGAGCTCTCGTTTTTAGACTTCCTTGTTTAATTGCCAGTGAGGGAGATGGGCAGCTTGTAGGTGAGTTGCCAAAGTGAATAAGCCTGAGTTATGTTAAGAAATTAACAAAAGATGAATTTCAGGCAGCTTTCTAGAAAACACAGTGTGATGATAAGATCCGCTGGACTGTGAAATAGCCTTTCAGAGAAAAGGGGAGGGAGTGCCATCCGTGAAGATATTTAAAAGAAGACTAGCTAAAGCATCTGCTAAAGGCATCCAGAAGGAGAAACTTTAGACCATGCAGGAGATGAGGTAGCTGATGTCTGGGAATTCTCATCCTCCTCATTCCTGATGTTGGAAAGCTGTGGTCAAATCCCTGAACATTTTCACAAGCACATTTAAGACAAGGAGTAGTGTGACTCATTAGTCATTCTGGTAATCTCTGGGATTTGGGGCCAGCTGTGGAGTTTCAAGCAGATGTGGTAAAACAGCAAAAACGACTGTTTAGATCCATCTCCTCTTGTCTCTCATCCTGGTTTTATCCTTGGAAGAATCGAAACCTGTTTTGAAAGGGGAATCTAGGTGGCGGCAAACAAATTAAAAAAGAAAGAAAAGAAAAATCTGTCTGAGTGAAATCTTTCCACTTCTTTATTTGTATCAAGGGGAGAAGAATTGTGTATATTAGAATTAAGCACTGTAGACTTTGCCTTGAGCTGACCATGACAATACTGAACAGTCACAACAATTGTCAGCTGCTAAGTATGCACTTGAGCATCAGGCTCAGCAATGGATAATTTCAGGTCATTTTCCCTTGCTGTCTTTCTGTTTCTAGCCTGTCCCTTGGCTATTTGCTAGCTAGCAGAGTGAATGCTATCCTTGATAAGACTGCCATTTGAGAAGAAATGCATCTGGAAGGACTGGCAGGAGAGAAAGGGACAGAAGTGTTCCCTTGATAAGTTGTAACAGCCATCTGTCAGCTCTGCATTGCTGGACTAGGATAATTGGGGGAAGACAGGTGCAGATCGAAGTTGAAAATGCTACTTTTGAATGAATTTGTCAAAATTTGTCTTACTTAATATCCACAAGAGACTAAAGAAGTGGCTTTGAAATGACCTCCTGAGAGTGGGGTTTCAACTGATTGTCATTGACATGTGTTGTGTGAGGGAAATGGAAAGAATGGAATCATTTTAGCTGAAGCTCAAGATGAGTCCTCTCTCTGCTACTGATATTGACTCTGTGACTTTGACTAGGTTGTCTCAGTTTCCTGATACTTTTTTTAAGTGAAAGGAATAATATTTTTTTTTGTATATAGCCCCAAAGGATTGTCCTTATTAAGGGAGAAATAAAAGCAATTATAAGGTGTTTTATTTGGAGTGGCAAGCACTTGGATCACAAAGTTTTGCTGTATCAGTATCCAGTTCATCTATGTACTTGGGAAGTGAAGCTTAGCTTTTCTCTTGTATCACAGATTTTCTCCTTTCCCAAGATCACCATAATTATATACATATTTGCAATAATCTCCATCTTAAAACAAGTGGGAAGGCGGGAGCAGGAAAATCTCCTGAGGAATGTAACATAAGCCCAGGTAATATAGTGATACTATATCTTAGAAACAAAATAGGCACCAAAGAAATAATAAAGACAAAAAGAAAAAACAAAGAGGAAAAAAACTCCTTTACCCTAAGTTCCTAGATTTTAAGTCTTCCTTCCTCTAGCTGCTGTCTGTTTCTCTGCTCAGCTCCGATTCCTTCTAGATCACTGAATCTAGAGATCTAGAGACTACCACACAGTTGTCATCTTCTGTGAAGTCTCTGCCTCATTTGACACAAACATTTTTCTGAAATGTTCTTCACTTGGCAGCTAGGAAATACTGGCTTTCTGATACCCATTCTATCCCCTCAGCTACTCCTCAGGCTTCTCTTTGGTTCCTCCCTTTCTTGCTGACCTCCATTTTGGAATCCTCTGGAATTCATTTCTCAGATCTTTGTTTTTTCTCTATTGTTAAGTCATCCCATCTGTCTTGTGTCTCTCAATATTCTTTTCAGCTTCAACCTCTGTTCTCAACTCACATCAAAGCATCTCCAGAGCCTATTAAATTCCTGATACAAGAGTCAGTTTCTGGAGTCACTTTGGAATCTTCTGCCCTTTCATATCCAAGATCCTATCCAGGAGCAAATTCTATCCATTCTTCCAATTATGCCTCAAATCAAACGATTCTCACCAATTTTAATAACACTATATCATTCCAGTGGGTTAACACCATCTCTCATGTGGACTGGTACAAAGGCTCCTAATACACCTTCTTGCTTCCACCCTAAAATGCCCCAAATTCACTTCCTACACAATACCCTCAGTTTTCTTCCTGTTTTTGATTTTTTACAACCTAAGTCATGTCACTTCTCATTCAGAATCTTCTAATATAATCCTCACACCTATAACAAAATCCCATATTTTTTTTAGCATGGCAAAAAATCTCATAAAATCTAGCCTCATTTCCTATTCTATTCTAGATCTCAAATCTTTTCACATACAAGGCTTATTTCCTCCCTAATTCCATTGCACTCTCTGCCTATATCTCTTTTAGATCTTTATTTTATTTATTTATTTATTTTTGGGTTCAGTCATGGGGCCTGAACTCTGGGCCTGGGTGCTGTCCCTCCACTCTTCAGCTCAAGGCTAGCACTCTACTACTTGAGCCACAGCGCCACTTCCAGCTTTTTTCTTTTTGCTTATGTAAAGGAGTTTGCATAGAGTCCTCCCATGACCACCTAATGGAGAGAACAGCTTATTCCCTATCTCACCACAATGCTTCTATTTGAGATATTTTACCTAGAGCACTTAGACTTTCTTTCTTTCTTTCTTTCTTTCTCTCTTTCTTTCTCTCTTTCTTTCTCTCTTTCTCTCTTTCTTTCTCTCTTTCTTTCTCTCTTTCTTTCTCTCTTTCTTTCTTTCTTTCTCTATCTCTCTCTCCCTCCCTCCCTCCATCCCTCCCACCCTCCCTTTCTTCCTTCCTCCTTCTTTCCTTCCTTCTTTCCTTCTTCTCTCTCAACATAAATATAAGATCCTGAAGACAAATACTTTTTATTTACTGTTACATCCACAACTTATATAATAAGTGTAGCAAATAGCAGGTGCTCCATCTTGATTTGTTGTGCCTTATTCATTCCCTAAATCATTTAAATTTCTTTAAAAATTATTTATATGGGCTGTGGCTCAGTGGTAGAGCACTTGCCTTGTATGCATGAGGCCCTGGGTTCGATTCCTCAGCACCACATAAGCAGAAAAAAAAAAGCCGCAAGTGGTGCTGTGGCCCAAGTGGTAGAGGGCTAGCCTTGAGGTGAAGAGCTGAGGGACAGTGCCCAGGCCCAGAGTTCAGGCCCACAACAGGACCCCCAAAAATTATTTATATGTGTATAATGTTATACATAATGTTATTTTCAAATTTAAGTGCATAAGGAGATGAGGTCTTTCTTATAAAGTAAGGAGGTACCTGCTGAATTGGTATTCCATTCATTACTATCCCAATGTCTTTGAGTAGCAATGTTATTTAGTTGATTATCTGTGGATTGTTTTCTTCCTAAGAAGTCCTAGGTGTGTCACTATATGATATAATATAAGGTAAATTGCCACATTGAATAGACTTTAGGATTGGCTTTTTGGTAAAAATATTAAAAAAATCAGATCTTTTGTTATCTGCTTTTCTTAAAATACAGTGTATCAGGATGAGGGTTGTGGAATAATCAGATTAGGCTAGGATAGAGGAGAGCAAGATAGCAAAAAGTAAGCCAGTTGGGGTTTGGCCCCAGCACAGGGACACAGAACTGAAAACCAAGTGCACAGACAGACAAGATGCTTCAAGGAAGAGAAAGGGGGCTTTGTGGTTGGAAGATAGCTCTCCGCTGATGGCCAATGGCAAGGTGAGGGATGTTACCACTGAGCTGCCATGAGACAGGAACAAAGTAGGATAGTGATAAAGAAGGTCAAACTTCCACCTAGGGAGATAATTCTTCTGGAGCAATGACTACAATCTTCATCCAACCTAATTGTTTATGCTTGTTAAATGCCCACAACCTCCAGGTTTTTGCTAGGTACTAAAGAGATAAAATGTCCTCAAATTGCTCATAGTTTGTTTTCTTGGTCCTAAGAAACTCTAGGCATAAAGGTAACAATGTTGGAAACTGGTCAAAGTTAAAGGACAAAAGGAAGATAAAAACAGAAAAGAGAAAGATTGACAAGTTAAGAAATCTCCTTGAAAATCTTTTGATAAACACATGTTTTAAAAAGATAATATTTCAGCATTAATGAAAGACCCCATCTTTGTAATTAGTTTTTCACTGTCCATATGAGGACTTTTCCCTTTTTCTCTGCCTTTTATCCTTATAGATACATAGATGATGGGAGAGTAAACCTAATGTCAGTTAACTATGCATGCTATTTCCCAGAGTGCTTGAAAAATCATATACACGGGATTGCTAATGTAGGCAAGCAGTTAAAAATCCTGTTCTTATATTCTGTGCTTCCCCCACCCCACCCTGAACTCCTTAGAGAAGGTTGCATGACATTGTGTTTGATGTAAAATCAGCATGCGTCCCAAGTAAATCAACAACAGCTGTTTTAAATAGCAGATTGAATCCTAAAATATCATTACAAATCAAGGGAAGAATTGCATGGATGCTTCTGTTTACAGATTGCACAGATAGAGCCTGGCATCTGGACATGCTGGCCATAGGGAGGCTGAGTTCAGAGTTGGCTGGGGGATAGTGGCCTATTTAATGGAACAGTGAGTCTTGGGAGAAATTTCGGTGTGATCTTCAGGTTGGAGATGCCAACAGAAAAGGGACTAAATTATACCCAAGAGATTCATGCTTTTTTTTTTTTAATTGAAACTTGGACACAAATCTTAGGGAGTTTTCTCCATAGGGAAGCCAATCAGTTTGATATAACTTTGTTCATTACAATACACTTATATCAATTGATGTTCTAAACAATAGTTAGATTGCCCTAGACTTAGGATGGAGTGAGCTACTCATTATCTCCTGTTAGTCAAAATTCCTTTGTCAGAACCAGTATCTCTGCCTTGTTCTCTGATTTCAGGCCTCAGAAGATAATTTATGTATTTCCCCATTATTCCTCATTAAATGCTTCTTTGACTGTATGTTCTTCTTTCATGCTCAAACATGGGCCTCATTTATTCCACTGGGTTGTAGGACAATAGTTGCAGACTTCAGGTGGCACATGACTGTCTCTCAGGACCTTTGGAGCTGGCCCAAGTGTGGCTATTTTAGGCAGGTGCAACCTTCTGAAGTGTCTCCCTCTGTTTTACTCTAGAGGTTTTCTGAGGAGACCATCATTATGTTAGGTGACAAAAACCACACCAGCTCACATGGTTAATAACTCCTTTTCTGCTTCTTCAGGCCTGTCTATTGGGCCTAATATAACAAGTCCCTCTGGTCATCCCAGTGCCCCTGAGAACTGCTAAACATGATTTTGTGCCCCAAATTCTCGGTAGCCTCACACTTGCTACCTTTAGATCGGTGATACTCAGAGGCTAGTCTACTGGCGCATCCAATTCTGCATCCTAATGCTGCTTCATGTGCTATGTGTCCCGCATGCAGAGCAGTAACTCCCACAAGTCTCCACATTCAGCTTTAGACAAGGCTGTAGATCCCTGCTGCTCTGGGGCAGAGGATTGAATGTATCTCCACTAGATATAGATCCCCTAAATGGGTGACTGAGAGTCCTCTGCTTCTGTCATTTGTACCTGAGATCATCAAAGTTTTGCTTGATGCAAGTAAAAATAATATGAATCTAGAAAGTTCCAAATGGAGAACACACTTTTCCCACTATTTGTGTTCTCTTCTTTCAAGTACTTAATGTGTTCTTTTTTTATCTCTTTAAATTACCAGGTTATCTTTAAGTCATTGTATATAGCATTGTACCTGTTTTTTTCTCTTTGATTACAGTGAGTGATATATATGTATTTTCATTCAAGATTTTATATAGTGTAAGCTGCCATGTTGCTGCTCCTCTCACTATATCTGCCCTTGGAGAGTCTTAATATAAATATTTTCTGAATATCCATCTCCTTAAAAGGGTTGTGGTAACTCTGCAAAACAACATCCCAAATTTGGAAATGCCCTGGTTTCTGGTCTCATAGTATTTGAATGGTGCTGAGATCTCTGGCCATGGATGTGGGACCCTTTGGCCTTTCTGTGATCATTCTCCACAGGACCCTGTGGTGCACAGGAAGCCTGACTCCAAGTGTGAAGCTGTTAATGAGGCATAGGCAGAGTGATTTGGACCACTCAACCAGACCACTGTGGAATCTCATTAACAAGCATAGTCATGGCCAACACTTGTGGATGAATTCACATGCATATTGACATTGCTGGAGAGACCTTTTATGGGAGAAGAAGCCTTACTGATGTCCAAAATGATCATTTCACAGAAAGAAGATGCCTCCTTGTTTTAATCTAGCACAGACAGGGAGCTCAGTTCAGCTTGGAAGATCCAGACTTAACTCTTTCAAGTGAACAGTGAAAGACTCACTAGTTTTCAAAATGTATTTCCCTCTCCTCACAAAGGACAGAGGTTAGAGAAAGAACAGGGTTTTTCGGGCTGGGAAGGTGGCTCAGTGGTAGAGTGCTTGCCTTGCAAGCCGGAGGCCCTGGGTTCGATTCCTCAGCACCACATAAGCAAAAAGAAAAAAGCCGGAAGTGGCGCTGTGGCTTGAGTGGTAGAGTGCTAGCCTTGAGCTGAAGAGCTGATGGACAGCGCCCAGGCCCAGAGTTCAAGCCCCACGACCGGACCCCCCAAAAAAAAAAAAAAAAGAACAGGGTTTTCATGATGTTTAAAATTTTTATTCTCAACATTGCTACTTTCTTTCCAAGGTTAATTTCTTTCAGTCTTCTTCACGACAGAGAAAACGTGAAATAAAATCAGTAGAAACAGTTCCCTCTTCTTCCTCTTCCTCCTCCTCTGTCATCATCTCCTCCTCCTTCTTCTTCTGCTTCTTCTCCTCTTCCTTATTCTTTCTTCCTTCTCCTCGTTCTCCTTTTTCTTCTCTCTCTCTCTCTCTATGAGAGAGAGTTTGACAAACCCTTCATGATACACTCTACTGAGCAAGGCATTCTTGTTCATTCCCCTCGTAATTGATAAGGTTCTACTTCTCTGAACTCAGAGTCAGCCAACTTACCCCTGCCTTTTACCTGGACCCTCAAGTTACATTCCACTGCCTACTAAAAGCAATACATATGGGAAACATTTGTTTATGCCTTCTGGTTTATTATTATACTGTGTCATCTTGAACAGACAGGGAGTGTGTGGAGCAGAATCCTGAAAACTTGGTTCTCAAAGGCTCCCTCCTGGTGGCATGCATATTCCCTTTCATAAGTCAATGAACAGTGGTTACATTTGTACAGTTTTCATCAATATTCAATATTGACTTGAGTGTTAACAATAAACCAAGCATATAATCTAAGTCTAGGTGGTATTTCTGCCTTCTTGCACCCCACCCCCAGTGATACATTTAGTAAATCTGGAGCAAAACTGATTCATTAAGAAATGCAGTGCTCTGGAGACAAGAGAAAGCATCTGAATTCCTCCCACTTCCCTTTCCCAGAGGAGCCTGGCAAAAGTTCTCTTTTCCCTCCTGGTCTCTTTCATCCCCCACCCCCACAGCCCAGCCCTTCTGCTTCCACTTAAGATGTGGGAGGACTTGTGGGCTGGCTTCAGCTCTCCTGAATCCATAGCCATACCTTTACATCCTTTGTTTTGAAAAGTGCGTGGATGGCTCCGCCAGAGATATTTTATATCTTCAGACCCTCCAAGGGGCAGATATACCATCTCTCCTCATATACATTGATGCTATTCTTGTTATCAAGGAAGCGAGTCAGGTTTGTCCTTCAGTCTAACTTGCATGATTCAGGAACCTTGGAGCTTTCGCTAAAGGAAATCTGGTGGGATTTGGGTTGGATTCCTTTTCTTTTAATCCCTTTCCACTCCAAATGTGATGTGATTCCTGAGATAGTAACACTGGTGTTCCATTCACTTATTAATTTGTATTTTCAAATAACATTGACTGAGCATCTGCTTCTGGAAGCTCTCTCTGCTGGGTAAAAATGAATGCAAGCTAGGCCTTGTTCTTCTTGTGTGAAACTGATAAGATCTTTCAGAAAGCTTACAATAGCTTTTTATTATCTACCTGTTGCTTCCTCCTGCTTCTTTTTTCTTTCCTCACTGGGTATACAAAGCAGCAGTCCTCTGAGATTGGCTGGAGACACATCCCTCATGTGTCCCTACACACATTTATCCTTGGGCTCTAAGTGTCTGCTGAATTTCTGTGACACCTTCCTTGACTTCTCCAGTCAAATTCGAGTACTCCTCTCTACTCTCAAAACACTCCATCTACAGTCTCATATGTGAGCTAAAAATGTCATATACCTCGAAACTACAAGTGCTTAGAAGACAGAGATAATGTGTTGACATTTCTTTACCCATATTATCTTCCTCAACACTTAGAGAATGCCCAGTGAATACTTAACACTTGGATAATAAATCATAAAATGTAGAAAATGATTACAACCCTAAGAGAGTTATTGATAAGTGATGCCTGTCATTTACTGAGGACTTATTCAATGTCAAGCATTGATATAGTCATGATAACATCATTATTATTTCCCATGTGACAGAAAAGGAAGTTGCACTTGGGGGGGGTTATTATTTTTTAATTTTAATAGTTCTTTTTAAAAGGGAGGACTTTCTAAGAGGATGAGAACCCCTTTATCTTTGCTTTCTTTTTAATTAATATATAATAATTATACATATTTCAGGATACTGTGAGATTGTTTCATTAGCATATATTAATTGTACAAAGGTGTTTCACTGTGATATTTCCATATGTGCATATACTATACTTAGATAAAATTCACCCCTCCATTACTCTTTCTTATTCTCCTCTTCTTCAAATAATTTTTAGCATATAATACTATTTAATTTTCATGTATTCAGATAAAGTACTTTGATCATATTCAGGGTGTGATATTCTGATACCTGTTAATTCGTAATTAAAAATCTGTCTCCTTATAATTTGGGACGATATTAGTTTATATTTGGGACTTTGAAGTTCTTCTCTTCCAGTTCTTTCCACAGATCATTGTAAGCTACAATCATCTGGCTGTGATATAAAATACTAAAACTTATCATGTCTATGTTTTGGTATCTATTATATAACCTCTCTTCTTCCTCTCTTCCCACACTTATGAGTCTGTGGTAATTATTATTCTAGTCTCTTCTACTTTGAGACAAACTTCTTATTTCCCACCTATGAGTTACACCATGGAGTACTTGTCTTTCTGTTCCAAGTCCTTCAGTTCCAGTTTTTTTTTTTTTGTTGTTGTTGTTGTTTGTTTTTTGTTGTGGGGCTTGCACTCTGGGACTGGGTGCTGTCCCTTAGCGCTTCAGCTCAAGGCTAGCGCTCTACCACTAGAGCCACAACACTGCTTCTGGTTTTCTGGTGGATTATTGGAGATAAGAGTCTCCAGGCCTTTCCTGCCCAGGCTGAACCACAATCCTCAGATTTCAGCCTCTTGAGTAGCTAGGATTACAGACTTGAGCTACCAGCTTGCTGTGTGTGTGGGGTGTGTGTGTGTGTGGGGGGGGGGTGTGTGTGTATGTTTAAAGAGCTGAATAACATTCTTCTGTGTATATGCACATTTTCTTTATTCTTTCATCTACCCTTGAACACATACACTGGTTTTAGATCTTGGCTGCTATGAATACTGATGCAATTAAACTTGAGACTGTGGTGCCTCTTTGGTATATTGATTCTCTTTGAATATATACCTAGAAATGAGAGGCCTGTATCTTATCTCATCTATGCTGTCTAGTTTTAGTTTGTAAGAGGGCTCCACACTGTTTAATTAATTAATCTAATTTGGCATGGCTGAAATGATGAAGTCACACTTGACCTTGGACCTGGTGGCCTGAAAGCCTTTGCTATTAAGTGTCACGTGGTCCTGTGCTCAGTGAAGCAGAGCTGACCCAGGAAAGTGAGCCTATAATCTAAGATGTGGCTTTTTCTAAAAGCAGAGCTCAAAGCTCCTATGTACTACTGTGAATGTGTTACCCATCATCTCTGAGTCTGACCTGTCACCTCCAATGATGGCTGGGGAAAGAAACAAGCCCTTCACTTGGAGCTAGCATCAAGTAGGAAGTAGCTTTTCTTCAGAACTTAGGTCACTGTGTAATGCACGGGGTTTAATTGATGCCTGATCAAATCCAAATCTCATTTGAATGTGGAAATTAAAGTTCTCTACAGTGAACTCTGAGGGATTTTTGTCAACATAAGATAATTCTTTTCCAGGATAATGACTAAATTTAATCTCACATAAGCCTGATAACAGACAATTCTTCTGACGGCCGTGGAGACACCCAAGAAAAACTGAGTTTATGTGTGAGCATGAAGCACTGAGCAGCCTGCCAAAGTCCCCAGCGTGGGGTAGGAGGACAGCATGGTGTGATGAGTGGAGAACAGAGTGTTTCTAGAACAAGGAGGCCTGGTTCCAACACTGCTGTGTGGCTGGACAGAGCTTCCTGGTGGGAGTGGAGCTTGGTCAAAGGTTCTTTTCTTTTCTTCTTTTTCTTTCTTTCTTTTTAAATTTGCCAGTCCTTGGGCTTGAACTCATGGGTCTATCTAGTTCTCTAGCAATTGAACTATAGTTCCACTCTGGCTTCTTGGGTAGTTAATGAGAGGTAAGAGTCTCCTGGAATTTCTTGCCTAAACTAGCTTGGAACCTTGGTTCTCAGATCTTGGCCTCCTGAGTAGCTAGGATTATAAGTGTGAGCCACCAGAGTTCTGCTGTTCAAGGTTCTTGAAAACATACCATGCCCAGTCTGAGACACAATTTTGAATGTCTTTAGGGTTTTATAAACTTCCTTTTAAAAATATTTTTTTGTTCTTCTTTAGCAATGGTGCCTCTAAATATGTTTCTGATATTCCAATTTACAAACATTTGAACCAAAATCTTCATTGTCTGTGATGAACTGGGTGAAAGGAAATTAGATAGTATCTAAGTCCCTAAATCCTTCTATTTACTCTAAAAAAAAACCCTGAACAACAACAACAAAAAAAAAAAACCCTCCTACTTTGATGTTTTAGGATCCAGGTTTGAGTGGATTTTCTCTTGTTTGGTTTCTACTATTAAATGATGAGGGGACTAGAGTTCCTGGAGCACATACAAGGCTGAGTTGTTGAGATACCTCACCCAGGGGCACACTTACATTGATGGAGAGAGGAATGGTGGGGATAGGCATGGAAGGGCTCTCTCTCTCTCTCTCTCATTCTCTCTCTTTTTGTTTAGAGCTTTTTACCTATAGGGACTTTATTCATAGTCCCATTTTGCAAAATTCCTCTCGCAACCTGGTCTTAAGGACACCCAAAGTGAAACAATGAGTTAGAGTTCTAATGGACCTTCCTGGAGGGGTCTGGCCACCTCAGTTCTCAGGTTCTGAAGACTTGTGATCTGATTGTTACTTTTTCGGAGGATAGAGACTGAATTAAGTCTTTGCCAAGAAAGGCACCAGAAGCTGCTTTATATCAATGGGACTAAGGATGCTGAGAAAGTTATGAGTGGGAACTCACTATTGTCTTCCTTGACATCTCATTAAAGGGAGTGATGTGGCTGAATACCCTGTCTCCCATAGGTTCTTGTGCTTAAAAACTTGGTCCCGAAGATGAAGTAAAACTCTCCCTCTTTGCAGATGACATGATCTTGTATTTAAAGAACCCCATAGACTCCACTCCTAAGTTACTCAAGGTGATCTGAAACTTTGGCAAAGTAGCCAAGTATAAAATTAACTCTTAAATATCAATGGCTTTTCTGTATGCCAATAATGAGAAGAACGCTGCTGAAGTCAGGAAAGCAACTCTTCTTGTAATAGCCCCACAAATAATAAAATAACTAGGAGATAACTAAAGAAGTGAAGGACTTCTCTGATGAAAACTTTAAAAACCTGAAAAAGGAAACTAAAGCAGAACTAAGGAAGTGGAAAAACCTGCCATGCTCCTGGACTGGGAAGATTAACATCATGAAAATGGCAATACTGCCAAAGGCTATCTACAAGTTCAATGCCTATCAATATCCCAACTTCATTCTTCAATGAAATAGAAGAAGAATCCAAAAATTCATATGGAACAATAAAAGAGCCTGAATAGCAAAAACAATCCTTAGCAGAAAGAACAGTGCTGGAGGAATATCAATACCAAATTTCAAACTCTATTACAAAGCCAAGTAATCAAAACAGCTTGGTACTGGCACAAGAACAGACCTGAGGACCAATGGAATAGAACTGAAGACCCAGAAATGAACTCACAGACCTATAGCCACCTAATCTTTGATAAGAAAGCTAAAAAAAATAGAATGGAAGAAACAAAACATTTTCAGTAAATGATGCTGTCAAAATTGGTTAAACACCTGTCGAAAACTAAAGCTAGATTCTTATATATCACTGTGCAAATCAACTCCAAATGGATTAAAGACCTCAAAGTCAAAGCAGACACCCTGAAAACATTACAGGAAGGAATAGGAGAAACTCTAGGGCTCCTTGGCACAGGCCAACATTTTCTTATTAAAGAGCCAGGAACACAAGAAATCAAAGAAAGGTTGGCCAAATGGGATTTATGAAAATGCAGGGCTTCTGCATGACAAAGGACATAGCTAGCAAGATCAATAGAAAGCCCACAGATTGGGAGAAGTTCACTAGCCATACAATGGACAAGGGTCGCATATCTAAAATATACTTAGAACTCAAAAAATTAACCCCCCCACAACAAGACCGCAATAAAGGCCAAGAAACTGCACCCAAACTGAGAATCCAAGAACCATAGGAAGAACCCAGTTTTCGCAGCCCCCAAGAAGGTAGATAACATGGCAGGAACTCCCAAATACCTCTCAGTCCTATCTCTTAATGTTAACGGACTGAACTCTCCAATTAAGCGACATAGACTGTCTAGTTGGATTAAAAAACAAGACCCTTCTATCTGCTGCCTACAGGAGTCACATCTTGCCCGTAAAAACAAACACATTTTCAATGTTAAAGGCTGGAACAAAATCTACCAAGCAAACGGACCGCATAAACAGGCGGGAGTTGCAATCCTAATATCAGATAAAATAGACTTCAAATTAAAATTCGTGAAAAGAGATAAAGAAGGTCGCTACATACTAATTAAAGGATCTCTCCTTCAGGAGGATATTACAATTCTAAATATCTATTCGCCAAACAATGGAGCACCCAAATTTATCAAAGAAACACTACTTTCCCTCAAATCCCATATAGATCCAAAGACATTAATTGTTGGGGATTTTAACACACCACTCTCCCCACTAGATAGATCAACTCGGCAAAAACTCAACAGAGAAACCGCAGATCTAAACAGCTGCATAGATCAACTAGACTTAACAGACATTTACCGAACATTTCACCCAGCAGCATCAGAATACACGTTTTTCTCAGCAGCACATGGAACGTTTTCTAAAATAGACCACATTTTAGGCCACAAAGCAAACTTGTCTAAATTCAGAAACATTGAAGTTATACCTTGCATTCTCTCTGACCACAAGGGAATAAAGATAGAACTCAACACCAAAAGCCACCAAAGAAAGTCCAGTATCACATGGAGGCTGAACAACACACTGCTGAATCATGAGTGGGTCATGGAAGAGATTAGAAAGGAAATTCAAATGTTCATGCTATTCAACAAAAATGAACACACAAAATACCAGCTCCTCTGGGACACAGCAAAGGCAGTACTCAGAGGCAAGTTTATAGCTCTGAGCTCCTACATCAACAAATTGGAGAGATCTGAAACCAACAATTTAATGACACATCTAAACCTCCTTGAAAAAGAGCAGCAAGATAAACCCCGATCCAGTAGACGGAAAGAAATAATCAAAATTAAATCAGAATTAAATGAATTAGAATCCAAAAAAACTATAGAAAGAATCAACAAAACAAAGAGTTGGTTCTTCGAAAAACTTAACAAAATTGACAGACCCTTAGCAAATCTTATCAGAAAAAGAAGAGAACACACCCAAATCAATAAACTCAGAGATGAGAATGGAAACATCACCACGGAAACAAGCAAGATTCAGAACATTATAAGGGAATACTTCTCAAAACTTTATGCTAATAAGTTTGAGAACTTGACAGAAATGGACCTCTTCCTAGCAAATATTGACATGCCAAAACTAAACCAAGATGAGGCAAACTATCTTAACAGGCCCATATCAAGCATTGAAATAGAAACAGCAATAAGAGACCTCCCAGCTAAGAAAAGTCCAGGACCAGATGGTTTCACAGCGGAATTTTACAAGGCCTTCAAAGCAGAGCTCACACCAATTCTCCTCCAACTCTTCAATGAAATTGAAAGAGAAAGCTCACTACCGAACACATTCTATGAAGCCATCATAACCCTCATCCCAAAACCAGGCAGGGACTCATCAAAGAAAGAGAACTATAGACCCATTTCTTTGATGAACATTGATGCAAAACTTCTCAACAAAATTTTGGCCAACCGACTTCAACAATTCATCCAAAAAATCATACACCACGATCAAACAGGATTCATTTCAGGGATGCAAAGCTGGTTCAATATACGCAAATCAATTAATATTATTCATCACATCAACAGGAGCAAGAATAAGAACCACATGGTTATCTCAATAGACGCAGAAAAAGCATTCGACAAGATCCAACACCCCTTTATGATGAAGGTTTTGGAAAAATTAGGAATCCATGGAACATTCCTCAATACAATAAAGGCTGTATATGACAAACCTACAGCCAGCATTATACTCAATGGTGAAAAACTAAAGCCATTTCCTCTTAACTCAGGGACAAGACAAGGATGCCCACTCTCTCCACTTCTCTTCAATCTAGTATTAGAATGCCTAGCTACAGCAATAAGACAAGATGCAGACATAAAGGGGATCCAAATAGGGAAAGAAGAAATAAAACTCTCCCTCTTTGCAGATGACATGATCTTGTATTTAAAGATTCCCATAGACTCCACTCCCAAATTACTCAA
This sequence comes from Dipodomys spectabilis, assembly GCF_019054845.1. NCBI lineage: Eukaryota > Metazoa > Chordata > Mammalia > Rodentia > Heteromyidae > Dipodomys > Dipodomys spectabilis. The sequence goes on from NW_024870824.1 coordinate 2,692,264, forward strand.
GCTGATTCAAAACTTTGGCAAAGTAGCAGGTTATAAAATTAACCCCCAAAAATCAATGGCTTTTCTGTATGCCAACAATGAGAAAAGTGTGGCTGAAGTTAGGAAAGCAACTCCATTTGTAATAGCCCCACAAAAAATAAAATACCTAGGAATTAACTTAACTAAAGAAGTGAAGGACCTCTATGATGAAAACTTTTAAATCTTGAAAAAGGAAATCAACACAGAACTTAAAAAATGGCAAAACCTCCCATGCTCCTGGATTGGAAAGATTAACATCGTGAAAATGGCAATACTTCCCAAGGCTATCTACAAATTCAACGCAATACCTATCAAAATTCCACCCTCATTCTTCAAGGAAATAGAAGAGGCAATCCAAAAATTCATATGGAACAATAAAAGACCCCGAATAGCAAAAACGCTCCTCAACGGAAAGAACACGGCTGGAGGAATATCAATACCAAATTTCAAACTCTACTATAAAGCCATAGTAATCAAAACAGCTTGGTATTGGCATAAGAACAGACCTCAGGACCAATGGAATAGAATTGAAAACCCAGAAATGAACCTACAGACCTATAGCCATCTAATCTTCGATAAGGGAGGTAAAACAATAGAATGGAAGACAGACAGCCTCTTCAGTAAATGGTGCTGGCAAAACTGGTTAACTACATGTAGAAAACTAAAGCTAGATCCTTATATATCACCCTGCACCAGAATCAACTCCAAATGGATCAAAGACCTTGAACTCAAAGCAGACACTCTGAAAACATTACAGGATGGAATAGGAGAAACCCTGGGTCTCCTTAGCTCAGGCCGAAATTTTCTGAATAGAGACCTGGAAACACAACAAATCAAAGAAAGGCTGGACAAATGGGAGTGTATAAGGTTGCAGAGCTTCTGCAGGGCAAATGACATAGCTAGCAAGATCAATAGAAAGCCCACGGATTGGGAGAAGATCTTTACTAGCCATACAACGGACAAGGGTCTCATATCTAAAATATACTTGGAACTCAAAAAATTAAACCACCCAACAACAAATCCTCAAAGAAACAACTGCCCAATAAGTAAGTGGGCGAAAGACTTAAAGAGAAGCTTCTCTGAAGAAGAAAGAAGGATGGCCAATAGACACATGAAGAAATGTTCAACATCCCTAGCCATAAAAGAAATGCAAATCAAAACAACATTGAGATATCACCTCACACCAGTTAGAACAGCAAAAATCAAGAACTCTAACAACAACAGATGCTGGAGGGGATGTGGACAGAAAGGAACCTTACTTCATTGTTGGTGGGAATGTAAACTTGTTCAACCACTTTGGAAAGCAGTATGGAGGTTCCTCAAAAGACTCCACATAGATCTCCCCAATGACCCAGCAATCCCACTTTTGGGCATTTACCCAAATGATCACAAACAAGGCCACACTAAAGCTACCAGCACAACTATGTTTATTGCAGCATTATTTACTATAGCTAAAACATGGAACCAACCCAGATGCCCCTCAGTAGATGAATGGATCAAGAAGATGTGGTATATATACACAATGGAATTCTATGCCTCCATCAGAAAGAATGACATTTCCCCATTTGTTAGGAAATGGAAAGGCTTGGAAAAAATTATATTAAGTGAAGTAAGCCAGGCCCAAAGAAACATAGGTCCCATGGTTTCCCTTATTTGCAATATCTAGTATAGGTATGAGTCAAGCGGAAAAAGTCAGAGAATGTGATGTTAGGAAAACGAAACCTCAAATATGTATTTTAATGTTTTTGTTTCTTTCATGCATGTATTTCTAACGCATTTATAAGATTATTTCTTTGTTGCTTTGTATGTCCCTCCCCCACAGTGTAACCCCCGCTTTCACTATATTTGATGTCAGTATAACATGTGGAGGAGATGGGGACAAACAAGTCGTTTAAGGATTCAGGTGGACCTGTTGCAACAATGAGAAGTACAAAATGTCATGTCAAAACCAGCTTTACAATGTCAGTGGGGGGAGTGGGGGGGTATGATTGGGTGGGAGGGAGGGGGGAGGCTGGGAAGGGAGGTGAAGGGTAAACAAAGGAGGAGGCTGCAATGCTTGGTAAGAAATGTATGCATTATCCTGCCCATGTAATTGTAACCCCTCTGTACAGTATGTTCTCAAATAAAATAAAATAAAATTAAAAAAAAAAATTAACCCCCCCAAAAAACAAATCCTCAAAGAAACAACCACCCAAATAATTAGTGAGCTAAAGACTTCTCTGAAGAGGAAATAAGAATGGCCAATAGACACTTGAAGAAATGCTCAACTTCTAGCCATAAAAGAAATGCAAATCAAAACAACATTGAGATTCCACCTCACCCCAGTTAGAATGGCCATAATCAAGAAATCTAACAAAAACAGATGCTGGAGGGGATGTGGACAGAAAGGAACCTTACTTCATTGCTGGTGGGAATGTAAACTTGTTCAACCACTTTGGAAAGCAGTATGGAGGTTCCTCAAAAGACTCCACATAGAGCTCCCCAATGACCCAGCAATCCCACTTTTGGGCATTTACCCAAATGATCACAAACAAGGCCACACTAAAGCTACCAGCACAACTATGTTTATTGCAGCATTATTTACCATAGCTAAGATATGGAACCAACCCAGATGCCCCTCAGTAGATGAATGGATCAGAAGATGTGGTATATATACACAATGGAATTCTATGCCTCCATCAGAAAGAATGACATTTCCCCATTTGTTAGGAAATGGAAAGGCTTGGAAAAAATTATATTAAGTGAAGTAAGCCAGGCCCAAAGAAACATAGGTCCCATGGTTTCCCTTATTTGCAATATCTAGTATAGGTATGAGTCAAGCGGAAAAAGTCAGAGAATGTGATGTTAGGAAAACGAACCCTCAAATATGTATTTTAATGTTTTTGTTTCTTTCATGCATGTGTTTCTAACGCATTTATAAGATTATTTCTTTGTTGCTTTGTATGTCCCTCCCCCACAGTGTAACCCCCGCTTTCACTATATTTGATGTCAGTATAACATGTGGAGGAGATGGGGACAAACAAGTCGTTTAAGGATTCAGGTGGACCTGTTGCAACAATGAGAAGTACAAAATGTCATGTCAAAACCAGCTTTACAATGTCAGTGGGGGGAGAGGGGGGGTATGATTGGGTGGGGGGGAGGGGGGAGGCTGGGAAGGGAGGTGAAGGGTAAACAAAGGAGGAGGCTGCAATGCTTGGTAAGAAATGTATGCATTATCCTGCCCATGTAATTGTAACCCCTCTGTACAGTATGTTCTCAAATAAAATAAAATTAAATTAAAAAAAAAAAAAGAAATCTAATAACAACAGATGCTGGAGAGGATGTGGACAGAAGGGAACCCTACTGCATTGTTGGTGGGAGTGTAAACTTGTTCATCCACTTCGGAAAGCAGTATGGAGGTTCCTCAAAAGACTCCACATAGAGTTCCCCTATGACCCAGCAATCCCACTTTTGGGCATTTACCCAAATGATCACAAACAAGGCCATACTAAAGCCACCAGCATAGCTATGTTATCGCAGTATTATTTACTATAGCTAAGATATGGAACCAACCCAGATGCCCCTCGGTAGATGAGTGGATGGAAAATGTGATATATATATATATATATATATATTCATATATATATCATTATATATATATATATGTATATATATATATATATATATGGAATTCTATGCCTCCATCAGAAAGAATGTTATCGTTAGGAAATGGAAAGACTTGGAAAAATTATATTAAGTGAAGTAGGCCAGGCCCAAAGAAACATAGGTCCCATGGTTTCCCTTATTTTCTATTACTAGTATATGTCTAGGACAAGCAGAAGAGGTCAAAAGCTATGTACATATGACCATGTAAGATGATGTTAAGTGAAATGAATCCCAAGATAGGGACACAACTTGTTTTTTTCTTTCTTGTTATTGTTTTTAAAGTATCTATAATGTATTATGTGATTTTTTTGTTTCTCTTGTATGTCCTTTCCCCATGGTATAACCCCTGTTTTCATTGTATTTGATGGCAGTGCCCTCCATCTTGTATATATATATTTCCAATTTCGGGAGGGGAAGGGAAAAAATAAAATGCTTAGATAGGGATACAGGTTGACCCATTGTAACAATGAGATGCACAAGACACTATGTTGAAAAGGAACTACAACTTGGGGCCTGGGGGAGGGAGTAGTTGGGGAGGTGGGAAGGGAAGGGATGGTAGGGGAAAAACAAAGGAGAGGGTAACAATGCTTGATAGGAAATGTACTCATTATCTTACTCATGCAACTGTAACCCCTCTGAACAGTATCTTTACAATAAAAATGTATATATAAAAAAGAAATGACAAAGTGTGTTTTCTTGACTCAGAGAGTGTTGCTAAGGGACAAGACTAACATGGTCTTTGTCATAGTTTTAGTATTTTTTAATTTCCACTCTTAGCACACAGAGTATGCGAAAATGAAATCAGATCTGGAAGAATACAGTATTAGCATGGTAGGACAAATAGAAAAGGAATAAAAGATAAACCACAGAATTGCATGTGACTCCCTGAAGGAGCTGGAGGAGGAGCCTTGAGGATCAAAGAAATATTTTGAGAAAAAAAAAATAAGTGAGTTCTAGAGAATGTGATAGATTTGAATAGGGGGTGAGAAAGGCATTGTAGGAGCCAGGAGAGGTCACAGAAAAATAGTATAAATCTAAGACACGAGGAACATGCTCCATGTGTGTGGTGGGGCGGGGGTGTCTATAACTGTGGATTGAATTCCTGAGACCCTTGTTCAAGGACAAAGCTGTATGCCGTAAATCTCTCATAAGGAAAGGGTCCACTCATTCAGGTCACTGAGCAGTCAAGGTGGTAAGATTCTGTGGTTGTATTTGTTCAGCAATGGAATTCAAGCACTTCACTTTCTACCATATGGCCTTTGCTTACAACTCATAACCTCTTTGAAGCTTGCCAAAACACAGGTGCACTTTTGTTTTGATTACAAACACCCAGAGCTGCTGGTGGAACTTTTCGGACAGTAAGGCTGCTGTTGCTTCTGCAGCTGCTCAAAACCTTCAAAGGCCCCAGGCCTAAGCTGGCTGCAGGAGACTGGGAGCCTCAGACTTAGGAGAATTAGGGAGAATGGGTGTTGTCTGTTTTTCAATAGCTTCTGCCCCCTTGGAAACAGAAGGTGCTGGTTTCTTTCAGAGAAGACCTAAGCTTCTTCCTTGTGGCTGATGGCCTGGCAGTGTCAAGCACTGACAAGAGGTCGTGGCTGCTTTCAGCTAAGCATTAGCCTTAATGGGTTTGGTAGGATTTTAAAATAATCAAAACAAAGCAGGTTGAAAGATTCAGTGGGGGAGGGATGTAGTGCACTCAGATCACAGGATATGCCCTGAAGCCTGGGCCCAGAACAGCTCCAAGGCCTGATGCCAAGGATCTGGGCTGAATGGAAATCTGGAGTGGCTTTATCAGAGAAATTAGTCTATGATTAGAGCTGAAAAGAGTCACGAGTCTTAACTTGTATTTAGCACTCTAAGGATAAGGTGTCCCCATGTGAGGCTAAATTATTCCCTTTGGCTCAGGCAGTGTAGAGAATGAATGGGAGGTTTGTCCAGGAAGCCTTGTGGGGAAAAGATGAGGCAGTGGGAAGTGTAATGTCACCCAGAGAGCTGTGAGAAGACATTCTTGTGCTTGGCTTAAGGGAGCAAAATTCCTCCCATACAGATTTGAGTCTTGTGGCTGGACATTTAGGATATGAATTCGAACCAAGAAAACGTAAGTGTAAGGTTCGCTCCTGGATGGCCAGCAGACTCCACTCTCCTCCCAGCAAAGTCTCCACCCAATACCTGTGTTACCTAGGCAACTGGGATACCTGGAAGAGGTCACATCTGCATCCGCTGAGGTCACATCTGAATTTGATGTGGCCACACCTTTCTCTGCCCATACTCTAGATAAGGCCTAGCCCAGGCCCAGGCTCCCTCTCGCTGCTCTTTTCTAGCTCTCTCTGCTTTCTCTCTGCTCTAGCGCTTTCCTCTCTTTTCCCAGCTCTCTCTCATTCCCAGGCCTTTCCTAGCCACGTGGAGTGCCAACCTTGCCTGGTCCCAGCAGGTCTACTGAATAAACCTACCCCTTACCTGAATACCACGTGCGTGCTACTGTTCTTACTCGGCAACCTCTTTTTAAAAACCTAACAATAAGATTTGAGGAGACTGGGTATTCTTTTTTTTTTTTTTTAAGTCGGTCATGGGACCTGAACTTGGGGACTGGGCAATGTCCCTCAGCTCTTTAGCTCAAGGCTAGCGCTCTACCACTTGAGCCACAAGAGCCACTTCCAGCTTTTTCTGCTTATGTGGTCCTGAGGAATCAAACCCAGGGCCTCATGCATGCAAGGCAAGCACTCTAACACTGAGCCACTTTCTCAGCCTGCTATTCTACTTTTAATGAAGTTAGAATCATGTACAGAATATTTTTGAAGATCAGAAAGAGCCCTCCGTCTAATTGAGATGAAGAGATTACCCATATAACTTTCCCGATGTCAGGACATTGTGTTACAGCCACAGGCACTCAAGCCTGAAGTTTTCTTTGTGACTGACTGCCCATTGTAATGACTGAAGTAATGGCAGTCTGGGAACAGCTAGCAAATAATGAGATTGTACCTTAAAATCAGTGGCTTTGCTCTCATCTCTGAGAAGTCTTCATATTGAAAAGAGCTCTGTGTCTTAGTACTTGTTTCTTTCAATTCTGAGTGTTCTGGAAAGACTGAACTGTTAAAAAGACACTTCCACAACCAATGGGAATGTCTGTTTCTGAAATAGTCCAGGCCAGGGCTCACAGGTGGGGAGCCTTGATATCAGGTGCCTAGGCTCTTGATAATGAGAAGGACCTTCTGCACAAGTATGCTGAGGGCCTGGCCAAAGTCTGCAGCAGCCCCTGCACCTAGTTTGCTAGAAGCCTTCCTCAAGGTTGTCTTTGCAAATGAGCTCAGGCTAAACAGAGGACTGGCCTAAGAAAGTGGCTACTTACTGAAATCCAAGGAAAAACATGCCAGTAGAGTTGGAGCCAGCACCTGAAAAATGTCCAAAAATATAATTTTAAAAATAATTTTCTCTCTTCCTTCCACCCCCACTTTCCATCTCCCTCCCTGAACCCTCTGATTTAACAGTCTCTAGCTCTCCACTTACCATTGTGCGTTGCTATTTCTTAAAGTTCATGGCTGAAGATGGCCACCTCTTATCTCTCATTTTTCCAAAGTTCTCAGTTCAAGCAAACAGTAAAGCTGTTACTAACAGAGCCACTTTAAAATAGACAGGAAAGAGCCTTGTTAGTTTGGGAGGAGTCAGAAAACGTTATAAAGGTTCAGAGGAAGGCATGGGATGATTGCCTGGGTTCTGATCACAGGATGTGCCTAACAGCCCAGGCCTAGGGCAGTTCCAAGGTTATCGTCCTGGGGTGGTACATTGGAATGGTTGGGAGTATACAGAAGGTCATAGAATATTACCATGACTCCCTGGATTCATAGTATGTGTGTGTGTGTGTCTGTGTATGTGTGTGTTGGTCTTAGTTGAATAGCGACACCTTCCTACAAAGTATCTAGCATGTCATATAGAGAAGATCCATGAATTTCCCCCTTTTATCAAGAATTTTTAAGGCATCTTCCTGCTGTGCATATCACTAAAGTTCCTCATTAACATGGCCCTCCTGAATCAGGAGATTTGGTCACAGATTCTCTAATCATCCACTGTCTTCCCAGGATGAAGAAGCTGATATATGCTGCAAAGCCTTTTGAATTTACATTTCCTTTAATATGCATTGGGCACAGATGGTTACCAGGTTGTCTCCCATCCATAAGTCTTCTTTCATCAAGGGCTGATCAAAATTTAGTGCGAGCAGGTTTAAAGGGACAAGCTTTTAGGCTTGGAAATATGCATATAAATAAAAATGTTGCTGTAGTAGCTCCATTGTTAATGAAAGAAAAATGATCCATGTCCTCTTCCGGGATAACGGAGTCTCTGAATATATTTATTTCAAGATTTAGGTGCTGGGGGAACTGGCTACAAATCACAGAGCAACCATTAATGAGCCTCTGTCCCTACCTGTTAAGCTTATTAACTGCCTGTTACCTACAGTTCTATATCCCACTTGGGAAACAAAATGGATGTTTCCACACTGCAAAGACTGAAAAATACAGAAATTAATCAGTAGTGATGGTGGGGGTGGTCTTCAGGGAGGGGGGAAGAGAAAAGCAATCAGAAGACATGCACAGCAGAGATTCTTGGGGGACCAGGAAGGAGGTCTTTGGGAGGGAGGATGTGCTTCTGTCTGATCTGAGATTTGGTTAATTATGTCCACCCACCCATAGTCAGTGCTTGCTGCATCTCAGTCCTATTGTATGCACGCTGGAGACAGGAGACATGAAAGGTCCGTGCCTTCAAGGAACCTACATGCTAATTGGAGACCAGGCTCAGTGCATAGCTGAATATGTTCAGGTATGGATTCAGGGCAGTACTGTTGTGGGAGCTTTATGAATAAATGCACTAGTAAGAAAAGAAAAATGAAAACAAGAAATTATGACACTGTGGACAGAATGTTTTGCTGGAATGCAACAGATTTTATTCTACTTTATGAAAATGGCAATGCTATTCATCAGATCCTCTCTCTGTTTTCTCACTGATGAGAGAGTTTGGATTTGATGTTTGTTAGACAGTACTCCCAGGAAGCACTATCTGGATCCAGAAAGCAGGAACAAGAAAAGAAAACTGCTGACAGAGAAGAAGCCTTGACTTGTACACTGAGCAAACTTATGGGAAGAAAGGATGAAGCCACTATTGGCAGGGAACCTGTGGCAGGGAACATTGTGCATTGGATGTGTGCTTACCACAGGGATGCACTCCCTGTGACATGGGAGCCTAGGGAAGAGGGCAGTGAATAAAGATTACCAGCAAAGTGATCTGCAGAGCCATTCAGGGAGGTAGAAATGGCAACATTTAACACCTATACCCATTAGCTGTATTCGTTAACATAAGTAGCTCAGAAATCTTCCCTGTTACTTTCCAACTTTAAGGCGCATTTCTTTTCTTACTAAAAGCAGCAGTCGCCCTTTTTAAGTCATTTGAAGGCACAGATAAAAGCTGAAAAAATGATAAAGCCTTGGCTATATGATTAATTAAAGGAATCATCTCAAATTTAGAAAATCGCTGAAATAAAAGAAGACACAAAATTGGTATTCATAGGGCTCCATATGTTAATCTCAGCTATTTTTCCTTGTTTTTCTGTTGCTACCACAGCCATGTTCCATCCATCACTAGGTTCCAGGCGTCATAATCAATTGACTGTACCATAAACAAGATGTCGTACATGTGGCAAATGATAACATCATTTAACCAGACACAGAGTGAAAAAAAATAAAATAAAATAACTCCTGTACTCTCATCCATCCAGTCTCTCAGAAGAGAAAAAGATAGCCTTGAATCAATTGCTTGCTTACTGAATGAAGCAGATTTTTTTACAAGTCTTACGGGGGTAAAGAATCAAGAGCCCAGTAATACTACAGCATTCTGATGATTCCACATGGGAATCTGTCTCTACTCAATGCCCATGGCTGTGCCTAGCATGCTTAAGCATTCACTGCTATGTGTCAACTAAATTCCCACTGTTAGTTGTAGTTTCATTGACCTGTGGTCGGTTTCATGGAGAATTTATGTTCACCATGAGAAGGAATGCTTTGCTAGCCAAAAATAAGTAGATGTAGTATAAAACTACCAAGTGACCATTAGAACACTACTGAACCAGTCCTGGGCTCCAATTGAGATTAACTGCTTGCTTCCATTTTGTTTTTCTGGTTCTGGGGTTTGAACACTAGGACTAGGTGCTGTCCCTGAGCTTCTTTTGCTCAAAGCTAGCACTCTACCACTTGAGCCACAGCACCACTTTTGGCTTTTTTGGATATTTTGTTGGAGATAGAGTCTCACAGACTTTCCTGCCTGGGTTGGCTTTGAACCATGATCCTCAGATCTCAGCCTCCTATGTAGCTAGGATTACAAGCATGAACTACTGGTGCTTGGCTCAATTTCTTTTTTAAACATGACAAATGAAGCTTGGGTTACTTGGAGTCCTTCAGCCACATGACTGCTGAGCATTCAGTCTCTACTCTTCTGTACACTGTTATACTGCATTCCTGTATGCTTACCAAGGCCCAAATGACTGTTTCCAAATCTTTTCTTCCAGTTATCCTTAAGATTATAATTGTAGTTTAATTAACATCACATAAACTGATGATGAGTATAAGAATAATTTCTACAAAAAGTTCAATGCTCTAGAGGAGCTCAATATAATCAAGTGTTTGATAATTTATATTCAATTAGTGTGTAAGACACCGATAAAAGATGGAAAAGAATGTAAACATCTCTACGAAATACATTTACAAATTTTAAAGAAACTAAATCTGGAAATAATTTGTTTTGTGTGAATTCTATGGCCATATTTAATTCAAGGAAGATATTATACAACTCAACATTATGGCCAGCACTCAAAGAATGTAAATGAAAAGTTCAAGGATGATTGGGCTCATGTCAGAAGGAATGAAAATCAGAATATGACAGGGATACCAGCATACTAAAGTCTTTGTGCAGCACTGTACTAAAGTCTTTTTGCAGCACTGTTCACAAGAGCCAAACCATGGAAACAGTCTATGTACCCTACAATGGATGAATGGATTAAGAAAATATATGATGGGGTACTATCCACACATACAGAAGAATGAAACTATGTCATTTGCAGGTAAATGGATGGAAATGGAGATCATTAGGTTAAATATAGTCATCCAGGTTCAGGAAAGCAAAGGATACATGTTTTCTTTCACATGCAGAATATAGACCTATAATGTATGGTGTACATGTATATACTTATCATAATTTAAATTTTAGGACTGTTTATCATCCCAGCAACATATAGCCCAGGCCTGCTCAGATATAAAGTGAATCTGTACCTGGAAAATAATCAACACATGAGCAGGGAAAGTGGCTTAGTGGTAGAGTGCTTGCCTTGCATGCATGAGGCCCTGGGTTCGATTCCTCAGCACCACATAAGCAGAAAAAGCTGGAAGTGGCGCTGTGGCTCAAGTGGTAGAGTGGTAGCCTTGAGCTGAAGAGCTGAGGGACAGCGCCCAGGCCCAGAGTTTAGGCCCCACAACCGACCAAAAACGAAAAATCAACACAACAAGGAGCTGAAGGCAAGGCTCAAATAGTAGAACAACTTCCTAGCAAGCCTGAGGTTGAGTTCTGAGTCCAGTATTGCTCCCCCACAAAACATATAGTTCGCTGGTTTTATGATATTTTTCACCTAATTTCTATACTGTACTTCCTGATTCATAATAGCATGGTAGCACTACTTAAAAATAGTATATTCAACAAGAATTAAGGGCAAAATATCAGCAACGCATCTTATAGTAATATACCAGGTACAAAGGTAATCAAACCCTTGGAAACGATAACAATGTAGGTACTTGGCCAAGTACGTCCAGTGAAATGTGACTCAAGCCAATGTACCTCTATGGAAAGAAGATACCGTGAATAACAAGCCCATTACAAGACAACATAATTACATGTATTATAAGGATTAGTTTCCTTTTATTGTCTTGTTTTGCATACTTTATGTCCCTTTATGCAATAGCTCTGAGATTGGCTTTGGCCTGACCTACTGCCTGAATGTTCCAGTATTTACCTTGGTTCATTTACATTTAGTGATGTCATAGGTACTATTAGAATCTTAATTTCACATCCAAAGAAACTGAGGCCAGGAAGGTTAAACTAGGATTACAAAGCTGAAAACAAAGGTTCTACTTCCAGAGGCCACTCTTTGTTGGCTGCCATGTTTCTGAGAAGTGGCAAGAATGGGTGTGAGAAAGCTCATGCACTTACGTAAGTATGTAATTATCTTCTGGCCCTCCACTAGTGTTTACTGATTAAATTTTGGATGAAAGTATGCTTTCCAATGTAATAACCTTGATGTTGTGGCTTCCTCCTGGAAAATGGTCATTCTGCTCAAACTCAAACTGGCTCTTATGAGAAATAGCAATGGCTGTCCTGACAGATGACATCTGGACAGCTGGGAAGAATTAGCCAAGGCTCCTGAATGGTCCACTCCAGTACAACTGCAGTGAGAACATCCTGTGTAGACAGCCTTCCAAACAGCATCTGAAGAGCAGTGAAAGATGCTCTCCCAATAAGAGAAAACAGAAAACAAAACAAAACCCACCAGGAACATCATACATCATGTTCCATCAAGCTCTCCTTTGTTGAGAAGTTAATTTTCTTTTTACTGTCAAGGTGATGTACAGAGGGGTTTCAGTTACATAAGTAAAGTAATGAGCACATTACTTGTCAACCTTGTTACCCCTTCCCTCAATTTTCTCCTACTACTTTTGTCTATCTACTTTTAGTTCCTACCACTTGAGCCACAGTGTCACTTCCTCTACTTTTAGTCTCATAAGAACAAAGTAGGCCTCTCTGGAAAAAGTTGCTTCATCTTAGATGCAAAACAAGGAAAGAGGATTCAATGTTCTTCCAAAGGTTCTCTGTGTCTAAATATGAGTTGTTATTTTAACCATCTAGTTCTAGAATATCAACAATTTCTTTACATGACACATAAGCATGAACTATGCTGAAGTTAATCCTAAGGTTCAAACACCACTAAAAAATCTTCAAGGCAGTACAATTTCTAATTGGTTCCAGGAACAGACAGTTGTGGTGAATAAATTCTCCCAAGATGAGGAAGAACTCTGAGATTATTACCATATTCAGAAGACAAATGTATCACCTCATGAAAATGTTAATGGGTAGCATTAATTGGATGCAGAGGCCAGGCTAGGAGTTCCCTGTAGGTTCTGAAAAGCCTAAGAGTACTCTGGGGTAGGTAGAACATCTTTAGTAATAAATTTATAGGACTAGGCTGGGAGTATTTTAAGCCCTATAAACTTTCTGCTTCTCTTCCTTCTCTTCTGGTCTCTGTATGCCTTTCTTTTTAGCTGTTCACTTTACTACTTCTTCAGCTATATTTGCTAGATCTCTGTTATATCTTTCTGGTATGAGCATTAATGATCAATGATAAGAAGAAGCTAGAAAAAAACAAGGAAAATATTCAATTCAAACGAAGCAATAATGAGACATCAACCTGAAAGTTTATCTGAATCAATCAATCCTATCTGTCTGTCTGTCTGTCTGTCTATCTATCTATCTATCTATCTATCTATCTATCTATCTATCTATCTATCTATCTATCTATCTATCTATCTTATGTCTTTTGTATAAATATCTTGGCTTAATTTTAGTTCCATACCATTTCTCTTTTGCTTTCACTTGAAAATTGTGTCATTTTCTTTCTGCTTTGTTAGCTAATATGTGTTATCCAGAGCAAGAAGAGACACAAAACAACAACAAACATGAACAATTCATCCAATGGTGAAAAAGCAATCAATGCAATATTTCCATTAACCATAATGATAACCAATGATTATACAGCACCATTAGCTAGGCATTCTTCTATCATTTGTACATATATTGATAGAACGAATTCAGTTAAGTGCCATTAATAACCTCTTTATATTCTAAAGGAAAGGAAATTGAAACTAGAGCAGTGATGAAATCCTTCCAAAACCACAGGTTCAGTTAGTTAGTAGTAGAAGTGAAGCTTGAAGGCATATGAATTCTGAGCCCAGCCTCCTCACCTCTGACCGCCATGCTATGCTGTCTTCTTCACCGCTCAGTTATGGGTGTGATGAATGAAGAAGCAAGTGAACTCATCATGCTCAGTGAAACGGAGGGCACAGGCTATTCAGGAGATAGTGATTGCAGAGGAACTAGATCACACCTAGATGTAAACACAATACAATTTATTTCCTAAGCTCTAGGAGATCCTGCTAGAAATTCTAGCTTTAACAGATCATTAGGATTGATTTCGTAAATGACTTTTGTAAGATGTCTGTTGGTCTTCTCTGGTAATTTTATGTGATAAGCTGTATATTTCTTTGAAACTTCCACTTTCTCTTGAGGACTTACCATGCCTCTTCATCCTCTTCTTTATCAGCTAAATCTTGCCTCTCCCTGTCACAGCTCCATCTGTTTCTCCCTGATGCATAGTATTTCCTTTGCCTCCAAAGCAGTGCCAAACTGTTAGAACCTAAAAATTACCTTTTGGCTCCTTTGCCAGAGAACAAAATCCATTTGGCTCACATACAGTAGCTGGGGATAGCTGATGGATCCTGAATCAATTTGAAGAATGGGCTTTGAAGGATTTCCTTGGGGAGACGGCCACTCACTTCAGATGGAACAGAATGGCTTCTGGGTCACACAACTCATACTACAGTCAGTCATGTTTCTGGTGCTGTGCAGGCAGATTTTGGCAATTCGTGCTTGTGGATATTGCCGTGTTCTCTGAAGTGCTGATAAGGATGTCCAGGAGAAAAGAAGAGAGATGAAAATTTTCCTTGGAAAAACAACTATTAGCTTGGGTCTCTTTAGCCCCAGCCAACAGAGCCAGTAGTGGTTTTGAGTTGTTTTTTCTCTGGCATTCGCTGTGCTTTTAGCAAGGACATGATGGAGAGGGGAAGGGAGTTGGTGTAAGCCGTGCATCTGGTTCTATGCTGCCGCACAGGATACATTTGCTGGCACTTGAATGGCTTTATGGGATTTGAGCTTCCATGCTTAGAGGAAGCCCATCCCTTTTTGCGAATCATTGAAAGTCAATTCAAATTTTCTGCCTCTAATGATTTCCTGACTTTGTGGCTTCATTTCAAGCAAGATTATTTTGAGTGGCTGCTCTGATTGAATTGTCCCTGCCTATGATCTTTGAGGATGGTTTCCAGGGACACAAAAATTCTCAATGAAATCCAGGTAGCTGAAGGTTTTGTATTTACTTGAGAAGGTGAGAAAACCTAACACAAATGGTATGTGTATGCATGTGTGTGTGCGTGCATGCATGCGTGCGTACGTGTGTGTGTGTGTGTGTGTGTGTGTGTGTGTGTGAGACTGTTGGAGGCCCTTGGATATATTTAGTGTTTTTCCTACTTTAAGATGATTAGTCCCAATTGTCCTAGACTGTTTCACATTTGTGTTCATGTAATTCTTCCTTCCTTCTAAAAATTGTCCCAGTTTGGATGGTAAATGATGAGATTATCCTGTTTCTAGGGAATCCAGAACAGATGTCGTCCAGCAACCATCCATCATGGCAACATAGAAAAATGGGATTTCAAACCAAAGTCTAAACCCTGGATATTCCATCAGTGATAGGACAAAATTTTAAATACTTTTTGAGCCTCACTTTCAGACTAGAATCTAGAAATAATAATACTACATACTTTGGATGAGAATTAATTGGGTATAATATATTATATATACACATAATAACATACATATCATGTAAACAATCATACACATCACACATATACATACATACATGTGTTTATATAACATGCCTCCTCACCTTAGGGTTAGGTAGGAATAGGTTGTGTTTCCTTGTATTCTCAATGAATTTTGTGATGGAGAATTAAGTAATAGAAGACAGCTTGAGGGCAAAGGAGAAAAATGAGTAAAAAGTAATTCTGTTGCAAGACACAAGAATGCTGATGTGAAACACAACCTGGCAATGATTCCACTCAGGGCTATGTAATAATTGCACATGGATCCTCTCGGGTGTGCTGGAAACTTGTCAATGCATTTCATGTCTTGAGGCTTTTCTATGTTCCAGCCCCTCTCTCATGTTCTTTTGAGGCAGATACATTTTTCTCTGAAAACAGGACATTTCTGTGGAGATTTCTGTGGGGCTTCAGTCTACAAAATGAGAAGCAAATTAATCAGGAAAAAAAAATCCAGATTGCCAAATTGGCAAGCTCACGAGAAAAGTCAATCCAGACACAACCTTTCCCAGGCAGTTTATTGCAGCTGTTTAAACATGAGTTACAATAGAGGGACATGTGTGATATATGTACTAGATATAGATGTCCAAACACAACCAAGATTCTATTTCTCCTCTTTGGACAATCCTTTACTATTTCATCTGGAATAGGAATATAATGGACATGAGAAGTTCAAACCTTTAAGGTGTTTCTGCTTGCAGGTTCCATTGTCAAATAATAAACTAGTTTTTGTTTGTTTTGGTGCCAGTCATGGGGCTTGAGCTCAGGGCCTGGGAGTTTTTATGCTCCAGGCCAGTAAACTTGAGCCATAGCTCCACTTCCAGATTTTTGGTGGTTTGTTGGATATAGAAGATCACAGACTTTCCTGCCCAGCTTGGCTAAGATCCTCAGATCTTAGCCTTTAGAGTAGCTATACTTACAAGTTTGAGCCACCAGCACTCAGCTGTAATATCTGTTTATAATAGGAGGTGTCCATATTTCTCCTATTCAAATGTTCCAACTATCAATGCTTGAGCATGTTTTATCAAATACTTAATCATATTTCTACAATTTTACATTCCATTTTCCCTTCAAATCAATTTAAATTTTTGCCATGATGATATTCCATTGGCTAAAGTTTTTCCAAAATGTATGTAATTGTTCTTTGGACGTTAGATTTTTTTTCTTCTTAAAAGTTTTGAAATATTAATCTCTGTGCATATATCCTTGTCTGCTTTGAGATTATTTCTTTATTATGAAAATAAGAAAAAAGACATTATAAGACCAAAGAAATGAATCTTAATTCATTGAAGAACTGAAGATACCTTCTAAAATGTAGCTATCAAGGGCTAGAGGTATGGCTCAAGTAGTAGAGCACCAACCTCAAATGTGACTATCAGTATAACTACTGGTTGTTCTCTTTATATTCACCTTAATAATATTCAGTAAGCAATAAGAATAATCTGAACAATTGGTTCTCATATCACTCTGTAAATTATTTAATGGCGAAAGCAGTATGTACGGAAACTTAGTATAAAGGTCAGTAGATGCCCATACTAATGGTATAGTTACTTTTGATTTTTTCTTAGAGTCTTGTTGGTCCATTAAAAAAAATCTGTAAGTAGTTATACAAAAGAGGTTTCAATTCAATGGTGCATTTAAAAAATTCACTGTAAAGGTGTTGTACAGTTATGTAAGTGAGACAGTGAATACATTTCTTGTTGAACATTGTTACTCTCTCTCTCTCTCATTTTTCTCCCATTTTTCCTTCCTCCCAGGATTCCCCCTTCAAGTTGAAAAGTTCATTTCTGACATAGTGTCTTGTGAGTATTGCTGTTGCATTGGTTTACCCTTTGTCCTTTCTCTCACCATTTTGTTATTCCCCTTTCATTCCCCAAATCAGATAAATGTATATACAAGACACAGGGTACCAGAATGAAAAAAAGTGACATCGGGGGAATAAACCAAAAGGAGAAAGAAGAAAAAAAAGGAAGAAGAAAGAAATAACTTCCCACAGTACATTAAAAACAACAACAGCAACAATATCAACAACATGTCTTCTTTCCATATCTTGGAGTTCATTTAGATTAGCATCATTTTATATGGTCATGTGTACAGAACTATAAGTCATCATTGTACTTAAATTATTTTTTTAAATCAGGCTGTCAGTAGGAAGGAGGAAGAACAGAGGTTTATAATCACTTGAAGGATTCTCATTTGGGCATTTACAGCATATTTCAACAAGAATTGTGGGAAAACATGTCAACTTTAAAGTAATTATTTTTCATATTCTGTTAGCTTCTTTGGATGGCTATTCTAAAAACTGGCCAGAAGCTGTGCACTGGTGGCTCATATCTGTAACCCTAGCTATGCAGGAGTCTGAGATCTGAAGATCATGGTTCAAAGCTAGCCTAGGCAGTAAAGTCCATGAGACTATTATCTTCCTCTCCCTCCCCAAGAAAGCTAGAAGTGAAGCTCTGGCTCAAGTGGGTAGAGTGCTAGCTTGAGCAAAAAGGAAGCATAGCGGCAGTGCCCAGGCCCCAAGTTCAAACCCCAGGCCTAGCACAAATAAAACAAAAAAGCAACAACAAAATCACTGGCCAGAAATCTTCAGATGGATTTTTATAAATTGTTCAAAATCTGAGATTATTGTTTGAGGTAGAATCCTAGATCCAAATGGCAGTTCCTACCTATCTCCTCAGAGGTCTCTGAATTCTTCAAGGGGCAGAGAAATCTCCTCCCCCAAATGAAGAATAGATTTCCCTCTCAATTGTCTTTCTTCTTCTCCAGTGAGGAAAAGCACATGTAGCTAAGAGAGAAGATTCCCCCAGAACCAACAGCAGGTCTTATATCATGGAGCCTCAAGGAAGAGCAAGGAGACTTCAGACTGCAGGTCCAATGGGAGCCTGCCAACAGATTTCCTTTGGAAATTACAGTATACAAGTCTCGATTTTATTGACTAATAAAAGAACAACACTGATTTTCAGCTGTCAACAACTATCAATCAAAATGAATAAATCTATAGTTGATTTGGTGTTGTCTACACAGCATTTTGCCAACATTTTGCCCTTCTCTTCTCCTGAATCCTATTCTCAGTTTCCTTAACAGTTATTACGATAGTCTCATTATTAGCTTATTTTCCTTGACCTTCTCCATGTCTCTTCCAAACTTGCGAGGCTTACCTAGAATGTTATATAGAAATATTTTGCCTGGACAAGTCTGATACTTCACATATGAAATGAGATAGCCTTCTAATAATAATAATAATAATAATAATATATTGTCAAGAACCTAAACTCAAGACAGTCTAAAGTTAATTGCTTCTTAATCCTGACACATTGTAACATTGCTTATCATAAACTTGATATCTAATATACCCTTACTAGCAAATGCCAAGAGAATCTCAAGTATCCTTATTCTAAACTTGTGGTGTTGCCTTTTCTATTTATTGGGGGTATAAGACTTTATTTGGGTGTAGGAATTCATTCAGTTTCAAGTGTATCTACATAAGTTTAAGTTCTAGGTCATTAGTGGCATATATATACCTAGTAAATACTTTAATAGATGCGTGTTGATATGCCTAACTATGCTTTTTATACTTTTAGTTTTTCCTCTTTTATTAGTACATATTAATTATATAAAGAGAGTTCACTGTGATACTTTCACACACTTCTAATGTACTTTGAACAAATTCACTACCTCCACTTCTTTTCTAAGATATGCTTTCAAAATGAACAGGTGACTTACATCTCCAAAATTGTCAGAAGAAATCTACTTCACTTTCATCTCTCTATATGCATTAACGAGAAAAACAGACTTTGTCTCTAATGGTCATAGGGCCATAATTTTTAAAAAGAAAGGCAAAAAGGAAAAAGAAGAGAGTTAAACATGCACGGCCCTCTTTAATAATACATGTTTTCTGTCCTCTAGATAGTTTATTATTTAGAAACTATGGACTAGCATCTTTCCTATAGCAAACAGAAGACAGCATAGGGTGAAGCAAAATGATTAGTATGCAAGATGCTGGCTCCAGGATATTCGCTATAGCTTGTCCTTTCAATGTGTCTTCTTTGACATCTTCACCCTGGGTATCCTGGCAACAGAGCACTTCACAAAAACAAAAGTCCCATAGACACTGTTTGCTGAATTCCATCAGAATAATAAAAAGACTGTTTTATCTAAGCATTTGCTGAAGACAGTAATTTAGAAAAATACCAAGACGGTAGCTAGCTAAATGCACTTGATTCAGAAGTGACTGACACTGAAGGATTCCCCAGCTTGAGGGTGAGTCTGGGCCACCTAATTTCTTAACCATTTCCAGAAACCCCAGCAGAAGAAAGAGATGATTTGTGGGATGAAATGGGAAGGAAACCGACACACACATATAAGAGTGAGAAATCCCTAAATAAGCTCATTTATATAATGCAGGGCACATTCCTACTCAGCATGCTTACACACTGCTACCTGTGGAACCCCCCGGAATGGGCTCATACCCAGCACTTGGAGGCTCTTTGCCCCAAGTGCTGCCTTTGCTCTCTGGTATAGAGGTCAGCTGGGTACTGAGGTGGTAACCTGGGCACCAGGGGCTCTAAGAGTAATAGGACATTTGGCATTTCTGATCTATTTTGTGCCCTGATGATGTGGGTTTTCTCTGGACCTTAGCAGGTTAAAATGCTCCCTCCACTGGATTCCAGGGTCTAGATGCTGAGCCCTTGAAGATGATGGTGGTTTCAATGGATAAAATAAACATGGTTCATAAATTTGGTCTCCTAGGCCCATCTGTCCAGGTTTTCCATATTTGTCTTACAGTTCAGCTTTATCTCTCCTTTGGAAGAGGGACCGCCTTGCTCTTCCCAAAGATCAGAGTTAAGAAGTATTTACCTTCTGATTTTGGTGGCTTTTAGGTTTGCAGCTCCAGTTTCTTCTGGGGTCTAAATACTTGGTTCTGTGTGAGTCACCCCCCCCCCCCCAATTCCATTTGGCTTAAGGATACTTTGAGTGAGTTATACTTAATCATAGTTGTAATTAATAACAGCAAAAACTTTCACTGGGACAAATTGATCAAAGGCAGCTCCAGGACTGGAATTCAGGCGTATGTGTGTGTGTGTGTGTGTGTGTGTGTGTGTGTATAGGGGCTCAGCCTCCCTCAGCCTCCCTCCTGTTTGCTGACTAGCTTGAGCAGAGGAAGCTCTTTCCTTGGCAGCTGGCTTAGACCTGGGGGAGCTGGAAGAGCACAAGCCAAGAGTTAATACCTTTATGTGCCAACTCTCTTGCCTTTGTTCCAGAATGAACTGAACAATCTACTGATGCTCATTGCACATCCTCACTCAGACAGGAAGAGAAATCTACACGGCAGCCTTCTACCTGCCCATCTGACAGGTGGGTCTGAAAAGTCCATGAGCTATTGTGTTCTTAATTCATGGATGACCACTAACCAACTTAACTGTTACATCCTGCAAGCTTGTACCTGAGAGGCCTCCAGAGAGGAGGGTGATGCCTTTGGCATTGGAAACCATCAGGGAAGAATTCCAGAGAGGTCCCCAGTGCTCTGAGCTGCCAGATGTTGCTTTGCTATTATGCACCATTAGGATAAGGGCAGGCTCATATTCTGAGTGAGGCTAACTGTTGGGGGCAGGAGGGAAACAGGAGCAAAACTGGTTTTCTGATCATGTAAACAGTGTTTCTATGCTCCTGCTGTGTGAGGCTCCTTCTCGCCAAGACAAGGCAGACTGTACACATTTAACATGAATAAAAAGCCATCGAGTGGTCCAGGTTTGATCTCTTCACAGAAGAGTTTCCTGAATAATTTATGACTTT
Organism: Dipodomys spectabilis; assembly: GCF_019054845.1. Taxonomy (NCBI): domain Eukaryota; kingdom Metazoa; phylum Chordata; class Mammalia; order Rodentia; family Heteromyidae; genus Dipodomys; species Dipodomys spectabilis. Next base: position 2,713,452 of record NW_024870824.1, read on the forward strand.
AGAATGGGCAGTCATAGCTTTCTAGGCAGAAAGGAAGGCTAACATATTCTTGTAAAGCCAAAAATGGAATCAGTAGGAAAAATGGTACTCAAAAAGCTTTTGACCAATGATATTGATTTCACTTTAAACCCTTTCTTAGGGACTTTTTTATTCTCCCTAAATCCAGGAGCTAGTTGTATTCTCTCAGAGGTTATGAAACCAATTAAAATGGAAAGCAGACATCCTTTTGCAGCCAGCTTCACGGCTACACTTGTCTATCTGGACAGGACAGATTCTGTTCATAAGAACCAAAGTGTTACTAGAGAGATCCAGGACACAGTAATATCAAAGTAGACTGAGTCCTTGAAATTGCTCACCTTTTCTGCTATCTTTGAATCACTGTCCTAGCCTTACCTTCAAACTGCATGTGTGACGTACAAACACATTCTCATGAAATCCATGTGTTCCTGTTTGCAGATTACAAGATTTTTCTACAGAAAAACCTACAGACTCTACTGATTTGGGGAGGGAAAGGGAAGCACAGAAACAATGGGACAAAGGATGAACTAATTCGGCAGTGATACTCACTAGACACGATGTTGGAAGTGAACTATACAACTCAGGGCAGGGAGGTTGGAAGGAAAAGAAAAAAAACTGAGAAAATGAGGAAGGGGTGACACTGTTCAAAAAGAAAGGTACTCCTTATCTGACTTATGTAACTGTAACCCCTCTGTACATCACCTTTACAATAAAAAAATCAAAAATTAAAAAGCAAAATTCCACTGTTAGAAATGATTAATTCAATAAAGTTGTAAGATACAAAATCAATATACAAAACTCAGTAATGTTTTTATATATACCAGAAATGAACTAGCTGGGGAAAAAATCAGTACCCTGGTAGTTTATTTTGGAGTGTACCTAGCATCCAACCTTGGCCATAGCAGTCACAATTGTTATCATGTGTTGCTTTAAAAAATGGTACATGAAAAGACTTGAAAAAATTATATTAAGTGAAGTAAGCCAGGCCCCAAAAAACATAGGTCCCATGGTTTCCCTTATTTGCAATAACTAGTATATGTCTGAGACAAGCAGAAACGGTCAGGTAAGTTGATGTTAGGTGAAATGAACCCCAAGATAAGGACTCAAATGGCTTTTCTTGCTTGCTATTGTTTCTAACATGTTTATAAGATGATTTCTTTGTTGCTTTGTATTTCCCTTCCCCATGGTATAACCTCTGTTTTCACTGTATTTGATGTTAGTATAATTTGTGGAGGGGAAGGGAAAAAACAGCTTGTTTAAATAGGGATACAGGTGGACCCATTGCAACATTGAGATGTACAAGTCGTTATGTAGAAAAACGAACTTTACAACTTTGGTGCGGGGCAGGGTTGGGGGAGGAGGAGATGGGAAGGGATGGTAAAGGGAAACAGAGGAGGCAACAATGCTTGATAAGAAATGTACTCATTACCTTGCTTATGTAATTGTAATCTCTCTATGGTATTTTCACAATAAAGAAGAATGGTACATGCCTGGCACCAGTGGTTCACACCTAGCTACTCAGGAGGCTTAGATCTGAGGTTCAAAGCCAGTCTAGGCAGGAAAGTCTGTGGGATTCTTACATCCAATTAACCACCTGAAAAGTCAGAAGTGGAGTTGTTGCCCAAGTGGAAAAGTACTAGCCTTGAGCATGAAAGCTCAGGGACAGTGCCCAGGCCTGAGGACTAGCACCCCAACACACACACTTAGGATACATTTTCCCCATCCACTTTCTGCATTTTTTCAAGAGTAGCAAGTAAAATTTTCACAGGATCACACCTGTGCATGCACTCTAGCCTTGTTCCCTAGTCACTGAGAACAGAGAGTATGAAGGGGCATCTCACTGTGATTTTGGTTTACATTTCTCTAGTGAAGAGTCATACCAGCTATTTTTCCTTGTGGTTTATTGGCTGTATATATTTTCTTTCTTTTTCTTTTTTCTTTTTTTGCAGGTCAAGGGGCCTGAACTCTGGGCCTGGGTTCTGTCCCTCAGCTCTTCAGCTCAAGGCTAGTGCTCTATCACTTGATTGGCTGTATATATTTTCTGGAGAAATGCCTATTCAGAGCATGTGCTTTTCCAGTTGATTTCTCCCACCTCGTTGGCTAAGAACTTGGATGTGAGAACACGGAAGGCTAGCTCTTACTTTGAGGTCTGACTTCCTTGCCAGAGTTCCTCTAAAGAATCAGGTAGAAGTCAACACTGTGAAACTTTTGCTTTCTTTTCTTTCCTGTTAGCCTCCTCTGGGAATCCATGGTAGATTATCTTAAAAATCACCACCTTTAATACCTTCCCTGACTATCTGAACATGCGTCCTCAGTACATCTTCTGGTGCTGAAGTTTCTGTCTCCATTCATGTTAATCTGGGCTGGCTTGTGACTGTTTTGCCCAGATCTAAACTGAAGAACCTAAGAAGACTGGCAGCTGCCCTCATTTTCTCTTGAGTCTTCATGTGGGAAGTCTAACTACTTGTTGGTGTTTTATCCAGCCTCCTGAATTTCAAAATTTGTTAGGCCATTTTCATTATTAAAAATATGGAATACATGAAACCATAGCATAATCAAAACTATTGGTAATATATATCTTAGTAATAAAACTGCTAGCATTTTAGTGTATATCCTAGTGGTTTTACCTGTGTGAATAAATCTATACTTAGCCATCAAGCCATCAGTCAATTTGCTTATTTTTACTCATTTTTACCAAACATGTTTAGCTTGATTTCCATGTACTTAAATTCTATCAAGTTTTTTACATGGACAAAATATTAGAATTTTCTAATATTAGAACCTTCTTTGAAATACACTATGATAAGAAGAAATTACCCAGCTGTGGTGGTGTGTATTTTAAATCTGAGCTACTCAGGAGGTGGAGGTAGAAGGCTCAAGTGTGGTCCTAAGCCAACCCAGGCCAAAGAGTGAGATGTCTCTCAAAAACAAAGTAAAAGCAAAAGGCACATGGCTAAAGTAATAGAGTGCCAAACATGAGATTTTTGAATTCAAATCTCAATATTGCAGAGAAAGATGAAGAGACAGAGACAGGGGCAGAGACAGAGACAGACCGAAATAGAAAGAGAAAGGAGGAGAAAGATGGAGAGTAGAATGGAAGGAGGGTAAAAGGGACAATGGGAGAAAGGAAAGAAGGAAGGAAGGAAGGAAGGAAGGAAGGAAGGAAGGAAGGAAGGAAGGAAGGAAGGAAGGAAGGAAGGAAGGGAGGGAGGAAGGGAGGGGGAGGGAGGAAGGAAGGGAGGGTGGGAGGGAGAGAGGGACCATCAAAGAGGGAATTGTGAAATCAGGAAGTGAAGAATGACCATAATTTCTCTGTTAAGTGACTGAAATCTCTCACTCTTAGCATACATGTACAGAATCATCTGTTTGTATTCTCAAAGCTGGTTTTCTTCATTTTCAAAGCTCCACTTTTGCTAAGGGAATGGAGTGCTGCAGAGGATCTTCTCCACATGAAAGCACTTACTCAGCAGATGCCCCATAGTGTAAGCCACAGTGGAGGAAAACAAATGCACAACAAATACATATCTGCAAGTTTTAGATGATGAAACTTGAAGATAATGAGTTCTGCTTCAGATAGCACAGGGTGAAAGATAATCACAGAAGACTATTCTCAATGTGGGCTGCAAAGCCTGGAAGTTAATTGCATGGATGTAAATGAAAGTGGTAGGCACACTGCCTATGTGGGTGTCTCCCCATAGAAGGGACTGGAAAGCCCTCAGTAGCACATCAACTTGTGTGTTGCTGGTTGCTCTAAAGTTTGCAAAAATGAAGCATTATATGCAAGTGTACGCAACTATATTAACTGAAATATGATAGATTCAAGGGAGATCTCAAATAGTTTAAATTCCTTAGAAAGCCAAAATCAAAGTTCAACACCAGGAAGCAGGTACCCAAAAGGTGTAGGATGAGGTCAAGGGAGAAGAGTAGGTGAATGAAGAGGAGAAGAGGGGGAAAATGTAGATAGGAACCCAACGTATATCCTACAAAATTAAGAAGATTGGAGAAAAGGGTGAGTGGGTGAGGGATTGGTAGGAATGTTGAAAGGGTTGATGACTTTAATCAAGACATGTTAAATGGGCATTCTTTTGTATAACTACCTAAAGATAATAAGTAAAACTTCAAGGAAATCAGATGAGTATTCATAGTTTCACCTGCTGGGGAGAGTAATAAATAATCTTTTGATATAAATATTTCCAAAACATTCTCTCTGTGTTAAATACTTGAGAATAGAAATGTGACAAAGTTGAGCTACTGGCTAAAATAAAGTTTATAATGTCTGTTAGATTCTCTTAGGATAACAAGGGAACAAGTACAAGCCAATGGAGAAGGCTACATTCACAAGCTCAAACTCTTGTCACTAGGAAGAACCTAAACAGAAAGTTTAGTCCAAATATGCAGTCTCTAAATTTTAAGAATTTCTGCTTTTAACCACCGTCTTTCAACAGCATACATAGATAACAAATAAGAGAAGGAAAAAGAGTCAGCCAGAGAATGCAATGGGCACCTTCTTTTGCTGTTAAAATGTTTAAAATGACATTTGTTATATCAATTTCATCATGGAGAAGGCACTCAGTGAAGCACTTGGCTTTCCTTCCTTGCCCTCTTTTGGCATAAGGTTGGTCTTATTTTCCTTCTTGGAGGTTGTTGGTTTTGAAACTTGCTGACACACCCATATTTGTTTGATGGCATTACCATATCATATAGATTCTCACACCTTATCATGTCCAAGTTTCTTGTCATTGATAACCAAAGTGACTCATTTGATGTTTCTGCAATATAATCTAATAAATGAAACTTCATGGAGATAAACACTTTTGAGCACTCCTATAATACTGGAAATGGAAGGCAGATATTTGGCAAGTTGCCATATCACATGCAAGTCCACTGTGTAAGAATCCACTGTCTTAATTCTAGCATCATTTATTTTCTAGAGAGTATTTTTGCAAACCTGTGATTGGCATAGTACTCATTAGAAAAAAAAACACCTTTAGACTTTAATTAGTTAATAGCCATTGACCTTTGTTGGCTTTCTAAGTGAAATTGAGGTTGGATGGCCTGTTGTCAGTCTAGGTACTGTAATAAATCTTCCAAATTTTCTAGATTACCTCAAGTGATATTAGCACTTACCCCCCCAAAATATCTAGACACAAGGCCATACAAAGATAATTTATGGAGCTGGGGATTTAGTTCAATGGAAGAGTACTTAACTAGCAAGTTCAAAGACCTGAGTCTGGTATCAACCTGAAAAAGAGAGAGAGAGAAAGAGAGGGGGGGATATGAGACAGAGACAGAGACAGAGACAGAGAGACAAAGAAGAGAGAGGAAGGAAGGCAGGAAGGAAGGAAGGAAGAAAGGATGAAAGGAAGGAAGGAAGGAATAAAATAGGAAGAAGGAAGGAAGAAAGGGAAAGGAAGGAAAGAAAGAAAGGAGTGTTAGAATACAGAATAGTGAAGACATATCAAATCTAGTGCTCTCTGCAGGAAATAAAATTTAGTAGTAAATATTACTGCTTACAAGTTCCAAATTCAGATAATTAAAATGCATTGTATATGGTTCTTTACCTCACTGTTATTATATGTTCATTTGAATGCTCATCAAATAGCTCCCATAGTGTATTAAGGTAGTATTAACAATAATCACTAAAGTCCTAGTAAGACTATGCTTCTGCAGATTAAAGAAGAAGAGTGAGCTGAAGGAATTTTCTGACAGAATCCCCAGGAAAATGACTCTATGTAGGAGAAATGATTTGGATAACTGAATTTTCCTCTGGGAAGACATTACTGAGGGGAAAGAATTCAGTTTGGGTACACATTTGACTCAATGTGCCTATGTGACATGAATAAAAGGAAGAGTTAATATAGTAACTTTTAGTGAATTAAGGTGTTGGTTTCTCTCTCTATTAGTCAAGCCTTGGGCTGGGGTTGGACATGGGGTCATGGGGCCAGGTGCTTGCAGTACATGGATATGAGTTGTACCTCTGATAGAGGCAGGATCTGGGAGGAAGGCACGTTTAGTTCAGAAGCCAAGAAAATGGTCTCATCTTAAGAATATGTATGATTCAATAAACTCTATTGTAGAAGAAACATCATTTTTCCTGTGGGGGACGGGGCTTAAACTCAGGCATTGGATGCTTTTCCTTAGCTTTTTCACTCAAAGCTAGCAATCTACCTCTTGAAATACAGTTCACTTCTGGCTCTGTTGGGTGGCTAATTGGAAATAAGAGTTTCACAGACTTTTCTGCCTAGGCTAGCTTCAAACTGTGATTCTCAAATCTCAGCCTCCTGAATAGTGAAGATTACAGACGTGAAACACCAGTGGTTGGCATTGTTTTGATTTTTGATGTAGGATCCTGACTATTATCCACTCTGTTCAGCTGGTGGCTTACCCCTTATCTGTCACTGGGATTCTCTCCCATCTTGGAATTGCACTGAAGCTTCGGCTGTGAAAAACACTCACAAGATGCCTGCTGAAAGGCCTCTGATTTTCAGCCTTCTGTTGTTCACTGCTGGCATCCTCATTATCCAAACCCTCTATGTCCCCCGACATCTGGTGGTTCTCTGATTCCACAGCACGTGAGATGTGGGCAGATTTGACAATGTTGGTTCTCTAAGCTTAGAGTCTCATCCCTTGAGCGCTTATGGAAATATTTCTCTCTGGGAGTTTTTGTACTCTGAAGCAACACCCTGGAGCAAGACCAGGTAGTTGTCCACTGCTTTGGCACCTTCAACTCTATCTCCTTCTCTAACCTAGGGAGTGCCCTCCTGTATTTTATACCTCCCCAGCATCTCTCTTTTTCAGTCAAACTCTCTTCTCCTCAGTGGGTTTAAAGTTCAGGAATCATACCAGAAAATCTAGCAGACTTCCTGTTTAGGCTCTGTTATGGGCTTGCCCAAAGGAAATGAATCAAAGAGCAGGCTATCTATTTTGGTGAAGGAAGGTGAAGAGAGAATGCAGGGAAGAAAACTATTTCAATTAATACCTTATACTATTATGTGGCTGCTTTGGTCATGACACTGAATGGAAAACTCATAGATTGCATCAGGGATGGAACCCGAAATCTCTCCTTCATTGGCGAGGGAGCATGTTCCCACCTAATCTCTTTTTTCCCAGGATGCTCGGGGTTCTTTTCCCAGGATGCTCAGGGTTCCATGGAAGCAAGGGACTGGAAATCTGTGTTTTGTGATTTTGTGTATGTTTGCGCACACATGCATGCATGTGTGTGTGTGTGTGTGTGTGTGTTTGTGCACCAGTCTTGAGGGTTGAATTCAATGCCTTGAGTTCTTGCTCAGCTTACTAGCACACTACGACTGGAGCCACCTCTCAAGATTAGCTTTTTGCTGACTAATTAGTGCCCAGGTTCGCTTTGAAAGGACATCTTCCACATCTCAGCTTCTAGAATATTGTTTTACAGATGTAAAACAATAGGGCTCAACTGTGGGTTGTGATTTCTTTTTTTTTTTTTTAGATTCCCTTTTGTAAAAGTTGGTAAGAGAGTAGAAATTTATTTTCAAAAAGAAGTTGGGATTACTAGACTCTCTGTAAATGGATTAATCCACTGTTACATTTGTGTTTCCTATAAATCTTACCCCAAACCTAGAAAAAGGCATGGCTGAAGGAAAGCCATTCTATACACTGCAGAGCTAGATTCAGGTATTGTTAACTTATTGAGCAGAGAAGAAGTAGCTGACCATGCTCTTTCAAAATAAATCAACATTCTGTGCACAGACAGGGAAACCAAGTTTGAGGGAATTGCAAACACAGGCTGAGAAAAGATCAAACCACAGAAGGTCGGGCACCACCAAGAGCCTTCTGGCAGAAAAAGATGGCCTTTTTACTGAAGAAAGTAAGAAGCTGGGGAAAAGCACCCAAGGAGATGATCAATTCACAACTCCCTCATTTCTATGTGGCCTGCATCTTTGAGTCTCTCAAGGAAAGATCAAGAGGAAGGAGAACAGAGAGTGGAGAGAAGGTGGTTCAGCAAGGTGTTGGTATGACAGAGCAATAGCAGCCATGGCTGCTGATAGATGGGAGCACAGAGGCAGAGCCACGTCATCGTAGTGTGGCATGGGGTCCCTCTCCCTGCTGGTAGTAAATTCATCAGTGGCTGGGCGGAGGGATGGCTTTGTTCAATACAGGGCTGGGGTAAGCAGTTGAGGATCTAGGCAAGCTTACATTAGGGCATTGCCATGATTAAGACCACAGGAGTGTGTAGGCCAATTTTAGGAAAAAAAAATCTCTATGCCTTATGAGATCTTATTCTTCCCAATTATGAAATGATACGTAAGTATAAGGATAAGTACTAAAAGAGATTGTACATTTGATTTCACCTATAGTCAATCATGTATTTTTTTTTGAGGGAGTGAAGGTATGACATTGTCATTGTCAAAAATAAAGTCTCTATGTCCAAGGGAGATATAACAAATAAACAACTGAACATAAAAAGGATAAAAAGTATTATTGGAAATGGAGCTGTGGTTCAAAGTGGTATAGTACTAGCTTTGAGTCAAAGAGCTCTGGTCTAGCACACAGGCTTCTAGTTCAAGTCCCATGACTGATTAAAGCGGTGGTTCATGCCTATAATCCTAACTACTCAGGAGGCTGAGATCTGAGGATCACAGTTCAAAGACACTCATCTCCAATTAACCACCAGAGAACTGGAAGTGGCACTGTGGCACAAGTGGTAGAGCACTTGCCTTGAGCTGAAGAGGTCAGGGACAGTGTCCAGGCCCAGAGTCCAAGCCCCATGTGACTGACCCCCCCCAAGAAAGTATGTTCTGAGAAGTGAGAGGAAGCAAAATGAAGTTGACGGGTATAGAGGTTGAATTTGGGATTCTTTCTGATTGGGCCCCGGGGAAGTCATCACAAGTGGACACAAATGTAGTAATAGGAACAAATCAGCTGTTCTTTATAGGAAGAATCTTTGAAGTATTTAGGCAGCAAAAACCACCTAAAAATCCTGAGCCTGGAAAAGGCTTGGTGTATTTATAGTGTGGTTGGGAGGCTAATGAGAAGGGAAAAATAGCTCCATCATGGCATGCCTTCTTAGCTGTGGGAAAGACTTAGGACATTATTTTATGTACGGACAACCCTACCACAGGTAAACATGTCTTCCTGACTGATTTCTTCCTGACTTGATTGTGTGGAGCACTTCCCATGTGCCTGATGCCATTCCAGGCTCTTCTCTCCATTCTCACAGTTCTATGATGGAGCTCAAATGAAAGAATTTACCCAGGGTCACATAGCTGGCCACTGGCAGGGGCAGGATTTGGACAACAGTTTGCTGCTCTTCCCTATGCCCAATACCTGGGAGATTAGAAAGCACAGTTTCAGTCCTTCAATTCCTTCCCATTTTTCCAGATGAGATTCTCCATGCCATGATGGAGTCCTACCTTTGTTTTCTTGCTGTGGTCCTCTCTTCTTGAGCCATTGTCTTCCAGGAACACCCTCCCACTGTTTCTTGAGCCTTTTTTACCTACACAGTCATTCACAGGCACTGATGCTTCTCCCTGCATTTCTCCTTTCCCCATGGTGCAAGTGGCCAGGTGCTCATGCCCTTCTCCGATGAGACAAGGACACCTGACCAGGTATCCACCAGCAGTGTTCTCACTCTGTGTCTTTTCTAGGTCAGTTTCTTGTTTCTTTATACCCTTGATACACTCAGATCCCTTCACTGGTTTATTTACTTGTTGTTTGTGTGTTTGCATCTTCCATCCATTAGTACTCCATTACAACAGGAACATCTGGCTTGTTCACTTAGCATCCCTAGGGCCAGCAATTAAAACATATTTGATGAATGAATAAACGAATGAAAGAATGATTATTTTTAGAGCTGTATAGGAAATTTCAAGTGACATCTCTTGATTTTAATGATGCATCCTTTCGAGATGATGTGATTGAAGTGTCAGAGTTGTTTGCATCAAAGTGCTCATGCTTTTTCTTTTCTATAGATAAAAAAGTTTTGAGTTGTGCACAGTTACAGAACAAATAATCCTTTGACTTGCCTTTCATAATTTATACCACTAATTTCATGTAATATTGATAGTTCTTTTATGTTGCTACTATTTATAATTTGCTGTTGTCTCAGGAGATGGATTTGAAAAGTCAAGAGGCACAAAATAATTGTTTTTGCTTTTTTTTTAGTCTGAGTGGGTACTGTTTACATAAAAATATTTTAAGAAACAGAATTCTTGATTAATCATTGCATTAATTAATACATTTAAACATTAATTGAGTGCATCTTGCAAGCAAGTCCTGTGCTATACCCTGGAGCCAAAAGACAAATGTGTCAAAGACCTTCAATGAATTTATGATTTAGTAGGAAAAATAATTCCAGCAAATCACAGGCCACTCTGACAAATTCTACACTGGAGGGAGCCCAGGATATTGTGAGAGAATGTGGGAAGTAGAACTAACTGAATCCTAGGTAGGGAGTATGTATGTGTCAGCTATCAAGGAAGTCCTCAGGGTGTGCTGTCAAAGATGAGTTTGAGCAGAAGGCAGATGATCTTCCTTGAGGAGGGAGCAGAGTTTGCAAAGATCTAAGGGTGGAGAAAGCTTGAGTAACTTTAGGACTCATCAGGGTGATCAGAACCAATCCTACATGAGAAAGTACACAACATTGGCAACCTTACAAGCCCATGTTTTGTGGTATAGCCTTCAGATCCTATGTCTTGACTGTTTTTCCTCCAAGAGATTTCCTCTCCTTTATCCAGAGTTATCCTGTGCACTCCATATGTATTCTATACAGCAGTCACAATGCCTTACCTCTCTCTTGTATTTAAACTTTTCTCCACCTTTCATTGTTTGTCTTAATACTGCCTCTTTGAGGAAGACTCTTCCACTTTACCTGACCCTTGGGATCTTTCACCATTCTGAATGAATTTTATCTTTAAATATAGAAACTTAAGAATTTGCTCCATTTGTGTGTCTGTGTGTGTCTGCATGTGTGTGTATGTGTGTGTGTGTGTGTCTGCATGTGCACATGCATGCACCAGTCCTAACTCAGGACCTTGGCATTGTCTCTGAGCTATTTGTTTATTTTTGCGCAAGGCTAGCACTCTAACATTTGAGCCCCAGCTCCACTTGGGTTTTCTGGAGGGTAATTGGAGATGGAGGTCTAAGGAATTTTCCTGGCTGGCTGGCTTTGAACTGCAGTCCTCAGATCTCAGTCTTCTGATAGGCCACATTACAGGCATGAGTCACTAGCTCCTGCATTACCTTTTAATTGGGGCATTAGAGTTTCATTCTTGAACTAAATGTAAATTTGACAATGGCAAGTACCAAATTACTTATTTGTAAATTTGGTAATGGCAAATGGCAATTTGATAGTGGCTTTCATTTGTTTGTTTAGTTTAATGATAATACACCCTCAGTATTTGAATTTGATAAATATTAAGCACTTCTTTTCCTCCAAGGACAGTGCTGTATACTCACTGTAGTTTAGTGTCCCTCATCTGTCATACATCTTGGTGACAAAATACACCAAACTATCATGTAACTCAGTATGTAAAAAGAACTAGGTCTGTATATCTACATGTATTCATAATAGGTACTTAGTGTTGAGTGGAAATAGCAATTTTAAGAAATGTGACAGCATACCAGGTGCCAGTGGCTCATACCTGTAATCCTAGCTACACAGGAGGCTGAGATATGAGGGTTGCAGTTGGATGCCAGCTCAGACAGGAAGGTTGGTGAGACTCTTATTTCCAACTAACCAAGAAACCAGATATAAAGCTGTGGCTCAAGTGGAAACACAAGAGTCTTGAGCCTAAAAGCTCATGGGCAGCAGCCAGACCCTGAGCTCTAGCCCCAGGACTGGCACACAAAAATGAAGAGTGTGACAGCATAATACTTTCATATAAATTTAAGAAATAATACATCTTATGCTCATTCAAATAGACATATATGTAATTCAAATATGTACGCATGTAGAATTCAAATATGCATGTATTTAGAGGTATACAAATGTACGAGAGTTGTACAGAATTTACACGAATGGTTTCTCTAACTTCGCATGCAATGCATTTAAACTTTTGCATTCTCTCAGACCACAAGGGAATAAAATTAGAACTCAACACCAAAAGCCACCAAAGAAAGTCCAGTAACACAAGGAGGCTGAACAACACACTGCTGAATCACGAGTGGGTCAAGGAAGAGATTAGAAAGGAAATTCAAATGTTCATGCTATTCAGCAAAAATGAGCACACAAATTACCAGCTCCTCTGGGACACAGGAAAGGCAGTACTCAGAGGCAAGTTTATAGCTCTGATTCTACATCAACAAATTAGAGAGTTCTGAAACCAACAATTTAATGAGACATCTGAACCTCCTTGAAAAAGAGCAGCAAGATAAACCCCAATCCAGTAGACGGAAAGAAATAATTAAAATTAAATCAGAATTAAATGAATTAGAATCCAAAAAAAAACTATAGAAAAAATCAACAAAACAAAGAGTTGGTTCTTCGAAAAAATTAACAAAATTGACAGACCCTTAGCAAATCTTATCAGAAAAAGAAGAGAACACACCCAAATTAATAAACTCAGAGATGAGAATGGAAACATCACCACAGAAACAACCAAGATTCAGAACATTTTATGCTAATAAGTTTGGGAACTTGACAGAAATAGACCTTTTCCTAGCAAATATTGACATGCCAAAACTAAACCAAGATGAGTTAAACCATCTTAACAGGCCCATAACAAGCATTGAAATAGAAACAGCAATAAGAGATCTCCCAGCTAAGAAAAGTCCAGGACCAGATGGTTTTACAGTGGAATTCTACAAGGCCTTCAAAGCAGAGCTCACACCAATACTCCTCCAACTCTTCAATGAAATTGAAAGAGAAAGTTCACTACCGAACACATTCTATGAAGTCATCATAACCCTCATCCCAAAACCAGGCAGGGACTCATCAAAGAAAGAGAACTATAGACCCATTTCTTTGATGAACATTGATGCAAAACTTCTCAACAAAATTTTGGCCAATCGACTTCAACAATTCATCGAAAAAATCATACACCATGATCAAACAGGATTCATTTCAGGGATGCAAAGCTGGTTCAATATACGCAAATCAATTAATATTATTCATCACATCAACAGGAGCAAGGATAAGAACCATATGGTTATCTCAATAGATGCAGAAAAAGCATTCGACAAGATCCAACACCCCTTTATGATGAAGGTTTTGGAAAAATTAGGAATCCATGGAACATTCCTCAATACAATAAAGGCTGTATATGACAAACCTACAGTCAGCATTATACTTAATGGTGAAAAACTAAAGCCATTTCCTCTTAACTCAGGAACAAGACAAGGATGTCCACTCTCTCCACTTCTCTTCAATCTAGTATTAGAATGCCTAGCTACAGCAATAAGACAAGATGCAGACATAAAGGGGATCCAAATAGGGAAAGAAGAAATAAAACTCTCCCTCTTTGCAGATGGCATGATCTTGTATTTAAAGAATCCCATAGACTCCACTCCCAAATTACTCAAGCTGATTCAAAACTTTGGCAAAGTAGCAGGGTATAAAATTAACCCCCCAAAATCAATGGCTTTTCTGTATGCCAACAATGAAAAAAGTGGGGCTGAAATTAGGAAAGCAACTCCATTTGTAATAGCCTCACAAAAAATAAAATACCTAGGAATTAACTTAACCAAAGAAGTGAAGGACCTCTATGATGAAAACTTTAAAAACTTGAAAAAGGAAATCAACATAGAACTTAGAAAATGGGAAAAGCCTCCCATGCTCCTGGATTGGAAAGATTAGCATCATGAAAATGGCAATACTTCCCAAGGCTATCTACAAATTCAATGCGATACCTATCAAAATTGCAACCTCATTCTTCAAGGAAATAGAAAGGGCAATCTGAAAATTCATATGGAACAATAAAACACCCCGAATAGCAAAAACGCTCCTCAACGGAAAGAACACTGCTGGAGGAATATCAATACCAAATTTCAAACTCTACTATAAAGCCATAGTAATCAAAACAGCTTGGTACTGGCACAAGACAAACTCTACTATAAAGCCATAGTAATCACAACAGCTCGGTACTCGCACAAGAACAGACCTCAGGACCAATGGAATAGAATTGAAAACCCAGAAATGAACCTACAGACCTATAGCCATCTAATCTTTGATAAGGGAGCTAAAAAAATAGAATGGAAGAAAGACAGCCTCTTCAGTAAATGGTGCTGGCAAAATTGGTTAACTACTTGTAGAAAACTAAAGCTAGATCCTTATATCACCCTGCACCAGAATCAACTCCAAATGGATCAAAGACCTCGAAGTCAAAGCAGACACTCTGAAAACATTACAGGATGGAATAGGAGAAACCCTTGGTCTCCTTGGCCCTGGCCAAAATTTTCTGAATAGAGACCGGGAAACACAACAAATCAAAGAAAGGTTGGACAAATGGGATTGCATGAAGTTGCAGAGCTTCTGCATGGCAAAGGACATAGCTAGCAAGATCAATAGAAAGCCCATGGATTGGGAGAAGATCTTCACTAGCCATACAACGGACAAGGGTCTCATATCTGAAATATACCTGGAACTCAAAAAATTAAATCCCCCAACAACAAATCCTCAAAGAAACAACAGCCCAGTAAATAAGTAGGCTAATGACTTAAAGAGAAACTTCTCTGAAGAAGAAAGAAGGATGGCCAATAGACACATGAAGAAATGCTCAACCTCCCAAGCCATGAAAGAAATGCAAATCAAAACAACATTGAGATACCACCTCACCCCAGTTAGAATGGCAAAAATCAAGAACTCTAATAACAACAAATGCTGGAGGGGATGTGAGCAGAAGGAAACCTTACTTCATTGTTGGTGGGAGTGTAAACTTGTTCAACCACTTTGGAAAGTAGTATGGATGTTCCTAAAAAGACTCCACATAGAGCTCCCCTATGACCCAACAGTCCCACTTTTGGGCATTTACCCAAATGTTTACAAACAAGACCACACTAAAGCTACCAGCACAACTATGTTTATTGCAGCATTATTTACCATAGCTAAGATATGGAACCAACCCAGATGCCCCTCAGTAGATGAATGGATCAAGAAAATGTGGTATATATACACAATGGAATTCTATGCTTCCATCAGACAGAATGACATTGCCCTATTTGTTAGGAAATGGAAAGACTTGGAAAAAATTATATTAAGTGAAGTAAGCCAAGCCCAAAGAAACATAGGTCCCATGATTTCCCTTATTTGCAATATCTAGTGTATGTATGAGTCAAGCAGAAAAGGTCAGATAATGTGATGTTAGGAAAATGAACCCTAAGATATATATTTAAATGTTTTTTTTCTTTCATGCATTTGTTTCTAATGCAATTATAAGATTATTTCTTTGTTGCTTTGTATGTCCCTCCCCCACAGTATAACCCCTGCTTTCACTGTATTTGATGTCAGTATAATTTGTGGAGGGGAAGGGGAAAAACAAGTCGTTTAAATAAGGATATATGTGGACTTGTTGCAACAATGAGAAGTACAAGTTGTCATGTCGAAAAGGAACTTTACAACTTGGGGGGAGGGGAGGATTGAGGAGGAGGGAGGATGGGAAGGGATGGGAAGGGTAAACAAAGGAGTAGACTACAATGCTTGATAAGAAATGTACTCACTATCTTGCCCATGTAATTGTAACTCCTCTGTACAGTATTTTCACAATAAAAAAAATAAAAAGAAAAAGAAAAAAGAAAAAAAGAAAAATTCAAAGCCAATAAGATACTATTTCTTTATAATTAAAAAATATTTTGGGGCTGGGAAGGTGGCTCAGTGGTAGAGTGCTTGCCTTGCATGCATGAGGCCCTGGGTTCGGTTCCTCAGCACCACATAAGCAGAAAAAGCTGGAAGTGGTGGTAGAGCACTAGCCTTTAGCTGAAGAGCTGAGGGACAGTGCCCAGGCCCAGAGTTCAGGCCCCACGATTGGCAAAAAAATATATATATTTTGAAGTAGCTGTACAAAGGGGTTTCAATTCAAACCCCAGGTTATTAGCACAATGCATCTCAACGAATGGCAACCCTTCGATAATTCTCTCTCATAGTTCCTGACCCCAGACATCCCCTCAATTTACCGGGTTCCATTTTCACATACGTACATTGAATATTATCACTGCATCCATCCATCCTTCTTCTCTCCATTCATCTGTCCTTCTCCGCTTGATCTCAATGCCCTCCTCTGACAATACATGTTTCAGCTTCATGGTATTCATTAGGCTAAACTGTAAATTAGTTGTTCAAAGGAGTTATACATTGGAATTCTCCCTGGAATATACCATATTTTTGTTAATCTGTTTGTGTATATATATCCCTATGACCTTATTTACATATATGTTAATTAATCATTTAGATCTAACTTCTGCATATGAGAGAAAACATGTGTCCATTGTTTCTCTGAAGCTGATTTACTTCTCTTAGCATTACTATCATCATCATCATCATCATCATCATCATCATCATTATTATTATTATTATTTGTCAGTCATAGGGCTTGAACTCTGGGCCTGGGTGCTGTCCCTCAGCCTCTTCAGCTCAAGGCTAGTACTCTACCACTTGAGCCACAGCGCCACTTCTGGTTTTCAGTCAGGTGGTTAATTGGAGATACAAGACTTTACAACTTTGGTGGGGTGGTGGGGTGGTGGTGGTGGTGGAGATGGGAGGGAAAGGATGGTAATGGGAAACAAAGGAGGAGGCAACAATGCTTGATAAGAAATGTACTCATTACCTTGCGCATGTAATTGTAACCCCTCTGTACAGTATTTTCACAATAAAAAAATGTATTAATTAAAAAAGAGAGAGTCTCACTGATTTTCCTGCCTGGGCTGGCTTTGAACTGTAATCCTCAGTCAACCTCCTGAATAGCTAGAATTACAGGTGTGAGCCACCAGTGTCTGGCAGCATCATTTCCCCAGGTCCATTCATTTCCCTGCAAATGACATGTCATTCTTCCTGATGGATGAATAAAATTCCATTGTATATATATCCCATGCCTTCTTGATCCATTCATCCATTGAAGGCCATCTGGGGTGTTTATAACTTGACTAGGGTGAATAAAGTCACAGTATTTTTAATGGTCAATATCAAGATTGTTTGTTCTATTTCCTTATATTTTTTTCTATTTTAATTTCATGTACATACTAATAGTGTGTGTTCAAGAGCTGTAACAGCGGAGAAATGAAGACAGGCAAAAAAGAAGATACAGTTTGAATAGCTCCATTACTGGGAGCAGAAAGTTTTTTCTTGTAAAATATTCAAGTTCCTGCCATTTCCCTATTATAGTTCATTGTACTTCAGGAGACAATTGTAGTAAAACTGAATTCAGTGGCCTTTTCATGGTCTTTGGTTTTACCGTAGGCTTCCAGCGATAATGTGGGATCTGCCCTAGAGAACTTCAGCTAACTCTCTCTGAAAGAACTGACAATTTCTTTCTGTGTCTTTTGAACTGTGGGCTTCAGGTGAGGTTAATGGGCATTAGTTATAACAGTAGATGGATGATATGGGGTCTGAATTTTAGCATCTGAGCCCTTGCCATTCTAAGGTCGATTCTGACTCAAGAGAGTTACATAGGTAGAAAGCACCAAGAGGCTGATCATTAACATTCCCATAAAACCTGAGAGGGTGGGTGGTGGAGAGGTCAGCAGTGATCTAGGGCCTGAAGACATTACCAACTTCCAGGGTCTGAATTGCCCTCACTTAAACCCACATCACTGGAAAAGATGGGACGACTTTAAATGAACAAATTGAGCTGATTCAACAAGATTGTATGACCTTACAACTGAGTTCAGCCTGAGGAGATAATAAAGAGACAATTGAATCGGAAAAAGAAGGCCCAATTGTTTTAATACTAACTTACAAGAAAGGGCAGTTCCTTTGAAATCCAAGTCTGCCTAGGCTCCTAAAAGGAGATTCTATTACAGTATGTATGTGTGTATGTATGTGCACGAATTTATGTACACATATATGTATATACATATACATATTTATAAATGGCATATGTGATTTACATATAGCATATCATGATGTTATACAAATTGCATAACCAATATGTAATACTGGTATGTATATTGTGTATAACTAACAGTTTACTGCCTATAAATGATAAATTTATGGTGTATTAGTGTCATGAATATAAAAGAGTTTATTAGGAATTTATCTTTTCAGTAGCTAATTCTTTTTCTTTCTTTCTTCTTCTTCTTATTTTGTCTTTTTTTGGTAGGACAGAAGTATGAATTCTGGTCTTTCAGCTTATTAGACAGGCATGCTATACTTAAGCCAGATCCCCAGCCATTTTTTGTTTGCTTTTTTTTTTTTCCAGGTAAAAATCTCTGGGCCTCAGACTGTAATCCTTCTACCTCTGCTTCCACCATGGCTGAGATCATCAGTATGTGCCACAACACCCAGACTAGTGATTGAGATGAAGTCTTCTAACCTCCATCTCTGTACCACCTCCTCTCTCTGCTGGTCTTGAAGCTTGGTCTTCCCAGTGTCTACCACCTGAGTTGCTGAGATTGCAGATAAGAGGTTTAATAGAGGTTTGTTAAGCTTACTTAAGTGGGATAAAGTTCCGGGGTAAGTGGTAATAACTGGGGCCTTGGGCAGCTGGGAAAAGGTTAACGAATGACAAATTTCCCCTCCCAGCCCAGATGGCTGCCAGCAAGTGCATTTCCATTCTCCTAGCTGTATGGGAGTTTCTTTTCTATTTATGGAGCAGTTCTACCAGACCATGTGCTAGCTATTTGACCTAGATCTTTACCATTCTCACAAAACCTTCCAGATCAGCATCCTTCAAGAGATAGAACTAATAGGCTTTGATTCTGGCTAATTCCCAGTGCCTGTGTTAACAATCACCTCTAAGGATGTTGCTGATCTTAGTAGCAGATGACAGGGATTTTCTAAAGCAGGGGAGAAATTTCACTAGTCCACACATTTTGGTCACAATTAGTGTTATGCATGGACAGATGCCTAGCCCAGCAGTAGTAAGAACTGACCATGAAGAGATGCCATCAAGCTTCAAGCTGCTTGGAATCAGCAGTGAGAACACGACGCTTAGTGTTGCACAAGTGAAACTTGTGATCAAATCCCAGACCTGCCACTTAATAGTTTGGTGGCTTTGGAAAAGAATCACTTAACCTTATTGAAAGCTCTGGAATGGTGACAGTAGTGTCTATCTCGTAGGTATACTAGTTATGTGTTGAAGCTAAACCTTTGAACATTGTATAGTGGTGGACCTAGAAGAAGAAGAACAAAATATACCAGCTGTGGGTTCATATCCCACAACTTAACTGCACAGAGGTTCCCTATGACTCTTCTTTGCCCTGAGGCTCTGAGCGACAGCACACAACATTCTCCATCCTTATTTTATAAGAAGTCAGTTCATGGGACCATGAATGGTGCCCCAGTAGATCTTTGCAGAGCAGCTGGAAGAATCCCAACCCCATGCTGGGAGGTAATCACTCTAAACACATTGCCATTTCTGTCCATACCCTGGTGTATCCTAAAGGCATCCATCCTGTCTCTTGCTAGCCTCTTTTTTTAATGAGAGAAACTTCTTCGGTAAGCAGTGTAAGAATTTTCATTCCTGAGGGGAGTTCAGACCTACATAATGTGGATAGACTTGCAGAGAAAAACAGAAATGGCAAACGTTAATAGTTACATTAGCATTTGCTTTGTGCTTGGTGCAATGTGAATGTATTAGTCTATGGGACATCGAATCCTCCAATAACACTGTTAGGTCATCCACTGTGTTTGCCTCATTTTATAGTGGAAGAAACAGTCACCAAGTACTCAACTATCTTGCCAGATGTCACAGTCCTTAAGTGGCAGAGCTGAGATTTGGACCTTGGCAGTCTAGCTTTACAGACCTTGCCTAGCTGGAGGCAGTAATTGGTAGTTATAGCCCCACAGATTTCATTAGTAGGTGATAGAGTTGTGAACAGAGAAGAATGGAGGCTGGTGAAAGGAACTCCTTCATGTGAGCGGTTCAAAAGCATTTACCCAGAATTAAAGATGCTTCTCAGCATTATGTCACCAGCATTTAATTTTAGAGCAGTTATGGAGCAGCAGGGATTCTAACCCATATTTACTGAAATCAAATTAAATGTCTTCTCATTTTTTTTAATCTTGGAAATCTTCCTGTTTAGATAATAAGTAGGTACAATTGCCACAGCAAAATCATAAATTAAACCATCTCTGTCAATCACACACACTAGCTTTTGTGATGTAGTTTTTATGGAAATGTACGTGTTTGGCCCTTTAATTTATATATGTTTTACCTTCTTTTTTTCCTCTGCATTTTGCTTGTTTTCCTTTCACAAGTTGAGTTTTCATGGAACATAGACTGGTACTATGGTTTGAATGCTTGTGTCCCCGACCAAAAACTTCTATGTTGAAATGTAGGCACCAATGTGGTGATATTAGTCTTTGGATGGTGATTAAGGCTTGGGAGGTAGTAGCCAGTTTCATAAATAAGATTAATGTCCTTGTTAATGATGTCAGAGATAGATCTCATCCTATCATAGCAAGAAAGCAACACATGGTCCATACCCCAGAGAGAATTTAACCAGCACCTTCATTTTGTATTTCCCAACCTTTAGAATGGCTTGAAATAAATTTATGTTGTTTATAAGCTACCCAGTTTGAGGTATTTTGTAATAGCAGTCTGAATCGACTAAAACAAGTGTATTTTGCATTCAAATGCATTTAGTAGCCTCCAACCTTCCAGGCCTGAGGAGTTCTGAAATATTCTAATGCTTTTTCAGTCAGACAGAAAGAAGTAAGTAGCAAGGCAATAAGAAGCACATGGGAAAATATAGTTACTCAATTCATACTGCTTCCTTTTTCTTATAGAAGAATGCTAGAGATATGTAGTGTTTACTCTGTACCACAGAGTGTTTGAGACCTGGATTTTTAATATGGGTTTCAGAAAGCATTAACATAGTCATTTTTACCAGATAGGCAGGTGAATGGTCTGTAGAACACATTATTGGTATTCTGTTAAGTAGTTCTGTTAAGTAACATAGTCAGGGAACCACATTTGTTGTTGTTTTTGCTTTACTTAGGCAAATCTGAACCCACAGAATATTATGCATTTGGATTTCATATCACTAAATCTGGATTTGTTCTTTGGCGATAAGGCCTTGCAAAATGTACAGACAAATCAGGCTTGTAAACCATGATGATGGTCCAATTTCATTGTTGACTTCCTACTCAGTACCCCCTTCTCCCTTGGGCCATGCCCCTAGTTTCTCCCTTTCTTCAAATTTGGACTCGAGAAAGAATTTGATCCAATCACTTGTGCTAATAGGTAATAGACTGATAAGGTTTAATATTTTTTTACTATATTCAGGAATATTTGCATTTTAATAGAACTTCAGTTTTATCTAAGAAGTAAATGCAGTCTGGAAATAAAGAACTGGTCAAGCAGGCATACTTTTGGAGTTGAACATTTCTTTCTAATATCTATGAACACTTAAATAGCCATTCTCCCAACATACTTAAAAAAGGGCCCATCTTGCATATAGTAGTTTTGTGAAAAGCATATTCACTTGAAAAAAATTGACTATATGCCAAGGATCTTCACTACTAAAAGCAGATAAGGAGATTTATTTTAAATGATTCTTATCTACACTGCATGGATCATATCTGATAATTTATACACCTATGAAAATAGCAGAATTTATTGTATATGCAAATTCAAAATTAAAATAATATTAAATGACTTGTATTTTTCATTGCTTTGGAGTACAACAATCTAGCTAAAAGAGACTTTATAGATGGATATTTATTTATTTATTTTATTGTGAAAATACTGTACAGAGGGGTTACAATTACATGGGCAAGATAGTGAGTGCATTTCTTATCAAGCATTGTAGCCTCCTCCTTTGTTTACTCTTCCCATCCCTTCCCAGCCTCCCCCCCCCACAACCCAATCCTCCCCCCCCCCCCACCAAAGTTGTAAAGTTCGTTTTTGACATGACATCTTGTACTTCTCATTGTTGCAACGGTCCACCTGTATCCTTATTTAAACGACTTGTTTTCCCTTTCCCCTCCATAAATTATACTGACATCAAATACAGTGAAGGCAGGGGTTATACTGTGGGGGGAGGGACATACAAAGCAACAAAGAAATAATCTTATAATTGCATTAGAAACAAATGCATGAATGAAAGAAACATTTAAATACATATCTTAGGGTTCATTTTTCTAACATCACCTTATCTGACCTTTTCTGCTTGACTCATACATATACTAGATATTGCAAATAAGGGAAACCATGGGACCTATGTTTCTTTGGGTTTGGCTTACTTCACTTAATTTTTTCCAAGTCTTTTCATTTCCTAACAAATGGGGCAATGTCATTCTTTCTGATGGAGGCATAGAATTCCATTGTGTATATATACCACATTTTCTTGATCCATTCATCTACTGAGGGGCATTTGGGTTGGTTCCATATCTTAGCTATGGTAAATAATGCTGCAATAAACATAGTTGTGCTGGTAGCTTTAGTGTTAGATGGACATTTTTAAAGTTAGTCTTTGCAGCACTTATTCCAATATCCCTGGGACGTTGTTGGAAATACACATGAAAACTTCTCGCTGAGAACAACAGAACTACAAACTGGGACTAGGCCAAACAACGGGAATTTTCAATAATATCCATGCACACTCAAGTACAACAACCAGGTTTATAGATGATTCTGTCTGAATTCAACCTGAGTAAATTGAGGCTCAAAAATATTAAAAGGCTGAGCAGAGTTGCTGATTTTCAGTGGTGCTCTTTTTTACTGTCCTATGATAAGTCCCTTTGGCTAATCAGTCTGAATGAGTGAGTTTGCTGCATCTTTTGATTGACAAGACAGTTAAATCTCTCCCTGACTGTGTGGCTCTACCCTTGTGGAGGCCTGGGGGTGAGACTTGAACAGCTTCAATCCTTCAGAGGTTCTCAGGGATCATCAGGCTGCTCCATATTCACTCTCTTTAAAAAAGATCAGCACTCATTTCCCTTTAAAGTTGGGGTTAGTCTGCCTGAGTTGCATACGAATAAGATGAATGAATTCATTACCAAAAGCTAGATTAAGTTTTGCAGCTGTTCTGCCTGGGGATCTAGTAGAGAGAGGGGCTGGTGCGACTGAAGTCCTTTGCTGATCAAGGCATTCTGAAAATGCAATCTTATGTGGTAAGTAGCATTCAGAAATACTGAAATGAAGTGAAAAATTAAAATGACTTTTGCCTAAACATGTGGGAAATGGGGAAATCCTAGGGTGCCACCAAACACGCATCAGAGCTATGGAACTGCAGGGGCTGGCTCGCCTACCTCTAAGGGAATGCTACTGGTGGCTATGGGAATAAGAATTCACATTCAAGAGTTCCACGGGTCTCTATAAACACTAGAGCAAATACTGATGTTGATCCATTTATGACTGCACTTAGCTATCTCTAACACACAGGGCACTTTCTGGAATTTGATTTCATCATGGCTGGTGTCATAGTATAGAAATGCCAGCATGTTTCGCCTTGCCTGCCTGCTTTCCTCCCTCCCTCCCTCCCTCCTTTCCTCTCTCCCTCCCTCCCTCCCTCCCTCCCTCCTTTCCTCTCTCCCTCCCTCCCTCCTTTCCTCTCTCCCTCCCTCCCTCCCTCCCTCCCTCCCTCCCTCCCTCCCTTCCTTCCTTCCTTCCTTCCTTCCTTCCTTCCTTCCTTCCTTCCTTCCTTCCTTCCTTCCTTCCTACCTTCCTACCTTCCTTTTTGTTTCCACCATCACTTCCTTCCTTTCTTCCTTTCTTTCCTTACTTTTTGGACTTTGTGCTTACTAGGCTAATGTGATACTATTGAGACATGCCTCCAGCTCTGTTTGTCATGGGTCGTTTTAGGAGAGTCTCTCTTCCTACCTGGGTACATGTCCGAGCCTTGATCTGCCTACTTTAGGCTTCCCATCTTTCCTGGGAACATAGGTACATCAGCAGCGCTAGATTTCCTTTCCTGGAGATTGAGCTTTGCAGGTTTCTCTGCCCTGGCTGGCCTGGAACCTTGATCCTCCCATTCTCAGCCTTCTGAGTAGCTACGATTATGAATTTAGGCCAACAGTACTTGGCTTCATTACTTCTTTTATTTATGGTTGTAGCCAGTGATCATGCTCAAGATGACTTCTGTGTGATAGGAATATTCTGCGGATATTTTTCTCATGTTTCTTGCCTTTTATTCTTCATTGAGTGAATTAAATTATTGTTATTATTATTTTGTCAGTCTTGGGGCTTGAACTCTGGGCCTAGTCCCTGTCCCTGAGCTCTTCAACTCAAGGCTAGTACTCTACCACTTAAGCTACAGTGCCACTTCTGGTTTTCTGGTGGCTAATTGGAGATAAGAGTTTCTTTCCTGCCCAGGCTGGCTTTGAACCACAATCCTCAGATCTCAGCCTCCTGAGTAGCTAGGATTATAGGCGTGAACCACCGGCACCTGGTTTAAATTTTGTGTTGTTCTTTAAGTACTTATTGTGAGGATGTTATCAAATATAATTAAAATATCAATGTTTAAATTCAATCAAAGCTTCTGATTAAATATATCACAAGTTTCTTTTTAAACTTTGATATATTCCTTCTTCCCCTCCCCCCCCCCTCCCCGCCCCCCGCCCCCGCCATACTTTGGAAGTACCGAGGGCCTCATGCTTGTTATTCAGGCACTTATTTACTGGATCACATTTCCAGCCCTTTTATGTGCTGCCTATTTTTGCGATAGGGTCTCACTCCTGCCCACGTGTGTGCCTGGACTATGATCCACCTATTTTAGGCTTACCATTGTAGCCAGGCTGACAGGCACATTACAACATCCAGATATTGATTAATGAGGAGGTCTTACAAATTTTTGTGCCTGGGCTCATCAATCCTATTTCATCCTTTTTGTATTATGATAATACTTGTTATCTTTAAATAGCTATGCAAAGAGGTTTCAATTCAATATGTCAATTCATGTATAGGATACACGTTGATCAATGTGTGTCCTGGGAAGCGAGGATTACAAACATGTGTCACAATGGCCTGGCTTTTATTCTTCTTTCAAACGTATATTATTCTCTTGCATTTTCACCCCTATTGAAAAAAGTTCAAAGGCAATTAAAATTCACTGCTCCCTATATCTCAGGTTCTCCATAAGATATCGCTTTCCTTCTGCCTTAACTATCATCTTGAGATTCATGCTGGTGAGAAACTCCCTTAGGGCTTCAAATATCTATTTTACTTCATTCTTGAAACATAGATTTGAATAGAGACTTGGATTGGCAGTCATTTTCTTGACAAGTTTGAAGGTTTTATTCCAGTGTTATGAAAATTCTGCTGATGTATTGAAAAGTCAGATGTTTAATTTATTCCTTTGGTGTGATCTGGATTGTATTCTCTGGTTTGTAAGATGTTCTTCCTTGTTTGTTGTTGATTTGCAGAAATTTTACTATGGTGTTAACTGACTATATTTCAGCTGTCTGATTAGTTCTTGAAAACTTTCACATTCCATCTTTTCACATATTGCCTTTGTCTTATTCTCTCTCTCTATTTTTCCCCTCTCCTTTTCTTGAGAAATAGCCTAATTATAGAACCTGTCATTACATTTTCCACATCTTTTGCCACTTACTGAATTTTATGCTTCCTATTTTTATATTACATTCAAAATCACTTATTCTATTTTTTTTGGGGGGGGGGTCCAGTCATGGGGCCTGAACTCTGGGCCTGGGCACTGTCCCTTAGCTCTTCAGCTCAAGGCTAGCGCTCTACCACTTGAGCCACAGGGCCACTTCTGGCTTTTTTCTTTTTGCTTATGTGGTGCTGAGGAATCAAACCCTGGGCCTCAGGTATGCAAGGCAAGCGCTCTACCACTGAGCCACTTTCCCAGCCCTCTATTTTTTTCTTCTTACTACATAGGAGACATTCAGCAAACTTTTGCTGAAAGAAATGAAATAAAACATAAACTGTATTTAAAAAATTAATTACACAAAACCAGTATGTTGCAAGACAAACAACTTGAAAATATTGCATAACGAGTCTATTATGAGGAGCTGTAATAAACATGGGTATGTGGGTATCAGTGTTGTATGTGGACTTGCTTCTTTTGAGGATATACAAATGGATGGCATAGCTAAATCATATCATAGTTCTATTTTTACTTTTGTGAGACATGTTCTCACTAACTTTATTAATAGTCATTGGACTAATTTACAGTCTCATCATCAGTGTGCAAGTTTTCCTTTTTCTTTTCCTCTGTAACCTCAGCAACATTTTTTTTTCCCTTTCCTTGACCGTAGCTATTCTGACTGAGGTAAGATGAAACTTCCTTGTGTTTTTGATTTGTATTTTCTTGGTGGCAAAAGATGTTGAACATTTTTAATATATTTATTGGTAATTTGTACTTCTTTATTGGAAAAATGTCTGTTCTGTTCATTTGCCCTTTTATTTAAATTGTCTTTTGGTATTTAATTTTCAGAGCTTTTTATATACTTTGGATTTTAATCATCTGTCTGATGAATATCTCACAAAGATTTGCTCCCATTATTCTGTAGGCTGTCTCCACACTCTGATAATTGCTTCCTTTGCTGAACAGGAACTTTTCAATTTGATACAATCTCATATGACAATTCTTGCTATTATTTTCTGAGCTATCCTAACAGCTTTCATGAAAATTTGGGTTAACATACACATGTCCTAGATCACAGTTTTGAGAGCTTTTTGAACATACTTTTGAAAATAATATTTACTCATGCTTGCTCAATTCTCCCAGTTGTGTTATTTTCAACACCAAGTGTGGATGATAAAAAGAAAAGAAAAGCTGTATTAACTTTCTGTATGACTTTCTTCTACTTTTCCCAATCCCTAGCTTTGAACAAGTAATCATTTTCACATTCTTGCTCATTTCCTCCCACATGCCCAATCTGTACATTGCTTCATCACAACACAACACAGAACTATACAATGCTTTAAAGAAAATAAAGAGGAAAAACACTCATGTTTTCTTCCCTCCTAACTTGGAAATAGTAACTATTTCTGTAATATGTATCCTTCTTCCTTGTTAGAGAAAAAAAACCTTATCAGTCCAAACTTCCATGTAACATGGCTCTAAGAGCAGCTCTCTAGGAAAGAGAGACAGCCTTGGTTTTCAGAGCAAAAAAATTACCCATGGCGCATGTCATGAGGATGGGAGGTAGGCAACCTCCAAACCTCAACCACACACTTCAGAAACCCTGGAACAGATGAAGCAATCAAAGTAAGATATTCCCTCTTGCCTCTCACTCTGGTAACAGATACTGTTCTATCTCAAGATGGTAAGGTTTGACAAGTCCTCAAAACACACTCCCCTTTCAGGCAGTCATTTTCATTGCAGACAAGTTAGCTTCTCTTGCTTTTTAGTCATGTCCCAGAGGAATCAACTGTAGTATATACCAATCCTTAAAGGCCATGGAATATGGCTAATCAGGAATAGGACAAGACACTTTGTGGAACATAGTCTCCATCCTTATTGTGAAAACTAAGAAGGAATACTGAAGATTTGTTTAATTTTTGTTAATAGATCCAGCACAACTAGAACATTCATTTCTCAGTTGTGTGTTTTCTTCTATCACCTGCTCCTTTGTTTTATTTATTGGGTTGAAATTTAATCTGCGTTATGGCCTGAAATTTAATAGGATGGCTCCTGTCCTGATATTTTTTTCTAATTTTCTTATTTACTACATAGTTGATGTGAACAAAGAGATTCATCCAAATGATTTAGTTCTATTCTTTGTAACTTTAGGTTTAATCATAGGGGAGTTTTGGAAATCACATGCTAGAAAGAGCATTGGCCTGTTTATCATTTGCCATATAGACCAGTGCACTAGTATTGTTTCTAGCCCAGAGATATGAGTAGGTCATTTGAATGATCTACCTTTTAAATATATCATTTTAATTTAATAATATCTTTCTATTTTTTGCTTCCAAACCTCTCTTCACAATATGCCTTAAAGGAGAAAAATATCTTCTTAAAGTAATATAATTTTTATGAATATGAAATGAGGATATATATATGTATATATATATATGTCCTCATATATGTATATATGTATATATACACACACATCAATTCAGTCCTCTATCTATTCAACTAGCCCACATTCTACCCAGCCAGCCAATAGTCTATTCTTTCAAAACACATTTACATATTACTAACATATGCCAGTCATTGTAGCTAAAATAACAAAAACAAAACACAAAATATGATTTCACAGAGTTTTGTCAGGTACGGGAGTGTACATACACAGTATGTCAGATGACCATAGGTGTCATGAAAAAAAGTGAAGCATGGAGGATTCAAAGAAACTGATTTTTAGGTTAGGTGAGCACAGAAAGTTTCCCAGAGAAGGTAGAATTTGATGAAAGACCTAAAGGTGGCAAGGGGAGGGAATGGGCTATCCAAGTTCCTGTAGACAGAATGTTTTAGATGAGCATACAATAGGTTAACTATTTCTGAAAGAGAAATGTGTCTGACATATTAACAGACAATGCATTGAGGAGAGTGCTGTAGCTAGAGAGGTTTGGGAAAGGAGCAAGCAGAGACGAGACCAGAGACACTATGCAAGAGGGGGTAGCTATGTAGATGACATAGTGTTTTGTAGATCTCTGAAAAGATTTTGGCTTTATTTGGGTTAAGGTGGGAAATCATGAAAGATATGGGACCAGAGATGAGTGTGATCTGATGTCATGATGGCTTCTGTGTTGAGGAAAAGCTGTGTTGCAAGTGCACGTGGATAAAGGTGGAAGCAGAGACTAGTTGAGAGGCGTTGCTGCTATCCTGGATCAGGACACTAACAATAAGGTAGTTTAAAAAAATGGGTAAGGTTTATTTGTTGAAGAAGTGAAGAAGGGTAAGGTATACTTGCTACCTATTTAGAAAGGAAGCAGAAAGAAATCGAGGATAATTATGGGACTTGGCCAGCAAAATTTGAACAATGGGAAATATCCTGTGCTGAGATGGTAGGGTAGGACCAATTGGTGAAGGAGCCAGTTTACTGAGACACAGATGTGGGATGGATGAGTTTGCTATGGATCTGTTTCATGTATTGGATAGCTCCATATTCAAAACCACACTACTCTGAGTGCTTATATTAGGGGAGAAGTTGAGGGGCGGAAATGACTGTATGCCTCACTCTCCAGGCACAGAGGAGAGGGGTGTAAAATGGACAATTCCAACAGGAAACAAACAAGTCTAGACTGCAAGCACAAGGTGTATCTACTCCATAAACTTTCCCTTAAGTTAGACATAAATGGCCCTTTATATGGCTCAAACTTTTAATAACTTATTCAGCCTTCAGACTAGGCATAATCAATAGCATACCTCCTACGGCTATAATCATTTTTCCTGATACCTTTAGAGATGAGACAGGCAGACATCTCTATTGTCCTGCACACACTTGTAAGCCATACTTTGATGGGTATGTGATTATATAGCTCTTTCACACACACACACACACACACACATCTCAGGTAAAATCAAATCCTTCTGCTGGTATCTCTGTCCTTTCTTATTCCATGTATTTTTTTTTTTTTTTGCTTAGTCTTCATGACTGAGGCTAGAAATAGTATAGGCTAATGTATATTTTCACCAATATGGTAACATAGATAAGGAATTATATTGCAGTGATCTTGTAAACTGTTTTTAGGAAAATGTCTTTTCTGAGATTGGTTTTTAAAGAAAATTAAGGAGTATAAAGAATAATTGTCTAAAGCAATTTAAGCTAATGTCTAAGACTAAAACATTTCTTTTTATTTATTTTTAAAATTTTATTTTATTGTATTGTAAGGGTGATGTCAGAGGGGTTACAGTTACATAAGTAAGGTAATGAGTACAGTTCTTGTTGAACATTGTTACCCCCATTGTCTCCCACTTTCCCTCCCTCCCCTTGACTGCCTTTCTCCCCCACCAAGTTGTAAAGTTTATTTCCAACATACTGTCTTATAAGTATCGCTGTTGCATTGGTTCACCCTTTATTCTTTGTCTCACCATTTTGTTATTTCCCCTCCCTTCCCCTAATCAGATAAAGTCTTTACAGGACACAAGGTATCAAACTAAAAACAGCGACAACACGGAATGAACCAAAGGGGGGAAAAATCAAAGAAAAAAATGACTTCACACAGTACATGAAAAAACAAAAACAAAGAAACAAAAAAGCCCTCTTTTTACCATAAATTGGAGTTCATTGTGATTAGCATCATTTTATATGGTCATATGTACATAGCTATTGAGCTATTGTGGTCCTCTGCTATGACTATCTTAAACATATGCTAATTACTACAAAGGAGGGAAACCATGGAGCCTTGGTTTCTTTGGGTCTGCTTACTTCGCTTGATAAGATTTTTTTCCAAATCTTTCCATTTCTTTGCGAATGGGGCAATTCTTTCTGATGGAAGCATAGAATTCCAGTGTGTGTGTGTGTGTGTGTGTGTGTGTGTGTGTGTGTGTGTGTGTGTGTGTGTGTGTGTGTGTGGATAGGTCACATTTTCTAGTGCATTTACCTACTGAGGGGTATCTGGTTGATTTCATATCTTAGCTATGGTAAATAATGTTTCTGCCTGGCAAAGGACATAGCTAGCAAGATAAACAAAAAGCCCACAGATTGAAGGGCCTCATATCAAAAATATACATAGAGCTAAAAAAATTAACCCCCCCAAAATCCTCAAAGAAACAACCACCCACTAAAAAGTAGGCTAAAGAATGAAAAAGAGACTTCTCTGGAGAGGAAATAAGAATGGCCAATAGACACATGAAGAAATATTCAATATTTCTGGCCATAAAAGACAAATCAAAACTACATTTAAATTCTACCTCACTCCAGTTAGAATAGCCATTATCAAGAAAACAAATAATAACAGATGCTGGTGGGGATGTGGCCAAAAGGGAATGCTATTAGACTGTTGGTGGGAATGTGAACTGGTTCAACACTCTGGAAAGCAGTATGGAGTTTCCTCAAAAGACTAAACATAGAGTTTCCTTATGACCCAGCGATCCGACTCCTGGGCATTTACCCAAATCATCATAAACAAGGCCACACTAAAGCTACCAGCACAACTAAGACTCAAACATTTCTAAGAATTAAAATAATTGTGCTGAGATGATCTTTGTTGCTTTGTATGTCCCTCCCCCACGGTGTAACCCCTGTTTTCACTGTATTTGATGTTGGTATAATTTGGGAAGGGGAAGAGATAGGGATACAGGTGGACCCATTGCAACAATGAGATGTACAAGATGTTATGTCTGAAAAATGAACTTTACAACTTGGGCTGGGGGTAAGGGGGCAGGGGGTGGGGGGGAGATGGGAAGGGATGGTAAGGGGAAACAAAGGAGGAGGCAACAATACTTGATCAGAAATGTACTCATTACCTTGCTCATGTAATTGTAACCCCTCTGTACGGTATTTTCACACACACACAAAAAAAGAATATAAAAGAAGTTATAGATGTTTTCAAAAATGATCTTTTTTTTTTTTTTTTTTTTTTTTTTTTTGTCGGTCGTGGGGCTTGAACTCTGGGCCTGGGCGCTGTCCCTCAGCTCTTCAGCTCAAGGCGAGCGCTCTACCACTTGAGCTACAGTGCCACTTCCAAATGATCTTATTTGAGGGAAAAAATAGGAGATAGTGAAGAAAGGGGTGACATTGTTAAAAAGAAATGTATTCTTTACCTTACATAATTGTAACCCCTCCGTATATCACCTTATAATAACAATAAAAACTTTTTTAAAGATCTTATTTAAAAAACCACTGTCATAGTCTAATATTTGGTTGATAGAATGATTTTAAATATTTGATTTTCAAACAATATGTCTTTTGAGATTCACTAGCATGAACAATTTAGTTTCCTGGATGTTCCAGGCCTATGTTAGGAGAAAAACTTGGGCAAGAGGTAGAATCTAGGTATTTACTCACAATGAGACCAAAACAGGATATTCTTAGGAGAGGAGCACAAAGGTGCAATACCTACATGCATCTGATCCTATGAAATAATATTTACCAAAATGAACCCCAGGAAATGGAAATGAGGGTTTTAATTTTTGCTGTTTTTATTGTCTTTTCCTTTTGTCTTGTTTGTTAGTTTGTCTTTGGGAAGGTAAGCAGGGCACAAAAATGGTGAGACAAAGGGTGAACAAGTGCAGTAGTGGTACTCACTAGACACACTGTTGAAAATGAACTATACAATTTGCGGGTGGCCTGGCAATGAAAAACTACGAGAGAGTGAGGGAAGGATGGACATTGTCCAGAAAGAATTATACTCTTTTTAAAAAATTGTATTTTCTTGTAAAGATGCTGTACAGAGAAGTTACAGTTATATCAAAGAAAACCATAAAAATACATAAAAATGTAGCTTTTAGTTTCTGCAGCTCTTCTGTCCTGTGGGCCTTGAGCTTGGGTTCTAGAGTTTTTCTTTCTCTCTTCCCTCCACTTTTCCCTATAATTAGACCACTCTGACTTACAGGATTCAAGACACCAGGAAGGGACCTACTTAAGGGAGAATAATATAAAATGGTATTGTTCACCCAAAGCTCACTGCAGGCTCAGCTGGAAACAGATGAGTAAACAATTATTGCTTATTTTCAGACTATCCATTCTCTCTTCTTGATAAACAGTATCCTCTCTTTCTCTCCCTAAAGACTGTTCCTCAACTCAGTGTAATTCTGAAAGCATTGTCAATCATAGATCCTCATGTCTCTTATCTATTCAGTGTGCCAATAAACCTAGCTCAGAAGATCAAGATTCATCACTCAAGCTTAAAAGAAGAGGTTTCTATCAGCTGCAGAAATTACTTAAAAGTGACAAGAGCCTCCAAAATGTAGAGTATAGATGAGACAATGAGATCAACAAAGACCAGAAACAGAGATGATAAATGAGTGGAAGAGAAGTGGATGAGGGAGTGAGAGAGGGCAAGCTAGAGAAAGTGACCAAGCTTTGTGCTATTCAGGCTCCACATTCCTTTACACCTGGGAACGCTCAACTCTCTTTCCTCATGTTGGTTCTGTGGTCCAGGAAGCAATCCTTTTTATTTATTTATTAAGTTTAAGATAATCTGAATTTTGTTTTTGTTACTTTCAAGCAAATATAGATTAGCAGAGATGAATGTGTACATTCTAGAAGAAGCTACAAAAAGGCAGGCAGGTAAAAGAGACTCTGCACATATACTGGATAGTATTTGCTTTGATTCTCTCCCTTTGTATTTCTTGCTTCTGCTTTCTCTTGTTCCTTTTTCTCTTCTTTAGCATAATGGAACAGAAAGGATGAAGTCTTCTGTGCTCCCAGAGGGGAAATGGTAATTAACTGAGCATATAATGGAGTACACTTGAATTACTTATAATGTTTTAAAGTATCATGTCCAATTTTAAGGGCGAACTCAATGAATTAAAAACAGTTGGAAAATAGAGAAAGCTAACACTAAGCATTACCTATTGCTAAGTTGCTTCTTACTCATTACTTTTTCTTTAGTATTTACAATAGCCTTATAAATAAGTGCGTAGAAATGAGATATTCTTTATGACCTAGATTAAGGAAAACAAAACAAAACAAAAACAAAAAACAACTGTTGGCGCCCATAACTGAGTAGGTCAACGATTAGAGCTGCATTTAGGAGGGACCTGATTCAATGCTGAAGTGATGCCATCAGAGACCATGACTGAGCTAAAGCCATAATATTGAATAACTCCTGATTGCAGCTAACCAATGAGCAGTGCTCTCTGGAGGGCTGTGGTTTCTCTTTCTCTTCCCTCCATTCTTTGCATTTTCCAGTGGGTTTGGCTCTGAAGATCATACAATCAAGCAGCCATTAAGAAGAGTTTGCTTCCATAGGTCCCATGGTTTCCCTTATTTGCAATATCTAGTATAGGTATGAGTCAAGCGGAAAAAGTCAGAGAATGTGATGTTAGGAAAACGAACCCTCAAATATGTATTTTAATGTTTTTGTTTCTTTCATGCATGTGTTCCTAACGCATTTATAATATTATTTCTTTGTTGCTTTGTATGTCCCTCCCCCACAGTGTAACCCCTGCTTTCACTATATTTGATGTCAGTATAACATGTGGAGGAGACGGGGACAAACAAGTCGTTTAAGGATTCAGGTGGACCTGTTGCAACAATGAGAAGTACAAAATGTCATGTCAAAACCAGCTTTACAATGTCGGTGGGGGGGAGGGAGGGGGTGTATGACTGGGTGGGGGGAAGGGGGGAGGCTGGGAAGGGAGGTGAAGGGTAAACAAAGGAGGAGGCTGCAATGCTTGGTAAGAAATGTATGCATTTTTCTGCCCATGTAATTGTAACCCCTCTGTACAGTATGTTCTCAAATAAAATTAAAAAAAAAAAAAAGAAGACTTTGCTTCAGCCCAGCACTGGTGGCTCACATCACGAATCCTAGCTACTCAGGAGGCTGAGATCTCAAGATCAAAGTTCAAAGCCAGCCCATTCAGGAAAGTCTGTGACATTCTTATCTCTAACTTGATACCAAAAAAGCCAGAAATAGAGTTGAGGCTCATGTGGTAGAACCCTAGCCTTAAATAAAAGAAAACTCAGGAAGAATCCTTAGGCCTTGTGTTCAAGCCCCAGGACCCGTACACACACACACACACACACACACACACACACATACACACACACACACACACACACAAGTCAGTGTCAAAGACAATGGAAACAAAAGTCCCACAACTGGAAATATTGGTTTCAGGCAACAGTGAAAACAGTTAAAGATCAGAGATCTCTGAAGTCAGATCAACTGCCATTAAGTTTTACTGTTGTGTTCTTTGGCCAAACTACCTTGGGTATATCTTTGGTTACTGTGTACGGGAGGGATAAGGTAGGGAGCTGTCATTTTTGCTAAAACTGGATATAAGAATTGTCTATCAGAAAATAGTAGTTACATAAGTTGGTTTATAATCTTTCTTTTTTAAGCCTAGAGGCCAATCCCTCATTTTTTTTCAGGAGTTGAAATATACCAAACTCATGAGATTTAATGCTTTAATTCTTCTGCTATGCTCAGAGGGATTCACTTTTTTTCATCTTTAAATAATATTTAGGACTTCCTTTTAGCAGGAGCCAGACTGCAAGTCTTATTAAAAAGGACAGATCATAGTTACTTAGTTTCTAAGAGATTTTCATCTGTTAGTCTCTTTCTAAGTAGGAAGAGTTTTCATGGAGCCTTTATTAATTCATTCTGAAATTTTCTCCTTTTATTAAAATCCTCTTATTTTTGTATAGATAGAGTGCTCATACACAGTTATGATGTTATTTCTATTATGTTCAAATTTTATGTTAAAGGATTGTTGCCTTTCACATAGCTTTCTACTTCCTTAAGTCAGAAACCATGTATTAAAAGCCAGACTCATATTTAACATATGTGAAATCATCCACATGAAAGGATGTTGACTATCTCTTTGTCCTTCCCAACTCTCTAATCTTCACCTTTTTTCCTGTAGACATTTCTACCTGTCCTGACCTGACTGGAGATGTCTTTGATGCTCCAGGTTGTCTGTGTGAGGATCTTGATGAGTGGTGGTAATACGCCTTTTGATGTGACCATCACAAAGACATATTTAATGGGAACGTATACACTCTTAACATTCACTTCTGGAAAATGAGAGGTCATTTAGAATTTGTCATCTTAGACTGTTTTTTAAAAACTGTTTGGGCTATGAGATCATAGACATTAGCAAAGGTTAAACTATCCTATACACATTGTGAAACTGCAACCTTGCAGAAAATGCATAGTTCAGAAGGGAAGCCACAGTTTCTATCTACCAAGGCACCCTCATGTGTAAACCCTCCAGGAATGCAATCCTGAGAACTTGGAAGATTAGCTTTCATCACTGAAACTTTCATGTTGTTAAGATAGAATCATAATAAAAGGAGAAAATATTTTAACATCATTCTTCTCTTTTAACATTCCCACAGTGATTCCTTCCCCTGCCACAGCACTGTGAATCTGCACACAACCCTCTGTGTAAAACAGGAGCAGCTTCTTGTAAGAAGCATCAGACACTTGATGTTAGTTATGCAGGAGAAGGCTTTGAGTCACTGTGTGAAAGCTGTCCCCAGATGTTTGATAGGTCATCAGGTAAAGCAGGTTTTCTAGTGCTGAGCTGGAAATAGATTCAATAGATGACAAATTTTATGTATCTATAGGTGAAAATTTGGGATTCCGTTTAAAAGGAAAGTTTTGTTGTTGTTGTTTGTGCTGGTCCTGGGATTTGAACTCAGGGCCTGCCCACTGTCCCTGAGCCTCTTTGTTCTCAAGGCCTAACACTCTACCACTTAAGCCAAAGTACTACTTCCAGCTTTCTATAACTAGTTTTGTTTTTTTTTTTTAGGTTGGATATTACAGTCTCACAGACTTTCCTGGGTTGTCTTTGAACCACCATCCTCAGATCTCAGTAGCTACAGGTGTGAGCCATGGGCATCTGGCAAAAGGAAAGTTTACAAATTATAGATGTTCAACAAAGGAACAGGATGTTCAAGCTAAGGCTATAGGATATTTCTCGAGTTGTAAAGTAGAGGTGCGATATTTAACTTTATGCCTTGATTTCCAAGGCTCATGAATGCTCAGAAAGCTCTGAAAAGAAAGAATAAATATAATTACTTGGTCCTGTGGGGCACACTGCGGTTCTGAATTATTAGGGGATTTGTTCATTCTGTCTATATTTCAGAACTGTGGCACACATATTCAACAGTCACAGGGGAACATGATGGAAGGAAATAGAAACAAAAGGGCTAAACGTAAATAAACATATAGCAAAGTGGGCTCGAAGTATGAGTTCGTTTCAAAGTGCATGTATCAACAGTTTCCTTTGCCATGTGGATATTGAGACATACTGTGGCTAGATCTGCTAAAGTGTCAAGGGAAGCAGGAATTTGCTGTTTGGACTATAAAAGTTGTTGATTTAAAAAAAATATTGGCCCAAAGCACTTAAGAACAAACACAATGCAGGATTAAGGATGGGTGGCTTCATATATCATTTAGCTACAAATCAAATCTGTCCCTCAAGCAACCTTCTTGTGACATCTGGAACCAGCAAGGAGAAAACAAGACTAATGAATAAGTAACTACCCTAGTCACAGATGAGAATTCATGATTTGGGAGTCATATATTGCTAACTCTATTGTCAATCTCCCTGAAATGTCTCCATCATGGAGTTTGACTTTGCTGGACTTATTTTCTGTGTTCATAGCAGTGCTGATGTCTCAAGGGGCAATTCTGATGTTGAAAGATAAACACCCCTGTCGGGGCTCTTCCATCATCAATAATGTACCACATTGCACTTATAATGGTCCAGTAGAGTCAGAGAGAATGGAGGTAATATCTCAGAGTGTCAGCCTGGAGAAAATCACATAACATAGTGAAGTTCTAGGTTCTGGATCTGAGAAATGGAGAAACTGCAATGCATTTTGTAAAGTGGTTGGGAGTCTTAAGTTGGAGAAGGTATATGACACACTCAGACGAAGATTGAGCACAAAGCCAGGACATGAGGGAGTCACTTTCCGAGATCTTTCTCTGGGATTCCCCCCTTATTCATTTAAGGTTACTTTTCTTAGTGAGTATAAATAATCAAGGAAGCTTATTTATGACAACAAACAAATACATAACTAAGATAAAATAATAATTC
Source organism: Dipodomys spectabilis (assembly GCF_019054845.1). Classification (NCBI taxonomy): domain Eukaryota; kingdom Metazoa; phylum Chordata; class Mammalia; order Rodentia; family Heteromyidae; genus Dipodomys; species Dipodomys spectabilis. The sequence continues at coordinate 2,751,111 of NW_024870824.1, forward strand.
AGGCAAAGATAAGCAATATAACCAACAAACCTCAATCCCCAGCATAACATATCCAAAGCATGATTTATTCATAAGGAGTTGGCAGGTAAGGCCCGGGCTTTTGTTTGTGTGATTTGTATGTCATGAACCTTGTGTCCCTGGATCCTAGAGGTGGAAGCAAGCTTGTCAGCGCCAAGTACCTTGTCAGTGTAAGCACACGCAATCCCTGGTGTTTCCTTATGCTACAGGAAACACAAATGATTGGGATGCTGCCCATGCAACCAGTCATTCTTGAAACTCTATTCCAAAGTGTTCCAGTGTAATAAAAGATCTGTAACTCTCTGCGTGTGACATTTCATATCCTCTTCTTAATTTCACAAAGAAAACTGTGCATGGAATTTAACTGGTTTGAACTATATATGATCTATGTACGACTATACAAGGGCTCCATTTAAAACTTGGAAGAGAAATTTTCTTACTGTAGAAATTGTATTTGGAGTTCTTTGGGGACCATGATGCCATGTTTGCTGTTTAATAGTCCCATCACACCTTTTTTTTTTTTTTTTTTGGTCATGGGGCTTGAACTCTGGGCTTGGGCCCTGTCCCTCAGCTCTTCAGCTCAAGGCTAGCACTCTACCACTTGAACCACAGTGCAACTTCCGGTTTTCTGGTGGTTTATTGGCGTTAAAAGTCTCACGGAGTTTCCTACACGGGCTGGCTTTGAAGCCTAATCCTCAAATCTCAGCCTCCACTCAGGCATGAGCCACTGGTACTGGGCCTCATCATACCTTTTATAGTTGCTACTAACCCTTTTTGCTGAGCTTCAATCTGTTTGTCTAAATACTGTCTAGGGCACCAGATGCTGTTGGCTCATACCTGTAATCCTAGCTACTCAGGAAGCTGAGATCTGAGGATTTTGGTTCAAAGCCAGCCCAGGCAGGAAAGACCATGAGACCCTTATCTCTAATTAACCACCAGAAAAACGGAAGTGGAGCTGTGGCTCTAGTGGTAGAGCACTAGCCTTGAGCTGAAGAGCTCAGGGACAGCACCCAGGCCCAGAGCTCAAGCCCCATGACCAAGAAAAAAATAAAAATAAATAAAAAAGATACTGTCCAGGGCTGCTTGCCTCCTATTTCTCAGGATGGCTAAGCCATGTGTTAGTTGGAACTTCCCTCCCCCATAGCTCAGAATCCATAATACTTGCATGGCTCCACTGAAAAGGCATCAGTTCATGAAACAGGCGGGGAAATGTTATTCTGCACAATCACAAATCTGTCTGTATCATCAGTCTTGGCAGATCTTGGAGAATCTTCCCCCCCCCCCCCCCCACTACACTGCATACTATTTTTTGTTTTTTTTTTGGTCCGTTGTAGGGCTTGCACTCAGAGCCTGGATGCTAGCACTGAGCAATTTTGCTCAAGGCTAGTGCTCTACCACTTTGAGCTACAGCATCACTTCTGGTTTTCTGGTGGTTAATTGGAGATAAAAGTCTCATGAATTTTTCTGCCCAGCCTGGATTCAAACTATGATCCTCAGATCTCAACCTCCTGAGTAGGCAGGATTAGAGACATGAGCCCCCAGCTCTTGATTATACATTTAAAATAAGACCCTAAAATTCAAGGGGCTGGGAAGGTGGCTCAGTGGTAGAGTGCTTGCTTTCCATGCATGAGGCCCTGGGTTCGATTCTTCAGCACCACATAAGCAGAAAAAGCTGGAAGTGGCTCTGTGGCTCAAGTGGTAGAGCATTATCCTTGAGCTGAAGAACTGAGGGACAGTGCTCAGGCCCAGAGTTCAGGCCCCATAATTGAAAAAAAAAAAAAAAAAAGACCCTAAACTTCGAGTGCCCCGAACAAATGATCTTAAGAGGTGATATCAGTGTTAGAATTACCTAGCTTACTCTAACTGTATTCAGAGAAAAATGAGCACAGGAGTATAGTTATCTAGAAATCAATTCCTTAATAAGTTGCTGTGCCATCACAAGACAAGCAAAAGGCAGTCATTATATTCTCATCATCAGATAGCTTGTATTTATTCCTCTCCCTGTCACAGAGTCACAATATGTAACCTAAAACAGGAGAGGCTAACAGCATAAGTCATTGCTCCCACAGTAAAAAGGACTGCACCAATCAACATTCTTTCTGCAATTTATATAAAATTGAATGTTCCTGTGTGAAAGCGAGGCAGAGATGAAGTCAGAATTAGAAAGGGGAAAATTTAATTACTTTTTCATTTACAAAATCAGAAATGTCTTTGTGGCAATGTATTGGTTAGGTTTTTAAAAAGAGGTGATTGAGTAAGAACAGCACTACACACGTGGTATTCAGGGGTAGGTTTATTCAACGTTCTGGCTGGCATCAGGCCATGTTGGCCCTCCATGTGGCTGGGAAAGGTCTGGGAAAGAGCTGGGAAAGAGAAGAGAGCTGGGAAAGAGAAGAGAGAGCTGGGAAAGAGCTGGGAAAGAGAGCTGGGAAAGAGAGAGAGCTGACCTTACAGTGTTCGTCTTTTAAAATAAAGTTAAAAAAAATAAAGAATGGCCAATAGCTTTATTTTTTAAAGTTAGAAAGTAAAACAAAAATGTTGGCACAGCCATAACTGTGTACATCTTACTGACTCTTTAAGTTGAAATAAAGTATGAATCTCTTGGTGCCTGATAAATTTTGGTAAGCAAGATTTCAAAGACAGCTTATATTTTGAATGTTGCTTAAAATCCAGTGGGAGCTTCTTACACTGTACAAAGTCTTCTTCAAAATGACATCATTGTCACCCATTTATCTAATGGATTCAGTCTTTATGTATGTGACTAGTGAACTGACAGTATTTTCTCTGCAATTTTAGATAATTGTTTTTAATTATATGAAATATCAATTTTACAGATGCTGAAATTTTGCTAGATCCAAAAATTTTAATTTTGTAAATTTCTTATCTAGCAAATCTTTACATCTCTTAATGGCTAATATCTATATCTATCTATCTATCTATCTATACATTTATTCTCTCTCTATATTTACATTTATTCTAAAAGCTGTAAAATTTTGCTTTTACATAAAGCCTAAATGTAACCACTTAAGTTTTTACACTACTTAAGAAGTGTTTAATGTTTTGTGTGGATGCAATAGAGCTTTAAGTTTTTCTCAAATAAATATATAATTATCCTCCTACTATCTGTATTTCTCACCTCTCAATTCTGATTCCATTGATTTAATTGTCTGCAAAAATATTCAAGATTATAATTAGCCAAGATGCCCTAGTATGGATATGCAAATTACTACAATACAATAAAACCTCTGTATGAGTTGGTAAGAAGTCACTGCTCTGCTGGCTCTCAGTGTCCTCTTTTCTCTTTCCATTCTTCCAACTCCATCTTTCTCTGCTCAGACTCAGCCAGAGTCTAGAAATAGAAGGGCCAATAACTGGATCACCCAGGGTTTTCTGACACCATTGCAAACATCTTTCTATTCATAAAGACTTGTAAAATATTTAGACCATCATTCTCACCAATATACACTGTTTTAATTGCTAGGCTTCTTCTTTTTTATTAGTTTCTTTAAGTGGTTGTACAAAGAAGTTACCATTCAACAAAACAAGTTTGTGAATACACACAATGCATCTTGATCAGCCCCCCCACTTTTATTATTCTTCCTTATCCCTCCCACAATGTGGGGAAAATTCTCCACCCTTTGCTGTTGTCTTTAAAATTCCTCATGAGCCTTGTTTACTCTTCATTCTTCTGTGAATGTTTAAAATTGGTTTGGAAAATTTTACTTTAAAAAAAATCTCTTGGAGTAAAAAAATACAGTTTATTACTGATTGAAAACTGAAACCTCCAAAAGTTTATATTGGCATGCTCATATACTCCTTTCCTCTGTTTGTTTACCTTGAAACTTAATTATTTAAAAAGAAAGCAGATTGCATGTTATTGGTGAGTTTCTCACAAGAACATAGTCTGATATTTCCTGGTTGAATTTCAAGACATTCTTTAACATGTTTCTGTGGACATAGCCTTTTCTGAAAATTGCTACTTAGATTTAGATGATTGATCAGATTTAGCTTTGAATCTTGCAGTTGAATGGCTACATCAACTTTACTTGAGAAGCACAGAGTGATAGTTATCTCTATGTAATATCAGTAGCTTTCAATGATCATAACTGAGATCCAATGCTCCACTAAGAGGCAGAAAAAAAGAAAAGATAAGGCATCCTTTCTTTACGAGGTGGAAAATATCCATGAAGATCTCTCTTAATCAAATATTTAACAACTCTGAATCACAATTCATATAAGAAAGTCAAGGTAAATTCTTGATTTTATTTCTCTCTTTCAGTTTCCAAAAAGTTGGACAGATAGGAGAATTTTATTATTTTAGCTCATTGATAAACTTATTTGAGGTGTCTTAATCCATTCTTATTTATTTTTAACACTGAATTGTTTTTTGTGTGTGGTAAGAGTTAAGATTTTGGGTTCATAGTTTAGTGAAAATTAACTGATTCAATCTATAGTATCATCTTCCAAATCTGTGTGACTGTGTGTCAATTTCTTACTGGTCTGCTGTGTCCATGTTATAGGGTCTTTGATATTCTCAGTGTAAGTCTTCCAGGGTCCATTTTCCTCAAGATTGCCTTGATATTGTAGGTGTTTTCCATTTTCATACATACTTGAGATTTATATAAAATATAGAACTTTAGATACCCAAAAATTTGCACAACTTTCTGGGATGGTCTGTCGATTAATTTGAAAACTATTGGTAATTCATCAAGCTCATTCTCATAAGAAGACACGTGCATACGTGCATGAGAAATCACTCCATTGTAGAGCATTGTTTGCCTATTGTAGTGCAGTTGTCTTATCTATTTTATTAGATATAAACCCAGGTATTTTTATTTTTCATTGTTATTTATTTGTTTTTTTAATTGTGAAAATAGCGTACAGAGGGGTTACAATTACATGGGCAAGGTAATGAGTACATTTCTTACCAAGCATTGTTGCCTCCTCCTTTGTTTCCCCTTCCCATCCCTTCCCATCTCCCTCTCCCCCCCTCCCTGCTTACCCTCTCCTCTCCCCCTCCCCCTCCCTCCCTCCCCCCCCCCCCCCCCCCCCCCCCCCCCCGCCCGCCAAAGTTGTAAAGTTCATTTTTCGACATAATGTCTTGTACATCTCATTGTTGCAATGAGATTTAATCAATTTTTATCAATTTAATCATTTTTTTTCCTTTCCCCTCCACGAATTATACCAACATCAAATACAGTGAAAACGGGTTATACTGTGGGGGAGGGACATACAAAGCATGGCGAAATGAACCCCAAGATAAGGACTCAAATGGTTTTTCTTTCTTGCTATTGTTTCTAACATATTTATAAGACTTTTATATATTATTAAGTAAAGTAGGTAAGCAGTTCCTAAGACTGATGACATATTTCCACAAATTTAATTAGTGTAGAAATGAGTCAAAATGGATGTAGATAATATTTGTTTATTAGCCAAGAATTCAAGCAACTGACTCCAGAGTAACACATCTCTAAATCTCTCAAAGACCACATTAGTTTCATAATCAAACTAGTATCTTTGCTTAGAAATCTTGTTTTGTGCAGAAATGTGAACATTTTCATGGAGCATTTTCTACCAATCTATTTAAATTCACTTAAGAATTCTAATTGTGCTTTGATTTTTAACTAATTAATTTGATTTTCTATTTATGTAATTATATTTTCTGTTAATGACAGTTTTTCTTTTCTATTCTCAGCCTTTAAACGTTGGATTTTATCTTCTTGTCAGCAGTGCACTTCTGGGGACTTCTAATCATTGTAACAGAGAAATGGAGGAAGTGAATCTCCTGGTGTAATCCCCACTTCAGGGAGACAATGTTCATTCCTGATGAGATACTAGACTTTTATAGAGAACCTACATTCCATTAAAGCAGTCCTCATTTCTCTTAAATTTGCTCAGGAATTTTTAAGAGATAAAAAATAGGTATTGAATTTTTGTCAAATACTTTTCTTACCTTGACTGAAACATAAGTATCTTATTTTTCTGCTCCTTTTTCTTAGAATTATGGCAAATTATACTAACTCATATTTGCATGTGTGTGAGTGAATGTGTGTGTGTGTGTGTGTGTGTGTGTGTGTGTGTGTGTGTGTGTGTGTTGGTCCTGAGACTCGAACTCAGGGCCTGGATGCTGTCCTTAAGCTTTTTTGATCAAAGCTAGAACTCTGTCACTTGAGCAACATCTCTTCTTCCTCCTCCTTTTCCTCCTCCTCCTTTTCCTCTTCCTCCAACTCCTTTTCCTCCTCCTCCTCCTCCTCCTCCTCCTCCTCCTTCTCCTCTTCCTCTTCCTCTCCTCCTCCTCCTCCTCCTCCTCCTCCTCCTCCTCCTCCTCCTCCTCCTCCTCCTCCTCCTTCTTCTTCTTCTTCTTCCTCTTCTTCTTCTTCCTCTTCTTCTTCCTCTTCTTCTTCTTCCTCTTCTTCTTCTTCCTCTTCCTCTTCTTCTTCCTCATGAGTGTTGGGATTATACAATGTGCCATGACATCTGGATTTATATGCAGTATTTTTGCATCTAATCTCATTAAAGAATATGATTGGTTTTTGTCCACATAATGTCATAATAGATATTAAAAATCCTGCTAGATATTTCTCAAGAAATTATTATTATTTCTCTTTTCTGGAAGTGTTTGAATAGGATTATTTGTAAACTCATCCAGATTTGCAGTTATTTTTTTGTGGAAAGATTTTTAAAGGATTCTACTTATTTAATAGATATTGAACTTATTTTTAGACTATTTTTAGCCTTGATACATTATCCTTTTCTAGGAAATTGTGCTTTTCAACAAAATCTTCAAATTCTCACTTTGAACCTTTGTTTACTATGTTCTTTCTTCTGTTTTCATTGCAGTTAATTTATTTATTTAGCTTTAGAATTGAAAAATAAGATTGCTGAGTTTTTGAAAGTTTTATTAGTGGGTTTTTGAAGATTACAATTCTTTTTCTGTGAGGTTGTTTTTAGCTGTATTACATAGGTTTACATTCTGACAAGACATAATTTCATTGTCATTTAATTTAAACTCTCTTTTGACATGGTTTTGTGATTGTCTTTTGTTGGCATATATTAAATTGTACATACTAAGGGATTTTAACAGGATATTTCCACACATATGCATACTGAACTTTGATCACACCCACCACTGTATATCCTATTTACTCTTCTGTATCCCTTCTCCTCTCTCCTTTTTTCTCTCTACCTCCACTCCCTAGGAGCCCTGCTTTTACAATATTTTACTTTGGTGACCTTGGTTGTTTTGTTTTCTTGAGATGTCAGTATTCTTATGAGATTTCAGTATTTTTGTGATTTTTGGAATATCTTCTGTTATCTTTAAGCAGTGTACAATGGAATTACCATTCACCAGTTCATCAATACAGTGCATCTTGATCATTGTCACCCCTTTGAACATTCTAACTCACCCCTCCCAACCCACCCTTCCTTCCTTAATTTTATATGTTTGATTTTCTTTTTTCACCTTTTAACAAAGGCATACAGTGAATCTTCATCTGTCATCACTTCAAAATCTTCACCACCTTCAACCCATCCTGCCCCTTATATTTCTCAATGCTTTGGTATAGTCAATGAATTCTTGCCTGCATTCTCCTACTTTCCCGCTTCATTCTTCTCTCCCCCTTCCCCTGACCCCACCCTACCCTCTTGTGAGTACCCATTTCCTGGTGCTTATTTTGTTTGGCTTTGGCTTAGTTTTTAAAAATAATTAGACTATTTGTGCTCTCCATAGAGTGTATTCTACTTCAGTTAATCCATTTGTAACCACTTGATTACCATTGAGCATGTTTATTTGTATACTTATAGGCACATTCTAGCTACCACAAATGAGGGAAACCATGCAACTTATGTTCTTCTGGCTCTGGATTACCTGACTTAATGTAATTTTTCCAAGTCTTCCCATTTCCTTATGAGTGGTACAATAACATTCCTTCTAATGGTTCAGTATAATTCCATTGTGTGTGTGTGTGTGTGTGTGTGTGTGTGTGTGTGTGTGTGTGTGTGTGTGTGTATCACCTTTTCTTAATCCATTCACCCACTGAGGGGCTGATTCTATTGATTCTATATCTTGGCTATGGTAAATAATGCTGAAACAAATATGGTTGTTCTGATAGTGTTAGTGTGGCCTTTGTGCTTTATTGGATAAATGCCCAGGAGTGGAATTACTGGGTCATAGAGTAGCTCTATGTTTAGTCTTTTGAGAAACTTCCATACTACTTTCCAGAGTGGTTGAACAAACTTACATTCCCACCAAAAGTAGAATAGAGTTCTCTTTTGGCCACATCCATGCCACCATTTGTTGCTGTTAGTTTTCTTGATAATGGCCATTCTAACTGGGGTGAGATGGAATCTCAATGTTGTTTTGATTTGCATTTCCTTTGTGGCCAGAGATGTTGAACATTTCTTCATGTATCTATTAGCCATTCTTATTTCTTCTTCTAAGAAGTATCTCTTCAAGTCATTAGCCCATTTATTAATTGGGTTGCTGTTTCTTTGAGGGTTTAATTTTTGATGGTTTAATTTTTGAGCTCTAAGAATTTTTTGGATGTTAGGCCCTTATTACAAGAACAGGCCACTTTTGCCAATTAGTTGTTCTATCACTTGAAGCATACCTCAAACCCAATTTTACTGGTTTTTATCTGTTTGTTCTATCAGCTGCTAAGATTATAAAATGATCTATTCTTCTTGTATTTTTGTAGGCTGCATTATGTATTTCAAAATATCTTGTTGATTTCTATAGGTTTGTACCTATTACATCTTCAGGTGTACTGTCTCATTTATTGTTATAATGTCCTTTTATCTCTTTTAGTGTTGTCATCTTAATGTAGTATTTTATTTATGCAGTATAAAGAATGATATTGTGCTGTTTGTAAAGAACTGAAAAGAATTGGAAAAAATATGTTAAGTGAATTAGTTTTTCCTTATATATGGAAATTAAATTTAGCTTATAAACTTTGTGAGTAAATACATTGAGTGGTATGCAAGAATATACAGATGTATTAACTGAAATAAGGTAGATTCAAGGGAGATCTCAAATAGTGTAATTACTTAGAAAGGCAAAGTTCAACAAAGTAAACACCAGAAAGTATGTATTTGAAAGAGTGGGGTGGGATCAAAGGAAAGGGGTAGAAAAATGAAGAGAAGTGGAATGAGAATGCAGTCATGAATTTGATGTATATCCTATAATTTAAGAAGAGTGAAGGAAAGGGTAGATAGAGGAGGAATGGGTGATAATGTTGAAAGGAATGACATTGATCAAGATGCATTGTGTTCATAAACTGCTTTGTACAACAATTTAAAGGTAATTTTTAAAATTCTAAATAAAAAATTGACATTATATTTGTTTCCATAACATATATTTTGTCAACATCTTGCTTTCAAACTTTTTCTAACATTACATTTCAAATTTGCCTCTTGAAAGAATTTATATTTTAATATTATACTTGCAAAATCTTGGATAATCTTTAGTTTGGGGATGATTATGCATAAATAAATGTATATAAATGTGTGTGTATGTGTGTGTGTGCTTACCATATTATTTGTTCTTCCTGTTTCAGATTCCTTTTTGTCTTACTTTTTCCCACTGGATTAATTAAAGGTATCTTATTATTTCTTCTCCCCTCTATATAATTTATTGCTACATTCCTTTTGGGTCATAGAGATTATAGTATGTGTGCTTGTTTTGATAAAAGCTAATATTGCTGATTATTTTACTATTTCATCAAAAATTCCTGAAACTTAGACTGCTTTAACTTACTTACCTTTTATACCTCTTGTGTTCTTTCTGTTATGCCCTTATATATATATATATATATAGATAGATAGATATTTGCAACCCATGAATATCTTTGTTTTTTATAGCTTTCATTTGTGTTCACACACATTCTCTTCTGTGATAACGTGTTTCATAAATTCTAAGTTTTTTAACTTTTAGATCTGTAAGCAATAATTTTATTGGTTATAGAAGTATACTTCTTTCACCTTCTGCTTTGAATATTTCTACAGAATATTTGTTCTAGACATAAAATTTTATCAAGCTAAAACAAAACCATGAATATATGTTACTCAAACAGATGTACACTGTAGAGACACCATAGCTCCTTTTTTGATTTATTATAGTTTTGCTTAGCAGTTTGCTTTAGTTTGAACAATTCTTCCATGATTACACAGGAGAATCCATCCGCATTATTCTCAGAGACTTTATTTTGATGGTCAGAATATTTCTGTCTATAGGCTGAAGGTATAAGAGACAAGTTACCTAGGGATTATTTTCTTTGGCTATGCCATCCTTAACAAAGATTGCTGTCATAACAGAGCAGAAATAGTTTTCACCAAGAAACATTTGAGTTGGTTACTATAATAAAATACCAAATTTGGGTAAGTAATAATGTAAGACATATATTTGGCTCATGATTTCAGTGGCTGTGGAGTCCAAACAACTGGCAGAAACGTCCTGGCAAGGGCTTCCTGACTATATCAGAGCTGATGGAAAATTAGGAAGGTAATTGGCCACATGCAGAATGAACCAAGAATGTGGCATTACCTCAACTCCTAATAGGCCACTCTAGTCAGTACTAATCCAGTGGCAAGATTTTTATGCCACTCCAGCAAGATAAGTATTAATTGCTGAGGTAGTGCCCCTATGATCTGATCATCTCCCACTGGAGCCACTTTGAAAGTTCCTATAATCTCACACCATTATTCGGGAGACCAGCTTCCAAGGAATTGGCAGGGAGAGGGAAACTACATCCAGACTGTAGCAGGGATGATTGTGCCATCAAATGTGGACTTCCATGTTTTCCTGCTTCTTTACTTGCTTAGTATATTTTTATTTGATAAGAGACATTATTAAGAGTAAATTAATGAACATACAGGTTACATTTTAACCTTTAAATTTTGACAGTCAAGTCAGCTACAAGTATTCTTGTGAACATTATTTTCTTAGTTTTATGGGTATCTAAAAGAGCTTTACTCATAGGTCATGTTAGTCCTTCTTTTAAGGAATGAAACATCTGGATTTCTACCAAAGGACCTAGTTAGTCAACTGTCTTTATATTCTTGTTGGCTAGAATTCAAATTTTTTCTAGATCTAGACTGAAAAATTTTTAAATTGAAGTTTCTCTACTCCAGCCTTCTGTACTCTTACCCTGTACGTACACATTGAGATCGTGAACCAAACATCCAAGAGGACCGGTATAAGCTATCTAGAGATAATCCTAGGCATAGCTTTTCATTTTCCAATACTGGACTCATATATCCCCTCTGAATCAGTCTGCCTCTAATCCTGATGATCTCTCAACAGGGAAAATGTTTGCTCAGATTTCCCCTCCTGGCACCACAATTTGAAGAGTGCCTCTAGGCGCAAACCTAAAGGTATTTCAGGACTTGTTTTCTTACTGGGATTTGTCTAATTCTGTGTATGATTACCTTACATGTTTTGTTCACTATTCCAGTTTAGAGAGAGAAGCCAGTAGCTCTCACCTTAAATCCTAGACACTCAGGAGGCTGAGATCTCAGGATTTCCTTTTGAAGCCAGCCCAGGCAAGAGAAAGTCTATAATACTCTTAGCTCCAATTAACCACCAAAGTCCAGAAGTGGGCTGTGGCTCAGGTGGTAGAGCATTAGCCTTGAATACAGGCCCTGAGTTCAAGCCCCAGCACAGCAAAAAAAAGAACAAAAGAAGAGAAAGAAAGAGAGGGAGAGAAAAAGACAGAGGGAGAAGAAGAGGGAGAGGGAGAAGGAGAGAGTAGGGAGAGCAAGTCTGATTTCTGTAAATCTAAGGATAGAAATAAAAAGACCTAACCAGAATAATGATAATTCCAAAAACCAACAAAACATTTAATTTCCTCCCCCAACCTCCCAGAGTTGGGGGATGAGGCTTCTATTACTTGTGAAAGAATACGTAGAATTTAAGATGTTCTTAATTCAAACCCAAAATATGTCAACTTTAATATAAATGAACATAGGTCAAACTCCTACTAATGATTCTTTGCCTCTAAATCTTAAAGTACAGAAGAATCAGATTCTTTCTCCTGTATCAGTCAAGTCTTTTTTTAAAAACCAGAAGGCCAATCCACAATAGAATGGACATCGATTGAATTTACCAAGTAGTTCTCTACAAAAACTATCAAAGAATTTACAGAACTAGAACCATGTTAAAAATATACATGTACGATTCAGTGAACAGATGGAATAAATAACAGAGGAATTTAGAAATAATTTTTTAAATCCTTGCTGAGTGTTTTCCTTGTGCGTCAGAATTGCCAATCATACTCCCCAAATCACAGTAATATTGAACTTAAAATAAAATCTGGTTTGCATATCTTTACTGTCTGATATGACACACTGTAGTTAACATGGCATTTGCAAAAACAAACATCTATTAAATAATTTGAATTAGTCTTACAGACAGCATTTACCTATTTCCTGAAATACTGAAAGGGAGTAAAAGAGAGGAGATAAAGATGTCAAATCATAGGCTGCGTTTTCTTGGACTACTAAAGACTTGTCAGCACCTCACCACATGTAAGCATTTGATGTGCAAAACTGCTCAACCATATAACTAGGGCTCACCTGTAAGACTCCATCCACATGGTGGTCCTGGTCTTCTCATTGATTTTAGGGGTTTGAATGTTTTTCTATCTTTCTGATATTTTTTCTAGCAACCTTGTCAAGGACTTCTTCTTATAATGTGGTCTACAATTGAAGATTGCTATGAAATTGCCAATTTCATAGGAATATGTACATATGTGGTTTCCTGACTTCTTTGCCATCAGCCCCTGGTCTTCTTTCTCTTCTTTGCTCACCAGCATCAACCTCAAAGGATTTTCTTTTCCTTCTGAGGCTTTTTATCACCTTGATTTCATAGTCCTTTCATCTATATAATTCTAACCATTTTCTTTGTTGTTGTTTTGTACTAAGGTTTGAATGCTAGGTCTCCCACTTTCTAGGCAGATATTCTACCACTTGGGCTATGTCCTCTGCCTTTTATGCTTAGGCTATCCTATGCTATCCCAGTGGAATTCTTATGTCATCTTGTAAATGTTAAAATAAGACTCTATGTTCACATAAAGTCTTTAGTTCCCACTCTTTCAATTGCTTCGACCACTGGAGCTACAAGGATTCACCTGTTTCCATCTCTGCCTAATTGTATGCTCTAGTTCTAGTTGAACATTGCTGAATGTGGATCTATTTGTTTGTCAAAAGCTAACCAGGAGAGGCTGAAGATCATATTAAGAAAAAGTTGGAGACATTTTATGATAGAGATTGCTAGCTCAGAGTCTCCATTATTAGCAGCTCTGAGGAGCATGCCCTGGGAATCAAGTAACCACACCAGGAAATGATACCCACTAGTGATCTGGGCAGTAAAGGAATTGTGTCAGGTGATTAACTGGCCTCAGTGTGAAGCTCTGTTCTCCAAATGTTCTTTATATTCTAAGTTTCTGAAAGCATAGAGATAGCTACAGGTGAGAGCCTGCCTTACTTAATTTCATAAATCGATAAAATCCGGCCTGTCACTCATTGCTAGAAGCCAGACTTCACTGTTGGTGAATCTCTAAGTTTCAGCCTTTTTCTATAGGTGGTATAAAAAAGTAAACATGTTTTCTAGGAAGGTGCTGTGTTTGTGTGTCTGTGCATGTGTGTGTATCGTGATTTCCTTTCCAATGAATTGAAGGCCTTTTTCTGTTTTATCACCATGCCATTTGATAACTGTGATCTTGACATTCACATTCAGTAGATGATTTACAGTAGTTCTGACAACAGTCACCTTGATGTTTCACTGGTTGGGCATCCTGAGCGCACAGGAGTGTGTGTGTGTGTGTGTGTGTGTGTGTGTGTGTGTGTGTGTGTGTGTATGATGTGATCAGAAGTACGGGAAAAAGAACATTTGCCTCGTAAGTCAAGCACACAGATAAACCTCTATTGTTAAGCTTTCTGTCTTTGCACTGATTTCTTTCCTTGGCAAATACTATTGTCCTTGTTACATTACTCTTCTGTACAGCCATGCTAAATGATTCATCTGGCAAAACTCTTTCATTGCCCAAGGTTGTCCAAAAGTCCCATTGGATTACTTTATGTACTTGTATTAATTATAGTCATTGCTGGTAATGTTATAGGGTCTCCTGTTCCCTTTCTCTTTCCATTGCCTGGTATTAATTTGATTACCCAAGGCGACTTTGTTGAGAGTACTATATACAATAAGGTGTATTATTAGCAGTAGTTTTGAAAATCATTTGCAAGAAAATTGCTATGTCAATGCCCCATAATAATGTTGACTACTTCTATTCTTCTCAAAGTCCTTTTTATTTCTTCAGAAATAAGTCACACTCTTAAGAACCTTTGCTTGACACTAAAATATGAACCAGTATGCATCATAATGGAGCCCCCTCCAGGGTAATAGCATTATTCGAATCCTAAGGGCACTGTACATTTAACAGCCTTAAGGAAAGGACTCATGCTTTGCCCCTGAGTTGTGCCATGGTCTTTTTATTGTACCTATTTCCTTCTGTTTGGAAGACCTGAGGCTTGCCTTTGAATTTGGAAGGACATTTGCAAGGACATTTTCTTTCCCCCATCCTTTTTATATGAGTTGCCTCTGTCCGCGTGATTCTGACCCTTGGTTTATTGCTTCATTTGTCCACTTGTGCAATTTTTAGTCCCTCTAAAACATCTAAATCCTTTATCACACAGTTCTTTTCCAAGCCTGTCACTCTCTGCTTACCTGATAGTATCAGAATACTTTAAAGTAGCAATATTTTCCTTTCTAGGATAGTGTTGGAGTATCAGCAGAGAAAGCATTTCAGTTGTGATAATGTATAGAGTTGGGATGAGTCAGATTATATATACTTTATCCTTGGTATCTGGTCTGGCTCTTTTAAGAAGCATCCATGAGGAAAAAACCCACTTTCTTCCCCAGATCAGGAACTCACATCAGGTGAAAGATTTCTTCAGCTTTAGACCAAGGAATTTCTAATTTGTCTCCACATAGTTACTGGCTTTTGCCTAGTAGGAAACTGAATTTGATCAGCTCCTGACTCACGTTGGTTTCTAATAATTGCTCCAATTTATTGTTTTTACACTATGAGCTAAGTCTAAATATGAGCGATTTATGTTCACACACATCATATGTCCTTCTAATTGAGTTGTAATTCACATACAAGGTTAATGGTAAGTGGGTAAAATTGGTGGCCTTCCTTCAATACATTCTCAAAGTTGTGTGAACTGGACCACTGTCTACCTGAAAATGTTCATCTTTTCAAAAGGACATCCTGTCCTCAAGAATACTCACTACCTATTTCTCCTTCACAGACCCTGGTACACATTCATCTATCTTTGGCTCTGTAGATTTGCCTGTTGCAGGCAATTCATATAAATGGAGTAGTAAGAGTATGTAAACTTTGTTACCTTAGTATCATGTTTTTAAAGTTTCTTCAGACTGCGCATGAATCACTACTTCATTACCATTTTATCTTTCTTTTTCTTTTGTGCCAGTTTTGAGGCTTAAACCCATGGCCTGGGTGTATTCCCTGAGCTTTTGTGTTCAAGGCTAGAACCCTATCACTTGAGCCATAGCTCTCTTCTGGATTTTTGGCAGCTACTTGGAGATTAAAATAGTTTCAAGAACTTTCTTGCCCAGGCTGGCTTCCATCCACAATCTTGATCTTAGCCTCCTGAATAGCTAGGATTACAGTCATGAGCCATCCATGCTATTCATGGCTATTCATTAGTCTTTATGGCTGAATGATATTCCGTGGCATGAACACATCAGTGTTTGCTTACTGATTCACTAGTTGATGAGTATAAGTTGGTTGACTCAGTAGTTTTAGACAAATGTGAAGAATTGTTCCATGAGCATTTGTGTACAAGTTTTTGGAAATTCATGTATATATGTGTTTTCATTTCCTTTGCATCAAATATAATGCTGGGCCATATGGCCACTATGTTTAACTTTCCAAGGAACTGCCAAATTGTTTTCCAAAGCGGCTGTTCCATTTACATTCCCACTAACAGTCTATAAGGATTCTAACTTCAACACATCCTTTGTGACATTTTGTGATTTGTCTTTTCAGTTATAATCATCCTAGAGGAATGTGGAAAGTTTATCTCATTGTCATCATGTCCTGTCTTTTATTATCTCTGAGTTTTCATCTACTTAGTATTGTCCTAAGTGTCTCTTCAGCCAGGCCTGAGCTCAATGACTGTTGGTGTTTGTTACCTGAGGTCATGGCAGGATCATGAGGAACTTGGTACTTGAGTGTTTCTGGATCAGAAACCATCCTGTGTGCTCAGCAAATCTTCCATACCAATAACACTGAAGTCAGCTTGGTCTGCATCATGGGTACACATTATTTCCGTTTCTGTTGAGACGTAGAGAGTTTTCATAAGATGGTTTAAGGTTCATCTGCTCAGGGCCCCATGCAGCCATATTTCGCTCTGTTCTGTACCAACTTTGGGTGTGCTTTGGAAACTATGTCTGAGTATATATTTTACCACTTCTATAGGATTTCTATGTATCTTCATTATCCCTCCCCCCAATTTCCAGCCTGAAGAAAATCCCTTTTTCCTTTCTCTTACCCCCCAGCTCTGGAGTATAAGATTGTGGAAAGAAAAGCCAACGAGGCAAATGTTTCACAAACAATTTTTCTGTTCCACTATGCTACTACTTACGTCTCTCTAGTCAAGGAGAGACTGCTTCCTACTTGTTTTTGGGAAAACAAAACATTCTAATAGAGATAAGGCCCTCATCTTGGTATGTCCTAAGTGACCAAACATGGACAGCTGCTTAGCCTCAGAAGGGAGAAGAGGGGTAACGAAAGCTACTATCTCAAATGTTACCCAGGCATTTATACATGTTGCATTTACTGATTTCTCACTATAGGGATAGAATTTGCCATCTACATTTCCAGATGGGGAAACTAAAGGTCTGAAAGTATAAAAAAAACATATTGGGCATATGGTAAATATTAGTTGAATCAGTTCAGCTTTCTTAGGGTTACACAGTTTATAAGATAAAAGTGGAAGTCAAGGTTTAAAACCCAACTCTGTCAGACCTTGCCATTGAAAACCTAGATATATGTGAGAATGTGACTCCAAGCAGCTACTTATAGTCAAATAATAAATTTTATTTCTTAATTCCTCAGATATTATTATTGTTTCTTATCTTCCTTCTGTCCATAAAGGTGAACACTTGCCAGGATGGGCATGAATGAATTTGAAGCCTCTGTTGTGCTGCTTCAAGTACAGCGCATCTGTCCATGCATGCAAAATCTGTGAAATTAGACTAATTCATCAAACTAAGAGCAAACTTGAATGCTGTGGTCTCATTGACTTGAAGAAGGATGAGCGGGCCACCGGGTTAGGATAAGGTCCTGAGCGTGGCAGTGGTACTTAAGATTCGGAGGGTGATAGGTTACTATAATCCTAAATAGGACAGGTGACAGCAGAATTTGAGTGTGGCAAGAACACTAGGGTCCTGAGTGTGGCAGGAAACAACAGAGCCTTCAACGTGATGGAGAACCAGGGTCATTCTATTGAAGACAAGACCTGTCCTTGGTACTGTCATCTCCAGGGCTGGGCATTCTGGGCATTTTTAGGTTCCCTGCTCTCCTAAGGATCATGGCAGGTGGACAGTGCCTATTGGATTTGCTGAGACCACTCTACTCTCTAGTGCCGACCTCACCCACTGGGAGGCCAGGTGACAAAGGCCAGTGGAAAGCAGGAGAATTAAGCTGTTGTAGCTGCTGTCCTTCCTTCGAATACTCTTACTCCATGTGGGACCCAGGGCCAAACTCTGCCTGTATTTTCTTCCACATTAAAATGTACATCTCGTAGTGCTTTCGTCAGTCATCCATGTCTTCTTGTTAATTTTCCTATACTTACTAGGAGTACATTTGTATTTTTTAAACATTATTTATTGTAAAGGTGATGAACGGGGGGGTTACAGTTACATAAGGTAATGGGTACATTTCTTTTTGAAAAACTTTTATTGTCAAGGTGATGTATAGAAGGCTTACAGTTACATCTTAAGGTAGTGAGTACATTTCTTGTCTAACTTGCTACGCCTTCCCTCATTTTGCTCCCTCTTTCCCTCTCCTTGAACCCTCCCCCCAAGTTGTACAGATCATTTGCAACATATTGTCTTTTGATGCATTTCTTTTTGAATACTGTTACTCCTTCCCTCATTTTCTCCCACTTTCCCATCACCGCTCCCCCCCTCCCCCAGCCCAAGTTGTAAAGTTCATTTCCAAGTAGTGTCTAGTGAGTATCATTGTTGCTTTAGCTCATCCTTTGTCTTGCTGTTTCTGTGATTCTCTTTCCCTTCCTTGGATCAGATAATGCAAGAAAGAGGGTACAGAAAACTATAAAACAAAAACTGCAAACAGCACATAATTTACACAAAAAAAACCCTCTTGTTTCTAATTCTTGGAGTTCATTTTGATGCGCTTCATTGTATGTGGTCATTTGTACCTAGCGATGGGGCTGTTGTGATCTTCTGCTAAAAATATCATAGACACATTCTAGTTATTACAAATGAGGGAAGCCATGCAACCTGCATTTGTATTTTAAGAAGCTTTATCTTGGATAGTGGAAAAAAATCTATTGGAACAGATTAGTTCATGTGCTGATGTCTTAAAAATGGTGTTAATAGTGGAAGATAGAATGAATACTAACATTTATAGAACTCCGAACTCCATTTCAAGCAAGAGCTGATGCTTCATATGATCATCTCATTTAATAACTGTAACAACAGTACATACACGTTGAATACTGTTATTACCTTTGTGGTCCTGAGGCTGAGGAATTGTTTTCCCCAGGCTACTTGGTGAAGTGTCAGGGTTGGTGTTCTGAGGTAGAAATGTTTGACTTCCCTGTTTTTTCAAGGTCACCTCATTTTGGATAGGAATCACCTAATCCCTAGAGAAGAGACATCAAGTTCATGGGTAAGATAAAGCTGGGAAGTATTATTTAAAAGAGAATAGACAAATATTACAAGCTCCTAATTCTCATCTCCTGATGGAGTCATTTAGATCTCTTTAGGATCAGAAGCTTTCTGCATTCCGATATTGTCTTAGAGATCATTCTGCTTTTAACTTTTGTCTGCTTGCAAGCTGCACATGTAGCAGGGATTAATTTATGAACCAGCACTGAAGAAATGGAACAGAGATGGTCTCCCAGGAAAAGGGAGACTGAAGGTAGAAGAGAATGAGCGTGGAGCAGGGTGAAATACAGGAGGCAACTCTATCCCCAGAGAACTTGTCTATTGATACAGATTGAGCCAGAAGAGTCGTCTAGAGCTGAAAGGAATAAGGAAATCCTATGGATGTGTTAGAAGGGTTTCCTGCATTGCAGTAATGAAAGTAAAAGCTGTTGTTAGTACTGACAGCTTTGCAATTTTGCAGGCAGTGTGAGGAAGATGGTTACACTACACTTTGTAATTATATCTTAGTGGATTGTCAGCCTTTCCTCATCCTTTGAGCTCTTTCATCCCACAGACTCCATTATTCTCTGTCATAAAGCCAACTCCTTCTTAATCTATATGTTTATGCCCCTTTCCCATCATTTTCAAACTCTCAGAGAGGGTTGCCTGCTTCACTCACTTCTTGCTTATCCCTGGGAGTCTCTTCCTTTGTAATTAAGCGGCTGCTCCACCATTCTACAAGACTTCATGACGAAAACTCACATTGCAAAAGTAATGAGTTGTAGTTCATGTGCTGGTGCTTTCAAAATGGTAGTAATAGTGGGAGATACGATGCATGCTAACCTTTGTAGAACTCTGAGTTCTATATCAAGCAGGAGCTAATGTTTCACATGATTATCTCCTTTAATAACTGTAACAACAGTCCTTACCAATGAGTACGGTTATTATTTTCCTTCTGCTCCATGCCATCATGATGTCTGAGAAATCTGGCTCTAAGCATCTTTCTTTCGTGTTGTTTTGTGTGTCAGTACTGGCACTAAACTCAGAACTGACACTTGCCTCAGACCTTGGGTGCTGCCCTTTAGCATTCTCACTCTACCACTTGGGCTGTACTTTCAGCTTTTTGGTGGTTAATTAGAGATAATGTCTCACAGATTTTCCTGCCTGGGCTCCTTTTGAACCACAATCATCAGATTTCAGCTTGGGGAGAAACAAGGATTACAAATGTGAGCCAACAGTGCTCAGTACTTTCCTCCTTGAAATTTCCTTCCCCTCCATTCTGCTCTAATAGCATATTCTTTAGTTCAGTACATCCACCTATGTATTGAGTGATGTGTTGCCTTCCAAAGGCTGCTATTAGAGCACCACAACCTTGGTGGCTGAAACAACAGATGTTTCTTGTCTTCCATTCTTGAGGCCAGATATGAGATTAAGGTATGTACCTCGAGATCTGGGTCCCAGGTCTGTCACAGGGCTGGGTGTTTTGGAGAACCTGCTAATCAATTTGTGCTTTCACTTTTTTTTTTTTCCTCTGCGAAGTAGATTATACCCTGCTCAGTCCACTGGATTTCATGAGGATGAAGGTGAGTGTACAAGAAGCTTTAGAACCAGGGCCTGGTGAGGGCAAGCTCAACACTCCTAAAGCTGCTGTTTTTGTATGAGATCTGTTTCATAGACTCAAAGTTAAGGGGAAGAACTGATTTTAAAAAGGGTTAAGAGAAGTCTAGAGCGTTGTCCTTCTAGTTTTGTAGAGAAGTCAGTAATTCACCCATAACCTTGCCATTACGTGGAGAGTGAGAATAAAGCCTGAAGGTGCCTGACTCAGCTTAATGCTCTGCCTACCCCTCCCCCACCCCCCTACCCCAAGTTACTGTTGACTCTCCAGTCCCAGGCATGGTTAAAAAATACCTCGTTATTGGACATTCATAGAATGTTCTACTTTTTAGTTTTTGCATATTTTTCTTCTGAGGTAATGACTCACTGTGCAGCCCAGACTGGTCTGCAATCCACTTATGTAGCCCAGGCTGCCTGCCTCAGACTTCTGAGTCCTGGGATTACAGGCATGCACCCAACACCCAACTTCCTGGTCTTTTCAGTATCAAAAATTCACATGACATATATGTTGTAATTAGTATTATAAGAAACATAGGATAACTTAAACTTCAAATACAGTGATTTTATTTAAGAGGTCTGAGCATTCACAGGGTCCTAGAATCAAACCAAATCTATGGACATTGAAGGAACAAATATACTTTGAATATCTTTCCTTCTATTTTAGTCAGTAGTGATCTCAAAAGAGATCTCTTAAATTTAAGCAGTGTAAGAATGTGTTTAGTATTTGTCAGTCCTGTAATCCAGGGCTCTATTAAATTATATTTAATTAGCTTACCAGTGCCTAACTTTCCAGGGGAAATTCTTTTCTCTGAATGCCAACAAAAAGCCAATAATTCATACTCTTATTGGTGTGTGTGTGTGTGTGTGTGTGTGTGTGTGTGTGTGTGTGTGTGTGTGTGCATGTTTGCATATATGAACCAATTATTGGCATCACCATTCTGAAATATTCTGCCAGGGCAGGCATGGATCAAGAATCCAATATTGAAGCTAAAGGTTGGTTGGTTAGTTCTACTCATGAATAAAGAAAGTTATTTTGCATGCAAAGTCACTCTGCAAAGGAAAATAGGGAAAAAAAGAGGAATTTTTGAGGAAGGCAAAAAACTATAGAAATCCTTTCTATTTCCACAAATTGACTTAACCTAAATAAGGTAGAATATTTAAAAGTAAACAATCCTAAAAATCTAAAAGAATTGCACCTGCCAATTTATATAATCAAACAAGTCTCTACAAGTTAGGTCCATATTACCCCATCTTGTCCTTCCCTCTCTGTCTGCCACATCTTTTCTGCCCATATGGATGCTGAATTTGTGGTGGTGGTCTCATCAAAGAGAGAGATGATCATAAGGCTGTTTTCCTCTAAACAAGAGCCTAAATTTCAAAGGGCCAGGAAGGTATGGCACACAATAGTGCAAGGGTTTCATATTGCTGATTCCCCCTGAGTTTATCACTAGTCAGTTGCAACTCCAACTTGAGTACCTCTGAGATCCTCTGGGAATATGGAATGAGTCTGTGACTGGTAGCTGGTATTGGCAGTGCGGATATAAGGTCTTGTGCATTTCAGCTGCCTTTTCTATTCCTAGTGCACTTCTAAATGAGACGCTTGCTGTTCTCCACATCCTTACATAGCTCGACCCCAATCCTCTCCCCAGGCACTATCACTGCAGTTAGCATGAAGTGAAGCATGTATCAGCTATAGCGTAGAAACAGCCTTCAGGAAAAAAGGGGCAGAGACTTCCTATGGAGGGTCCTCATTGGTAGAATTTTCTATGGCAGTCAATGTTGTTTGACACCTATTTTAATTAAACAATTAAACATTATTTTGCACTGGCTCCTTGAAGAGCCTGAGGGCCCCCCCCCCACAAAGCACCATTTTTCTAAGTCTAATAAACACTAGACAAACACATGGTCTTATACATGGGTGCTGCTTGAAATCTCCATGTTTCCCTCAGTTTGTTCTCTACAATTGCAAAGATAGCTATTTGTTCTTATTTGCGCATGAGCAATTCTTCCAGCTCCCTAGGAAATCAAGCCAAAGTCAGGCATTGGCTGCTTCTCTCCATACTTCTGTGTGTACACAGAGATCTATAAATATGAATGCTTCTACATTCAGTGTCTGAAAATAAAATGACCAAATAATTTCTGAATGAAACTGGTCTTGCTTCCCACTCCCCCCCCAAAATCTGTACTACTTCTCTGGAAAACATGCTAATAAAAACCACTGTAACTGTCACATGATTTGCAGGATACATCAGTATAATTAGCCCTTTCAAGAAGAGAACAAAACTGTATTTGAAACCTCAATTTGAAATACAGTGAAGCCAAATACCTAATTAGAGAAAATGCAGGTTTTCTTCATTTCTCTTGCTTTGATTTCCTGGCAAAACATTATTTTATGCCTTTATTCCCTTTCAATGACCATAATAGTCTTGGCATAGAACTTGCCAGGTAAGCAAAATCTCCTATTTGAGTATTTCTTGTTCTTTTGGAGTATAGATATTCTCAGAAGAAACCACATCAGTGGTCTAGTAGGAAGATTGTCCATATAAAGACAGGAAGTGCCATCATCCAGACTTCAGCTTCTTGTTCTTTTTCTTTATTCCTAAGATGCTTAATGCCCTTGAATTTCTCCTTTTCAGTCCCTTTCTGCACAAGGCTAGGCTTATTTTCCATCTCTCCCTGTATGTTGGGTTTCTGGAGCTAATGGACATTATGTGGTATCTGGAAGAATTTGATGAGCCTTCTTGAAAGCTCATCTGCAAGCAGGAAGCCTTAGCTCCTCTTGGTACTAATTTTCTCTTAAGCATTTGGGAATGGAACAACATGTTTTTGTCCCCAGAGAAAGGAATTCCTCTGTGAACAGGATGGAGAACTAGTTTTGTGTTTCCCTTCTTTAAGAAAGACGAAGCTGAAGAACAAATAATATAAGCACAATAAGTATAGCTAGTGAAAGCTGTGATTTCCAAGTGATTACTCAAGTGTTCTAACTGTAGCCCTTGGGGTGGGGAGTTAAGACATCTCTAAGGCACCTGCCTTAATGACTGCCCTAGGGCGCAGTTGTCCTAGCTGATAAGATTAGGTCCCCCTCTTCTCTTCTTGATTTGCCTCCGGGGTAAAATCTGAACAGTGATGACCTTTGATATTCCAGTCCCATTTCTTCCTGACAATGCCACTGCATGGCTTTCTCCTGAAAACTCACACTACAAATTATAGGCATTAGAGGGGAAGAAAACTTGTGAGAACATCTGTGCTTGTGTTTGATTTATAAGAAACCACCCACTTAACATTCCTTTGCTACCATTTGAATATGTTGCAACATTCTAATAAAAATTATGCTAGAAACATGTCTTGAGACACAGAATATCATCAATAAAAATGGTCTTTCCACTGGAAATAAGTTTAAACCTCATCAACACACCATCGTGCCCAACCAAAAGTCTTCTGAGATACTTAGTATAAATGTGAACTTAAGGGCTTATCATGGTTTACCCAGACCTCAGCATCTACAGGTGCTTAAATATGAGACCTCTTCTTCTGTTTTCATATTTCATTTATTAAGGACATCTTTCTGCACCTGGGGTCACCCTGCTTTCTCATGATCCGAGGACTCTGCATATATTTTCATAGCCCAGAAAATCTTTGCCCCAGTCGTTGATCTGATAACTTGCTTTCCAAACTCCAACTGAAACAACACATCATCTCTGGGAGCACTAGAGAGGCGGGCTCTTTGCTATGAATGTGCTTGGTGCTCTACCCTTTATCTTCTCCTATTACTGCTGGTTGTTTTTTCCCCAATGTTTTTCCTCTGCCACTAGAAGGTAAGCTTTCAAAGCACAGATGTTTAATGTATGTATGTTATGGTATGTATGTATGTATGTATGTATGTATTATTCACTACTCAACGGATGTTTATTGAATAAATGAATGTCTGCGACAAGGTCAAGTCCTTACTACATAGAAAACTATACAAAGCAATACCCTTTCCACTTCCTCTCAATTTACATATAATACCCTATGATTTTTGCCTAAGATTTAAGTGACAAGAAAAGGGTGAGCAAAACTAGCAAATTAAAGCACATGGCATCATTTTCAATGTAACTAGCTCAAAATGGATTCCATTCCATTTCAAGTAGACCTGTCTACATTTCACATGTCCTGGCATTTATTGCCCAGAGCACCAGTGTGAGCCTTATAGTAAAAGATTCCAACGGAACTGTCTGGGGAAAGTGACTTACAAGATTGGGTTTTCCAACATTTGCCTTCAGCTAGACATTTTTTCATTCCCACTCTGCTTGGCCAGTCTGGAGCTCCAAGGCTGGCAGCCATTACTAAATATCCTAGATTGTTCCTTATAGGTTTAAAGCAGACTTCATTGTCTAATGCAGCAGAATTGTGAGCCTCCCCAGCCTCTAGCTTACTTGATACTTGGTGTTTTGTAATGACTTTCCATGTTAATTTGGCATGGTCTAAGCAAATGCTGTCTTGTCTGGTTTGATAAGTCTTTGAATAAAATTATCTTGATCATCCCCCTCTCAAAAAAATTCCAATGAGCTTTAGCTCACAGTGGTGAGTATTTCTGTGGTCTCTACTGGAAACACTATGTCACAGGCCCTTCCCCTTCCTCCCCTCAACCTCAGTCAGGTCTGGATAGAATGGCCTATACCTTTTGACCAATCTAAAAATGAAGTTTCATTCAAGTGAAGAGTTTTCAATCTCATAAATTTGATTATTATGATTCTTAACTCCTGTGAGGTCCAAAATCGAAGCTAAAAAGACTTTCTGTGCCTTTAACTCTTGAAAGGAATCCACATCCATCCCAGGAACCAGACAAAGGCAGGCAGGCACAGGAGAAAGATTATTACAAGGTATATTAGAGGCGCTATATTTCCCCCAAGAGGGAGCACATGGCACCCTTCTCTATCCAGGTAGCTGGAGGATCTGGGGGCAGGAAGTGAGGTAGGTGGGTGCTCAGGTGGGTCTGGGTGGAGAGAGGGAGTGGCCAGCTGTTGGGCCAGAACTCAAGGGTTGGAAGGAGCTCAGGTCTGGGTGGAGCTGAGGACCAAAGGTGGGCACAATGCTTACAACTCTTAGCTGGTACTGTTTGCAGCCTGGTCCACAGTGCCTGCCAGGCTGGTGTCTACATTCCGACCTGGTCCACAGGGCCAGGCTGTGTTCCTGGACTTCCTTTCAAAGGATGGAGGGTAAGGCATCCCAACATCAATCACCAATAGGATTACTTTATTTTTAATTAAACCCCATTGTTTCACTTCAGTCTTTTCTAAATATGGTTAGCTCCGGAAACCATTTTTTAAATGCAGCTTTATTTTGGACCATTAAACTATTTGAAAGTTGTCATTAGCATTCAGAAATAATTGCATTAACTTTTCAGCTTCTAAAATGCTTTTGGAACGTGTGAATGCTCAGCCTTATTCCCATAGCATGGGCACATGGAAACAAATAACATTTCTTTTCCAAAGAAAGTTATGCATATGAATTAAGGCTATGGTCAAATTAAAGGGGAGTAATATAGTAATTTGCTTGTATAGTGCAGAACACTTGCAGAAATAGGAACTCTTCCTTTTCACCCCTACACCCTGTCTCTTCCTTCTAAATTGCCATTTATCTTAGCCTAACTTCTACATCAAAAGTGACATCTGGAATCAATTTATGATAACTTTGCCATCATTGTAGCCTTTATTGAATTTGCTCAGGGATATTAGAATCTTTTCCATCTAAAAAAAAGTCTGCTTTCAGACAAACATTAATTTAGCAGTGAAACATCTTCTAGAAACAAATCCTATCTATACATTAAAAAATTTAACAAATAATTCTTATGATGTCATCTTTTCCATACTAGTCTAGTCTTTGAGGGGCAACTGAAAAGCCCAAAGACAATCAAGAATGATCAAGGGCGAGTCTATTGACACAATTAGTTTTCTGATTGTGTGAGGTCTCATCTGCATCCTGTAGAGCTCCTTCACCCGGGGAATGAAGTCCAAGTGCTGAGCTGGGTGTTGGAAAGCTTCATGTGTCTAAAACACAGTCCTTCTCTAGGAGCTGATTGCTTGTGTCTATAGAAGGCGCTCATTAGAGTAATCTTTGTTCAAACACAAGTATACAAGAGTCTGAGAGTTCCTTCTGAGTAGAAGAAGCCTTAACACTGACCTCATCAGCCAGGTGTTGGTGGCTCCCACATGTAATCCCAGCAACGCTGGAGTCTGAGATTTGAGGATCGCCATTTGAAGCCGGCCAGGGCAGGAAAGTCCATGAGGTTCTTATCTCCCAATTACTCACCAAAAGCAAAATTGAATATGGAGCTGTGGCTCAAATGGTAGAGCTCTTACTCTCAAGCAAGAAAAGCTCAAAGATAATGACAAGACTCTGAGTTCATGCCTCAGACCAGAACCCAAACAAAACCAAACCAAACCCCCCTCAAAGTGCCTCATCATCTCTCTGGTTTTATTAATCTGTTCAAGTGAGCCCAATGAGGAAGGAAGGGATAGATACTTGGGAATCATCCCACGCTTATTCTGTCTAGAACCACATAAATGGTTCCAAAGGTGATTATCCAACAGCCTTGGAAGGTTAAGAACAAGAAAAGGAATTGCTGCTGTACTCTGGTTGGCTGCTTTCCTCCTATACCACGGACCCGTGGATGTTAACCACCTAGGCTTCCAAAGGGGACGTTAGCCTTCCTAATTTTTCTCCATTTTTCCCTCTGGTTTGCTAGATCTCTTTCCTCTTTGTAATTCTCTTCCCCACGGAGGTGCTGTTTCACACACACCCCCACCCTGATCTCGGAATGGACATCTGTTTCCATAGACATTCAAATCTCAGTCCCCATCATTCTCCTTTGCATTTTCTCTTGCAACATTCACAGCCATAGATATTGAATGTGAATGGGCTTTTTTGTTCTGCTCTGTAAACTCAGCTGCATAGCTGGGCAGTGGGTGCTAAGGAAGAGCGGGAGTAACTGTGTGTCAGGAACCATGGGGCAGCAGCAGTGGTGGTGGTGCTGTGTCTGTGTGTGTGTGAAATGCCATGGGCTTCCATCCAAAGTTGCAACCGATGTACTCACAGCTTCCTGTATCAAAAGCCAATGCTTGCTTAGTTCTTGTCTACACCACTGAGCTTCCAGAAACTCGATTCTAGTCTATTCAATAATTTATCTGTCTCCCATTAACATAAAGCCAATGTTTACAACCCAATTACCCTGACTTATGCTAAGAAAAAAAAATCTATCTCACTTCTCTCTGCTCTGAGTTCCAATTCAAACAGTCTTCCGTGATTTGAAAAAGAGAGTTGTGTCTTGTTAATTATCAGATTCTCTCTGAAGACAAGAGATGATCTTTTTTTTCCTTAGCCCATAATATTTGTTAAAATAAATAATTCACAAGGTTGTTTGGACAAGTGTGTGCCTTCTTTTTTTCTGGGGGGATCAGGTCAGCGCTGTGTGTGCCTCTGTGGAGCTAGGGCTAGGGGAATCCAGCTCCATGGAATGCATCTCACTTCCCATAAATGCTGTTTTCTGTTTGCTCATTTATTGAGATGACTTCTTGCCATGGACTCCTGGTTGACCTCGAACTCGTCAACTTTCTGCCTCAGTCTCCCAAATTTAGGATTACAAGTGTGAACCATCAATTTACTTGGCTTTTTTTCTCTTTCACATAATCTGATTGCCTTGGCAGTCTTCTCCTGTTGATTCACAAGCAATGGACTTAATGATGTTCTATTTTTAGATACCGCAGGCTGCCCTCTGCCCCTTTCTTAGCTAGCATGCCCTATAGATAAAAGCAAATAGGGCCAAATGTTAGCAGTTAATGAATTGAGATGGTGAGTATATTTGTATTTATTATACCATTCTCTTCACATGTTCTGTCTGAAATTTTTTGTAATAAAAAAAGTTAGGAAAAGGCTCTGCTCTGTCAGAAGTGAACTATCAGTGTACAAAATACAAATGTGGGGAGGTAGGAACGTCTTCCAAGGATCAATTGTGGCCAAATCTCCAGATAATAGAACTATGTAGTTAAAATAGTAATTCACTCATATTACTTCTGAAGCAGCTATTAGGCAAAGCAGCGAAATGTTGCTGACTACCAACAGGTATGGATAGGGGGGAATGAGTTGTTTTCATCCAAATTTTCTGTCTTCATCTATCTGGGTCACCTAGGTTGGTGACATGTAATAATCATCTCTTGTCAGGAAAATAAAACTTGTCATTAAAATTATTCTACTTAAGAAGCCAGCCTCTGGTGCCTTACACCTGTAATCCTACCTATTCAGGAGGCTGAGATCTGAGGATTGCAGTTCAAAGTCAGCCCAGGCAGGAAAGTCTGTGAGACAGCTCCAATTAATCACCAGAAAATGGGAGGTGGCACTGTAGCTCCAAGTGTTAGGGTCAAGCCCCATGACTGACAATAATAATAATAATAATAACAACAACAACAACAACCTACCCAAAAAGGTGATGACTGCTCCCTTCTACCAGAGTAACCACAAGTCACACCATAGGACTCTGCTAATACTTACGGGAAATCCTAATTCATATAGGAAAAACGTAAACAAGAAATCATCAAAGACATAAACTTCTAAGATCCTAAGAAGAGTATAAAGGAAGAGAGTAGAAGACTAATAGATCTCCTTAATAGACAGAGCACAAAGGAATTCTCAAGAGGATAAAGGCTGGTATGAAAGAGTATTCTGGGCAGAGAAGGCAAATGTGATTTATTTCATAATTTTGGCGAATTTGTATAGATAAAAGGCCAACATTTCATACATTTTAAATATATATATTTAAAAGCAAACTATGGCCTGCAAGTTATAGTGTGTAACGTATTATCTTCCCCTTCCTTTTCTTCTTCTTGTTTGATTCAGAAACTACGAATGGTTTTACATTTTTATATCTAACAGAAGTAAAGCCTTCCCATGAGAACAGGTGTTCTTGTATTGAGGACATTGCATCTTGGCTAGAAAAGACTTAAATATTTACTACTCATTCCTTTACAGAAAAAGTGTTCTAAATAATTTAGGAGCACAATCACGTTTAATCTTCATGCACCCCTTGGATGCAGGTACATTTACAAATGAGGGGAAGTGGGCTCCACAAATTTAAGTAACTCTCTCAAGGTCATGTTGGAATTTGTGTATGGATCAGGTTTTTCCAGAGAAAAAGAAACAGATCAGACATACACAAATGAGAGAGGGATGGGGGAAGGGGGGAGAGACAGAGACAGAGACAAAGAGACAGAGAGACAGAGTAAGAATGATTTCAAAGATGATTATGTAAGCCATAACCATGAGAAGCACACCATTCTGTCATTTGCAGGGTGACTAGATGATGAGTAGGTCCAGAGGAAACCTGATTTTGCAGCTCAAGTCTACAGGCTATCTGCTGGCAGAATTCTGTCTTGCTAGAGAAAGGTCAGTCTTAGCCTATTTCATCCTTCAAGTGATTGAAGAGACTTCTCTGAAAAGGAAATTAGAATGGCCAATCGACACATGAAGAAATGCTCAACTTCTCTAGCCATAAAAGAAATGCAAATCAAAACAACAGTGAGACTTCACCTTTCCCCAATTAGAATGGCTATAATCTAGAAATCTCATAACAACAGATGCTGGAGGGGATGTGGCCATAAGGGAACCCTATTGCACTGTGGGAGTGTAAACCAGTCTGGAAAGCAGTGTGGAAGTGCCTCAAAAGACTACACATAGAGCTGCCCTATGATCCAGCAATCCTACTTCTGGGCATTTATCCAAATGTCCACAAACAAGGTCATACTAAAGCTACCATCACAAGTATATTTATCACCATAGTTAAGATATGGAACCAACCTAGATGTCCCTCAGTAGATGAACAGATCAAGAAAGTGTGATATATGGAATGCTGTGATTTTTTTTTTTCTTTTGTGTGTTTTTCCACCTATGGTTTATCCCCTGTTGTCACTGTATTTGATTTTGGTGCCCTGGGTATTGTATATAGGTTTATCTGAATTTAGGAAGGGAACAACAAAATGATGGGACAAAGACAACAGCAATACTCACAAGACAATATGTTGGAAATGAACTGTACAACTTGATGGGGGGAGCAGGGGGATGGGAGAGGGTGAGTGGGAGACAAATGAGGGAGGGGGTAAAAAGTTGGACAAGAAATGTGCTCATTATATTATGTATATAACTGTAACCACTCTGGACATCGCCTTGACAAATGAATTTGAAATAAACATCATGTCTTGAATGAGGTGATATCAAAAGTGTAGGTGTCTGTGTAGGTGTGTTGGGCCAATTTTAATAGTGGTCATAAATCAATATTTTAATTTTCCAAATGGTTTATCTATTCCCCCATAAGGTGTGTCTGGTTTGATTTTGGAATGATTTACTACCACTGATGATCATTTAGATTCCGTCACTGATATATTTACAGAAATTCAGAAACAGGTGTTTGTGATTCAGCAATGTCTCCAACATCTAATTTGGTATGCAAGTTAGTAGGTAGTGTATCATATTTATAGGAATCCCACTGCATCCATAATAGGGTGATTTTTTCCCCTGGGGAAAAAAAATCTTAAAGTTTATCAGGGAAATTACTGTGTTTTAGTGGCTATATATAAGTAAAATTATAATTTAGAGGTTAAGTTTTTTGTTCCTATACTTTCTGAATCATCGTGTCATCTGAGAAGGAAAGCAGTAAATCTTTTTCTCTTTATAATTCTCTTGTTTTGTTTTACAGTGTCCTGGTTGTGGGAAGGTGTTTGGAAGCAATGTTAAGTAAAATCTTCTTGGTACCTCAGGAGAGGACCCACTAGGACAAGGCCTTAGCCTTGTGGCTGGATGTTGGGATAAAGGCCTAATTCAGTCTTCTGGTGAAGACCTTGTTCTGGCTTCTGGGCTTGTGAACAAGACACTAGAATAACTTGCTCATCCCTTGCTTCAGGAGCTCCATCAAGGCTTTAACTTGATTTGAGCCCACAACATCTGGACATATTTTTATCCTCCTTTACCCCAGGCTGGAATTGAACTGCTGAAGTGGAGGCAAAGTGTTCTGCATGCCAAATCCAATCCCTGGAGTCAGTCAGTCAAGCTCCTTCTGTATATATTTTCTATTGTACAGTGTGGTGAGAAGCAATGCTAAACGGGTTCTAGCACAAACATGACATTGGCATCAGTGACGACATTGACACACTATAGTGTGAGTAGATGGGCTGAGGTCCTTCTATTTTACTAAAATAAAGGGTGAAAATTAGCTTGTATAGCACAAACCAAAAACAAAAAGGTGGGCTGTAATCTTTACAAAGAGGGGACAGTTTGATTATATATTTCTACACAAAAGAAACAGATAAATCTCTTTAAAGAGGCTTGCCAGTGCCACAATTCATAAATGTGTGTTCAACAGATAGTCTAATTGCCTCATTTATAGTAGGAGAGCGTGCTGGTTTGCTTTCACATTATTTATCCTCCCTTTGAGTTTGGGAGAAGAAAGGGAGAGTGCTTTTCAGTACTGGTGGCTACTTGTTCTAAATGTTGCTTCTGTCTCCATGACAGTGTTTTATTGTCACTTCTGATTGGAATTTGGAATTTTGTTTTGGTAAGTCAATTGTCTGTCTTTGCAGAGTTCATGAGTTTTAGTGAAGGGTTTGTAAATAATTTTGAAACTTTCAGTCCTCTTGACTCTTCAAAAATCAACTTGCACGTTCTGTATGCCTTTATAAATGAAGAACACAATTTTGCAATTTGGACCTGTGTGTTGATATGCAATAATTTACATCTTCTTAGTGTTTCCCTTTCATGTATATTAATCCAAAGGATCATCACACATTGATATATATATATATATGTATATATATATATACACGTATGTATATATGGCACTCATTTTTTCATTTATTTAATCACTCATATATAAATACTTCTGGGTCTGGTATGGGGCTAAGATATTCAGAGATACAAAATATGAAAATTGCAATCTACCCTGGAGCCATGCTTCTAGTTCCAAACATTTACTGACTTTTTTTTAAAATACTAAGATTATAGACAGAAATGTTGCTACATTTATTTGTTCATTTTAGTTTAAAAACTTTTTAGTGCACACAATGACATCAAGTATGCAAAAGAACAATTGAGCCATTTTATTATTTTGCTTTTGTAACATATATTTAATTTATGTGTATTTTCTATTGTGCTACTTAGGACCTCCTGCACAATTTAAAATGTCAGTAACAATGGATATCTTTGTTTTCATCCTAATCTTTAGGCAAGTAGAAAACTTTCAGGATGTTGCTATTAAACTCCAATTAAGTTCCTATTAAATATGACATTTGTTATAGCTGTTTTCACCAACCTGTAATCAGATTAAGGATAGTCCTTCCTACTTTTAAGTTGCTACAAGTACACGGTTGATAAATCATCCTTCCTCCTTTCTGCAAGAGCAGGTGGAAGCTGGCAAGGAGTTCTGGAAATGCTATTTCAATGCCGTTCCCTCCTAGCCAGCAGCACATGAAGGAGTGGAAGAACTCACTTGTCACAACGAAGAAGGGAAAAAGACGAGAGAGGAATAACTAAGGCGAGAGGGTGATTCCTGATTTCCTTTTTTCCATCTGCCTCTCAGGTTGAATTCCTCTGGACAGCCCACTGTAGACTGCAGTCCCGGCTGGCTCAGGCTGAGCTCAGCAGACCAGCATTCTTCCGACTGTTTTACAGCCACTCTTGGGGGCAGCAGACCAATCAAGGCAACCAGCTTAGTGCTACAAGCACGGCAGTACCCGCCTCTTGAGCTCACCTTCAGGGGAACAAGGTAAGACCTGGTGTTTGACAGCTCCTCTCCTTCCCAACCTCTTCATGTTTTCTAGCAACAGCTGTGCTGTTGAAGTCTCAATGATTAACAAGTTATCAACCATTTCCCCAGAACCTTCTAGAAGTGCCTCCCATGGGGCACCTGATGGCTCTCTACTTCACAGATGGCTTATCCCTACATCAAGTTCTAACTTGCTGCTCTGTTTCCTTTTCTCCTGGGTATATTTTAGAGAGCGACAGGAAAAAAGAATCTCCAAGTCCTATGATAGATGTTTCATCTTTGTTAGCAGCAGCACTAGGTAATGAATCTTTATAATATTAGCTGCTGAACCAGCCTTATCTCTGAATTCACTTTGAGATGCTATAACTCCACATTTGCTTGATCTTTCACAAGCAAGCTCAAGATTATTTATTTTCTCTGTGTATATTCTTGGCATATTTCTGCCTAGAGGAAGAGCAAAAATCAATAAGTCCTACAGTTTTATTAAGTTCCTTAAAGAGCAGGATATCTAATCTGTTGACTAGAGCTGGTTAATCGCCGTCCTGTACAAATTCATCTTTGGTGGGTGGCCGTGTCCCCCATGTTTTTCAGTTGTCATTACTAAAATAGTGTTGTCTAACTTCCTAACCTTATTTAAAGTGGAACTTTTGCTCTTAGCCCCCTGGAGATGCTTTTTGGTGTAGCCTAATACAGCAAAAGTTAAAGAATAATATTTCTTACTGCATGACTTTGTCTCTTTAGCTTGCTATCATTCGATTTCCTTTCTGCTTCTTCCAATGCATCCTGGTGTCACACAGCCTATCCCAGTTGGCAGTAAAAAGTCAGGTTGAGAGGTCACCGTGAATGTATCCAACTTCACTCATTTATTGAGATCCATGTATAAAGGTTTAGGACAAAATGAAACAAATAAAAAGTACCTCCAGCAATTTGGTCAAACCCATGTACCTTAGGGGAGATCTTTGAGCTTCCTGAAGTCCCTTCTTAGGTAGCTGGTCAGCTCTTTCACCCTTTTCTTCAACAGCTCTTCTAAACACTAGCTGCCCTGTTCAGTTCTCTTCTTCGGCTTCACCTTCTCTTATGGTATGACATCTTCCTTTCATATTCACTGAGTAAAACAGAAAATAATTCCCTCACCCTATCACCCCAAACCACCCAAGAAAATGAATTTCCATCCCTGTTCCCATAGTCCTTTCTATTCTTTCTTACATTTTCTAAAAAGATGTATCCTTTGTGCTGTATTTTATTTAATTATGTTTAATTAGCTGTTCAAAGTGGTTTCAATTCAACGTGTGATTGTTAGTACAATGCATCTAGATCAGTGTCACCTCTTCCACTGACCCCCTGCCCCGCCCACACATGCTCTTTACCACGGCCCCCAGCTCCACCAATCCCCTCAGGTTACCTGTTTCCATTTTCACATGTGCACATTGAACATTATGAGTGATTTTTCCATGAATGAAAGATTGTCTCTCCTCTAGTCAAAGTCAAATATGTTTTCCCATCCACCTGAGGTAGAGTTTCTTGGTTTTGATAGAGACATCGGGTCACTTTCCTTTCTCTGTATTTGGCTTGATCTCTTGATCACATAAACACTGTCTTTAAATTCTTTCTTTTGCCTCCTTGTTGCCCTAGCTGCTGTTCCGCATCTATTTCCCCAGCCAATCTTCCTGAAGAACCATTGACATTTGCCATTTCCTTTCCTCCTGGTCCTTTATGGCTCAGCAGACAACCATTTGTCTTCTGTCTCCAAACAGCAGTGAAATTATTTCCAGCAATTAACTTTGTATTACTAAATCCAGTGGATAGCTTTCAATATCTTTAATTATTTGACAATGTTAACAATTTCCTCCTTGTTCCAATCTCTCCTCTTTTGACTTTCACATTTTTCTTCTCTGATTTTCCTACATTGTCTCTTTGCATTCTTCACAGTCTGCTTTTCTGTCTCCCTTTCCTCTGACCCCTCCAAAATAAGCGTTCTGGAGTTTCTTCACAATACTGGATGTATTTTGCCCACATTGCTTTCCACAATCATTTACATATGGCTGATTCATGAATCTATATAAAGAGCATATTGTTTCCAGAGAGTAGCTCTTATTCATTAGAATATCTCTTAGTCATCAGAACTCAAGGGGAGTCACAGTTTGATTGTCTTTGTTTCTAAGCCTTACACTCTACTTTGATATTTCTTATGGAATAGCACCCAGGGACCAAAAGAAAACCTGAGTCATCTGTGCCTTTTCCTTCTCACCCAGAATGTCTCTGAAACATAACACCACTATTGTTATTTCCATGATTATTGACTTGTTTACCTCATCGCTTATGCAGATTTTTACCTACTCTAGTGGTTTACAATCCGACTCCACCCAAACTAATACCAAAAATCATTCTTCTAAAACGCAGATCCACGACAACTTAGCTTGACTTATGCAAATTCAATAAAAGTCATGACTTTTTAAATGGATTTGGCAAGGTGATGCTCAAGTACATAGATCTACAATAGCAAAGAGCTAAGGACAACCAAGAAATTTGTGAAGAACTGTGCAAAAAGCTTTGCCTTACTGGTGTCAAAGTATACTCTCATGCCAAAATTAATGCCATAATTAGTGTAGAGCTTCAGGGATAGACAAACCAACAAATGATA
This sequence comes from Dipodomys spectabilis, assembly GCF_019054845.1. NCBI lineage: Eukaryota > Metazoa > Chordata > Mammalia > Rodentia > Heteromyidae > Dipodomys > Dipodomys spectabilis. Next base: position 2,787,084 of record NW_024870824.1, read on the forward strand.
CATAACAGAAAACCCAGAACAAACCCACTCTTAAGTGGAACTGTAATCATTAGCTTTAGAATTCAATGCCACAGCCATCCATAGAGGCTTATGACTCTTATTTGTAAGGTTTAGACTCTTTTTGCTGTGACCATAGCACCACTACACTGTTGACTGGCATAGGAATGTGGGGCCCAAACCTCCTATTATACCCAGTTCCTCTGCCATTGCTGCTAAGGTCAATTGCTTCTATATTCCTACCTCTTCTGAATTTGCACAAGCATGTCTCTCTGACTGCATACAAGCTTTCTCATTAGACTTGCTGACAAAGAAGTTTGGGGAATTCACCTCCTCAATATGTAGTCCCTGTAATGCCAGGGAGAACAAGAAAGGGGAATTAGGGATGAGAAAGGGAACAACAAAATGATGAGACAAAGAACCAATGCAATAGCCATATACACAAGACAATATATTGGAATTGATCTGTACAACTTGGGGTGCTAAGGTGTGGGAGATGGAAAGCAGGAGAAAAATGAGGGAAGGGTAACAAGTTCGACAAGAAATGTACTTATTACCTTACTTATGTAACTATAACCCCTCTGTACATCACCTTGACAAAAAAAATGTCAACTGAAATGGATAAGGACTTTTGCTTTAAGAAGAAAATTTAGGAAAAGAGTTTTCTAGTTAGAGGCTAGGGACTCTCATCGCAAACAAGATATAACATATTTTAACCACAGGGGAAAGGATGGAGGAATTCAACTATATTTAAATCAGTAACTTTTTGATTGACCCTAGAAAGCTTAGGCTCATTTGTACTTGTACAAAGGAAATTAATATCTACTATATGTGATGTTGAGAGATTGCTGATAAAGACTAATATAGCACAGGGGAAAATTAAATAAATAAAATTTAAACTCTAGTTTATTAGAAAGTACCACAAACAAAGTGGAAAGGTGGACACCAGCTTTACCACTCATCTTACCAACAAACATTTCATATGCAAACTATATAAAGAACTACCATCAAAAGAAAGCACATGCTATGTGCTGGTGACTGGTGCCTGTAATCCTAGCTACTCTGGAGGCTGAGATCTGAAGACTGCAGTTCAAAGCCAGCAGGAGAAGGAAGGTCTGTGAGTCCCTCATCTCCAATAAACCACCAGAAAACTGGAAGTGGTGCTGTGGCTCAAGGAGTAGAGCACTAGCCTTGCTCTGAAGAGCTGAGGGACAGTGTCCAGTCCCATATTTCAAGCCCCATGACCAACAAAAATAAATAAATAAAATAAAGAAAGCACATATTTGTAAACAGAGTAGAAAAGAGGCAAATGACATGTAAATATCAAAAAGCTATGTAATCTCAGCAGTCAGAAAAATGAAATATGATCAAGTCAAAATACTATCTTTACTGTATTGAGACATATTAAAAAATAACGACTAGGTTATTCCTGGGATTTCTTGCTTACTCATCACATATTTGTAGGTTGTTTCTTCAAAAATATATATTTTTTAAAAAATTAATTAATTTATTTTTATTTTTATTGTGAGAATACCGTACAGAGGAGTTACAATGACATGGGCAAGATAACGAGTACATTGCTTATCAAGCATTGTTGCCTCCTCTTTGTTTCCCCTTCCCATCCCTTCCCATTATCCCCCCCTCCCCTCACCTGATCCTCCCCCACCTCCTACCAAAGTTGTAAAGTTCATAACAACTTGTACATCTCATTGTTGCAATGGGTCCACCTGTATCCCTAGTTAAACGATTTGTTTTTTTCCCCTCCCCTCCACAAATTATACCAACATCAAATACAGTGAAAGCAGGGGTTATACTGTGGGGGAGGGACATACAAAGCAACAAAGAAATCATCTTATAAATATGTTAGAAACCAAAAATATATCTTGAAACTGTTTTCTCTCTCACCCATTTCCCTTTGTCACTGCTTTATTTAACAAAGTATTAGAGGGAATAGGAATGAACACAAATTGTTAATTCTTCCTGATACATTACAGGGAAGGAGAATGACAGCCGCCAGTATTATACTTACTTGAGCTGTTAGTGCTTTTCCATGCTGCTCTCACATACAGTGCAGCTGCCTTGGGAAGCATGAAATAGTAGTCTTGGAAAGATAAATTTGAACATAACTTTGAAAAACATTTTGACATTCTTTTGGAAATCTAACCATGGTGATACTATCATTCAGTAATCGCAGAAAATTCTTGTACATGTTTCAAGGAGATAGACTCATAACAAAGAGTTTACAATTGCCATGAATTGGATGGAATTCTGTAGAAACCATCAAGGGAATGGCTGTATAAATCGTATTACATTGATGCAATGGGATAGTATATAGCAGTAAAAAGGAATGATTCATAGCTATACTCAGTAACATGGATATCCGAGAAATCGAATCTTCAGTTTAGAAAGTGGCTTCTCAAACTGTTAATAGTCTGACAGTATTAAGTTGATATTGCAACACCCAAAAATTAAGCACTGTGTTTGACAGTCATACACATTTAATACAGTTATTTTTTAAAAAGACAAGGCAAACACAAAATTCATAATAATGCGACTGGTTGAGGCTTGTGTAGGAAAATTATTTAGGAATGAAATACATAGATATAACCATATTTTCATATCATGTTTGTGGGGCATTCATTTTATAGGTGTTGAATATATTGTATTTTATAGCACAAGCATTTAATAAATCTGCATCTGTCACACATGATATTAAAATGTGTGGACAAAAGTTCTGTATTCTAAAATGCTCAGCTTATTTAAGAGTGAGAGCTATCATTTTTTTCAATATCTATTTCATTATTCATGTTCAGCATAAAAACCATGGTATGAAAGAAAACAAATTTCTTACCTAACCTCCATCTACAAATATCATACGTGTGGCCACACAATTACTGGAAACATTAATATTTGCTCAAAGCCAGAATGGCTGAGTGCCCAGCAAAACACATTTATAAAGGAAGCAAATCAACTCTCTGATTTACTAAACTGGCGTTTGTAATGGCACCTGGGGATTTCGTGTGCTAACATCCAGCAGGGAAAAGAAACCTGTAACGACGACAGAGCTGAGTCAGGCTCAGTCTCTCTGAGTTTGGTTTTCTTTTGAAATTGTAGTTCATTTCACTGTTGGGAGTTAGCAAGTAAAAATAAATAAATAATTAAGCACACACAATTAAAAAAATCAAAGCAAAATGAAACAAAAGAGGAGGGCTGGGAAGGTGGCTCAGTGGTAGAGCGCTTGCCTTGCATGCCTGAGGCCCTGGGTTTGATTCCTCAGCACCACATAAGCAAAAAGAAAAAAGCTAGAAGTGGTGCTCTGGCTCAAGTGGTAGAGCGCTAGCCTTGAGCTGAAGAGCTGAGGGACAGCGCCCAGGCCCAGAGTTCAAGCCCCACGACTGGACCCCCCAAAAAAATTAAAAAAAAAAAAAAGGAAATGGCTCCTGGCCTCTTTCTTTAATCCTCCATTATTTCCTCATTCCTGTTTGAATAAGGCTCCTATGTAGCTATGTACACAGGCCTCTGTCCTTGGTGCCTACAGTTTTTCTGTTTGTCCAGCCTCACCTTCTGTCACAGTCTTGATCTCCCTTCCTAAAGCCAACCTCCTCTTCTCTCCTGCCCATCCCTTCGTAGGTCCTGCGGTCCCACCCCTCTGTTCCTACATTCAAGCCCTTCATTCTCCCCCAAAACCTCACAATCTCCATTTCTCTCAGTGGCCCCTTGTAGCCCAGTGCTGTTGTACTCTCTGTACTGTGGCTGCCCTGAATCCTCAGGTCTAACTTTTTTGTTGTTGTTGTTTGGTTGGTCGTGGGGCCTGAACTTTGGGCCTGGGCGCTGTCCCTCAGCTCTTCAGCTCAAGGCTAGTGCCCTAACACTTGAGCGACAGTATCACTTCCAGCTTTTTCTGCTTATGTGGTGCAGAGGAATCAAACCCAGGGCCTCATTTCATGTGAGGCAAGCACGCTACCACTGAGCCAACTTCCTAGCTCAGGTCTAACTTTCTAAGGGACTGTGTTCTCATCAAACTTAATTCTCCTGCCTCCCTGTCATGCTTAAGTTCTTGGAAATAAAGTTTGTGTCTTTTTTAAAATTATGCAGTTGTGCTAAATACATAACACAAGGTTTTATAGAAATGCTCTGGTTTCAATGACAGCCTGTTGTGATGGGAACGCAATCACTGTCAGTGTCTTCAGTATGCTTCTCCAACCAGGCCTCACACGGATCTCTTGGACTGGGATGGAGAGCAGGAGAACTTCTTCCACTCTTCACCTAATTGATTATTTGCTTATGTATTCAAGTTATACATTTTCAGTCCTGGGGCTTGAAGTCAGGGTTTCACATTTGCTAGCCAGGCACTGTACCCTTTAAGCCATTTCTTTTTGCATTCATTAGATTTTCAAATAAGATTTAATTATTTTTGTCTGGGCCAGCCTGTACAGCAATCGTCCTATTTGTACTTCCGACATAGCTAGGATAATAGGTAGACCGCTCCAGGCCCAAGTTTTACTGTTTGAGATGAACATTTTTCTCTGGCTGACTGGGAACCATGATTCTCCTGATCTTCATTTCCTGGATAATTAGGATTACAGTTCTCAGCTTCTTTATTTTTGAGACAGTGTTTCTCTATGCAGCCCCATCTTGTCATGAACTTATAATCTTCCTGGCTCTGCCTGGGATTGCAGGCATGCACCACGAAGCCTGGCATGTAGTGGACTCCTTAATTCACCTTTTCCGGAAACCTATTCACTCTCCAGGATGGGTAGATTTCCTCTGTCTGTGTTCTTCCCTGGCACTTGTCCTGTTTTGGTCTTCTTATTGCCACAGAGCACATATTTAATTCAATTGGAACCAATATTTAGATTAATGGATGTTTTTCCTCCTACTGTACTGCAAGCCTAATGACCTAGGAACTAATGCTACCTTTGTTCATTATTGTTTTTATATTATTTAACATAGAGTAAGCTTCCACAAGGCATTTATGGACCGCTAGAATTCTGGACCCAAGGAACAGGGGATGCACAGCACCACTTTATTACCTGAATACACCAGCAGGGGAGACAAGGCCTATTCACAGCAGAAAGGGAAAACCCAGAGCTCCCACTTCCTGCTCTCTGAATTCCCTTTTGGACATCTGCCACAATGTCAGTAGCCAGGCACTGCCCTCAGCTGGATTTTCTTGGGTATCTGTCAGTAAAGAAAAAGAGCTGAAGGAAGGAAAGGAGAAAAAAAAAAAAGACAAAAACCTCATGTGCTTTGTGAATATATAAACAGAAACCACTGACATACTGCAAGTGTAAAAATTCTCTTGCATGCATATAGCATGCATATAGATTGTAAAGCAGTGGAATTAGAGGGATTCTAAATTTTTAAGTGTTGATCCCTTTATATCCATAGGTTATTGAGGCCTGGGAGAGTCAGAATATGGTGTTGTTTCCAGCTAAGAACTTGCTGCTGACTTATTTAAAGTTTTATACCGGATACAGTCTCAGTCCTAATCTTTAGTGCTGTGTTTTACTGATCAAATTTACATAGTTTATAGCTTGACTTGTAAAAAGGAGCCCTTTACTCTGGCCATCTGGAAGTAGTACAAATTATTGATGTTAATTGTTCCTCTTCCATATTCGATCTTTGTGATCCTCTCAATTTTCGGCCTTTGGTGATACACAAGACCGTCGTTAATATTTCATGTTACCCGAGATGGCCTCTAGTTCTTCATTAAGTGAGCCTCCATTGGAGAATGAATTTGTTAAATCTGAGGGAGCTGGGGCATTTATTGCTTCAAGTTTTTTGCTTGAATTGGGATACATTTTTAATATATTCTGCACATCAAGCCTAATTTTTGAAATCTAGCATCTGTAGACCTGTCTTCACATGAGATCTTCAGTGTAGTTGCTGCTAACAGCATGGCCATCCTTTAAAAAAGAAGCCCTCCTTCTGGAGTAGCATGCAAAGCTGGGAGTGTGCCCTCATGCACGCGCACACCCACACCCACACCCACCCATCCACACCCACACACATACCCCCCCACACCCACACCCCCCTACTCCCCCCCTACACCCACACATCCACATCCCCCCCACCCCCCACACCCACCCCGCACTCCCCCACACCCACCCCACACCCACATCCACACACACACACACTCACACCCACACATACCCACACCCCACACCCCCACACATACACCCTCCCCACACACCCATACACACACCCACACCCCCCCCCCCCCCAACACACACACTCAGCAGCCTGGGTCTTCTTCTATTGACTTTTCAGACTTCAGGATTTCTCTGTATATAATGAAAGCTATGATCAGAATTTAATGATGCAAAGATAAGACACTCCAAGGTGAGGCAAATCTCAGGGCAGACTTTCAATAGCTCATCCAAAAAATAAAAACAAAACAAAAATACAGAGAGGGCAGGGGAAGCCTGAAGCATACCAGGTAGAGGAAGATGCTGGACCAGAGTGGGACATTCTCTTCAGGAAAAGAGGTCTAGGCAAGACTTGTTTGTTTCAGCACCCTTCTTTTAAAATTTCTGAGTGTAGAAAAAGTAAAATATCTTGCTCAGCCTATTTTTTTTAAATATCTTTTACCTTTTTGTCTAACACTAACCTACTTTACATTTGTGTGTGTGTGTGTGTGTGTGTGTGTGTGTGTGTGTATTCTGATCCTGGGACTTGAACTCAGGCTGTCCCTTAGCTTCTTTTTATATTTTTTTATTTGGTCAGTCCTGAGCCTTGAACTCAGGGCTTGGGCACTGTCCCTGAGCATCTTTTGCTTAAGGCTAGCACTCTATCACTTGAGCCACAGTGCGACTTCTGGCCTTTTCTGTTTATGTGGTACTGAGGAGTTGAATCCAGGGCTTCACGCATGCTAGGCAAGCATTCTACCATTAAGTCATATTCCCAGACCTGTCCCTTAGCTTCTTCACTCAAGGCTAGCACTCTATCACTTGAGCTATAGCTGCACTTCCAGGTTTTTGGGGGGAGTTAATTGCTGATAAGCGTCTCGCAGACTTTCCTGCCTAGGTTAGCTTCAAACCTTGATCCTCAGATCTCAGCCTCCTGAGTATCTCACATTACAGCCTTGGGCCACCAGTTGAAATCTCTTTAATAGACACTTTCTGTTTATTGATTTTCCAGTTATCATGACTTCACTGGTCCTGACACTGTGTGGTAGTTTGAAAAATGCTTGTCCTGTTTTGGTCTTCATGAGTCCTTGTGAGCATCTATATTGTTATATCAGTTCAACAAACCCATGATTACCTATTTTCAATGTTGCCCTCCGTGGACTTTCCAGTGGTCCAGACTTGGCTTTGCTTTCAGACATTAATGTTCACGAAGATTAGATAGGTGTGGAGGTACATACCTATAATACCAGCTATGCAGGGAGGTTGTCGGTAGGAGAATCATGGTCTTAGGTCAAATATGGCAACCACACAAAACCTAACTTGAAAATACCTATACTAAATATGGGCTGGAAGATGGCTGAACTAGTCAAGCACCTGCCTAGCAAGAATGAGTCCATGAGTTCAAACTTCAGTACCACTGAAAGCATAAAGCAAACAAAACAATACAAACAAGAAATGAAGCCCTTAGATTCATAAGCCTCAAGGAGGTTTCTGGTCACTCAAATAAAAAAGAGAATAATTTCATTCATGCTAGTTCAATGGCTCTACCATGAATTTTTAGCCTGTCTCTTCTTGCTTATTTTTCTGAGAATACTGGTTTATTGCATGCTCTGTGTTTGGATCCAAATGCATCATCAAAGTCCTACAGATGGCTCCTGTTACATTATTTTACTTTTGAGATTTCTGACAGAGAGAGATTTACTAGTACATTCTAAAATGAATTTATTTTTCACTTTCTTTGTATATGGACCTATCATAAAATTTTTCTCACCAACAAATGGAAATACACTATAAAACCAGACTGAATTTCTTCCCATAGTATTGTTTTCATTTTTTGTCCTCTGTTTCTGGGCTTGAACTCAGATCCTCTTTATGGTCCCTGAGGGTTTTTGCTCAAGACAGTGCTCTTGAGCCGCAGCTCCAGCTTTTTGGTGGTTACTGGAGATAAGAGTCTCATGGGCTTTCCTGCCTAGGCTGGCTTCAAACCAAGATAATCAGCCTTCTGAAAGTTAGGAATACAGGTGTGAACCACCAATTCCAGGCCAATTCCCACTGATAATGCCATGGAATGGGATAATAACACTTACTTATCAAATTATTTATTTATTTATTTATTTTTATTTTTTTATTGTGAGACTGCCATACAGAGGAGTTACAATTACATGGGCAAGATAACGAGTACATTTCTTATCAAGCATTGTTGTCTCCTCGTTGTTTCCCCTTCCCATCCCTTCCCATACTCCTCCCCTTCAAATTTTTTATTGTTGGTCATTTAAATATTGATATATGTTAAACACCATCAGCTATGTAATTTTCCAAATGGGGTTGTCAAAATTACACAGGAATATTGAGTAGTCATTTCTATTGTTGGTCTTACACAATTACTGTGTTTTCTTGATATCGTTAGGCTCACCAAGCCTTATGAGTGGTCTGGTCTCATGGCCTCAGCTGGCCCAGGGTTATCACTGCTGCAGTACGGAGCCATCCTCCAAGGCAAGATATAGCTTCCATTTCTCTTGAGACTCTTCTCCTCTCTTTGCCTCCTCCACAAATGTGAAGCCCGGGAATGGTGAAGACGTTTCCAGGGAGCCTTGATTCTGCCCTACTCCATAAGGCTTAGATTGGAATGCAATTTAGTATTCCTCAGACTGGGTCTCATTCTCGAAACATGTGATAGAAAAAAAAAATCCACCTTTGTAAACAGACAAAGAGAGAAGCGAAGTTCATTCCTCTACTTGTGCTGTTGAAATAAAGGACCATAAACGGTGACTTAAAATAACAGAAATTGATTCTCTCCAAGTTAAAAAAAAAAAAACACCAGACATTGGAATTGAGGCATCAGTGGGGTTGTTTCCTATGAGTGGCTGTGAAGGAGGAGGGTCTGCTCCGTGTCCCTCTGCTAGCCTCTGGTTGTTGTACTATCTGGCATTCATCCAAACTCTGACTCCATCCTCACAGGCCATTCTCTCTGGGTCTTTATGTCCAAATCCCCCTGTCCTTTTGAGGATGCCAGTGAAATTAGATTTAAGGACCCCTTTATCTAGGATGATCTCATCTTAATGTGGTTTAGATGCCTTTCCAATCAGGACACACTCATCTGTTCCAAGTAGCCATTCATTTTGGTGTGTCTGTCTTTATTTAATCAGATACATAAACTAACAAGATAACTTACATTTGGGGCAGGCTGGAGTTTGGAGGGGATTTTTGAGTCTCCCCAATTTTAATGGATATCTCTTATTAAAGTTAGGAACTGGCTGGATAAAGTAATAGAGAAGGTTTTTTTTTTCTTATTCTATTTCTTGTCATCTGATAGGAAGTGAGGCAGATGGTATGGGGCAGGTACTGTGACCCACAGTGCCAGCTGGGAGCCAGGTGCTCTGCTTCCTGCTCAGTGGCCCTAAGCATGTGGGTTCTGACCTCATCTTCACTCTCTCATGGTCACAAGATGGGTAAAAGGTATGTGCCAAGTGATTGCTCCTTTATATACCACTTTCTGCTTAAGTCTTGTTAATCTGAGCCAATTTATATGCCAGGACATTTGAAAACTGAACTTATTTTTTTTTTAAAGCAGGAAAATTAGGTTTCAGTTAGTAAGGAGAGAAAATAAAGGTTTCCCAAATCATCTAATATTGTTTGCTGAATTTCCAAGTTTATCAGAACCAGCATTTTAGGGCTCAGTGAGGAATTCAGGATTTTATAAGAGGCAAACCACAATCCATGAATTAGCATAGACATACAACACAGACCCAAGAACTAGCTCTCCCCATCTGGGTAGAAATGCCTATTCACGGGCAACAAATGTTTTATGTGCTTCAGAGACCCCTGTGCTCCAACATTCTCTTTAGGAAGATCTTGTTTTATAGATTTATTCCATTTGAGGAAATACCAATTCCTTTAGCTAGCTCCCTGCTATTGGTCACTAAGGTTTTTACATATTTCTTGTCAATTTTCTTAATATAATTCTTGAGTTGGCTGACTTCACAAAGGAAGTTCTCATAAGACTGTAACACTAGGTTGTTACATCAACCTGAGATGGTTAGAGGGGTTGGTTTTATGAATCTGATATGTTCTTCTGTCTGATAGATAAGGTGAGAGGAAAAAGAAAAGCATATTCAATAGTTTTCCTTCTCCTTTTGCTCCCTGTATACTTGGCTTTGACTTGGCTTGTTATTATTTAAGCTCTCTCTAAAATTAGCCTGAACCTCTTGGTGGGTAATTAATTCCTTAAGATGGCTCTTAAAAATGTTTAGCCTCAGACTCCAACTGCATCTTGTCTTTCCTCTTTTCCCTCTCCTTTGATTCTGACATTGTCATGTGACCGCATCCTTCAGACATGGGTTCAGGCATCCAACAGAGGTTTGGCTTTTCTTTATTCCTTTTCCCTTTGTTCCTGGCCATGTCTGCTAGGGACTTCTAAGGCAAGAAGAAGCCCAGCATTACACCTTTCCCCGGTCTGTATGTGGCATACTAATGCTTGCTCCCTGGGTCCTTGTAATTGCAGATGTGGACTGTTTATGCCAGTGATGAAAGCAGGTGAACAGCTGCAGCTGCTGGGCAAAAAGATAATGCCGGAATGAAAAATGTCAAAGTGGCTTGCACAGGCCTTCAATTAACTTTGCTGGTTGTTCTTCTTTTTCTTTCCCTTTACCATGCAATCATTCCACCTCGGGCTTCCTCCATTTCTTTCTCAAGACTTTCACTATTTTGTTACCTTCCTTGAGTTGGATGCTCTGGTGTCACTCAAAGGAGGGGAAAATAGACAGATGTGGCTGGGAGGGGCTTAGAGGCAGAGGTAGGGGTAAGAAGAGGAGCCAGCCCGCATCATGGCTTAGGTTTATGACATATCATGGCTGCTCTTACAACTGCTGATTTGGGCATGTCTGAGTTTCTAATTGAGTTCCAGATTCCCATTCTTCATGCAGTCGTGTGTGCTGCAAAGCTGGCGATGTTATGCTGATCTCATATTTCAATACTCTACTCGCTACTTGGCTACTTGTCTCTGCCTGTGGGGATTAAGATCGTGATGCATTCCGCATGCAGAGAGCTGTTCCCCAGCCTCCTCCTCTGCACAGGTGGAACAGCACTCATTGATTGCCGGTCTTTTATTCTTGCTTTGCCATTCTTCCCCCTCCCTTATCTGGCAGCGGTACAAGTGGCTATTTGTTCCTCTTCTACCTTGCAGCCCTGGACTGAGATAATTCACCTTTCTTTCCTTTCTTGACACAGACAACACTTCAGAATTCAGGAGTTAGGACCAAACTTAGCAAGCTGCCCCTTGCCCGTGCCTGACCTGGCTCTGTGTGGGGAGGCTGGTGAAGGCAGCTTTGAGAAGTTACTGCATCGGTGGGTCACCTACTAGTGCCTCCAATGAGTGTGTCCTCCCTCCCTGCCCCTCCCCCAGGATGTGACCCTATGACAACACCCTTTGTGGGTATTGATTTCTGGATGCTCAGAAGGCTGGTGGGATCTGCAGGCAGTTTCTTTCTTTCTTTCTTTTTAATCTTAGAGGAGGAAAAGCTGCATACTGACCCTGTTAAGAGCTGCCAGTCTCTTCCTTGACTGAAAAGAGTTTTATGGATTCTTCTATACTCAACAGCTGCTGAGAATTAGAAATAACATTAGACATGACAAAATGAGAGGAATGAGCCTCAGACCCTTGCTTTCTGGGTGCTCAAAGTCTAGGTGGAATTAGAATGAGGTATCTCCTTAGCAATTGGTGAACAGAATAAAAAGTAACAATTTGGGGCTGGGAAGGTGGCTCAGTGGTAGAGTGCTTGCCTTGCATGCACGAGGCCTTGGGTTCCATTCCTCAGGACCACATAAGCAGGAAAAGCTCAAAGTGGCACTGTGGCTCAAGTGGTAGAGTGCTAGCCTTGAGCTGAGGGACAGAACCCAGGCCCAGAGTTCAAGCCCCACTACAAAGTAACAATTCTACAATACTTTGGGTGGACTAAGAAATCATAATCACTCCTACTGCTACAGGACCTGAGAAGCTGCAGAAGGTGGTGGAATGTGAAAAGGTTTACAAAGAATGTAAGTAATTGTAAGAGGAAGAGGTGTGTGTGTGTGTGTTTGGGGTTGGAAACAGAAAGACAGGAGATATTCCAGATGGGAAGTAAAAAAAAGACCATTGTAATTATTCTCTCTCTCTCCCCCCCTTTCTCATTCTGATTCAGGCTGCTTTAACAAAATGCCACAGACCAAAAGACTTAAGTCATAGATATGTATTTTCTCACAGTCCTAAAGGCTTGAAATTCAAGGTCAGGGTGGTAAAAGAGTCCAGTTCTGTTGAAGACTCTCTTCTTGGCTAATGGACATTTGTCTTCACTCTTCTCTCACAGGCCTGGGGACTGGGTAAAGAGAGAGGGACAGCAAGAGCACGGGTTCTCATGTGTCTCTTCTTTTTCTCTTCCTTCCTTTAATTTTTTTCATTTTCTTTATTTCCCCTGCTTGTCTCCACACTTGGGCATTGTTACTGAGCTTTTTTTTTTTTTTTTTTGCCCGAGGTTAGTGCTCTGGCACTTGAGCCACAGCTCCATTTTTGTGTTTTTAGTGGTAGATTAGAGCCTCATGGACTTTCCTGCCTGGGCAAGCTTTGAACTGCAGTACTTAGGTCACAGGTTTCTGAGTAGCTAGGATTAAGGCCTATGCCAAGGGCACCTGGCCCAGTGTCTCTTCTTACAAGGGTAACATATAGTGACGGCCCTACCCTCACAACTTGCTATAACCCTAATTACTTTCCCAAGGCATTGTCTCTAAATAGTATCACACTGGAGATTGGGGCTTTCAGATATAAATATTAGGAGAGCACAAACACTGAGTCTGTAGTCAGGTTCTAAGACATAATTTCCCTTATTTTAAATACAACTTTTTCCACACCTGACATAAGCTCAAATGTCATTTAGTTCACAGAATGCCAAAACTTATTTTGATTTTCCATCCTTCCATCCTTTTCTTAACTCACTTGTTTACACAATGCCACGTGTGTACAAACGTGTGTGTGTGTGTGTGTGTGTGTGTGTGTGTGTCTATGCACGCATCAAAACTGGTACTTAATCTCAGTGCCTTCCTTTCGTGCTGGGCTTTTCCATTCAAGGATGGAGTGATATCATTAGAATCACACCTCTACTTCTGGCTTTTTGCTGGATATATGGACAGTCTGCCTTTAGATTGCAACCCCCAGACCTCAGTTTCCTCAGTAGCCTGGATTACAGGTGTGAGGCACTGATGTCTGGCTTAGTTTTTTTTTTTATTTTTAATATTGAATACTAGGGCTTGAAATTAGGCTTTAAATTCTGATAAGGCTTTCGTTTTGTTTCTCTCAAAGCTAGACCTCTACTACTTGAACCAAACCTCCACTTCTAACTTTTTGTGATGGGTAATTGAGTTAAGGGGCTCTCAGATTTTTCTGCCTGAGCTGGCTTTGAACTGTAGCCCTTATATCTCAGTGTCCGGCATAGCTAGGATTATGGGCGTGAGCCAAAGTTTCCAGGCTAATACTAGTTTTTTCCCCCTACATGTTTAGAAATGCATAACTGTGACTTGGGCAACACCAACCGGTCTGCTCTCTTTGGTTACTTTGATTTTTTGAGCTTCAGTTGCCTTAAATAGTTCAAATTCATCGCAGAATGAGAAGATAGTGTTAGAGTATTTCCATAGCATTCGATTCATTCTTTATTCATATTTTCCCTTCCTTTACCTTTTCTTTCCTTCTTTTCTCCTTTACCTCCTCTTTCATCCCTTCATCCCTCCTTCACTACTACCTCATTTTTTTTTTTCCTTCAGGAAATATCTTTGAACTTTCTCAAAAAGCATGTTGGGTATTATGTATAAGCATTGTGCTAGCACTGCCCTGTTAACTTCTTATTTATTAGTACACAATAGAGGTGTTATCTACAGGGGAACACACTTGTTGTACCACACCTTGTTCGAACACACTAGTCCATGTGCCAATGTTGTAGACCCATTTTTTTTCCATTGTCCACTTTGCCCTCCATCTCACTCCTGCTAGATAGCTATCCAACGAGGCAAAATTCTAGTCTTTCCCATAAAGATGACCACGATTCTCTATGCTGTGTCTTTGTAGATTGGAAGACTCAGGATCTCTTCTGTGTGTCTTTACACAGAAGAAAACACTCACACACAGAGATAGAGATGATAGCACACTCAGTTTCTCTATTTGTAAATGTAAGAAGTTAACCTACTATTCTTATCAGATGGCACATTTATGCTCATAAATATAATTCTTTAAGAAGTTATAGGACAAAAAGCACTCATGGAATAGTACTATTAAGGAAGCACTCACCTTGTGCCTACAGTGTGATCACTAGAGTTAAGTCTTGAAGTGGCTGGCACCTTATTCTTTCTGTATTGCTTTGATACTTAGTTCCTACACATATGGAGGAGACCCCTTGGAGTTTTCTGCATGCAGGTTACTAATAAGTCCTGTTGGTAAAAACTTGAGTTTCTGGCATCTCAAAAAATGTTCTCACCTTCCAAGAAGAGGTAATTATGCCATTTCTTTTAATTTTCCCACAATGGAACAGGTAGCCATTTGAGGCTTCTCTGTCCAGCAACTTTCCATAGGAAAGGGTGACTCTAAATAGAGTTGGGTTTTATTGCCATCAATTGCTGAGAAGTTGTGATTAGTGAGAGACTGTCAATCACCCACACCCAAGTCTATTCTAAAGGACTGCAGTCTTGTTTTGGATCATTTTTCACTGCCTGAGGTTATTATGCCCTGGCTGCTCATTACAGAGAGGAAAGCTCTTTCCAGCTTGCCTGACTTTATAGCTGCTCCTTCATGCCTATTTCATGGCACAATTACTAGAAAAGAATAGATGTTTTTGAGGTGTAATCTTAACATCAACACCTGGTTTTCACAGAAATAGAGTGGCTTCTACCTGGCAGAGTTATAGGTTCTATCATGACCAATGGTTTTTATTGAGTTGTAGTTCATTTATTTCTACTGAAAATTTCCTTAAAAAATTTGCAGACACACACACAATTTATCCTCTTCAGGGGACTAAAACACTTTTAATTTAGCATCACACTTGGATGACTATGTGTTAACCATAATCACCCAGAAGATAATTTTCATTTTTGTATATACAGAAGTTGTAACTTTTAATATTTGTAATAGCAGCATCAACAGTGTCATCACTTATTGAGCATTTATTCTATGCCAGGCCCATTTCTAAGTAGTTAAAATATATTAGCTCATTTAGAGATGCACTATGTCAAGTTGAAAAGTTTTCCAATATGGGTAGCCAATGTGTGTCCATTGAATTCAGATAATCACTAATGTATTTTTCTTGAGAATTCAAGTCTGGTAGTTTGCTTGAGGGTCATTATTTTTCCCCATTTTCAGAGGATCTAGCAGTAGTCAGGCAGAAAGCATTGTCTGAGATGGCTGCACAGTTCACGCCTCCTCTCTCTTCCTGAGGGGACCAGCTACTTTTTGCTTTCTGTTAACCTTCATCCTGTTATGCACTGCGATGGGAGTCCTTGCCAAGTGCTACTCTAGTTTCACGAAATCCCAACAAATTCAAAGCTCAGTGTGCATTTTTGTCGATGAATCTTAATTTGGAAGAGCCCCTGTTTTGTTTTCCTGGGCTCACCTTACCATTGTCCTTGTGGTTTTCAGCCTGTACAGGTCATGTAGAAGTTATAAACTTCTGAGCTGGACTACACAGGAATTAATGTGATGAATAATTAATGTGATGAAATAATGTCATGAATCCTTTCCCACCATGCCAATGTTCTCAGCCTTTGCTTTTCTGTTCTCCTACTTACTAGTATGCCATGGAATCCTGAGAGTTGAAATGAGGGAGGATTTGTGAAATAAATACTTAAAAGCTACATTTACTCAAAAGCACTGACTCCTTTCTTGGGCCCATGAATGAACTGAGAGCATCCCAATCATCACGTTGTATCTGTGTCCTTTGTTCTCAGCATGTTCTCCTGTTGTCACTTGGCAGCCATCTTGGAACCTAGGAAGGACAGGAGACTTGGACCACCTGCTGGGAAGCAATGAAACTTATTGGAATAAGGGTCCACTTCACCATACTTGAGACAAAGAGCTACTAGACCACCTGTTGCTACCACCACTAATCCACTTGTCCTGGGATGGTTTAATAAGTACCAATTTCTACCAATTCTTCCTTCTAATTAAGCCTGAAGCAAATAAATGTCTGATAGGGAAGACAGGTTGAAATGCTTCCACTTCATCCAGTATGCCTGTGCTTGTACTTCATTTCTCCACCCTTCACTATCATTGGTCTCGTTATTTGGTATATTGGCTAGACCTGACCTATAAGAAATAAGAATTTAGCCAGGCGCCAGTGGCTCATGCCTGTAATCCTAGCTAGTGAGGAGGCTGAGACCGCCATTCAAAGCCAGCCCAGGCAGGAAAGTCTTTGAGACTCTTGTCCCCAATTAACCACTGGAAAAACCGGAAGTGGCACTGTGGTTCAAGTGGTAGAGCACTTGTCTTGAGCTGAAGAGCACAGGGACAGCGCCCAGGCCCAGAGTTCAATCCCCATGACCGACAAAAGAAAAACAAACAAAAAAAACCCCACACACAAGAATTTGGGCACAAAGTCTAAAATCTACAACAGTTGGGATATAAGAAAAGTATATGCTGTATATGCCAGTAGTTGCCTGATAGTGACTGTTGGGAAAATGGGGGCGAAAGGAAAGGAAAAGGTGAGGACTGTTTATTGAGGAATAGTGAGGGACACAATCCTTCCCGAGGGTTTGGAGGTTGTACAAGGGACTGGATTTTGGGGTGGGCTTCTATAGTGCTTACCAAGGAAGCAGAGAATAAAAAATGGGTTATGGTCTCCTTGGGATCAAGGGTGATGTCCTTGGCCAGCCCCATGGTGGAAGCTGGATGTGGGGGCTTTTGTCTCCTGGGGGCCAAGGTCTGAATGACCTGCCTATGGACAAGTCTGTGAGCACACACCTGGTGCTTTGCTTGACCCTGGGGAATAAGGCGGGACTCAACCCTTCACTGTCATATCTTGCTACGGCAAGACACATGTGTGGATTCTTAGGAACGTCATGTGCCCCATCGCTGGGGTCTGCTCCTCTGGCTCACCTTATAATATAAATTGGACACTTGAAGCAAAGTAATTCTCATTCCTTCCTGAGCCAGAATGTGAAGTGATACTTCACACCTCTTTCAACTAAGATTGTTTCAACCCCTCCCCTACCTAATGTGATTTTCAGAATGGAATTAAATGAACGCAAGCCAGGCTTTATTTTGTACAGATAACTTCTGGTCTAGGGAAATCACACACTCATTTTTCCGTCAAAAAATGTTTAGCAAAAAAGACATTTTTTTTTTAGTTTTTAGATTTTTTTTAATTTTTTAAAATTTTATTGTAAAGATGCTATACAGAGAGGTTACAGTTACATGAGCAAGGCAATGAGTACGTTAGTTGTCGATCATTGCTACCTCTTCCCCCATTGTTGTCCCACTATCCCTTCCTTATTCCCTCACTCCACCCCCCATGATGATTCTGTCTTCTTTACCTTGTGTATGATGTAGTCACATGGATATCTTTGGGAGGGTTGGGGGAGGGCACAGAACTCCAGGGACAAAGTGGGGGAAAGTGTAGTAGTAGAGTTCACTGGACATGGATGAAAGTGAGCTCTACAATTCATAGATGGAGATGGGAGGGAGGGACTGGGACAGAACAAGGGAACAGAGGACACTGTATGAACGGAAATGTAATCATTACCTGACTCATGTAATTGCAATCCCTCTATATATTACTTCTGTAATAACAAGAAAGTAAAAAATTAGGAACTGTTTATATTTCTGTTTACATTTTTTTCATGAGTCATTTAGACTTTTTACCTCTTTGTCCCCAAGCTCCAGAAGACACAGTTCAAATTATGCATTGGGAAGGATACATTTATTTAATACCATTCCTTGACCTTTTGTAGATAGGAGCTCACCATGACTAGAAAATTCTTCAAGGCCTACAGTCCTAGAAAGGAAAAATGTTAAGACAGCTGAGAGAGATGTAAGCCATGACCATTGGAGAGATCTTTGTGTGTGTTATTCTTGGGGCTTGAACTCAGTGCCTGGGTGCTTTCCTGAGTTTTTTTCCTCTACTACTTGAGTCATAGCTCCATCTCTTTTTTTCTTCTCTCTGTCTGCATAGACTTTCCTGCCCAGGCTGGCTTTAAACTGCAATCTTCAGATCTCAGCCTCCTGAGTAGCCAGAACTACAGGCCCTAGCCATCAGTGCCTGGCAAGAGATCACAGGTTTCTGACAGAAAACACTGTACTGTCATTAAAACATTACAACTCAGGTAACCTCAACCCTGTAGACTATACTTAAGGATAGGAATTTCTCACAGGTAATCTCAATAAGTACTCACACTCTAAATGCTGTCCATGTAAAAATGCACTGACTTCTTACTTAGTCTTACACATTCACTAAAAGCAGAAGAAAAATGTGGCATCCGTGTTTCCATTTCATATTTGTTTCCATGCTGTCATTTTCTTCTCTATAGTCACCTTGGGATCACCTTGGGTTCCAGTAAAGAAAGGAAAGATGGATAATGTCTTTATGACAGGGCACCCAAACTCTCATCTCAGGAACAGGAAAGATCACCCCTAAAGAAGAACAAGTACCTATAATGATGTGGTTGCAGGATGAATCTTCCCATAGGAACCAGATTGTTCCCCTCAAGAATGGCAGTAAAAACAACTTCACTGAAACCCTGGAGAGACAGCAGGTGGGTCACCTCCCCCGCCAAACTAGGACTATTTATGCATTCCTTTTGCTCCCCACCGCTAATTCATTCCTGATTGGAACATAGTGCTAATGTCTTTACCTAGAGGATGGTTGAAGATGAACTGAAGTGCTGTCTTCCTCTGGCATGGCCTGGTCACAGAATAAAATCTCTTTTCTCTGCCCTACAATCATTGTCTTCATTTTGAGGATAGAAGTGAGTGATCAGATCTGACACATTCTTTTCATGTTCTCTCCTTAACAGACGTTCCTATCATTTTCAGTGTTTTGCCTCTTGCTTCAACTCTCCTGCTCAACAGTACACAGCACTGAGGCAGATAGAAGCTTCATTGAATTTTGGGCCACAGCTTTGATCAGAAGAAATATATGTGCTACCTCCTTCATTCTTTGCTCCCAGATTCTTTTCTAATATTCCTAGCCTTTCCCTTCCCCTCCAAAGTCTTTTACAGACTGAAGGTCAGGCAGCTAAGAATCCCTAATCATAACCAGCACTGACTCTGGAGGTCTGGATTTTGCTTTCTCACATCTCATTCTGTAATGTGGATAGCACTGGCTCCAAGTCTTATGATCTCAGTTAAATAGCACTGTAATAGTTCTATTTGAACACTTGCTATATTGGCAATCAGAAGATTTGCAAGAGACTATGGATAATATTTCATTGATGCATCCATATAAATAGGTACTGCATATTTTAAGGATGTGTAGCATCATGAAATCTTGAACATGCAATGAGAGCATTTAGATATCAGGCTTATTTATCATACTGTAGAAATGTAAATGATTGGCAACAGCTCAATGTATGAAGTAGCCATACATTGTTGGTGGAATATGCATTTGGATAGTCTTTTCTGGAAAGCACTCTGGCAGTTTTCATTAACATAAAAATGTAGATGATCTTTTCAAATTTTTTTAATTGACATGGGATATAAACACATTTATTGGTCACGGTATAATGATTTAACACATGTATACAATATGCAATGATCTAATCAGTGCAATTAGCATTTTTTATCCTCAACTATTTATCATTTCTATGCATTAGGAACTCTGCTAGCTATTTTGAAGTGCATTCTGCGTGGATGTAGACTAGGGCTTTGCTCCTGTGGCACAGACAGTACGGGAACTAGTTCTTCCTGTCTCACTGATTTGGTTCCAATTGTCTCCTCCCCACTTTCCTTCTAGTCACAGTGGCTACTCTTCTGTCCTCTCCTATGAGATCACTGCTTTTACTCTCAAAAAGGGCTTCAAACATGAAGTATTTGCCTTTCTGTGCTTTGATTATTTTCCTAAATGTGATGTTCTGCAATTCTGTCTATGGTGCAAATGATGAGTTCAATGTTTTTTTTTTTTCTGGTGCTACTGGGGTTTTTAACTCAGGGCCTCATGCTTACTATGCAAGCACTTGACCCATACCCCAACCATTTTGTATTAATTTTTAAGATAGGGTTTACATTTTTGCCTGGGTTAACCTGAATTTTCATCCTTTTATATCTACTTATCCAGTAGCCAAACTTAAGAGGTATGTATATTTGTTCCTTAATATTTTTTTTTTTTTGGTCCAGTCATGGGGCCTGAACTCTGGCCCTGGGCGCTGTCCCTCAGCTCTTCAGCTCAAGGCTAGCGCTCTACCACTTGAGCCACAGCGCCACTTCCGGCTTTTTTTTTCCCTGCTTATGTGGTGCTAAGGAATCAAACCCAGGGCCTCATGCATGAAAGGCAAGCACTCTACCACTGAGCTAACTTCCCAGCCCTCCTTAATATTTTTTATGGCTGAATAATATTTCATGGTAGATAATTGACATTTTCCTTATGCATTCTTGTTTGGTGGGTAACTTGGTTGACTATTATCTTGGCTATTGTGAATAGTGCTGCAGTGAACAGGGAAGTGTAGACAGCTCTTAAGATACAGTGTTCAGTGTTCTCTGAACAATCAGCTATATTAATCACTTTCTCTTTTCTCTTTCCTTTTTCTTTTTTCAGTGCTGGGGCTGGAACCCAGAGCTTTGTTCATATTACCAAGCTCTACCATTGGGCTATATTTTTAGTCCTTGCTTTTTTAGATAGGTTCTCACTATGAAAACCAGGTTGTTCTTGAAGTTGTGTTCCTGTCTCAGGCTCTCTTATGCTGGGATTATAGGAATGCATTATATGTCTCTTGCTACACTAGAAAACTATTTATCCACATCCTTACAAAAGAAGGCATAAAAGCATTCACTAGAGCATTACTTAAAAGAATAAAACCAGAGACAAATTGTCAAAGGCAGAATAATGAAATTGGGGGGGGGTAAAGGAGGGAAAGTGGGTGAAAATGAGGGAGGGGGAACAAGTTTGACAAGAAATGTACCCACTCCTTTATGTATGTAACTGTAACCCCTCTGTACATCACCCTGACAATAAAATTTTTTAAAAAACCAAAAAGAATTTCCAAATCTCTCTTTGAACTCATTAGTGTAAGATGAATGAAAGCAATGTGGGTCATTTCTAGAGCAGGATGTTTAGAAAAGGTAGATGTACCTCCTCTATGTTTTTTTGCCGACTGGAGGGCAATAACCACAATGGCATAGCAGGCAGCTTGCATTTAAAAGGAAGGAGGGTGGATTTCTCAATAGAAAAAGTGGCCTGTTGACTTGCCTCACAGAACCTGTGCCTAAGACATAAACTTCCATGGTTGTAGCCATTAGCATTTGCAGGCTTACTTCTTAAAGTAACTCATGTTGGCCTGATGCAAATAAAATGTAGCATTAACAAAAGATAGTAGACTATCACATTTTAACACATTACATCTCAAAGATACTGAATAAAGAAGAAAATATGAATTTATGTCCATTAAAGAATACTTGGATAAAAGAAGAAAATATGAATTTATATCCATTAAAGAATATTTGGATAATGGGTAAACACACTCAGTTTGTTAAATACAAGGAAAATATTTTGGAAGGATAAACACTAAAGTAGAAGCAATGGATACATCCAAAGCAAGGAGCAACATCAACTATTATGGTAATAGAGGACTTTCATTTGTATTATTGGAATTTTTATGAAAAGCGTATTTGTGGAATTATTTGTAGAATTAAAAATTTATAAAGGCAATTGAATTGGCTCCCATGATAACTACGTGGTTTGAACTGCTCTTTTCTTTGTTTCTGTCTCATTTATATAGGAAAAATAATTGAAAAGCTAATCTTTCCTGTTCATTATCATTAGATTACTGAGGATAATGGTTGAGTTACTGTGTGCAGCCTAAGTTATATAGGGAATTTATTTTAAAAACTTCTGAAAAATTGCAGAATGCTGTAAAATAACTTGAAAAGAAAAATGCTGACAAGTCAATTAGGATAACAAAAATTACTAATTTGGTAATATTTTGGAGAAACTGTTAATGTAGCACTATTGAATTCATGTTAAAATTCTCATAGAGAAAGCCCTATTCAATAAGATGTCTCACTAGATAATTACAATAATGATCACATGATATTATCTTTCATTGAACTACCATGACCTAATTTCTTACTTTGATTTAGATACAATAGCATGGTGATAACAGATAGGAGCCTTCAGCACCCTACCTTGCATGGCCCTGAGTCAGCTGGCTTGTCTTCTCAGGAAGCAGAATATCAAAAATGTTTAGCTATGAATGATCTCCTATTCTGCCTCTCTGCTGTTTATAACTTGCTTCCTTCAGATCTGTTCTGCTAGGTTGGGTCATTGACATATTCACATAGCTGTGATTTTCACATATGACTAACCCTTTAGTTATGAAGAAGAACATATTTGTGTACTTGTTGATTCTCTTCAACTACCTGTGGGGTTACCAGTGCAACTCCCCATCCAAACCCTTGGTGAGACAATTCCAAGCCTTCTCGTAGAGGCTTCAGGGATTGGACTAATGTTATCATGCTCCACCCTACACTTGACAGGAAGTGTGTTGCATTCAGATGATGCTTTGGGGACTACACAATACATACCAAAAGTGGGCAGGAGGGAACTGTGCTGAATTCAGGATGAAATCTTTTCTTTACTTTTTCAGTTCATTCTTCCAAACTAGGTCAGATTTGATCTTATTCTCCCACTTTTCTTCCTCAGTCAGCACTTCCTAAACTTGTTCTATTCCACAATTCCTGCTACATCATCTAGCAATATTCAGATAAATAGGAATGGCAATGTCTGGCTCACTGAGTTCTTCGGAGAAATCAGACGTATATCAGTGTGCTTAGCAGAGACACTATAATGTGGCTTTCATTGCCTTGGTTTCTCATTTCTTCTATTGTGCAGGTGTTTATCAGTGTTGCAAAAAAAAGTACCCAGCCAGTCGGATTTTAAGCTGGGAGTTTTAGAAAGCAATGATGGGCTTCGTGGGAGACAAAAATGGTTCAATCCAGAGATGATGAGATTGAGGAGGGTAGAGGCGGCTACAGGGTGAAGTAGGAGTTAAGAAAGCCAGGAGAAGACACCTGCCACCTGCAGAAGCTCACTATGCCAAGGGCCTTGTCCCATCATGAATTGCATCCTGACAGTAAGCTTTACTTTCATTTGATTCTAATACATGAAAGCTAAAATCAGGGTAAAGAAATGCAGCAGAAAGAGTAAATCCTACCCCACTGTGTAGATGATTGCTTTCCTGTGCGAAGCTGCGCTGCAAGAGGAATTGGAAACTGGGAAAGCAGGGTGATGGAAGGAGCATTAGCAAGAAGACAGATGATTGCTTTTCTGCAAATCCACATTTCTCCATTGGCCTGGGTGTCTCAGCTCCCCTCTTCACACCTCTGCTGACCTCATTCCTGTCTGGCCACAGTTGCTCAGCCCTGGTATCTCCAATCTGAAGCTCACTGACATATGTGGCCAGAATACAGGCTCCCTTTACTTTCTCCTGCTCCTCCTCTTCTGCCATGGCTTTGGAACCCTCATCACACTGGGGAACAACAATCTTTTATCTGGCATCTCCCCTCTCTCTGCTCTCTTAGGAGAAACCTGGCCCCTTGTCCCATATGTACAACTCTCCTTGCTTTCCAGAGAATCAGCCTTTGGCTGATTCTTATAATTTGAATGCTTCAAATGATTAGATCATTGTCTCCTAATAGTTTGTCTCTTTATTTGCTTTCCTTTCCCTAGGTACATTTAATAGTTCATGCAAATTCTCTCTTCTACCATCTTGAGGCACATGTTAATCTCCTTTAATCTCATCCACCTAGACTAGATTCAGTGCTAATTGTCCTCATCTCCATCTACCTAAGATCAGCATAAAAAAAGACCATCAAGGTTTTTTGGGTTTTTGTTTTGTTTTCTGGCCATGGGGCTTGAACTCTGAGCCTGGGTGCTGTCCCTGAGCTCTTTAGCTCAAGGCGAATGCTCTACCACTTGTGCCACAGTGCCACTTCCAGCTTTCTGGTGGTTAATTGGAGATAAGAGTCTCTCACAGACCTTCCTGCCCAGGCTGGCTTTGAACCATGATCCTCAGATCTCAGCCTCCTGAATAGCTAGGATTACAGGTGTGAGCCACCGGCACCTGGAAAAACCATCTGTTTTTAGAGCTGATCCTTGTAGCAACAACTGTAACTTACCTATCTTTATGAGAATCGTTTCCTTTATTTGTACCATTTTATGCACTTAATTTTTGAGTATTGAATAATAAGGCTTTTATCTGTTTGAAGTTAGCTATTTAGGAACAGAAAATGTTCCTACTTCTTACTTGCATTTCTACCAACCTTATTTCAGACCTCATTTTTCACATGGCCTGCAGAGTATACTAAATAAATACTAGCTTGATAACTAACAACTGTCTCTTTATCCTTTCCTATTACAGTGACACTTATTATAAGCTGTTCCTCATGTATTCCAGGAACTTCATAGAGTATTTCCACAAAGCTATTTTAAATGATAATTAATGGCATTTCAGAAGTAGATCTTTTATGTCAGGCCCTGTCTTTCATGGCAGGGATGGGGGAAAGTAGTATTCTAATTGGCTCAGAATGAAATCACTTGTCCAATGGAGAAGGGCCTATCAACTCTCCTCCACCAGGCCTCCTTCTCTCATTTCACATACCACACCTTCCATAATGTTGAAGACATACATTCGCTTCTAATTTACTGTCTACTTTGCTGTATGCTTTTTGTGGTTTTGTTTGCTTTGTTCAGCATTTGTATCCATACAAGGGGTCAGAGCTTGACGTTAGTAGGCTTTCTTTTTCCTCTCTACTATAGTCTCTTTTCATTTTTTTAAAAAAGATTTAACTCCCAATATTTTTCAGACCTTCTCCATTAAATCTAACATAAATGCTTGCTTTACACATTTACCTTTTTCATTTTCAGAAACCTTTTATCTGGGACAAAGTTGGTAGTCAGTAGCATTTTGTAAAACTTTCTATTTGGCTGAATATTCTGTGTGACTCTTAAGAAATGATAGCTGCTTTTGAAGCCCTTATAAAATTGAATTATATTAATTATTCATTTGCTACCTCTACTTTTCTCTTACTTTATTGTGAAGTCTCAGAGGAAGAGTCCACAGCCAATGCATGCCCTACAAAAAGTGCTCAGTGCATGTTTATTGAGTGAATAAATACATAGCCTGCTTCTCTCACTAATCATTCACCTCCTGTAATAGTTTAATAGTTTTGAAATTTTTCTCTCTTTTTCCCCATACTGTGCATCTTTTTAGAGTCTCTGCATTTATAATTATATCCTTCCTCCAACCAGGGCAAGCAGAAATCAGGAGACATGTCTGCTGTCTGCATGCAATGCCTCCATTTCAGTGAGCTCTCACTGGGAACAAGGGGCCACTAACTAGGGGGCAGGCACCAGAAATCCCAGATGGCAAATCCATGGCCTCTTCCTGTCAGTCAGCTGCAAGAAAAGCCTGAACAGGGAGTTTCAACTTGTCAGTTTATGAGTACAATGGATCTTAACCAATGTCACCCCTCCCCTTAATCTCCCGCATCTGTCCCAACTCCATCCCTCCTCTCAAGTTAGCTGGTTCCATTTTTACCTATGTACATGGAATATTGTGACTGCGTTAGCTTACCACTCCTCTCTCTACTCATCTCCCCTTCTTCCCATGGATAGTAATTTTTATCTGTCATATCCTGCTCATATATTGCTATAATGTTTCTTTTGTCTTCTTCTGAGCTCATGGCATATTTTACTCTACAGAAATAGTGAAACTTTTTACCTTACCACGGGAAAAGCAAAGCAAAATTTCATTTGACTGAAGTGATTAAAGTCTAAACATTTACAGTGTAAGAGCAAATTAGGGCCAGAAATTGGAAACTCTTCCTAGATCTAGAGCTGGTCTCTGGCCTCAAAGATTATGGGAACAGCTGAAAGGCGATTGGAATCACTCTTTCACTAGAGACTATTTCAGTATTTTAATCTTAGCAAGTCTCAGGAAATAGTGGGTTCTCAGTTAACCTTGTTGGATCTAATGGGGAGCTCAATTGCTTAAGGACAGAAGGTACTGGCCACTTAGATGAAGGATGGATGTTGACTGGGGTCAGTGAATTCCTCTGTAGATTACCCCCTCCCCCACCAGATTATTAGCTCCTTGCATATGGACACCTCAGCATTTTCCCATCTTCTTTGCCAGCCTTCCTGGGAATGTCTGAAAAGCACTATTAACACAGTCTATAGTTTAATGAACATAAAGCAGTATTAATTAAGGGGCAAGCTTCTTCTTCCTAGATTCTGCCAAGTTCTAAAGCTTCTCTTAGACACATAGTCTGTAATAACAGAATGAATAGGAGGCTTTTTCTCTTCTACCTCTCTCATCCAAAGGTCAATACATTTTGCCCTGTAGATGTAGGTTGTTAGTGGTAGAATTAGCATGCTTCTGCCTTTTGTCATTGTCTTTGCCAATCAATCTCTCTCCCTCCTCCCTCATTCATTCTTTCCTTTCCTCCCTCCCTCCTACTTCTTCTTCCACTCCATTTCCCTCTCCTCCCAATGATGATTTTCCCTTTTCTAGTCAGGACCAACTGTGGCCCTTTTGCAGGACCTCTCTCCCTGGAGTCTCTAAGGGTTTCTATTTGTGATGTTCCTGGATCGCTAGCCTCCTCTACCTGTACCCCTCTTCCACAGCCATGCCTACAGAATTGCTTAGTTCTACATATATGACTATAGAATAATATAACTATCTAGTGGTAATCTTGGCTGGGGAAATGTGGCTCTGAGAATCAGCAGTTTTGTCCTTCCTCAAGAAATCCTCAAGTATGTAATTTTATTTTTCTCCTTTCAACCAGTAAGATGTTTGTAATCAACTTAATCTTATCAGCAATCATGAAAAAGGAAGCAATTTTTCACTTTTTTGAAAACATAAATGCTTTTGAATTAGGGCAAAGGAAGAATACCCAAGAGGACAAGATGAGCATCGTGTAATACAAGGGAGCTGCAATTTATTTCAAGCTACCCCCAGAGCTATATAAAGATTTAGGCAATGGCCAAGCTTTAAACATTTAGTGAGTTGGTTATTTGGCTTTATGCCACTTAAACATGCAGATGATTGATTTCATTTTCAAATCACTTGACCACATCGTCCTGATGTTTTGGCATTTTGCCTGCAGCCTCAGCATGCAGTGCCTGTTAAGAGAGCTCTTTACTCCCCCCTGATGGTGAATGAATGAACAACTGGGAGTTAGGAGGTAATGCAGCCTTGGCTACCAAGCAAGTAATATAAAGTGGGTAATCCTGGGTTCCATTTATTTGGATGAAACTGTTTCCTGTTATGTACATTGCACACAGAATGGACTATAAAGTTCTGAGGTGCTGACTGACAAGGGAAATGTTTAGCACCCTGTGAACAGCAGCACATGGCCAGGCGTTTTGATCCCTAGGCTGTTTTCATTGGGAGTTCTAATGCACTCACTGACCCATGGATCCAGTGACTCCTAAGGAGATTCTCATCATTCTGTGATATGCTCCTCTTCCCTGGAATTGGTAATGCCTTTGTTTCTGGATTCCAACAAGGATATCCTTCATGGGGATAACTAAAAGCCTTTACCCTCACCCAACAAGACATTTTAATCAAAAGGTTGAATGAGAGCTACTTCTTTAGAAACTGATACATCAGGTGCAAACCAGGATGCAGATATGGAATATCAAAGTGGAAATTACCTCTGCTAGTCCCTTGAAGAGCAAATTGTTTTATTGACTTTTCTTCAACATCGTTCTTGTTCTGCCTGGTAGCATTTTCTTTTTTCTTCTTTGCATTTTTTTTAAAAGCAGAATTCAACGATTTATAAGGAAGGAAACAAAGACCTTTGACTCGCGCAGTCTCTGTCTTGCTAGAGGCACGGCCAACTTTGATGTTGTATTATTTAATTACAGTGGAGACTTCCATTGCCTCCTGTGTAAAAGCCAGCTCCTCCCCTTTCTTTCAGAAAGCAGGCAAGAGTGCAGGCAGGGAAACAAGGACATTTTGGCTCTCCTGTAAATAGAAGCCTGACATGTATATATCCAGAGGAAGTGCTTGTGCCATGTCTGCCCCTGCACAGACTTTAGCCCTTTGGAGACTGGCAGCTATGTGGTAAATCCTTCTCTGGGGAGTTTCTGAGCAGCATCTGGGGTCTGCATGTGTCTCCTTTCACAACTCAATCAATCCAAGGAATATGAGAAGCAATACATTGCTAGGTAGTTATCTAAGATGAAAGGAGTCTTAAAGTCAAATGAAACTGTATTATTTAGACGCTGTTATTCACTCTGAAGATATCCTCCCCTACAGCTTATGCATGAATTTCTTCCATTTACTGGAGTAAATCATAGTAACCCCCCCCCCCGCAAATCATCAATGTTTTATAAACTATGACTAAGCCCCTACATTCAGTCTGAGTCTCCCCCTCTCCCGTTCTCTCTCTTTCTCTCTCTACCATGATAATTAGAGTCTTTACTGATTATGATTGTTTTTGTATTTGCTGATACATAGATGCTACTTTTTCATTCATATTTACAATCTTTGAAAATCACACAAGACCTTGACATACCATGGAGGTTAGGACTGATGAACTGGGGCATTAGAGAGGCCTGATCTCCTGATCCTTTATATTTCTTTGAAATACTTTACTTGAAAATAGCAGCAAACAAATCTGAGGTCTACCTCCCGGAGGCAGCAGTGTGTGGTGCATGTCTAGGAGCTGTCTGGCTTTCACCAGACTGTTGCCAGCTCTGATAGAGATAGACTCATAAATGTTTAGCAAATCATCATGGTAATGAATGTGGTGCATACAGATATAGCCATATAGTGTGTTTTTTTAATCATGCACCATTTAGTACAAAGATGATTCTTGGATGTTTTGGCAAATTAATTTGTATTGCACTTTAGAGAAGGGAGAGAGCAGCTGGGCTGTAGTCCGTGGAGCTGCACTAGCTTTATCTGCTAATAAACTTGTGCCTGCAATTGCCTCATAGGACAAAAAAGGAAAAGGAACAGAACTGTAAGACTTGGGGCTTTCTTGCTGTCTTCTTGCTGGGTTGTGGTAGGGCCACAGCGGTCTTTCTTCAGTGATTACAATGGCTCTTGCTGTGAACTGTCAGCAGGTTCAGGGCAATGACAGAATGACTATCTCTGTCATCTGCTACAATTTAAACGTCAGGCTTAATGCCATCTTCTTTGAAATTTGATCAAATATATAGCCCTGGACACTTAACACAAGTCACATGTTATTCCTCACCCATCACTCTTCTACACTTGATACTTTGTGTAATGGTATACAAAAGGTCTAAGTGTGTTTTTTACACTGCTTAAGAACGTACTAACCCTTGGTTGAAAGACAAATGATCTGAAAGAAAACTAGATTTAGAAGTTCCAAAATGCATTGCATACGTAAATTGCTTTGTTAAATGGCAAAAGAAAAATTAAGAAAAGTGAGGGAAGGGATGAGTTGGGAGGGGTGGGTGAGAATGTTGAGAGGGGTGACATTGATCAAGATGCACTGTATTCATGAGCTGCTTTGTTGAATGGCAACTCCTTTGTAAAACTATCTACAGGTAATACAATTATTTTTAATTTTAATTCTTAATTTTTAAAAATTTCTTTATTGAGATTAAGTGATTACATAAACTTCACAATATTGTGGTTGAGTGATACTTAGCTAACGCCACAGACATATTTTAACCTTCACAAGGTGAATTGTCATTATCATGGTCTATAAAGCTTGTGAACTCTACAAACTTTGACAATACAATTATTTCTTCCAAACAGGGTGATATGTACATTTCTGTACACTATATTCATAAGCTGCTTTGTTAAATGGCAACTCCTTTGTAAAACTATCTCCAGGTAATAAAATTACTTTTTAAAAAATTAAAAAGGTACATTCCAAAATTAATACTTTTCCATGAAAACATCAGGTAGGAGAGGAAACGAGATGCAGATATTAACTCATTCCACACTGTTGGCTGCTGTCACCTGATCCTATGGGTCATGAAGTCTCATTTCCCAGTGGGATTTTATCCCCAGCACCATCAACAGATGGGCATGCTGGGGATTTCTTCTTTCCACGCTGTCCTCCTTTTGGTTCACTGATCAATCCAACCATTGTTCACTGCTGTTGAAAATAACAATAGATATTTTTAGGATTTTTATTTTCAGTCCTGCCTCTTAAATTATGCCAGATTTCTATAGTCTTCAATCCGGGAATTCTTTGCTCCTCTGTGAAGAAGACAGAAGGATGGGAAAAAGGACATGAGTAAAACTAGAAGTTTCTTGGTAGCAGGAGAAAAAAAAAGAATATACATGTTTTGATAACTGCATTATTGGCTACCATCTTGTCCCTGTGTGTATATGACTTTCTTCTAAAAATGTATAAATTATAAAACTATTGTCTACCTCTCAGAGAAGTTGTGTACACCAGGCACAGATGAGGAGGGCCTAGAGTTAGTTTTAGGTTCTTCACTGGTGTGAAGAGAATTATAGCTGAGGCATGATTTTCAGGCATGACTTCAATTTACAATACTATATTTCAGTGAATACATTAGCATACACTTGCATACCATCCAGTATATTTTCTTATAAGTTTATACACTAAATCCAGCTCCCACATAGAAGGGAAAACATGTATCTTTGTCTCTTTGGGCCTCGTTTACTGTAATTTTCTAATGTAATTTTTTCCAGGTCTTTCCATTTCTTTACAACTGGTATAATGTCATTCTTTCTAGTGGGTGACTATAATTACATTGTGTGTGTGTGAGTGTGTATATACAGTACATTTAGTACTCATATGGTATAATTCCTTAGTAAGGCAATGTGAAAATTCTGCAAAATGAAACAGCAGGAAGGTACTCGAAAGAGGTAGGATGGGATCAAGAGGAAAGGGGTAGACAAATTAAGAGGAGAAGAGGAGGAGAATGAAGTCAAGAATTCAATATATATTCTACAAAAGTAAGAAGAGTGAGAGAAGAGGTGGGAAGGGGAAAGAAGGGTGAGAATGTGGTAAGGGATGACATGGATTAAGATATATTCACCAACTGCCTTGTTAAATGGCAACTTTTTTGTACAACTACTTCAAGATAATTTTTTTTTAAAAAGAAATGAGTTGGAATTGACAGAGAGACTTAGAAAGAATAAAGGCTTTTCATGTCACCCATTGAAAACAACTTATTTTGAATATATTGATTGATGGATAGGTCTGTGCTTATCTTGGCGCTTGAATTTCACACTTAAGAGAATCTACACTGCGTGTTGTTAGTTGTTTTGTTGCTGAGAGTAAATGCTGACAGGCAAGTGTTTCACAGCCTGCCCCCTTCCACCTCAGCGTTGCGGAAGTGGCTGTCGGGCTGGTGTTGATGATAGTCATATTTATGGAAAGCTTAACTTGTGCCATTATGTGTCCAATGACTGCACATGGATTCATTATCTTTACTATGGCCCAGGATGTAAGACCACCTAATGCTTCCATTTGATATGGAAGGAAACTGAGGCATAGAGCGGTGATGGCATTGGCCTAGGGTAACAGGCATCCGTTTCTTAAGTCTACATTCCTAACTACTACTTGCCACTGCCAGGATTGCCTTCTGTTACCAAAACAGAGGTTTGATTACAGTCTAGGTTAGTTGAACTCTGCACACTTTCCTCTTGTACTGCTGTCCAAACTACCAAAATTAAAGTACCTGTGCATGTGAAAGCCTCAGCTGTCCTGATATTGGCTGTGCCAGATGACAGGAGAGGCATTTCAGGTACACCTTCAGCTTTGTCCAGGTTTTCAGCTCTGACTTTATACCACCAAGAGAAGGAGTTTCTTGAAGCACTCAGAGAAGAGTACATGGATAACTCTCACAAAGGCCAGAGCTATAGGTTCTGGTTAGCTCCATACTTACCTAAGATCTGATTATTTTTATGCTAACCACTCACATTTATCAATTTACACTGTCCCTTTGGGGGTCACAAATTCAAATACTAATAGCATTCATAGTGATGGGAGCCAAGTCGCTTGCATTGATTGTGCACAACCTGCACTTAGACAGGTTGCCTTTAATAAATGGCCAAACAGATCTTCCTTTTGGGTTGTCTTTAGTATGGTCTCAGCCAGTTTACCACCTCGGCTATATATTTATCTCTATTAATATCACAGATTGGAAAGTTGCCAAGTTGGCTTCTGATGTCAGATAGTATGTCATCCCACTACCCATTAATAAATAATGACAGATAAAATCATAGCTTTTGGTCTTCTGTGGCAGACTATATGACCCTTGGGAGTTTCTGAACAAATCAAAGAAATATCTATAGAATTATGATTTATACTTAAATCTGGTCCCTTGCTCATCTGTGCCTAACATTGCACTAAAGAAACATGATGGAAGCCAGGCACTAGTGGCTCACACCTGCAATACTAGCTCTTCAGGAGGCTAAGAGCTGAGGATCACAGTTCAAAGCCAGCTGGGCAGGAAAGTCTGTGAGACTCTTCTCTCCAATAAACCACCAGAAAACTGGAAGTGGCACTGTGGTTTAAGTGGTAGAGTGCCTGCCTTGAGCTGAACAGCTGAGGGACAGTGCTCAGTTCAAGCCCCATGTCCAAATATATATAGTATATATTATGAGTTTTGGAGACATGTGAAATTCTGAAGGAGAAACAGAGCACAGTCGATATAGCTAATGGAGACAGCACAGAACTACTTAAGCAAGGTTCCAGGTGTACAGTTTAGATAATTAGAGGAACTTTTGATTGCAGAACTGAGACAAAGCCTAACCCAGGTGGTACATGTAGCTGCTTCAACAACTTCATCATCCATGAGTCTTGAGAAATTCAGAACAGTATGACATCTTCAAAGCCTTGCTACAAAGCAGGTCTATGAGGACTAAGTAACAAATTGGACAGTAGAATTTTGTCACACTGATGGTAGGGGCACAGATGTGGTAATGGTTGTAGAATCAACACTGCCCTGGGAAATATTGTCACTACATGTCATGACCCAATTGACTAAAGCATTCATTTGCCCATTGATCAATCGATGGATCAATTAATAGCCAGAAATTGTTACTATCTTCCAGCTCAATTAATAGCTAGAAGTTGTTACTGGGTGCTAACTTCTATGCTAGCTTTATGAGATACTTCAAATTTTGGCAGATAAAATATGGATTTTTTGGTGTTAGTATATCTGGGTTATAATCCGGACTCGTCCTTTATTCATAGTAAAGGAGAATAAAATTCAGTTTACCTTCTTTGGTGTTGACTTCACATTTGTGAATGAGAAATTGGTTCCATCGGTTGCTTTCTTTCCCCCATAATTGGACTTAAATTACACAGTTCACAATCAATTGAGAGTCAACAAAGGTATTTCATACTCTTGTTTTTAGTCTCTTTTTGTTTTATCTTTTTTTTTCTCCTTCCAACAAGTCTGAATCTGACCACTGTGGCTCTTAAAACCACTGGGCTTTGAAAGGAGGCAGAGGTCTGGGCTGCTATGTTCTTACTCCTTCACCTTGTTTGTAGCTGTGCATGCCTCCTTTGGCTTTAGGAAATCTGTTTTGAATCCTTGCTCTTCTTGTCCCTATCATGTTAATAACCACTAGCTCACCAGCATCTTGCATCTGCCATAGTGTAGCTGTAACAACATCTGGTTTGCTCTGCATCTGCCATAGTGTAGATGTAACAACATCTGGTTTGCTCTGCAGCTGCCAAATATTCCCACTCGGGCTAGCCCCTATAGGCTATGAATGCTCTAACTGAATGTTCTCAGACTGTCCGCACTTGACCTAACACCATTTTTGCATGCAGTTGTAGGGTTATGCTGGAGGGGGACTTGTTTCTGACAAGTTCTCTGTCCCCTACACACACCCCAGTGAGGGTAATGGAAGTGGGGTACCTTGCTCTCCTGCTCTCAGACCTCCCAACCCCAAAGGTATCTTCTGCAGAGATATCTTTGCAACAGCTCTCTCCATTGCTGCACCATCTCTGTTCTTTCCTCCTAGCTGGTTGAAATTTATTTATTTTTTTAAAGGTACTAAAATGGCATAAAATATACTCTGATCAGACACTAGAGGCTCACATCTATAATCTCGGCTATGTAGGAGACTAAGATCTGAAGATCACAGTTCAATGCCAGCCTAGGAAAAACGTTGGTTAATCTCCAATTAACCACCAAGAAGCTGGAAGTGAAGATGTGGCTACTGAAATGAAGTGAAGGCAGAGTGCTAGCCTTGAGCAAAGAAGCTCAGAGATAGTGCCCAGACCTGAGTTCAATCCTCAGGACCAGCAGCAATAGCTCAATAACTATGTGTGTATGACCATATCAAATGATGCTAATCGAAATGAATTCCAAAGTATGGACACATACCTTTTTTAAAATTTACTCTGTGAAATTTCTTTTTTCCTTCATTTCCCTTTGTTTTATCCCCTCTTGTCACTATTTTTGATTTTAGTACCCTGTGTCTTGTATATATGTCTATCTGGTTTGGGGAAGGGAAGGGAAATAACAAAATGGTGAGACAAAGGACAAAGAGTGAACCAATGCAAGAGTAATACTCACAAGACAGTATATTGGAAATAAACTTTACAGGTTGGCAGAGGTTGGGGTTGGGGGTTTGGGGAGGGAAAGTGAGAGAAAATGAGAGAGGGTATAACAATGTTAGACAAATGTACTCATTACCTTACATATGTAACTGTAACCCCTCTGTAAATCAGCCTTACAATAAAATAACATAAAATAAAAAGTATATTCTGGCAGTGCTTCTAATCTTATCATACTTATTGCATAGGGTATACAATTAGTGCTCCTATGTTTTATCAAAATTGTCATTTCAACAAATGCTTTATTCTTTAAAAATTCTGGTCCTTGAAACAGAAAATTATTCTTTTGAGCTATTAACTCTGTCATGAATTTCAAAATCCTAAAAGTAAGAATTGACTTCTTTGTAATCCAACAGTGCCACAGGCTTAATGGGTAGTGGGTTTTAGGATTAATAGTTTTAATGTGCATTAAAGTGTGATTTGCTGCTTAAAAGTAAGAGCAGGAAAGACAGAGAAACGGTATTCTTGTTCTGCCACCTTACAATGGTGTGAAAGCATGCAAAGCCTGTGTGGATAGCCTGTACTTCTCTTCTTCTTAACATGCCATTTTCTTCCATAAATGACCATGAGAAAAGAGGTCTCTGGAATTTCCACAATGTAAGAAGAGATACACATACACACATACACACACACACACACACACACACACACACACACACACACACACACATTTTCTTTGAAACTCATTGACAAGAGAAAGATGTTATTAGATAATTGGAAACATTTTACACAGACGTTTGAGCATTTGGCTAGACACGACTCATACATTGTTTTTATCCAGAATATTTGTTTCTGAACACAGAAACTTTCTAAGAGACAAAGGAAATATTGGAAATATTTCCTCCCTGGGGAGAGCAAAGAGTATAATTGTCAGTAATTGTCAAATTTAGGGACTGAGGATTCAACCTTTCTCTCTCTCGCTTTCTCTCTCCCTCTCTCTCTCTCTCTCTCTCTCAAACTATTATCTATCAATCCATCAACTTACTTATATACCTTTTTCATACTACTTGTCTATCTAATCTTTAGTAAGGCTGATAATTTCTGCCTTTCATTAAAATTTAATTTCCAAATGGCACATCCAGGGTTTATTTGAAAGTCATTGATGCCATTCCTTCCTTCCTTCCTTCAAAGGCTATTGATTCAATGGATAAACACTATAACTTTGTCTAGCACCTAAAAGGCTAGGTCCTGGTCCTGTTTCGATTACTAGTTAATGATATGGTGTTGAAAAGATAGTTTTTCCTAGAACATGATTTTTTTCATCTCTAAAATCAAATTGTATTTCTGTGGTTCTATTTTAATGTCTCAAAATCTTTTCCTCCCACTAGCCATCCTGGCATATATGATATTCTCAGTATCAAATGCACATATAAGTCTATTTCCTATATTTAATGTTGTAAATTATAACCACATTATAATTTCTATTTCATCTGTGTTATCTTGTTAAGGAATCATTAACTAATAAATTGCTCAACAATGATTACTAAACTAATGAATGTAAATCATTGGCAATCTAAGAACTAGAATCCACTAGGAATACAAATAAACTTCCTGTATTTTGCATAAAGTCTAAAGCTATCACATGGCCATTTTTATGTAAAGCAATCTCACAAATAAACCTCCTCAGTTGAAAACAGAGTAAAACCAACTATATTCTTCCCTTTCATTCCATTTAATGCCTCACGTTTGGACAAAATTTAATCAGCAGAGGGTCATGAGGAGAGTTCATACGTTTATCTCCTCAGGCTGGTTTCTGATTAAAGACAAAGCAGTGAACTTTCAGTAAGGACTTCATTCTGAGAATAGCAACTATCAGTCATGTTGCATCTGCTATTGGAATAATTTATTGTGAACTTCAATTTGTTTGAAAAACGATATAAAGAATTGGCACTTCAGATATGAGATTTGATATCTACTAAGAAGTAACATATCAAAAAGAGATCTTGGAAGCAAACATTTTTTATGAGGGTTACTATAGTATCCCACCCACCCTCCCCCCAAATCACTTACCCTACCATTGCTAAGCCTCATGCTAGAAAACCCATTCCTACAGATTCTCTATCCATGCAATCTCTACCTTACATTTCTACCTTATCTGGAAAAAAAAAAGAACCATCCTATTATCAATGTTAAATGATAACCCTCTGGGTTCATATGTTCACATTTGTGTTAAATTAAAGTAACTGATTTCTCTACTATGAGCTAACTAGACGACCCAATTTCTCTGAAGTTCTAGTTTAAGATAAGACTTTACTTGAATTCTGGACTCCAGATGGAATATGTGCTTGTATAAAAGTGTGATGTGCACCCATGTATGTGAGAAGCAAAAATAGTACAGAAGGAGTACAATGTGGAATGCATTCCATTTTTATCCCTCTCTCCATCTTAGAGATTGTAATTCTGGACTGGTGAGCCCTGATCCCAATCTGCTTCTACACTGGGTAATTATGGAATGCTGTGGAAAAGCATTCACTTACCACAGCTCTCTTTGCCAAGGTAAGTATTTGGTAAAGACACTCAAGGGTTTCAAAGAAGTTTCTGTTGCTATTAGTCAACATATACTAAAAGCCTAGCCTAGTAAGTTTGCTGTGAACATAATCAAACCAGACTTTTAAAAAACTCACAAGGCTTATGTGTTTTTTTAAACTCACAAGGCTTTAGATGAATAAATAAATAAAAATAACTCTGCTGTGCACCACCACTCTCATCTAGAATTTCATTTGTAGCAGACAGTGTTACAGTGGTTCTGTTATTACAGATTCAGTATTGGCTGCAGTTGCAGCTAGATCCCTATCACCTAGCTATTCTGCACGTGAGGAGCATAATAGTTGCATAGATCACTTAGATGCTTCTGCCTTATACACCTTGATATTACCTAGATCTCTGAAGGTCCCGGTATCCAGAAAGGTGAACACAATCATGAATCATCTTTTGAACTAATAAGAGCTAATCTATAAAAGGATTTGGTTGCCAGTTTTTACATATTCCTAAATTCTCAGTTATCCAGAAAAGCACAGAGTTTATAGCTCATTTGAAACATACTGCGATCTGTTTAATGAAGAAAGGCAGTGAGGGCTGTATATTTGCAGTTGTAAAGAAAGGAAATTAATGAAAGATGGAGATAATCATGGTTTCTATGGTAAGCCATGTCAGGTTGCAATTCAGGTATGACTGTCTCCCACTGAGGCTTACCCAGCAAGATAAACCCAGCTGCTGATTGTCTTCTGCCTTTTTTGCAGAGGCTTGTCACAATACAGTGTGATGAAGATGTATCAAAGCACCATCCACCCCCACAGGTCAAAATATTCCAATACCTTGTATTTATGTAGCACCTGGCTCCAGGGACCTCACAGTGCTGACACAGAACATTACTCCCTGATTACATTTCACAAGCCCCTGCAGCGGCTGGGTGACTGCTGTGCAAATCCAGCCATAACTGCCTGCTCTGAGTGAGGAAATGGGGAGGAACTTGGAAATTCAGGCCCAAGTTTGACCCTTCAATGCAATGCTATATGATGAACTAAAGGCAAGGAGGCTCGGGCTGGCTATCAGAAATGGCTTTTGCCTCCAGATTAATATTAAATATAAAATTAGACTCATGGATAGAGTGGTCATGGCTGGTAATCATACATACATACATACACATACATAAAAAATGAAAAGAACTAAGAGAGAAAACAAGAAATTAGTTATCAGAGAAAGACGTCTGACTTTTGGTTCTCTCTAACCACTACTTACTTCCGATGCATCGTTGGCTTATTAATACATGGTAGAAAGAACTATGCCAATTTAACTCTATATTATGCCCACAGCTCCTTGGGAGAGGGAATTGTAACCAAGGCAGGAGAAATTTGTAACCCACAGAACATCCAAGGTATCTGGAAACTAGCAAACCTCCCAGTTCTGTAGTTTAGCACATTTCCTGGGGTAACGAAATGTACCTCTATATCAAGGGGACATGTATGAAATCTTTCTTAGTGTATTTTTCTGGATGCATGTATCAATATTTCCACTGGCTGTGTTATGTAGTCCAGAAGTCCTCATGCCCAGAAAATCATGTGGCCTTTATTTTCTCTTAACAATAATATACCAGCAGTACAAGTTATTTACAAGTAACAAACAAATGATGTTGACAATGTCACTTTCCCAGACCATTTTCTTTCTTTCTTTATTATTTATTTACTTTTATGGTCAGGTAATGTACAGAAGGGTTACAGTTATATAAGTAAGGTAGTGAGTACATTTCTTGTCTAACTTGCTATCCCCTCCCTCATTTTTATCCTTTTCCCCTTTTCAATTCCCCCCAGTTGCACAGATCATTTCCAGCATATTGCCTTGTGATTATTGCTGTTGCGTTGGTTCCCCCTTTGTTCTTTGTCTCAACATTTTGTTGATCCCTTCCCCTTCCCTAGTTCAGATAAATGTTTATACAATACACAGGGTACCAAAATCGAATGCAGTGACAACAGGGATATACCATAGGGGGGAAAACACAAAAGAAAAAAGAAATCAGATAGTACATTGAGAATAACAACAAAGAAAAATCTCTTGTGACCATGTCTTAGATTTCATTTAACTTAGCATCATCTTATATAGTCCATGGTACATAGCTATTGAGCTGTTCTCCTCATTTCCTAAGATTATCCTAGAGAATTATATTATTATTTACTTATTAAAAATAAGGTAAAACATGGGAACTATGTTTTACTTAATATGATATGATTTTTTTCCAAGTCCTTCCATTTCCTTACAAATGAGGCAGTGTCATTCTTTCTGATAGAAGCATAGAATTCCATTTTATAACACACACACACACACACACACACACACACACACACACACACACAGAGTTGTGCTAGTAGCTTTAGTGTGGCCTTGTTTGTGATCATTGGGGTAAATGCCCAGAAGTGGGATTGCTAGGTCATAGGGGAGCTCCATGTGTAGTTTTTTGAGAAACCTCCATACTGCTTTCCAGAGAGTTTGAACAAGATTACACTCCCACCAGCAGTATAATAGCATTCCCTTTGGCCACATCCCCTCCAGCATCTGTTGTTATTAGAGTTCTGGATTATAGCCACTCTAATTGGGGTGAGGTGGAATCTCAATGTTGTTTTGATTTGCATTTCTTTTATGGCTAGAGATGTTGAGCATTTCTTCATGTGTCTATTGGCCATTCTTATTTCCTCTTCAGAGAAGTCTCTCTTTAAGTCTTTAGCCCATTTATTAACTGGGCAGTTATTTCTTTGAGGATTTGTTTTTGGAGGATTTAATTTTTTGAGTTCTAAGTATATTTTAGATATGAGGCCCTTGTCTGTTGTGTGGCTAGTGAAGATCTTCTCCCAATCTGTGGGTTTTCTACTGATCTTGCCAGCTATGTCCTTTGCCATGCAGAAGCTCTGTAGTTTCAATCAATCCCATTTGTCCAACCTTTCTTTGATTTGTTGTGCTTCTGGGTCTTTATTAAGAAAATTTTGGCCTGTGCCAAGGAGACCTGGGGTTTCTCCTATTCCATCCTGTAATGTTTTCAGGGTGTCTGTTTTTACTTCAAGGTCTTTGATACATTTTCTTGATTGCTTTCTGGTGCATGAACAGTGGGCAATAATTCCTGTGTTCTATCATTAGCTTGGCATGACATTTACAGGCAAAGGAATAATCATCTTATTTTTATCTATGAAAAAACTAACAAAACTATAAAAAAAAACCCTACAATTAGAAAACTAATCCTACATTGATCAAATTAACTGTCATCAATACTGCAGAATGAAGAAAAGGAAAATATTTAATAACTATTGGTCATAATGAACTTGAATTTCTTTTCTTCTATACTCAGGAATGGCTAAAAGAATGACAGACGCAGACAGGTGGGAGCCTTGCCCTGAGCGCCATGTTTAGTGGAGCATCTCTTCTCTTCTTATAACTTCACTTCACAATGGGATAGGACTGACTTGGGAACCAAACGAACATGTCCTCTTTGAACTCACTCTGCCATTGGAGATCACATACCAGGTACATGTGACATTTTCTAATAGAAAATTTGGTACCCAACATACTCTCAACATTTTGATGTTTCATTACCTAGTCTCCTCTATGTCCGAGCACAAGAGAAAGTTGCTTCATGAGGCATGGATGAAGGTTAGTTGTGGGTGTTGTGTGTTCCAGGTGTGCTTATGAGGTTGTTTTCCATGTGGCAATGGGAAGGAGTGAAATGGGGGAGGTAGATGGACTGTGTGCTTATTCTTTACACCCAGGAAATATTGGATGTAAGTCTGTACTAGAGGTAGGTGATGTGTT
The DNA here is from genome assembly GCF_019054845.1 of Dipodomys spectabilis. NCBI lineage: Eukaryota > Metazoa > Chordata > Mammalia > Rodentia > Heteromyidae > Dipodomys > Dipodomys spectabilis. Next base: position 2,828,262 of record NW_024870824.1, read on the forward strand.
CACCACCCTTACTTTCCCAATACACCCTCCTTTCTGGGTTTCTGATTATAGAAATACATTTTTATTTTTTCCTTATATTACTACAGAGTACCTCCATTCTTTATTTTTGTTGGATCCCAAAGGCCAACAGTCAGCCTACATCTTACTGTTTCCACCTTGTCCAATTTTTGTAGGAGCAAAGAGTGCCAAAGGTGACACATCATACATACATTCAGTCAATCTCATTTTGGAGATGATGGTCTGCATGAATGGCTAAGGCAATTAGGGAAGATGCCACTTGGGCTGGTGTTAAGGCTTATGGTAAAACTATGTTGAGGGACATCTTTTTAAAGAAATAACTGATTGCCCCCCTGGCCTGCTTTGCAACTTGCTTTAAAAATGATGTTCGGATCCTCTAATTCTCTATCAGCAAACTCTTCTTATTCTATATGGTAGGTCTCAATGTTAGCAGGACAGTGGATGAGCTGCTGTAGCTTTAAAAGTTGGTTGTAATTTCAGAGAAGCTAGCAAGGGCAGATGTCCTCTCAGTGTAGCTCTCTCATTTATGTAGTTTATGCCTTATGAAGGGGTTGGGGAGCAACAAAGTAATAAAAACTTGAAGACACTAAAGGAGTCTCTGAGGAAAGGGAAGCACAGGTGGGAGATGATCAACCAAGACTGGTCCCTAGTAAAATTTCAATTAAGGAAGAAACTTGGCATAATAAATACCTGCTTAAAAACTGTATCAGAGCCAGTTATGCCCTTTCTTAGAATAGATTCTACAAAATGAAGAAAAGATTGGTCAGAAGATAGCAGTGCTTTAAGTCTCTTGATAACTATGTTGAACTGTAACCTAACTCTCACCAGAAGTATAAAGGATGAATGTTCTATTGGATCTTTGCAAGTATCAGCAGTTAGTTTTAAAATTATTATGTAATAAAAATCACTGCTATTATAATTCTAATTTCTATTATTGCTAGTAGGATCAGATTATTTTCAACAATCTTTTGCCTTTATTTGCTCTTCAAAGTTATATGCCCATATAGGTTTTCTAAGATCTTCATATTTTATTTAGTTATACCTTACTGTTAGATATTAAATGTCACAGATAGTATATATAAAAAATGACCAACATAACATGTTCCCAGTGAAAAGAATATTATTTGTATGTATACTCAGACATGTTCTTTTCTTTTTCTTAATTTCTAAACTTTAAATTCCTTTGACATCTTATAGCACTTGAATAATTTGGGTAAGGCATAAAGCTGATTTTATCCCATTAAAAGACTGCTTTTAAATTCTGATCATTTTAAATCCATTAGCAGCTATGGTTGGTTATCAATTGAGTCATTTTGTAGCTGATTCTAACTTGTTTTTTAATCAGCTAAACACTGTTTTTCATGTAAGCACTGGTATGAGACACATATAAGATGATTTTTCCCCCAGCAGATGAAGAAAATTCAAAGAACTTTTTTCCATCTTGAAAATACTACAGAGAAATCTGGTAAGAGAAAAGGAAGTTTGTGGCCAGCTACTTTCCCCGAGTCTCTAGAGACAGTAGGAATGAAATGGGCATTGCAGTAAGCTGCCATTTGCTTCAGAAAAATAGACTGAAGCCTTTTTTTCTTTTCATTTAACTTTCAGGACTGGACTATTTCTCGGGCATCTTCTCATTTTAAAAGTATCATATAAATGCCCTTGGCCACAGGTAGGAATGTGAAATTATGCTTCCCTCTCAAATGGAAACACATCTTTTTTTTGATGGTTTGAAAGGTTGCGTCCTCATTTACTTATTCATTTGTTCAATTAATATTTTTGAGCTCTGTGCTTAAGGTATTAAGCACAGTGCAACTGGGATATGAAAACAAACTACACTCAATTGTGTTGTACAAGCATGTGCAGTTAGTAGGAATGTTGTGACTCATTGTAAAATTTACACAATTCAAGGTGGAATTAATACATGCCCTAGAAGAGGTTCCATTAAAGTGCTATGAAGGAAAAGCAAATGGTCCTAGCTTGAGCAGACTTTACAGATGCTGCTCATGGCTCCTTTTCCTTTTGTTTGCATCAGTGGAGGAACTGTTCCATAAACAATGGAACTTGCTGGAAATCCAGCTCAGGACTGCCATTGTAGTCCACCAAGGGGTCCTTCCATAGTCAGCAATTGCTACATATTTTTCTTCTCTTATTTCCATTTGAGGTATATTGTTTTTCTTGAAGTGGACAGTTTTATGGCATAGAATCAAAGGGTCTATCCTTAAATAAATTTGTTACTTGGTACAAGCTAATTAAACCTCTAATCCCATCCTGGAATTGGAATCTGGCCCTAAAGACAGAGTTCCTCCTCACTGGATTGTTTCTGTAGTTCCTATTGGCTATCTTGATTTCTGTTTATTTTTTTTAAAGATTTTTGAAAAAAATTTATGTAAAAATAGTGTACACAGGGGTTACAGTTATATGAGTAAGGTAATGAGTACATTTCCTATGGAGCATTGTTAGCTCCTCCTTTGTTTATCCCCTTCAACTCCTGCCTTCCTTACCTCCCTAACTCCTCCCTCCCCGCCAAGTTATAAAGTTCATTTTCCACACAGTGTCAAGTACATCTCATTGTTACAATGGGTAAACCTATATCCTTATTTCAGCATTTTGTTATTTCCTTTCCCCTCCCAAAATTAGAAAAATGTATATACAAGATGCAGGGCACCGGAATCAAATACAGTGAAAACAGGGGTTATACCTTGGGGGAAGCACATACAAAAGAAGCAAAAAAAAAAAAAAAAATCACATAGTACATTGTAAATACATTAAAAACAATAGCAAGAAAAAAAAACAGCTGTGTCCCTATCTTGGGGTTCATGTCACTTAACATCATGGTCATATGTACATAGCTTTTGACCTTTTCTGCTGTCCTCAACTTATACTAGTTATTGCAAATAAGGGAAACCATGGGACCTATGTTTCTTTGGTCCTGCCTTACTTCACTTAATATAATTTTTTCCAAGTCTTTCCATTAAGATTCTACCTCACCCCAGTCAGCATGGCTATAATCAAGAAATCTAATAACAACAGATGCTGGAGAGGATGTGGCCAAAAGGGAACCTTTACTGCATGGGACTGTAAACTTGTTCAACCACTTTGGAAAGCAGTATGGAGAGTCCTCAAAAGACTCCTCATCAAGCTCCCCTATGATCCAGCAATCCCACTTTTCGGCATTTACCCAACTGATCACAAACAAGGCTGTACTAAAGCTACCAGCACAACTATGTTTATCACAGTGTTATTTACCATAGGTAAGATATGGAACCAACACAGCTGCCCCTCAGTTGATGAGTGGATCAAGAAAATGTGGTATGTATGTATGTATATATATATATATATATATATATGCACATATATATGTGTATACACACACACACACACACACACACACACACACACACAATGGAATTCTATGCCTCCATCAGGACGAATGACACTGCCACATTTGTTAGGAAATGGAAAGACTTGGATCTTTATTTCTGAGTTTGTTTCTCTGACTTCCTTCCCCAAGGTAAGATGTGGGCTAGTCAGAGTCATGTGTTCAAGCTGTTTTCTACCTTTCGCCACACCCTTACCTTCTTCAGAAAGCTGACTGAATGGACTAGATCACCCAGCTTCTTTTACTCTGATTTCTGGATTGGGTTGAACAAAGGAATTCTCCAGAAGCTCAGAGTCATGTCTTTTGATCTCTTCCTTATGAGCTCCACTGTGGGTTAGCTGGGCCTCTGAACTGAGATGGTTCAGATGGTAAAAGATGAAGAATTCCCACATTAACATGTAACCCTGCCAAATCTTTTTGTTAAGGTAGATGATTGGTGGATAAGGTGTGAGAAATTGAATGGAGTCACATATAAACAATGCTAAAAATTTTTTATTCCAGATTTTTCTGAATGCCTGAACAAGCAGATGGGAAAGAACCTGTTCCTTCTCCTTTCCCATCTGGCCAAGCTGGCTCTCCTCTGGCTTAAGTACTTCAATGAGAGAACTAGACACACCTGTTTCAGTTACCTCAGAAGATGACTTCAATTTTCTGTAGTATTCCCAACATTCCCTAAGGTAGTTCCAAAAGTAGTTACCCTATTGATGTAAGAAAATTATTTTATGAAATGAGTTAGGAAGTATTTTCTCTTCCTTATTCTTGGAAAAAATTCACTGGTTAAATCATTGAATTCTAGACTTCTCTTTGTTGAGAGATTTTTGAATACTGACTCAATTTCCTTATTCATGATCAGTTTGTTAATTATGATGACCTATTCTTGATTATTCAGTCCTAGCATATTGTATGTTTGGGGAATCTATTTATCATAGGGCATCCAATTTTTTTATATATAATTATTTAACATTATATTGATATCAAAGCCAGACAAAGACATCACAAGAAAAGTGAATAACGGTCAATATCTCCGATGAACGTAGGTTTCAAAACCTCAACCAAACAGTGGAAAATTAAATTTGCCAACATATTAAAATGATAGGCCCCATGATCATGCAAAATTTATCCCTGGTATCTAATGGTGACTCTACCTAAACAGATCAATCGTTATGATATACCATCTACATACAATGAACAATGATCATCATCATCATCTCAATAGGAGTATACAAATCGTTTGATAAAATTCAATAGCTGTCATGGAAAAAAGCCTCTCAATAAGCTAGATACAAGAGGAATCTCCCTGGACATAATAAAGGCCTTAGCTAAAGAGTTCATAACTAACCTCATAGCACATAGGGAAAAATTGAAAGGTGGTCCTCTACAAGGAAAGCATGCTCTATTCAAACTGTGTTTCTATTCAGCACAGCATAAGGACATCTGACAAGATATCCTTGTCAGAAAAGGAAGGAAGAAAGGAAATAAGAAGCATTTAAATAGGAGAGGAAGAAAGAAGTAAAATGACTTCTGTTTTCAGATGACATCTTTTATATAGAAAAGGTTTCCAAAAATTTTGAACTGTTAGAAATAATAAATGAAGTTATAGAATATAAAACTAACAGGAAAAATCAGCTATAGCCAGATGCTGGTGGGTCATACCTGTAATACTAGCTACTCAGGAAACAGATCTGAGGATCTTAGTTCAAAGCCAGCCTGGGAAAGTCCATGAGACTCTTATCTCCAATGAACCACCTGAAAACCAGAAATGGTGGTATGATTCAAAGTGGTAGAGTGCTAGCCTTCAGCAAAAGAGCTGAGGGGCAGTGCCTAGGCCCTGAGTTCAAGCCTCACGACTAACATAAAAAGAAAAAGAAAAAAAGAGAAAAAAATCAGGGACTGGGAAGGTGGCTTGGTGGTAGAGCACTTGCCTTGCATGCCTGAGGCCCTAGGTTCGATTCCTCAGCACCACATAAGCAAAAAGAAAAAAGCCAGAAGTGGCGCTGTGGCTCAAGTGGTAGAGCGCTAGCCTTGAGCTGAAGAGCTGAGGGACAGCGCCCAGGCCCAGGGTTCAGGCCCCACAACTGGACCCCCCCCCCAAAAAAAAAGAGAGAGAGAAAAAATCAGTTATATTTCTATGTGCAAACCATAAACTACCAAGAAGGAAACTAAGAGAATTCAATTTACAATAGCATCATAAAAAACAACAAATACTTTCATGTGTATTACAGTGGTATTCATAAGATGTGTCTCTAAACTTTATTTTCAAAAGCTTAAGGCTCAAATACAAACTTCTCTGGAATAAAAAAAAAAAATAATAAATTTAAAAAACAACAAATACTTAGAAATAAACAGCACAGAAATAAAAGGTCTATATGCCCCAAACTATAAAACATTGATAAAGGAAATTCAAAAAACACATGGGGATAAAAGGAAATTCAAAAAACACATGGGGATAACACCTCATGCTAATGAATTGGAAGACAATATTAATAGAATGTTCATACGATCCCAAGCTATATACAGATTCAATACAATTGTTACCAATGTTATTTTTATAGAGATGAAAAAAATCCTAAATTCATATGGAACCATGAAAGACCTGAGTTGTCAAAGTAATCTTGAGAAAGAACTACAGTAATTCAAACAGTATTAAAAACAGATACTTAGATTGATGGAACAGAATAGTCTGGAATAAACCCTTCTAGAGAGAGTCAATTAATCTTTGACATGAGTATTTAGACCACATAGTGATGTTTTCTTCAATATAGCCTCTGGGGAAAACTGGGTAATCACATGCAAAAAAATGAATCTAGGACCTTATCTTAAACAATAAGCAAACTGAAGTCTAAAGTGGATTAAAGACTTCAAGATATATACCTGAAACTATGAAACTCCTGAAAAAAAGCTCATGTCACATCAGTGGTGTCAACAAGTTTTTGAGCATGACAGAAAACAAACAGCAAAACCCAAAATAGACAGGTAGAATCACATGGAACTAAAGACCTCTTGTGTAGCCATCAGCATGTGAAATGTACCTGTGGGAGAAAACATTTGAAAACTGTATATCTAATTAAGGGTTAATATGTAAAACATGAAGACGTAGGTTACTTCAGGCTTGTTAACTTTTTTTTTTTTTGGTCGGTCATGGGGCTTGAACTCTGGGCCTGGGCACTGTCTCTCAGCTCTTCAACTCGAGGCTAGCGCTCTACCACTTGAGCCACAGCCCCACTTCCAACGTAGGTTACTTCAATTAACCGACTAGGACAGGAAAAGATGTTCAACGTAACTAATTATGAGGAAAAAATAAAAGCACAATGGGATATCATTCTATGTCTGTTAGGATGAGCACTATAAATATATAGACTTTATTATTGAATTATCCTAGGTCTTCATACTTTTTACATATATATGTTATATTATATATTACATATATTATTATATATTTTATATATATTTTACATATATAATTAGTTACATTGAACATCTTTTCATGTCCTACATATAAAATACATACATATATACACACATATATACATGCATGTGTATATATATGAATTTATATGTGTGTATATGTCCTGGGGCTTGAACTCAGGGCCTAGGCACTGTCCTTGAGCTTTTTGTGCTCAAGTCTAGTGCTCTATCACTTGAGCCACAGCTCCATTTCCAGCTTTTATGAGTAGATTATTGTAGACAGGAGTCTCACTTATTTTTCTGCCCTGGGCTGGCTTTGAACTGCCATGTTCAGATCTCAGCTTCCTGAGTGGCTATGATTATAGGCATGAGCCACTAGCATCTGACATGTATGTTTTACAAAGACAAATGCTGGTGAAAATATGGGAAAATTAGAGCAACTGCATTCTGTTGGAGGAAATGTAAAAAAGGGCAGTTATAATGAAAAATAGTGTGGAAATTCTTCAACACATAAAAGAAAACTATTTCCTCAATAATTCTGCTCATAGGTATTTATCTAAGAGTACTGAAATTCAAACTTAAAGGGATAGCTGTAGTATCATTCACAATAGTCAAGAAACAAGCTAATGGGACTAAGCTCATGGTCTACCAATGTTTGAATATCTAAACAAAATTTTATATATATATATATATATATATATATAATGTATATATGATAGAAAGTTACTTGGACTTAAAAAGAAAGGAAATTCTGTCATCTGTGATATCATGAATGAACATGGAGAATATTATAGTAAGGAAAATTTGCAGCCAGAAAAGAATAAATATTGCATGATTCCACTTATGTGAGCTATGTAAAACAGTTTAACATGAAGAACTGGAAAGTAGGGTGATGATTTTCAGAGGCCAAGGGGATACCAAAATAGAGAGTTGTTATTCAATGGATATAAATTTTTAGTTATACCTGATGAACAGGTTCTAGAAGTCTGGTATGCAACATTTTGCCTATAGTTAACAATAGTGTATTGTACACTTAAGAGATCTCAGGTTAAGTGTGCTTAACATAATATTAAAGAATAAAAAAAATTAAAGAATAAATAATAATATAATATAATAATAATATAATAATATAAATAACATTAAATAATAAATGAATTAAATAAATAATATTAAAGAATAAATAATATTAAAGAAAATTTTACTGTCAATTAAACATTTTACATAATCTAGGAAAAGGTGAGTGTAGAAGACATTGGGACAAGGAAAGAACATGAATTTTATAAAAGAATTATATCAAACTAGATTTAAAATTTTGATAATTGTATGGTGGTTATGTGAGAGAAAGACTTTGTTCTTAAAAATGTATATTGAGAAATTTGGAACTAATGGTGCATAGTATCTGTAATTTCCCTTTAATAGCAAATAATTTAAAAACGGTGTTTATAAGAATGTATGCACATAGTCAAAGAGAAGTAAAATTATAGACAAGGTAAAGGTTAACACTTGTTGAATCCTGTAACAAAGTGTATTTATATTGAATTTCCTTATATCATTCATTTAACTTTAATATGCTTTTCAATTTACATTAAAATGAAAAGCTAACTAACACAGAATACACTTAAAATACACTTTAAAAAGCTGTAACTGTCTTGCTATTACTGCTATTATTAAGAGTCTGACTGCAAACTTGGGAATGGATTCTTTGATGTGTTTGATGAAGAAAGGTGAAATATAATCAAATAACAGTGTATTCATTGAATTGAGTGCAACTCATTTGGCATTCAGAGCTTAATGCCTTGGCTTAACAACTTGGTAGAGGCATGAATGGTTTTTGGGTTGGTTGATGTATGCATAGTTGACTTTAGTTCGTAAGGTGAAAATGCTAGTATCTCCTGCCCTGCATTGCAAGGAGGCCAATGCGTCAGAGAATGGAGATGGTGGACGAGATATTTGCTCAGTTGTGCCCAATTCTGCACTCTGGGACAGCATGGAGGGACTCACCTCACCGAAACAGTGGTTAGGACGTTGCCATCTTTGAAGAACTCTGAGCTGACACTTCTCTGTAGGCCTGGTGTTCTGTTCTCAATGGGAATAATGTCATGTGGAGTTACAGGGAGCAGGTGGTGAAGCAATTACTACAATAAAATTATGTTTAAAATGGTAATTAGAGGATTTTGACCTGCAGGGATCGCTGGCAATGGCTCCTTAGGAATGAAATAGATAGGCAGCCTTGTAAAGTGCTTCTTGAAACACATAGTCAGAAAAATAATTAGGTTGGTTGGGAAGAAAACTAAATTGAATTACTTTACAAGGGATTCACAGTCTTTTCTACAGTTCCCAAACACAAGTCAATGTGAAGACTCTGAGTCCCTCCTGTGAAGGACAGGGTATGAGCGGGATGGGGAGGGGTTTTTAGTTTGAGGCACATTTCCAAGTCTTCTCCAGACGATTCTTAAACTGTTTATTAGGATGGCTGTGAACTGGAGAAAGGAACTCAGCTCTTCTGGGTTTTATTAGACACTGCCTCAGCATGTCCACTGGTCCTCAGAGCTGCAAAATGACATAATGACTTAGAAGACAGAGTATGACCTTTTGGGATTCATATTACAGTTGGAGTCCTGGCTATGAAGTAGGAAGACCACGTCTAGATGATGCCACCTTGTTCCGGCAGATATCCTGGTGTCTAGCAGGGTGATAGGGGCTTTCCATTCAGCTTCAAAGGCCTAGAGGTGAGACAAACCATCCTTTGAATTGCAGATGCCTAGCTGCTCAGATACATCCTGTTGTTTAGTCCCAGAGAGGAAAGTCCTGCTCCTGTGCCTGTTTCTGTTGGGGCTTTGTTTCACCCCTCCCCCTGCACAAGCTTGTGGCTTTTTGTTTTTAAAAGCTTAGTTGAAGATCTATATGGGGCTGCAAGTCTTTGTAACAAGGGTCCATCTGCAGATGCCAACTTTCTAATAGACTCCCGATTTGACTTCTCAAAATGTGGCTTCTCTATTTTCTCTTTGAGATTCCTGTTGTTCACCTGTTGATGTTATGGTGATAATGAGAACTTTTGAGTCATCAAAAAGATTAAACCTTAAGACAGGCTGGGTGCCAGTGGCTCGTGCCTGTAATCTTGGCTACACTGGAGGGTGAGGATTGAAGTTTGAACTAGCCCAAGCAGAAAAATCTGTAAGACTTTTATCTACAACTAATCAGAATAAAGCTGCAAATTTTCGTGAAAGTGCACTATCCAGGTTTGAAACTAAAAATCTGTAAGACTTTTATCTACAACTAATCAGAATAAAGCTGCAAATTTTCGTGAAAGTGCACTATCCAGGTTGGAAACTTGAGCCAGTTGGCTCCAAGTGCCAGTCTTGATCAAAAACTTAAGGGGACGCACCCAGCCCCTGAGGTGAAGCCTCAGTACTGGCACAAGGCACAAACACACATACACACACACACACACACACACACACACACACACACACCCCATATGGTATTATTTAACTCAATAATACACCTCAGATATATCTTTGAGCGTTTAAACAAGGCCTGATGAAAGTAAGATCTAGATAGTGGTCAAAATGTTAAAAATAATACCAAGAAATATGTTTAGAATCTAATACTTTTCTCAGGATGGTCTCTCTTCTTTGATTTGTGTAATATAAAAACTTGGGGGTATTTATTTATTTTTATATGCAAAGACTTCCCATAAACCATTTCTTTAGTTTAGTGCATCTTATCTTCATGGAAATAGTAAAATTTATATACCAATCACTAAGGGAATTACTTTAATTTTTCAGCCTAGTTGTTTATTTTTTGGTTGTAATTTTGTGTTTATTCATTTGTGTTTCAGGTTATATAATGAAATTTTTGAGGGCTGGACTTTGATATATGCTACTTTTTAAAAAATTCTTTTTTATTATCTTTAAGTAGTTGTGCAAAGGAGTCGACATTCAACAGAGCAACTTATGAATATAATGCACCACCAATATCACCTCTTTCATAGTTCTCCCCAACTCCCACCCCTCCCCATTCCTCCCAACCCTAAACCTTCCCTCAATTTTCTTAATTTTGCAGGATTCACATTGAATTGTATGACTGCATTCTCTCCCCTTTCCTCTGTTCATTTATGTACCCCCCTCCCCTTGACCTTATTCCCTACCTTTCAAATACCTGTTTCCTGATGTTTATTTTGTTGGACTGTAAGTTATGTGGTATCTTTTTATCCCTTAAGTACGTGAGTTTGAATATGTTTGCTGGCCATGTGCTCTTACAACTTGAGCCATGACCCCTGACCTTAATTTGCATTTCTATATGGTTAAAATTTAATACAGTGTCCTTTAGTATGCATGCTGCACCATAGATTTGTTTAATAAATCAATGCCTATTACTAGCTGGGTGAAAAGTTAGTCTCTTCTGAGTGCTCTGCTTTCTTTGAACATCTGTGAATAGACTCCAATCTCTTCAGTTTGTTTCTATGGACATGCTGAATGTGAAACATATTTTTTTTTAATCCTCCAAGTTTAGATCACACAGCTGCAGTCAGCATTGCTTTTTAATCAGAAGCATACCTTCACATTTAAGATCACCTGTGCTGTCCAGAGTCTTCTGTGGCTTCACCATCAGCTCTGTAATTATAGCATCAGAAAGCACACATCTTTGAAATTCACAACTGGCTCTTCAGTGATCTATTGGGACATTGTTAGATATTTGTGTGCTGTGATGAGATTTATTGATGGAATCTCTTTCTGTCTTCATAGTCTGAAAGCGTGGCCAGGGTTATATAGCCAGTGTACTAGGTCAAGGACACTAGTGAATAAAGGCTGACAAGTCAGAGGGATGCCTCTGAGGATTTATGCTGTCTCTAGGCTGTCTTCAGCCTAGCTCATTTGCTGCCTGTCCTTACATGCTTTCAGTGATATCCCATCCCCGGAGGCCTCAAAACTGTCATTGCTATTCTTAAATTGCGATGTGCTATCTGATACTGTTCAGATCACCTAATTATCGATTTTTTTTCCATCCAGACCTTCCTCCTTTTTCAAATGAATTGTGTGTGTGTGTGTGTGGGGGGGGGGGGGGGTGTTAACTGTCTAAACCCTGTGAACTAGGCTACCAGATTCAATTCCATCTAGTGACAGTGAATATTTAATCCATGCAAGAATGTGTGTGAGAGTATATGGCTGCAAAGGCATATTATCACATTAAATTCCCAACCATCCAAAAGGCTGGAGGAACCCACAGATTTTTTTTCCTCTAGTAATCTTTGTACTGCATCTTGCAACAAATGAGCTTTTTGTCTCCTGAACGCAGCTGGTTTGTATTGTTCTGTCTCTACAGTATTGAATAAAAGCATTGTTCATTCTTCTCAGTTTTCACTTTCAGCTGTGAAATTGCACCTTCAATGAAAGGGATAATGACAATCACTCATAAATGGCACCATCCTTTGACTTCTTTGCTTCTTTAGCTTAAGGCTGCTTTAAAGTCAAGCAAGCAAGAGTGGTGGGAGAGACTGGAGGGCATAAGGCCAGGACCAGATAAGCATTTCTAATTCTATTGGACTGGGGCTTCAATCAGGTAGGTAAATGTTAATATCAGGAGAAAAGTAAATGACTGTATTTGAAGAAAAGATCCATGGGCAGAAAAGATTGCTCACGGTGTAAACATTTGATTATAAAAGTTGTCAACATCTTTGTAGTAAATAGTCCAACAGTAGGAGAGATAACCACAACTCAGATAATAAATTGCCATTTATGTGCATCTAGTGCTGTTTGCATAGCTCGTCATGAAAGTTGCTAGTAGGCAAAGGAATTGACTAAAATAAATGGCCCTAGTAAGGAGCACCTTCTGTAGTGGTCAGCCTCTGAGGAAATTTTACTTTCTCTTCTACTCTCCAGAGACATCTTTGTTTTGTACTTTCTCCTCATGTGTACAGCAGGGTACAGTAGTGATTTGTAAACAAGAGCAAATCTATATCTTCTCTAGGGATTTGAGCTTTCTTTGGAATACCAAAAGAGAAATAGGTAAAGGACTCCAGGGTTGGTTGCTATTAGCCGACACAAACAATTAGTTAGCTGTGATAACCTGTGTGGTTAAACTTGTCTCAGCAAATATTCCCTGTCCACGCCTCCCCCCCCCCCACGCCCTGCACCCCCCCACCGCCCAAATGATGGTGAGTTAGGAGCTCTTCTATTTGCATACATACCAGGGGCTTGTCAGGTAGTGCTAGTGGGTAGGAGAACAGGACTCTGTTCTCAGTCCTCTGTGGTTTGCAGAAAGCAGTGGTAATGTCACTGCCCAGCAAACAAGAATGTTGCCTGTGAATGAATCACAAGAATCAACACACCACTCAGATCAACCAGGTAAAAGCTGTGTTCTCTGGAGACCCATATATACCAGACACAATTTCTTTATTTGCTGTAAATCATTCACTATGTGAAATGGTGTTAACTCTTTTAGGCCCCTAGAGTAAGCTGGCAGTGCTAAAACTATCTATAGAGCTTTGAAGATTGCCTGCTTCACAGGAAGTATTTATAGAGGGATTTGGTTATTCCTTTATATAGTAATGGATAAAGGCACCCCATTTGTCCTCCATTTGTCTTTTTGTGTTTCATGGTTTTTTTTTACTCATATTTTTATTGATCTGACACTTTTCTGAGAATGTACCATTGTCATGTCACTATGCTAGTAACAAGATATCAAAGGATGGATATCGAACAGGGTGTCAGTGGCTCATACCTGTAAGCTTAGTTACTCAGGAGGCTAAGATCTGAGGACCGAAGTTAGAAGCCAGCATGGACAGGAAAGTCCATGAGATTCTTACTCCAACTAATCACCAGAAAACCAGAAGTTGCACTGTGGCTCAAAGTGGAGAGCTAGTCTTGAGCACAAAGTGCTCAGGAACAGTGCCCAGTCCCTGAGTTCAAGCCCCATGACCCCCACAACTGACAGAGAGGGAGACAGATAGAGAGAGAGAGAGAAAGAGAGAGAGAAAGAGAGAGAGAGAGAGAGAGAGAGAGGACAGAGACAGAGACAGACAGAGACAAAGAGACAGAGAGAGACAGAGAGCGGATGGATATCATAGAGTGCTCTTCCCAAACTCTCAATCACGTATCTGCTTCTTCTGCATTGGGTGTGATCATTTCAGTTAGGGGAAAAGCCGACTTGCACAGCAGTGTGCACTGCTGTATATATGTGTACATACACAGGGAACACATAGCTTTCATATTTGAGAAAGGGCTTGGAATTTTTTCTTCTTCTTCTTGTGGTTGCACCGGATATTGAACTCAGTGCTTCATAATTGCTACACAGTCATTCTGCCACTTGAGCTACATGTCCAGTCCCCGTTTATTTTGGTTATTTTTGAGCTAGGGACTCATTTTGTGGCCTTAGCTGCCTGAGCTGTGATCTTCCCACTGTGTTCTCTATAAGTGGGGATGCCAAGTGCACACCACTGGTCCTGGCCAGTGTTTCCCCATTGATGGAAAACAGATGTGTTCCACTATGTTGAAGCTGGCCTTGAACCTTGGTCTCCCTATTTTTACCTTGCAAGTAGCTAAAGTTGCAGGTGTGAGTCATCATATCTAGCTGGAGTTATTATTTCACAATTATTGTTCTTGGTTATCTGTCAAAATATAGAAATGCATTTGATTATGATAAAACTAAAGATTTTCAATTAATAGATTATATGGGTGAATCAAAATTTGATGAATTTAAGACAAGGGAACAAACATATTTGCAAGAGTCTCCATTTGTTAGGAAATGGAAAGACTTGGAAGACTTGGAAAAAATTATATTAAGTGAAGTAAGCCAGGCCCAAAGAAACATAGGTCCCATGGTTTCCTTTATTTGCAATAACTAGTATATGTCTGAGACAAGCAGAAGCGGTCAGATAAGTTGGTGTTAGGTGAAATGAACCCCAAGATAAGGACTCAAATGTTTTTTTCTTTCTTGTTATTGTTTCTAACATATTTATAAGATGATTTCTTTGTTGCTTTATAGGTCCCTCCCCCACGGTATAGCCCTGTTTTCACTGTATTTGATGTTGGTATAATTTGTGGAGGGGAAGGGAAAAAAATTGTTGAAATAGGGATACAGATGCAACAATGTGATGTCTAAGACATTATGTCGAAAACAAATTTTACAACTTTGGCAAGGGGGTGAGGATGGGGGGTGGGGGAGGGAGGGGAGAGATGGGAGGGCAGGGATGGGAAGGGGAAACAAAGGAGGAAGAAACAATGCTTGATAAGACATGTACTCATTACCTTGCTCATGTAACTGTAACCCCTCTATACGTTATTTTCACAATAAAAAAAACTTATTAATAAAAAAAGAGTCTCTAACTCCTAGACTCATGTTTTCATTGGGCATTTGGATTTTCATTGGGCATTTTATAGAAAATGATTGCTCAATACTTTGCACACATGAAGACTGAAAAACAATTTGCTTTATCATCTCCTGACCTACTGTTTCTTCCTTTTTTTCATTTATTTTGACAAATATAACTAGTTTTGTTTCTTTTGTAACTTTTAGCTAAACTAGGATGTTTTGTGGAGTATGGGAAAATCTTTTGTTACTCCTTACTACTTAAGGGACATTTGTATTTAAAATTGTACCTTACTTGAACAACTTAAAATGCCATGTGTCTTAAACTTTGCAGAGTAAATCCAAATATAATGGTTATCCAGACTTTTACAGACAACTGGTGGCTTTAGCACATGCACATATGAATCATCAGTTTTTGATAGCTGTGAGAACCCAATCATTGACTGACTGATTTGCATTGATCTTTCTTGGCGAGGACATTAACTTTTGCATGCCTTTGTTCTGTTAGGTCAGAATGTTTGCAGATTTTGTAGTTACCTAATCCAGTGTCTCACAGTTGGTAGAAGTGATGATTATACTTTAAAGTAAATAAACTTATCAACTGACTACCATCTGCCAGGCTCCAAAGTGGAGATACACACACGTGTGTGTGTGTGTGTGTGTGTGTGTGTGTGTGTGTGTGTGTGTGAATGTGAGCTTGTGAGAATATGCTTTTGTGTTAAAAAGACAGTCCAGATGAAGAAACTGGTGTTCACAAAGTTGTACGACTTATCTAAAGTTACTCAGTCCATAACATATCCACCTCGGATTCCAACTTAAGTCTCTTTTGATTTGACAAGTTATTCTATTTTCCCCAGAACTCCTCGAGGGAGCAAATTTGGAGGAACTACTAAAAAGTGAGGTTAAGTGGTATGACTCAATTAGTTATTTGCCTGCTAGGTTACATTCTCTTGGTGACCAGTAATGGAAAGGCAGTGTAGCAGAAACTGATAGAAACTGACAAAGGCAAAGCCTGTTGCTGATTTGTTTTCCCATTTGTTCGCAAAGAGTCAATTTAATGGCCATGCAAGCACTCTCCAAATGTGAAGAATTGTTTAGGGTCACTCAAAATGAATAGCACTATTAGTTCAGAGTGAAGAAAAGTGGAATAAGTTTGCAAGTATCTCAGACCTGTGCTTTGCCTCTGAAAGTCACCAACCCAAAGTCATTGAGGCCCAAATGCAATTCCTTCTAAGAGGTTTTCTGTTTGCATTAGGTAGTGCTATTATTACATCCCTTGTATGACTTTGAAGAACTTCCTGAGGCTTAGCAGAATAGATAATTTCATGTTTGAATTACAGAATATGTTCTTTAGACGATTCTGTGTGTATGTATGCATGTCAGTGTGTGTGTGTGTGTGTGTGTGTGTGTGTGTGTGTGTGTGTGTGTCTAGTAGGCATTGACAAATTTGGCACAATACAAAACCAGAGTTAATTGTCACTAAAAATTGAAATTTCTCTAGAGACATTATATTCACGATCTCAAATCTTAGTATCAAATATGTAAGACAGTATCATCCCAGTATCACAAATGAAGAAACTGAGTCTCATGAAATTCAATAGTTTTCTCTATAAGCAGGTGCTAGTGGCTCACATCTATAATCCTAGCTACACAGGAGGCTGAGATATGAGGATTGTGGTTTGAAGCCAGCCTGAGCTGGAAAGTATGTGAAACTCTTATCTGCAATAAACTACTCAAAAAAAAAGCTGGAAGTGTAACTGTGGTTCCAGTAGCCTTGAGTAAAAGAAGCTGAGGGGCAGTGTCCAGACCCTGAGTTCAAGCCCCAGGACACACTCTCTCTCTCTCTCTCTCTCTCTCTCTCTCTCTCTCTCTCACACACACACACACACACACACACACTCACACACACAAAGAGTAGGCCAAAGTAATCATTGTCAATTAATGTTTATCTGACACAGAAAAGCTGAAAAGAGAAAATTAAAAATATAACCTCTCCACAAGTCGTTTGTTTAAAGGATTAGAAGAATAAGGAACATTCTTTTCTCTGAATCTACATCACCCTGTGGCCCCCTCTGAAATGTAAATATACTTGTGTGATACTTAGAGTGAGTTAAGGTTGAACTAAAGGTACTAGGTCAAAACCTAGAATTGTATTGCTCCACTCTGACTTCTTTAGAAAATGAAACATAGACACAATCAATTGGTGAAACTTTGCCCCTGATATCTAAGCATAGGGAAAAAGCATTTGATATTGAGTGTTAGGAAGAAGTTTCTAAATTTTCACTTCTACCAGGTGCAAGGCTTAAGAGAAAAGAAAATTCCAGAGCAAAATAGGACAGTAGATGGAACAGACTAGCTTACAATGGACAAAAAAAAAAAAGAATTTTGTTTTCCCGTTAGCTACTGTCACCAAAAGACCAAACTTCTGATTGCACAAGCATATACAATGTATCTCTTTTTTATATTTATTTATTTATTTTATTTTATTTTTATTGTGAAAATACTGTACATAGGGGTTACAATTACATGAGCAAGGTAATGAGTACATTTCTTATCAAGCATTATTGCCTCCTCCTTTGTTTTCCCTTCCCATCCCTTCCCATCCCCCCCACCTCCTGCCCCCCGCACCCCAAATTGTTTAAATAGGGATACAGTTGAAGAACAAACTTTACAACTTTACAATTTATCTCTTTTACTCCATTTGATTAAATAAACAAAGACATGCATTCCCAATGCGAGCCAGAGATTCTGTAGGCTTACTTGAACAGGTGACTAGATGTGAAGATAGATGCAAAGTGGAGATAATTCTGGGGGAATCCAGGAATAAATTGTTTAAGCAATCAAGAAGTCCTCCCTTTCCTCAACCTTCTGGCTCTTCTGTTCCTTTGGAAGAGAAAAATCAGTATTATACCTGTGAGTAATGCGATGGTTCCCTCACTGGGCTTTCTGTCTTGCTCACTTATTTTGACTGACTACTGCAGGGTAGACTTGTATTTCTTGCTGTGAATACAAAAACAAACTGCTGCTGTATATATTTCTGCTGCTGCTGTTGTTGTTGTTGCTGTTTAATAATCAAGATTTCTTTTTAAAGCTTGGAAATGGACATGAAAAAGAGAAAACATAGATGGTTTTTGGAATACATTATAATTATTATTAGCATATATGATATGCCAGACCCAGATCCTACAACAGTATACTCAGTCTTTATAACATTCTTTTTGTGTATATGCATGTGGCATGTGTACTAGTCCTAGGGCTTGAATTCAGGGCCTGAGTTTTTTTGCTCAAAGCTAATGTTCTACAGTTCTACTTCATGCTTTTTTGGTACTTACTTTCCTACCTAGGCTGGCTTTGAACAATAATCCTCAGATCTCAGCCTTCTTAGTAGCTAGGATTATAGGCATGAGCCACAAGCACCCAGCAATTTAAACCACTATGATGAGATTGGTCTAAGAAAAGGAAGCTGTCTTTCTGAAAAACTAGATACCATATGCTGGGTCCTGTTGGGGATATAGACTCTTTTTATATTACCTAAGATTCCAGACTTAGAGTAGATATCAAGTGCTTACTTGGCCCTAATATTAGTGGAGGGAGGAAGGTTTGGGGTTGGGAGAGATAGAAAGAGAGACCTTAGGAGTTTAAATTCAACAGATCCCCTTTCATGGAGCTTAAGGACACTTTACAAACAGCTTGAAATGAATAATCCAGAGCAGAGTCCTCTAAGCTAATCCTTAGGCAATAGTAGTCAACCTCCTTGCAGTTGTAACAGATAGAAGAAATATGCATCTATCTTGAACTAAATATGGGAGTTTCTGGGATACACAAAATGTTCTTGGGTTGAGTTAAAAGGTGAAGTGCCACTCTTGAGCAAAAGAAACAACTAGAAACCCATGAGTCTAATGACATCAGAATTCCCTGAAGTTATTTCACACTTCACCTTCAACCTGTATATTTGGCTTTATACATACTTTAAAATAAAAATTTGCCGATTCCACAGCCGATGCCAGTTGCTTTAATCCACATGGAATCTAAGCAAATTTTTAGTTACCATTTCAAATTCTAGGAAGATGCTCAGATTGATTCCACTGGAATCTTGGGGCAAAGGCTCTGGGAACTTGCAGGGCCCTGAGAACCACCTAGAACTGGAAGAAGAACAAACCCAAGAAGGGAGGTTTATGCATAGCCTATTCCAAGACGCTCATAAAACAGGCCAAGGATGATCTTTCATTTTCAAAACAGGTTCATAAAAATATTATCTGACAGTAGAAATTTTGAATGTTCCCAATCTCAAAATATGTTCTATGTCTAAGGTGACAGATACGCACTTAATTCCATCTGATCACAGCACATTGTCCAAATGAATTGAAATGTCACACTGGATCCCATTCATATACACAATCTGAAAATTACAAGTATATTGAAACAAAACTTAGCACTTGTGAGGCTAAAATATGGATACACATTACAAGTTGTGAGTGTGTGTGTGGAGCACGCAGCTAGGAAAATGTAGAATTATATACTTTTGAGTAGATTTTTCCTGATACGTCCATTCTCACCTCATCTTGTAGTTTCCCATCCTTCTACATGGACAGTTCCTGCTTACAGAAAGTAGGATTCTTGACAAGGTGCTTTAACTGAGACTAATGGTAAAGACAGGGTAACTCTTAGCATTGTCAGTATGCTGATATCAGACATTCTGACACAGTGCTGGTCATTTAATCCTGTCATATCCATTTTTCTGATGACCACTAATAGTTACTTTGTACCATTATTATTTTGTATATTCTTTTTTGTAGGATATCTATAAAGAATTTGCCTATTGGTTTGAGAATAGTGAACATTCTTCTCTTATTTTTGCTTTTAATACAAGTGTTATCAGCTAAAATTTTTCTTTTACAGGTCACTGAGATTTTATTTTAAATATTTTTTGTTTATTTTTCATGGTGCTGGAGATTTATCTCAGGGCCTCAAGCTTGCTAGGAAACACTCTACCATTTGAGCCATGATCCCAGTTCTTTTGCTTTCATTTATTCTTTTTGTTCCAATAGGGTCTCATGCTTTTGCTTTGGCTAGACTTGCAAAGAGATATTTGTATTATCTTTGCTACCCTTCCTGAATAGATGGCTTATATATATGAACCACTGTGCCAGGCTTTTTTTTTTTTTCACAGTGTGATCTCACTAACATTTTGCCCATTCTAGCTTTGAATTATGTTCTTCCTGTCTATGCATCCTGAATAGCTGGGACTGATTATAAATGTTACCACTGTGCTTAGCACTGTCATTGAGTTTTTTAAGTCCAAAATTGAATTGATCTGGGGAGACCGTTCTTAAGTGTAATACAATGACAATATTGTCTTTTTTCCTTTTTCTGTTTTGTTTTCTCATTATGAATCACCTTCATAGTGGTGTACATTATGGTTTTCAGGGGCCTCAATATGTCTGCTAAGTTTTAATAAAGAGCTTTCTTCTGGTGAAAGAGATGGAAGTATCACTTACCCTTTTTCATTGAGGATTTGTTGTTGGGGGATTTAATTTTTGAGTTCCAAGTATATTTTAGATATGAGACACTTGTTCATTGTATGGCTAGTGAAGCTCTTCTCCTAATCCGTAGACTTTCTATTGATCTTGCTAGCTATGTCCTTTGCCATGCAGAACCTCTGCAGCTTCATACAATCCCATTTGTCTAACCTTTCTTCGATTTGTTGTGTTTCTGGGTCTCTATTAAGAAAATTTTGGCCTATGCCAAGGAGACCTAGGGTTCCTCCTATTCCTGTAATGTTTTCAGGATGTCTGCTTTGACTCCAAGGTCTTTGATCCATTTGGAGTTGATTCTGGTACAATGTGATATATATATAGATCCAGCTTTAGTTTTCTACAGGTGTTTAACCAATTTTGCCAGCACCATTTACTGAAAAGGCTGTCTTTCTTCTATTCTATTTTTTTTTAGCTCCTTTATTTTGAAAATTAGATGGCTATAGGTCTGTGGGTTCATTTCTGGGTTTTCAATTGTATTACATTGGTCTTGAGTTCTGGGGTTTTTTTTTTTGTTGTTTGTTTGTTTGTTTTTTGTTTTTTGCCAGTACCAAGCTGTTTTGATTACTATGGCTTTGTAGTAGAGTTTGAAATTTGGTATTGATATTCCTCCAGCACTGTTCTTTCTGTTAAGGATCATTTTTGCTATTCAGGGTCTTTTATTGTTTCATGTGAACTTTTGGATTGCCTCTTCTATTTCCTTGAAGAATAAGGTTGGTATCGCATTGAATTTGTACATAGCCTTGTACATTGCCATTTTCATGATGTTGTGTTGAATTGTGGACATTTTTTCAAACCGATCTGTTTTCATCTCTTTTTCTCTCTCCTTTGGTAACTATATCCAATCTGTAGATCCAATCATCTTCTGTATGCTGGGTGACTCCCATATCTGAAACTCAAACCCTCCTTTTTCTTGCCCTCTACATTAATTTTCCATTGATGCATCTAAACTAAGTACTCATTTTCTTCCTTTTCTCAGATTCACTGCCCAGTTCTGTTGTTTGTATTCTCTTGCCTTGGCTTTGCCTTTAAACCTTTTTCTTTTGAAATAATTTTTACATTTCCAGAAAAGTTTTAAAGTAATACAGCCAATACTTGTATTGTTTTCACTCTATTTCCCTGATGTTGGAATCTTGCCTACTGTGAGACACTGATCAAGATTAACATTGATGCATTATCGTTAGCTACAATTATTGCCTTGATTTGAAGTTAACCACTAATAAAAACAATATTCTTTTCCTCTTCCAAACTCCAATCCAGAACTTCACATTGCAGTGAGTTGTCCTTCATTCTCAACCATCTGTGACACCTCATTCTTTCCTTGTTTTTTTTTGACACTTTTGAGGAGAGTACAGAGTAATTATTTTGTAGACTATCCATTCATTTGGTTTCACATTTTACTATTTTTTTTCTTCTTCTTCTCCTTCTCATGATGAGATAGGTTACTCCTTATGTTTTGACCTGTAGTTTTGCAGTCACTTGGTAGATGGCTTCCTTGCCTCTATTTCTCTTCTGGTATCTGATTGTATTCCAAGTTATCCTTTAAAAGTGCACATTTATTCATGGCCATATTCCTGCATAAACAACTTTGATGGGGTCAGATGGTGGCCCACACCTGTAATCTTAGCTACTCAGGAGGCTGAGATCTGAAGATTGCTGTTCAAAGCCAGCTCAGGCAGGAACATCTAAACATCTATGAGACTCTTATCTCCAATTAACCATCAGAAAACCAGAAGTAGAGCTGTGGATCAAGTAGTAGAGTACTAGCCTTGAGCTGAAGAGCTCAAGGACAATGTTTAGGCCCAGAGTTCAAGACCCATGACCGACACACACACACACACACACACACACACACACACACACACAAGAACTTCGATGGACACTATGGAATATTAGAGGAAGCACATCTTTCATAACATGTAGCATAAAATAATTGTTTCTTAATAAAGCTTATTCTAAAGCTAATTTAAACTTGTCTCTAGCCAGTTTGGGAAATTAAATTATTAATGCCATTTTTGAATCTTCATTCATAGAATTATACTAACGTTCAACACAGTCTCTGGGGTATGCCTAGCTGGCAGCCTGTAACTACCATGGCTTCCTACTCCATGAAAGGAAAGGGAGAAGTGGGGTGAACTCCCAGAGCTCTAGCAGAGGGATCTCTAAAATTCCTCATGAGAACTAGACGGGAGGAAGCTGCTAGAAGAAGAAATACTCTAAGGATGGGGACTTTGACACTTGAGTGGGGAGATGTGTTTTGGCTCTTTGTCTTGTGGGTTGACGTGTTAAAGGTATATTTCCCCCACTGCTAGGGATCAAACCCTGGGCCTGAGGCATGCTTGGCCAATACTCTACCACTAAACTACATCTCCAGGCTCTATTTTAATGTTCCTTCAGAGACATATGTTATATTTTTGGAGTTGGTTAATTTTCAAAATCTCCAGAAATTATTTAAAAAATATATTTACTGGTACTTGGCTTGTTTCTCAAAGTGTGATGTATTCTAATTTTCAAACTGCTTTAAATATCAGTGTCTGACAGAAGAGAGTACAAATTCTGTTCTTTCTCTCTCACTGGGGCCTCTCTGAGGATGGATCCCCAAATGAACAGTTCATTGACACCAGGTGAGAGGAAGGGTTATAAAATGCATTTGATATCTGCTCAGTAAATCATTATTTTGCTTATTTTTCCCCAATGACACATTTATTTGGGTGTCTTAGGACAGTGACTTGTGGGGTGTATGTGTGTTTTATGTTAGTACTGGAGCATAAAGTAAGGACTAGGATTGTTGCTCAGTTTTTTGTTTATTTTTGTTTTTTCCTTTCTTTTTTAACATATTAATTTATTGTAAAGATACTACCCAGAGGGGTTACAGTTACATCAGTAAGGTAATGAGTATATTTCTTGTGGAACATTGTTACCCCCTCCTTAATTTTTGTCCTAGTATCTTATCTCTTCCCTCCCCCCCACCTCCTACCCCCACCCTAAAGTTGTATAGTTCATTTCCACCATAGTGTCTCGTGAGTCTCATTGTTGCAATGGGTCATCCTGTGTCCTTGTTTCAGTGTTTTGTTCTTCCCCTTACCCTCCCTAAATTAGATAAATGTATATATAAGATGCAAGGTACCAAAATCAAATACAGTGACAACAGGGAATAGACAATAGGGGGAAGAACATATAAAAGAAAAAAAATCACATAATATGTTAAAAACAACAACAAAGGAAAACCTCTTTTGTCCAAATCTTCAGGCTTATTTTTTTTTAGTATCATTTTATATGGTCATACGTACATAAGTTTTTACCTGCTCATCTGATAAGATTATCCTAGATGCATACCAATTATTGCCAATAAGGTAAAACATGGGACCTTTGTTTCTTTGTGTGTGGCTTATTTCACTTAATATGATTTTTTCCAAGTCTCTTCATTTCCTACAAATGGGACAGTGTCATTCTTTCTGATGAAAGCATAGAATTGCATACCACATTTTCTTGATCCATTCATCTACTGAGGGACATCTGGGTTGGTTCCATATCTTAGCTATGGTGAATAATGCTGCAATAAACATAGTTGTGCTGGTAGTTTTAGTATGGCCTTGTTTGTAATCATTGGGGTAAATGCCCAGAAGTGGGATTGCTGGGTCATAGGAGAGCTCTATGTATAATTTTTTGAGGAACCTCTATACTACTTTCCAGAGTGGTTGAACAAGTTTACACTCCCACCAACAGTATAATAGCATTCTCTCTTGGCCACATCCCCTCCAGCATTTGTTGTTATTTCTTGACTATAGACATTCAATGTTGTTTTGATTTGCATTTCTTTTATGGCTAGAGAAATTAAGCATTTCTTCACGTGTCTATTGGCCATTCTTATTTCCTCTTCAGAGAATTCTCTCTTTAAGTCTTTAGCTCACTTATTAATGAGACTTTCTTTTTCTTTGAGGATTTGTTTTTGGTAGATTTAAGTTTTTGAATTCTAAGTATATTTCAGATATGAGACCCTTGTCTATTTTATGGCTAGTGAAGATCTTCTCCCAATCCATAGGCTTTCTACTGATCTTACTAGCTAAGTCCGTTGCCATGCAGAAGTTCTGCAGTTTCATGCAATCTCATTTGTCCAATTTGCTTTGCTTTATTGTGTTTCTGGGTCTTTATTAAGA
Source organism: Dipodomys spectabilis (assembly GCF_019054845.1). Taxonomy (NCBI): domain Eukaryota; kingdom Metazoa; phylum Chordata; class Mammalia; order Rodentia; family Heteromyidae; genus Dipodomys; species Dipodomys spectabilis. The sequence goes on from NW_024870824.1 coordinate 2,853,065, forward strand.
AAATTTTTGCCTATGCCAAGGAGACCTAGGGTTTCTCCTATTCCATCCTGTAATTTTTCAGGGTGTCTGCTTTGACTTAGAGGACTTTGATCCATTTGGAGTTGATTCTGGTGCAGGGAGATATATAAGGATCTTAATTTAGTTTTGTGCATTGTTTAACCAGTTTTGCCAGCACCATTTACTGAAGAGGTTGTTTTTCTTCCATTCTATTTTTTAGCTCTCTTACTGAAGATTAGGTGGCTATAGGTCTGTGGGTTCATTTCTGGGTTTTCAGTTCTATTCCATTGGTCCTCAGGACTGTTCTTGTGCCAGTACCAAGCTGTTTTGATTACTATGGCTTTGTAGTAAAGTCTGAAATGTAGTATTGATATTCTTCCAGCACTTTTCTTTCTGCTAAGAATTGTTTTTGTATTCAAGGTCTTTTATTATTCCATGTGAATTTTTGGGGTGCTTCTTCTATTTCATTGAAGAATGAGGCTGGATAATGATAGGTATGACATTGAAATTGTAGATAGCCTTTGTCAGTATTGCCATTTTCATGATGTTAATCCTGCCAATCCAGAAGCATGGCAGGTTTTTCCACTTCCTTAGTTCTGCTTTAGTTTCCTTTTTTAGATTTTTAAAGTTTTCATCATAGAGGTCCTTCACTTTTTTAGTTAACTCCTTAGTATATTGTGTGTGTGTGTGTGTGTGTGTGTGTGTGTATGTGTGTGTGTGTGGCGGGGGGGGGCACTATTACAAAAGGAGTTGCTTTCCTGATTTCAGCCTTGCTCTTCTTGTTGTTGGCACACAGAAAAGCCATTTGATTTTTGCTACTTCGCCAGTTTCCTATCAGCACGAGTAACTTGGAAGTGGAGTCTTTGGGATTCTTTAAATACAAGATCATGTCATCTTCATGTCATCTTCATGTCATATTTTCTTATTTGGGTCCCCTTTATGTTTGCATCTTTTCTTATTGCTCTAGCTAGTCATTCTAATATTATATTGAAGAGGTGTAGAAAGAGAAGACATCCTTGTATCATTCCGAATTTAGAAGAAATGGTTTTAGCTTTTCACCATTAAATATAATACTAGCTGTAGGTTTGTTGTACACAGTCTTTATTGTATTAAGGAATACTTAATGGACTCCTAGTTTCTCCAGAGCTTTTATTATAAAGGGATGTTGTATGTTGTCAAATGCTTTTTCTGCATCTATTGAGATAATCATAGCACCTCTCTTTTTTGTGGTTAGAATGTTTAAACTTCCTTTTAGCAATATTTGCTAGAAATCATTCCATTTCTTCCAGATTCTCAAATTTGTTAGCATAAAGATTTGAGAAGTATTCCTTTATAATGTTCTGAATCTTGGTTGCTTCTGTGGTGATGTTTCCATTCTCATATCTGATTTTGTTTATTTGGGTGTGTTCTCTTCTTTTTTTGGTTAGATTTACTAAGGATCTTTCAATTTTGTTAATTTTTTTTGAAGAACCAACTCTTTGTTGATTCCATTTTTTAATTCTAATTCATTTAATTCTAATTTAATTTTAATTATTTGTTTCTGTCTACTGGATTGGGGTTTGGCTTGTTGCTCTTTTTCAAGGAGTCTCAGGTGCATCATTAAATTGTTGGTTTGAGATCTCTCTAATTTGTTGACCTAAGTACTCAGAGCTATAAATTTTCCTCTGAGTACTGCCTTTGCTGGTTCCACAAGAGCTGGTAATTTGTATGTTCATTTTTGTTAAATACCATGAACATTTGAATTTCCTTTCTAATGTCTTCTGTGACCCACTGGTGGTTCAACAGTGTGTTGTTCAGTCTCCTGTTGATCAGCTTTTTGTTCATAGCTATCACTCTACCATCTGAGCCATGCCTCCAGTTCAGCTTTTTTACTTGTTAATTTGAGATAGGGTCTTATGAACTTTTCTGTCCAAACTAGTTTGCAACCATGATCCTCAAATCTCAGCCTCCTGAGTAGCAGTATTACAGAGCCTTCAGAACCCAGTGATTTGTTTTAATAATCTACTTTTTAGGATTGAACTTCAGGAAGATTTACATGACTTTGATGCATTTCCATTTATTTGTTTATTTTCATTCATTCATTCAGCACATGTTTAATAATATGCTAAATACTATTTTGTATGCCAGAAGAAAAAGAAAAAAAATATGTACATGAGGAATTTTAACACTTTCGAATTATTCACATATAAGTCAACTCATTTGAACTTTACTACAACCAGAAAGAGAAAGCAGGGACTTCCAAGCTTTCTGTGGTCACAGAAATAAAAATATCAACTATAACACAGCTGAATGCTGGTGTCTCAGGTCTGTAATCTTTGCTACTTAGAGACTGACATGTAAGGATTGAAGTTCAAAGACAGCTTGGGCAAAAATGTCTCTGGGACTCTTATCTTTAATAAGCAAAAAGCCAGAAGGGAAGGTATGGCTCAAGTGGTAGAGCACCAGCCTTGTGTGAAAAAGCCAAGCAAGAGCAATAAGTAAGTTCTAATTCCTAGTGTTGGCATCAAAATTAAAAATAAAATTAACTTCAAGGATCAATCTTGAGAGATAAATTCAAAGCAAAGCCAGAGGGGATGAGTCAAGACTGAGAAACTGAAGGTTGTAGTGGTGACAAAGAATGGAAATAGGAGAGACAGAAATAGAGAGCACTGGCCAGAGAGCAGAATCTATCAATCTATGCACACCCCAAAGTTATACATTCATGAGGTTCTGGGCCCAGGTTCCACTATAACCACAGCATTTCTGAGGAAGGATGAGGTTTTATACACATAAGCTCTTCATGCTGAAGCTTTAGAAAGTCTAAGTATCATATGGGATTCCAGTGTCACAGGAAGATGTACAGCTATTTCACAGAGTTCTCAGCCTTCTTTGCTTATACCCATTAGCAATTAATCGCAAATAGCCATATGGTAATGCATTTTATTGATATTTCCCCAAGCTATGAAATCAAAGGGCCAACGTTGCCAAGATGCAGTGCCACTTTCAATTCGTTTTCTCTGTTTCATGTAACACACTCTTCCCAACTGACAGAAATTGGTTTCATTTTCAGTCACTTTGGAGAAACTCTTGTAAAATGGAGAAATAGCTTTCACAAAGTGGTAACACTTATTCTCATGACTATGTGTGTAGGAAAACCAAATGACCTTCTGATGTCAACAACCAGGTAAATGACAAAATGTGATGTCTAATTATATGTTGCGCATGTGCTTTGCTTACTTAGTGGGATCTAGACTGAGATACTAGCCTTCTGAAAACAACCTCCATTGCATTGTCTTCTGGTTGACCGTCTGTCCAATTCACAGTTGAATCATTCAAGTTGTGTTCCTCAAGTTTATTGGTGAGTAGGTCAAAGAGAGTGGTCTTAAACTCTCCATAGAGTCAATATATATTGTTCCAAGATGTGTCACCGTCTGAGACAATTAAGCTAGTCCAGCCAAACACATTCCACATATTACCCTGGACATTTTTTAACATGTCTAAAAATGAGCCTCAAAGTCTTCTCAGCCTTGAGCGTCACACTCAATTTTTTGTGTGTGTGTGTGTTTTATAAACCTGTGCCCTTATACAACCCAGGAACTCAGGAGTGAATTACTAACCTAGAAGAGATGGGACTTAGAAGAACTTTTCTTGGACTCTCTTTCACTTGCCTGCAACCAAATTACTGTCATTGATTCTCACAGTTTTTAATCAAAATGTAAAAAACAAAGACACAAACCAACCATGTGCTGTCTTTTATCTACAAAGATAACTCTTCTGAATGTTTATCAGAGCCTGGAGTCTGAGTTTACATTCTCAGGATTGCAGATACTGAATTTTCTCTGGTCTAGACTATGTTACTAGCTCAATATCCTTGTGACCCTCACGTACTGATAGGAGAGGATTAGCTAGACTTTGTGCTATTTCAGGTCAGTGTATCATGCTATAGATACCTAAGCCTTATAGAGAAGAATCTGTGATCTGGATGTTGCTCAAATTGCTAAACTCATACACCATCCACCTAAGATGGTCACAATAGCTATGTTAACCTGAGGTGGGGAAAGAAGGTGGCAATGCTTGTCCATCTCTAGTATATGTAAAGAGGGTACATAAAATTACTATGCAGGTGTCTAGGGATACGTATTTAAACCAAAGTGCTTAGAATCAAGCGGAGGAGACTAGAATGATATATGTGAAAGTGAAATATATATGAATATATAATGCATATATTCCAATGGTATACAGAATAAGTCTATGGATACGGATCACAATTGCCTAGAAAACAAGAGGGGACTAGAGTTGATGTGATGAAGGAAGTTTCATAAATCATTGAGACTTAAATTCACAGGGAAAGGATAAAACATATTCCAATGAAACGCAGTAAGAAGAGCTGACATATTTGACAGTGGAAGCCACATTTTTGTTTTTCTTTCTGTTTGCTTTCTTACCAGGATCCATCCCATTCTGGGGGAATGCACTTCACTGCACACACCATACCAACAGGGACAGAATGCAAATATTTTCTCTCACCTCAGGGGAGTGTTTGAAAACACTCTCTTGGAAAGGAAACTAATTTATTTGGTTGCTAATTATTTTGGCTCTGGTTTTAATGAGCCACCCACTATAAAAGATAAAGAGAATAATCAGGCTTATGTTTTTTTTTCTTCTTCTTCTCTCTTTTTTTGGGAAAGTGATTGAAGGGATTTGGAAGAATGATGTGCAGTAGTTATCACCATGGGTTCTGGTGCCACACTAAATGTATTTCTGTTCCTGCTGCTTGGGTGTGTGACCCTGAGCCCATTTCTAGTTCTCTCCGATACCTTAGAGTGCTCATCCATAAAATTAGAACAGTAATGTAACCTACCTCACAGGATTGTGATTATTATTATCGTTGCTGTTGTATTGTTATTGATCTGGAACCCTGAGATAGGTCAAAGGAATAGATTGCTTGAACAGATGGGATGGCAGAGCCTTCCAAAGGAATGCAGGAAAATTGTCTAGGAAATGTGTTGTGTGTGTATGGATGTGCGTGCATGTGCACATATGCTATGTACGTGTGTGTGTGTATGTGTGTGTGTGTGTGTGTGTGTGTGTGTGTGTGTGTTGGAGAAAGATAGGCTAGGGACAGGGCCAAGTGCTAGCTGAACAATGCCTGTTGAGAGAAGGCCTGCATGAAGTGCTAGTTTTTTGATACTCCAAACAATCTGATTTCTTTCCAGTAGCTAAATGCCTTGTCTTTCATAATAGAGAGCCTACAGTTTCCTGACCCTGGGAACCTGCTTATTGCTCTTAGGTCCTTAGAGAGAGAGGGAATGCTATCCTATCTGTCTTACTGTTTCCTTTACTCATTAAAATAAAGAAGCAAGGGCCATTATTGCTACAGGAATTTGTTTTCTAGATCCACTTATCCTAATGTGAACAACTTAGGAACTCTGCGAAAACAAAGACGCCAACCGGCAAATGCCAAAACACTGTCTCAAATGAGAGATTTAGGGCGTGAATGGAGGAGCTGAGATGATTGTTTTGCAAGAATGTCTTACTCATTGATGAACAAGTAAAGCCGATGTAGTTGTAGTATGCTGTTAACAAACCTGTACTATTACCATTATTTGGGGACTTGTGAGAAATTTAAAATCCCAGGTTCTATTCTGACCAATTCAATCAGAACCTTTCTCTCTCACCTACCATATGCTCCTGGGGTGATGGAACATGGCAACAACCTATGGTTTAACATTTACTCACTCAGCAACCAGATATAATATGAATGAGCCAGTCAATGAAGGATAAAACCTCTTCTTTGAATTAGCAATTGAAGAACTAGCCAAAGAAATGTATGCAATTCTTTATTTCAGGATTTTTTTAAACCCTCAAAGGTCTTGCAGTAACGCCTCTGGAATATGGCATTATACATAGAGTCCTTAGAAATTTAGATCAAGGTCAGAGTCATCAAAGTAGTTTTGAGCTCAAAGGCAAGGAGACATCAGTTTTGAAATAGGAGAACTGTGTTGAGACAGCTTTTGTCTTTATGAGGAACAGTGCTTCTTGAGCCTTTGAACCCTAGAGACCTGCCAATTTGAGTGGAAGGGGTGCTGTTTCCCTTGAAGCTAGGTTGCATTCTGTTCAGATGTTTAAACATCAAGGTCAGACTCTGTTTGGAATAACTGAATTCTAATTGACTTGCTGGGCCTTAATGTGCATTATCTTGTTTATACCAGTATAATGCCATTTGTAAATCATGTTCGCCTGCAGGTTTTGACATGGTTCAAAGTTTGTTTCTGTACTATAGGAGTTGGGCATATCTCTGGCTATGCTAGAGGGTTAGAGAAATTAGAAAGAATGAGAGAGGAGGGACCTCTTTCTTGCACATTTCCATGTCATAAATGATTGTCACAATTGACAAAGACTGTGAAGCCTGCATTTACCTCCAGGTAAGAAGCAGGCTGCTATGTAATTAGACTAATGTTTTCCAGAGAGATTTTCTTTTTTTTCTCTACCTTTGCCAAATGTACAAGGCTCATTTCATGTGCTAACATCTTCACAGAAGCCAACTAACAGACACACTCACACATAGACAGACATAGACACGCTCATAAAAACAGGCACAGACGGGTTGGCACAGTCATAAAGACCATGCAAGGTGACCTCAGTGATTTGTATGGCTGCCCTTGCCATGGTCCATTTCTCAATGCAGTGGGCCGTCTTCCAAATACATAGTGGCTCTCTTGGAGTGATCACCTTGCTTTTCATTGAAGTCTCCAGCAAGAAATACATAATTCCCTTGCATCCTTCATAGCCCTATGTTTGTTATATGGGAATTCCATCCAAATTCAATCGTAGTTAGAGAGCAGCTACTTTTTGAGAGGTTGGATAGAAAGTCTTTATTAGAAAGCTGGCCACTGGGAGCAGAGGTGTGGCTCAAAGACTTACAGCTTCAAATGCAGTTAATACTGTTAAGAAAAATGAGCCATGAGGGTACTAGAAAGAGCAGAAAACAATCTTAACAGACAAGATCAACTCTAAATGGAGAGTTGAAGAGGGACATCATGGTGATCTGAGGAGAGTGAGAAGACATGAAACATGGAGTAATGGCGGCAGGGTGGAAGGGCTTAAATAGGATTGGGGGCAGGGTCACAGGAAGCTCAAGAGTTCACAGAGTCTTGCCAGTTTAGGATAGAGGTCTGGCAGGTGGGGGAAACCTATTGTTTAAGTCTCCTGCCCCATCTGCTTCAAGAATTCAGGTGCCTATCACCTTGGGGTGGGTAAGTGGAAATTCATCTCCGGAGTTTTAGGAAAGTCCTCATGTATTAAGATGCCAAGATGGTGGTGAGGACAAGATGGTATTATTTAGATCCAGTATCCATTTTTTCATATGAACTATAATAATCGTGTGTGTGTGTGTGTGTGTGTGTGTGTGTGTGTGTGTGTGTGTGTGTGTGTGGTGGTCCTAGTGCTTGAATTCAGGGCCTGGGTGCTGTCCCCCTGAACTATTTTGCTCAAGGATAGCATTCTACCACTTGAGCTCTACTTCTGGCTTTTGGGTGTTAATTAGAGATAGACTTTCACCAGCTTTTCTGTCCAGGCTGTCTCCAATCCTCAGATCTCAGCCTCTTGTATAGCTAAGATTACAGGCATGAGCCTCTTGGGCTGGTGACACTAATAATTTTTTTTTATTTTTGCTGCTCTCTATGTGACTGTGGATGTCACTGTGCTTCACTGTCCTTATCTACAGAACTGAGAGGGTATCTCCACTAGCTGTAACCCAATTCCATGGTGATGAGAAGCAAAACGGTTGTCAGAACCAAAGCCACCCATCTTGCACTTTAAGCCTGGAGGGATCTGCAATGCTACAGAGAAAACTATAGTGGCTTTAGAAAGTTTTCTAGATCTGTCTCTGACTTAATGTGCATCTGACCTTCAGCAAGTCTCTGGGATCTTCAGTTTCCTCATCTGTGAAATGGAGACAGATATTCCGTCCCCTGTTCTGCAAGGCTGCAGTGGGGAGGTGGAATGCACTCTTTAAAGTGAAACCTAGCACAGAGGATAATAAATTCTCCAGCTTTGTGCAGTGAGTTCTTTTAACTAGAAAGATGACACAGAGCTAGCACCAATCCACCAGTACTTTCACTTGCTGCAGCTGCAGCTAGAAGCCCAGGTACATAGCCATACCCTCTGCTCAGAATTTCTAGGGGGAAATCTCAGGCATGGGAAATGCATGTACAGCCAGTTTGAAGAACACTTGGTCTAAAACCAGGAAAATCTTATCACCCTAGTGATCTCAAAGCCTAATCTTCATCATGTGTGGCAGGATGTCCCTTCTCACATCGGATGCCTGTGAGGAGATGTGAGGTCTGGAGGGGACTGTCCTGATGAAGTATTTTTTTTTTCTTTTATTAAGCTCGACACATATACTTTCTAGTTTTGGCTCGAGGCTTTATTTTCCATAGATTAAACAGAAGAGATCTCTCACATTCCTGTAAGAAATGAACTTCCTAAGAATGATATATCTTGGGGGAATGAGATTCTATTTGAACTAAGTTTACCCCTTCCTAAGCCTCTCCTTGAAGCATTTGCTAAGACACAGTTGAACTTTACCTTTTGCCTTTTTGTTGTTGTTGTTGGTGGTGGTGGTGGGGCTTGAACTCTGGGCTTGGGCATGCTGTCCCTGAGCTCTTCAGATCAAGGATAGCACTCTACCATTGAGCCACAGCGCCACTTTTGGTTTTCTGGTGAGTAATTGGAGAAAAGAGTCTCATAGACTTTCCTGCCCAGGCTGGCTTTGAACTGTGATCCTCAGATCTTAGCCTTCTGAGTAGCTAGGATTACAGGCATGAGCCACCAGTGTCTGGCTTACCTTTGGCCTTTTTGAACACTGCAGCAGCAGAGAATGACAGAAAAGCAAAAGAGGGAGCAGAGAGAACAGTACAAATAGGTTTTGGCTTCGAGTCTTCAGCTGTTCATTAGAATCCTGTTTGGAAACCACACTAAGGAGTCTCTGTTTAAGGAACAGCTGTGGGATGAGTCCCTGGAGTTTATGCCAATTGCCTCACAGGTGACAGAGGGGAGTCTGAGGCTCCATTTCCCTTCACCCCACTTCCCTTCACCGCTCTGGTCTAGTTTCCCCATACCTGAGGATCAACTCAGGCAGATAGTTCAGAGCCACAGTCCCAGGCAGTGCCATTAAGAACTTCAGAGGAGGTAGTGTGGATGGCAGGCTGGAGAGAGAAAGAAAAGCAATCCCATCCCCAGTATGCAGCACCAAATAAAAGAAGCAGTGCAAATCCTCAGGAGGCGGCCCTTTTATTTGTCTTTATTTATTTCACTTTGGTTTGACAGTGAAATGAGATAAGAACATCTGTCTCCTGCTAAACCGAAGTCACTGTCCTTTCAGGTAAGAAAGATAAGGCTAGAGAAACAGCGGATCTGCAAACTTGCTTTAATCTATTTCTGGGGTAATAGACTTTGCACAGCCGCCTCGAGTGCTGCTGTTAATAGCTTCTTGCTTCTTTTTCCAGCAGAAAGGAACTAGAACTGTTTTCAGATGTATGTTCACTTTGAGGAAAAGGACAACAGAAGCTTCTCTGAAAGAGAAAGGAGGGAGAAAAAGAAAAGATTAAGCCTTTTCTTTAATCTAGCAGAAAAGAAGAAGAAATTACCTCAGTGGATGCTCTTACCGGTATACATAGCAGTAGTAAGGAAAAAGTTAGTTTGTCCACAACCAAAAAGCATTTAGGACTCAGAGCTTTGGGCTCTGTATTTCCCTGGATACTTAAATGCTGTGAGCTTTAGGCTCTAGGGGAAAATGTCTAAAAATACTAGAGCCTATTCGTTTGTAACGATGCTGCAAGGGGCTTGCTTTTGCCTGAAAGGCAAAAAACAAAAACAAAACAAAGAATATGAAATCGTATATGTTTCACTTTAAAACTCGAAATCAAAGTCAGACTCTGGAATGTTTTTTTATTTCTTTTTAGAAGGCAATGTTGAGACATGGCTACAAAAGTTCTAATGGGGCAAAAGGATGTATATCGAAAAGCTGTTCTCTGTTTTAACTCTATTATTGAGTACTGTAGTTTTCCTTTTTGTGAAGCAACTTGTGATGTCAGTTTCTGATGGATCCTTCCAGAGAATTCTCTGTATCTCACAGTGCTAATGTGTGTGTGTGTCGGGGAGGGGGGGAGGGGGTGTATATGTGCACATGTTCACATGGCCCTGTCTTTCTTTTAACATAAACAGTTATTTTATACACACATTTTGGTGATCCATGCTCTTTTTGGGGGAGAGGTTCTGGTTGTGGGGCCTGAACTCTGGGACTGGGTGCTGTCCCTCAGCTCTTCAGCTCAAGGCTAGCGCTCTACCACTTGAGCCACAGTGCCACTTCCTGCTTTTTTTTCTTTTTGCTTATGTGTTGCTGAGGAATGGAACCCAGGGCCTCAGGCATGCAAGGCAAGTGCTCTACCACTGAGCCACCTTCCCAGCCCCATCCATGCTCTTTTTATAACCTAAAAAGATGTCTAGAGATAATTTCATATGAGGATATCATCATTTTAACCATTGCACATAAGTCTATTGAGGTCTTGTATTTAACCAATTCCCTACTGGCATATATTTAGGTCTTTTGATGTGTTTGCACCTACATTATAGAAAAGAAACTTCTTATAATATGGATTTCTTAAAGTGTAAAATACATCTGTGTCTCAAATTGCTGTAATAAAAATGGATTCTCATATCTTTCTTCTTCTATTGTTACAAGTTTCTCCCAGGCCGAGCAGAAAACTTTAATAGACTCCATTGTATTTTGTTTTTGAAATAATAACAGTAAGTTATTACAGTGGCTTATGGATGTAGAGTTTCTCATGTTGCATGGAGCTGTTACCAAATTAGCCAGGGAAGGTAGAAATTTGAGGCATTTCCCTTCACTCAGTATACCCGTTCTTGAGCAAACACAATCCTTTCTGCTAAGATGGTAGGTCACAAAAGTCTCCTTCACAGCAGGAAGAAGTCAGTTCCAAGAGCAATGAGGGAGCCACTTCTGACTTAGGGCTTTTGGAATGCATGGGATTTCTGGCCCTTCACTGATAAGGCCGTACATATGCCTAGGGCTCCCTAAGACTCTGTTTTTCAAAACTGAATAACCAGAGCACATTTAGAATTACACTGAAAACTGTGTAAATGTTGGTGCTCTGTATTTTTTTTTAAATAACGAACATGTTTTAGGGCTGGAGAAATAGGAACCTAGCCTTGAGATCATCCTTCTGTTACTCAGATGCAGGGTCATAGGATCATAACAAGGTTGCCTGTTAAATTAGCAGGAAGCTTTCTGCTTTGGACAGAAAAGCTTCAGAAGATTGGTTCTTTAGTTGATAAAGGAAAAGAAAAAGAAAGGGAGGCAAGTAATATTGAGGTGAAGGAATATGGATTGAACATCTATACTTCAAGCACTGCATGAATTTTAATTTGGTCTAAGTCAGAAAGCCCAGGTCAAATACTGTCTTGCTTGGATTAGGGGGTTTGGGAAACATTCATGCCCCTTGTGGCCATTCCCCATTCAGTATTTGTCTTCCTGTTTGGACTTCATCCTCAGGTTACATTTGATGGCCTGGCTGCCAGCAGCTCTTGCCCTGCATATTCTAAGGCTCAAGGCTGGCTGATAGAAATACTTTTTCCCCCCTTACTTGAGAGGTCTGAAAAAAATGCTGCATACTCAAGAGTGTAAAGTTAGATTGCTCTTAACAAGCCCACAAGAGAGTGCCTGTTCGGTGCTTACACATTCATCAGTGTATAAGACACCCCTACTTAAGAACAGGGCTCACACTTGCTTAATTTCTCATTGCCTTAGTTTCCCTCATTATAAAATATGCTTAAACTTGAAAATCTTTGTGATACCCTGATCCCCCACTTCTAAACTAATTTCCCTTCCTCCCTCAATTTTTTGTATTTGTTGAGCATTTACTCCACTGAGAGAGGGAGTCTCCTCGCTCCAATTCTTGACCACTCTTATTTTAAAATTTATGAGAAATATGCATCAGAAATTAAAATTATATATATATATATATATATATATATATATAGTCTAATAGACATAAGGAACATAGGGGTTAGGTGCAGTGGCTCACTCCTATAATCACAGGTGGAGATCACTCTTATAATCAAGGTGGAGATGAGGAGGATTGTGGTTCTGGAGCAGCCCAGAAAAAACATTATTGAGCTCTCTAGCTCAACAAATAAGTTGGATGTGGTGATACCATACCTGTAATCTTAGCTACTAGGAGGCATAGGTAGTCGGATGAAAACCTGAAACTGTCCAAGACAAAATCACAAGACCCTATCTGAAAAGCAACTAAAGACCACAAAAGGTTGGAGTCTATGGCTCAGGTGATAGGATGTCAGGCCCTGAGTTTAAACCCCCGTAGTGCCAAAAAAAAAAAAAAGTAAGACAGCATAGAAGATAGACAAGTTAATTTACATATGGATATAACATCTAATTCTACTTTGAGCCTTGACTAGTGTGACAAGTGTGTGGTTACAAACAAGTTCAACAAGTAGAATCGAAATGTGAAACTGGGATTACTGAGATGAAGGGCACAGTGGTAAATTTCTTGACACTTCAATGTTGATTTTATAGGGTGACCTATATGCCTCCTGTTTACTCAAGAGGACTAAAGACAGACAACATGGGGACAATATTACAGGCTAGAAGCAGTAGCCAAACAACTAAACTGTGGACTGTTTCTTGAGTCTTGATTTCCAAGAAATTCTCAAGAACCTGAACTAGAAAATAAATAATGTGTAATTAGGTGATAATTATAAGATTGTCAAGGAACAAAAACTATTTACCAAAATAATCTAAGCCACATGACTACCATTTTCACTGGAGTAAAGGCACAGTAACTTCTTGTATGGAGCTAGAGAAGTTAGAAATCAGTTAACAAAGAAATTGGATTTTCTCCCCTGTGATGCATTGTGTGCTCATACCTATAGTCAGAGGAATGAATTGGAATCTCTGCTAGAGCTCCAGGGTCCTCCTCATACTCTAATATTTTGTTTTCCCTCAATGAAGAAGTGCCTGACAGACCAAATGAAAAAATCGCTTCTACGACATAATAGTTGATGTTGAGAAGACCTGCTAGTCCTGGGAACTATTTTCAAGAATACTAAGAGAAATCCATTATTTATGAATTTGGAGGAAAAATGAGCGATCTGAATTATCAGAAACCAAAAACTAGATGTATTCTTTTCAAGCATTCCCCAAAGCCTCTCAGATGTGATTTCGATAAGACAGGACTATGGGAGCAGAAAGAAGTCAACTAGGGACCGATGGAGTTTCTTCATTCTATCTTGTTCTTCTACCTCAGCTATTAATTTTTATGAAGATACTTCAGAGAATATACATGTTCATTTTTCAGAGGATAGTTAATTACAGCTATATTGATAAATAAGAAAGGGGCTTGCTTTACCCTTTAAAGTTATTTCCAGGGCTACTGTCTATCTGTGATAATGCCTTAGGCATTAAATAGTATCATAAAACAAAATATGTGTTCTAGGGTCTAACACAGAAAAGAAAAAAATGTTTCAAAGTGGGGGCAAAAGTGGAAGGAGGGAGGGAGGAAAAGAGGAAGAGGGAGAGAGAGAGTTTTCTTTTTTGTTTTCACAGGAATGTAAATATTTGACATTGTGATTCTCACACTGAAGATGAATGTCAGTTTACTGGAGAGATGTGAACTAATTCTTGCAATAAAATCTTACAATAAAAATGTTTGAACACATATTAGGCTGAAGAATTCTTGCCAGCATTGTGGAGAAAATAGGACACAGTTACAACTCCTGGGGGGTTTTTAGACTAATGAGAAAGTGACTTGGGCTGATTCAAACATAATGTGCTATGAAGCTTCTAAGAAAGGAAAGATCTGTCAGTGGAAAAAAAATCTAAATAAAAAATTAAATCAGGATATGGGTCCTGAAACAGGGAAAGTTTTTAATGGTCAGAAATTATAGAGTGAGTCTGATAAGAGAGCGCATGAAGGTAACCTGAAGATGAACAGAGATGGACCTGCACACACCAGAAACTATACTGATGCACAGAGGTCTTCAAGGAAGAACCAGCCAGCCAACTTCCACATGAGTTCTCAGCAAGAAAAGCATGAGCAAAAAAATTATGGAATGACTAATCTTTCCTAGGAAGGCCCATCAAGCCTTTCTCTTTAATCATGCCTACTGAGCTCACAGCACAGTGTGATAACGTGAGTTACAGGTTACCCTTTCAGACAGCAGGGATTCTCCTTACCAAGCAAGATCAGTCTGGTTAGTGCCTCTATGGAGTCTGCCACCCATCTGTAGCAGACCAATACCAAGCTGGCCCTGACACAGCAATATTCTCAGGTGAGCAAGTCACTAGCACTAGTTCCATCATGGAAGAGAGAGCACTTTGTTCTCACTGGAGAAGACAGTTACCCTGGATACCAGTTTGTTATCCTTCCCACAGCCTCCATTCTTAGGCTTATAGCCTGTCTTATTCACTGTCATGGTATGTCAGCTTTCAGGTTTGGATTATAGCAACACACAATTATTACCTCACAGTTTCTGTGGGTCTAGCATAAAAACATTGCTGAGTTTGGTTTTGTTTTCTCAGAAATCTGCAATCAAGAGTTGAAAGGTTCTGTTGTCATCTAGAAGCTTGATGAGGAAAAAAACCCCACATACCTCAAAGCTTATACAGTGTTATTATTGGTTGTAACGTGGAGAATGTCTTCAGATGTTCCGATTCACCTTCATTTTTCTTGGCATGTACCTCTATCCTAGGTAGCTCAAAATATGTCTACTTATTCTTTTTGTTGTTGCTGCTGTTGGTCCTGGGCTTGAACTCTGGGCTTAGGTGCTCTCCTTGAGCTCCTTTTGCTCAAGGTTAGTTCCCTACCACTTGAGCCACAGCTCTATTTCCAGCTCTTTTTGTGAATAATTGGAGTTAAGAGTCTCACAGACTTTCCTGCCCCTGCTGACTTTGAACCACAATCCTCAGGTCTCAGCCTCCTGAGTAGCTAGGATTACAGGTCTACTTACTCTTTATACATGTCATTCCTTCTTGACTGCCACAAGTGCTTAAGATCATGCTTCTGTATCACATGTCACTAAAGGTGTTAGCATGAATTAATATTTTATTTCATATTAATATGTTAATATTGTGTTAATAAGGTATATTTATGGATTATATAGTATTATATTCACCTTGCATTAGTTCTTTTTCTCTAATTGAATCCTGGCTCTCTGAACAGAGTATGACTGTGTCTCTACTTAGGGTTGGCTCAGTCTTTTTTTTTTTTTTTTTTTGGTTCTAGCAAATACTTTAATGGGCATCTTTTACAACAAATTCTTTTTTTTTTTTCTTCATTTTTTTTTAATTTAATTTAATTTTATTTGTGAACATACTGTACAGAGGAGTTACAGTTACATGGGCAGGATAATGCGTACATTTCTTACCAAGCATTGCAGCCTCCTCCTTTGTTTACCCTTCACCTCCCTTCCCAGCCTCCCCCCTTCCCCCCTAATCCCAATCCTTCTCCTTCCCCCCTTTCCCCCCCTTCCCCCCCTTCCCCCCCCCCCCCCACTAACGTTGTAAAGCTCGTTTTGGACATGGCAACTTGTACTTCTCATTGTTGCAACAGGTCCACCTGTATCCTTAAACAACTGGTTTTTCCTGGCTCAGTCTTGTAACTTATTAGTTATTGGATTATGAATGTGATAGAAGCTGCAAGAGGCCTTAAAGGTACTTGTGTACTCTGTCTTGCTCTTTGTACTTGAAATCCTTCATTAGCAGAGCACATGCAGCGTTGGGCTCAGGCTCCCGAACAAAACACATGTGGCTTGAGCCCCAAACTCAGCCTTCAGCAAAAGTTCAACTAATACCAATCTCAAGTAGAGCCTGTTAGCTAAGTCCAGTGATGCTGGCTACAGTGCAATCCTCCTGCAGACCCATGACTTAGGAGAATAAATGAAATACTTATTTTGGAGTAGTGGTTCTCAGCAGGATACAAAGGGTGGATTTTGTCTCCAAGGAACATTTGGCCGTGTCTGGAGATGTTATTGTTTTTTTATAGCTGGTTGTTTTTGTGTAATAGTTCTCTGTCTCACTGGTTTAAAATATATCAGGTATTTTTAATAGTGATGGATGCTAGAAGTTTAAAATGATGTTAAGGGGTTAAAATAAATGTATCAACAGAACTATATTCCTTGTGGAATCTCTAGGGAGAATGTGTTTCTTTGTCTTTTCTGGCTTCCAGACGCAGCTTGCATTCCTTGGCTTTTGTCTTTTTCCTTTATGACTCCAATCATTTCAGCCTGTTTCTGTGTCACAACTCCAGTCACTGACGTTGACCCCTTGACCACCCTCCACTTAGGATTCTCGTGATGGTCCTAGATGATTGCATGAGGATCATTCAAAATAATTATTCCATCTCCAAGTATTTAACCGAATAACATTTGCAAAGACCATTTTGCATGTTAACATACAATATGTAAAACATCTACAGAAGGACTAGGGAGCTCTTGGAGCAGCGATTATTCTGCCTGCCACAGGGGATACTATTGGTGTCTGAAGAGCTGCCATGTTAAAGAATATGTGCCAACATATCAATAATATTGAGGTTGAGAAACCCTGTTTTAGAGTGATTTGTTTCCTAAAATTACTAAGATATTAGCTAAGTCATACTCTGGTAATGATGATTCTTTAAAATTCTTTAAAGTCTTAGTGGGAGTTGTGTGAAAAGACATAAATCAAGAGTCAGATTTGTTATTCAATCCAAGAATCAGATTTGTTATTCAATCCAAGATCTGCCCTACTATTTGAAGTGGGACAAATGTCCCACTGGTCTCAATGCACTTCTCTGTAATATGGAATTTAATAACACATGAGCTCACAGACTTTATACAAAGCTTAAGAGGACTTAGTCAGAGGTCTCTGTGATGAAATTTACAAAACAAAAAGGGTTTTATTTTTTAGATATTTAGAGTATTATTTTGATCAAAATTACATCATTACAATACATTGTAGGGCTTAAAATAGATCACTGGCTTTTAAAAATTAAAACAAATTGCTAAATTATGTGTAAGTATATGTATTATATAGTTACTTAAATCAGTACAATTTTCATTTGAAATGACAGCTTCTCTATCACTTGATGATATTAGATAATTTGAGGGAAATAAAAAACCTATTACAATGAGGAGGAATTGCACTAAGGAAATGAAACATTAGGCTATTGAATTGAAAAGAGCAGATGTGGGTCCAAGACTGCACTTTTTAATTTTAATTTTTTTTTTTTTTGTCAGTTGTGGGGCCTGAACTCTGGTCTTCTTTGGGGCTGTCCCTCAGCTCTTCAGCTCAAGGGTAGCGCTCTACTACTTGAGCCATAGCACCACTATGGCTTTTTCTGTTCATGTGGTGCTGAGGAGTCGAACCCAGGGCCTCATGCATGCGAAACAAGCGCTCTACCACTGAGTCACCTTCCCAGCCCTCAAGACTATGCTTAAATGTAGTGCAGTTTTGGAAGGTGAGACTTTAGATTTCAGGATGTAGAACAGTTCACTCTGAGGCAGCACAAGGCCTTGCTAGGATGGAACAGTGTAACCTTGCTCCTAGTTGCCTGCCTTTCAGTCCTCTCTGCCTAAATATGTACAAACAAAAGATTCAAACAGCCAAGTGAAGAGTCATCAAAAGCAAATGAACTTGCCCCAGAAGAGGTTCATCTTGGAGAGCATGGTTTGGGGAGGGGCAGTTTGGAAAAAGGTTGCACAACTTAAAAGGGTATTATAAAAAAGGGAAGACAATGACAATGTATTTCAATAACACTGTTCTCAACCCACATACTTAAAAACTTCTTGTGCACCTGTGAACACCATCGCAGTTCTCACTGACTTAGAGGTTTTTAATCTAAGCAACCTAGCTTAGCCAACACTCTTTCTAATATTCCTATCAGTAGGAATTTTCTTTCCTATGCTACAGTCACTGAGTCACTATTGAAAAATTCTAAGTTATAGAAGGAAAGTATATTTCAATAGCCACATGTTTAGCAATCTACATATAGAGTCCTTCCTCCTCCTGGATCTAGGAATGTACAGGAATACTATTAGCCTCCTGGTATGATATTTTTCTCCATTGAGTGTATGTTCACAAAACAGCAGCATCCTTCCCCATCCATTCTCTTTCATTCAGAACACCCTGAATATCTGTAGTCTGTAACAAAAAAGGCTGTTTCCTCTCCACAGTCTCTCCTGAAACAATTTCTGTAGAGTCCAGAAATTAGTTTATTTCATAACTTCTATGGGATGATAGATCAGTGATATAAAAATATGGAGTATATGACACTTTGGGCCATTAAATATGAGGATCAAAGAGAATTAATATTGAACTAATTTGACTTCCGAGGGTATAGAGGAGCTATATTTACCTGAGAAACAGCCTCAAGCCCAATTGTACCAAGACATTGAGAACTGCTCTCGATTTTTGGTCTTTATTTTTGGGTTATCATATCCCAGAATGAACGGGAACTATGTCATCCAGGCTGGCCTTGAACTTGTGTCCATCATGCCTCAACCTCTCAGCATATTGGGATTATAGGTATGTATCTCCACACACAGTAAAAAACAAAACAAAACAAAACAAAAAAACCTCTTCTTGATGATGAAGCAAGACTTGCAGAAAACTTTTTGGACTTGAACTTTTAACTCTGAAGAGCTAGAAAATTAAGTTTTGAAGTTCAATTCCTTTGAATTTGAATGCTTTTGGACTTAAACTTGCAAGGAAATTTAATCTCTGGTCTTTTTTCTCTCAAAATGTGATAATAGTGATGGGTTTATATTCAATTGTGGTGCATCTTTATGCTGGCATTTTATTATTGGACTATCTTCAGGTTGTCATTTAATCTCATTTCAGGATCTATGATGTGCTATTTTGGGTAGCATTGCTGCATGCATCTCGGAAGAGTGGCTACAGAGTGGATTTGATCAAATTAATGCTTCTTTCTGAGAAATTTCAGAGTATGCTAAAGTCAAATCTCAACAACAGTTGATAGTCACTACAGAGGTTCTTGTGAAAGTGAGAGCTGGGAGCTGGTCTCTGCCCAGGTAGATTGCTCTTTTCCTTTGAACAGGAAAGCAAGTTTTAATTCTAGTTGGATATGGGCTTATTGTTTATATACAATGGTCATGATAATTAACAAAAATTGGTGAATATTAGTAGTGAACACATCTTAGCTTCTAACGTTTTCTTCCATGAAGAAGAAGGCCAAATAGTGTTATTTTTGCTATTTCTCTTTTACTCATTCCAGCCCTGGTTAGGGAAGGAATTATTTACCGACTAGAATCCAATATTTGGCCTTACATATAATTTGTAAAAATTTTCCCCAACTTCATTTGTCTCTTCATTCTCTTAAACCTGTCTTTCATCAAGCAAAATTTCTAATTTTGTAAAGTCAAAACTTTAGCTTATTTTCACCCTGTGGGTCACACTTTTGGTACAGTGTCTGTGAACTCTTTACCAAACTTTATAATAGCTATGTTTCCTATGGTTCCATCTAAAAAAGAATGTTATAATGTTGGACTTCTTTAGACTAGCGACCTATTTTGAGACAATTTTTCCATAATGTGGGATATTTAGGTCAAAGCTCAATTTTCAAAGTTGTAAATTCATATCTAACTGCTGTACTACCATTTGTTTAAAAGATTATACACTACATCTGTTGAACTTTTGTGTGTCTTTGTAAAAAGTCAAATGGCAATATTTCACAAATCTGTATCTAAACTTTTATTGTTTTATTGGTTTACATGGTTTCCCTTTGCCAATATTATTCTTTCTTGATCACAATAACTTTGAAAAATCTTCAATTCACTTACTTTACTCCTTTTATAAATTATATTAGCTGTTGGGTATTGGTGGCTCACCACTGTAATCCTAGCTACTTTGAGGTTGAGACATGGAGGACTGCAATTCAAATCTAGCCTATGAAGAAGAGGCCTCAAGACTTCATCATCAATTAACCAGCAAAAAGTCAGGCTGGAGACATGACTCAAGGAGTAGAACTGCAGCTATACACAAACAAGCTGAAGTAGTATGAGGCTCCAATTCCAAAATCTTGTACCAATTAAAAGTGCTATTCTAGTTGTTTTGCCATTCCAAATGAATCTTGAAATCCATTTACTAAAATCAACAATCTTATTCTATGCTTTTGATGTTTCTTCCATTAGGCTATCCGTGAGTTTGTGAATGTCTATTATAGTGACTTTTGCAACCTGAGATTATTATATTTCCACTTATTTAGGTTGTCTTTTATCAGCAGTATTGTAAAAAGATTTCATTATAGAGATTCTGTATACATATTGTTAGGTTTGTGGAATTTTTCTTGCAACTATTATGTAGTTGTTTTAATTTGTTTCTTATAAATTACTAGTATATGTGATCAATTTTGCATTCTGAGTTTAATTTGTGACCTTGTTTATATGTAATGGTTTTAGGGACTTTTGATTTCTTTTCCTTTCCTTTTTTTTGTTTCTTTGAGATTTTCAAGATCATCAACCTTCCAGTTTTTGAGTATTTTCATTTCTCCTGTTTTTATATGCATTCTTGTTATTTCTTTTTATTTTAGCCGAGTTTTTAACACACTCATGAGGTCTGAATTACAAAATCATATTTTAGTGCTTTCTAAATGGTTTGCCATTTTAGTCAGTGGCATAGATTGGAGCTCTAAAAGTTAGGATTTTGAGTGGAAGAGTGGACTGTAAGTAGTCCTGCCTTTTCAATGTGAGCCATGGCTTTTTTACCCTCTATTTCCTGAAATAAAAATTGAGATTATCCAGATTTGCTAAGGCTTGAAATACTATATGAAAAAAGAATCTAACACTACATGAAAGAAAATTATGTAACAGTAGTCTCACCTTATCCCTATTATTTTTAATAAAATTTTCATAGTCTAAAAAAAAATCCAAACATGTAAGAGGACAAGAAAATGTGGACCAAACTCAAGAAAAAAAACACATAAATCTGGATTCAAATTGATACTAAGAGTGGATCAATAAGATATAGACTTTCGGAGAAGAGAGCAGGGCAGGATCAGCAATGAAGAAAGAAATTTCCTATAAAGGACAAATGCATTAAATCACAAATTTGAGACACTATGACAAGTAAGTAGGGCATATAAAAAAAGAATAAAAGCCTAAGAGCAACAGAAAAAAGATACTTTAATAAAAACAAGCAACAATCAGAATGTCAGCCGAACAGAACAAATGAAAATCAGAAGACAAAAAAAAACTTAATTCAAAACTGAGAATTCAATGCAAGAAGACTTTTTCAAAAGTGACATATAATTTGACAGTTTTTTGTAATCAAACAAAAACAAAGTACTTAATTAAATGGATAAGTCACTAAGGGAAGGGTTTATGGATAATGGAACTTGCTGGGACCCTTTTGGAAAGGAATTTTAGCAAACTCAAAAGCATGAATATTTATTAGAATGAAAAATTAAATCACAAAAGATGCTTTATCAAAAGCAAGGGAAGGGCTACTTCATACTTCTGTCGTAAAGTACTTACCGACTCTGTGTCAAATTCTGAGTTACATCCTGAGTACTATCTTAAAAAAAGTATGCCAAATATAGACATGTCATGTACCTAATTAAATAACAACTATTCATACCTAAAATCCTTTAACATTTTTTCTCCTGTTCTGTTGTGTAAGGCAGGTTTTGCACCCAGTTTCACTTAGGCTACTACATATTATTAGAAAAATATGCATAAAATATTTTAAATATTTGGTATGCATAACACATCACCCATGGATGAACTTGGTTTGGGAGTTGCTAATATGTTTTTGTGCTTCACAAGTAGCAATTTTGACACATTTTGTTTCACAAATAAACATTAAAAGAAATATGTATATATTGGGCATTTATAAGGCTTCATTATTCAGTGTATTCTTGATAAGAGAAAATTTGCTTTTACTGAACATCATTTAGAAAGTAATCTTCCATTCATGGTCTTACATATCTGGTGAAGAAATTCCCACAGGGTAGCTTTAAAGTGGAGAGATAGGGTCTGGCTGGCACCACCTTGGCCACATAGTGGATGGTAGGGTTTGGAATCTTTTCTTCATGGTGGGGGAAGGTGAAGCCCCACACCTTGCCTCCCAGAAATCCCTGCAGGAAGGGGCGGGCACATGGCTGACAGGTTTCTAAGTCTGTCAGTCAACTGCTTGGGCGTTTCCTGTGATAAGGCCTTCCTGACCCCATTTAGGCCTGGACCACCGCAGACGCCATTATGCCATACCATATGTCCATGTCCTATCTCCTGTCTCCTAGCTCTTCTCTGGTCACCATGGAATCCCACTATAGCTCTCCATTGGAGTTGAATTGGTTTGTTGGTATTGTATTTGTTCTTTCTTTCCTCTCCTGCCGACCTTCATGGCTCAGTTTCCTAACAGGTTAAGTATATTTGCTGGCTGCAGGTCTTTGTGACAGTTGGCCACCTGCAGAATGCTAGTGCTCCAGTAAAGACTCCAAAATTCGACCTCTTAAAATTGACTTCTCTGTTTTCTCGTGACTGGATTTATATCTCATTTAAGGCACAACAACTTATTTGTGCATTCCCTTCTTCCTTTTCCTTATTCTCTCCTACCACATTCTCTTCTTTGTCCTTTTCATACATCTTTTCTTCTTTCTTCAAATTCTTCTCTCTCCACCTTTTCTTTTTCTTCTTCCCTCTCTCTCCATATGGTGAACACCACTGGTAGGATTTCTTTTGTGAAATGAACTTGGCCCTTCTTCTTCATAGCATGATTCCAGGTAAGTCTGTACAACAAAGGCAGTGAATATCTCACAACAGTAGGAAACTAGCTATATTACCAAAGTAACAATGAATTTACAAAGGTCATTTTGGTCCAAGAAAAAATGAATTTACAAGTGATTGATAGCCAATCACTTACTACTTGTTATAAAGAAAAGTTTGAAACAGAAGAACTCTAAGCACAAAAGAATAGTGGTCTTAACTCATTTCAATTAAAACATTTTTCAAATTTCATGAAATTATATGATTATGTGAACACACTGGAAGGAGTACTTCTTACTATATATACGTGTAAATGCGTATATATATGCATTATATATATATATATATATATATATATATATATATATATATATGTTAACTTCAGTACCTTCTTCACAACAAGTCATTCTGTGATAAAACATTTACTTCTTCAGGTGTGAAGAAATTTAATCTTGGATAAAAATCCAGAGTTTTTGGGGGAAAGGAAGAGGCAAGAAATAGCTGCTATAAGGGTCATCTCAATAGATATTACTGATCAAAAAAGTTAGTGTCAACTTGTATTTTAGATAAGTATAGGATAGAAATTTGTAACAAGAACAAAATGTAAGTCAAGAGAGAAGATATGAGTTGTTCTATGGTTCTGGAATTGTCTGGGAAAAGATGAAACAACAGTTGATATAAGACTGGTAATTTCTAGAGGAATATTGAAATCTATTGAATTTAAGGACAGAACAAGAATATGAAATACTAAGGTAACTGGGAAGAAAATGGAAACGTGAAAGCTAGACAAAAAATAGATAAGAAGAGAGAGGAAAAAGCAATATAGTATCCTTGAGACAAATAAAACTGTTACTAAAATATAGAATTCCTTGCAAGTGAATCAGTCTTGGTACTAAATAGGAATGAGCTAGATGGTTCTAGTAGAAAACAAGGGTTGTTACACAGTTGTCTCACAGAGTAACACAGCTATGGGTTTCTTACAAATGATGACATAAAATGTAACCTGTGGCAAATTGGAAAGTACTATGGTTTAAATGTATCTCCTTCAAAATTCACATGATGCCAATGGGGACTTTAAATGATTATTAGGCCAGGAGGGTTCCTGTCTTGTACTCTGAAAAAGGGCTTGATGGAATAATCCTCTCCTGCCTTTCTTCCTTCTATCATGTAAGGATACTACATTTCTTCTCTTTATAGGGAAGGAATGTTTAAAGTCTACTTGTGACATTCTACAAGAATGTTGAGATTTTGATTGTGACTGCATTGATTCCTTAAAAAAGTAGGATCAAAGATCAGCAGACTTTCAGTACTGAGTGTTCCAGGTCCTTATGTAGGAGGAGAATGTTTTCAAGGAGGTTGATTGGAGGGGTGAAGTTGTCTTTCTCTACTTACTTAGGTCCTGTCTTAATAGCTCTGTTAATTCTTGATTTGCATAATTTTAAGGAATGATTGTAGTAAATGCAATAATTTCCCGGTATTAAAATTTTCATTTGAAAGTCTTCCTCTGTACTCTTATTCTTCATTGCCTTTTTTTTATCTTAACCTAGCTACACAAAATTTTCTGTTCATTAGTATTTATAAAATACTTTTTTAAATTTTCTGTAACTTCATATCTTAAAAGTCCTTTATAGTAGAAAGGGAAATATTTCTCTTTAGCTTTTTGACCATATCTTCATTGCAACTGGAGCACTTAGGTTGTGGAGCTTGAACTCTGGGCCTGGGAGCTTTCCCTGCATGCTCCAGCTCAAGGCAAGTGCTCTACCACTTGAGCCACAGCACCACTTCTGATTTTCTAGTGGTTTATTAGAAGTAAGAGTCTCATGGAGATTCCTGCCCAGGCTGGCTTTGAACTGTGGTCCTCAAATCTCAGCTTCCTGAGTAGCTAGGATTACAGGTATGAGTCACTGGTGCCTGGCTCCACTTTTTCCATTTTTGTATACCATTACTGATCTCTTTATATTGAAAGCTATCATTTGATAAAGTGAATTTTATTTGTCTCACTTTTTCTATGTTCCCAGATCTTTCCTTTCTTGCCTTTTTACCTTTTCTTTTATAAATATGTTTTTTATTGTAAAAGTAGTGTACAGAGGGGTTTCAGTTACATGAGTAATGAGTACATTTCCTATTGAGCATTGTTACCTCCTCCTTTGTTTTTTCCCCTACCATCCCTTCCTTCCCACCTCCCCAAATCCTCCCTCCTTCACCCCTACAAGTTGTAAAGTTTGTTTTCAACATCGTGTCTTGGACATATCATTGTTACAATGGGTCAACCTGTATCCCTATTTAAGCATTTTGTTTATTCCCTTCCCCTTCCTAAATTAGAAAAGTGTATATACAAGGTGCAGGGTACCAGAATTAAATACAGTGAAAACAGGGCTAGACCGTGAGGGAGGAACATACCAAAGGAAAAAAAATCACATAGTACATTTTAAGTACATTAAAAACAATAGCAAGAAAGAAAAACCCACTTGTGTCCCTGTCTTGGAATTCATTTCACTTAACATCATCTTATATGGTCATATGTACTTAGCTTTTGACCTTTTCTGCTTGTCCTAGACATATACTAGTTATTGCAAATAAGGGAAACCATGGGACCTATGTTTCCTTGGGCCTGGCTTACTTCACTTAATATAATTTTTTCCAAGTCTTTCCATTTCCTAACAAATGGGGCAATGTCATTCTTTCTGATGGAGGCATAGAATTCCATTGTATATGTATAACACATTTTGTGGATCCATTCATCTACTGAGGGGAATCTAAGTTAGTTCTATATCTTAGCTATGGTAAATAATGCTGTGATAAACATAGCTGTGCTAGTAGCTTTAATATACCCTTATTTGTGATCATTTGGGTAAATGCCCAAAAGTGGGATTGCTGGGTCATAGGGGAGCTCTATGTGAAATCTTTTCAGGAACCTCCATACAGCTTTCCATAGTGGTTGAACAAGTTTACACTCCCACCAACAATACAGTAGTGTTCCCTTTTGACCACACCCCCTCCAGCATCTGTTGTTATTAGAGTTCTTGATTATAGCCATTCTAACTGGGGTGAGGTGGAATCTCAATGTTGTTTTGATTTTCATTTCTTTTATGGCTAGAGAAGTTGAGCAGTTCTTTATTTCAATTTTTTTTGTGTGAAAATACCATACAGAACGGTTACAATTACATGAGCAAGGTAATGAGTACATTTCTTATCAAGCATAGTTGCCTCCTCCTTTGTTTCTCCTGACCATCCCTTCCCATTCCTCACTCCCAAAGTTGCAAAGTGAATTTTCCACATAACATTTTGTACATCTCATTGTTGCAATGGGTCCACCTGTATCCTTATTTAAACCATTTGTTTTCTCCCTTCCCCTCCACATATTATACCAACATCAAATACAGTGAAAACAGGGGTTATACCATACAAAGAAATCATCTTATAAATATGTTAGAAACAATAGCAAGAAAGAAAACCCATTTAAGTCATTTTGGGGTTCATTTTGCTTAACATCAACTTATCTGACCATTTCTGTTTGTCTCAGACATATACTAGTTATTGCAAATAAGGGAAACCATGGGACCTATGTTTCTTTGGGCCTGGCTTACTTCACTTAATATAATTTTTTCCAAGTCTTTCCATTTCCTAACAAATGGGGCAAGGTCATTCTTTCTGATGGAGGCATAGAATTCCATTGTGTATATATACCACATTTTCTTGATCCATTCAGCTACTGAGGGGCATCTGGGTTGGTTCCATATCTTAACTATGGTAAATAATGCTGCAGTAAACATAGTGTGCTGTAGCTTTAGTATGGTCTTGTTTATGATCATTTGGATAAATGCCCAAAAATGGGATTGCTGGGTCATAGGGGAGCTGTATGTGGAGTCTTTTGAGGAACATCCATACTACTTTCCAAAGAGGTTGAACAAGACTAGCCATACAATGGACAAGGGTTTCATATCTAAAATATACCTGGAACTCAAAAAATTAAATGCCCCAACAACAAATCCTCAAAGAAACAACTGCCCAATAAATAAATGGGCTACAGACTTACAGAGAAACTTCTCTGAAAAGGAAAGAAGGATGGCCAATAAACACATGAAGAAATAATCAACTTTCCTAGCCATAAAAGAAATGCAAATCAAAACAACATTGAGATAACACCTCAACCCAGTTAGAATGGCTATAATCAAGAAATCTAATAACAACAGATGCTGGAAGGGATATGGACAGAAGGGAACCCTACTGCATTGTTGGTGGGAGGTTGAGCATTTCTTCCTGTGTCTATTGGTCATTATTATTTCCTCTTCAGAGAAGTTTCTCTTTAAGTCTTTAGCTCACTTATTTATCGGGCAGTTGTTTCTTTGAGGATTTGTTTTTGGGGGATTTAATTTTTTTGAGTTCCAAGTATATTTTAGATATGAGACCCTTGTCCGTTGTATGGCTAGTGAAGATCTTCTCCCAATCCGTGGGCTTTCTATTGATCTTGCTAGCTATGTCCTTTGCCATACAGAAGCTCTGCAGTTTCATGCAATCCCATTTGTCCAACCTTTCTTTAATTTGTTGTTTTTCTGGGTCTACTAAGAAAATTTTGGCCTGGTCCAAGGAGCCCTAGAGTTTCTCCTATTCCTTCCTGTAATGTTTTCAGGGTGTCTGTTTTGACTTCGAGGTCTTTGATCCATCTGGAGTTGTTTCTGGTGCAGGGTGATATATAAGGATCTAGCTTTAGTTTCCCACAGGTATTTAACCAATTTTGCCAGCACCATTTACTGAAGAGGCTGTCTTTCTTCCATTCTATTATTTTAGCTCCCTTATTGAAGATTAGATGGCTATAGGTCTGAGGGTTCATTTCTGGGTCTTCAGTCCTATTTCATTGGTCCTGAGGTCTATTCTTGTGCCAGTACCATGCTGTTTTGATTACTATGGCTTTGTAGTAGAGTTTGAAATATGGTATTGATATTCCTCCAGCACTGTTCTTTCTGTTAAGGATCATTTTTTCATTTGGGGTCTTTTATTGTTTCATATAAATTTTTGGAATGCTTCTTTCATTTCATTGAAGAACAAAGTTGGGATATTGATAGGTATCACATTGAATTTGTAGGTAGCCTTTGAAAGTATTACCATTTTCACAATGTTAATCTCCCAATCCAGAAGTATGGTGGTTTTTCCACTTCCTACGCTCTTCTTTAATTTCCTTTTTCAGGTTTTTAAAGTTTTCATAGTTAGAGATCCTTCACTTCTTTAGTTGAGTTAACTCCTAGGTATTTTATTTTTTGTGGTCTTGCCTTTTGTTCTTTACATATTTTTGGCACATTTCCTCCATAGAAAAAACAGAAATTATACATGATTTTGTCTTTCTTTTACTCTGTACTTCAGGGATTAATCTTTAAAATTAATAGTATTTTTATTCTTTTCTAGAATAACATGTAGTCTTTAAGCATTAAAGCTTCAATCATAACCTAACTGTATGTTTTAAATGTAATATTTATTTAGCTATAACTAATTAATTTTTGCTGGTTTTCTTGGTCTTTATATTTTTTTAACTTCTTTTCTGACCTTTAGTCTGGAAGCAGTCTTTAGTGTTTGTTCTAACGCTATGTCTGCAGCAAATTCTGAGATTTTCTTCATTTCAATATACATTTATTGGATGACATTACTCAAAGGATATTTTTGCTAGTTCTCAATTGAGAGCTGTCTCTTTTTCAGAAGGTTGGAGATTCTATTGTAGATTACTGGCTTCTATTGTTCCTTTGAAGAATTAGCTGCCAATATTAGTGTTGCTTGTTTTTCCTTTTTTCCTATTATGGCTCATTCAGTAATTTTGCTGTGATGTGTGCCTCTCAGTGTAGATTCTTTGACTTTATTCTTCTGTGGGTTTGTAAGGTCACTTAAAGTTGTCTTTTTCAAATTCCATTGTGCCTGTATACAAAATTTTCTTGATCTATTCACCTATTGAGGGCATCTGGGTTGGTTCCATATCTTAGCTATGGTAAAGAATGCTGAAATAAACATAATTGTGCTGGTAGCTTTAGTGTGGCCTTGCTTGTGATCATTTTGTAAGGAAATGGAAAGAAGTAAGCCAGACCCAAAGAAACATAGGTTCTATGGTTACCTCATTTGTAATAATTAGTATATGTCTAGGATAGTCCTGGCAAAGAGTCATAATAGCTCAATAGCTATGTCCATATGACCATATCAAATGGTGCCAATTGAAATGAATTTCAAAACATAGAAACAACAGGGCTGTTTTTGTTTTTGGTTGTTGACCTTGTTGCTGCCAATGTATTGTATCTTTCTTTTGATTTTATTTTTCTTTTTCATTGCTTTAATCTCTGGCAGTCACTGTCTTTGATTCTGGTACACTGTGTCTTGTATATACATTTATTTTATTTGGGGAATGGAAGGGGAATAACAAAATGCTGAAACAAGGACAAAAGATGACCTATTGCAACAATGATATCCTCAAGATTCTATATCGGAAATGAACTTTACAACTTTGGGGAGAGGGGAGGACTGGGGAAAGAAGGGGTAGTGGGAGAAAAACAAAGGAGTGGGTAACGATGTTCCATAAGAAATGTATTCATTACCTTACTCATGTAACTGTAACCCCTCTGGTACAGCATCTTTACAATAAAATAAAAATAAAAAAGAAGCGAAGAAAAATTGTCCTTTTCTCCCTATTCTTTTTCTTTTTTCTTTTTAATACATATATATGTATATTTATTATAAAGATTCTGTACAGAGGGGTTACAGTTACGTGAGTAAGGTAAGGAGTACATTTCCTATTGAGCATTGTTAACCTTCCTTTGTTTTTCCCTCACCATCCCTTCCCACTCCACCTCTCCAACTCCTCCCCCCTCCAAAGTTGTAAAGTTCTTTTTCTTGTGCATCTCATTGTTACAGTTGGTCAATCTGTATCCTTATTTCAGCATTTTGTCATTTCCCCTCTCCTCCCCAAATTAGAAAAATGTATATACAAGATGTGATACACCGGAATCAAATACGGTGAAAACAGGGGTTATACCATGGGGGGAAAACATACAAAAGAAATTTCTTCTAATAGTCCAGATTTATGCATGTTAGAATCCTTTCATTATATGAATTACGTACTTTTTTCCACTCTTTTGTTTCTTTATGGTTTATACAGAACATTTTTTACTGACTCACTGGCAAGGCCTGTGCTTTGATTTTGTCCTTTCTTCTAAGGAACAGTTTTCTCTGATAGAGTGGGTTTCAACACTACCATGACCTTTGATTGTTTGGTCTCTACCTTGTCCCCCTAATCCTAAAACCTGCCAAACCACTCATACAAGTATCTGCAGAATCAAAAGCCTGGGTACTCTGCCTTCTCAGTGGTGATCTAGCAATTTTTTAGATTTGTGATGACTTTAAGCAGATTCCTCTGCTGTCCAGATCTTCTGTGGGTGTCTTCAGTGGGAAGGAATACTGAGTGATGAGAAAGAAGTCATCTACCTCTACTTAGAACAAACTGCATTTTTACAATATTGAAGAGCAAATTCCAAAATGTGGAGAAATAGTAGCTCATAAAAAAAGAATGTAAACCAATGTTATATGATCCTTTTTAAAAATGTTTTTTATTGTAAAAATAGTGTACAGAGGGGTTACAGTTACATGAGTAAGGTAATGAGTACATTTACTATCCAGCATTGCTACCTCCTACTGTCCTTTTTCCCCTACTGTCCTTTCCCTCCCCACCTCCCCACCTCCTCCCTCCCTCCCCCCAACAAGTTGTAAAGTTCATTTTCAACATAGTGTCTTGTACATCTCATTGTTACAATGGGTCAACCTGTATCCCTATTTAAGCATTTTTGGTTTTTCCCTTCTCCTCCCCAAATTAGAAAAGTGTATATATAAGATACAGGGCACTGGAATATGATCCTTTTTTAACAGTAACATTGAGTGTAGGAAGTTAATCAAATAAAGATTAGTTTTAAAGGATTAGAGGCACTGTCATGTTATGTCAAGTTCAACTGTAATTCAAATATGAGGATGTAAAATTAATACTAGACATACAAGGCCTCAAAAGCTGTCTAAATAACAATTCATCTTGGAGTTAATTTGGGCAGTATTTTACATGAAAGAGACCAGTAAAAGACAGAGTAAGAGTGATATGTGATTTAAATTTTATTATGTACTTCAGTAATATTTTTGTAGCTTAAAAATTAGTTATACTTTGCAGGCATGGTTTAAGTAGTAATGTGATGGCTGACAAGAGCACTGAGCCAGCAGAGGCTCTGGGTTTGACCCAAAATAGCTATGTTAAAGGAGAAAAGGACAGCATTCTTTGTGTGTATATGTGTGTACATGTGTGTATGTGCGCACATGTGCACATGCAGGCCTTGAACTAAGTCTCATGCTCTTGTTCAGCTTTTGTGCTCATAGCTGGTGCTCTATTCTTTGAGCCATGTCTCAAGTCCGGTATTTTGCTAATTAATTGACATTAGAACCTTGAGGACTCTTCTGTTTGGGCTGACTTCAAACAGCAATCCTCAAGATCTCAGCTTTCTGACTAGCTAGGATGATAGATCCTAGTGCCTTTAGTGCCTGGCTTGCAGTATAATATCAATAAAGAAGAAATCTTGTTAAACCAACCGTATTACCAAAAGCAATACACAAATTCAATCACCATCAAAATTCCAATGACATAATCGGGTGCTGGAAGATTATGCCTATAATTGTTGATGCTCAAGAACTTGAGATTCAGAGGATCACATTTTAAAATCAGACTGATATAAAAAGCCTGTGAGACTTCATCTCTGAAATAGCAGGCTGGTGATATGGCTCAAGTGGTAGAGCACCAAGCCAAGCCAAGTAAGAAAACCAAATAATCATGAAGCCCTGAGTTGAAATACTGGTAACAGAAAAAAAATCATTGGGGACTGGGAAGGTGACTCACTGGTAGAGTGCTTGCCATGTATTCATGAAGCCCTGGTTCGATTCCTCAGCACCACATAAGCAGAATAAGCCAGAAGTGGTGCTGTGGCTCACGTGGTAGAGTGTTACTTTGAGCTGAAGAGCTGAGGGACAGCGCTCAGGACCCACAACCAACCCCCCCCCACCCAAAAAAAACAAAATTCATTGATATTCTTCACAGAAATGGGAAAAAAATTCTAAAATTTGTATGGAAGCACTAATGAGTTTTCAAATAGTCAACACAACCTTCAGCAAAAAACAATGTTAGAGATATCACAATGCATATATTCAAACCATGTTAGAGTCACAGTAACAAAACCAGCATGTGACTGGCACAAAAAATAGACCAAGTGATGTTAGAAGATATATATATATATGTATATATGTATATATATATATACATGTTAGAAGATATATATATATATATATATATAATATATATATCCTCTCTATCTCTCTGTCTGACTGTCCGTCTGTGTCTGTGTATCAACAGATATAGCTCTCTGATCCTTGAAAAGAAAAGATTAAAAAATACATTGTGAAAAAAAGCCTCTTTAACAAGTACTGCTAAGGAAAGCTACTAGAGAAAAACACAAGGGAGATAATTCAAGATACAGGTAAAGGCAAGGAATTTCTGTATAAGACTCCAGTTACTCAGAGAATAAGGCCAAGAACTGGCAAATGGGGTTGTGTATCCCCATTACAATATCAAAAGCTTTTGCAGCTGGGTGGTGGTGGTTTACACCTATAATCCTAGCTAATCCTAGGCTGAGATCTGAAGATCAGGCTTCAAAGCCAGCCTGGGCAGGAAAGTCTGTGAGCGCTTATTTCCAATTAACCACCAGAAAACCAGAAGAGGCACTGTGACTCAAGCGGTAGAGTGCTTACCTTAAGCTGAAGAGTGCAGGGACAGCGCCCAAGCCAGGAGTTCAGGCTCCAAGACTGACAAAAAAAAGTTTTTGCAAAACAAAACAGTCCATAGAACATAGCCTTCACAAGAAGACAAAATCTTTGCCAGCTATTCATCCAAAAGTGGATTCATATATGGATCATGTAAAGAACTAAAAAAAGTAACCAATCTAGTCAATATTGGGTAATGGAACTGAATAGTTTTTAAAAGAAGATGTACAAAGGGCAAAACAAAATATATGAAGAAATGTTCGACATACTGAACCATACAGGAAATACAAATCAAAAGACACTGAGATTCCATTTTACCTCAGTCAGGATATCATTAAGAAAAGAAACATCCTAGCCCGGCACCAGTGTCTCATGCCAGTCATCCTAGCTACTCAGGAGGCTGAGATCTGAGGATTGCAGTTCAAAGGCAGCCTAGGCAGAAAAGTGAGACTCTTATCTCCAATTAACCACCAAAAAACTGGAAGTGATGCTGTAGCTCAAATGGTAGAGTACTTATCTTGAGCTGAAGAGCTCAGGGACAGCTTCCAGATCCAGAGTTCAAGCCCCAGGAACAATAGGAAGAAAGGGAGGAAGGAAAGAAGGAAGGAAGGAAAGAAAAACATCCTACAAGAAATCTGTATGACTATCATGTGGTGCAGGCTGATGGGAAAAAAAAATCCCTATTCATTTCTTGTAGTAATGTAAACTAATCCAGCCAAACTATATAGATCAGTATGGGGTATTCACAAAAAGTTCAAAATAGAGCTTTTCTATAATCTAGACAAAAGCCAGTTGACTATAGAGATAACTGCAATG
This sequence comes from Dipodomys spectabilis, assembly GCF_019054845.1. Taxonomy (NCBI): domain Eukaryota; kingdom Metazoa; phylum Chordata; class Mammalia; order Rodentia; family Heteromyidae; genus Dipodomys; species Dipodomys spectabilis. The sequence goes on from NW_024870824.1 coordinate 2,886,470, forward strand.
TTTATTGCAACCCTATTCATATAGCTAAACTATAGAATCAGCTTGAGTGACTATCAATGGATAAACGCTTACAGAAAATGTGGCATTATATACACAATAGAGTTTTACTCAGCCATAAAGAATGAAATTATGTCATTTGTAGGAAAATAGGTGGAACCAAAGATAATCATATTAAGTAAGCTAGTCCCATAAGATAAATACCACATTTTCTCTCATAAGTAGAATTTTTTGGGAAAAAAGGAAACAATAAAAGTAAAGGCTTATGCATCCAACAATTAAACATTACATACTTTTCTCGTGTACATGAAATATTTATGGTCATTGATTAGGTACCAGGCCAAAAAGAAAACATGAATAAATTGTGAATAGTCAGTCACTATACAAATGTGATCTTTTCAGTCATGTAACAGTTTTGGAAATTAATGATACACAGGCATATTGATAATGTCTGTTTATATGAAAACAACTTAGTGCCACTAAATAATGTAAACAGCATAGTGCCACTTAAGAAAAGTATTTTATAGTACAAATTCCTAATGGTACAAGACTATAGATAATGGAGACTATGTAAGTTGAAAGTCATTATACCAAAAGTAGTATTTATGCTATATGAGAATATGTGAGACAATATTATTAATGTAGTTCCAGGTAAAGGATTTAAGAAACAAAAGGCCAGTAAGTCCAAGGAAGGTAAAGGAAAACATTAAAAATAATGAATGAAACTAATCAAATAGAAATCAATAGAAAAGATCAACAAAGTCTTCACCTTACTAAAGGAAGAAAAACATTTGCAAATAAACATTTGCAAGGTTAGTGAAGAGAAAGAAAGCTGGAAACAATGTAAGTGCAAACTAAGCGCTATAAATATAAGTGCAAAAAATGTTCTGGTATATGTAGAAATAAAAAATACAGACAAGAGTAATATTTGTAAGTCAAAAATGTTGAAACTAGATAAAATGGATAAATTAGGAAAATGTATCTCATCAAGTAACTACCAGAGGAAGAAATGTTGAATAAGCCTATACTTATTAAAGAATTTGAAGTAGCAATTCACCAAAAAGCAATAACATAGCCAAGAAAACATCTAGATGTTTTAAAGTGCAATTTGTCCAAAAAATTCCAGAAAGATTTTACCAAAATTTTGTATAGCAATTCTCATAAACTGAACATAGAAATAATTCTCAATCCATCATAGGAAGCTAGCATAATTGTATATCAAAACCAGAAAGAGACATTAGTAAAAGGAATATTGCAAAGACTTACTTTACTCAAGAACTGTCTACAAAAATATTCTTAAATGAAATTCAGAACTGTACAAATAGATTAGGTACCCCAACCAAGATGAACTAATTTTAGATAGAAGAGAAAATCTTTAATATCAGAAAAAAATCTCAAAATTGAAATTTACTACTTTAAGAGATTAAAATAGAAAACTCAAAATGTCATTTCAATAACGATGACAAAGTCTTCATTAAAATTCAAAACTCAATTACAAAACATCTATTAAGTTAGGAAGAGAAGAAAAATATGAACTTTCATTCAAAGATGTTTTTATAAAAATCCCAGAGGAAAAAATTTGCATTCCCTTCAAAATCATTAGTGAGACAAGCTTGTGCATTTTCAGTTCTACTTAGTGTAGCAAAATAAAGGAGGATAGTAAGAACAATATAGGAAAAGAAGAAGCAATACTTATATTTGAAGATCGTTTTATTCCATCATCAATCTAAAAGCTCTACAATGAAGAGAAACCATAGAAAAGTTTCTGGACACTGTCAGTTGCGTGTTTTATGGAGCAAAACCAGTAATAAGAAGATACAATTGGAAGTAGCGCTGTGGCTCAAGTGGTAGAGCGCGAGCCTTGAGCTGAAGATCTGAGGAACAGTGCCCAGGCCCAGAGTTCAAGTCCCACAACCGACAAAAAAGGAAAAGAAAAAAAAAAAAAAAAAGAAGGCACAATTGAGAAAATATACTTTACAATGTCAGCAGCACCTAAAAATGTCAAGTACCTATAAGTGAACATATATGTGTAATATTGCAATAGAGGAAAAATTTAACTTGTTAAGAGATTTAAAGTAAAGATTCAAATAAACAGAGATATTCCATACTAACCAATAGATTGGAGGAATTAGTATTGGGAGGACTTTAAATATCCCCGGACTAATACACAGATTTACTTTAATTCCAATCAAAGTCCAAACAGAGATGCAAGATAATTCTAACATATACTTGATTCAAAATTGATGAAGAAGATACCCTGTATAACTGAAAAGAATTTGAAGTAATAATTCAGCAAAGGAAGGGTATACTTGCCTGCAGATCTTAAAATTAAGCCACAGTCATTAGGATAATGGGCTTCAACATAAGCAGAGAGAAATTGACTAATGGAAATTGTATACAGAGATCAGAAAAAGACCTAAGAGAAGTTGTGTCACACCAGAGGAGAAAGTGGGGCCATGAAAATGGCTATGCATTTGTCAATAGATAAAATTGAATGACCAAATCAAAGTATATGTCAAAAACAAAAGTATGGTCTAAGTAGAAAATAAATGATTCAATTACCAAGAACAAAAATCTAAAAACTCTTAGTAGAAAAGTAAACAGCTTCTAGACTTGAGCAGGGAAAGCTATCCTTAAGAAAATCACTCACTGTTTGTGGAAAACTTGCAAAAGAAAATTAGATAAAATAAATAACTTGCCAAATACGGTGGCTTACACCTGTCATCCCAGCTGTACAGTAGAAGGATTGTTGTCTGAGGCCCAGGTAAGAGTATGGGATCCTTATCTGAAAAATAACAAAGGAAAAGAGACTGGGAATGGGACTCGAAGGGTACTTGCGGCCCTGAAATGAAATCCCAGTACATGTGTGCATACATACACGTTCAGTAAATAACGTATTACCAAAAGTAACCTTAGAAACAAAAATTTTAAAAGACAATTTGCAAAACTGGAAGAAGATTTTTACAAATCACACAGCTAGTTAAGAATTGTTATCAACAATATGTACAGAACTTCTACATAACAGTAAGGGATATGTAAACCTGAAATATAAACCTGGTAATGAGCACTTATCATAAACCATCATTCCACAGAAAATGTCCCTTGTACATAGGAAGATATGTTCAATTATTAGTGCTCCAAGCTGTCCAATTTTAAGCTATATAGTATCCTTTGACTGTCAAAAAAGATTAGAACCTTCTAAGCACTGAAGATTTGTGAGTTCCAGGACCCCTTCTGGATTGCGGTAGTACAAGAGGTGTTACAACACCTTCTCCTACTGCAAAAATTCATAGGGTGTATGAAATTAGAAACAACTTCACTCTTAAGTATGTAACTGTGATATTTCATTAGTATGAAATATTCATAAGAATGGTCTTAACAATTATTCAAGAATTGTAAACCCTTGAGAAGCCCCCATACATGGTAGAATAAGATACATGATTTTGCTTTTTATAAGGTAGAATGAAGAAATGTAGCTGAAGAAACAATGAATTTTATCAACACATAACCACATACATAGATGTTAAAAATATAAAAGATAGTATAAAGCTCAATGCTCTTGAAAGACATAAAACTAAACTTTTTCTTTAAAAAATAATAAAGAAGCAAGCCAGGTGCTGGTAGCTCATAACTGTAATCCTGTCTATTCAGGAGCCTGAAATATGAGGGTTGTGGTTTGAAGCTGGCACAGGCAAGGAAGTCTGTGACACTATTATCTTTGATAAATGAAAAAAAAAAGAAAAAAAAGAAAGAAACCATAGTGGAGCTGTGGCTGAAGTGGTAGATCACTAGTCTTGAGCAAAAGAAGCTCAGGGACAGTATCTAGGCCCTGAGTCCAAGCCTCAGAACTGACAATCTCTCTCCTTCCCCCCACTCCTGTCTCTCTATGCACGCACGCATGCACGCGCGCACACACACACACACTCACAAAGATACAGAAACAATGAAAGATACTATCCAAAAGAAATGAAGGTGAAGGTGAACAATGAAGTGTTGCACCATTGGAGTATGTTTGACAAGGTTGAGCATCACACGAGTGGATATAGGTTATTAACAAACAAACTCTTGGTTTGTTATATTATATTAAGTGAAGTAAGCCAAACCCAAAGAAACATAGGTCCCATGATTTCCCTTATTTGTAATATCTAGTATATGTATGAGTCAAGCAGAAAAGGTCAGATAAGGTGATGTTAGGAAAATGAACCCTAAGATATGTATTTCAAATGTTTTTTTCTTTCATGCATTTGTTTCTAATGCAATTATAAGATTATTTCTTTGTTGCTTTGTATGCCCCTCCCCCACAGTATAACCCCTGCTTTCACTGTATTTGATGTCGGTATAATTTGTGGAGGGGAAGGGGAAAAACAAGTCGTTTAAATAAGGATACAGGTGGACCTGTTGCAACAATGAGAAGTACAAGTTGTCATGTCAAAAACGAACTTTACAACTTGGGGGGGGGGGGTTGGGGGAGGGAGGGAGGATGGGAAGGGATGGGAAGGGTAAACAAAGGAGGAGGCTACAATGCTTGATAAGAAATGTACTCACTATCTTGCCCATGTAATTGTAACCCCTCTGTACAGTATTTTCACAATAAAAAAATAAATTAAAAAAAAAAACCAAGAGTCTATATTTTGTGAGTTCAATTTCCATGGCATTAAATTAATAAAATCTATCCACTAATTGAATTAAAGCAGACCATGCATGGTTCTACAATATTATGACCTAAGGATGATGATTAATAGTATTTAATATACCCAAAGCCCACTAGGGCTAAGGATATTACACACAAGATCAGCATGTAATCCTTTGTTCTTTCAGGAACAAAGATCAGTAAACTTTATCTGTGAAAGGTAAGATACTAACTATTTTCATGTCTGCTGTTCATATACAACCTTTGCCTCCTATTCTCATTTTCTTTCCCACTATTAATAACCCTTCAAAAAGTAAAAGATTGAGCTAGGAACCTCATTCAAGTGGCAGAATGTCTGCCTAGCAAGCTCAAGGTCCTGAGTTTAACCCTCAGTACCATAAAATATATGCAGAAAGCATTCTCAGCTTCTGAGCCATTCAAAAACATGTTTCCGACTAGATTTAGCCTAAGAGCTTGTAGTTTGCCAAACATAATTCAACATCCTAGGAGTAATGTTTTTAAATTGAAATAATTTCAATGGATTAAATTTGAACAACATTGAAATTAATTTAAAAAATTTGGTGTGTTTTGAGCCACAAATCTTAATCTACAATATTTAGTTGGTGTTAAGTTGGTTTGTTTTAAATAAGCATTTAAAGTACTGATTATTGTTGAATAATTAAAATATGCATTGCATTTTTCTTTGAATTTGTTAAAATTTTATTTTATTTAAAGATACTGTACAGAGGAGTTACAGTTATGTGAGTAAGGTAATGAGTACATTTCTTGTCCAGCATTGTTACCCCCCTACTTCGATTTTTCTTCTACTATCCATTCCCTCTCCCACCTCCTCCACTCCTCTCCCCCATCCCCCATGAAATTGTCAAATTCATTTCCAACATAGTGTCTCGTGAGTCTCATTTTACAATGGGTCATCCTGTGTCCTTGTTTCAGCATTTTGTTATTCACCTTCCGCTCCCCAAATTAGATAAATATATATACAAGATGCAGGGTACCAAAATTAAATACAGTGACAACAGGGGATATACCATATAGGGAAGAACATACAAAAGAAACAAAAAATCATATAGTACATTACAAACAACAACAACAAAGAAAGTTCTCTTGTGTCTGTATCTTGGGGTTCATTTTGCTTATCATCATCTTATATGGTCATATGTACATACCTTTTGAGTTTTCTGTTCATCTGCTAAGATTATACTAGACTTATACTAATTATTGCAAATAAAGGAAACCATGGGACCTATGTTTCTTTGGGCCTGGCTTACTTCACTTAAAATTTTTTCCAAGTCTTTCCATTTCCTAGCAAATGGGGTGATGTCATTCTTTCTGATGGAGGCATAGAATTCCACTGAATATATATACCACATTTTCTTGATCATTCATCTACAGGGGGGCATCTGGGTTGGTTCCATATCTTAGCTATGGTGAATAATGCTGTGATAAACATAGTTGTGCTGGTTGCTTTAGTATGGCCTTGTTTGTGATCATTTGTGTAAATGACCACAAGTGGGATTTCTGGGTCATAGGGGAGCTCTGTGTGGAATCTTTGGAGAAACCTACATACTGCTTTCCAGTATGGTTGAACTTTACACTCCCACCAACAGTGCAGTAGAGTTCCTTTTGACCACATCCCCTCCAACATCTGTTGTTATGAGATTTCTTGATTATACCCATTCTAACTGGGATGAGGTATAATCTCAATGTTTTAATTTGCATTTTCTTTGGATTTATAAAATGATATATACATATATCACCTATGCCACAAACAATAAATGCACTTTTGAGAAATTATCCAAATAGTTAAGACCAAAATATTATTAGTTTTGTCTGAAATATCAAATAATGGAAATAGGTAACAGTTTTAAAATGACTGGTTTGTTTACATAAATAGCTGTTTTCTATCTCATATGAAAATAAATATAGGATAAGTACCTTAAATTAAAAAACTAACAGCATTACTTTTTTTGTTAACGTAGGTATCAATCTACCAGAAAAATTTATGGAAATGTCACAACTCCTCTATTATTACTGCTAATTGCCAGCTATCCAACCAGAAAAAAATGTAGCTTTAATATTAACACAATTGAAATTCTGATCCAGAAGTAGTAATCCCATTAGGAGGTTGAAAAGCAATAAATTCTGTTCAGGGACTTTTCCTGCATTTAAAGTGATCCTGTGTTGACCCTGAAATTAAATCATGCTGAAAATTGATTGGGGGGGGGGGATAAGTTGGAATAGTAACAATGTATTTATTCATGGTTTTATAGTTACTAAGAAATTAGAGACTTGTCTCACTCATCTCTTGTTCTTTAAAATGACAAATCCCCAGAAATATTCTAGAAGTAAGAGGCACCAAAATAGGAGCCAAGTGATGCAAGCTTCATCCCAGGTCTATACTGGGTGTTTTTGTTTTTGCATTTGTTTTTGTTTTGTATGTGTGTGTGCCTTGTATATCAATCCTCAAGTCTTCATCTATGAACAATATTCATCTCAGCACAAATATTGCTCCTGGTGTTTTGGGAGAAGGCATGGTTTTTTCTAGTAATTTGGGATTTCGGTAAAATTAACTTACCAATTTGCCCATCTAAGGTCTTGGGTGAGTAGATCAGGAGGGGTTAATCAAGTAAGGGTTGCTTGCCAAATAGAACATGCTGGAATTCTTGCCCTTTGCTTTAGCAGTGGCCTCTGAAAATAGGCAAAGATCCATGGAAAAGCTGGATTTTTAAAAAAAGAAGTTTATATTAACCATCAGTAAAATTAGAGTCATGTTTTAGGATGTTAAAGGAAGTCAAATAGCTTGAAAATGACATCTTAATAGACAGTTTATGGTGGTGTGGTCATATAGTGATTTATCTGTCTTTTCATTGATTTGTCTGCAATAAAGCAACTTCTCAAAATGTGTTTATGGAGAGAGAGAGAAGAAAGGAAAGAAAGGAAGTGTGGTGTTTATGTGTTTTCTGACAATGCTTTCTAGGTGCTAGTTGCCAGTGGCTTATGCCTGTAATCCTAGCTACTCAGCAAGTCAGGATTGAGTTTTGACACTAACCCTGGACAGAAAAGACTTTTCCTTCTCTAAAACAGCCAGCAAAAGGCCAGGCTGGAGAAGTGGCTCAAGTGATAGAGTACCATCAAAAAAGCAAAGCTGAGTAAGAGTACAAAGCCCTGAGTTCATGCCCTGGTACCACTAAGAATTAAAGAAAGGGAATTAAACAAACAAACCAATAAACATCATATTGGAAATGAAGTGAGATTGTATTTGCTGTCTGTGACACATGGGCTTGGAAATGTATGAAGTGAGATTGTATTTGCCATCTGAGGCTCATGGGCTTGAAAGTGTCTCTCTTCTGGGCAGAGGGCAGAAGTGCATCATGAAGATACTTGTAACTAGAAATGTCCATGCATCTTTCAGAACCATTTGTAGCCATAAGAGTCTGGTTACTGCTTTGTGTTGTATCATTGTGCAATTTACCATGAAAATGAGAGTACACATTAGAAAGTGGTAAATTCAAAGAATATTCAGAGTTGCCTTTTCAAGTAGTGTCAGAATCTGGATTCCAGGAGGCTGGGAAGGTGGCTCAGTGGTAGAGTGCTTGCCTTGCATGTATATAGCCCTGGGTTTAATTTCTCAGCACCACATAAGCAGAAAAAGCTGGAAGTGGTGCTGTGGTTTAAGTGGTAGAGCACTAGCCTTGAGCTGAAGAGCTTAGAGACAGTGCCCAGGCTCAGAGTTCAGGCCCCAAGACCAACAAAAAAATATCTGGTTTTCTAATAAGACAATTTAGAATATTTTTTAGTCTTCATCTTTCAGGTTTGTTGGCAATGGGTTTGAATCTGTCAGCATATTACTATTATATCATTTCATGAGTCTTGGCCAAAAAGTTGATATTAGTGTAGTTAAGTGTCTTATCTTATAAAACTAAGATAGTTATTAATAAATTATATTATCACTAGACACTAAGCCAAATGAGCACATTGTTAATGAAGTTGATTAATTCAGAGATATGTTAGATACTTGTCTTTTAGGTCCTAAAACCATGGATCCTATAGTGTTGCCAGAAAAACAAGAGATGGTGGGCACTGGTGAGGGCATGGAGACAAGGAAACCCTAATGAATGTTCATAGGCATGAATAGGTTGCAGCCATCACCGAAAACACTGTGGAAGATCCTAAAGAAATGTAAAACAGAATGAGCACAGGACCAAGACATCTCTCATTTAGCTATATACCCAAACAAGATAAAAGTATCATCTTATAACTATATCTCCTCTCCAATACTCTTATTTTTTTATTCACAAAATGCCAAGATATAGAAATGATCTCAGTGTTCACTGATAGGCAAATGGATAAGAAAATGTGGCATATGTTCGATTTGGATGATTCTATCTAAATAAATACTATAGGAATATTATTTATCCAAAAAGGAAGTCTATAATGATCACATCATGGATGGACTTGTAGTGCATTATCTTAGCTAAAATAAATCAGTCACAGAAAGCTACATATTTCATGATATCACATATATGTGGACTCTAAAAGCAAAGTCATTTATAAGATGTCAACATATATATTATTTTGGGGAGGGTAGCTAAGATTAGAAGAAAAGATAGCTTTATTCCTAGTTCTGTGTTGTCTGTACGAGGTACAAGCAAGTTTACAGAAGATGATCTATCCTGTCTGGTGTAAGACATAAAAGACACAGACCACAGTTATGGATTAATTCCTGAGACTGGCTCTATCAAAAAGCAGCTTAAGGGTTGAAATAAATTCATTTGTTGAAATAAATAAATGTCATTGTTGAACTAAGTTCTTTTAAAATGAGTTGATTTTCATTCTTCTTCTTCCCTCTCTCCAATCTCTTTCTCTTCCTATTATTATTATTATTATGAATTATTATTTTAGACAGTCTTGCTATGTTGACCAGGATAGGCTGGAGCTCATGGTCCTCTTCCTTCACTCTTCAGATTAGATGACATTACAGGCACAGAACCCTGCTAAATTACCTTTGCCAGCAATGTAATCTGATGTCCATAATAACATTATTCCAAATCTTTCTTCCAAAATAATAATGTTATTCATCTTCAACATTCTACTGAGGACAGAGGGATTTTCGTACTTCTTAGAAAAACAATAAAATTAGCTCAAAAAGAAGTATTCACTATTAAGCAATTAAAATAAGTATTTGCTGAAGGTAATTGTGTCTTCCTTTCTGAATGTGATTTGAAGGTATAATTAGTTCCAGGAGGGAGCAATACAGTTATCACTCAGAAGGGCTCTTACATTAATCCTTTTGTAGATAAAACATTCTTTTTGTCTTTGCTTTTTCCCCCAAAGACAGGATGTATTCAAATCAACCTTAATTCTTAACTTTTCCTGTTTTCAATTCCCTGGCTCTGGATTGGGTTGAATATTGGCTCATGTTCCTGACCTTTTTTTTCTTTTGAAGAGAAAATTTAATTTTTCCACCTAATATACTGACAAATCCACTGTATATTCACAAATTATTTGGTTAAAAATCATCTGTTCAGTTGATTTTTTTTGGTTGTATGTACCATTAGTTATATGAGGAGTAGAAACCATTATAAATATGTTAGAAACAATAGCAAGAAAGAAAAAAAACCACGTGTGTCCCAATCTTGGGGTTCATTTCACTTAACATAATCTTATCTGGTTATATGAACATAGATTTTTGACCTTTTCTGCTTGTCCCATACATATACTAGTTATTGCAAATAAGAGAAAACCATAGAACCTATGTTTCTTTGGGCCTGGCTTACTTCACTTAATATAATTTTTTCCAAGTCTTTCCATTTCCTAACAAATGGGGCAATGTCATTCTTTCTGATGGAGGCATAGAATTCCATTGTATATGTATACCACATATTCTTGATCCACTCATCTACTGAAGGGTGTATGGGTTGATTCCATATCTTAGCTATGGTAAATAACACTGTGATAAACATAGTTGTGCTGGTAGCTTTAGTATACCCTTATTTGTGATCATTTGGGTAAATGCCCAAAAGTGGGATTGCTGGGTCATAGGGGAGCTCTATGTGGAATCTTTTGAGGAACCTCCATACTGCTTTCCAAAGTGGTTGAACAAGTTTACACTCCCACCAACAATGCAGTAAGGTTCCCTTCTGTCCACATCCCCTCCAGCATCTGTTGTTATTAGATTTCTTGATTATAGCCATTCTAACTGGGATGAGGTGGAATCTCAATGTTGTTTTGAATTGCATTTCTTTTATGGCTAGAGAGGTTGAGCATTTCTTCATATGCCTATTGGCCATTCTTATTTCCTCTTCAGAGAAGTTTCTCTTTAAGTCTTTAGCCCACTTATTTATTGGGCAGTTGTTTCTTTGAGGATTTGTTTTTGAGTTCCAACTATGTTCCTCCCCTACAGTATAACCTCTGTGTTCACTATAGTTGATGTTAATGCCCTGCATCTTGTATATACACTTTTCTAATTTGGGAAGGGGAAGGAAAAAAACAAAATGCCTAAATAGGGATACAGGTTGACCCATTGTAACAATGAGATGCACAGAGACTATGCTGAAAAATGAACTTTACAATTTGGGCGGGGGGGGGGGGAGTGTAGTTGCGGAGGTGGGAGGGAAAGGGAGGGTAGGGGAAAGACAAAGGAGGAGGTAACAATATTTGATAGGAAATGTACTTAGTATCTTGCTCATGTAACTGTCACCCCTCTGTACAGTATTTTTACAATAACAAATGTATAAAAAATAGTAGAAACCATAATATAGGATGAAAAAGCAAAAATAATTCACATTTTTGTGCTATAGTACCCTCTTGCCTCTAGATGCCTAAGCTCTGACATTATTCCTGTTTTGGGCTGAGCTACCATTCTTTTTCTTGACATACATACCTAACTAGTAAGCCATTTGAAAACACAAGTGTTAAACTTTATTCTTTCTGATTAAAAAAACAAAACAAAATAGAATAAGAATGTTGAAATCTCCACATGCGCTTGTTGGCAGGAAAGGTGGTCCTCCAAGTGTTGTAGTATGCCAATTTTGATCATACTTATTCACGTCATCAGAGATTATTATTTCCTTTTTTAGGTTTTTTATTTTATATATATATATATATATATATATATATTATTGTGAAAATACTGTACAGAGGGTTTACAATTACATGGGCAAAGTAATGAGTACATTTATTAACAAGCATTGGTTTTCTTTATCACACTCAGGTACCATTCCAGCCAAAAGTTATCCATTTCTCTAGCATGATTGCCTTGAAAGAAAAAAGATCATCCTCAAATCTGATACTCAGTTCAAGTCTTTGATAATAACTTTAGTGACCTTAATACATTTTTCACAGATAAGAATTAGGGCCTCACATTCACCTATGGTCTGGGAAGCTAACTAAATGCCTAGGAGACTTCATGTGAAATCATACTGCTAGAAGAAGGGGCATCAAAGCTGCCTTTCTTATTGTTAGCTCATCTCACACATTTATTTCAGAGTGAAATTTTATCACTACTTTTTCCTTTTAATTTAACTTTCACCTTATTCTTTATAGAGCAAAGATTTAGTTATCTATAGAATATGCTGTCACAGGGAACACAATGCTTTGCACCAAGATTTTAAAATTATAGTCCCCCAAATATAATGTAAAGCAACAAAATATGTTATACATGCACCAAACACTATCAATACATGAGAAACAAAAGCCAGTGCTTAGATTTTTTGTTTTTACAAGATGCCAAAGACTCATTCCTATAACGTTAGCTACTCAGGATGTTGACATATAGAGGTTTAAGGTTTAAGGCCAGGCCACGCAGAAAAATCAAAAAGGTACCATTTCAATTAACCAGCAACACACTGTAACGGAGGTGTAGCTCAAGAGGCAGAGCACAAGTTGTTAGCAAGCAAGCTGAAAGAGTAAGGCTCTGGGTTTAAGCCACAATACTGCCTTGTGCACATGCACCTGCATGTGGACACACACACACACACACACACACACACACACACACACACACACACAGAGGTGTGTCTTTTTTCTAGAACTTCATTTTTTCTATTTAGTTAATGAGTACCTAAGAAACAAAACCAAAACAATTTCCAATTTATTTTTAAGAAAGAGTAGAAGTGGAGCAAGACATACCAGTGTCTAAGAAACAGAACTTTACTGTCTGATTTCTAGAGATGACTACTGTCTGAGCGAAGATGCAGGTCCAAGCTCATGAGGCAGGATTCAGTTGGCTATAGGTGCTCATAGTGAAGATTTTAGTTTCAGCTGTCTATTGTCTGTTGGTTTTCCATGCTTTGTTGTCCTGTGGTAGCTTGTCTATCAAAATATGTGAGCCTCAAAAGTTAGTAGAGATGTTTTGCTAGCAAGTTAGAAGCCACAATCAACTACAGCCAATCCCAGAAAAGATACCACCTCACTGTTGCAAGAAACAAGTTGCTGCTGGTGCCGGCCCATCAGCGCTGCTGAATGTCACTAAGGCTCACTAGGAAGAAAAGCAGTCAGTAAACATGCAATCACCTCTGTATGGGGACATACAAGAAGTAGGTACAGATAGGATATAGAAATGGCATTTTGGATCGAAGTTAGGTTCTTAGTTCTCTGAAAAGTTGAATTGGATAAAGATGAATATCTGGCAGTAGGGGATTTAAGGTAGAGGGAAGTTGATCATAAAGTTCCTGGGGTGTGAATTAGCTTGGTATGTGTTAGACATAATAAGGAGCTTACTGAGGATTGAAGGGATTGAATGAAGGTGAGATGAAAGGGTACAGTGTTCAGGGCTCAGATAATTAGGACTGCAATGGAGGAGACAGAGGAAGTTTAAAGTTAAATGGGTTCTCATTGTAATATTTTAAGTAGTACTAAGATGTGAACTCAGGACCTCATACTTGTCTCATTGGAATGTTTTATATTACAGAATGTACTAATTAGGGTATATCTAGCTACTCTGAGAAACAAATGTGAAAATATTATAATAGCATGGGCTGTCTGCCCTTTACATAAAATGCAGACCGCATATTCCTGATCAGTGAGTAACTTTACTTCAGTGAGTGGTGCAGCCTGTCTCTTCCTTCTGGGACTCACTGAATGCTTAGACTTGAAAGTGGAAAATATCACTTCCTGTTACTTTCCATTGGCTAACATAGAGCCCTACACTACATCTGCCATGGAAATTGAAGGTTTACTCTTTGTTTTGCTAATAACAAGAAAAGATTAATTACCAAAACATCAGCTCTTTTCTGATACTGAGTGCGAAGTACTTTTTTAAAGGTCCATGTTGTTCTTCATGAGGATGGCAGAGTGTGAAAGGTAAAAATTGAAGTTAGAAGCCTAGTTAGATAACAAAAGTAGTAGAGGCAGTAAATGAGGACTCTTGGGACTAGTGAGATTGAGGTGGAAAGGTTGCATTCAGGATAGATTCTGAAGGTAGAGTCAAGGGGAGTTGCTGTGGATTCTACATTAGATGATTAAAAAAAAAAAAAAAGAACCAAGATTTATCTCAAATTTGTTTTCTAACAGATGGAGAGAGGACAGAGAGGAGAGTGACAGTTCCTAAAATGATAAACACACAGAAGGGGAAGATTTGGAATATCAGTGTGGCGAAGCAAAAATTTGCTTGTATACATCTTATGAGGCACTTACATATCAGGTTGGTAAATTACAAAAATGAGGCTGAGACTCAGAAGAAATTTCTGGTGACATCCTTGTGAAGCTCATCAGCACATACAGAATATTTTAAGTTATTGGATTTAGTGGGATTAGTTTGATAGGAAATAGACACTTTAGTATTAAGGCCCAGAACACTTCAACATAAAGAGAAAAAGAAGAGTCTCCAAAGATATACAATGAAGAGGGAAAATTAAGCATGAGCATGATATTCTTTTTCATTTTTCCCTTTTTTTAGCATGATATTCTTGAAGCTGAGTATTTCAAGAAGGAAAATGTGTCCAGTATGTAAAATAGAGTATTTGTAGGAGTAGAAAAATCAAGGTTGAAGTGATAATTGGATTTGACAAGAAGTAGTCTTTGTGACTATGACTAAAGACATTTCAGTACAGTGGTGGGATCAAAACGTTAAAGAGAAAAGTAGAGATAAGAAATTTGAGACAGTAATTATTCACAGCTCTCTCAGCAATTCTTGCTACAAAAGTAACAGCTGATAAAAAGTATGATGGATATATAAGGGAGAATTTTTTAAACTAGGAAATAATGTATCATCTTAGTATGATGGTCTTAGAAAGCGAGTGGAGAATCATATAGCAATGAAGGAAGAAGTTCATTGCTTGAGTGTAAGATGGTGGACAGACAGTGCATATTGGGAGGAATTGGTGTTAGGAAGAACAATAGACAGCTACATAGCTAAAATAGAAGTAAACAGGGTTGTTAGGTTCAAATCCCTAGTGGTTCAGACATGTGATTCTGGAAAAGGAAGTTGGTCTCTCTGGTCATTTCTTTTTTTCATATTGTTTATATCTCTTTGCTATTTTGGAAAAAAGTGTCTAATCTTGATTGGTTAATTGGTTGATTGCATCAGGATTTGACTGGCCTTGAATTCTTTGTGATCATGCTTTCTCAGGAGCCTGAATAGCAATGTTTTATTGTTGTTGTTATTTTTGTTTGTTTATATTTTTGGTTTTGGGGTTTTTTTTTTGGTCTAGGTAAATGAGAAGGGAAGTCAACAGTAGGTGAGGAGAATGTGTAAATATTTCAGTAGAAAAAAAGTTTCCTGTTAGTAGACTTACTGACTTATGTGTAAGAAGCCTCTGAGTATTAAATTCTTTATGGCAGTTATTCTTAGAGATTTGGGGCAGAGGATTTAACTTAATGGATTCTAAAGGTCCTTTAGGATGGAAGATTATCAAGTTTTCTGTATTTGTTCTAGCTTCTACATTGAACACTTCAACAAGAATTTATTGAGCTAAAATTGTTTTAAAATATAACTCATGCCTTATGATCTTTACTCATTCCATTCATGGGAAGTTAGGTGATCTTTAGGACTTTGGCAGAGTTTAATAAAAACACTAGAAACAAATTAGTCCCAGATTGAGGAAATGAGAATCAAATATCTTTTTCTTATTCTCCAAATCTGTCAGCAATTCTGTCAGCAATACTGGAAGGTGATCTCTCTGGAGTGAATTATGTGCTGGGAAATGACTTTTGCAAGCAGGATAGTGCATGTTCCCAGGCAAAGTATTTAGAGTACATCATTAGGTCTAGCTCATCACTGGATCTAGCTAATCAATATATCTAGACTCTCCTTTCCCTTATTTGAATTAAAACACAGTGTTCTTTAAAAGGTTGTCTGTTTCTACTTTCTTCATTTCTTACGTCCAAATTTCTCTGTAACTTATTTTATCCTTTATTTTCTCCTTCATTTCCCTACCAAAATTTATTTATCCTTCTTCCCCCAATGCTGTCTTCCCTTGGGATTTGTAACTCTGCCCTGGAATTTTCCCATTCCATTCTTCATTCACTACTTCTAACTTCCCTGCTCTCCTTATGGAAATCTCTCCCTTCCATCTGCTCCATTCCCTTGTCCTGAGGCCTTCTGACCTAAAAACTATGTTCATCCTGTCCAACATCACCCCACCTGGAACTTTCTTCTTTCTACTCTGTCTCCTAGCCTCTGTCTCATTAATGACTACATATTCTGCTCAGTTAACCAAAAAAACTTTTCCTATATACTTTGTTTTTTTCTAATCTCCCACTCTGGTTTTTAATCTGCATTTTGTACTCTCTAGGGATCATTTAAAATCATTAGCATGATTGATTAATTTACTCATTGTATTTCTTACACCAGAAATCTGGGACACGTTTCTACTTATTATTTAATCTGCAGCATTTAGTACAGTATCTGCCTCATTGCAGAAACTCAAAAATTTATTGGCTAAATGCCTACCACAGTGCCATTTTAAAATGTAGATAATCTTCCAGGTGAGATTTTCAGATACAGTTTTCCTATTGTATGCCATCTGATCCTAATAAAAGGCATCCTTGGGTGTTTAGGTCTCTAGGTTAGCTTTGAATTTTCTTTTTACTTTAAGCATATAACCCTTGAAGCGTTTTCAGTTACCCCCTTTGAGTTTCTGGCTGTAATCCTTAAATGATATGATCAGTTCCTTAAGAAAAAGAAATGAGTAATGACAAAAAGCCTACACCTTTAAACTTGTCCACAGTTTTAATGATCTTATCTGAAGGCAGGCCTCCTGTTCTTTTCTCCCATTCCTACTTGGCTATCCTTTTTTCATCCATGTTCCACAGAGCTAGAGCTTAATGGCAATAGTAACTTCAAGCTGGGATGAAAATCTACTTGGTATAATCTAATGCACTCTCTCTCCCAAGCTCTAGGAACTCAGGCAGGTACAAAACAAAGAAAAACTCATGAACAAATGTAAGTGTTGGACTAATACACACATGCATGTCACTTATTATCCCTTCATACACACACACACACACACACACACATACATAGACAACACATATTTGAGACTTACATTTTTTGAATCTGCATTTTAAAGGTA
The DNA here is from genome assembly GCF_019054845.1 of Dipodomys spectabilis. Classification (NCBI taxonomy): domain Eukaryota; kingdom Metazoa; phylum Chordata; class Mammalia; order Rodentia; family Heteromyidae; genus Dipodomys; species Dipodomys spectabilis. The sequence goes on from NW_024870824.1 coordinate 2,903,633, forward strand.
TAGTTATATAGTTCATATTGTTCTGTGACAATTTTGTTCAGAAATATTTTCCAGTGTTTAGCATAGTGCACCTAAGTATTTGTGGAAGGAGTTAAAAATAAATTTATGGTACTAGGATCTAAGTGAAATACTTTACTGGGACTATTCTGCCACAAATACTATTAATAATTACACTCTGATTAACATGCCTGTTATTGATTTATTTTCTGTGTGTTACAAATTCAGCCTTCCTTTCTGCTCTGTAATAATGAGTCTGGGTGTCTCAAATGCTTTTCTTCCACCATCTGGTGTGAGTTTTGGCAATCAGGGACACAGAGACTTGCAGCAGGAAAATATGGCATCTTCCTGATTCTAATGTGATTGCTCAGCAGGCCTTTGAATCCTAGTGATCACAGGCTGGACAGCAGGTTTCCCTGCCCTTCCCCCTAGTTGTTTTTATAGTTGAGCATCTTCAACAAGATGCTGCTAGTAAGCAGCTTTCCTTGTAGTACTAGAAAGCAGGATTTGGCATATTGCAAGGGGTAGAGTTTTAGCAGATGCTTCCAGTGACGGGTTACACCAACTGCTTTGCTTTCCAGTGAGCTCTGACTGTGCCATGGATAGTGGGGTCTGGATCATTGCTTCTTGGAGTGATCAATGTCAGTCCTAAGGCTGTTCTTTCTTTGTATTTACCTTACTTATATTCTTTATAGTTTATGCTTTTTTTTTTTGCTGGTTCTGGGGCTTGAACTCTGGGCCCAGGCACTGTTTCTGAGCTTTTATCCCCAAGGCTAATGCTCTACTTTTTGAGTCACAGAACCACTTCCGACTTTCTCAGAATAGTTTATTGGAGAAAAGAGACTCATGGCCTTTTCTTCCTGGGCTGACTTTGAACTGCAGTCTTCAGATCTCAGCCTCCTGAGTTACTTGGATTCCAGGTGTGAGCCACCAGTGCCTGGCCATATGTTCCTTTGATAGCCAAACTTTACTTCAATTCTCCACAAAATTCAATTCTTTAATTAAAAAAATCATTTTAAAACTATGATGTAATTCTTCTCTCCTTAATTGATGTTAAGGAGCATTAGGAATCTGTGGCAGTTTCTATAACTAGCAAGCACAGAGTTGGCTTGTGAATGCAACCACGTAATGTGATCTCAGAGCAAATTGTGTGTACCCGCTGCAACCTTTGGTTCCAGAGCTGTCATATTCTGTCATATTCTGTACTACTGGTTCTCTATGAGCCCAGTTCATGATCATCTCAATGGAAAGAGGTATGTAATTTAAATTTCTCATGTTAATTTTTCTCACCTAAGCCATCTCTAGTTTTATGTGAATATGTGTCTTGTGGATGAATGCTTCTGGGCATGTATTACCACGTTATTCAGATCACAAGTAGTTTTTGAATGTTTCTCCAAATTTTCATGCATGGCTTTATTCAGATAACCAGGTTGCTCATGATAAAACTGTTGGAACACAGTATCTAGGTATGACTTTTTGATGCTTTAATAGTGTTCTGCATCTAGCATAAATTAAAAGGCTAAATATCTAAAGGACTCGGAATGAAAAGATGGAATAACAGAATCTGATTTAATTCGAGATGATGATTTCAGAGCAGGAAATAGAAGAAAGGAAAATCCCTTTATGTCAGAAGCTAGTACTTACATTAAGTTCCTTCCAAATGCTGAATAAAAATGAAGATCGTAAGTCAGTCATATATATATATAAAAAGCAATTTGCATATATTTTAAACTCAAAACTAGAAACGTGTCAATGGTTTGAGGAGAAGTACCTGAATTCTAAGCATATGATTGAGCAAGTAGTGCTCTCACCTGCTGGAGAGGCACAGCAGCATGTGTTGTGTAACTTGGTTCTGCTAATCATTCTTGTTACCATCATTATATGTCCGATGTGACAGCTTTAGTTTTCTGAGAAGAATTTAATAGGTTTAGAAAGTAATCCTCTGTCTTTTCCAAAGGGTCTTCTGCTTGACTTTTCTCTCTTTCTTGCAGAGAGGAAGGATGAAAATCAAAGCAGGAGTGCACAAGGAGACATTTTGGGGGAACTGGGAGGTGGAGATGACCTCTGTCCTTCTCATCAGTCTTCATTTCTTTCTAAGAAGATCTCACAAGACGCTCTGGGAGACTCACGGGCAGAACTGACTTCTTCCTGTTAGTTATAGGCCCTATTAGAAACACAATTCCATGGTGAGTGGATCATTTTCTGTGTAATAATTTCAACTATAATTCTCAAGATGTCTTGGCAGCTCCATTTATTTTTTATGGTGTTTGCATGTGTGTATTCTAAGCATATGCGTATGAATTGCTACAAAGCCTGTGTTGTGTGTGTTTGTTTGTGCTCTCATAAACACAAAATGACTGTTGGTGATGCTGCTTCAATTATGGGTCACCAATATTTTGATTACTTTTTATTTTTTTCTTAACTATGCCCAGAGGATATTACTTTTATCTGTTCTCCCATGAATCCACCCATGTTAGAAACAGGAGGGTTTAAACAATTTTTTTCCCATTTTGTCTTCTTTCAGTTAATTTTAACTTCATTATTAAGATGAATTGTAATGATGTTGAAAACCCCAGAGGCAAGCTGACTTCATTTGATTTCTTCTGGTAGATGAAAAAAAAAAAACTGTTACCAGTTCCAGTCTTCTGTGAAATGTGCCCTGTGCTTTGTGCTTGCATTTTTAATGTGCCTTTCAAAATAGAATTGATTTGGTTCTTTCTTTTAAAATATAAAACAATAAATATTTTATGAGGAAAAGGATATATATTATTTTCTTTTTGGGGACATGAGTATCTGAAACAGTAGAAGTAATCTTTCCATATTAACCAGTTGAAAGCAAGGCAGGGCTGCTTTAAATTAGTTGGCATTTCCAAAGAAAATTACCTTGAGGTACAACTTATTTGGCCTGTGTTCTCTGGGGAACAGGATTTTTTTCCCCCTCATACTCAAAAAAATAGGAACTTTGCTAAGATCTTCTGATGTACTAAAAAGAAGGAAAGAATGAAAACAATGGGACTATATGGAATTCACACAAAGAAAAGCATATAAACGTGTCATGTGTCATTACTTGTGATGGAATTCTGTTTGTGCTCATGGAATAAACAAGGACGCCTTTTCACCAAGTGTAGTGTCTATAATATAAAGTGTATCTTATGTAAAAATGGCAAAAAACACATGAGGAAATGTTCACCATCCCTGGTTATAAAGGAAATGCAAATAAAGACAACCTTGAGATACCATCTTACCCCCACCAGAATGGCCCACATCCTAAAGTCAGTCAACAACAAATGCTGGAGGGGATGCAGAGAAAGAGGAACCCTATTACATTGCTGGTGGGAATGTACACTTATACAACCACTCTGGAAAGCAGTCTGGAGGGTCCTCAGAAAGCTAAATATTGACCTCCCTTATGAGCCAGCCATACCACTTCTAGGCATCTACCCTGAACAACAGGCACCAGTATACAAGGACACATGCACATCCATGTTTATTGCAGCACAGTTCACAATAGCTAGGATATGGAAACAACCCAAATGTCCCATCACAGATGAATGGATCCAAAAATTGTGCTATCTATACACAATGGAATATTATGCAGCCATTAGAAAGGACAGAATAATGGCATTTGCAGAGAAATGGATGGAGCTAGAAGAAATCATGTTGAGCGAGGTAAGCCAAGAACAAAGAGACAAATGGTCTCTTTTTCACATGGTCTCCCTGATAAGTGGATGTTAAATCCAAAACATAAGGTGATATGACAAAATTAACAAGGATTAAGAAACAAAGGACTTCCACTCATCTAGTCAAATCACTACTAAGTAATCCCATGCTGCTGATCACATATATGGTATATATGTGCACACCAGAGGGAAACCAGGAGGAGGACACAGAACTAGAGGGAATCAGGGAAAACATACAACAGTGGGACCCATCAGCTGCACTGGACATTGATCAAAATGAACTAAGCAACTCAGTGGCAGCGATGGGAGGAAGGGAACAAGTGGGAAAGAGGGAACAGCTGACGCTATGCAAAACAAAAGAAATGTACATATCACCCAATGTGGAAGAAATAACTGTATTGCAAAGCTCATAGAACTCATAAATGTTATAGACCACAATAGACAATTTGCCCCAGGAAAGTTAGACTGTGTTTGTGACTTTAACTAAGCATCACTATCCCACAATACTGTGAAATTTGGAAAATTATGTAATCACTTAATCACAACAAAGTATTTGAAAAAAATAAAGTGTATCTTATGAAAAATAGGTGTCTGGGGTTGGGTCGAGCTTCCTGTTCAGGCCTGGAAAACAGTGTCCTATGGATATTTGTCTTTGCACTGGTCAGAACTACCCCTTTTCCATTCATTTTTGTTGCAAATACCAATTGAACATCTTTTCCTTGCTTTGTGTTACAGGAGACATCAAGTTGAAGCAAACACAGATATTGCCTCAAAGAATTTCAAATCGAGTACACATCAATTCTTAGGGAAGGCAAAAAGAAAAGTAAATGCCTCATGAATGGAATTAAAAAATCTTTCTGTCTAGCTATCTTGGGTCTTGACCAGTTCTTTGCAGATGACATTATGGCCACGGTATTGTACCTTTGGACTGGGGAATTGTTTTTCCATGAATTCACTCATACTTGAAAAGACACATTTGCTGCAGCTTCCTCTTCTCTTTCTTGTCAGGGCAGTAGCTTCTGTGAACTAAAAGACCCTGACCATTTTTTTGGTATCAATCCTAAACCTTCCTTGCCTGCTTAATTATTAGCAAATTGCTCTTGCTCAATCAATGGACACATTTTCAGGTCTAATAAGACTGAAAAAATTGTTCAAAGATGAGATATTTTTAGTCCTACAGAGATATTGATTTTTCATGAGGCTCTGAGTTACCTTAAAAACTTCTTTTAAATTCCTAAGCCTAAATTTTAGGTTTGACATTCACCATGATAAAGAAATGTTTTCTTGGATAGGCTTCCTTTTCTAGTTAATTTCTCTTCTTTTCTCTCTACCAGGAATTCACTCATAGATTCTCCAATCAATGTACATGAGTATACCATAAGCTTTTGTTATGCTAAACAGTCAACTTAGATGTTCAGAACCAAAAATACTAATTGCTATTATTATTCCTCCCTGACTTGTTTGGGAACTCTTTGGGGAAGCTGTGATTTTTTAATCTGGCTCATCATTATTTGGTAGCAGTAGGGCTCTCAGGACATTCAAGAGAAGGTAATAGCTTTTTTGTCTGTTTCATTGTCTTTAAATATTTGTACAAAGTAGCTGCCATTTAACAAAATAGTTTCTGAATATATCTTGCTCAATGTCATGTCCTCCAACATTCTCACCTCCAACCCATTTAATCCATATCACCAACCCACCCTTTCCCTGGCTTTTCTTCATTTTGTAGGACATGCATTGAATCCTTGACTGCATCCTTCCCTTCTTCTCTTTTTCATTCATTTGTCCTCTCCCTATGATCCCACTCAACCACTTTTAAGTACCTACTTCCTAGTGTCTATTTTGTTGAACATTGTCTTTGCCTTTCTAAGAGGTCACACTATTTGAGTTCTCCCCTGAGTCTACTGTATTTCAGTTAATACAGTTGTATACACTTGCACATCACCTAATATATTTACATATTAGTTTTTTGTTTTTTGTTTTGTCAGTCCTGGGGCTTGAACTCTGGGCTTGGACGCTGTCCCTGCACACTTCAGCTCAAGGTGAGCACTCTACCACTTGAGCCACAGCACCACTTCCGGTTTTCTAGTGGTTAATTGGAGATAGGAATTGCACAGACTTTTCTGCCTGGGCTAGCTTTGAACCGTTATCCACAAATCTCAGTCTCCTGAGTAGCTAGTATTACAGGCATGAGCCACCAGTGCCCGGCTTCTTATTCATTTATACTCTAATTTTAGCTACAACTTTTGTCTCTCTGTGCCTGTTTTACTTCAATTAACATAAATTTTCAAGTCTTTTAATTGTTTTGTAAATGGTACAATAGTATTCTTTCTAATGGAGGAGTAAAATCCATTGTGTATTTGAAACTTTCACTTCTGATATGTTGCTAATGTCCCATTAACCAAAGGAAGCTATAGAACAAGCTCAGACTCAGAAGTTCCTAAGAGATTATGACTCTTACTGGGAAAGTTGGCAAACCCCATTGCACAAAGCTATGGATAGAAGAAGGTGTAATCAAATATGTGGCCACCACCCTGAGGTGTTTATTTAATAACTTTACCTCTTTTTAGGAGAGGTAAATTCACAAGATTCAATGGAATCTTCTGTAGAAGATACTAAAAGAAACTAAACTCAAGTGGACTTATCTACATCTCACTACCATTGTAATTTTGTCATTATACAATTCTTGGAGCCTTGAAGGTTTGGGGATTTTACTCTAGACTAGATGTTGGTAAAGGTATTCATGGTCAATAAGGAGACTGCAATATGGGAGTGGAGCTTCTTAGTGAAAACATCTTAGTCAAGAAAAGCAGGCAGAAGTTGCTTTTGTTGCAATAATATTGCCAACAGTAGGGAGAAAGCAGAATTTCCATACTCAGCTTTAGTAAGACAAGGTCTGCAGGGCTTTTACTCATGGGAGTGAGTTAGTGGAAAAGTACTGTAAGATGCTAGAGGGGAGACAAATCAATAAGATTTGTCTAGGACATTGAAGTATTTTCTGAAATTGCATTTTTTTCAGTGAATAATCCACCCATGTTTGCTAATTGCCATTTACTAAAATTAAACTTCTATCAACCCACAGAAAAGAGAAGATAAGATTCAATCTCCTTTAACATTTAGGTTTCATGTAGATAGTACCTAGGTCATTAGAAAACTGGCAAGAGTAAGAGAAGATTTATATATTTATGCATAAAATTTCTATATATTTATATATTCCTACTGGATAGAGACAAAACAAGGTTTTCTTGGAAATAATTTAAAGCCAACTTCACCAAGTTCTCTATGAGTGAAGGACATGTGGGATTTATCTCTTTCTATGGTGACTTTCTGAAAGAATATGACAATATAATAGTGTAATCAATTTAACATTTTAGTCAATGTTCAAAATATTTTTGGGATAATTTCTAATATTGAATCATTTTACTTTCTATGGGTAGACATCTCTCACCTGATTTCTCTGGGTATTCCATGCAAGGATCTCACACAGGCATGGTTATGAGAATTGTATCATTCGCTTATATCTTCATTAAATACCAAGTAGCTGATATGCATTGTATATAATATGCAAATGAGACATAAAGAGGTTAAATCTTTTGCCCAGAGCTTTATAAATCTGTCTGACAAAGATGAGACATGAGCCAATTTGTACTTGATCATAAAGTCCAAGTTATACTTTCCCAACAAGCAATTCATGAACCAGATCCTGAATTTCTTTATCTGATCCCCTGAATGCGTCTTAAATGTTTTTTAACCTCCTTCTTATTTCTATTGTTTTCACATTACAGTATCCTCCTTTCACAATACTTAATTTGCAGCAGCTGTCCTTCTGGCTGATTAAAACTACCTCTTATGTAAAACAACTGCTCCCTGTTTTTTTAGAGGTATTGGGTGAGATAGTCTTTTAAAACACCAATGTATATTAAACTAATGTATATTGATTCTGTACATGCTTATAATGTTCTTTGATTACTTGACCCTTTAATCAGTCTTTTCTTCCTACCTCTTCTCTATGTCCTTGCGTTTTAAATTTTGTTTCGTTTTGTTTCTTTTTGAGAAAGGAAATGTTGGTGTCCTATAAAGGAAAATTGAATCACTAATTGTGTGGTGAGGAAAACATTTTTGTTTGCTTGCTTACTTGCTTTTTGGTTTGAAACTAGTGGAGTAGAGAGAATAAAGGAGAAACTACCTTATCCACAAGGCTGGACATGGCAGAACCAAACCAGCAGTGTGTGAGATAGAGCTATGATAGAGCCATGAAAGCTAGGGCAAGAGGTTCTAATGGGAACATCCTCAAACTCTGATAAGTCATAATTCCATCAGTTGGAGAGTAACCATTTTTCAACTTGCTGCAAGGGAGGAGATTTCTAAATGAGTTTTCTCAAGAGTACTGTGTTCTTTTGGTCTGAACATTGTTAGTTGGTGGGCTATTTTTCAAAGCATTCCTGAAAAATAATTAGCTATCTCCACCGAAGCTCTCTGGTTGTGATCAAGCATCCCTGCTCTCTCAGAAATTGTGTCATATCACTTCTCTTTGGAGGCATGCTATGCAAGTAGTAGGTTTCCAGTGCCTATGAGTGGTGAGGAGGATTGTCAGTGAAACCTCACGGGGTCCTACACATATGCTGCTTCAGCTACATAGGAAAATTTCCTTCTGAGAAAACCAGAGATGAATTAAAAGGTTTCTCCATCTTGGAAAATTTGAAACCAGGTTCAAAGAAACTGGTAGATCCAGGACTCCATGACATTGGCTACTCTTAATGGGGAAGGCCAAGAAAGGACTTGGTTATATGTTCAACAACCTCTTTAGGACTGACACTTGTCTTGGAATTCTAATGTGTCTGGCACAGAGGGAGAATGGAGACAGCAGCTTCAACTGTTATCAAGTTTAGCTTGCTTTACCCAAGTGTACACAAAACCCTCAGTTATCCATCCTTCCCTGTTGAGGGCAGGGATTTCTGATTAGACTGAAGTGGGGTACATCCTGCCCCATATAAATCCAGTCTATGAAGAATGGAAAAGGTTCCTGTTTTCTCTATTACATAGATACTAACTCAGGGTATCAAGAAGGTTAAAATGTCCCAAGCAGAAAAATAACATAAACCTTCAGAACCAAACCTGAATGACACAGAATTATGTAACTTACCTAACATCAAATTCAAAATAACAAAGATGTTTAGCAGAGGCAAAAGAATAATGCACCAGCAAAATGAAATTTTCAACTGAGATAACATAAGCAAAGTGCCAACCATAAATCTTGGAGATGAAGAACACAATAATTTAACTGAAAAAGTCATTTTGAAGACTTTAGCAACAGACCAGATAAAGCAAAGAACTGATCAGTGAATTAGAACATGAATAACTGAAAATAATTCAGCCAGGAGGAAAAGAAGAAATGAAAAAGAGCAAAGAAAACACCAAACATAGGGGACATTATGGAGATGATCAACATATGCATTATGGAGTCCCAGAAGTTAAATGAGAAAGTAAAAGCACAAGAAAATATATAAAAAGGAATAATGGCATCAGATTTCCTGATTTTAAAGCTACTAAAATAAAAATCAGTAAGATTCTATCATACAGGTAGATATGTAGATCAATGGAACAGAACGGAAACCCCCAAAACAAAGTCATACTTACAAAACCAACTGGTTTCTAGAAAAACCAACTGGTTTCTGGTACTAGAAACACATAAGAGGAAAAAGATAGTTTCTTCAACAAATGATTATGAGAAAACTCAATTTCTGTGTACAAAAGGGTATAATTGCACATGTGTTACACTATTTGTAAAACACAACTTCTAATGCTGTAAGATCTTGATGGCGATTATTTCATGTATATGACATAAAAGGTCCAGGTTAAAAAAAAAGAAAACTACACAACTGAAACTAAATCAAAATAAAAATCTGTTATAATATCACTTTCTAATATAAACATAATATTAGATGTAATCATGTTAGCCATATATGTTATATACAACGATTTAACTAGTTCAGCACATATAGAATTGTGCATATACATAAAACTATAATTTATTATAAAAATTATTAATTTTAATTTAATTTAATTAATAATTAATTAAATAAAAATATTATTTATCAGTTTATAGTATAAAAATCAAAAGGAAAAAGTCAATACCTAGGGCTGGAGCCTGGCTCAACACTTGCTTAGCAAGCACTAGTCCCTGAATTCAAACTCTAGTAGTGCAACAAATAAAATAAGTTTATTGTAAATTTTTTTGCAGAGAAAAGAGAATAATCAAAGAAGTTGAAAAACAATGAATTGAAGGGGAGGAAATATTTACAAACCATATATCTAATTATAAGTTCATGTATAAAATATGTAATGAATTCTTACTGCTCAATAGCAATGCTGTCCTCCCTCAAAACAAAAATCGCCCTAAATCTAGAACCTTGATTTAAAAAATAGGCTAAGGACTTGAATGGAAGTCATATCAAGAAGTATGTAAAAAGATGAGATCATGCTGAATTTGGGGGTATTCTTTAGCTCCATATATCTGGTGTACAAAAGAAAAGGTGATATGAAGAGGTAGGATTACCATGCTATAATGAAGGTAAAAACTAGAGTTTAGTAGGTGTGAGTTGAAGAATACCAAGGAGTAACTGCCACTATGAATGATAGAAAGAGGCAAACAACATTGGACCTACATATAGTTTCAGAAACATAACTGATATTTTGATTTTGGACTTCTATCCTCAAGAATTGTGAAAGGAAGACAAAGGCTGAAAAAAAAAAGAATTGTGAAAGGATGAAAATCCTACTTTGCCTTTAATAGAAGTAAAGAGTGAATGTAAATACAGTCCATGTTTGTTTTAGAAATGGGGGAAGTGACTTAGGTAGTTGAAACATGGAAGGGAACAAGCTTTATTTTATTTCGTTATTATTATTTTTAACTCAAGGCGCAGAGCTATCCCTGAGCTTTGTTACTCAAGACTAGTGTTCTGCTCCTTGAGCCCCAGTTCCATGTCCAGCTTTTTTGTGGTTAATTAAAGATAAGAGTACCATAGCTTTTCATGCACAGACTGGCTTTGACCACAATCCTCAGATCTCAGACTCCTGAGGAGCTAGGATTACAGAAGTGAGCAACTGGCATTGGTGGAAACAATTTATTTTTATTTTTGTGGTTTCTCCTTCAATGTCCTCATATTTAATTCCTGAAAAGAGATAAACTTATAAGTGAAAAACAACAGAATGGTTTAGTTGTATAAATGGTTAAGTCTAAAGCATAGGAGATGCTGTAGATCTGATGGATTCTTTCTAGTTTTAGGTTGAACCACTGGATATAGTGTTGCCCAGGTGGCAGAGACTTTGGTTGGCCCTAATATTCCAACTAGTAGGATTGTATGGCCCCAGAAAAATGGCCAAACATCACCATTTATTGCTCAAATTGAGAAGCATGATATCTACTGCTTCATAGAAGGCAGAATCTCAGTTTACCTTTCTCCTCTCATGGGTCTTATCCCAGATTGAAGTCCCTATCCGTAAGTACTGTCCATCTGCTATCTTTCAGGATTAAAACCAATGCCTTTCATATTTGTGGAGATACTGGTTCTGATGAACAGCAAATCATTCAATATCTTTTCTGAGAGAACATAAAAGAGAAATAGCTCAGATGATGCTATTTTTAGAATTCAAGATAGGTTTATCTTATTCAACATCCCAGGCTGTGATTAGAAATGCACTAGAGAAAAAAGAGACAGTTGCTCATCTTTGAACATTTTAGGATTCAATTTCTGTATCTTGCAAGCTGCTAAATCCTTTCTAAGTAGGTTTTGTGTGCATAGCACGAGGCATTTATAAGTTATTATTTCTACAAAACATCTACCACATACTCTATTTTTTTTTTTTTTAGGTCTGGTCATGGGGCCTAAACTCTGGGCCTGGGCACTGTCCCTCAGCTCTTCAGCTCAAGGCTAGCGCTCTACCACTTGACCCACAGCGCCACTTCCGGCTCTTTTCTTTTTGCTTATGTGGTGCTGAGGAATCAAACCCAGGGCCTCATGCATGCAAGGCAAGCTCTCTAGCACTGAGCCACCTTCCCAGCCCCATATACTCTATTTTCATCAGGGTACCACATATTAGACTCAAATAGTAGGGAACCCAATAAAGAGCTAAGTCTTGAACAGGAAGCCTACTTATTTACCATTTACATCAAAATGGTGGGTTGTTGGAGGAAGTTACATTGTCAAGTAGGAAGTAATTCTTGCTCTGTGTGGAAAGACAAGACAGAGATATGAAACTATTCTAGAAGACCCCAGGCTAGGACTAAGGGTGTAACTTATGTCATGCATCATTTATATTAAGTGAGTAGAGCCTTCCTAAATCTCCAATTAAATTAATTGCTAGCAACTACCATAACAACCAGATAGGAAATTTCATTGGACAACTAAATATTTAACCTGGCAACATTTATTTTACGTTAGCTGTTAACCATGATAAACTGATCATCCAAGTAAAGGAAATAACAGTATTGTTGACAATCTTAAAATTGTAACTAGATGGGTAAACTCCCTGGTTTATTGATACCATGCATCAAATATTTGCATAGTAGGTAAAGAAGGGTATACTTAGCATAACTTAAAATACTGGTTTTCAATACAGAGAAATGATTGTTACAATTGTATACATTGTCTTTTATTGCATATAGCTTAATGTGTATATGCCTTTTGCATTAGTAGAAAAAATATTTAAAATGCGGACAAAGAAGAAAGTTTGCTATCTCCATAAGAGGTGTCAGAAGATAAGCCTGAAGTACAGAGTACAACCAGGTATCTAACCTGAAGAAACATAGTTCAAGGAAGAAAAAGACAGGCCTTCTAAAAGTCTAAAGAGCATTCTTTCCTGCAGCAATGGCTGGGATTGTAAATCTGGTATGCCTTCCCTGTGACAGTGTTTATGAACATAGATGAAGAAGTACATGACAAAATTTCAAGACTTACCTTACTTAAATATGTCCATACCCCTATTGACACAGAATTGCAATGGTTTTTGAATTAGAATATGCTCCCTCCAATCTAACATACTATACATTCCAAAAATTTTGGAAGGAAAGCTGTACATAGAAAAAAAGTGTTGGACTGGGAAGATGGCTCAGTGGTAGAGTGCTTGCCTTGCATGCATGAGGCCTGGGTTTGATTCCTCAGCGCCACATAAACAGAAAAAGCCAGAAGTGGTGTTGTGGCTCAAGTGGTAGAGCGCAAGTCTTGAACTGAAGAGGTGAGGGACAGCGCCCAGGCCCAGGGTTCAGGCCTCATGACGGACAAAAAAAGAGTGTTTTGCATTTCAATATGAATGTTTTAATATCAAAGTTAATTAGACTCATGAAACCTAGTTTATAAATATGTGCTTATTTAAAAAAAAAAACAAAAACCTTTCTGGGTGGATTTCATTAAACAGTTGAGATAGCGTGACATTCATGCAGAGTACTGGATTGCTTCTTCAAGTCTCATCCAGAAACTCAAGAGTAGCAATTTGGCTTCTGGAGGTTTGACTTTACTATTTAAAACAAGAGTACCCCAAATTTCTGTATCACCCTTTTTACATAGGCAAGGAGTAAGATATGCTACAGTCTCTTTTGTCATCATTCTTATTTTTCCTTTTTACTATTATCTCTAAGAAGTTGTACAAAGGAGTTACTATTTAATAAAGCAGGTTATTAACACATTATATCTTAACCAATGTCATTTCTTTCAACATTCTCACCCATCCTTCCCTTCCCTACCCCTTTCCTTACTCTTCTTAATTTTGTAGGGTATATATTTGGATTCTTGTCTGCATTTCTCCCTCTCTTCTCCTCTTCATTCATCATCTCTTTGTTTTGCTCTCCATTTCAGATTGTCTTTATTCCTGCACATTTCTTTTGATAGTCTAGGTGGCCTCAGCCTGGAATATCCTGACAGTTGTGCCTGAGAGACACCATGCTCCTGTCTGACTACAGTTTGTGCAAGTGGCCAGGTTGTACACGAAAACATCAGTAGAGTCTCCTCAGCTCTACTACAGAGCAGCCATTATGAATTCTCATGGTGTCTGTATTAATTTTCATTTAGCAAGCACACTACTGATTATGTGAAGTAGTCTGCTGTCATGAAGAGCAACAAATGACTGGCAGCAGTCATAATTTTGAAGTATTATCTCATCTATTTTACATATTAAAATCACCTCTCCTATTCATGTATATTCAACAAAATACACACAATTTAAATATGGATTGCAATGCATATTTTGGCTCATTCAGTTATCATCTTAATCAAAATTGAGGACATTTTCCACACCCAGAATTTTCCTCATGTACTCTATTAGTTTATTAGAGCTGTATATCTGTATCTATTTATCTATGTATCTATCAATATATATATTTATGTATGTTCATGTGTATATATGTATGTATGTATATAACTATCTATCTATCTATCTATATCTAAAGAAACCACCAAATCCACAATATACACGTGTGAAAATTGCACCAGATACCTGGACAGATAAGGAAGGTTGATGGAAAGGGTGACAGTGATCAAGATGCATTTTACTCACAAACTGACATGTTGAATTGGAACCCTTTTGACAATTACTTAAAGATAATTAATAATAATACCAGAAAGTAAATGGCTTAAATAACAGTATTGTCTCAGAGTCTTGCAATAAGAATTTTTTTTACTGTGTGTCATATTATTGTTTTTAATTGTCAAAGTGATGTACAGAGGAGTTTCAGTTACATAGGTAAGTTACATTTCTTGTCAACCTTATTACCTCCTCCCTCAATTTTTACCTACTTGAGAATAACACCAACTAGGTTGGTGGACTCTAGGATTATAGGAAAAAATGTCTGACTGTGTCTCTTTCTCACCCTCAATGGTTTCTCAGAATATGGTGTTTCTTGATACACAGGTGTGTCATACAATCTCTGCCTTCATCTGCTTATAGTGTTTTCTCCGTGTGTGTGTATGTGTGTATGTGTGTGCATGTGTGTGTGTATGTGTGTGTGTATTTCTGTGTCCCATTTATAAGACAAACCCAGCCACATAGGATTCGGACCATCCTAATGACTTCATCTGCAGGGTCAAATTTTGAAGTACTGGAGGTTAGCACTTACACATACCATTTGGAGGAGAGACACACTTTAGTATACACAGGCTCCTTTTTCCCTTCTCTTTTCCATATTCAAGTGGCCAAATAATTCTAAAGTTCATGGCTTAGAAGAAGTGTGACAAGATAAAGAAACCTCTTTTTAAGTTTTTGATAGTCTCCTAAGGGAGCAAAAGGACTGTGACACGCAAAGTAGAAACAACTGAGAAAATATCACCAAGTCAGAGCCAGACATTTTTTACTCTCAGAACTGCAAAGGTTTCCCATATTGGCAAGAGTAAGGATATTTAGAAACACAGCAAGAAGAACTGAATTTGATGGGTACCGTTGGAAAGAGTCTTGCCCTCCTCTTGAGGAGCCTTGTCTCAGCCCGAGGGAGGCGGTTAAATTTCTGTAATATTTATAGGCTGGAAGAGAAGAGAATTGGAGCATGTGCTAGAGGTATATTCCCAAAGACAAAATATCTGGTGATGGGTCAGGTAAACAGAACCTTAACTTCAAATAGCTCTCATTGGCCCCAAAATAAACATATCCGATAGATCAAGGTAGAGAATGGTAGACGAATACAAACTCAATCAAATGCTGTCAGTTATGTGCTAAATGCTGTACATTAACTGAAACAAATCAACATTTTCCTTGCATTTGGTATGTATTTGAAGAATGATGAATGAATTCTCTATGATTGTCTTTAACAAGGAAGTCAAATGCACATCTCATTTATGTAAGGGATGTAATGATAACTTTTATATTAATGATATAGTAATATTAACTGGACCTGGAAAATAATAGTCTTGACTATTGTGTGGTAGGAAATGTGTATTTATTCCCTTGAATATTTGAACATCTAATATATTTATGACATTTTTACGTACCCCACAGTATAGGATATACTTGGATATGCTGCTTAAATTAGTGACCAACTCTCACACTTAATCTTCTCACTTCCAATTATGAAACAGATAATGTACTTGGTAAGCCTACTCAGATTTTGGAACAGACCCATAAATACATTTGTTAGCTCATTTAAGAGGCAATGTAGAATGTTGCCAATTACAAGTGCAACCCACAGTAATATAGGACTCTGGTGAATTCTGGCTATGATTGAAGTTGCCTTGATGAAGGAACTAGTCTGTCTCACATCCTGTACCAACTAGCTTACCCACTGTATGACTGCCAACAGTATTAGGTGATAAGTATCTAAGTCTCTTCATCAGGGTATTGCCTTCAGCCAAATGAAAATTATCCCATCTGGAAAACTATGCTACCCCATTGAGGTGGATCTCAGCCTGGCATGGACATAGAGATGTCACCCCACATTACCTACAAGAGACTAACTATAAGGTTCAGTTGTACCTCTGGGGAGCCTCAAAGAATCAGACGAAAATGTTGAGACCAGTCTTACTTAATTTTCCCTTCTGCCTTATTACATTTCTAAAATCAATTTACTTTTCCTGAGAACACTTCCCAAAACATCAGGTGAGAAGGAATCACTCTTCAATCTCTACTTCCAGAGAATCTTCCCATTAGACTGTATTGTATTGGTGCTAGAGGTGCCAAAGGAAGCATGCAAAGCCTCTGGAAAGTCCCAGTGCAGACTGTGATGATTTGGGATCAAGTCGTATTTCTGCAATAGAGAGCTACTGCTGTTTACAAAAGACAAATTGAGCTTTAGAGTTGGAGCGAAGGATGTTATGTGAATATGCAACCAGAGCCATCTGTTGTCATGTTTGGGGTGTTAGAGTTTCTGAGGTCATAATGTCAGACAAATGAAGCATGAATCCCTTTATGCCAGAAATGTTTAAGCAAGTCTAGAGGGACAAATGCATTTCATGAACATTTATTCAACTTCCTGTTACCTATCACAAAAGTCATTTGGGTTTGCTATGTAGTTTCTTTTAACAACCAAGAGAGTTCAATATGTCATGCTAGGTTGACGAGAGTGAGTCACCACTGCATGAAAACATCCTCAAGTCTAAAGTTAAGAAGAGAAACCTTCTTAGTAGGCAAGAAAATCTTGAGCTTGGAAATCCGTATTGTCAGAATGAGTAACAGATATAAATATGGGTATGGATAGAATTATAGGCTGTGGTTATATTTGTCTAGTTAATTTAAGGATATTAAAAGAGCAAGAATGTAAGACCAAACACAGAAATTAGAGACATGGGCAATTTTATGGGACCAAACATAATGATTAAGAATCTCTGTGTTTCCTGTTCCACCAAGTTTCTCCCTAAGAGAAATAGCTAATCATCAGCTATAAGGCTGGCACATCTTATGGATGTTGGCCAGTCTAGCTCCATCCCTATCCTAGTACTTACGCAATGGTTTCTTATGCCAAGTTGTATTCATGGTTAAAGTGGAGACCGCAACAATTTGTCATTTCTGTCTTGCCAACAAATAATAGTAAACCTTACACTTCACATAGCTTCTTAGGGAAATTAAGTAGTCATTTAGGAGAAGGTTGACCATACCCTGAAAGTAATTCAACCCTGACACTGTTTACTGGTATGCCATTTCAAATGCCATCTCTGTAGGCAGAAGCTGTGCCAACATTATCCTCTGAAGGTTCTGATGGTCCAGTTTACCAGCTTCAGATCTGCAGAACCTTGCCTTATGCCACAGGAAGATCTTCTCATGGCTATTAAAACATTACCCTTCTTTTGATTCACTGTTTTAGATATCTATCTATCTATCTATCTATCTATCTATCTATCTATCTATCTATCTATCTATCTATCTATCTATCTATCTACCTACCTACCTACGTAGTGAAAACAACATGCTGACAGAATGAACTATTCAAAACTAGATTAAATTAACAATGTATCATACCACAAAATGCAGGATGTATTGAACCAATAGCCAATGGCTTTTATACCATGTGTTCCAAAATGAAGAGTACATGTATTTATTTGAGAACTAAGTGTGAGAGTAGAATTGTCTCTCTCATCATCTCTCTCAGTGATCTATCTGTAGAAACTACTTGTGTTTCTCATTCATGCTATCTAAGATTCATTGCATTCCCAGACCTGGTGGAGTAATGCTTTTACCAGGGGAGAAATTAGAAGCTCTATTGAGCCCAAATCCCTATCATATTTTTGGCTTCTCTCACTAGTTAGTAAGGAAAGGGATTACCACACTGGCAGGGAAATTTATTCTAATTTGAGTGCTTTCTTAGTGTACCCCAATGAAGATTTAGAGTTGCCATTGCACAGACTTGTCAAAAAGAAGTTTGTCTAAAGCACAGCAGATTCATCAAGTCATCTTTTGATGCCCTCAGTAATAGTTAAGTAATGAAAACTCTATCTACAATGGTCCAATTAAACCAAAGCACTTGAGAACTCTGATGTCTCATTGTGGAACGAATACATCATCTAATCATGAAAAGAAATGAGATCAACTTTAGTACTGGACAAGAGTAAGAAAGTTCTGGAAGTGGCACTATGGCTCCAGTATTAGAGAACTAGCCTTGAGCACAAAGAGGCTCAGGGACAGCACTCAGTCCCTGAATTCAAGCCTCACAACAACAACAAAAAAAAAAAATGAGTAAGAAAGTTCAAACAAGTCATGGAATTGTTCAATAGTAAATATCAATATGGTCCCTAGACAATTTGTAGAAAAAAATCTAGCTCTACTAGCCATTTTATCAGGTTGTTTGTGGAGATTCTGTCTGTCATCTACTTTTAAGGCTTTCTGACAGGTTGGATTTAGTCTAGTACATAAGTGAATTTAAGAAATACCATTTGGGAAGTGGCGCTATGCTTGCCTTGAGCTGAAGAGCTCAGGGACAGTGCCCAGGCCGAGTTCAAGCTCCACAACCAACCAAAACAAAAAAGAGAGAAGTATCATTTGTAAAATACCTCTTACATATATATATATCCTCTTGGACCACCATTGGAGTAGGAGTCGCTTTATGTTTTTTTTCTTCTAGGTCTACTGTTTAGAATACCTGTAGACACTCTCAACCATTTTATATTTGTACAAAAAAATCCTGAAAGAGTGAAGGAATCATTATTTCATGAGCAACTATTGACCAGTGCACTTGACAAAGCTGCTTAAAAAATTTCTCTGTTCAGATTTGTTCTTTGGTGTCCCAACTATGGTCAAGTCTCAAAAATAATTTTAGATGTTCACATTTTGTTCCTTTACTTTTAGTTCACCATGGGTGTTTGTTTGCTTCACAAATTAATAATTTTGTAAAATAATTACACTATGCTGTTAGGTTCTGATTTTGGGGTGAATGTAAAATAAGATTCTTAGGAATTAATGAAACCCAAAGAGTAGCAAGGTTATAGAATTCACGTTCTCTTCATTGTCTACTTATTTGTTTACTTATTTATTTTTGGAAATTTCTTTTAGATTCTATGCCTGTTTATATTTTTTCTGCCTCCTTATATCAGCTGCCATATTATTTGAGCATCATTCTAAGTCTTTTTAAAATTTTGAGTTTATGAAATATATAAAATATTTGGAAAATATAGATTATTGCAATATGTAAAATATGTTAAAATATAGAACAATATTGAAAACATTCACAATGAAGCCAAAATAAACTATTACAAATAAAGTAGAAATTACTTCTTAGTAATGCTTAGATTTTATTCTGCTTCTTTCTTAGATATAACTACCAGCCTGAAGCTGTTATATGTATAATGCATATGGATACATATATTTGCATGTATACACATATAAACACACACATATAAACATATGCCCATATTTACATACATACACATATATGCATACACATAATATAGTCGCAAGTGCTATTTATAGTTATGTATTTTAACGTAACATTTTTCAGATGTATACACTTTTCTCTGTAACTTTTTTTTATTTGTTTTTAGAATTTTTTGACTAGAATTTTTTTTTTAGTTTGAATAGGTAAAGTGTATTTACATAAGGTGATCATTGGAAGACTTTGAAATAAGATTAACAATATACAAATAATCTCAAAGCACAGCCACCTATCCTGCTATTTCTTGAACAATCTGAAGTGTGTCTCAATTCCATCTTGAATAAAGCCAGTTTCAGATGAACTTTACATTCCAAAAATCCTTCCTTATCCCACAGCATATCCTCTTTTACTTAACAAGACTCAAACCACCTAAACATTTTACATATCTATTAATTCACCCTTATTTTAATTGTTACTGTTCCAAGAGTATCATTTTTTTTGTAAAACTGTAGGGTACCTCCTATTTAATTAGCCAAGCTTCTTGCAATAGTGGAAACTAACATTCTGTATTTTAGGTCCAGATTTGTATTCAAAATGAATGACTGTTGTGGAAGATTACTTGTTTTTCCTCTTCTTTGTAATAGCAAAAAACTTAAGCTTTGCAAGAGCAAAAATTCCAGGTTGGGATCCACAAATTTTAACAGAAGCTATAGACCCTACCACCTAATTTTCTATGAATTATTATTGAGGATAAATTAGTTCTCCTTGCTTTGTCTTAGTTTCCCAACAGAATCTCAATCTTATTACCAGAAAATATATTGTTTTAAGAAGTAATTAAAAAAAGGCAAAGGGTAAACAAAACTTCATTGAATAGCTGGGAAATAATTCTGTTTTCTGCCAACCTACAATTCTTGTAGAGAGTCACCACAGTAACTGAAAAAATCAATAAACCCACAACAGCATCAACAACACACCTCTGCAGAACATAACAATTTGCTTTGGAACTATTGTGCTATAAAAAAATCACAAAAGCTTGTATTAACTCCATCACTATCCAAAAAAATAGGATCCATATTAATTTTTGAAGGTTTGTTTTCCCGCCTTAATTTACTACCAAGAATTCCCCTTTTTTTACATGACTATTCTCATGATCATTGGTAGTCTGCCAAGGAATTGTGTATTGGGGCTTTCTTGCAAGTAGTAGTTAGGAAACAGTTACCTTTCTAGCTTATGGTTACCTTTCGGGTTTATTACCCTTCTAATAAAAATATCCAGAACATATGAAATATCTGGGCTTCTATCAAGTCACGCAGAAGCATGAAATAAATATGTAAGCATGTAACAAGATAAATTAATATGTAAACAAAAATACCATAAAAGCAGTGAATAGAATTTTATGGAGTTTTGTTCATTTGCCTTATGGTAATATTGCATAAATGATCACAAGGAAAACATACCAGACAGAGAATGAATTGGGCTTAGTGCCCTGGAACTTTGTCAATATAATACAAAGATTATGTTCACTTTGTACCTTGAGTGCACTGTATTCTCTTTTCATTTTTACACCTCTAGATTAAGAGGAGCTTTGTTACACAATGTAATCCTGAGACTTGGGAAGTTATATAAGATGTTATGACTGAATGAAACTTTTAGGGATATTGAGATCAGTTGAGTACATTTCTAGTATGGAAAAATGCAAATATATACAAAGTACTTATTGTTTATTTTTTAAAGCTGTATTTCTTTCCTCCCTTCTATCCATGCCCCTTGGTGATTTGAAGCCTTTTCCATCAAGAATGAAGTTGATTTACCTTCTTGGAATCTGAGTTACATTTGTGGCTTATAGGTGACATTATATCAGTTCCCAGCACAAGTTAAGAGTACTTGTCTCTCTCCTATCATCCTAGGTTCTTGCTGGTAACAATGACAAAATTTTGGATAGCTTTCCAGATAATGACAAGTACAAAGCTATGCTACCCAGTTGGTTCTGGCCAATAGCCGGGGAAACCTAAAATTTTAGCTGTTCATCACCTGATAACACATTCAAGACCCAAATAACTTCCACTAAATCTCAGCCCAAATTTTTGATCTACAAAATTTTGTGTTAAAGAACTGCTACTTTATCTGATATCTGGTATAAAAAGAAACAACTCAGCAGAACAAATGGAGAAACTACCAACAGGCATATGAAATCCCTTGATTAAATCCCTGCTAGAAAGTAGATAAAAAAATGTTTTCTGTAATGATATTGGGACAAATTCCCAAAATAATGAAAAATAACCCTCACTCCTATTTTTCAAATACATAAATATAAATTCCAGATAAACCGTGTCTCTAAATGTAAAGAGGAAAATAAAAGATTCTGAAGATCTGAAGATAGTATAATTTTTAAAATTAATTAATTGATCTATTTATTTTGTGTTGGTACAGAGGGCTTGAACTCAGAGCCTCAAACTCTTGTTTAGCTTTCTTGCTTATTGCTCTTAAATCACCACTCCAGTTTGGCATTTTGCTGATTAACTGGAGAGAGAGTTTTTCCAACTTTTCTGCCTGGTATGGCCTGAAGTTCTTCAGATCTCAGTCTCCTGATTAACTATGATTATAGACATGAGTCACTGGAACCTGATAGTATTGTAACATTTTTGATGTATTGAGATAGTTATTAGGCAAAATACCAAAAGCATGACTATAAAGGAAAAGATCTATGAAATGGTCTTTATTGAAATTGTTGCTTATCTAAAGACACAGGGAA
This sequence comes from Dipodomys spectabilis, assembly GCF_019054845.1. Taxonomy (NCBI): domain Eukaryota; kingdom Metazoa; phylum Chordata; class Mammalia; order Rodentia; family Heteromyidae; genus Dipodomys; species Dipodomys spectabilis. The sequence goes on from NW_024870824.1 coordinate 2,925,837, forward strand.
AGGCAAGCTTTTGCTAGCACCTATGAGCAACAAATATTATGCACCCAGAACACATGTAGAGGTCCACATCAAAACAAAGAGGTAGTAATATTTTACAGTAGAAGAATTTATATTTGAAATAAAAATACCACGGTGGAGGAGTAAAATGAGGAAAAAGCACAAAAAATAATTAATATTAAAATATACTTGTGATTATAAAAATGTAAATGAAATAACCTCAGCAGGTAAATATAATAGAAATTTTCGTTTTGGGTAAAAATCAAATTTGTGCCATTTATCAAGCCATGTTTTAAAGAATGGGGAAAAAATAAAGATTCAAAACCAAAATGACTTCAAAGTAATCTGGGAAGTTGAGCAAAACTATGTACCAAGAATGCCTGAGGGAATATAAAGTAATCACTTGTATACAGAATAAGCTACCCCCAGGTTATATTTATAAGTAAATAAATAAATAACGAAAATGTGAACAGAATATTCAGGGTTTTCTAATGGAAAAATCAAAAAACTTCCAAATATGTCATACGTCAATTAGTGATCTTAAAGGAAATGAGAAGAATATGATTATGATGACACTTTTCAGAAATTATTTTCACATCCTATTAATATCTAAACCTAGAAAAGCATCTATAATTATTTCAGAAATATCAGTTCCAGGTATCTGAGGGTAGAAAGATTCTAGATGAATTCTCATTGCTTCTGAAAAGTCTATTTTGGTTATTTTCCACATGGTAATGTTTCTTTCAACAAAACAAAATATTTTCATACTCTATTAGAATTTAAAATACATAGAAGTCTTTGTGGAAATTCTCTTCATTCTGTGCAAGATACATATATATATATATATATATATTTATCATGTATAATATACGTATATATTATATATTCATAGTTATATTATTATATGCTTATACATTATATATAATGTTTGTACATTATATATATTATTTTGTTTAGCAATTAAACATTTTAAATATCAAAAAAAGACTTTTGTTGTATACAGATTAATTTTTTTTATTTCGTATTTTATTATCTTTTTCTTTTTTTTGGTTGACTGTGGAACTTGAAGTTTGGGCCTGGGCACTGTCTCTGAGATCTTCAGCCCAAGCTAGTGTTCTACAACTTTGAGCAACAGTGCCATGTCCGGTTTGCTGGTGGTTAATTGGAGATGAGTCTCATGGACTTTCCTGCCTGGGCTGGCTTTTTTAATTGCAATCCAGTCTCCTGAGTAGCTAGGATTACAGGTGTGACCATGATTGCCTGGCTGCATTTTATTATCTTTAAGTAGCTATACAATGGAGTTTCAATTCGCATGTCAGTTTATGAGTACCATGCACCTTGACCAATGTCACCCCTTGCTTCATTCTCCTACATCTATTCTAAACTCATCCATCCCTTCAAGTTGCTTGGTTTCATTTTCACATATGTACATTGAATTTCCACTACTCTTTATCTCTTTGTTTATCTATCGCTCCTTTGCTTGCTCTCCTCTCAACTGATAAAACTTGTTTATGCTTTCTAGTATCTATTTTGTTAAACTGTGTTGATTTTTAAACATGAATGGAATCTAAGAACATTTGAGATAATGGTCAAAGAACTGATTAAACACAGGTCAAGGCAGTGAAAGTAAAATAGAAAGACAAAAGGAAAATGAAGAAAACAAAACCATAAACAGAGAATTGGCTGTAATGTTAACAAGCATCATGATCTAATTTTAACATTTAAAATAATTTGACACAATTAAACCTTCTTTACTCAAAGATTTGTTACACATGGTTTTTGTTTAAGCATGAGAAAATAAAAATAACAGAACATCGGAAGAAAATTTTAAAACCAAAATTTCAAAGTCCCAGGCACCTGGCCCGTGGCTCAGTTGATGCGGATAAGCTGTTGGTCAGTTCCACATTGCTATCAGTTGAGTCTAAAGCATTTTGTGACCTGACCTGCTGTGTGTTTGCATGTGAAAAGATACCTCCCCTGATTCAGTAGTGCCAATCATGGTGTCTTATGCCTGTAATTCTAGCTACTCCAGAGGCAGAAATTGAGAGGATCATGGGTGGAGGTCAGCTAAGGCCAAACTTTCATGAGTCCTCTTCCAAACTAATATGCTCAGTGTTGCATTCCTGCTATGAAAGAGGCTGAGCTCAAGAGCACTGTAGTTCTAAGCCAACCTGATAAAATAATAGTTTGTGGGATTCAATTCCCAAGGACAAAATGGGGTAGAGTGTCATGTGCCCATCATCTCAGCCACATCAGGAAGGAGAGGAAGACCATGGAGGAGGACTAGGCTTGAACAAAATCTGAAAACCTACCTCAAAAGAACTTAGTGAAAGATGGGAATTGGTGGCTCATGTCTGTAATCTTAGCTACTCAGGAGGCTGACGTCTGAGGATCACAGTTAGAAGCCAGTCCAGAAAAGAAAGTCCATGAGACTCCTACCTCAAATAACCTATTCAGAAAAAGGTGGCTCTGCAGCTCAAGTGATAAGAGTTCTAGTTTTGAGCACAAAGAGGCTCAGGAACAGTGCTCTGGCCCAGAATTCAAGCCCCAGGACTTGCAATAAACAAACAAATAAAAACTATAACTTAGTCCAAGCTGGTCACTAATGCTCACGCCTGTAATTCTAGCTGCTCAGGATGCTGAGATCTGAGGATTGCAGTTCAAAGCCAGGCCAGGCAGGAAAGTCTGTGAGACCTTTAGCTCCCATGAATTGACAAAATGTAAAAAACCAGAAATGAAGCTGTGGCCTGTAGCTCAAGTAGCAGAGTGCTAACCTTGAGCAAAAAGCTCAGAGTCTGTACACAGGCCCTGTGTTCTAGCCCCGGGACTGGCACCAAAAACAAAATAAATAACTAAACAAATAGTGCTATTAAGGACTGGAGGTGAAGCTCAAAGTGCCTGCCAAGCAAGCACAAAGCCCTGAGTTCATAACCCCACTATCACCAAAATGAAAAATTCAAATGGCCCCATAAAATCAAGGGAGAGGGTTGATATGCTCTATTTAAGGGATTAAGTAAAAAATATTTAGATTTGTTGTGAGGCAGCATGTGTTTAGGAATAGTTGAGAGGCATCAAGGGAAATAAGTACTTGCTGAACAGTTCTGCCTTCATCCTGAGCATTCGGTTTTCCTCAACAGTAATTGTGGAACCATACTCCTGTGGATACCAGGATCTATTGTAATTGCATGTGGCAACCCTGTCTCTACACAACTCTCACCTGACAGCACAACCTCATGCCCCAAACTTGTTTTAAAACAATTGTTTTATCCTAACCCCAGCATTATAATCTATTCACACAATTGTAATCATTACTACCAACATTCCTAAATTTAAGTACCATCTTCATTAGAGCCACAGAAAAATCATGTGGGCTTGTACCACAGATGGAGATGCTGGTATCCTATAACAGAGTTCTCATGAAAGTCTGTTAACTCCAAGACATTGGCTCTCACTTATGGCCTATGGAATTTTGAGAGGCATTCTAGTTTTGTCAAGAAGTACTTGAATTTACCCAGCTTTTAAAAAATAAGGCTGAAAGGTTATCTTCCAAGGCAGGTGTGACTGTGATTCATAATATTAAAATCCACTTAAAATCGATCGTTGGTTTCCAGGAAAGATTTGCCTGTCGGTATTCCAACCAAGAGACTCTGAAAACATAGATGCTTTCATACGGATTTCAACATTATCTTTTTTATTTTAATAGGTGTATTTGTATTTAAAACTATAAGCCTTTGTAGTACTACAAAGATGGTAGACATGAACACATTTCAATCACCTAATTCCTTAGCCATAAAAGTGGCAGAGTTATGAAGATGAAGCTAGTAATAGGTATGGTGAATGGAGTACCTGGGATAGCACTAACAGTGTACTTTCATATAATAATTAATGCAGGCTTATGGTTTTGTCCTCCTCTTGGGAAACTCTCCAATCATATGAAGAAAAAGAATAGAAATCTTGCTAATATAATGTTGCAAGGATATTCTGAACAAGACTATCATCATTGACATGAGAAATCCTTATCTTGTGCCATGGCAAAGATTATATCCTAGAGCCCCTCAGGTTCCCTCTGTGGATAGAGCATGTAAAGGAGCACACACCTTAGAGCTGTTTCTGAGAGCTTGGGTCCTGCCCACGATACCAGAAGAACATTAAAGCAGAAATGGTGCAGAAAGGCTAGAGAGGAGACTCAGAAGGAACAGACTCATAAACTCCCAGGTAAAATTACAGTTAATGAACTGAGAAACAATTTGTTTGGGAATAATAAAGAACGTTTTACACCAACCTCTAATCTGTAAGATTTTATCACCATTTAACAGTATCGTGGCAAAGTAACATTTCTGAAATGTTAGTTTAGGATCCTGCTTCCAATGTGTGGGTTATAGACATTGCCAGAGGGAAGGAATGCAGAGCAGAAAGGATATTGATTTCAACTTTCTTTCTGAATTATATGTCCCTAAACCCTTGGACTTTAAGGTAACATGGACCAAATTAGTTTATAAGAAATACCATGTTCCAGACAACAAAATGTTTAAGGACAGCAGTCCTCCTCAGGAGATGTAAAAGTAAAATTTCCAGTTAAAGAGAAGAAATTTATGAAAGATAATTGAGAAAAGAGAAATAGATGGGTCTCAGGAGTTATGCTGTGGTTTATTAGTGCTGTTTATCTATTATAGCTGGTTAATCCCTACCCCTTCTGGGAACATGGACAGAGGCCATTTATTAGATCTCTTGACACTGTATGGGTCCATTCAATTTACATTGAGAAGTGAATTGTGATTGAGCTGTGCTATGTATACTATAAGAGCTATGGTGTGCCTCACCACCTTCTCTTTCCAGTGGGGGGTGATTATTGAAGCACATGTTGAGATTAAAACGTCCAGCAGCTTGAGTTTCTGAGTGGAAGCTGCTGCACAGATTTTTTTTTAACAGCTGCAAGTGACCCAGCATGATCAGCTTAAACCATTGAGGTTTGAGGTGTGTGTGTGTGTGTGTGTGTGTGTACAGGGGTATGTTTAGTCTCAGAAAGCTTAAAAAGAGAGCTCAGATGTTGCCATCAATGGTCTGGTTGGTGGTTGCTCAGATTCTTTGATCAGATATCCTGAGTTTGAATTGTGGCTGTGTAACTTCACTAGCTGCAACTATGGGCAAGTTACTTTCCCTCCTGAACCTTAGTTTCCTCTTTGTAAAATGAGGGTAATTATAGTATTTACTCTCTTTCTCTCTGTCTGTCTCTCTTTCTCTCTTCTCCTTTCCCTAAGAAACCTTCCCTAAGAGAGAAACAATGATCAAGAAATGAGAAACATAGTAACTTCCAAACAATTAAAATGCTACTTTATTCGCATGAAGTTTAGGCGCAAAAATTGAGCCTTACTGAAAACAATAATCTCCCATTATAAACTGATCTCCTAAATTCTTACAGTAAAATCAAATCCCCAATGTGATGGGACCTTTGGGATATAATTACGTGATAGAGACCTTATGTTCAAGACAGAGAAAAATTAAAGCAAAATTTTAATCAGGAGACTACATATATGGTAGCCTTAATCACCTCTGTTGAAAAACGAACTCACAATTTAGACAGGCTGGGTCAGGGGAACTGGTGGGGGGAAGCCGAGGGAGTGTAGTTGAGGTGGTGGGAGGGAAGGGATGGTAGGGGAAAAACAAAGGAGGAGGCAACAATGCTCCACAGGAAATGTACTCATTACCTTGCTCATGTGACTGTAACCCCTCTGTACAGTATTTTCGCAATAAAAAAATTATTTAAATTAAAAAATCTGAAAACAAAGATATTACGTACTAACACTATGACAAGGACAATTAAATTTCAACACATTTGGATCAGAAATTCACAACATAGCACCCTTCCTCTGATCATAGCAACTTAACCATATTTATTGTAGAGCTGTCTTTGTTCCTGTAAGATAGGTAGGTACTTCATATTACACAACTTCCAAATAATGAATTCATGAAAGTATCCTCAGCCCCATTCATGATCTTTCTCTGCATTTCCCTCGGAGGGTGCTCATCAAGCATTCAATAAATCCATTGAGTCTCGAGGGCCACACTACCTTGAACACATCTGATTTTGGAAGCTAAAAAGCAGAGTTGGGCCTGGCTAGTTCTTGCCTGAGAAGAAGTAGCTAAGTCATGTCTGAACCTAGTTTCATCTTCTTACTTATAGAATATGTAGAAATGTCCCCAAGTTACTGGGTAGAATCCTGAAGTTTTTTAAAGCAGGCTTTTAATGTCTCCCTCCTCCCTCTGCTGCCACTTTATTTTAACAACAAAAAGCCCTCCCTGGAGCACTTAGGTTTGAGGATGAATTTTTGCTTGGAAGAGGCTTCTCTCTGTATATCTCTGAAGCTGTTAGTGATGGCTGGGGGTACATTTCCAAAGATTCAAGCTCTGTGCCAGACCATTAAGCCTTTGAGGGCCAAGAAAACCCACAAAAGATTGCCTGTGTCATAAATGAGGAGGAAACAAGCTTTGAAATATAGGAGAAGATAAAAAGCAAAGGCTCTGCAGGTCTATCATTCCCAACCAGATAAAAATATAAACAGAGTGGACAATAGCAGCTGGCTGTGCCAAGCTGCAGCCCTGGGCATGAGAGAGTTAGAGAGGGCAGACGAAGACAGAAAACCCTCCTGGTACATTTAAACTATAGCCTTCTGTGTCATTATACAATTGGCCCAGAAATGGTTCTCACACCATCATCACGACCCAAAAGGAAGAGTGACAAGAATGAACATGTGGGCATTTTATTTTACAGGACCTTGGTCATCAGGAGAGTTGTTCCTTATTTAGAAAGTGACTTATGTCTTTAGTTCTAAATCATAGATTTATCTTCATGGCTAATCAAAAGTTCAGTATTTCTTTTCTGCAGGATGCTGATACTCAGAAATAAGGTCACTGAAAAATAATTTGGGATTTATTGACTTCATAAGGTTATTTTCCAGGGATATTTATTTAGAAAATGCAATTTTGGAACAAAAAGTAATATTGTAAATTGATGCCAGTTCTTCTCAGATCTTTATTAAGGCAAAAGTATTGCAGTCATGTGAAGAAATTTGACTCTAAGCTTTAACTTGTTTCCTATTTAAAAATGGGCCAACCACAGTAATTCACAGCAAGACCTGGAGTTTTTAATGCCTTTTGTGTTGTTTCCTGATTTACATGAGGCATTGTGCATAAATATGCAGCACCCCACTTCCTAGATGAAAATAGGCTTTCCTATTTTATGGGCCTGCATACCTTGTGCTGGGACAAAATTTATGTTGAAAGCAGATCCAAGGAATATTGACTTGAAAAGATTTCTCCAAAAGGAGCCCAAGTGCTTGCTTTAATCAAAGTTCCTGGTAGAGGAGCCCAGGTATACAATCATAAGTCAACAATATATTAGTGACAATGATACTAACACTCAGAAAAAAATCAGTTGCAGGAAACACTATCCATTTTCTTTACCACTTTATAGAATTTTCTATTTACCTTCACTTTCATAGTTCAAAATGTTTTCACAAACATCCTTTTTGGGATATGCTTTCCATCTTTACCCCCATTCTTCAGTCTCAGCTTTACTTTTAAACATGTTAGACACTGAGGTGAGTTTTGTTAGGACCACATGTAACTCCATTTTGCCCAATTGCATTTTGCACTTGATAATCTATTTGATTATAACTCCTTCAGGTAAAATACTGCTGGAAACTTTGGTAAGATTTTATATCAGGCTTCTTTTATCACCTTTCTTTCTTGTCATCTTTCTGTCCATTTCCTTTTTCTCCCTCACTTCTCCATTTATTGTCACCATTGACTATACTCTAACACAATCAAAGTCTAGGCTTTCAAAAAAAAAACTTTCACCTTTTCAAGTGTCACTGTAGACTTGCGATCTATTAGTGAGATGGCGCTTACTGGAATAAAGTTAGTTTTCAAATAAAACAGATTGGCATGATCTGTGGTCAAGTCTCTGAGGTCAGGATTGGCAAATAAGGAGCACAACTCTGCCTCTAAAAAATTTACAAATGAGTGAGTTGTAGGGAAGACAGTGGCAGGGAGAGCTAGGTGAATTGCTGAAAACCCCCCACTGCTAAAGAGTTATCTTACCCAACACATATTTATTTATAAATGAAGAGGTTAGAGGCTGCATTAATTTTCTTTTTTGTCTTTGAAATCCTTGTTTCTAAGAAGAAATTGTTTTTCCAACAAATTGTGAATATATATTAAAATCATCCATTGTGTCATAAGCTAGAGCTCAAAAATATAACTTTTATAAAGGACAGAGAAAATCTTGAAAATCATTAATGAGTTATATGAAAATAGTATTTGAGTGAGAACATCAGCATGAAGGACTGATATGCTTGGGTGTGGCATTTCCCATCAGGGTTTCCTGAAGGAAGTGTCCCTTGATCTGGGTGTTGCGTCCACAACCAATTTTAAAGCAGTTAGATTTTATATCTTATTTTATTTTATTTGTCAGTCATAAGCCTTGAACTTGGGGCCTGCATGCTGTCCCTGAGGTCTTTTGCTCAAGGTTAATACTTTGAGCTACCGTGTTACTTATTGGTTTTCTGGTGGTTAATTGGTGCTGAGAATGGTACAATTTTCCTGCTCAGGCTAGCTTTGAATGGCAATACTCAGATCTCAGCTCTCTGACTAGCTAGGATTACATGTATGATACATCAGTGCCTGGACATTTTTATTGAATTGTTTGATTGCTAAATTAAAGTGGCTATACAGTCAGTGCATGTATAAGAACCACTCTATAAGCACTCTACACAGCTTACTCTTACTCTTAGTTCTAGGGGTTGTTGGAGTTCTTGGAGCCATATAGAAATGCCTTAGTGGTACAGATGCCATAGTAAGAGAGATTTCCTTAACTAAATCAACTTTGCACCTTAGTATTTTTGAATGTGTTAAGAAACCTCAGCTCCTCCCTCCACCTACCTAAGAATAAAGTCTTCATCTTGGTGTTCAAGGCTTTGTTATAACTACCAATTTGGGAAACAAATCAGGCACTTGACATTCACTCTCATGCATGTGTCTGCTTTATCCTAGGTGACAGGGTACAAGCCTGAGGACTACAATTTCCAGGTTACTTTATGTTCAGAGTTCTAGAAATCTTGGCCTCCTGCCTAGCAGACAGACTTGTATAAGATTTGGGAAGAAGACAGACAGAAGCCATTTCATTCTTTCTCTGACAGTAGTGTGGGGGTTTCACAGTGATCAGCTTTGCAATGGTCTGTAATCATTTGCTGTTCACCTGCCCCAGCTGTGTGGAGAACTCTGTGAGGGTCACTGGTGTTCCAGAGATTTTCAAATTCTGCATTACAGTATCTGACTCTTGCCTAAACCTTTCTATGGTTTGTGAGCTTCTAATTCCATTTCATTTCCTGTTCTGCTTTAAATAGATAAGATAGCTTTTGTATTTATAACAGAGCCTTTTTTGTATTGTATGTAATATAAACTTACCTCTAATAAGGTCCATCAAACGAAAGGCAGAGGCCAACTCTATGTTTTGGTCTATTCTTCTGCTCTACCTGTTCAAACTATCTGTGTGTGTCCCTACACAGCACTTCCTCCTCCTGATCCTTCACGCAGTTCACAACATTCAATTCTTCCCATGGAAATAGCTTATAGTAAGCAGTTCTTCAGGTTCAATGTTAACTTACTTTTGTACAGCCATTTTAACCATACTTATCTCTGTAGTAGTACCCATTAAATCATAGCTCCATGAAAATCAGACTATTATTTTATTTTTCTCTTGACTCCTCTTTAGAGACCACACAATATAATATACAGAGCTTACAAAAAAAGAGAGAAATTCTGAAGCTTTGTTTTGTGGTTATAAAAGCTATGCATATTTTATTACCTAGCACTTGAAAAGGGCACACATAAATAAACAAGATAAAAATATTCTTAATTATCTAACCCAGAAATGATTATTATTAACAGTAATTTTATTCATGAATATTTAAATATAATTTAAATTATATTGCATGTAAGAATAAAACTTTTGTATATCTGTTTTTCTACTAACCTTGTAGAGCAAATATCTTACCACTGTTAAAAATTCAACATGAGAATTGAGATGACTTCATCGTACTGATTACACAAATGTGCCATCATTTAACTTTTTATTGTTGAATATTTAGTCTGTTTTTATATTTTTGCTACAAATAATGTTGCAGTAAAATCATTACATACAAGTCTTCTTAGCATCATAAAAAATTTTCATTGTATTGTTTTTCTTAAAATTAGAGAAGCTTAGGGGTTATATATTTAAAACAAATAGCATTATAAGTGACTAGCCAAGAATTATGAGTTTGTAGAGGAGAAAACAAAGAATTCCTTGATGGGGTGGCTTTCCACAGCTGGTGATTAAGTGAATAAATAAATGAATACATTATTAGATGAAATAAGAGACTAGCACTGTTTGCAAATCCATTGTACATAAAAAATAGTTAAATGGGGATGGGAAGGTGGCTCAGTGGTAGAGCGCTTGCCTTGCATGCATGAGGCCCAGCACCACACAAGCAAAAAGAAAAAAAAGCCAACAGTGGCGCTGTGGCTCAAGTGGTAGAGCGCTAGCCTTGAGCTGAAGAGCTGAGGGACAGCACCCAGGCCCAGAGTTCAGGCCCCAAGCCCGGACCCAAAAAAAAAAAAAAAGTTAAATGCTATATTTATAAATATTCTTTAAATCAGTATGGATCCTTTACACAAACACAATATTATTGGAAGCATTTTTGACATGTACATGCAGTTTTTTATACACTATACTGCTTGTTTTCTTGACTGACTGATTGTACTAGGTATTGGATTCAGAGCTTCTGTTTACTTGGAAAGTGCTCCGCCACCTGAGCCACTTCACCCGTCAGTTTTGCTTTCAGTTTTGTTTTTTAAAATAAGAATTCTTACATTGATCTAGGATCGGTCTGCCATTCTCCTTCTTCATTCTCTCCAGAAGCTGTGATTACAAATGTGCACCACCATGCCCAGCCCTCTACCTCTATTATTAATTTTGTGGAATCATATTCACATTATTAAGAATCTAGGCCAGGAAATTATTTCACGTCTCATTTTAATTCAAGAGCAAATCACTTAAAGCTAGTGAAATCTAGACAAGGAGTTCTAGTGAAAGCCCTTCCTTTCAGACACGTAAGTGGTGCTTTAATATGGTGGCCTGCCTGAGTAGAAGAAATGTAAGCAGGGGCAAATGGAGTAGTGACATGAGCCAACGCACATATTCTGGGCTGCAGGAGAGCGATTTTGAGACTTAACCATTTAAGCAAACTACTCTTAGAACGTTGACCTAGATGAACAACATTATGAGATTATTTCTCCATTGAGAAAGTTGCATAGGATGAACAAAGATGGCTCTTTCTTAGTTAGCCTCTGGGCAGCCAATCGAGGAACTGGCATCTACCATATTAGGACTTAGGAAAATGGAGAACCACATCACATACCAATAATAGGGGGAAAAGAAAGGTCAAATTTCTTCTAATGAAGCAAATCAAGTTACTCTGCCAACAATCCCTATAACTTCAGTGCTTGGGATGTTCAGCAATAGTTGCACAGTGGAACACATCAGAGGGGAAAAATTGAGAACATTTCTTACAGATTTAGCAACCAGAGTGTCTTCCAAAAATGTTGCCGAAGGAAATCCTGAAGGAAAGAAGAGAGCAGAAGACAGTGTTGGTTTAGGTAAAAGGACTAAGGGTTCGCCCTTGCAGAAATTTCTAGACAGCCTTCCCTTTTGCTTGGCATGAGTGATTAATAGCTGGCTATGCCCATAATTTGTCATCTCACACACTGGACTCTTGGCACTCTGATGTATGTGCTGGAGAGGCGGCGTCTGTCATAGCTCTCACCTTGGCACTGAATCTTGACAGGAACAGTACTCAAGACAGAGCACTGTGCTAGGTGACCTAGGAGTAGGTAAATGTCAGGTCTTCCAAATGTGCCTTAACAGTGGGTCACAAAGGAGATGTTCACTCTTGGAGACAATCTGAGAAGGCATTTAAAAATTACTTGGATTCAATCATCTTAGTATGAGTCTGCACTGTTTTAAGTATTTTACATTTTCACTTAGTCCACATAACAGCCACAAGAGAAGTAGTAAGACCCCTGACAGATGATGAAACTAGGAGCACACAGAGCAACATATAGGACTCAGAAATGTTTTTCAGGTCGTAGAGCGATGAGTAGATCCCAAGAGTCTAATTTTCTTTAAAATCTTCCAATGGTTTTCCAATGCAAAGAGTTACTGCCAATATAAATACTTATCTAACATCAAAAAGAGTGAGACCATTATCAAACAAATTAGGAACACATGGTACTTATTGGCTTAAACTTTATGAGAGTATCTGTGATTCTGATCTAATTAGCTAGCACTAGTGTATATAGTGCTAGCTGGAGTTAGAAAACACCTAAAAGAACCAGAACTAGCCTGAGATCATATGTTCCCAGAAAATCATCCTCTGATTTTTAAAAATTGCATTCAGTGATCCTCGCCCCTCTCATCTAGTCATTTTCCAAACAAATCTTTGCCCAATAGATCTGGGGTTGGTGTAGGATGAACACCCATTTGTTACTCATCACTAGCCTCTGCATCCCCGTGAAATTTCTTTCAAACTTTTACAAGTATTCATGGACAGCTTCTACTTGTAAAACAATGTTAGAGGGTCACCTAAAATGGAACGATTTGCTTCTCAATTACACAAACAAATAAAAAGTGAAGGTTAGGAAAGGGGAGCTAATACAGCTGCTGTAGCAGAAGATGCTGGAAGAGAGCAATGCTAGGTGAGCCAGGCGAGGAGGAAGCCTGGGGAAGTTCAGCCGGCATGTAGACATGCTCTGCTCCAAAAGAAAGTACCCCTATCCCTGAGAACAGCAACCAAATTTCAGAAAAACGAAATTCAAAGCTATAAACCTTGGTGATACTTGCCAGACCATACTGCTCCAAGTATTTTGAACATTAACTCTTACAACCTTCATCAAATCTTGTCAGGTAGTATTATCCCCATTTACGGGAAAAGAGATTAAAGAGCAATGACAAAAGCAAGCTATCAAGTGCCAAGATAGAACTTGGCCTATGGGCCATATTTTTTTGATGCCCTGATTTTTTTTAACTTTAAAAAGCTAATACATAAGAGTACAAATTGTCTCTCCACTATTTACCATGTTTCCCTTAAACAGTTAAGAAAAAAAAAAGATATTGGTAAGAAGTGAATAGGTTTAAAAAATGGATTGGTATAGACTAGCAGAATTGTGGAAATGGCCATACTGAGAAACCCCCCCACAACTACAGATTTAATAAAATCTCCATCAGGATTCTACTTACATTCTTCCTAGTATAGAAACATCAATTCTAAAATGCATGTGGAAATGTATACTCACACACTTATACACAATAGCTAAAGTAATACTATGCAAAAAGAATAATGCTAGAAATATCAATATCTGACTTCAAGTTACACTACAAAATCATAATAACAAGGTAAGTATGGCACTGGAAAAAAACAAAAGAGCAAACAAACAAACAAAAAGCAATGCATACCTGAAGACGAGTGAAAGAGAATAAATAAGGGATAATAGAACTAAGAAATAACAGAAATATACCCACACCACTGTAACTATCCGATCATTGACAAAGGTGCCAAAAATATATACTGAAGAAAAGATATACTATCCTACAAATGATTTGTGGAAAATTGAGTATCTACATGCAGAAAGAAACTGGATCTCTATTTTACATGTACAAAAATCAATTCAAAGACCAGAGCTGGTGAGTAGTTGTAATCCTTGTCATCCCAGAGGCTGAGATCTGAAGAGTCATGGTTCAAAGTTAGCCTAAGTCAAAAAGTCTGGGAACTTATCCCCAATTAACCATTAAAATGCTGGAATTGAAATGCATTCCAAGTAATAGAGCACCATCTGTTAGTATAAAATGGAGTCAAATCTCAAGGCCCTGAGTTCAGGCCTCAGTACCTGTGGGTACTGAGCTACTATAGTAAAATTTAGGAAAAATACCTGAAAATAGAGATACAAAAAATAAATTCCTAAATTGGATTTTAATTGCTCTAGAAATAAGAGCAAACACTGACAAAGTGTTACTGTACATCAAAGGAAACAATTTCCAGAATGAAAAGGGAGACTATAAAATTGGAGAAAATCTATTCCTTTGACAATGAATTAATATCCAGAATATAAAAATATAAACACTAAAAGAACAAATGACCTAACTAAAAGAACAAATAATCCAACTAATAAATAAGCAAGTATATAGGCATTTCTCAAAAGCAGAAGTAAAAAGGGGCAATACATGCATGAAAAAATGTTCAAAACAACACTGAGATTCTACCCGATTCCAGTCAGAATAGGTATTATCAAATACTCTGAAGTGGAGTTGTGGCTTGAGTGATAGAGTGCCAGGCTTAAGCAAAAATGCTCAAGGCTCAAGGACAGTGCACATGCTGTGAGCCAAGTCCCTGGACTAGCATCAAAAAAAAAAAAAAAAAAGGAATAGCAGATTCTGGTGAAGACAGAGTGGGGAAGGAGCACTTATATACTATTGGGGAAATGTTAATTAGTACAATCACTATGCAAATCAGTGTGAAAGTTACTCAAAACAAAAAACAAAAAACAGGGGCTGGAAAGGTGGTTCAGTAGTAGAGTATTTGTCTTGCATGCATGAGGCCCTGAGTTCGATTCCTAAGCAAAAAGAAAAAAGCTGGAAGTGGTGCTGTGGCTCAAATGTTAGAGCGCTAGCCTTGAGCTGAAGAGCTGAGGGACAGCGCCCAGGCCCAGAGTTCAGGCCCCATGACCGGACCCCCACACACACACGAAAAATAACAAACAAAAATAGAACTGTCGTATGATCTTGTTAATACTACTCCTGGGTTTATCTTAAGGATTATAAATGAGCACAGTAGAGATATCTGCATACTCATGTTCATTGAAGTACTATTCATCCCAGGTATCTATTATTGATGAATGGATAAAGAAGATGTTGTCTTTAGACACAATGGAGTGTTATTTAGCTATAAATAAGAATGAAATTATGTGAAAGAGATGAGAGATTATCATGTTAAGCAAAATAAACCAAGGAAAGACAAATATTGCATGTGTTCTTTCATGCAGTTATCTAGACCTAACACACACACACACACACACACACAAACACACACACACACACACACACACACACACACACACATATTAACGTCAAAGGAAAATAATGTCAAAAGGTATGTGCTTAGAGAGCAAACCAGAGGGAGCAAGAGGGTGAAAGGACATCAAAATATACGCAAGTGTGAAAACAGTAAAATAAGATCCATTGAAGTTTTCACAAAGGAGGGAAGAAATAAAGAGTAATAGAAGCAGGTGATAAGCCAAATGCCAGTAGCTTGCACATATAAGGAGGCTAAGGTTTGAGGATCACAGTTCAAAACCAGCCCAAGCAGGGTCATCTATAGACTTTTATCTTTATTTACCACCAAAAAAAAAAAAAAAGCCAGAAGTGAAGCTGTCATTTAAATGGTAGAGTGCTAGCTTTGAGTGAAAAAGCCAAGAAAGAGTACTGACTTAAAGAGTCAGTACCAGCACACAAAAAAGAGGTAAATATGATCAAAGTAACATTCTTTGCATATATGGGAAAGTCAGTGAGACCTTTGTACATGATGAAAAGATACCACTCAGAATTCAGAGGACAGCAGCGTCTGAGAGCTTCTACTTTTAATAAAGGTGTCAGGGATGGTGCTGTAAATAAATATAAAAATGAGAAAGATGAGTGGCTTAAAGTCTAAGAGTTTGTGTGGGCACACAGATAATGAAGTAACTTTCTCATTTGAGGTTCAGAGCCTCGGACAACATCTAAGAGCTGTAGAGCCAAGGCAGATACATGGCTCTTGCAAGCTGAAGCTGAAAGGGCTCTGCATAATACTTAAAAGGAGAAGATGGAAAGCTGCTAAGAAAAACTTTTCAGATAGCTGCATTGCCACTTCAGTTCTATCCTAAGCTAAGAGCTATGTGATAGAAGCTAAGAAGTTCTCTGTGCCTGGGCCAATTATTAACCTAGAATATCTTAACTACCTTAGCATATGAAGTCCATATTATATAAACTCATTGGTTTCATTGTTATCTCATTTAATTTCTTTTTCCTATGGCCAATACAGTACCACATTCTTATAGTCCCAGTACTTGAGAGGATAAGGTAGAAAGATTGCTTTTACCATGAGTTCAAGATCTTTGTGTATTATGCATGTATACATGTGTGTGTGTCTATATACTATGATACACACATATATGTTTTTATGAAAGGATTATTCTGGAAAAATTGCAATTTTACTTTCTCTGGTCATACCCTCTTAGCTAGTCTCCTCTCTGTTAGTGACCAAAGCCTTTATCCATGTTTACATACTTCATCTTATTGTTGGAATATATTCATAACTCTTCTCAATGCCTGTAGCCCTAGACTTACATATTTTCCACTAGCCTGTTGATGATATCATATGTGAAATCTGACTATGTCACTTCTTGGTTCAATAACTTTTAGTGTTCTCTCACTATGCACAAGATAAAATGCAAAGCTCTGAAAATGGAAGAAAGACTCTTTCTCTATTTTTCCTTTGTCTACTTCCCCAGGATCTCTTTTGCCAATTACTACTTTCAACTTCACATTTGAGAAACAGCTAATGGTTGTTAAATGGAACTATTTCTTGCCCAAATCCCATTTCTTGACTAACTCCATCCACCTGTAAGGTTCAGATTCCAGTACTTTCGCATATTCTTTGTACATTTCCTTCATTCCTTACCTTGCTTTCCAATGGTGTATGAACAAGCTTTCTGGCACATATTATGTTTGCTTCAAAGCAACTGCAAATGAATAATATGCATAATAGAAAAGATCATTCCCAGAGACAAGGTTTACAGTGGGAGAAGAGAAATAAAAACTTGACATCAAAGATATGGATGTAGCTTACCTACTAAATGCTTTTAAACATGAATGAGCTATAGACAGAAACAGGTGCAGGGTAAATAAATAGCTAGAAAATGTCATTCTGCCTAGCTTCTTTGGAATAGTTTCTCTTTTTTAAAAATAGTATTGAACATTAAAAATTGCACTCTGCAACCTAAGGATATGTTGGCATCTGTATGAGCCCTGAGCAGCGTGGAGACTCATAGAAATGCACGTCTAATTTCCCTTCTGTTATTATTGGTCTTAACTTTTAATAATGGTCTCTGCCTTTACATCTGCCTACATTGCAAATAATTTGGTTGGACATTTTAATGCACATTTAAAAAGACATGTGGATGCATTTAAAGCAGACCAATATATGAGCCTTTTCTGCACTTACCTGTGATCATAGCCACAACAGCTCATTACCATGGTGATAAATGACCAGTGGTGCAATCCTTAAATTTATCTGCAAAAGCCAATAAAAATATCAATGATAAGTATTTATTGTTGGTTATGCTTGGCATCATGCTGAACACTTCACATGCATTATTCCAATCAATCACAATAATTTTATGATGCAAATACTGAGTCAGAGGCACAAGGCCTCTCAACAGCTGAGCAAGTATTCTGATCCCAGCAGCTGGTTTGCAAATTCCATTAGGTTTTTCTAATGTCTTTAATGAACACACCCACTGCAGGATATGCACAGTTTCTGGGTGTAACATGATTTGCTCAATTCTAGCCCTATAGTGACTGTGAGAGTCAGTTTCCAGCTTTGAGCTCAGCCTCAAAGAGGAGACTCTTTAAGATTGGCAGCAAATCAGGTGAAAGAAGGAATTCAAAACCGGTGCTTTGGTCAGGATTGCCACATGGAGTGGCTGGGAGGAAATGGGGCTGTCTGATGTCTCTGCATTCAGCCCACAATCTAGTTAATTGCCTGCCTGGAAGGTGGGAAGTGGAATGGATAATGTCACAGCAAAGGTAGGCATGCCAAACTCAGTACCTCAAATTGGTGACACAGCTCAGGGAATAACTAGGCAGCCTTACCTTTCCTCATTTCCTTTTGCTTCAAAGGAATGTTGCACAAAATACACTCAATAACCCAGGACTGATGTTAAGGTATTTTATTTCTCACTGACAGTACGTAATCTTACATGACTAAAGTTGAAAAAGGAGAAACATATCTTCCTTAGCTTTGACTCATGTCAAATGAACTCAAGTAAGCACCCTACGACCAGCCAGGGCACTAATATTTGTTGACCCCCTGTTAGAAGCCCAGCCTGAATTGTCATGATTTTGATACCAAAAGAGAGACAAGAGCAAAGCTTCAGCTTAATTTCAGCAGATGACTGAGCAATACTGAAGACATTATGCATTTTGGTGTTTAAGTTGTTGGTAGGAACTGTAACACTGGCAAAGATAAAGGAGAGGTCAGGCATAACAGTCATCTTCTCTTACTGCCCCCACATCAACCTGTCTTTCCTCGAATCACAGATACAACCTTGGCTTTGTAGAATTACACGTCCCCCTTTCAGTGCATTTGGTGTGAGTGATGACTCAGACAGGGATGCACCCATAACTAAATAAGAACCGATGAAGATTTGGCTTTCATTTTTTTAAAATTCCTAGATTGTTCAGTAGCTGCAGCCAGCCACTTTTACATACAGACTTTTTCACTAAGAGACACCGTATTCCCATGCTCATAAACCAGTTTGCACTAGGTCGTTTGCTACCTGTCACTAAAGGACTCTTAACTTGGAAATTTGCCCCTAGGAAAGGCACACCTTCCCTGCTTCCAAATAGGATGCAGGAGTTGCTAGTGAATTAATGTTAAGTCCAGATAAGTAAGTGACAAAAACCCATAGTTCTGGAGCAAAAGCGAGCTGTGGAAGTAACTGGTTCGTGAGGAGGGCAAGTTGAGCTGCTTGCTACATGCAGCATTTCCATCCTGGGATCATCTGGGTATAACTAGTTTTTGCTGAAGCACCGGAATGTTGCTGGCAGCAAGAATAATCACCAAAGCTTCCAACAGACAAATGGGGCTGGTGTGGTGCCTTGGAAACTCCACGAGCCTCGAATACCAGAAACCCTGGCTACTGGCTGGAGTACTAAGCTCACACCTGAAATGCAGCATTAAATCTCTGGAGTACTTTGGTGCTTAGGGAGTCAGATCTTATGTCAAGAGCACCACCCTTGGCTCAGGGTTGAGTGGCATGACAGACAGAGCATTAAGACACATTTAATTAGTTTGAGTATTCTGAGCAGGGTCCAATCTGAATTCCAGTACAAAGCTTAGGAGACTTATGTCCTTGAAGGAAAAATTAGAAGCAGTCTGAGTTGATACCACAGCAGTATTTTGAGAAATAATGATTAAAACTTTTAAAGTTAACAAGAATCACCAAACTTAAGTGTTTATGAATTTAACATAGCCAATGTGAGATTAAATACATAATGGGCTTATAATAGTAAATCTGGCAAAGCAACAAAGAATAAGAAACTAATCTTAGAACTCATCATATCACCTTCAAATAAAATAATTCAAATGTTAGCTAATTGCTTTACAAACTCAGTGGAAGCCTGATAGCAGAGGCCTGATAGAATAATGCATCATTAAAAATGCCAATATATTTTCTCAATATCACACGTTTCTTTGCACTCTATAGAAGGTTTTTCATAAACCTTGGGGTCAATTCTAAATAATACATTAAGAAATAGTGGCCCCCAAATAACCAACAAAGCAATCCAGAATTGGAAGAGAGCAGAAGTGTCTGCTGGACATCTCCGTGTGTCATGAAACAATGACTAAGACAATGGAGATGAGATCTCAGGACACAGTGCCCTGGATGACGCCTTGACATTTGAGAAGGCAGCAAAGGCAGGAAGGTAATGCTGACTTCTGGCCTTTTCCTATTGAGGTGGATGATAAGACCTACGGGAAAACCTTTTAATAGGCTAGATAATAATAACATATCCATTTTTTTGAAGGAGACTTAACTTTTATAGGAAAGTTAGTAGCTTCATGCAGTTAAAGAAAATGAGAAAGATGAAAGTAAGGTTAAAATTTCATTTTAAGGAGCTAGAAAATAGTCAAAACTATGGGAATTGAAAAAAGAAAGGAAAACAAAGGCTCAGATTACATATCTAGAAAATAATACATTTGTGGGGTAAGGTACATGTTGCTCTAGATTTTATTTTTTAGCCAAAGAGAATGTTATGAAGTTTGGGCAAATAAACTTGACAATTAGTATAATAGGCTCAAATATACCACACATGAAAACTTACAAAAATAAAAATAGAAAATCAGAATGGTCTTGTGTCTGTTAGGAACTTCAATCTCGTTTTAAAGAATTGATTTTCAAACACTATATTTGTATAGTTTTACTAATGGATTTTCTATTCACTCAAAGAAAAGAAAACACTCAGCTTGGAAAAAAACAGATAAAATACAATAGGAATTAATTAACAATATGCTATGAGGTCAGTTTTCTTGGTTTGACACTTGAGAAAGAAAAAGCACACCCACTTCTCTCATGAATATACAAAGATTTTAAGAAAATAGCAAATTCAATACATTAGTACTTACAAAAATGGTGACGCTTCATACCTAAAAAAACTTATTGCAGATATACAATATTTGAACAAAAACCAGTCTAATTTAGCATAATAAGAGAGGAAAAATATTTTATGACCTGGATAATGCCAACTGTCCTCTGAGGGAAAATACTTTGAATCCTGACTCATTTCTAAAGGATTACATCACAAGGGGGTAATTCATGATTTGGAACCTGAAGCTGTAATAATGAGAGGTACCATAATTGTCTAGTTTACAACAGTTTCCCACTGAGGATGCTGTAGACCAAATTCTACATTTGTTCTGGGATCCTGCAAGAGGAGAGAACAAAGTAGCTTCTAACTCTAAGCCACAAATCTAATTACAGGTGGAAGTTTACCACATCTATGTATGTTTGACAGTACCGCCCCCAACTTAACATAATTTCCACATACGTGTTATTAATTAACTCAATGGTAGTTGTCAAAACAGTTGAGGTAAGATTTCTTTTTTTATTGTGAAAATACTGTACAGAGGGGTTACAATTACATGGGCAAGATAATGAATACATTTTTTATCAAGCATTGTAGCCTCCTCCTTTGTTTCCCCTTCCTGTCCCCTCCCATCCCCCCTTCCCATCAAAGTTGTAAAGTTCATTTTTCAACATAACAACTTGTACATCTCATTGTTGCAATAGGTCCACCTGTATCCCTATTTAAATGACTTGTTTTTCCCCTTCCCCTCCACAAATTATACCAATATGAAATACAGTGAAAGCAGGGTTTATACTGTGGGGGAGGGGCATACAAAGCAACAAAGAAATAATCTTATAAATGTGTTAGAAACAATCGGATGAAAAAAAAACATTTGAATACATATTTTAGGGTTCATTCCTAACATCAACTTATCTGACCTTTTCTGCTTGACTCAGACATATACTAGATATTTCAAATAAGGGAAACCATGGGACCTATGTTTCTTTGGGTCTGGCTTACTTCACTTAATATAATTTTTTCCAAGCCTTTCCATTTCCTAACAAATGGGACAATGCCATTCTTTCTGATGGAGGCATAGAATTCCATTGTGTATATATACCACATTTTCTTGATCCATTCATCTACTGAGGGACATCTGGGTTGGTTCCATATCTTAGCTATAGTAAATAATGCTGCAATAAACATAGTCGTGCTGGTAGCTTTAGTGTGGTCTTGTTTGTGAACATTTGGTAAATGCCCAAAAGTGGCATTGCTGGGTCATAGGGGAGCTCTATGTGGAGTCTTTTGAGGAACCTCCAGAGGTAAGATTTCTTTAATGATCACTATATGGATCTTAACCTAGGCACACTGGAGTAATTCCCTTCTGTATTGATCTGTCCAAATGAAAATGCAGAAGACAGTATAGAACAATCCATATGAACGTGGACTTTATCTTCAACTTACCTACCGGTGTTCTTCTGCTCTACTTTGCTGTAATTGTTAAATAACAGCTAAAACTAGAGTCCCAAGTTTTGTTTCCTTTATTTTTTAGGAAGGATCTGCAGCCTATATACCTTATAACTTACAAATGAATGGAGCAACCAACCTACCTCCATCCCAGCTCCAAAAATTCCCCCAGGTATTTCTCATCTGTTAAACAGGACTTCTAAACTTGCTAATTTTTATTAATATTCAAACAGATAATTTGTATAAGTTCTTACCCTATATCTACCACATATTTTGCTCTTAATAAATATTACATAAGGAAGATTCTTATTCTCATATCCTTTCTTATAGACAACTCAAGAAGCATAATTATCTCCATCTCAGAATATTGTGGATTTTTTTCTTAAATCTGGCTCTAGTAACCAGACTTTCCCAACAAATCTTCTCTGTTTTACACTTGGGTAAGTTGTAAATTAAAGGCCATTTCGTCCTGCTGGCATCCTTAGCCAGGCCAACAGCCAAGTCTTTCTAAAGCACAGTGAGATGGACCCACAATCGAGAGGTTTTCCTTCCTCTTGGATCTAATTAGATTTCTAACAAATGAGGACAGAGTGAAAAGGGTGCTAATTAATTTTTATTGCCTTTCTTTGGTGACTGCAGGGATGAAAGCATGCTTTCATGTGGAATAAAAGCAGGCTTCCTATGTGGCCAGGATCTGGGGGAATGGCAGATCATTGCAGTGGGGTTTTATAGAAGCTGAGCCCTCTAAGGTCCAAGACAATTCCCAGCCCAATGGGGAGCTAAAGGTTCCATGAAGAGAAATCTGATTCTTTAAAAAAAAAAAAAAAAAAAGCAACAAACTTTTTGTTTTATGATGTTCATTTTCTCATCAATCTCATCTTTATACCCCAACATTCACTATGCATTATATGTTCAACAATGAACAAAGGTGTGTGTTTGATTGTACAGGGAAGAAAGGCATTGTCCTGGTGCCCTGTTGTATGTTCTGCCATTTCTAGAAGCAGTAGGAAAACGTTGGGTGTTTGAACTCAAAGCCTCACTTTTGCTAGGCAGGTGCTTGACCATTTGGGTAGAACAGTTTGCTCAGATCTCTTGCTAAGGTCTAAGCACAATTCAGATGGTGTGATCTAGAATATCACTGAAGCGAGGGATGGCCTAACTAATGGGTAGTGTTTGTGTTCTCTTAGGCATTTTTCAGAGCTAAAATTGTAGGTGTCTGACTTTAGGGGACACAGCTCAGAGCAGTCATGGTGGGATGTTCCTAATAAGGGGGCTGTAGACCCTGCTGTGTATTCAATAATCTCTGAAAATAACAGAAAGACATTTTCTCTCTTAGATACATCTATTTTCTATAGAAAGTGAGTTTTTTTTTACCTCTCATTAAAATAAGCAATGTGTTTAAAGTGGCAAATATTGTTACAATAGGTAAGGTACTGAGTTGAGTTTACACCAAGTCATAAATATTTGATAATGGAGAATTTTCTGGTGTGGGTTTTAAGTACAGATAATCCACGGGAGTTGATAGTACATTGAGCAAGGGAAATAAACAGAAGTCTGAAAAAACATCCATCCTTTGACTCCATCCAGTGTATTGGCCTTTGTATTGGCCAGGGCAGTGTTTCCCCAAGTTTTAGGGTACTTTAAAATTTCACAGCTCTGGAGCCCACAGCATATTTGCTGAATCAGATCACTGGTCAGGATAAGTAAGCCTTGCAAATCCACAGTTTTGTATGTTTCAGTATAATTTTTGCACTCTCGAGTTTGGGAAAATCTGTTTCAAGGTAGTCCTCTCAATGAAACTACAAACATTGTTTCTTGCCATCATGGAGAAAAGGGGTACCTTGCAGGCCTCCCAGGGTATGTCTGAGTTCACAGTCTGTCCTCCTCCTTGAGAAAGATGGCATTTATGGGGCTGCATTTGAGCAACTGCTCCTGATGGGTTCCTTGGCTTTCTGTATATTTATAACTCCCAGTATGGCTCAATTCAGGCACCAACTCCTTCATCATTTTAATATTTCTCCAGGCTTTCTGCACACCAAAATATTTTTTCTGTTCCAAACTATTTAATTTATTGTTGCCCTGAATAATAGGCAGCAAAAATTGTTGTTTCACACACACACACACACACACACACACACACACATATTCCAACACCAAAGTCACCATAATAGAGATGTGAGATGAATCCTGGCTATTCTGATTCCTATCCCAGAGGCAGGTTTACATGTGGTGGTACAACTGAGATGCAGGGGGCTGGGAAGGTGGCTCAGTGGTAGAGTGCTTGCCTTGCATGCCTGAGGCCCTGGGTTTGATTCCTCAGCACCACATAAGCAAAAAGAAAAAAGCCGGAAGTGGCTCTGTGACTCAAGTGGTAGAGTGCTAGCCTTGCACTGAAGAGCTGAAGGACAGCGCCCAGGCCCAGAGTTCAGGCCCCACAACCGGACCCCCCACACACAAAAATGAAATGCAATTGTCATAGACACTCTTCCCATTATTTTTGCTGGTGCACTTGCCACTGTCCTGTAAATGCAGTAACAGCTGGGTCACATTACTCCTAGGCCTATCTCTAGTCTTTGCTTTTGTATGAGTTTGCACACATGCAGTCCTCAGCCTCCCAAAATAGGGCTAAGTCGTCAATCTTGGCTCTAAAGCTTTCTTTGAGGGCAGAAAGAGAGAAAGGGACTGTGTGTGTGTGTGTGTGTATGTGTGTGTGTGTGCGCGCGCGTGTGTGCGTGTGTGTGTATGCGCATGCGCACGTGCAGACTCACAGGCACACACATGCGTGAGACACAGAGAAGAGAGAGAGACCATTTTAAAAATCACCTCTGCCTGATTTCTTAGCTCCTTTCCCTTACTCCCTTTCTCATGCTGAGTATTTCCTTTGCCTCTTTCTTTCTCAGTAGTTCTTAGCTTACAAAGGATTACTTCCTAGTGGACTCCAGCTGGCTGTTGAGTTTGGAGGAGGTCACTTGCTTATTCAGGGACTAAGCACAGCCTTTATAAACCAGTCCAAGGGGATGCTAAGCCTTTGACACTGTCACTTCATGTCACCAGTGACTGACTGAAAGGTCACCCCTGCAGCCAAAGGAGCTTGGCTGGCTTGCTCAGTCTCCTCAGACCTGCTAGATTTCGCAAAGCACCTCCCCAGGGTCCTGGATGTGGAGAACATTCTGCACAGTGAACCTTTATTTTTGTGCTTCATTAGGCTGTACAAGAGCTAACAGATTGAGCATACCAGCTCCCTCTGCCCCCACCCCATGGCCTGATAGCGTGAGTGTGAATAGTGCGTGGTCTGCCTCACGCAGGATTTACAAAGCTTGGAGAAAGAGCGTTGCTATAAGGCAGAGGAGGAGAGCAGGATTCATTTTGTACACAGACTGTATTTTTAAATGGATAAGTTTCTCTTTATTTTGTAGCTTTACAAAAGCAGAAGTAAAAAGGCCCAAACCCAGTAATGGCTCTTTTGAGTATGTGTATACATGAAGCAGACAAAGAACTGTACAAACTGTATCTTCTTTGTCATAGCAGATGAAGATTTCAAACCTGCTGCAATGTCATGATGCCACAGGAAGCAATACGTTCTCCCCCATTTTCCCTCAGCTCCCCTGAATCAAGTATGACACACTGAACAGCATAATTAACACCCTACATAATGCTTGGCAAGTTAGAATTGTAGGTCAGTATCATAGTTCAGTAAATTTGAACCTATAATATTAAATAACATTTAACTTTTAAACATCTCTGTGTGTGTGTGTGTGTGTGTGTGTGTGTGTGTGTGTGTGTGTGCGCGCATGTGCGCCAGTCCTGGGGATTGAACTGCAGGTCAGGGCACTGTCCTTGAGCTTTTGTACTCAAGGCTAGCCCTCTTATCACTTGAGTCTGAGCTCTACTCCCAGTTATTTTTTTGGTAACTAATTGAAGAGTCTCACAGACTTTCCTGACTGGGCTGGCTCCCAACTGTGATCCTCCTGAGTCACTAGAATTACAGGCCTGAGTCGCTGGTACCTGGCAATAGTCTCATCTTTAATGGTATCTTTGTTTCTGATATTACAGGCTCCTTGATCTGTTCCTTGATAGGATGTTTCCTCTTTCTTAAATGTAACATTTCTGACTAGATTAAATGGATGTTATGAAAGATTGGGACAAAGTATATGTTTTTTCTCCTTGGGTCTATTAATTTATTTCCAGTAGTTGTCTATAGAATTTTGAGTTTAAATGATTTTGTTTCTCAACTGGTTTTGAAATTGGCCACAGGGCTGATATTCTGGCCAAACTCCTTATAGGCACACAGATGTAGTTGAAAAGGCACTTGATCTCTATTTTTAATTGTCCCTTACCCCTCAGCCATTTCAGAGCCCTGGAGGACAGAGATATCATTGAGAGTGCTTCCAGGGAGAGCAGATTTAGGATGGTCACCGGGAGAGATGAATTGGAAACATAAAACTGGAACAACAAAGAGATCCGTTGCCAGGTGAGAGATATGGAGGCCAGGGGAGTCTTGTTCCCAGAAGCAACCACAGAGGAGCAATGACACAAAGGTTAAGAACAGAAATGATCCATTGGAGGAGCTGGAATAAATCTTTGATACTATTTGGTGTGTTGTGGACCTGTTTCAAAGAAGCAGATTGCTTTAAGGGGTGTGGAAAGAATGAGGATGAAAAGTGATGAGCTTCCTTCTTCCAGCTGCAACCGTTTGCTATAACTAGAACTAGAAGTATGGTTAGAAGCACACACAAACACAAACACACACACACACACACACACACACACACACACACGCACACACACACACAACCTAGGCACAATGAAGTCCCTCCACAAAATCTCCTGAGTCTTGAAATAAATAGATGATGATTTTTAAAAATTTAAATGTTATTGTTATTTTTAAGGTATTGTACAGGTGGGCTTACAATTCTGTAAATCAAGTAATGAGTACAGCTCTTCTTGGACAATATCATCCCTGCCTTCACTTTTCCCCAATTTCTGCCTCCCTTCCCTGCCCACAAATTGCATAGTTCATTTTTCACACAGTGCATATTGAATACTAAACCTCCCTCCCTCCCTCCATTTCTGTGGCTGTTTTACTCCTCCAAAAAGACAAAAAAAAATCCAAATAAATACAAACAACATCAACAATAACAACAACATAGATGGGTATTTTGAAGAGCTGGTAAATGACCATTATCTAGAAACAAACTCCCATTATAGGGAAATACATTAGACAAGGTCATCACTTTCTTATTTGCTGCTGCTCTGCAGACATCCTTTGGCTTTGAGGTGTGACAACTATTGTCATGTTCTCAAAGGGCATCACCCAAAGACCCAGAAACTCAAATAAGAAACCTTCGGTTGTCTTCTGCCTCACAGTTGAATTTCCTTAATCAGGAACAAATTGAAGCATTGTGGATTAGGGAGCAGGCTGGGGAAACCCTTCTCTCCCAGTCATAAGGCTAGAACACCTGAGTTAGGCTCTTACATTTCAAATACTGTGTATTAGAGTTGGGATGACCAGTTTGCAGGGAGGTGGGGGGTTAAGGGGAAGGGGAAGCATTATTTCTATGGATACATAAATGTTTTGTGTATATGTTAGCTACCTGTATGGGGATTGCCTATCACTGCCAGTGATAGTGTTTTCCCCTTATGATGGAAAGGAAGAAAGTATCTTGTTTATTTTTTCCAACCATCCCCTACCCTTTCTCCTTTTCACTGATTAACACAGACTTGGACTACTGCTTCTTATCCCTCGACCACTTCCATTACTCCTATGCCATTTAGTTTACATCTTTACAACTCTATTGTCCTCTTGAAAGTCACTAGTATACTCTGCCTTCTAACAGTCCTGATAACTGCATCATTTGACTCTGGACTCTTCTTACTCTTAAACATCTTGTTGCCTTAGTTTCTATTATATGGTATTTTCTGGGTTTCTTTGTTACTCATTGTGGGCCCTGGTACCTTTCTCATCCTCCCGCATTGTTTTTGTCTGCTCATCCAGCTTCTCTGCCCTTCAGTTAGAATGGTTCTTCAAGACTTCCTTCTCTTGCCCTGAGCCTTTCTCTCAACATGGTTATGTTTCTCTAAGGTCATCAGTTTGTGAATCTGTGACACAGCACAGATTCAAATACTTACAAACTTTAAATCAATACCAGTTTCATATTTATAGAATGGATCTAATATTTTATATTTATGAACTCATCAGTCACTATACCTCAACATCAACATGCATAGCCTAATTTCACCTTTTTTCTCTCACAATGATTTCAATCCATTGTTTGGCAGGTATCATGCTTGACAATTCCTGTCCTATGGGTCTACTAGCCTCTTTGGTTTTATTTTCTGCCATTGCTCTGGTGTGTCCTGGAAATATGTCCTATCTGTTTTGTTCTCATCCCACTGATCTTACCCAGGCTTTTAAGATGTATATGAGAAACAAACTCTTATTAGCCCTTCCAAATTTAGTTGGAATATTATTTTACATTTTCTTTTAGAGACTCATTAGCATGTGCTAACACACTGGGTTTAATTCTCTCCTTGTGTTATTCTGCTGTATTTCTATCACAGCTCCTGACATCTTTACATATTTTCTTCCATTTTAATCTTCCTTTGAACAAACTTCAGTAGAAACCAACGTTCCAGGAACTATGCCAGGCTTTGAGAAAACAAAGATTTGAAATATAATACTCCATGGCTTTGAAACAGTCACCAGACCCCTCAATCTACAGAGGAACAGACGAGGGACATTAGATAGATAACCAATACTATACAGATCAGCTCTGCTGCTGGCATAGAAAAGGAAAAGGCCTGGTCACTGGCCTTGGAAAATTTTAGCTTAATAGAAAAGGAGAACAGAAGGACATAAAATAATAAATGTTTACAAGCATTCAGGGAGAGAGCTACATTAGTGACTCTTTGGCTTGCAAGCTTATTATCAGAAAAATATTAATCACCTAGATGTCTTCCATTACAACAGAAGGAGCAGTGACCTCAAAAAGAGCCCCAAACTACAAAGTTCTCCCTCTTCTCTTCACTGATTGGAAGCAATCCAAAAATCAGACAGCTATGAGTCCTCTGACCTACAAAACAGCATTCCTCTTCTCTATTTTTGTTATTGTTGATACACTTGATTGAAACAAATGTGTTTTCCACTTCTATGAACTATTATAGGATTCAGAAAATATGATTGGATGTATGAAGGGAAAATATCACATCTTTTCATCTATCTTGAAGTTGGGGCTCCTGATGTTTGTACAGAGACTACCATGTCTGGTAAGGGCAAATGTTCTCAAAGCTTAGAAGATAGATGCGAAGTGCTGAATTAATAGTGTAACAATGATGCTGACTGCTCCTCCCTCCTCTTACTACTCTGACTGGTTACCAGTGTCAAATGAATGTGTTCTTTGTACTAGGTACTATACATTTTGGCTTTACATGGATAATCTTTTCAGTGCTCACAGCCACCTATGAAGTTATACAGCTATTTTACAGATGAGAAATTGGAACCTTGGAGAAATGCAACTTGCTCTATATCATACAGTCAAAGAAACAGGGTCTTCAGGACTTAGATCGAGATAGCCTCATTCTAGAATTCTTTTTTTAACCATGATTCTGATGTTTTCCAAGGGCTAAATGCTTACAAGTACAAGAATGGCTCAGAAACTTCTCAGGAAAGGGAGCTAAAGCCCCAGGAGCAATGTGCCTCTTGTCTCCTTGTGATAGAAGTCATGTGAGTTCAGATTATGTTGTTGTAGTGGGAGGAATCTGGCTGAGTTAAATCTTCTTTGGTCCAGTTGTGAGGCCTGAACTCTGGGCCTGAGTGCTGTCCTGGCTGAGTTAAATCTTGAAACAAAAACTGTCAAAGAGTTAGTCTTCATGAGTCAGACTTGGACTATACCATGACTCTCTGTGTTATTTGGCCAGTTTTTCAAAGCACGTAATCCCGTACTTCCCATCAGGATGTTGAGATACTTGGAGTTACTTTCATGGTCCAAGACTTCAGGAGGGATAGGAGGCATGCCCTGCCAGCTGTGACTCTTGCTCTTCTGAAGCTTTCCTTCTACTTTCCTTTGAAGATGAGAAGTAGTGCCTCTGCTATCTCCTCAAATGCATTCAGGCAAGCTGGAAAGGCAACCTGTCAGAATGGATGTCCTACACAGACACAGCTCTTATGGCCATGGGATCAGGATGGTCATTGTTAGAAGTAAATTAAGAAAAGTGATGGCCCTTGCATTTGTTCTTCTCTTCTCTGGGTGTGGTATTTTCCTGCAATTGAGCTCTCTCTATGAATTGTGCTCCTTCCTCCAGGCTTTGTCTCAACAGTCAGTCTTTAACTTATCCCTCCCATACCATATTACTCTGCCCAGTTTCTTTTGGAGAGAATCTTTCTGCTCAGCTATTAATAATCTGCTGCTAATAATCACTACAGTTGTTGCTAGTTATAACATGTATAGTTTGGCATAATTAGTGATATATAGTCATTTTAATTACAGTGAGGTTAAGAGTCTTTTATCTTGTTAAACAGTTGCTCGCATCCTCCATTTCTACTCTTAATGCAAAAACAGCTTGTTAAATACAACCAGAGCTGGAATAAGTTGAACAAATGTGTAATTCTTTTTCCTTTACAATAAAGTTCACAAAGTAGGAAGTCTTTCCTTCAGCTGATCAAGATACATGCTGAGTTAAGCAATCAACTTTCTTCTAATAGTTTTGAGAGGACTGTGCCCAGCCCTCATCTTGCCCCCACCTCATTCTTTCAGGGGAAAAAGGCAGTTTGCGTCGCTTTGTTTTCTGCAATTGCACAGTGCTTTCTTTGTGTTGTGCTGTGTGTGTGTGTGTATGTGTTCATGCACATGTGGTGCCACTTAACATACTACCATGCTACAGGGTACCTCACTATCTGCCCAGTTGTCCAATTAGTCCTGTAGAATACTGGTGACACGGGCCAGGTGCTGGCCAGAATGACCAGGGATCTTGGCACTAACTCCCTGCTGGAACTTGATTACCAGATTTTACCTTGTGAGGAGGAAAAACTATCTCAGCATTATCAAAGTTAAAGATAAAATATTTTATAACCTAGATGTGAATTGTGTGAAAATATCATAGTATTTTCTACTGATTTTAATATTTAGTGCCATGGGGTGGGTGGTTAACCCCCTAGGAAAAGAAGATGTTCCTGATTTCCAGTTGGTTCATCCTAGAAACCACCCACCATTCACTACATACCTATTGTGCTAAGCATGGGATACATGCTATAGCTCAGGGTACTGAAGACATGCTCTTCTGTTCTAGGACTGTATTCTGAGAGGCCACATCTATGCATCACAGAGCATAATTAAAGCAAAAGTAGGTCTTGAGGACAAGATTGTATCATAATAGCATCATTTTGTGTTTTCAAATCTCATGTCTAAAAAAGTATTGTAAATGACATGGACAATATGATGTCCTTGTGTATTTTTAGCGGCAATAATTTCTGTAGTCCTGTGTTACAACTAGTAATAAATGTAGTTGTTATTAGTAGCAAAAGATTCTCTCCAAAAGAAACTAGGCAGGGTAATATGGTCTTGGAGGGATAAGTTAAAGACTGGCTATTGAGACAAAGCCTGTATAAGGGACTAAAACTCATAGACAGAGCTAATTGCAAGAAGATACCATACCCAGAAACTTCTGCACATTGAAAGGGAGAACAGGTGGGATCGAGTTCCTATTCTAATCTTTGGGCATGAGTGTAACCAACTGAATGGCTGAAGTTTGACTTTAAATGCAGTAAAGAGTTTCAAGATGTCCCTAGGAAAGGTGGCAGCTAGAAAACTTCTCAAGCCATGTCTGGGAGACCAAATGGTGCTTGGACACTTGGTTTCCTGGACTCTGTACTTAGTTGAGCTAGTGCTAAACCTTTTACAGCCCACCCTCCCTCAGTGGCCAGGGACTCTCAACAGGGCCACGGTGCCATTGTCTGCCTCCTTTTGTTGTCAGATTGCTTGCTCTTTTACTGAGTTGAAGTTTGTCCTTCTTTTGTCAAATTCTTCTTTCTAGCCTGCTGCCGTGAACCTCATTCAAATGCCATGAGTGTGGTTTTGAAACTTGGCTATTTAATCACAGAAAAACCTTGGGAAACTTTTAGGTTTCAGGTTGTGCAAAAGGGTTGCATTGCTGGGAGTTTTAACCTCCATTTGATGTGTACAAAAGACTCAAAAAAGGACTCCAGCCGCCCCTTCGGAGTTTCACCAGGGATAAGCCAAAGTGAACAAGAAACACAGACAGGCAGACTAGGATCATATCACAATGGTCTTACTGCACTTGTTATCTAGTATTTCGTGGATAGCTATTATTGTCCATCACAACAAACTAAAAATACAAGAAGAGAGAGATTACATAGTGCTAGTAAAAATGATCAGTCTTGGCCCAAACCAACAAACAAGGAGCTCAAGATTCCATCAGTCCCAAGGTGCAGTTGTATCTGGTACTTTTAGCAGAAGTCTTTGTAAAATCCCTGGTTTGGGGAACTCTACACCTCTGTCTGTGGGATAACAGAAAATAATCCTTGCCTGTGTTCCTAGAGACTTATAACTAAGATCTAATGTCTTTATGGAGCAGTAGTCTAGAAACTCAAGTCTTTAGTCTCAGTAATAGAGTGAGCAAAAGACTTGAGAAGTCTCAAACCCAGTTATTTACCTTATTAAAAAACATTTGAAATCCGATTTTGTTTAAAGTGTAAGCTTTTTTCTCTCTATCCATTGTACACTGGAGCATGAATAGAGTGGCATGGGTTTGAACTAAGAGAATGATTCCAGTTGGAATAGCTTGGGGTCAACCCCTACGGTCCCTCTTCCTTATCATCTTCCAATCTGCTTCTCCAATATGGTCACTCATAATTTTTCCAGTAGATTTGTCAGAAGAGAAATAGTCAATTGATGCAAAAGATGTTGCAAGTGAGAGAGAGTGTGGAAAGTCTGGAGAGGAGTTACCCTTCACTTAGAAGAATCAAGCTTACATGGTAGTCAAGTTTGTAATCAACCTTTTTTTCCCTTATCCCTTCACATATCCAATAGTTCTCAGCAAGATTAACACTTTTAATTATGTCTTTTCTACTTCATGGTGAAGCTACTAAAATTTAAAGCTAAGCCTTATCGGGTTGAAAGTATTTGGATTCTTCATTAATCTAACATCTCATCTCAATGGAGAACTTTTATTTTTCAGTGAGCTTCTCAAATGAACTACTTTTCTGGAGGGAGGGGGAACTTTTGCATATAATAACTTCATTATATTTCTGTTTTTTATTTGCTAATCAACACACTGTAATTTCCTCTGGGGTACATAATCTGGCCTTATTGCATTCTTTTCTATTTGATCTCTATGAGCAAACTAATTTCAACTGCTTCTTCTGTGATATTGAAAGTTTCTTCATATATTGATTGCAAATGATCACATTTCAATGCTTTGAAAAACTATAGTTTCCTCACTTTGTCTGTTTTGCTCACAGTGTTACATATCAGATAAATGAAGTATTAAACTCCAAAACAATACTCCCAATAATTAACTTCTTAAAAGTGGCCAAATCTAAATTTTAGTCAAGACCAGACTTTGTCAGCTCTTGAATTTTTCAACCTGCTTTGGATTTGTATGTCGGGAAGGGAGTGAGACTTAAACTCAGCACCTGGGCACTGTCCTTGAGCATTTTTTGCTCAAGGATAGCACTGTGCCCATTAAACTCAGCTCTACTTTTGTTTTATCAGTGGTTAATTGGAGGTGAGCATCTCAAGAACACTGCTGACTGCACTGGCTTTGAACCAAGACTCTAACATCCTTGAGTAGCTAGAGTTACAGAAGTGAGCCACCAGTGCCCATTCTGCTTTTTTCTTTTTACACGTTCAGTCTCATTTATCCTTTTGGAGGTTTTGACATTCCATCTCTCAAAAGAACAAATGGAACTGAGTTACTTAATACATCAAATGGATAAATTAATGCTACCTATGTCATTGGGTAATTATTGATGAATTAAAAATATATACTATATGTTAAATATTTAGGACAGTGCTTCATGTCTAGAAATCACTCCACAATTTTGAATTACTATTGTTTTTGTATTAATTCAAGAGGCTATTAAAATGAGGATAGTATATAGTCCTTACATGGCCTCTGGTTGTAGAGAGCAGATGGTCAGAGTGGCAAGATCACTTAAAATAAAACAGAACATTCTGAATTTACCCACAGGATTATAAGGCTCTTTAGCTACATCCTGTAGGCAGTTTGAAGAGTCACCATTACTTGGTATTAGTTTACTATCCCTAATAAAGAGAATGATGCTTTGTCCCTCTTTTTTGTTAAATACATCGATTTAATTCCCTAAAAATGTATACTTTTTAACAGACAACTTTAAACTAGAACAGACGCGTTCCATATTTAGTGCACATGACAAGGTCAAAAGAAGTCTGCAGTCACTTCGTGTGCCATCAGATAGCATGACAGTTCACACATTTCAACACGTGAGACACTCTTTAAAGTACCTCCAGGGGACGACACTGCACATCGCCCTTTGTAATTTATGTCAAAGGACCGAATAAAAAGTTCTGCTTAACCTAAATGCTTTGAGTCTTATTTAGGCTTACTCTTCTTTGCTTTATTATGTTTCCTTTAAGACACTTAAAACAATTTCTCTAAGGAGTATTCTGAGCTCTTTTTCTTTGAGTGATGGCCCCACTAACTTTCTAAGTATGATGGAATCTATACTATCTGTTAAACTAAAGTGAAGGAAACTCAAATTCAAACTGACTTAAGAGAGATTCAATGAGTCATTTAACCAAGTGAGCAGAGACTTCCAAAGCTATTTAAGCTGGGGCTCCAACAATAATCCAAGGACCTGGTTTCACCTTCTTTTTATTCCATTCTCCTTCAGTTTTCCCCTTTAACTCAAACAGCTCTGGATTTTATTAATGCCACTGGGCCCTAGACTTTCTTCATAGCTGTAATCTAAGAGATGATCTTTGCAAAAGAAAACTAGTCATTTGCAAACATCATCTCTAAAATAATTATAGATTCACGGAGTTATGAGTTTTGAAAGGTAATCTAAAAAGAAACTTTCATTGGGAAATAGCCGTTAAAAGAAAGTCCCTAAGACATATTGTCCAAAGCTGAAGTAAAATAGCACGTATAAAATTTCTAAGTGAAAAACAGACTTGATATATTGTATTCATAAGCTACTTTGTTGAATGGCAACTGCTTACTACAACTACCTAGAAAAACAAAAAATAAAATAAAATAAAATTGAAGACATATCCTATCTCCCAGAAGAAGGTCAGCAGCTAGAATCCTGGGACTGAGGATGTTTGAAGAAAGACCAGTGTAGCTTGGCAGGGTTATACTTTACAGAACCTCATACACCATCACAAGAAGAAAATAGAAGGGTTTTGATATTTATTTTGTAGTAAAATAAAATCAGTGGAATGCTTTAAGCAGGAGATGAATTGATTTCAAATAGCTTACACAATCTAATTTAGCTTGCCTTGAAGATGGGCGGCGGGGGAGGTGAAAGTGAATCTAAGCCAATCTCCCATGATTTTGGAAGTAGAAATTAACTGAAGGATGTTTATGCACATGGTTCATTGGGGAGATGGTTCTAGAGATATGAAGTGAAGGGCCAAAGAAAAACCAATAACTAAAGTGGTTGAACAAGTTTACATTCCCACCAACAATGCAGTAGGGTTCCCTTTTGGCCACATCCCCTCCAGCATCTGTTGTTACTAGATTTTTTGATTATAGCCATTCTAACTGGAATGAGGTGGAATCTTAATGTTGTCTTGATTTGCATTTCTTTTATGGCTGGAGAAGATGAGCATTTCTTCATGTGTCTAATGGCCATTCTTATTTCCTCTTCAGAGAAGTTTCTCTTTAAGTCTTTAGCCCACTTATTTATTGGGCCGTTGTTTCTTTGAGGATTTGTTGTTGAGGGATTTAGTTTTTTGAGTTCCAGGTATATTTTAGATATGAGACCCTTGTCCATTTTATAGCTCATGAAGATCTTTTCTTAGTCTGTGGGCTTTCTATGGATTTTGCTAGCTATGTCCTTTGCCATACAGAAACTCTGCAATTTCAATCAATCCTATCTGTCCAACTTTTCTTTGATTTGTTGTGTTTCTGGGTTTCTATTAAGAAAATTTCAGCCTGTGCTAAGGAGCCCTAGAGTTTCTACTATTCCATCCTGTAATGTTTTCAGGATGTCTCCTTTTATTTCAAGGTCTTTGATCCATTTGGAGTTGATTCTGGTGCGGGGTGATACATAAGGATCTAGCTTTAGTTTTCTACAGGTGTTTAACCAATTTTGCCAGAACATTTAATGGAAAGGCTGTCTTTCTTCCATTCTATTTTTTAGCTCCCTTGTCAAAGATTAAGTTGTTATAGGTTTGTGGGTTCATTTCTTCAGTCCTATGCTACTGGTCTTCAGGTCAGTCCTTGTGCCTGTACTAAGCAGTTTTGATTACTAAGGCTTTGTAGTAGAGTTTGAAATTTGGTATTGATATAACTCCAACACAGTTGTTGCTGTTAAGGATCATTTTTTTCTATTCTTTCATTGTTCCAATTTTTGGATTGCATCTTCTATTCATTGAAGAATGAGGTTGGGTTATTGATAGGTATTGCATTGAATTTGTATATAGACTTTGGAAGTATTGCCATTTTCATGTACCACAAAAGACTTGACATAGAGCTCCTTTATGACCTAGCAATCCCTCTTTTGGGGATTTACCCAAAGGATCACAAACAAGGTTATACCAAAGCTGCCAGTACAACCATGTTTATCATACCATTATTCACCATAGCTAAGCTATGGAACCAATCCAGATGCCTTTCAGTAGATGAATGGATCATGAAAATGTGGTGTATATATATATATATATATATATATATATATATATATATATATGTATATATATAATGTATATATAATACATTATATATAATATAACATACAATAATATATTATATACACATAATATATAGCATATAATATATATTATTATAATATATAATATATTTTATATTTTATACATATTACATATATTATTATTTATTATTATATATAATATGTCTTATTAATATATAATACTATATATTATATAATATATGACATATATAATATATGTAATATATATAACATATAATATATACATATAATATATAATGCACATAATATATAACATATTATATAATATATATTTAATGGAATTCTATGCCTCCATCAGAAAGAATGACATCGCCTCATTTGTTAGAAAATGGAATGACTTGGAAAAAATTATACTAAGTTAAGTAAGCCAGGCCCAAAGAAACATAGAACCCATGGTTTCCCTTATTTGCAATAACTAGTTCATATCTAGGACAAGCAAGAAAGGTCAAAAGCTATATATATATGACCATGTAAGATGATATTAAGTGAAATGAGCCCCAAGACAGGGATACAAGTGGTTTTTTCTTTCTTGCTATTGTTTTTAATGTGCTTATAATGCACTATGTGATTCTTTTGTTTCTTTTGTATATTCTTTCCCCATGGTATAAGCCTTGTGATTCTTGTGTCCTGCATCTTGTATATACATTTTTCTAATTTGGGGAGGGAAAGGGATATAGCAAAATGCTTAAATAAGGATACAGGTTGACCCATTGTAACAGTGAGATGTACAAGACACTAGGTTGAAAATGAACTTTACAATTTCGGGATAGGGAGAGAGGATTTGGGGAGTTGGGAGGGAAGGGATGGTAGGGGAAAACCAAAGGAGGAGGTAACAATGCTAGATAGGAAATATACTCATGTAACTGTAACTCCTCTGTACAGTATTTTTACAATAAAAATATATATGAAAAAAGATAAGCAATGGAAGGAGAGAGTGGGAGAGGTGAGTGAGAAGGTTGAAAGGGGTAACACTGATCAAGATGCACTTTATTCATAAACTACTTTGGTGGATGGCAACTCCTTTGTACAATTATTTAACAGAAATAAAAATACTTTAGAAAATGAAAATTAAATAAATGAAGTAAAAAATCAATAACTATATGGAAGCTAGTATAAGTTTCAGAAATATATCATCTTATTTTTCACTAAGGCCAATAGAGTTACTTACCCTTTCGTGTACCAATCATTGCATTTGGGGAAATACTGTGATTGAATTAATTAATCAAGGTTACATGATTGCTAGATTCAACATAGGTACCAGAAGTGGCACAGACCATGCCTAAAGGGCAATTTCCAGAAAAGTGGTACACAGATGATAAACGACATAAATACTAGGTGATGTCCACAGCTCTTACTCCATAAAACACAGAAGTTCAGTTCAAAAAATAACAATAGTTAAGTCTTGCATGTTAGAATCTATATTACATTCTTCTATGATATTGAATGATGGGCCTTCCAATTTTTACTGTACTTTAATTCAGGTAAAAACCCCAAAATTTATTACATTGATGGTAACAAAATGCTGAAAATTGGTGATCTTACGGTTAGTTTTGAAATGATACTCCACTGGACTTGATTATGCCATCATTATAATAATTTTTACCCAGCAGGCTGCTAAGGTAGGGGATTTATTTAGCATTTTGATGCATCTATGAAATGTGCCTTATAATTTAAATGAAGCACCTTAAGTATTTCATATCTCTCAGTTAATTTTGGATCTGAATATATTATAAAATATTCTTTGAGCTAATTTAAATTTCATATTACTTCAAAAGGACCTTTTTTTTCAATTCTAAAAAAAAATGTAAGAGCTGGGAGAGAACAGAAAAAATTTTGACATTGGAAAGTCTGACACCATAGCTGAAGATGAGAGACACATCTCTCTGTTTGCATCTGGGGATTTTTTTTAACAAGGTGAGACTGAAAAGAGATGTGTGTATCTTTGCCTCCAGCAGAGGGTCAGCAAGCAGAAAAAATAACTCAAGCCAGGAAACATTTAAAAAGATCACTTTGAAAAGTGAAAGAAAGGAAAATAAGAAGAGACCCCAAACTGTGCAAGATAATATGGTTGAAGTTTTGTGGAAGCATTCCCAAGGAAAAGAAACAAGGAATAAGGCTACCCCATGTTGCATGCATAACTCAAATATCAAGTGTCTGAGTTACATTCACTTAGGGTAGAGAAAGAGGAAGGAAGAAGAAACATTTACCATGACCAGTGCTCACTGGTTTAACTGAAAGGAGTAGCTCTCCTTTGGGAAATTGGCCAGTGTTGCGTTAGGGTGGCCTGATTTTGTAAAAATTGTTTTTTCTTATTCTGCTCTTATTTGCAGATTCCCTTCATATCATGATTTGAGGGTTAAAACAAATTAATCTGTTATTAATCTGTTATTAATCTGTTGCAGGACATGTTTTCCTTCCTGGTTGCATTTGATTTCCCATGCATCTCTTCTCTGATGGCCCTGATGAATTTCACACTCCCGGCTTGGAAGCTGTTACCAATAGAAAAGGTATCCCACACAGATCAATTCTGTTTTCTAATATCATTCCCACTCTGTGGGGGCTTATTCAGAAGGATCCATTTCGCAGTTCCCGGGTTTCAATGCAGTCCCCAAACTAAAACTTAAGCCTGAATATAAGACAATTATTCAAAGAAAATAGACAGAAAACATAGCTGAGAGTCCTGTTGCAAAACGAAACAAAGACCTGTATTGATTTTTGTACTTGTTGACGCTAACTGTTGCTATAACAGGTAAGTCCTGAAATTTCAGTAATTTAATAAAGCTGTTCTTATCCGCATGTAGCTGGGTGAATGTATCCAAGGGCAGGTAGGAGGGAATTTGGTCCTGTACATGTGTTAAAGGACCTGGCTTCTTGCATCTTGTGCCCCTATCTTCTAGGACTGCTAACATGTATCCATTCGTTCAGAGAGCATATGGGGAAAGCAAGCTGGAAGCTCATAGGAAAGAATGAGAGTTACTGGTTAAGCTGGGAGGGATATATTCTACTTCCCACATTCTAGTTGTCTACACTGGGCCAAGGGTCACATCCACACTCAAGGAAACCATAGCAGACTGGGTTTCCTAATTAGGCATCAGCAGACTGTGCCAGTGGGGTGCTGACTGCTCCACTTCCAACCCATGTATGGTCATTCAACTCATCCACCAGGAGATAGGCTGGAAACCAGTAAGTACAAAGTCACAAGAGCCAATTGTCAAGAAAGTTTTAAAAGTCATTTGCTAAACTCAGTGACTAAAGGCTAGCATTTAAAACTACTTAAACCCTACTACTTAAATTTAACTTGCATTTAAAAAAATTAAAAGTATAGAAAACTCATCATTTAAAAACTATGTTTACAGCAC
Organism: Dipodomys spectabilis; assembly: GCF_019054845.1. Lineage (NCBI taxonomy): Eukaryota > Metazoa > Chordata > Mammalia > Rodentia > Heteromyidae > Dipodomys > Dipodomys spectabilis. The sequence continues at coordinate 2,966,071 of NW_024870824.1, forward strand.
TCTTGCTCTAAGTTATGTGCTTGAGGTGGATTGTTTCTAATGTATCTGTGTAGTGGAAATAGTGCATGGCAGTGGCTACTGGCACACTCTCTAAGTTCAGACAATCCATGCACTATAGTAACTACAAATCTTAGTTTAATTTATTGTGTTGTTGGTTGTTTGGATTTAAGAAAGTGGCGAATAAACTAGAAGTAATTCAAATTAAAATTGAAAATGTGCAATGTCAGTAATTATTACAAAGTAGATAGCACTATATTTGAGAAAATATTCTCCCAGAAGTCCAGACTGATAATTCAATCACCAAAGACATTTTAAAATATAGTAGTACCAAAGTGGAAAGAGGGTTAAGTTAGTGCATACTGTTGGTACAAGGATGATGAATTCTTTTCAAATAGGTCAAACAGGTTCCTTAAAGAATTAAAAATAAAGCTATCATATATCCAAGGGGGCTGAAATAAAATTATTGAGGAAATATCTGTATTTTCATTTTATTGAGGATTTTTCACAACTCTCAAGATATGGAAATAACTTAGATGTCCACTGATAGATGATGGATTCAGAAAAATGTGAGATCCAATTACAATGGAAAATTTTGCAGCTTTATAAAAGAAATAAATCTGGCCATCTGTGGACAGGCCATTTACAAAAGGTTAAGTACTGTGTAAGTTCACTTGTAGGAAGTATCTGTAATCATTAAACTAATAGAAGCAGGGAAGACAATAGTGACTGAGGGATGTCAGAGAGAAGTAAGGAGTTGTTCAATTGTGATAACCTTTTGTAACACTAGACAAACTTTTAAGATGTTTTGTATAATATAGAATCTACTGCTAACAACTTGTTACTATGCACTCTCAAAGGTGTAAAAATAGTACATAGCGGGCTGGGAAGATGGCTCAGTGGTAGAGCGCTTGCCTTGCATGCATGAGGCCCTGGGTTCGATTCCTCAGCACCACGTAAGCAGGGGGAAAAAAAGCCGGAAGTGGCGCTGTGGCTCAAATGGTAGAGCGCTAGCCTTGAGCTGAAGAGCTGAGGGACAGCTCCCAGGCCCAGAGTTCAGGCCCCATGACCAGACCCCAAAAAAAAAAAAAAACAAAAAAGTACATAGCAAAGTAAAATTTCTCTCTCTCTCTCTCTCTCTCACACACACACACACAGACACACACACACGCACACACACACACACATACACCAGAAGTAAAATCAAGGCATACAAGGATATTATTTTATATTTCTCCAATTCTCCAATCTAATTTTAGACAACAAATTCATTTCCTGGTTCAATTTATCAAAAAGTCTATCCTTTCCAATCTGATCATATATCATGATTCAATATATGCCTGTGTCTTTTTCAGGGCTCTTTTCCGGTATACTGGTCCTTATCTATCTCTGCCCTGTTCCATTTTATCTTAATCCTAATTAAAAAGATCATGATATGGAAAAAGAATTATCCTATCTCATTTGCTTTCATGAATGTCTTATTCATGGCCATTTTTATTCTACATGCATTTAAAATAAACTTGTCAAATTTCATGAAACATCTTGTTGACAACTGATAAGAATTTCACTTAATCTGTAGTTTAATTTTAGGAAAAGTGACATTTTTACATTATTGAATATTCTTCCCCATGGAAATAACCTTTGTCTCTCCTCTCTTCTACACTTCTTTTGTATCTTTTGCACTTGTTTTCTTTAGCAAACTTCAGAGATTTTCCACTTAAGATCTTATCAATGTTTTTAGATTTTTGTTGAGAAATGATATCATCATTCATACTATAAGTAAACCTTTGAAAATGATGTTGTGTCCATGTGTACATATGTGTGCCAGAGTTTACCCCACTAGTGTCCAAATATATCTCCCTATACACATTTGTTCTTGGAGCAAACTATCAACTAAATTCTTCTTTGTGAGATGATTATCCACCCAGTAAAAACTTATATCTGAGACACTGTGCTCTGTGTAACACTTAATCTTTATGTCTGGATAGATACCAGATGATTTTGTCTTTCTAAGGCCTGCTAGAATGTTCCATTCCTACTTCCATTCCAGATTACAGAACTTTTTACACCAGCTCAGCTATGTTGGTGGCTAAAAGCGCTCAGATTTCTTACTCAAGGTCATGCCACCATTTCACCTCTAATGACTGTCCACCACGAGAGTTTAAGGCCCAGGTTTCTCAATCCTTCTCAGGACAATGCTGAAGGGACATCCCACTTGTAGAACTTGCTGTGGGTAGCTGAATCCATTGAGACTTTATCACAGGCCTGTTTGGACTTGTAGTAGAGTAGGATGATTCAAAACTCCAAATAGGTGTGTTTCTGGGCTCTTAATCTGGGTTTGTTTGTAACAAATATCACTAGTCAGACACAGGTGCAGTGATATATGCCACTTTCAGATTAAAAAGGACTGACTGGAAATTTTCTGCTCTTCTTATGAGGAGGTTCAAACATCTGGTAGAAAGACTATATGAAAGTGAATGAGGTCTCATGCAGTCCAGATTTCAGAAGCCTCTGCCCAGGTATGATGCTATGGACTTAACAATTAATCCTAGTAGCAAATGATCAGCCTCTGGGGATGCAATCTTCAGGAGAAGAGCCACTCAATTGAGTTCTGCCCAAACCTCTGACCTATAAAATTGTGACCAGGTAATAAAAGACCAGAAATAATGGATTTATTATAATATCTAGGTGTTATGATTCCATAAGGAAAGTTAGTGAACGCTTGAAGGGGTTCCTGAAAGATTACAGAAAAGTCACTGATCAGCAACCAGGGAAAGTAATTTAAGGAAAGCTTTTGTCTCTGCAACTGGAACAGGGAGGAATCACTGTGGGCCAATAGGACAGGTACAGAAGAGAAAGTGGGACATATAGAAAGGACATAGTGAAACCTATAGGGGAAAATGGACTATGGAAGAATACACTGCACCATGCATTAGGCTCTTCCTACAGCTCCCCTTTTATGATGGGTAAGCTCTGCCTGAGGATCTGGAGCACCGTGCTTCAATCCTACATACATGCTTGGAAAAAATGAAAAAGATTTGATGGAAATCAAAAGGCTGTAAGTCTAACCTAATGCCTAATGCAACAGATGAGCCATCAAATAACCAACACTTGTGTGAGAGATGTATGTAGAAGCTACGCCTCAACAGAGAGCTGCTGCTCCACCCACACCTCCAACTCACACAAATTGCTGTTATGTCCAACTTTCATTTCAGCCACACAGAGGAGAGAGATCTATGGTACATAATTTCAAACTTAGCAAAAATTTTGTTTTATTTCTAGGTTTACTACTTACTATTTAAAGATTAATGATGGTCAGATAAGGCTACACAGGTTTATTGCTAGGATTGAATGAATGACTCATGAACTATTAGCACATCGTGCATTTTGAAATTTCCTAAGTAGGAAACCAAACTAAGTGGAGTGAGTTGTTTTCTCTTGGAGGTTTTAATGAGCCAGAAGTATAAATGGGAATGAAAACTTAGGATCCTTTGGCAATGAGCCTATCTTTTTGTTTCTCAATACAAGGTTAAAGATACAGTAAATTCATTCAGCTCACTGTGTGCCTGATTCTTCAGATACTCAGAATCAGTTAAATGTTGTCATTCTCCTTAGATAAAGTTTTGTCACATTCACTATTTTCTCCCTGACAAGAATGAAAGTTGAGTCATTAGCAGTTATCACCATTTCCATTTCTCTTCAGGGAATGTGATGATTTGAACCTCAGTATGAACACTGCAAAAAGTCCATAACCAGTGGTCTTGGCTAATCATGGCACCACTTCTAAGTCCTCAGCTCCTTTACACAAAAGCAGTTTTATCAAAGGTAGAAGGCTGTTGTTGGCTTTCTAGGATTTGTGTGAACTCAGAACCTCAGCACTTCAGCTTTCAAGGGCGAACTTGGACTTTTCTCTCTTGTTGTTTTCCTTTTTAATGAATGTGTTTTCCTTGAAAGGCTTTGATGTCAGGTTATTTCCCACCCAGAGCTACACTTTAATGGGTAATCTGTGGAGTGCAACTACTAGAGCTATTCAGTGCCATTAAATTATGTAGTGTGGAAACCATGCAGCAAAGAAACCTTTGCATTTTACTGTTAAAGAGTCCCCATTGGAAAGGGAAATGGATTGTTTGGAATTTTCTTAGGTCTCTGCTTGTAAGGAAAGACGAGAAGAAAGGTTTCCATTTACATGATGCTAAGGTAGGATTGAAAATAATATACTATGCCAAGGTTATTGCAATTAATTTTAGTCTTCATGAGAATTTAGCTGCCAGGGCTCAGTCTCTCTAAAGTGGATGGATTACCCAGTGAATAAGAAAAATAGCTGGTTTCAGAAAAGGGAAAATAACATCAAGAAAGAAACCTCTACACTTTTGCCTTAATGCTTTAGGAGGGGACTCCAATACTGATCTTAAACTGTTTTCCAGTGCCACTGGGATGGAGGACAGAAAAAGACTTTCAATTTTACACATCTATGAACTCCTACAGGTTAATTAGTACCTGGACTAATAGCTCAACTGGGAATTCAATGTAGACTTTGATAAGAGGTAATATCTATTTCTCATAGGAATAAATATTTTTTATCTACACAAAGAAAGTGGCTGTTGGGATTAAAATGAAGTCATATGTCTAGGATATTCTTAGCAGAGGATCACAATAGCTCAATAGCTATGTGCATATGAACATATAAAATGATGCTAATCAAGATGAACTCCAAGAAATGGAAACAAAAGGGTTTTTAATGTACTGTTTGCAGTTCTCTTTCTTTTTTCTTTCTTTCTTTCCTTCTTTCCTTCCTTCCTTCTTTCTTTCTTTCCTTCCTTCCTTCCTTCCTTCTTTCTTTCTTTCTTTCTTTTCTTCTTTCTCTTTCTTTCTTTCTTTCCTTCTTTCTTTCTTTTCCTTCCTTCCTTCCTTCCTTCCTTCTTTCTTTCTTTCTTGCTTGCTTGCTTCCTTTGATTTATTCCCTGTTGTTACTGTTTGTTTTCTGTACACTTTGTCTTATATATAAGTTTATATGAACAAGGGAAAAGAATGGACAGAAAGGAAAGGAAAGGAAACAGAAGGACAAAGGGTAAACCAAAGCAACAGCAATACTCCCTAGACACTATGTTGGAAATGAATTTTACAGCCTGGGTGGGGAGGGGAGTTTGGGAGAGGAAAACAGGAGAAAATGAAGAAGGGGGTAATACTGTTCAAAAAGAAAAATACTTGTGGGCTGGGAAGGTGGCTCAGTGGTAGAGCACTTGCCTTGCATGCCTGAGGCCCTGGGTTCGATTCCTCAGCACCACATAAGCAAAAAGAAAAAAAAGCCGGAAGTGGTGCTGTGGCTTAAGTGGTAGAGCACTAGCCTTGAGCTGAAGAGCTGAGGGACAGCGCCTAGGCCCAGAATTCAGGCCCCACGACCGGACCCCCCCCCCTCCAAAAAAGAAAAGTACTCGTTACCTTATTTTTGTAACTGTAACCCCTCTATGAATCACCTTTACAATAAAAAAGTCATCTATTGGGTAGATTTTCTGAAGTTTATTACCCAAACTAATAAAAATATCAAGAAAAAGTTCATAAGTACGATAATGATACTGATCATAATCAATTCTTTCATTTTTATTTTAGTTTTGCTTCTTCTTTACAGCAAATATAAACTGGTTTGAATCTGTGCACAGGGGAATAATAAATACTAAGAGAAATGCTATTCTGCACTAATGAATGTCATGCATTATAGTCAACTATGTCTCATGGCAATAGAGAGGTATTATTGGATATTGTATTTGGATTTACTTTTTGTGACCTTTGGAGACTGGCTAACACAGAAGAGAGGAAGATGTATCTTATTATGCAGACAGTATGTGCTATGTAAGTGTACAGTTCCATTACATAAATCTTTTGGCTTCAGAGAGATTGGCCAAATCTTAGTGATTCATAGACACAAACTATCTTCCTGGTTTCCACCAAAAACTGGTAAGAGGAGCAACTGTACTACAAAAAAAACACTGCTCTTATATTTGGAAAAAAATTTAAAAGGATGTGAAGATAGGTATCAAGTGTTTATTATCAGCATATACTTATTAAAAATACTGAATTAAATTTCTTATTTTTTATAATAGAACTTTTTAAAATTAAATTTCTATGTGCACAACTATATGAACAATCTTGCAACTCCATTGATTTTTTTTTGGACTATAAACAAACACTAAGGTACTACTTTGGTACATAGGTGATGTTCTATTATGTCCAATAAACTGAAGAAAAACATGTGTGATACATGAAATGTGTTTCAATGATACTGAATAACAAAATAGGCTGGCATGTATCTTGTAGGTAACTTCATCGTTAGGATTTGTTATGATTTTGGGGGTAGACAATTCATAATAACGAATAACCTACTGAGGCTGATAACTCTGGCTTCTTTGTGAAGTCCTGAAAGACCTGAAGCACCCATACTGGTAACAATACATGCTTATCAGTACTGTGGTCATTATTATGTCTAGTCTTCCCTGGGGTGCAGCAGTTACTATACTCCATCTCAGACAGCGAGCAACCTCAAAGCCCAGTGCCTTAACATTCCATTGAACACCGCGGCAGCACTGTTGGAGTCATTAAGGCACAGAAAGCCCCTTGGAAAGAGATTTTTTTCTTCTGTGTGTGACACAGCACCACTACAAGTATTCACACCTATCAGGAATAAGTGTCCCTGCACAGTTTTGCAGAACACAAGTCTCATTTCGCAAGACTTTTCCTAAATGGGGTTTGTGCGCACAATATTCTAACACTGGCCTAGACTGCACAAGGCTCCAGGATCTCAAGAACACAAGTCATACTGAAAAATAATATTTAATATATAAATCAAACAGCATGTTCATTATCACCAATGACCTTAAAACTAGCACTGGGAATTAAAGACAGTCTTCTGCCTGCCTTTGTTCTGTATGGAGGAAAATAGCAAAGAAATTGAAACATTTTCATGGACATCAATAGTGCTGTGGTTTTCAAATGTAACCCCTGGTGCCCCTGGTGGCTTAGAGATCTTAAAAATAGTAATGGTGTTTAAAAGATAACTGCTTCTCTTTTCTCAGTAATATTTGCAATTTGACAGGTAAATCACATCAAATGAACTGAGGTCAGGAGGACTTTTACTCATAAGCTATTTTTTTTTCCAGTATAGCAGCAAAGAGAGCCCTGTTTCAGAGTCTGACCCTTACCAGAGGCCAAGAAATGAAGGACAGTTCCAGGAGGTTCAGCGTGGGACCAATTGTTTGCAACACATACCATTTTTCACTTATATTTCTTTAAATATTATCATACTGTTTTACATCCATTGGTGGTATTTTTGTGTGGCTAGAAAGTGTTGTTTATAGTTTTATTTTCCTAAGTTCATAGATAGTCCCCTTCATAGTTTCATGCTTCAAGTTGTTTTGGTAGAGCCCCAAACAAAATGGCATACAAAGTCTAATTTTCCTTACCTTTTGTAAAGTCCTAATTTTTTTTTAAAGAAATGATGCTAGTATCTCAAAGGAAGGAGGAAGGACTGTATCTCTCAGGAATACCCAATGAAGCTCTCTCTATTCTTCAGCAGGGCAGACTATGTTTGCAAAACCCTGGGGGAAGGAGTAATCAAGACAGTGACAGCAACAGAACTCAGAATTTGATTTAAATGTATTTGCAAAGAATGCACTTAGTATTTCCTGAATATTAGAGTCTACAGGGTGAAACCATGCCTCCTTATTTTCTGTGTCCAATGTAATTGGGTAACGCCTTCCATAAAAGCCGGGAGAAGTCATTCTACTAAATAGCAAGCTACATGTGTGTGCCAGTTATGAATTAGTAAGCTATTATATTTTGCTTCATTTATCTTTTCCAGCTTTGAATTGTGATGCAAGGTTGAAACTCTACATTTACGTGTTTGCTTTGTCCTGTGGATACTCCTTCATTTTCTGTTAGCAAGGAAACTAGAAGGAGATGGATATTCAAAAATAGGAGTGCTTCCATCTTGCCTCCTGTCCTTGATGCCCTAGAAATACTTCTGCATCCATGATGTGCTACGTCATTTCCAGTAGGAGCTCTTCTTGTAGTTTTCCAACTAACAAATCCAAGAGCATGCTTTGTGGAGACTCCAGCACCCGCTAGCCAGCTCTCTTCCTTTCTAGGCTGCGTTATTGGCACTCATGGCCACGATTTTGAGCTGAAAAACATTCGTGTCTCTTTTCAGGGGTTTGTGCTTCTAACCATGGGTTCATATCTCTAAGATTCAATGCTTTAGAAGTGCTATCTTTTATATAATCTTTTCACCTTAGAGGTGGAAGCAGTGCCATATAGCCTGTGATACCTAAACGTGTATGCCATGTTCACTTCTTCAATACCTACTTGACTATTCTATACATTATGGATATGGCTTTCTGGCAAACTCTGTATAAAAAAATGGACATAGGGGGCTAGGAAGGTGGCTCAGTGGTAGAGCGCTTGTCTTGCATGCATGAGGCTCTGGGTTTGATTCCTCAGCACCACATAAACAAAAAGAAAAAAGCCAGAAGTGGCACTGTGGCTCAAGTGGTAGAGCACTAGCCTTGAAGAGCTGAGGGACAGCTCCCAGGCCCAGAGTCCAGGCCCCACGACTGGACCAAAAAAAATGCACATAGGTTCTTTCTTTTCTTTTCTCTTTCTTTCTTTCTTTTGTATTGTTGGTTGTAGAGCTTGAACTCAGGGCCTGGGCACTGTCCTTGAGCTCTTTCTGCTCAAAGCTAGTGCTCTACCACTTTGAGTCACAGCAGCACTTCCAGTTTTCTGTGGTTAATTAGAGATGAGAGTCTCACAGACTTTCCGTTGGGGCTGGTTTTGAACTGTAATCCTCAGATCTCAGCCTTCTGAATAGGTAAGAAGCATGAGTCACCAATGACTGGCTATGTGAATGGATTTCTTTCTTCTTTAAAAATTTCATTTTATCATAAAAGTGATCCACAGTAGGGTTACAGTTACATAAATAAGGTAATGAGTACATTTCTTTTCGAACAGTGTTATCCCCCTCTCTCACTTTAAACAAAGTTTCTGCCTCCTGACTAGAGTTTAGCAGGCACAATAATAATTTTTCTTTCATGAGTGTTGTAACATGTACTCAATAAATGTGTCATGAATTTATTTAATCCAGTGCCATGATGTAGCCAGAAGATGGCCTGTAAAGCATAATTACAAAGAGCAGAAACCTTGGAACTTGAGAGAGATGAGGTCCAATCTCATTTCTGCAATTAAGTAGCTCTATATTTTAAGTATCATTCATAGCCCTATGCTTTAATTTCTTCACCCCTAAAATGGGTATTATAAGGTGTTCACCTCTGTGTATCACTGTGAGTACTAAAGGGGCAAAACTCTGAGAAGTGGTAAATTTGATAAGCAGTATCCATTATTACTTGTACAAAGGACTAGAATTCAAGAGAAGTAAGGCAAGTGTCCTGGCTATATGCAGCATTGAAGGGAAGTGATAGAACTGATGGGAAAGGTGAGAGGAACGGTCAGGAAGTCCAGAAACATTGGGAATGTGGAGGAGAACAAATGGGAATGTAGGAAAGAAAGTAAGAGGATGCAAGTGCCTCCATTGATGTTGAGCAAAATATGTAATCTTGTAATGAAAGGTCCATAGTGTACCACATTAGGTCCTGTGTTCACATAGAACAAAACCATGAGAAATCATGATGTTTAGTTTATTAAGTTTATAATAACTGATTTTCTGCACATCAAACATTTACTCATATATAATTGGTTTCATTAGCAGCTTTTCTGAAGGCATACATGTATATCTTTTTTTTTGTTTGTTTTGGTCAGTCGTGGGGCTTCAACTCTGGGCTTGGACGCTGTCCCTCGGCTCTATCAGCTCCAGGGCAGTGCTCTACCACTTGAGCCACTGCACCACTTCCTTTCCTTCATTCTTGCCTTATACTTTATACTTTAATAGAGAAATGTTTTTTTCTTACTTTGATAGCATGTCAAATATTTCTTCTTAGCCAGACACAGATGGCTTACACTTTAATCTGAGATCTGAAGGGCCATCATTGAAAGCCAGCCCAAGCAGAAAAGTCTCTAAGACTCCATCTCTAAAAACAACCAGAAAAGTGATATACTGGAAGTATGGGTAAAGTGATAGTGCCAGCTAAGCAAACAAGTCAGACAAGCTTGAGGCCCCAAATTCAAGCAGGCAAAAACAAAAAAGAAAACAAAGAAATCTGATCAAAGTTGCTTCTCGTCTCTTTCTGAAACTATTCCCATTTCTTTAAGAGTCCATGCCTCAAACAAGAATCGCATGACAATTTTTATCGCATGTACAACTCCTACGGTAAAGGTATAAATTCTCATTTGCGTGAGCTGAGATTTTTATCTCAATTGTGTGCCCATGAAAGGCTACCATTTGCTGATAGGTTTACAAACCAACAATTGGACCAAGCTCACATCATGTAATCTCTCAAGACATATTTTCTAGTGTTTTTATGTTTTGCTGCATGTCAGGTATAAATCACGGGTACCCAGGAAAGAGCATGCTGGTACATTTGGACGCAGGTGGTCTCATGTGGGCCAAACCAGCCATTGCATGTTATCTTTGACAAATAAGCTGAAGTAGAGCTGATATAACCCTTAGCTGAGCTGCCACTATTGCCCTGTTCTTTTAAGCCATGTATTTCCTGTCACAAACCTATTTTACATGAATGCTGGCCCAAGTTACAGTGCACAGATTTTTTTCCTTAAACTGAGTGGTTCCATATGCCTATGATTCATGAAGACAAGGTCAAGCAGTAATAGCAGAAAAAATTGTGTGGCATGTATGTAACCATGTGTGCTAAACATGTCTACATATTAGATGTATAAGTCTATGTGAGTGTCGAACACACTGCTTTTCTTATCTGTCCATCAGTTACTTCTCTGTTCACTGGTATCTCTTTCTGCTCCAAGTATGCAGAATATTACACTTCCCAGTCCCCACGAAGTTTTTGTGGTCATGTGACTCCATGTCCACTTCAATGAAAACAATTGTATATAGATTATTTTATGGTCAGCATCAACCTTTGTTGCGTGATACTCTAGCTCCTGTTCTTTTTCCAGGTGCTGTGAAGGCATGTGTGAGACTGAAATGACCAAAGATCTAAAGAGCCTGAAATATGGAGTGAAAATGGAGGAGAGATCCTCAGAGAGTTGTCAGCAAAGAACTCAGCACAAGTTGATGTTTAAGAACTGAAGGTTGATGGTTATCACCTGATCTGCTTTGACTTACAGCCTACTCTTAATAAAAGGATAGGATTCATTAAGTGTTAAGTGTTCTTAAGAACAACATAAACAAAAAAGCTAGAAAAATTATCTTCCTGACAAAATATACACAGATATACAAATATACATTCATATCATCAGATATAACTGTTCTGTCAAATACTGCATAGATAACATTTCTAAATCTGTTCATCATATATTATTATTATTATTATTATTATTTTCCATGGGGACTTTGTGAAGCTGTCCAACTCATGTATTAATTACTTTTCAGTGCTATGTATATACCTAATCTATTGAAGTCATAATTGGATAGAGTATATAAAAAGATATTGGTTTCTTTGGCATGAGGTATCCTCAAATAAGCTGCTAAATTTCAGTTCCCCTTCTAGGTGATGGATTCAGATTTCTTTTTCTGACCTCTCTCTCTCACTGCTGTTAAAAGTGATATGTCCCTTTAAGCCCCTCTAAACTGTAGTAACCATACTTCACACAGCTTCTGGAACATCAGGTTCTCATCTGTGAATTAAATCTAGTTCTATTTATTGTGAGTGCCTTTCTCTAGTGTCTTTCGCTGAAAGGACCTTCCTTTGGTGGGTGGGAAGAAAATATTCTACTGTCATTTGTTTGAACAACTGTCAGGTCACACAGAAACCATGGAGAAATCATCAGAATTTTTAGATGTTCAATTCTTCCAAAGCTCCAAGAATTGCATTCAGGCAGTGTAGAGGATGCACTTTCCCTGACATCAGCCACATATTTTTAAATCTTGCTTATGCCTTCCATATTCAAGATGTGATCATTTAAAAAATAAATGCAATTTATATGATGTATTAAAAGTCTACCTCAACTATTCTCCCTGAATATTTTATCTTTTCTAAAGCATATGAAATTTAGATACAGATATTACAGGATTAGAGCTCACAGCCTTGAGCCTCTTGACATGCTAATGTAAGTTGGTAAAAACTGGAGAAAAATGTAACTTTGGGGAATGATTGCAGTTCCTGATAAGGTGACTCATTACCCATTTTAATCATACTTTAAAGGAGATCATAACAGCCAACTAGAATTGGCCAAAAATATTAATGCATTCCGGATGTTTTTAAAGCAAAATTTAAAAGGCATACTTTCAAAATTACTTAGTATTTTCACTCTAAAACAGAATCCTTAAGCTATATTTAAATTATAATTGTTGGCTGATGTTTGAAAATATCTAATTAAATGCTTATTGGCTCAGAGTGGAGAGCATGAAATCACCTATACTGTGACTAACCACCAAAAAGAGAAATTCAAATGGCTTTGCTTCATGGTCCCACATTAACTTTTTCTAACTACTTTTCTACAGAATATTACTTTGTCAAGTGTAGGGTCTCTAGTCCACAGTGCCATGTATTTGGTTACCTCTGCTAATATACATAGGATGTAAAGCTGGGATTGAAACACTGAGGTCATAAAAATATGGTGAAAACTACGTGTAAGCCATATGTTTATCTCATCAACAAATTGTGAAGTTAGTGTTATTTTTATTTAAATTTTAATTTCAAGCTGATGTACATAGGGATTACAGGAGTAAGAGAGTGAGTACATTTCTCGTTTGTTACCCCCTCATTTTTCTCTCACTTTTCCTCCTCCCTACACCCCCTCAAATTGTACAGATCATTTCTAGCATATTGTGTTTGAGTATCACTCACTGTTGCATTGGTTCCCCCTTTGTCTTGTTTTCTTTTCTTTTTTTAAATAGAGGCTTCGCTGAAGAGGAAATAAGAATGGCCAATAGAGAATGAAGAAATGCTAAACTTCGCTAGCCATAAAAGAAAGGCAAATCAAAACAACATTGAGATTCCACCTCACTCCAGTTAGAATGGCTAGAATCAAGATGTGGCCAAAAGGGAACCCTACTGCATTGTTGGTGGGAATGTAAACTTGTAAAGAAGTATGGAGGTTCCTCAAAAGACTCCACATAGAGCTCCCCTATGTCCCAGCAATCCCACTTTTGGGCATTTACCCAATTGATTGCAAACAAGGTCATACTAAAGCTACCATCACAACTGTGTTTATCACAACGTTATTCACCATAGCTAAAATATGGACCCAACCCAGATGCCCTCAGTAGATGAATGGATCAAGAAAATGTGATTATATATCTGTATCTATATCTATCTATCTATCTATCTATCTATCTATCTATCTATCTATCTATCTATCTATCTAGGAATTCTATGCCTCCATCAGAAAGATTGATACCACCCCATTTGCTAGGAAATGGAAAGACATGGAGAAAAATCCTATTAACTGAAGTAAGCCAGGCCCAAAGAATCATAGGTCCCATGGTTATCCTTATTTGCAATAACTAGTATATGTCTAGGACAGCAGAAAAGGTCAAAAGCTATATACATTTGACCATATAAGATGATGCTAAATGAAATGAACCCCAAGATAGGGACACAAGAAATTTTATCTTTCTTGCTGTTCTTGTTAATGTACTTATAATGTACTATGTGATTTTTTTTGTTTCTTTTCTATGTTCTTCCCCCATGGTATAACCCCTGCTTTCCCTGTATTTGATTCTGGTGCCCTGCATCTTGTATATACATTTTTCTAATTTGTGGAGGGGAAGGAAAATAGCAAAATGCTGAAATAAGGATAGAGGTTGACCCATTTAAGAATAAGATGCACAAGATATTATGTTGAAAATGAACTTTAAAGCTTCAGGTGGGGAAGGAGAAGTTGGAGAGGTGGGCAAGGAAGGGATGGTAGGGGAAAAACAAAGGAGGGGGTAACAATGCTCAATAGAAAATGTACTCATTACCTTACTCATGTAACTGTAACCCCTTTGTACAGTAGCTTTACATTAAAAATATATATTAAAAATAAGTCTAATAATAACATATGCTGGAGGGGATGTGGCCAAAAGGGAATGCTACTACACTGTTACTGGGAGTGTAAACTTGTTCAACCACTCTGGAAAGCAGTGTGGAGGTTCCTCAAAAGACTAAACATAGAACTCCCCTAAGACCCAGCAATCCCATTTCTGGGCATTTACCCGAATGACCACAAACAAAGCAGATAGCACTATTTATGTATTTTAGTCTTAAAACCCTGCCAAGCACATAGTTTATAAGAAAGGAAATAAGTCACAAACACTTACTATTTCATCTGGGCATGAGTGGCTTATGCCTATAATTTTAGCTACTTGGGCTTAGGACGTGGAAATCTGGATTAAAAGTCAGCCTGGGCAGACAAAGTTGAGAGACTCATCTCCAATTATCTAGTGGTGAGGCCATTGTCTCAACATTGCATGAGTATTTTAAGCTTGATGGAAGATGGTTGACAAACGTGTGTGGCATGTGTGTGCGTGTGTGTCCCTATTTGATACTTTATCACTTGTCCACGCATCCATGAACCTTGAGATTGGCTATTCTGAATAGTGCTGTAATAAACAGAGATGCAAGTATCTTCTAGTGACACCAATTTCTTTTCCTTTGAATGCTACTCAGATATGGTATAATTGGATATCACAGTGATTTTAATTTTTTAATTATTTTGCAGAAACTCCATATTCTTTTCCATAATATTCTGGGTCAAATTATACTTCCTCCTACAGTGAACAAAAATCCCCTCTTCTCTAAGGCATCACCAAATATGTGAGACATCACTACTCTTTTGATAATAACTATGCTGATGTGAGGTAATTTGTCATTTGGGTTTTGATTTGAATTTAGTGAAGTTGAGTGATTGCCTTTTCAAACGCCCATTGACGTTTTGTATGTACTTATCTGGAAACAGTCCATTTAAGACCGTTCCCTACCATTTTCTCTCCTTCTCTCATTTACCCCTTCTATTTTTCCTTCACCTATCCCTTCTTCCATTTTATGGATAGTTAATAAGTATGCATATATTTGGAGTACAATGTATTCTTTTTGTACTTTTATACATTAAACATTAATCAACTCAAGATATTAACTTTATTTAAGTCAGGTATTTATTATTTATTTATTGTTCAAAAATTCTGTCTCCTTAGAATTATATGATTCAACATTCTGAACTATAATTGACCTCTGTATAGTAAAGCAGATGAATTTATTCTTTGTATCTGCTTTTGTCCTTTTGATTTAATTTTAAATTTTATTATCAAGATGATGTACAGAAGGGTTACAATTACACAAGTAAGGTAGTGAGTACATTTCTTATCAAACTTGTTACCCCTTCCCTCATTTCCCCCCCACTTTCCCTTTTCCCACACTACCCCCCAGGTGTCCCCAGTTGTACAGATTATTTCCCACATATAGACTTGTGAGTATTGCTGTTGCATTGTTTCGCTCTTTGTCCTTCGTCTCACCCATTTTTTGTTCCCTTTCTCTTCTATAATTCAGATAAATATATATCAACACCAAAATCAGATACAATAACAACAAAGGATAAACTATAGGGGGAGAAAATACAAAAGAAACAAGAAATCACATAGTACATTAAAAACAACAACAACAAAGTAAAACCTCTTTTGTGCATGCTTAGAGTTCATTTCATTTAGCATTATCTTACATGGTCTTATATACATAGCAATAGTACTGATGACTCAGAAATGATGACTCAGAAATGAACTGGCAGACCTATAGCACCTAATCTTGGATAAGGGAGCCAAAAAATAGGATGGAAGAAAGATAGCCTCTTCAGTAAATGGTGCTGGCAAAATTGGTTAAACACCTGTAGAAAATTAAAGTTAGATCCTTATATATCACCCTGCACCAGAATCAACTCCAAATAGATCAAAGAACTGGAGGTAAAAGCAGATACCCTGAAAATATTACAGGGAGGAATAGGAGAGACTCAAGGGCTTCTTGACACATGCCTAATTTTTTTTTTTGTGGTCCTGAGGCTTAAACTCAAGGCTTGGGCACTGCCCTGAGCCCCCCTTTTTTTTGGCTCAAGGCTAATGCTCTACCACTTGAACCACAGCTTCACTCCTGCTTTTGTGGTGGTTAGTTGGAAATAAGATTCTTATGGACTTTCCTGCTTGGGCTGTCTTTGAACCATAATCCTTAGATTTCAACCTCCGGAGTAGCTAGGATTACAGTTGTGAGCCACCAAGCAGTTGCTTTTGTCCATTTTTAAGTCATGCTATTTCTTTTCTTGTTTTGGGAGGAGGGTAAGTTGTTTAAGTTCCTTTTACATTTTATATATTTAACACTTTTCAAATATATGGCTTGAAAATATTTTCTTCCATTTTGTTCACTTTTAATTTTGTTTATTGTTTCTTGTGCAATAAATATACTTCTTAGTGGCTGGGATGTGGCTTAGTGGTACAGTGTTTGCATGAAGCCCTGAGTTCAATTCCTTAGTACTACACAAATAGAAAAAGCCAGAAGTGGCATTCTGGCTCAAGTGGTAGAGTGCTAGCCTTGAGCAAAAGAAGCACAGAGACAGTGCCCAGACCTTGAGTTCTAGCCTCAGGAATGACAACAAAAAAAAAACCCACAAAAAACAAACAAACAAAAAAACCGTAAAACTAAAATTCCTTAGTTTAATGTGGCCAACTGTTATAATTTTATTTCCTTTCTTCGGTGACATAGGGTTAAATTTATTTATTTTTTCTACTTTCTTGAATTTTAAAGTTAGGTTGTTTCAGATTTTTTCCTACTTAATATAAGCACTTAACTATAGAGTCCTTTGTTAGTTCTGTTTTTGCTGTATAGCATAAGATTTGGCATGTTTTATATCTATTTTCATTTGACTCATGATACTTTTGATTTCCCTTTAGATGTCTTCTTTGATACCTTAGTTGCTCAATCAGTAGCATATTGTTTCCTTTATAGATTTTTGAGAGGTTTGAACAATTCTTCTTGCTATTCATTTCTAGTTTTACACAATTGTGGTCCAAAAGTACACGATATGATTTCTATCTTTTTAAATTTGTTGAGATTGGTTTTGTAGCCAAACACATGGCGTATCCTGGGGGAGAGTCCATGTATAATTGAGAAGAATGTATATTCTGTTTTGTTGGAGGAAAAGTTCCTTGTATGCTTGTTGGCGCATGTGATCAACAGAAATTTATTTGTATTTGCATATATTTAGCTCTACTATTTCTTTACTGGTTTCTCAATGTTAATAATTTGCCCATTGTTGAAAGCAAGGTTCCCTACTATATTACATTGTGACCTGTTTTGCCTTTTAGTTCTGCTAATACCTGTTTTAAATATTTAGGTATTCCAGTGTTAGGTATATAACCAGTATATGTGTTTGCATATAAGATATTATATATATGTATATATATAATAGCCTTTGTTTTCTTTTGATATGTTTTGACTGAAAGTCTATTTTGTCTAATATAAATATACCTTTCTAGTTACTATTTATATAGAATATCTTTACTTAAGCCTCTACTACAGCTTTTATATATCTTTAAAACTAAATTGAGTCTCTTCGAGGCAGCATAATGTTGGGCCTTGTTTTCTTTTATTCATGTGGTTTCCACTGGATAATTTGATACAGTAACTATTTTCATTCCTAGGTAAGGGCTGATCACTGTCAATTTTTAAAGTTATGTTCTGACTGTTTGTAGTTTCTTTAGTTCTTTTGTCTGTTGCTGTCTTTCTTCAGGATTTGATTTTTTACATGCCTGAATTCATTTCTCTTTCTCGTTTTGGTTGTCTTTTGAAGTGAATGTAAAGAGTAAGTGATTTGAAAGAGTAAGGTACATGGACATTTGATATAATCTTATATGTAAACTTTAGAGGGTAGGAGCATTTAATATTCCAATTAAGTAGAATTATGGTACATCCACACAACGGGCTTATCCATAGTCATGTAAAATATGTTTCCAAAGATTTCAATAATTGAGAAAATATCATTTAATATGGCATGTAACAGAGATGCTTGCAGATGAGGATGAAGTTGGAACAATTCTCTTGTCTTTTGGAAAGGATTGTTCATGTGGGAGGACATACACTGGCCATTCTTCTGAAGGCTAGATTGTTTTTTTGTTATGGTCAAAGAAAAGGATAAATATGCGTAGAATTTCTTTACCTCTTGCAACTTTTCTCTCTAGGTTTTCTCACTCTTAAGAGCACCTGATGAAGCCTGGTGCAGGAGGCTCACTCCTGTAATCCTAGCTACTCAGGAGGCTTAGATCTGAGGATCACAGTTTGAAGCCAGCCCAGGGAGGAAGTTTGTGAGATTCTTTTCTCCAATAAACTACTCAGAAAAGACAGAAGTGGTGCTCTGCCTCAGTGGTAGAGTGCTAGCCTTGAGCACAAAGATACTCAGGGACAGCACCCAGGCCCTGAGTTCAAGCCCCAGGATGGGGGGTGAAGGTGGAGGATACATGATGTGCTAGCGCTGGTATCTCATGTCTGTAATGCTAGCTACTCAAGAGGCTGAGATCTAAGGATCATGGTTCAAAGCCAGCCTGGGTAGGAAAGCCCACCAAAAATCTAGAAGTAGAGCTATAGCTTAAGTGGTAGAGTGCTAGCCTTGAGCACAAAAGCTCAGGGACAGCATTTAGGCCCTGAGTTCAAGCCCCAGGACTGGAACACACACACACACACACACACACACACACACACACACACACACACACGCACACACACACACACACACACAGTATATAATGACTTTAGAGAAGGGGAGTAACTAAGACTAAACCTAACCACAGAGACTGATATGGTCCCTTATATCTATCAGATTTGGCCAAATTCTGTGGAGATAAAGCTCTACAAAGAGACTCAGTGCTAAAGACTAGTAGCAATAACTTGAATAGATTCTTCAGGTTTGGGGGATTTATGGTCCTTGCTATCTCTCAATCTCATGCATGATATATTTTTATATAAAAGGTGCAGTCTAGCAAACAGTATGTACGCTTGCTATGAAATATTTCAGTGATGTGATGTAGGCATTAATAGTGGCTGTCTCTGAATAGAGAAAACACAGATATCTTTTACATTTTTCTTGAAGCTTTTCGGTATTTTCTATAACTGTTTTTCATCAGAGTAATTACATGTATTCTCACAAAATAAAGGAATTTGGAATGAAGTATATTTTAAATTTTACAGAATAGTAACTTCAAAATGGAGTATATATCAGATTTAATGGGTGTAATTCAAAATCAAAATATTGAGCTCCAATATAACAATAACTTCCTTACCCATCAAATAGCATGCTTCTATTTGGTTTGGACATTAGTTTAGATCAATGTTCATCTGGCCAAAATTTTATAGAGGGGATCTATGCCCTTTGAATTTCTGTAGAAAGCATGGCTCATTGTTCAGGGTATGCCCAACAGTCTACACTTATTTAAAAAAGTTGCCAGGTTCCTGCTCAAGGATAAGATGAGCAGCTCACTGAGCAAAGATAAAGATCTATTTGCAAGGCTCAGCTGTCTCAGGGCCAGTGATACAAGAACTGAAAGCCAAAATATCAGGTCAGCCAGCATTTCTCCCAGCCTTTTACGTTGGTGAAGCCAAGCAAGTTCTTTTTAGTCCGATGTGGAGGGACTTGATCACAGGAGGCAGCAGTTGAATACAATGGCAACAGATTAGGTTGGCCCATTGTGTGACAGATAATTGTTCCTGAACCACCTCCTGAGGGCTTGGCAGCATTTGTAGCCAGATTCTTAGTGTTTATGGCTTTCTATCTCTAAATCCTTACCCATTGATTCTCTTCTTCTTCTCTCCAGAAAGGGGTCTCAGTTTAGCAACTCTTATAATTCTGCACAAAATTCCCAACTCTGTAGTCTCCAGATGAAAAGCTGAAACCTGGATGAAAGAATGAGAAGAATTTGGCTTCTTCATGTCTCATTCCTGAAAAATTCTCATCTGTTCCCAGCAATGTGTATCTACCAGTGACAGACACTGTGCTGAGTGTTTTGTGATTGTGATTGTGATTGTGATTGTGTGTGTGTGTGTGTGTGTGTGTTCTGATTGCCTTGCAGTTTCTTCTGTGGTGTTCAGAAATCCCTCAGCGCCCATCTGGCCTCCAGGTCCGTGAGGCATTTTGAGGTGTCCATGAAGGCTGGAGTATTATGGACATTTCTCTCAACATTCAGACCCTATTTCAACCTCCCAAGGAACCTGTGAAGCCTACTGACATGGCTACTGTCTCTTCTCTGCCAATTGGGTGATCTGTATTATAATGTTTTAACCCAGAAGCCCTTCAATGTATTGATCATCCATAGACAATCATTGTGATGGAGTGCTGGATTGTAAAGAAGGAAAGTATATTTTAGTGAGGAGATTTTGGAGACATTCCCCCCACCGCAGATTCATGTCCCCTGGCATACAGGAATTGTGTGGTGCTCTGTTATTAAGTATTGCAGAACTTGTAAACGTGATAGGTGTCACTCTTATAATGATGTTGCAAATCAGTTGACTTTTCAAGATGGGGCTGTTCTAATCAAGTTAGCCCTGGAGAGGTCCTAAGCCCTTTCCAAAAGAGACTGAATACATAACAAGGTAAGAAGAACTCTAAATGCTACATGGCAAGGGACTTAAGAGTATCCTGTAATAGTTTGGAGTGATTCTTAGTTAACAGTAAGTGGAGAATTCAGATGAAGAATTGTAAGAAGCTGTGTACCTTGCTCCCAACCTGAGAAAACAGGGGCGGATGGCAGACTGTTTGTTTCCTTGCTTCCCATCCAGTAAGACCCCGCTAACACATTCCAAGACTCCTGACTTATTGAAACTGTGAGATAATAAATTCACAGGTTTTAAGCTGATAATTTCATGATAAACTGGGATGGACGAATAGAAAACTAATACAAGCCTCATAGTTCATTTAGTTTATGAGGCTGACACTGTCCACAAAAGTGGTTATGTAAATGATCATGAAAATTATGATCATGAAAGATGATACACTCCTATAATATCTATGCAATGGTCACAAATTCATGTGTTAAAATCTAACCCAGCAGAAGGAAATTAGAAGGTAGGGCCTTTGGGATTTGATTAGGTCATGAGGACAAAGGTCTTCTGAATGTAATCCATGCCTCTATTACAGGCCACAGAATGCTGTTTTGCTCCTTCTACACGAGAGAGACAGTGAGAATGGCCCAGCATGAAACCACAGAAACAGCCCTCTCCAGACACTGAATCTCTTAGAACTTTGGTTTTTGGACTTACCAGTCTTCAAAACTGCAGGAAATACACATATGTGGTTTTTAAGCTACCAAATTGTGGTGTTTTTTTTTTTTTTTTTTAATATAGCAACACCTTTGGCATTGGAGACATTCCTTTTTTTCAAAGAAGTTCATTCTATTTTTAGAAAATTTTAAAATTATCAGGCATTGTATCTTTTATTATTCAGCTGAAATTTGTTCTGTAACGATTACTCATTGATCTTAGATGAAGGATATTTAAGGTAAAAACCCAGTTCTTCTATCATACGTTAGCATTAGTGCTTCAATGATAAAGGGCACCTTTTGCAATCTATGCAAGTCTAATATACTGTTTAAAAATTTTAACTCCTGAACCTATTTCATTTTTTTTCTAAATATTCCGCACTATACTTTCTCAAATACTCTTCTTTGGTGGGGGAATGCTAGTCCCTGGGCTTAAACTCACGGCCTGGGCACTGTCTCTGAGCATTTTTGCTCAAGGCTAACACTCTAGCACGGCTCCACTTATGGCTTGATTTTTATATTTTTGTCAGCTCATTGGAGATAAGAATCTCAGACATTCTTGCCCATAATCCTTAGATCTCAGGCTCCTGAGTCGCTAGAACTACAGGATGAGCCATCAGCACTGGCTTTTAGATACTCTTAATGGAGCCTAGAATGTTTCCCAGGTTATATGTTTTATCAAGAAAGATACTGCACTTTCATCATTTGTTTATTTGTCTGAGTATGCAGTAATTAATAATACAATCTGTATTTATCAAAGGTTAGCTGCCCTGGGAAACAGATCGCAATGAGCATGCAAGGAGTTGAATGAGGAGCACTCCCAGAACATAACAAGTGATGGAAGGGAAACAGAGTGAAGCAGTAAAAAATGCCACCTTGAATTTCAGGTGCAACAGAGGCTTCAGACTACTCCACAGACAGCTCAACTGGCCCTTCAAAAGAGACATGATTGAGGCAAAGGGACTTGGCAATATCTTCATATTAACCAGTCATTGATGGGGCTGGCTCCTGGGGATGAGGGGTGAGCTTACTAGATGCCAATAAATTCAGTTGAGGTCAATTTGCAATCTGTGAGCCTTTGGCTGACAGCAACCTCAGCAGCTGGGGAAAGAGTGTCTTGGGGGAATCTGGGTGACACCCAACAGCTGTTATTTTAGGGCACTTGTTGTGCTACTAAGATCCATTTGCTTCATATAAAAATTTCTGACTGTTAGAGGGCAGCTCATGCAGGATTCTGGTTGGTTTTACTTCCAAGGGAACTAAAAGTTTAGTGTACAACTCTATCCTGACACTGAGGTCCATGTCAGAGATGCAATTGGTGCTTGGTTTTTTTTTTCTCCTCTGTTAATCAACTTAGATTCCACCATAAGTTAGCCCCTCAGCTGATCTAGATGAGGTTTTCAATAACCTGACTGAAACCTTCATCCCTGAAGGGCTAGAACCTCTCATAACCATACCTAGGCTAGCTTTGCTGCAGTTGCCCATTTATTGACTGAATTGGGCAGAACAGTGATGAGAGATACCCCAGTAAAATACTTGGGTTCCCCACCCTCACTAAGACATTATCTCTGATAGATGGTTAATTCTTTCTGTATTATTTATTTCTTGCCACCGGGAATCTGATGTAATGGAGACATTGCTTGAAGTTTGACACTTTAATGGCTCTATGTTCACTTAGGATAGCTTTTGCTAAAAATATTTCCTCCTAGGAATGCAGACTTTTCCATGTACAGAGTTTAGTGTTGCTGGGAGAAAAGAATCCAGATGTTTTAAGTAGGTCATTGGGTATAAAGGTAAGCAGATCTCTTATTTCTATCCTCTGATCTCACATACTGGAGACTCAGTACTTTGTACTAGTAGTTGAATTAGGTACACACTTCTGGAATATAAGTATCACAGAATATTATCAATAACCGAGGTAGTAACTCAGAGTTTCCTTCTAAAGGCTACTTGGCTTTTGTATGTTAGTTTCTGACCTCTGTTACATGTGAGAGGATTAACAGCTACCAGAATCAGGTACCTATTGCTACACACTATTCCTTAGACTAGCTTCTTAAGGCAGACATCATACAGTATAAGATAGTATTTCAGTGAATCTAAGCTCTACAAGACCCCTTAAACTTGTATTCCACGAACATGTGTTAGTTTTGTTCCTGGTAACATGCTAATGATGTTCCTTGGTGACTCCATCAAAATGAAAATGAAAACATTTCAGCTTAGTGAACTTGCCAGTGATGGGCAAGTTGGGCTCCTCATGCATAACCCTATTTGAAGATGTCTATGTTTTTTTTAATCTTCTCATCTGTTAGAAAGTTGGCTGGGGCAGAAATAAGAATGGTCTTTGTGTCCCATGCATAGTCTCTGCTCTTACCACAAAAGTGATTACATTAATGTACACATCATGGGATAAGCATTAAAGTAAATGGTTGCAGAGTCAAGTTAGGATTAATTAAGTTGTTATGTCAAGTTGGATGGTGTGTGCTTTCTGGTGGTCATTAACATGAAAGAATGTCATACTTCCTGCCTATTTTCATAGGTTTAAACATACTCTGAATTTGGTTTCCTGGTCACAAGCTTCCAGTCTTCATCAATCCAGTCCTCAGATCAAGGTGAAGCCATTCATGACTGTCAATGAGTTAAAATGTATATGACAAGATTTATTGCTTAAAGCCTTATCCATCAGAAGGTTTCCTTTAACTATTATGCTTCAGATTCATACAATGCAACACAAAGTCACTCCTGGCTTGAACAACATACTCAGCCAACCCATCCACAAACCAACATTACAGGATTTGTTTAAAGAATTCCTATGTTGCCACAGATGTGAGGTGAAAGATATAGACGGAGGATTTGTGGAAGATGTTTAAAGAATTTGAAATGTCTGTATTCAAAGTGACACCGAGATACATTTTATTCTAGTCAGAATGATCATCAGTACATGTTTGTGCACACACACACACACACACACACACACACACACACACACACACACACACCAGATGCTGGTGAGGATGCAGGCAATAGAAACTTTCATACATTATTGTTAGGAATGTAACTTAGTCTAGCCACTATGGAAATCACAATGGGGATTACTCAAGAAACTACAAATTGAACTACATATAATCCTCCTACACCAGTCTTGGGCATATATATCCCAATTAACATTTTGTCAATGTAATTTTTGATGAATGTCTTCTATAATCTGAATATGTCCCCTCACACTCATGTATCTTGATCTACCATACAATACTGTTTGGAGGTGGGATATAATATGAATGGGTTAATGCCACTATGAAAAGGGTTGGCAGCAGTGGGGTTCCCCTTCAGTCTTTTGACAGGCGGTCTGCCATCTTCTACCATCTGAGCACAGGAGGCCAAATCACCTGCCAGTGCCTTGATCTTCAACTTCACAGCATTCATAACTCTGAGAGAATAAATTTCTGTTCTATATGAATTACCCAGGCTGTCATATCTTACATCTGCTAAAATGGACTAAAGCAATGTTCAAGCACTATAGATCCCTTAGAACTATATTATACAGAGATCAAGAGAGTTAACATGGGTAAAGGTAAGAGTCTAAGTCTCTAATGTAAATCTCAAATGAATGCAAATTGCTTTTGGTCCTCCTTTCTGATTAGGATGAAAAGATTTCATTTGCCATTTACCAAGTCAGATCCCAGGTACCTGAAGCCATCATCTTCCCTGCTAAAGAAATCACACTGGCAGAACACTAGCAGTTGAAGGTGTGAGCATGAAGAACAAATTTGAGACAATCTACTGTTATCTTTCAAGGTGTTGTTTACATGTTACACTTGTACATTAAGTGGATACATGGTGTGAAATACTACATAGAAAATTCTTTCTCTAGCAGCAGATTTTTGACTCAACTACCTTGATTGGGGATGGAGAAAAATGCAATATCAGAGACATTTATCCTTTCAATACCATCTACCTTGATTGAAAATAAAAGGCCTAACTGAGCTTTCATATGATTCCTATTTCTTATTATTTTAAAAATAGGATAATTTAGGGGAAAAGATTTAAATTTATTATAGAAAGATGTATTAGATGGCTTCTAGAATTTAGTCACAGACATGAAAATATTACATAGCCATTTACCACCAGGTGGAAAAGTGCCAGAAGTACAGGCTTTTTCTTTTTCTTTTTGTCTTGAAGATGGGATTTGCAACCTGCTACATTTTACTAGTTTGCTTTTGGCCAGCATGGTAACTTTAGTATGATATTAAGAAAGTGATCATCTGTCTTTAATTGGAACTTATCTACCAGTGCCTGAGTCAGAATCAAATCAACATCTGGTGTGAGCTAAGGAGCGAGTTGTGTGGCTGGCGCTCTCCCAGTCTTCCCGTTTCTCTATATTCCATAAGGCTTTCCTTTGGGGGCTGCTGGAAATTTCTGCCTTTCAGGACTTAACATCTGTGTGGGGAATCGTTTTGAGAAAGACAGAGAAGAGGGTGCCACCATTCCATGATCTATCACGAATTTTCAAGAAAATGAAACGAGGCACATCCCTGAAGAGCACACTAAATTGGAAGTGGCTCTGATTGTATTCAGAGGCAAGAAAAGCTGACCTTCTCTGCTTGACTCATTAATGGGGTAGATGCTTCTCCTTACCAGAGAAGTTGTATCCTCTCTGAAAAAAAAAAAACCAACAACATCAGACTCAAATGATAGTTGCTAAG
Organism: Dipodomys spectabilis; assembly: GCF_019054845.1. Classification (NCBI taxonomy): domain Eukaryota; kingdom Metazoa; phylum Chordata; class Mammalia; order Rodentia; family Heteromyidae; genus Dipodomys; species Dipodomys spectabilis. The sequence continues at coordinate 2,992,114 of NW_024870824.1, forward strand.
CATGTTTGCTTCATTCTCTGAGAGACTGAACCAGCTGCCTCATTAAAAGCCTTGCTTTTAGACTGAGCAGATTATGGTGGAGAACCAAAATGGTTACACTGTCTTACAAATTAGAAAGTGAGGAACTAAGAAGGAATTCTTTCTTTTTAATACTAGAGTGTTAAAATGTATTTGAAAAAATGTATTTGAAAATGCTACCAGGATTGTAAAACAAAAAAAAAAGTATCTGGAAAGTTTAGGCAAATATCATAGGGAAATATTCTCAATGATACAAAGATGTAGGTAAGATTGACTCTAGGCATGTATGCTTATTGGCATGTTGATAAAATGATTGCAATCAGATTGAAAATGAGAGCCTATAGCCAAAAATGGTTTTTTAATATTCCAGCTCTCTACCTCCACTAGAATCCTTTGAACCCATTTATAACATAGGATTGAGCCATTGGAAGCAGCCCTTGTTTTTTCCCGCTGCCTTTCCTAAAATTTTGACCACTGCATCAGATATACTCCTCATTAATAAGGAGAAGGCATTTTTATTCTACAATTGATTTTTATTGCAAAGGTGATGTACAGAGGGGTTGCAGTTACATGAGTAAGGTAAAAAGTACATTTCTTATCAAACATGTTACCCCTTCCAACCACTTTTCTCCTACATTTCCTCCCCGCCCATCCCATCCCTTACTCTCCAAGTTGTACAGATCATTTCCAACATATTGTCTGGTGTATATTGAGGTTGCATAGGTTCCTCCTTGTTCTTTGTCTCACCATTCTGTTGTCCCTCTTCCCTTCCCTAATTCAAATAAATGTATATACAATACCAGGATACCAAAATCAGATACAGTGACAACAGGGAATAAGCCATAGGAAAAAGAACATAGAAAAGAAACCAAAAAAAAATCACATAGTACATTAAAATACATTAAAATAACAACGAAAAAGAAAAACCGCTTGTATCCATGTCTTGGAGTTCATTTTGCTTAGCAACATGTTATATGGTCATATGTACATAGCTATTGAGCTATTCTGCTCATCTGCTAAGATTATCCTAGGTGTATACTAATTATTGCAAATAAGAGAAATCATGTGACCTATTTTTCTTTAGGTCTGGCTTACTTCACACAATATGATTATTTCCAAGTCTTTCCACTTCCTAACAAATGGGGTAGTGTCATTATTTCTCATGGAAGCACACAATTCTATTGTATGTATATGCCACATTTTCTTGATGCACTCATTTACTGAGGGGCATCTGGTTGGTTCCATATCTTAGCTATGATGAATAATGTTGCAATGAACATAGTTATTCTGATAGCTTTAGTATGGCCTTGTTTGTGATCAATTGGGTAAATGTCCAGAAGTGGAATTGCTGGGTCACAGGGGAGATCTATGTATAGTCTTTTGAGGAACCTCCATACTGTTTTCTAGAGTGGTGAAACACAACAAATCAAAGAAAGGTTGGACAAATGGGATTAGATTAAACTGCAGAGCTTCTGCATGGCAAAGGACATGCTAGCAATATAAATAGCAAGTTCATGGATTGGGAGAAGATCTTCACTAGCCATACAACAGGTCTCATCTAAAATATACTTAGAATTCAAAAAATTAAATCCCCCCAAAACAAACCCTCAAAGAAACAACTGCCCCAATAATAAGTAGGCTAAAGACTTAAATAGAATCTTCTCTGAAGAGGAAATAAGAATGGCCAATAGACAAATGAAGAAGAAATGTTCAACTTCTCTAGCCATAAAGGAAATGTAAATCAAAACACCTCACCCAAGTTAAAATGGCTATAATCAAGAATTCTAATAACAACAGATGCTGGAGGGGATGTGGCCAAATGGGAATGCTACAGCACTGTGGGAGTATAAAATTGTTCAATTATTCTGGAAAGAGAGGGGTTTTTTATTAAACCAATAATTATATATGAAATGCTCAGTTTTGAGTGACACTAGACATGAGTCTCTGACTTTTCAGACACTTTAAATCTTTGTATATTTGGGCTTCTTGTAGTATATGATAACACTTTTTTTTGGTCTTAATATATATTTTTATTGTAAAGATACTGTACAGAGCAGTGACAGTTACATGGGCAAGGTAATGAGTCTGTTTCCTGTCGAGCACTATTACACCCTCCTTTAATTTTCCCCTACTATCCCTTTCCTCTCCACCTCCCCAACTCCTCCTTCCTCTCCTCCCTCCTCCCCCCAGTCCCCTCCTGCAAAGTTGTAAAGTTTGTTTTAAACATAGTGTCTTGTACATCTCATTGTTACAATGAGTCATCCTGTATCTTTATTTCAGCATTTTGTTATTTCCATTCCCCTCCTCAAATTATAAAAATGTATATACAAGATGCAGGACACCAAAATCAAATACAATAACAATGTATCATGGAAGAAAAATATACAAAGAAAGAAACAAACAAAAAGAAAATCACATAGTACTTTATAAGTACATTTAAAACAACAGCAAGAAAGATAAAACCTTTCTGTTCTTATCTTGGGTTCACTTCCCTTAGCAACAGGTTATATGGTCATATGTACATAGCTTTCGACCTCTTCTGTTTGTCCTAGATATATACTAGTTATTACAAATAAGGGAAACCATGGGACCTATGTTTCTTTGGGTCTGGCTTGCTTTGTGAGGGGTTGGTTCCATACCTTAAGCTATGGTGAATAACGCAAATATAATGGTGCTGGTAGCTGTAGCATGGCCTTATTTGTGATCGTTTGGGTGAATTGCTAAAAGGAGGATTGCAGGGTCATAGGGAGCTCTATGTGAAGTCTTTTGAGGAACCTCCATACTGCTTTCCAAAGTGGTTGAACAAGTTTACATCCCCACCAATAATGCAGTAGGGTTCCTTTTTGGCCACATCCCCTCCAGCATCTGTTGTTATTAGAGTTCTTGATTCTAGCCATTCTAACTGGAGTGAGGTGGAATCTCAATGTTGTTTTGATTTGCATTTCTTTTATGGCCTGAGAGGTTGAACATTTCTTCATGTGTCTATTGGCCATCCTTCTTTCCTCTTCAGAGAAGTTTCTCTTTAAGTCTTTACCCACTTACTAATTGGGCAGTTGTTTCTTTGAGGATTTGTTGTTGGGGGAGTTAATTTTTTGAGTTCTAAGTATATTTTAGATATGAGACCCTTGTCCATTGTATGACTAGTGAAGATCTTCTCCCAATCCTTGGGCTTTCTATTGATATTGCTAGCTATATCCTTGGCCATGCAGAAGCTCTGAGGTTTAATCTAATCCCATTTGTCCAACCTTTCTTTGATTTGCGTTTATAGGTCTTTATTAAGAAAATTTGGGCCTATGCCAAGGAGCCCTACAGTTTCTCCTATTCCTTCCTGTAATGTTTTCAGGGTGTTAGCTTTGATTTCAAGGTCTTTGATCCATTTGGAGTTGATTCTGGTGCAGAGTGATATATAAGGATCTAGCTTCAGTTTTCTACAAGTAGTTAACCAATTTTGCCAGCACCATTACTGAAGAGGCTGTCTTTCTTCCATTCTATTTTTTTAGCTTCCTGATCAAAAACTAGGTGGCTATAGGTCTTTGGGTTCATTTCTGTGTCTTCAGTTCTATTCCATTGGTCCTCAGGTCTGTTCTTGGGCCAGTACCAAGCTGTTTTGATTACTATGGCTTTGTAGTAGGGTTTGAAATTTGGTATTGATATTCCTCCAGCATTGTTCGTTCTGTTAAGGATTGTTTTTGCTATCTGGGTTCTTTTAATTTTACATATGAATTTTTTGATTGCTTCTTCTATTTCCTTGAAGAATGAGGTTGGGGTATTGATAGGTATTGCATTGAACTTGTAGATAGCCTTTGGAAGTATTAACATTTTCATGATGTTAATCCTCCCAATCCAGGAGCATGGCAGGTTTTTCCACTTCCTTAGTTCTGCTTTAATTTCCTTTTTCGGGTTTTTAAAGTTTTCATCATAGAGGTCCTTCACTTCTTTAGTTAACTCCTAGGTATTTTATTTTGTGGGGCTATCACAAAAGGAGTTGCTTTCTTGATTTCATCTGTGTTCTTCTCATTATTGGCATACAGGAAAGCCATTGATTTTTAGGGTTAATTTTCTATCCTGTTATTTTGCCAAAGTTTCTTATCAGTTCAAGTAATGTGGGAGTGGAGTCCATGTGGTTCTTTAAATACAAGATCATCTCATCTGCAAAGAGGGAGAGTTTTCCTTCTTTTTTCACTATTTGTATCTCTTTATGTTTGCATCTTGCCTTATTGCTCTAGCTAGGTATTCTAATACTAAATTGAAGAGAAATGGAGAGAGTGGGCATCCTTGTCTCATTCCTGAATTTAGAGGAAATGGCTTTAACTTTTCACCATTAATTATAATGCTGGCTGTAGGTTTATCATATACAGCCTTTATTATATTGAGGAATGTTCCATGAATTCCTAGTTTTTCCAGAGATTTCATCATAAAGGGGTGTTGGGTCTTTTCGAATGTTTTTTTCTGTATCTATTGAAATAATCATGTGGTTCATATTCTTGCTCTTATTGATGTGATGAATTATATTAATTGATTTGCATATATTGAACCATCTTTGCAACCCTGAAATGAATACTGTTTGATTGTGCTGTATGATTTTTTTTTGATGAGTTGTTGAAGTCGATTGTCCAAAATTTTGTTGAGAAGTTTTGCATCGATGTTCATCAAAGAAATGGGTCTGTAGTTCTCTTTCTTTGATGAGTCCCTGCCTGGTTTTGGGATAAGGGTCATGATGGCTTCACAGAAGGAATTTGGTAGTGAATTTTCACTTTCAATTTCTTTGAGCAGTTGGAGGAGAATTGGTGTGAGTTCTACTTAGAAGGCCTTTTAGAATTCAGCTGTAAAACCATCCACTCCTGGGCTTTTCTTGGATTGGAGGTCTATTATTTCTGTTTCTATTTCAATGCTTGGTATGAATCTGTTAAGTTGGTTTAAATCATCTTCATTTAGTTTCGGCATGTCAATATTTGCTAGAAAATCGCCCATTTCTTCCAGATTCTCAAGCTTGTTACGATAAAGTTTTGAGAAGTATTCCCTTATAATGTTATAATGTTCTGAATCTTGGTTGCTTCTGTGGTGATGTTACCATTCTCATCTCTATGCTTGTTTATATCGGTGTGCTCTCTTTTTCTAATATGATTTGCTAAGGGTCTGTCAATTTTGTTAATTTTTTCAAAGAACCAACTCTTTGTTTTGTTGATTCTATGTTTTTTTTAACTCTAATTCATTTAATCCTATTTTAATTTTAATTATTTGTTTCTATTTACTGAATTGGGGTTTAGTTTGTTGCTCATTTTCAAGGAGCTTCAGGTGCCTTGTTAAAATGTTCAGATGTTAAAATGTTTCAGATCTCTCCAATTTATTGATGTAGAAACTCAGAGCTATAAAGTTGCCTCTGACTACTGCCTTTGCTGTGTCCCTTAGGAGCTGGTGATTTGTCTGTTCATTTTTGTTGAATATCATTAACACTTCAACTTCCTTTCTAATCTCTTCTATGACCCATTGGTGGTTGAACAGTGTGTTGTTTAGCCTCCATGTGTTACATTATTTTCTTTGGTGGCTTTTGGTGTTGAATTCTAATTTTATTCCCTTGTGGTCTCAGAGAATGCAAGGTATAACTTCAATGTTTCTGAATTTGGACAAGTTTGCTTTGTAACCGAAAATGTGGTCTATTTTGAGAATGTTCCATGTGCTGCTGGAAGAATGTGTATTCTGTTGTGGCTGGGTGAAATATTTGGTAGATATCTGTTAAGTCAAGTCTAGTTGATCTATGCAGTTGTTTAAATCCGAGGTTTCTCTGTTGAGTTTTTGCTGAGTTGGTCTATCCAGCAGGGATAGTGGTGTGTTAAAGTCCCCAACAATTAATGTCTTTGGATCTATGTATGATTTTAGGGAAAGTAGTGGTTGTTGGATGAATTTGGGTGCTCCGTTATTTGGTGAATAGATAGTTAGAATTATAATATCCTCTTGAAGGAGAGATCTCTTAATTAGTATGTAATGACCTTCTATATCTCCTCACTAATTTTAATTTGAAGTCTATTTTATATGATATTAGGATTGCAACTCTTCCCTGCTTATGGGCACCATTTACCTGGTAGATTTTATTCCAGCCTTTCACTTTCAGAATGTTTGTTTGTTTTTGTTGGTGAGATGTGTCTCTTGAAGGCAGAATATAGATGAATCTTGCTTTTTGATTCAACTAGACAGTCTATGTTGCTTAATTGGAGAGTTAAATCCATTAATATTGAGAGTTAGGACTGAGAAGTGTTTGGTAGTTCCTTCCATGTTATCCACCTTCTTGGGGGCTATGCCAACTGGGTTCTTCCTATGATTCTTGAGTTCTCTTTTTGAGGCATGTTTCTTGGCCCTTTATTGTGCTCTTGTTGGTTTTCTATGTGTAGGACATCTTTAAGTATCTTTTGTAGGGTGGTTTGGTGGAAATATATTCTTGCAATTTTTCTTTGCAGTGAAAGATTTTTATGTGACCATCCATTATGAAGGAGAGTTTTGCTGGGTACAGTATTCTTGGTTGATAGTTGTTTGTCTTTAGGGCATGGCATACATCATCCCAGGCTCTACTTGCTTTAATTGTTTCTGCTGAGAAATCTGAAGTTATTCTGATTGGTTTCCCTTTATAGGTGATTGATCTTTTTTCCTTGATAGCTTTAAGTATCCTTTCTTTGGTCTGAATTGATCCTGTGTGGATTATAATGTGATGGTGGGATATCCTATTCTGGCCTATTTTGGGTTCTAAAAGCTTCTTGTATTTGAATAGGCCTATCTTTTTGCATGTTTGGGAAGTTCTTTGCTAGGATTCTGTTAAATAAATTTCCTAGGCCATTACCTTCTGTCTCAAGGTGCTCCTTTACACCCATTATCCTCAAATTAGGCCTTCTGGTGGTGTTGAATAGATGTTGAATAGATCTACCATATTTCTTGGATTTGTCTTGAATACTTGTCTGTACTTTCTTTATAATATCTATGCTGTCTTCAATCCCAGAGATTTGATCTTCTGCATGGTCTAACCTACTGTCAAGACATTCTACTTTGTTTTTTATTTCATTACCTTCTAATTGGTCAGATTTGATGTCTTCAAATTTTTTGTTGGAGCTTTGTATTAGTTCTTCTTTGGACTTCTTTACTTCCTTAATTTTGTTTTCAGTGTTCATTCTCAAATCCCTTAGTTGATTGGTTATGGTCTCATTGGACTCCCTTTCCTTCTGTTGGGCTTCATTCATTCCTTTGTGGCTTCCCTGGATTCCTCTGTTTATGGATTCTATGAATGCCTCCAATTAATCTCTGTCTATTTTCAGCCCACTCATGCAATTCCTGTATTAATCTTTGATTAGCTTCATAATGCTCACAGTACTCCTGTATTAATCTTTGGTTAGCCTCAGCATGCTTGAGATATTCCTGTATTAACTTTTGCTTATCTCATCATGTTTGCAATATTCTTATATTAATCTTTGGTTAGCCTTATCATACTCACACATTTCCCTATCCCGCTCATGCATTTCCCTAACATGCTCACAGTGAGACCTTTGTAGGATTTCAAACTTTCCATTCACCATATTTACCAGTAGTGTTTGTAGAGCATTTTGGGAACTTTCTTCTGGGTTATTCATTGACTGCTTTGTTGCCTGATTGTCATGAGCAGGAGTTGAAATAACTGGACTTGCCATTTTTCTTGTGTTTCTGCTAGTTCTGTCCATTTGAGTATGATAGCCAAACCATTTCTGAGCTAGAACACTATTTTATGGCAAGCATCAACTAGAACCCTGTAGTTTGATCCAGTCAAATGGGTACAGATACAATCTAGTTCAACAGCTAGAATCTAGTTCAACAACAAACAGCTAGGGATCAATGGACTAAGAAAAATCAAGGAAGGGGTCAGCAGACTGGAAATTAATAGGTTTAGGGAGAATTGTGAGGAGAAAATAAGATTGGAGGAAGGTATGGAGGGAAAGTGAGAGAGCAATTCAGAGAAAGGACAGGGATAGAGGGAAAGGAGAAGAGAGATAAAGGAAAATGAAAAATAAAGAAATAAAAAATTTAAATATAAGTATAAAGAAATAATTCTGCAATTAAAGGAGTTAAGGCTGGGAGTTTGTGAATTGAGTAATCATTAGCTGAATTAAGTATGCACACAATGAAGGATAATATCTAACAATCGAAGACAGATATATATCTGGGGGTGAACAGAACAGTTATTAAGTAAGGCAAAAAACAAAAAGGACCAAAAGGGAAAAGAATATAAAGAGAATATTAAAAAAACAAAAAAGAAATAACAACAAAAAAACAAAAGACAAACCTAAAATAAAAATGAAAACAAATAGACAACAGTATAGAAAAAAATAAGGTACATGAAATTACAGAGCTTTTACATGGCAAAGGACAGCTAGCAAGATCAATAGAAAGCCCACGGGTTGGGAGAAGATCTTCACTAGCCATACAATGGACAAGGGACTCAAAAAATTAACTCCCCCAGCAACAAATCCTCAAAGAAACAACTGCCCAGTAAATACGTGGGCTAAAGACTTAAAGAGAAACTTCTCTGAAAAGGAAAAAAGGTCGGCCAATAGACACATGAAGAAATGCTCAACCTCTCTGGCCATAAAAGAAATGCAAATCTAAACAACATTGAGCTACTACCTCACCCCAGTTAGAATGGCTAGAATCAAGAACTCCAATAACAACAGATGTTGGAGGGGATGTAGACAGAAGGGAACCTTACTGCATTGTTGGTGGGAGTGTAAACTTATTCAACCACTTTGGAAAGTAGTATGGAGGTTCCTCAAAAGACTCCACATAGAGCTCCCTTATGACCCGGCAATCCCACTTTTGGGCATTTACCCAAATGATCACAAATAAGACCATACTAAAGCTACCAACACAACTATGTTTATTGCATCATTATTTATCATAGCTAAGATATGGAAGCAACCCAAATGCCCCTCAGTAAATGAATGGATCAAGAAAATGTGGTATATATACACAATGGAATTCTATGCCTCCATCAGAAAGAATGACATTGCCCCATTTGTTAGGAAATGGAAAGGCTTGGAAAAAATTACATTAAGTGAAATAAGCCAGGCCCAAAGAAACATGGGTCCTGTGGTTTCCCTTATTTGTAATAACCAGTGTATGTCTGAGTCAAGCAGAAAAGGTCAGATAAGTTGATGTTAGGTGAAATGAACCCCAAGATAAAGATTCAAATGTTTTTTTCTTTCTTGCAATTGTTTCTAACATATTTATAAGATGATTTTTTTTTGTTGCTTTGTATGTCTCTCCCCTACAGTATAAACCCTGCTTTCACTATATTTGATGTGGGCACAATTTGTGGAGGGGAAGGGAACAAACAAATTGTTTAAATAGGGATACAGGTGGATCCATTGCAACAATGAGATGTACAAGAGGAGGGAGGGAGCCCTGGGGGTGGGGCCAGATTCTGTGTCTCCCCTGTGTCCGTAACCAGTGTCTTGGTGGTGGAATCTCAGGTTTGCTTGCGTTGTTTGGTTGTCCTGTGGCCTGGTTGTTTTCTTAAATCAGTTTGTTTGAGCAAGCTGAAGGAAGCTCTGCCTTGCCCGGGAGTTTATTTCCCCCCTCCCACCGTCAGTGGGAGGGTGCTGTACTTTGAGTATCACAAGAGAGGGAGCTGGCTATTGCCTCTAGCTTGGAGTTGTGAGGGATGCTAGGTTGTAGGTAGGGCTGTGGCCTGTCAGCAGTCAGTAGCTTTACCCTGATGGGCTGGCTCCTGAGAGATCCAATCAGCCCAGCCTGGAGCCAATCTCAGGATTTATGTGTATCACATTTTCAATTGCTCTAGGGCTGGAGTTGCTGGGTAGCCTCTGGCTCTATTTACCCACTTAGAAGAGTCTGCCCTGCCCAAGCAGAGCTGCTTCTGCTTGGGAAGGGCAACTCTCCCCAGGGGTGGAGCTGAGCCCTGCCACAGGTCAAATGGAGCTAGCTGCTCTGGCTGGGTCTGTGTCAGTATCAAAGATGGAGTTTTTCTCCAGTGGTGGGGGAGGGGCTACCTTCCCATCACTGCTCTGTGAGAAGGAGTGAGGATGTCTTGGGCATGCTCACAGTTTTCCTTAGGTTTCTGGTTCGTCCACGTCCACGGTCTTTGACTGTCTGTGGTCAGCCAAATGAAGATTTCTGCTCCTTGTCAGTTCTTGCTAGAGGTTAAGTAGAAGCCATTCAGGCATGGCTTCTGGTGCCTTTGTTCCTGGCTCTCTCAGTCGATTTAGCTGCAGGCTGCTACTGCCGCCACGAACCAGGGTTGCTCAAATCTGTGTCCTTAACTAAGCTGCCTGAGTTTTTCTTCTGTGGCCAAACTCTCTGTACTATAACTCACTTGGTGTGACTCTCTAGCTTTAGATTTTTTCCAGTAGTATACTAATACTGGTTTCTACTGGAGAGCTTGCTTAGCCCCCAGCCTCTCCTCAGCCATCTTCCCCTCCTGTTGATAACACTTTTTAATTCAGAGCAAAATCAAAGTTGAACTACTCCAAGGCTGGGAAAGTTAGTTGCTTACGTTACCTGAGATGGTTAGTAAAGAGCAATTCTCAGAAACAAAGACCTGAACTAATTACTATTTTGGGAGAAGTTACTTCCTAAGCATTGAAGAAATACTGTATTTATGTAGTCCTAACTAGTTATATGTATTAATTATAGAGCAACTAATAAGGACTAAGATTAAAAAAATATGTCATTAAATGTTAGTATCCCTGAAGGTGAAGAAAATAATGGTCATCTGAAGATATCCATGTTTCAGTCTCTAAAACCCATGGCTGTGTTACTTCACTTGGAAAAGGGTACCCTGCAGAAGCACTTTGGAGAAAAACCTTGAGAAATCCAGATTACCCTGGATTATGTGATGGGCCCACTCTGAATCTATAAAGTAGAAACCCTTCTGGTCCAGTCAAAGAGTTTAAACAATAGGAGAAGGTTCTGAGAGATATCATGTATTTAGCTAGCAAGATGGAAGAAGGGGACATATGGTAAGGAATGAACATAAGTAGTGTCTAGAACTTGAGTCCAGGAAGTTAATTCTCTAGGTGTGGGGTTGCTAACCTCTGCCCCCAAAATAACAAATCTGTGTTATTTTAGATATCTTTGGTAATTTGTTAAAGTGGCAATGACAAACAAATCCAGAAATTTTACTATAGCTAAAAATATTTGTTATGTGCAAATTACCTTCAGGGGGGTGAAGTACAAAAATGTAGACAGATGAACATGGAGCATTTATGTTCTTCCAAAAATAAACTTGTATATTACATTGCATTTTTTGATTACAGAGATAATTAATATGCTGTATACAAATTCTAAAATGTATCTAAATATAAATAAATATAAAATATTTTACTTAAAAAAATCTCAACATTTTCTTCCAACTATTATCAACATGTTTTTATTGTTCTACTTTAAATTTTTGGTCAGAAAGCAGTGGCTCATGCCAGTGATCCTAGCTACTCAGGAGGCTGAGATCTGATGATTGCAGTTCAAAGCCAATCCAGTCAGAGAAGTCTGACTTTCTTATCTCTAATTAACCACCAAAAAAACCCCAGAAGTGGAGTTGTAGCTTAAGTGGTACAGCACTAGTCTTGAGCAGAAAAATTCAGGGACAGTGCCCAGACCTCAGAACTAGCACAAAAACTAGCACAAAAACATTTTTCTTAAGTATGTATGTATGTGTGTATATATATATATATATATATATATATATGTATATATATATATATATATATATACATGTACCTGTATACACACACATAGACAAAATATTTGGAGTTTTATTATTTATATGTAACAACAGCAAGAAAAATATGTAGAATCCCTACCGTGCTCCAAGAATCTTGGATCCATTAGTCATAAAATCTTTGCTTTCTTTCCTTGATGGGTTTGTGAATGCACTTTCATGCCATCTAAATAGCTACCAAACTAGAAATTTGGCAATCATCCTAACTATCTCCTTCTCTTTCATTCCTCTTCTCCAGCTCAGCATCAACCTTGGCTAATAGGATTGTCTTAGAAATTAACTTTGATAATTTCTATCTATCTATATGAACTTCATCATCTGTATCAAATCCACCTCCATTGTCCTCCTGGACTATATCATTTTGGTACACCAAAGCACATAGAACTAATGTTACCTTTTCAAAATACATGTCAGTCATCATTCTAAATAAATTATTTCATCCATTTTTCATTGCTCATAGAGTATGACCAGAATATCCTGAATTTCTGCAAAAATGTTCTTCATCTTGCAACCTCCCCAGACTTCCCCAATGTTTCAACATATTAACGAATTCTTCAGGGGAAAATATAAAGCAGTTTTGAGATCTTAGTTTGGGTCCCTCGATGAGAGTGAGGATATGAATCCAGAAAAATATTTCATGGATTGATTTTAGTAGAATTTAAACCAGAGTTTGCATTTTTCCTTTTTCAACTAAATATCTGGTAATCATTTTTTTTGTTTTATTACAAGATTATCTGATAAAATAAAGGAGAGTAAAATAAGACCTTGGAGGTTGGTGCAACTCAGAAAAGCTTCCAGAAATAATGACTGAATTTATAGATCTTTTCAAAACAAATACAAAAGGTTCTGCAAATGCTGCAGATACCAAGTCTCTGGAGAGCATCTTATCCACTGATTCTACGGAAGGATCTCTTATTTCTGCCAAAGCAATGTGAAAGAAGTAAAGCACTGTGGCATTTAGAGGCTATGTGAAAGACATAAGAAAAAACAGGTAATCTGTGTCATTCTACAAAAGAAAAAGGTATACATTTGTCTTCCCTAACAATTGATACATCCATGGAGATGTCAAGGAATTGGAGATCACTAGAGCAAAATTTCACACCCCAGGAATTGGAAGTCCTTCTGATTCAGGAACAGATGAAACTAGAAACAATAGGTAAAAAAAAACTATGGAAAGTTGTGGAGACATATGTTGATGTCTGGCAACCTATTTACTGATGGCACATTGATTCCATGTGTGTGGTCTCTGATATTTTTAAATATTAATTGATTTGTCCCATTTTGTTTCAGAAAGGCTTTAGGGTGGTCTAAGTACTATATAAAATAAAGCAAGATACCATTTATTGGGCACATGGGAAAAATTAAAAAGAAAATAAGTTAGGGATCATAAAATAGGAATAAAGCACTGAAACATATTTTATCTGAGTGGGTGGGGCTTAAGGGTAGGGTCTTGCAGACAAATGGAGGGAGAAATAGTGGGCAAAGATAGTCACAAAATCAATGTTCATACATGAAGATGGAACCCAGTAAGTTGAGTGTATGGGTAGGTTGGGATTGTTGGCAGCAGGTAATGTGGGAAGGATTGACACTGACCAAGATACATTGTATTCTTTAATTGACATATTGAACTGAAACACATTTGTATAACTACTTAAAGATAATAATTTTAAAATAAACACAGAACTAAAGTGGAGAAAAAGATGTTTCCTTAGTACCATATTGAATTGTAAATCAGAAACTCTGCCACAGTAACACCTGTGTACAGTGGTGAGCCAGGGTCTGATAAGGACAGGGCAGTAAGGTTTAGCTCATTCATTGAGCCCTTTCCATCCTAGTTTGCTTCTCAGACATCCCATAATACATCTTTTAACCAGTTAATCAGACTTATACTTACATCAACCATAGCATGTGTGTGTGTGTGTGTGTGAGTGTGTGTGTGTGAGGCATCTAGTTTATTTCCAGTGGTACTGCAATGAATGGATTCATTCCCAGATCTTTACCCCCACCACATTAGACTAGATTTCTATGGAGAAAACATGCTGAAGGATATGAACTACTGAGAGTATAGTATTGCCTTCTCTCTGAAGAGGTACCGCTTTACAATTCTGTCTGGCTATTTATGTTTTTCTGTCTTTTTTTGTTATCCAGTCTCCATCTTTTAGGGACTTTCCAGAAACAACTATTTACTTAGAAAGTATTGCCATTGTGCATAGCGCTTCCGTCTTTGTCTCATCTACATAATACCTGGAGGTAGGCAAAATAAATCTCCACCAGCACCCCCCCTCAAAGATACCCATATACTGAGCCCCAGAATCTGTAACTATGTTACATTCTCTAACATAAGGGAATTAAGATTGCAGTTGGGACTAAGTTTATTAATCAGACAACTTTAAAATAAAGAGATTGTTCTGGATTATAGAGGAACACAATTCAATCACAAAGGTTTTTATAAATGAAAGAAAGAAGTAGGGAAATGTGATTTGAAAAAGACTTGCCTGACCATTTCTATCTCTGAAGATGAAAGAGAACCAGAGGCCCAAACCGGAAACCAGATCTCCTCTTACAGCATCCAGAAAGAATTAACTCATCTAGAACCTTTAACATTTAATCCCGTGGGACCCTCCTGTTGAGCCTCAGAATACAAGATAATAACTTTGTTTTCTTTTAAGACTCCATGTGTGTTATAATTGGTTTCAAAATATATTTCTTTCTTTTCTTCTTGACAGTCCTGAAGCTTGAACTCAAGGCCTGAGCTTCTTTTGCTCAAGGCCACTGCTCTACTACTTGAACCACAGATACACTTCTGGCTTTTTCTGAGTCATTTTTTGAAGATCAGAGTCTTACAAACTTTCCTGTGCTGGCTGGCTTCAAACCACAGTCCTCAGTTCTCAGTCTACCAAGTAGCTAGGATTATAGGCGTGAGCCACCAGAGCCTATCCAAGAATATTATGTGCCTTGCCTCATTTGTGCTACCTTTTGATTTTGTTTTTGTTTTTTTCTTTTTAATCTAGAATACTTTCCTTATTCCAATAGATTTTTTTTTCTCAGCCTTGGTCCATGAGCTTCATCATCTTTATAGTTGTGTCCCATTAGGCTTGAAGTAAAACTAAATACAGAGGCATGGGACTGGAAGATATAAGTTCAAATTTCTAATTTAAAATGTGCACTTACTGAATTCTGATCAGTAGATCAAAGTGCTATTGATGAGTACCAATTCTAGTCACAGCCTCTTTCCTTTGGTTCTTGTCCAGAACCTTTGACAGATGCTAATTGACACTCTCCAAAGGAGAGAATAATTTTATCAGAACATTTTCATAACCTATTTCAGAAACATGTTCTTTTTCCCTTACAGGCCCCAAACTGAAAAATCATTACACCATTTTAAATACAAGCAGCTGTTGTGAGGATGGCAGATGACCTTGAACAAGGTGATTGCTTAGCCAATGTTTATTGCATATTCTCTGTCAACAAATCCCAAGTAGGAGACCAATCTCTGTTTGTGTCTCCCTTGGAAATAGATTATTGTTTTATGGGGTTCTTGTTGCAGATTTCTTTTTTTTTTTTTTTTTTTTCACTTTTTTTTTTTTTTATTGTAAAGCTACTATACAGAGGGTTACAGTTACATGAGTGAGGTTATGAGTACACTTCCTCTTGAACATTGTTACCCCCTCCATTGTTTTCCCCCTACCATCCCCTCCCTCCCTCCCTTCCCCGAGGTTCTTTTTTTTTTTTTTTTGATTGTGATTAAATGATTACATAATTTCAAAGTCACAAGTGCATTCTAACTTCCCTGGAGCAAATTGTCTACCACAGTCTGTAATATATAACAGTGTTCACATGTTATATACCATATTTGTGATCAGCAGCATGAGGATATTTAGTAGTGGTTCAACCAGATGACCGGGAGTTCTTTGTTTCTTAAGTCCTGTTAGTTTTGTCGTATCACCTAACCTTTTGGATTTAGCATCCACTTATGAGGGAGACCATGTACCGTTTGTCTCTTCGTTCTTGGCTTACCTCGCTCAACATGATTCCTTCTAGCTCCATCCATTTCCCTGCAAATGCCATTATTTTGTCATTTCTAATGGCTGCATAATATTCCATTGTGTATAGATACCACAATTTTTGGATCCATTCATCTGTGGTGGGGCACCTAGGTTGTTTCCATATCCTAGCTATTGCGAACAGTGCTGCAATAAACATGGAGGTGCACGTGTCCTTGTATATTGGTTCCTGTTGTTCAGGGTAGATGCCTAGAAGTGGTATGACTGGGTCGTAAGGGAGGTCAATCTTTAGCTTTCTAAGGACCCTCCAGACTGCTTTCCAAAGTGGTTGTATAAGTGTACATTCCCACCAGCAGTGTAATAGGGTTCCTCTTTCTCCACATCCCCTCCAGCATTTGTCGTTGGCTGATTTGTGGATGTGGGACATTCTGACTGGGGTAAGGTGGTATCTCAGGGTTGTCTTTATTTGCATTTCCTTCACCACCAGGGATGATGAACATTTCCTCATGTGTTTCTTTGCCATTTTTATTTCTTCATTTGAGAAGTCCCTCTTTAGTTCCCTTGCCCATTTAGTAATTGGTTTGTTAAGTTTGGGAGGGATTAGTTTCTTGAGTTCCCTGTATATACAGGATGTTAACCCCTTGTCTGATATATTGCTGGTAAATATTTTTTCCCAATTAGTTGGTTGTCTTTCTAGCTTAGTTGCGATAGATTTAGCTGTGCAGAAGCTTTTTATTTTAAGGTAGTCCCATTTGTCGAGTCTCTCTCCAACTTGTTGTGACCCTGGGACTCTGTTCAGGAAGTTCCTTCCTGTGCCTATTAGTTCAAGTGTCTCTCCTACTCTGTCCTGCAGTAGTTTCAGAGATTCAGGTTTAATGTTAAGGTCTTTAATCCATTTTGAGTTGATGTTGGTGCATGGTGATAGGCTGGGGTCCACTTTTAGTTTTCTGCATGTGGCTGCCCAGTTTTCCCAGCACCAGCGGTTGAAGAGGCTGTGTTTCTTCCATTGTATGTCTTTGGCTCCTTTGTCGAATATCAGCTGGCTGTAGGCCTGTGGATTTATATCTGGATCTTCTATTCTGTTCCATTGGTCTTCGGGTCTGTTTTTGTGCCAGTACCATGCTGTCTTTGTGATTATAGCTCTGTAGTAGAGTTTGAAGTTCGGCATGGATAGCCCTCCCATATTGTCTTTATCCCCTAGAATTGTTTTGGCTATTCTAGGTCTTTTGTTGTTCCATATAAATTTTTGGACTGTTTTCTGTATTTCAGTGATGTACGTCATTGGGATTTTAATAGGAATTGCATTGAATTTGTATATTAGTTTTGGAAGTATCACCATCTTTACTATATTAAGTCGGCCTATCCAGGAGCATGGGAGGTCTTTCCATTTCCTAGTGTCTTCTGCAATTTCTTTCTTTAACTTTTTATAGTTCTCATTAAATAGTTCTTTTACATCTTTGGTTACGTTAATTCCTAAATATTTTATTTTTTGGGAGGTTATTGTGAATGGGGTTGCTCCCTTTATTTCCCTCTCTTCCTGTGCGTTATCAGTGTATAGGAAGGCAACTGATTTTTGTGGGTTTATTTTGTATCCTGCTATTTTGCCGAAGTGACTTATGATTTCTAAAAGTTTGGGGATGGAGTTTTTGGGATCGTGGAGGTATAGTATCATGTCGTCTGCAAAAAGGGATAGTTTCACTTCTTCTTTCCCTATGCGGATCCCTTTAATGTCTTTTTCTTGCCTTATTGCCCTGGCTAAGGGTTCTAGGACTATGTTGAAGAGGAGTGGAGACAGTGGACATCCTTGCCTTGTTCCTGTTTTTAGGAGGATTGGTTGTAGCTTTTCCCCATTAAGTATAATATTGGCTATTGGTCTGTCATAAATGGCTTTTATTGTTTTTAGAAATGTTCCTTCTATTCCTAATTTCTCCAGAGCTTTTAGCATGAATGAATGTTGAATTTTATCAAAGGCCTTTTCTGCATCTGTGGCGATAATCATGTGATTCTTGACCTTGGCTCTGTTGATATGCTGGATTACATTTATTGACTTACGTATGTTAAACCATCCCTGTGTCTCTGGGATGAAGCCTACCTGATCATAGTGTATTATTTTTTTTTATGTGTTTCTGGATTCTGTTAGCTAGAATCTTGTTAAGGATCTTTGCATCTGTGTTCATCAAGGAGATTGGCCTGTAATTCTCCTTTTTGGTTGGGTCTTTGCCTGGTTTGGGGATGAGTGTGATATTGGCTTCGTAGAATGAGTTTGGGATAGCTCCCTCCTTCTCTGTTTCTCTGAAGAGCTTGAGGAGTATGGGTATTAGTTCTTCTTTAAAGGTCTTATAGAATTCTGCTGTGAATCCATCTGGTCCTGGGCTTTTTTTTTGTTGGAAGACTTTTGATAGCTTCCTGTATCTCATTATAGGATATTGGCTTATTTAATTGGTTAACTTCTTCTTTGCTCAGTTTGGGTAACTTGTATTTCTCTAAAAATGCATCCATTTCCGCCAGATTTTCTTCCTTTAGAGAGTACAGCTTTTGAAAGTAGTCTGTTAGAATTGTTTGGATATCTTGGGTACGTGTTGTGATGTTTCCGGTGGCATCCCTAATCCTATTAATATGGGTTTCCTCTCTTCTTTTTTTAATTAATCTTGCCAACGGGCCATCAATTTTGTTTATTTTTTCAAAGAACCAGCTTTTTGTTTGGTTTATTTTGGTTATGGTTTTCTGATTTTCTAATTGGTTAATCTCTGCTCTCAATTTGGTTATCTGGCTTCGTCTGGTAGCTTTAGGTCCCATTTTTTCTTGTTTTTCTAGCTGTTTTAGTTGCAACATGAGATTATTTACTTGGTCTGTCTCCATTCTCTTGATGTGGGCACTGAGGGCAATAAATTTGCCCCTCAGGACTGCTTTTGCTGTGTCCCACAAGTTTCTTTGTGAGGTGTTTTCATTTTCATTGAGTTCTAGGAAATGCTTTATTTCTTCTCTGATCTCTTCTGTTACCCAGGCCTTGTTAAGGAGTGTGCTGTTCAATTTCCATGTATTAGAGAAATTTCTGCGGTATGCTTTGTTATTGAGAGCTAGCTTGATTCCACTGTGGTCAGATAGGATACAGGGGATTATGTCGATCCCTTTGTATTTGCTTAAGTTCCTTGAATGAACTATGATACGGTCTATTTTGGAGAAAGTTCCATGAGCTGCTGAGAAGAATGTGTACTGTGTTGTTTTAGGGTGAAATACTCGGTAGATGTCAGTTAATTCCGCTTGAAGTATGGCCTCACTTAATTCGGTAGCTTCTTTGCCAATCCTCTGGTTGGTAGACCTGTCCTTTGGTGAGAGTGGCGTGTTAAAGTCTCCTAGTCTTATCGTATTGGGATCTATTTTATTCTGTAAGTTTGAGAGCATTTGTTTAACATATCTGGGTGCACCAATATTTGGGGCATATAAGTTGATGATGGTTATATCCTCCTCTTGGATTGTTCCCTTTATTAATATGTAGTGTCCGTCCTTGTCTTTCTGTACTGATTTTAATGAAAAGTTTATTTTGTCAGATATCAGGATAGCTACACCTGCTTTCTTATTGGGGGAATTTGATTGGTAGATCCTTTTCCACCCCTTCACTCTGAGTTTGTTTGTATGTTTGGCTGAGAGGTGGGTCTCCTGAAGGCAACAGATGGATGGGTCTTGTTTTCTGATCCAGTCCTCAGTTCGTTTTCTTTTAATTGGCGAATTCAGCCCATTTATATTAAGAGAAAGTATAGAGAGATGCATTGTTGTCCCTGCCATTCCGTTTTCCTAAGTTTTTCTTCTTTCCTTTCCTCCTGTGCTTGCTCAGTTAGACTTTGAGTAATGCCTGTTTGGGGCAGGTCCCAGTTCCTGGTTGCTTTCTTCAGGTTGTGTCCCCCCTCTTAGAATTCTTTGTAATGCTGGCTTAATGTTTATGTATTCATTTAGTTTTTCTTTGCTATTAAAAGTTTTCAGTTCTCCATCGAATGTGAATGCTAGCTTTGCCGGGTATATCAGTCTGGGTTGGCAGTTATTGGCTCTCAGGGCTCGTATGGTGCTTTCCCAGGCTTTTCTTGCATTCATTGTTTGTGTGGAGAGATCTGCAGTGATTCTAATTTTTTTCCCGTTGTAGTATAGCTCCTTCTTCATTTTTGCTGCATGCAGGATTGTTTCCTTATTATTCAGATCCATCATTGTTACTATTATGTGCCTAGAAGTGTTTCTCCTGGGATCTTGCTTGTTGGGTGTTCGATAAGCTTTTGTGATGTAGTTAAGATGGTCGTTTTTGAGGTGGGGAAAATTTTCATTGACTATCTTGTTAAATAGGTGTTGCATTCCCTTGCTCTGGAATTCCTCACCTTCGTCCACTCCGATTATGCGAAGGTTAAATTTTTTAGCATTATCTGCTTGCTCTTGAATTTCCCTTTGGTTTAATTTGAGTGATTTTTCCATATCTGTCACTTTTTGGTCCAGTTGGTGTATTCTGTCTTCTGTATCTGACACTCTACCTTCCATTTCATTCACTCTGTTGACCGTGGCTTCTATTGTGGTTTGCATGGTGGAAATGGATCCCTTTATGGATTCAATGTTGGTTCTCAGAGTACTGATCTCACCTCTCAATGAGGTGAGATCAGTATGCATTACCTCTAATTTGGCGTTTATCTCACTTCTTACTGAGGTTTGTGCAGCTTCTATTTTTGCATCCAATTTTTGTTTGATATCCTGTATATCTTTTGATAGTTCATCCTTGTGCTCTTTCAATTTCTGATCCATTTCTCGCTTTATTTCTTGAGTCATTGCCTCCAGCAACCCTTGGATGTAGTTTTTGTCTTCCATTCCTGCTTTGCTCCCACTGGGGCTCTCCCCTGCGTGGCTGCTGGCTTTTGAGGTGAGCTTGCTGTCCTGGGTAGTGGTAAACCTTGTGATTTTTCTCTGTGATTTTCGCATGGGGGTTCAGGAGACTGCTCTTCAATCTTGTTTTGGTGTGTCTGTCTTTGCTTGGTTGCTGATTCTCTATTGGTAGAGAGAGTCTGTGTCTGATCTGGATTCTGTTGGGAGCCTATTTCCAGCTGCTATTCACTTAGGATTCTCAGCTCTCTGCTGTAGCAATTCCCGCCTTTGGAAGGGTTGAGCAGCCTAGACTGCTTGTGTTTGCTCCTGCGGGTGCTCTTGGGAAGATCAGATGCTCTGGATGCACTCTCCCAAATACTGGAGTCTGCTATGGGCTCCTGATGTGTTTTTGTTTGTTTGTTTTGGGCTGGTTGTGGGCTTGAACTCTAGGTTTGGGTGCTGTCCCTCAGCTCTTCAGCTCAGGGCTGGCACCCTACCATTTGAGCCACAGCCCCACTTCTGACCCTTTTTGCTTTGTTCAGGCGCCGGTCCCCTGGCCTGGTTCCGGCCCCAGCCTGGAGCGTGCTCGTTAGGCCTGTGCTAATGTGTATACCACCTTGGTTATGCAGCCTGGAGGACACAGTTCAAATTTCTTCTACTGTTGGTAGTCTTGACCCAGGGGCACTGTTCCTGGCTTGAGCATTTAAGCTCCCTTCCAGGGGCGCTCTTGCTCTGGCCTGGCCAGCAGAGTGTGCTCCACCGGCTGGTGGAGCTCTCGAACAGTTCCCAGTTTTAGTGGGTCCTGTGGTCCGGGTGTTGGGGTAAGGAGTCTAGGTCAGGGTCTGGGGATTCCCTCCAGCTCTGGTCTCCCTTGATGGATTCCCTGTCCCCTGATGGGTACTCACCCTGTAGGTCGTCAGTTGTTGTTGCAGTCCGTCAGTTGTTGTTGCAGTCCGAGTTCAGTTGGGGTGGTTGCGGGCTGGGTTGGGCGGCCCCCCGCCGGGTCGTTGCGATCGCGATTGGGCGGGTGGTCTGCGGACAGGTCCCTTTGTGGCGCTGCTGGTGCCGGGCGGCTTTGGCGGGATGGAGCCTCTCCGCTCCGGTGGAGAGTGATGGGTGGGGTGGGATCCTCCTGGAGACTCCCGGCTGGTAGGTTTCTCTGTTCCTGGCGATCCGCTGTTCTGCAATCCGGTACCTGGTGATCTGCAAGCAGCCCCCTGTGTCTCTGTGGCTCCGGCATCCCCCGCCGGGCCGGCTGGCTGGCGGCTTGGCGCACTGCCGCGCGGCCAGTAAAGGTTGGGGGAGGGGTCTTCGCTCTTCTCTGTTCTGAAATTCTTCTTTTCCTCTCTTTCTTTTTTTTTGTTATTTTCCACCTCTGGTTTTTCTCTGAGTGTTCGTCTTTTTGTTGTTGTTGGTCTCTTGGGGAGATTAAACGTTGGAACTCGAACTCTCTTTTTGGTTGGAGAGAGCTGTGGCGTTTCCCTACTGCCCCGTCGCCATCTTGGTCCCCCCCTCTTGTTGCAGATTTCTGTAAGCTCTGATGTCACTCATGGGTCACAATGGATGCACAGGAATTTAAGAAATGTGTGCAGTCCTTGGCCTTGATGGGCCATCAAAATGTAACAGCAGGACGCTAACTTTCACCTTCTTTCATCAGTTCTTGTAATTACCCTCAATTTACAAAGAAGAAAAAGTGATTCATAAGAGTTAAACACATTTTCTTAATTCACACAAACTACCAAGGGGCAGAGTTTTTGATCCTCCTGTTTGGGGCTGTGGATTAGATGTTCTGCCTACTATATGTGGTTCCTATTTCATGACAATTAGGCTATAGAGCTGGAGAAGTGGGGAGTGAAGCTAATTTTCCTTCAAAACCAAACCCAGTGGTCAATCTCAAGCTTCTCTTAAATCCTCCAATTATTCTGCTAGCACAAGACAAGAGGTACTTGTTTGCAACTAGGGAATAAAGTACATCTGTCAACAGCCAAGGGAAAGAAATGATGGGCTGGTTGGTTGACTGGTGTTTGTTAATGGGATGGTTGGTTGACTGGTTCTGCAAATCTGACTACACTGGGGAGTTTCATTTTAACATCAACAATGGAAACACTACTCAATAAGTGTGACCAGAGTTACAGTATTATAACACAGGAGAAGACTTTAAATATCACTCTATCTGAACAGTTACTTCCAAGATCAGGAACTAAGGAGTAGACAATATTGAGCTTTCTGACCATAATCTTATATATGGTAGACTTAGAAATTTAACTAAGGCCTCCTACATCTGGAGACAATGGTGTGTTGTTTATACTGTGCTGAGATGTTTAGTGTGTTCAGTGATAATTTTCATGTATTTTAATAAAATATAATTTATCCATAGAAAGATTCCCTAGTAAGATGACTAAAATATGCAGTCATGTTCAAAGGAATTTTGTAGCCACTAATTTTAAAATCCAAAGTATGATAGTTAAAGACAGAATTAGATTCTTGCATGAGTGATACCCTTTGATTATAACTATTCAAATAAAGAAATTAAGAGCATAGGCCATTACTTTATTTTAATTAAAAGATTCTATATTTAAAGACACATTTTTCTTCTGCATTTAGTTATCTCACTGTTAATGGTGGTGAAATGGTAACTGAAGAAAGAATAAATATTTTGTTTCCAGAGCAACAAAATGACCAGCAGCTTTATCTACAATCCCAATTCGGCTGTGTAAAGTAGCATTAAATAAAGAATAATAGAAATCCAACTCTAGGGCAGTTTCTAATGTGACTCAAGAAGGCATTGCATTTTCTTAAATTAACTAGGTAATTCTCTCTCTAAGATGCCCAAACTGATCTTTATCAAGGACATTGACAACTACTGATTAGAAGGAATACAAGTAGAATAAAAATATGAACAATGAAAGCAAGAATTTTGCCTGCTAAATTAGAGCCAGTTCATGTGATGTAATTGACTATCAAATTTTCTTGCTTTTTTGATGTGTAATCATGATTTGAAATCATGACCTATACCATATATCCTATTTAATGTCTAGAAAATATAATGGTAAGTTTCAAAGAGCTTGTTGCCAAGAATTGTACACAAATATCAGCTCTTACTATGCTACCCTATTTTAAGGAAGTAGTTTTTTGTTGAAATTAATTCCTTTATCATGTTATTTTGTGGCCAAATGATTTGACATATAGAAAAGCTTATTTCTATTAAGATATTCTATTAAGATTAAAAATATGAAAAGTAGAATTTTATTCTATTTATTGGGTTTTCTTTTGTTAGCATATATTAATTGCACAAATGAGTTTCATTGTGATATTTTCATACATGAATATAATGAACTCCAATCAAATTTACCTCTCCTATTACTCTAAGAAATAAAAATTAACAGCATAATTCTAATGTATAATACTTTATTCTGAGTGTGTAACTTCCATGAACATTTACTAATTTGTACTAATTTTCACTACAAGTGCTCTAGGTTCAAGTTTCTAGTTTCAAAATTGACTGCTTACTAGCAGATGTTTGGGTAATCTAGAAGCCCAAAGGACTCTTGTTGAGATTTTGCTTTAATCTACTTGATTTTTATAATCAAGGACTTTACCAGGATGGCAATATCATTTACTTATTTGTGGATAATAGAGATTTTGGTTCCTACCCACTGGGATAATTATCGGTGGTCAGAGCTAAGAGAGTCCATTTATTAAGAGACTGCCTTTGATTCTTTGGTTTGGAAATAAGCCACCTTAAACCTGATGCAGTACAGAACTATTTCTTTTAAGTGGTCATCCTAAAATCTGTTTTCCTCCTGAGTCTTTGGTCTTTTAGGGGTTAGTTTCTTTCCAAATCACATAAATTCTCTCTACCTATTTTCTAACAGATAATACTATTTACATTAATTTAACAAATGTAGCTCCTTACAAGCTTATTTCTAACAAGGAGCAGATTAATTGCAAGGAAAACTGGTCCTCTTCAAAGTATATTTCTATAAAAAGCTCAATTTTATTATTTTATTCTTTTTATTAAATATGTATTTTTATTGTAAAGATACTATACAGAGGGGTTACAGTTACATGAGTAAGGCAATGAGTACATTTCGTATGGAGCATTGTTACCCCCCCCCCCCTTTGTTTTTACCCTACCATCCCTTCCTGCCCCACTTCCCCAATTCCTTCCTCCCTGCTCCCAAAGTTCTAAGGTTCATTTTCAACATAGTATCTTGTACATCTCATTGCTACCATGGGTCAACTTGTATCCTTTGTTTGTTTGCTTGCTTGTTTGGTCAGTCTTGGGGCTTGAACTCTGGGTTTGGGCGCTATCCCTGCGCTCTTCAGCTCTAGGCGAGTGCGAGCACTCTACCACTTGAACCACAGCGCCCCTTCCGGTTTTCGAGAGGTTAATTGGACATAAAAGAGTCTCATGGACTTTCCTGCCTGGGCTGGCTTTGAATGACGATCCTCAGATCTCAGTCTCCTCAGTAGCTAGGATTATAGGCCTGAGCCACAGGCGCCGGGCTACAACTTGTCTCCTTATTTCAGCATTTTGTTATTTCCTTTCCCCTCCCCAAATTAGGAAAATGTATAACAAGGTGCAGGGCACCCGAGAAAACAAGGGTAAGTAATGACAATGCATAATTTCTCTTTCAATTTAGTATTTCTGCTTACATGCGTTCTGTAGTTCATGGGATATGTACAGGTGCATGTGTGTGTTTGCATGTCCTCCAGAGGTTTCAAAGAGCACCTAAATATCTATATGTACCTAAATAAATGTATGTGTTTGCATAGCTATACATTCTTATATACATAGTAACTTTTAATACAAATTAAAGTATGCACTAGAAATTATGCTAGGTATTGTTTTAAAAATATGTTTTGAAGACCTTGAGTTTCAATGATTTTTTTTTTAATTCTTAGAAAGGGGATAGGGAAGCTTGGCATTGTATTACCTGCCTCTTATCCCAGCTACTCAGGATAGGGAGGCAGGAAGATCATGAAGGAAAAGTAGTGAGACTTTCTCAAAAACAAAAAGTTAAGGGGATGTGGTATGTGCTAGCATGGGTAAGGTCTGGAGTTCGGGCTCCAGAATGACAAAACAAAAAAGGAGTGTCTCAGGGGGTACAGAGTGTGGAACAATACTGAGCTCTTCAGCTTGATAATGAGATAGTATCAGATATATAATTATCGCATACCCCTCCCAATTCCTTTATCTTTCTGATAGGTTCTTGGATTCTCCTTCCTATAGAAAACAAGGTAAATATGGAACACATAAGGAATATAATCATGTTGAAGGAAAGGTAGCTAGGAAGTGAAAGGAGTCATCCTTTCTTAGCTGTAAAATCTTTATAATGCCAAGTTGAGTTCTACCTCTGGACAGAGCAAAGACCTATTTGTTGGTAGCCCAACTCCATGGTACCAAAAAAGAAAGACAAAGCAAGACAAGTAGGAGCAAACGCTTCTCTAGAAAAGGCCATTGACATCATTGATTCCATTTCTGGTTCAAATATTTGTTTTTATTTTGGCACTGTTAATTTATGGCTTATGGATTTCAGACTATCATTCTAAATTTGAAAATTTAAGATATTTCTACTAAATTTAGTGAAGAGAAGATATTAGAAATGTTTATAAATAAAATATAGATGAGGTGGTCTTTAATCTTAAAGAGAATAAGCTGATATGTTTGCATTTTGATATGCTTTGCATTTTAGTCATTGTTAATTTTTTCACTAGTACTGGGGCTTGAACTCAGTACCTGGGCACTGTATCTGAGCTCTTTTCCTCAAGGCTAATGTTCTACCACTTGAGCCACAGCAACACTTCCAGCTTTTTGGTGATCAATGGGAGATAAGAGTATCACAGACTTTTCCTGTCTAGACTGGCTTTGAACCTTAGAGCTTAGCTTCCAGAATAGGTAGGATAGTAGGAGATTGTTTCTGCTCTAGTAACCCCAGAGATACAGATTACAAATGACAATCACCTAGGCTAGGAAGAGTAAAATCATAGCATTAAAGTAAGACGATTGGGAGGAAAAAATTGGGAAAAGAATTAAAAGTAATCTAAGGAGCCATATTATAGTAAAATCAATAAGTTAATTACAACATTTCAAATTTACAATGTTGTAGGCTAAATCAGTGGAGTGAACTTCCCAGGAGAAACATCTAAGATAGCTGGGTATAAGATAAAAACATAGGTAAAAGACACTTAGAGTGGTCATTCATTTTTTATCATACTAAAGTCATTAGTAGAGACAAAGGGGCACTTTATAAAGATAAAAGGTTTAATTCACCAAGGATTTTTAATAATTTAAAATCTTTTTGCTCTTATTAATTCAGTTTCATATTTTTAAACCCTAAAGTGACAGAACTACAAGGAGAATAGACAATTCCATAATTTAATGGAGAGGTATTTAATATACCTTTCACACAACTTGATACATCAAGCAAAGTCAATCTGTTCTAAGAATGTAGGAAATTTACCAGCACAAGTAAGAAGCTTGAAATAGTAGTTATCTGAGGATATCTTCTCACAACGTTTCAAATGTTTATAAAAACAGGTCATGCACTGAGTCTGATGGCAAGCCTCAGCTTTAAAATATGTGCAAGATCCTGGGTTCATGCAACTAAATCCATCAACTAAGTCAAAACTTAGTTAACTTTTTGAAAAACCAACAGCAAAAATAAACTGACTTTCATGGTCCTGAGATAGGTGGAAACTTTCCTCTATGCTACTCCATGAATGACAAGTCAGGGAAACAAAGGAGAACCTGCTCTGAGAGATTAAAAAAAAAAAAAAAAACACGGTGACTGCACAGGTAAAAAGTATGGAGACACAAAAGATAACACCAGGAGTAGTAGGGAAATGTCTGCAATTCCAACCGTAGTTTCCTCAGAGGAGAAGATCTCAAAAACCCAACCACAAAGAAAACCAGGCAATCCTGGTAATATCAGAGTGGCAATCCCAGCCACAGAGTAGCCCATGGTTCTCTCAAACTTTACATCAAGAAAGGGACATTCATAAGACAGTGACCTTACATGATAGGTTAGCACTAGAAGAAAATACTGCCACCTAAAATGAGAAATAGTCATGGAGAAGGAGAGAATTGGATATAGATTCTCAGAGATGAGACAGTAGTAAGGGAAGCTGTGTGAAAGCACAGTGGCCAGCGGTCCCTCCATGTGGGGGAAGAAGTAAGCGATATTACATGTTGATTGCTGCAGGGACTGAGCACTCCAATGCACTGGCCTAAGGATTACGAGACCTCCAGAGCTGCCTCTCTCTTGTGTTGTGGTTTGCTGCCTCGTGGCTCCGAGTTCTCTGAATCCAAGTCCAGAGTACTCAATTTCTCTTGCAGAATGGTTTACCACTGAGCAGATTGAAAGCCTTGAGACTAGAAGGCAGAATGCTCTGTCCCCTCTGTTTTCCCCTTCCAGTGTATAACAGTGTTTTGTGCTTTGATATACTTGGGAGACAGTGCATAGTCTGCATGCTTGCTGCCTCTAGATGCATGGACTCTTTGGCCTGCAGTGGGTCCAAGAATGCAAAGAAAGAAGTTTATAGAGTGAGTGGATCCCTATCATTGAAAATATGCCATTGACTGTGTTTGTTAAGCAGGAACTCTACCACTTGAGATACGTCACAATACGTTTTTACTCTTAGGAATTCTTTCATGTGAGGACTTCCATATTTTTCCCAGGGCTGCCTATACCATAATACGTCTATTTAGTGTACCTGGTATTACAGATACATGTCACCATTCCCAATATTTTTGTTGAGATATCTCGGTAACTTTTATGCCTCAACTATTCTTGAATTACAGTCTTACAAATCTCAACCTCCTTCCTGAGTACTGAGATAAAAGCATCAACCATCATATCTGGCTGCTTTACTTTTTTCCCCAAGAAAACTTCTTTTGTTTTTACTATTGTATGTAATATTGTATGTAGTATTGTATGTAGTATTGCTCCTATTTCAGGTTGCTTTAAGGATGTTTTAGTTTTTTATTTGTCATTACTTTTATCAAATCTTTCTTACTTACATTGAAACATTTTTATTAGAGTTTTCTCTCTTGCCCTATCATATTCTATTGTGTAGAAATACTACACACAGGGCTGAGAAGGTGGCTCAGTGGTAGAGTGCTTGCCTTGCATGCATGAGGCCCTGGGTTCGATTCCTCAGCACCACATAAGCAGAAAATAAAAAAGCCTGAAGTGGCGCTGTGGCTCAAGTGGTAGAGTGCTCGCCTTGAGCTGAAGAGCTGAGGGACAGTGCTCAGGCCCCACGACCGGACCCAAAAAAGAAAAAAAAAAGAAAAGAAATACTACACACAACAAAGGAAGATGGATGAACACATTTACATGAGCTCAGCAAAGAATAAATCTCACTAGAAGAACAGATAAATAAAAAATTAGAAAAGAAAAGACATTATTAATTTAGGAAGTCAGAAAACTGTAATATGAAGAAGAGAGAAATTAGTGCATATCTGTCAACAATACGCTAATACTAAATTGTCTTACCTAACCAATTGGAAGACTGTCCAACTTGATTAAAAGCAAGATCCAACTTTACTTTCTGCCTAAAGTTTAACATACTGGCAAAGATATACTTAGACTGAAATAATGGAAAATTGCATTCCAAGCAAGCAGAATTCAACAGCACAAGATAGTACCCATACTATTCTGACATAGCAAGTTCCAAGGCAAAATTGGTCAAAAGATATAAAGAATATCATTGCATATTAATAAAAGGAATAATCCACCAAAGAGCCCATAACTTAATAGACATCTACAAAGCACTCCATCTAACTGCTTCAGAACATAAATTCTTTATAGAAGCTCATGAAATGTTCTCCAAAATAGATCACATTTTAGACAAGAGGTAAGAAAATATTTTAAAAATCTCAAAACAATGTCTTTTATCTTAAGAAAGTATAATAAAATTAAATTAGAAATCAACTAGACAAAGTACAGAAATTATCCAAACATATGGAAATTGAACAATAAACTCCAGAATGACTTATATGTTATTAAAGAAACCAAGAAAAAAGTTTACAAAGTTTTAGAATCAAATGAAAATGAAAACATAATTTGCCAGAATCTCTGGAGATATCTTGAGGATTCTATTACACAAAGGAAGTTTATACTATGATTAATCTCACAATCTTCTAAGTCTTTTGTGATATTTAAATCCTTAAATATGTAACCTGTAATGCACCTCAAGGTCTTAGAAAAGCAGGGAAAAGCACACTCAAAATTTGTTGAAGGAAAGAAATACTAAAGATCAGAATGCAAATTAATGATATAGAGATTAAAATAACAACAAAAAGGATTGATTCTTTAAAAAGATAATTAAGATTGATGAAACATTAGCCAAAGTAACCAATGAAAGATATGACCCAAATATATCAATTTTGAGTTAAAAAAGGATATTAAAACAGATCACTGATACCACAGGTATCATGAAGAAATACTTTGAGAACCTGTATTTTTTTAATACTTTTCCTGGGGCTTGAACACAGGGTCCCTGAGCAAAACAAGGACCCTGAGCTATGTTCAGGGCTAGTACTCTACTGCTTGAACCATGGTTCCACTTCTGGCTTTTTGATATTTTTGGTGGTTAACTGGAAATAAGAATCTCATGGACTTCCTGCCTAGACTGGCTTTGAATCACAATATTCAAGTCTGATGCTCCTGAGTAACTAGGATTAAAGGCATGAGCTACTGGTTCCTGGCTGAGAATTTATATTCTGAAAAATTGAAAATAGAAAAATGAACAGGTTCTAAATACTTATGACCCACCAACATTATTTAACCAAGAGATCAAAACATCTAACCATATCCCTGATGAGCAATTAGATTGAGCAGTAATACATCTCCCAAGAAAGAAAACCCAAGGATCAGGTGGATTTACTGAAAAATTCTATCAGACATTTGAAGAAGGACAATACCAATGTTCCTCAAAGTCATGAAATAGGAAGGGAAGGAATGCTTACAAACTCACTTCATGAAGCTGGTATTACTCGGATACTAAAACTGTAAGGACATAACAAAAATAAAACTACTGATGAATTTTTTTGATGAACATAAACTCAAAAGCCTCACTAAGACATCATTTAAATACACTCAATAACAAACATCATATGATCACCTCAATAGATGCCCTAAAACCTTTGGCTAAATCCAATATCCCATTGTGATGAAGATCCTAAAGAAAATAGGAATAGAAAGAGCATACCTTAATATAATACAGGTTATTTGTGACAGACCCTATCATCAACACTAAATAGGCAAAACATGAATTCACTTCTGCTAACATCAAAAGCACAACAAGGAGCTCCATTCTTTACTACCCTTATTTAAAACAATGCTTGACTTCTTAGCCAGAGCAATAAGATAAGAGGAAGATATAAAAAGGATACAAACAGCAAAGAAAGAAGTCAAATTATTCCTATTGTAGATGAAATAATCCTATACTTAAAAGGCACTGAAGAGCCTAGCAGACAACATTTAGATCTGACACTGTCAGAACAGTGGCAGGATACAACACAAAAATACAAAAGTGAAGAAGTTTTCAATATATTAACAGGCTGAGAAAAATTTCAGGAAAACAACACCAATCTCAATAGGCTAAAACTTAATATGTATATGTGTATGTGTATATATTAAAAAGCTGCAAGACATGTACAATGAAATCTATATAAAATACTAAAGGAACAAAATAAAGAAGACACTAGAAGATACAAATTCCCATATTCAGAGATAATTAAAATTACCATTGTGAAAATGATTATATTACTAATATAGCTGCCAAATTATACAGAAGTTCAATATAATTTACAACAAAATTTCAATGACATTCTTCACAGTAATAGAAAAGAGAATGCTAAAATTCACAAGGAAATGTATAAGACAAAGCAATCCTGAACATAAAGAGTATTGTTGGAGGTATTACTATTATGAGTTCATATCACATTATACTACAGACCTAGAGTAACCAGCTGTGTAGCACCAGCACAAAATATGTGTATATCAGTGGAGTTGAATGGAGAACCCAGAAAATAAGCAAATGTGCCCATCTCATTCATGACAAAGGGATAAAAAAAATACACAGTGTAGAAAAGACAGCTTCATTGTAACAAACAACATTAAGAAAACTGGGCAAACAAATGTAGAAGATTGACATTAGATACACTTATCTCTTACCCTGTACAAAAAATGATTCAAGACCAGATGCCAGTGGCTCAGACCTGATCCTAGCTCCTCAGGAGGCTGAGATAGAGAGGATCATGGTTTAAAGTCAGCCCAGGCATAAAAGTCTGAGAGACTTTATCTCAAATTAATCAGCAAAAAGCTGAGCTTGTAGGTATAGCCTAAGTGATAAAGCACTAGCCAAGCAAGTTTAAAGCCCTAATTTCAAGCCTTTGTCCTGGTCGGGAGAAGGGACTGGCAAAAAAAATTGAAGTCCTTTAATGTAAATCTTAAATTTTTGGAATGGCTAAGGGAAAACGTAGGTATGGAGGCATACAGCATGAGTTTCTGAGTAGGGCTCCAATGCCTCAGGAAATACTAGCAAAAATTGACAAGAAATATTGAATTTGCACACCAAAGAAAATAATCACCAAAGTGAAAACAACCCAGCAAATAGGGGGAAATCTTTACCAGATATTTGTTCAACCAAAGATTAATAGTTGGATACAAATGCAACTAATCTTGTTGACTTTCCAAGAAACAGCCACCAAAAAAAAACTTGTTTTATGTCTGTCTTAATCTCTCCTCACCTCCACTATTGGTGAGTGGGGAAATAATGATCTCTTAATGTTTATCCTCCAATAAATAATACAACCCTTTATTCAGTGTAGAAGAGTTTTCAGATTTAGTACTATGGAATCTGAACTACTTGAGATTTGTTACTTACTAGTTTTCTATCTTTAAACTCTAAGTTGGCTTCTCAACTCTAAATAGTAGTAATTTGCAAGGCTATTGTGAAATTTCTACTTACCAAGGCATGGAAAAGATCTGGAATGTAGAAATGACACAGAAAATATTATCTGTGGTCTCCTTTTACTTTTTTTCTTTTCTTTTCTTTTTTTTTAAATTTACCTTTATGGTCAAGTACAGAGGGGTTACAGTTATATATGTAAGGTAGTGAGTGCATTTCTTGTTGAACGTTGTCACCTTCTCCCTTGTTTTTCTCCCACTTTCCCTTCCCCCAACCTCCCTCCCCCAGTTGTAAAGTTCATTTCCAACATATTGTCTGGTGAGAATGGCTGTTGCATTGGTTTGCCTTTCTTTTTCTTCCTTCCTTCCTTCCTTCCTTCCTTCCTTCCTTCCTTCCTTCCTTCCTTCCTTCCTTCCTTCCTTCCTTTCTTTCTTTCTTCCTCCCTCCCTCCCTCTCTCTCTCTCTCTCTCTCTCTCTCTCTCTCTTTCTCTCTCTCTCTCTCTCTCTCTCTCTCTCTCTCTCTCTCTCTCTCTCTCTCTCTCTCTCTCTCCCTCCCTCCCCAAGGACCTTGGCTTTCATTTGACATCTTTTGTTCAAGGACTCTACCACTTGATCCACACCTCCACTTCTGGTATTTTATTGGTTAATTGGAGTCTCTGATTTGTCTGCCTGGACTGGCTTTGAACTACAGTTCTCAGATCTCAGCTTCTGGAGAGCTAGGATTACAGGCGGGAGCTACCAGTACCTGGTTTTCTATACATTTTTATCTATACGTTTAAAAAATATTTACCTTACCCAGATTTCAAAGAACAAAGACTTCAAAAAGTTGTCTGCATATGTCAAGGATTTGGCAAACGGCAAACAAGCCCTTAATTCTAGTAGCTTTATCTGATTTCCATTTCTTGTCTGTTTGTGCTTTATAGTTCTATATAAATATTAAAATTATTTAATATGAGGAGATGCTGCTCCTGGTTCTCCAAGTCACTGTAATTTTTGCTTTTCAGGCTTACATTATATTTTTTTTTCATGGTAACAATTTCAGCAGCTGCTGGGTGGTGGGATCACTGGGTTTTCTGGAATAAATCTGAGAAAAGGTCATTTTAATCAGTGGTCACAGATTCTTCCTAGATATATATTCAAATTCAGTTTTGAAGTGTAATAGAAGCACCAATGGTTTTATTTCAAATGCTATCTTTTTTATTTTTGTATATATTTTTAGTGTAAAAATATTGTACAGAGGTTTTACAGTTACATGTATAATGAGTACATTTCCTATTGAGCTATTATTTTTTTTAAAAAAACATTCACAATAGTGAATAAACACATTCAATTAAGTATTCTGACTTTTTAGTTTTGATTTTCAATTAATTAACTGATTAATTACCTTGAAAAGTATATATGTGTTCTAGCCAGATATATCCTTCAAGAAAGGCTTACAGCTAATATTCCTGTTGTATTTATTCTCAATTCCTGTATGCATTATATGTTGTTAGTGCTCAATAAAATATATTGATTGATGAAGAGGAAATCAGATACCCATAAAAAGCTACAGAAATGGAGCAGGAAGGAAAACTGGGAGGCAAGATGGGGAGGAGGGAAGATTGAAACCCACCCTGAAGCCTGACTGTTTTGGAAAATTGTGAAAATGCAGTAATTTTTAAAATGTGTAATGATGAGCTGTAATTGCTTTGCAGGCCATTGCAGATGTAGCATATATGTGCAATATAATCCAGAGCTGTGAGCAGGCTGATTGAATTTCTTTTTCATTAGCAATGGCACAGACTATAAAATATTTATGTTCATATTCTAAATATGTATGCCTAGAGTAAATAAATAATTTACTATACAGACTGTAAATTATTCACTAAGTTATTCTAAATATATACTCTATTTGCATGTTATTGCAACCAAAACAGGTTGGGATTCCAAAATAAAAATATATCTCGTGGGATTCCAAAATAAAAATAAAGAATACATTCCTTGGGATTCCAAAATGAAAAATGTATAAAAGAAAACATACCATTAAGACTTTTGCTACAGTGTTTTCTATAAAGAAAAAAAAATGAATGAGCATTAGTTACCCTCCAACGTATTGACAAAAAAGGAAAAGAAAATTGGCTTCCCTCTTAGAAAATATCAATTTTATCTAAAATCCCAAATGTCCAAGCATAAATTAACATGAAATTTCTGAGCTGAGCTGAGCTTTTGGAATAGAAAACTTGTCAGCTCAGACAAATACTTAAAAAAAAAAACCCTTACATTTCTTAAGATTCCTTGTTACTTCAAAGATGCGAAGAAGATAACGTCCTGCTTAGGTTGGATGCTCAAGGAAACATTGCCCTGCATCTGGTTCATTCTTTGGAATCACTCTGCCATTTTCAAAGTCTTGGAAGAATGCTTCTGTCTGAATAAACTTGCTTTCTTCTTAAGCATATTGTCTCTGGACTGGTTGAACAGTTTAGACTCATTCTTTGCCAAGCAGAATTCTAAGACAGAGTCATTTTTGTTGTTGTTACATCCATCTTGAGCATTGGGTAATTGAAACATGTCTTCTTGCTCATAAGAGTTAAATCTACAGCAGGGGAAGGTGTGGATCGCATTGTCCCATTCTTATTTTACGCCTTCTTTCAGCTGCATACTCACAAGACATTTCAGGTTGTCTCTTATTTCATTTTGTCTTAGTAATCTTGGACAAAGTTACCTGCAACAATGGCTCACACCTGTTATTCTATCTACTCAAAAGACTGAGATCTAAGGATTGTAATTCCAAACCATCCAGGGTGGGAAAATCCTCCAAATTTTTTACTTCCAATTAAGTATCAGAAAAGCCAGAAGTGGAGCTATAGCTCAAGGAATAGAGTGCTATTCTTAAGCAGAAAAGCTCCGGGACAGTGCCCAGGCCCCGAATTCAAGCCCCAGGACTGGCAACAACAACAAAAACAGATCATATTATATGTCTCATTAGTTTGTTATGATGAATAAACCTGTAGAGACACAGAGAATCATACCTTATACATAGTAACAATTTCATAAGGGTTTTCTTATTCTATCAAACTATCTATCTATCTGTCTATCTATTTATCTATCTATCTATATTAGCTTTCTACTTATTAGTTTTTGCTATTAGCTTCTGGACTTGTTGAAGAAAGTTTTTTTCACTAATTTTAGAAACTGACAGGCTTTGATGATAAGTAGAAACTGATTGAATGTCAGGATCAATGGATATAT
Organism: Dipodomys spectabilis; assembly: GCF_019054845.1. Taxonomy (NCBI): domain Eukaryota; kingdom Metazoa; phylum Chordata; class Mammalia; order Rodentia; family Heteromyidae; genus Dipodomys; species Dipodomys spectabilis. The sequence goes on from NW_024870824.1 coordinate 3,027,868, forward strand.
ATGAGTAAATGGATTAATTAACAAATAAATGAAGTGGGCTGGGCAATTGAGATATTTGGTTCAGCACAGTGAATTACTAAGTTCTTGACAGTGTTAAATAAACTTCCAACATGTACACATATGTTACATCTGTCATACAATTAATAAATATTAGAGTCGTGATGTACTCTCCAAAGTTGATGTGTTAGAACCTTGTTCTCCAGTGGGTTGTACTACAAGGTAAGGCCTATTTGGTCTCAGAGGCACTACTATGAATGGATTAATGCTGATATTACAGATTGATTTTTGAGGAATTCTTTATAAAAGAATGAGTCTGACCTCATCTTGTTCACTCTCTTCTCATTCACTCTTTCCTCGTTCACCTTGCGCCTTGTTAGGATACAGCAGAAGAGTTCTTTGGTAGATACCTAAACCTAATATTCAACTTACCAGTCTCTAGAATTATGAGAAATAGCTTTCTTCCACTCACAAACGACTCGTTCTTTGGTGTTCTTTTTATAAAAGCCCCAAACCGACTAAGACAATACCTTATTGCTATATTCTATATCTTTGAATTAGAGCGCTCTTTGTTAATCCTGAAATATTACTTTTCAGTGCTTTGTCTTGGAATGTAAAAGATGCTCACCTGATATTACCATGTTAGAGGTTGATGCATTCATCTAGAAATCTGGTGTGGCTGTGTCACCAGAACAGAGAATCTCTTGAGCTTCTTGTAACATTTTCATGCTGCATTGGTGGTTATGCCTTATGAGATTTTTATCTACATAGAAAATTACATTTCTTTTGTGGTAGGGTCACTGATATCAAGATACTTTGCTAAGAATAATTGTACTTAACTCTCTAGGAATGCTAGGAACACAAGAATTAGTGGTTTTTCTAGTGATAATAATGCTAATAGCTGAAAATCCTCTATGTACAAGGAGTTTGATGGGTTAAAGGTGGTTGACTCTTGTAAAAGCCAATAGAGAGAAGTTAGTGGAAAAGTTTCTATGGGCAACTCAGGCTGGATCCTGGTCTGTGACTGGAAAAGGGAGACATTGACTGGGCCACAATTGGGTACAAAATTTGTGTAGCTTAGAGAAGATCACCTGTGAGAGGAAGGAAATAAAACAACCCACCTTGACCAAGGGCTACTGTATTCTCACCTTGAGTCTAAAGTGATTTAGTATAAGTGGTTAAGAGCAAAAGGCAAAAGCAAAGGATCTGTCCCACTGAGACCCCACAGAGATTTCCTTGGTCTAGCCAGACCTTGCATTTACAAAAGGAGTACAGAGGAGAAATGTTAAGTCACATCTTGTTTTGTCCTACATAAATCATTTTTGATACATTTCATTTTTTATCCTTAACATTCATACTGTCCCTGAGTCTAATGATGTCAGCAGTGTCATTTTTGTCAAGATTTAATTGGCCAAAAGGAAAGAGTTTCTGATAAAATAAAGGAACAAGAATGGTGGGGCTCCAGGGTATAATGTGGAAGGAACTTCTATTGCATATAACATTTGTCATAAAATGGATTTGACTTTCTGATATAATGATGACCATGCAAACATACTCTGACTCAATTACTTTTACTTTTAGGAGTAAAAAAGCTGACGAGTGTTTATGTGGTTAAATATGTATTCATGAATAGAGACAATGTTTTCTGTCACTAAATTAGTTGCCAACTAATCTAGAGGTCAGAGTTCTCCTGTAGCTTTTTGCCATCTTTTTCTGTTGTTTTTCTCTTAAACTATTTGATCAAATTTTAATAATGCTTTTTTTTTCTTTCAGATAGTGAATTTCTTAATGTTCTTTTGTGTGCCTTTGTATACATTCTAAATATTCTACAAAGAACCTCTATCATTTTAGTAATCAGAAAGAAAACTATTAAACTAATAATTGTGTGCAAAAATCAAAGCTTATAATGCTTCCCATGAGGCCCTCCTCTGGCTTTCTTTCATGGAAACATTTCTTCTCTGCATGTGAGGAACAAAATTGTTCAATGGTGTTTTTAAAAGTTTTATTGTAAAGGTGATGTACAGAGGGGCGAAAGTTACATAAGTCAGATAATGAGTACATTTCTTTTTGAACAGTGTCACCTCCTCCCTCATTTTCTCCCAGTTTTCTTCCCTCCCTGCTCCCCCCCCCCCGGCAAGTTACATGGTTCATTTTCAACACAGTGTCTGGTGAGTATCACTGCTGCATTTGTTCAGCCTTTGTCCCAGCATTTCTGTGCTTCACAATCTTGTTCCCAAATCAGATCAACTTACATACAAGACAAAAGACACAGAAGTCAAAAACAGTAACAAAAGGGGGAAAACAAAGGAAAAAACACAACAAGTAAAATAAAAAACCCTCTTGTTGCCATATCTTGTTGTTCATTCCGATAAGCATCATTTTATATGATCATAGGCACATAGCCATTGAGCCCCTGTGATCCTCTCTTAAAAATATCCTCCTTTGGTTTCACTGCATGAATGTTTAGAGTCTGTTTAATTTATCATGTCCAAGTGTAATTTTTTGTCTTTTACTATCCATTGGGTTTATTAGTAGATGTAATAGGTACATTGTAATCATTACAAATGAGGGAAACCATGTAACCTATATTTTTTGGAGCTGGCTTACTTCACTTACTATACTTTTTCCCAAGTCTTTCATTTCTTTATAAATGGAACAATGTCATTCTTTCTGATAGAAGCAGAGAATTCCATTGTGCATATATATGCCACATTTTCTTGATATATTCTTATTTTTATCCTGCCTTTTTTTTAAAAGATGATCTCACCTCATCCTACCACTCTGTGTTTCTACTGTTGTAATGAAAATGAAAATGACCCTAGTGATGCTACGCAGTACTTACATTGCTTATATAATTCATGGTTCAGTGCCATATAATACTTCAATTATATGATATTGACAATGATTCTAAGCACTCTGCTGAATCTTTTTCCCTTCACTACATCTGATCAGCTAACATTTTGTGGCTGAACATGAACTGAAAAAGAGAAGGCCATGGGCTGTCCTCTGTCTCTCCCTGCTGATGGCTTTTCCAATCTGGCAAGGGATGGGTAAGGATTATACCCTAAGTCCTTAATTAGTACTTTCCTCCCCTTGTCATAATAAATGGGAAGAATCATTTTTTGTTTTATTTGGGCATAGCTACTTACTCTTGGCAGTCTATTTTCTACTTTTTACATTTACTTCTTCCTTTTTTTCCTCTGTGCCTACACTGGAGTCTGAACTCAGAGCCTTGTGTTCTTGCTTGTCCACTTCTGGCATTTGTCTAAGTTACCTTTGAATCTCCAACCTAAGATCTCCATCTCCTGGCAGCTAGGATTACAGGCCTGAGCTACTGGTACCTGGTTTACCCTTCTTTCCTTTCCTTCCTTCCTTCTTCCTTCCTTCCTTCCTTCCTTCCTTCCTTCCTTCCTTCCTTCCTTCCTTCCTTCCTTCCTTCCTTCCTTCCTTCCTTCCTTCCTTCCTTCTTTCCTTTCTTTCTTTCTTGCTTTCTTTCTTGCTTTCTTCCTTCCTTGCTTGCTTGCTTGCTTTCTTCCTTTCCTTCTTTCTTTCTTTGAGGGGGGGGGGGGGGGTTGTAGGGCTTGAACTCTGGACTTGGGCACTGTCCCTGTGCTCTTCAGCTTAAGGTGAGTGCTCTACCACTTGAGCCACAGTGGCACTTCCAGTTTTCTAGTGGTTTATTGGAAATAAGAATCCATGGACTTTCCTGCCTGGGCTGGCTTTGAACCGCGATTCTCAGATCTCAGCCTCCTGAGTAGCTAGGATTACAGGCACAAGCCCCTGGCACCCGGCACGTTTATTTCTTAACAATTACAAAGAGAGAAAGAAGTTTCCACTATCCTCTTTTTTTTTTTGTGGGGTCCGGTCGTGGGGCCTGAACTCTGGGCCTGAATGCTGTCCCTCAGCTCTTCAGCTCAAGGCTAGCGCTCTACCACTTGAGCCACAGCGCCACTTCCGGCTTTTTTCTTTTTGCTTATGTGGTGCTGAGGAATCGAACCCAGGGCCTCAGGCATGCAAGGCAAGTGCTCTACCACTGAGCCACCTTCCCAGCCCCTCCACTATCCTCTTTAACTATCCTCTTTCCACTCATAATACAATGTCAGAGTCAAGAATGTTGCTGCCTTATTAATATTCTTGCCTGTTTTCCCCTTTCTAGAATAGTTCTTTTGGAAATCATTCCTGAGCTTCACTGATCCTAGGGCCTCCCAGTCCATGGGAGCTTCTAGCCATGGCTCAGGTTCCTTAGATGCCAGTTTCTTCTATCCCTCCCATTGTTTCTTTCTCTTGTTTTTTTTGAAAGATACATGGCATTTTTCAGTACCCTTCTACTAAGAAGCAGCCATAGAGTTCATAGGAAGGAAAGACAGATGAGCTACACTTAGAGAAAAGGCTGCATATACTGAAGATCTAAGCCTTACACATTGCAATGTCTGGGGATGCCTTTGAGGTTAGAACATTGTGACTCTGTGTTTAAGCAGCGCTTTTTCTCTTCTTAGGCATAACGTGACATGTGAAGGACCATTTACCTTTCTGTTAAGACACTATCATCTCATTCATTTGCCTGCCTACTTTCTAGTTCTTCAAGACTCAAGGCTAACACCTACATTTCCTGCAATTATTTCTTCCTGCCTTAACTCAAGAAATGTCTTTCCCCAGGACTCACTTCTGCTTAGCTATGTGACCATCCTATGACCACTAACTCTACCATAGTCTTCAACTCTTCCCTATGTCTTTACCATAGTCTATGATTTTTTACCATAGTCTTCAACATCATGCAGTGTAATTGTTTATTTAGGCTGTGATCAGTTTGGAGACTTCAGTGTAGGATCTTAGTGGGTATTTTAGTGGTTGTTCTTGATTGTGGGGTCTGAACTCAGGGCCTGCGTGCTGCCCCTTAGCTCTTCAGCTCAAGGTGAGCGCTCTTTCATTTTGAGCCACAGCATCACTTCTAGTTTTCTGCTGGTTAGTTGGAGATAAGAATCTCATGGACTTTCCTGCCCAGACTAGCTTTGAACCTCAATCCTCAGATCTCAGCCTCCTGAGTAGCTAGGATTACTGGCATGAGCCATCTGGCTTTTAGTGGGCTTTTTTTTGAGTGACTATGAAATGGTGGCTGTGGTCCTACTATGTCAGAGTCAAATACAAGAACCAGTGAGATGAGACAAAGAACACTCTTTGTTTTAGATGTCTCTCCCAGTGATGCAAATAGCTAGTGACTTATTTCCTTAGTGGAAATAGGAGATGAGCATAGAGTCAAGTTTTCCTGCAAAGGAAATCCAAAAATAGTCTTGGGGACTTGATTATTATGAGGCCCATCCTGGAAAGGGCTAAGTTGTACAATGATATTCTTCATCTCCAGTTGCTAGCACTTAAGCATCTCATGAAACTTTCATTTTAGTTGTCTTTGTGCTTCTTAATCTCTAATGTTGGCAGGAGGGGAGTGAGCAAGAAAAGTCTCTTATGTCTCACGGCAGTTTGGCAGTCACTTGCGGCTTTGGAAATCCAAGACCATCCCAATGCTCACTGCGCTGTGGCACAGCTCCAAGTGTTTTAGCTCTGAAAAATGAGCTCCATTTCTGTCTGTGAGCTAACATATGCACTTGCACATACTCTGGTGTTAACTACGTGAAGATAATGTCCTGGAAAAAAAATGCCAAACCTGAACAGGCTTCTTCAGATCACAGTCTCTCTCTCTCTCTCTCTTCTCTCTCTCTCTCTCTTCTCTCTCTCTCTTTCCCTCTCTCTCAAGAGAATCATGTGACAACTAGAGAAATGAGGTTATTTGTTCAAGGTCATGCAGCAATTAGTAATAAAATGGAAGTATATCCAGTCTTGTGCTTGTTCTAAACATTACAACTCTTTCTAGGCTTGACTTGGTATCATGTGGGGGAAAGAGAGAGAGACAGACAGACAGACAGAGAAACAGAGAGAAAGACAGAGAGACAAAGAGAGATCTTTTACACAGTGAGAACAATGTAAATGAAAGAATTCTCAAAGGCTGGTATTAGACCTATGACTTTATGGAACCTCCTGAAGTCTTAGTTTCCTTATATTTGAAATGTGACTAACTATACCTATCCTATGCATTGTTTTGACAATTAGATGAAATCCTGTAGGCCCAGTGCCTGGCACAGAGCCTGGCTTTAGAGGATGCTCAGTGAACAAGAGCACTTATTACAAACAAGCATGTTGTCCAGCTCTGCTTTCTTTCCAGCTCCAGAGAGCTTCCCAGTGGGTAAATCCATGCAGCAATCCACCAGCTATGAGGCAGTGGAGCAGGACGACCTAAGACAGATTTGAGAGCAAATCTACTGTGTAAGAAAACAACCAAATTCCCACAAAGCCTAATTATTTGCTGTGTTTATTAGTAGCACTGCTCCTGCCCTTCATCCCCAGCAACAAACTAGAATCTGACTTGAGGTGCCACCCTGAGTAAGAAGGGCCTCATGCATGCCTGCAGGGGAAATCTCCTGCATAATGCACCCTTGCCTCTGAAGGGACCCTGGATGGATGGCTGGTTGCTTTCAGCTTCCTTTTGTATCTCTCATCATTGTCCATAACAGCCTTCATAATGATTTGAGTCTCTTTTATTGCATGTATAAATAAAATCTGACAAAAGTATAAGTAAATACTTCAGCTGATAGAAGAGGGCAAAAATTAATTTTATGCATGAAGAATCTCATTACGTAGCTTCACAGAAACAAAAAGAACTGGCATCTGAGACATGTGGAAATCAGCTTCTTTAGAGTCTGTCTGTCCCATAGTCTGTTAGATCTTGAGTTTGGATTTTAAGGTCATCAAGAGAACTGAACATTTCACCTTCTTGGAAAGCTTGTTTCACAGGTAGGCAAAACCCAACTCCTCTAGTGACTTTCTCCTACTCCTGTTCTCCACAGGGCGTGCTGAAGAAGGGAGCTGGAAACGTCTGGTAGGCTCAGATGCTCTGCCAATGAGGTGCAAGTTCACACGGTTGATTTGGAATTCACTTTTGATTGATTGATTGATACCATGTAAAATCACTGCATTTTCCCCTGCTTTTGACTCATATTATAGAGAATCAATGGTCTATTATATATGATTTATTTCTTTTTCTGGAGAAGTTGTTGACATAAAGGCAAAATAAATCTGTTCAGTCTCTCTCTACTCATTTGTGCCTTCAGGCATATTATGTCCTGGGCTATGGCATTCATTAAACATGATGTGTTTACTTATCATTCCTTACTTGTGGTTTCAGTATCATCAAAGATCATTTCTTACAAAAGTCATTTACTATAGATCATTTTGGCTGGCCAACTATGTAAATTCAATATATTTATTTTATGAATAGTTTTAAATGCAAACAATACCTATGTAGATAAGATATAATGTTTCAATAAGTAAGGGACTGTACCCTTAACTAATTTCCCAACATCAATGAGTGACTCATATAGACTAGACAATCAGACACCAAATTTCATAGAAAACAAGCTACAAGAACAATAAAAAACAGGAAGGACAAGAAAGCAATGGAAAACCATCCCTTTGCTAACAGTCTGTTATTCATTGAAAACTGCTCCATAGCAATTGCATCCAGCAATCCTCTGAATAAAGTTGAGAAAGCACCAAAGCTGCTAGCATTGGCTTGTGTACTTGGCCTGTTATAGTAATGGTCAGAAGATAAATCAAGTGCAGAAGCAGCAGAAAGCAATGGCTAGTTCCCAGTACTAACTTAATCTCTTCTAGCTTCTGAGACCTTGTGTTAAAATGGTTGCTCTCTCCAGACTTCAGTCTAAGTGCAGTTATATCACAGACAGTCCATAAATGATAGCCCTCATGAGTCGTAAGGGAGCTGGGATTGGATGTATAAGGTGAACCAGATTGTAATCTCTGGGCCTCTTCCAATCATGTACATCTGACTACTCCTTCATCTCACTGAATATTTTTTGGTTCCATATGTCATGCCTTCACTTTGATAACAGTACCAAAGGGATTAAAATAAAGAGCAAATACATTTTTTTGAAATGTCAGCCCCAGAGTATTGTTTGGATTTGGTTTCCAAGTTCCTCTCCAAATTGTTTTCAAAGAATTCAATTTTCCTTCTTAACTATTCTTGCTGATCAAAGGCACCTGCTAAATTGGCTGGGAAGACTTTTGTCTATAAAACTCTGTTGCTGTCAGAAGCCCAAATTTAATTGCCTTGATCTCAATTGCTATTTTTGCCTTTTGTTTTGGCTGTGACCACAAAAAGTAATATTTCGTCTATTAGTACCTCATTTAAAGTAGGAAAAATTGGCCTGGCATGGCAGCTCACACCTGCATTTGCAGCTACTTGGGACACAGATAGCAGAAGTATTGTGGTTCTTCCAGTCCAGACTCCATCTGAACAAACTCACTGGGCACTGTGTTCCATGCTTGCAATCTTATCTATGCAAGAGGCATCAGTAGGAGAAGTGTGGTCTAAGACCAGCTAGAGGACAAATATATATGAAAGCTATCCAGCAAAAAAGGCTAGGGATGTAGCTCAAACTGCTCAGTTTAAATCCCAGTACTACCAAAATAAAAATTTAAAAACAAAACAGAAAAATGATAACTTGTTATTGCTCCTACAATTCATTGGAGAGGTATTTATCTTGATTAAGTGAGAATAGTCCTAGTTAGCTCAGATTGTGAAATCCATGCAGCCTGCTTGATACATTTAGAAAACTGAGCTCAAACCCATACTTCATCACTTGAACAGTGTAAAGTTACTTATTCCTCTGTTCTCTTTTTTTGTGATTGTCCAATTCATCCAGCCACAACAAAACTGAAAGGAATGTTCAACAAAACTGAAAGGAATATTGCCATTTTCCAAACTAGCTGTCATTCTGCCTTACAGATGAAAATCGAACAACTCCTCATCCCTAAATATAGAGTACTATTGTTTAGAAAACTTTTTTTAAGTTCCTGCTGTCCTATGAACTTGTACTCAGAGAACATGAAATTAATTTGAACCACACATTTAACAATAGGAGAAGTTAGTGGGCAGTGAAATCATAGCAACTTGTCAGAGTCACAGGGCTGAACAGAGGCCAAATAGAATTCTGAACACTACTCTTCAGTGTTCTGAATCCACCCTTTAAATGTTGCTCCTTGGGTGAATGGACAAGTTTACATTCCTATCAACAGTGTAGTAGCATTCCCTTTTGGCCACATCCTTGATAACATCTGTTATTATAAGTTTTCTAAAATATAGAGTTTCCCTGTGACCTAACAATTCCACTCCTTGGCATTTATCCAATAGGCCACAGACAAGGCTACCACACACTAAAGCTATCAACACAACCATGTTCACTGCAGAATTGTTTACCATAGCAAAGATATGAAATCAACCCAAAAGCTCCTTGGCAGATGAATGGCTCAAGAAAATATTACACACACACACACACACACACACACACACACACACACAAAGGAATTCTATGATTCCATCAGAAAGAATAATATTGCACCATTTGTAAGGAGGAAAGACTTGAAAAAATTATATTAGCTGAAGTAATCCAGCCCCAAAGAAACATAGGTTGCAGTTTCCCTTATTTGTTGTAACTAGAAAGTGTCTATAAATCTACAAGTAAACACACTGCAAGGTAAAAGACAAAAAATTACACTTGAACATAATAAATTAAACAGGGCTCTAGTCATTCACACAGTAAGACCACAGAAGGATAGGCTCAGGAGAGGATCACAAAAGTTCAATAGTGATGGGTATATGATCATATAAAATAATGATTATTGAGGTGAACTCCAAGAAATGGAAACAGAGATTTTATGTTATTTTGTTCCTTTTTTCTCCTCTGTCATTATTTTTTTTTATTTCTGCATGTTTTGTCTCATATTTAAGTTTATCTGTTTGGGGAGATGGTTAGGGGAAAAAGAAATGATGGGACAAAAGGTGAATAAATGAGCAATGATACTCACTAGACACTACTTTGAAAATGAACTATACAGCTTGTATGGGAGGGAAGCTGGGATGGAAAATCTGGGGGGAAAAAAAGCAAGGAAAGAGGTTATATTGTTCAAAAAGAAATATACTCATTACCTGACTTAAGTAATTGTTACCCCTCTGTACATCACCTTTAGAATAACAAAATTTTTTTTTTAAAATATTGCTTCTAAGAACAATTGGTTTTATGATATCTCTGTGGGGTTTTAGCAATAAAAAATTTCATTGGCGTGTGACTGAAGATATAGAAAGAACATTATAAGAAGGGCAAGCAACTACATAAAAGTAGAAGATACCACTAGAAGAATCCAAGACTGAAGAGAATGGGAAGATAAAAGAAATTCTCAGTTTTGTTTTCTCAGTTGTTCTCCAGTCTGACATGTTGAGTCTTGGTATAGTTAACCAAGATATGCTTATGTAGGCAACCTATGTTTATGTAGGCAAACAAACTAATGACCCAAATACTGAAATCAGTAGACAATGGCATAATTTGTTTGGCTGGGAAGTGGAACAGCAGGCTGTCTCACAACTTTGAGAAGTCATTCCTTTCTTTTTTGATTTCTGTCTTTTCTTCTTCTCAGATTGGCTTTGGAAGGAGCCAATGGGATACGGGGAAGCATCAGACATTGTATAACCACCAGAGACAAAAGAAGGATTTAAAGCTGATGGTGAAGTTTCATCCATCCCATCCTCAGACACTGTACATTGTGTTGGTAACAGTAAATTACTAGGACTTTATTTTTTTCTCAAAGGTCTCCTTTGTCATTGTGGTGACAGAAACTAACCCCTTCAAAATCTGAATGGCTTGAGTTCCTCTGAAGAAACTCAATATAAAGACTTTTTTTATATTAAAGCTTATTAAGTTCTGAGCCTTGTTAGAAAAATGTGAGAATTTAGCTCCTGGAATATTTCTTGGGTATCAATTGCAAATCAATAAATTGATAACCACTGATAGCTCTTCATTACTACTAATTGTACTGACAATTTTGATGCAGAAGTGATTTTTCTGGTGAAAGATTCCAAATCTTTCTACCATATGCAGAAGCAGATATGCTCACATTGTAGAACTAGCAGCTTTTAAATCTATGCTCCCAAAGCATTTTGTATTAGCAGAACATATTTCAATCAGTGTGCTTTTCACAATACATTGCAGTTACTTGTTTTTGGGTAACCCTCCTTTGCCAGAGTTTTAGCATTTCAAGGGCAAATGTCATAATGTATTTTGGTACCTTTGTTTCTTTTTTTTTTTTTTTTTTTTAAATTTTATTTTATTTTATTTGAGAACATACTGTACAGAGGGGTTACAATTACATGGGCAGGATAATGCATACATTTCTTACCGAGCATTGCATCCTCCTCCTTTGTTTACCCTTCACCTCCCTTCCCAGCCTCCCCCCTCCCTCCCACCCAATCATACCCCCCCTCCTCCCCCCCCCACCGACATTGTAAAGCTGGTTTTGACATGACATTTTGTACTTCTCATTGTTGCAACAGGTCCACCTGAATCCTTAAACGACTTGTTTGTCCCCGTCTCCTCCACATGTTATACTGACATCAAATATAGTGAAAGCAGGGGTTACACTGTGGGGGAGGGACATACAAAGCAACAAAGAAATAATCTTATAAATGCATTAGAAACACATGCATGAAAGAAACAAAAACATTAAAATACATATTTGAGGTTTTGTTTTCCTAACATCACATTATCTGACTTTTTCCGCTTGACTCATACCTATACTAGATATTGCAAATAAGGGAAACCATGGGACCTATGTTTCTTTGGGCCTGGCTTACTTCACTTAATATAATTTTTTCCAAGCCTTTCCATTTCCTAACAAATGGGGAAATGTCATTCTTTCTGATGGAGGCATAGAATTCCATTGTGTATATATACCACATCTTCATGATCCATTCATCTACTGAGGGGCATCTGGGTTGGTTCCATGTCTTAGCTATGGGTACCTTTGTTTCTTGATGTGGTACCTAGCACACAGTAGTTACTCAGGAAGTTCTTGGTGAAGAATGAATCAACAAACCCTCCCTGTCTCAGAAAGACATTGGGAGGAGGGTGATAGCAAAAAACACAGAACTCCCATTTTAAGATTCACAGACACTCTGTTCTTGGAGTGCTGGTTATCTAAATTATAAAGGATTAATAATCAACCTTGTATTCCTCCTGTCTCTTGTAACACACTTCTGTGGGTTAACTGTTGTGGCAGAGATGAAACAAAAAGCCATTCTGCCAAATTTGGAAACTTGCTATAATTTGGAAAGTAGATAGATAGATAGATAGATAGATAGATAGATAGATAGATAGATAGATAGATAGATAGATAGATGTATATACAGCAACCTGAATTTTCTCTTGTCTTTAATCATAGATAGATAGATAGATGTATTTACAGCATCCTGAGTTTTCTCTTGTCTTTAATCCTTTTATTCAGGTGACAACAAACATTTTTCAGCTTCATTTTACTCCCTCCATAATAAGAGAATAGAGAAATCAATTTACATTAAACCTTTTATCAAGCTGGTAACTTGGCCGTTTGGCCATTTACTGAAAATAGTTTGAAAGAAAACTTTTTAGATTTTGTTTTTCTGCACAGACACACTATTGTCTTCTTAGTCCCTAGGAAGTTACAACTGATCTATGCATTTATTCAATAAATGTTTGTTATGGTTCCAGTAAATTGGGCCAAGCTTATAGTTACTTTTGGGGATAAAGCACCAGGTAAGCAAAAGAGTTTTAGCAGTTTTCCAGAGTGTTTTAGAAGGCATTTAGTTTCTTCTGCAGTGTAGCATCAGCAAATGTTGCAAAGCAGACTCCTAGAATCCATCAGCACTCACATCCTAGGGCCTTGGCAGACAAGAGTAGGCTGATCTAGACAATGTAAAGAGAGAAAGAAAGCATTATGCTTTGGCCTGCATACTCTACACCCCCCACCCCAAATGCATTTTGCCTCATCTTACTGACTCTGAATGAGCTCAACTAGAGCCTGCCCTCTTTGATTTGTTCTTTTTTTTTCTTAATGATTTCTAAAAGGCAACAGGATAATTGCAAATAAAGGAACAAATGAGGAAGAGAAGCTATACCCTAAGTAGTTTTTAAACAATTCATCTGGAAAGCTTATGCACAGCTGCCTATGTGTCTGAAGGCCATTACTAGATCCTGGAAGGATAATATCCTTATTTCTGTTCAATGCATTTATCTTCACTGCTTGGCAGAAGAAAACTATTCTGCTTTTCCTCACAGGAGGACAGAGAACAATTTTATCTCACCTGCTTTCATCTGTGCTCATACCCCCATCTAGGAGAGCACTGGGATGGCATGTTCAGTAAATATTTGTGTACTTTACTCAGTGGTGCACTTTTCTTAGGCACTAACCAAAACAAGACAAAGTCATTTGAAGCTGAGCTATCTGCAGTTGGGTCTCTTTAAAACAGTGGCTTGGAGAATTCCAACGATCCTTAGTAGAGCAGCAGTATACCATAACTGCTCAGAGCCATCTTTTCACATTATGTGTGACTCTTTCTAAATCCCAAATTAATATACTCACTCCATTGTTTACTACTCTCTAGTGGATATTTGGGATGTTTTAAAAGGAGTAGAGCATCCCATTAAGTTTCTAACTTATCGCTATATGACCCCAGAAAAAAAAGTCTTAATGTTGTTGGATATTTATTTCCTTATTTATACAGTTTTTTTTTTAAAGTGAGAATAGATCATCTCTAAGACTAGAATGACTTTGGTTTTCCTCTGGAAACAATCATTACTCTATTGATAAGCCCTGTTGATTGAAGTTTGAAGGCCCTGTTCTGGCTCTGTAAAGAGTCAAATATCTATGTCTATGGTGGAGTGGAAAAAAGGCTGAATAGGTAGACGGAGTGCTATACACACAGCATACAGACAGATTCTAACCCTTACTAGTTATATTACAATAAACAAATTAGCACAATATTGATATCTAACCTGTCTGATAATGAGAATTCAATATAGTGTTACATTCAGAGTACTTTGAACAATGATTAGGACATAAACTACACTCAATAAATGTTAGCTATTTTTTTCTAATCTTTAGCTATGCAAAAGGGTTTCAATTCAACACATAGCTATTATTTTTGAGGTAGTTATTGTTCTATTTCAGGTATATGCTTAAAATTTCTTCCAGCTCTGATGACTAATTATGAAAATCAACACTTGCACTTGAAGACAATGCAATAGGCCATCCTTTCTTTCACTGTGCATGGAAATGCTTGACTTCTGGATAATCAGGTAAGAAATGTCATTCGTGTTTTGTTATGTGAGTCAGGAACAAAGAGAATCAAAGGAGTGATAATTAGATTTAAAGAATTGTTTTCTTCTAGTGACTAAGACTCTTTGTTTAGCCCAACTTTAGTCAGTCTCTTGAATCTTCAACACTAATCTGTACACTGCTATAAAGTCTTGTGATTTTAAAACTGGCCTTTTAAAATCATCTTACAAGAACCATCCATTCTAGATCTGGTCTGTTTTGCGATCTGACCAGGTTCTTCATCTTTCACCAACCAGAGATATTGTTGCTCACCCTGGTGGGGGAAGGGGAAGCCCCCACCTCCCAGGTGATGGGCATGCCTGAATCCCTGGAGGCAGGTGCAGGGACCTGAATGATAGGTCAGTCCAGTGCCTGGCACTGGGAGTCTCCCGTGATCCTGCCCCCTGACCTGTGCCTCTTTAGGCCTGGATCAGCCTATTACGCCATGTCACGTGTTTCCGTGTTTGTGTCCTATCGCCTGTCTCCGGTCATCATGGCGTCCCACTTCAGCACTCCATAGGAGCTGAGTTGATTTGGGTTTTGTTGTTGTTGTTGTTCTTTCTCTGGCCTTCATGGGTCAGTTTCCTAACAATATTAAGTGTATTTGTTGCCTTCTGGTCTTTGAGACAGAAGTCACCATATAGTTGCTGACCTTTTAATAAAGACTGGAAGATTTGACCTCTCAAAATGTGGCTTCTCTGTATCTCGCTACTGAATTCACCTTACAACAGTACTATATATCAGATGCTACTGTAGATACTGTAGATTCAGTGGTAAACAGGAAAGATCACTTTTCTCAAATAGTTAATTCTAGTGGGATCAGTGGGTAAGAACCAAGCAAACCAATACAAAAGTCTACGACAGTAATTGGTGCTATGATGACCAGAAAGCAGTTACGTGATAGAGACACTACACTGTGTGGGCAGGGAAGGGTTCTCTGAGGATCTTTGCACTAAATCTTGATTCATAAATGGAAACTTACTCAAAGAAAAAATAGTATGAGGAAGATTTTTCCAGCCAGAGGAAATGGCAAGTGCAAAAGCCTTCATGTAGAAACACATAACCAGACTCTGAAAGAAGCCCTTGGTGGTTGGAGCCAAGTTAGCACAGAAAAGAACTGGACAGACTCAGGTGAAGACTAAGTCAAGGGGTAGATAATTTTGGAAACTATAGGCTTTGAAAGAAAATGAGCCTTTATTCTGAAAGTGTTACAAAGCCATTTGTAAGGAAGCAGGACAATCTAATACACACTTTGACGTGATCGTTTTAGTTTCTTTATGACAAATGGACTTTAGAAAGCAAAAGGGACAACAGTTTAACCAATTGTCACTAATGCAGGCAAGAGTCAAAGGGGCTGGGAGGGTGAAAAAAATACCCACACTTGAAATACGTATTAGAGGTAGAGGTTGAAAAGGGTTGCTTCAAAAATAATTGACATCTTACCTAAAGTGATATTTGCCCTACATCAGGAGATTTCCTTAAAGCCTTGCACCCAGCATTTTCTGGAGTTCTTTTCATTTGTCTGCAACTGTTGTACTTGGTGTTCGAATAGCTGGAATATGTAAATGCTACTTTTATGAATATTTGTCTTGGAAACAAAAAAAATTGCCTCTTACATGCAACTCACACACTGAGAAATTAAATCAATATGCACTGCCAAAATAAATGTCATTGCTGGGTCTCTTGGAGGTGTCACTGTGCGTTTTACTGCTCTTACACATGAAATAAATTACATAAACTTCACAGCAAGTAACTACATGCTCTACTATTAGAGTCTTCATCTTTTATAGGGGGAAAAGAAAGGAGCCTAGATTCTCAAGCAAATCTACATACTTACAGCCATCCTCCTACATATATGGACTCCTTATCTCTTCCCCTCCCTCAGATCACTTGCAATTTGCCCAAGAGAGAAATTATATATTCCACTAGGAACTTTGCATAGTCAGATAGTTTATTTCAGATCAATTGATTTTTAACCTACACTATCTGGGATTCCTGCCACCCAGGATATGGGTAAAGATTCAAATCCTTCTTCCCACTCAAATGAGGGCTAAAAATCTCTTCTTATTGGTCTTTCTTGACTGGGTACTTTCATAAATCTGTTTCTCTAGCAATGTATGATCTCCTTCATGAATAAAGGGTTTGTGTATGAACTTGTAAGGTATGTGAACCATAGTTAATTGGTTAGTTCCTAAGTTTGCATATTATTCAAACTGATTTACAATTACATGGGCAAGATAATGAGTACATTACTTATCAAGCACTGTTGCCTCCTCCTTTGTTTCCCCATCCTCTCCCTTCCCATCTCTCCCTTTTCCCCCACCCCCCGCCCTGCCAAAGTTGTAAAGTTCGTTTTTCAACATAATGACTTGTACATCTCCTTGTTGCAATGTGTCCACCTGTATCCCTATTTAAATGATTTGTTTTTTCCCTTCCCCTCCACAAATTATACCAACTTCAAATACAGTGAAAGCAGGGGTTATACCGTGAGGGAAGGACATATAAAGCAACAAAGAAATCATCTTATAAATATGTAAGAAACAATCACATGAAAGAAAAAAAAACATTTGAATCCTTATCTTGGGATTCATTTCACCTAACATCAACTTATCTGACCTTTTCTGCTTGTCTCAGACATATGCTAGTTATTGCAAATAAGGGAAAGCATGGGACCAATGTTTCTTTGGGCCTGGCTTACTATACTTAATATAATTTTTTCCAAGTCTTTCCATTTCCTAACAAATGGGGCAATGTCATTATTTCTGATGGAGGCATAGAATTCCATTGTGTATATATACCACATTTTCTTGATCCATTCATCTACTGAGGGGCATCTGGGTTGGTTCCATATCTTAGCTATGGTAAATAATGCTGCAATAAACATAGCTGTGCTGGTAGCTTTAGTATGGACTTGTTGGTGAACATTTGGGTAAATGCCCAAAAGTGGGATTGCTGGGTTATAGGGGAGCTCTATGTGGAGTCTTTTGAGGAACCTCCATACTACTTTCCAAAGTGGTTGAACAAGTTTACACTCCCACCAACAATGCAGTAGGGTTCCCTTCTGTCCACATCCCCTCCAGCATCTGTTGTTATTAGAGTTCTTGAGTATAGCCATTCTAACTGGGGTGAGGTGGTATCTCAATGTTGATTTGATTTGCATTTCTTTTATAGCTAGGGACATTGAGCATTTCTTCGTGTCTATTGGCCATCCTTCTTTCCTCTTCAGAGAAGTCTCTCTTTAAGTCTTTAGCTCACTTATTATTTGGGTTCTTGTTTCTTTGAGGATTTGTTGTTGGGGGATTTAGTTTTTTGAGCTCCAGGTATATTTTAGATATGAGACCCTTGTCCGTTGTATGGCTAGTGAAGATCTTCTCCCAATCCGTGGGCTTTCTATTGATCTTGCTAGCTATGTCCTTTGCCATGCAGAAGCTCTGCAATTTCATGCAATCTCATTTGTCCAACCTTCCTTGGATTTGTTGAGCTTCTGGGTCTCTATTAAGAAAATTTTGGCCAATGCCAAAGAGACCGAGGGTTTCTCCTATTCCTTCCTGTAAAGTTTTCAGGATGTCTGCTGTGACTCCAAGGTGTTTGATCCATTTGGAGTTGATTCTGGTGCAGGGTGATATATAAGGATCTAGCTTTAGTTTTCTATAAGTGATTAACCAATTTTGCCAGCACCATTTACTGAAGAGGCTCTCTTTCTTCCATTCTATTTTTTTTAGCTCCCTTATCAAAGATTAGGGGGCTAGAGGTCTGTGGGTTCATTTATGGGTTTTCAATGCAATAGATTCCATTGGTCCTGAGGTCTGTTCTTGTGCCAGTACCAAGCTGTTTTGATTACTATGGCTTTGTAGTAGAGTTTGAAATTTGGTATTGATATTCTTCCAGCACCATTCTTTCTGCTAAGGATCGTTTTTGCTATTCAGGGTCTTTTATTGTTCCGTATGAATTTTTGGATTGCCTCATCTATTTCCTTGAAGAATGAGGTTGGAATATTGATAGGTATCGCATTGAATTTGTAGATAGCCTTGGGAAGTATTGCCATTTTCACGATGTTGAACCTTCCAAGCCAGGAGTATCGGAGGTTTTGCCACTTTCTAAGTTCTGTTTTGATTTCCTTTTTCAAGTTTTGAAAGTTTTCATCATAGAGGTCCTTCACTTTTTTGGTTAAGTTAATTCCTAGGTATTTTATTTTTTGTGGGGCTATTACGAATGGAGTTGCTTTCCTAATTTCAGCCATGCTTTTCTCATTGTTGGCATACAGAAAAGCCACTGATTTTTGATTGTTAATTTTGTAACCTGCTACTTTGCCAAAGTTTTGAATCACCTTGAGTAATTTGGAAGTGGAGTCCATGGGATTCTTTAAATACAAGATCATGTCATCTGCAAAGAGGTAGAGTTTTACTTCTTGTTTCCCTATTTGGATCCCCCTTAAGTTTGCATCTTGTCTTATTGTTGTGGCTAGGCATTCTAATACTAGATTGAAGAGAAGTGGAGAAAGTGGACATCCTTGTCTCATTCCTGAGTTTAGAGGAAATGGCTTTAGTTTTTCACCCTTAAGTATAATGCTGGCTGTAGGTTTGTCATATACAGTCTTTATTGTATTGAGGAATGTTCCATGGATTCCTAATTTTTCCAGAACCTTCATCATAAAGGGGTGTTGAATCTTGTCAAATGCTTTTTCTGCGTCTATTGAGATAACCATGTGGTTCTTATCCTTGCTCCTGTTGATGTGATGAATTATATTAATTGATTTGCATATATTGAACCAGCTTTGCATCCCTGAAATGAATTGATCGTGGTGTATGATTTTTTGAATGAATTGTTGAAGTGGATTGGCCAAAATTTTGTTGAGAAGTTTTGCATCAATGTTCATCAAAGAAATGGGTCTATACTTCTCTTTCGTGGATGAGTCCCTGCCTGGTTTTGGGATGAGGGTTATGATGGCTTCAAAGAAAGAGTTCGATAGTGAACTTTCTCTTTCAATTTCATTGAACAGTTGGAGGAATATTGGTGTGAGCTCTGCTTTGAATGCCTTGTAGAATTCTGCTGTAAAACCATCTGGTCCTGGACTTTTCTTAGATGGGAGGTCTCTTATTGCTGTTTCTATTTCAATGCTTGATATGGGCCTGTTAAGATGGTTTAACTCATCTTGGCTTAGTTTTGGCATGTCAATATTTGTTAGGAAAAGGTCCATTTCTGCCAAGTTCTCAAACTTATTAGCATAAAGTTTTGAGAAGCATTCCCTTATAATGTTCTGAATCTTGGTTGTTTCTGTGGTGATGTTTCCATTCTCATCTCTGAGTTTATTTATTTGTGTGTGTTCTCTTCTTTTTCTGATAAGATTTGCTAAGGATCTGTCAATTTTGTTAATTTTTTCTAAGAACCAACTCTTTGTTTTGTTGATTCTTTCTATGTTTTTTTTTTTTTTTGGATTCTAATTCATTTAATTCTGATTTAATTTTAAATAATTCTTTCTTTCTACTGGATTGGAGTTTATCTTGCTGCTCTTTTTCAAGGAGGATGAGATGTCTCATTAAATTGTTGGTTTCAGATCTCTCCAATTTGTTGATGTAGGAACTCAGAGCTATAAACTTGCCCCTGAGTACTGCATTTGCTGTGTCCCAGAGGAGCTGGTAATTTGTGTGTTCATTTTTGTTGAATGTCATGAACATTTCAATTTCCTTTCTAAGCTCTTCCATGACCCACTTGTGATTCAGCAGTGTGTTGTTCAGCCTCCATGTGTTACAGGACTTCCTTTGGTGGCTTTTGGTGTTGAGTTCTAATTTTATTCCCTTGTGGTCTGAGAGAATGCAAGGTATGACTTCAATGTTTCTGAATTTGGACAAGTTTGCTTTGTGACCTAAAATGTGGTCTATTTTGGAAAATATTCCATGTTCTGCTGAGAAAAACGTGTATTCTGATGCTGCTGGGTGAAATATTCAGTGGATGTCTGTTAAGTCCAGTTGATCTATGCAGTTGTTTAGATCTGTGGTTTCTCTGTTGAGTTTTTGCAGAGTTGATCTATCTAGTGGGGATAGTGGTGTGTTAAAGTCCCCAACAATTAATGAGTTTGGATCTATGTGAGATTGGAGCAAAAATAGTGTTTCTTGGATAAATTAGGTTCTCCGTTGTTTGGTGAATAGATATTTAGAATTGGAATATTCTCCTGAAGAAGAGATCCTTTAATTAGTATGTAGCGATCTTCTTTATCTCTTCTCACTAATTTTAATTTGAAGTCTATTTTATCTGACATTAGGATTGCAACTCCTGCCTGTTTATGGGTGCTGTTTGCTTGGTAGCTTTTGTTCCAGCCTTTCACATTGAAAATGTGTTTGTTTTTATGGGCAAGGTGTGACTCCTGAAGGCAGCAGATAAAAGGATCTTGCTTTTTCATCCAACTAGACAAACTATGTCGATTAATTGGGGAGTTAAGTCCATTAATGTTGAGACATAGGACTGAGAGGTATTTGGGAGTTTCTGCCATTTTATCCACCTTCTTGGGGGCTGCGAAAACTGGGTTCTTCCTATGGTTCTTGGATTCTCAGTTTGGGTGAGGTTTCTTGGCCTTCATTGTGGTATTGTTAGTTTTCTATGTGTAGGACATCTTTAAGAATCTTTTGTAGGGCTGCTTTGGTGGAGATATATTGTTTCAGTTTTTCTTTGCTATGGAAGGTTTATATTTGACCTTCGGTTATGAAGGAAAGTTTAGCTGGGTACAGTATTCTTGGTTGATAGTTGTTTGTTTTTAGGGCATGGCATACATAATTCCAGGCTCTTTTTGCTTTGATTGTCTCTGCTGAAAAATCTGAGGTGATTCTAATTGGTTTCCCTTTATAGGTGATTGATCTTTTCTCCTTGACAGCTTTAAGGATCTTTTCCTTGGTCTGAATTGATCCTGTGCAGATTATAATGTGACAGTGGGATGTCTTGTTCTGGTCTGGTCTATTTGGGGTTCTAAATGCTTCTTGTATCTGAATAGGCCTCTTTTCTTACATTTTTGGGAAGTTCTCTGCTAGGATCCTGTTAAACAAATTTCCTAGACCATTAACTTCTGTCTCTAGGTGTTCCTCTACACCCATTATCCTCAGATTAGGCCTTTTGATGGTGTCTCCCAAATGCTTAATAGATCTATCACATTTCTTGGATTTGTTTTGGATAGTTGTATGTTCTTTCTCTATAATATCTAGGCTGTCTTTAATCCCTGAGATTCGATCTTCTGCATGGTCTAACCCACTGTCAAGACTCTCTACTTTGTTTTTTTTTTATTTCTTTTCCTTCTAATTGATCAGCTTTGATGGCTTCAAATTCTTTTTTGGAGCTTTGTTTCAGATCTGGTATGAACTTCTTTACTTCCTTAATTTGATGTTCAGTGTTTATTCTCAAATCACTTAGTTGATTGGTTATGGTTTCCTTGGACTCCCATTCCTTCTGTTGGGCTCCATTCAGCATTCCCTTTGTGGTCTCCCTGACTTCTTTCTGCTATCTGTTTATGGATTCCATGAATGCCTCTATTGATCTTTGTCTATTTTCATCTCGCTCTTGCAATTCCTGTATTACTCTTTGATTAGCTTCCTCACTTTCACGCAAATCCTGTAGTTCCGTTTGACTGTTCTCAGCCTGGTCACGCCATTCCTAACTTTCTCTTTGTCTGTTCTCAGCCAGCTCACATAATTCCTTTATTTCTCTTTGAGTGTTCTCAACCTGTTCTCACACAATTCCTGTATCAATCTTTGAGTAGCTTTCTCATGCTCATGAGCTTTCTGTATTGATCTTTGGTTTGCCCACTCTCTCTCACCCTATCATGCTCACACTGAATCCTTTGCACTTTTTCAATTTTTTCTTTCACCATGTTTACTAGTAGTGTTTGTAGAGCTTTTGGGGAACGCTCCTTTGGATTATTCATTATCTGTTCTGTCCCCTGATTATCATGAGTGGGAGTTGAGACACCAGGACTTGCCATTTTTCTTGTGTTTTTCTGGCTTGTCCTGCCCATTTGGTATAAAAGTAACACCAGTTTTGTGCTAGAACACTATTTTAAAGCAAGCATCAACCAAAGTCCTGTAATTGCACAGTCAAAAGTCTGCAGATACAATCTAGTTCAACAGATACAGTCTATTGGACATCAAACAACTATGTATTAATGTCTATGAACAGCAAAGAAGAATTTGGCAAACAAGAAATTATTAGGTTTAGGGAGAAATGTGGGGGAAAATAGGGTTAGAGGAATGTGGAAAGGTAAAAGGAGAGTGAAATTAACCAAGTCCTAATCTCAAAGAGGGAAATCTATTGGACAGAATGATAGGAGAGAGAAGAAAAAAGAAGAAAAAAGGAGACAAGAAAAAATGGAAAAACAAAAATTTAAATTTAAAAAGTGAAACACTTAAAATTATGCAAGTCAAAGAAATAATATTGAGAGAAGAACGGGGATAGGATGAGAGGAGGGGAGGGATAGAAAAGAGGCATGAAAAACTAAAAATAAAAATACTTAAAATATTGTATAGGTATAAAGAAATAATACTGCTATTAAGTAATTTAAGCCTAAGAGGTTTTGAATTGAGTAATAAATTTCTGGATTAAGTGTGTGCACAATAGGGGATAAGGTCTAGCAATCAAGGATGGGTATATCTGAGGATGAGAGAACAGCAATTAAGTCACACAGAAAAGAATGAGAGAGAAGAAAAAGTAAAATGAATGAGAAAGAAAGAAAAAAAAAAAGACCAAAAAGTCAGTAGAGATTTTTTTTTTAAAAAAAGGACACACATACATATACACCTAAAATAAAAATAAGAGGAAGAAAAAAAAGCTTAATAGAAAACAATTTTTTTAATTAAAAATTTAAAAAAGATGCAAAAAAAGAGTTCTTCAATTTTTTTTTTTTGGGGGGGGAGAGGGGATGGTGGATGGGAAGATCCTGTATCTACCTTGTGTCCATAACCAGTCTCTTGTTGGAGTCTCTGGTCTGCTTGTGGTGTTTGATTTTCCTGTAGCTTGATTGGTTTCTTAAGTCAGTTTGTTTGGGCAGGAAGAAAAAATGCTCTGCTTTACTCAGGATTTTGTGATCCTCCTCCCAGGCTAGTTCAGTGGGAGAGAGATCTGCTTTGAGTATCACAAAAGAGGGAGAAGGCTGTTTCCTCTAGTTTGGAGATGCTATGATGAGGCTAGGTTCTGGGTAGAGTTGAAGCCTTTCAGCAAAAGCAGCTTTTCCCTGAAGGGCTAGCTTCTGAGACTCACAGAGCCCAGTCTGAAGCCATTCTCAGGGTTTATGTTTACTGAATTTCAATTGATTGTCTAGGCTGCTGTAGGGAGGGGCAGCCTCTGGCTCTGTTTACCCATTTAAGAAAGCCACTCCTGGGGGCGGTTGGTTTTTCCTCTGCTTGGGCTGGGTGACTTTTCCCTGGGTGGAGCTGAGCCTGGCAGGTCAGGGCAGGTTCCTGTGACCTGCTAAATGACTCTTGTTTTCTTCCAAGGCCTGAGTTGGAGCTAGCTGCTCATCCAGGCCTTTGTCAGTATCAAAGATGGAGATCTCCAGTAGTGGAGGGGAAGGGGGGGGCCTTCCCTCCTCTGCTCCCTGACAAGGGTTCTACTCACACTGGAATCTTGGTTCCTGGGTCATCTCTAGTCTGCGATCTGCAGGGTGAAGATAGCTGCTCCTTGTCAGTTCTTGCTGGTGTTGAGTAGAATCTGCTCGCCTGCTGCATCTGGAGCCTTTGTCCCAGACTCTCTGTGTTGTAGGTATGGTGGCTATGACCACCGAAGCCGCAGCCACGGCAGCCACAGCCGCGGCTGCTGGCAAGTGCTTAGATCTGTCTTCTTGCCTGGATTTTCCCTCTCTGGCCAAACTCTCTGTACTGTGATGGCACATTTGGTGTAATTCTCTGGCCTAGGACTGTTCACTAAAACTGCTTTCTATGCGAGAGCTTGTTTAACCTCCAGCTTCTCCTCCGCCATCTTCCCAGAAGTCTCCTCAAACTGATTTTTTTAATCTAACCTTTCTTTCTAGCATAAGCCAATAATATATTGTACTGAAAAAGGAAACATGGAAAACGCCTACCTCTGAGGAAAGACAGCCAATATAATCAGGTGATTAACTTACACTGTGGAAGAGTAGGTTGGAATGCCTCTGTCTGCCTCTTTCTTCGGCTGTTCTTCTTGCCCACCATTGGCCTGCTGCCTCCAGTGCTGCCAGACTCCACCACTACTGTCTCCTCAGACACAGCTGCCCATTTCCCAGTTGCTCCTGTTCACGTCTTTGCCACCTTCTAAGTGATTTTTTATTGGCCCGAGTTCCTTGTTTCACTCTGCCCAGACTCAAAGTAACAGGAGGCAGCAACTCAGGCCTTCATTGGCAAGAATCCAAAGAGTTAAACTGGTATTTGGGAATTCTCTAGAAGGAGGCAGAATTCTGCATCTCATTCTACCATTCTGAAATCTAAACATATAGTTTAGAAATTTCTTTGGTTAAAGGCTGCTGAGAGTAACACTTTCAGTATGTGATGACGTTAAGTACCTTTATGTTTTTCCTGTTTCCTCAGCATATATCTTATATATGTATATGTACATATATGTGTGTATACTGATGATCTGGCCATTCATATTAAGTAATATACAACTGATATATATGCATATATATATGTACACATGTATATGTACAAACATTGATCACTCTTAAAAGTGTCCTCATACTCACTTGTTTTTCCCTACTACCTCTCATGGCTCTCCCCAACCACTATAGATTAACTTGATTTTATAGAGGTATACGAAAGCTTGAACACACTGTATATATTATATCTGAATTTTTTCACTCAGTTTAATTATTACAAACCACACATGTTTTCTCTATGTATTAACAGATTTTTTTCTTAAAAAAATTCTCATTAAGTAGTTGTACAAAAATTTGCCAATTAACAAAGCAGTAAATGAATACAATATATCTTGAAAATGCCATCCCTTTCAACATTCTTCCCCATCCTTCCTCTGCTCACCTTTTTCCTCATTCTTCTTAATTTTGTAGGCTATATGTTGGATTCTTGTCTGCATTTTCCC
This sequence comes from Dipodomys spectabilis, assembly GCF_019054845.1. Lineage (NCBI taxonomy): Eukaryota > Metazoa > Chordata > Mammalia > Rodentia > Heteromyidae > Dipodomys > Dipodomys spectabilis. Next base: position 3,053,161 of record NW_024870824.1, read on the forward strand.
CCCTTTCTGCTCTTGATTCATCTTCCCATCTCCCCTTGACTCCACCCCGTTGGTGTACCTACTTCGTGCTGAATTTTGATTTTGCCTTTCTAAAGAATTACACTATTTGAGATTTCTCTTGAATCTACAGTATTTCAGCTAATACATTTGTATATACTTGCATACAACCCAATGTATTTACTTATGAGTTTGTAAGCTAAATCTAGCTTCCATAAATAAGGGAAAACATGAATCCTTTGTCTTTCTGGGTCTGACTTACATTACTTATATAATTTTTAACAAGTCTTTCAATTTCTTTACAAATGGTACACTATCATTTTTTCTAATGGATGGGTAGAATTTCATTGTGTATATATACCACTTTTTTGGGACTATTTGTGCATTGAGGGGCATGTTGGCTGATTCCATACCTTGCATATGGTGAATAGTGCTACCACAAACACAGTTGTGCTGGTGGCTCTTTCTATTTTCTAGTAGCATGCCACTGGAAAAATATATCACAATTTGTATATTTGCTGTTTTATGGATATTCAAGTTTGGAACTATTACAGATAAAGTTTTACAAATTTTTACTATAAGTATTTGGTTATATATGTATATATATATCTTTATTTTTGATGAGTAATAATCAAAGGTAGGATATGGAGGTTATATTATAGGTGTTATGTTTATTTTTAAAGAAGCTGGAAAATTATTTCCAAAGTATTTGAACTATTTAACCATCAGCAATGAATGAAAATTACAGTAAATCCATTTCCTCCTCAACATTTGATATGGAAAAATCTAGTCCTCTCAGGCTGTTAGAGCCCCAAAAGCATATATTTGCAAGACATGCTCCAATGGAAAGAACAATTCTCCTTTCTAATGCTAAATATAAAATAGTAGGATATTGGTTTACCATTGTGCAGTACTGTTCTATGATGCTATTGGTCAAGAAAGAAAAGATTCTGTAGTTACAGAAAATATGGAAGGCAAGATTCCCCAAAGACTGGAAGAGTTATTCTACCAGAGGTATAGAGATGAGATAATGGATAAACAAAACACTGGATGTTCGAAATTTGTTTAAGTTTAAGGAGTCAAAATGAAGGAATCTTAGTAGCAATACTCAATAGAATTTACAAATAATATACAAATTAGAAAGTACAAATTCAGAATTTTATGTTTGTAAGAAACAAGGCAAGAAGAAAAAAAGTTGATGAACTTAAAATCTATAATGTGTCACCTAATAAGGATCCTATTTGCTGACCAGTAAATGATCACTGGAAAGTTAGAAGTGGGTCCTAGAAGAACCAAGGAGGAGGGACAATTTACTGTTTTTTAAGATATTCTAGAGCTACTCCATCAGCTAATTATTAGTCATAATTAAAAGTATGTCAGCAAATCATGTTTTCATACATTAAACAAGAAGTTCAAGTATTTAATTATCCCAAATTAAGTCAGTCCTAGTCTTGACCTTTAACAATGTATCCTTGCTATATACTACATCTTTTCCTTTAGTAGTGTTACTTCAATAATGGGAAAATGATAAAAGAGGTGACATTAATCAAGATGCATTGTACTCATGAATTGAAATGTTGTATTGTAACCTCTTCCTACAACTACTTACAGATAATAAAATAGTCATAAAAAATAACAGCTGACCACCAGTGGCTCATGTCTCTAATCATAGATACTCAGGAGGTTGAGATCTGAGGATTGCAATTGAAAGCTAGCCTGGGGAAAAAAGTCCATGTGACTCTGGTCTCCAATTAACTACTAAAAATCCAGAAGTAGAGCTGTGGGTTAAATGAAAGAGTGCTTGCCTTGAGCACATAAGTTCAGGGACAGTGCCCAGAAACTGAGTTCAAGACCCAGGATGGAGAGACAGACAAACACACACACACACACACACACACACACACACACACACACACACACACACACCATAACCAGGAAAAATAATAATGGGCTTACTAATGTGCGCATTCTAAGTATGTATGCAATTTCGTTATAACAACTGATGACAAGAGTAGTATTCAAGTAGAAAACTGTACTATGGTTTTGCTTTATCCATTTGTTTTCTCTTCTTCTATGAGCTTGATATTTCTGTGTACTTTATCCTTAGTATATAGATGATATCTACTGTTGATATTAATATTATTATGCAATTCAGTTTGATGGTGCTTTGCAAAAATAAAGCATATCAGAGTAGATATTGGAATATGGCTGTCTCTCAAGTGCTTCAGAATTTAAACTATGTTTAAACTTTTTTCCTTTTATTCTTTTTTTACATTTAAAAAATTGTATTAAGATGTTGTACAGAAGGGTTACAGTTACATGTGTAAGGCAATGAATACATTACTTGTCGATCATTGTTACCCCTTCCCTTCCTTGTTGTTGTCCCACTATCCCTTCCCTCCCCCAGCTCCCACACTCCTATCCCCCCACCCCCCTCGCCACCCAAAGTTGTAAAGTTCATTTCCAATATACTGTCCTGTGGGTATCTTTGTTGCAATGGGTCATCCTGTGTGTTTGTTTCAGCATTTTGTTATTCCCTTTCCCCTCCCCATATTAGACATATGTATAAACAAGATGCAGGGTATCAAAATCAAGTACAGTGACAACAGGGGATATGCTATAGGGGAAAGAACATACAAAGGAAACAATAACAACAACAAAAAATAAAATTACACAGTACATTTAAAACAATAACAATAAAGACAGACTTCTTGTGTCCATATCTTTGGGTTCATTTCACTTACCATCATCTTATATGGTCATTTGTACATGGTTTTTGAGCAGTTCAGCTCATCAGATAAGATTATCCTACATGTATACTAATTATTGTAAATAAGAGAAAACATGGGGCCTATGTTTCTTTGTGTCTGGCTTACCTCCTTAATATGTTTTTCCAAATCTTTCCATTTCCTAACAAATGGGGCCTTGTTATTCTTTCTGATGGGAGCATAGAATTCCATTGTATATATGTACCATATTTTCTTGATCCACTCGTCTACCGAAGGGCATCGGGATTGGTTCCATATCTTAGCTATGGTGAATAATGCTGCGATAAACACAGTTATGCTGGTAGCTTTAGTATGGCGTTGTTTGTGATAATTTGGGTAAATGCCCAAAAGTGGGATTGCTGGGTCATAGGAGAGCTCTATGTGTAGTTTTGAGGAACCTCCATAGTACTTTCCAAAGTGGTTGAACAAGTTTACACTCCCACCAACAATGCAGTAGGGTTCCCTTTTGTCCACATCTTCTCCAACATCTGTCATTATTAGATTTTTTTGATTATAGCCGTTCTAACTGGGGTGAGGTGGTATCTCAATGTTGTTTTGATTTGCATTTCTTTAATGGCCAGAGAAGTTGAGCATTTCTTCATGTATCTACTGGCCAATCTTATCTACTCTTCTCTCTTTAAGTCTTTAGCCCACTTATTAATGGGGAAGTTGTTTCTTTAAGGGTTTGTTTTTAGGTGGACTTAATTTTTTGAGTTCTAAGTCTATTTTAGATATGAGGCCTTGTGTATTGTACAGCTAATGAAGATCTTTTCCCTGTCTGTGGAATTTCTATTTATCTTAACTATGTCCCTTGCCATGCAGAAGCTTTGTCTAGCCTTTCTTTGATTTGTTGAGTGTCTGGGTCTCTATGAACTTTACAACTTTGGTTGGGGGGGGGAGAGATAAGAGAGGGGGCGTGGAGGGGGGTAATGGGAAGGGATGGGAAGGGGAAAAAAAGGAGGAGGCAACAATGCTTGATAAAAAATGTACTCATTAGTTTTGGAAAGATGGTGGAGAAGCTGGAAGCTAAACAAGCTCTTGCATAGAAAGCAGTTTTAGTGTTCCAGTGAACAGTCCTAAGCCAGAGAATCACACCAAGTGTGCCATCACAGTACAGAGAGTTAGGCCAGAGAGGGAAAATACAGGCAAGAAGACATGTGCAAGCACTTGCCAGCAGCCATGGATGCAGCTGTAGCTGCCATACCTGTAACACAGAAAGTCTGGGACAAAGGCGCCAGATGCAGAGGGCAAGGGGATTCTACTCAACACCAGCAAGAACTGATAAGGAGCAGACATCTTCATCCTGCAGATTGCAGACCAGAGACGACCCAGGAACCACGACTCCGATGTGAGTAGAAGCATGACACCCTCACTCCTTCTCAAAGAGCACAGGAGGGAAGCCCATCCCTCCTCCTCCAACCCCCGCTACCGGAGATCTCCATCTTTGATACTGACAAAGGCCGGGATGAGCAGCTAGCTCCAACTCAGGCCTTGGAAGAAAACAAAAGAGGCATTTAGCAGGTCACAGGAACCTAAGTTGATCTGCCAGGCTCAGCTCCACCCAGGGAAAAGTCACCCAGCCCAGGCTGCCAGCCCCAGGAGTGGCTTTCTTCACTGGTAAACAGAGCCAGAGGCTGCCCCTCCAAACAGCAGTCTTGTCAATCAATTGAAATTCAGTAAACATAAACCCTGAGAATGGCTCCAGGCTGGGCTCTGTGAATGTCTTAGAAGCTAGCCCCTCAGGGAAAAGCTGCTTTTGCTGAAAGGCCTCAACTCTACCCAGAACCAAGCTCATCACAGTATCTCCAAACTAGAGGAAACAGCCATCTCCCTCTTTTGTGATACTCAAAGCAGATCTCCCTCCCATTGAACTAGCTGGGGAAGAGGATCACAAAATCCTGAGTAAAGCAGAGCATTTTTCTGCCTGCTCAAACAAACTGACTTAAGAAACCAACCAAGCCACAGGAAAATCAAACACCACAAGCAGATCAGTGACTCCAACATGAGACTGGTTATGGACACAAGGGAGATAAAGGATCTTCCAACCCCCCCCCCAAAAAAAAATCAAAGAACTTTTTTTTCTGTACCTTTTAAAAAAATTTTCTAAAACTTTTTCTAATTTTTAATTTTTAACATTTTTAAAAAATTATTTTCTATTAACTTTTTTCTTCCTCTTATATTTTTTATTTTAGGAGTATATGTGTGTGCTTTTCTTTTTCTTTTTCTTTTCCTTTTCTTTCAAAAAATTTTTTTTTGTTTAGCTCTACGGAACTTTTGGTCTTTTTTTTCCTTCCTTCTCATTCTTTTCACTTTTTCTTCTCTTTTGTTCTTGTTTGCATGACTTAATTGCTGTTCTGCTCATCCTCAGATATACCCGTAGTCGATTATTAGACCTTATCCCCCATTGTGTACACACTTAATCCAGAAATTTATTACTCAATTCAAAACCTCTTAGATTTAAATTCCTTAATAGAAGTACTACCTCTTTATACCTATACAATATTTTAAGCATTTTTAAGTTTTTCACATCTCCTTTCTATACCTCCCCTTCTCTTATCCTATCCCTCTTATCCTATCCTGGTAAGTTTTAAAATTTGCATAATTTTTAAGTGTTTCATTTTTTAATTTTAATTTTTGTTTTTCTATTTTTACTTGTCTCTTTTTTCTTTCTCTTTCTTCTTTTCTCTCTCTCTACTATCATTCAATCCAACCTATTTCCTGCTTTGAGATTAGAATTTAGTTAACTTTCCCTCTGCCTTTCGACATCCCTCTATTCCTATTTTTACCCACATCTCTGCCTAAGCCTAATAATTTCTGGCTTGCCAAATTCTTCTTTGTGGTTCATAGCCCATTAATATGTAGTTGTTTGATGTTGAATAGATATATTTGTTGAACTAGATTGCATCTGCAGACTTTTGACCGTGCAGCTACACACTTTGGTTGATGCTTGCCTTAAGATAGTGTTCTAGCACAAAACTGGTGTTACTTTCATCCCAAATGGGCAGAGCAAGCAGGAAAAACACAAGAAAAATGGCAAGTCAGGGTATCTCAACTCCCACTCATGATAATCAGGGGACAGAACAGATAATGAATAATCCAGAGGAGAGTTCCCAAAAAGCTCTACAAACACTACTGGTAAACATGGTAAATGAAAAGATTGAAAACCTGCAAAGGACTCTGTATGAGCATGATAAGGAGAAAGAGGAGGGAAACCAAAGGTCAATACAGGAATATCATGAGAGTGAGGAAGCTACTCAAAGATTGATACAGGAATTGCATGAGCAGCTTGAGGACACTCAAAGAGAAATAAAGGAATGGTGTGAGCAGGCTGAGATCAGTCAAAGAGATAGACAGGAATTGCTGGAGCTGGCCCAGAACAGAAAAAGAGAAAGTCAGGAATGACATGAGCAGGCTGAGAACACTCAAAGAGAATTACAGGAATTGGATAACATGAGGAAGATAGTAAAAGAGTATTACAGGAATTGAGAGAGCAGGATGAGAATACACAAAGATCACTGAAGACATTCATGGAATCCATAAACAGAGAGCTGAAAGAAGTCAGGGAGACCACAAAGGGAATGCTGAATGGAACCCAACAGAAGGAATGGGAGTCCAAGGAAACCATAACCAATCAACTAAGTGATTTGAGAATAAACACTGAACACCAAATTAAGGAAGTAAAGAAGATCATACAAGATCTAAAGCAAAGCTCCAACAAAGAATTCGAAGCCATCAAAGCAGACCAACTAGAAGGAAAAGAAATGAAAACAAAGTAAAAAGCCTTGATAGTAGGGGATTGAAGACAGCGTAGATATTATAGAGAAAGAACATACAACCATCCAAGACAAATCGAAGAAATATGATAGATCTATTCAGCATTTGGAATGCACCATCAGAAGGCCTAATCTCAAGATAATGGGTGTAGAAGTTAATGGTCTAGGAAATTTGTTTAACAGGATCCTAGTAGACAACTTCCCAAACATGCAAAAAGATAGGCCTATTCAGATACAAGGAGCTTTTAGAACTCCAAAAAGAACAGACAAGAACAGGGCATCCCATCATCCCATTATAATCCCCACAAGATCAATTCAGACCAAGGAAAAGATCTTTAAAGCTGTCAAGGAGAAAAGATCAATCACCTATAAAGGGAATCCAATTAGAATCACTTCAGATTTCTCAGCAGAGACAATCAAAGCAAGAAGAGCCTGGAATGATGAATGCCATGCCCTAAAGACAAACAACTATCAACCAAGAATACTGTACCCAGCTAAACTCTCCTTCATAACCGAAGGTCAAATAAAAACCTTCCATAGCAAAGAAAAACTGAAACAATGTATCTCTACCAAACCAGCCTTACAAAAGTTTCTTAAAGATGTCCTACACATAGAAAAACAACAAGACCACAATGAAGGCCAAGAAACCTCACCCATACTGAGAATCCAAGAACCATAGGAAGAACTCAGTTTTCACAGCCCCCAAGAAGGTGGATAAAATGATAGCAACTCCCAAATACCTCTCAGTCCTATGTCTCAACATTAACGGACTTAACTCTCCAATTAAGCCACATAGACTGTCTAGTTGGACTAAAAGGCAAGATCCTTCTATCTGCTGCCTTCAGGAGTCACACCTTGCCCATAAAAACAAACACATTTTCAATGTGAAAGGCTGAAACAAAATCTACTAAGCAAACGGCCCCCATAAACAGGCAGGAGTTGCAATCCTAATAAAACATAAAATAGACTTCAAATTAAAATTAGTGAGACGAGATAAAGAAGATCGCTACATACTAATTAAAGGATCTCTTCTTCAGGAGGATATTCCAATTCTAAATATCTATTCACCAAACAATGGAGCACCCAAATTTATCCAAGAAACACTACTTTCCCTCAAATCCCACATAAATCCAAAGACATTATTTACTGGGGACTTTAACACACCACTCTCTTCACTAAATAGATCAACTCCTCCGCAAAAACTCAACAGAGAAACCACAGATCTAAACAACTGCATAGATCAACTGGACTTAACAGACATCCACTGAATATTTCACCCAGCAGCATCAGAATGCACGTTTTTCTCAGCAGACCATGGAACATTTTCCAAAATAGACCACATTTTAGGTCACAAAGCAAACTTGTCCAAATTCAGAAACATTGAAGTTATACCTTGCATTCTCCCAGACCACAAGGGAATAAAATTAGAACTCAACACCAAAAGCCACCAAAGAAAGTCCTGTAACACATGGAGGCTGAACAACACACTGCTGAATCACGAGTGGGTCATGGAAGAGCTTAGAAAGGAAATTCAAATGTTCATTACATTCAACAAAAATGAACACACAAATTACCAGCTGCTCTGGGACAAAGCTAAGGCAGTACTCAGAGGCAAGTTTATAGCTCTGAGTTCCTACATCAACAAATTGGAGAGATCTGAAAATAACAATTTGATAAGACATCTGAGTCTCCTTGAAAAAGAGCAGCAAGATTAACGCCAATCTTGTAGTTGGAAAGAATTATTTAAAATTAAATCAGAATTAAATGAATTAGAATCCAAAAAAAATCATAGAAGGAATCAACAAAACAAAGAGTTGGTTCTTAGAAAAAATTAACAAAATTGACAGACCCTTAGCAAATCTTTTCAGAAAAAGAAGAGAACACACACAAATAAATAAACTCAGAGATGAGAATAGAAACATCACCACAGAAACAACCAAGATTCAGAACATTATAAGGGAATGCTTCTCAAAACATTATGCTAATAAGTTTGAGAACTTGGCAGAAATGGACCTTTTCCTAGCAAATATTGACATACCAAAACTAAGCCAAGATGAGTTAAACCATCTTAACAGGCCCATATCAAGCATTGAAATAGAAACAGCAATAAGAGACCTCCCATTTAAGAAAAGTCCAGGACCAGATGGTTTTACAGTGGAATTCTACAAGGCATTCAAAGCAGAGCTCACACCAATATTCCTCCAACTCTTCAATGAAATTGAAAGAGAAAATTCACTATCGAACTCTTTCTATGAAGGCATCGTAACCCTCATCCCAAAACCAGGCAGGAACTCATCAAAGAAAGAGAACTATAGACCCATTTCTTTGAAAACATTGATGTAAAACTTCTCAACAAAATTTTGGCCAATCCACTTCAACAATTCATTCAAAAAATAATACACCATGATCAATTCATTATAGGGATTAATTTTAGGGATGCAAAGCTGATTCAATATATGCAAATCAATTAATGTAATCCATCACAACAACAAGAGCAAGGATAAGAACCACATGGTTATCAAAAGCGATGCAAAAAAGCATTTGACAAGATTCAACACCCCTTCATGATGAAGGTTCTGGAAAAATTAGGAATCCATGGAACATTCCTCAATACAATAAAGGCTGTATATGACAAACCTACAGTTAGCGTTATACTTAATGGTGAAAAACTAAAGCCATTCCCTCTTAATTCAGGAATGAGACAGGATTGTCCACTCTCTCCACTTCTCTTCAATCTAGTATTAGAATGCCTAGGTACACAATAAGACAAGATGCAAACATAAAGGGGATCCAAATAGGGAAAGAAGAAGTAAAACTCTACCTCTTTGCAGATGACATGATCTTGTATTTAAAGAATCCCACAGGCTCCACTCCCAAATTACTCAAGCTGATTAAAAAATTTGGCAAAGTAGAAGGGTATAAAAATAACCCTCAAATATCAATGGCTTTTCTGTATGCCAACAATGAGAAAAGTGTGGCTGAAATTAGGAAAGCAACTCCATTTGTAATAGCCCCACAAAAAATAAAATACCTAGGAATTAACTTAATCAAAGAAGTGAAGGACCTCTATGATGAAAACTTTCAAAACTTGAAAAAGGAAATCAAAACAGAACTTAGAAAGTGGCAAAAACTCCCATGCTGCTGGATTGGAAAGATCAACATATTGAAAATGGCAATACTTCCCAAGGCTATCTACAAATTCAATGTGATACCTATCAATATTCCAACCTCATTTTCAAGAAAATAGAAGAGGCAATCCAAAAATTCATATGGTACAATAAAAGACCCCGAATAGCAAAATCTATCCTCAACAGAAAGAACAGTGCTGGAGGAACATCAATACCAAATTTCAAACTCTACTATAAAGCCATAGTAATCAAAATAGCTTGGTACTGGCACAAGAACAGATCTCAGGACCAATGGAATAGAATTCAAAACCCAGAAATGAACCTACAGACCTATAGTCATCTAATCTTCAATAAAGGAGCTAAAATAATAGAATGGAAGAAAGAGAGCCTCTTCAGTAAATTGTACTGGCAAAATTGGTTAACTACTTGTAGAAAACTAAAGCTAGATCCTTATATATCACCCTGCACCATAATCAACTCCAAAAGGATCAAAGATCTCGGAGTCAAAGCAGACACTCTGAATACATTACAGGATGGAATAGGAGAAACCCTAGGTTTCTTTGGCAAAGGATGAAATTTCCTTCATATAGACCCGGAAACACAACAAATCAAAGAAGGGTTGGACAAATGGGATTGCATGAAATTGCAGAGCTTCTGCATTGCAAAGGACATAGCTAGCAAGATCAATAGAAAGCCCATGGATTGGGAGAAGATCTTCACTAGCCATACAACAGACAAGGGTCTCATATCTAAAATATACCTGGAGCTCAAAAAATTAAATCCCCCAACAAGAAATCCTCAAAGAAATAACTGCCCAATAAATAAGTGGGCTAAAGACTTAAAGAGAAACTTCTCTGAAGAGAAAAGGATGGCCAATAGACACATGAAGAAATGTTCAACGTCCCTAGCCATAAAAGAAATGCAAATCAAAACAACATTGAGATACCACCTCATCCCCGTTAGAATGGCTATATTCAAGAACTCTAATAACAACAGATGCTGGAGGGGATGTGGACAGAAGGGAACATTACTGCATTGTTGGTGGGAGTGTAAACTTGTTCAATTGCTTTGAAAAGCAGTATGGAGGATCCTCAAAAGACTCCACATAGAGCTCCTCTATGACCCAGCAATCTCATTTTTGGGCATTTACCCAAATGATCACAAACAAGACCATAATAAAGCTACCAGCACAAATATGTTTATTGCAGCATTGTTTACCTTAGCCATGATATGGAACCAACCCAGATGCCCCTCAGTAGATGAATGGATCAAGAAAATGTGGTATATATACACAATGCAATTCTATGCCTCTGTCAGAAAGAATGACATTGCCCCATTTGTTAGGAAATGGAAAGACTTGGAAAAAATTATATTAAGTGAAGTAAGCCAGGCCCAAAGAGACATAGGCCCCATGGTTTCCCTTATTTGCAATAACTAGCATATGTCTGAGACAAGCAGAAAAGGTCAGATAAGTTGATGTTAGGGAAATGAACCCTAAGATATGTACTCAAATGTTTTGTTTTTCTTTCATGCAATTGTTTCTAACATATTTATAAGATGATTTCTTTGTTGCTTTGTATGTCCCTCCCCCGCGGTATAACCCCTGCTTTCACTGTATTTGATGTTGGTATAATTTGTGGAGGAGAAGGGGAAAAACAAGTCGTTTACATAAGGATACAGGTGGACCCATTGCAACAATGAGATGTACAAGTCGTTATGTCGAAAACGAACTTTATAACTTGGGTGTGGGGGAGGAGGATTGGTAAGGGGGGAGGGAGGAGGATGGGAAGAGATGTAATGAGGAAACAAAGGAGGAGTCTACAATGCTTGATAAGAAATGTGCTCATTATCTTGTCCATGTAATTGTAACCCCTGTGTATGGTATTTTCACAATTAAAAAAAATAAATAAATAATTTACCAAAACAAAACAAAACAAATAAATAAATAAAATTTTTTAAAAAAGAAAATTTCAGCCAATGCCAAGGAGCATTAAAGTTTCTCCTGTTCCTTCCTGAATGTTGACATTTCCTCTTAATAAGTTGGAGTGAATATTCCCTGGAATTTATATGAAATTATTACTATCATGATGAAATATTTCATTGAGAGGTAATGTGGATATTTGGGTTTGGGAACAAATAGGATCATTGGACTTCTTACATTTCAAATGTACGGGAATTACATGAGACTATGCCATAGCTGTCTCTTTTACTGACTTGATTTCTCTGTTGTACTAAATTGTTGTTATAGATGTGTTTGATATTACAAATCGTATCTGCAAACATCACTACTTCTATGTTCCTTCAGGTATAAAACATCTCCTATATCCAAGCTCATGGGCCTTGTCTTCATTGCTCATTCTTCCATCCTAATTTCAAATTCTATGTTCTCTGATTTATCTAAAATTGAAGCAATCTTCATTTCCATAGACAAGATGGCCTGGTTATTCCTAGACCACAGCCACTGCAAAAGCACCGGTGTTTCATGTAATTCAGCATGTGTTTGATTCTTTTTTGCTTATCTCATATCAGTAGAATGGCTTCTTTGCGCTGAAATTCAGGTTTCACTGAGTCAGGAAATAAAGACTGATGTAGAAAACATTCTGCAAATGTTCTTCTTATAACTGCAATTATGAGGAGACATCCAAGGGTCTCAGTGAACCCTCTGGAAACTTAGCAAAAATAATAATATTGAAAAGGAGCAGAAAGAGGAGGAGGACACTTAGATACTTCCAAATGTCTAAATAAATTCACTGCAGGAATTCTAGTGGCAAAGTCTTTGAAAGAGATGTCGCTAGAGTAAATTTTCTATGAATATAGTAATTCACAGAAAAATTTCCATGTAAAAGTTCAACATTTTAGGGATATTTTCATTCCATTTGTTGTTTGGATGAAGATTCTCATCACTTTTATCATAAATTGTTCTCAAGGATATATTTGATCAAAACTATGGGCACAATTAAAGAAGCTAGGAAAAAGTCAGAAAAAAGTCTTTTCCTTACAGTCTAAAAAGCATGATCAAAAGAAATCAATCACCAGTAAAACTAGAAAGCAGAATTTATGACACCTTGTTTGGCTAGTGCCTTGCTGGTCAGCTTTGGGAAAAGCCGGACCATGAGTTCTTCACACAAAGAATTATAGTTGAGATGAAATATCATACCATAGAATGATATTTCTGCAGGCAATGATGATGGATATGGGTAGTCTACTATCATGTTTTGGGCCTATTTCATTTCCTATGTAAGGAACCAGTAGCATCCTATATCCAAGAGTGAATCTCCACCCAAAGATATCGTATTCTGACCTTCCATAAATGACACTACTAGTACAAGTGGTTGTCACTCTTTGTTGTCTAGGCAAGCATAATCTCAATTTTCTCCATTTTCATTTTCATTGTCCAATAAATGGCACTTCCTTCTTGAGTCTCCTACACAGCTAGAGATGATCCAATTACTTACAAACAACTGGACTGTCAGTTGTTTTGGGGAATGTTTTCTTACTTGCCTGCACAACTCCCTCCTTTTATTACTGTTTCAAACGCTTGCAAGATGCTGAAACTGGCACTGAACCCATGAGTGGCCACCTACATGCATTCTTGCTGTTGTATACTCAGGCAGCACATAAAATCTCACCTAGGTTTACAGTACAGGGTGTTAGGTTGTACATTACCTGTGCTTTAAACTATGTCTATTGGCTGCAGCACACTGTGCAGTAATATCCACATAAAACTTCATTATCTGAGGATAATTGGTGCTGAAATAAGGCCACTTAAGGTGAAACCATGAAGAGCAGGGCACCTGTGCCATGGTGAATGGAGTTAAAATGTTTAATTGGGATTTTGTCTTGGAAAATGAAACTAAAATTGCTGCAAATCATTTAATTAAAACTTATCATTTAGGTTATAATTATAACCACAGGCAATAGGGCCTTTGTGATTTGTAACAGCTTTATAGAGATGTAACTGACATAGTACAAAAAATTATCTATTATAAAGGTAAACAATGTTGACTAAATGTATGTAATTGAGTAAATGTCACCACCATCTTGTTTGATAACATTTCTTGTGCCCTAAAAAGTTTCCTTATACATGGTGGTCAATCTTACAGCCTCCCCCTCTGATTTTGAATTTATAGTCTCCACTGATTGATACACCAGTAGAAATTCGTTTTGTTTTATAATTTTTTGTGCCAGTCCTGAGATGTGAACTCAGGTCTCCTCACATTCTTATATAGCTTGCTTGCTCTCAGTCCTACTTTTTGTTAGTTATTTTGGATGGAGTCTCTTAGACTCTTCTGCCCAGGCTGACTTTGAACATTAATCCTCTAGAACTCAGCTTCCTGGGTAGTGTTACTGGTAACTGACAGAAATATGTTTTCAGTTGTACTTATGTTGCTGCATGAATTATCCACTTGTTCTTTACCTGAAAAAAAGGAAGCCACTGTTAATATATACTCTACTTTACTCATGAGTTCGTAGGTATTTAGATTGTTCCAATTTGAATCATAATGATAAATACTATAAATACTCTGTTTCTCCATATATATATATATATATATATATATGTATGTATTCATATAGATATATAAGCATTGATTAATTAATGTCTGTGTAGTCACACACATTTTTATTTCTCTTGAGAAAATACCAAGCATGGAATTTCTGGGGCCCATGGTAGATGCATACATAACTACCAGGCTGTTTTCTAAAGTGGTTGTGCTGATGTGTATTTCCACTGGGCCAGCATACATCTTTCCAGTTCTCTAAAAGCTCCCCAACACCTGTGAGTGTCTTTGTGTTTATGCTCTTGTTCATGAGTATTATCTGACTATTGTCTTGGTTTTCTTTCTTTTTCCCTTTTATACATTTTTTATTGTTATTATAAAGGTGATACTTACAATTATGTAAGTCAAGAAATGAGTACATCATTTCTTTTGGGACAAGGTTACCCCTTCCCTTACTCTCTCCCAGTTTTTCCCTCTTGTCTCCTACCAACAAGTTGTATAGTTCATTTTCAACTTAGCTTCTAGTGAGAATCACTGCTGCATTTATTCACACTTTGTCCCTCTATTTTTGTGCTCCACCCTTACCTTCCCAAAGACAGATGAATGAACAAACAAGACAAAGGGTAAAAAAAAATAACAAAGAAAAACTTGTTTTTCATTTCCCCACATCAAGTAATGTAGATAATTACTCCCTGACCTTCCCCCAATACACTAGGAATTCAACTCAGGGCCTCACATTTGCTAGCCAAGTGCACCACCATTTGAGCCATAATCTCATTGCAAAAATCTTACTGCTTTAAGTTTGTTTCTCATATTGGATCTCACTAAACTATTTCTATGATCACCTTGAACTATGATCTTGCAAGTTCCTGGGTTTCAGGCAAGACCCACTATAACAATTCAAAACTGATAATTTTGTTGATATGCTTACTGTCTGCTTTATCTAAGCTTTTTCCTATTTTAAAATTGATTTGGTTTATATTTTAAATAGGAGTCCTTCACATGTTTATACAAATTAAAATATACATTAGATATATTTTTTCAAAATATTTTCCCCATGTACCATATCTCTTCATTTTCTTTTTATAATATATATTTTTATTGTAAGGGTACTGTACAAAGGGGTTACAGTTACATGAGTAAGGTAGTGAGTACACTTCTTATACGGCATTGTGATCCCCTTCTTTGATTTTCCCCTTTGATTTTCCTTCCCCACCTCCCCAACTTCTTCCCACCCAAGCTGTAAAGTTCTGTTTCAAAATAGTGTCTAGTACATCTTATTGATACAATGGGTCAACCTGTATCTTTATTTCAACATTTTGTTATTTACCTTCCCCTCCTCAAATTAAAAACAATATATATTCAAGATTCAGGGCACGGAAATCAAACACAGTGAAAATAGGGGTTAGCCATGGGGGAGAAACAAGAAAATAACACAATATATTATAAGTACACTAAAAACAACAGCAAGAAAGATAAAACCTCTTGTGTTCCTATCTTGGGGTTCATTTCACTAAGCATATTCTTATATGGTCATATGGAAATAGCCTTTGACCTTTTCTGCTTGTCTTAGACATATACTAGTTATTGCAAATAAGAGAAACCATGGGATCTATGTTTCTTTGGGTCTGGCTTACCTCATTAATATAATTTTTCCAAGTCTTCCCATTTCCTAACAAATGGAACGGTGTCATTTTTTCTAATGGAGGCATTCATATATATATATATCACATTTTCTTGATCCATTCATCTACTGAGGGGAATTTTGGTTGGTTCCATATCTTAGCTATGGTGAATAATGCTGCAAAAAACATAGTTGTGCTTGTAGCTTTAGTATGGTCTTGTTTATGATCATTCGGGAAAATGCTCAAAAGTGGGATTGCTGGGTCATAGGGGAGCTCTATATGGAGTCTATGTGGAGTCTTTTGAGGAACCTTCCAAAGTGGTTGAACAAGTTTATACTCCCATCAGCATTGCAGTAGGGTTTCCTTTTGGTCACATCCCCTCCCGCATCTGTTATCAGATTTCTTGATTATAGCCATTCTAACTGGAGTGAGGTGGAATCCTCAATGTTGTCTTGATTTGAATTTTTTATGGCTAGAGAGGTTGAGAATTTCTTCCTGTGTCTATTGGCCATTCTTATTTCCTCTTCAGAGAAGTTTCTCTTTAAGTCTTTAGCCCACTTATTTATTGGGCAGTTGTTTCTTTGAGGATTTGTTGTGGGGGGATTTAATTTTAGATATGAGACTTTGTCCATTGTATGACTAGTTAATATCTTCTCCCAATCCGTGGGCTTTCTATTGATCTTGTTAGCTATGCCCTTTCCCATGCAGAAGCTCTGCAGTTTCATGCAATACTATTTGTCCAACCTTTCTTTGCTTTGTTCTGTTTCTGGGTCTATATTAAGAAAATTTCGGCATATACTCTTCTTGACTTAATTGTCTCTGCTGAGAAATCTGAAGTTATTCTAGTTGATTTCCATTTATAGGTAATTGATGTTTTTCTTTGGCAGCTTTTAGGATCCTTTCCTTGGTCTGAATTGATTCTGTGTGAATTACAATATGACCGTGGGCTGTGTTGTTCTGCTCTGGCCTATTTGGGGTTCTAAAAGTTTCTTGTATCTGAATGGGCATATTTTTTGCATGTTTGGAAAGTTCTCTGCTAGGATCCGGTTAAATAACTTTCCCAGACCATTGACTTCTGTCTCTAGGCCCTCCTATACACCATTAGCCTTAAATTGGGACCTCTGATGAGTCTTCTAAATGTTGAATAGATCTATCATATTTTGTGCTGAATACTTGTCTGTTCTTTCTCTATAATGTCTAAGCTGTTTTCAGTCCCAGAGATTTGATCTCCTGCAAGGTCTAACCTACTGTCAAGACTTTTTATTTTGTTTATTCTATCCTTTCCTTCTAATTGGTCAGATTTGAGGGCTTCAAATTCTTTGTTGAATTTTTGTTTTAAATCTTGTATGGACTTTTTACCTCCTCAACTTGATTTTCAGTGTTCATTCTCAAATCCTTTAGTTGATTGGTTATAGTTTCATTGAACTCCCTTTCCTTCTGTTGAGCTTCATTTAACATTCCCTTTGTGGCCTCCATGGATTCCTCCAGCTTTCTGTTTGTAGATTGCATGAATGCCTCTATTAATCTTTGTTTATTCTCATGCTGCTCATGCAATTCCTCTATTAGTCTTTAATATGTTCACAAAGTTAATCTTTGGTTATCCTCATTACAATCATGGATTTCCTTATCACACTCACACAGAGTCCTTTGCAGGCTTTCAATCTTTTCATTCAACATGTTTACCAGTAGTGTTGGTAGAGCATTTCTGGAACTCTCCTCTAGAATATTCATTAACTTCTCTGTTTCCTGATTATCATGAGCAGGAGTCGAGATACCTGGATTTGCCATTGTTTTTGTGTTTCTCCAGTTTGTTCTGCCCATTTGGGGATGAAAGCAAAACCAATTCCCCACTAGAACATTATTTTAAGGCAAGCATCAAGAGCCCTGTAGTTGCACAGATTGTTTGACGCTGTCAAAATGAGTACATGTACAATCTAGTTCAACAACAAACAACTAGAGATCAATGGACTAAGAAAATCAAAGACAGTGTCAGCAGACCAGAAATTAATAGGTTATAGGGAGAATTGTGAGGAAAAAAATAAGATTAGGGGAATGTGAGGAGGGAAAGGGAGAAAGGAAATATAACCAAGACCTAAATTCAGAGAAAGGAAAATAATAGAAGGAAAAGGAAAAGAGATAAAGAAACAGATAAATGAAAAGTAAATTTTTTAAATGAAACACTTAAAAAATTATATGAGTATAAAGAAATACTACATTAAGGGAGTTAAGGCTGAGAGTTTGTGAAGTGAGTAATGGATATCTGAATTAAGAATACACACAGTGAAGAGTAATGTCTAATAATCGAAGATGGGTATATATTTGGGGGTGAACAGAACTGCAGTTAAGTTTAAAAAAAAAAAGACCAAAAGGGAAAAGAGTAAAAAATAAAACTAAAATAAAAATGATGAAAAAATAGAAAACACTGTTTAAAAAATAAAAATTAGGTAGAAAAAAGAGTTATTCATTTTTTGGGAGGTAGGGGGATCTTGTGTCTTCCCTGTGTCCATAACCAGTCTCTTGGTGAAGTCTCTGGTTTGCTTGTTGTGTTTGGTTTGCCTGTGGCTTGATTTGTTTCTTAAATCAGTTTGTTTTAGCAGGCAGAAAGAAGCTCTACCTTACCAGGGACTTTATGACCCTCCTTCCAGGCTAGTTCAGTGGGAGGGTGATCTGCTTTGAGCATCATAAAAGGAGATGGTTGTTTCCTCTAGCTTGGAGTTGCTGTGATGGGGCTAGGCTGTGCGTAGGTTGAGACTTGTCAGCAATCAGTGGCTTTTCTCTGAGGGGCTAGCTCCTGAGACATTCACACAGCCCAGCCTGGACTCATTCTCAGGATTTATGTTTACTGAGTTTCCAATTTTTTTTGTTGTTTACACTCCTGAAACTGTGTCAGCTGCCTGTGCTACCTTGGGGAGGGGCAGCCTCTGGCTCTGTTTTTACCCAGTAAAGCAAGTCACTCCTCTATGGGAGGAGCTTTCTCTGCCTGAGAAGGAAAACTTTCCCCTGGGTGGAGCTGAGACCCCCAGGTCAGGTTCCTTTGACCTATTGAATGGCTCCTATTTTCTTCTTCCAAGGCCTAAGTTATGGGCTACTTGCTCTGGCTCAGTCTATGTCAGTATCAAAGATGTAGTTCTTCTCTGGTGGTGAGAGAGGGGATACCTTTGCACTGCTGCTCTGTGAAAAGGAGTGAGGATGTCTTGTGTGGTACTCATGTTTTTCCCTTGGTTTAGGCTGCCCATGGTCTGCGACTGTCTGTGGTCAGCAGCACGAAGATTTCCACTCCTTGTCACTTCTTGCTGGTGGTGAGTAGAATCCACTGGCAAACGGCCTTGGGTGCCTTTGTCACAGGCTCTCTCAGTTTATACGGTGAATGCTGCTGCGGGCACTGGTGAGTGTTCCAATCCCTCTCCTCAACAAAGCTGCCTGAATTTTTCCTCTCTGGCCAAATTCTCTGTACTATGATGGCACACTTGTTGTGACTCTCTGGCCTTAGACTTTTCACTGGAACACTAAAACTGGTTTCTATGCAAGAGCTTGTTTAGCCCCCAGCTTCTCCCCCCTCCCCATCTTCCTCCGGACCTCTCTCTTCATTTTCTTGTGTGATTTGCAAGGTTCCTTCCCTCCCTCCCTGCCTCCCTCCTTTCTTTCCTTCTTTCCTTCCTTCCTTCCTTCCTGTAGTTATCATCTTCTCCTCCTCCTCCTCCTCCTTCTTGTTCTTTTTCTTGTTCTTCTCTCTCTCTCTCTCTCTCTCTCACTCTCTTTCTCTCTCTCTCTCTCTCTCTGTCTGTCTGTCTATCTTATTTCCTGACAGTTATGAGGCTTGAATTATGGAGCTTGAATTTGCTGGGTAAGTGCTCTGATATTTGAGCCAAGTCCCTAGCCCCTTTTGGTTTCTATTATTCTTTAGGGTTTTGCATTTATGACCAGGCTGACCTGGATTGTGATTCTCCTATTTACACATTCTGAGTAACTATGGTGATAGTTACACACCACTAGGGTCTATGCTTTTAAAATAATATTTTGAGACATAGTCTTACTCTATTTTACACTTGCCTAGATTTACAATTTCCCTACCTCAGCCTTCAGAGGCCTAGGATTAAAGGCATGCATCACTAGGGCCTTTAAAATTAATGTAGCTATTACTGAATTTATCATTTTTGGTAGTGTATTGTAACTAAGAAATATTTGTGTAACCAAAGTTCACAAATATTTTTTCGGACACTTTATTCTAAAAGACTTATAGGTTCAGCTCTTTCAATTAAGCCTACGATTAACTTTGAATTGATTTTTGTGTATTTTTAAGAATTTGGTAAGGGTTTGGTGTTTGTAAGAATTTAAATTCTTCGTTAAAATTATTTTTCAATATAAATGCTCAGTCATTCAACTGATCTGTTGAAAAGACAATTGTTTTCCAATTGAATTTCTTGACATTTTGTTAAAAAAAATTGCTTGTAAGAGTTTATTTCCTACTCTTAATTCTGTTTTATTGCTCTATATGTTCATATGCCAATGTCACCTGAAATCAAGTTACATGATTCTCAATTTTTTTTTTGTTGGTCGTGGGGCTTGAACTCTGGGCCTGAGCACTATCCCTCAGCTCTTCAGCTCAAGGCTAATGCTCTACCACTTGAGCTACAGCACCACTTCGGGTTTTCTGGTGATATATTAGAGATAAGAGTTTCACGGACTTTCTTGCCCGGGCTGGCTTTGAACCATGATCCTCAGATCTCAGCCTCCTGAGTAGCTAGATTATAGGCATGAGCCACCGGCACTGGTCTGGGTTCTCAAATTTTATTGTTTATCAAAGCTGTTTTTCCTGTTCCATGTATTTTGCATTAACATGTGCATTTTAGCATGAGTTACTAACTTATTCAAGACAGTTTGATGGCTTGTTCATAGGGATGTTCATATTGTTCATGGATTAAATTAAAGACTACTTTGGGGAAGAATTGTCATTTTAAAAGTATTTGGTCTTCTAGTTCTCTAATATGGTATGTCTCCCATTTCATTTATTTTAAATTTTCTTTTAGTATTTGTTTATAAACTTGAAGTGTGTAGGTTTTGTTTCTTTTGATGGTTTTTCAAATGCAATTTATTAATTTGTTTTTATTCATTTATATTTTTTGTCTGTCGTGGGGCTTGAACTCTGGGCCTGTGCTCTGTCCCTGAGCTCTTCTACTCAAGGCAAGTGCCCTACCACTTGAGCCACATCATTACTTCCAGTTTTCTGTTGGTTTATTGGAGATAAGAATCTCACAGACTTTTCTGACTAGGCTGGCTTTGAACTGTTATCCTCACATCTCAGCCTCCTGAATAGCTAGGATTACAGTCATGAACTACCAGCTCGAATGTAGATATTTTTTGAACTTTTGGATTTTTCATTTCGATTACATTTCTAGAAATGCAATATGCATTGATCTTTCATCTTCCTTTTTATTTTAATTGGGTGAGCTGTCCTAGTAGGCTGTGTGTGTGTGTGTGTGTGTGTGTGTGTGTGTGTGTGTGTTCTGTGCATATAAGATCATGCTATTTCAAAGACAGTTTTGACTTCTTCCTCTTCAATATTGCCTTCTAAGTTCTGACCTTTGAAAACCCACTGTGCCCACTCCCTGTATTCACTTCTCTCTGGTTACACTGACCTTTCTATTCATAAAGCATATAATATCTTTCCTCACTTCACTCTTTGGTCATTTGGAAATGTCATTTCTTTCTTTAGCAACATCCTTCCCCTCAAGAAAATTGGAGTGGCCACTTTCTTTCATCACTTTCCTACTTCTTGTCTCAAATGAAAAATCTACACCTCAAAGTGAAGTTTCCTAGCGACGCTAAGAAAAGATCACCACTACTGCCCTTCTGGACCTGCTCTATTTTATTCAGAGCATGGACAACCCCAAAACAATGTTGCATGTCCTTTTTGCATGATTATGTTCTCACTTTCAACTTGAGTATACATTTATGTGAAGACAGTGCTCTGGTTTACTTTTATTGATCATTTCCATAGCTTTTGAGTTCTTTGAAAAGTGCCTGCCTTACAGTGAGTGAGTGCCCCTTCTGTCCCCTTTCTCTGATTGACAAAAGAAAGAAAATGAGAGAAATTTTCAAGTAGGCAAACAAACTTTGCATGTTCGCAAATGTGACTTGAATACTTTAAAAAAAGTTATGACTATACTGATAAAAGTGAAGTATAAGACTCATGGGTGGAAATGGGAAGAAGGAAATGGGAAAAAGTGAGGAAAGGGAAAACACTAACAATGTATTTATCACCCAGCTCATGTAGTTGTAGTCCCTCCATACATCACCTTTATTAAAATGAAATAGATAATAATAAAAATTACTATAAAATGATCTGAAAACATTTACCTGAATGATCACAAACAAGACCATAATAAAGCTACCAGCACAACTATGTTTATTGCAGCTAA
Source organism: Dipodomys spectabilis (assembly GCF_019054845.1). Classification (NCBI taxonomy): domain Eukaryota; kingdom Metazoa; phylum Chordata; class Mammalia; order Rodentia; family Heteromyidae; genus Dipodomys; species Dipodomys spectabilis. Next base: position 3,075,370 of record NW_024870824.1, read on the forward strand.
GATATAGCTAAGATATGGAAGCAACCCAACTCAGTAGATGAGTGGATCAAGAAAATGTGGTATATATACACAAAGGAATTCTGTGCCTCCATCACAAAGAATGACATTGCTCCATTTGTTAGGAAATGGAAAGACTTGGAAAAAATTATATTAAGTGAAGTCAGCCAGGCCCAAAGAAACATAGGTCCCATGGTTTCCCTTATTTGCAACATCTAGTATATGTCTGAGACAAGTAGAAAAGGTCAGATAATATGATGTTAAATGAAGTGAACCCCAAGATAAGGACACAAGTGATTTTTTTTCTTTCTTGCTATTGCTTCTAACGTATTTATAAGGTACCATGTGATTTTTTTTGTTGCTTTGTATGTCCCTACCCCACAGTATAACCCCTGTTTTCACTGTATTTGATGTTGGTATAATTTGGGGAGTGGAAGGGAAAAAACAAATTGTTTAAACAGGGATACAGGTTGACTCATTGCAACAATGAGGTGTACAAAACACTATGTTGAAAAACGAACTTTACAATTTAGGCAGGGTAGAGGGGTGGGGTTAGGAGGGTGGAGTGGAGTTGTGGAGGTAGGAGGGAAGGGATGGTAGGGGAAAAACAAAGGAGGAGACAACAATGCTAGATAAGAAATGTACTCATTACCTTGTTCATGTAACTGTAGCCCCTCCTCTGTACAGTATTTTCATAATAAAAAAACTTATTTAAAAAAATAAATAAATGGAGGAAAGAGGATTAAGCAGTGTCTTTCAATGATGCATTGGAACTTTGAAATAGGACAAAAGATAGACTTGATGTTTTCCTGAAAGGCCATGGAGATTGTCTGTCTCACCTGGGGGTTTTGAAGGACAAGTGTTTCGTTTCCTCTGTGAAGATTTTTTTTCTTCCGTGAATTAGTTTGGGAATTAAAAGTGTAAACTCTAGATGAGGAAGATTCTGTTAAACACAGAACAGCCTGTGGCATCCGTGGCTGTGTCTGGGCCATTGTTTTCCTGCCTTTGTCCATCATTTCTCACCACTCTGCCTCTAGTTCAAAGTACGAGCATCCTCGAATGTGAGGCCTGGGGCTCAGGGCCCACACAGTACCTCAGGGAGGACTGCAGCACACCAGAGCATCTACTCTGAGACCCACCAGGTTATTTACTAGTTTCTTTGGTGTCATCGTCTTGACAAGTAACTCTGGGAATTCTGTGCATTCCTCCCCTTTAGCGAGATGCCGCCAGAATATTTGACTTCCTAGATGTGTCAGACAGCCTCTGTAATTAAATAGCTCAGTGTTTCTGTTTGTCAGAGTGATATAAAATAAGGTGGGGGATGTTTGCTTTATGATGCCCTGCCACAAAACCTTCAGGAGGGATTATACATCATCCAGCCTTTAGGATCCCAAAAGAAAGTGTTCCGAAAGACAAAACATCTTTAGTGTCAATTTTCAATGTGGAGAAAATGGAACAAACTGAAGTTTGACATATAGAATGGCTTTCAGAGTTGCTTCACGTGTGAGTCACAAGAAAGGTCTTTTTGAGGACACAGCAAAAGACCAGCTGAGAGGTTTCTAATAATTGGAATAAAGCCTAGAGATCGCTTTACCTTTGGGTCTGTGGGCCATGTAATGGACCATATCCAGTATTGGAGGACTGGACCCAGCAATCATTTAAATTTGGCTTGTTTGTTTGGTACTAGAGTCTGAACTCCCGGTCTCAAGCTGGTTAGGTGGGTCCTCTCACCACTTGAACCACACCACCAGGCCTCCATGTGTCATATGTAATTACATATGTGATTACAGAGTTTGCACTTCTGTCTTATGGTTCATGCTGGGGAAACAAAAAGGAGATTAAAACTTGTTTGCAAACTATTTAGAAAAGCTGCCTTTAACTTTATATACCCATGCCAAATCAAAATGCATGATTCTAAAAAATTCTCCTCTGCTAGCAACTTTTCTGAATACAGTTAATACAATATAGTGAAACATGGCATCACAATTGCACCTTTAAGTTATATTAGAAATTCAGTCTGTAAAAGTAATGCAGATAGGTTATGTTGAAACACAGTTACTTCAAAATTTCAGATTGTAGAATGAAAGAGTTTCTCAGAAACTGTGTTCACATACATGGTATAAGATATTGATAAATAAATGAGACTAAAGTCCATTATCATAAGGTATCTGGAATGGGCTGTAGTCTGTTATTCAGTTAATCCACAACATAGCCCAAAATGTTTTGGACTTGGTGTTTAAATAAGTTACATTTTTCCAAGCCTTTGTACCAGGTGTTTATTTGCATAATTATGGATCAAACAATACAACTCCTCTTCATTGCCTCTTCCTCAATTTTTAACTCACAGTTTCCCTAAACACATAAGAACATGGAGATTTTTTTTCTCTTATGTTCATGGAAAGTTCAATTAAAAGTAATAAACTCCAGAAGCTGAGAATGTAGGATCACAGTTCGAGGCCAGTCCTGGCAGAAAAGTTTCATGAGACTCCTGCATCTATAGCTGGGTGCAGTGGCACATGTCTATTGTTCCAAACTTGGTGAGAGGCTGTAATTGGGAGAACTGTAGTACCAGGCCAACCTGGTGAGAGAAATCCACAAGAGGTCATCTCTATAAAGGGAAGTTGGATGTGGCAATACATGCCTGTGATCCCAGTGGGTTCATCCTTACTCATGCACATAACCAGCACCTAGGAGGGAAGTGAGACTCTTAAAATAACCAATGAAAACAGGGCTCTGGGTATAGTTCAGTGGCATTGCTCCAGCTCAGCAAGCATATGGCCCTGAATTCAAATGCCAGAAAAATTAAACAAAAGAAAGAAGAAGGTAGGAAGGAAGGAAGGAAGAGAGGGACATAGGGAGGGAGGAAGAGAGAAAGAGGGAGAAAGAGAGAGAGAGAGAAAGAAAGAAAGAAAGAAAGAAAGAAAGAAAGAAAGAAAGAAAGAAAGAAAGAAAGAAAGAAAGGAAGAAGGAAGGAAGGAAGGAAGGAAGAGAGGGACATAGGGAGGGAGGAAGAGAGAAAGAGGGAGAAAGAGAGAGAGAGAGAAAGAAAGAAAGAAAGAAAGAAAGAAAGAAAGAAAGAAAGAAAGAAAGAAAGAAAGAAGAAAGAAAGAAGGAAAGAAAGAAAGAAAGAAAGAAAGAAAGAAAGAAAGAAAGAAAGAAAGAAAGAAAGAAAGAAAGAAAGAAAGAAAGAAAGAAAGAAAGAAAGAAGGAAGGAAAGAAAGTACAAAAGTACGTACACAAAGCCACCATAGTAACTCTTCATCTTAAACCTTGGAAAGATGGGGCTAGTACTTTGAAAAAATTATCTGCCCACATAGTGAAAAAAGCAAGTAAACGTGTTTATGAACTTATTTCACTATATCCTCCCCTGATATCTGAGCCACCATAATAAGCAAGAAAGAAATCCTTTCAGGATTGCTGGAAGGTGACAGAGGATAGCTGGTCCTCCCAGACAAAACCAGCCCACCGTCACACGTGGCAACAGAAAGAGACAAAGTTGCAGGACTCGGTGTGTGTCTTATCAGTGCTCACTAGACCTTGATTCCTGGGGCTGAGCTTTTCCTCTAAGACCGAGAGCAGCTTGCTGTGAGCTTGCTCTATGATTGGGTTGTGGCATCCCACACAGGCCAGATGCTAATCCTCCATGGATTTAAAGCAGCAGGCCTTTTGGTATTAGTCATGCTGATCAATTTTAATTGAAAAAGAGAAAGCACTCATTTTGCACAGTGTGGCACAAGGGGCACCCACTAATGGAGCTGCTAGTAGGAAGCCAGAGGATTTCCTACTTGCTTCTCTCCTAAGAAGCCTCTCTTCACTGGAGGGGTTCCACATCCTGAAAAGAATACACACAGAGTAAAGAAGGAGAAAAGGCATTGGTGACCTGCTGGCTAGCCACAGTACTCAGGTCATCTCTGCTTGTTAACATGGAGCTGGAGGTCACAGCCCCATCACATTTCATGCTGAGACCCGTAAGGGAAATGAAGTTGGACAGTTGATTTTCTGTACCATTCTTCTGCACCTGAAGAGCAGGACTAAGAATTTCCATTTCTCCCTCCAACAGATCTAACCCTGGACTTGTGTAGTCTGTACCCAACTCCAACACCAAACCCAACAATTTCCCCTTACCTGCTTTGACTCGGCTGATCTTTCTGTCCCTTCCCCCTTCCCTCCCTTTCTTCCTTCTTTGTTGTGCCTGTACTGAGGCTTGAACTCTCAGCCAGGGCAAGGATCCTGAACTGTTTCACTCAAGGCTGTGGCTCTACCACTTGAGCCACCTTCACTTCTGCCTTTATGCTGGTTAAATTGAAGATAAGAATTTCATAGCTTTCCTTTCTGGGCTGGCCTCAAACTACTATTATAATATCCCAGGTCCAAAAGAGATTCCAAGACACCCAGTTAAAGGAGCTAGGAACTTTGTTACAGTCACGCGGGGTCTACTTCCTACTATGGGAAAGTAAGAGAATGGCTCCGAGCTCAGGGTAGGATGGGTTTTTATAGGGGTAGGTTACATAGAATTACATAGACGAGGGCTGGGAAGGTGGCTCAGTGGTAGAGCGCTTGCCTTGCATGCATGAGGCCCTGGGTTCGATTCCTCAGCACCACATAAGCAGAAGAAAAAAAAAAGCTGGAAGTGGCACTGTGGCTCAAGTGGTAGAGCACTAGCCTTGAGCTGAAGAGCTGAGGGACAGCGCCCAGGCCCAGAGTTCAGGCCCCATGACCGGACCAAAAAAAAAAAAAAAAAAAGAATTACATAGATGAGCCAGGCAAGGCAGGCTTGGCACATTTTCATTGGTTACGGTTATGTGACCTTTACATTCATTTGTTCTTTATGGTAAATATCATACATAATAATGTGCAATAGACTGCCCAAAGTGGGACCACTCGGTGGTGGTCTTTAATTGGAGGACAGGGGTGGTGTCACCTGTGGGCTTAAGGCCTTGCTACTGAGGCAAGCAAGCAAGGTTACAGAAGCAACACGTAGCAAAACCATAGCCTTGAGTCACAGGAGCATAGGCAAAACAATCTTGACTTGGTCAGCATGACAATACTACCAATGCAATTGACACTATGACAGAAATGATTTGTATTATACACTTCTGACTAATACAGCAACTCCGTGCAGCTGGTGATAAGCCTAGAGGTTGTCAGCAGCCTTCTGCAAGGCTGCCAATTTGGTAAACTTGAGCGAGGGAGAGATGTTCTTTTGCTTTTTAGCAAGGATGGAAAAGAGGGCTTTTCTTTACCAAGAGGTTTTGCCCTTTGTCACTAATTTTGCTCTGTTTTCTGATTTCATACTTTAGTTCTCATGAATATCCTTTTCCAAAGGAAAGGGAGGGGGCTCAGGGGAGACAGTACATTTCCAACAGCAGGAGGGACTGAGGCCAGACAATAGGAGGAACTTTCTACTAGTGAGTAGCAACTCAGATATCAGCCTGCTGAGTAAATAGGATTACAGGTATATGCTATTGGAGGTGATTGGCTAAGCTGATCTCTCTTGAACCAGACCTCTTTCCTTCATGATCTTCAAATTTAGAGTTCTCTCTCTCTCTCTCTCTCTCTCTCTCTCTCTCTCTTGGTCATGAGGCTTGAACTCTGGGCCTGGGCGCTGTCCCTCAGCTCTTCAGCTCAAGGCTAACGCTCTACCACTTGAGCCACAGTGCCACTTCCGGTTTCCTGGTGGTTTCTTGGAGACAAGAGTTTCATGGCCTTTCCTATCCAGGATGGCTTTGAACCGTGATCCTCAGATCTCAGACTCCTGAGTAGATGGAATTACAGGCATGAGCCACTGTCGCCCAGCTAGAGTTCACTTAACCTAGCAAAATTTCTGGAAGGCTTTGCTGAACTGGTTCATTATTTTGCTCAAATATCATCTTTGTAGAAAGGTCTTTCTGAAATAGCTGGTCTAAAATCATCCCTCATTGGGCTGGGAATGTGGCTAGGTGGTAGAGTGCTTGCCTTGTATGCATGAGGCCCTGGGTTCAATTCCTCAGCAACACATAAGCAGAAAAAAGCCAGAAGTGGCACTGTGACTCAAATGGTGGGGCGCTAGCCTTGAGCTGAAGAGCTGACAGACAGCGCCCAGGCCCAGAGTTCAGCCCCCAGGACCAATAAAAAATAAACAAACAAATAAATAAATAAATAAAATCGTCCCTCACCTTATCATCATATCCCTGTTAGATTTCTTTATTGCCTTATTTCTTTATTTAGTACCCATCTTCCTCCCCAGAATGTAAACTTTGTAGAGAGAGAGTTTATCTTCTTCTGCACCATGGTGGAAGAGCTGCCAGAAATGCGTCTAGCACATAGTAGTTGTTCATCCAACATATGTGGCAAAACAAATCTGCAAGTGGTATAATTACTAGCACTGCATAAATCAGTAAATTATGTTTCAGATATGCCAACCAACTTGTCTAAAGTTAGCTCCCTATGTACAAGTGAAGGGCTATAGATAAACCGAGCCTAGACTGGACTGTAGGTGCACAGGGCAATTCAAGCTGGGATCTTCTTCTCTTGGAATTACCTCATCATTTCACCAGGAAATTTCATGCCTTCCTGCAACCTCTCTGCTAGTAGAGAGAAAAAAAAATGGATCAGCAACTAATTATTTATCTAGACAGTTTCAGAAGTCTCTGAGATCAGTCTGAATCTTGTTTTTCTTACTATGGGTTGGCATTTAAAAGTACGTAAATAACCAAATGAAATTTTAAAAAGAAACAAAACATTCTACCCTTCTGACATTGGTGATTGGGAATTGTAAAACCCATAATATTTCTGTTCCTGTGGTTGGTTGTTTTTTTCAGAACAGCTTTATTGACATGTGTTTCATACACAATGAAATTTACCATTTAAAAGAATACAGTTCAATGTTTTTGCCATACTCACAGACTTGGCAAGCTTCACCACCATTGATCATTTGTATCACCCCCCCAAAAAAACTCTGAAGCCATTAGCAGCCTTTACCTTGCCTTTCCCTCAGAGTCCCAGACCATGATTTACACTCCAGACTCAATTCTGTGCATTTCATATAAATAGAATCATGTAGCTTCTTTATATAGCCCTTTCTCAAGCTTTGTCAATATTTTAGCTTGCGTCAGTATTTGTCTCTTTCATAAGATCAAACAAGTCAGTTTGTTTAGCTGTTTCACCAGCTGGTGGGTTTGGGGTGTGCCCATAGTTTGGCTTTTATGGTTTTTATTGCTATGAACATTTGTACATCAGTTTGTACATAGAAATAAGGTTACATTTACCTTGAGTGTATACTTAAAAGCTAAATTGCTAGTTTATATTGTTTCTTTTTTTTAGCTTTTAAGGAAATATCAAGTAATCCTCTTTTTTCTTATCTTCATTTCTCTCTCTTTTTCTCTCTCTCAAAAGTATTGAGGTTTAAATTCAATGCTTTCCCCTTGCTAGGCAGGGGTCTTACCATTCGAGACATACCCTCTTCCCTCTTTTATCTTTTCAAGTAGATTCTTATGAATTTTTCCCAGGCCTATCCTCCAATTTTAATTTTCCTACTTCTGTCTTCCCTATAGCTGGAATATAGCCATGAACCAATCGCTAAGGTCAGCTAGTCTCAAACTACAGTCCTTCCATATCTACATACCTGGGATTATAGGCATGTACCACCATACTTAGCCTTCAAACTATTTTCTAAGGAAGTCAGATTATTTTGCAATTTTATTGTCTAATTGTTACTGTCATACTTTGTAAAGAACATCTTTTAAATATTATATTACCTTCGCTCTTTTGTCAAAGATCAATTGACTAGACGTACATGAAACTATTTGGGGGTTTTCTGTTTTATTTCACTGATTTGGTCTTTTTTTTTCACCAATGCCAGACTATATTGATGCTGAAGCACGAACTTTTGAAGTCTAGTAGAGTCAGTCATCCAACCCAACTCTTCTTCCCAATGTGCTTTGCTTCTTAAAGTATATTTTAAAATTTCCTTGTTATATCTATAATTTATCTTTCTAGGATTTTGATCGGGATTGCATTAAATTTATGGATCAAGTTGGAAAGAACTGACATCTAGACAGTACTGACTCTTCCTGTTGATGAACAAGGAATATCCCTCTATTGCAATATCCCTCTATTCCTTCTATCAAAGAACATGGAATATCGCTCCATTTATCCTTTTTATCAATGGACATGGAATATCGCTCCATTTATTTGGCTTCTGTTTTTTTCTCATATAGACTTTTATATATTTTGTCCAATTTGTTTCCACATAGTTGATTTTTGGGTGTACTAAAGTAAATGATAATATATTTTTTTTAATTTCAAATTTCACTTGTTCATTTCTTGGATGTAGGAAAGCTTTGATTTCATACATTAAACTCTGCTCTTGCAACTTTAAATGCTTACAGTCTCCAGGAAAAAAAAATAACAAAACTACAAAAAAATCCAGGAGCCTTACTCACCACAGGATGCTGTTTGCTTGTTTTGTTTGTTTTTCTGTAACCAGAACTTGGATTCAAGGCCTCCTTTGAAACTTGATCCTACAGATCTTAGCCTCCTGAGTAGAAAGGACTACAAGCATCAGCTATTAGCTCCCAGCTAACCATGAAATATTGTTTTAAAGGCTTCTAGTTAGGCTCTGCTTCTTATAACTCTCATCTTTCCATGGACAAATTTCCAACTGAAAGAACCTTGAGAAATAAATTTCTGTTGCTTATAAGCTTTGTGGTATTTTGTTACAGCAGCACAAATGGAATCAGATGGAAAGCTTAGGTTTCTTGCTTGTGAGAAAGCAATTTCCTCAGCTAATTCCCTCATCAATGCTTGCCAAAGGGTAATAAAAAAAATATTAAAACTGTCTCATTTTTGTCTTAAAAAGATCCTCAAATATTAGCTGATTAGAAAGAAATTACAAATATCAGTGCCTAATTTCCAAGAGCAATTCAGCTAGGTTTTAGAAATAGTGATTGATGTCAAATATCAGATAATCAGGCCATGAGAAAAGATTGGAAAGAGAAAGGGGTGAATACAGAACTATAGAGTATTCAAATAACTATCACTGTTTATAGCTGCAGAAGTCCTTCAGATTAGGACATCATTGATTACCTTTTTCTGGGCAGTGCAAGTGCTACGGTGTGAATGTTTGCTACCAATCACACCCTCAGTTCACATAGGAAAGCCTAATTCCCAGTGCCATTGTGTTAAAAGTCAAGACCTTTGGGATGCCATTAGACCACAAACCAAGGAGCCCTCACCAGATATGGAGTTTGCTGTTGCCTTTCCAGCTTCCCAGACGTTGGGATATAAATTTCTGCTGTTTGTAAGCCACCTAGTTGGAGATATTTTTTATAGCAGTCCAAAGGGATGAATGCAGAAAGCTTAGTTGTTTTGTTTGTGAAGAAGCAATCTCAAGTAAAAAAGAAGAAAAGGAAATGAGAATATCGGAAGCACTTTTATTAGCTATGTGACAAGTGTAGCATGCAGGCTAATTCAGGCTATCGCCTTTAATTAGAACTTGGCGAGGCTGAGTACTTCAGTCGCTAGTCTTCTGAAATAAGCACTCATGATCAAAGAACTACCTTCTGTAAATAATTTAAATAGATACCCATGTTAATTAAAGTAGGTATTCAATATTGAATATGAAAATGGCTTTTTTTTTTCAGTCTTTCGATTTGGTGGCTATGGCCCAAGTGAATGGGTTCCTGCACAGAAAGAAAGAACACATACACAGTCCCTGTTCAAGGATGGGGATGAAACTCATGCTCTGCTGTGGACCTTCTGTAATCCCCACACTCTCCTGGGAAGAAGCAAATGGGAGGGAGATCTCTCCACAGTAGCTTAGCGGGTCATGCCACAAGTCTTAACAACTGCCAGAGGACAAACCAATCTGTTTCTATTCTAGCCCCCCCAAAAAGGTCAAGTGTTGTCTCTGACCCCAAACAAAAGTGGTTTGGAATTCAACAAAGCATTTGATGAATCATTAGACAGCTCCTCAAAATTTCCTAAAAAGTAAAGATCATCTTGTGAGGGAGGAATCTTAAGTAAGAAAAAGGATGTGGAGGAGAAGGGAAAAAACAAATTGTTTAGGGATACAGGTGGACCCATTGCAACAATGAGATGTACAAGACACTATGTAGAAAAACAAACCTTACAACTTTGGCGGAGGGGGGCGGGGTGTGGAGTGTAGTTGTGGAGGTGGGAGGGCAGGGATGGTAAGGGGAAAAAAAAGGAGGAAGCAACAATGCTTGATAAGAAATGTACTCATTACCTTGCTCATGTAATTGTAACCCTTCTGTACAGTATCTTCACAATAAAAAAAAACATTAAAAAAAAAGGATGTGGTACATATCTGCCAACACAAGCAATAAGCCTGCACAACACTGATTACTTATTATTTATATATTTATTCTTTTAGCCAATACTGGGGTTTGAACTAAGGACCTGGGAGCTGTCCCTGATCTTCTTTTGCTCAAGGCTAGAGCTCTACCACTTGAGTCACATCACTACTTCTGGCCTTCTCTAAGTAGTTTGTTGAAGATGGAGTCTCATAGTCTTTCCTGCACAATCCTCAGATCTCAGCCTCCTGAGTAGCTAGGATGATAGGTATGAACCACCAGCACCTGACACAACACTTACTTTTGAGGATAGTAAAGAAGCCTGTAAGAAAAACCTGACAACAAAATAGAAAGCTATGAGATTTCAGCTGTCCAACGAATTTTTAGTAGTTTCTTCTCACTCTCGCCTTCATTGTAGTATTTTTTTCTGTTCGTATAGGCATGTGGTACTTTCCCTTTTTCCTCTAGATTCTTGGAAAAATAGAATACAGCAGCTTTTATTAGCAAATCTTTAAAGTCAAAAAGTTTTAAACACAAGGGAAACATGGATTGAAGAAAAGAAAGGCTAGATCTCATAGATTACGTTTCCCTTAGTTGGTTTCCTGAGTTCCACATGCCATTAGGTTTCCTTCTAGACTTCTAGGAAATAATGTCAATGATTTTTCCCCTTCTTCTTTAAAAAATGTTTATAGATCTTGCTTCAACTCCTAACCTACATTTGCTTCACTCATCTGAAATTCTATTGAAATAGAAAGCATATCCTCTTATTGCCACTCAGAGTAGATATGGATTCCATTAGCCCATAAAAATACTACTAAATATCCATCAAATAAATGCCCAAGTATACTATTCATGATACTTACTTAAAAATTAAAAACTAGCTACATACAACAGTTTACCTCCCCTGAAACTGCTCAGTGAGCTCCATCATTGGATTGGATTTCCATCCATTCCTGTTCATGATCTCTACCCACCATCTTGGCTCTATAGGTCAAATTTCTTTGATTAACTTTTGACCCTTCATTATCTTCTTCTCTGAGATGAGCTTTAGCAGTTGTTTCCAAGTTTTGCCTACTGTATGTATGGATGAGTCTCTATTCTTTCAATAACAACTTCTACATCAAGGCAGCACTTAACTCCTTCATAGACTCTATTCCACAGAGAGTAGACCTCATACCAAGATGCTAGAGAGTATTTAAACAACAAATTTGCAAGCAATAGAAGTCAAAAATAGGACTCAAATCATACTGGGTGTTTGTGGCTCATGCTTATAATCCTAGCTACCCAGGAAGCTGATATCTGAGGATCCCAGTTTGAAACTAGCCCAGGCAAAAAAAAAAGTCCTTCTTACCTCCAATTAACCAGAAAGAAGCCAGAAGTGAAGCTGTGGCTCAAGCCAAGTTAGAGTACAAGGCCTTGAGTTCAAGCTCCAGTACAGTACACACACACACACACACACACACACACGACTCAAAACAGTAAGCTGAAGTAGTGCAGTGCATAGCTAGTAGCCACTGATTGATTCAGTGCAGATGAACACAATATGTTAAGAATGCAGCTACAATGCTTGATAAGAAATGTACTCATTATCTTGCCCATGTAATTGTAACCTCTCTGTACAGTATTTTCACATTAAAAATATTCAAAAAAAAAAGAATGGATGATTCAAGATGACAAATTCACACTGAAAAAGTGAGAAGCTACTAGGAGCCTAATGTGATAGGCTAGAAAGGAGAAAGGGGGATGATGGAAGAAAAGGTTCATTGTTAGAAATACCCAGAATAATTTTTTCAAGACTCCTAGGAGGTTCATATACAAATGGCTATATTGGACTTGAGTGTTTTTTTCAACACTGAAGAAAAATAAATAAATAACTGTGGGTCTGACAAAGGAAGTCATATATTTATGACAAGAGGTTGAAGAGCTCGAGAACATTTCCTTTTGAAACAAATCCAGGACACTTGATAACCCTGACAAAACTTGTGTTGAGATAGAAATGAAGTTGTTCTGATTTAACAATCGTATTGGATTCTGACATGGAGTTCAGTGGTATGAAAATTCTCTCTCAGTTGCAAACAAACATACTGCCTGACCTTGCATTAGGATAAGCTTTCGAAGGACAGGATGTACTGTAAATTGAGCACGAATCAAGCTTGTCCAAATGCCATTATCAGCCAGGTATTAAGGAGACTCTGTTTGCACTGGAGCTCATAAAAACAGACACTAGAAGTAAGTGAGCTACTGGCTCTTACTGCTCAAAACTTTGGTTTCTCCTTTCTGTTGGTACAGTGATGTTCATAATAAAATGTCAACAAAGTATTAAGGAAGTCATACCTGTCGATAGGATGTGCAGAATAAGCATCCCTTCTGAAGAAAACATTGGCAATTCAGGAAGCAGGCATCCTATATAGGAGGTGAACTAACTTTTTCGTATTAGCTCCTGTCTTTGGGGTGTAACAAGAAAAAAAGATATCAGTGCCTTCCCTGACTCTACCCATAACCAACTGAACCTTTTACATCTAAGCCATTAAAAGGGAGAGCAATAGGTGTCTCTCACTTTCTTAGTTGCTACTTTGCCCCACATTCTGCCCTGATTGCTATTTCTCTTCAAACACCAAAACAGAATGGAAATCATAGGGTTTAACTGGTATCCACTCACAGCAGGAGTCCCAGCATGGAATGGTGAGATTTTGGCCCAAATATTTCTCTCCTCCTTCTAATTGAGAAGGTTCAGAGGATAAATCACATTCTGTCCCGTTATAGTCTGAGATTGACCCTTTATTATTGTTGTCAGATCTCTTAAATGGAGAAACTTGGGATTAATCTAACTTATCAGATGCTATTGGTGTCTCTCAAGCTCTGTACACCCCAGCCTTTCCCTTTCTAGACATTATTGAAACTGTAGGCAACCCGAAGTTGATAGGATTGTATCATGGATGATGCATGGTGCCAAGGGTACACTGAAATATTCCCCTATGTGTACCCAACTCCTGCAGCAGTTACAAACAAACTCCTGCCTACTACAATGGCCTTAGATAATCGTGTGCTGGTAATGTTCACCTTTGAGAGGATTCATCTAACATTTGCACATTGAAAGTTCATAGAACTAGCCATAATTTCTTTCCAGTTATAATACACACACATATACACATACACACTCACATGGCATCCACTGCTTGTGGCACAAGTTAGAACAAGAAGAGTTACTTCAAGACACTACTGTCACAATGGGGAACACTAAGCCCCCCTGCTGTGTAATATTTGCAAAATCATTTGGTGCCTGAGAGGACAGAGACATACATGCTGTTCATAGACTGCCCACTGCAACCCATCAGCCTATATTCATAATTTTGTATAACTCTGAATGATGTTATAAATATCCAAATGGTAGATAAAAGTTTCCCTACTGCTGGTAGATCTTTGGTTTATTAGTTTGTGTAGATGTAATGATATGGGCTCTTTTATTTTATTCTGTCAGTTTTGAAATAAACTCTCATGGCAGGGATAGCTTTTTTTTTTTTTTTGCTGCATTACTTGTAAGTTTGTACTTGAGCTAATAAGAATGGCAGGACTGATGCATATGGGGGAAATAACTGGGTCCCACATGGCTGGAGAAATGCTGGTATGTATCTATTAGCAATGAAATCTTAGGTTCCCTTTTGAATGAGAGTGTGTGTGAGAGGGAGAGAGAGGAGAGAGAGGGAGGGAGGGAAGGAAGGAAAAAAGGAAGGAAGGGAGGGAGGGAGGGAAGGAGGGAAGAAGGGAGGGAGAGAGGAAGAGAGGGAGGGAGGGTGGAGATGGAAGGGAGGGAAGGGAGAGAAGGAGAAAGGAAGGGAAAAAAAACCTTTGTAGGAAAAAATCATCCATCATGGCTAGTACTGGGGATAAAGTTTTTTGAAAAGTAAGAAAATAAGTGACTATCCAGATGCTCACAAAACTTACTGCCTAAAAGGAAAGAAAGTTATTACTCAAACAATTAAAAATAAATCCAAGCAATATTAATTGGAAAGGACACTTAATGTGCTGAACTATACTCAGGTCTTAGGTTAAATAATAAGAATGAAGTCAGTAGAAGATTGTGGAAAGAAAAGTTATAATCGTGTACTGAAGCATATTTAAGAACATTGTACATAAATTCTATTGTTAAAAATAGCTCATTGAAGATAATTAAAGGAAATTACTTTTATTAGAGGAAGAACATGTCTGGATCATCCAGATATTTAGAGATTAAGTCAAGATAAAATTGTACAAGTGGTACCACATTCCTAATCACAAGCAAATGGGAATGACTGAGTGAACTCTGCTAGAGTATGGATAGGAAAAAAGTAATAAATCAAATGTTGATGGGCTTGGTGGATGGATGGAGGAAGCATGCAGATCTTGCATGCATAATGATATGTTGAGCTCTGTGCATGCCATTGCTCTCTTTCCCAGATGGATCATATGGCATATGCATCATTAGCCTAACTAGAGAAGCGGAAACAAGCTCACATTGTCTCCTCTGTTCTATCAGTTACTTCCATTTTTATAGATTTTCTAAGTCTGCTATACTATTCCTGATACTGAGAGATCACAGAGGACCTTCCCCCGGTGGTGCTAGTGAATTCATTGGGATTGCTAGCTATCGTGTTAACTTGGTGTTTCAGCTGCCCTCCTCGTTTCTTGTCTCCTATAAGAGCACCGGCAGAGGTAAGACAGGGATGTGTACATTGATTAAGGAGCCAAAATATTGGTGAAAAGAAACCAGTAAGCAGAAAGGTCAAGGCAAGTTTGAAAAATCCAGGATTGTGATAGGAAAAAAGTGCATTTAGTGACAGAAAATAAAGCTAGGTTGTTGCTTCTTCCAGTTAGTAATATTCACCTCTTTCTAGGTAGTCCATACTACTATCACAAAACACTATAGACTAGCCAGGCACTGATAGATCATGCCTGTAATCCTAGCTACTCAGAAGGCTGAGATCTGAGGATCATGGTACAAAGCCAGCCTGGGCAGGAAAGTCTGTGAGACTCTTATCTCCAATAAACCATCAGAAAACCCGAAGTGGTGCTGTGGCTCTAGTGGTAAAGCACTAGCCTTGAGCTGAAGAACTGAGGGACAGTGCCCGGCCCAGAGTTCAAGCCCCATGACTGAAAACAAAACAAAAACAAAAAAAGAACTCTACAAACTAGGTAGTTTAAACAATAGGTACACATTTCTGACACTTGTGGAAATCAAGGTCTTTTACTGTTTTGTTTTAATTGGGGACATCTCCTTAGCTGGCAAATGGCTGCATTCTTGGTGGGTGGGTGTCCTCATGTGATGGAAAGAAATAGAGCTCTAGTCTCGATTCCTCTTCTTATGAGACATCTATTCACACATATGAGTTCTGTCTCATGACTTCAACTGAATCTAACTTCCTCAAAGACCCACCTCTAAATACCACTATTACACTGGGGATATGAGTAAGGAGTGTGGCTAAATATTCAGGCAGTACAAATGGAAACAATCCATTAATGATGTAACATGAAGTACTTTGTTAACTAAATTTTGGAATTGAGTATGAAAGTGCTTTCTGTCCATTTTCTCTTTTACTTATTCATCTATCCATCCATCTATTAAATAATTAATTAAGTAATTTTTTTGGTCAGTAATGGCATGAACTCAGGGCCTCATGTTCATTAAGCAAACACTCTAGCACTTGAACCAAATGTCTGGTCCTGATTTTCCCTCTTAAGAAGAAAGCCATATGTAAATACTCATAAATAGCTCATTTAATTTTCACGTATAGCTTCCAGATAGTTTTTCCTGCTGATTTCTAGTTTAATTCTGTAACTTGCTGAGAGCATACTTTGAACAATTTCAATACTTTTAAATATGTTTATGTTAGTTTTACAGTGTAAAACATAGTCTATTTGGGGTAATGTTTCACATATACCTATAAAGAATGCATAGTCTTCTGTACCTGGCTAGCATGTTAAGGAGAAATCAACTAGAAGTCAAACTAGTGATAATGTTGCTTAGGTCTTTCTAAACAAAATCTTTACTGATTTTCTGCCTACTCATTCTATTAAATACTGAAAGAGAAATGTTGAACTATGCAAATGAAATTTTAGCATTTTCTATTTAAATGATTTGTTTTTCCCCTTCCCCTCCTTGGGAAGGGGAAACAAAGGAGGAGGTTACAATGCTTGGTAAAAAATGTCCTCATTATCTTGCTCATGTAATTGTAACCCCTTTGTACAGTATTTTCACAATAAAAAAAGAAATTTTAGCATTTTATTTTTTCCTTTTACACCATATGATAATACTTTATTCCATGTAGTTGTGGTTTTGTTGGGTGCATTAGTAGTTATCCATGAAGAGTTTGCCTCTTCCATCATGGAACATATTATGTATGCTGGGTAATGTTTTGTTTTGACTCTGGTACTATTAATACAGCTCCTTGAACATTCTTTTGATTAATATTTTTATTGCACATCGTTCCTATTTATTTACTTTTAGTCTATCACTGCTTTTACAAGTCAAGTTGAATTTCTCTACGGTACATAAAATTGAAACTTGCTTTTTAAATCAAGCCATACAAATTTTCCTTTTCAGTTAGTATTTTTGGAGCTTTTATACACTAACACATGTATATACTAAGTCTCTGTGAAGCTGGATTCTATTTGTTATTTTTCATCTAATTCTGCCTTTATATTAGCTCTTTTTATTATTCTCTTTATCATGATTATTAGCTTATAGTTTATAATTTAAAAAAATTTAACAGTAGTCTTGGAATTTTAATAGACATCAAATAATATATTATCAGTTCACAGTATTACTTAAATCAGACCTAATTTTCCTGTTTTCTGTGCTTTTGCATTATTTTGTATATGTTATAACACTGCTGTGTTTTTTTGCTTTCAATTTCATTATCTTTTATAACCAATTAAAAAATAAAATAGAAAGAAATGTATACTTAAATACCTTCAATGTCTTTGCAGCTGAATTACTTTCTTTATGTATGTCTAAGTTCTGCTTGGCAGGAAAGATTAATATATTTCTTTTAACTTTTTTATTGTTACTCTTACCATAGATTCTCTGAAAAATATTTATATTTTAACTAGATTGAAGATACTGAGTTGAAATGCTTTTTTGTTACTTAAAAGATGACTTTGTGTCTTTATGATTTGAATTGTTTCTTGTTAAAAAAAAAGCTCTGTAATCTTTATATATTGTTTCCTCCTGTACATAATATATCTTTTCAACTCTGGTCACTTGCAATTATTTCTGATTGTGAGTTTTGGTAGTTTAGTATATGCTTAGATGGTTTTGCTTGTTTACTTGCTTTGATTTGGGACCTTACCTTTGAGGTATGTCTCCATCTAGGACTCTCCATGTTCTTGCTCTTTCAGGCAATAGACTCCTATTGCTTAATGCTTGTTCTGTTGGAGGAAGAAAAGAGGTGCTATATGTGCTATATGTCAGGCTTCAGCATGCCTAATTTTTTTGAAGCTTTCTCCATGATCATGTTCTCCTTATGACTGTAAATCTGAGCCCAGAAGTTCTACAACTACCTCAGGAGTAGGGGATTTTGTCTGATTGATTTCTTTTCTTGTTGCATCCTTTCATCTGTACCAATGAGTGCTCACCAATGCTTTAAGAGCATCAGAAGATGTAGAAGAGAGAAAGAACTTTGTTCTCACCCCAAATCCTACTGTTATCTTGGTCTGCATCTTAAGAGATACTTTCGGAGCATTCTTTCTGATCTTTCCTGCGGATCTCTAATCCTTTGCATAAAAATTCAGGATGAGTAAAAATTCTCTGTACCTTCTAGGGGTTATATATCCTAATTCAAGTCAAATATTGGCCTTTGTCAATTTATTAAAAAACGAAGCTTAATTCCCATTATCTCTCACAGACAGTGTCTATTTCAGGTAAGTAGGTACATGTCTTACAATGCTACCTTCTTGAATGTGCCTGACTTTCACTAGATTTCAGATTCAGTTAGTACACCTCAGATGGGTTCAAGAAAAGCTACAGATTTTTAGACAGTTTGGTTTCTGTTCCTGTTGAGGTCATCTATAGCACTCTATATCTAGAAGAGAAATTAAGACGTCCCCATATACACAACACAAAGCTGTGCAGCTTCTCTTGTACTGCTGACTCATCTGCAACTGCAACTACAAAAGCTGGAGCCAATGCAACAACCTCACATCATAAAGTAAATGTGTAGATAAGAGGGCGAGCCTGGAAGTGCAGCAAGCTAGAGGAGGAACCATAACTACCATATCATCTATACTGGGATTCAACCATGAGTGAGATTAACTTTACAGTTATTTAGTGCCATTTTGGATATTCATCTTCCTTCCTGAGCTGAATAAGATGCACAATCATTCATACCATGGACAAACAATTGACATTTGGATGAAGGCGCTCTGGTGATATCAGCTGATATCTTATTCTTGCAACCCATCTTCAATATGCAGAACTTGGCTTAGAGGCTCATAAACCAATGGTATTCAATAAATATTCAATAATGAAAAGTTCAGGCATACCATCTGACTCTGACTGCTCTAGACTACATGTTTATACTGCTATTTTTGGTACAATATTTTATACAATGGTGATTTATAAGTAATTCCTGCACCTGCACCATTCATTGTGACCTTTAGTAAAAGACATAATTAACAGGATGAATTATTTTTTCTTTCTTTCTTGGTTTTTCCCTTTTTCAGACATAAGGAGCATTAAAAAGATGAGAACACATCTCAGAGACAGGTAGGTAAGAAATCAGGAGCTAAAATTTTTCTCAGTGAAAAATATGACCCCTAATAATTAGGCAGCAGACCTAGGTTAAGTATTCACAAACAACTCTTTACCTGTTTCACTCTAACTTAAAGTCAAGTCATAGCATGTTCTTGAAGATTTATTTCCTTTCATTTCCCCCCAAACACTATAATCCTCTTATTTACATCCATCACCTCTTTAAGAAGAAAACCTCATTTCAGTCCCCTAATCTGTCACTGGACCATAGAGAAAATGGTAAGGGTTTCTACAAAGTATTCAAATGAGTCCAGGAAGCACCTGGGCGATCCTTGTTAAACTCTTAAGTTTTTTTTAAAACTAGGAGGTCTGCCAAGCATTTGAATTTTAAATGTCATTTCATGAAAAACATAATGTGTAGGATATTTCTTATACCTAAAGCAGCTGTTACTACAAAAATACCAGAAACTAGAATCTTGAGGTATTTAATTAAAGATGAAGAATAGTGAATGAGAAATATTATTTCCCCATGTAACACACACACACACACACACACACACACACACACACACACACACACACACACACAAATCATGTTTCTATTCTCTTCACATGGTTAGAATGTGTCTGCCCTCCACAGCATGGCAGCATGAATGTTTCTGAAGTTTGTAAAAGATAATCGCCTTGAGGCATTCTGTAGGCATGGAGAAGGTAAGATTAATAAAGAACATTTGTTATAATTCTGCAACCAATTTATGTAATGGAACTCATAATAAATAACCACATTTAACACAAGCATTCATCAAAACCAATTTACACATCAATTTGTTCACTACATGTTAAACCAACCATTTATAAGAATAAGTTGGTTTATTTCTCTGTTCCCTGTTCACTGTTAAAGTAAAAATTATTGTTAGATATGGTAATTTTTTGGCTTTTATAGAAGCAGTGTTGATGGTGATATATGTTGACTTGTCAGCTGCTGCTACATGATGTATAATTTTGCACAGCATGCTGCTTCTGTCTGGAGTAAGGGGAAATTATTGTTTTAAAAATATAAAACCATTATTGATAGTCTGTTCTGCAGTAACTTGTCACCTCAGGTGAACACATTCACCACAAGAGAAGCTGTCTGTCTACTCATAATTATTCACAGATCAGGGACAGGTTCACCCAAGCAAATAAATATCACCAATTTTTACTAAGCAGCATATTATAGAAATGATTTTAGAGTTACACCATTCTTAAACTTTACCCAACACCATCATCTCTCTACTTTGCAATGATAAGATGGTTCTTATCTTTGCATTCTAGAAAACTCTGAATTACATGATTTATTTCTAAATCGATGTGGAAGGGAAAAAATAGATCCAAAATCTTATAGTGATGTAGAAAAATGAAGTCAGATTACATGCAAAACAACTACTCAAAAAGAAAGTCCATGATCTTCAATGGCAGGTCAAGTCGTTTGTGGTAATAGTGGCCTATCTTTCCTAGGATGAGCACATCCTAATTCATGGAGGGTATGAGTATATACCTTTTTGTGGCAAGAGAGCTAGGATAGACATCTTTAAATTAATGGTCCTGATGAGGGGCCGTGTCTTTCTAGCTCCTGTTTTTCACCTTAGAAATTCAATTATACTATGAAAGGTAATATGCTAGTCTTCAATAAAAAACTAAATGTTTTGAATTGTATTCTAACTTACAATTTGAATCTGCCTCATAATATCAGCTTTTGCCTGTTCTTTATCACTCTTTCTTTAACAGAGTGATAAAGTTTACTTTATCCATTTACTTCTTGTTTTTTCTTATTGTTTCATGTCATCTCTTTTTCCTGAGAAAGATAATGTTCCTAAAAGTAGTATTCTCCGGAGTCCTTCAGAAGGCCTCTGTGAATCTGTGGTTGGTGTACAGCATACTCTGTTCAAACCAAAGTTACATCCGAGCTTTTGTCTAGGATAGGGCAGCTTCAGCTTAATGATATTGACATTAGTGTCTGAAACAATAACATCTTCAGGATTCAATTTCACACAAGCTCTTTTTTCCCTTGGCATATAGCAAATTCTTTTCCTTTTATCTATCAAGAAAACAAGTGCTGGCAAGGATTGAGGAAGGAGAGGAACCCACATGCACTGTTGGTGAGACTGTAAATTACTGTACCCTTATGGAAGTCAGTGTGCAGTAAAACTAAAAGCAGACCTACCATATGATCCGACTATAGTATTCCTAACATAAACCCAAAGGAATGTGACTCACCATACAATAGAGATACTGCATACCCATGTTTTACACACGCATGCATGTATCCCCCACACATACACACACACACACATAAGGATATTTTTTAGTCATAAAGAAGAATAACATTTTGTCACTTTTATTTTTTTAAATAAGTTTTTTATTGTGAAAATACTGTACAGAGAGGGTACAGTTACACGAGCAAGGTAATGAGTACATTTCTTATCAAGCATTGTTGCCTCCTCCTTTGTTTTCCCCCTACCATCCCTTCCCTCCCATCTCCACAACTACACTCCCCCCTCACCCAAAGCTCATGTTAAGTTAAACAAGCCAAGACTCAGAAAGACAAATATTGCTTGTTTCCTCTCATGTACAGAATCTAGTCATAAAAGCAAATGACATGTATGTATGTACATGAATACATGAATGTAAATACAGGACTGGTGGTAAAGGGAACAGGAAAACAAGAGTTGGATGGGAGACGAGGTGAATATAATTAAAATTTATTATATATGTATGAAAATGAGATGATGTAAATTAGATTGTAAAAGGGGTGGATATGATCAAAATTCATTTCATGGATGTATGGAAATCTCACAATGTAACACCTTTATATAATTAATATATGTTAATAATAAAATAGAAAAATGTCCACTCCACTAAATGATAGTTAATTCTAAAAAAATCTTATTCCTTTTTGAAATGAATGGGTATATAGTATTGTTCTCAGCCTTTGTATCAATGTTGCTATAACACAGAGCTGATGTGTGGTTTTATAAAACCTCTCTGTTTTTTAAGTCTAGACTCTGACTCTGTGTACCTGTTACCTTCAGATTCTATACATGGTCAAGTAGCTATAGAATTGAAGGCATGAGAAAGGCCATGGCTGATGCCATAGCTACAGCATCCCTGGCTTTTCACTCCAGACTGATGTGCAAAGGCCACTCAATACCCATGAGTTCTGATGCCACATGCCAGCTGCTTTAGTTTACGATGGTAGGGACCCATGGTTTTACTAAGATTATGCAGGATCTAACCAGACTAAGAGTCCCAGACCACATTCAGATGCTAAATTTCCACCTCCACCTCACACATGAGTTTGGCAAATGAAGGAATTTATTCCTCCATCTCTCTTAAGGTCTCTAATTAGGAGACTTTTGACTTTTTTGGTATATATTTGTCACAGAGCAATATCTGTAATGACTCAGGCTATGGTCTGAAGATACAGTGAGAGCATTAGGTATTAATTTGTTAACCAAAAGCTAAGCAGGAAGTCAAACCAAGTAGAGACAATCTGGAAGCAGCAGTATCTTTGTGACCTGGTATCCTCGTGGACATGAAAGTGTTTCTGGATAGGCAGATGAGAATCCATTTATGCAACCCTGCAAACATGACGTGAGCTATCTATTAATGACCTTTAACCCTTTCTTCTTACCCTAGAAGGTTCCATGATCTGCAATGATGAACCCTGAACAATAAAGCATCTAAACAAGGGAGGAAAATAGTTTACCTGGCCCAAAGACAGGAAGGAAAGCTATAAGAAGTAAATGTTTTTTGACAGTAGAGCTTATTCTGAGCCCAGCCATTAATTCTGCTGTCAGGTGGAATAAAGACACTTCTTGAGAAAGATGTAGAATTGAGCTGGATTCTAGAATTCCAAGCAGCACTAGCATGGAAATCCCCTTAGAGCCTCCCTCTTCCTATCTGTTAGCTCTACCCAAGACCTGCTTCAAATCTTTGATAAAAACAAGCTCTTTTTCTTTAGGCCTGGAGATAAGATGCTTAATCTCTTTGGGAGACAGTAAGTCCACAGAAAATCTGAAGTATTTTTATTTATTGATTTATTTTTTAATGGTTAGAGAGAAAGAGTATAGCACTGTAAAGAAAATGAGACATGAAGACGAGAAGGAAAATAGTTGTTAAATCTCCTTTCCTTCAAGCACTCTTAAGGAAGAGAAAAGCAGCATATTTTCCACAGGGGTTGCCTTATCCCTTCACAACTGACTTACCTGTTCCTGAGTGTCCTTCAGTTGCCTCTGTCCTGGCATTGCTCAGATCTCCCTGCATTGCACAGGGTGGCTGGCCATCTGTCTCTACTATGATCCTTGTGAAATGGGTCACTTGAGGCCACCCTCAAATGGCTTGCTTTCCACCACCAGTCACCATGGCTTCATTTCTACTGCCTTTTTACCCTGTCTTGGAGACAATGCCAGTTAGGTTTCTAGGCCTTGTCATCTCTTACCTTTCAGCATCAGAAGTTTGAGAAGAACCAATCAATCCAGTTGTGCAATAGGTAAAACACATATCAGATTCAATAGACATATTCTACTGCTGAAGTCTATCAGCGGGCAAAAAAACCGCAAACAAACAACTAAGTAAATGCTTCCAGTTCTAGAATCTAAACTTACTGTTTTTTTATTTTTAATTAAAATTTATTTTCGCTCATCCACTAAAAATTGAAAATTACGCCTATGGATTGGGGGCCATGTGAGGCATCAATGGAAGGTTCCTATTGTATAATATTTGAACCATATTAAGCAGAGCATAGCTCCAAATATTTATCATTTCTTCATAGTGAAACTCTCAGAATCCTTTGTTCTAGCTTTGTGAATTATACAGTACATTTAGCTACCTACAGATGTCTGGTTGCAAATAGCACTCCAAAACTTCTTACACAGATCTAACTATACATTAGTAGCCATCAATGAATACTCCCACTATCTAATTATGTTTCCTTTTCACGTGGGTAGGCAGGAGGCCTGAAATCCAAGAACTGGATCCCATAAAGTCAATAAAATTAACAAACACAATTGGATCAACAATTTTTAAGAGTAGGCCTACGTTTTTACTTCCTTAGATACACTTAAATGAAGGTGGTATACTTTTTGAAATCACTGTCCAAGATGCTAACTGATTGCTTGCAGTATCTTCTTGCTTTCTCAACTCTTTTTAATCTAATTCTTTGGTAAATTGGGTTGTTTCTGTCTTTTATATAATTGAAGTCATTTACTCTGTCATTTTACCTCCCATTTCCAATCCTTTTCCTAAAAGTATTTTACATATCAAAAACTACACTCTGCTTTACCACTTGACAGCCTTGGATCACAGAAAAATTTCTACTTTCTGTGGCTGCTGTTGGTTGTAAGTGAGACTAGTTTATTTTGGAAACTCCTGTCCAAAGCCACTGTAGTTTGACTAATGGATTTGAACAACAATGTCAATCTTATTCTTGTCTCAGCTTAAAGATGCTCTGTGGCACAACAGTGTTTCCTTTCTACTAGTAATTTCAGGGAGCAAAACTCAACTTGGCAGGGATACATACAATCATCTTTATTCCAGTTTGGGGTACTCTGAGATCTGAGATGAATAAAGTTCACAAGTTCATGGTTAGCAATAATGAATGTACTTTAACTGTTTTTACAAACCTCAGTATAATTGGATCATTTACCAACAAAGGCAGAATTTGATTTTCTGGCCTAACAAAGAATATGACTCTGTTGACCCCCACCATAACAAATCGTTTAAATAGGAATACAGGTGGACCCATTGCAACAATGAGACGTACAAGTCATTATGTCGAAAACGAACATTACAAGTTTAGTGAGGGGGGGCGGGGCAGGAGGAAGATGGGATGGGAAGGGGAAACAAAGGAGGAGACTACAATGCTTGATAAGAAATGTACTCATTATCTTGCCCATGTAATTGTAACTCCTCTGTATTTTCACAATAAAAAAAAAAAAAAGATCTCTTGTCAGGATCATGTGATCTCATCCTCAAGGATATGTACCATATCTGGGATGGCTTGTTTGAGTTGTACAAATCAACACACAATTACTTTTGAAAGAGTGAACTTAATAAGGGTTTTACATGCCTAGAATTCATATCAAATATCATAGCCTAGAATCTCTGTAAAGCACATTTTTGGCGGACTTGATGTATTTCAGTAATATTAACTCAATATATGATAACAATATGATTGTACATATAAGTATTAACATCTACAATGAGTTGTTAAAATATCCGAAGGTATTAATTATTTTATCCTCTGATATTGAGACAGTTTTTCTTCCAGGCAATAATTGTCCAGAGCTGCAGATAATGGCAGCTGCCTGCTTTAAATGGCAGCTGCTCTCCAGCCCTTAGGACCATTATT
Organism: Dipodomys spectabilis; assembly: GCF_019054845.1. Classification (NCBI taxonomy): domain Eukaryota; kingdom Metazoa; phylum Chordata; class Mammalia; order Rodentia; family Heteromyidae; genus Dipodomys; species Dipodomys spectabilis. The sequence continues at coordinate 3,100,778 of NW_024870824.1, forward strand.
GTTTTCTCCAGATTGAGTGCAACTTTCTGTGGCCTTTGTCATTGAACTAGCCCCGGTGCTATCGTGAGCTTAGGTGATATGTCTCTGGACATGCATCTTTGCTAGTAGAAACTGAAAGGAGCGACTGAGGAGGTCAAAGAAATTTTGTGACTTTTGTCCCAGAAAGAGGTCACCTTGGTTGCCATCTCTCCAAGGGAGAAAAGAGAATTCTCCAAGGAGAGTCCAGATGTCTATGAGCAGAAGGAAAAGGAAAGGACTTGCCAGAAACAGCAAGTGTTGTTCATGGTACTCTAGCAAAAGATCTCTAATGTCTTTAAATTCTGCAAAGTTGTGATAAAAAGTGAAACTAAGATGATTTCTTCTGTGCTGTAGGCATATTCTCTATGGACTACGTTTCATGGATATGTGGCCATGAGCTATCAGCCTGGCTCCTTGTAAGAACGGTTTGAAGCCATAAGATGAACAGAAAAGTCTTAGTCTTACTATTTCAGTTCTAGAGTAAATTTTAAGTAACAAAATCCTTAGGCTGTGAGCAGAATTGGAAATTTCTCTTAAACTACCATGAGGCAGAGCAACAGATCTAAGAGTTTTCCCCATGGTATGTCTTTTCCCATCACTCTCAGCTAAATAAAACCTACTAATCCACAGTGGTGCCATGAGACAAAGCATTGCTTCTTCCTTGGGATCTGCTGGAATAACTAAGGATGTCCCATATTCTTTTTTTGATCTGTGCACCTTCAGCTATCAGTAGACTGTCAAAAGGTAAAACGGATTGCTTCGCAGAGTGCTGCCAGCGACCATTCATAGCTCAGGAGATTCAGAAATGATATCAGAGAATATGCAAAGTGTGTGATGCTGCAGGCCTGCTGCAAAGATTTGTTAAAGGCAGAAGAATTATTTATGCTGGAGGGAAGAATTACAATAGAAACACACAGGGATTTAAGTGAATGAATTCCAAACGCAATTAAATTTAGTGCATACTATGAACTTCTGTTTGTTAACACAATCCAAACACTTTTCAAGATTGGTAAGATGTAAATATTCAATATGCAGCTTGTGCTAGTCACACACACCCAGAGAGAGAGAGAGAGAGAGAGAGAGAGAAAGAGAGCTGCAAAGATCTCTGAAGTAATTATCAGTTCTTTGTGAGGAAGGATGGGAAATGAGAGAGGAAGATAGGACAGTGAGGGAAGAGGCTGAAGCAAATGTGATTTCTCAGTGGCCAGTGAAGAGTGATGGTGTGATGAAGCCTTGATGAGTTGAATTCTGAAAGGAAGCAAGTTCTGAGTAGTTGAAGACTCTCTCCACAGCCCCTTCCCACTTGGGGCATTCCTGGCTTCCATGTGTACCAGAGAAGCAAGATTGCTGCATGTGGAAAAATGCTGCAGGGTCCAAAGAGCACGCTGAGATGTCCATGGCAAAAAGATGACTCAAGACATTGGAATATATAAATATCTGAATGAAAACAAGTAAAACAAGTGAATCTATCAAATAAAATTTCTTCAAATATCATCAAGAAATTAGCCATGGAGGGGCTGGGAAGGGGGCTCAGTGGTAGAGCGCTTGTCTTGCATGCCTGAGGCCCTGGGTTCGATTCCTCAGCACTACATAAGCAAAAAGAAAAAAGCCGGAAGTGGCGCTGTGGCTCAAGTGGTAGAGCGCTAGCCTTGAGCTGAAGAGCTGAGGGACAGCGCTCAGGCCCAGAGTTCAGGCCCTACAACCGGACCAAAAAGAAAAAAGAAAAAAAGAAATTAGCCATGGAAAAAGAGTGGGTAAGCAGAAAAAAAAAGAAAAGCAAGATTTAAACTTCTGATTGTGTTAAATACAAAGATGAATCCAAAGGTCAAGCCTGCATCATCTCAGATGCAGGCAAAAGCAAAGCAAGGTGGATACAGGGAAATTGGAGCAGGATAATCACAGACTCAATGCTGTTGGGTAGCACATGCCCAGCCTGACTGTGGTGATTCTGAACACGACTTCCCTCAGCAGAAGCGGGGCAAAGCGGTGCTCTCTCACAAGGTAGAAAAATAAATGAGCAATCTTTTGCTGTAATTTTATGCACATGATTCTAGAATACAGTAAACCATTTCGAGATATTGGATAACGCAGAAAAATATTCCCTGCTCCCAGTGGAAAGAAATGGGTCAAAATAAATGGAATTAAATATGACCAGGTACAACTTAACAGAGCTAGAATTAAACATATCTGTGTGCCAAGTATTCTGCAGGAAAAGAGGTAACAATGTTTGACAAGGAACGTACTCATTATCTTATTTACATAACTGTAATCCCTATGTACACCACCCTTACAATAAAAGAAAAAAATTAAGAGAAGAAAAAGATAAAATGAATAAAGTGGGGAGAAAAGTAGAAATCTTAAGATAAAAATATATTACTAATTTATAAAAGTCAAGTTGGAATTTTAAAATAATTTACAACAGAATGGTGAGAAAAAGGACAGCCCGGGAACCAATGCAACAGTGATATTCACAAGACGATACGCTGGAAATAATCTGTACTCCCTGAGGGGGTGGGGGAGGAAAAGGGGGAGAAAATGGGGAAAAGGGTAACAAGTTTGACAAAAAAATGTACTTATTACCTTACTTATGTAATTGTAACCCCACTGTATATCATCTTGACAATAAAAAATACAATACGTTACATATGATGGCTCACTACTTAGGACTTAGTTACTCAGAAGACTAAGGCAGGAATATCACTTGAAACCAGTTTAGGAAACACTTTCTTAGATAAATAGGCCGGGCGCTGGTGGCTCAAGCCTGTAATCCTAGCTACTCAGGAGGCTGAGATCTGAGAATCGCGGTTCAAAGCCAGCCCGGGCAGGAGAGACTGTGAGACTCTTATCTCCAATAAACCACCAGAAAACCGGAAGTGGCACTGTGGCTCAAGTGGTAGAGCGCTCGCCTTGAGCTGAAGAGCTGAGGGACAACGCCCAGGCCCAGAGTTCAAGCCCCATGACCAACAAAAAAAAAAAAAAAAATAGATAAATAGACATGATAGATAGATAGATAGCCCATTAAATAAGCCTAACAGAACACCACAGTGAAAATACAGGAGAAAGAAAATTAAAAAGACATCTACAATTTCTGAGAATAATTTTTAAAAATTTTAGCCTATTGGTATTTGAATATTTGCAGAGAAAAAGAAAAAAATGACAAAAATTGTTTATAAAATAATGGCCATTTAAAAAATGATAAAAGGAATATCTGCTTAAATACTTCAGAAGATATGAAATGAGTTTTTGCAGCTGTAAGGTGTGAATAGAAACCTCAAATATTTTGGGGAAATTACAAAATAATATACCAACGACAGATAGTATTTGAAATCTTTTGTATATTTTAACTTGTGCCCGCATACAATTCAAACATAATTCTAGTTATCTACTTAGAGAAATGAGAGTTTTGTCCACACAAATATCTTGTACTGGAATTCTTATTGCTAGGAATAGAAGCAACTGTCATGGGGGAAATACATTCATAAACTTTGATACAGTTTGGTAACGGATAAAAGTTTTGACAGTCAAAAGAAATAAACTATACTATATAGATATTATGGATGAATCTGGAAAATATTACTCTGAATGTAAAGAGATATCTCCAAAAAAGGCTCTATGAATCTATTGATATCAAGTTTTAGGAAAATGGGAATTAATACATAATTATGGAAATTAGAACAGGACTTGCCTCTTTATAAGGAAATTGCACAGGAAGGTACATAACAGAGGTTCAGGTATTAGCAGTGTTCTGTATCTTGACTGGGCCTGGAATAACTGAGAACAAATTTGACTGTCCTCATTAAACTGTGCTTTTTAATACATTTAGAATTTGTTCTTGATTATATTAAGACTTAAAAAGGCAATCCAAATATGGTCAGAATTTATAACAGCACCTTTAAAACATTAGACAAAATAAATCAATGTTGAATGGAATATAAATTTCCGAATCAATATAAGAACCCAAATAACATAATGATTTTAAAATAAAGCAGTGAATAACAGATCTTCTTACAGATTTTTCTATTTTGTTTTTTTTTCCCTGCTGCGTGGTCATGAGTTATTTACCTTGTGACATAGTCTCCCCAGAGTTCTGCTGTGAGGACCAACTCAATTGGCTGCAGAGCGGGGGCCAGGGGAAAGAGGAAGAATCCATGTGAGGACGGAGGCAGACTGGAGAAACCAGTCCAAGCCAAGAATGTCTGGAATAGGAGTTGCCAGGAGCTGGAAGAGGGAACCAAAAAGTTTTCTACTAGGGACTCTGGAGAGAAAACAGCCTTCTAACACCTTAATTTCAGACTTTGACTTCCAGGACTGGGAGGAAATAAATTTCTCTTCTTTTTAGGCCTCCAAATCTTATTTGTTTTGGCATCTCTAAGAAATAACTTCCGAGTTTTCTAAGGAGAAATGGAATAGTTATTATAAGAGCCTATAAAGTTTTCATGAATGTGAAACAAGTATTGGAGAAAAGTGATATATAACCACGCTTGAATAGAGAGGAAACTTAACCCATATTTTTTCTCATACAGGCAAAGTAAATTATATATGTGTGTGTGTGTGTGTGTGTGTGTGTGTGTGTGTGTATTCATATATATATATATATATATATATATATATTCCTAAAATATTTAACTTCTTTTTTTGTCGGTCATGGAGGTTGAACTTTGGGGCTGGGCATTGTTTCTGAGCTCTACTGCTCAAGAGCAGTCTAGCACTTCAGCCACAGCACCACTTCCAGTTTTCTAGTGGTTAATTGAAGATAAGAGTCTCACGGACTTTCTTGCCTGGGCTGGCTTTGAACCATTATCCTCAGATCTCAGCCTCCTGAGTAGCTAGGATTACAGGTGTGAGCCTGGTTCTTCACATTTTTATTTAATAAGTCTTTCCTACTGTGTAATGGAAAAGGTAAGTGAACAATCCATTAAACTTGCCAATTTATAGTATTAGTTGCTTCAATATTTCACCTGTTTTGTTCGAGTGGATTTATGCAAATAAATTCAGTCATTTATCTTTCTTCCTATCCCTCTGTTAGCAATCAAGATAATGAGAGACTAGGTGCATGTATAATAAGATGGTGGTAGAAATGGAGTCCAGATTCCAAGACATTCTCTCTGTTTTCTCAAGTGCCCCGACATTTGATTCGGTAGTTGATTCGGTGTATATGGGAATGTGACTGTGCATTACTTACTTGGTCATTAGGCTGCATGGCTCCAACCCTTCAATTATTATTAGCAAATCCTCACAGTTCTACTTGCTTCACATCTAAGCTCTACTTGTCTGCTACATCCAAACATTCTGTCCTCTCTCACTAAACCACGCAGGATCTTCTGGTCCTACTAACCACTTTGTATAGTCCTTGTTGTGTTTTAGAATTACATGATAGGGTACCTTTAATAAATTATATCAAACATAGCACTATACATAAGAATTGGGCTATCCTTAGTGTAGCAATTCTAAACTTGGCAAACATGGATATCCAAAGGGATATGTGGAGAAATTAGGTGGATCTCTGAATTGAAAAGCAAAAATGAATTCCATCATATTTTAGAGACCTCTATTTCGTTTTACATTTCTACAAATCATAACAAAATTAAGAAATATGGGCAGTTTTGCTGTCAGTAGAAATCAGATGCTTTCCTACCATGTTACAGTTTTTAAAGATTGTTCAATACACTTATTTAAGATTTATACTTATTCAAACTGTGGCTAAGTCTTTGGTGAGACATGAATACAAACCATTTGTATTACAGAATTAATAGATACTTTATACTATCTTGACATTGGTGTTATTTCAATATATCTTGTTTACTTTGCCATAGTACTGCTTTATTTTATGCAATTGAAAAATTACTTTGGTGTCCTTAAGTGATTTCTAAAATCTACAAAAAAGTTTTGGAGCTTCTTCAAATGTGTATGATCCTAACCATCTTATTTCCTTTAGATACCATATTTCCCTGAGTTATTCTTGTCATATAGGCACAGCTTACCATGTTCCTACTCAGAAAAGAGTAATTCACAGCACCCGTGCTGACCGCTCTGTCCTGGTCCTGCTTTTATTCTCCCTCATCTATTCCACCAGGCCTAGGAGCAGTTGTCTCCAGTTCTTTTTAGATGCTTATGTGATCTGTACAGATTTAGAACTGCCTTCTTCAGCTCCGCGACTGCACCCCTTGATGCCTGTCACTTGGATGTATAATAGTGAGATTGTAGTAAGAAACAGACGTTTTTAAATCAAAGAAAAAAAGAATAATTTATTGACTTATTCTCAAAATATTACCATTACAGTTCTCCTCTAGTAAATTTCTAGATCATAAGTAAATTGGAGACGCTCCTGCCATTCTCTCCTTTTGGTATATTTGATTAGCATGCATGAACTATACAAAGCTGTTTTGTGATATTTTCATATATGTATACATTGTGATTTAAGGAGATTTACATTCCCAGGTGTTCCCTTCCCTAACCAGACATTCTGCCTTTTATAGTATGGCATATATACACCTGTATATATCTATATCTATATATCTATATTTATATATATGACATGTGAGAGAAAATAAGCAAGTGGTCTGATTTATATTGCTTAATATGATATTAGTCAATAACTATACAAAAAGATGCCAAAAATTAGTCATAAAGACAATGCAAATGAAAATTACAATAAAATTTCTTATCACCCTAATTAGAACAGCTATTACCAAAATAAAATAAAATAAAGTGCTTGTAAGGGTATGGAGAAAAAGAAACTTGCTGATTGGAATGTAAATTAAGATAGACACTATGGAAAGCAGTACAGACATTCCTCAAAATACTAAAATTAGAACTAACATGATCCAGCAATCCCACTGTTAGATACATCTTAAGGAAAGAGAGGCAACATACAAAAGAGATACCTGTGTACTCGTGTGTAATATAGCATTATTAGCAATAGCTATTAGTCTAGATGCCCATAAAAGGTGAATAAAAAACTAAAAAACAGTATATATATATTTTCATATATATATGTGTGTGTGTACATATGTAAATGTTGTCTATCTATATACTGTGGAGTATTACTCACCCATTAAAAAATAATGAAATAGCCAGATGCCGGTAGTTCATGCCTGTAATCCTAGCTACTCCGGAGGCTGAGATCTGATGATCGCAGTTCAGAGCCAGCCTGGGCAGGAAAGTCCGTGAGACTTATCTCCAATAAACCACTAGAAAACCAGAAGTGACGCTCTGGCTCAAGTGGTAAAACGCTAGCCTTGAGCTGAAAAGCTGAGGGACAGCGTCCAAGCCTAGAGTTCAAGCCCCACGACTGATAAAAAAAATACTTTCATCTGTAGAGGACTGAAAACATCTCAAAGGCATCTGTTAAGCAAAATAAGTCAAACAAGAGTATCTTTTCTTTTTTTTTTTTTGTCAGTCGTGGGGCCTGAACCCTGTCCATCAACACTTCAGCTCAAGGCTAGTGCCCTACCACTTAGAGCCAAAGTGCCACTTCCAGCTTTTTCTGCTTATGTGGTGCTGAGGAATCGAACCCAGGGCCTCATGCATGTGAGACAAGCACTCTACCACTGAGCCACCTTCCCAGCTCAATAATAGCCAGTAAATAGAAAGATTGCTAGCCCAAAGGACCATTTCCACACTTGCAAGAACCCTGATTCTTGTGACCTCTCAAGCCAGTCTTAGTTTCTATATTCCTAGCCAAGACACATTTTAAAGAGCCCAGTATTCGCCTATAAAACATGGTCCTTGTAATAAGATTTCATCAAGCTGGGCGCCTGTGGCTCACACCTATAATGCTAGTTACTCAGAAAGCACACATCTGAGGATCACTGTTCAAAACTAGCCCTGGCAGTAAAGACCGTGAGACTCTTATCTCCAATTAACCACGAGAAAACTGGAAGTGGCGCTGTGGCTTAAGTGGTAGAGTACTCTTCTTGAGCTGAAGAGTTCAGGGACAGTGCTCAGGCCCAGAGTTCAAGCCCAACAACAAAAGACCAACAAGAAAAAGATTTCATCACTTATATGAGGATCTATTTACTATACTTCTAAGACAAATAGAAAACAAAGACAAAAACCTCCTAAATAAACTGTGCAATATTGTACAACGTAACAGCTATATAATAATGCATCCACATGTTGTATCATCTGTTTACAACAGTCATCTATTACTTTAAATTTTCTGGGGTTTTTGTATTTTTTTGTAAATACTTCATTCTGAAGTATTTACCAACATCCCTTTACTCTGGTTGTCTGTGCTGACATGTGGTACAGTCCTCTAGTACATGCATAAGTGGACCGATTCTTGTACTTGTGTCCTACCCTTTCTTCATGCATCTATCTTTTCTTAAGTAATATTGCAGTTTGACTCACCAAAGTTGCAGAGGGTATTTTCCCAGCCTATATTTCGAAACCCTTGACTTAACTCTCCAGTTATCCAATGCAACACTAATCTAGTGTCTTCATGAAATTATTTTTTAGAAGAGATCAAAATTCATAATCAGTTGGCTTTAAGCATGGGTTGTCATCCTAGTCATTCTGTATCTTCCAGTTGGAGGACTTCAAAGAGTAGATAAAAATAAATTTTCACCTGTAGCTTTCAATTTCAGCCTGTGCCCCAGTATTCCAGACTTTCTTACATCCTGCCCTTCAGAGCTCCTTAGTTATATATACTCACAATGATTTTATTTGCTGGGACCACATCTTAAATTCAGAATCTCATGCTTTTGGCTTGGTGGGGGTTTTGTTGTTATTGGTTTGATTGTTTGTTTGTTTGCAGGTCATGGGGCTTCAACTCAGGGCCTACGCATTGCCCCTGAGCCTCTTTGTGCTCAAAGCTAGCACTCTAGCACTTGAGTGCCACTTTCAGTGTTTTCTGAGTAGTGTGTTAGAGATAAGAGTCTCAAGAACTGTTCTGCTCAAGCTGGTTTCAAATTGCAATCCTGAGGTCTCAGCCTCCTGAATAGCTAGGATTTCATGCATGAGCTGCTGGTGCCTGCTTGGCTTGGTGCTTTTGCTCAAGGCTGGTACTCTATTACTGGAGCTATGCCTCTCAGACTTTTCTGCCTCTTGGCTTCAAACTATGATCCTCAGATCTTTTTCTTTGAAGTAGCTAAGATTGCAAATGTGAACCCACAATAACCAGCAGACTCCATAATTTAAGTAAATCTCCTGGTAGTCTGCTTCTCTGATGGTGTTCTAATATTTTATGGTGACTTGTCTCCTACACTGAAGTGGAATTGATTGTAAGATACTTCCTAATCAGGCTCTTAAGAGACATCAAATATTTTCACTAATTTCTTAATTTATTTTATTTTATTTTTTTGGGTCCGGTCATGGGGCCTGAACTCTGGGCCTGGACGCGATCCCTCAGCTCTTCAGCTCAGGCTAGTGCTCTACTACTTGAGCCATAGCCATAGTGCCACTTCCGGCTTTTTTTTTCTTTTTGGTTTATGTGGTGCTAAGGAATCAAACCCAGGGCCTCATGCATGCAAGGCAAGCGCTCTACCACTGAGCCACCTTCCCAGCCCTAATTTCTTTATTTTTTGCCTTGGTTTTTGTTTTGCTTGGTGGTACCTAGTTTTGAACTCAGGGACTTGTACTTTCCAGGCAGGTACATTACCACTTGAGCTATACCATCATCTTTTTTTTATTATAGTCTTTTATACTTTTTATTATTCAACAGGATCTCATATTTTTATATTGGCTAGCCTGGACTGCAATCCTTTGAGTTATACTTAGCACATAGCTGTAACTATAGGAACATGCCTCCATGCCCAGACTTTGCTTTATTTGCTGAAATGGGTTATCCTGAGCTTTTACCTGGGCAGGCCTAGAGTTGAGTAACTAGGATTATAGTTTGTGTAACTGTGTTCAACACATCATTCTTTGTGCATTTGATCATCACAAAGAGAAGAACATACCCAGCTATACTGCTGGTTCCCAGAATAGGGTGATAGCCATGTGGAATAGAGATAAGAATCTAAGCCATCTATGTAACATCTACCTTAATCACATGAAATTTAACTGATCTGAAGGTATATGCATAACAGTGTATGAGTGTGTGTGTGTGTGTGTGTGCGCACGCACACGTGCGCGCTGTAATATATCTTGAACTCAGAGTCTTCAGCTCTCACTTGGGTTTCTTGCATACAGCTGATGCTCTGCCATTTGAGCCATATATCTAGTTCAGCATTTTGTTGGTTTAAGTTGGAAATGGAGTTTATAGACTTCACTGGCCTAGGCTAGCTAGCTTTGAGCCACAATCGTCCAGGCCCCATTCTCATGAGTAGCTAGGATGACAGACATGAACCAATGGCAACCAGCAGGAAATGAATTTTTAAACCAAGGATTTGGGGGGGATTATAGCAGCAGCCAATCCACAAACTCAGTAGTAATGAAATATTTGTAGCTTCATTCATTTATAAGAACCTTCATTCTAAATTCCATAATTTACTCTATTGTTACTTTGCCAACGCATATGAAGCTTCAAATGTTCTTCCAAAAATGAGCATCCAGTTTATTTACATCCTGCTGCTTGTGTCTTTTGCACACACCTAACTTCGTTCAGTTGTAAGTCAGTGCAATCCTTTGGAAGACATTTGAAACACACATTTGACTCAACTTATGAAGAGTCACCAGGCATGCAACTCCCGTGATGGGAGATCAGCTGTCCAAATCCATGCATTCACAAGCACTAACAGCTAAGCCACAACTGTTACTTGGCTGGCAACACTGAAATTTCCACAAATTATAGAAACATCCTCCCTTAAATTGTTAAAATGCAAGATATATGTGCTTCTTACCATCGCGGAAAAATGGTATGTCTTCTGGTCACTGCATTTGCAGCCTGAATTGTTATCATTTGGAGCTGGACTTTCTTCTCTGGATGTGTTTTATTCTTCACAAAAATGATTGATAGCAAGAACAGTCTCTGAGATAACTATGTCACTCCTACTCCTCCATCTTCTGAGTGAGTTTCAGGCCTTATTATGTTTTCTTTCTCCTTCAGGGTTGGGATGGCCTCTAACCTGAGATGACCTTGCATTGAGGGGTTCAGAATCACATTGGTGCACATTGACACTCACAGATGCAAGCAATGGCAGCTCTGGCTATGTGCCAGGCATGAATGTGTTCTGTTTGATTCTTTGACCAAAATCCTATAGGACAAGAAGCTGACTGTGGGGAAAGAACATGCCCCTAAAGCCAATGTCCCACCCAACTGTACCGTGGTTCAAATGAGTGTATGACTATCTCCCCTGGCCTGACAGGCAGACATGGAGAGTCTGTTTTCAGGAGTATAGAAAGAACCTGATCATCTGAACTAGGCTAACAAAATTTGTGTACATTCGGTCAGGTGCAGCAGAGAAGGTAGTGGTCAGAGAGTAGGAACATACACTATTATCCTGCTTCGCCAGATTCTAGCATGGAACCTCATGCATATTCTAAACATGAGTCTAACTTCTAGTTCATGGTGAAATCTAACTTCCAGTTTACTGTAGAGTTTAACCCTCCAGCTCATTATAAAAGTAAAATGATGAGATTATTTAACGTTTTGTTAACCTGGAACACAGTCCTTTGGTTAATTCTTGTCTCAGATCCTGTTCATGTTAGGGCTTAAACCCACAGTAATTGTAACCCCTCTGTACAGTATTTTCACAATAAAAAAATAAAAATTAAAAAAAAGAATCCTGAAGGATTACATGAAGAGTAGAATCAGAAATTTACTTATATTTCACTCAGAAATCTTCCAATAGCTTAATTTACTTTTTGTCTAAAACCTGACCAGGATTTTTTCCTCTAGCCCATATTGACGATAGAAGTTTTAAGCTTTCCTTTTGAAGTCAACTGAGTTAGCTTCTTCAGGCAATACTAAGAAATTTATAGTTAATCATTTTCCTTATATTTCCTTTCCATAATAAATAATAATGATGGACATTTCCGGAGACCTATGTGTCAGATACTGATTGGGCTTGTACCCTCGCATGCATAAACTCATTAATCCTCAAGTTACAAAGAGAAGTCAGTCATTTAGTGAAGCAACTTTTCTATTTTTGGATGGGATTGAACCTAGGGCTTCACATATGCTCAGCTCATACTCTTATCTCTGAGCTCTATCTCACCAGCCCAGGTAAGTTTTATCATTGGTATACTTGAAGCTATAAAATTGAGATCTGGAAAAATGAATCAACTTGTTTGAGTTTGTACAGCTAGAAACAGGAATGCTAGGAGTGAGATCTCAGCCAGATTTGCTTCAGAGTCCAATTCCTGTATTGCTGTTCTGCTTCTCCAAGATGGCAAGCACAAGCACTGCTTCTCCAGACTTTCTAGGAGCATCCTTTCCGACATCTTCTCACTGGACATGATCTTAAGTCTCAGGTCCCCTCACACAGGAAACAGGGGATGAGGAAGCAGCTCAGACCTTTCGCAAATGCTGCCGAAGCATGCCTGTTCCAATGGATGGCAGGCGGTGGGGTCTTTCTAGAGGCCCTGCTTCTCCAGTGTGCTCTGTGGGCACCTGGCTTCTGGCTTCTCTGAAACCCTCTGCCCTTCCAATGCCCTTTCTGAATGTGTATGTCAGAACACGTTCCAAGAGAGAAAACAAGAACACATGTTAACATTCCTCTCTCCTTTTTTTCCAAATGTTAGTAGAGGTTCCATGGTATAAAGTCTCATCATGGGTACTTTGTTTTTCTGCAAATAAGCAGCATCCTTATTTGTAAAAGGGATTGAAAAAGTGTTCATGATAGAACACTCACCACTTTTATAAATATACTTTATTTATTTTTAATTATCGCACTAATGCACATAGCCTAAATTTAGTACCCTCACCATCTTAAAAGAATCAGTGTTATTAAATATATTTGTATTGCTGAGCAACCATCTTCCCCTGTTCTTATTTTGTAAAACTAGATCTATACATGATTAAACAAGTCTTCATTTACCTGGATCACAGCTCTTGGAAAGCACAAGTCTGTTTCCTGTCTATGCATTTTGCTACTCTAGAAAGCTCAGATTATTAGGATCACACAATATTTGTTGTTTTATTTTGAAGTGACTCTCTTCTTTTATTTATAACCTTATCCTCTGAGTTCATTTATGTTATAATTTATGTTATAATTTATTTTATTTTTTAAGGTTTAATGTTTGGCCTTTCCATCCACCTATGGATGGATGGATACTTGGGCTGTTTCCCCTTTGGGCTAATGTGAATAATGTTGATACAAACATGAGTTTTTGCCTTTCTCTTTGAGTAATATCATATTTCAGTGATGAGGAAGAAACACTATTTGGGGTATGCATAATATGTTTTCAACATATCATCTCTGCCATATCCCGTGTCCCATCTCTTGTACTTTGATCCTTTGATCCCAGAGCTTATTAGGTCTTTGATCTCCAAGACAAAAAAAGTAGCCAACCAAATGCACTTGGTTTCAATGATGTTGGTATGTATGTGAAAAAGAGTAGTGTTTGTTCTGCTCCTAAATGAATATGATCTTATCATTAAAACCAAGTCAATAGAAGAACTGGTTATATTTGATTTTGGCGACTGTTTTATCTTGCTTCTCACAGCAGGAACGAATTGTGAATTCAACCCCATAACAAACTGATCTCTTGAAAATATTGTTGGAGGAAAGCTTTTGCCAAATCGAACCTATTTTCCTAGCCATTGATATGCCATCTACAATAATATGCCAGCTACACCAACGACTGCCCTCCCTCCCAGCAAATGGGCATTATGCAAGCTTCAGTATCTCCACCTCGAGCTCCATCTCCACAGGTGTTTGAAGCAATCATGATCATTGAAATGGTGAACATAGTGAGAACAAAAGTCTTAAACATGTAACAATCATGAGCAAACTTTTTTGGAGAAAGCAATGGTGACAAGAAGAATAAATGTTTGTGACACATGTATTTTTTTTATTTTAACCACCTTTTATAACAAACTGTTAAGCCATTTAAATTAATTTTAAGGGTTTTTATATGTTTTATTGTAAAAAAAATACTGTACAGAGGAGTTACAGTTATATGAATAAGGTAATGAGTACATTTCCTATCGAGCATTGTTACCTCTTCTTTTGTTTTTCCACAGCCATCCCTTCCTTCCCACCTCCCCAAATCCTCCCCCTCCACCCCCGGAAAGTTGTAAAGTTCATTTTCAACATAGTGTCTTGTACATCTCATTGTTACAATGGGTCAACCTGTATCTTTATGTCATCATTTTGTTATTTCCCTTTCCCTCCCCAGATTAGAAAAATGTATATACAAGATGCAAAATCAAATACAGTGAAAACAGGGGTTATACCATGGGGGAAGAACATACAAAGAAACAAAAAAATCACATAGTACATTATAAATACATTAAAAACAATAGCAAGAAAGAAAAAAACCACTGTGTCCCTATCTTGAAGTTCATTTCATTTAACGTCATCTTATATGGTCATAAGTACATAGCTTTTAAGCCCTTCTGCTTGTCCTAGACATAAACTAGTTATTGCAAATAAGGGAAACCATGGGACCTATGTTTCTTTGGGCTTGGCATACTTCACTTGACACAATTTTTTCCAAGTTTTTCCACTTCCTAACAAATGGGCAATGCCATTCTTTCTGATGGAGACATAGAATTCCATTGTGTGTGTGTATGTGTGTGTCCCATTTTCTTGATCCATTCATCTACTGAGGGGCATCTGGGTTGGTTCCATATCTTAGCTATGGTAAATAATGCTGCAATAAACATAGTTGTGCTCGTAGCTTTAGTGTGGTCTTGTTTGTAAACATTTGGGTAAATGCCCAAAAGTGGGATTGCTGGGTCATAGGGGAGCTCTATGTGGAGTCTTTTGAGGAACCTCCATACTACTTTCCAAAGTGGTTGAACAAGTTTACACTCCCACCAACAATGCAGTAAGGTTCCCTTCTGTCCACATCCCCTCCAGCATCTGTTGTTATTAGAGTTCTTGATTATAGCCATTCTAACTGGGGTGAGATGGAATCTCAATGTTGTCTTGATTTGCATTTGTTTTATGGCTAGAGAGGTTGAGCATTTCTTCATGTGTCTGTTGGCCTGTTATTTCCTCTTCAGAGAAGTCTCTCTTTAAGTCTTTAGCTCACTTATTAATTGGGTTCTTGTTTCTTTGAGGATTTGTTCTTAGGGGATTTAGTTTTTTGAGTTCTAAGTATATTTTAGATATGAGACCCTTGTCTGTTGTGTGGCTCGTGAAGATCTTCTCCCAATCCGTGGGCTTTCTATTGATCTTGCTAGCTATGTCCTTAGTCCTGCAGAAGCTCTGCAATTTCATGCAATCCCATTTGTCCAACCTTTCTTTGATTTGTTGTGTTTTGGGGTCTTTTGATTAAGGGTTTTTGTTTTTTGATTTTACTTTCATTTGCTTAATATCATTTGTTTCATAAATTAGCTGAAGTTTAAAATGGAATTATTTTACAGAGGGTTATTTGTTGCTACATATTTGTAGACACAATTTATTTGTAGATGTGTAGAATACTATAATTTCTGTGATATTCATTTAGTCATTGATAGATATTAAGTTAGGAAAAAAAATTCTGGAAAATGACTACACACACATACACACACTTGTAATAGTATTGGGGCTTGACTCAGGGCCTTGTGCTCTCACTTGGCTTTGTTTTTGTAAATCAAGGCTGGGACTTTACTACTTGAGCCATGACTCCATAGGTTAATTGGAGATAAGAATCTAATGGAGTTCTTGCCTGAGCTGACAGGCACGTTTGAGTAGCTACAATTCAAGCATGATACACCAGTGTCAAGCTAATAAATATTTTCTGATTGAATAAATAAATGCATATAACAGATGATATATAGGTATTTATACTATATATATCTTTTTTGTATATGTTGAAATGCTAGTTTAATACATATAGATGTATATATGCTTATGCACACATACATGCATATATCCAGGATACAAATTTAATTACACCCATTTTAAATGTGACAAGTTAGTTTCTGAAGTTGTATAAAATCACAGATTTTCTTCATGGGGCTCCCTCTACTGGTTTTCTTGGCCAGAGCAATGATGAGTAATTTAGATTTAACATGATCTAAATGTAGAATGCTGAGAGCTCTTTTGAGTATTAACTGTTCCTTTGGGAACAGCAGGAGCTGATATCACTAACCTGGCTAGGCTCCTTCCACAAAGTCTACCCCCTCCCAGCCCATATTCTTTTATTTTTATTTTTATATTTATTTTTTATTGTGAATATACTGTACAGAGGGGTTACAATTACATGGGCAAGATAATGAGTACATTTCTTATCAAGCATTGTAGCCTCCTCTTTGTTTCCCCTTCCCATCCCTTCCCAACCTCCCCCCCCCCCGCTCCCCCCACTCTCCTCCCCCCCCCCCACCAAAGTTGTAAAGTTCGTTTTCAACATGACAACTTGTACTTCTCATTGTTGCAACGGGTTCACCTGTATCCTTATTTAAACGACCTGTTTTTCCCCTTCCCCTCCACAAATTATACTGACATCAAATACAGTGAAAGCAGGCGTTATACTGTGGGAGAGGGACATACAAAGCAACAAAGAAATAATCTTATAAATCCAGCCCATATTCTTTGAGGTGAAATAGGGATACAAAGAACCCTTAGGTCTATCTTGCTTGTGTGCCAGTACTAGGAGCTGTCCCTTAGCGTTTCCACTTAATGCTGACACTCTATCACTTGAGGCATGGTTCCATTCCAGCTTTTTTGGTGGTTAATTGGAGATTAGGATCTCAAAGACTTTCCTACCCGGACTGGCTTTGAACTATGATTCTCAAATCTCAGCCTTCTTGAGTAGCTAGGATTAGAGGAGTTAGATACTGGCCCACCAGCCTTAAATTTGTCTTTATCTAACTTATTCTACATTTCTACATGGAATCCACTGGGGAAGACTCTACTGTTGGTCTCTTAAACATTGTTTATTAGTAGTAGTGCTAGTAGCATTAGTGACAGTAATAGTATCATTAAGTAGTTGTACTAACAAGTCGCCATTTCACAAAGCAGTTTATGAATACAATACACCTTAATCAATGTCACCCCTTTAACATCCCTCCCAATTCTCTCTTTTCCTCACTTTTCTTAACTTTGTAGGATAGTCAGTGAATTCTTGACTGCCTTCTCCGCCCTTCCCTTTATTCATCTACCCTCTCCCCTTAAGCCTACCCCACTCCTTTTAAAATATCCTTTTCCTAATGTGAATTTTGCTGAACTTTAACTTTGCCTTTCTAAGGAATTAGCCTCTTTGAGTTCTCCCTTGCATCTACCATATTTTAGTTAATACAGTTACATATGCTTGCACACTGCCTGAAGTATTTACTTATAGGTCTGTGATGTTAAGTCTAGTTTCCACATATGAGGGGAAAGATGAAACCTTTGTTTCTCTGGGTCCGACTTACTTCACTTAAAAAAAGGGTTTCCAGATGTTTCCATATCTTAACTAATGATACATTATTATTCTTTCTAATGAACCAATAAAATTCTGTGTGTGTCTGCTCTTCAATCTAGTATTAGAATGCCTAGATAAGAAAAGATGCAAACATAAAGGGGATCCAAATAGGGAAAAAAGAAGTAAAACTCTCCCTCTTTGCAGATGACATGATCTTGTATTTAAAGAATCCCACAGACTCCACTCCCAAATTACTCAAGCTGATTCAAAACTTTGGCAAAGTAGCAGGGTATAAAACTAATCCTCAAAAAATCAGTGGCTTTTCTGTATGCCAACAATGAGAAAAGTGTGGCTGAAATCAGGAAAGCAACTCCATTCATAATAGTCCCACAAAAAATAAAATACCTAAGAATTAATTTAACCAAAGATGTGAAGAATCTCTATGATGAAAACTTTAAAAACCTGAAAAAGGAAATCAAAACAGAACTTAGAAAGTGGAAAAACCTCCCATGCTCCTGGATTGGAAGGATCAACATCGTGAAAATAGCAATACTTCCCAAGGCTATCTACAAATTCAATGAGATACCTATCAATATTCCAACCTCATTCTTCAAGGAAATAGAAGAAGGAATCCAAAAATTCATATGGAACAATAAAAGACTCTGAATAGTAAAAACAATCCTCAATACCAAATTTCTAACTGTACTATAAAGCCATAATAATCAAAACAGCTTGATACTGGCACAAGAACAGACCTCAGGACCAATGGAATAGAACTGAAAACCCAGAAATGAACCTACAGACCTATAGCTATCAAATCTTCAATAAGGGAGCTAAAAAAATAGAATGGAAGAAAGACAGCCTCTTCAGTAAATTGTGCTGGCAAAGTTGGTTAACTACTTGTAGAAAACTAAAGCTAGATCCTTATATATCACCTTGCACCAGAATCAACTCCAAATGGATCAAAGACCTTGGAGTCAAAGCTCTGAAAACACATTACAGGATGGAATAGGAGAAACGCTAGGTCTCCTTGGCACAGGCCAAAATTTTCTTGATATAGACCCAGAAACACAACAAATCAAAGAAGGGTTGGACAAATGGGATTGCATGAAGCTGCAGAGCTTCTGCAGGACAAAGAACATAGCTAGCAAGATCAACAGAAAGCCCACGGATTGGGAGAAGAACTTCAGTAGCCATACAACAGACAAGGGTCTCATTTATAAAATATACCTTGAACTTAAAAAATTAAATCCCCCCCTTGGGCTGGGAAGGTGGCTCAGTGGTAGAGCGCTTGCCTTGCATGCGTGAGGCCCTGGGTTCGATTCCTCAGCACCACATAAGCAAAAAGAAAAAAGCCGGAAGTGGTGCTGTGGCTCAAGTGGTAGAGCGCTAGCCTTGAGCTGAAGAGCTGAGGGACAGTGCCCAGGCCCAGAGTTCAGACCCCATGACCGGACCCAAAAAAAAAAAATTAAATCCCCCAAAAATAAATCTTCAAAGAAACAACTGCCCAATAAATAAGTGAGCTAAAAACTTAAAGAGAAACTTCTCTGAAGAGGAAAGAAGGATGGCCAATAGACACATGAAGAAATGCTCAATGTCCCTAGCCATAAAAGAAATGTAAATCAAAACAACATTGAGATACCACCTCACCCCAGTTAGAATGGCTAGAATCAAGAACTCTAATAACAACAGATGCTGGAGGGGATGTGGACAGAAGGGAACCTTATTGCATTGTTGGTGGGAGTGTAAACTTGTTCAACCACTTTGGAAAGTAGTATGGATGTTCCTCAAAAGACTCCACATAGAGCTCCCCTATGACCCAGCAATCCCACTTTTGGGCATTTACCCAAATGATCACAAACAAGACCACACTAAAGCTACCAGCACTACTATGTTTATTGCAGCATTATTTACTATAACTAAGATATGGAACCAGCCCAGATGCCCCTCAGTAGATGAATGGATCAAGAAAATGTGGTATATATACACAATGGAATTCTATGCCTCTACCAGAAATAATGACATTGCCCCATTTGTTAGGAAATGGAAAGACTTGGAAAAAATTCTATTAAGTGAAGTAAGCCAGGCCCAAAGACACATAGGCCCCGTGGTTTTCCTTATTTGCAATATCTAGTATATGTCAGAGTCAAGCAGAAACGGTCAGATAAGTTGATGTTAGGCGAATGAACCCCAAAGTAAGTATTCAAATGGTTTTTTTGTTTTTTTTTTTCCTTTCATGCATTTGTTTCTATCATATTTATAAGATGATTTCTATGTTGCTTTGTATGTCCCTCCCCCACAGTATAACCCATACTTGCACTGTAAAAAAATAAAGAGTAGATCTGGTGCTGAAGTCAAAGACGTGCACACTGAGATAGACTCTTCCACAGAAATACATGATTCCAACATATAATATCCATGGAATATCTGTGAGGTGGGGCTGAGACTCTGTCCCTTTATCTCCCAGCTCACAGGCTCCTGGGGCTCTGCAGACATGGAGTTTCCTCCAATCCTTTTTTTTTTTTTTACATGTCACCTATATCCTTAGTTTACCTTGAAATTTTCACAATCAGTGAAAGTAAATTTTGATTGCTGCTCATGTTTTGTCATTTTAAAATGATTTCATAATTAGACATTCTAGTAACATGAGATTGTGGGATTTACTTTTTGAAACAATATGGAAATGTGTATGGTGTCAGGAGCCCAATGTGAACATTCTATGATGACCTCACACCATGATGATGAGATGATGAATGAAGTTTGGCCTTCTACTCCAACTGTCACTCTGAGCCAAGAGGTTCACATTTGTGAACAGTTGGGACATGCTCAGCTGCATGTCCAAAGTCCTGAGAATGGGAAATCTGAGCTATTGGTATGAAGGTATGTTCATACAGAGTTTCTGAATGCTGCTTTTATACATGAGACTGCTCAAGTTACTTAATCTATATTCCTCATCTTTTAAAAAATTCTGCAATGTTTTACTTATTTTTAAATGTAAAACAAAATTCCATTAAATTACTAAGTTTTTATTTAAAAAAATTCTCTGTGTGTGTGTGTGTGTGTGTGTGTGTGTGTGTGTATGTATTATTGTTTTTGACTGGGAACTTTTGGTTGAGAAACCAAAGTGAACAGATTGACCCATTTGGCTTTTCTGTTCCTCATGATTTAAGTCCTCTTAAAAGCATTACTCAATTGCAGTGGTCTTGCTATTTTTTAAAAACAAAAAAAATACATGGTGATTTTTTTGAGATATTTGACCTTTATTTTATTCATTAATTCATAAAAGAGAATCCTCTTTCCCCAAAATAGAGTCTGCTTGGGAAATGTCATTACAAAGTCAGCTTCCACAAAGGTCTTCCCACCAAAAACCGCTTTGGAAATATGCTTCTTTTTGTTTATTTTTGGCTTTTCAATGAGACAGTAATAAAAAAATAACAAGGCACTAGGAATTATGTAAATGAGTCCCTAAGCTAGAATGATTGGAGGGAAAAAAAGTGAGCTTGAATAACATTAAAGCCAAATTATCCTTGAAATCTATGTCACTGGGAAAAAAAAAAAGCAAACCAACATGTAGCTCAAAAATAACCAAATCATCAACAGAATTTTCAAAACTATACAAATATGAATTTATGTTTTAGAATATAATCATTTGAAATGCATTTTGCTGTAAGTTTCCAAACACAAGTCTATGTCAGAGAAAATAGCTAGAATTATGGAAACGTAATGCATACACAAGTCCTCAGTGGCTGATCTAAGCTTGTGAAGGACAGTGTAGGGCTAAATTCACTCCTAGGCATTGGCAGAGCAGATTTTCCTGAATCTCTCATTTTCTCTCTCTCCCTCTCATTTCTTTTATATTTATCTTACAGGAGAAGTGATAAATCAACTAATCACAGATAAAATAAATAGGAGTGTTATTATTCATGGATCCATTTCAATAAATTGAAATATTAAGAGGAACAAACGTGCTTCGTGAGACTTACGTGACTGAAATTGAGTCAAAGGCTTACCCCTCCCCCCCCCCAAACAGAGCCTGGCTTGTGAGCAGTTGGATAAAATTTGAAAGCCGCCCCAAAGCAACCCTCAGGCATCTATCTTTGAAATTTAGAAGTTCCACGGAACCACAGAACAATCCTTCTCAACCAGGAGCAATTTCCCCCGCAGGTACTTCTGGTTGCTTCAATTGGCAGCAGTGGGGGTCAAGAGCTGGAGATGTTACAGACATCCAGTGTATAAAGATGAAAGATGGTCCTTACTAGCTGCAATGCACAAAAGACATCATATTAAATGATTATCCAGCCTTAAATATCAGAAAACCCCTGCTGTAAAACTGGGCATAGTGGCTTACATCTATAATCTCAGCTGCTCAGGAAGTAGAGATCACAATGAGGTTTCAGGCCAGTCTGAGAAAAAAAATAGTGAGATTCCCATCTCAGCAATCAAGCTGGGTACCACTGTGGTACACTCTTATAAGCTCAGCTATATGAGAGGCAGTAAGAAAATTATAATCAGAAGCCAGTCCTGATGAAAGTAGATGTGTCTGTACCTAAAACAAAGAAAGTTCTGGAAGTGTGGCTCAAGTAGAAGAGCACCAGCTTACCAAGTGAGAGGCCCTGAGTTCAGATCCATGAACTCCTTCTGCTGTTGGACCATGTTATGTGAACATAGTTATATAAGAAGATACTGCACCCACTTCTTCATGGGATTTATAAAACACTGTGTAAGAAATTATGGATACCATAATATAACTGCCTCCATATTGACGTGATTAAGAGAATGAATAAGTGTGCTCAGAAAAAGTAGTTACAGAGCGGACAGCTACTGGTAAGAGCAGAAATGTCAATTCCTTGAATTATCATTTCCATATGTTACTGTTTCTAAACTTACGGATATGAGTTATTTTTTCTGTTTGCCTCTGTGCCTCTTTTTCCTCTAAGTATCCATTTACCAATGCAAGAGAAAATCTATTTCTTCCTTACACTCATTTGATTTGCTTTTATTTTCGAATAACAATAGATAATATGTTTATTTTTGCAATTATGTTAAACAGAATGTACTATTTTTATTTGTTGTCTTTTCCTCTATAATAAAGATCTTTAATTTCTGATACTTTAGTGAATCCATCTAACAGTCTTATGAGTAATTCATTCTCAATATGGTAAAAGTCAGCCTGAATGTACAAAAAGAAGTTACTCTAGTAGTTGCTAAGAGAAACAATTGGAGAATCCATAGCAAATTAATGTATGAGAAGCTTGGTTTATTTTTTCAAAGCAAAGGTAAGTATAGATTGCATGGCAACATGGTAACAGCATTGAAAGGTAAATAGAGAAGTTTTGCATCAACGTTCATCAAAGAAATGGGTCTAAAGTTCTTTTTCTTTGATGAGTCCCTGCCTGGTTTTGGAATGAGGTTTATGATAGCCTCATGGAAAGAGTTTGGTAGTGAGCTTTCACTTTCAATTGCATTGAAGAGGAGGAGGATTGGTGTGAATTCTGTTTTGAAGGCCTTGTAGAATTCACCTGTAAATCCCTTGGCTTTTCCTGCGTGGAAGGGCTCTTATTGATGCTTCTATTTCAGTGCTTGATGTGGGTCTGTTAAGTTGACTTAAATAAATCATCTTGGTTTAGTTTGGGCATGTCAAAATTTGCTAAAAATTTGTCTATTTCTTCCAGACTCTCAAACTTATTAGCATAAAGGTTTGAGAAATATCCCCCTTATTAGGTTCTGAATCTTGGTTGTTTCTGTGGTCTTGTTTCCAGTCTCATCTTTGAGTTTGTTTATTTCGGTGTGTTCTCTTCTTTTTCTGATAAGATTTGCTAAGGGTCTGTCAATTTTGTTATTTTTTTAAAAAAACCAAGTAAGCCAGACACAAAGAAACATAGGTCCCATGGTTTCCCTTATTTGCAACTACTAGTGTATGCCTAGGATAACCTTACCAGACAAGTAGAAAAGGTCAAAAGCTATTCACATATGATCATATAAGATGGTGCTAAGTGAAATGGATCCCAAGATAGAGACACAAGAGGGTTTATCTTTGTTGCTGTTGTTTTTAATGTGCTTATAATGTACTATGTGATTTTTTTGTTTCTTTTGTATGTTCTTCCCCCATGGTATAACCCCCTGTTTTCATTGTATTTGATTCTGGTGCCCTGCATCTTGTATATACATTTTTCTAATTTGGGGAGGGGAAGGGAAATAACAAAATCCTGAAACAAGGATATAGGTTGAAAATGAAATTTATACCTTTGGTGGGTGGGGTGGATGTGGGGGGGAGAGGGGAGGAGGGAGGGAGGAGATGGGGAGGCAGGGAGAGAAAGGATGGTAGGGGAAAAACAAAGGAAGGGATAGCAATGCTCAATAGGAAATGTACTTATTACCTTTCTCATGTAACTGTAACCCCTCTGTACAGTATCTTTCCAATAAAAAATATTAAAAAGTTAAACAGAGCTGCAGAGGGTAGAGAGATATGTAACTGTAACCCCTCTGTAGAGTATCTTTCCAATAAAAAATATTAAAAAGTTAAATAGAGCTGCAGATGGTAGAGAGATATGTAACTGTAACTCCTCTGTACAGTATCTTTCCAATAAAAAATATTAAAAAGGTAAATAGAGATGCAGAGGGTAGAGAGATATGCAAATCATTTTTCTCCAGTCCATCATCCAACTTATAACACATAGAATACAGGAAAAAATAACAGAGGCTGAGAAACCATAAGAAAAAAAATACAAGAGTAGATAATGAGCTCCACATGGGTTGGAGGTGTGGCTCAGGCAGTAAAGTACCTGACTAGCAACCATGAGGGCCTGAGTTTAATCCCCAGTGCTACTACGAAGTTTTAAAAAATTAAAAAGACTGTTTTAGGTGAATATCCCAACTTGAGACTCATGAATACATATATTGCTTTTTTTGAATTTTTGAAGGAAAGTTAATACTGGATACATATTGCAAAGAATTCTAGTTTAGTCTGTGTTAAATTAAATCCTTAATGGAAAAATTAAAGATTACTTTTAAGAGTAAATGTAGTAAAATTTCTTTATGTCTATATAGACAGAAAATGTCTTGTTTGTTTTTGGCTTGGAAAAACTTACAGAAAGGGCAGAACAGAAGGCTTGGCTTGTACAAGCTTATGATCTTACTTAGCTAACTTAGGTTAAAGCCAAAAAAAGAAAAGTCCCCAAGACTTCATTTTAACCAATGATATGCACCGAGGTGCACAACTTGTAAAAGCACACTGGCTGAGTGTGGTGTGGTGATAACCACCTGACAGCCCAGTGGTGCTTAGAAGCACAAATAGGAGGATTACAGTCCAGACAGGCTCAAGCATAAAGTGAGAATCTAGCTCAAAAAGCAACCTGTACAGCTTTATGGAAATGTAAGCCCTTTTTACAACCACTCAATATTTTAAAGTAACCAGCACAAAGGGGGCTAGTGGTGGTGCTCAAATGATAGCGCACCTGCCTAGCGAGCACAAGGCCCAGAGTTTAAAACTCAGTAACCCCCCAAGAAAGTCAAACTGCAAAATTAAAAAAGAAGAAGGCGTTTACTTAATTTAATTGCATAGTCTAGTATGTTCCAGGCATTGAACTGTCCATTCTTTCCAGTTATTTTGACTACTGTAAGTTCCAAAATTACTTCCTTTCCTCAGCTGGGTGTTATGGGCGTAAGGAGAGAAGAAAGAAGAAAAAGAAGAATGGAGAAGAAGAAAATAACATTCTGTTTTCTTGTTTTTCTCAGAAGTGTTGTTTCAGCAATGGACATTCCCTGCCCCCATTGTTCCCCAAAGCATATATGTCATGACCCTCAGACATACCAACAGTAGCAAAGTTGTATCTCAGCACAGGTCTGAGTCACATTGTATGAGGCAACTCTTCCAAGTCATTGCTTCTCCAAACCTCACCTGACACTGGTTTTATAGGTGATAGTAGTTAATTCTGCCATATTTTCTGTATTAGTCCTATGTTCCCATGTCATTTTCTCAGTTTCCTTAATATTTTTAGAAAAGCTCCTTACATCAAATTGTCTCTTTTCATTGAAAAGCTTGTTTCTCTAATTAGCCTCAGACAGGTGGTAGTTCATGTGTTAACTAAAGTGCCAGGAGTTTAGAAAGATGTGTACAATTTCATAGCTAGCAGGAGGCCCAGCTAGAATGTGGATACAAATCAACAGGCATAACTTTGCTACTATTTCAAGAAAAGTCAATGACACAGAAGGATAACTAAGAGATGCATGCTCTCATATTTACAAAAATAACTGAGGAAGAAAGCTACAATAATCTCACTCTTTCTAGCCTTCTATAGAAAGGTTATAGACAGACACAGCATATATAGGTGCATGTACATACATACAAATATATTCTTATATGCATGTACATATGTGTATACACACACGTGCATAGACACGTATAAATATATACATATGTGCATATACACACATATTCACTCTGTTTTTATTTTCATTCACAATCAAAGGGGTTGTTAAAACAAAGGTTTTACTCCATAAGGAGGAGATTTTATAGCACATAGGAATACTAATAGAATTGTGCAGAAAACAAAGTAGTTTAAATATACAGGAATATGACTAAGACCACCAAAGTAAAATAGACCAAAGTTGGAAATAAGACATACTACCTTGGAATGGCAGAAATGTTCAGAAATGATTCACCAGTACTTTTTCTATGTAGGTGGTACAAGATTTGTTAAAATTCTTCTAAATAGCAATTAGATCACCATAGTCCCTCCCTACAATTTCCAGCTCAGTGGTTATATTTCCCTACAAACCAATAGGTTTAAAAGAGCAACCTGGGTTTGGGAAGGCCCAGACCGTTGGTGGCTTTAATAAGCGAGTGGTTTGTATAGAAGAATGGGAGGAAAATAGGATTACTTGATTCAGAAAGATGAAGAGAAGAGTCTTAAGGTAGCAAGTAGCTGGTGGAATAGGCCTTGGGAAGAAATGAGCTTCAGAGAAATGGACCTGGCTGGTCTTTTTTTGAGATGATTATTTTCACATATGAGTGGAGCAAAGATGGATGAACATATTGAGGAAAGGTAAATTTGAAGATTTTTATCTTTTATTATAACTTAATTCTACTATTTATTTGGGGGGGTTGGCTTGTTTTTTTTTTAATTTTTTTTGTTTCTTATAAAGGTGATATACAGAGAGGTTATGGTTATATAATCAGGTAATGAGTTATATATGTCAGGTAATGAGTACATATCTTTTTGGACACTGTCACCCCTTCCCTCACTTCCTCCCACATTTTTCATCCACCCACAAGTTATATAGTTCATTTTCAACATAGTGTCTAGTGAGTATCACTGCTGCATTTGTTCACCTTTTGTCTCTCCATTTCTGTGTCCCCCTTAGCCTCCCAAAGATAGATACACAAACAAGACAAAATAACAAAGTGAAATCTTATTGTTTCCATTTCCTGGAATTCACTTCAATCAATATTATTTTTTATGCTCAGAAGTAAGTAGGCATTGCACCTTTGTGTTCATCCACTAAGAGTATCCTCATTGTGTGTGAATGACTAGAGGTCCTGTATAATTTATCATGCCCCAGTATAATTCAGATCTAACTTCCACACATGAGTGAAAAAATGCACTATTTGTCTGTGAGCTTGGCTTAGTTAACATGATTTGTTGTAGGTCCATCCATTTCCCTATAAGTGATATTCTTTCTAATGGCTGGAAACCACATTTTTTGGATCCTCTCATCTATTGAGTGGATGGGCAAAGAATTTTGTTTCTGAGTTGTATATTTTCTGTAGAAGCATACATGGATCATTCTGGAAATGGAACATGTTAGAATTAACTGTAGAGAAAATAAACACTGAACCCCATCCCTCACAATTTTCTACTTTATGCTAGCTTAAACAAAATACAAGAGACAAACTTTTATTGATACAAACTCACAAAATACAAGCAGTATGGAGGTTCTTCAAAAGACTACACATAGAGCTCCCCTATGACCCAGCAATCCCACTTTTGGGCATTTACCCAAATGATCACAAACAAGACCACACTAAGGCTACTTGCACAATTATGTTTATCACAGCATTATTTACCATGCTAAATATGGAACCAACCCAGATGCTCTTCAGTAGATGAATGGATTCCATATATATATATATATATATATATATATATGGAATTCTATGCCTCCATCAGAAAGAATGACACCACCCCATTTGCTAGGAAATGGAAAGATTTGGAAAAAATTATATTAAGTGAAGTAAGCCAGGCCCAAAGAAACATAGTCCCATGGTTTCCCTTATTTGCAATATAGTACTTGTGTAGGACAAACAGAAAAAGCCAAAAGCTATGTACATATGACCATATAAGATGATCTTAAGAGGGCCTGGGACAGTGGCTCAGTGGTAGAGCGCTTGCTTTGTATTCATGAGGCCCTGGGTTCGATTCCTCAGCACCACATAAGCAAAAAGTAAAAAAAGCCGGAAGTGGTGCTGTGGCTCAAGTGGTAGAGTGCTAGCCTTGAGCTGAAGAGCTGAGGGACAGCGCCCAGGCCCAGAGTTCAGGCCCCATGACTGGGCCCCCCCCCAAAGAAAAGATGATGTTAAGAGAAATGAACCCCAAGATAGGGACATAATATCTTTTTTCTTGCTTGCTATTGTTTCTAACGTATTTATAATGTACCATGTGATTTCTTTTGTTTCTTTGTATGTTCCTCCGCCATGGTATAACCCCTGTTTGTTTTTACTGTATTTGATGTTGGTGCCCTGCATCTTGTGTACACTTCTCTAATTCGGGGAGGAGAAGGGAAAAAACAAAATGCTTAAATAAGCATACAGTTTGACCCATTGCAACAATGAGATGTACAAAACACTATGTTGAAAATGAACTTTACAGCCTCAGCGAGGGGGGGAGAAGGGGAGCAGGGATAGTTGTGGAGGTGGGAGGGAAGGGATGGTAGGGGGAAAACAAAGGAGGAGGTAACAATGCTCAATCGGAAATGTACGCATTACCTTGCTCATGTGACTGTAACCCTTCTGTACAGCATTTTTACAATTAAAAAAACGTAGAAAAATGTGGTTTATGTGTCCAACTTAATCGAAAAATACAGGATTTTCAAAATTAGTTCACATGATTTTGAGGCTTATAAATATGTATATATTATTAAAAATCCAATTGAAAGTGTCTTGAAATACTAGAAGAGTCAGAGCAACCATTTGAGAATATAGGCAACTGGAAAGAAATTTGTTAAGATGGGGTATATAGTCTCTTGCTTCCTTGACTAATTTGCTCCTTTCCTGACCTGCGTCATCATGGGACATATTTGGTAAAGTTATCTTTGAGTATCACCATGCCATATGTGTGAATTTGAAAACTATGTTATCTGTATTTTCTAGAAAAAGAGTAAAGGCATCACAGGAACTCCATTCCATTACTTTCATCAATTGAGCGTTTCCGATTATGTGAAATGTCATTTATTGTCTTGATTGGATGAATGCCTCCCATAATTAGTGCTGATCATCCAAATCTATTCTCATGAACTCACCTAGCAAAGAAAAGCTACTGTCATTCAGAGGACTCCTCTGGCATTCATGAGATACCACAGGAATCTCCAGATCCTGTCCACACCAGCCCCTTTTGTACCCCTTATTTAGTCAGTCCCTTAACCTGATACTAGAATCCTGGCACACTATCCCCATCTGCAAAACTGAGGGGGTGCCATCAGGACTTCACTTAGCTTAACCTAAGAATTTCATTACCAAGAACTCTCCAGAGCATTCTCATGTGGCTACATGTAGCTCATCATAGGGAAGCTATGGTATTTGTGTCCTATCCTAGCTGGTGGACCCAAGTTTGTGGGCCTCTCTTTAATGATTGCTTTGCAAATGGCCATTTCCCCCTGTGAAGGATTATATTGCTTTATTTACTTATTTATTTTTTGGAAGGTTGTGGGGCCTAAACTCTGGGCCTGGGTGCTGTGCCTCAGCTCTTCAGCTCAAGTCTAGTGCCCTACCATTTGAGCCAAAATGCCACTTCTGGCTTTTTTCTACTTATGTGTTGCTGAGGAATTGAACCCAGAGCCTCATGAATGCAAGGCAAGCACTTTACCACTGAGCACCTTCCCCAGCCCCTATATAGCTTTATTAAAGACTACACTTGCCAGGCACTGGTGGCATACACCTGTAATCATAGCTACTCAAGCAGCTAAGATCCAAGGATCAAGGTGCAAAGTCAGCCAGGGCAAAAAGGGAAATTTGTGAGATTCTTATTGCCAATTAATCTCCCAAAAGCTGTAAGTGGAGCTGTGGCTCAAGTGGTCAAAGGACAGTGCCTAGGCACTGACTTCAAAAGTTCAAAACAATAACAACAACAACAAAAAAGCCTATGATTATACTGTTAAAGAAAAGCTTAATTGTGAAGTGTGTCTGTTAGCCTAAATTAGACCCAGCCAGAAAATCATCCAGCATAAGGGTAGGAAGGACCAAGGAAAGGCTTATTGCCAGTAAGGGGCCCTGCAGGTGAGAGGAAGTGAGAAGTGCTGGCTGTTGTCTCAGGCGACCTTTCTAACCTCCGGGATTTGCGGCATCTCACTGTCTTACATGGTCATAGCTATCCCAACAGGGTGCTCTCTCAGGGAAAGGGGGTAGGGGCTGATCATTTACTGCCTTTACTACATGGGCCTAGTGTTGCCTAGGGAAAGAGCATGTTAAGCTGGGAGGGAGGAGGCTTCTGGGCTAACAGTGTCTACTATGTCCATTTATAAATAGGCATTTATCTATTTATGTCTATTATAAATAGGCATTAACTGCACCTTGCAAAATGATAGAAAACAAATCCTCAGAGAGACAAACCTTTCCTTTCCTCTTCCCCAAACCCACTGATTACTAGAGATTCTAGGGTTGATGTTTGTTTAAATTAGCATCTTGTTAAACCTTATTTTTCATGGCATTTGTTCATTACTAATATTAAGACTACCTGGTTCCACATGCTACTAACACATTAAAAAAAAAAAAAGATCATGCCAATCTCAGAGGACTGGTTCAGATGGACCATAAAATGCAAATCCAAAAAATGCCATGACTTCTTTTATGAATAACAGTGATTAGTAGAGTATAAGCCAATGCTCATTATATTTTCAGTAAGCATTTGCTTTTGTTTATGCTGCTCCCTGGGCTTAAACTCAAAGAGCCTCAGTGCTGTCCTTGAGCTGTTTTTGCTCAATGCTAGTGCTCTCTACCAATTGAGCCATAGCTCTATTTCTGGCTTTTTTGGTGGTTAATTGGAAATAAGTGTTTCATGGACTTGCCTTCACAAACTGGCTTTGAACTGCAGTCTTCAGATATTAGTAGCTAGGATTGCAGATGTGAGCCACCAGTGCCTGGCTAAGAAGTAATTCTGACATAGTGACTAATTTTCAATTCTTTTTTATTTTTCAGTGCAGGGAATATCAACAGTGAAGATGATTGAACAGGAACTCTGTATTATCAGAAGTAGATATGCGAGAAATTTTAACTGGTGAAATAATTTTTCTCAAATGTGATTAATAATGTAAGTGAATGATGTAGAACTAAGACATAACTATGTAGAACTAAGACAAAACTATGAAGCAGCTTACACCACCAGAATACAATTCTTTCCCCTAAAAATGGTCTTTAATTTATTGTAAAGAAGTCTTCATAACATGAAGCTATCTCTATGTTGGTTTGTTGGGGGGGGGGGGGGTTGGTATTAATTTCTGGCAGATGGCTTTCTATTTATTTGGAGAGATTTTTTTTGTTCTAATGAAATTACTGCTGTCTTTGAAGGAAGCTCATATGGTTTGGTTTGTTTATGCAATTTCTCTTCTCTTTTCTTCATAATTTCTTGAAAGCGTGTTTCTTCTTCTAACTCTTTCTCACTCAATTCTTTGGCCTCCAATATTGCTTCTTCCTCCATTCGAATCGCCATCTCTTCCTGCCACTGTTAAAAGAGAATATTTTACTTAATATAATCTCACTTCATATAATTTTTCCAAGTCTTTCCCTTTCCTAACAAATGGGGCAATGTCATTCTTTCTGATGGAGGCATAGAATTCCATTGTGTATATATACCACATTTTCTTAATCCTTTCATCTACTGAGGGGCATCTGGGCTGGTTCCATATCTTAGCTATGGTAGTGAAGTAAGCCAGACCCAAAGAAACATAGGTCCATGGTTTCCCTTATTTGCAATAACTAGCATATGTCTGAGACAAGCAGAAAAGATCAGATAAGATAAGGATTGTGGTTAGAAGCCATCCTAGGCAGAAAAGTCCATGAGACTCTTATCTCCAATAAACTACTCAGAAAAAGCCAGAAGTGATCCTGTGGCTCAAGTGGTAGACCACTAGCCTTGAGCAAAAAAGCCTAGGGACAGAGCCCATGCTCTGAGTTCAAGCCCCAGGACCAGTAAAAAAGAAAAAGAAAAGAAGACTCAAGCTTAAAAAAAAAAAAAAAAAACCAAAATGCAGAAAATGCAAAGTGAAAGGCAAAACCTATGCTAGCATATCATTTGAGGTTGAGAATGAGACAAGGGTGAAGTAAGAATTTCCATGGCAGCCAACCAGCAAAAAGGTCATTTCTAATAGACTCATCTAAGCTAACAATAATCCATGACAATAGCAGTATATGTGACATAATGAATGAATAAATGAGATGTTAAAAGTAATTATAACAACTGAACCAAGTATCATAATGAGGAACTATTTCTCTTCTAATTCATTTGATGAGGTTAGATAGAATGATAAACCATCTTCAAGCTGAGTAAAATGCTCAGGGGAAAAAAATATCTCCTTGAATAAAATATTGGAAATGGTGTCTACACTTCTATTTGGGGGAGGGAGAGTTGGTGTGGGTGTGTACATACCAGTCCTAGGGCTTGAACTCAGGACCTGGATACTGTCTCTGAGCTTTTTAGCTCAAGGCAAGTGCTCCACCCCTTGAACCACAGCTCTACTCCTGGCTATTTCCTTTGTACTCCCCTGCCTGGGCTAGCTTCGAATTGTAATCTCAGCCTTCTGAGGAGCTAGGATTACAAGCATGAGCCACCAGTGCCCACTACACTGCTATTTGTTCTTGTTGTTCCTGTTTTTGTTGGTTGTGGGGCTTGAATGCAGGGCCTAGAAGCTGCCCTTGAGTTCTTTTTGGCTCAAGACTGGCACTCTACCACTTCAAGCCACAGCTCCACTTCTGGTTTTTAAGTGATTGATTGGAGATAAGAGTCTCACTGGGACTTTTCTGCCTGGCCTGGCTTTGAACTACAGTCCTCAGATCTCAGCCTCCTGAGTAGCTAGGCATGGGCCACCTGCAGCACCTGGTTGTTATTTGTTTTATAACCCCCAGCTCATGCATATACACAAACAATGAGAGGCTGAGGAAATCAACATATATCAACTAACTAACCACATGCACCAGTGCCATGAATCATGACTATTATTTGTCATCTGAGATGTATTGAAAATCATAAGCAGAACTAGACCTTACAATCCATAGCACATCATTCATCCTGGCTGCATGCAATACAATGTGCAAAAGGATCAAAGTACTCAGGAATGTATATTAAGATTAAAACATTATATATGTTTGTATCATTCAATTAAGTTTTAGTGACATAAGAAATGTAATTCATTAGCACCTTTTTTTTCTGTCGGTCATGGGGCTTGAACTCTGAGCTTGGGCACTGTCCCTGTGCTCTTCAGCTCAAGGTGAGCGCTCTACCACTTGAGCCACAGCGCCACTTCCCCATTAGCACATTTCTTAAGATTGTAACTACTTACAGTTACTACTTACATTTGAGCTCTCAGAAAGCAATTTTGCATGAATTATATGGATTGTTGAGACAAAACATTTAGGCATAGGCTGAAATTAATGTTTTGGTTTAGTCTACATGTTTTATGGTATTCAAGAGTGACACGCAATTTTTTCTTATGTGAAAAACTCATGCTCAACTGTTTTGCATTGGGAAAAGTCAACAGAGAATTAGGTCTTATAAACTGTCACTAAATTAGAATGTTTTGTTTCTGAAACAGCATGTATTAATGCATGAGATTAACAAAAAATGGTTCCTATTACTACTATCCTTTCTCCCCATCCTTAGAACTTGGTATGGCTGAAAAAAAATCACATATACAGCATTAGTCCATTAGTCTCCTAAGAAAACAATCTTTCCTTTTATCTGGACTGACCCTAACTAGCTCAATTTGGCCAAATCTTTATGTTATCTTATCTTTGCCTGCCACCATTATCCTCTTAGGTACAATTAAGTATATGCAGTTAATGACTGATGTTGATGGGAAATAGAACAACATTCACTGCATTATTCACTCATTCACTCAGTGCCATAGAATACCACAATATAAAAGACACCTTAATATTTGCTAAATAATATGGCATCTTTGTTCATCCTTGCCTATTACAGACACTTAACAAAAGTCACTTAGAAGAAGAATTATATCTGTAGCTGCCAAGATATGTTTTGGTTTCTTCTCAATATTACAGATCCCATACTTTGGTCCCGAATTCTGGTTAGTGACTACAAACTACAGGCTTAAGCAGCTATAGAAAGGGGAAAGCAAAGTAGATTTGAAGTCTGGAGATCTGTTTTGGTACAGAGACTCAGTAATTTACTAACCTTAGAGTTGTGCAAGCAATTGAATTATAAGTATTTTTTTCTTATTATTGGCAAAATGTTTGTCAGGGCTATTTCAAGAATTAAATTAACTAATATAAGAATATCTGGTAATAATATAGTATTCAGAGAGACTACCATTATTCTTCTCAAATAAAAACAACAATTATTAACTGTTTCATAGGCTATATATCAAATAATTTGTATGTTAAAAGTTCTCAAGCGAAGTACAAAATGTCATGTCAAAACCAGCTTTACAATGTCGGTGGGGGGGGGGGAGGGGGGGTATGATTGGGTGGGAGGGAGGGGGGAGGCTGGGAAGGGAGGTGAAGGGTAAACAAAGGAGGAGGATGCAATGCTTGGTAAGAAATGTATGCATTATCCTGCCCATGTAATTGTAACCCCTCTGTACAGTATGTTCTCAAATAAAATAAAATAAAATTTAAAAAAAAAAAAAAAAAAAAAAGTTCTCAAGCATATTCCAAACAGGAATCCTTTACCCTTCTTTAGGTGTAATATAAGCAATTTAGATAATGATCATTCCCTTGGAAAGCAAAAAGATGACAGCTGTTAGAAGCTATTTCTAAGCTTCTCTCTATCATTCAAAATGTTTTCCTTTGTCTTCTTAATATCCTTAAATAGAGAAAGTTGCTTGAGATTTAGATAAATAATATATTTATTTCTTCTATCTTTCTATCCATCTGTCTGTATGTCTACCTCTTTATATCTATAAGCAAATATATAATAAATGATAATATAATTATGCAAACATGCATTGTATATCTATATTATATATTTATAAAATCTTGACAAGCTATTATCTTTTACAGCCAACTCTATATCATTAAACTGAAGTGAATAGAAAAATTAGAAATTTTTGAGAATATCCTTCCTGCATACAGTAGAAATAGGTCTAGCAAAAACGTTTTCAGGCTCGGTACCCGTGGCTCACGCCTATAATCCTAGCGACTCAGGAGGCTGAGATCTGAGGATCCAGGTTCAAAGCCAGCCCAGGTAGGAAAGACTGTGAGACTCTTATCTCCAATAAACCACTCAGAAAACCAGAAGTGGTGCTATAGCTCAAGTGGTAGAGTGCTAGCCTTGAGCTGAAGAGCTGAGGGACAGTGCCCAGGCCCAGAGCTCAACCCCCACGACCCACCAGTAAAAACATCAAAACTTTTTCAGTGAATAGGAGATCAATAGAACAGATCTCATTTTTGTGATTATGTTATTATTAAGACCCCAAACTCTTATAGCTAC
The DNA here is from genome assembly GCF_019054845.1 of Dipodomys spectabilis. Classification (NCBI taxonomy): domain Eukaryota; kingdom Metazoa; phylum Chordata; class Mammalia; order Rodentia; family Heteromyidae; genus Dipodomys; species Dipodomys spectabilis. Next base: position 3,136,054 of record NW_024870824.1, read on the forward strand.
TATAAGCTAGTTATGGCTTAAATATTAACTATGTTACAAATAACTATTTGACATGGAAAGCAAAATAAATAAACCCTATTTTTAAGACATTACATATAATATTAATATTAAATGAATCAAGTAATATAATAAGAATCTGATAGATAGCATTGATCTACTAGTGATGAAATTAATTTAAACACATTTTATGTTACTGAGTCTATCTGACATTCAGAGAGAACACAGAAAATAAGGCCTCACTTTTCTACTCAACTACAGTTAAAAACTGTAGAGTTAAGTAAAAAGTTATCAACTAAATGCACTCAATGGATTAAAGTTCTTATGTGAATAGTCTTATATTGCTATTGCTTGATGTCATACCAGATCAAAGTGATTAAGAATCATTCTTCTTTGTCAAGGGAAAAGCACAGTCACTGAAAAATGAGTCAAAAGATTTTTGTTACGTTATTTAGAACTGCACTGCAGAAAAAAATAAAATCAGCCAGGTGCCAGTGGCTCACGCCTGTAATCCTAGCTACTCAGGAGGCTGAGATCTGAGAATTGTGGTTCAAAGCCAGCCCTGGCAGGAAGTCCATGAGATTCTTATCTCCAATTAACTACCAGAAAACCAGAAGTGGCATTGAGACTTCAGCTTGCCTTGCACTGAAGAGCTCAGGGACAACACCTAGGCTCAGAGTTCAAGCCCCTTGACCAACAACAACAACAAAAAAATCAGTGTTCACTGATTATAATCAGCCTCTTGTCACAAGAAATGAGTGCTAATTCAGAAACAGAATTAAGCTAGTATTTCACAAATGATAGAACACTGTTTTCTGTAACCCACTGGAGACATGGAGGTGTATTTACCTCACATGTCTTATACAAATAACATCATGAGGCATAATTAAGTTTGGAAAAAACAATCATGATTCTACTTTTAGTTTGTGTGTGTAGATAAGACTAGGAGTTCTCACTTACTAGGCAAACATTCTACTATTTGAGCCATGTTTCCAATCCATAACTCTACTTTTCCATACAACATGTAACTGTTTAAATTTGGAACTATATCTATAATACTAAAAGTGTCTTGAAAGAACAAAACTATAAGACAATCAATCTTACATGGTGATCAATGATTTTTGCCAGCTCTTCGTCCTCCCGGGCGAAGTAATCTGGATATGGAAACAAAGGAAGTTCTAACCCACGATATTCCCTTTAAAAGAAAACAAGAACAAGGCCAACATTAGGGATAGGTATTCTTCCTCTCTAGACAAAAAAAGAGACTGATTTTAAGTTATAAAACTAGTAAATATTTTGATTATACATGGTTAATATTAAGTACTTAGTAGTATAGCTATCTTGAATTTTAATTTGTATAACTCAGGTTATGAACACTTAGACATTGAGGGTACAAGGAAAGCTGTAAACAGTTGGCCTGTTAATGCATTGCCAAGCTGTGGAGGGCTTAAGGAAATATGACTTGGATTTGCTTGTGGGGAGATGAAAGTACACATCTCCTGTCCCCCTGGCTCAGAATCCTGGAAGTTCTGATGGAAACCACAGCCTAAAACTTTGATCTAAGACATGATGAAAAGAAAAAAAAACCACATAATGTGATTTTAATACTTGCCTAAGGATGCTTTGGAGAGTGAAAAGACAGAAGTAAAGGAGCAAGTCTTGGGGAAGGGCTCAAGGAGTGATAGACTCTGAGAAATTTCCACATCCAAAAATTCCGATCAGTGTTTTTAGTATGAAATGTTTCAGATTACTTTTTACCTTGTTGCCTACACTGTTCCAGGGAGCTCTCTGCATCCTTAATCCTCTTTCTCTATGCTACAGTAAATTCTTCTCAAATTCTTCTGTCCATCCTCATCTTCACCAACTCTTCCCTAGTCTTAATATCATCTCTCACCCACGCTAAAATACTCTTGTTTAGAATCTCTATTCCTTCCATCTTTATATATTTTATTCTTTTTAATTTTTTGTTGGTCATGGGGCTTGAACTCTAGACCTGAGTGCTGTCCCTCAGCTCTTCAGCTCAAGGCTAGTGCTCAACCATTTGAGCCACAGCAACACTTCTGGCTTTCTGGCGGTTTATTGGAGATAAGAGTCTCAAGGCTTTTTCTGCCCGGGCTGGCTTTGAACCATGATCCTCAGATCTCAGCCTCCTGAGTAGCTAGGATTACAGGTGTGAGCATGGGTGCCCCACTTTTATTCTTTTTTATATATCTAATTTAGACCTTTTTTCTAAAACACAAAACATAGCATTTCAATCACTGACATCAAACTTTCCAATAGCTTCCATTAACTTCAAAATTAAGATAGGATTTGTAAGAAAGCATGAAGTATGTATATTTGTAAAGCAGTGTGTATGCGCGTGCACACGTGCTTACTGATCCTGGGGCTTGAATTCAGGGCAAGGGTGCTGTCTCTGAGGTTTTTTTGCTGAAGGCTAGCATTGTACCACTTGAACTACAACTCCACTTGTGGCTTTTTTATTGCTTAACTGAAGATGAGTCTTATTGACTTTCTTGTCTAAGCTGGTTTTCAATTTCTATCTTATATCTCAGCCTCTTGAGTAGCTAGGATTCTAGGCATGAGCCACCACTAGTGCTTGCCTGTTAAAGGAGTTTACTAGGGTTTTTTTTCCAGACTTATCCTTATTTATTTATTTATTTATGGCTCTATAGATCACTAGCACACAGACTTTCTCTTAGTTCCTGCAATGACCTGTTTCACATTACTATTGCTTGTTTCTATATGATGAAAACCTATTCTAATTCTCCCCCTTTCCTCTGTCTACACTGAAGGGCTGTTTTATGTCTATTCACCCTATTTAGTTCAGGTCCACAACCAGAGTTCCCAATCAATCGTAAGACTTCATTAAATGTCAGTAAACTTACCTCTGCTCTCATGTGTCAAGTGCCTAGTGAATCTTACGATTTTCTTACTGGAATAGGAGTTTATAATCAAGCTTCTATTTGTTTATTTATCATTAGAGCCCAGCACAGTGCCACTGGACACTCAGTGAGTGTTAGTAAGTTTGTTGAATAGTGGATTGTCACATGAGTATAAGTATCTCTGTTTTGGCATACTTTAATTTCCAAGCCATCATATGACTCCATCGTATACAGCTGTGTGTTGGCAGAGTAGTTACAGGTAGACTAGCTACAGTGGAGCAGCAGGATGCCAAAGGAAAACAAATGAAGTGACAAGAGACCAGAGAAAACCAGGCTCTGTTAGAGTTCAATGCTGAGAAATATGGCCAGAAGCGAAGCATGGAGTTTCACACCGCATACAGAGAGGGTATCTCAATTAAAACATTACAGAAAACTATGACCCCAAGAAAGATGAGGAACCTGAGGCCATGCAGCAACTGGCTCGCTGATTAATTATATTCATCCTGTGAAATCTGGGCACTCCTAATGTTCAAAGAATTAAGATAAATGCTGTGAAAGGGTAAATGTAGAATTTTACAAATAGTTAAATGGTAAAAATATTCAAATAATACTGTGCTTAAATTTTTAAAATGTAGATAACCTAATATTAAAAGACCTTTAAAAAGGAAACACGATTGATTACTTTATGCATCTGGGATTACTAGCTATCTCTGTGGAATCATTTGCACCAGAATAGAAAAATACATTGATAATGCAAGGCGGTATGGAACAGGGGAGAGGTGAACACTCTATGATATAGACAGAAAAAAATAGCAAACTTCTCCAGGAAATAGAAACAAGAAGTTTTTCTTTGTTGTTGTTTTATTTCCTTTTTACCTTGTTTGTTCATTTATTTGTCTTTTGGAGAGTAAGGGGTAGGGCACAGAAATGGAGGGACAAAGGATGAACAAATGCAGCAGTGATACTCACTAGACACTGTTGAAAATGAGCTGTACTTGCAGGTGGGGACAGAGGGAAAAACTGGGAGAGAGAGGGGAAGAAGTGGCATTGTCCAAGAAGAAATGTGCTCATAGCTGACTTACGTAACTGTAACCCCCCTATATATCACCTTTACAATAACAATTTTTTTAAAAAAGCAAAATCGTTAAGTGTATGGGCTTTCCTCAGGCAAGACAACTAACTTGTGTTACTTCAATCTTGCTATAAAAGTATCTTCCTTATTTTGTTTTAGCAAGGATTAAAGAGAGATAATGCATAAACTAATCACTAAACAAATTCCATCTGTAATATCCTCATCGTTATCATTATCAACAGAATTAAGAGGAGAAAGCCAGAAGTCTTGGCTAGCATTATCAGTCACAGAAAAAGGAAATGAAGGGTAAGATGCTTGTGAGGAGACCTAAATAGATACATTTTAAACTGGGAGGTGCAAAGAGGCTTTTCTGGGAAAATAATATATTATATTCCTGGGTTTTGATTACATTCTCTCTCCTTCATCCTTGACATTATTCTTATCTCTTTTTCCTGTCTATATCTTTTTCTTCTGTGTCTCTACTTGTCTTTTGTGTTCTTTATGGGCAACTATTTTTTTGTTTTTTGTTTTTTGGGTTTTTTTTTTGTTGGTCGTGGGGCCTGAACTCTGGGACTTGGCACTGTCCCTCAGCTCTTCAGCTCAAGGAGAGCACTCTACCACTTGAGCCACAGCACCACTTCTGGCTTTTTCTGCTTATGTGGTGCTGAGGAATCAAACCCAGGTCCTCATGCATGCAAAGCAAGCACTCTACCATTGAGCCACCTTCCTATGGGCAAGTCTTATAAGAACACTGGATTTAAAGTCACATGACTAAAATGGCCTTGACCTTTACCTCAGTTTGACTTAGCTTTAGACAGTTACAGTTTCAACAATAGACCCTGACCTCTCTCTTTTTCTTAAAAAAATTGTATTTTCTTGTAAAGATGCTGTACAGAGGGGTTACAGTTACATCAATTAGGTAATGAGTATATTTCTTGATGAGCTGACCTCTTTTTTTTAGAATATTCACTTTAGAAACTTTCAATTGTAATTCCTCTTCCCAACCTTTTAAATGTAAATCTTCCCTGTGTTTCTCCCTGACTTTATAACCCAAGCATGTCTCTTCTCAAATTCCTGCAGACTTTCCTCTGAAGGATAATTATCAAGGAAGATACCCTCCATTTCCCTCTCAGTGGGAAGTAAAGAAGTCTAACTTAAACAAAGAACAATTAACAAACACCGCAAGGACCTTATCACAGTGGTGACTGGACTCTACTGTCCACCAACTCATACCCACTCGTTCTCCACAGCACCTAAAATACTCTCCAGCCTTCAGCTCCAAGTCTTCAATCTCTCTTTCCTATTGAATGGTTAGGAGTGAAACTTTATTTGCCTCTACGTTACCTAATACAGTTTTTCTTTGACACAACTACTCCAGGAGGGTTTCATAATTAATTTGGAAAGACCATTTCTTTCTTTTTCTTTTTCCCAAGTAAGACCACAGTCACAAGCAGAGTGTTAATATTTGGACACACTATTTAGAGGAGACAATTTTCTTTCCTTGTAAGTTAAAGTGATTTCTGAACAAAGGAGTTTCTTTTTTCTTTGGTTTTCTAAAGCACTTTCATTGAGTCCTTGCTTAAAAAAAAAAAAAAAAAAAGGTCTTCCTTCTTCTTTCCTTCCTTAATTCCTTCCTTCCTTGCTTGCTTCCTTAATTTCTTCCATCCATTCTTCCTTCCCTCCTTCTCTTTTTTCTATGTCTCTTTAATAAATCACTTTTTTGGTTTTCAAAGTACTTTGTTTTCTTGCATATAGTCACATTTAGCTAAATAAAATGTTTTTAAAAGAAAGTCCTTTCTTTCTTGGGCTTTTTTTCTTATTTATTTATTTTTATTGGTCGTAGGGCTTGAACTCTGGGCCTGGGCACTGTTCTGGAGCTCTTCAGCTCAAGCTGAGTGCTCTACCACTTGAGCCACAACACCACTTCTGCTTTTCTGGTGGTTTCTTGGAGATAAGAGTCTCATAGACTTTTCTAATGGGCTGGCTTTGAACTGTGATTCTCAGTTCTCAGCCTCCTGAGTAGCTAGAGTTACAAGTATGAGCGACCACGGCCCAGCATACGCTTTATTTCTTTTCTCCTATGTCAAAGTCTTCTCAAAGTGTCAGGCCACTGGAGGGCAGAGGCAGCCAAGAAAAGACACTTCCTTATCAAAGAACACCACCTGTCCCAATAGTTCTTCGGGGGGCACTGGCCTGAAACCGCTAAAACTTGCAAAAAAAAAGGTTACATGCTAAAAGTTCCTTCTGACCAAGGCCATATAAACCCTGCTACAACCAGACTCTGTGCCACCTCTCTGATTCTGACCAGGAAGTTCGCCAGGGAGCATACCCCAATAAATTTATCTTTTATTCACCTTTACCTCCTCCTGCCTGTTCTTTCCTAGCCTAAAACCTCACACAGTACTTTCTTTCCCAAAGCACTTTTTTCACTCGAAGAAGCTTGAAGTGCTTTCCAAAGATACCTCTTTCTTAAGTCCTTTTTAAATGCGCTTTATTTTTTCTAAAGAAATAATGCTTTCTTTTTCCTTCCTTGATTTTCCAAAACACTTTCATCTCTCCTTGAAAACCAAAGTGCTTTCTAAAAACAGCACTTTATATCTTCCTTGGTTTAAGCATGTGCTTTCTCTCTTTGCTAATTAAGGCACTTTTTTTGCCAAAGCACTTTGCATTGTGCTTTCTAAACATAGAACTTTCTATTTTTCCTTTCCCTGCTTTGTTGTCGGCTTGTGAATCAAAGGGCTTTCTTTCATGGTTTATCCTAATGAAGCTCTTCTTGAGAGCTTTCTTCTTGAAAAAGAGAAGGAGGAAGAAAGAAAGAAAGAAAGAAAGAAAGAAAGAAAGAAAGAAAGAAAGAAAGAAAGAAAGAAAGAAAGAAAGAAAGAAAGAAAGAAAGAAAGAAAGAAAGGGAAGAAAGAAAGAAGAAAGAGAAGAAACGAAGAAAGGAAGAAAGGAAGGAAGAAAGAGAAAGAAAGAAAGAAAGAGAAAGAAAGAAAAAAAGAAAAAAATGAAAAAAGAGAGTGAGAGAGGGAGGGAAGGGAGGGAAGGGAGGAAAAGAAGGAGGGAGGGAAATGAAAGAAGAAAGGAAATGAAGGAAAAAAGAGAGAAAGAGAAAGAAAGGAAGAAAGAAAGAAAGAAGAAAGAGAAAGAGAAAAAGAATAAAAGAAAAAAGAAAGAAAGAAAGAGAAAGAAAGAAAGAGAAAGAAAGACAGTGAGACAAAGCAAAGTGGAAAGTAGTTTGATTTATAAAGAAAGATGAAGTGCTTTGGAAAAGAAAGAGCTCTGTTTAGAAAAGAAGAGCTCTATAGAAAAGATGAAAGAAAAAAGAAAGAACAAACCTGTCTTGTTAGAAAGTGGTTAGATTTACAAGATAAGAAAACAAAGCATATTGTAAAATTAAGAAACTTGCTTTGTAAAAGCAAGCAAGTGCTTGAAAAGAAAGCTCTATATGAAGTATTTTGTTTAGTAAGAAGATAAAGTGCTTTAGAAAACAAAAAAGCACTTTGGTTGGAAAGCACTTCCTTTTAAACAGAACAAAACAAAATGTTTTGGTAAAACCAAGAAGAAAAAAAAATGCTTCAACTTAGAAAGTGTTTTGACTTACAAGGAAAGAAAATAAAATGCTTTGTAAAATCAAGAAAAAAAAGTATTTATTGCTTTTATTTGTAGTAGAAAAAATGAAACAAGAAACAAAACACTTTGGAAAGTGCTTTATTTATCAAGAAGACAGACTTTTGGGAAACCAAGGAAGTAAGAAAACACTGCTTAGTGTATTGATTTACATACAAAAAAATAAAGTACTTTGGAGACAGAAGGAAGGAAGGAAAGATGGAAGGAAGGAAGGAAGGAAGGAAGGATGCATGGATTCAGGAATCTGAGGTTCACACAAAGACGCATAGACATCTCAGAAAACTGCTGTAAAACAGTAAAGTAAGACTCTCTGGAGCACAAAGTCTTTAAGGGTAGGTGTTAGAATTAGTTTGAAGAGATGTTCCTAGATGTATTACGCATGTATGGTGTTACAGGAGAGTTTTGAAGAGGTTGGTGAAAAGGTATTTGTAACAAACCCAGTTTGTTTATCATATTAAGGATGAGAAATGCACAGCACTATTTGCCACAAAGTAGAGGAGGTGGTATAATTATTGCTGAATTTTTTTTAAATTTCCACCAAAGTTATCCTGAGAACACAGAGATATGAAGCATCCTACCAGGCAAGAGGCATTTCCCCAGGGGCAGGTAGCAGGTACAGGTCTCAGGACTCTACTATGCTGTGTCTCACACTATCATCAAAGATTTTTGTGTTGAAGCTTCAACTGAGCTGATAAAATATTGTTTTGTCTAAGGCCAACTACACTACCTATTGTAATCATCCAATAAGTGCAAGATATTTTATTATTTGTAAAATTTGAATGGCTTCCTTTGACATAATTGAACTTTTTAAAAACCATTGTGGTTTCTGTTAGTTACTATAGAGATATAGTTTGCAGTAGACCAATGACTCAATAGACAACCAACATTCCAAGAGTCAGTAATTATGTCATAAAATCTGCTTACAATATTGATGATTCAGGACATGAAGTCTCAGAGAGAAAGAAATCACAGGGAAATAAGCAACACTCTGATGGACATATTTCTCTCTAGGATATTTCCCCTTTATTGTATGTAGCAGAATACAAAATAACCAGGCAGAGTAATTTCAGTTAGAAGCAGAGAACCCAGCAGAGGTGTAATCTCAGAGGACTGCAAGGGAAAAATGAGACTTTGGAGCTGCCAAGGTAGGCTGAACTAGAGGGATCAAGCTTCAGAGACATGAGAGCCACACTCAGCACCAGGTTTCCCCTCCAGGGTTTTGCTGAATTATTAAACTGAGAAAGTTCTGAAGCCAGGCAAAGAAATCACTGAGAAACAATGTGCAAGTCTTCAAAGAAACTTTAGAATAGCAAGGACTACATAAGCAAATTTAAGTACCCACTAACTACAATATTTGAGATGGATATAGTTTACTGGTAAAAGCATTGCCTAATAAAGGCCAGTATTAAATTTCTGGCACTGTAGAAAAGTAAGTCAAGCCAAATAAGGTAAATTAGATAATTGTGAATTGTGAATTACATAATATATAAAAATGATTGAAAAGAGAGAATTTTGCTAGAAAGCTCTAACTTACTTTAACAATTCACATAGTAATTTTAGAATTGAAAAATGGGAGAGGTTTAGAATTCAATACATGGATAGAATAGCATATCGAATATTATAGAGAATAAGGTTAGTGAATTAGAAGGTAAAACAGACAAAAATATTTTTAAAAGACAAGCTATTTTAATAATTAAACTTTAATTTTTAATAATTAAATTTTAATAATTGAATTCAATTTAATATTCAATTATGAGAAAGATCAAGTTGGCACTATAAAGCTGGAAAAATCCAGATATTCTCTAGCAGTAACAAGGATAAACTGTGGTAGATTTAAAATGGAAATGCTTTTAAGTATTTAAAATTTATCTCACTTTGTAAAAAAATCAATTAAAATGCACTAAAGATTTTAATGTAAAACATGAAACTCTGAAACTACTACTGAATCATCGAGAAAACACTTGAAGAAATGGTGTAGGAAACAATTTTCTAAATAGGGCTTTAATTGCTCAGGAAATAAGAACAAGAATTGAATGATGGGATTGAATCATATTAAAAACCCTCTGCACATCACAGGAAATTATCAAGACAACCTACAGAATGGAAGGAAATCTTCACATTCTATTCATTGGATGGAGAATTCATACTCAGAATATATAAAAAACTTAAAAACAGTAAACACTAAAAGAACAAATAACCCAATTAAATAAATATCAAAAAATTGGAAGACTTCTCAAAAGAAAAAGTACAAATGGAAAATAAATACATGAAAATGTTCAAAATCTTTTTGCATAAAGGAAATGCAAGTCAAAATATGAAATGAGAAATCATAGAACAAAATGACTGATTGTTAAAGACAGGGCAAAACATTAAAAGGAAATTCCAGAGGTAAAGACCTAAACCAAAGAATGAAAAAAATAAACAAGTTAAACATCAGGTGACTGAAATGTGGAAAAGCCCCAAAACCCGGAATATGGTTTGGCCTTAGACTTAGTAAAGAGCATGCTTTCTGGGGAGGTGTGAAAAGTGTTTTAGTACATAGGTGTTTTGGGGGAGGTGTGAAAGATGTTTTGGTAAATAGGAAACTTGGGAAGTATGAAATGTGTTTTTGGTAAATAGGATGAGTTGTATCATTAATGCCTGGTATGGGAATTTAGTAAATATGGATCGTAAGATCTTTAAATTGAGAATCAGAGTTAGGTTAAAATCCAAATAGCCTTCTCTGTAAAAGGCCAATATGTATTTTTAATAAGTTTTTTTATTGTGAAAATACCATCCAGAGGGGTTACAATTACATGAGCAAGGTAATGAGCATTGTTGCCTCCTCCTTTGTTTTTCCCTTACCATCCCTACCCTCCCACCTTCATGACTTCCCCCCTCCCCCGCGCCAAAGTTATAAAGTTCCTTTTTCACATAGCATCTTGTATATCTCATTGTTGCAATGGGTCCACCTGTATCCCTATTTGACAATTTTTGTTTTCCCTTTCCCTCCCCTCCCCAAATTACATCAACATCAAATATAATGAAAACAGGGGTTATACCATGGGGGAGGGGCATACAAAGAAACAAAAAAAAAATCATCTTAAAATGCGTTAGAAACAATAGCAAGAAAGAAAAAAACCACTTGTGTCCTTATCTGACCTTATCTGCTTGTCTCAGACATATACTAGTTATTGCAAATAAGGGAAACCATGGGACCTATGTTTCTTTGGGCCTGGCTTACTTCACTTAATATAATTTTTTCCAAGTCTTTCCATTTCCTAACAAATGGGGTAATATTCTTTCTGATGGAGGCATAGAATTCTATTGTGTATATATACCACATTTTCTTGATCCATTCATCTACTGAAGGGCATTGAGGTTGGTTCCATATCTTAGCTATAGTAAATAATGCTGCAATAAATATAGTTGTGCTGGTAGCTTTAGTATGATCTTGTGAGTAAATGTCCAAAAGTGGGATTGCTGGGTAACAGGGGAGCTCTATGTGGAGTCTTTTGTGGAACCTCCATACTACTTTCCAAAGTGGTTGAACAAGTTTACACTTCCATCACAATGCAGTAGGGTTCCCTTCTGTCTACATCCCCTCCAGCATCTGTTGTTATTAGAGTTCTTGATTATAGCCATTCTAACTGGGGTGAGGTGGTATCTCTGTGTTGTTTTGATTTGCATTTCTTTTATGGCTAGAGAGGTTGAGCATTTCTTCATGTGTCTATTGGCCATTGTTATTTCCTCTTCAGAAAAGTTTCTCTTTAAGTTTTTAGCTCACTTATTTATTGGGCAGTTGTTTCTTTAAGGATTTGTTATTGGGGGATTTAATTTTTTGAGTTCTAAGTATATTTTAAATATGAGACCCTTGTCCATTGTATGGCTAGTGAAGATCTTCTCCCAATGTATGGGCTTTCTATTGATCTTACTAGCTATGTCCTTTGCCATGCAGAAGCTCTGCAACTTAATATAATCCCATTTGCCCAACCTTTCATAGCCCCATAAAATAAAATACCTAGGAATTAGCTTAACCAAAGAAGTGAAGAGCCTCTATGATGAAAACTTTAAAAACCTGAAAAAGCAAATCAAAACAGAACTTAGAAAGTGGAAAAACCTCTCATGCTCCTGGATTGGAAGGGTCAACATCATGAAAATGACAATACCTCCCAAGGCTATCTACAAATTCAATATGGTACCTATCAATATTCCAACCTCATTCTTCAAGGAAATGGAAGAGGCAATCCAAAAATTCGTATGGAACAATAATAGACCCCAAATAGCAAAAACTATCCTTAACAGAAAGAACAGTGCTTGAGGAATATCAACACCAAATTTCAAACTCTACTATAAAGCCATAGTAATCAAAACAAGAAGAGACCTCAGGACCAATGGAATACAATTGAAAACCCAGAAATGAACCAACAGACCTATAGCCATCTAATCTTCGATAAGGGAGCTAAAAAAAAATAGAATGGAAGAAAGACAGACTCTTCAGTAAATGGTGCTGGCAAAATTGGTTAACTACATGTAGAAAACTAAAGCTAGATCCTTATATATCAACTTCACCAGAATCAACTCCAAATGGATCAAAGACCTCGGAGTCAAAGCAGACACCCTGAAAACATTACAGGACAGAATAGGAGAAACCCTAGGTCTCCTTGGCACGGCCGAAATTTTCTTAATAGAGACCCAGAAACACAACAAATCAAAGAAAGGTTGAACAACATGTATTATCTATGGAGTGTTAGGAACACATAAGGAGTATCTCATCTCACAACCAACCCTGGCAAGTTTTAAGGATCTGCTAGTTAGGAGTAGCCTGACTGATTGTTGCTGGAGTGAGTGACATCTCTGGCCATCAGAGTTAGAAGCATCTCCTGGTCTCCACCAAAAGCTGTGTTATGTCACTTGTTTTAAGGTCCCTGGCTTCACAGATGGTGAGGACATAGTGGAACTTATCTCAGTCAGCACTGGGGCTGGGTTCTTTTATTTCCTCCAGTGCAATGTTCAATATTTTGAATATGTTTTAACCACTTGTGGTTTCTTCTTTTCCCCTTTCTCAGCTTTGTTCCTATAACAGCAGTGGCCAATTATTTGTTTCTCCAGATCAGTTTGATAATGTGCCACTGTCCTCTGATTTCCTTGGCTAGGTTTAGACTATGCCTGCTTGGAGAGACAGAGAACAAAGCTACTTGTGGGTCTGAGGTCTCACTTTTCTGTCCCTCGAGTCTTAGTGAAGGGTCCCTTGAGCTGTCTATCCACAGGGCACTAGGAAATTGTAAGGCTTTGTACCACAACAGAATAGAGTCACACCCTCCCCCTTCCACTGTTCATTTAACACTGCACCAGACTGTCTCAAATTCTTTCATTTTTCTATAGTGCTTATACATATTCTACTAATAGAGGGAAGGAAAAACAATTCCATGCTTATCATGCTTTTGTTTTCCTTAAGCATAATTTGCAGCAACAACGACCAAAAGCCAGCATTCAGTGTGACTACAACAATTCCAAGGCTTCAAAAGCCTTATGTGTTACCCATGCCTCCACTACAACTCAGTGCAAGAGGATTAGCTTATGTTCAACATAAGATTGAGGTGATCCCCCCCCCACACACACACACCAGAAGTAGGGCATTCAAGCTACTGTTCGCCTGCAGAAAGTCTTTCCTGCTATCTAGCCACATTCCTTCTTGCTGCAAGGAACTTGCTCTCTTCCCTGAGCCTGCCTCCCTTTGGAGAGAAGCTCCCAAGAGTACCCCAGTTAACGTTATCCATCATTTCCCCTTTGAACTGCTAACAATTAGTGTAGGTTAAGGCTTCCATAAAAGCAGACCTCTCTGTAGAGAGAAACCCCAGGTTAATTATTAAAGAAACTTCTCAAAAATAAGGACTCAAAGAAAATTAAGGAGTTAGACAAGTTAAGTGTGGTAAGTAACAGTGAAACTCAGAAAGAGCCAGAAACCTGGAGGGTTTCATCTAGAAGATGATAAGTAAGAAGTTTGAAATACATTGTGATAAAGGTCAGCTAGAACCTCATCGGGAATGAGACGAAGAGGAAGTCTGGAAATGTAACTTTTGCTAGGGTGACTTATTGCCTTGTTTATTGAAATTGTAACTGTTATTTATAATCACTAACTGCTAGCCCTGCTTCTGTAAGCCTGCTTGCTATCCTGTACCCTGCCCACCGGTGAATGACCTGCCTGCTCCTTTAAAACCCTGCCACAAGAGAGCTTGGTTGCTGGTCTTCACTGTCTTAGTACAGTGAAGATCAGAAGTTGTTGCTAATAAAGGTTCCTAGCCTTATTGACTGAGTGTTGGTGACTTCTTTCACACATTGTAGGTTTGAGTCCCACTGGCCTAGGGCAGTTGGGATACTTCAAAGATCTCAAGTAGATCTTCGTGTTAACTCTTCATGGATACTTTTCACAAGTTCAATTCTCTTATTCTTTTCTTAAGGATAGTGCTCTAGAACCACAGAGCCACTTCCAGCTTTTTGGTGGTTAACTGGCAAGAAGAGTCTTGTGGACTTTCCTGTTTAGGTTGGCTTCAAACCATGATCTTCAGAACTTAGCCTCCTCAGTATGATTGTGGGTCTGAGCCCTTGTTGCCTGGCATAATTCTCTATGTTGAGGAACCATTCCTCATTTTAGAAACCAAAAGTTCTCAAATATTTAGAGACACATTTAGCCATCATGTTCATACTCAGAACCAAGTCTGGTTAGATTCAGTCTTTTGTATATCTTTTAAAAGGGAGGTTAAAAGCAGGTAATTTTTATGCTCTATGAAGGGAATATTGTTATTCCAAATGAATAGTTTTTCTTTTCCACTTGAAAAGGCTTGTTGATGTAATTGTAAATCATACCTGAGTATACACGGAACATTATTTGTATTTTCTTTGTCCCCTGTAACCTTGTCCAACTACAGATTTTATAGGTTATAATTACTTATGTCTTTACAAGTAAGAGTTAAGGCATTTTACAAGAAAGTTATATGATGTTGATAAAATTAATGCCAAGCCAAGTGCTGGTGACTCACATAATTTTAGCCCCTCAGCAGGCTGAGATCTGAGGACTGGAGTTCAAAGCCAGTCTGGGCAGGAAATTGCATGAGTCTATTATCTACAAGTAACTATCAAAAAGCTATCAAAAGTAGACCTGCAGCTCAAGTGGCAGAGCACTAACTTTGAACAAAATAGCTCAGGAACAGAGCCCAAGCCCTAAATTCAAGTCCCCTTACTCAAAAACACAACCAAATACATCTCTGGCTGCTTCTTGTAGGTTAGTAAAGAAAGAGAAAGCTTATTCTCATGTGACTTATTTTTATCTGTTTTCACATTAAAATATCTTGAAAATATTTAAAATTTATCTTATTTGCACTCCCTACACTTTAAACACTCCATACATAAGAGTTGCCTCAAGTTGTCTGTCCTCACCTCTGCCATATCCACAGCCTGGACTCTGAACTTACTCCAGCCTCATGTGAAAAACTGCCAGTCACAGGCAGTCTGGAGGGTTGATGCTTATGACATTGCTGTCCCAAGGGCTGTGTCCCAGACACCAGCTTCTATAGTTTCCATCTGTTTTCTTCACCAGTCAGACTATTGATCTGGAGGTTTCTATATATGGTTTCTGCTGGACAGTTTCAAGTATTGCTTTCATATTCCACTGAGCCTACCAAGCAACTCAGCCACTCGTAATCAAGGATTTTTTACTTTTAATTTCTTTTCAGTTCATTCATCAAAATGTTCTATGGACACACTCTACTGAAACAATCCTTCCTGTATTCCTAGACACAAAAGGTTGTAGTTCTAGGGCAAAGACAGTTTGCTGCCATCCTAAAATTACAGATTCACCTTTTACTGCAGTTCATCTATAATTCCTCCAATCATTTTACTCAGACTCACTAGTGTAGGAGTTCTTTTCATTAATACTTTTGTAAACACTGATCTGTGTGGTTGTCATCACAGTATTGCCATGTACTTGCTATCTGAACCATGAAGAAACAATAAAAGTATGTTATACAGGAGGAGGCTTCCCAAAGCAGAAAGCAGTTCACCTCCAAGAGAGGTTTGGATCCCAGAATATCTTTGAAACACAACTAGAAGATGAGAAAGAGTCAGCATAGAGTTACTGAAAAATTGTACTTGACTGGAGTGAGTAGATATATCCAAAGGTTCTTTTATATACAAAGGTGAGGGCAGTATAGATTATTTCCATTTTGAAAATGTTAAATTCAGAAGTTCAGAGTCTGGTTGTTCTGCAGACTTTCTTTTCTTATCTTTTCTTTCCTTCATGTGCTGGGACCTGAGCTTGAACTTTACAGGGCCTAGGTTCTGACCTTGAGTTCTTCTGCTCAAGGTTAGCACTGTACCACTTCAGCTATAGCTTCACTTCCAGCACATACAGGCTCTGTCTGTCTCTCTGTCTCCATGTCTCTCTGTCTCTGTCTCTGTCTTTGTCTCTGTCTCTCTCTGTCTCTCTCTCTCTCTCTCTCTCTCTCCTCGCCACCTTTGGTAGCTTATTGGAGATAAAAGTCTCATGGACTTTCTTGCCTAGGCTGGCTTTGAACCACAACCCTCAGATCTCAGCCTCCTGAATTACTAGAATCACAGGTATTAACCACCTGCACCCAGCTTGAGACTTTCTATGTTGCTGTCTTCCTCCTCTATTCCATTCTCTGTTAGGATCATTGCTTTCTCTCCTACCATGCTTCTGTCACATGACTTATTTCCTCATTTGGGAAAGCACTTAGTGTATTTGATTATGTCTTTGTTATACTATCAAATTTGCTAGGCCAAGGATATATACAGGTATTAGTTGTTAGCTCAATTCTATCCAAATTGAAGAACATGATGCATTTGGACCAATTTTTAAATGGATTCTTATTAATTACTATAATCCAAGTCTACATGAATAACAAATAATTCATATAGAGCATCTTTCTAGAATAGATATTGCCCAACAGTACAGGGAAGGAACTGTTCCACTGTCCTCTTGTTTCGAGTATGGTTTTGATGAGTCTCTAACTATCCTGATTCTCAGGCATTTGCAATGATTTGCATCTCCCTCCTCAAGTTGTGTGTGTGTGTGCGCGTGCGCGCGCGCTTGTGTTCATGCACATATTTGTGTGTTGTGTACTTATTGCTATTTTTCTCAATAAACAAATGTTGAAATCTCAACAAAAGAACAGGTCTGCTTTTAGTTCACATAAATCTGGTACAGTTTAATAGGAGTTCTCCTCCATCCACTGACCAAGGATCCAGGTTTTTTTTTTCATCCTGTAATACCACCATATCAGTGTGCAGGATTCAAGGTCACTTGGACCAGGGAAGAATAATATCAATGAAATATACTGGTTCTTAAGTGCTTTGCCACAGAGATGTCATGCCACTTCTCCTTGGTACTTCAAAAAAAAAAAGAAAGTAAAAAGCATGATTCTAAGCTCTGTTTAATGTACCTTGGCCATATGGATTTTGGGTTTAGATACGGCTTTGGTGTGGAGCTGTCCTTTGCTTTGCAGAATACTTATCAACTCCCATAACCTTTTTCTAGGAAGTAACATTCTAGACTGTGACAACCAAGGTGTCTAAAAACATTGCCAATGTGTCCTGGTACAGAATCAAAGTCTTATCTAATAGTAAGGAAGTCTTTGGCATAAGTAATAATAAAACACACAAAATGTTTTATGATTGCTAATTGCCTCTGTCACAAAAAGTTTTAGGTTTACTTTTTCTTAGTTTCTCTAAGTTTTTATAAAGCAGACACATCTCCACTATGTCTCCCAATAATCCTCCCTTCTTTGAGCACAAATTTCCCCCTCTCTGAAGAAGCACCGGCTCAGGAAACCGCAGGTAAGCAAGCTACTGTGGTGACAAGAAACCATTTCCACAATTACCCGTGATTTCTGTCTGTCTTGTTAGAAAACTCAGGGTTTCCCTCAAAGCCATACAGGGAGATGGACAAGCAAAGGAATGACGGCAATCTTTTGTTATTGGGCAATGAGTTACTGACTTTTTCAATGATTGACAAGGAACTAAATCCTGCCAGTCATTTATGCCAGAGTTTCCCAGTTTCCCCTTTAAGTGAGAGTCTAATCCTGGCACCATATCAGGGACTCTGAATCAGTCAACCCAGCCAAACCATATCTGAAACTCTGAAATGACAAGTGTAGATTGTCCTTAGTTACCATAGTTCACACTCATTCATCACAGAGCAATGGGTAATTAACATGAGGGCAGTGTAGAAAGTTCACTTTTTGAGCAACATTTGGGCCTCTTTAACTTATAATTTTTGTCTTTAGTTCCTTAATTGAAAATAAAATTATTAATAAATATCGCAAGGTTTTTTTTTTTTTTTTGCGTTGTCTTTTTCCTTGAAATTCCCTTAATTTTTTTTTTTTTTTTTTTTGGGTCCAGTCATGGGGCCTGAACTCTGGGCCTGGGCGCTGTCCCTCAGTTCTTCAACTCAAGGCTAGCGCTCTACCACTTGAGCCACAGCACCACTTCTGGCATTTTTCTTTTTGCTTATGTGGTGCTGAGGAATCAAACCCAGGGCCTCATGCATGAAAGGCAAGCACTCTACCACTGAGCCACCTCCCAAGCCCGAAATTCCCTTAATTTTAAGAGATCTTTGGACCTGTATCTTTCTTTACCTCTTCATTGCCATTTTCCTTTTCTTTATTTTCATGCTACTTCAATTTTATCTTCCATACCTTCTGTTAGACTGTCAATTTCTAACAGCAATTTTTCATCATTCTACTACCATTTTTATAGCCTTCATTTCTTATGGATTAAAACATTCAATTTTAAGGTAATTTTATCATTTTTGACACATCTGCTTTATCTTAGTTTTCTGAGTACTTTTAATATTTTACTTATTTGGGTCTCTCTATATTATTTTCATATTATTTTATCCAAATATTTGTTTCATATCTCCATTAATTTTAACCACTTTTCTGAAGTATAATTAACACATCAATTTTGTATTTTAAGCATATAAATAAATTGATATCTTTACATATCTGTAAATACATACTCCTGGAATCTTCACATTCAAAATAAAAATAAAAGTAATACCACCTGAATTCATGTCCCTTTTATCAATTACTTGTATTTAAGAAGAAAATAATACAAAGATGATTGGAAATTCTGGCTAGACTTCTGGGCATGTTGAAAAATGGCTCTCATTATGGAGTGACTGGGTTCTGATTATATTAGTTACATATTGCTACATAACAAATTACCCCATAATTGACTGTGTAAAACAACAGACATTTATCTTCTTGCTTTGAATGGGTCAGGAATTTGGGCAAAGTTTGTCTCAAGTTCTTTGACAAGGGAAACATCACAGTGTTATCAAATGCCTCAGACATCCCAGCACAATGGAGAGATGCATTCACTTAACACTCTCTGCAGACCATTGTTAGAAGCTTCACAGCCCTGCTGGCTGCTGGTCACAGACATCAATTTCTTGCTACTTTAGCTTCTCCTTAGAGCAGCTCAAAATATGGTAACTGGTTTCTTTCATAGTGAGTAAAATGAGAAAGTTAGAGAGGGCTCATATATTAGAAGCCACAGGGAATTTGAAACCTAACATTCGGAGTGATCTCTCATCACTCCTTCCATATTCTACTCATTAGAAGTGAAATATTGAGTCCACACTACAGGCAATGAGAGATAAGACCATGGATATTCAGAGACAAGGATCACTGGAGGCTCTTGTGGTGCTGCCTCATATAACAGCAAGACCATTTTATTGGAGAAACTCCAAATACTAGCATGTTTGTGTCTATTCTTATGATGGATAAAGGCAGGAGGCAATTTCCTACCTGGGATGGGTCACTATTAACCACAGGGTGAAGTGGAGAAGGAGGAGATATAAAGTAGGGGCTCTGAATCTGACAGTTCAATATGAAGTTTTTTACCTATATTCAAGACCACATCTGTGCAGTCTTAAGGCTTTAAAGTGTAAAATATGATTAGAATGCTGATTCAAAATGATTGCTCTGACAGTTGTGCAGATTTAGCAAGAAATACTTAGAGGTGTGGGACCATTTCTGGACCAACTGAAATAGAATGGTAGTAGTGATTATGATTGGAAGAGTAGTCTTACCAGAAGAGCAGTTGATTGCCATAGCAACTATATAGATTAGGGGAGAGGATAAGAGACCTTGCAGCTTTTCCTCTGCTCTACTTCTGATTTCACTGTTGCTAGTTAAGTCATATAAGACTTTAAATTACTAAATTTGAGTATCCCAACAATATTTTATCATAGACATTCTTAACTCTGAAGTTTTGACAAGCTGACATATTTCTAAAAATGTGATGTGAAATTAACATAATTATTAATAGTAACTGACAACATAGTCAGGAAATTGTTCCTTCCTTCCTTCCTTCATGTTCTTTATTTTCTTTGTTTTTGTTTTGTTTTGCTTTTACAATATTGGGACTAGAACTCAGGGCCTTACACATGCTAGGAAAGCCCACTACCACTAAGTTTTATTTCTACACCAAATTTTATTTTAAACCAGCTTATGCAAGATTTGCTTATCTTTAGACTAGCACTCTAATTGTCCTTAATTGTAATGCAATTCTTGAACCAGCATGCTGAAAAATGGGGTAAAGCTTAGAATCAGTTCCTGCTATATAATCCTTAATCATATAGGCGTTACTATAACTAGAGTTCAAAATAGTACTGAAGACCCATCAGTACTCGCTTTAAATAAAAATAGAAAAAATGCTACTGAGATTTCAGAATTTGAAAGCCAGTAGCCCTCCTTTTCCACCATAGCCATCTGCTGCTAGGGCAGCATAAGTACTGATCTTGCTGCACCAAGATGACTACTTTCCCCCTTAAATCAACTCTCTTATATTTACAATTAGCCTCCATAAGATATAAAATAGAAAATGTATAGGTATAGGTTGTATTGTATCCTAAAAGGGTACTGTGCAAAAGAGATTCTACTGAGGGATGAAAGGGGAGTTGGCGAGATCAGAAAGAACCTGTTTGCCCAAACAGAGTACAGCACAGTTGAAAAACTGAGATCTGGATAGAATGAATACAAAAGAACAGCACACATACCTATGTAGAAGACTGAAATTGGACCCCTGTCTATTATCTTATACTAAAATCAAGTCAAAATAGATAAAAAAAAAACTTCACCTTCCTACCTGAAACATTGAAACTACTACAGAGAGGAGTAGGAGCAATATTACAATATATTGGAATAGTCAGGAACTTTCTAAGTAGAGTTCCAAGGGCTCAGCAAATCAGAGAAAGAATCAACAAATTGATTACATCACACTAAAAGTTTCTGCACAGCTGAGAACATAGTTACTAAGCCAAAAGGCAATCTGCAGAAAGGGAGCTCTTCACCACCTTTTTATCCAACAAGGGCCTATTTATCTAGAATATTCAAGGAGCTCAAGAAACTAACTCGCCCCCAAAAATCATTTTCTCAATTAATATATCCACAAAAAGAGCTAAGTAGAAACTTCTCAGAAGAAGAAACAAGAATAGCCAATAAACATATGAAGAAATGCTCAACATTCCTGGCTATAAAAAATACTAATAAAAGCAACATTGAGATTTCAATTTACACCAGTAAGATTAAACAACATGGAGAATTTGAGCAGTAACAAATGCTGGTGAGAAAAAGGAACTTTATTACACTGTTGGTGGAAGTGTAAACTACTATAACCATTCTGGAGGGTGAGTTGGAGATTCTTCAAATAAACATAGAACTACCTTATGGGTATCTACCCAGAGCATGACAAGCCAGGATACAGTAAAGACACTTGCACACTCATCTTCCTGGCTGCAGTATTCACGGGAGTCAAGGTAGGGAAACAGCTCAGATGTCCTACAACAGATGAGTGGAACACGAAAATGTGATACATATACACAACAGAATTTTACTCAGTTATTAGAAAGAATATTATGTCTCTTGCAGGGAAATGGATGAATCTAAAACAAAACAGGATAAGTGAAGTAAGCCAGGCTCAGAGAAACAAACCATATATGTTTTCTCTTATATGGAAGTTAGATCTAAAATATAAACATGAATGATAACGTATACAGGGTTATATGCATATCCACATACAAACTGACTAAAAGATAACACACTTGAGAGAAATCCAATCATCTAACTTCTTTGAGCAACTAATGAACTATTTAACAAAATTAGTACTAGGAAGCTGAAACATGTTCTGAGAGGAAGGACAAAGAGGGGAGGGGAACACACAAATGGAGAGAAAAAGAGTGAGCAAATGTAGTCATTACATTCCTTGTTCATATGCGAAAATTAAACCATATAACTTGAGAGTAGGGATAAAATGGGGAAAGATGGGGAAGAACTATGCAAGGGATGACATTAGTCAAGATGTGTTGTACTTATTACTCGACTTCTGGAACTGAAACCCCTTTGTACAACTGCTTAATAAAAAATAAACAATTTTTGTTTTTAAAAAAAGGATGTCACATACCAATTTAGCTGCACTATATAAAATTCCACTAGAGACCAGAACTAGGTTGGGCACTTTGGTTGTTACTACACTACTCAATTGTGTATATAAGTACTCTTCTTTAGATCAACCCTTTTATCAACCCTTTCATTGGCATGCAGATATGTGCACAGGAGCACAGGGAAAATCTGTGAGTCCTGTAAAGTGCTGTCTTTTTTTGTTTGTTTGTTTGTTTTGGGTCCGGTCATGGGCCTGAACTCTGGGCCTGGGCGCTGTCCCTCAGCTCTTCAGCTCAAGGCTAGTGCTCTATCACTTGAGCCAAAGTGCCACTTCCGGCTTTCTTTTTTTTCTGCTTATGTGGTGCTGAGGAATCGAACCCAGGGTCTCATGCATGCAAGGCAAGCGCTCTACCACTGAGTCACCTTCCCAGCCCAAAGTGCTGTCTTAAACATATGGAAAGTAGAAGCGAAACTTCAAGTAATATCAAAGTCATAGCAAGGGAAGAATATTGATCTCATTTATCAAAATAGATGCATAGGAGACATACAAATGTAAAGAAAAGTAAATGTTATTATCTTGGTATGATGGTATATGCCTATAATGCCAGTATGTGGGAGAACGAGAAAAGAGGATTATGAGATCAAAGTCAGTTTGGTCTGTGTAATGACCTTGGAGAGTTAAGAGTGTGTGTGTGTGTGTGTGTGTGTGTGCGCACACACACATGTGTGAGTGTGCACACGCACGTGCACGCATGTGTGATAGAGAGAGGAAAAATTATTTTCCAGGAAGACAAATTGACACTGACAAATGAGGCATTTGATAAGTATATATCTTCCATTGACTGTTTCTATATGCTTTTCAAGTATTGTTAGTCCTCATTCTTACAGGGATTCAGAAAAAAAAAAAAAAAAGGAATGGAAGTACAAAGTCCCTGAATGGCATATACCCCATTAGGCGGTGAGGGAACAAAGAAATAAATGTTCATTGTGTTGAGCTCCTGCTGACTTAGGATCTATCTAACACTACACTGGAATCTTGTTGTGTTTTCTTAGCACTGAGTCTGTTCTACGAAAGAAGTAATCAGCATATAATTCAAATGTTTCATTTAAGTATCTCTCCTTTTAAGCTCAATGCTCTTTGATAGTTAGACACGTTTTCTTTTATTTCTAGAACTTAGTATACATGCCACACATTAAATAGTTTCTGGAAATATGCTTTTTTGATGCTTTTAAAAAAAATAAATGCATCTTCTTATTTTGTAATATAGTTAAGGAACCCTAAAATCTGATAGTCTTTCATTGCCTAAAAAAAGGAAATTTTGAAATCTACTGTTGATTTGTGAAGATCACTATTTTTCAGCCACAGACTTCATATTTTATTTCATTATTTTACTTTGTCCACATTTATCAGCCAAACCTTCTAGTTATTATTTTCAATCAACTGTTATAATCCTCTACTTTAATGATTTTGTTTGTACAAACTGTGCTGTGTGTGTATAAATGTATATGTGTATATGTACATGTGACTTCTTATGAAAAATTATTTCTACCTTTAAGACCAAATGTAAGTACCTTATCAACAGTTAAATATTTCCTAATTTCTTCCACCAAGAAGTTTATTTCCTTTCTAGAAACTCTTATACCCCTTTATTTCCCTTATAGAAAGGATTTGTAATAAGAATTTGTAGGGCATTAATGAAGAACACTTAGTACACACTTAACTTTTAAAGCTCAATGAATTCAGTATGCTACAGATATGATTTTTTTGTACTTATAATATGAAATATAATTTTAATTTCTTTACAGTTTAGCAGTTTATATAAGGAGAATTTGTTTATAACCAAGCGCTAAAATGCTGAGAAATGTTTTAATTATTATATTTATTAACTCTTGGTAAATAACTATCTTCTGGCAAAAGAAAACCACAATAAACCCTTATTCAGCTTAGGTTGTTTTTTATATCTCACTTTAAAAAAAAAGCTGGCCACAGAATCGTAACTTAGAAAATAAATCAGCTTAAATTTTATAATTGTTGTAGAATAATCATTGTTCTTTCTGTCACAAAAACATTGCATATACTCAAAAGAAATACATTAAAATAACACCTGAGTTGATTCTGTCATGATCATTTTAGATAATGAATTCTATAGTAATCATTGCAGATAGCAAATTGATAATAACTTAGATATTAAGAGGGAAAATGTGTTTTGCATTACATTTTGACTAGGTGATCTTCCAGTGTCCTCATTTCACCTCATAATCATCTCTCTCTTGAATATAACAATACAGTACACTTTTAGTTGAAGAACTCATCCAGATTGCTTAAATTTCCTTGGGATTGATTTTGCTGAATCTGAAGTACAGGTCGTATTTTTTTTTCTGTGTGTACACCAGCTCTGAATTGATTTAAAATAAGCTAGGTCAGTGCAGATCAATTTAGACCATGGTGACCCATGGGGAGATGCAAATTAGGATTCTCCAACTGAGGCCAAAAATAGATTTCCTGAAATATTCTCTAAATCTAGCTTCTAAAAATGTATCATAAAAAGGGGAGGTCGTAAAACTTGCAATATTCCTATAGCAATGGGAATAAAATAAAAGGAGTAGAAAGAAAGAAATGGTATTAAACAGAAGAATAGTAGGCAACTATTTTAATTCCCAATAGGTTAATCAATTTAAGAGTAAGATACCATAGGAAGAAAAATCTAAAAGTGCAAACTACAAATGGCTTTAGGCCAAACGTTCTTGCCATGCACATGATTTCTTTTAGTCCAAATGCAGTATGCAAGCCATGTACACAATTGTGTGCATACGCTTTTTTCAATGGTTAGATGATTAACACAAAGTTTTAGAGAATAACTCCCAAACAATCAAGAAAAAGTAGTTAATTCATGAGGCAACTGTCCTCAAAGCTACAGCTGCATCTATTTGAGACACATTAACTTTTTGAATGCCTGCCAGTAACAAGGCTTAAACTCCAGACCTTGTGTTCTTAGCTAACTTGGTCAGATACTTCTGTGATATCATAAAGATTACTGCTCTGTTCTGCTGATGGTTTATCTGAGAGAAGAAAAATGACTTTATCACTTATGCTTCTTTCCCATAATCTGCTGTGAGAGTAGTGGTTCCCCATTCTGTCAATCTCAGGTATAAGAAGGCCTGACTTTCAATCTCTTCTGTACACTTTTAAAATATAGGACTTATTGAAAAAAACTCATTCTCAAACATATATTCAGTTTGGGTGGAACTCAAGCTCACTCAATGTAAGGATTTTAGCTTGAGCTGTGGCTATGTTATACTGGGTATATTATGTGTAATACTGGCTATATTATATTGTTTTATTATATGCATACAGGCTATGTTATATTGGGCATATTATGTTCAATACTGACTTATACTGGGCCTAACAGCCAATTAGTTTCAATTTTCATTGATTCCCCCTCTTCTGAGTCTCTATTTTTGTGTCTGAACTCTCTGAGTCTTGATTTCTACTTTTCAGTTACCTATCTTAATTTGTGTACTCAGTTCTTTTATTATTTCACTTTAACGTTGAAGGCTCAGTGCCATAAGCAAAGAAGAAATAAAGATCGGTGATAAATCTTACAAGAATAAGCACCTTAGGTAGTGTGGCATGCCAAGGAAATATTACCAGTGCTAGAAGGAACGTTAAAATATGATTGAAAAATCAGTTCACACAAAAATTTTAAGAAAAGACTGAATGTGTGTGTGTGTACGTGAGTGCGCTTTTGTGTGTATGATCTCAAGATCTATGCTTAAGAATATAAATCTAAGAATAACCGAACTAAAAACAGACATGGATAAATCTACACTATACATTGAAGATTTTACAGTTCCCTCATAATAATTAATATAACAAGTAGAAAGAAAATCAATAAGGATACAGAAGCCTAAAGTACTGTGGAACAAGTACATGTAGTTAACATTTATAGAATATTCTGACTAACAACATCAGGATAAAAAGGAATTTTAAGTATACATTAGACATTCACCAAGTTAGTCAATACTCCTGGTCATAAATTAAAGTATAACTATTTTAAAAAATAATAAAAGTCATATAGAGTTTACTGCAAGACAGACAAAACTGAAAGTAGAAAGATATCTGGGAAAATTTCCAAGTATTCAAGATTAAACTATGCATTTCTAGATAACCTTTTAAAGAGGAAGACACATGAAAAATTACAATTTTTTTAATTCAAAGGAAGTGAAACAGTAAAATTTGATGAAGTTAAAGCAGTTCTCAGAAGGAAAGACACAACATTATTTGGACTATAAAGTTTTAAGGAATCTTAAAACAGTGATCTAAACTTCTGCTTTTGGAATACGGCAAAGAAAATCAAATTATAACCTTACAAGTAAAAAAGATAATATAATGAATATACTACTCTTTATATACTAGTACTTCTAGATGCTAACACTTTAATAATGTAAAATTAAATATTTGTTCTTTGTAAAGATCAATTTAAAAACAAAGCTATGGCCAGATGCATTTGTTCATTTCTAAAATCTCAGTTATTTGGGAAGCAGAGATCAGGAAGATTAGAGTTCAGGCCAGCATGGGCAAAACTTAGTGAGACCATATCTCAACAAAAAAGCTGGGTTAGGTGATACATATACTCGTCATTCAAGCTACAGAAGAGAGATGAACAGGAAGATTGAGGTTCAGAGCTGTCTTGCAAAAAATGTGAGACTTTCCCTGAACAATAACTAAAGCAAAAAGTGTTAGGGGTGTGGCTCACATGGTAGAGTGCTTGCCTAAGAAGCATGAGTCACTGAGCTCAAACCCTAGTACTGCTAAAAAATGAAATAAAAGAAATAGAATAAGAAAGTATGCAATAATCAATATAAAGAGCGAAAGAAGAAATCTCAGTATTAGAACCTAAATACAATAAAATATTACAATAATATTAAACAATAAAATATTGCAAATAACCTAATGTTCAACAACAGAGACTCAATGATCAAAGCTCTTGAAAGGTGCAAACTTTTTGTTCAAGAAGAAATAAATATAATGTGACTACTCTAAAATATGTTAAGGAATTAAATAGTTAAAATCCTTTCAAATAGAAAATACCATATTCACTGACTCTACTGTTTAGCTCCCCCAAACCTTCTAGTAAGAACTAATTTTGTAGACACTCTTCATGAAAGTGAAATTTCCAAGTGACCAGTGCTGATCTGATATTAAAATAATTTCTAAAAAAGGTTACAAGAAAAAACTTGTTGGATGAGGCATGGTGGCACATGCCTATAATTTGAACTACTAAAGAAGCAGACAGGAGAATCATGGTTTATAACAAGTCCAGGCAATAAATAGGGAAATCTTGTCTTTAAAAAAGTTGAGTGTGTGTTGTACTAGATATTCAGAAAATAGATGAAGGAGGACATCAACTGAAGCCAGCTAGACAAAGTTAGAAAAGGACCTTAATGAAACTGATGTTCACTAAAAGCAAAAGGATACAAAGAGTGCTTACCTAGCTAGTGTAAGGCCTTGAGTTCAAACACCAGTACTGCACTAAATACAAGATGATATCCGATATTTCTCTTGAACATAGATATAAATGTTTTAACAAAATGGAAGTGAATAAAACCAACAATATATAAAGATTTGATAAATTATGCATGAGTGGGGTTTATCTCAGGAATGCAGGCTTACTTTAACTTTAAAATATCAATCCATGTAATTAATCATATCACTAAACTAAATAAGGAAAACATTCACTGGCTTTTTTCAACAGATTTGGAAAGCAACAAAACAAAGGAAATCTAATACTGCCTCCACTAGTGATACAAAAATAACTCCTAGCAAACACAAGGGACTTCCTTCACCTGATGAAAAGCAACCTGAACCTCACTGATAGCTTCCTTTCTCCATGAGAATGAAAGCTAAAAGCTTTATGCAGTATCAGAAGCAAAGCAGGATACTGGCTCTAACCATTCCTGTTCAGCATTGAACTGGAGATACTAGCCAGTGTGACAATTTTCAAAAACATTAAAAATTTAAAAACAAACAGGTTAGAATTATATGATAAAAAAATCCTCTGAAAGCTGTACTAGTTGTTAGACTTAATAGGGAAACCAAAACACAGAAATGAATTGTGATTCTATTATTACCAATGAACAATTCAAAATTGTGATTAATCAGATTTCTCACAGGAAAAATATGAAATAACTAGATTAAATCTCTGTGGGATCCATATGCATACACAAACAAAATATCATTAAAAACCAAACTAATTTAAATTGAAGGAAAGATAGACAATGTTTATGAATTGGAGCAATAAATATCAAGGAGATACCTTACAACTACAATTTTAAAAATCTCAGAAGGATCTTTTACAGGGATATAAAAATTGATTATAGAATTTTAATGGAAAGTTAGGCTTAGTGGCTCATACTTGTAATCCTAAAACATTGGAGAGATTGATATTGGAGGACGATAGTTTCTGTTCTCCTCCTCCCAAAACAGAGAAAGAAAGAAATTTGCAAGACCTTATATCAGCAGAAAAGGTAAACATCACAGTGGCACATGATTGGCATCCAGATACAGTGGGAAGAACAAAAAGAGATATGTCCCAGGCCATTCAGGGCAAAACATGAGACCCAATCTCAAAAACAACTAGAGGATTGGGTATATGCCCAAGCTAAAATGGTCTGCCTTGCAAGAACAAACTCCAATGACATACAAAAAAGAAAACCATATAAAGGGATGCTCCAAGTCCAAACAAAACTCTAAAATGACAAAAAAAAAAAAAGAAAAATAAAAAAGAATCTACCTGGTTTCAAGACAGGTGTAACTTGCATAAATGGGAAAACACAGTAGTTGCAATATAAAAATAGACAAACAAATCAATGAAATTCAATGTTTCCAGAATTACTTCCATACATATGCAATTATATTTTTATGAAGATAAATCTGGACAAGAGTGGCTTATGCCAGTAAACCTAGCTACTAAGGAGACTAAAAATTGAGGATCATAGTTCAGAGACAGCCCAAGCAGAAAAGTCCATGTGACTCTTTATCTCTGATTAACCTCCACGAAGCTGGAAGTGGAGTTGTGCCTCAGTGGTAGAATGCTAACTTTCAGCAAAATGATCAGTGATGGCGGCCAGGAATGGCACACACCTACAAAAAAGATGTAATTACAATGGGAAAATTATAACATCTTAATGAAATGGTCCTGGGAAAGTTAATTTCCATATTACAAAAACAACTTGAATACATACATAATATAATTAAGTAAAATAAGTAAAAATGGGTTATCAACCTAAAAATAATAACATTATAAGTAAACTAAAATTATAAAACTTATACAGGATAATAAGAGAATTCCTCAATGGCTTGGAAAGGTTTCTTAGTTTCTATTCCAAAATATGCCCATTAAATGTCAAAAATTCAATAATTCAAAATTTAAACATCCTGTGCTATGTATAATGCTGATATTTTAAAAATACATCACAAACATGGAGAAAACATTTTCAAAACAATTATCCATCATAGATTTACAACCAACATGTAAAATTTTAAATAATAAAAATGATAAAAGTAGACAATGATTTTATGAATAAAGAAGAAATATGGGCACTAAATGAGCAATAAAATTTGTTCTATACAATCATTTATCAAGGGTATTTAAAACCACATTGGAACACCTGGAGCAAGCCTGTAGAAATCACTACATACAACAAACAGGAAAGTCAAATACCAACAATGATAAGTGCTGGTCATTACAACTCACCTGTGTTCCTGGGTAGAAGACAAAATGGGAACAGCAACATTAGAAACCTATTTGGCTAAACATATAGTTACCATACAGCTCAGAATTACATCCCTAGGCATTTATCTAAGTGAAACAAAATATTTTAATTCAAATACTTATATGCACATGTTTATATGACTATTTGTACTTATCAAAAAGGAAATTCTGAGCCAGAAACTGTGGCTCATGCCTATAACCCTAGCTACTGCTACTCGGGAGACTGAGATCTGAAGATCGCAGTTCAAAGCCAGCCCAGGCAAGAAAGTCCATGAGACTCTTATCTACAAATAACAACTGTGTGAACAGAGTGAGAGTGAAAGTGAAAGAGCAGCAGCAAGAAAAAGAGAGAGAGAGAGGGAGAAAGAGAAAGAGAGAGGGAGAGAGAAGAGAGACACAGAGAGAGGGAGAGATAGACAGAGAGGGAGAGAGAGAGAAGGAGAGAGAGAGGAGAGAGAAGGAGAGAGAGAAGGAGAGAGAGAGGGAGAGAGAGAGGGAGAGACAGAGACAGAGAGAGACAGAAAGAGAGAGAGACACTCTGGAAAACATATAAGGATGAAGGGTTGAACACCTAGCACATTTAGACAGCATAATAGAAAGGTTATCAATTCATGTAATGGCATGAATAAATCTCAAATACAATATAGTAATTGTAGGAAGCCATCTAAAATACATTAGTAACCTAAATCAAAACAGGGCACAAATAGGATTATAGAAATAATAATAAAATATGAAAAGAAATGACTCTTGTTTAAAATGCAACTTCAGACTAATGCTATGTGATAACAAGTGATAAATACCATTGAAGTGGAGCATAGCTCAAGTGCAGTACTGGCCATAAGGCAAAAATTCTATGGAGGGTTAGTAGCCCTGAGTTCAAGCCCTCGTATTAGAAAAAAAGTACACTGAAAAGTTTATACATATGTTGCTTAGATAAGGTGATAAAATAATCACATATATATATAAATATTTAGATATGAGTACATAGTATCTTTATTTTAAATTTGTGAAGGAAATTAAGGTTTTCTGCCAATGTTTACCATGTGTTATAAATAAATGCATTTCTATTGGTTGTATCTTTAATAAATGTTTAATAAAAGCATTTAATTTTTTGTTATTTTATTCAGAATAAAGCTATATTTCAACTCTTTATTTTGATTGTTAAAGTTTCTTTATTGAAATGTAGGAATTTTTAATGCTGCTACATTTAAGGTATTTGTATTTGTCTCTCTTTTATCTCTACTCTCCATCTGCTATTTTCTTTTTTTTTAATTAATGTTTTTTTTTAGTTGTGAAAATATTGTACAGAGGGGTTACAATTACATGAGCAAGGTAATAAGTACATTTCTGATCAAGCATTTTCTTTTCTCTTCGGTCTTAGCTTTCCAATAACATCTTCAGGTTGCCTGAATGTTCTAGAACAAGACAAGGAGAAATACTGGCTTTGTGGGGCTTCTAACTTTTAGAAATAGGAGGATACTATAGATCAACGAGCTAGCAAGAGTTTCAACATGATTCCTTGCTTTCAGATTTCATCTATATGATTGCTTTTGAACACAGGCTGATACAAGTTGCAGATTGAGACAGCACTAACTGTGGCCATCAAGAGGCCTTTTATAGGCTGACTGAAAACTGCAGTTGAAAGCCCAGCTAAGATCTCTGGCCCTGGGAAGAACGTATTTATTCCCTGACACCACACAGAAACTGAACTCAAGGAAGTCTCTGAAAGGGGCCACCATCCTGAGCCCCAGTAACTACTGCACATTTCTTTTCTGGTTTCAAGGTCTGATTATTCTTTCCTTAGATTTTTATTTTACACGACTTTGAATTTTTTTAATTTAAGAATATTTGTATCGTTCTTACATGTTTGAAAGTCATAGAGAAGATGGAATCCTCCGGGACATAAGGCATGAATTTCCTCTATTAACTTGGTTAGAAGTTCCGACCTATAAGATGCCAAATAAATATTGGCTAAACCGACATGTGTAAAATCATACTGATATGAGGCACTGTAGTAATATACCACTGGGGTTTTTTTTTTCTTTCTTTCTTTCTTTCTTTTTTTTGCTGGACGTGGGGCCTGAACTCTGGGCCTGGGCACTGTCCCTCAGCTCTTCAGCTCAAGGCTAGTGCTCTGCCACTTGAGCCACAGAGCCACTTCCAGCTTTTTCTGCTTATGTGGTGCTGAGGAATCGAACCCAGGGCCTCGTGCATGCAAGGCAAGCACTCTGCCACTGAGCCACCTTCCCAGCCTTTTGACTTTCTGTGTGCCGTTGTTCAAGTAAATAAATGAATGTCTCCTTTAGGATAACAAAAAAACAATTCTGCCGGACAGACAATATTCAGGCAGCTTTGTGCAAATAAGCATTTTCAGGAAAGATAATGTTTTCAAACACTGATCTAGGCAAATTGCTGCACAGACTTTCTATTTTGTTTGCATCTCAATATTAAAGACTATGTAGACAATAAAGACTACCTTAGAATCACCAATGTTCTGGTTTTTTTCAACTGTGCCCTTGCTCCCTGATGTTAGGCAAGGCATACCTCTCTTTACACATTATGGACCAACAATTATTTGTACTGAAGTTTTCATTCTTTTGATCTTTCAGAAGATTGGTGTCTCTCCAGGTGAAAAGGCTCAGAAAGCTCCAAAGACATATAGCATTAAGTTTAGCACTAAGTTTGATCTTGAAAAGATAAAATCAAAGATTTTCCATTGCAACATGAGATGTACAAGTCGTTATGTCGAAAAGGGGCGGGAGGAGGATGGGAAGGGATGGAAAGGGGAAACAAAGGAGGAGGCTGCAATGCTTGATAAGAAATGTACTCTTATCTTGCCCATGTAATTGTAACCCCTCTGTACAGTATTTTCACAATAAAAAAATAAAATTATCTCAGATGATTGCTAACTCCTAAATTTTGTAAAAATTATGCAGGCAAAAAATTATTAAGCAAGAAATGAATGAATAATGAATAGTCAAACTAGAGGGTAAATGTATAGTAGGAAACATAATATTTAGGTAATATCCAAATATTTCCCTACAAAATAATGAACTAATAAAGGGCTACATAGTAACTTTATGGTACAAATATATATTATATATTTCCTTAACTAAGCAATGAAAATGAATACTACCAATGATAGAACAAGTTATTAGCATATCTGATATGAAACACTGATAAAAGCACATTGATTCTCTGCTATTCTTGCTGAAGATGGATCACCTGAAAGGAATCATAATGAAAAATTAAACTCAGGTTCAGCTTCATTCTGCAAAGTAATTTCCTGTAGTCTGTAACAATGTTAAGATCAAGAAACACAAAGAAAGGTTGAATACTCTTGCCAAATAAATGAGACAAAAGAGACATACACTCCAATGTAATGTGTGATCCTGAACTGGATACAGGTATGGAAAGAAAATAGGTATAAAAGAATTCAGGAAAACTGAAAATTTTTGAGTATGATTGAAAATTGTAAGATAGCATTGTAATAATTTTAATTTCCTGATTTTGATAATCTGTGTTTATATAAGAGAAAATACATTAGAAAGTATTTAGGGATAAAAAGACAAGGGTACGCATGGCACTGGAAATTTATTTTCAAATGGCAGTAAAAATGTAGATGTTATTGAGAGAGACGGGAGAAAATTATGAAAGCAATGACATTGTTCAAGAAGTATTGTACTCACAAACTGACATGTTGAATCAAAACCCTCTTACACAACTACTTAAGGTTAATAATAACAAAAACGTTAAAAAATAAACTGCAGTTGTTGATCTCAATTGCAACTTTAATTTTGTGTGTATGTGTAGTTAGATAAGGAACAAATGTGTAAATTAAGCAAAATACTGAAAAATTTTGAATTGGGGAAAATTGTATATAGATCCTCTTCTCTTTTTACTACTTTGAAAACCTTTTTTATGTTTGAAGTTATATCAAAACAAATTTATACTGACATTATTCAATGAAATGCCAAACATGTACCTCAAAAGTACTTAAAAATTTTACTTTTGCTCAAATTCATTTTTTAATATTTTAATAATTAGTTTAAGTATGTTTCGCCACTTCACATGTGCATGCACACACACTATTATGCACACCATGTTTGTATTTACTAGATATCTTAAACTTCACATATTCTAAACATACTAAACGCATTATTCTTATTCATTTATGTTGCCTTTCCCCTGAACAGAGGAAACTTCAAAACAATGCCTTGTTGTTTTAGTTAACAGACAAAATTCTCCATTGTTTATAGCAAACACATGGGATTTATTGCCAAAGCATTTGACCCTTTTTGCTACATCTCTAATTCATTACTAAGTATCCTTAGTTATACTTTCAAAATAACCTCTAATTCCACAATGTCCCAGATGTCCCCTGTTCTCAGAAGACTTTTCTGTTCACCTTTTCTAAACAAATGGACCTTTAAAGAAGCCACTCCATTATTTGAATATTAATATTCTTGTCATTTGCCATACCTATTAAAGGGACCATAAGATAAGGTAACTTGCCTGTCCTTTCTAGTCCTTATTATCAGTGCACAGAATTGTAGATGTTCAATAAATGTTTACCAGTAAGTGAATTTACTCATCAAACAAGTGGAAAATGAATGCACTGAATAAGAAATTCATCCATATCCTATTATTTCCACTGGACAGTGATAGTTCCCTTCTCATTGCACAAGTCAGTAGCTTGAGAGTATGTTGATGTTGGCTGAAAAGTAAAGATATTGGGAAGAGGAAAGAGAAAACTCCTTCAAGTCTGGACATATAAAGCTAGACTAAATCTGGAATGTAGGCATATGAATGCTGCCAATTTGTTCCAAATGCCATTAATTGGTAGATGTTTGTAGCTGGAAGAATGCCATAAATATAAATGGAAACCTGGGAGCTCAACCCTGCTGGCACATGGTGTGAACCTTTAAGCTCAGATTTATTCAGATGTACCACTGAGCATCAAAGAGTATACAATTTTCATATTTAAAGTATCATATCTTTAGGTAAAAAGACAAATTTGGCACATGCAAGAAAGAAAAATTATTCCACAGAAAAATAGATGGAGAACTTAATATTTTTGAACAAAAGGGATAACTTGCTAAATATAAATCACTATAGAATTTAGAAATGCCTGGCAGTTAAACCTATATATACCAAGAATTTATCTATCTATCTATCTATCTATCTATCTATCTATCTATCCTATCTGTCATCTAGCCACCCATTTATCATCTATCTGTCTAGAATCTATCTATTCATCTATCTTTCATGAATCTATTGTAAGCATCCATGTTTCAAGCTCACTAAACTGAATTAATTTCCTAGACCCTAAATGCAGAAAATCAAAAGCAGAACATGCTAATGTCTATATTGCTAATACTTAAACAGGAAGGTGATCAGAACCTGGAACTGGTTTCACTAGGTCAGTACAAACAGCCAAACCTACAGCTGAGGAAAACTGAGACTATCTAGCAAATCACAATGAACAACAACAAAACTATTGCTCAAAGATCTTTCATGTTGATACAGGCTAAAGAGCTGTCATTATTTTACTTTAGGCTACTGCATAATATGTTGACAGAGGAAGCCAGGGAAAATCAGGTCAAGACGATCAGCCTTCTTGGAAAGCTGTCATGATAAAATATTACATCACTGAGGCATCAAACTGTGAGATACTCAGAGCTGTGGTCATTTCCAGCTCTCTGTTTGTCACCAAGACCTTTATGTGGTAAAGCTATCACACTCAGCTTCTTAAGCCACTCCATCAACGTCATTTGTGATTGATGCATAACATCATACGACAAGGCAGGGTCCATGAAAGTGAAGCCTACCTCCAAGCCACTTTATCAGCCTTGAAGTTAAACACTTTAATGTGTTAGTTGGACCCAGTTTCTGTTCAGGTGTTTGAATGTTACAGAGTATAACTTTCTTCACTTCTTTAGCATACCATTAACTTAATGAATATTTTTATTTAACTTGTCTATATAAAAGACTATCTCTGTATGTTGGTAAGCAAATAAAACACACCAAAGGCTATTTGAACAATCTGATAATTCCATAAGCCTAATGCACATACCCAGTCATTAATCTAGTATTCTGAACTAAGTAAATAAAGTCCTTAAGGATAGGAATACACACAGAGAATTGTGTGATTACGCAATTTTCTCTTCATGTAAACATCATTGACTGGAGGGCACCTGGGCTATTTCTGTAACTTGGCTATGGTTAATAATGCAGTTTTCTTTCAGATAAATGATCACAAGTACTATGGTTGGATCATAGAGTAGTTCTATATTTAGTTTCTGGAGGAATATCCATACTGCCTTCTATAGTGGTTGCTCTAATTCACTAAAAGTTTACTAGGGAGCTTTCCTCTCCAAATCCTCATCAGCATATTTATATTCTTGATCATGGTCATTCTGACTGAAATGAGATGAAATCTTAATGTTTTTGTTTGTATTTCCATTATGGACATGGATGTTGAAAATTTCTTATTTATTGGTACTTCTTCTCAGAAGTGTCTGTTTAGCTTTTTTGTCCATTTATTAATTGGATTCTCTGAGGGTTTCATTTCATAAGATCCCTATATTCCAGATTAGTGGAATGACCTCCAATTCTGTAGACTGTCTATTTAGTTTATAAACTGTATCTTTAGATGTACAGAAGCTTTTAGGCTTGATGTTATTATCTTTATCAATTTTCTCTCTTATTTATCGAGCTATTAGAATTCTATTTATGAAGGTACTGCCTAAATCAATAAGTTCTAAAGTTTTCCTTACTCTTTCCTGTAGTAGTTTCAAAGTTTCAGGTCTCACATTGAGGTTATTAATACAAGACGATAGAAATTTGTTTTAAGTCTTCTGCATATGGGTATTCAATTTTTCCAGCACAATTTATTAAAGGGGCTATGTTTTTTTTCCAACATAAATGTTTCATTCCTTTGTCAAAATCAAATGATTATATTTGTGTGGGTTCATTTTTCAGTCTTCTAGTCTGTTCCACTGGTTTGGTTTTGTGCCTATACTAAGCTGTATTTATTACTATGGCTGGGTAGTAGAGTTTGACGTTTGGAATTGGGATACCTATACCATTGTTTTCCTCCCAGTATTTCTTTGGCAATTCTTTTGTGTTTATGTATAAAATTTTGGATTGCTTTTTTCATCTCTGTGAAGAATGACTAGGATTTTGATTAGTTTTTCTTTGAATTTATAGATTACCTTTGACACCATCTTCAAAACATTCCTTATGCAAATTCATGAACATAAGAAGTCTTCAATTTCTTTCGTCACAGTTTTATCTTTTTTTTTTTTTGTAGAGCTCCTTCTCCTCTTTGGTTAGGCTTATTCTCAGTTTGTTTGTTTGATGCTATAATTTCCTTTTTCATCTGCTCATTTTTCATATACAGAAAAGGTACTGATGATTTTGTGTTAATTTTATAGACTTGCTGTATTTCTGAAAGTGCTTATCAGCTCTAGGATTCTTTAGGGTCTTTTCTATATAAGATCATACCATCTGCAAATAGGATAGTTGGGCTTCTTTCCTCCTACTTTCTCTTGCCTGTTTCTCTAGCTAGAAATGCCAGTACTATATTGAATAGGAATGGGCAGATTGGACAATCTTGAGTTATTCCTGATATTAGAAGAAATAGTTTTAACTTTTCACCATTTAGTATCATAGTGTCTATGGGTTTGTTATATATATCCTTTATTATGTTGTGATAGAATCCTCTTTTCCTAACTTTTCCAGAGCTTTTATTATGAAAGGACATTGGATTTTTGTCAAAGACCTTTTCTTTATCTATTGAGACGGTCATATAATTCTTGTCCTTGTTTCTATTTATATTTTTTTCTACATTTATTGGTTTCTGTATATTGAAGCATACTTGCATACCTGGAATGAAACCACCTTGATCGTGGTGTTGATCATAGCATTATATTTTTAAATGAAACAATTTAACATTTTATAGGAGAGTTCTCCATCTATATTCATCAAAATTATTGGTTTATAGCGGTTTGGGTATCCTTTCTAGTTTGAAAATGAGTGTAATATGCCTCACAGAATGTGTTTGGTGGTGATTTCTCCCTTTGAACTTCGTGAATACGTTTGAGGAATTAAGCTGTGAATCTTTCATGTTGGTCCTTGGTTTTTCTTTGTTGGAAGTTTACATATGATTGTTACAATGTCATTGCTTATATTAGGTATGCTTAAATAGTTTATATCCTCTTGACTTAATTTGATAGGTTGAAGTAATCTAGGAATGTAACCATTATTTTTCTATTAGATTTTCCGGTTTGAGTAAAGGTTTGTTAAGTATTCCCTCATGATTTGGAGATTTTTGTCTGTATTTTTAACACATATTTATCCTCACTTATGGAATCTAGATCTAAAAGATATGCAAGTAGAAATGTACATATATAAAACATGACTTAATACTGGGATGGATGAGGGGAAAGGAGAAAGCAAAAGAGAATAGGGAAGATAAATACTATTAAAATATATTTTGTTGCCAGCTGCCAGTGGCTCACGCCTGTAATCCTAGCTACCCAGGAGGCAGAGATCTGAGGATCATGGTTCAAAGCCAGGGCAGGAATGTCCGTGAGACTCATCTCCAATTAACCATCAGAAAACTGAAGTGGAGCTGTGGCACAAGTGGTAGAGTGTTCGCCTTGAGCTGAAGAGCTCAAGGACAGTGCCCATGCCCAGATCCAAGTCCCATGGTGGACTACTCTGTGTGTGTGTGTGTGTGTGTGTGTGTATTCGGTCTATGTATAAGGATGAATAAGGAAGATTACTAAAAGCTGCTAAACAACAAGGGAATGGGGATGGGAAAACAAAAAACAATAGAGAAATTTAATTATAATATATACACATGTAAAATAGCATATTGAAATCCCTTTATACAACTATTATGATTTTTTCAGAAGTAGAAGGAATACATTTTTAAATACAAAAATAGCTGTACATGATTATTATCCATCACCAGACTCCTCTTCTTAGAAAGCTCAAGTAGCTCTGAAGCAACCTCTGCTGTACTGTGAATTACCAGGCAATAGGAAATCCATAGGGAAGAAGCCAGACGTCCCAATAGTCACAAATGTCACCAATTAGAGATATATCTTGGCACACTAATGACACCCATCTCTAGGGAAAAGGATGACAGGAACTGGAGAGCAAAATCTTTCAAAACTTCCCTATTCCAGCAGGAGGCACTGGTCATGTCTCCAGAAATTGGGATATGACAACATCAAGTGTAAGTTCAGTACCATTGGGTATTGAGATGTAATTACAGCTATCTGCCCACAAACTACATCTTCAAACTGTTATACAAACATAAGGAAAAGCAGAGGAAGCCATACATTTCACAGGCTGCTTTTACCATTTATGATATGCCACTGAAGGGGCAACAGAAGGAAATGTTGAGGTTTTGTTTTGATTCTCACATGGATGGGAAACCTGATTTCTTAGTATTTATTATTGAAAAAATGTTTTCTTCTCCTTCTCTTCCTCCTCCTCCTCCTCCTCCATTATTTGCTTTTCAGTATGGTATTTCTAATCACACTAATTAGTTTAAAGTCATTTAATTTTATTCTATTTTACATAACTTCCTTTTTCTCGTTTATTTCCTTCTCTGTATGCCTTATATTACTTCTCCATTCAATATCATGTTTCTGTAATCTATGTAGTATTCTCTCTTTCTTTTGCTGTCACTCTTTCACTATTCATTAGGCTTAGGCAGGCCTTGAGCCTGCAGTGTCTCTACCTCAGCCTTCAAGTGCTGAGATTGTAAAATCAGCTACTATGTTTATGTTTTAATATGAAAATGTTAATTATCCCTTCTTCACTCTGATTTCTCCCCCTAATTTTTATTCACTTCCTGTTTTTAATTAGATCAATGTTCTATGTCTTCTTCCTTTTCTACCACTGTTTCTATAAATTTGAACTTAAGAAATTCTGTTTGCTTGGGCTGGGAAGGTGGCTCAGTGGTAGAGCTCTTGCTTTGCATGCATGAGGCCCTGGGTTCGATTCCTCAGCACCACATAAGCAGAAAAAAGAAAGCCGGAAGTGGCACTGTGCTCAAGTGGTAGAGTGCTAGCTTTGAGCTGAAGAACTGAGGGACAGCGCCCAGGCCCAGAGTTCAGGCCCCACAACTGGACCCAAAAAAAACCCCAAAAACCAGAAATTCTGTTTGCCAAGTATTCACAACCATGAGAAAATCCACTGAATCAAGTAGAAGGCTGAAGATAATAGAAGAAAACCAGCCTTGATGAACGGAAAATAGCAGGAAAACAAAAGTATCAGTATGCAAGTCATATAAAATCAGATTTATAGTCTGAACTGTATAGAACACTCTAAGGTATAAAGATGCTGTCAGGAAGTTAGAAAGTTGTACAGAAAGCTTTAGGTTCAACACTAAATTACTAAGTTACTAAAGCTACTACTCAACTGAACATTCCTGAGGAGATAAGCGAGAGTCTTTTACCTTTGTATGAAGTGATTCTTTT
Organism: Dipodomys spectabilis; assembly: GCF_019054845.1. Classification (NCBI taxonomy): domain Eukaryota; kingdom Metazoa; phylum Chordata; class Mammalia; order Rodentia; family Heteromyidae; genus Dipodomys; species Dipodomys spectabilis. Next base: position 3,176,353 of record NW_024870824.1, read on the forward strand.
TATTCTGTAGATATCCATGCCACTTTCTTCTCTACTTCCATTTCTCTACCATATTTGGTCCCTTAACTCTGCTTTCTACATTTATATGGATTTAACAACCCTGTATTTAAATCATATATGCTGGAAGTGGCGCTGTGGTTCAAGTGGCAGAACACTACCCTTATGAGCTGAAGAGCTCAGGGACAGCGCCCAGGCCCAGAGTTCAAGCCCCATGACCAAAGAAAGAAAAAAAAAGAGAAATAAATAAATAAATAATATATGCTATGTACATTTTGAGATATTCAGTTACCCAAATGTGTCAGTAGTCATCACTAAGAAGTGGATAGTGATAATTGCTTTCTTATCCCTATTTCTAATTTTTTTACACTATAGCTATTTTAAAACCTGTCTTGTTAAATGTAAAAATGTAGTGGGGAACTATTCATGGAGACTAACTACAAATTTGCACTGGGAGATTTGTGCTCAGAGAACAGTTGTGCTGAAACTGAATAATATAAACACAAATCCTCACTTGTCAAACCCAGTGACCAAGTATTTACAACCTAGTAGAAACTATGTGTGTATCATATGTGCCCAGCTTTCCCTTGCTGCTGAAATTCAGACAAGATACATTTAATGAGGAAATATGTGTAACAAAAAAGAAGAAGAAAACCACTTGGATTCACCTGGACTTCAAGGTAGTGTACTTTTATTTTCTTTCTATTTTTTCTTAGTGTTTTGGGCTGATAGCCATGGAGCAACATCTTTCTTTAATCTGTTTGGTGATGCTATTTTCCAATGAGTTTTTATGGACTCTAAACAATGATAGCTTACATCACAATCATGTGTTTTCTCATGAGCTATATAGGTATAAAGTGCCTAAATTACAATTCTAACCTCATAGATGACTTGCAAATTGTTTCATCCATCCATCCATCTATCTATCCATATGCTTACTTCCCTAATATTTATTCAGCCCTAAGCTCTGTGCTATGCATAACAAACGCACATGTACATATGCAATGTATATTGCAAACAAACATGTATACATGCAACCTGCTTTCTTCTTCAAGGAACTTGCTACTTAGGGGAAAAAAATAAAATCAAAACAATTACTTCTATTTTATTGCCAAGATTGAAGAGCTATAAAGTACACTCAAATGCATTACCAAAATAAGATGACACCACAGTGGTATAATTTGAGTTTTGGCCCAAACTTAGAAAAATAAAAGCAACATGGTCCTTTTAGCAAATAATGTATTTTTTCACATGATTTTTAGATCATATATTAGCATGGTTTTATTGCTAACTTTGTAGCTAATGTTAAGCAATGATTGAATGCTTCATATCTTTACATACAGTATTAGAATTCAAAGGAGATATTATTTGTATGTAATTGTTTCATATATTGATGCTCTAAATGGCAGCATTTTAAAACATGACTTTAAATGGTGATTAAGATTAAATGAGATCATTTTTTTGTCATATAAGAGACCTCCAACATGTCTAGTGACATTATCCAAAAGATGGCTTTGACTCAAAGACATGGCAGGGATTTGAACATGCAAAGCAAAGGTGTGTGGAGGGCATAGCAAGAAGGCAGCTATATTACAGGGAGATACCCCCAAGAGAAACCAATCTTCCCTGGCCAGTGGAACTGAGAGAAAATCAGTTTCTGTTTTTTCAGCCCTCCGGCAAATGCTATTTTGTTATGGAGAAATAATGCAGTAACACAACCATGAAAAATAGTTCATGATAAAAAAACTTCGTTAAATAGATTTGTAATTAAAGTAGGAAAATATTGTAATGCTTCTAGATCTTCTTCCCATAAAGAGAACTTAGTTGACAGTGAACAGCCTGAGTAAGCATTGTAACACCTAGTGATGAGCAGTGCCTTTGTGGGTTAGCATCTCCAGATGCCAGTACTCCATACTTAATATCACTTGATTGGTCATTCACATCTTAAGGGATTTACTTGCTGGATAACTTGTGATATTATGAAAAATAGTAGTGGTCTTATTTTTCACTTCTAACTTCTTGTAGTATGAACAAGGCTAGTTTTTGATTTTTCAGATCTTTCTCTCTCACACAGCAAGAGATAGAGGATGATAACATAGACAGTCTTTAGACTTAATGACTTTAAAATATCTAGCATATGTGATAAAAGGGGTATGTAAAATCTGATCTGCCCTTGGGAATAATCAGCTAGCTCTACTATGTGAGCTTTATTTTCATATCAGGAAAGCATTTTAGAAATAAGCCTGGGGCCTTATAGTGAAGGAACCACTATGCCTAAATGAAACCTAATATTCTAATATATTTTCTGAATATATCCCTCTATTTTGACATTAATGTATTTTTTGCAGAAGGGAAGTAATAGTTTCTCCTTTCTGTTGGAACAGTGCTTGGTAGCCTTGTTTCACCAAGCTCCAAAAGTATCCCTAATCTGTTTTCCATAATGGACCTTTGTCATATGGTACCTAGAAATAGGAAATCATGTTCTGATGATACCAGCAATTACTTAGACATCACTATTCAAAGGAACAATGCCAGTTTTGTAAATGCCTTAGTAAAACATTGTGAGTTCAACTCTCTTTGTGTTACTGTGGGTTTTGCACAAGTAATTTTGTTTAATTACTATGTTCTGCCTGTCAGAAAGTTGAAATTTGGAACTATAATATTAACAAGAATATTATATAAACCATTTTTATGTGTGTCAATTATGCTGTTATATTAACTACTTCTCTTTTAAAGAAAACTGACCTAGAACTATTCAGAAAGCACTACCCCCAACCCTGCCAATTTGCTTTCCTAAAACATCTGTTATTTTCTTTGATAAACTGCCCATGAAAAGACAACAACTTCAAAATGATGATAAACTATTGTCAATTTATTACATCAACATCCATCAAATGAATTGATTAAATCTACATGCTCATTTGGGGTAATAGAAATACAATCACTGTAATAAAACACTGTCATGGGATTAATGTATTCTACTCTGAAAATCTAAATCTTGCCATTGGAGGGTATTTTATGAAGCAGCAGGAGACCATTATCCTGTGACAACATTTTATTTCATTGACATCTCAAATATATTCTTAATATCCTTTATATTTATGTTCAGTTTAGAATAAGAGAATTAGAATAGGTGTTATTACAGTGGAAAGGCATTCATTATGGCTTTCTGAGTAGCTCACCCATGTCACATATCTGAGCTCTGAAAATATTTTGGCCAGCACCACATCTTGCTGTCATACATTTTCACAGCAAAGCTGACTGTCTCTCATGCAATGAATTTTACTTGGATTAATCATAAACATTGACCCAGTTTTAACAATTATACGATTTCTACATTGATTTATATACTGTGTAAATCAATCTGATCACTAAAATGTTAATGAAATTTTAAAAATAAAACTTCCCTAACTTCAAGCCAAAACAACAATCATAAATTTAAATTTTTATTCTATCTCAAAATAGTTTTCTTCCTCTCGAGTTGAACTCTTGTTCTTAGCACTTTCCCCACTTTGAGTATTAAAGCTTTGTCTTCACAAGTAAAATGGAGATGTGTAACGATTGTCTTTACAACACAAACTGAAAAAAAAACCCACAGCTTCACCTGAAATACCTAGTCAACTGAAACCATATATTTTTTCTTGAAAGGACTTCTGAGACTATCCAGAAAATGGCTCTAATCCTCATCACATTTTGCATACGTATGGATAGAAACAAACACAGGATGAATTATTCAAAATAAGACTTGGAGTGCTAAATTTGACATGGAAGATGAAATAAGAAACTATGAAAATTTTTTTAGGGGCATCAATGTTGGAAGTCTGTGTGTACACCCAAGAGAATTAACACAATTCCCAAGATGTTAATGAAAAGATGTTAATGGGCTTTTAAGGTGCCAAAATTTCCTTAAATGTAGTAGACCACTGCTGTGATTGCATTTCAGCTAGCGAATGGAATGCTCAAAGGTGTTTTGCCTATTCACTGTTGTAGAAGTGTTTCTACATTGCAATGTAGATAGTGTTTTGTATGTCTGTTCTTAAGTTCATTTATATATATGTATGTATATAAATCTATATATGTGTTTCATTATTTTACATGAAAATATAATCTATTCATTCCCATTTGTAATATTTAATGGCCTTACCAAAACTTTTATTAAACTGTCAAAAAGAATTATGAATTCTTGTAAAATATACCTTATTGAAGCTTCATCAGTACTCTTCCTCTTCCTAGATAGTTCCCTTCTACTTCATGTCATAAGAACAAAACAAAACAAAACAAAACCCTACATTCTACCTAGGAGAGAAAATGTGTGACATTTGTCTTTCTGAATCTAGCTTATTTCACTTAACATACTGATATCCTGTTTCATTTATTTTCCTGTAAATCTAATTTTAATAAAATTAGTGTCTTACAATTTATAATTATTTTATATTTTAAATTTGAATATAGATATATTCTATATTATATACCTGAGTAATACATATTTGATATTTATCATCTTTATCGCTCAAATTGAACTTACAATTCTTTGATGAAGACATCTTTTATTTTATTTATTTTTGGGGGTCTGGTCATGGGACCTGAACTCTGGGCCTGGGTGATGTCCCTCAGCTCTTCAGCTCAAGGCTAGCGCTCTACCACTTGAGCCACAGCACCACTTCCGGCTTTTTTCATTTTGTTTATGTGGTGCTGAGGAATTGAACCCAGGGCCTCGGGCATGCAAGGCAAGTGCTCTATCACTGAGCCATCTTCCCAGCCCCTGAAGACATCTTTTAAAAGTTAGCACACAATAATCAATTGAAATTATGATAGTAGTCAATCTTAGAAATTACATTTTTATGGAAAATTATCAAATTTTCCTTATGTGATTTCAACTATTGCTTTAAATGTCATATTTGGTTTTTAAAAACAGTCATTAGAACTTCTTAATTGTAAGATCTGCTCCTAGATGGCGAGCAGACTCCATCATCCTCGAAACAAAGTTTCCACCCAGTACCTGAGTTACCTGGGCAACTGACACATCTGGAAGAGGTCACATCTGCATTCACTGAGATCACATCTGGATTCAATGTGGCCACACCTTTCCCAGACCCTACCATAGACAAGGCCTAACCCAAGGCTAGATGCTCTCTTTCCCAGCCACGTGGAGTGCCAACATGGCCTGCTGCCAGCTGGAACCATGGGTAAACCTACCTCTTACCTGAATACCATGTGCATGGTGCTGTTCTTACTCGGCCTCCTCTTTAAAACCTAACGCTAATTTTATATAGAAGCTTTCCATTGCTGAATTTTATTGTTATTATCACATTAAAAAGGTAAATGTGATACCAAGGATAGTAATATAATTCAGGAAATCAAATTTCCATCTGCAGAAACATTGACTACAAAAATCTTATTTAAGAACTTCAGATTTTAAATTTAACCTGAAGGTATTGACCATTGAATTATGGTTATGGACGGCATAGTTTTTTCTTTTTTGGTTATTCATCTTCTCTCTCACCCTCTTCCAAACCCCCGCAAAAAGCAGCAATCATACAAGAGGGCTGGAAAGCATGAAGAGATGCCATTAAATGCTCATTTTATGTCACAATTTGACCCTACACTGGAAACTATTCTCTGCCATAGGAAAATGTCTTAAAACTATGGTCTCAAATTATAGGAGTATGTTTTATCAAAACATAGAATTAGCACCAGAAACTAGGAAGAGTATCAAGCAATTATCTCAGGTATTCATTTGTTTATTTTCAAGTGCTTCTTTATCTTTTTTTTTTTTTTACTCAACTAAATATAGCCAATGAGTGAAATTGATTATGAGAATTTGGGCTCAAACACTGAGACTGTGCCCCAGGATTCTAGTGGACAATAATAATATATTCTAAAAGTAAAATTATATGATTTTTCCCCGTCTTTCCATTTCCTTACAAACGGGGTTGTGTCATTCTTTCTGATGGAAGCACAGAATTCATTTGTGTGTGTGTGTATATATATATATATATACATACATACATACATATATATGTATATATATATATCACATTTTCTTGATCCATTTATCTACTGAGGGGCATCTGGGTTGGTTCCATATCTTGGATATGGAGAATAATGCTTCAATAAACATAGTTGTGCTGGTAGCTTTAGTATGGCCTTGTTTGTGATCAATTGGGTAAATGCCCAAAAGTGGGATTGCTGGGTCATAGGGGAGCTCTATGTGGAGTCTTTTGAGGAACCTCCATACTGCTTTCCAAAGTGGTTGAACAAGTTTATACTCCCACCAACAATGCGGTAGGATTCCTTTTAGGCCACAGCCCTTCCAGCCTCTGTTGTAATTAGATTTCTTGATTATAGCCATTCTAACTGGGATGAGGTAGAATCTCAATGTTGTTTTGATTTGCATTTCTTTCATGAGCAGAAAAGTTGAGCATTTCTGCATGTGTCTATTGGCCATTCTTATTTCCTCTTCAGAGAAGTCTCTCTTTAAGTCTTTAGCCCACTTATTTATGGGGTGGCTGTTTCTTCGAAGGTCTGTTTTGCGGGGAGTTAATTTTTTGAGTTCTAAATATATTTTAGATATGAGGCCCTTGTCTGTTGCATGGCTAGTGAAGATCTTCCAATCCGTTGGCTTTCTTTTGATCTTGCTTGCTATATCTTTTGCCATGCAGAAACGATGCTGTTTAATGGAATCACATTTGTCCAATCTTCCTTTGAATTCAATGCTTCCATCAGAAAGAAGGACACTGCCCCATATTTTAGGAAATGGAAAGACTTGGAGAAAAAAATCATATTAAGGGAAGTAAGCCAGACCCAAAGAAACATAGGTCCCATGATTTCCCTTATTAGCAGTAATTAGTATACATCTAGGATAATCTTAGCAAATGAGCAGAATAGCTCAATAGCTATTTTGTACATATGACCATATAAGATGATGCTAAGTGAAATGAACGCCAAGACATGGACACAAGAGGTTTTTCTTTGTTGTTGTTTTTAATGTAAGAACAAGAAGGGAATCAATGCAACAGTGATATACAAAAGACAATATGTTGGAAATAATCTGTACAACTTGGGAGTGGGGGTGGGAGGGCAGGAAAATAGAAAAATGTGAGAAGGAGTAAGAAGTTTGACAAGAAATATACTTATTACCTTACTTATATAACTGTAAACCCTCTGTACATCACATTGACAATAAAAAGTAAGATTATAATGCATACAAGATATGCTATGATTTATAATGTTTCAAAGTATGTGTTATATAAAAGAGAGTTAATTAGAACCAAGGTATGACTGAAGCCTGTAATTCCAGATATTCAGGAGGCTGAAATGGGAGAACTGCAGTTTGAGGCAATAGCCAGGGTAAAAATGAGTGAAAACCTATCTCAAAAACTAAAAACAAAAGAAGTGGGGATTTGGTTCAAGTGCAGGGCAAGAGCCAGGCCCTAGGTTCAATCTCCAGTACCACACACAAAAAACAGGCTTAAGTACACTACAATACTCTACTTTGCTACATGATTTAGAATTTTCATAATGAAAGATTATAATTCAAATGAGAGAGAGTATACATAGGATCAAAACACTAAAGAAACAAAACATAGCATCAACTAAAACCTGTGCACTAATTATTTTATATTTTTTATTGTAAAGATAATGTACAGAGGGATTACAGTTACATGAATAAGGCAATGATTACATTTCCTCTTGAGCACTGTTATCCCCTCCTTTGTTTTTCCCTCCCCACCTGCCCAACTCCTCCCTCCTCCACCAAGTGATAGAGTTTGTTTTTTGCAGAGTATCTTGTCCATCTCGTTGTTACACTGGATCAGCCTGTATCCTTGTTTCAGTGTTTTGCTACTTCCATTCCCCTCCCCAAATTAGAGAAATGTATATACAAATGCAGGGTACCGGAATCAAATACAATGAAAACAAGGATTATTCTGATAGGGAAGAACATACAAAAGAAACAAAAGAAATCACATAGTACCTTATAAGTACATTAAAAACAAGAGCAACAAAGATAAACCCTCTGTATCTCTATCTAGGGGTTCATTTCTGTAAGTACCATCTTATATGGTCATATGTGCATAACTTTTAACCTTTTCTACTTGTCTGGTAAGGTTAGCCTACACGTATACTAGTTATTGCAAATGAGGGAAACCCTGGGACCTATGTTTCTTTGAGCCTGGCTTACTTCACTTAGTATAATTTTTTTTCCAAGTCTTTCCATTTCCTAACAAATGGAGCAGTGTCATTCTTCCTGATGGAGGCATAGAACTCCATTGTGTATATATACCACATTTTCTTGATCCATTCCTCTACTGAGGGGCATCTGGGTTGGTTTCAATTCTTAGATATGGAGAATAATGCTTCGATAAATGTAGCTGTGCTGGTAGCTTTAGTATAGTCTTGTTTGTGATCATTTGGGAAAATGTCCAAAAGTGGGATTGCTGGGTCATAGGGGAGCTCTATGTGGAGTCTATTGATGAACCTCCATACTGCTTTCTAAAGTGGTTGAACAAGTTTACACTCCCATCAACAATGCGGTAGGATTCCCTTTAGGCCAGAGCCCCTCCAGCCTCTGTTGTAATTAGATTTCTTGATTATAGCCATTCTAACTGGGGTGCGGTGGAATCTCAATGTTGTTTTGATTTGCATTTCTTTTATGGGCAGAGAAGTTGAGCATTTCTTCATTTGTCTATTAGCCATTCTTATTTCCTCTTCAGAGAAGTCTCTCTTTAAGTCTTTAGCCCACTTATTATTGGGGTGGTTGTATCTTTGAGGATTTGTTTTGCAGGGAGTTAATTTTTTGATTTCTAAATATATTTTAGATATGAGACCCTTGTCCAGTATATGACTAGTGAAGATCTTCTCCCAATCCGTGGGCTTTCTTTTGATCTTGCTAGCTATGTTATTTGCCATGCAGAAACTCTGCAGTTTCATGCAATCCCATTTGTCCAAACTTCCTTTTATTGTTGTGTTTCTGGGTCTCTAATAAGAAAGGTTCAATCTGTGCCAAGGAGGCCTAGAGTTTCTCCTATTCCTTCTTGTAATGTTTTCAGGGTGTCTGATTTTACTTCAAGGTCTTTGATCCATTTGAAGTTGATCTTGATGTAGAGTGATATATACGGATCTAGCTTTAGTTTTCTACAGGTGTTTAACCAATTTTGGCAGCACCATTTACTGAATAGGCTGTCTTTTTTCCATTCTATTTTTTTAGCTCCCTTATTGAAGACTTGGTCGCTACAAGGCTGTAGGTTCATCTCTGGGTCTTCAGTTCTATTTCATTGGTCCTCAGTTGTGTTCTTGTGTCAATACCACACTGTTTTGATTACTATGGCTTTGTAGTAGAGTTTGAAATTTGGTATTGATATTCCTCCAGCACTGTTCTTTCTGCTAAGTATTATTTTTGCTATTTGGGGTCTTTTATTGTTCCATATGAATTTTTGGGTTGCTTCTATTTCACTGCAAAATGAGGTTGGGATATTGATAGGTATCACATTGAATTTGTAGATAGCTTTTGGCAGTATTGCCATTTTTACAATATTAATCCTCCCAATCTAGCATCATGGGAGATTTTTCCACTTCCTTAGTTCTGCTTTAATTTCCTTTTTCAGGTTCGTGAACTAATTTTAACAGAGAAAAATCTAAAACTTTTATAATACCTATAATTAAACAAAAAGTTATACCTGTTCTGAGACACGAAAATTTAATGCTATATATGAGCCAACATTCCCCAAATGATTGATAAATGCAATTCAATTAATTTTTTTTATCATATTTAGTTTATTATTTTTAACTCATATAAAAACAAAAAATATACACACTAATGTAGTAAAATATGATGTTTGGTACATATATGCATATGCATGGACTAATGTATAAATCAGTTTAAACTTACTTATCTGTTCAAACATTTGTTATGCCATTGTTTATGGTATAGACTGAAAATCCTTTCTTCCTGATTTTTAAAATATATCATACATTAGTATTATGTCTATAATCCCTAGACAACAGCCCAACACAGCTCCTTCTTCCTATATAACTGTTATTTAGTTTTGATTAATCTTTTCCCATGCTTCTGCCCTTCATCTTTTCTCCAGCCCTAATAAATCACCAACTGGCACTAAGTCTTTTTGTGCCTGATTTTGTTTAATGTAATGATGTTTTGTTCTATCTACATTGCCATGAATAGCATAATTTCTTTTTTATGGCTTAATAATATTTCCTTCTGTCTGGCACACATTCTTTACCCATTCTTTAGCCGATGAATACAGGTTGTTTCTGTTTAGTGGCTATGGTAATAAAAATGTAGAGATCTCTTCAACAGAGTGATTTCATTCTTTGTCTACACACCAGTAGTGAGAAGAAGGCAACCCTCACAGCAGTTATCATTTTAATGTTTTGTGTAACCTCCATACTGTTTTCGATATTGGTAGTGTCAATTTACATTCCTGCCAACAGTATGCAAGGGTTCACTTTCCTCCAGGGCTTCACAAGTAATTGTTAAGTTCAACCCTTTTTATTTGTTGTAATGATACAGCATACTGCTCTACAGCCTAGGGTAGACACGAACTCTTCCTGATCCAGTCTGTGGAATGTGTCATCATGACTCACTCTATTGTTCATTTTTCAATTTTTTTTCTTTTTTTGGGTCCGGTCGTGGGGCCTGAACTCTGGGCCTGGGCACTGTCCCTCAGCTCTTCAGCTCAAGGTTAGTGCTCTACCACTTGAGCCCAGCACCACTTCCCGGCTTTTTTCTTTTTGCTTATGTGGTGCTGAGGAATTGAACCCAGGGCCTCGGGCATGCAAGGCAAGCGCTCTACCACTGAGCCAACTTCCCAGCCCTCAATTTTTTTTTGCTTGTTAGTTTTTGGAGTTTCTTATGTATTCTAATTATTTCATCAAATGTACAGATTATACATATTTTCTCACATTATGTAGATTTCTCATTACTTTGTTTTCTGTTCAATTTACTGCATAGAAGCTTTTCAAATTTCTCCCCGAGGTTCTCAGGTTTAAACTCAAGGCCTAGTATTTTCCAAGTAAGCACTCTATTATTTAATATACAAGCCAGCACTTTTTTTTTTATTGAATCGGTTTTTTAGAGTGTCTCAGGTTGTTTTTGTCTGAGGGCAACCTTAGACAGCAGTCCTCCTACCCATACCTCCTTTGCAACTATGTTTACAGGTTTGAACCCCAACAGCCAACTATGTGGTTGAGATGGGGGTCTTGCTAGCTTTTTACCCAAGCTGGCCTCAAACTGCAGTTCTCCCAGTCTGTGCCTCATGAGGAGGTAAGTTTACAGACCTGTGCTATTGCACAGGGCTGAAGCTTTTCATTTAGATGCAATCCCAATTGTCTATTTTTACTATTTTTTTGTGCTTTCAGTGTCTTTTCTAGAAAAATCATTGACATTCTTATGTTGTAAAACATTTCTCCTAGGTTTTCTTTTAGTCCTTTAGTATAAAGAAAGAAAAGAGAATGCTGGCATGGATATGGAGAAATGAAATTATCCTACATTTTTGGTAGCAAGGCAAATGAATACAGCAAATATAGAGAGGAGTGCACTGGTTCCTCAAGAAATTCAAATCAGAAATGCCAGATGGCCCAACAATACCTCTATATGGATATCCAAATAAAATTATATGAGCATATCAAAGAGACATGTTGATTGCTGCACTATTCACAATAGTTGATATATGGGCAATGAAGTATTACTACTAAAATGAAAGATATCATGTTATTTGCAGTAGAATGGATAGTACTGAAGGACATTATATTAGGTGAAATAATTAGAGAAAGGAAATTTCACATATTCTCTCTCATGATTGGGATATGTAATAGTGACTCCATGAGGCCAGAAAGGACAGAGAGAAGAGAGGGGACAGAGAGAACCAGGATGAGTGAGGTGATAACAGCCAAACACCATTGACAGAAGCAGAAGCATGTACTGTTATATGGAACAGTGTAGGGACTGAAGTTCACAGTGGTTTATTTACATTTTATGAGTAATAGGAGAAAGGCACCTAGAGTCTCCAAACATAAGGTAACAGTACATGTTAAGAAAAAAATGCTAAACAAATTGTTTAACAAAATGGAAATGTTAACTATACTGACTTGATCACTGAGCATTATCAATTACCATATAAAATCTCCTCTCAAAAACCATATGCTAAAATTGTATGATTAAAATAAATTTTTTAGCTGAGTATATTTAGGCAAGCCTATAATCTCTACTGCCTGGGAGTCTGAACAGGAGAGCCACTTGAGATCAGAAACTTGAGGCCAGCCTAACTAACATAATGAGACACTTTTCTCAATAATTATAATAATAGGGGCTGAGAAGGTGGCTCAGTGGTAAAGTGCTTGCCTTGCATGCATGAGGCCCTGGTTCGATTCCTCAGCACCACATAAGCAGAAAAAGCCAGAAGTGGTGTTGTGGCTCAAGTGGTAGAGAACTAGCTTGGAGCTGAAGACCTGAGATAGTGCCCAGGCCCAGAGTTCTGGCCCCATGACTGGCAAATAAATAAACAATTATAATAATAATAATTTTAAATGTAATAGATTTTTACCCTTTTATGTAACATTCTTCTTTAATTTCTTTTAGCTATTCCCAAATGTGGGTTGACACTGAAATTTCCAAGGAGTTTTGAAATAATGTCTCAATTTTACTTCCACTGTGTCTGATTCAGTTTGCCTGGGCCTTGACATCAGAGTCTGTAACATTTTCCTAAGTAATTCTAACTCAGAACAAAGTGCAATATTTGAAGATCCAGTCTAAAATAATCATATCTCAGAGACTATCTCACTTGGTAGAAAGCACAAAATGTAAATGTACATGTTGATTAAATAGCACATTGCATTTAGCTCAAATGTCCTATTTTGTAATAAGGGAATGTTGGGAGAGAAGTGTGAGATTTTTTTCAGATATGAAAATTGTGACTTTCCAGTCCAAACACATAGATGAGGCAAGAAAACATATTATGAAAGTGACTGTAGTAATAAATGTAATCTAAAATTTAATAGAGCATTCTATTTGAGTCCAGGAAACAAATACAGATTCTGCTGGTCTAGTTCGAGAATAAACAGAATAAAAGCAAATAACTTAATGGCACATTTATTCCCTTTACATTTCTAGAACATAAAAGATGTTTTACCAGCATATGGCTTGTACTCAATACCTCACTCTCTCATTCATCTTAATTACTTAAGGTGGTTATCTACTACTTGAGCCATGATTACAACCCGGTGTTTTGTTGTTTAATTGGAGGTAGAATCTGGAAGACTGCTCAGTCTGATTTCATACCTTTATCCTTATCTAATCTCAGAGCTGTTAAGATTACAGGCTCTATATTACAGGAGCCTGGCTGGTCTAGTCCTTTTGATCAAGTGGAGACTCTGCATTAAATATCAACAGGAAAAAAACCAGCATCTGTTTAGAATGTTTGTATTTGGGAGGGTCAGGGAGGACTCAGAAAAGGGGGAACAAAGGAGAACAAACATAAGAGTGGTATACTATATGGAAAATGAATTATTTCTTGTTGGTGGGGATTGGAGGGGTAAACCAGGAGTGAGAGATGGGAGGAGAGACATGGAATTGTACTCATTACTCATTACCTGATTCATGTAACCATAACCCCTCTGTATATCAACTCCACAATAACAATAAAAATAAATAAAAATTTAAAAAGAAGATAACATCTCTGCTTCCCTTGGAGCAGAACCACTCAGAAAAAACATCAAGATAATTATAAATATGCCTTTCCAATAGAGAAGTCAGTGTCTTTTTTTGTATTTTTTGAATTAGAAATATTAATGTATAATTTAATGTTGAGATTTCTTAGGAAAGTTTTATTCAGATCACAAAAATTACCACCACAAAGTCTTCTTGCAAATTTACAACTATTCCTTAAATGTTTTAAGGCTAATCAATAGGTTTGGTTTTTAAAGATATTCATTTTTATAGGCTAAAATTAAATTTACTTATGCAATGTCTAAGTTTTTCAACAATTGAAAATGATCATGAGTAGCTTTGTTTCATAAAAATAGCTAACTTTTTCATATTAGACCTTAAATTGAGGAGCTAGAAATGACTTTAATAACTTGGAGTTCACAACTTTTGGTCAAGAAGTTTGGACCAGAAGACATGACTTCCATATATGTAACAACTACATTTTTACTTTACTGTTGCATTCTAAGAAATTAATTTAGGATGCTATCATGTGGTATAATCATTATAATGCAATAGCCAATGCATACTTAACAGGAAATTTACATCTCTTTTCACAATTTTCTCTTAACATAATTTAGTTCTCTATGAGAATTTATGAGAGACAGGATGGTTCAGATTAGTGGAGACAAACAGTTCTTTCTTAACTATAACACATTCTTGTTTTCAAGAATCATTAGGTAAATAGACACTCTACAATCAAATTTCTGGAATCCCAGTGGCTGGTATTATAGGCATCAGCAACCATAGCTTTGAAAGAACATTAAGTGTGTGAGTGAAAATATACAATGGAAGATCCAACAGTGGAAATAATAAACAGGCAAGAGCTCTCTGCAGTAGTCTGACATGTTTGATATGTCTTCAAGGATATTCTAATAGCAAGGAAAATGTCACACAAAACTCTACCTTTTTACCAGCTATATATCCAATAAGGAGCTAATATCCAAAATATACAAGAGGCTCAAGAAACTACCCTTCTCCAATTAATAACTCCACCAATAAATGGGCAAAAGGGTTAAATGAATACTTCTCAGAAGAAGATACAAGAATGGCCACTAAACATGAAGAAATGCTTAATATACCTGGCCATAAAGAAAATGCAAGTCAAAACAACATTGAGATCCTATTTCAGTCCAGTAAGATTGGCCAGCATAAAGAATTTGAGCAATAAATGCTAGTAGGGATATGGGGAAATGGGAATTCTATTACACTGTTGGTAGAAATGTAAATTAGTACAATTAGTACAAATGTAAATTAGTACACTCTGGAAGATGGTTTGGAGATTCCTCAACAAACTAAACATTAAACTACCATATGATCTAGCTGTACCTCTCTTGGGCATTTATCTACCCAGGATACCACAAGGACAATTGCACATCTATGTTCATTCCTGCACTATTCATAATAGCCAAGTTTTGAAAATAGTCAGGTACCCTATAAACAGATGAGTGGATCAAGAAACTGTGATGCATATGTACAATGGAATTTTACTCATACATTAGAAAGAATTTTATGTCATTTGTAGGGAAATGTATAAACTTAGAATAAATCATGTTAGGGGAAGTAAGCCAGGCTCAGGGAGAGAAACAGCACCTATTTTCTCTCATATGTAGAAGGTAGATCTAAAATACAATAAGCATAATAACATATACAGGGCTCAATGCATTTAGACATAAACCAAGCGACTAAAGGAGGGTATAGTTAGGGGAGAAATCCAAAAGCATAACTCTTCTGAACAACTAAGCACTGTTTATCAAAATGAATACAAGGAACTGGAAACATGTTTTTTGGGGGGGGTTTTGTGGGGGACAAAAAGGGCAGCATGGGAATGGAGCAGGCATTGTATTCAATGTACATTATATAAAAAATGAACTATGTAACTTGTTAAGTATGGACTATTTAACAACTATCAACAGAAGGGGAAAAATGAAGAAAGTGGTGACATTGTCTGAGAAACATTGTACTCATAACCTGATTTATGGAATTGTAACTCTTCGGTGCAATTACATAAAAATACAATAATAATAATAGTAAAATTCATCTTATTTTAGCTTTTCTTGGAAGAGTAGGTTTGGCAATATCAAACCATAGATCACTAACTGATCAAAGCTAGTGAGACTGACTCTTTGCATAATATATAATGTATTCTTCAAAATAGCTCATTCCCTAAACTTTCTAATGTTTCCCCAAGCTAGTCCATTTCACAGATATATTTTTTTCTATACCTAACAGCATTAATTAGAATACAAGCCCTGGATACTTAGCCAGATAAGCCAAGGTGGAGAAAATGATGATAAAGGACACATAGAAGATTAGTGAAAATTTCATCTTAGGCATCTTTTCATCTTGATTAAATTTATTCCAAAATATACTATCCATTATTTTTATAGTTATTCTAATGGGATTTTCTTTTCTTCATATAATTCACTGTTAGTATACATAGAAATATTAATGGTTTTGTATGGTAAAGTTTTCTTCAAATTTCTAAAAGTTTTCTTTCAGTAGATCTTTATGGATGTTTACATTGCAGATTAAGATCTTTTTCTTTTTTTTTTTTTATCACTCATGGGGCTTGAACTCAGGGTCTGGGTGCTGTCCTTGTGTCCCTGTGTTCTTTTGCTCAAGACTAGTGCTCTATTACCTTGAGCCACAGTGCCATTTCTGTGCTGTTTTTTTTTTTTTTTTCTGGCAGTTAATTGGAGATCGAAGTCTAACAGAGTTATCTGCCCAGGATGGCTTTGCATTGTGATCCTCAGATCTCAGCTTTCTGAGTAGCTAGTTAACAGGCTTGAACTACCACTGCCCAGCTCTCAGATATAGATCTTAAAAATAGGGACATTTTAACTTACAATTGTTCTGGCTAGGATTTGCAGATCTATCTTAAATAGAATTAGTAAGGTCATTCTTGTCCTTTCCTAACTTAAAAAAAAAAAGCTATCAACTTTTCCTCACTCAATATGATGTTACATGTAAGGATATATTATTCTACCTTTATTGTGTTGAGGTATACTCATTCGATGCCTAATTCATCGAGCACTTTAAGCATGAAAGAATATTGAATTTTACTGAGTACTTCTTATAAATCTCATATGGGCATATTTTTTCTTCATTCTGGTAAAGTGATGAATCATATTTATTGATGCCATATTTTGGAAAGTCTTTCCATGCTTGAGATGACTAATACTTGATTTGTGTTGATAGTCTTTTTAATATGCTTCTTGGTTGGTTCAATTTGCTGGTATTGTGTTGAGAAATTTTACATGTATGTTCATTAAGGATATTAGATTCTTACTATTTTATTTTTACTGTTTTGTGTATTGTTTCTGGCTTTGGTACTGGAGTAATAATGATCTTGAAGAATAATTTGGAAAAGTCTTCTTCAATTATTTTTGTCAGTTGTGGGGCTTGAACTCTGTGCCTAGGCTCTGTCTTTCAGCTCTTCAGCTCAAGGTAAGTGCTCTACCACTTGAGCCACATCACCACTTCTCATTTTCTGATGGTTTATTGGTGATAAGAGTCTCAAAAACTTTCCTGGCTGGACTGGCTTTGAACTGTGATCATCAGATCTCAGCTTCCTGAGTAGGTAGGATTACAGGCATGAGCCACTGGTGTCCAGCTCTCTTAAATTATTTTTAGGAGGGGTTGACAAGAATTTGTTTTCATTCTTTAAATCCTTGGTGAGATTAGGCAGTAAAATGATCAGTTTTGGGCTTTCCTTGATGATTATACGAAATTAAATGATTAAATGGAGACATTAGATATACCCAATTCCGAGGGAAAGATATTTTACTTGATTTCCTTGACTTTAAAGAATCTAATTTAAAAAAATATAAATATAAAAATCTAATGCCACAACTAAGATGAAGGGAGACTATAGTAGAAGAAACAGATAAATTCACACTTTGCTATTAAATGGAAAATTACACTATTCTGAATCTACTAAATACTGTGTCTATGATGGACAGAAAAATAGATTAAATTCATTGTAAATGACTATTGACTTCGTAATTGGGCAATAGAAGGCCAATTAATTGCATAGGCCTTAAAATGTATCTAGACTCCCCTAAATCAATCAGCTTTCTTTTTTTTTTTTTTTTTTTTTTTTGTCATCATGGGGCCTGAACTCTGGGCCTGGGTGCTGTCCCTTAGCTCTTCAGCTCAAGGCTAGCACTCTACCACTTGAGCCACAGCACCACTTCCGGCTTTTTTTTTCTGCTTATGTGGTGCTAAGGAATTGAACCCAGGGCTTCGTGCATGCAAGGCAAGCACTCTACCACTTAGCCACCTTCCCAGCCCTCAATCAGCTTTCTATAGTTTTACTTTTTCTGATTCTTAAAAAAATCATAATTAATATCAATCATAGATCAATATAAAATTAGTGAAACCTGTGTGAGAGATAAAGAAAAGACAGTGGGAACTGAAGCATGACTCACAATGTACAAAAGCAAAAAGTGATAATACATTCTTTAGGCCATATATCCAGAAATGGAGTCTAGAAGCTGTGTGAGCACATAAAAAGTGAATTGAGCATTAAAACAGGACTGGGGTAAATTTGAATTATTCTATCAATTTATTGATTGATTTTTCAGTACTGAGGTTCGAACTCAGGGCCATGTCTTAATTCAAAGAGATACCTGCCCTCCAATGTTCATGTCAGTACTATACATAATAACTCAAAAATTGAATCAATTTAAGTATCTGTCAACAAATGAATGAACAAAGAAGAGATATATAATGGAATTCTACTCATCAGTAAAGACTGAAATCATGCAATGTAAAACAACATGGATGACAAAGGAAGACTTTAAGTTATATGAGATAAGCCAAACAAAAAGATTAAATCTACATGACTTCATTCATCTATAGAAATATGAAGAAAACCTAGATGCTTGGGGAGGATAAATTTAAGGAGGCAGTGGTGGTATTAATCAGAATTTACATACTTGCAGGTAGGTGGAATGCATTTCAGAAGATCTATTGTATAGTAGGTGAATATACTTAATAATGATATCTTTTATTTCTGATAAATGGGAAAAAGTGGATATTTTGTTTTCTCAGCACAAAAATGATAACTATGTGAACTAATGCAAGATTTTATGTTATTTAGCAAGATTTAACCATTCCACAAAGTGTATAAAAATGCATATGTAGCTTTATTTCAAAAGTCATGTTGTAGATGATAAGAAACTTCAATGCTATGTTATTTATAAATTTAAAAATAAAGATCCATGACTGTAATCTTAGCTACACAGGAGGCTGAGGATTGCAGTTCAAAGGCAACTCAGACAGGAAAGTCTATGAGAGTCTTATCTCCAATTAACCACCAAAAAGCCAGAAGTGGAACAATATTTCAAATATTATATTAGCCTTGAGAAAAAATGCTCAGGGACAGTGTCCAGGCCCTGAGTTTAAGCCTAGGATCAACACAAAAGAAAAAATAAGAGAAAGACAGAGAGAGAAAGAAAGAAGAAGGGAAAGAAAGGAAGGAAGGAAGGAAGGAAGGAAGGAAGGAAGGAAGGAAGGAAGGAAGGAAGGAAGGAAGGAAGGAAGGAAGGAAGGAAACAAGGAAGGGCAGGAAGGGAGAGAGGCAAGGAGGAAGGGAGGGAGAGAGGGAGGGAGGAAGGAAGAAAGGAAGGAAGGAAGGAAGGAAGGAAGGAAGGAAGGAAGGAAGGAAGGAAGGAAGGAAGGAAGGAAAGAAGGAAGGAAGGATAGAAGGAAGGAAGGAAGGAAGGAAAGAAGGAAGGAAGGAAGGAAGGAAGGAAGGAAAATAAAGTAGATACTTTTAATGCCTCACAGTTTAAATGCATCTACTTTATAAAATCTAAGGTTCACTCTTGAAATATAGAATAGGCAATTGTAGAGTAATCGCAAAACAAATGATCCCAAATTATATTATTATAATATCATAATTATATTGTAATTATAATATATAAATTGTATTAATGTATATATTATAATATTATATATGGCCTAATATTATCATATCGTAATATGATAATATTATAATACAAACTTCATATTAAAACAAGAAGAAAACAGTAATGTCTGAGTTACTCAACCCATTTTTGTCTGTAGCAACACCATTTAATTCAAGGTAAAAATAAAGAAGCTGATGATGGAATTTATTTAAAAAATAAACTAATTATTCCCCTGAATACAGGCTGTGCATTTCTATATTATGTAATTTGCTATGTCCTATCTGTCTGTGAATCAGCTATTTTCACAAGGGATTATAAGAAAATAATCATTCTCTCAGTTTCAATTCTTGCAATGACAGATCAGCTTAATTTGAAATACTCTCCCAGAGGTGACAATCATGAGCTCTGGCTAAAATATAAGAACCAATTATTTATGGCCCTGGAGAGCAACCAAAAGCAAACAGAGATTGGAGAGTGCCAAACTTTTAAAAGAATGGGAATGCACCTGGGTGATATAATTGTTCCTTTTCTGGAGGGAATGTTAGATCTTCCCATATGCAGAATGGCTAATACTCAAGCAAAACTTGCCGACTTATTCATTTAAGTGTCAAAAATGTAAGTCTTTCAGAGTGAATAGAAATTAATAGAAAAATCCCAGAAAGCTAGGCACCCTAGAGAATGAAACCAGAATAAATTGTGTATAAAGTCAAGTCCTTAAGAGTTCTGAGAACTGGGCCTATGTGGAAAAAGGCTCTAGCAGGCAGAGCCAGAAGAGACAGCTGAAATGTTGAATAGCAGAGCAGAAATTGAAGCTCTTGAGGACTTTGAGAAAGAGTTTACAATTTACTTACTGTAAATTTGAGAACTTTTTCAGAAATTGTTAGCTCACCATTAACTCACAAAGACCACACCTGAAAAGTAAAACCTAGTTTCCAAAACTAAGATTTTCTCTAAAAGTAATAACACTAAAACAAAACACAGACTCAATTAAGTGAAAACCAAATGTTCACAAGTTCAAGATAATTAACCAGCAATCACATTCTTATCTACAACAAAAACTCTACAGGAAGTTATCAGAATCCAGAATGTCTAAATGTTAGTTTATATGAGATGAAAGTATATAGTAATAATGAGACTCTGATATGTGGATAGTGCTCACTACCTTGAACAACTATGAAATGATATAAAATAAAATAGATATTTTCATAAAAGGCCAATCGATTATGTGAACTAAAAGACCAAAACATTCATTAACCAAAAATTGGACAAAGAATAGTAGAGATGAGGAAAATGAAATGCATGGGAAACAAATTGAAATTTAAACTTCTTCATATAGATTTTTATGTTTTATAGTATTAAATAGATAAATTCTCCAGGAAGCATTAAAATAATAAATGTGTATGGATTTAATAGAAAAGGTTCAATGAGCAGAAAGCAAACTAGAAGACAAAAAGATATAGTCAAGTCTGATTGCTGATGGGAATTTTTATGTTTCACTCCTAATAAGAGATAGAACTAAAAATTTGAAAAGGCAGGAAATACTCTAATATTTTCACCCACATTGACCTAATTTGGCATATAAAGTCCATGTATCCTGTAGAGCACATTGTCTTTTCATGAGTTCTCAAGCATTTATCAATACAGATCAAATCAAATACTAAACCATTGAAAAATGCCATTAAATTTTTAAAAGTTGAGGTTTGAGAAAGTTTTCCCTTTTTTCCCACTGTTTTTGAATTCTGTACCTTTGTCTTATATATAAGTTTATCTGGTTTGGGGAGGGAAAGGGGAAAGCATAGTAACAGTGGGACAAAGGGTAGCCCAATTCATCAGTGAAACCCACTAGACACTGTATTGGAAATGAACTATACTGCTTGGAGGAGGGAAGTCAGGAGGGGAAAACCTGGGAGAGAATGAGGGAGGAGGTGACACTGTTCAAAAGGAAATATAGGGATACAGATATTTTTTTCTTTCTTGCTTGCCATTGTTTCTAACGTATTTATAATGTACCTTGAGGTTTTTTTGCTGCTTTGTATGTTCCTCCCCCACGGTATAACCCCTGTTTTCACTCTATTTGATGTCCGTGCCTGCATCTTGTATATACACTTCTCTAATTTGAGGAGGGGAAGGGAAAAAACAAAACGTTTAAATAAGGATACAGGTTGACCCATTGTAACAACACTATGTTGAAAATGAACTTTACAACTTCGGTGGGGTAGTTGTGGAGGTGGGAGGGAAGGGATGGTAGGGGGGAAACAAAGGAGGAGTCAACAATGCTCAATAGAAAAATGTGCTCATTACCTTGCTCATGTAACCTCTCTGAACAGCATTTTTACAATAAAAAACGTACAAAAAAAAGAGAATGTACTCATTACTTGAATCATGTAACTGAAACCTGTCTGTACATCACCTTTACAAAAAAAATTAAATGTAAAGAATGGAATTAAATGTTATAAACTAAATGATAGCCATAAGATTCCTCCAGTATCAAAGATAAAATCACAGGGGTTAAGGAAATTGTAATAGAAGTACAATTCCTTAGAGGATTTTTTTTTTAGAGAACATATTATGTCATAGAAAAACAGTTTTTAAGTCAGCAATCCAATCGTTGATTTCTGACAGTCTCTCTTTTTTTTTGGAAAATCATTGTCTGATTTTTCTTTATTTTATAACAAATTCCATATATACAGTGTTATACATATATATGTGTTATACATATATATACATATGTGTGTGTGTGTGTGTGTGTGTATGGATCCATGTGTGTGTGTATCCGTGTGTGTGTTTATGTATATATATGTATGTATATATTTTAGTATATATATGTATATATATTTAATTCTGAAATAATTTTTGGTGATCTGTTATACTCATTTCAGTTTACTTTAATTATTAGGGCTTTATATCTTAATTGCCTGGTATTGCACAACACTAATTCTTCTTAATAGTGGTGATATTTAGTATATGTTTTATATGTTTTTATATATTTAATATATGTTTTAATTCTACTTACATAGTGGTAGGTAAAAGATGTTGACTTAAAGGTGGCAATAAAATTATGGAAATAAAATTGTAAAACAAATTCAACAAGCTAAATCCCCAGTTAAATGGGAGGAGCAGAGAGAGTAGGCAGAGAGAATGACAGTATGTACTCAGGTACAAAAAAGAAAAATGAATATATACAGTAAAGGAATAAAACAAAAAATCACTATGGGATAGTGAGAGCAAATCACTAATCACATACACAAAAACCACCATTACCAACAACAAAACGCTTTGGAAGTCAAAGAGCTAGGCTAGCATAATCCATAATGTTGAGGACAGCAGACTTTTAATAGCATCATGGAGCTTGAATGTCCAATTGGGAGTGGAAATGATAAATTTTTATTACAAAAGTACAAAGTATTTGTTTCCCACCTATACATTTAATGAGTTCTTCTGCATCTTCTTAACATCTTTTTGAATTAGTCCATATACAAGATACAAAATTGTGTGGGGTTTCCACAAAATTTACAAGCATAATTTATCTTTGTTTTTAAGAGAAATGGTGAGTTTTTTTGTGGAGTAAATTTATTAATAATATTGTAATATCTGAAATCAGAGATAGAACAAAATTACTAATTATTAAAAATAGAGCAAATCATTAAAGGGAAATTCTAGAGGTAGACCCAAAGTAAAGAAAGAAATAATAAACAAGTTAAACATCAGGTTACTGAAATGTAGAACTCAGGAAAAGCCCAGAAAGGCAGAAGGTAGTTTAGCCTTAGACTTGGTAAATAGGGAACTTGGGAGGTGTGAAAGGTACTATAGTAGATAAGAAACAGGAGGTGTGAAAGGTGTTATAGTAAATAGGATGTTGTGGGTTGTTTTGTGTTGTGTTTTATTGGAAATTGCTATTTGTCACATACACTGGCCACCTGCATGCGGCCCTTTCTGTGCACTGCCACCTGTGCATGGCTTCTTTGCTATAAAAGTCACGATGTGAAAGAACATGGGGCACAGTCACTGCAGCTAATAAAGACTCCTTGCCATTTTTATTTGGCAGATATATTTGCAGGAAATATATTTGTAGGAGCCAGGATTCTACAATATCTTATGAAAATGTTTTGACTAAAAAAAGTGACACCTTCCCATTGTTTGCAGGGCTCCTTGAAGAAAAACAATGTAGTAAAACTAGACTATTAGCAGCACCTACTGCAGATGACACAGGAGCAGAGAAAGAATCTGCCCTCTTTTGTACTAATGTGCATCAAATAGAAATGCTGAAGAAGCACTTGAACTAAAAATAAACCATTAACTAATGCATAAAAATCTTTGAATACAAAATATTGGCATCTAATCTAGATATTAATTAGCTTCTGGTTATAAAATAATTACAAACAGAAAGTAGAATGTAAATACTAATTAGTCTTATTATAATTAATCATTATACTTTATCCTGTGATAATGTTATAGAACCCTTAAGAGGCAATTGTAATGGCAATTATAGTGTAATCAAGGATTAAAACTTTTGAGTGCATACATTGAAAAGTTATTGGATAACTTGGTAAGAAAAACGTATTTCAAGAGTATAGCCTTAAATGCAATGCAGCATAAGTGACCATTTTAAGAATATAATTTGGCTCTGGTGGCTCACATCTATAATCCTAGCTACTAAGGAGGCTGAGATCTGAGGATTACAGGTCTAAACTAGCCCCGGCAGTATTATCTCCTATTAACCACCAGAAAACCAGAAGTAGCACTGTGACTCAAGTGGTAGAGTGCTTGCCTTGAGCTGAAGAGCTCAGGGACAGTGCCTAGGCCCAGAGTTCACAACTGACAATATATATGTGTGTATATATATATATGTGTGTGTGTATATATATATACATATATAATTTAAAGGCAGGAGAAAGAACTTGATGAACCTAAACTTGGCTATACCCACAGAATTCCATTTTATTGGATCACTAGCTTATGAGCCATCAAGGGTCTTCCTCAAAAATTTATCTGTTGAGGTCTCTAGGCATCCACACACAGTGAGACCAAAGGAGTATATTCTCAGGAAGGAAACACAAAAGTGCAATACCTATGTGCAACTAATCATATAAAATAATACTAGACATTATGTTGGAACTGAACTATACCACTTAAGGAAGTCAGGAAGGGAAACACTGTAGAGAATGAGGGAGGGGGTGACACTACTCAAAAGGAAATCCACTAGTTACTTGACTTACGTAACTGTAACCCCTCTATGCATCACTTTAACAATAAAATTTTAAAAATTAAAAAATTAAATAATTTTCCAGAAAAGAAATTTATCACAATGAACTTCAGGAATGGAAATAAAGTTTTCTTTTGTTGCTGATTTTGTTTCCTTTGTCTTATTTGCTCATTTATCTGATTATATGAGGGTAAGGGGAGGCATAGAAATGGTGGGAAAAGGGTGAACAGATGCAGCAGTGATGCTAGACACTATGTTAAAAATTAACTATACAGCTTGTGGGTGGAATTGGGAGGGGAAAACTGGGAGTGAGAGAAGGGATGATGTTGTCCAAAAAGAAATGTATTCTTTTATGTAACAGTAACCTGTTACATATGTAACAGTAACCTGTTACTTATGTAACAGTAACCTGTCTGTATATCACCTTTATAATGTCAATGAACAATGCATAAAAGTAAAAGTATGTAAATAAAAATGTTTTTTGACAAAAAAATGTTAACTGTTGAAAGAACTCAAAAACTCTCTTCTGAATCCAGTAAAGAGTTAAAAAGCTGTTTTGTGGAGAATAAGCACCGTTCTAAACGTAGAACTCCTCTTCCTTTAATCAACATTTGTCTTATAATCTGCTTTAAGAATGAAATAGGGTCCAAGCACTGGTGGCTCATACCTATATTCCTAGCTACACAGAAGGCTATGATCAAGAGGATCAAAGTTCAAAGCCAGCCCATGAAGAAAAGTCCATGAGACTCTATTTCCAATAACAACCAGCAAAAAACAGGGCTAGAGATGTGATTCAAGTGGTAGACCACCAGCTGAGCAAGTTTGAGGCTTTGAATTCAAGCCCTTGTATTAGTAAAAAAAATTATACAGGAAAGTAAATATTTATTCAGTTTCACTGAGCTTTTAATAGAGCTGTATTGAATTATTCTGCAACTAGTAGGGTAATCTGAGATCCCAAAGTAAAAAGGGCAAGCAATGGAAAATGAGTTCAGCATTTAAGTAGACATTAAAATAGATATTGTATTGCTAACTGTCGGAAATTTAGTGATAATAAGAAAAATGGATGCAACAGAAATATTTCAATCTATTATTATCTTTAATATGGTAAATATCATAATTGTAAAACATAATTACTACAGTTTATTTTTCTAAGATTGTTAGCAGTTTTTGTGTTTTTTTTGTTTTGTTATAAAAATCTTTGCTCTGTGTATGTGATTTTTCAAAACAAATTAAATATATGATAATACTTACATCAAAGAAAATACCTAAAATTAAAGACCAACTTCAACCATCTGACCTTTCAGGATTATTATAATTTCAAAATATTGACATAATTTTGTTAATACTCTGTTTTTCTTATTATACCAATGAATTGGTCAGATGTTGCCCCCATCAGGACAGAAATGGTTAGCAATGATGCCAGGGCTGAAATGATTTTCAAATCAAACAGCTGTAGAAACACATGCAAATTCCTGCCACTGGTTGGGCAGGACATTTTCCAGACCAGTTTTGAATTTTGCAAAGGAATCAGAACAAATGAGGTATATGTCAATCACTTCAGACTATATTCTTTCTCTTTGAAAGGTAAATTGGCTGTTGTCACTACCCTGATTAAAGCTATCCCTGAGCTGTGTACAGATAGTCATTTCTGTCTTAATCCTAGCTACTCCAGAGGCTGAGATATAAAGCCAGCCTGGAGAAAATCCTCCCAGAGACTTTAATCTCTAATTAATTAGCAAATAGCCTAAATGGAGGTGTGGCTTAAGTAGTAGAGTGCCAGTCTTGGGAATGAAAGCTAAATTAGCACAAGGCCTTGAGTTCAAGCCCTGGTACCAACCAGCAAAATAAACCAGACAAACAAATGAATAAAGCCTTCCAAGGACTTTGCTTTGCACTTTTTACTGGAACTCTTGCTTTGTACATAAAGATCCTGGCTGGTCTAGCTTCACTGTCAATCTTCTCTTCTTTTCTCTCCCCATTCCCAGTAGGTACACTGGGCACCATTTTATTGACCAAACTTGGTGAGCCTTGCACACCTTGTACTTTGCCTGTTACCTTACTCTATGTCTACTGCAAGCTGGAGATGCAGGTGGACCCATGTAGAGTTCTAGTTTTACTGCAGGCTTATTCTTTTCCTGTAGGTCTCCATCTTAAGTCACTTCCTCAAAGAGACTTTTTTGGTTGTCTGAAGTAGAATTTTCCAATTATTTTCAGATTATTATCACAGAGTTAATTTCACTGATGAGATTGAAGTCAATCTCCAATTATTTTATTTGCTTAAAAACTTAGCAGTCATCTATCTTTGATTCTAAACTATGTTAAATTTGACACAGTGTTAAGAACTACACAAATTTGGTCACCTCTGTCTCTAACATTTTGGAGAGTACATGGCCTACAATGACTTCAGTTTTGCTGAGATTTCTATTAGTTTGACAATTATTCGAAGGTTTGACAGAAGTAGACTTTTCTGTCTCAATGTTAAATTTATTTCCTTCTTTTTTTTCCATTCATGGGGCTTAAACTCTGGTCCTGAGCTCTGTCCCTCAGCTCTTCAGCTCAGGGCTAGTTAGTGCTCTACCACTTGAGCCACAGTGTCACTTCTGGCTTTCTGGTAGTTTATTGAAGATAAGAGTATCATGGGCTGGCTTTGAACTAGGATCCTCAGAACTCAGCCTCCTGAGTAGCTAAGATTGCAGGCGTGAACGACCAGCACCTGACTATTTCCTTCTTCTTCTTCTTCTTCTTCTTTTTTTTTTTTTGAACCATGGAAACAGCAGCAGCAGTGAGAAGTGGTTGGATTTTAACACTATGTGGAAGTAGACCGCTAGATTATCTGACTTATTGTGCATGGGATAGGAAGAATATAATCAAAGATTATTTCAATAGTTATATGTTAAATTTGAAGTATCTATGTGTCCATCTAAATAAAAATAAGTATGCTGGTAATTACATAACTGAGTACAGTATGGAAGGGAAAAATCAAGGACAACTAGAAACCAACATATACACATGTATCATTATAAACCATGCTAACTGGATTAATGGGATGATTTACTTTGTTCTTCATCTAGATGTTTCTGCAATGTATATCTAGAGGCCATATCACTCCAGTTTTCTTAGGCTGAAATTCTATTGTCAATTTGATCACTGTCTTTGTTCTTCATAAATTTATTTATCGTAGCTCTGAAATACAAAATCAGGCCTTAAATTTTACTGCTGAATTCATAATAAACATTTCTCCTTCATTTTATTTTTTGTTTTAAATACACTAATCTAAATATGTGCCAAATGGAGCTGTATGTCTTTTTTAGAGATAAATAATGACCTTCACTTCGTTGTACCCAAATCTATCGCCCTTGGAATAATCTAAGAACATGTGATAATTCATTTTTACATGTCCCCCTTTTTCTTTACTTGTTGTTTACAAGTCAAACAGTACATCCCTTGAAATATCTTGAAAATTTATTGACCGGACTAAATCAGGCAATCTGAAAGATGTAGAATTATAGAATACCAATCTAAAAATGGAAAAATTTAACATAGGTGCTTGGGTAGAGGAAAGTAGGATCCCTGTAAATCATAAATATTGAACTTTCTATGTGAGATGCTAATGGTAGTATAGAGGAGGGAAGAAGTGAAGCATTGAAGATATTAGCAAAATAACCCCTGTATAAGTCAGAGTTCCAATGATAAATCAAACTGATACAATGTGTGAGCATGTGTGTTTATAAAATGAGAAATCAGTTCAAGTAGTTATAGAGGCTGACAAGTCCCATGATGTGCAGTTGGCAAGCTGGAGTTGCAGGTAGGGTCGTGTAGAGTTCTAATTTTAGTGCAGAAGACTGAGAAACAGGATAGCTATCTGTATAAGTTCCAATATGTCAGCCTGCAGGCCCAGTCCCAAGAAGTTTCAATGTTAGTACAAATCTCAGAAGAGACTGAAGTTCTAGCTCAAGAAGTCAGGTAGGATCAGTTTTCCCTTACCTGCAGTAGTGTTTATTTCCTATTTAAGCCTTGGGCTGATTGGATGAGAGCCCTCAGACTAGAAGGCATTCCACTTTACCCAGCCTATTGATTTAAATGTGAATCTCATCCAATAGCAGACTTGTAGACACATACTCAATAATGCTTGATCAAATATTTAGATATCCTATGGCCCCAGTAAATTGACACATAAAATGAGCCATCTTGTTGCATGTTAACATGATTAGAAACTTATTTTCATACAGAAATCTCTGAAGACATTAGCTCAAAAAGATTAAAAAAAATGTAGATTACAGCCTCTTTTCTTCTGATCTAGTGGTTTGGTCTCTTCATTGGTAGAAATAAACTCCTAGCTCTTAGCCTTCACTCAAGTCCTTTCAGTGATTATGATGGTAATAAAGTAGAAAAACAAAGAAACACTACTAACCTGAGTTGCTCACACTGATTCCAGGTATAACATAAGGTCTGTAGTATCCAAGTTGACCTAAATAGGCAGGCTATGTTTTTGCAAAGCTAACCAGTCCTCTGTTCTTCTTTCTTTATCTTTCATCTTTTCTTTCATTCTTCCTTGCTTGCTTGCTTTCTTCCTACCTTCCTACCTTCCTACCTTCCTTCCTTCCTTCCTTCCTTCCTTCCTTCCTTCCTTCCTTCCTTCCTTCCTTCCTTCCTTCCTTTCTTGCTTTCTTGCTTTCTTTTCCTTTCTTCCTGTACCTATAAGTCTGTCCTCTTTTTGCTCTCTATCAGCTTTTTCTCTCTATCTCTGCCTCTCTTCTATCTCTTTTCTTTTCCTTTTTTGTGATATTATTCAAGGTTTTATCAAAAGTTTGGGCATGGAGAAGGCAGTAGTTATGGTGGGAAGTTTGAGAGGTGAAAGGAGTTAGTGCTTCTTACTTTTATGCCTAACTCAGAGTTACACATCTAATTCTTGATTTTTTTATCATTAATAGAAGAAAGATTGTTCTGAGTCATTGCTTCAATGATTCCCTGATAGTAATTTGTTTCCCTTCAAAACTATGCTAGCCATGTTAATCATCTGCAGTCTCAGGTATGCAAAAGATGTTAAATTGAGTGGTATTTTTCAGTCCTAAAATACAAGCATATGCATATATACATACATATGTAATACATTTTGTATGTGTATACACAATATGATTTAAAATGTGGGATGGTTGAGCTATAGAAGAAGGAGTAGGGCATAAAAATGTTGGAAGGTGAATAATTTTGAAATACTTGGGGCCTATGCACAAAGATCACATAAGGAAAAATCAAAATCCATTGCATAATAAAAGGGCAAAGAGGGATGTGGATACCAATAAAGGGGAGTAATCTATCTAAAGTATGTGTATGTATAAAGTGTCATGGCAATCCTCTTTGTATAATTAGAATACACTTACAGTGAATGAATGATAAGGATATATAACAGGTTCTGTTGGGAGGAGGATGCCAAAAAGAGGGAGACAGTGAACAAAGAAAGAGTGAAGGAGTGGGGCTGGGAAGGTGGCTCAGTGGTAGAGTGCTTGCCTTGTATGCATTAGGCCCTGTGTTCGATTCCTCAGCACCACATAAGCAGAAAAAGCTGGAAGTGGTGCTGTGGTAGAGCACTAGCCTTGAGCTGCAGAGCTGAGGAACAGTGCCCAGGCCCAGAGTTCAGGCCCCATGACCGATGGAAAAAAAAAAAGAATGAAGGAGGTAAATATGGTCAAAGTACTTCATGTACATGTATGATAACAGAACTATGACACCTGTTGGAACTGTTGGAACAAAACAGAAGAGGGAATGACAGAGAGTGAGTAAGGGGGTGAATTAGGAGACATTGTATGAATGTATAGATATGTCAGAATTAAGCCTCATTGCATTGTCAAGGTATACTAATTAAAAGTTATAGAAGAATTTAAATACAAAGAAATAGGCTGCTCTTTCCACCAGCTTTACAATTTTATTTTTGTTGACATTTTTATACTTGTGTATGTTTCATGGATGAATGTGTTTAAAAAATGATTGTCTCTCTAAGTCTTGTTATTTTCAAAATATGATTAAATTTGAGGCTGGGGATGTAGCTCAGTGGTAGCATATATACATATATATATATACATACAAATTAATACATTTGCGGACAATTTGCCCCTTAATATTTTACTTCTGAACAATATCTAAATTCAAATCACCTCGATAAACAATATTGGAATCAGCTGTCTACCTACTGGGTTGAAATATGACAATTATCCCACTCTTGTGGCTTGCCAAGAAAAGACAAGTCCTAAAGGGGGCTGGAGGGGTCTGAATTACTCACGTTCTCTGTCTACATCCATCAATTAACTGCTATCTTTTCCAACTCTCACTCATAGGGTAACATAATGCTGCAATTAAAAGTGAAACAAACCCTGTTTTCTGGTACGCGACTTGTTCAGCCACAGAACACAAAGTCACTGAGTCATTTCCATTTCTGATGACTAGAAACCCCATTGTATCTAGGTTGGATTACACACATCTTTGACTGTGGTAAAGAAAAAGTCTTCTGGAGGATTCTTTTGAGGGCTTCCATTTATATAGGTGCACTCTTTTCCAGTGCATAACATTCTGCCTCTATTTCCTTTAAAAAAGAAATTGTATGGTTTGTTTTCATATCCACCAGCCAAATGACCACTATTTTGAGTTTATTACATCAACAGACTTCTGAATATATCTGACAAGGTAACAATAAAAGTGAATTAAGAGATTAGCGTTACTAGTGTTACTGCTTTCTAGCTAGGAATAGAGAAATTTACAGCAATACCTCTCACATGTCAAATCCTGGTTTATATGTAATATCAAGGGATTCCTGGCACCCAGAATTTAAAGATTTTCACAACATTGGGGTAAAGAATGGGTTATTACATAGAAGTGAAAATAGAGGAAAGGAAGTTTTTAAGTTATTTTATGTGGATTTAAAAAAATCTTTTCAGATATGAATATGCTTGTCACAGCCTCTCCTGGCTTCCCAAATATATCCTTAATTTGTGGTTAATGTTTTGGCCCAACATGTTTGGAATTCTGCAACACAGTCAGGGCCATGAAAACATGTAGGTGGAATGCAGAGATCTTAGAAGTGCTTAAACAATGAGGCAGAAGATTTTGCCAGTAGATTTAGGAAGTTGCTGTTTGTTACCTCCATTTCTATGGCTACCTCCACCTCTGACATCTCACCTTCACTGCTACAGTACCTGACAGGCTGATGCAAATTCTTGAAATTCTTTAGTCTAGATTGAACATATTCACATTTGACTAGAATGCCTCAGAGATGGCCCAGGTTCTCAGAATGGGGTTGTCCTGCCCAGGCTAAGAGGCTGTGACACTATGATTATTCAGTAGCTTTTTCTCTCTTTGCCAAACAGGTTGTATGACAGAGTTGTATATGGGCTAAGTTGAGTTTTCTGTTTCTTATCCTTTGTGCATGGATATGAAGCAAACATGATTAGAATAAAGATAGGCATTTGGGAATTGTGAATGTGTGGATGTTGGATATTGTTTAATACATAGCCTTTAGGAAGAGACTTAAAAATAAAACATTGCTGCCTGCATCCTATGTTATTTTTAGTCCAACAGAAAAAAAAGGTAGCGAATCTATCATACATGACTTTCCCCCTAATGATTCACTTATCATAATCTCTCCTTCTTGATGTATGCTAATCCATGGTTGATTTGTCAGCCAGCTGAGCTAAGAATTCTGTGTGGCAATGCTGGTTTGCTTACATAAATGGTTTAGTCAAATTTCAGTTCTAAGATAAGCTTTTTCTTTTAAGTAATTTTAAATAGAAAAAAAAAAAAGAAAGAAAACCACTTGACATTAGTTCTGGCTCAACAAGACTCAGGTTAGTGAACTATTGTGAACAGCCAAGAATTTAGTGACATATCACTTCAGAGATGATGGATGTTCGGCAATTACTGATCTTATATTGCACTGACAGACTTGGCATTGAAAGTGGAACCCATTCAGAATGATAAATGGATATGGCAATTTATTAAAGATAGAAGGCATGA
Source organism: Dipodomys spectabilis (assembly GCF_019054845.1). NCBI lineage: Eukaryota > Metazoa > Chordata > Mammalia > Rodentia > Heteromyidae > Dipodomys > Dipodomys spectabilis. The sequence goes on from NW_024870824.1 coordinate 3,209,192, forward strand.
TTAGAGTTGGCTAGGGATGCATTCTTTTTAAAAGGAATAGGAGAATCAAACAAAACAAAAAACTAATAAAAAGGAAATTTAGAATATGAGAATTAAAGTATGGAGAAGAAAGCGCTATCTGCAGCATATTAAATCTATTTAATGGAGAAATTTTGGAAATTTATAAGCCACCTCGCTGGGGAAAATGAAGACATGCACAAAACAGTGTTCATATATTTCCGGCTTCATCTACAATTCTCTTGCTAGATTTCTGTTTGCCTCTTCTTCTGTTCATTAGCCTTCCCTCTCCATGACTGTGCTACAAAGCATCTGAACACCTCTAGTTTTACTGCATTCCTTAGCTGGAGCATTTTAACAGATATTCTGTTTAATTTCTGTGCATTTTCCCCTTCCTCAAATAAAAATAGAATGGAGGGGTTAAAAGTGTAATCGAAAGAAAGTAATCCCCTAAATGCACATCTCTGTGACTGTTTTGTTGGATAATCTATACCACTGTAATGGTATATACCGTTAACAAATCATATTTTCCCATTTCTTTATCATGCATGAATAGTGAAAGGGTGTTTCAATGTAATAATTTCATCGATGTGTATGACGTTTAATTCAAAACTTCACCTCTTCTACAGCTTTCCCTTAAGCTCTCTCCTTCTCCCTTGCCTGTCAAAAAATCATTCTGGGTTTCATTATCCTTCCATCCTCTTTACTTCCACTCCTTTCTCCTTCCCTCCTCCCACTAATTCCCTAGTCTCCCTTTACACTCTTATCACGAGTTCTAGATTCCACATATGAATGAAATAATAAGTGATATCTGTATTTTTGACCTTGGCTTATTTCATTCAATATGATGATCTCCAGTTCCTCCTATTTACCCACAAATGACATAATTCCATTCTCTTTCCTTCCTTCCTTCCTTCCATTCTTTTTTTGTTATTCTTGGAATTGAATCCAGGACTTCTTGATTGTTAGACAAGCACTCTGCCACTTGTACAATACACTATATTATTGTTCTTCCCAACTGATGGATCTTGCCTACAAACTAAAAGTTCATCACTGGTTTTGCACTAAATGATTCATTAAATTTTGTTCCCCTGTCAGGTTGTATAAAGCTGCTGAAATCATTTGGTGCACGACAGAATACATATATTTTCTTCTTGTCAGCCGCCTGCAGCCTGTCTGCCTGTGTTGATAATTGTGTATGACTCATAAATGTTATTATAAATATACAAATGGTCCTGGGAAGAATTAAGGTTATCTGTCCTTGTTTTATTGATTTTTTTCATGAATCTGAAACTTTAACTTCTGCAAGAGTGACTCCTTGATGTCACCTACATGCATTCAGCAGATTTTCTGCACAGAGATACTCAAAGAGTGAGATTCTACTGCTGTCTTGCAGGTTACTCAGAACAGTATTGCTTATCTATTCTCAAAATCAACTCTATATACTTAATTTTTAGAAAAGCACTATTGTAATTTTAGGTTTTCATAGCTTTCTACAAATATTTATATTTCCAAGATTTTTTTATGCCAGGCCTAGGGCTTGAACACAGGGCCTGGGCAATGTCCCTGGTTAGGACTCTATTATTTGAGCCAGAGTTCTACTTCCAGATGTTTGTGTTTAATTGGAGCTAAAAGTCCCATGGACTTTCCTGCCCAGACTAGCTTCAAACTTCCCCCACAGATCTCATCCACCTGAGTAGTTAGGATTTTGGCATGAGCTGTCAGTGCCCAGAAAGATATACATACATACATACATACATACATACATACATACATACATACATACATACATACATATGTATATATATGTATGTAGTTTTCTTTTTATTAAATTAATTTTAAGGGCTGAGAATGTGGCCTAATGGTAAAGTGCTCACCTAGCATGCATGAAGCCGTGAGTTAGATTCCTTTACCATATAAACAGAAAAGGCTGGAAGTGGTGCTGTGATTCAAGTGTTAGAATGCTAGCCTTTAGGAAAAAAGCTCAGGGAAGGCACCTAAGCCCTGAGAAGCCCTGAGTTCAAGCCCCAGGACTGACAAAAAATTAACTTCTTGTCATTTAACAAAATAGTTTTTGATCAATGTCACCCTTTCAACGTTCTCATCATCCCTTCCCTACACATCTCCTACCTTTATTGATTTCTTGACTGCATTCTCCCCCTCTTGTCCTGTTCATCTACCTCTTTCCTCTTGACTCTACCCCCACCCCTTTCAAGTACTCTTTCCCTGGTGTTCATTTTCTTGAGCTCTGACTTTGCCTTTCTAAGGAATTACGTTGAATTCTCCCTTGAGTCTACACTGGTTCAGTTAATACATATGTATATACTTCCATGCCACCTAACGTATTTACTTATAAGTTTAAAAACTAACTCTAGCTCCTCACTAAATCCTCAAGGAGTTCTTCTTACCCGTTCAGTGTTCCTAAGGTCTTCTTTGTCATACGACTTTTATCATTCCACTTTTCTTCAAAACATTGATGGTGGCATTCCTCAAAGTTCCACCGCCCCTCCCCCCCTTCCCTCATCTCACTCTTTGTACCTACCAAGCACACGTTTGTGTTCCATACTTTGGCCATGAAAGTCATCCCAACGACTCACAGACCACATTTTCTTTCTGAACTACAAAGCTGGGAAAATCAGTGTACTTGATATTTCCCCTGACAGAACTCAAATTCAATATACCCACAACTGTCTCTGAGTAACTAGAATGACAAGGAGTGAGCCACCAGTGCCCAGCTTTGTGTGTCCCGTTCCAAATCTCTCTACTCTCAAATGACATGTACATGACCTTATCCTCTCCTCAGGACACTTCTCACTATTGATAGTGCCATGAAACTCTCTTTCTTCACACTGATCTTTCCTGATTTAACACATATATGAGATTTTTGCATGTATATATAAAGGCTATCTTCTAAATTTGATTGCAAGTTACAGTAGGAAATAACTACAACTATTTTTGTTAAGTATTTTATCTGAGATAATCAACAGATGATAGTCAAATAAATAAATGAGGATATGAAAACAATTATTGGAGTGCCGAAGTTACAAATGTCTTTTGCTGAACATATATGTTTAGTGTCATGAGCCATAATTCTCAATATCAGAAACTATCCATAGGACTAGTTTATTTTGCTTTATATTCCCAGTGCCTACACACAAAAACATTAACTAATGCCTTCTAAAAGAATACACAAGTTCTGCTTTTTGCTTAACATTTAAGTCTCTATCAAGGGATCTCCGTAAGAGGGCTAGCTTATTTGGAAAGCACATTTGCCCTAACAGGAAGACAGATCCATGAGAGTACTTGCAATTGAATGCTAAGGTTTTACAGAGTTCATATGCCTGAGCTCATGAAAATGCTATTTGGAAGTTGGGGAAGAATGAGTCCTTTAACCAACTGATTCATATTTCCTGAGAGTAGGACAGTTATACCAATTTAAGTAATGTCATATCCACATTTACATTCTGTTTCAGCATGCAGTATGTTTGTCAACTATTGAATACATTCCATCACAAGCTGAACTGCCCTTTTCTTCAAAAGAGCAAAGAGCACATGAAAAATGACACACAAAACAAAAAACATGGAGATTTTGCTTTTTCTTTGTTATATTACTGTTATGTTCCCACAGGGCTGTCATTTTTATTTTAGTTAATCTGTATTTGAAATATAAAATTCTTTTAGTGTACCAAGATTATTTTAATGCCTGTGTCACTTAAAATAATTCTATAACAGATTGTGTCATTGTAAATAAAAAATCCTAGGGTTATGATGATATTGAAGACAGAGATAAGGCTCTGAGCCCACTGATGGAAAGTTCCTGTTAAGATCAAAGCTCTTCCCTTTGGGGAATGGGAAGGAATGAAAGAATAGGAGATGAACCACAAAGATGGGGCATGACCTATCTCTAAGCCAAGATTGCAATAAACTGGGACACATACTGGAAGTGGATATTTGAAGCACAGTTCTGTCACTGGCAATTGAATTTCACCACTGAGCTTCCAATTGTACTCAGTCCCAGCAAAAGCAAAAGCAAAGAAATGGAACTACATCAAACTGAAAAACTCTGCCACAGGGAATAGGCCAAACAACAAAGTGAATTGCAAGCCAGTGCAATGGGAGAAATATTTCACAAATTATATATGTAATATGGGCTTAATATCTAAAACATGTGGTGAACTTAATACAACTCTGTATCAACTCTTATTTTACAAAGTTAAAAACACCAAATGGCTTGCTTATTGGCAAATGAATTAATCATACATTTTCCTAAAGTCATCCAAATGGCCAAAAGGTTAAGTATAAAGTTCTCAGCATTACTGAATAGGAAAATGCAGATCAGACCCATGATACCAAATAAACTCAGAACTGCAAGGATGGCTACTATCAAAATGTCGGACAATACATATCGGTGAAATTGTGGGTACTGAGGCTTCAATTCAGATTTCTGGGCACTATCCCTTAGTTTCTTTCATTCAAAGTTGGTGCTCTAACACTTGAGAAAAAGCTTGTTTCTGCTTTTTGGTGGATAATTGGATAAAAGTCTTATAGACTTTCCTACCCAGTTTGACTTTCAAACATGATCCTTAGCTCTCAACATCCTGAGTAGCTAGGCTTATTGATGTGAGCCACTGGTATATGGTGACATTCCTCAAATATGAAAAATGGAACTAGGACATGATCTAGCAACCACACCTTTTAGTTATATATCCAATTGGAATACATCATTGTGCCAATCATCATTTTAAATAAAACAAGTCAGACTCACAAAGACTAATATTGCATATTTTCTCTATCGGTAATGTAAATTTTAAAAAAAACACAGACAAAAAATTAGAATGGGGACTCTTTGGAAAGGATTGGACCATCAGGATCTAGGAGGAGAAATATGCAAGGACAATAGGGGTGGACAAACAGTACCAAAGTGTGAGATATATATATATATATATATATATGAAAAGGTTATAATAAAACCTTCTATCTTTATAACTAATATATGCTAGTAAAAGAAGTATAAAAATATCTACTTGTTGAAGATATATTTGTTCCCAGTCTAGAAGCTTTAATGTTTTATATGTTTGACTTCAGTTAATAACCTAACAGATTTGTCAATATTCACACATTTTACAGGGCCTCTAGAAATAAGAACTCATCTCTAAAGAATCACAGAATTTTATTTATATATCTATCTTATTTACTTCTTTGTTTGTATGTCAGTACTGGGGTCTTAACTCAGGGAATTTTACTTGCTTAGCTTGCTCTCCCAATTCTTCCACACCTCTAGCCCATTTTGCTAGTTATTTTGGAGAAGTAGCTTAGAGAACATTTTTGCCCAGGTTGATATTGAGTTGTGATCTTCCTAATCTTAACCTTCTGAAAAGCTAGGAACTAGTGCTGAGATCCATTGATTTTTTTTTTAACTCTCTCCAGCTAGTAACTGTGATTAGCAATACTGACTAATTGACATTATTAACTTTACTCTGCCATGGGAAGTCTCATCACCATTACTTTTAAATGTATATATGATGGAGTACAAACAAATATATGCATGGCTTTTAAACTAAATAGCGAGGAGCAAGAGGAAAGAAATATATAAGAGGAAATGTAATCACTATGAAACTCTATGTTCTCTTCGAAAATTACTAGTAACATTTCCCACATTTAAAAAGTGTAGGCACAAAATAATATGCTGCTTTCTGCTTATTGTTTATCAAAATCTTGCCAAAATAAAAATTAAGTTTGCATTCCAAAAAAGTATTTAACTAAATGTACTAAATTACAAAACAAAAGGATAAGCAATGAACATTCCAGTTCCTTTATATACTTTTTTCCCTTCTATCCTCCTGAGAAGCCTGGGAACATTGTATAGTTTTTTAAATTATTAAAGATTAAACAGTTAAGGCTCAGAGAAGTTAAGTAACTTATAGTAAGAGAAAAATAGTAAGAACTGTAAGATAAACATATTTTATATTATTTGAAGAAGTTAGAATTATAAATAGTTATCAAATGGTTATACTCATTTTGCTATTAATTATTGTTGCTAATCACTTACACTACCTAATTTGCAAATTAAAATTCCATGGAATGAATATATGCAATAGAGAAAATAGTACATTTAATGCTCTGTATTATCTAGGGTTGTAGGTACTTCTAGTTTTTTTTCACTTTGGTTCTTATGCTACATTTAGTATTTTACCTCAAACAGGATGGTATAGACACAAAAACTGAGTGCTGATTGCTCATACCTGCAATTGTACTTACTCTGGAGGTTGAGATATGTAGAATCATAATTTTTTTTAATAAGTTTTTTATTGTGAAAATACAGAGGGGTTACAGCTACATGAGCAAGGTAATGAGTACATTTCCCATCAAGCATTGTTGCCTCCTCCTTTGCTTTTCCCCTACCATCCCTTCCCTCCTACCTCCACAACTATACTCCCCACATACACACACACACACCTAAATTGTAAAGTTCGCTTTTCAGCATAGTATATTATACATCTCATTGTTACAATGGGTTAACTTGTATCCCTATTTAAACACTTTGTTTTTTCCCTTCCCCTCCCCAAATTAAACTGATATCAAATACAGTGAAAACAGGGGTTATGCCATGGGGGAGGAACATACAAAGCAACAAAAAAAATCACATGGTACAGTATAAATACATTAGAAACAATAGCAAGAAAGAAAAAACCACTTGTGTCCTTATCTTGGGGTTTATTTCACTTAACATCATCTTCTCTGGTCATATGTACATAGCTTTTGACCTTTTCTGCTTGTCCCAGACATATACTAGTTATTGCAAATTGGGAAACCATGGGACCTATGTTTCTTTGGGGCTGGCTGACTTCATTTAATATAATTTTTTCCAAGTCTAGGAATAGCAGATTTTAAAAATAAAAAAATGTGGTCAAAGAGATATTCTCATAAATATTCACTGTAGCATGAAGCATTGGAAACAACCTAAATGTCTGACACTAGAGAGCAGCTAAATAAACGATGAGTGGAGAGCGACAATGCTACTCCATAGTCTTGTCTCACTTTACAGATAAGGTGACTTGTGCTCATCTCCCATTTGGGAAGCACTGGCAGGGGAGATGTACTAAACCACTCCTTTGCTCTTTCTTATTTCTTTCCTGGAAAGAAATGGCTTGTTTTATTTGAGAGAATATCATCTCCATTGGAACATAAGCTACACGGGTGGGATGGTAGGATCATAATTTGAAACCAGCCAAAACAGAAAAGTCCATAAGATCCTGCACAACTCAAATGTAAGGTCCTAAGTTCAAATTGTAATACTAGCAAAAACAGGACAAAAAGACCATAGGAATAAAATAGAGATTCCAGAAGTAAACACATTCATCTACAGAAAGCTGATTTGTGACAATACTAAATATATACATTGAGGAAAGTATAGGCTCTTCCAAAATGGGTACTACAAAACTAAATATCCAAATGCAGAAGACTGAAATTTGAGTCATCTTGTATATAAGAAAATTCAGTGTTTTTAAAGATCTAAATGAGCTACCTAAAACTATGAAACTGCTAGAAAAAAGGAGAAACACTTTAAGACTATTGCTATAGAAAATATTTTTTTATACAACACCAAAATCACAAATTGAACTTAACACTCTAAATGCAGGGAAAGCAATTAAAAAAGAGAAGAGAAAAACCACAGAATGAAAGAAAATATCTGCAAGCTATTCACCTCATAGAGAATTAATATCCAGAAATATATAAAAAAACAGAAAATTCTTAACAAAACTAATTAACCTAATTAGAATAGAAAAGATGCTTCTTAAAAGAAGAAATATAAGGGCTGGAAGGTGGTTCAGTGGTAGAGTGCTTGCCTTGCATGCATGAGGCTCTGGGTTTGATTTCCCAGCACCACATAAGCAAAAAGAAAAAAAGCCAGAAGTGGCGCTGTGGCTCAAGTGGTAGAGCGCTAGCCTTGAGCTGAAGAGCTGAGGGACAGCGCCCAGGCCCAGAGTTCAAGCCCCATGACCAGACCCCCCCCCCAAAAAAAAAAGAAGCAGAAGAAGAAATATAAATGGATAACATGTATATGAAAACATACTTAATGTAATTACCCATTATGGAGATGCAAAGCAAAACCAAAATGAAATATCTCAGACCAGTCAGAATGGCTGTACCAAAAAGAAAAAAAAAAATTCTTCTAGACAGCAATTTATTATCTACAACTAAAGGTCCTAAGAGTTTCTCACCAGGTGAAGTTTCTTCTAATCAGAATTTGCCAAAGTTCCCACATTTCCATCCTTTTCTAAGTGCTCGTGACTCTGAGATGTTGGCATTCCCGTTGTCCTCAACACAGTTGATACCTGACCTTAGGTACCTGGGCACCATGTCACACACCTCTGATCCCAGCACTCCAGAGGCTAGGCCTGAGTTTGAGACCAGCCTTTTCTACCAAGAGAGTTGCCAATGAGCCATGAACATTTATTTCTCCACTGAGAAGTGTTTCCCACTTAACAGGAAGGCAAAGCAGCGGCCAGATAGTGTCATTTTCCTGAAAACACAACCCCAGGGAATGTACAAATGTTTCCCAAGGCTCTGACATCCCCATCAGTGAGATGATGAGAAACGGAAACTATACTGCATTTTAGTCACCATTGGTTTCTATGTCTCTTCAATAAGCTTATGCCTTTACCTGTCTCATGAGACAATACAGGTTTACTTTTCACACCCTACCATCACCATCACTTAGTAAATATTACCCCACCCCCTTGTTCTACTACCCCAAAGCTAAGCTCTCTTTTAAAAGCAGTTCAGGATGAAGGCATGAAACTTATGTATTGCCACCCTATCTATTACAGCTATGCAAAATCTGCCTAAATAAAAATAACCCAGTGTTGTTGGTTTTCCTGGGCTTAGTTCTAGACAAATGAAATCTTCTAATAAAGTTTGTGCAAACTAAGCATGATTAAAGATGAAGCTTTAAGGTAGCGTTGTACTAATAGTTGTATATATAGATATGTAAATTACTAGTTACTTTTAGAGATTTGAGATGTAAGCTTAGAAAATGTACTTGTAAGAAATTTAGAAGTTTTTTGTATATATTTTATTGTAAAAATACCATACAGAGAGGTTACAGTTTCATGAGTAAGGTAATGAGTACATTTCCTACCAAGCATTGTTACCTCTTCCTTTGTTTTTCCCCCACCTTTCCTCCCCACCTCCCCAACTTCTCCCTCCTTGCCCCGGAAGTTGTAAAGTTTGATTTCAGCATAGTATCTTGTACATCTCATTGTTTCAATGCTTCAACCTGTATCCTTATTTAAGCATTTTATTATTTCCTTTCCCCTTTCCAAATTAGAAAAATATTATACAAGATGCAGGGCACCGGAATCAAATACAGTAGACAGGGGTTATACCATGGGGGAAGAACACACAAAAGAAACAAAAAAATCACATGGTACATTATAAATACATTAAAAACAACAGCACGAAAGATAAAACCACTTGTGTCCCTATCTTGGGGTTCATTTTGATGTGAAAGTTGGTTTTAGAAATTTTATCTATAGAATTCTTTTTTTTTTTTTTTTGTCGGTCGTAGGGCTTGAAATATGGGCTTCGGCGCTGTCCCTCAGCTCTTCAGCTCAAGGCGAGCGCTCTACCACTTGAGCCACAGCACCACTTCCAATATTTATAAGATGATTTCTTTGTTGCTTTGTATGTCCCTCCCCCACAGTATAACCGCTGTTTTCACTGTATTTGATGTTGGTATAATTTGTGGAGAGGAAGGGAAAAAACAAATTGTTTAAGTAGGGATACAGTCGGACCCATTGCAGCAATGAGATGTACAAGATGTTATGTAGAAAAACGAACTTTACAACTTTGGCAGGGGAGGGGGAGGTTATGGGAAGGGATGGGAAGGAGAAACAAAGGAGGAGCCAACAATGCTTGATAAGAAATGTACTCATAGGCCGGGCACTGGTGGCTCATGCCCGTAAGCCTAGCTACTCAGGAGGCTGAGATCTGAGAATCGCGGTTCAAAGCCAGCCCGGGCAGGAGAGACCGTGAGACTCCTATCTCCAAAAAACCACCAGAAAACCGGAAGTGGCGCTGTAGCTCCAGTGGTAGAGCGCTCGCCTTGAGCTGAAGAGCTGAGGGACAGCGCCCAGGCCCAGAGTTCAAGCCCCACGACCGACAAAAAAAAAAAAAAATGTACTCATTATCTTGCCCTTGTAATTGTAACCCCTCTGTATGGTATTTTAACAATAAAAAAATAAAAATAAAAATAAATAAAATTTAAAAAAAAAGAAAAGTTTGTCTTCAGACTTCTAAATTCTCACCCTTAAGAGAAAATGCAAAAGCTTTAAGGTAGAAGCATTATAAATCTTGTGTCTGGTAGACTTAAAGCAAAAGAAAAGTTCACATACAGACTTAGAATGATCAATTTACTTTAAAATGCACTAAAAAAGTTACTCACCACCTCAATCGTGTTTATTGTAGCTTTATTTACTATAGCCAAGATATAGAATCAGCCCAAATGTCCTTCAATGGATGGATGGGTCAAGAAAATGTGGTATATATACACAATGGAATTCTACTCATCCATCAGAAAGAATGACATTGAACTATTCATAAGGAAATGAAGGACATGAAGAGGATTATGTTGTGAAGTAAGTCAGCCCCAGAGCAGCACAGGTTTCATGGTTTCAGTCAGTGTGAACTAGAATGTGCCTATAAATCTAGACATAGGCACACTGGGTGGTACCCAAGTGTTTATAAATGAATTAACTGAAGTATAATAGAATCCGTGGAGAACACAAATAGCAAAATATGTTAGAAAGACTAAATCAAAGCCCAACAAAATGAATACTAGGAAACGACCAATAAGGGAAAGGATGGATGGACATTGTATGGGCAGGAGACGTTGAAGGGATGACATAGATCAAGTTGCACTGTGTACGTAAGTTGCGTTGTTAAATGGCAAACATTCAATATATAACCTAAAAATTAAGAAAAGTGAGGGAAGGAGTGGGGTGGGAAGGGTGGGTAAGAATGTTAAAAGGGGGACACTGATCAAGAAGCACAATATTCATAACCTGCACTGTTGAATGGCAACTCCTTTATACAACTGATTAAAGAAAATAAATAAATAAAATATATCTTAAAATGTTAAACCAGTAAGTTATTCAAGAAAGTAATTATATTTTTTGTTTTGTTTTATGTTTTTACAAGTCTTGAGGCTTGAATTTGGGGTCGGCATGCCATCCCTTAACTGTATTTGCTCAAGACTAATGCTCTACCACTTGAGCCACAGTACCACTCTGGCTTTTCGTTTTTAATTGGAAAAAGGAATCTCACAGACTCTCTTGCTTAAGTTTACTTCAAACAGCAATCCTTACATCTCAGCCTCCTGAGTAGAATTATAGTCGGTGAGCTGTTGGGCGCCTGGCCTAAACTATATTTTTATAAAGATGTATACTATTCCCTTTTTAAAATGATTTTTTTAATCTTTGAGTTCAAAACACAGTTTGTTCTTTGAAAATAATTTATAGGCTAAATTCATCAGGAAAGTATTTTTGTAAAAATTATAGATCATAAAATATCCAGGCGATTGATTCATCAATAAGGAAGGTCCCAATTTCCTCTATCCCACTGAATTTTCACACTGAAATGAGAAGGCATTCGGGTGCAATAAAGAAATATATTAGTTTAAGTGTCCTGTCCTCCAGCTGTTTTACCTGTGCTTCATCTTCTACAGAAATCTGACATGTAGCCTTTTTGATGTCTTTCACATTTTTTACTTATTGAAACACAATCTGGAAATTTCTAAGCATACAAGAGGAGGAACTGGTGATGTGACCATGTGAATAAAAGATGCTAAGAGATGAAAAATCTGAACGCTCTGGGGCATTAAACTATCTCATTGAACTTACATCAGTGGGGCTTCAGCATGCTATGCTGCTCCATTCATTTTACTTTGGGATCTAGAAGGGGAAAGAGGTGAAGAGCTAACAAAAAGAGCTACCTGTGGTATTGTTGACTTAATAACCACTAAAGAAAGAGCTACCTATGAGATTATTGACTCAATAACCAAACAAATGGAAAAATTAAACTTTCTTGTAGTTAACATTTATTGAACCAGAGACACATTTCACTACATAATTTAGATGTAAATTTACCTTTCAACAACCAATAAGAAAGCAGGTATATATCATACTCTAACCTATAGCAGAGACTGTTCAGTTAGGTCTGATCTAGCCTTTGTCTTGAAGTCCCCAAACCATGGCTCTATTCTGCTCACCTCTATCATAGACAGTAGCTGGTCCTTGTCAGTCTCTCCAGTGAGCTGCTAGGATCATCCAGGGGATGATTTTCACAGACTACAATGTGAGTGGTGCATAGTAACCAGCTGCCCCATGGAGCTGGGTAATATTGAGGTATTCCTGCTTTTATAATGGGATTTTCAGCCTGTTGTACTGCTGAGGTTTCTCATTTGCAGCAGAAACACACTAAATTTAATTGCCAGAGCCTGTAATGAGCTGGAAAAAATGGATAAGCAGATACATTTTTTCAAAGGCTAGTGATGAATGATTGTCATTTACTTAATGAACTGTAGCTCTGATTAGAAGCTTAATTTACTAATCTTTAAAAATCTGTAGGACTTTTGCGGTCTTAACCTCATTCTATCTCTTTCTCAATCTTCTTTCCAAATGTTTTTCCTCTCTCCATATTTCTCTATGTGTGATGTCATTCTCAATGTGTTCCTCCTCTGACTTCAATCTTTTCCCTTTCCTTTGGATCTCTTTCATCTTACTCTCTTCTTTCCCTCATTCTCTTCCTTGTTTTGTCTTCCTTCTCATCTCTTTTCCTTCAGGTAATGCTAAGGTTTGAACAATGGCCCTTGCACATTCCAGGCAAATGCTCTAACATTGAGACACATGCCCGACCTGGACTTGTATTTCCATATCTGTGTACATTTTCCCTACAATATCTCCTTTATCTCTCTCTCCATTTTACTCTCTGTCTTCCAGCAGGCACTATTCCTTTCTATCTGCCTTCTTAACATCTATTTGCCCTTTTTTCTGCTCCTTCTTTAACCAGCTTTTAATATCTACCTTCTGTATTTCCAATATCTTTCTTACTACCTATTCCTTACTACTGAAATGTAATTTCTTACTGTCCTCTTTGTGACTCCAGAATAACTGTCTTTCATTGCTGCCTTTGGAATACAAAAGCTATACTTAAAGATCCTAAAATAAATCCCAATACCTATGACATTTGAAGTTGCCATTATCAGTATACGTTATGCTAGGATCTGACAGAAATGCAACAGATATGCTGAAATATTTTGCATTCTCATTTATTTTAAATGTACATATATTTAACTGTACATAGTAATAGGGTTCGTAATAAAATTTTCATATACGCATATAATGCACTTTGATTATATCAATAACTTCTCTTACTCTTTCATATTATTCTTGCCCTCTTCCTTTTCTCTTTCTACCACACTGAAGGCTGGCCTTTCACTTTGTTCTATTTTCCTTTGTTTATGTATTTTCCACAAACAAGAGAAAACAGGCACTACTTGTCTTTCTAAGACATATATATGTATATATATATATTTGTATGTAAAATATACATATATATATAATAGTATATTTTTCTGCACGTTAGACTATAATGTCCAGGCTGTTTGGTCCTTAAACCAAAACCTGCATATCTTTCTGTTTACTTTCTTATCCTTGGAAAATGTTTACACTGTTGCAAACACTCTAAAGTATTTTCTGCTAACCATTTGTGTAGATAAAAGTAAAGTCTTCCTGATGACCACTATTGCCCAGCTGCTACACTGTAGTAGCATGCATCTCCTACAGCGATGCACTTATGATTTTAGAACTTAAATAATCATTTCCAAATTTCCCATGGCAGAAAACCTTCCAAGGCATTCAACACATTTTTTTCAAGAAATTAGAAAATAAACAAAAAGGAAGATAATTGGAAAAATAATATCAAATAGGCAAAAGACTTGATAAATCAAGGAAATAAAAGGCAAATACACAAAGAACTGGTTAAAGGAGCAATAGCCACAGAGACAGAGTAAATTATAGGAATAAGATGACTTTGTTCAATTAGGGTCAACTAAATTCTAAAAATTAAATAGGTAATACGCAAAGAAAATATGATTCGCCAAAATTGACTTCAAAAGAAAGGGAAAGCTCTAAAAGGACTTATTATCAGGACTAATACTCCAGTTACTTTTATGACTTCAAACAATTAGGACTAAAACTACCTAAATATATGTGTTCTCACTCAAAATCATGTTTGCTTAAACTATAGAAAAAAAATTGCCAGAGGAACACTTTTGAAGACGTATAAGGTACTGATGATTTAAGAGAGAAATGTGCTACAGTTTAGGAAAAAGGATCTTTTGGAATTAGAAAAAATATTCTCTTTTTATGTTTTTTATTGTAAAAATACTGTACAGGGGGGTTACAGTTATATGAGTAAGGTAATGAGTACATTTCCTATTGAGCATTGTTACCTCCTCCTTTGTTTTTCCCCTACCATCCCCACCTCCCTAACTTCTCCCTTCCCCCACCCAGAAGTTGTAAAGTTCGTTTTCAACATACCGTCTTGTACATCTCATTGATACATGGGTCAACCTGTAAGAAAATATTCTTAAGCACTGAAATAGGTAACTTTTTAAGAATAATTTGAAGCTACATATGATAAACATTAAAGTAAATGATCATAAAAATTCTCACAAGATTACTGGTGCAAAAATGCTAGGTCTGTCATTAACAAGCATATCTAATAGCATACTATTAGATTATTCAAGAATGAGAACAGTTTTTATCATGTGTATGCTCAAGAACCCATCCCAAAATATAGTAACTAGAAAACAACTAATACTTAGTCTCCCAATTCTCTGGAACAGAAATATTGGTAGGGTTCCTGGGGAACAGTTGGTTTATTCACATTGTGGTACTTGGCTGAATGCATTCACCCAGTATATCCAGCTGGCAATGAAGTTGGACTCAAAGGTCCAAGATGGCTTCCAAAATGTTGAAGGCCTCCTTGTTGTCTGCCCACAGGGATGGGACATTGATATCTTCCACATGGCTGTTCTCAGGACGTGATCTTCCATCCTCACTAAAATTCTCTTCTATCGAATACCAATAAACCAGCAGTGTTGAACATTTTCAATTATGTATCATTTTTAGGTCTATGTCTATTCAACACTGTCAGTCTATTTTTAAACTGGAATTACTAATTTTGGAGTTTTGGGTTGTTTCATTTTGGTTTTGTAATTGGGTAATTTTTAAAGATGAACCTTTTTATCTTATTTAACACTTGGAAACACTTTCTCCCATTCTGTGGAACAGCATTTCACTCTTGATCATTTTCTTTGTGTTGTAAAAGCTCTTAAGTTTGTCACAGTCTCATATATTTTCATTTTTGATGTCTTTCAGTGGCATATCTAAGAAATAATTGTCAAGCCCAGAGTTATAAAGCTTTCCTCATATTATTTTCTAGGGCTAATATAGTTTGAATCCTACAATTAAAATTTTAATCCATTTGAGTTGATTTTATATTTAGTGTAGGATTAAGGTTAAATTTCATTCCTTGGATATTCAGTTTTCCAGCCTTATTTGTTCATTTGTGTGTGTGTGTGTGTGTGTGGTGCTGGTCTTGGGGCTTGCACTCAGGGCCTGTCCCAGAGCTTTTTGCTTAAGGCTAGCACTCTACCACTTGAGGCACAACTCCACATTCTGCTTTTTGGTGGTTAATTGGAGCCAGGTTTGAACTGTAATCCTCAGATTTGAGGCTCCTACATTACCAGGATAATAGGCACATGGCTCCAGCTCTACTTATTTATAAGATTATTTCCCCAAGGGTATATTCTTGACAGCCATAATAAAGTTTAGTTCACCATATATGCATGGGTTTATTTCTGAGATCTATTCTGTTCCATTAGTCTATTTCTCTGTCTTTATGCCAATATTATACTGTTGTTGGTTACGATGCTTTTTACATATACCTTTAACCAGGAAATTTGATATATATAGCTTGTCTGTTTAAAGATAGGTTTGTCTATTTATAATCTTTTGTGGTTCTACATGAATTTTAGACTTTCTTTTTATTTCCTTAAAATGTCACTGGAATTTTGATAGAAACCATAGTGAGTCTATAGTTTATTATGGTTCCTATTGATAATAATAATGTTTAGCAATAATAAGTCATAGTGAATGAATACAGGGAGAGACCTTATTCATTTTTCTCTCTTATTTCTTTCATCAGTGTTTTAGGGGTTTTAGTTTACAAGCTTTTGAATTCCTCTAAATTTATTACTGACTCTTTTAGTCTTTTAGTCACTTATAAATATTATTGTTTTTCTAAATCTTCATTCAGATAGTTTGTTGTTAGTATAGTTTTGTTGTTGTTAGTTGTTAGTAAATTAGTTGTTAGTTGTTAGTAAATTTTTGTATGTTTAGCATCATGTGATTTTACTGAAATAATTCGCTATTTCTAAGAATTTTGATGGGATTTTTAGGGTCATCTATGTATAAGATCATATCATTTATGAACTGCTTAATTCTATCTTACTTCCTGATATTGATGTCTTTTATTTTTCTTATTATGTAATTACACTGGCTAGGACTTATTTTTGTTGAAAAGAAGTAGAAATAGGATGTGTGTTCTGGCCCTTAGATGAAAAGCTTTCAGTTTTTCAACATTGAGTATAATGCTAGCTATGGACTTTTCATAGATAGTCTGTATTATCTAAAGGAATATTCCTTTCATTACTAAATTTGTCAACAGTGTTTAACTGAAGTGATGCTGAATTTTTCAAATATCATAAATTTTAATCCTTTTTCTGTAATTATAATTCATATTTGTTAATTTTGCATACCTAGCCATCCTTGCATCCCAGGAAGAAAGTCAACTTGGTCGTGATAATATTTTTCTTCCAATCTGCTGCTGGATTATGCTTCCTAACATCTAACTAAGTTTTTTTTTATCTGCATTTACTAGGATTATTGTTTTATGGTTGTCTTTTCTTGTGATATCATTGTTTAGCTTTGCCTAGCACTGCAAGGTTGGTCTTTTACAATGAATATAAAAGTATTCCTTCCTTTTCAATTTTTAAGTTTGAGAAACATTGGCATTATTTTTTTAAGTATTTGGCAGAATAAACCAGAAAAATAATCTTATTCAGTGCTTTTTACTGTTAGGAGGTTTTCGAATGTTGATTAAGCCCCCATACTAGTTCTAGGTTTGTAATTTTTCATGGTTTCATCTTGGTATGTTATGATTATCTGGAGATCAATCAATGTACTCTAGGTTATTCAATTGGTTGCATTGTTATTGTTCATAAATATTTATTAGAATACTTTATATTTCTTTACAACATTGAAATGTTTCTACTTTCATTTCTGATCTTACTTTTTAGGTCGTCTGTCCTTTTAAAGATATTATACTAAAATCTTACCCATTTTATTTATATTTTTACAAAAAGTCAGTTCAAATCGTTTAAATAGGGATACAGGTGGACCCATTGCAACAATGAGATGTACAAGTTGTTATGTCGAAAACGAACTTTACAACTTTGGTGGGGGGGGGGAGGAGGAGCGGGGGAGGATTGGGTGGTGGGGCAGGGAGAGGATGGGAAGGGATAGGAAGGGGAAACAAAGGAGGAGGCTACAATGCTTGATAAGAAATGTACTCATTATCTTGCCCATGTAATTGTAACCCCTCTGTACAGTATTTTCACAATAAAAAAATACAAAAAAAAAAAAAACAAATTAAGAAAAAAACAAAAAACAAAAACTCATTAAACATTGACATTTTATATTATTTTCTATTTTTTATTTTTTAATTCTGCTAACTTTGGGCTTAATGTTTTCTTATTTTTCTATTTTCTTGAGGTGTAAATTTCTATTATTTATTTGAGATCTTCCTTTCTAATGCAGGCACTTATCAATAAATGTCTCTTTGAAAGTTGCATTCATAAGTTTTAGTATGCTGTACTTCATTTTTGTTAGTGTCAGATGCTTTCTAATTTCCATTTTGATTTATGTTTTAACCAATGGTTATTCAGAACCATATGGTTATTCAGAAATATATGTTTTTACATGTTTTTAATTTTATTGTAAAGATGCTGTACCGAGGGGTTACAGTTACATGAGTAAGGCAATAAGTACACTGCTTGTTGATCATTGTTACCCCTTCCCTTCTTTGTTGTTGTCCCACTATCCCTTCCTCCCCTCCCCTTTTTCCCCCAAATCTACCCCCCCCCCGGAAGTTTTAAAGTTCATTTCCAATATACTGTCCTGTGGGTATCCTTGTTTGCAATGGGTCATCCTGTGTCCTTGTTTTAGCCTTTTGTTATTCTCCTTACCCTCCCCAGATTAGCCAAATGTATTTACAAGATGTGAGGTACCAAAATCAAGTACAGTGGCAACAGGGCATATGCCATTGTGGAAAGAACATACAGAGTAAACAACAAAAACAACAAATAAAATCAAATGGTACAAATAAAACAATATATTTTTCAAGTTACAAATATTTACTAAATTTCCAGTTTTTCTTCTTTTCACTTCTGGTTTTATTGCATTGTGGTCAAAAGAAATGGGATGATTTCAAATCTTGGATTTGTTAACACTTGTTTGTAATCTAATGTGATCTACTCAAAAGAAAATTTCATGGCACTTGAAAAGAACACATATTCTGATGGTTTTAGGTGAACTCTTCTTTATTTTTTTTTCTGTTAGGTCTATCAAATCTATGCAAACCCAAGGCTTCTGTATTGGTTCACTATATTACTATTCTATCCATTATTGAATGCTGGATATTGAACTTTTCTATTCTTATCATGTTGCCCTTCTTCGTCATTTCAATTCCACCAATCTTTGCTTTACATAATTAGATGTTCTGTTATTGAGTACACATGTAATTGTTATATTGGGCTGATCTTTATATTATTACATAATGGCCTAGGTCTTTTGTGACAGATTTTTACTTACTGTCTATTTTACTTAAAACAAATATAGCTACTTTTTCATTCTTTGGGGTTGTTGTTTGCATGGAATATCTTTTTCCATTCCTTCAACCATCTTTAAATCTAAAATGATAGCCCAAAGTTTTGAAATAAAAATGCTCAATGAGCATGAGAAAATGATATCCTAAAGCCAAGTTAATGGTTTAATGGAAAAATGCTAAATGCTTTCTGAGTAAAAAACACACAGAGAAAAATGTGTATGCTCACTATTTACTGTCATTTTTTTCAGCATACAGAGAAAATAAAATTTATAAGAGAAAGAAAGTAAAAGTATATAAATCAAGAAAGGAAAAATACGTGTATCATAAAATTGTGAAACTAGAAAATAATTCAATAAGTCAAATTACCAAAGCCAAGTGCAATTACTAAGGCTCAAAAGTAACGTAAGAATGGACTAGCACACATAAGGAAGAAACCGAGAGAGGCCAAATTGGACAAAACATTAGCAACAATGCAGAAAGATCACCCAGCAATATACATATACATGAAAGCATATACATGAAAGCAAATACTACTGAAAAAGAAAAGGGAAATTCTGAATCAATGGAAACTAAGTCCATATTGTTAGAGGTGCTAATCTTCAGTGTGATGGAAATGTTACCCACGTGTTCTGAAGTTAATTGTAAAGTTTAAAGGAACATGAGCATATAAGTAAGTTGTAAGAATCAAGTAAGCACCTTAAAGTTGATATGGACAAATGAGTGAGCAAAATAGCATGGGAAAATATGAAAAGAAATTAAAAGTAGTAAAACAGCTCAATCTACCTGAAAATATATTTTAAAATAAATTAAAAATCACCTATTTAAATGCATCATAAAATTACAATCTGGGTCAATCTTGAGAATAAGTTAAAATAGGAAAACAGAATTGAAAATCCAATTTAAAAATAAATACATAGCCAGGCATTAGTGGCTCACATCTCTAATCCTAGATACTCAGAAGGCTGAAATCTGAAGATCATGCTTCAAAGCCAAACTGAGCAGCAAAGTCCATGAGCCTCTTATCTCCAATTAGCCTCTGGAAAACCAGAAGTAGTGCAATGGCTCAAAGTGCTAGAGCACTAGCCTCAAGCAAAAATGCTCAGGGACAGCACCCAGGCCCTGAGTTCAAGCCCCATGACCAACAAAAAATAAAATTAATTAATTAATTTTTAAAAATAGACATAAACAAATGGAAATATAATAATTGGTAAGAATCTTTAAATTCAGAACACATTTTGGAGATGGCTGACTCAATAATTATTGATGATTTAATACTTCATTTGGAAATACACCTCACATCAATCGTATACCAAAGAACATTTTTAATGAACCAGTGATTAAAATATACAAAGTAAGTCCTTAAAAATGTAAGAAAATATTGTGATAAGATTTTTGTCTTACAGTGAAAAGAATTTTTCTAAATCCATCAAATAGCAAAATACAAAAACTCCATAAACATGGAGCAAAATCATCATCTCTTTAGATAAGATTTTACAACAAAAATGCTATAAGTGAAAGTAAAAGTAAAAGTAACAATGGAGAGAGCAAGTAGCTCTTGCTATCTATCAATGGAGACCAAGTAGCTCTTGCTATCTATCAAGAAAAATGTACATTACAAGAGAAATGGTACCTGTAAAAAAAGTTTTATGAAAAACACAAAACTATAATAAAAAGTCCAAAAGAAATAGATTTAACTTCCAAAGAAATATAAAAAGGTTCTTAATATATGAAATGTGTTCAAATGACTCATTTTTAAAGAACATTAAAGTACATTCAGAAGCTATATTTTCCAAGTCTTTCCATTTCCTTACACATCGGGTGGTATCATTCTTTCTAATGGAAGCATAGAATTCCATTGGATATGTATACCACATTTTCTTGATCCATTTATCTACCAAGGGGCATCTGGATTGGTTCCATGTCTTAGCTATGGTAAATAATGCTGCAATAAACATAGTTGTGCTGGTAGCTTTAGTATGGCCTTGTTTGTGGTCATAAGAAATATAGGTCCCATGGTTTCCCTTATTTGCAATACTTAGTATATACCTCTAGGATAATCTTAGCATATAAACAAAATATCTCAATAGCTATGTACATATGACCATATAAGATGATGCTAAATGAAATGAACTCCAAGACATGGACACAAGAGATTTTTCTTTGTTGTTGTTTTTAATGTACTATATGATTTTTTGTTTCTTTTGTATGTTCTCCCCCCTATGATATATCCTCTGTTGTTACTGTATTTGATTTTGGTACCATGGTATTGCATATATGTTTATTTGAATGAGGGAAGGGAAGGGGAACAACAGAATGGTGAGACAAAGAACAAGGTGGGAACCAATGCAACAGTGATATACACAAGACAATATGTTGGAAATAATCTGTATAAGTTGGAGGGGTTGCAAGAAAGAAAGATAGGAGAAAATTGAGGGAAAGGGTAACAAGATTGATAAGAATTGTACTCATCACCTTACTGAAATCCCTCAGCATATCACCTTGACAATAAAAAATAAATTATCACTTAAAAACAAAACAAAAAAAGAAGCTATATTTTCTGACTCAGATTGTTAAACCTTGGAGTTTTGCAGATCTCTCATATGCCTTATCTCTATAATACCTGAAAGGCAATTGAGAAATACTTCTACATTTATTAAGGCATAAACACTTTGGCCCCCAAATCACATTTCTGAGAAATTATCCTGAAGATATTCTTCCTCAAATACAAATATAATATTATTTTTTGTGATCCTTTCTATAGTAGAAGACATTCAGAATAACCCAAATTCCAGTAAATAAAAAACTGGATAAATAAATTATGGCACATCCATAGAGAAAAACTTTATATTGGATTAAAAAGTAATAATAGGAACATTGCCTGTGTATTGGAACAAAAGATTTCTACAAATAAGGTTGAATTAAAAAATACATAGTATAACCTGTAAAAAACTAAAGCTAGATCCTTATATATTATCCTGTGCCAGAATCAACTCCAAATGGATCAAAGACCTCCGAGTCAAAGCAGCTACCCTGAAAAGATTACAGGAAGGAATGGGAGAAACTCTAGAGCTCCTTGACACAGGCTGAAATTTTCCTAATAAAGTCCTAGGAACACAACCAATCAAAGAAAGTTTGGACAAATGGGATAGCATGAAACTGCAGAGCTTCTGCATGGCAAAAGACATAGCTAGCAAGATCAAAGCAAGCCCATAGATTGGAAGATCTTCACTAGCCATACAACAGACAAGGGTCTCATATCTAAAATAAACTTAGAACTCAAAAACTTTAATCCCCCAACAGCAAATCCTCAAAGAAACAACTGCCCAATAAATAAGTGGGCTAAAGACTTAAAGAGACACTTCTCTGAAGAGGAAATAAGAATGGCCAATAGAAAGATGAAGAAATGCTCAATTTCTATAGTCATAAAAGAAATGCCAATAAAGACAACATTGAGATACCACCTCACCCCAGTAAAGAATGGCTATAATCAAGAACTCTAATAACAACAGATGTTGGAGGGGATGTGGCCAAAAGAGAATCCTACCACATTGTTGGTGGGAGTGTAAACTTGTCCAACCACTTTGGACAGTAGTATGGAGGTTCCTCAAAAGACACCACATAGAGCTCCCCTATGACCCAGCAATCCCACTTTTGGGCATTTACCCAAATGATTACAAACAAGGCCATACTAAAGTTACCAGCACAACTATGTTTATTGCAGCATTATTCACCATAGCTAAGATATGGAATCAACCCAGATGCCCCTCAATAGATGAATGGAACAAGAAAATGTGTTATATATACATATATACATACACATATATACATACATACATACATATATATATATATATATATATATATATATATATATATATATATATAATGGAATTCTATGCTTCCAGAAGAAAGAATGACATCATGACACTGCCCCATTTGTTAGGAAATGGAAAGACTTGGAAAAAATTATATTAAGTGAAGTAAGCCAGGCCCAAAGAAACAAAGGTCCCATGGTTTCCCTTATCTGAAATAACTAGTATAAGTCTAGGTCAAGCAGAAAAGGTCAAAAGCTATGTTCATGTGACCATATAAGATAAGATTTCTAATTGAAATGAACCCCAATATATGGACACAGAGGTTTTATCTTTCTTGCTGTTGTTTTTAATGCACTTATAATGCACTATGTGACTTTTTTGTCTCTATTGTATGTTCTTCCCCCATGGGATAACCCCTGTTTTTACTGTATTTGGTTCCAGTACCATATATCATGTATATACACTTTTCTAATTTGGGGAGGGGAAGGGAAATAACAAAATGCTGAAATAAGGATACAGGTTGACCCATTGTAACAATGAGATGTTCAAGACACTATGTTGAAAATGAACTTTACAACGTCGGGGGGGTGGGAGGGAGGAGTTGGGAAGGTGGGGACAGAAGGGATGTTAGGGAAAAACACAGGAAGGGGTAACAATGCTCCATAGGAAATGTACTCATTACTTTACTCATGTAACTGTAACCCCTCTGTACAGTATCTTTTCCATAAAAAATATACATAACATAAAATGGTATATTAAAAATACACTTAACATAAAAATGGTGTCAAATAATATACATATTTCCTTGTGAAAATTGAAATACTCTAAAATGTTTTTATTTGCTTATATATGCATTTTGTGAAACTTGAAAAGATACTGAGCAGTTATGATATCATTCCTTAGGACAGGAAGGAAAGGAGGCACAAGAAATGAAGTGTAGTAATAGATGGAAGCTCTCACTTCATACTCAGTATTGAATTCTACATCATTTGTCACGATAGAGATTCAGAGAGAGTATGCTACAAATTTTCTTAGACCAACAGAATGATATCTTAGAGGATTCTAAAAAAAGTCACACAACATACCATATTTTTCAAGTACAATGAGATAAGCACTGGTGGCTCACACCTTTAATCCTAGCCACTCAGGAGGCTGAGATCTGAAAATCATGGTTCAAAGCCAGCGCCAGGAGCAAATTCTATCAGATTTTTTTTTTGGGGGGGGGGGGGGGTCCGGTCGTGAGGCCTGAACTCTGGGCCTGGGCGCTGTCCCTCAGCTCTTCAGCTCAAGGCTAGCACTCTACCACTTGAGCCACAGCGCCACTTCCGGCTTTTTTCTTTTTGCTTATGTGGTGCTGAGGAATTGAACCCAGGGCCTCGTGCACGCAAAGCAAGCCCTCTACCACTGAGCCACCTTCCCAGCCCCTTCTATCAGATTTTTATCTTCAATTAATCACCAGAAAACCAGAAGTGGCACTTTGACTGAAAAAGGTAGAACACCGGCCTTGAGCAAAAGAGCTCATGGATAGCGCCCAGGCTCCAAGTTCAAGCCCCACAACTGACAAAAAGCAAACAAATAAACAATAAAATATAATGGTGATAGTTACAAGGAGTAAGCGATTTTTAATTTTAAAAAATTACATTTATTCGCCTTACTTCTCATTTTTGGAGGTAACACAATGTAGTTTAGAATATTCAGTACACATTAAAAGCCAATAATACTTTAGTCAATGAAGAAAACACAAATCACTTAAAATATATATTCAGTAATGGGAATAAAATGTATAATTCTCAATTTAAAATACATCATCATCATCAAATTAGGTCAAGTTTATTTACTGAATTTAGTTCCTCTAGGCCAAGAATAAAAGACTCAGATTAAATGGCGAATAGATGCAAAGGCAAAGCAAATCAACTCCAGTTTCTAAAACATTAACAAGATACAGCAAACACGATCAATAAGACAAATAAAGAATGGTAAAATCAAAGCAGAGTCCAACAACTACCAATCACAATATACCACAAAGTATCAAATCTATCACAAATGACTAGCTGAAAAAAAAAGGAGAGCTGAATTTATGGTCATGTTTTTTTCAAAGTTAATTGAAAATATTACATACTCTATACTAATGGGTTAAAAGATATAAAAACTTCTGTGTTTGATTAAAGCTTTCCTGAATCCATCCTAGGTAAATATTATGTAAAATGATTCTTCATCTATGTTTTTAATACTTCAAAATAGTGTATCTCCAATCCTAGTTATTCAGAAGGTTGAAGTCTGGAGTACTAGTCCTGGCAGAAAAGTTTAGGAGACTCCATCTCCAAAAATAACCAGCAAAAAAGCAGAACCAGAAATGTGCCCCAAGCAAGCTGAGCAAGGAAAAGCCTTGAGTTCAAACACCAGAACCACAAAACAAAACAACAATAACACAAAAGAGTGATAGTATGGAAAGCATTGAAATGTGATAAGTTAACTAAGAATCAGAAAGAAATATACTGCTGAAGGGAGAATAAATACATTTGAAAGCAGATCACTCAACTGTTCAAGTCCAAGGTCCCTGAAGAACATTTGTACCAGTTTGAAACAAAGAATAGAGTTATTATTCTCATACCTTGACTCATTGAATACTAAAATATATTTAATGCACATTAAATCTGTACACATTAATGTTGGTGTACAAATATACTTAAAATGAAATCTTAGAATTTTCGTTTTTAATCAGACATACATCTCACACAAGAATTACATTAATTTGTATTCTATGAAACCACTATTATAAATATGAAGAAATATGAAGGAAAGTAGGAGCTCAAGGGTGATTTGCTCATAGCAGAATATTTAGGAAGTGGTAAAGCTAAGATCTGAATTGAAGAAGACAAGTGGAATTAAATAATGTAAAATATTTATAACTTTATGAATTTAAAATAATTTGTATTGGGAAAAAAGAACTAACCAGGCTTCACTTACCTGATAGAAAACTGTATAACTCTCCTTTTCATGGGCTCCTGTTTTTTACTTGGATATTTGACATTTATTTGATGGCGTTTTATGACTGGTTTCTTCAAAGGAAGGATGTCGTAATCAGGACAAGGAAAGAATAGTTTGGAAAGTGTGTTGGCAATTCTCCATCCAATGTACTTAGCAAAAGCTTCTTCCCCTGCACTTACTGAAACTTTTATGTTGTCTCTAGTGAAAGGATCCGTCTGGTCATTTAATTCAGCCTGTTGAAAGCAAAAGGAAGAACTTGTAATATAATTACACAAGGGAAAATTCTATTAATAAAGAACAAAATAGCCTGGCATTGGTGGTTCACGCCTGTAATGGTAGCTACTCAGGAGGCTGGGGATCAAAGCCAGCCCAGGCAGGAAAGTCCGGGAGACTCTTATCTCCAATTAACCACCAGAAAACCAGAAGTGGCACTGTGGCACAAGTGGTAGCGCACTCGCCTTGAGCTGAAGAGCTCAGGGACACCACCCAGGCCCAGAGTTCAAGCCCCATGACTGATAATATTATATGTATATGTCCAATTTTTATTGACTGATATTATAATCTTTCTGCTAAATAAAAATAAGTTTTACCCAGGTGGAGACTCATGCCTATAATCCTAACTACTCAGAAGTCTAAGATCTGAGGATCCTGGTTTGAAACCAGCTTGGGTAAGAAATTCCATGAGATTCTTATCTTCAACTAAACACCAAAAATAACTGGCAGTAGAGCTGTAGCTCAAGAGGGACAGTACTTATCCTTCAGCTAAAAAGCTTAGGGATAGTACCCAGGTTCTGAATTCAAAGCCCAGGAGTAGCACACATGCAAAAAATAATAAAAAATAAAAAATAAAATAACTTTTATTTGAAAAAATTTAGTCTACTTCAAATTTTAAAAATCATTACAAGAAATTTCAATAAGAAAAACATATATTAGAGGATATCTAGTCTTAGATTTTTGAAAATATGAGAAATTTGCATTTTAAAATTCATATATTTATTGCACAATAATTTCATAAACATTTAAATTTTTACTTGAGAAATCACATAGTCAAGAAGTGGCATTGTGGCTCAACTGGTAGAGAGCTTACTTTGAGCTAAACAGCTCAGGGACTGCACCCAGGCCCAGAGTTCAAGCCCCATGGTCAATTAAAAAAAAAGAAGAAAGAAAGAAAGAGAAATCAAGTAATCAGTCAAGATAGTATATATTCTATTGAATCAGATTTTGTTTATTTCTAGCACACAGCTATGCTTGTATTGAAATGAATAGAGCATTTTGTTGTTGTCAGTTGTGGAACTTGAACTCAGATCGTAGGTGCTATCCTTGAACTGTTTTTGCTCAAGGCTAGCACTCTACCACTTTGAGCCACAGCTCCTCTTCTGATTCTTTTGTTAGTTAATTGATGATAAAAGTCTCTTAGATTTTCCTGCCTGGGCTGGCTTTAAACCATGATCCTCAGATCACAGCCTCCTGAATAACTAGGATTACAGGTGTGAATCACCAGCTAGGACTTGAACAGAGCTATTTTTTTTCTTTTTGGAAATTTCTCATCTTTATTTTAACACACACTAGAAAAGCAAAAGTTGATAATGTCTGGGTATTGAGATACACTTCCAAAATTTGAATATTGTTCTCTGTTACCTTTGTTTTTTAAAATATATTTTATTGTAAAGATACTGTACAGAGGGGTTACAGTTACATGAGTAAGGTAGAGTACATTTCCTATCCCCTCCTTTGTTTTTCCCCTACCATTCCCTTCCCTCCCCACTCTCCCAACTCCTCCCTTCTCCCTCCCCCCAAGTTGTAAAGTTCATTTTCAACATTGTATCTTGCACATCTCATTGTTACAATGGGTCAACCTGTTTCCTTATTTCAGCATTTTGTTATTTCCTTTCCCCTCCCCAAATTAGAAAAATGTATATACAAGATGCAGGGCAGCGGAATCAAATACAGTGACAACAGGGGTTATACCAGGGGGGAAGAACATACAAAAGAAACAAAAAAATAACCTAGTATATTAAAAACAACAGCAACAAAGATAAAATCTCTTGTGTCCCTATTGTGGAGCATTTTTTATTTTTATTTTTATTGGTTGTAGAGCCTGAACTCAGGAACTGGGCGCTGTCTCTCAGCTCTTCAGCTCAAGGTCAGTGCTCTACCACTTGAGCCATAGCACCACTCCCGGCTTTTTCTGATTATGTCGTGCTAAGGAATCAAACCAAAGACCTCACGACGCAAGGCAAGCGCTCTACCACTGAGCCACCTTCCCAATCCCTTTTGGAACATTTTTTTTTGGCGGGGGAGAGGGGTCCCGGTCGTGGGGCCTGAACTCTGGGCCTGGGCGCTGTCCCTCAGCTCTTCAGCTCAAGGCTAGTGCTCTACCACTTGAGCCACAGTGCCACTTCCGGCTTTTTTGTTTTTCTGCTTATGTGGTGCTGAGGAATCGAACCCAGGGTCTCATGTATGCAAGGTAAGCACTCTACCACCGAGCCAACTTCCCAGCCTATTGGAGCATTTTTATAGAACAAAAATTTTATAGGACAAGGGCTTCTTTCGCTAAAATTTAAAACTTTCAGGAGTGAGACTTTAAATCTTTGAAAGTTTATTTTTAACTGACAAGAAATCATGAAAATTATACATTATGATTTGATACATGTAGCTTTTGATAAAAGTGAATGTTCTTGAATACCAGGAAAAGGGAAAATAAAACTTAGACTATTTAAGTAAAAGTGACTTAAGAAGGAACAGATTTCCTTTTCATGTTTAATAATATTCAAGACTGATTTTCATTACATTTTTCTGAAATGGCTTGAAGAATATTTTCCTTTTCTAAAATCAGTAATAATGCAAGAAAATGTAAATAAATGTCATAGTTTTGATTCCTTAATGTTTAGTATATTTTCACACAATTTCATTGTAATTTGAGCTGACTGCTGTCTATTTACATTTTAGTTTGTAAGTATTTCATTGAGTATTATCTGTCTTCATGTAGCTCATTACCAGTCATTTGGGATTCATCTTAGATGCCTGTAAATCCTGTTACAGAAAATATAGGAATGGGAAAAGAGCTGCATATGAACATCCAACTTAACTTCTTTAGCTGTGGTCTGATTCCCAGTTTACACTTGGCTCAATTAAATTCTTGTTCTAGTATTATTTAATAATCTAGACAAAAATAAAATGGAAAAATAGGCATACTACAGTCTCATGGTAGATATGTGTATAAAAAGAGTTAAAATCTTGAGGAAAATAACAGAAGTTAAGTAAGCAAGCATGAATTACTATATAATTCATTGAGGGTAAGAAAAATATCATGTAAAAAATTTAAAGGAATAAAGTGAAAATCAGGCAAGTAGGTAGACATATAATTCAGCAATGTCCTCCTATTTGTGCCCAAAGAAAACTAAATCACATATCAAAGGGATAACAAATCTTCATATAATAGCAATGGTGGTAGTCTCAACCTATATGCTCATGAACAAATGACTGAATAAAGAAAATTTGGTGCCTATCAGAATGGAATACTACTCATCCTTTGAAAAGAAGAGAAGCATTCTATTTGAAACAACATGTATGAATCTAGAGGATATTAACTGAAATATGTCAGGCAAAAAAAGACAAATACTGCAAGCTGTCAATTGCATAAAGAGCCTAAGAATATTCTAACTATATAAAGTGGGGGGAAAGAAAGCAGAATGGTAGTTACTTCTGGCTGAAGAGTGGATGATTGAGATGTTAGTAAAAAACACAAAGTCTGAGTTGGATAGGAGGAACAAACTTGAGGACTTACAGCATGTTAACTGTATTTAATAGATACATATTTTTGAAAAATGCTGAGTTTAAGTGTTCTGTAATGAAAATGATAACCATGTATGTAGTAAAAGATATGTCAATTTCCTTGATTTGATGACTCTATTATTATATATACATATGTCCCAAATATAAATATATTTGTAAATATATACAAATTTTTCAACTTAAAGTAATACCATCAAAAATGAGAAGCTATGTTTATATTAGTTCAATATTATTCCAGAAAAATAAAAACTTTACTACTAGTCTTCATTGAAATGTATCCACTGTTAAAATAACTATGATTTCTCTTTTCTCTGGATGTTGGAGAATTGTATGTATAAACATATAATTATGTTTATAATATTTCCAAGTGAGCAGATTGTTCTGCATATTATCCAGGCAGAAATTATGGACAGAGTATTCAGTTTGAAGCAGTTCTAACCAGGTCTCTGACTGTAGTTTTGAGTTTGAATCTGAAGTTTCATTTGTAAAATGGTTATAACACCTGTATAGTGTCTTCTAATTACTTTCTCTTGCTTAACTTTCCATAGAAAAATCACTTTGAAATATTATAATGCAGTGTAGCACACATATATTACAATGCAATAAACACAATCCCTAAGAATGTGATACAGGAATAAATAACTATCTTTAAACTATGTAATTATAGATGGCATCACTTGGTATCATAGAGTATTGATGTTCTTTTTATCATATCTCACATGACTGCCTCTTGCTCTCCTCCCTCCAAGACAGGCATGGCTATAGATCCAGAGGCTTGTTCTCTCAGAAATATAAAGCCTTTGTCACATCTTTCACTACGGTTTCCTCGTTGGAAGTACAAGTAAATTTCCATTCCTCGTTTATGTCTAAGATCTTCAACTTATAAAAATGTAGTCTCAAATCTTAGTCAAATGAAATATCTTCCTTATCTATAAATAATTGCTATTTATTTTCCTACAGAAAATAGTCTGGAAGAAATATCAGTTCTGTAGTATGAAAAATCTGAAATCAGGTCTAGTTCTTCCACTTGGTAGAAATAAGACAAAATGTTTTCAGTGTAGGTCTGTTTTGTGTTCAATTTTGTTTTGACTCGTTATATTCTGAAGGTAATAATGTCTACCTTTCAGGGTTTTGTGAGAGTTACCTGTGATCACACAGGATGACTTCTCTCACAAACTAAGAAACAGCTGACATTGGCTGCTTTCAGGGCTTGGCTACTATGGCAAACTAGTGCCTAATCATTGCATGACTACTGCCATCCAAAACAATTTATCACAGAATTACTTTTTTATTAAAAATGATCAAGTAAGATCATTAACTATATTTCTATAGTCATTTCTATTTCTATAGTCATTTTCCTTTTTTGACAACTATTATTCTAACATGTTACAATTCACTCTTACATGTCACCTTCATATAAACTTAAGTATTTACTTTTTTATTTATGTAATTTTTAATATTTTTATTGAAAAGATGAGCTGGGGAGTTACAGTTATATACTAAAGCAATAAGTACATTTATTTTTAATCATTGTTACCCCATCCTTCTTTATCTCCCACTTACCCCTCTCTATCCCTCCCAAAAGTTGTAATGTTCATATCTAACACAATGTCAAGTGAGTATCAATGTTGCTGTGGTTCATCCGTTGTTCTGCTGTTTCTGTGATTCCCTTTCCTTTTCACATATTGCATTGTCTATTATGCAAAACATGAGGTACAAAAACTAAGAGAAATGAAAAAAGGAAAAACTAGAGGTAAAAAAGAGAACTATATACAGGGTCAAATGAGAACCTCTTGTTTCCATAAGGTGGAGTTCATGTTAATATGTTTCATTATATATAGTCCTTTGGACTAAGCACTTGAGTTTTTGAGATCCCCTGTTAAGACTATCATATACATATTCTAGTTCTTACAAATAAGGGAAATCATGCAATCTGCTTTAGGACCTGGGCATCTGTCCCTAAGCTCTTTTGCTCAAGGCTAGTGCTCTACCACTTTGAGACACAGTTCCATTTCTGATTTTCTGGTAATTAATTGGAGATAAGAGTCTCACAGACTTGGCTTTCCTTCTCACACTGGCTTTGAACTGTGATATTCAGATCTCAGTCTTCTGAGTAGGGAGGCTTACAGGCATGAGCCACTGGCATGGACTAATATTTCTAGTCTCATCATAAATTTTATTATTACTTTATAGTAAAGACTATGTAGTCCACCTTGATTCATGGCTTTATTTATGTACTGCATTATTAAAGCATGATATTTACTTTTTGTTAATAATCAAATGGCAATTTTAATAACTTTTAATTTTATAGAGTCAGTATTAAAATGAGAAAAGTAATATTCTTGAACAATATTTTTTTTATATATTCAAACCACCGGCAGGAACAGATGCTAACTTTACCTTTGTAAGAGAGACAACATGGCAAATTCCAACATTGGTACAAGCTAGTAGAAAGAAGATAGATAAATCAGCACAAGGAAAAATTCTCCCAGGAATTAGGATGTAGAAGCAATACAAAATAAAGGAAGAAAGTTTCTCCAGAGTACTGAATTTTCCACCAATAATTAGGAAAATGTAGCAAATGCAAAATTTTGAGCTAACTCACATCATTCTTGACATGAGAGAAAAAAGAAGGAAGAAGTAGCATACCAAGTCACTACATTAGAGTCTGCAGCAACTTTTTCCTCTTCTCTCAGTTTCTATCTTTTCTTAAGATGTCCCTATCCCTTCTTTTTTTTTTTAATTTTTTATTTTTTTCCGGTCGTGGGTCCTGAACTCTGGGCCTGGGCACCGTCCCTCAGCTCTTCAGCTCAAGGCTAGTGCTCTACCACTTGAGCCACAGCACCACTTCCGGCTTTTTTCATTTTGCTTATGTGGTGCTGAGGAATCAAACCCAGGGCCTCATGCATGCAAGGCAAGCACTCTACCACTGAGCCATCTTCCCAGCCCCCCTATCTCTTCTTAAGGAATCTAAGAGATAAGTAACTCCAAGGAAAACATTCCTTAACATTTTATCAGGCCATCCTGTTCTTTATTTGGGAGCATGTTATAAATGGAGGACCTCAAGCCTTCTGCTTATAGGTACATTAAGTTTTAAGAAAGTTTGCTGTAATAAATTTAAAATGTCTTCAATGGAAACAATGTTTTCCCACTCACTCTTGGGTGATCTTGCACAAGGTAATCAGCCTCTTTTTTTCCCTCCAGGGCTGGAGAAAAAAAATCTATATTTATATTATAGACAACACAGTGTATGGCACATGGTAAATGCTTCACAAATAGTCTCCTTGCCCTCTTAAAACAATACAAACTTAGTATTCAGTTCAGGATTGTCTAATGGGCCATACTTATCCAAAAATACATGTTCTTTTTCACTCTCAGGTTCTACTCATATTAAAATAAAAACCATATGTGAAGGAGGAAAGAGGCAGGCACTGAGAAAATATAGACTAATTGTGTTAGTTTTTTTTTCTAATCTTCTGTTGTATAGAGTACATTAGAAGCATGGATATATCATTAAGAATAAAAACAAATTTTATTTGAGCAATCTCACCATGAAATGTGAACCACAAAGTACTTTACCTGATGTATCAAAGGTACTCTGAATAAAGTCAAATCCTCATTTTAACTGTACATCTTCCATTTTTGCTATTTTGGGTCATATACCAGATGGCAAAAAGCACTTATCCATGATGACTTTTTCTAGATGTGCCAACATATGCTACTGAATTGCCAATAAAGAGAAACCTTGCTCATTGCAAGTCTCCCTGGAAGTATTTCAAACAAAGCACATCAATTAACATTTGTTTATTATACCACTGTGAGTTTGCCACAGTTCTTTCTTTTCTTCACACATACAAGGCAACAGTTAGGTTTATATTAAATTTGACACAGGAAGAACTTGTGTATAGGGATCTCCTCAGAAGTGCTTTTCATTTTAAATATACTATTAAATATATCACCTTTCCTCCAGCTTCCACAAACTTCAAACTTTATAACCTGATTAAAATAAGATTCATAGAATATAGAATGTTCTAATGGATCAAAAATACAAGAAATGAAAAGATATAATGTAGTTAGTAAAGGATCTTCCTGTTTTGTAGATAAATTGAAGGTTTAACATCAAATTCACAAGTTAATCATAAAATTGCATGTTTATTTTTAAAGCACAAAATGTGAAAATTTCAACCCAATAAACATTGGAGTGTTGTTAATTATTAAGTCCTTCCTTTGGTAATGTTCAATAGTTTATAAATTAAGTTACATTTTGCACTGTAGGTTATATGGCAACAATATTACCTTCTACACACTAAGATGTTTTGAGGTTCAAGGAATTAGGAAAAGAGAGAGCAAAGGTTGTTTTCTAAGCATTGTCATTTGTAATCATTGAAATAATAGTGGACTATACAATTTATTTTAGACTAGACTGTCTCAGGCACGACATGTGTCCTAATGGAACTAAACATTGACAGTTTTTTTTTTCTTTATTGTGAGAATACCGTACAGAGGAGTTACAATTACATGGGCAAGATAACGAGTATATTTCTTATAAAGAATTGTTGCCTCCTCTTTGTTTCCCCTTCCCATCCCTTCCCATACTCCCCACTCCCCCCACCCGATCTTCTCCCCACCCCCCACCCAAGTTGTAAAGTTCGTTTTTCGACATAACGACTTGTACATCTCATTGTTGCAATGGGTCCACCTGAATCCCTAGTTAAACTGTTTGTTTTTTCCCTTCCCCTCTACAAATTATACCTACATCAAATACAGTGAAAGCATGGATTATACCGTGGCGGGGGGACATACAAAGCAACATAGAAATCATCTTATAAATATATTAGAAACAATTGCATGAAAGAAAAAAAAATTTGAATATTTATCTTGTGATTCATTCCCCTAACATCAACTTTTCTGACCTTTTCTGGTTAACTCAGACATATACTAGTTATTGCAAATAAGGGAAACCATGAGACCGATGTTTCTTTGAGCCTGGCTTACTTCACTTAATATAATTTTTTCCAAGTCTTTCCATTTCCTAACAAATGGGGCAATGTCATTCTTTCTGATGGAGGCATAGAATTCCATTGTGTATATATACCACATTTTCTTGATCCATTCATCTACTGAGGGGTATCTGGGTTGGTTCCATATCTTAGCTATGGTAAATAATGCTGCAATAAACATAGTCCTGCTGATAGCTTTAGTGTGGTCTTGTTTGTGATCATTTGGGTAAATGCCCAAAAGTGGGATTGCTGGGTCATAGGGGAGCTCTATGTAGAGTCTTTTGAGGAGCCTCCATACTGCTTACATTGACAATTTTTAACACTTGTAAAAGATGTCTTCTTGCCAGTTAAACCTTATTCAAAGAGGTATAAAAGAAAAACAATGTCTGTTGATCCCATGGAATTTAAGAATAAACAAATCATTAAAGAAATATCAGCAAGTGTAACTTTATCATTGGAAATAAGTGTTAGCACAATAGATCCACAAGAAAGAAGAAACAAAAGAACCTTCAGTTTTTGTTTTGTTTTGTATCTGTCCTGGGGCTTGAACTCATGGCCTGGGCATTATCCCTGAGCTTTTTTGTTAAAAGCTAGTGGTCTACCACTTAAGGCACAGTTCCACTTCTGGAAGGCCTTTTGGTGGTTAATTGAAAATAAGGGTCTCACTGACTTTTCTATTCAGGCTGGCTTTGAACCTCAATCCTCAGATCTCAGCCTCCTTAGTAGCTATGATTATAGGCATGAACCACTGGTGCCTAATATAACATTCAGGGTTTTTTTAATGCCCATATTTTACTGTAAAATGAATTACAACTGTAAAGAAAATGTGTACAAAGTATTCTGACCTCCAGGAATGAAAACAAAACTTTTAATAGAGCCAAATATTCTTATCTAAAACATTATACTTATAGATTTAAAAAATGTTCATTCTTTTGGTTTGTCTTATTTGGTTGTTTAATTTGTTCTAAACTCCAAAATATCAAATTAATACTTGCTAGCATATTAACTCATTCAAAAGACAGCTTTTCAAGTAATAAGTATATATGTTTTCACTTGGAGAAATGAGGCGTGGGGGGGGGGATGAGTTTTATCTGGGGAAATTCAAGAAATTTAAATAACACAGTCCCCTAGTAGTCACAAGTACAGGAAAGAGAAAGAGGAAAACTGACACCTGCTCAAAGCCATGTATGTGACTTTGGCATGCCACTTTAATAATTAGGTATGGAGAACTGAAGGAAGTTAGTTACACATTATGATATTTAAACTCATACATATATGTTAAACACACTATTTGGCACTAGATATATGTCATTTAGTTATAAACTGAGAAGAACTTTAGTGGTCCAAAGCCTAAATATAATGTAAGGAAAAACATTCTCTAGGAGTAGAATGAACAGAGCAATTGATTAGACACTTAAAGTTGAATCGTCAATAGACAAGCCTGAACCAATAAAAATATTTTTAAGGGCTGGGAAGGCGGCTCAGTGGTAGAGCGCTTGCCTTGCATGCCTGAGGCCCTGGGTTCCATTCCTCAGCACCACATAAGCAAAAAGAAAAAAGCCGGAAGTGGTGCTGTGGCTCAGGTTGTAGAGCGCTAGCCTTGAGCTGAAGAGTTGAGGGACAGAGCCCAGGCCCAGAGTTCAGGCCCCACGACCGGACCCCCCAAAAAAATTTTTAAAAACTAAGTTGAAGCTAGGTTCTAGTGGCTCATGGCTGTAATAACTAGCTATTCGGGAGGCTGAGATCTGAGGATCACAATTTGAAACCAGCGTGGGCAGGAAAGTCCATGAGACTCCTATATCCAATAAATTACCAAAACTCCAGAAGCAGAGCTATGGTTCAAGTGATACAGTGCTAGTGGGCAAAAGAAGCTTAGGGACAGCATCCTGGCCCTGAGTTAAATATACATAAATTGCATTAATATAGATAATATGCATAAATTGAATTTTAAAAACCCTTTGAATGAAAAGTGACAAAATTCACCACTAGCAGAATATCACAATAGGCTTTGAAAGGATTTTCCTCAAATATTAAGAAAAAATAATGCCATACAGAAGCTAGAGATTTAAGAAGCTAATGTAAGGGGAGAAAAGTATTCACAAATGGTAAGCCTAAAGAATATTAATTGTCTATAACAACAATAATGACAGTGACTCTAAACACACATTATCATTCACAAATAGAAAATTATGATATATTAATATAATGAAATGGTACATGTCAAAGTATTTCATACATTATTGATAATCTACCGAGTCTCATATTAATTGAAACTAGACAGAAAAATACTACATAATGTATGAGTACACGTATATGAACAAAACATCAATCAGATGTCAGGAAATATTGTTAGCTTTAGGGAAAAGAGCATAGTGATTAGAGTATACAAGGAAGATGCTTAAGTGTTTAAAATATTCTTTGCTATAAATGCCTACTACTGATAACTCAGAGCTATACATTTGTAATTTCTTTTATTTAGATATTTGTATTTTAATAAAATCAGGACCAAATAAACTGGGTGCTGGTGGCTCATGCCTATAATTCTAACTCACAAGGCTGAGAATTGAGGATTGAGTTTTGAAGCAAGCCTATGCAGACAAATTTAAAAGACTATTACCTCCAATTAATCACCAAAAAGCTAGAAGTGGGAGAATGACTCAAGTGGTAAAGTGGTAGTCTTGGAGAGAAACAAGATCCTGAATTTAAGACCCAGTAACAATACACAAAAGAGCTGGGGAAAATATAAGGCATGGGATATTGGAAAGCAAAATGTGGAGAAGATATACAATGCTATCTTATGTTTGCAGAAAATAAGAAAGTGCTACAAAATGAAGAAATAAAGAGGGAAACTGGAGAAAAAATAAAAGAACATAAATGTTGGGGTATATGAATAAACTGAAATAGCTCCAGAGAGACACAGTGGGAATAATAAGTTACATCTAGAGTTACTGAGATCTCCTAACAATCAATGTGACAGTCAACTCAAGAGAAAAGAATGATGTCTTTGAATTTCCAGGCAACAAAAGAGGAAATGCAAATACTGTAAAAAGGTGAAATGACACTCAAAATACTTATATTGATGAAAAAACACAAATTTAAGCTGAGAGCTATCCCAGAACTCCAATGAGATTGGCTGTCTAGCAATCTTTGAAAAAAGAAATTCTATGTTAGTTAGGCTCTGTGCTGTCCAGCCTTAGCTCAGCATAATGGGTTTGACTAACAGTTTTATGCTTTGGGTTTTCTTATATTTTCACAATGGATTATAATACCAGTGTTAACCACTTATTGTTTTATTTTGGGTTCTTTTTGTCATCTCACTTGAAAAGTTTTAAATATTACAGAATACCATTTCTGGTAGCAAAATAAAATATGAATGAAGAGTCTAAACAAAGAAACAATGAATAGTGTAAAATCAGAAGCACATATGTATTGAGTTGTATATTAAAGACTAGGGATACTTTTAATCTACTTTCAAACATCAGTATTCACATTTTTCTTTCTTATAGATTTTACTCAAATAACTCAGTAAGTAAGATTAGAGAAAAATATCCACTGTGAAGAATTACCATCTATGGTTTGAATTCAAGCAGTACTATTGCCTTCTAGCGGAAGTAGTTTAGCCATAGTAAGTACTATTGCCATGGTTAAGTAGTACTTACTAGCTAAGTTACTTCACTTGCAATAAAACAATCTTCACTTACATTTTCAGTTTCAAAATCTGCAAAGTCAAATTCATAAAATCAAAAAATTCATATAAAGAGCTTAACATGATACAGTAAAAGCTTTTATAAATAATAAATATTAAAGAAACTTTCAAAATAAATTCTATATGTACAGCTCAAGAAACATGAAACATAAACATGTTACCTTGGAACTGAATAGCTTAACACAAGCATTTATTAACTCATAGTTCCACAGAAAAACAATTTGGACCAGGCACAGCACAACAATTCATCTGGTATTCTCATATTACATAGAATGAAACAAAGTTGGATAGACCTACTAAGTACTCAATAAACAGTTTTGGCTTTTTTGAGGGGTCCGGTTGTGGGGCTTGAACTCTGGGCCTGGGTGCTGTCCCTCAGCTCTTCAGCTCAAGGCTAGCACTCTACCACTTGAGCCACAGCGCCACTTCGGCATTTTACTTTTTGCTTATGTGGTGCTAAGGAATCAAACCCAGGGCCTCAGGCATGCAAGGCAAGCGCTCTACCACTGAGCCACCTTCCCAGCTCCCTAAACAGTTATTTTTTATGTCAGTATTTTAGTGAAAACTTGTATAATATTCCTTGCCTTAAATATTGATAATACCTTAATATTAAGTAAGAAAACAAAAGCTAATTTACATAGCACTTCAAAGTCATCTGTTGGACATTTTCATTTATATCTAAATCATATTTTTTATCACTTGGTAATCTGACTGATTCTAACTCCAACTTATTTTGATATAAAAGATTCATCTTGGGCTGGGAAAGTGGCTCAGTAGTAGAGTGCTTGCCTTGCATGCATGAGGCTCTGGGTTCGATTCTTCAGCACCACATAAGCAGAAAAGCCAGAAGTGGCACTGTGGCTCAAGTGGTAGAGCACTAGCCTTGAGCTGAAGAGCTGAGGGACAGCACCCAGGCCCAAAGTTCAGGCCCCACAACAACAACAACATAAAATATTTGTCTCTTGGTCTATCTTATGTAAGCTTATTTCTGATACTGTGTACAATACCTAAATTAATATAACTGCTTTTCCAAATTTCTAATTTAGTTTTTTTTTTGCT
Organism: Dipodomys spectabilis; assembly: GCF_019054845.1. NCBI lineage: Eukaryota > Metazoa > Chordata > Mammalia > Rodentia > Heteromyidae > Dipodomys > Dipodomys spectabilis. Next base: position 3,248,569 of record NW_024870824.1, read on the forward strand.
ACAGAATACTTGCTCTCCCAATCTGTTTACTATTAAGATGAAGGAAAACACTAGGGAGTAAAGTATTGAAAGCTAATAAGCACATGAAGTCAATCTTTTGTTTATTCCTTTATTTTCAAGGATGATTGCTTGAGTAATGAGGTATTTGCATCTAATATCTAAAATGTACTTCTATGTCTGATTGACTTATGAAATTCAAATGTAATTATCTATAGATATTTACTAAAATCTCAAAAAAAGAGAAAATTTTATACCAAATGATTGGCCCTGGAATTAGGTATATAAATAGAATTCTAATTATGGAAATGACAAATTTGAGTTAGCTTATTTAGTTACAGTATCATCCATTTGAGATTTGAAATGACATATAAAGATAAGTAGATATAAGACCCATGAATAATACAAGTAAATGAAATAATCACAGAACCAAGTGAAAAGAGAAAATAATAAACCTTTGAGAGATAAATCCACATCATTATTTTATATCTGTTAGCTCTTGTCCAGAAATTTGAGTCTCATTCTTTTAAATTCTAGCAAGTAGTTTATTAAAAAATCAATAGGGAGTAAGTAAAACCAATGTCAGATGATATAATGATCATCTTCACAATGGATCTAATAATTTTCTTTGTTTTTCTCTTTTTGAGTTCTCTATTCAAAACTAAGGATGAAACTTAAGACTTACATAAAAGCAAGCTAATAAAATTCAAAACACTTTAGCTCAAGTGGGCAGCTCTTTCATTGTCCCCTTCCAAAGAAAAAAATTTAGAATAGCTAGAGAAAATGATGGACTGCTGGATTTTAGAAAGCTCTTTTACAAGACTTCTCCAAATCCTACTATGATTAAAAAGGAAAAAGTTTATTTTCATTTCCTATAAGAGCTAGAGTACAGACAAATTATTGTCAATAATTTCCCATCCAGTTGCTTCAGCAATGCATTGGTTAGAGTGAATTCATTAATTGCTTTCCTACCTATTAGGAAGGAAATGGTTAGTATTAGAAAGCTAGCCCCTAAGAATATTTAGATAATTAAATTGTGACTACTATACAGACAGAATTTAAGGGATGGTAGAGGAAACAAAGGAGGAGGCAACAATGCTTGATAAGAAATGTACCCACTATCTCACCCATGTAATTGTAACCCCTCTGCATGGTATTTTCACAATAATAATATAAAAAAGATAAAATTTAAGTTGAAAAAAGTATATGTCATCTAACAACAAATCAACCTCCTTCAAAATAAGATGTAAAGAAGTCAAAGAGAATGACATTTGGAAACTCACAAGATGTCATATGGATGTATGTGTGTGTATGTGTACGTACATATATAATATCAATGACATTAAATGACTACATACATACAGCCATTTAATCAGAAAAAACAAGAGGCTATTATTGATTATATTTTTAATTTAAGGAAAGATACTTTACTGTGTAATTTACATTGTCAATGCTTAAAATCAAAATTTATAAGTGAGACATAAAACAACTTACTATAAAAATTAAGATGCATGTGAAAGTGAATTAATTTACTACTAGTAAGAATGTTAATAAATTCTGGAGGCATAACTCAAGAGAGTGTGAACTATACCAAAGCAGAGCAATGACTCCCCGCACACCAACCCAACCCTTAAGTCAGACAGTGCTGAGTGTTGGTCCTACAAATCTCAGTTGCCTACTCATTCCCTACAGATAAAAATATGAAGGACCATAAGATTCGTTTTTCCACACAGCATTTCAACCACATTTATATGCCAAACTGATGGTAATTCAGCAGCTAGCAATACCAACTAGGTTTTTCCTACCTAATTTTGCAGACAGGTACTTAATCTCCAAATCATGGATAGTACATCAGTTTTTTCAAGTTTATGTTCCATAATTTAAGGAAGAATTGAAGACTTCCCAGTTAGCAGTACCAGGAAGAAACTACTCCAAAAATAATTTTTTAAGAATTTTATATTTTGTATCTATTTGTCCTCTACTTTCTCAGAATATTTTACAGTTTATTCTGTGCTTATTAGATAACTCAGTCATTTCAAAAAGCCTGTGGGTTATATATTAGCTTTGTTTTCAGAGAAGGAAATGGAAATACAAATATATGAAGGCCACTTAGTTACTCTGTGGTAGATATGTCCATTGTACCCAGACAAGTGGACTCTAGGTGCTGCCATCACCTAGCTGTCTCTTGAGTGGTCTTCAGTAACCCATTCCTGTCCGTAAGTAGTTCCAATAATCATCACCAGCCATCTTTCAAAAGTAAGAAAATGAAAGTTGCAAGGGATAATTTGTTCCAGATCCAAATTGATTGTGGGAAACTGGAATTTAAACTATTATTTTGTCTCTTTTCCCAAGTGTTTTACTACTCTAATACTATAGTGTGACAAACATGACTACACTTCCACGTTGACCAATGTATATTCAGTTATTTTTCACATATAAGTACATCAGCCTAGAATGTCAAAAACAACATTAAAAACAATGGCCATGACAATGAATGAATCTTGGTTTTCTGCAACTTCCATTTTCTTAGGAAAATATTGTATCAACATATATTAACATAAAGTAATAAATCAATCTTTTCATAATTAAAATTATTTTTATACAATGTTCTTCATTTTATATTTTTAAACTTTGTTTCTCCATTTTTCCATTTACAACCTAGTCTACTAATAGTTGGTGTACTATTTTTGTTTTGCTGAAAGAATTTCAGGATTTATCAGTTTTATAACTATTCTGTCATTTATTATTGCTTTTATTTTTCTTAATATTTTCCACTCAAAATGTTCTCAATTTAAAAGCTCATGCTTCTTGCTAATGTGAGCCATCTTAAAATATTTCTTCCCATTCATCATTATCTCTTCCTCCTCTCTCTGTTACCAAAGCCTACACACATTGACCTGCCAGCTCTCTTAATACAACAAAATAATTTTTGTCTTCAGCCCTTACAATCTACTCTCGAGAGTCCTGTTTTAGTGGTCACTTCTCTTTCAGTATACAGTTTTTCTTTCCGATGCTGTTGGGACCCTTCTTTGAACTCTCCCTCCTCATCCAGCACATTCCAGGAACTTTCTCTATTTCCTTATAGTAACTAACTATCACCATTCAATAATGTTTTATTTTGTTAGGTTACATATTTGTCAGCCTTCCTGAAACAAATGTTATAATTGAAAGAATTTGTACTTTGTTTCTTGCAGATTGCCAGTACCCGAAACCATGGCTACTGCTTACAAGTTGATTAATTTCTTCCTGGTAATAATAACTATTTAATCAAGGATTTCTTTAATTTCCAAGTTATTTCTACATTTTACTCATAATTTTATTACTTTAAAAACTTAAAAGTTATTTTAAGAAATATTAAATGTAACTTAATAACCAAATATGATCTTAGGGTTTCTTTGAATTTTCAAAGTTAACTATTTTACAATCAGTAAACATATATAGAGCATCAATATATATTGATATTTAGTATTGATAAAAACTAATGCTGCATCTGGGAAGGGATATGGAAAGATTGATCAATGGGTATAAGTTACAGTAAGGCAAGAGCAAGAAGTTCTGGTATAGTATACTATGACATGATAGGGTAAATATAGGTAACAATATAGTTAAAAGAGCTAGAAGTATAATTCAAAGAGCTACAAGGAAGGAAAGCTTTATACCACAAGAAGTAGAAAATGTCTAGATATGTATTCAAATGTTTACTTTCATGCGATTGTTTCTAACACACTTATAAGATTATTTCTTTGTTGCTTTGTATGTCCCTCCCCCACAGTATAACCCTGCTTTCATTCATGTCGGTATAATTTGTGGAGCGGAAGGGGAAAAACAAATCGTTTAAATAGGGATACAGGTGGACTCATTGCAGCAATGAGATGTACAAGTCGTTATAGCGAAAACGAACTTTACAACTTTGGTGTGTGTGGGGGGGGGAGGGTGGAAAGGGAGAGGGGGAGGATTGGGTGGGGGGACAGGTGGGGGGACAGGGGGAGAATGGGAAGGATGGGAAGGGGAAACAAAGGAGGAGACTACAATGCTTGATAAGAAATGCACTCATTATCTTGCCCATGTAATTGTAACCCCTCTGTACAGTATATTCACAATAAAAAATAAAATAAAGGATAGGTTTAACATGGTTTAAATATTACCCAGTGCCTTTAGGTATATTATATAGATACCATTATATATGTATATGTACATATGTATTAATACATTACACCTTCTCTCATTAGTATGTATTGTGATGTTTTTATAAATCACTTAACATTTTAAAATTCTGATTTAATTAAGACAGGCTCCAGTGGCTCACACCTGTAATCTAGCTACTCAGGAGGCTGAGATCTGAGGATCACGGTTCAAATCCAGCCTGGGCAGGAAAGTCTGTGAGACTTTTATCTCCAATAAACCACTCAGAAAACCAGAAGTGGCACTGTGGTTCAAGTGGGAGAGCACTAGCCTTGAGCTGAAGAGCTGAGGGACAGAGCCCAGGCCCAGAGTTCAAGCCCCACAACGAACAAAAAAAAAAAGTTTTATCTGTACTTCCTTTTCTAAGACAGCTCTTTAGTATGCTAGTCCAATATTAAAATAGTAGTATACATTTGTGACGTTTGTGCTTTCTCACTAAACAATGTTCTATGTGTTTTCAACTTTCAATCTAGAAGAGACCTAAATTTGGTTTACAAATGCAATTGTCAAACAGGCTAAGAGGAAAAATCCTGGGACTAGGAGGCAACCCTTAAAGTAACATTTTCCTGTACCCATTAATTTTCTGTGTTTATTGAGATAATTGAAGTTAGGGCCAACTTTATCCTCTCTCTACTCTTGTATCATAATATGGCCAAGTTCAGACTTCTTTATTGTATTTTTGTCTACTCAACTAGAGAATAATGAAACATTCAATTGTAAGCAGAGGTATCTGGATTCCTCAAACTCACAAAAGACCAAACCACAGAGAAGCACTTTATCTCTCCAGTTTTCTGAATCCTAACCACAACCAACCTCTTTTGACAGATCTTAGAAGGAAAAAGTCAAAACACTTCCATGCATTTTAGCCACTGGGCCTCCTAGAAACAGCCCTCAAATAGAAGTATGTGTTATGCTTCTTAAAGTATCTATTATTTTCCAAGCTTTTTCACTAAGAACCAGAGCTCAATGTCATTCATCAATCTGATGTACCTAGCCATTTCAATCACCATTTTTCACTATATTCAAGTTCTGTGGTTGAATCATACCAAGCTGGAATATATTTTCCTCAGGTTTGTTGTATTTATTTAATTCCATTTTTGTGGTAGGTTTAGGAGTTCAGTTGTAATGCTATCATCTTGAGCTTAGTCTTCTTATCTTTCAAGAAAAATAGGCAAGTAGAGCTGGGACGTGGCTCAGTGGCACAGCACTTGTTATTAAGTAAGACATCCTGGGTTTGATCCCCAGCAGAAAAAGAAAAGGCAAAATTTTTTTTTAAAAATCCATACAAAAGTAGGCCAGTAATATTCTGGCATTTGCTTTCTATAGAGAATTGACAAGCATGATTCTTACTGATAAATGTACCAATTTATTGATTAATGTCTCAACTCACCTGGGCTACTGTTATTGCACTTTGGATCCGTGTATCTTTTTCATTTTCCTTTGTTTTTTGTAATATTTCCCATATCACATTTCTAAATCCATCCTGTTCCTCATCACCCCGAAGTTCCCAGGACATTTTCACCATATTATACACTAAGCCATAGTATCCAATCCAGACTACTTGATCACCTGCATAAAAAGGAACAGTCATCATCTTATTACCAAAATCCATAATAATATTTAAAATATGAAATTCTAGCATGTGAACTATGTGCCCATTTAATTCCTTGATTTGAGAAGATTATCTGGACATTGTTTACCGTATGAAAAAACAACCTGCTCCTAATACACCTCTTAAACTTACATGAATGGTTAAGCCATAAAGCACACTACAAAAGCAAATTAGTATTTATGCAAAGAGGAATTTGTTTGAATTAATATCAACACTTAGATTACAATTATGATTTTCTAAATAAGAGATATAAGAGAAAAATCATTAGCTACTACTTAAAACATAGTCCATCAACTATTAAAAAAAACTTGTAAATAATGTAAAAGGCAGGCAAAAAAAAAACTTTTACAAAATTATGAACTACACATTTTAGTTTAATAGTAAGGACATGAAACAAATATAAAAATAGTAATTAATAAAAAGGTGATTAAAATCTAATTCATTTTTCCTCAGAAAGTAATATAGAAATTAGCAATTTAAATATACAGCACCAAACTTACTTTTAAAGATCTATTTCCCTTACAGAAAAGAGGAAGCAATTTCCCCTCTATTTTTAACCTAACTATGGCATATTTCTATGTAATCATTTTCAGGAAAGTTTAATTCTGATTTATGATTAGGTAAAATAAATTTGAGAGATAAAATAATACAGTCCTCAAAGGAAAGATAAATTCATCCAAGATCAATATGAAAACATTGGCCCTATAAGAAACTGCTAAGAACAATAAGAGGAAAAAAGGCTCAAAAAGAAATATAGAAGTGTTCCAAAGTTTATCAAATTCTACATTTCACTTTTTCTCACCACCCTAGTGCTAACTCATATAACAGTAGAAATCAACAATGCTCTTGTGGAATAAAGACACAATCACTGCTTTATATTATTAACATACATATATACTGAATGTTGATGGATCCCATTTTGTGAAACAAACACTATAAAACATAAAGACACAGATAGACACACAGTAGTATTGACTTTAGTACTCCACTGTCACCAAACACTAGACCATCTACACAAAAAAAAAAGAAAAAAATCAAGAAGGAAACTTCAGAATTAGACACTTTATACAACAAATGAACATAGCATGCCCTTACCAAATATTCTGATCCAATGTCTGCAAAATATACATTCTTCTCAACAGACCACGAAAATTTCTAAGTATGGCAAAGGCTAAAAGATTTTACTTTGGCATTTGATCTTAGACTCTTATTCCCACATGAGCCACAGGATTGTCCCAGCTTTTATAGTATTAGGAAAACTACAATGTTCAGGTTTCAGGTTGCTCAGAAATCTATTTCTTGCATTACCATTTTTAAATATTTCTACTTCTGTTTCCCTGTGTGCAAAGTATTTTAATTAGAAGAGACTTACTGCTCATGAGTCACCATAGGCCTTGAAAACCATACAGTAACAAGTTCATTTCAAATCCATCATTATAATTTTTGACTTTTTTTTTTTGTCTGTCGTGAGGCCTGAACTCTGGGCCTGAGCACTGTCCCTCAACATTTCAGCTCAAGGCTTGCACCCTACCACTTAAGCCACAGCACCACTTCTCATTTATAATTTTTGAGAAAGCTGTGTGTTGTCTTGAGAATTATCCATGTTTTCGTAAAACTCAACCTGTGTTTCTCAAGTGTCCATTTTTGCAAAATCTGTTGCCTTTCAGGAAATATTTACTTTCTGTTTGAATTTTTTACTGTATCTCTCTTCAGTTCTCCCTTTTCATATAGGATAAATAAACTTTGGAGTTTGGAATGAATTTATATCATTCTGCTTGTTTGTGAATATGTAGAAACCCCATCCTTCTCTTTTTGCCCCTAGCCTATACCAGAAGATAGAGTAATAGCAATTTGGTATAAATGATCTGGAGTGCCATTTGGGAAAAAAAGCTGCGACTGCCTCAAGATACTAAATGGAACTGCCAAGCTCCAACACCTTGGAATGTAATGTCATTTGGAAAAAAAGAGTATTGGAGATGTAATTTACTAAGAATCATACTGGAGCACATGGGATCCTGAGGAGGGCTATACTCATTAAATGGAAAATGTGGAAGTATCCATGAGAGACTACCATGTGAAGATGAAGGCAGAGTTTGCAAGCCAAGGAATACTGAAGGACAGAAACTACCAGAAGCTAAGAGAAGGCATGGAACAGGATTTATAGCAAAACTCAGAAGGAACCCTCTCTTACAACAACTTGATTTTGAACTTCTAGCCTCCAAGACTGTGAAATAATAAATGTATCTCCCTAACAGCAACAAAATTTGTCATTTCAGAATATTGGTTGGTCAATTCTTGCTAAGAACCAGGTAAACTCTACTTATTCTACTTGATCTCCTTTAACTGGAAATAATAAAGGGCTTTTGTGGCAAAGATTGCAGTTCAAAGCCAGCCCAAGCTGCAAATCCCTAAGACTCTATCTCCCAACTAACCTGCAAAGAACCAGTCTGGAAGCATGGCTCAAGACTCTTATCTTGAACCAGCCAAACACTGGAAGTGGTATTGTAACTCAATGTGGTAGAGCACTAGCCTTGAGCAGAAATGTTCAGGAACAGTGCCCAGGACTTGAGTTCAAACTGGGACAAGCCATCCCAGCAATGAGCACCTAGACTCAGCCAGTCTGGAGAACAAGGGAACATGGAGAGGAGTAAGAGGAGATGACGTCACATCAGCAACTTTGCACCTGCCCTTTCAAAATTAACCAAAGCCAGGAGGTCAATAGAAGTAAGAAGCCTGCCCATCTACTGTCCTTACCTGTCTACCTATTAACTGGACAGCAATTTATATTCTTGCCTTTGTTACCTGACTTCTCCTCTATCTAGTTGCCAGACATCAGAAGTAGCTAGGGACATTTCTACCAACATTTTCAGCCCCAAATCCTTCCTCTTGTCATTTATTTGCTCTCTAGTATTTTTTTTCAGTCCCTCAATGCCACATGAGACTTCTCCAGACTTTATCCAAGAGACCTGCCTCCTCCAGAATTCATCTAAGGATTCACACCTACCAAATGCTGCTTTCTCCCAGAGGGGACCACATCTCAGCCTTTTACCCCTACTGTCGATGTCCCTTGCCAGCAGGAAGTAGCCAGAGAGAATCTTCACCCTTTTTCATAATTATCAAAAGGCTGGAATGTAAGGTGTGCACAGGGACACCTCCCTCCCTCTTGGCTAAGTTTCTGCCCAGTATCTGTTACCTAGGTAACTGGCACACCTGGAAGCAGTCACCTTCCCCTCCTGCTAGGTCACATCCTGGGCCACCTCTGATCACATGCCTCCTATGTGACCTTAGGAGGGTCCCAGACCCTGAGGTCACATCCAGATCCAGTGTGGCCACGCCTTTCCCCCACCTGGTCACACCTCTTCCTGTCCCTGGCCTAGATAAGTTCTGGTCCAGAGGTGGGGCACCCCTCTTCCTCCCCCCCCCTTTCCTTTTCAGCCATGCTTCTCCACCATGCATGGCAGGAGTAGCAGTTTGGTAAACAAACTTCTTTTCCTGCCTGAAAAGAAAAGAAAAGAAAAGAAAAAAATTGTCAGGAAGGATTATATAGAATTAAAATGCTTCTGTACATAGAAGAAAAAAAATTACCAAAATGAAGAGATAACCTATAGAATGGAAAAAATAACCTTTACCAGGCACTCATCAGACAAAAGTTTTTTATACAGAATATAGAAGGAACACAAGAATTAATTACCAACAGAACAAATAAATAATAAATGGGAAAAATGAATTGAAGAGAATTTTCAAAAGAAGTACAAATTGCTAAATACATGAGAAAATGCTCAACATCCTTAGCCATAAAGGAAATACAAATTCAATACTCCATCTTTATGTCATTTTAGAAAAAGAAGCAGAAGGAATAAATATGATCAATGTACATTATATAAATGTAAAGGCATATCACAATGAAAAGCTTTTGTGTACCTAATATAAGCTGATAAAAAGCTAAATATGAAAAGTTAGTTTTTCCAGCTTTCCATCATTTGATCTTCTTATAATGCAAGTCAATAAATAGGGTACATAAGAACATCTTTTATGTTTCCTAAAACTAGACCTCACCACAGTCCTGCTGTGTAGACTGTCAAGTGAAGATGAAGGCAGAGTCTGCAAGTCAAGGAATGACAAAGAAGTCCAGAAAATCTCCAGAAGCTAAAAGAAGGCAATGAGTAGATTTTTTCCTAACAAATTTTAGAATGAACCTACCTTTTCAACCACTTGATTTTGGACTTCTTGCCTCTAAGATAATCAGTGTATCTCCTTAAAGCAAAATGGCACAAAGGATTGCATTGATACCATTACCACAGTACCCACAATGCACATGTGAATTTTATATATGGATATGTATAAGTATATTATATATACTTATTATATACATTGAATAAGGAAAGCAGGTAATGTGAAGAACTATCTCAATTTGCTTGTATCTGAATAGTGTCTTAAAGCACAAAACTTTCAAGGAAAAGAAAAACAGAATAGTGCTAAGCATATCAGGATATCTAGAAAAAATAATAGGACTCCTAGCAGAGGGATAGGAGAAAGGAGAGAGGATAATAAAGATCTCAACTTAAAATGAGGTACAGAGTTCATGTTAAAATGGGATAGTAAAAAAAACTAGCAATAAATAGGGTTAGACTAAATTGTAGCTGTTTGAACAAAGGCATAATGTCTATTCGGTATAATATTATGTCTATTCTGGAAATAAACAGGGAAGCCTAGATGGACATTTTATGAGACAGTATAGGTCTTTACTATGATGGGCAGCAGGAGATTGGAGGGGAAGGGACAAACCTAAGTTGCCATGAAGATCTAATAAGTCTTCTCAGCTCCAAAGGAGAAGGGAAGGAACAGCCATAAAGGACGTTTTGAACAATATTGAAACGACTTGCAAAAAATGAGATTATGTCAAGGAAGTTGTTTTGGAGAAAGTAGGCAAATATTAGCTGTAAAAAACAGAATGATATACATGAAGCCCAACTTTCAGTATCATTGGGCTAAAATGAAAGTTAACACCAAAAGTAACGTTAGTGTTGTGTGAATTATTTGCATTAAGATGTTATTTGAATTTATTATGGATAAGGAGCACTTTTGAATTGTTAAATCAATATTTTCAAATTTTCAAGCATCATAGGAATAAAGGCTCTGAATAATATTACAAATAAACCTGTGGAATTTCACTTGTTTCTTATTTTTTATATGCTCTCAACTTTTGGGGTGGTGATATTAGATATTAAACTTAAGGCTTTTTACATGATCATCAAGTACTTCCATCACTAAACACACCTCCTGTTCCTTTTACAAGTTTGGGACAAGCCTCTCTAAGTCACAGAAGCTGACCTCAAACTTTTGATCCTTTGTCCTAAGTAGCTGGAGCTATCTGTACATACATGACACACAGTTTCTAACTTCTTTACATTAATAAGAATAACTGATGATATGTCGAAAAGGAACTTTACAACTTTGGTGTGGGGGTGGGAGGGTGGGGGTGGGGGGTGGGGGAATGGGGGCAGGGAGGAATGGGTGGGGGAGGGGGGGAGGATGGGAAGGGATGGGAAGGGGAAACAAAGGAGGAGGCTACAATGCTTGATAAGAAATGTACTCATTATCTTGCCCATGTAATTGTAACCCCTCTGTACAGTATTTTCACAATAAAAAAGAATAACTGATGAACGTATAAAGTACCTTTCTATGTATATTTTAAATTATTTATTGAACAATATTTTATAAATGGAGTCTGATTCATGTACAAAATTGATATTAAACCTATGAAATATTTTCCAGTAAACATGTTTCCAAATTCCCAAGTCCTTCTCAGATTTCTTTTAAAAGTGAGCTGAGCACCTGTTAATTTAAACTCCAGTAAAGTATTGCTGGTGAAAAATATTGGCAGGAGAATGTATTACATCTAATGGATCGACAGTTAATGAAGAAAAAAGAAATCCTCAGAAAGACAGATGGTGTGTGTTACAACTGTCATAAAAGTAGACTGCATTCTCGTCTGCATATCCAGACATTTGCTGAGAAGCACTTCATCCAGGGACCAAGCTGCAGCATAAGGCTCTCTTCTGTTCTGCTTTCAGTGACCCTGTGGCAGCTATCAAATATGTCACTTTAAATACTTGGAGAGAAACAGCTTCTGTGTCTGCAGCTAAGCAGACAGTATCCCAAGGGGGGGAAAGGCTGAACCAAAACAATAAATTCTTAGAATATATTAAGAAAGCCTGGCATTTCAAAAAATAGTATGAGCTTTTCTTTGTATCAATGCTTCATTTGAGTGTTTGGACTCCTTAGGAGCCTTTGCCACTCTAGATATATAGATTATTTCACAATAATGTATTATTGTGCAAGATCTGACTGAAAGGTAACTTGAATGAAAGATTTGGTTCAAAACACTGTCTTCTGAAATGTCATGCAGGGGGAAAGGAACCAGATCAATACAAAAACTTATGGTTGGATAAGCACTAGCCAGTCAGCTGGGTGTTTAACATTTTGAGTGAATGCTAGGTGCTAAACACTGTTCTATATACCAATGGGAGGGAGGAATATATATATATATGCCTTCAAGGTACTTAATTCTCACCGCAAAAGACAGCTAGTAAGTAAGTAAATAAAAAAAACGTCAGTTAAAATGGGTTTATGAGAATAATAGACAGTAAGTAAATAAGTAAAATTGTCAGTTAAAATGGCTTATGGGAACAATAGATGGTAATATGACCAACAATAACTACAAAGGGAAAACTACTGCAGACATAGTGACAATGAGGCTCCCAGGAAGAGGTAATAGTCAAGCTAAGTTTTGAGGGAAGAGGAAAAATTAACAATCTAAGGAACTGGAGAAAAATGTTCCCAACAGAGGGATGGGAAAATGCAAAGGCTTTGTTCCAGAAGTAGCTTGAAAGTCAAGAGAAAGAGCAAAGAGGTCAGAATAGATAAAGTATGAATACCTGGGGCTCCCCAGAAAAGATTATGTCAGAGAAGTATGTCTTTTAGGGATACATGAAAGATCATGCTCAATTTCTAAGCTGGAAAATAAGTTTAAATATTCTTAATAAAAATTGATTTTACTAACTCAAAGCCCAGGATGTTTATTAAACATTAGTTAACCTCTTATTTCTTCTTCATCATAATATTTCAACAGTTAAAGTTTTTAATCCCACATATGATAATTATTACTTATGACTTCATTACTTATTTTTATTACATACAATCCTAATATAATCTCCACACATATTCATCCTTTATGTCTGCTACTGTGAGTCATCATATTTTGAGTATTTTGAATAAGGAGGGAATCTGACCCACTTTATCTTTCTTTTAGGTGAAATTTTTAGGTTATATAAAAAGAAAACAGGGATATGCTTAACTCTTAGAAATAAGCTAGAAGCAAAATGAGTATGGCTTGGACTTGAGATATCTGACCTATAGAATTAAGGAGAGGATTGGCCTTTCCTCTTGCTTGCCCCTTCATAGGACTTGGAATGTCTTTTCCACTACAAATACTTTTGTTTACCTGGGGTCTTTGAGCCATGTTAGATAGACAGAAATAAAAAAAAATGTGATTTTTGCCAGCATGACTTGGTCCACATAGAATCAGCTTAACCTCTGCAAGGGCCAAATCTAGGATCAGCCATGCAGCAGATAGTCAAATAAATGTGTAATTGTGTCCCAGATAAAATTATAGATACCAAAGCTTTGGAGAGCTTCCATACTTGTTTATTTTCTATTCTCTTGTTATCACACATAGTACTAGAAAAAGATGTTGTTTCCACAATCCACTGGCAGAGAACAACAGGAAGCTTCGTACTTGGTATGTTCCCTTTTTCACAGTCATAACTCATACTCAGGATTGGGATTGTCAATTCTGTGGGTCCTTCTACTAAATTATCAAACGTAAGAGGTGTCTCAGGGATGCTCAGATTTGCAATGAGTATCAGAAAGGAAGATGGTTCTGAATATTCTCAAACTTAAAATTACTGTCAAAAGATAGTATTCTTGAAGATGCTCAAGCTCCAGAGGACATAGAGATAGGTGCAGAAAAAATGGAGGACTGAATCAAACCCATGGCCATATGCATGCTTTCTACCACTCAATCCATAGCCCTGTAAGTATTCATACAAGTTAGTTGCATATATAATCACACTTAATCACTACACATATTACATAAATGTTCAGCAGAAAAACTTGAAGATAATTACTAATTGCTCACATTTTTGCAGGTATTATTGAAAACCAAAGACAGAAAGACATCTGATTATTTTATTAGAATGTGGTAGTTGACTGAAATTGGATGCCAAGCAGGATGCCAAAATGTTCATGAATAATTAAGGATTTGGGTAGAATTTGCCTTACTTAAGTTTCATAATCTTCTCCAACAGTCAATTATGGAAATTTGTTAATTAAAAATAATTATTTTCTGGAAATATAGCAGAATCGAGGATGAAAGCAGCTCATTTTCTCTTTAGGACCAACTGTGATTCTTATAAATAAACTAAAGAAATACCAGACTTCTTGAAGGACCTCTATGATGAAAACTTTAAAATCTTGAAAAAGGAAATCAACACAGAACTTAAAAAATGGCAAAACCTCTCATGCTCCTGGATTGGAAAGATTAACATCGTGAAAATGGCAATACTCCCCAAGGCTATCTACAAATTCAACGCAATACCTATCAAAATTCCACCCTCATTCTTCAAGGAAATAGAAGAGGCAATCCAAAAATTCATATGGAACAATAAAAGACCCCGAATAGCAAAAACGCTCCTCAACGGAAAGAACACTGCTGGAGGAATATCAGTACCAAATTTCAAACTCTACTATAAAGCCATAGTAATCAAAACAGCTTGGTATTGGCATAAGAACAGACCTCAGGACCAATGGAATAGAATTGAAAACCCAGAAATGAACCTACAGACCTATAGCCATCTAATCTTCGATAAGGGAGCTAAAACAATAGAATGGAAGACAGACAGCCTCTTCAGTAAATGGTGCTGGCAAAACTGGTTAACTACATGTAGAAAACTAAAGCTAGATCCTTATATATCACCCTGCACCAGAATCAACTCCAAATGGATCAAAGACCTTGAACTCAAAGCAGACACTCTGAAAACATTACAGGATGGAATAGGAGAAACCCTGGGTCTCCTTGGCACAGGCCGAAATTTTCTGAATAAAGACCCGGAAACACAACAAATCAAAGAAAGGCTGGACAAATGGGATTGTATAAGGTTGCAGAGCTTCTGCAGGGCAAATGACATAGCTAGCAAGATCAATAGAAAGCCCACGGACTGGGAGAAGATCTTTACTAGCCATACAACGGACAAGGGTCTCATATCTAAAATATACTTGGAACTCAAAAAATTAAACCACCCAACAACAAATCCTCAAAGAAACAACTGCCCAATAAGTAAGTGGGCGAAAGACTTAAAGAGAAGCTTCTCTGAAGAAGAAAGAAGGATGGCCAATAGACACATGAAGAAATGTTCAACATCCCTAGCCATAAAAGAAATGCAAATCAAAACAACATTGAGATATCACCTCACTCCAGTTAGAACAGCAAAAATCAAGAACTCTAACAACAACAGATGCTGGAGGGGATGTGGACAGAAAGGAACCTTACTTCATTGTTGGTGGGAATGTAAACTTGTTCAACCACTTTGGAAAGCAGTATGGAGGTTCCTCAAAAGACTCCACATAGAGCTCCCCAATGACCCAGCAATCCCACTTTTGGGCATTTACCCAAATGATCACAAACAAGGCCACACTAAAGCTACCAGCACAACTATGTTTATTGCAGCATTATTTACCATAGCTAAGACATGGAACCAACCCAGATGCCCCTCAGTAGATGAATGGATCAAGAAGATGTGGTATATATACACAATGGAATTCTATGCCTCCATCAGAAAGAATGACATTTCCCCATTTGTTAGGAAATGGAAAGGCTTGGAAAAAATTATATTAAGTGAAGTAAGCCAGGCCCAAAGAAACATAGGTCCCATGGTTTCCCTTATTTGCAATATCTAGTATAGGTATGAGTCTAGCGGAAAAAGTCAAATAATGTGATGTTAGGAAAACGAAACCTCAAATATGTATTTTAATGTTTTTGTTTCTTTCATGCATGTGTTTCTAACGCATTTATAATATTATCTCTTTGTTGCTTTGTATGTCCCTCCCCCACAGTGTAACCCCCGCTTTCACTATATTTGATGTCAGTATAACATGTGGAGGAGATGGGGACAAACAAGTCGTTTAAGGATTCAGGTGGACCTGTTGCAACAATGAGAAGTACAAAATGTCATGTCAAAACCAGCTTTACAATGTCGGGGGGGGGGGGGGGGGGGGGGGGAGGGGTGGTATGATTGGGTGGGAGGGAGGGGGGAGGCTGGGAAGGGAGGTGAAGGGTAAACAAAGGAGGAGGCTGCAATGCTTGGTAAGAAATGTATGCATTATCCTGCCCATGTAATTGTAACCCCTCTGTACAGTATGTTCTCAAATAAAATAAAATTAAATTAAAAAAAAAAAAAAAAAAAGAAATACCAGACTTCTGATTTCTGGGTTTATTTTAAATTTTACTAAATTCATACTATGAAAAGATATGGATTATCTCAATGGCAATAACTAATTTCCACAGTTTATTTCTATTACAAGACAAAATGAAGGAAAAGAGGAGAAGTTAGCAAAGATTATCTTGGGAAAAAAAGGAAATAATAATTTTATATTTGTAAGTATGTGCAAAAAAAAAAAAAAAACCTCTTTGAAATCCCACAGGCTTTAAGACATTCACATTCTTTCTGAGAGACAAGTTGCCTAAGTGATCCAGAATGTGATAGCTCAGCTGTGTCACTTTGTGTTTTGTTACTTGTATCCAAAATTTCTAACACTATGTCTAGTCCTGTGAACATTTCTTTGCTTACACCTGCCTCCCTTGGTGCCATTTTGGTGTTATTTTCCCTCATGTCCTAAACTAAATCTCTCATCCATTATCCTGTTTATGGCTTTTATTATTGCTCCCAAAAAGTAGCTACTTTGAGATGCTTTTGAAAATGTGAAAGATTGGTGACATGGGCAGGATGTCCAGAAAAGGGAACACTAGACTCCCTCACTCCATGGATAGTCCAAAATCTTTAAAGGAATAATTCCTATTGGGAGAAACACTCAAAATAGTTTTTAAGGCATCTGACACAGTGAGTCTAGCCACGGCATGACTAGTAGCAAAGGGAAAAGCACCCTTGCTCCATAATCCCTGCCTTTGGGGCACTATGTTTATTGAGAAGGAAGAATTGCCTGAACATTTGTGGTATTTATCTGCTATCTATAGATTTTATATATTGATTTTGTATTCTGCTGCTTTGCAAAGTGTCAGATCTACCAGACTTCTGGTGGTATGTTTCAGAACTTTTAATTATAGAATCATATCATCTACAAAAAGAGATGTCCTTTGCACCAGAAACATTCCCTCTGCCTGTGTGTGTGTGGACATCAGAAATGCCTGTGTAGCAGCTGTGTTCTTACCAAAGTTCTCTGGGGCTCTTACAAGTGGGGAAAACAATCAGACCAAAGCAAGTTGTCCTTCCTGGGCACTAAATGGTCGGTCCCACATGCCCTGTACACTGGTCTCTGTCTCAGATCTCTTCTCATATTCACACACAGCTCGTCTTGTGATTTGGGCTGCTGTTTCCAACAGTGTTTTCAGATTCCCTCTGCAATTTCCCACGATGTAGTTCTATGTCCGGGAACCCCTAAACCAGTTTTTTCACCCAAACTGATCAATAGGGCTGTTGCTCTTTTAGCCAATGGAGATGAGTGGTCTTTGGGGCATGGAGACAGGAAAATGCAGAGGTTTCTACTCTTAAACTGATAGGTTTGATTATAAGAACCTCTCTTAAGACAATTCTCTACCATAGCATCAGTGAGCAAGCTAGGAAATGCAGGGGCCCTGTACTGCCCATACCACAAAACTCATATCAATCTGTATTTTTGCAGAATGACAGATTGTAAGTCAATAGAACTCGTGGAGACTTTCCTTCTCCCTTGCTTAAAGTCCAACTGTGGGAAATTTTCCACCTTCTGTACCCTTCTGATAAGAGCCTAATGTTAGGGTCCATTGTTTCTCTTGCAGATCTAAAGTTCAGTAATTCTGAACTTCTCCAGGTCTCTGTCAACTGTTTACGGTTGCCCTCTGATGCCTTCTACATCACCTACTTCTCCCGGCAGGCATGCACCTTATGCTATGTTTCAGGCCTGTGAGGATGCCCAAAAATCAGGGTGTCTAATGTGTATCTGGCAATGTCTTTTTTTCCTAAAATACTTCCTTTTTTAAATTTATTTTTATTTTTTGTTGTTATTATAAAGGTGACGTACAGAGGGATTACTGTTACATAAATGAGGTAATGAGTACATTTCTTTTCCTTTTTTAAATTTATTTTTATTTTTGTTGTTATTATACAGGTGACGTACAGAGGGATTACTGTTACATAAATGAGGTAATGAGTACATTTCCTTTGGTACAATGTCACTTCATCACCTGCTTTCTCCCAGTGTTTCCCTCTCAGCCCCCCAATAACAAAAAATGTAATGAGTACTAACTAAAGAATGATTGATATGAAATATGGGCACAATATGTAATATGAAATCTTACATGCCTGTGTAAGTCTCATCTAATTTAAATAATATTAAAAACTTAACATTAACCACACAAAAATATTGAAATAAGTATTCAATAAAATCTTAAGAAATATCAGTATCAAATAATGGGCACAGTAGATATGTTAGACTAAATTAGTGATTTCTCTACCTCTGAACATATTATCAAATTATCCCTGATGAATAGCCAGGATAATGAGGAAAGTAACACTAGAGTATTAATAGTTATTTCTAGATCAGATTAAATGTGAGAAAAAAAATTACTCAGAAGCACACTGGAGGATTTTAATGTAATTCTGGCTCATGTAAAATAGGAAGCTACAAGTACCAGGTGAGTTATTTTTATAAATGTAGATATATCAGCTTCTTAATTAATTTGGATAGGAAATCTAAATATATCCTTTTGCTCTGGAAAAAATGTATTATTACAAAATAGCATGTTGGAATGTACTTTAGAGATATTGCATTTATTTCTAGTTTCATCGGTTTTTTTGCTCTATGTTCAGTTTTAGATGGATTTCAAATAATTGAATCAAATGGGATACTTGGTATTGTTTTTGCTTCACAAATGTAAGGAATATTCTCATAGCATTCTTGAGCAGTAAAGTCAAAGTGTATTGATGTGGGTAGAAAGTATACTTTCACACACAGAAAATAGATAAATTTGAAGTCCAGCATGCTATTTCAGCCTATTCCTATAAACGAAATAATAATAACATGCTAGGAAATAAGTGAAACGAGAGAAGGAGAGGGTCTCTTTCGCTTTCATTTATACAGAGCTAGATTGTTTCTTTCATAGGAATGACAGGAAAACTTCTTGGGAAGAGTAAGAATATTTTAGACCTTACAAAAATAATTACCTTCAGCACTCCTTTCTGCTCAGAGAATTACCTTTTATTCACTGAACAAAGTGATTCATCTGGGGAAACTGAAACTCATTGGGCATCTAAAGAAAGGGATGTGGTAGATGCATGTACTTTCCAAAGGTTAATCTAATTTTGCTGCTCTACATCAAAGATTATTTAGCAGCCAACATCTTCATCACTGAGGTCTGATTTCTCTCTGGAGGTACTAAGAAGCAGACATCCATGAGACAAAACCTTACAAGTTTTGAGCCACCTAAATCCATTGTCTCCAAGTTTGGGTAAGTAACATCCAAATACAATTATAGAGCTATCCTAAATTCATTGTCTCGTATTTTGGATTGAAGGTTGCTTAGTGCCATGATCACCTGCCTAGATGGAATTTCCCTCCTTAGTAGACATAAATGTATCCAGCACAAGGAGTACTATTTGCAGGCCTTTGTTCAACCCATTGTGTATTGGTGGGTGCTCCTTTATCCCCTTCCTTGCTTGGCCCTGACTTACTAAATAAACTTTGTTAAACTTTAAAAAGATAATGGCAATACTCTGTGCTGGTTATTTTGTACTTTATGGTGATCCTCAGGCAAATTTAGAGGAAAGATCTCACCTTTATAGTTAATAACATTCCTATTAACCACCCTGCCTCCAGCACATTTAGCATTGATCGAGGAGGCAGTGTTGACAAAGGAGTTTTTAGTCAGGTGTGCTAAGTATAATGCAATCTTGAACCACAATATACAGCCCCTATTCAAGGTGTGGAAAATGGAAGAGCAAGCAAACATGTATCTAGCCACAGGGACTCATCTTCCTATACATCATATCTAAAAATCCCACCCATTGTCAAATATTCTGACACCATTCTTCTCTGCCCTTTTCACAGTTCCTAGGGCTCTATTCAGCCTAAAGTTGCAATCAATGGACAAGGAAAAAAAAGAGCCTATATTCGTCCCTCAATCAGCTCCTTGCTGCTCTGAGATCCCTGGCACATTCTATGCCAGGCCTTTCTCACCCAAACTTAACATTCTAGCATAAACAAGAAAGCAGAAAGTATTGTTTTGCAGATTTGACCAACTCAGCCCAAATTGGACTCTACAGATCTTGTGTCCGAGATGTTAAAATGGCATAGACGTCGTAAGGTATATATGGAAATAAAATGATGTAATTTGACTGATGTTGTGAATGAAATTGTTAAACTTCCACAAGGCCCTCTGATATTCGTTGTTATTTGAGATGGTAAACTCCAAATGGGTAGATACTGTAATTATCCTAATCATTAATACTATGTCTGTCAAATCTTACAGATAATAAAACCTATTTTCTATTGTCAAAGGAAGTCATTACTATAGTTTTCTGCATGTCACCAGCCTCATTTTCTAAATAAAATTTGTTTTTACTTAGATCCTGAGAATAAATTCTTATGGGTAATAACAAATGCCTTTCTTTTCACTAAACATTACTTTCCCAGGCTTCCTTACAGACTGTGTGACAAATCCTATCAGTTTTACACAAAGGATCATCTTCTGGGCTGCTGCTGGGAAATCTTTTCTTCTATGCTAAAATCAAGAAGAGAACCAGTACTATTGCTTCTCTTTTTCCCTGCCTTGCAGTACCATGTGAGTCTGTGAATTCTGGAACCAAAAAACAAAACAAAACAAAAAACCTTTTCACAATGAGACCACAGGTATAGAAATGAAAATCCAGCAGAGAAGTCAGAGCAAAACATTGTAAGGATATAGGACATTGCCAGATCCATAAGTAGCTAAAAATCCTCTTAATTCCCCCTTTAAGTAATGTAATAAAACTCTAGTTTGTATCTTGATTTGTGTGATATTTACTCTAGTTAATGCACATATTGGAAGGTTAAGGAAGAAATAATATTATGAGACAAATGCTAGACATTGAACTATTACAGAATTTTAGTGTCATATAATAAATATAATTAGGATGATTGACTATTCACCAAGTAAATCATAAAATCCTTACCCTTACATATATTGACCAATAAAGCTTTAGATGAGGGTTAAAATGTATCAATGCTAGCTCCAAATTCTATGACAAAAAAAGACCCAAGAGAATACCAAAGCTGGAGTTTCAAAGGCTATAGAGGAGAGTTGTCCTGTTGTTAGTAAAGACAAGGCACTGTGTGGAGCTCAGGTGTCCCAAGTTGTAGCACAGTGAATGTGAGCAATGAAGACAATTTAGGATTGTCTTCAAGAGAGGATTCTTAAATTGAGGAATTCTTAAATTGAGGAATAATGGTTCATCTGATGGAATACAATACTCTTCTGCTATGTGAGGACAACATGTCAAACTATTATTTGTATATATTTTCATTTTGCCATTTACTAAGTTGACAGGATATTTACTGAAATGTAACATTTTATTAGAGTCTAGGATTTTCCCCTGAACTTGGCTATGTGTTAATTTTCAGCAGGAAGCTTAATTTTATCTGAATAAAGTATGTCACTGGAATCCCTTTAAAAAGATCAACTTGCTATATATTTTGTAGTATGGGTCATTGTTCAGAAATTTAGTCACACTTATTTTGTTTTATTTTTGGTTTGCTTACTAGTTTTCTGAGTTCATTAAAATGTAGAGCCATAGTTTGCTTTTAATGTACTTAATAATTTCTAACAGAATATGGCTGTAGAGAGCATTTTTATGGCTTCTTATTGAATCTTGTGTATAGTATGTTATTTTAAATTTGAAAAGATAAAAAGGAAAATGATATCAATGATATTTTAATTATAGATTTTTTTCTCTAAAAGGATGACAAAGAAAAATGAGTTATAAACCTACAAACACATCAGAGAGCAGATGAGTTGTAGACCCACAAGCACACCCAAAATGAAGCAGGACAACTGAGTGAAATAATTGGATTCATAGTCTATGTATTCTTCATTTTAAAAATACGAAGTTTTGCCGGGTGCTTGTAATCCTAGTTACTCAGGAGGCTGAGATCTGAGGAACAAGATTCAAAGGCAGCCCAGGCAGGAAAGTCTGTGAGACTCTTATCTCCAATTAACCACCAGAAAACCAGAAGTGGTGCTGTGGCTCAAGCAGTAGGGTGCGCATCTTGAGCTGAAGAGCTCAGGGACAATGCCCAGGCTGAGAGTTCAAGCCCAATGACCAACAAAACAAAAACCACGAAGTTCTCTAGAAGTCATGGACTAGAACAAGACATATCTGAATTCTTCAACTACTTCCCAATTGAGCACTTTAAAAATAATACAAGTGATCACAAAGCAAGTGAAAGATGAAAATTGCAGAACAAAATGAGCATTTTTATAGCTACTTTCTTGAGATTTCATAACACAAAAATGAAATTTCATTAGGTATTTTGCAAACTAGTTTTTAATTTCTAGTAACTACATCTAGTAAACAAGTATAGACAAAGAAATTTATTGTGTCATATACTGATATAAATATCTATGGTTTCTTATATGGTTATACATATATATGGTTATATATATGTATATGTATATATATATATATATAAAATTACACTGATTGAAAATTCCCATAGAGACTGATAACACTATGCTTGCAATGCTGAAATTCCAAATGTACCCTAAATTATTTCCATATAAATTAGTTTATTAATAATATAGTTTAAGTTGAATATGTGTTTAAAAATCTACAATCTATTCATAATTTTTTCCTTCTTTTTATCCTTGATAGCAAAATCTCAATCTTATTTAAATTCTAGATGTGTACAAATTTCAGTATAGCTTTGAAGATAAATCTTGAATTGTCAATCAAACATAATGATTCCATTCCTATTGCCAGTGATCATGTGATATAATTATGGAAAATTAAATGAGAAAGATAGAAATTGTGGAGTTGAAAAGCAAGATCTGATCCACAAGCTCACTGACAGAAGGAAAACCAAAACCACATATTTCTCTAAATATATGCAAAAGAAGTATTTGACAAGATTCAGTAGCTCATGATAAAACACTCAAAATTAGTAATGGAAGAAAATCCCTCAACAACAATGGAAGCTGTCTATGAAGAATTCACAACTAACTTTACTTACTAGTAAAAAAAAAAAACAAAAAAACTGAAAGGTTTCCTCTAAGGATGACTGCTTTCACCATTTCTTTTCAACATGATACATGGACTCAATAAAGAAAATTATCAAAGAAATAATAAGTACACCTCTCTGCCTGAAGTTGTCATGATCTTTAATATGTTGTTTTTAATGTACTATGTGATTTTTCTTGTTTCTTTTGTATGTTCTTCCCCCTACAGCATATCCTCTGTTGTCACTGTATTTGATTTTGGTACTCTGGTGTTGTATGTACATTTATTTGAATTAGGGAAGGGAAGGGGAACAACACAGTAGTGAGACAAAGTATGAGGGGGGGTTGTGGAGGAGAAAAAGTAGAAGAATGAGGGAAGGGGTAACAAGTTTGACAAGAAATGTACTTATTACCTTACATATGCAATTGTAACCCCATAATTGTAACCTTGACAATAAAAATATGAAAAATAAATATTACTATCAAAAAAATAAAATCCTAATGCACTCATAAAAATCTTTTGGAATCTAACAATAGAATTCAGCCAGGCTGTAAAATACTATATAGAAATACAAAAATGCCAGTCAGCACACAGCATTGTGACATATGACATTGCTTTGATCTGTTGCTAACATGCATATGGATTTTTATAGGATTTATGTATTACCCATGTGTAAGAAACACATCTCATTGCTAGATATTTCCCTGAATAATCTTCAGCAAAGTAAGGTATATGAAAGATTTAAAGTATCATTAAAAGTTTTAATTTTTCTAAGATTCTAGTTCATTTTCGTTTATTTTTTGAAAAAGGAATCATTCCTCTGTGCTAATGATTTTTTCCTAAGGTAAATTGAATAAGAATGAAGTATGCAGTTATTTTTATAAATGTGACATATATTTCCTTCACTGCTATCACTGGAGAACCAGTTGAAGGAAAAAACTCTCTCAAACAAATGAGAGGGAGAATGTCATATTTACTTTTCCCATTCAGAGGCAACATTGAATGAAAATGTAATTGGGTCCCACTCATGTCTCCACGTGGCTTCATAAAAGTGGCATAAATTATTGTAAACTCAGACAGATGCCAATATTACAAATTTAAGAAATTAATTCTAAATCATGCTGAAAATATGTGTCTCATGTGCTACAAAAAAAATACCACCAGGAAATTGTCAGTAAGCACAAAGTTGGGAGATAATGGCAAGGTGAAGATGAGGAGAGGGAACCAAAGTAATTGTCTTCAAATATTTGAAAGTCTCCATGGAGAAAAAAAGAGAATTTTTAAATTGCCTCTAGGCAAAATTTAAACTGGTTTGGAGATTTTGAAAGAAAGATTTAAAGGTAATATAATGAAGTATTTTTCAGAGTCCAAAAATGGAATGACCTGCTTTGGGAAATGAAGACTTTCACATTTTTGTTGCTTGTTGCGGAAATTGAACTGTTCACTCTTGGACAATGATCTAGAAGAGATTTGCACATTAAATTAGTACTACATGATTGAAAATAGGTTTACTACTCTAAGATATTTTTGGTCCTGCAATTCATTATCTATTGTTAAACATTTCACCTTCTCATACAAAAGACACTAAAATCAGTGTCCGCTGGTTCCCTACAGAATATATAATTTCCAAGTTTTGTTATCACAGATTCTGAAGTCTATCACTTAGCATTGTTACCACAAAATAGGAATACAGGAAGATTGTGTTTTGTGTTTTAAAGATATCATACAAAGATGTCTTTCTCTTTGTAAAATTATAAGTAATATTGACTGGCAAACTTCATACAGGCCTGTAGTAAGACATGTTTCTTCTGTAATGAACTCATTTAATCATCATTATAAACAAAAAAAGTTCGAAGTTTTAACAAGCTATCATGTGGAACTTGTTCAATGATGAAAATCCTGGAAAACAACTAATCCAAAACTCTAGAACCAGACCCCAGAGTGTGCATTGGGAAGAAGGACCCCTCATGACAGTCTGTAGAGGCAGTCATCAACAGTGCTGTAGGGGACAGAATTTCTCACTTGTTTTGAATTTTAAAATACACAGATGGGCAATTTAAGAAAATTGAAATTTTTAACTCTCCTCTCTAGCTTAGTATAGTGAGGTAGATATCAGCATGTATACTGAAACCAGATTTCCTATGCTATGTCTCAAATGTGTCACTGACTAATTGCAATACTCTAGTGTCTCAGTTTTCTCATCTATAAATGGAGATATGGCTATGTTATCGTCTTGTTATAATGACTTACGAGTTATGTGATATAAGTTAAATGCCTCGAAAGTGCATAGTTAGAACTCAATAAAAGTTCATTGGAATTATCTTCTATAATACAGGAAGACAAACTATTTCTCAAAATTGGAATCTCAAAAGGATCAAGCAAAAGTTCTGTGTGCTTAAATAAAATTTTTATCACCTTCCCTCATATATTTGAAGCTCAAAATAATCTCCTCTGTGGACCATGCTGCCACAATTTCAATTTCAAATCAGGATCTTTTCAGGTAGTTCCAAATATTCAAACCTGCCTACAGCCCAACTACACTGAAAGGTACGTGGGATGGCACTTCATAAAAAGAATAATGAAATCAGGTTCCGAGTCTCAACCAAAGGTTAAATGCATATGTGATAGTAATTCACATAAATAGAAATTTATATTAAATAAATCACTGAAGCTTAACACTGGCGGCTTATGCCTGCTATCCCAGCTAGGTGAAAGATTGAGACTGAGAGGTCACAGGTAAATAAAAAGTCCATGAGACTCAATTTCATTGAAGAAGCTGAATATGGTGACATGCAACTGCTTCCATCAACTATGTGGAAAAGCACATAATCCACTGCGCACCTACGTAAAAATTGAAACCGTATCTGAAAAAATAACCAGGATCAAAATGAGTTGGGCCAGGCACTAGTGACATATGTCAACTAACTATTCAGAAAGAAGAAACCAGGAGGATTGTGGTTTGAGGCCAGTCCAGGCAGAGAAGTCTGTGAGTTTCAAAATAAACAGAGATGGGGAGCTTGCTATCAGTGGCTTACACCTGTTATCATAGCTACTCAGGAGGCTGTGATCTGAGAATCACAGTCCAAAGCTAGCCCAGGCAAGAAAGCCCATGAGACTCTTATCTTCAATGAACCATCAAAAAGCCAGAAATGAAGCTGTGGCTCAAGTAGTAGAGTGATAACTTTGAACAAAAAAGCTCAAAGACAGCACACAGTCCCTGAGTTCAAGTCCAAGGGCTGGCACACAAAAAATAAATCAGATAAACAAAAATAAACAGAGATGGGGCATGGTTCAAGTGGTAGAATACCAGATGTGAGAAAGAAGAACATGAGGCTCACAATTCAAGCCCTGACATTGGACCTGTCTAGAGAATACAAGATCTTGAGTTTAAAACCCAAACACTAATACCAGCAAAAAAATCAATTAATTAATCAAATAAATGTGAGATGTATATATGTGTGTATATATATATATATATATATATATATATATGTAAATAATGGAATTCTATGCTTCCATCAGAAAGAATGACACCACCCCACTTGTTAGGTAATGGAAAGACTTGGAAAAAAATCATATTAAGTGAAGTAAGCCAGTCCAGTCCCAAAGAAATTTAAGTCCCATTTAGGTTTTCCTTTTTTGCAATAGTCAGTACACGTATAGGATAATCTTATTAGATGAGCTGAGAATCTCAAACACTATGTACATAGAATCATATAAGATGATGCTACATGAAATGAAACCCAAGATATGGACACAAGAGGTCGGTCTTTGTTGTTGTTGTTGTTTTAAATGTGCTACATGATTTTTTTTTCTTTCTTTTGTATGTTCTTTCCCCTATGGCATATCCCCTGTTGTCACTGTACTTGATTTTGGTACCCTGGTATTGTATATATGTTTATTTGAATTAGGGAGGGGAAGGGGAATAACAAAATGGTGAAACAAGGACACAGGATGACCCATGGCAAAAATGATACCCACAAGGCAGTATATTGGAAATGAACTTTACAACTTGGGGGGAGGGGCGGGGAAGGTGGAGTGGGGGAGGGAAGGGATAGTGAGAGAACAACAAGGGAGGGGTAAAAATGTTCAAGTAATGGACTCATTGCCTTACTCATGTAACTGTAACTCCTCTGTACATCTTCTCAATAAAATAAAGTTTAAAAAAATAATAATTTAGGAAAAAATTGAAACTCAGCACTTCAGTTACTGGCCAGAAACTTTACTTGAATTAATATTAATACTGAATTATTAATAAATATCTGATTTTATGTAAAAATCTAGCCTGATACATAATCTCTGAGTGGAAAATAGATATGTTAAGTATGTCCATTCATTCCCCTGAATGTTTGGGGTTATGCTGCTATGTCAGATAAGATCACCTGAAAATTATCTTCAAGGAAATCATTAGTCTCTTGTAACAATTCTTTCACAGAACTATGACTAAAATTATTTTTTCCAATGAAGATTTTACATAAAAATGATTCTGAAAAGCACTGATTGATATCTTCATTAAAAAGTTATAACTGAGCTCAGGTGGCTCATTCCTGTAATCCTAGTTACTCAGGAGGCTGAGATCTGAAGATCAAGGTTCAAAGCCACTCCAAACAGGAAAGTTTGTGAGATTCTTTTCTCCAATAAACCATCAGAAAACCGAAGTGACACTGTGACTCAAATGGGAGAGTGCTAGCCTTGAGCTGACGAGCTCAAGGACAGCCCTCAGGCCCAGAGTTCAAGCCCCACGACCGACCAAATAAAAGAAAAAAGTCATATATCATATATAAGGTATTTATCACTGTCATTTATATCTTAATGTATAAATAATAATCTCCAAGTACACAAAAATAACTGTTAGGAAAAATCCATCTATATTGATGCTTTAACATCATAATCATTAACAAAATGGGGCTAAAATTAAGTAATTAACCATAACACATACTAACAGTTTAGTCTTTACTATGTACCAAGTATTTTTCCAAGTTTTTAGATATTTTAATGCCTTTTCTCAAAAATAAGTCTGTGATAGAAATAAAATTTTTAATATGGCCCATCTTAATAAAGTGATTTTAACTGAGTATGGTACTATGCAGCAGGAGGAAATGAGTTCAAAACTAGCATAGGCTACATAAGAAGATCCAGAAGGAAGGAAAGAAGGAAAGAAGGAAGGAAGGAAGGAAGGAAGGAAGGAAGGAAGGAAGGAAGGAAGGAAGGAAGGAAGGAAGGAAGGAAGGAAGGAAGGAAGGAAGGAAGGAAAAAACTTTAAAAAAATCATGTGTTAAACTGGTTGTCAATGGCTCAAACCTGTAATCCTAGCTAGTCAGGGGGCTGAGATCTAAGGATTGAATTTGGAAGCTAGCCCACGCAGGAAAGTCTATGAAACTCTTATCTCCAATTAAACACACACACACACACACACACACACACACACACACACCAAAAGTGGAGCTGTGAATCAATTGGTAGAATGTTATCTTTGAGCACAAAAGCTCAGGCACAGCTCCCAGGTCCTGAGTTTAATTCCCCAGGGCCAGCACCTTCCCCCTCCCCCGCCAAAAAAAAAGCCCCTTAATGAACTCCAAGATATGGACACAAGAGATTTTTTTCTTTATTGCTGTTGTTTTTAATGTATTATGTGATTTCTTGTTTCTTTTCTATTTTCCTCCCTATGGTTTATCTCCTGTTGTCACTGTATTTGATTTTGGTACCATGGGTATTATATATACATTTATCTGAATGAGGGAAGGAAAAGTGAATAACAATAACAAAGGGGGAACCAATGCAACAGTGATGCTCACAAGGAAATATTTTGGAAATGATCGGTACAACTAATGATCTGTATAACTGGGAGGGGGGGCGTGGGGGAAGGGAAAGTGGGAGAAAAATTAGAGAGGGGGTAACAAGTTCAACAAGAAACGTACTCATTACTTACATAACTGTAAACCCCCCGCCCCGTACATCACTTTGACAATAAAATTTAAGAATTACAGCAATACAGGATGGAATAGTAACTGTTTGTCTGTTAATGAAATCAAAAGCATATTGATAGTAATGTTAGATGTGTGAACAAGGTTTTAAGAGTAAAATTAATACCTGCTGCAGTTTACTTAAAAACCACTTGCAACACAGGTGACTGAGCACTAGAACATGGGGTGGAGAATGTATCACAGTATTTGAGTGAGGATGGAAGAGAAATCCTCCAAGGGAAGGACAAGAAACAGTGGGTGATTTGAGAATATGGGGAAGGAACAAAATCCTTAGGGGAAAAGAACAAACCTGGAAGATTAACTTTATATACCCATCACAATTCCTGAAGATACCTTTTCTTTTCAAATTACATTATTTGAATCATAAATCAACCAAGTCTAGCCTATACTTCAGTTATTTCAAAATTATTGGTAAAAAAATTTCCACTTTATAAAATATTGCCCCTACGATGTCCTATTGGATTTGAGGATATTTCTCACTTCTAGATGAAAGTTTAGTATTATATGTAGACAGGGACACTTAGAAAATATTTCTTATTGAGGTGAAAAGTAACTTACTTACAATTATCTGACAATTTTGAAGAGAAATACTCCAAAAGACTTAAAATACTTGTTTCCCGTAATTCTCGGTGTTCTGATTTTTCCATTGGGAAATAAGATTTTTGTGCACTCTTACAGTAGCAGAACCCAATTAAAGCAGTTTTTCGCAAATCAGAAGTAGCTGCATACAAGCAGATTTCTGCAATAATCGTTGTGTATACATAGACTATATTCCAGGCCCAAGAAAGACAATCTTTCTCATAGCTTTCTTCCTGAAATAAAAAATATTAGGTAATGAAAATATATCCTATTATGATTAAATCCTATATACATTATATTTAAAACAAAAAATGTTTTCATCCAGGCGCCGGTGGCTCACGCCTATAATCCTAGCTACTCAACAGGCTGAGATCTCAGGATACAGTTCAAAGCCAGCCCGGGGAAGGAAAGTCCTAGCGATTCTTAGCTCCAATAAACCACCAGAAAACGGGAAGTAGCGCTGTGGCTCAAGCAGTAGAGGGCTTGCCTTGAGCTGAAGAGCACAGGGACAGCGCCCAAGCCCAGAGTTCAAGCCCCACAGAAGAAGAGTCAGAGGACTATAGTCAGAGATAGGCTAGTAAAAAAAAGCAAGAAACTTTATCTGTAAAAACTGAAACAAACAGATGCTGAACTACGGCTGAAATGCTAGAGCACAGATTTAGCCAGAACTAGAATCTGAGTTAAAACCCTAGTAAAACATAGTTTTTTTTTAAAAAAAGAACTTTTCAATCAATGGAATGTAAACTAATCAAATAAAATGTTCCTTTCTATAGCACATTAGAAAATAATCTTTTCTACTATTTACTAGTTTAATATGTATTTCATAGGAAAACAAAATAATGACATCTTTTGGAGAAGAATTTGAGCATCTGTTACAAAAGATCTCAGCTACGATTGGTTAAAATCAAGTATTATTCAGGATAGGAAGGGAAACAACAAAATGGTAAACAAAGGACAAAGAGGGAACCTATGCAACAGCGATACTCACAAGACAATATGTTGGAAATGATCTACACAACTTGGAGGGGTTGGGGGGAGAAAGAGGGAGAAAAATGAGGGAAGGGGTAACAAGTTAGACAAGAAATTTAATCACTACCTTACTTATATAACTGTAACCCCTCTGTACATCACCTTGACAATAAATTTTTTTTAAAAATCAAGTATTGTATCAGCTTAATATCTGTTACACTCTCTACCCAAAAATCTTTAACAAATGTTTATAGTCTTTCAGTATTTTGACTTTATTTAATCCAAAAACTTGTAATAAATGCAGATAAAATTTTATGTTTAAAAATGCCCTGTGAACACTACTCTCCATCATGGGCTAAGGTTCAAGTGGTAGAGCACCTGCCTCGCAAGTGTGAGATCCTGAATTTGAAACCCAACACTGCCAAAACAAAACATAATTTTTTGTTATCTGTGAACAATTAGGAACAAAGTTAATGTTAAATAGTAAAGAGTTAAATATCACTTCCACTAAAATACAAATTTTAATCAAATGTAATGACAAAGAATATTAATGTCAGTAAAATAGAAATTTTAATAATATATAATGACAATAAAACTATAATAATGTATATTGTTATAGTATATGCACATTAAAGCTATGATTATAAAGTTGTACATATTGTATATCCTACTATGAAATACAATTTAAATAATGGCACAAATGAAATATAATTCTATTCCTCAACTAAATTAGCCATAGGTTACCTGACTTTGAATAGACAAAATGCTTGAAAGAAAGTCTTTCATTAGGTCCATTAAAGTCTTCAAGCAGGCCATGTTCAATTTGGCAGCCTCCCCAAGGACAAGCAAAGCCAGTTCTGTATCTAGCCTGGATTATAAGCAAATGGTAAACACATGAATGGAAATAACAATAATTTAACTTTAGTGAAAGAACATATTAGAGGAAATAAATGCTTAGCCCATGTATGTCTTTTTTCAGTAAAGATTAATTGGCACTGGTTAAAAAAAGAAATTAAATCCCCAACAACAAATCCTCAAAGAAACAACTGACCGGTAAATAAATGAGCTAAAGACTTAAAGAGAGACTTCTCTGAAGGGGAAATAAGAATAGCTAATAGACACATGAAGAAGTGCTCAACCTCTCTAGCCATAAAAGAAATGCAAATCAAAACTACATTGAGATTCCACCTCACCCCAGTTAGAATGGCTATAATGAAGAACTCTAACAACAGATGCTGGAGGGGATGTGGCCAGAAGGGAACCTTACTGCATTGTTGGTGGGAGTGTAAACTTGTTCAACCATTTTGGAAAGCAATATGGAGGTTCCTCAAAAGACTCCACATAGAGCTCCCCTATGACCCAGCAATCCCATTTTGGGGCATTTACCCAAATGATCACAAACAAGGCCATACTAATGCTACCAGAACAACTATGTTTATCGAATTATGTCTATCTATCTATATGCATATATGTGTGTGTATATATATATATATATATATACGCTTATGTGTATCTATAGATATGTATATACATGATATATAAAATATATATATTATATATAACATATATATAATGGAATTCTATGCTTCCATCAGAAAGAATGGCACCGCCCCACTTCTTAGGAAATGGAAAGACTTAGAAAAAATCATTTAAGTGAAGTAAGCCAGACCCAAAGAAACATAGGTCCTGGGGCTGGGAAGGTGGCTCAGTGGTAGAGCGCTTGCCTCGCATGCCTGAGGCCCTGTGTTCAATTCCTCAGCACCACATAAGCACAAAGAAAAAAAAAACATAGGTCCCATGGTTTCCTTTATATGTCTAGGATAATCTTAGCAGATGAACGAATACCTCAATAGCGGTGTACATATGACCATATAAGATGATGCTAAGTGAAATGAACACCAAGACATGAACACAAGATGTTTTTCTTTGTTGTTATTTTTAATGTACTATGTGATTTTTTGTTTCTTTTGTATGTTCTTGCCGTATGGTATATCCCCTGTTGTTATTTGATTTTGGTACCCTGGTATTGTATATGTTTATTTGAATTAGGGAAGGGAAGGGGAACAACAGAATGGTGAGACAAAGGGCAAGGTGGGGGAACCAATGCAACAGCGATATTCACAAGACAATATGTTGGAAATGATCTGTACAACTTGCAGGGGGAGGGGGAGTTGAGAGGAGGGAAAAATGGGAGAAAAATGAGAGAAGGGGTAACACATTTGACAAGAAATGTACTTATTACTTTACTTATGTAACTGTAACCCTTCTATATATCACCTTGACAATTAAAAAAAAAAAGAAATGGAGACATAATAAGTCTGTGAGACTAGTACATGCTGTCTGGTTTTCTGTAACTGATGGCTTTCCTAATATATGGTTATTTCATGTTTTCTAATCCTTTTCTATTATTTAAATACTTCAATACTAAAATTTAGTGTGGCATGTTCTGACTATTGTCTACCTATACAATTTGATTTTAATTAAGTTTTTTATTGTGAAAATACTGTACAGAGGGGTTACAGTTTGAGCAAAGTAATGAGTACATTCCTCCTCCTTTGTTTTCCCCTACCATCCCTTCCCTCCCACCTCCTCAGCTACACCCCCCCACCCACCCTCACCCCCACACTTGCATAAATTGTAAAGTTCATTTTTTAACATGCATCTTGTACATCTCATTGTTGCAATGGGTCAATCTGTATCCCTATTTAAACAATTTGCTTTTTCCCTTCCCCTCCCCAAATTATACCAACATCAAATACAGTGAAAACAGGGGTTCTACAGTGAGGGAGGGGCATACAAAGCAACAAAAAATCACATGGTACCTTATAAATAAGTTAGAAACAATAGCAAGAAAGAAAAAAAATCACTTGTGTCCCTATTGTGGGGTTCATTTCGCTTAATTTGATTTTTTTCCAAGATAACGAAACACTCAGTTCAGGTTACTACCTCAAAATAGAATGTTTTATGTTGGGTGGAGTAGTGATTAGATGAATGTAGCATTTGTCAAAAGTCATACACCTATGTATATAAAGAATGTCAATGCTGAGCTTAGCTTCCTAAGATATGCCTGTAATCACAGTTACTTGGGAGATAGAGAAGCTGATTACAGCCTGGAGACAGTTTGGGCAAAAGTGTCAGATCCTAGCTGAAAAACAAACTAAAAACACAAATTTGGTAGAGGTGGTGCAAGTGATAGATCACAGAAGGCCCTGATTTCCACAGTACTTTGAGGCAAAGAAAAGATGTTTATATTATTGCATCTAAATTATATTTCAGTAATGTGATTGAAAATTAATTATTTTAAACTTAGAAGCACCATGTGATATAGATTTAATCAATGAAATACAAATAGAAGCATATTATGAAAGGCACTAGGTAGAAGAATAATTAAATTTGGATATCATATTATTCCTCCTTTGGCCATCCTTTTTTGCGTGCTTGGAATGATCACTTGAAAACAGAAGGCATAACTTCCATCATTCAGCAATGAGACTGAAAGTCACAGGCTAGAGATGGCAAGAAAGAATGCAAGAAGGAGCTTCAGTCCTGAGGATTTCATTAACAATCTGCATATGCATAGCACAGCTTGTCATGGGCAATAAGTAAAGCCATATTTGGTGATGCAAATGTTGTCAGATTTCTGTCATATGCAGAAGACCAAATCCTAACTGATACATCTAACATGATGCTAATCAGCATGAACTTTAGAGTCAGAAAAATCCCAACAAGATCCTACTTTTCCACTATTAGGTAGGATAAATTATCTCACTATTAATTAATTTATATAAAGCAACTAAAGCAAAATATACTTTTCCCAGAGGTTATT
This sequence comes from Dipodomys spectabilis, assembly GCF_019054845.1. Lineage (NCBI taxonomy): Eukaryota > Metazoa > Chordata > Mammalia > Rodentia > Heteromyidae > Dipodomys > Dipodomys spectabilis. Next base: position 3,283,243 of record NW_024870824.1, read on the forward strand.
GTGACATATAAATAAAATATTTTAATAAAATGATTAGGCTCAAAATTGAACTGAATCAAATTGCTGTTTCTTCAAAGTTAAAAAAACAACAACAGGTTTTAGTAACTTTCCCTATAATGTCTCAGGATGGCTGACAGAAGGGAGGACCTCCAAGAGGGACAGTGATTCCCAATATAGTGCATATGTTCTTCACAATATTGGACATGTGGAAGAGGATATAGTCAAAGAACTCATCATACTGCCTTTCTTCATCATTATAATATTTCTGGTTCTTCTTTTCTGTTATGTCTAGACAGCTCTATCTAACCTGGAGTATGCTCAACTAACTATGGACTAAAAAATAACATCAGTATCAGCCTTCTGAAAAACTGCATCACTAGACATACACTATTTTAAATCAATGTTGCTGACTGCAAAATTTCCTCTAAGTGAAAATGCTTCTGCCAAAAATAGAATAGAAGCATGACTCTAAATTTGAGTTTGGTAAAAATCAAAGGGGAAATCAATGTACATAGAAAAAAAGAAATCAAGTGGGATTAGGACAGAAGTTTTAATGCAGCACTACCTTTCTTTTAGAACTCACTATTATAATACAGAAATCTCAATAATCACTACATTGACTTGGTTTAACAATGCCATGAAATTTAAAATGCTACATATATATATACATATATATGTATATACATGTGTATATATGTATACATACATTAAATATAAATATATTTAATGTATAAAATATATTTAATGTATATAAGTAAATATATCCCATAACTGAAAAAATACAAAAATATAAATATAAATAAATAAAATAAAAATAAAAAATATGCCGGGTGCTGGTGGCTCACGCCTGTAGTCCTAGCTACTCAGGAGGCTGAGATCTGAGGATCGCGGTTCAAAGCCAGCCCGGGCAGGAAAGACCATGAGACTCCTATCTACAATAAACCACCAGAAAACCGGAAGTGGCACTGTAGCTCAAGTGGTAGAGCGCTCGCCTTGAGCTGAAGAGCTGAGGGACAGCGCCCAGGCCCAGAGTTCAAGCCCCACGACCGACAAAAATAAATAAATAAATAAAAATAAAAAATATAAACATATTTAATGTATATATGTAAATATATCCCATAGCTGAAAAAATACAAAAATGGTTAACAATACCTATTAGACACACACTTATAAAAGGAATATAATCATCGAAAGGCCTTTATTGGTTATCTTTACTCCTCTATAAATATCTTCAATGAACTGATTGTCATTTTAAAAATATGGAATTAAAATATCTCTAACCTTACACACCTTATTCTATTCTCAACAATGAGTATTTTAGAAAACACAACATTTTTTAAATCACAATCTTGAAAACAATAAAAAAAGGTTACTGAGATACCACTTATATTCACAAAACCACAAAGTCAATAGAGCTGAAGAGAATCAAAATGGCATACCACCTGAAACATCCTGAGATACAACAATCTTGTTTCCCAAAAGAAAGTAAAGTGAAAACATTTAGAGAAAAGTAATCTCATAGTTCATAGAATCAGAAAGAGTACCAGCCAATCATTTGCCTTGAGATATTGATTTTAATGTATTAGAGTATTAATCATTCTTTTCATCTTTGTCTCTCCATATGTCTTCTGAGGTGATACATCCAGGTGTTAAAAAGTATAGAAAACAGTGCTTATAAGGGATGAGGAAGGAGCAAAAAGAAGCTACAGAATTGGAACACAGAGGTACATTTTGTCATCATGAGTAAACTACTAATGAATAAGAAGAATAGAGGCTCTATAATAATTGTACATGCTACTTTTATAATTTTTTTAAAACTTAAAAGTGCTTTGTTAAAAAAAACGAAAGCCAGGGGCTGGGGGTTTAGCCCAGTGGATGGGCGCCCACTCGGCATGCGCAAGGCCCTGGGTTCGGTCCTCAGCCCTGGAAAAAAAAAAAAAAAAAGAAAGCCAAATATTGTGGTTGCATCTGTAATCCCAGCATCAGTATAGTGAGGCAGGAATAGAGTGAGTTCCAAATCAACTTGTGAAATATAACAAAGTCTAAAGAAAGAAAGAGAAAGAAAGAAAAGAAAAAGTAAAATAGAACTTAAAAAAATAAAATGAACAAAAATTGAGAGTTTTAACTTCTGTGAACACAAACTCATTTAAAAAGATCAAGTTTTTAATGTATTTCCTTGACTTCTGAATTAGTAAAATGAAAAGTTGAAAAAGACATCTCCAGAATAAATGAAAATATATATTATGGCAAAGATGAAAGAATATCAGTGTCAATACTCAAAGAAGATCATAATTCCAAAATGATTTCTTACAGGAACCACAGATACCTTCAAAAAGCTTTTCAATATCTTTTATAAAGTTCAGCAAGAAGAGATTTTCTCTTCTTCCTAAAGAGAAACTGATCAAAGTCTTGATATTGAGATGAAATAATGAAGTACGAAAAAAGACTGCAAGGGAATTAAAATTACAAAATGAAATTTAGTTCCATAATACAGAAAGTGAACTACAGGACTGCCACTTGGAAGAGGGCAATCGTGAAAGTTCTACCATAATTTTGAGGAAATGTTGTAAAACTTAGACCTCCTGCTATAATGAAGCAACCAAAAGAAACATATAATCAAGAAATGCCAGTACTGAAGCTGCAACTTCTGTGTTGTGTAAAAATGTTAAATAATTTTAAGCTAGAAAGGAGCAAATTGATACTCGTGTTATGATCCTGGCAGCAGAGCGTATGTGCATGTTTTGAGGGGGAAAGATTAAGGCAACAACTATGGAAGGTAGTTTGGAGATTCCTTAAAAAAAAAAAAATTAAACTAAAAATAGATCTCTCCTATGATTCAGCCATACTACTCTTGGACATTTATGCAGAATGTTACAAGTCAGGATATATATCAAAGACATTTAAACACCTATGTTCATTGCTTCACTATTCACTATAGTTAAGTATTGGATACAGCCCAGATGAATTACAATTGACAAATTGATCAAGAAAATGTGATATATATTATGTAAATATATTATGTATGCATATATGTATTATATATAATGAAGTTTTGCTCATCTATAAAGAAGAAGAATATTATGTCATTTTCAGAGAAATAAATGGACCCATAAAGATTAAGTAAGTCAAGCTCAGAAAGATAAGGACATGTATTTTCTCTCACATGTGGAAGTTAGACCTAATGTATACATTAATATGTAAGCATATGCAGGATCATATGCATACATACAAAAACATTAAAGGATGATATTCTCAAGTGAGGATTTCAAAGTGATAACTCATTTGTTTGGCACAAGTATAGACCTGAGGACCACTGGAACAGGATAGAAGACCCAGAAATGAACCCACATACCTATACCCACCTAATATTTAATGAAAGAGCCAAAAGCACAGGTTGAAAGAAAGCCCCTTCAACAAATAGTGCTGGTAGAATTGGCTATACATGTGCAGAAAACTGAAGCTAGATCCTTATATATCACTCTGCAGCTGAATCAATCCCAAATGGATCAAAGACCTCAAGGAAGGCCAGATATCATGAAAATATTACAGGAAGGGTTTGGATAAACACTAGAGCTCCTAGACACAAGTAGAAATTTCCTAAGATCCAGAATCACAGTAAATCAAAGAAACCCTAGATAAATGGGATTGCATCAAACTGAAGAGTGTCTGTATGGCAAAGGACATAGCTAATAAGATAAATAGAAAGCACACACAGTAGAAGATTTTTACTACTGTGTATCAGACAAGGGTCTCATATCTAAAATATGCTTAGATCTCAAAAAAATAACCCCCCTACACAAAATAAACCCTCAAAGAAAAACAACCCAAATAATAAATGGGATAAAGACTTAAAGTTTTCTAAGGATTGACATAGTTCTAATTATTTTCCATTGAAATTTAATCATATATTTTAATCTCTTATAACTTACATTGTATAATTTGGAATGGCCTAAGAAAATGACCATTACTGTTGCCACAACAGCCTAATTTAAATGAAATAGATCTTCTAATTTTTAATGCATTTAGGACTTCTATATTATAATAACATAATCTTATTTTTATTTATTTAGGTTTATTATATTGTTTATGTTTATTATAATAAATGTGCTCTATTACTTTGAAATTTTATTTTCCTAATTTTAGATACTTTCCCTGGTTACAAACTGTAGAAGAGTCACAGTCTTTTAACTGCCATATTGAGTGGTCTTCTCCCCTCAGGATATGAGAGTGAGTTCTAACGTAGAGTATTTCTAGGAGAATCTTTACTTCATCCAGGATCCCAGAAGCCAGATATTGCTTCTCAAAACAAAAGTAGTCCAGATTCTTGTTAGGATCTACAATTGATTCTGAGAAAGTCAGAATTTACATATACAATGGAGTTTGATGCCAAATGAGCTAATAGGAGCTTTAAAAAATTATATGTTAAAAACATTATTGAATTTTCAATTTGTAATGACATGATAGATTATTATTGTCTTATTGTTTAACAGCATCATCATGGAAAAAATAATTCAAAACTGATCTTCCACAAATATTAGAAAGGAATAACTTTTCATCTATTTGTTCAAAATAATATTTTAAAGATTTTTGTTTGTTTTTTTTTGGGGGGGGGGGGGTCCAGTAATGGGGCCTGAACTCTGGACCTGGGCGCTGTCCCTCAGCTCTTCAACTCAAGGCTAGTGCTCTACCACTTGAGCCACAGCGCCACTTCTGGCTTTTTTCTTTTTTCTTATGTGGTGCTGAGGAATTGAACCCAGGGCCTTGAGCATGCAAGGCAAGCGCTCTACCACTGAGCCACCTTCCCAGCCCTATTTTAAAGATTTTTATAAACATCAGGTGTGCGACATGTCCAAAACCAGCGCCATCTAATGGTAAAAATTTGAAAGTTTGTGATGTAAAGTTAGAAATAAAATGATATCCATTCTCATAATTTTTATTTAAGACAGTATTAACAGTCCTAACCAGAATATTTTGTCACGAAAAAAAGAAAAGTCATCCAAAACAGAGGGGAAAAAGTTTAATTTTTTCTCTGTTTGCCAACTCAAAATAATCTTACATGCACAAAACCATGAGCAGTCTACCTAAAAAAACTACTTAGAACTAATAAATCAACATAAAAATGTAATAGCATGTCTGTACACTAACATGGACTCTCCAAAAGTGAAATTTAAAAAAAATTAATCAATGTACCAGGTATAGTGGTTTGTTTATGGTTATATCCAAAAGAAATGATATCAGAATATTGTTCATTATTATTGTTGGTTATTGTCAACTATCACATTAGTTGATATGTACGTACATACATACATATATGATGGAGAACAATTCAGACTTTTAAAAAAGAAAATCTTCCTCTGAGTGAGAGTATAAGTGACTGGGGGACTTTATACTTCGAGAAGTAAAATAGACACAGAAAGAAAAATATGAAATTTCACTTATATGTGAAATCTAAAATATTCAAGCACTTAGAGGTAGAGTATAGCTTGGAGAGGTGCCACAGAAAAGAAAGAGAGAGATGTTAGTTTCAGATAGACAGGACTAAATTCTGATAGTCTCCTGTACTTTCTGGTGTGTTACTGAATCTACCCTTGCTGAGGGTGGATTTAAGTGTTCTCATTGCAAAGAAATAACTATGTGAGGTAATGTTTATGTTAATTAGTTTGATCTAATCATTCTCCAAGGTATACATAGATCATAATATCACACTGTACTCCATAATATATATGCGATTAATATATATGCCTGTAATGTTAGCTACTCAGGAGGCTGAGATCTAAGGATCATAGTTGAAAGCCAGCTGGGGCAGGAAAGTCCATGAGACTCTTATTTCCAATTAAACACCAAAATCTGGAAGTGGAGCTGTGGCTCACATGGTAGAATGCTAGCCTAGAGCCCAAAAGCACAAGACATAGCCCAGGGTCTGAGACCAAGCCCCAGGACTGGCATATACATACAACAACAGTTATTTCTTTAAACCAATGCTCTCCCTTGTAATACCCTGAGACTTCTACTTTCTTTCTTTCTTTCCTTCTTTTTTTTGTCGGTCCTAGGACTTGATCTCAGAGCCTGGGTGCTGTCACTGAGTTTTTTTCACCCAAAACTAGCACTCTTACCACTTTGAGCTGTAGCTTCACATCCCGTTTTCTCATGGTTAATTGAAGATAATAGTCTCACACACTTTCCTGCCTAGGATGGCTTTGAACTGTGATCCTCAGATCTAAGTCTTGTAAGTAGAAAGGATTACAGGTGTGAGCCACCAGCACGCAGCTCTATTTACTTTCTTAAAAGCACATATGCTAGAGGAAACTAACATTTACTAGGTGAAATTCACTTTTGGTATATAAGGCACAAAGAAATAAAATATTAGAATATTTCTTCTAATGATAATAAATTGCTTCATTGTTATGATTTAGCATCGTGGAAAATAAAATATGTTTTTACAAAAAGAAACAAACTTCTTGGGGGGAGGGGGGAGGCTGGGAAGAGAGTTGAAGGGGAAACAAAGGAGGAGGCTGCAATGCTTGGTAAGAAATGTACGCATTATCCTGCCCATGTAATTGTAACCCCTCTGTACAGTATGTTCACAAATAAAATAAAATTAAATTTAAAAAAAAAGAATCAAAAAAAAAAAAAACAAACTTCTTATCAACCACAAATCTCATTTAATAAAGACAAACTATGAAATGTGTGCATGCATATCCAGCAAAGCAAAACCAAAGAGATAAAAACAATTTATTGATAATATGAATTAATACAAAATACATAAATTACCCTTGTCTTTAGAAGTGAGATTATAAGTTCTTTTTATAGTCAACCAAGGTGTGATTAACATTTAAACACAAAGGTTTCTCTGAATTTATAGGATCATCTTACCAGCATTTCTTTTGAAGCTGTGTTTTATGGGAGATGAGATGCTCCAGCACATTATTCAGCTGAGGACTATTATTCTGAACACAAGACCAAGCGGCAACACAATGCCAGAGCAGGTGGTTAACTTTATATCCTCCCTGATTAAATTGCAAATGGTTCTGGAATTAAAATGTAAAAGTATATCTGGGAAACAATTCTTCCACTTGAACAAACATAAAAATAAATTTTAAATATACAAATTAAAATGCATATTCTCTTAGAGTTCTTGTCTCACCAAGTGGAATAATATGTGTAAGTATATTTTTGTAGGTGTATAACCTTCATCTGAATCGAATGCACATATTTTCACATGGGACTATTGTGTTTAATGACATCAGTTCTACAAAATGACAAAAATCCTGTGAATTTGAAGAAACAACTATTAGATAAAATCATGTTTCTCAACTGCTGTGTGACTTAGCTCTCTCTGACAAGTCGGGACCAGGGGAAAGCCTGAACAAAGACTGAATAGTAAATAAGGTTTTAAATGTGATTTTCTACATCAGTTACAGTGACTCATGTCTGAAATCCCAGCTATTCAGAAGTGGGAAGTCAGGAAGATTGAAGTTCAAGGCCAACCTGGGCAAAAAGTTAACAAGGCTCTATTTTAACAAATAAGTCAGGCCTGGTGGTGCATGGCTGCAATTGCAGTGATATGGGAAGCATAGATAAGATCACTGTGTAAGGCTGGGCCCTGGCAAAACAGTGAGATTCTATGCAAAAACTAATGAAAGTGAAAAAGGGCTGGCAGCATGGCTCAAGTGATAAAGTACCTACCTAGCAAGTACAAAATCCTGGCTATTAAAAGAAAAAAAAGTGAAGTTCAACTTTGAAGAGGAAAATACACATGGCCAATGTCTGTTAAGTAGATATTTACAAATCAAATAACAAGTAGCCTGTTGTATCTGTTTTTCTTCATGGTGTTTCCTGCTGGTTTCATAGATTTAGTTGGTTGTTCTACTGAAGTCATCAGTATACAATGATGACATAGCAAAGATTCAAACACACTTTGTTTTATGAATAGTTGATATTATGTGCAAGTTTTAAAGTGCGCATGGCGGTGCATGCCTGTAAATCCAATACCTGAAAAGCTCAAGAATGATCATGAGTTCCAGGCTAGCATAGGCTAGACAGAGAAAACTTGTCTCAAGAGAAAAAATGAATTAGAATTTAAAGGGCTTAATAATGCTTATTTATTTACAAAACAATATCACAACTACAATTTAACAATATTCATGCTGAGCACTCTTTAAAAAAAGCCAGAAATCCATGTACAAATTCAAACATTTTCAGTTTCTAGCATCTAGTTTAGTTAAGTCCAAGACAGATGTGTATTGATTCTATTTATGTCATTGACTGTAAGATGAGTAAGAAAAAGTCTTCACAAGCTTGCTCCCTCTGTGTAAATATAACTTAGAAAAGCAAATAGAAACAAATCAGTGTTTGGGACGTTAGATTATTTCACAGAAAAACCTCTATTTTAAAATAATATAAGGCATCAGACAGACAAGCTGACTTCAGTAAATGCACACATAACCTAATTTTCTGCTTTCTGATGGAGCCCATCCAAAAAGTGGAACTCATAGAAATGAAATTTTCTTCTCAAATTGCCCTAAGAGTCTCCAGCCAGATGCCTGACAATTCTCAGGTTGCAAACTCATTCCAAATAATAGTGATGTAGATGTGTTTTGAAGCTTTGGAATGGACTCACTAATTAATTTAAAACAATCAATAATTTCTCTTTTTAAATATAGATACTGGATAGCTACACAGACTATATAGGTAGATTAAAATATACTTGTGCTACCATACTTAAGCACCAGCATCTTTGATCAAAATTAGACAATGAACAAGATTTAAATTTTATATCAGGTTTACATGAAGCTGTTCTTCCTATTCTTTCTTCATTGAGAAAGTGGCCTCTCATTTTCCTTATCATTGAAAACATGGCTTGTGATGTCTGTGGCTGATTTGACATCATGTTATTACAGGCTTGTCTGATATCCACAGCTGGTCATTCTGATCTCCTTTTGGACATAAACTCGCAAAATATTATCAGAAAACAGGGCTCAGACACCATTCTGTACAAAGCAACCTAACGTTTTTCTCTAAGCACAGAGGAAAACAAAGTCACTGATCCATTCACAAAGTACCCAGTCTTAGAATTGTCTCTCTACTTTCTTGTTTTCATTTGTATCTTATTTTTGTGTATGCTACTGAAATCTAAGATTATGATGGATGTGCTTTTAGAAAATAAGTTCAGAGAAGGGCTTGGACAAGAGACAGGTGGGCAAAGGAGAATTTCTTAGCAAAATCACAAATCACTCTGAAATTACAAATGAATCTAAGAGTCTTTTTCCTCTGTGTGTTTTTCTGATGTACTTGTCAGAGCTTGTAGAATGGTAGAGGGTAAGACTTGATTATGGGTAGCCAAAGTTTGAGGATTGCTAAGGTGTTAGCATCTACTGCTGTGCTGAGAACATGGTTCAGATAGCTGAGTCCAGCCTTATTTTGGAGAAGGAAGAAGAGCAGAGAGCCCAGAAGACATGGAGGACCTATGAAGATGTAACCTGAACATTTAGAAAGAAGAAAATGAGACACATGTTCAATGATCAAGGAACAGTGATAAAGAGGGGGGTGTTGATTAACATACTGTGTATACACATATAGAAATGTCACACAAAAAACCTTTTGTACATTAGTGAATGCTAAATAAAGGAATAAATATAAATAAAATTGAAAAGGAGTATGCATAAGTTTCCTGTTATGATGTAGATATGTTAACTGCTGGACAAATGACATCAATTTACAAAAGCTAATAGTCCAGAAGGATTTCTAGCATTGAGTATGTATCATTGTCACAGCTTGCCCTAGTTTCTAACAGCGTCAAAGCTAGAGAGAACTCCTGCTTTATTAGATCCTCCCTCCATTACTCAAAGTCCACTTCCTACAAAGAAGTTTTCTAGCACTCAACCTCTAGCTAAGAGAATCCACCTCTCATCTCTCCCTGTCTCCCTCTCTCCTTCCCTTCTCCACTTCTGCCTCTCTTACCTTATCTCTTTCTCTGTCCCTGCAAAAAGGAATAAAACAAGTTTGGCTCATGGCACATGTGTTTCCATTGAGCCCTGGCTTAAGGGTATTAGCATCACCAATAATAAATTTGCCAGAACTGGATGATTTATTATACTAATGGTGATTTGCATCAATGCTACACAGAGGGAACATGCTCTCAGAGGTCTTACATGGTGTGCAGCTCTTTGTCATTACATTAAATCTTTCTACAAATGACTTGCTGATGTCATTTGCAAATTATTAACAGAAATTAAGAATAAGTATTAAGAGACGTTTATAACAATTTAACAGCTTATTATATACATATTCAGCTTACTAAAACAATTTTGATTTTATTGTTTCAATAATTTATTATTATTACATCTTACAAGATAGTCTATGATGATGTAGGAATAGGAATAAAGAAATAGGTTAGTAGAGGGGGAACATGGGAGAGATGGAAGGAGAAAAATAAAAGAAGGAAGAAAGGAAGGAAAGGAGGAAAGAAAGAAGGAAAGAAATTTGAAATGACTTTTACCACAGGTCATTTGAAAAGCACAAAACCCAGCTTTCAATAGCTCCCAGAAAACATTTTTTATCCCTAATTCCCACTTTCTCTTTCCTTCTTTCCGTTTTCTCACTTCCCTTCCTTCTTCCCTCTCTTCTTTTCTTTCTCCCTCTCTTTCACGTCTTAGGCCTGTCCCTTGCAGCTTACACACTGCCTACTTGAGAAACCCACCTAGAAAGTATCATTAACCTATTGTTAGCTGAAAATTCAGATAATCACATCACCTTGGCATTTGTGAAAATTTAAGTACACAAGCTTTGGATGTCCAATCAAACCCTCTTTGTAGCATAAAAATGATATTGGAAGTGTGGGCTCTATTTTGACATCTCTTGAACAGCTTTCTGAGTTTGGAGCTTGTTTTCAATTATGTTTGGGAGGGTTGACAGTGCCATGAATGACCTCTCTACAAAAAATGTCTTACCTAGGTAACAGAACATGAACCGCAAGACAATGCTCCTAATTTTAAAGAACTTGGGTCTCATTAAAATCCAATTCCTGGTACTTATTTACAACTGCAGTACAGCACAGAATGTCACTGAGGACTTCTAAGTTTCATGAAGAGACTGCTAATCACATTAGGATGTTAACTCTGAGTCTGCTAGTTTTCAGTAAACTAATAGTACTTTGGGGGAATATTTACTAAAAGGCTTTTCCCAGTTTTAGCTGAGTTTAAAGCTACCTTCCCTGAAAACTATGTTATTGTTACCATGTGACAGCTGTGCTTCAGAAACTCAGCTTTGTGAGAGAGCAAAAGACAGCAGAAAACTCAATCCAAAGATCTGGCTCTGCAATCCGCAGAGCTAATTAAAGTGTGCCATTTGTCAAAGCCAATGGAAACCCTGTGTCTGTATCACTTAAAAGGACTTTAAAAGGAGAAACAAGGTCAGGCAGCCAAGGAAAGGAAATCCTCTGTTCTTAAGCAGAATCAATACCCATATTGTATGTATTGTAATGTGTAAATCCTACAGGTTTTAGAAACAATTTTAGGAGTAGTTGGATAAAAAAAATTAAGCAATTAGGCTTTTATTCCAATTCACAGAGCATAAAAATTGAATATTTTGCAAGGGCTAATACATGCTGCTGTAGACCTTTTATTATTATCTGAGCATGAAAGCTTTGGGAATAAACTTACAAATCCTTTACTACAATAAACTATTAATAAAGGAGGGAAAGAAGATGGCTACTAATATATCTTTCTATTTTACTTTTTATCTCACTGTTTTCCTACTTCCTTTTCCAGAAGGCAAATGAGACTGTATTGAATGGATAGATGCTCACGAAAACAGGATAGACTATGCTACACTGGAAAAATTGACCTAAATTCAGGGAACTTTAAGGCTTGTAAATCAAGCCATGGATCAGTGCTGATTAGCCAAAGCAATAATTCAATAACAAGGTAGCTACACTGTCCTTTACAGTCTTTATATTATAAGGTAATTGGAGGAGAAAAGAAGGGCAATAAACCTGACAGGCCAAAATCCGTTATAATCCCCTCAGAGAATCACAGATATAGAACTGAAATAGAATGTGTGAGCAAGTAAATGTGAGCCCTTTGTTCTACAAGGTAGAAAATGGCAAGAAAGACTTTGTGACTGCCAAGTCTCACTCTAAGCAGATATGTTTGTTTCACATGTGGGTGGCTTCATGCCTTCCAGTGCAGGCAGAGCAGTGCAACAGTAAGGTTCCACTAGCTTGCTGAGTGTGAACCAAGTGACCAAAATGGACATGTTCCTCAAAAGCATCAGAACGAACACTGAAAGTAGTCTGCTCCTCACCAGAAGGCACGTGTTGCTAAGATTTCACAATATCTCATTTGCTTAAAGGCAAAACATAGAGTGCATATAATCATGTCTGCAAATGAAAATTATTATATTGAACAGAATAGGTTAGAGTAGATTCCTAAATATACTTTCCTCTTAACATTATTTACATTCTCATGACATTTAATTTACAAGGCACATTTTGTTTGTTTGTTTCTATGATCTCTACAGTAACCATGTAGGGGAGTCCAGGTAGATAGGATAATGATAATGATGCCAAAGATGATGATTTCCAGGACTTTGGAAAGATAAGCAGATAGGGGGTTATAGAGATTAACAAAACTCCTTCTGGATCACACATACATGGGTCTTTTCTCTTGACAACCAGTGTTCCTTTTATTGCTCAGAATCTTCTGTAACATATTTGCTGTGAAGATACTTTTCAATCTGAAAAATTAGATTCTGGGATTTGAAGTCAGGGCCTGTTCTTATTAGATACTTTTCCATTTGAACTACACTTAGAAACTTTTTGCTTTATTTTATTGTTGGGATAAGGGCTCATTTTTTGCCTGCAGCCAACCTCAGACTTTGAACTTCTGCTATATAGTTGAGAGGACAGGTCTGCACCACAGCATCCGGTGCAGATAGGGTCTGTTATTTTGAACCATGGCCCTCCCAATTTGCCTCCCAAGTAGCTAGGATTACAGGAGTGAGTCAACATATCTATTAAGATTCCTTTTTTACAGGACACAATTTGAGTTTATTAGAAATTGTAACCGGAGGCTACAATGCTTGATAAGAAATGTACTTATTATCTTGCCCATGTAATTGTAACCCCTCTGTATAGTATTTTCACAATTAAAAGAAATTATAACCAAAAGTTTCAAATTACTTAGCAAATATCACTTTCTTTACAAATGTTCCATCATTAATGGAGCCCAAAAAATGGTCCTAAAAAAGACTAAAGATAGATACAATAAAATATTTTATCTTACTTATTTATTTAATTTATAGATAATGTCAAAAAGTTCCCAAAGGAAGCACAGGAAAATTATGAGATCATAGTTTTCTTTACATTTCCTTATTGTTTTTGGCTTATGTCGACTTATGTCTTCTGTGGAATTCTTTTTCTGTGGGGGTCCAAAACTGGGACTTGAACACAGTATGTGACACTATACTGTAGAGCTGGCACTGTACCAGCTGAGCCATGCTTCCAAATGCTTTTGGGGGAAAAGTTAAAAAAAAAACAAATGCTCTGTTTATAAGCTAAAGACCATAAATGCATATGTCTAAAAATCAAAGTAGTAAGGTTGCCAAGTTCTCATAACCCTCTTTCAGAAGATATATGAGGAAAGAAAATGAAGACCTTAACAGTTTGTGTTTTAGGTATACCAGTGGGCAAGGCATTTCCACAGTTGTCTGTAGCATGGCATTGTTGGCATAACTGCCAACACACCAGAGAATCAAATAATTATGATGAATAGTTTTCTGTAAATTGATTGCATCTGACTAGGAAAGTAAAATAATTTTTATATAAAAGAAATTACTTTGAGTCTCAATTTAAGTTATTTTTGAAAGTTTTCAGTTGATTTGTTATATATTAAATATTATTGTATATATGAATCATAGATGCAAAGATTTTAATACTTGTTTAACACTTGTTTCAAAACTCACATGCATTCCTTTTAATAAGAATGTAGTAAAATGTTAATTTTAAGGCAAATCTAAGTCTTTCTCTTTTTGTTGCCAGTCCTGGGGCTTGAATTCAGGGCCTGGGCATTGTTCTTAGCTTTTGTGCTCAAGGCTAGCACTCTATGACTTGTGCCACAACTCCACTTCTGTCTCTTTCAGTAGTCAATTTGGAGATAAAGTCCCATGGCCTTTCCTGACTAGGTTGACTTAAAAGCCTGATCCTCAGATCTCAGCCTCTGAGTAGCTACGAGGCATGAACCTCCAGTGCCTGGCACATTTTGATTGTTAACTAATCAGCTGAGATGGCAACTACAAGGAAGAGGTGTCATGACCTTATTCCACCTAACAGAAGCAGCACATATGGGTACAATTATCTACCATCTACCATCTAGGAAAGAGGCATGCATGTGTATAAAACTAGTCAAATTTGTGTTGACTCTTCCACTCCCTACCTAAACTAGTTGAACTCAGCATCAATAATGATTTATGGATTAACAATATGACTATTTATACATAGCAATCCTACTCATTCTGTGACAGGATATAGACACCACATGAAATTACCTACCATGTCAGAATAATTATTTTCAAATTCTTCCATATTTTCTTCAGTGCTGAAAGTTTTTTTAATGAGTTCTCTTTTATATATAATTTGTGATGTTTTCAGGATGAATTGCACATTTGAAAATATGTTTGGATACTTGTAATAGGATATTTCAGAAGAAGAAAGTGCTATTGTAAAAAAAAATTGTGAGAAATAGTTCATTAATAGCTTTTAGTATTCACTTTTATTTTTGTATAAAACTGCAATTAAATTCAATATTAAATTCAGGTCCAAAAACAGCTGTACATTTCCTCAAGTAGTAAAGATTTAGAATGTTATACATGCCCTCTGGTGGTGCAAAAATAAATTACAAGTAAGTCATAAAAAGTGTTTACATAAATCAAAATGTCTTGAATGCCCAATTAAATATTGTTACTGCTCAACAATGCATGGAAGCTTCAAGCTGATATAAATCAAATTATAACAGATATTTCCACTCATGATGGCTACTTTGTAATTGTAATCCTACAAACAAAGCAATATTACTTTTAACTCAATATGCTCCAGCCTTATTCTTTCTCAAGAGGTTATTGTAGGTTTTAAAATATATGCTGTATAGGAAATTATTCATTTAACATAAAGACTATGTGATATTTAACAGAACTATCTTAGTTCCATTCTTTCTATAAATTATTTGGTAGTCACTATTCTGGACACTAAAGGGATAAGAAAAGGAAATATAAGTGATGGAAGAAATAAAGAAAATGATATGAAGCTGGGCACCGGTAGCTCACATTTGAAATCCTAGATACTCAGGAGGCTGAGATCTGAGGATCTCGGTTCAAAGCCAGCCCAAGCATGAAAGTCTGTGAGACTCTTATCTCCAATAAACCACTCAAAAAAATGGAAGTGGCTCTGTGGCTCAAGTGGTAGAGTGCTAGCCTTGAGCTGAAGAGTTGAGGAACAGTGCCTAGCGCCCAGGCCCAGAGGCCCAGAGTTCGAGTGCCACAATCAAAAGAAAAGAAAAGAAAGGGAGGGAGGGAGGGAGAGGGGGAGGGAAGGAAAAGGAAGGAAGGAAAGGAAAGAAAGGGAAGGAAGGGAAAGAAGGAAAGGGAAGGAAAGAAGGAAGGAAGGAAGGAAGGAAGGAAGGAAATGATATGATACATAATTCCTATTCAATTCATCTATAGTCTCCTCTTGGCTTCATTTAACATACTCATCTTTTCACTGTTCTTTCATTGACAGGATTATATGGTGCTATAAATATTACAGCATTACACTTTTGACATAGTTTACATTTTTAGGTTGAATTTTTGTCTTACAATTATATTTCATATGATTAAATATCTATGTTCCCTGAGATTCTCTTTCTAGAATTAACTTCTTCCCACCCCCAGTGTTTACAATAGCCATATTGATAAGAATAACTATAAAATCTATATATTCAGGTCTCATAAATTTCAAACTTACTGCATCTAACATTTTTCAGTGTTTGTATCCTATTACTAAATATGTATATAACTTCAACTTCCTCCTGAACTTCTCATTCACCCTTACATAGAACCTAGATCAAATTGATCACCAAATCTAGTATTTTATCTAAGTATTTAAAGAGCTATCTCACTATGTACAACTTTCATTACAACAGTTAATATCATTAATAGCTTCTTCACCATAGAAAGCTTGGTCTATTTCTTCTGATGTGTCTCAGTCAAAACTGTTAGAAGAACATTGTTTTAGATAATAAGAAGAAATGTTCTGTTTGTGCATGCCATAGTAAACAGGTCTCCCTTGGCCACTCTCTTCTATCCAGTCTAACAGCTATACTGCCACTAGATTTATCTTCAGAAATTATAAGTTTAGCATTTTTTAAAAGGCAGTCTGATAGACGTTACTGCAGATGAAAAATTAAGTCACAAACATCACCATATACTCAGGTAGAAAGTAGTTTACAAAGTAGCTACCAAAGAGTGCAGTGGGGAAAGGAAGGGTAGAGAAAGTAGGAGATGTTAGTCAAGGAGTACAAAACTTCAGTTAGGTAGGGGAAAGTTGTAGTGAGCTATGGCCCAACAGAAAAACTACAGTGACTAACAATGCATGCTTCAAGACTGGTAAGACTAGGATGAGATGGACTACCAGTGATGTTTTGATTTATATTTCATTTACATCTAAGAATATGAACATCTCTTCCTGTTTTATGACTCATTTTTATTTCTTTTGAAAATTATTCAGCTCGTTTGTCCATTTATCAATTGGATTATTTATTCTTTGGATGCTTACTTTTTAGAGGTTTTTATAGATGCTAGATACTACTCCTTTATGTGATAAATAGCTGGCAAAATTTCTTTTTTCATTCCTTAGGTATTCTTTGGATTATGAAAGTTCTTTTGTGTTGAGAAGAAACTTTTTCATTTAAAAGTGGAGCTGTGGCTCAGGGAAGAGTACCAGGTTTGAGTAAAAAAGCTAAGGGACAGCACTTAGGTCCCTAGTTCTAGCCCAAAGTATCCACGCAGAAAATAAAAATAAATGAAAATAAAAAATTGTTTAATAAATTCAGAAGAGGGTTGATTTGTAAAGTTCTCACTACAAAATAATTGATAAGTATGTAGGGAAAAACAAACCTGAATAAGTGCTCAAAGTAAATGCTGAATATTTATTCAGCTCACTAGCCAGCAATGCACCTATTGTCTTCATGAATCCTAATACTCAGCGTATGATATTTATAGTGGCAGACCAAGTTTCTTAAAATGTAACTTAAGCATTTATAAGTATAAAAAAGATACTCTACCAAATAAATATGGTCGGAGCCTAAGTAAATGTTCTTTGAAGCTTTCTAGATGACCATGCAGGAAAAATACAAAGAGTCGTAAGAAGACCAAATAGCCAATCTGTCAAAACAGAAAATATAAAAGCATTGATGTATTGCATCAACACATATTCAAAAACTATATAGAAAATAAACTTTTATTATTAAAAATACTTCTGATGAAGCAGTTTCAAACTTCATTGATGTTATGCCATTCTGAAATATCTTCAAAACATTTATATCAAGATTGAAATAGTAGTAGTTCAGACACTTTTTTTTTTTTTTACTGGTCGTTGGGCCTGAACTCTGGGCCTGGGTGTTGTCCCTCAGCTCTTCAGCTCAAGGCTAGCATTTTACTTGAGCCAGAGTGCCACTTCCAGTTTTCTGAGTGGTTTACTGGAGATGAGTATTACAGACTTACCCGTTCAGGTGGCTTTGACCCGTGATCCTCAGATCTCTAGCCTCCTGAATAGCCAGGATTACAGGCATGAGCCACCGGCACCTGGCTCACAAAAATACTATTATAAATCATTTCTACATTACCTAGAATGACCAATGCTGAACATTGTTTTGTTCTAAATCCTTTAGAAAAGTATTGCTTCATTCCACATATTATGCTCCTTTTGTGACTCATAAAATCAATTGACATGGGATTTTTATTTATTTTTTTAATTTTTTATTTTTAAATGCTTTTTTATTGTAAAAATACTGTACAGAGGGGTTACAGTTACATGAGTAAGGTAATGAGTACATTTCCTATCGAGCATTGTTGACATGGGATTTTTAAATAAAGTAGAAGAGAAAAAATTATGATATATTGCTCAATTCTTTTTTAGTGTATAAGTGAATGTACATAATGTGTATACTGGATCACAAAGAAAAGTATATTTTATTAAGACCCACTAGGGTCTTAATAAAAACAACTTGAAAAATAGTTTTAGACAACACTGATAAATACTCTGCTCTGAATAGCACGTCATACATTGTTTCCAATATGCTTATAAAAATGTCATAATAAGTTCAACTGAAAATTTTCTGTGGCATTTAAAATTCATAAATAATTTTAAAATAGCTTATTGTATACACAATAAATATTGATCTTATAAACATACACACCAGTGCATGCATATTTTAAACATACCATAAAATTGGAAATCTGCAAAACACACATTACACAAGATTTCATATAAAATCAAAATAAAACACAAACTATAAATTCAAGTTTAAAAGTTGCTAACTCAAATTCATATGGAACAATAAAAGACCCCAAATAGCAAAAACGCTCCTCAACGGAAAGAACACTGCTGGAGGAATATCAGTACCAAATTTCAAACTCTACTATAAAGCCATAGTAATCAAAACAGCTTGGTATTGGCATAAGAACAGACCTCAGGACCAATGGAATAGAATTGAAAACCCAGAAATGAACCTACAGACCTATAGCCATCTAATCTTCGATAAGGGAGCTAAAACAATAGAATGGAAGACAGACAGCCTCTTCAGTAAATGGTGCTGGCAAAACTGGTTAACTACATGTAGAAAACTAAAGCTAGATCCTTATATATCACCCTGCACCAGAATCAACTCCAAATGGATCAAAGACCTTGAACTCAAAGCAGACACTCTGAAAACATTACAGGATGGAATAGGAGAAACCCTGGGTCTCCTCGGCTCAGGCCGAAATTTTCTGAATAGAGACCCGGAAACACAACAAATCAAAGAAAGGTTGGACAAATGGGATTGTGTAAGGTTGCAGAGCTTCTGCAGGGCAAATGACATAGCTAGCAAGATCAATAGAAAGCCCACGGATTGGGAGAAGATCTTTACTAGCCATACAACGGACAAGGGTCTCATATCTAAAATATACTTGGAACTCAAAAAATTAAACCACCCAACAAGAAATCCTCAAAGAAACAACTGCCCAATAAGTAAGTGGGCGAAAGACTTAAAGAGAAGCTTCTCTGAAGAAGAAAGAAGGATGGCCAATAGACACATGAAGAAATGTTCAACATCCCTAGCCATAAAAGAATCAAAACAACATTGAGATATCATCTCACTCCAGTTAGAACAGCAAAAATCAAGAACTCTAACAACAACAGATGCTGGAGGGGATGTGGACAGAAAGGAACCTTACTTCATTGTTGGTGGGAATGTAAACTTGTTCAACCACTTTGGAAAGCAGTATGGAGGTTCCTCAAAAGACTCCACATAGAGCTCCCCAATGACCCAGCAATCCCACTTTTGGGCATTTACCCAAATGATCACAAACAAGGCCACACTAAAGCTACCAGCACAACTATGTTTATTGCAGCATTATTATCATAGCTAAGATATGGAACCAACCCAGATGCCCCTCAGTAGATGAATGGATCAAGAAGATGTGGTATATATACACAATGGAATTCTATGCCTCCATCAGAAAGAATGACATTGCCCCATTTGTTAGGAAATGGAAAGGCTTGGAAAAAATTATATTAAGTGAAGTAAGCCAGGCCCAAAGAAACATAGGTCCCATGGTTTCCCTTATTTGCAATATCTAGTATAGGTAAGAGTCAAGCGGAAAAAGTCAGAGAATGTGATGTTAGGAAAACGAACCCTCAAATACGTATTTTAATGTTTTTTTTACTTTCATGCATGTGTTTCTAACGCATTTATAATATTATTTCTTTGTTGCTTTGTATGTCCCTCCCCCACAGTGTAACCCCCGCTTTCACTATATTTGATGTCAGTATAACATGTGGGGGAGACGGGGACAAACAAGTCATTTAAGGATTCAGGTGGACCTGTTGCAACAATGAGAAGTACAAAATGTCATGTCAAAACCAGCTTTACAATGTCGGTTGGGGGGGGGGAGGGGGGGTATGATTGGGTGGGGGGGAGGGGGGAGGCTGGGAAGGGAGGTGAAGGGTAAACAAAGGAGGAGGCTGCAATGCTTGGTAAGAAATGTATGCATTTTCTTGCCCATGTAATTGTAAACCCTCTGTACAGTATGTTCTCAAATAAAATTAAAAAAAATTTAAAAAAAATAAATAAATAAAAATAAAAATTGTAACATCTAGTATTAATAAGGACCCAAGAGTAGCATGAACTATCACATAACATAGTATAAATTGGTCCTGCTATTTTGGAGAGAAACTTGACAGTACTTGTGAACGTTTTCTAAATACATGTTTTGAATGACCTTTCATATTTTAGGTATGCATGTGCATATACTAACATGAAGAAAATAAAAATAAATAAAGAAAAAAAAAAGTTGCTAACTCAAAGTGACAAACCTAATACTAGCAGTGACTTCTGTGTATATGAGAGAGAAAGAGACAGAGACAGAGACAGAGACAGAGAGATCTACGAAAACCGCATCTAACAGTAATAAATGGTACTATTAGATACACATGCCAAAATAAAGTACATGAATCATACCAAGTCTCCATGCTTCCCAAGTATTAGGAAGCACTAAGTGGCATTTCAGGTCTTTAAACCCAAGACTGCTTATTGTTCACAAAGATATAAACATCATTATAGCAGTAATTTTTCTAGCATTTTTTAAAATCAGAAATTTCGATCACAAAAAATTTGAAGATGAGTAAACAATATCCAGTCATGTTTTTTAATTGTGAACATGCACTCTTTTTTAGACTTAAAAATAAAAATCAAATTTTTATAAACCATGACTTGAGGGTCTCTTCACATACACCACTCAGGTATAGCCGGTGCTTCTTCTCTAAGACAGAGTTTAATGAGTAGGACAAGAAGGTCCATAGACCATGTAAAATAATATTGTGATCTTCTATACAAGACAATGATAGGCAACATTTCCAGTAGTAACAAAACATGAGTAAAAACTCATAGCTGCAGAAGTGATGCTGTGACTCAAGTGGTGAGTCCTAGCCTTGAGTACAAAGAGGCTAGCGTCTAGGCCCTGTGTTCAAGCCCCCAGAACTAAGAAAAAAAAGAAAAGAAAAGAAATTGTGTTCTGAAGGGTGGGGTGACACTGTTCAAAAAGAAGTGTACTCATTACCTTACTTATGTAACTATACCCCTTCTATATATCACCTTTACAATAATTTTTTTAAAAACTTAGTTGAAGGGAATAATATAAGAGTTCAAAGATATTATCAATAGATATTTTAAGCAATAATATTGACACACAACACTTAATATCCTACAAAACAGAAAATGCAAAAATTTTACCTCACAGTCTAGAATTTCACCTAACCTAGGCTTATCCCTAGTTATAATTATGTTTGGAAAAATTATTTTGAAAGATTTTATCTATGATATTCTGAAGATTAAATTTCATTGTAAACTTTGCCTGTTCATATCTCTAAGAACTCCTAGGCCCTTCATTGTTTCATTTTTTGTACCTGCACTTTAGCAACTCAAACTTTGCCTCCTATTGAATCTCTGCTTCTGCATTTTTTTCTCTTCTTCTCTCCCATTTTTCCTTCCTTTATCCTCTCTGTCCTTTCCTTTTTTTCTTGTCTTTTGTGAAATAAAAATTCTATCATAGTTGCAGTTTCATCATTGGTTACATTTTTGTGTTCTTCTGTGGAGATTTGAAAAACAGTCCTCCCTCCTCCCTCCCTCTCCCCCTCCCCCTCCCCCTCCCCCTCCTCCTGAGTTTTTTTTGTACTTAAGGCTAGCACTCTACCACTTGAGCCACAGCACCACCTCTGGCTTTTTCTGAGTAGTTTATTGGAGATAAGAGTCTCTGTCTTGCTGGCTTCAAACCGTGAGTCTCAGGTTTCATCCTAGGACTCATTTTAGGATTATAGGCATGAGCTACCAGCAACAGGCTGAAAGACAATATTTCTATCCAATGTATATTAAGTTGTCATTTAATATTATTCTCTACATTTGTACAAGCAAAATTCAATAGCAAAGGCAATTCTACATTCAGAAGCAAATAGAAAGAAAAGAATATATAAAACCTGGGATGAAAGGTTGGAAGATATGATTATATCTTTTTTATTGTATCCAATCCTGAATTTGTACCTCCTAGGAGGTACAAAATTGTGCAGGTAGAGAGATGGGATACCTCTGGAACTACTTTCCTTTCTTTTTTGTATGTGTAAGTTGACAGCATTTATAAAGCACCAGGCATACTGGTCATTTCTAAGATACACCCACATATTAAAACAACAATAATAATAAAACAATAAAAATAATTGTGGACCCAGCTTACTACCTTCAATAAAAGAATGAATAAACAAATACTAATGTGTTTGTATAATAGAGTGACATCAGTAAAGGAATGGACTATGGATATACACAGTAAGAATATGTCTCAATATGTAAGATATTTCTCAAAAATAACATGCAAGTAGAAGAAACCAGATACAGGAGCAGATATATAGTTCTGGGTATAAGGGGTCATAAAGCAATTTGGAAGTTTGATAGTTAACAACTTCGTGGTGGAATAATTAGGGTATACACAATGATAAAGCCATTGAACTCCATCCTTACAGTAGCATGTTCATTTCATGATCATTTATTTAAATCTTACCTCAAAGTAGCTTTTAAAATAACTATCTAAGTTGGGAATTGATGGCTTATACCTGTAAACTTAGCTACTCAGAAGACAGATCTGAGGATCTCTATTTGAAGCCACCTGGGGCAAAAAATTCCATGAAACTCTTATCTCCAATTAACCACCAAAAAGCTAGAAATTGAAGTGTGGCTCAAATGACAGACGACCTGCCATGAGCAAAAAAAAGCCAAGTAAGAATGTGAGTCTAGGGGTTCAAGCCTCAATACTGGCACAAATAACAAAATATAAATAGCAAAAATAATGCTCTTTCCAAATGCACTTAGGCCCTTGCTTTCTTTACCCAGGCAGGTGTCTGCTCATGTGCCACTTTTCAGTAATTCCTTCCCAAATTGGCCCATATGAAAGAATTCCCTACAGCCCCCAGCATCAGCTTCCTTTATTCTCTCATCTGTCACACTCACCTATGTAGAAATACTTTTCAATGAAGCTTTGTACTCAAAAACAGCAAGAAGTTTCCAACGAAATTAGTTACACCATTCAACAAAGGCAAGGAAGTCACTTTTAGATGTAAGTCATAGTTATTTCCAATAGTAGTTTATATCAGCAAAACAATAAAGAATAATTTTAAACTTACTGAATGTGAGAACTCAGGAGTGAGTGAGCATCACTGATGATGATTCCACTGTACTTTGACCTACACTGCCAATGTTTTCAAAACCTTTTTTGACTCCTCATTCATGTAGAGTGGATCAATTAAGCTCTCTATACCACAATTTCCTTACTTGCAAAATAATGTATATTACTAAAACTATCTCTTTCATTGTGATAATAAGTTATGTGCAACATTGCTCATAAAATTGTTATTGAGAAAAGCACAGAGGTTGGTACTGGGGATTTTGCAACTGTTACAAGAATCCACACCAGGTATATAGTACGAACAGGAGGGAAAATTAAAAAATTTTTAAAAATTAGATTGCAGGTGTAAAATGTATAATCAGCATATTTAATGGTTGAAAGTATATTTTGTGATTCTTTTTTCTTCTACTGTCATTTTTTTTGCAGTTTCTGGGGCTTGAACCCTGGGCCTGGGCATTTTCCCTAAGCTCCTTTTGCTCAAGGCTACTGCTCTACCACTTGAGCCACAACTCTACTTCCAACTTTTGTGATTAATTGGAGATAAGAGTCCCACAGACTTTCCTGCTTGGGCTGGCTTTGAACTATGATCCTCAGATCTCAGATTATCAGCTAGAATTACTGGCATGAGCCACCAGCTTCCCTACTGTAATTTTAAGTCAAGAAATGGAGAAAGGTCATTAGCAAGATGAGAAGGAATTAGGAAAGCATCCAGCTTTCTTTGTGTTTTCCATGTTCCCTCCATTGTATTCCACTTCATTTTTATCACTAATGTGAATATACTTAGGTTTTACACATTTCATATTTATAATTAACTCATAAAATTTTAAATATCATTATAAATATAAACTTATTTCCATTATGAGTAGTGTGGAAATTTTTAAGAAGAAAAATATTTGTATTCTAAGACAAGCACTAGTAACAACATAACTTTTCCCTTTCACTCCTCCTTCATGTAAAGTTTCTTTTCTCTGTGTAGGTCATTATCTCTTACATTCTGTCTGCATCAACTCTGTCATTTATTCCCAAACATGTCGAAGAATAACTGACATTATATTACAGGGCAAGCAAGCCAAGAAAGCCTTGACTTTAAACCTAAACCACCAAAAAGAAAAGAAAAGAAAAAGAAGAAATCTTGCTACTCTTCGCAAAAAAAATCATTAGTTAAAATAAATTTACTAGACTAAGAATAAATTTTGTCACAGTAAACTACTACCATTGTAAAGACTGAATCCAAATGAGTTTAAGGTCTTTTGAAACATAATCTGTATAAAATAATGACCCATGTATAGCTCTAAAATGATGTAGAACACAGAAAGAACCAGTATCTTTCATCCAAAGATTATTTGTTGTCAGCATTGTGTGTGTGTGTGTGTGTGTGTGTGTGTGTTGTGTATGACAGGGGGCGGGGCTTAAACTCGGGGCTGGGCACTGTCCCTGAGCTTTTTTGTTCAAAGCCAGAGTTCTACCACTCAAGCCATCACTATACTTTGGCTTTCTGGTGATAAATTGCACATAAGAGCCAGGGCTGGCTTCAAATCACAGTCCTCAAATCTCAGCCTCCTGAGTACCTGGGATTACTGGCTTGGGCCACCAGCACCCAACTAGTTGTCAGCATTTTAAAACAGAATAAGAACTAACGTTAAAAAGTCCTTCAGATGCCAACGGCTCAATTTGGAAGCTGAAACTTGAGGAATGATGGTTCAAGGCCAGACTGAATGAAAAATGTCTGCAAGGTACCATATCCAAACAACTAGAAAAATGCTAAAATGGAGGGAGAGTTCCATCCCCAAGCAAGAAAGCTTAGAGAAATTGTGAGGCCTGAGTTCAAGCCCTGGTACAGATACACACCCAAAACAAAACAAAAAGCCAGTCATTCAAATGAAGAAATGTAAAATCAATATATGCCCAGAAAAAAGAAGCATATTTATTTTAAACAAATATTTTCTTACATAGTTTGTAAAACTACATTTTCTTAAACTTTCCCACATAGATACCAAGTAATAACATATTACTCATACTATATACCACATAATTTGTAACATACTACATAGTTAGAAATGAAACTAACAAATAAGAAAATGATCCATAATAAAAGCAAATACCTTGTTTTGATTAAAAAAATGGATGCTATATCATCATATATTGTAATCTAACATTAATTAATAATAATAACATCAAAAATTAAAACATACCTTTGCCAACTTTATCTCAACTGAATATAAAAATGCCTTCTTGAATGCATCACAACAGAGTCTATATAAAACTGACTCTGCCACAAAAAACAAAGCAGGTAGCTGGTCATAAGTGAAGGAAGCATGGTCCAGAGAAGCATAGAGGATACTTAAAGCTTCTGAAATTCCATAAAGAAGAAATTTTGTCATTTAAACATCATCTTGGTTTTCTACATGCTACAATTAATTTTTGCAGATAACTATTTGCTCATCAACTTCTAAGTGTTCACAATTCCTTGCCATTCTTCCCACCAAAAGGTGAATTCTCCCAAGCTCCTTTCATTTAAACCTAAGCAGGCCATGTGACTGCTTTAATCAGTAAAATGCATAACAAGTAGCAACAGATAACTTCAGAGGCTAGATCAAAACAGACAAGGCAAATTTAGTTTCTCCCTGAATATCCCCTGCCCCCAATCAGAACTAGCTTTGGAATCCTGAGCTCCAATGTAGAAAGTCCAACTAACAAAGCTGGACTCAGAATCATCAAGTCAAGAGACTACTTAAAAGAGAGGGAGAGAAATGCTCAGGGAACTCTAGCTTTTTCAGCCAACATTATATATTGATCACGAGATCATATTCAAAGTGATAGAGAAATATAACAGAGCTCACTGATGAAAGAATGGCCAAAGATAAATGCTATAAAAGACAAGAACAAAAACCATAAAAAATGAGACAAAAGAAGTTAGATGTGATGCTGAAGGAGGATGAATATAAAGCTAGGTACCTACAAAGAAATGGCAACTTGAGTCATTCTAAAGGTTTTAAGAAACTGCTGTGTAAATATTTTAGGAAGAACAGCAAATACAACTTCAGAAAGGAAAAACATAATGATGGTCAGAAAGGGAGCCAGTATGTCTGCAGCATAATGAATATGTAGAATAGTAGCCAGGAGCCATGTCCTATAAAGTCATGGCAGGCCATGATATGATGTTGGGCCTCATTTTAAGTGAAATAAGATGCCTCTGGAAATTGTTTAAGCTGTCAACTGGCCTATGGTGGTACAGAATGAACAACAGAATGAGTAACACAGTAGAGTAGAGGTAGGCCTCCTCTTTTGAGGTTTACTTCAGTTGTGGAGACTGTGTTAGGAAATTTACTTAGAACATCATACGGAGTTCAATATCTAAATGAATTAAAATGCTTTTGAGCAAGGTGCTGGTGGCTCATACCAGTAATCTTAGCTACTCAGGAGGCTGAGATCGTGGTTCAAAGCCATCCTAGGCAGGAAAGTCCATGAGACTCTTATCTCCAATAAACCACCAGAAAACCGGAAGTGGCACTGTGGCTCAAGTGGTAGAGCACTAGCCTTGAGCTGAAGAGCTGAGGAACAGCGCCCAGGGCCAGAGTTAAAGTCCCATGACGAAAAAAAAAAAGAAAGAAAGAAAGAAAGAGAGAGAGAAAGAAGAAAGAGAGAGAGACAGAGAGAGAGAGAGAGAGAAAGAGAGAAAGAGAGAAAGAGAGAGAAAGAAAGAGAGAGAGAGAGAGAGAGAGAAAGAGAGAGAGAAAGAGAGAGAGAGAGAAAGAGAGAGAGAAAGAAGGAAAGAGAGAAAGAAAAAGAAAGAAAGAAAGAAAGAAAGAAAGAAAGAAAGAAAGAAAGAAAGAAAGAAAGAAAGGAACGAAGGAACGAAGGAAGGAAAGAAAGAAGGAAGGAGAAAAAAGCTTTTGATTCTGTGTAACATTGAACTCAGCAAAACAGTGTTGAGTTCAAAATAACCATGTGTAGCATTTCAGATCAGAATTGGAGCAACTGCAGGCAGCATGGTTGGCCTGACTGTTATCTGTACACACATTTCTCTGTCTTCCCATTTCCCTGGCATACATGGTGTCTGTGCTGGTGGCATCAGCTTCAGAAATCCTATTCTCACAGTTGAACTAGAGGAATAATGAAGGATATGACCAGAAAAGGAATACTTTCTTCCCAACCATGTAGTTCTCAAAAATAAGCCAATAAAAGGTGTTCTGACCAAGCGCTGGTGGCTCACACCTGTAATCCTAGCTACTCAGGAGGCTGAGATCTGAAAATCACAGTTCAAAGCCAGCAGGGGTAGAAAAGTCTGTGAGACTCTTATCTCCAATTAACCACCAGAAAACTGGAAGTTGCGCTGTGGGTCAAGTGGTAGAGCACTTGCATTGAGCTTAAAAGCTGAGGGACAACGCCCAGGCAAGGAATTCAAGACCCATACCCACCAAAAAAAAAAAAAAAAGTGTTCTAAACAGACCTATCTTTGCATCACTTTCGGGAGAACCAGGTCGCATGACTACTTCTAATCCTACTGTGGCAAGTTAATGGGAATTCCTGTGATTAACTGAGTAAACCCTCTGGGGCTGGATCAAGGGATCCCCTCCCAATAAATCACATGACAGCAGGACATGAACAAAACTGAAGTTTAGTTGGCAGTGGAGAGCAAGTGATTCCTGGTTGGTAGTAAACTGAAAGTGCTCAGCTTACTTCAATGTCATTTAAACATTTAATAGAGGTCAGGCTGTAGATGGTACTGTGATGAAGGCTCATAAAGGCAAGTTAAGTACAAAATAGTTCTTCCTCCTCCTACTGCTTGACATTATTACACATCCCAGACATTATTACACATCCCAATTTACATGGGGAAATATTCTCTGACCTTCATGTGGCTAACATCCTAAAACTCATCTTCAAAGTTACACATATAACATTTAGGATAATGACAGGAAATTTTATCTCCTTAAAACAGTATTATTTACTTTCTTTTTTCAGATCAGTTAGAGGAGTATAAATGAGAAGTGATCAATGAAAAGGTAATCAGGAAAGCTTGCTGTTTAAAATAAGTAAAAAGGACAACCATGAGATTAACTTTTTATGAGTTTAAATTATAAAATGTAGAAACAAGTTCCTTGAAAGCACTGTGCCTATTGTAACTGAAAAACACTAAATGAAAGTGTATATCACTTTTTAGGTAGTTACCAACTTAAGGAAAAGCAATGAAGACTATGCTGAGTAAAAGTTTTAAAATAATTTTGTAATTAAAACATAGAGTAATCCAATTCTTAAATTCAAAATTACAGAAGGAATTTCCACAATGAAATAGTATGAGACATTTTAATGGAGAATAGAAAATTTCTGGTCTTCTGAATATTTCTAAATATGCAAATTCTCAAATTATATATTAACTGCAAATCCAGAAAGCACTCTGGACTCTTAGGAAGAATTCAAAGTACATACCATCTTGGATTTCTCCTTTGCACTGAGCCAGATATGTCACTTCAATCCATGCAGAAGGTAGATGCACATGCTTCCCAGAGCCCAGAGTTTTCAGACCCAATTTTCTCTGCCATGAGGAAACATAAAATTAGTCAAACAAAATAGGCATCTTCTCATTCAGGTGCCTATTGTATTACCTCTTAATTATGTATATTCTAAAATCATTCCATGAGCTTTATAGTTTGATCTTTTAATTGTATTTTTATATTTTTGAAAAGTGTATTAGTGTTACATTAATGATCAAAATAATGACATGAATTATTTGTTAAAATGACTCTCACTCTGATTTCTAGGGATTACTTTATCTTTCTGAGAGAATGTATCTCTGATTTTAGAAGAATGTATCTCTGATTTTAGAAGCAAAAATATTGAAGAAATCAATTTATGCCTGTTTGCCGGGAAAGTCTAGGTATTTCAGAACTGAGCAGCTGAAGGAAATAGAGGTAAGAGAAAAGTAGGATGTAGATTAAATGTTGGTCTTTGAGTTTAAACAGTAAGGAAAAAGAGATGGTCAGGGCTACCCAGATTCCCTATTGCAGTACCTACTCCTGAGGCTGTCTCTAAAGCTCATAGCCAATTACAGCCAAGCCTACTGCTGCAGTATCTCCTGGCACCTTTACCATGCACACTTTTCAGAAGAATACTGCATTTTAAGTCAAATGTTTTAAATGATTATTTTCTGGTACAGCATACATATATATGAATGGTCATGACCTCAAAAATAGCCACCATCATAAAAAAAGACACCTTACAATAAGCTTCAGTCTTGTGCTGCTTTTATTTCATGAATTATTTGGTAACAAAGAAATATCATATAGACAGATTATTTCTCTGTCAGGTTTATAGTGAATTAAATTTAGAAATGGAAAAATAAGGAATTTGCTTCCTGTTCAGTCTCTATATCTAATTGAAAACTAAGAATTAGTATCATAACTAATAAAAAATGCACATTTAGCAATCTGAGTAAGGAATAGTTTATTAAAAATAATTCAATACTTAATGCCGCTACAGTGTATATATAGGAAGATCATCTTTGTTCCTTGTGAATCGTTATACTCAACTAAGCTTTCAAAGAAAAAAAAATATTTGCTAGATTTTGACATTTTTCTCTCAGGTCTTGTAGCTATCAGCTACATTTCCTAATAATTTATGGAGCACTTCACATAAGAAACCACATGATATTGAATTCTCTAGTCATAAGCTTTAAATTTAATTTCTATTAATATTTTAGCTATAAGTAATAAAATATAATTATATTTACAGATAGCTATAGATTTATTAATAAATATATTTATTTTATAGTATAACTATATTTTATAACTAATAAAACATAAGTATAACTCAATTTAAGGCTATTTTATTTCAGTATTTCAGTACTTTAAAATACGTCCTCATGTATCAAATAGAAAAGTAATTTCAACTAGGTAACCAACAGTGTATAATTACCTTACATCTAAGAATATTTTTTCTAGCTTGTTCCAATAATTTTTCCTTGTTCACCAAATCCCGTGTTCGATTAAATTTCAAGATGAACTCTCTTGTAACTGTAAAAGATGGCCTAAACAAAAATATAATTTTCAATTTTTAATTAATCAGCTTCTAGTGGTATCACTAGAAGTATCACAATTTTCTCAAAAAAGATTATTGTTCATAAGAATGCTTTACACACACAAAGAAGACCAGAAAAACTATACATATGTATACATGCATATATATGCTTCCTAGATTGATCTTACCACAGTCTTAGATTGAGGAACACTGTCAACAATCTTTTGACCTCTGACAAAATATTCTAGAGATGGCTGCCAGTACATTTTAGCATATGCTTTTGTCACAGGTAAAATCTAGCACAACTTCAGATACAATGATGGATGAATTTTTCTTCACTTAAATCAGCATTAGTTCACTGTAAGCTAAATCCTATTTCTTCCATGTACATGGAATCCATACATTGGTGTCTGCAGGGATGGGACCAAGAGAGAGGAAGCCAAGTGCTAGTAGCTTACGTCTGTAATCCTAGCTATTTCAGAGTCTGAGATTTGAGAATTGCAGTTTGAAGCCAGCCCAGGCAGACACGTCTGTGAGACTACCAACAAGCTAGATATGGGACTGTGGATCCAGTGGTATAGTGCTAGCCTTGAGCAAAAGAAGCTCAGGTACAGTGCTCAGGACTTGAGTTCAGGCCCCAGTACCATTGCAAAAAGAGAGAGAAAGAGAGAAAGAGGACATGTGATATAAGGTCAGATGGGAAACAGATGGCAGTATGACAGGATTACATCTCCAAGAGGGGGACTGTTGCAGGATTTGGACAAGAGGAGCAGCATGACTTGACAGAAATTTTAACAGCATCTCTCCAGTGCTGTGCTGAGAACTCCCTCATATACATAATTTGCAAATAGATTCCTAAATTTCTTCCCATAAACTGTCAATTATATTTTGATCTATTGGGACTCTACTGTTGAAATTGTGGAAAAGTAGGAGTCTAATCAAAGGGGCTGTGTGAAATATACTTTAAACTCACCATGGAGACATGGCTTAAGTGACAGAGTGCATACCTAGAGGTTTAAACTATAAGTATTTGGAGGGAGGCATGGAGGAAGGGAGGAAGGAAAGAAGGGAGGGAGGGAGGGAAAAGAGAGAGCCGGGCGCTGGTGGCTCACGCCTGTAATCCTAGCTACTCAGGAGGCTGAGATCTGAGGATCACGGTTCAAAGCCAGCCCGGGCAGGAAAGACTGTGAGACTCCTATCTCCAATAAACCACCAGAAAACCGGAAGTGGCGCTGTAGCTCAAGTGGTAGAGCGCTCGCCTTGAGCTGAAGAGCTGAGGGACAGCCCCCAGGCCCAGAGTTCAAGCCCCACGACCGACAAAAAAAAAAAAAAAAAAAGAAAGAAAGAGAGAAAAAGAGAGAGAGAGAGAAAGAAAGAGAGAAAGAAGGAAAGAAAGAAAGAGAGAAAGAAGGAAAGAAAGAAAGAGAAAGGAAGAAAGAAAGAGAAAGAAAGAAAAAGAAAGCAGGCAGGAAGGAAAGAGAAAGGAGAGAGAAAGAAAGAGAGAAAGGAAGGTCAGGGAGGAGGGAAGGTAGGAGGAAAAGAAAGCAAGAAAAAAAGGAAAGAGAAAGAATGAAGGAAGGGAGAGAGGGAGGGAAGAAGGGAAAGTATGAGGGAAAGAAGGCAATGGGAAAGTGGGAAGTGATAGAGAGGGAGGAAGAAGAAAAACATGCTTAAAAATCACATAATTACAAAAGACTAAGAACTCATTTCAAGTCTAACTGTACAGGCTGCAAATATATACTCTATAACTTAACATTAATAAAGTTGTCTAACATTTCTTGCAGTGGTGGCTTGAGTTTTTAGTTTCCTTTATTGTTGCATATACAATTTGCTTAGTGAACATCTGGTGTTTGCTTTATATATAGAATATTACATATGCAGAACATACTTTGTTTTATGCAAAGGAAAAGGAGACTCAGGAAGATAATGTATCATGCTGAATGTTTTCCTTTTAAATGTGAAAAAGCCATTACTTAAAATCTAACACAAAATCTTTGCTATTAGCTCTTTTCTCTATGACTCCTCATAACCATTTATAAAATGAGCATGTAATTTATGCACCTTCTTACTAAAATATTAAACAGATGTACTCCACAACAACAAAGCACCCTCACATATCCATGAACACATTGCCTAGGTTTCAAACACAAAGTATATTTTGTGAAATTAGATATTTTTTTTCATTTTCATAGGCTTTAAAGAAAACACATTTGTGCATTTATTTCTACTGCACAACATAACTTTGGTTGAAAATAATATCTAATTCAATTTACATGCTTAGAATTAATGTAACACATAATTTGACGTGTCAGTTGTTCAATATGGATTGTATTATCTGTAGCACATCATTAGAAATATGGAAAGCTAGTCACTTCCTGCTTTATGTGCATGTTGAATGACTTAATTGGTCTCCTACAGCTCATGTTAATAAATATTTAATGGGAAATAAATATAGCAATTTAATCATTTCTTCTCAATCACAAATGGTATTTGGTAAACAAAGAAACTTCTATTTAGTGATATATACAATACATAATAAGTAAAAGATAACCTTAAAAATTAAATAAAGACATGTGAAAATAAAATATAATTTAGCTTCACAATACTCAAATTTCTTCAAAATATCAAAAAAATCACAAAGATAGATATAATGAAATTTATGAATGGAAGTAGAGGTCTGTTGAATATTTGCTTCTTAAAGAAGATGATGCAAATTAAAATACACCAAAGTCCCCTGATTTTCTGATACCCACTCAATACACTATATATATTTATATATATATATATATGAGGAGAAAGAGAGAGCACTGTAGCCTCTGACTGAGGAACTGAATTCTGGTTGCCTAGAAAACAGAACATAAGTTGACTGGGAGATTACAAGAGATGCCACAGGCTAAGTGGAGAATGTCTGGTGTCTGGAAGGATAGGAGGCTGACTCAGGAAGCCAGAATAAGAACAGTCACAACTTTTACTCTATTTTTCTATGTAGGGGACCTCAGCTAAGGTTCTGAGAAGTTCTTTCCCACTGAACTAAAGCCTCCAAATCAGACAACCCTTATTGGTTCAGACTTAAGCAGAATAAAATAACAAAAACAGACCCCTCCCCTCAAGAGAAAACCTCTGAAAAGAGAGAGAACATGAAAATATTGGCTGGTTAAAAGTTAAATTAGTATGGAGAAATAGAGTATGGCTATGCAAGAGTCTCTACCATAGTGACCACAGTTTACCCTAAACTGTGTGAGGGAAGCACAAAGTGCCCTCACGATTGACTGATTTCTTAGGTTATCATTTCTACAACATAGGACTAACTTTCTATGATACTCCTTTTGGGTTAAACGCCAGACCATGGGGGAAAAGACTCATATTTCATTAGCCAATCACTTTTTGGGGGGACACGATGGGTAATATTAGGGATACGATGTTTTAGCTTCCATGACTAATAAAAGTTTAACGATTTGAACAATGCATTGGGCATGGAACGTGGCAAGAAACAGATTTGTGTTCGGGTCAAATTACATGACGATTCTGAGATCTGAATAATTTTTGAAGCATAGAGGAATAGCTGTGTAAATACATTTCCAGGACATTTGAAACACTTAGAAAAATGAATAGATGATATAGGTCACCTGTGGCTCTACTTTTCTCCTATAGTAGGCTATGAGATCAGTGAAACTTAGTTGGATTTAATAATAATAAAATCCTGATATATGGAAATATTCTCCAAAATGAGAGGGTACGGCACTTTGGAGGGTCTTACTGATCAGTGCCTACATTAGACATAAATG
The DNA here is from genome assembly GCF_019054845.1 of Dipodomys spectabilis. Taxonomy (NCBI): domain Eukaryota; kingdom Metazoa; phylum Chordata; class Mammalia; order Rodentia; family Heteromyidae; genus Dipodomys; species Dipodomys spectabilis. The sequence goes on from NW_024870824.1 coordinate 3,317,502, forward strand.
TTGTTCAGATTCTTAAGAGTTCCTCAAGGTGTTTTTGACTTTTATTACCCAGATGCTGAGCTTCCTCCTTTCTCCTTCCATACATTAAATAGCTAGGAACCAGACAATATAACATGGAAATGTTTGTTGGCTAGCACCTATCAGATAAATCCTGACTAAGGGAAATAGTAGACTGGAGGGAGTGGAGGAAGTGGATAACCCGTACTAATTTCTACATTCTGTGGTCTACTGAGAGATATAATTCTTGCAACCTGCTTTTTAAAAAGTCAAGTCAAGCCGGGAGCTGATGGCTCACGCCTGTAATCCTAGCTGCTGAGAGCTGAGGATCATGGTTCAAAGCCAACTTGGGCAGGAAAGTCCGTGAGACTCTTATCTCCAATAAACCACCAAAAAACCGGAAGTGGTGCTGTGGCTCAAGCGGTAGAGTGCTCGCCTTGAGCTGAAGAGCTGAGGGACAATGGCCAGGCCCAGAGTTCAAGCCCCACGACCGACCAAAAAATAATAATAATAAAAGTCAAGTCACAGATAAAAGTGTTAAGTGTAATCTTATTTAAATACACCTTCAAAATACAATATAAATAAAAGCTAAACATATTTAGAAAATATCCTCAGTGTTTTTATGGATCAAATATTAAAAAGTAATATATATGTTTACACTTTGTGGCATGACCTTTTTCCAGTGGGGGGAAAAACTAATGCACATTCAGTGTAAATGAATACTCCTTACAGTATGTTCCATGGGTTCATTTTGTTGGAAAGGGCTGCATAAATAGCAGGAACTCTGCCATTTTGTCCTCTTAATGTACATAGACATTGCATGTTAGCGTATTAAAATCTGAGAACTCTTGAAATAAAGAAAACTTTTACTTCCTCAGTACTTTTCAGATGAGTTTGGATGAAGAATCTATCCTCCTCCAGATATCTATTAATATCTTCTTTAAATTTATTTCATGAAGAGATTAACTTTCTATAAAATAAACTCATTCCTTATGAATTGTGGAATCTACATTTGCTATAATCACTTTATTATTGCATGAATAATATGTTTTAAAATTTCCATTTTCTTCTTATAAGCATTTCCAGCATGTTCCCCTATATAGACGTACTTCAGTTTCTAGGCCACTCTATATTAGGCATTTAGGCTATTTGAAAATTTAAATGTAATTAATCTTTCTGTGATCTTTTTTTTTTTGGTGGTTCTGGGGTTTGATTCAGTACCTCATGCTTACTAGGCAACCCTTTGACTGACTGAGCCACACTATCAATACTATTGCTGCAAATAGTTTTGTACTAATTATTTTTCCTCTACTTATCATTTTTCTATTAAACAATTGTCTAGTCAATGTTTAATTAGGTCCTGCTGCTTTTTATTTCTAGTATCCATGAGGATTTAGAGGCACCATTGTATTATGTTTATGTTACATATATGTTTACATAAATTACAGCAAAACCACTCACAATTTTGGACGGTGTAATATGAATTTCATGTTCTCCATGCTAGAGCTCTTGATATGTAATGACTTTTCCTGCTCCTTTATACATGTATTACTGTGGTATTAGAAAAAGGACACAAAAGATAACTAAGGAAAACACATTCCTTGAGAATAGTAAAATAGTATATATAAATAAAATAGTATATGTAAATAAAATAGTAAAATTTTTGTGAGTTATTTTAAGTTGCAATCCCTTTAGAAATTTTATCCGAAGAAAATAACTTCAAATAAAGAAAAAAACATTTTATTGTGGCTAAATAAAAACAACAAAAGACTAAGAAATAACTATAGAGATTTACAATGTAGAGGCTATTAAAGACTTTATCTTAAACATATTATGTATTGCCATGGCAAATTAAAATACATATATAATTTTCATATCAAATAAAAGTGTATAATTCACAAGTCCAGATAAAATTCATAAAATTAAAAATAGCCAAAATAATTATGACGATTAAATAAGTGAAGCTATTTGAAAAATAGTAATATTTAACACTTTACCTTTGGCCAAACAATATGTCATTTTTTTTTAGTTTTTCATGATTTTCTGAGTTTTCTAAATTTTCCATAATGCATATGATCCATACTCTAATAATACATTGTTTTCTAATTTACCTTAGTTTTTGGCTCTGTTTTCCTTTCAGATTTTCTAAGTGAAATTGCAAAAGTTCTTCTTGATAAGCGGAAGACATGGCGCCAATTTTATGAACCCTAGGTGACTTGCTAAAAGCCATCAGCCTAAAGAAAGACATTAAATTTACATTAGAAAAAATTGATTAAAATACAAATTCACTAACAGTACACAATAGACATTATGCAAATTTATGATATGTGGAAAATCAAGCTTAAGAACAGCTTATTAGGAACAATTTGAATTTAAACTCACATATTTGATCAAATGCAATTTATCAACAAAATTCATATGGCCTCTATTATGCTGCTATTATAAGCTTGTCCAGTCATATAACATACTTGTTATAACTTAGCACTTGTATTAGCAAAACTAAAAAGTAGTCATACAATCAGACCAACAGGTCTACCAAACTGTTCTGTGCTTCAGTTTTCACATCTGTAAAATGGCCACAAAATACCTGTGAGAAATAAACAGTTCAGCACATGTAGTTTATTTGGAATAGAGCCTGGCATAAATGCTTCTGAATTACGAAGATAATTTTTTTCTTTTTTCTGTCTCTTAATCTTTTGTCATATAGATTGTACCTTATCAGTATAGTCTCACATTCATACTAATTTTTCTTTTGAGGAATACTTGACTAAAACTAAGACATACCATTTATCTTTTGCAAAATATTTAATCACCAAGGCCATGATTATGTAGTCATATTTACACTAAATCATGTGCATCTCATTTTTATGATAGCAAAATTTAAAAACTTATCATCTATATCTGCAAATATTTTGGAATGAAATATCGGGTACACTGAAATGGGGTAACAAAAAGAAGAAATTCTTTCCAAAGACCTCAGTTCTCAGAGACTACCAAGGCAGAGAACTGCTTGCACCTTTACAATAGAAGAGAAACCTAGAAGTATTCTGTATTTATTTATTTGTTTGTGTGTTTGTTTGTTTGTTTTCCAGGACTAGGGCTTGACTTTAGGTCCTTCTACTTTAATTCAGCTTTCTTGCTCATGGCTTGTACTCAACCACTTGGGCTACACCACCAGTCTAGAGAGTAGTGTTGAGGAAAAAGCTTTGTTCTTTATGTGCAGAAATACAACCAATCTGAATCTGCCTTCTAAAAGGAAGCTGTATCAACTCTGCCTCCTTCTCCATCCAGGCAGCAAGCCATTCATGTGCCTATATTGCTTCCCATTAAGTGAACCAAACTAGCAGCAGAAGGCACAGGGCAATGGGAAGGATGGCAAGCACATGTGAAGGGCAATGGGAAATTTTCCAGTACAAAAATGAGTCATAATTATCTATTGCTGATGATACGTCTGCTTCTAATACTCAATTGACTTCACCAGCTATGTGACTCTCTGATTACATTATATGGTGCTTTATAATTCATTTTGTAACTCTAGTATAAACTGGAGAAAATTTAAAAATCTTGGAAAACATTTTTAATATTTTGCTTTATAATTATCCTACTCTGTTTCAAATCTTGTCCTTTTTTTTTTTTTTTTTTTTTGCCAGTCCTGGGGCTTGAACTCAGGGCCTAGGCACTGTCCCAGAGCTCCTTTTGCTCAAGGATAGCACTCTAACACTTGAGCCACAGTGCCATTTATGGTTTTTTCTATGTATGTGGTACTGAGGAATCAAACCCAGGGCTTCATGCATTCTAGGCAAGCACTCTACCACTAAGCCACATTCCCAGCCCTTGTCTTTATTCTTAATATAATTAGCTAAGTAATCAATATTTTCATGATTTTAATAAATGTATTATAACTTATACATGACAAAACACAAAGCAAGCTTTAGGAGACATTTTTGCCTAAGAAAAATCAAAGCTTTTGGTGAGTGTGGCAACAATAATAAACCAAATAGTGATAGTTTGAATTTTTTTTAAATTAAGAAACCCCAAATAATAATTTCTTTTATAGGTATATCACATCCTGTTTGATTCTTTTTGAGTTGCTAAAACAAAACTATGTTCTTTCTGAATATGCTCTTATCTAGCAAAGTAATAAATATCATTATTTAAGTGTCATTGGTGTAAAACATAAAGAAGTAAATTTAAAACTAAAGAAGGCTGGATACTGGTAGCTCAAACCTATAATCCTAGCTACTCAGGAAGCTGAGATCTGAAGATCATGGTTTGAAGCCAGACTCAGCAGCAAACTCCATGAGACTTATGTTCAAAAAAAAAAAAAAAGCTAGAAATATACCTGTGCCTTAAGTAGTAGAGTGCTAGTAGCCTTGAGCAAAAAACTCAGGGACAGTACTCAGGCTCAGAGTTCAAATGTGCCACACGTGCACGCTCACATGTGTGCGTGCACGCATACACACACACACATACACACACACTACCTAAAGGACTTTTGAAAGGATGTATTTGACTGAACAGCCAACAAAGGAAATGCTATTCTTATAGTTTTTCATGATATAGTGCTTTTTAATGTTAAAATTTTAAAAATGTATGCAGTTTTCAAAACAATAGTCAAGGCTGCACCAAGAATGTTCTCCCATAAATGTTGGTTGATTCTACAACAGACATTAGTTCACACAGTTTTTTCCCCAGCACACCACACTTCAATGTATTCATTACTAGTTGAAAATAAGAGAATGAACTTATAGAACAAATAAATCTAATAAACCACTTTTCATTAAAACTTAATTAATGTACACATTCCCAGTAATGGAAATTGCTAATAATGGTAATTGCTTTACTCAACTGCAATTTGAAAACTAAAGAGAGAATTACTGTACTCATAGTACAATCATAGGTATGATAAGCAAAAGGACCATTTAGCTCTGAGCTCTGAGTGGAGATGGTGAATAATCTTAAAAGTTGTCAAATTTAACTTGCATTAAGTACAAGTTAAAATGACAGGTAATATTTTGCAATATAATGCTTATCTATAATTTACACCAGAATGCCTTTAAAAGCTAGAAATAATCACCGAAGATCCAGAAGCAATAATAAAGGAAAAGTGAAAACAATAAACAATCCTACAACCTCATGGGATCTGTCTGAATTCTGTCAACCATGTGAACATACTTAAAATTATATTCATTACCAAACCACTCAGTCAGAGCCAGCCCCATTGAGAAATAATTGACAAAAAATAAATATATATATAATATTTGATGTTTCTATGTGTGTATTATGTATATTGTACAGTGATTAAGTATAATCAAGTTACCTAAAAAACTCATCACTCAAACAACTTTGATGTTTATGGTGATGACATGTAATATTAATCCTCTTAGCAGTTTTCAGGCATACATTTTTCTTAACTGTAGTCACCAGGCTGCATGAGATACGAAGAATTTTCTGACCCTAACTTAAATGCGACCCTCCCTAACTTTATGCAGCTAAGAAATCCCATCTCCACAACTACCACAGTCCCTCCCTGACAACAAGAATGCTATTCTCTGCTCCTTTGACCATGACTTAAAAAATTATTGTTATTATAAAAGTGACATACTAAGGGGTTACAGTTACATAAATGAGGTAAAGAGTACATATCTTTTTGGACAATGTCACCCCTTCTCTCACTCTCCCAATTTTTCTTTCCCATCCCCAGTCACAAAGTATATAGTACATTTTCGACATAGCGTCCAATGAGTGCCACTGCTGCATTTGTTTACCCCTTTGTCCCTCCATTTCTGTGCCTCCCCTTATATTCCCAAACAAGTATAAATGCACAAACAGGACAAACGAAAAGAAAACTAAAACAGCAAAAAAAGTTTGTTTTTATTTCCTGGAGTTCATTTGGATAAATAGACCTTGACTTTTTAAGACTTTACACATCAGTGAAATTTCCAAGTATAATGTCCTCCAGTTTCATCTATTTTTGCACAATGGACAGGATTTCTTCTGATTAAAGCCAAACGTTCCAGTATAAGTTTATACCTCCTTTTGCTGTAGCCACATATTTATCAACCAATATCAATTCTATATATATTGGCCATTTTGAATAAAGATGAAATGGATATGGGAGGGCAAATAACTCCTTCACATAATGATTTCTTTTTAAAATACACTCAGAAGTGGGATTGCATGAACATATAGTAGTTTTATTTAGAATTCTTTTGGAGGACTTGAACTCAGAGCCTTGGCACTTGGGAAGCTAGTGTGATACTGATGAGCCACATCTCCAGCCTATCTATTTTGAATTCTATTTTCTATGTTGGTGTACTAATTTATATTACTACCAACAGTATAAAAAAGTTTCCTTTTGTAAAGTTTAAACATATCTCCTGGTATCCTGTTACCTTCAGAAATTTAAAATGGAAATATAAAATTAAATGAGACCAATAACTAGAACGGATAATATTGAATATAGTATTTTTTTTGTCTGGGCGAGGGTCTTGAACTCTGGGCCTGGGCTCTGTCCTCAGTTGAATGAATAAACACACAGCAGAATGTAAAAAAAAAAAAAGCAGTAAGTTTATATACTAGTGTTCTTCTCAAGTGATAATGAAGAATAAACTACTGCTACATGCTGTGACATACACAAAGCTCAAAATTAGTCTAGTTTTCAGAAGGGTGCATACGAAATGATTCTGTAGAAATGAAGTTAGAAAAGCCAATGTTATTGCATGCTGTAGGTCTGCAGGAGGATGAGATGGAGCTGAAAGAGAAACTGAATGGAAGGGGGCTTGAGGAAAATGTTACAAAATATGGATAGTAAATAGTAACATGGATGTGTGTGTGTGTGTGTGTGTGTGTGTGTGTGTGTGTGTGTGTGTGCACGCGCGCATCTCACAACTCCTTCCATAGATTGCATTTTTTTCTTTTTTTCTTTTTTTTTTTAAATTTTATTTTATTTGAGAACATACTGTACAGAGGGGTTACAATTACATGGGCAGGATAATGCATACATTTCTTACCAAGCATTGCAGCCTCCTCCTTTGTTTACCCTTCACCTCCCTTCCCAGCCTCCCCCCTCCCCCCCACCCAATCCTTCACCCCCTCCCCCCCCCCCACACCGACATTGTAAAGCTCGTTTTTGACATGACATTTTGTACTTCGCATTGTTGCAACAGGTCCACCTGAATCCTTAAACGACTTGTTTGTCCCCATCTCCTCCACAAGTTATACTGACATCAAATATAGTGAAAGCGGGGGTTACACTGTGGGGGAGGGACATACAAAGCAACAAAGAAATAATCTTATAAATGCGTTAGAAACACATGCATGAAAGAAACAAAAACATTAAAATACATATTTAAGGGATCGTTTTCCTAACATCACATTATCTGACCTTTTCCGCTTGACTCATACATATACTAGATATTGCATATAAGGGAAACCATGGGACCTATGTTTCTTTGGGCCTGGCTTACTTCACTTAATATAATTTTTTCCAAGCCTTTCCATTTCCTAACAAATGGGGAAATGTCATTCTTTCTGATGGAGGCATAGAATTCCATTGTGTATATATACCACATTTTCTTGATCCATTCATCTACTGAGGGGCATCTGGGTTGGTTCCATATCTTAGCTATGGTAAATAATGCAGATTGCATTTTTTTCAAAGTTGACCTACACTGCATATTGTTCTATAGCTTCCATCCCAACCAATGGTGTTTAATTTTGCTCCCAATGAATTGGAAGTTAACATGAATAACTTAGCTCAGGCTATGAGAAAAAGTGCCATAGTAGAACATAAATTCATTAGAAAAAAACATGCAGTTTCCTTCTGGGTCTCTTGGGATCTCTCTCTAAATCCTGCCACCATGATGTGAGAGGCTAGAGTGGCATGAAGAACCATGTACAATGAAATGCAAAAGTTTTTTGTTATACAATTAAGGGTTCTGGATATCTCTACCTGTTGGCAAACCACTATAAAACAGTGAACTAGGTGGCTTAAAATTTTTTGTTTAAATTAACTCTCATGATTCTGGACTTGACCATGCTTTGCTAGATAAGTCATATCTTGAGGTCTTTCCAGTGGTGGTTTCTATCAGATATCAATTGAGGCTTTAGTCATGTGAACTTTTGCATTCCACTATATGCCAATTTTATCTCAATAGTGACATTTAATAGAAATAAAATTGACAACAATTCAAATAAGATCCAAAAGTATTTTCCTTAGATGTAAAAACAAAATGTCCCTTGCTACACAATGTAGAGTCTCTTGGCAGCTCCACAGGCACCTAACTCTTCAGGTTGTTCGCAGGCTCATGTAGCCTTCAATAGCAGGGGAACAGTATTGGTGCCCTTGTGCTATTGATCTCTGTCTTCAAAGGAGCACTGTTGATCAAGTTTCCTTTTCTACCCTTCTGCTATCCTCCTAAATTTGGATGCCATTATCCTTGTCCTAGATAGAAACAGTAGCTTCTTGTTTTTAAGTCTGTTTCTGACTCCTCTATCTCTAGTCTCATCTGTTATGCGACTGCCAAAGTAACTTTACCAAACACAAATCTCCTAATCATTTCACTCCTATTCCAAAATTATCTTTTTGGCACAGACCTTTTAATACATTTCCATTATCAAAAACATAAAATACAAATTTAGAGTCCTGGTGTCGGTGTCTCAACTGTAATCTTAGTTACTCAGGAGGCTAAAACCTAGAGGATCATAATTTGAAGCCAACCCAGGCAGAAATTCCTAACAGGAGTTCTGGCTCCATTTGGGAAAGTACTAGCTGTGAGCAAGCAAGCTGAGGAAGAACTTAAGCACTAAATTCAAGCCCTGGTACTCACAAAAAAAAAAAAAAAAAAAGAAGAACCCCACAAACTCAGAGCAAGTACTATCCTATCCAGATTACTGGAGCATATATTTAAATACATAGTTTATATTTATTTTAAAAAATAACTAACAATTCTGTCATACAATTAACTTCTATATATCTGTCAAAATTTTTCATTGCAAACGTTTTGTGAAAAAATTTTAGAAACAGCCGGGCACCAGTGGCTCAGCGCCTGTAATCCTAACTACTCAGGAGGCTGAGATATGAAGATCATGGTTCAAAGCCAGCCCGGGCAGGAAAGTCTGTGAGACTCTTATCTCCAATAAACCACTACAAAACTGGAAGTAGCACTGTGGCTAAAGAGGTAGAGTGTTCGCCTTGAGCTGAAGAGCGCAGGGACAGCGCCCAAGCCTAGAGTTCAAGCCCCACGACCGAAAAAAAAAAAAAAAAGAAAAGAAACCGGATTATCCCACCTATTTTGGAGTCCTACATTGACATTAAATGCAAAACCGGAAACTCTTTTATAACAGTAGTATGATATAAAAAGTGAAACAACATAAAAAACAGAGCCTTTCAGGAACAGTTAAAAGTCTAAAACTTTCTAACTTATAGAAGAGAAAAAAAGACAGTGAAGTTTCATTGATGCTTGTATGTTCATTCATGCTTTGCATGTTTCTATTCTGTTACAAAATGTTATAATTGAGTATATGTAATATAAATTGTATATCTGTGTATATAATGTTTAATAGTTTGTCTTTCACATTTGTCTTCACCTTATACAAAACTAAATTCTCTCTACAATAGATGGCAAGGAGAAATTTTTCCTTTAATCAATAACTAGATACAAAAATACAGTAACAATAGGTACACTGGTAAATGAATGCATTCAACCTTTTTTATTCAAGTTTATCCAAAGTACAAAGCTGAAAGTTGCTTGCATCATTTACATAAAAAAACTTTAAAAAATTAAAATAAATAAAAACCAGACTTCCCAAAGATATAACCCTGAGTGACTGTATGGAAAAATGAAAATTTCAGGATTTGTAAGTAGGTGCCATTACCAGCTGGAAGTTAGCATAGGTCATCCAGAGCAATTTCCTCTGTTGCATTAGCCTTCTCCGGGGAGGACAATACCTCAGAAGAAATTAGGAAAACTAGACCTTATGGCATGCAAATTTGTTCTCATCTGATCTACATTTTGCCCAGAAGAGCTGTACTGAATGACAGGAACCATATATAAGACAGTGACTCAGAGGCCTCTCCAGTCCTTTGCTGTTGTGTGAAAACTCAACCATGCCCAGGTCCTTTGTGCACCCATAGGTCATAGGAAGTCTGGTAAATATTAGGAGTAAATATTTAATAAAGGCTTGAAGAACACATAGACAAGCTAATTGTTTCTGTTACACACAAGTCCATCAGCTATGATTTATAGCTTATAGCTACTACATGTATATGATTTCTAGCATACTACATACATTAAGGTACTGCATAAAATAATTGATATTTTCCCAGAAATGTTAAATAGAAATGTAATTAATAATAGTAAATAGAAACAACCAAAATACTGTTGTGTTTAAAGTATTCACAGGTGATTTGGGAAATCTTAACAAAGAATATAAATTTAAAAGCATTATTAAGATTTATTTCCATTTATTTCCTATCACTTACTCTTTTACTCAGGAAAATTGCAATGGGCTGATTCTAAAATAATAAAATACTGTTCTAACATACTTAGTTAAATATCTTAATCTATTTTACACACCACAGGAAGTCATTTGGCCTTCATGCATACTGCTAATATGATGAATGTCTTGTGGAGAAATTCAAAAGTGGATGTAATTGTTTGTTAATTCTTATATTGGGCTTATGTTGTATGTCAGTAATTTTTATTTATTTGTAGGCTTCAATATTCAATAAAGTGCCTCTTTTATCTCCCTTTCCCTTTCCCTCTTCCTATCTTTCTTTCTCTCTCTCTCTCTTTCTCTCTCTCTCACACACACACACATCAAAAATGAAAGACTTATTTCAATCATTTTATATTTAACACTACCAAACAGCAAAAACATTATTTTAAGCAGTATTTGTTTAGGAAATTTAATTTGCTTGAAAAAAATTAAAATGCTAATGTTTCAGATTCCTGTAGTTAAGGAAACATACATAAATTAAAATGTGGTGCCTTCCCTTAAGAAATTGTAATTTATAATGAAATTATAATCTTTAAAGAAACATTGTCACACTTGAAGATTCTGAATTCCCTGAGAAGACTGCACATGACTTTGCCTGAGAGAAAACTTGAACACTGCCCTATTCTGCAAAAAGTGTGTCAAGAGCTAGAACATAGTTAAATTTAAATTTAATGAGATACATTTCATTTCTCTTTCTGTTGTGTATTTTGGCCCTGAGTTCAACAAATGTAAATATCATTACCTAATGAACCGTGTATCTAAAATGTTAAAGTATAAACAACAGAATTATTTCTGAAGAAATTCATCTAATAATATGAAAGTCTTTAGATGTTTTTGTATTTGTAATTGAATCATGCCTAAATAAAAGTCTTCAACTCATTCCTGAAAAGGCAGAGGGTGTATTAGAGAAAAGATAGTAATGGAAGAAACAGTGAAAGATTTCACTGAACTGCAAAGACATCCATTCTTAATTTCAAAGGACAAAGGAAAACATGCAAAATGTGAAGAGTAAATGCAGATAATCAATGACAAATAAGAACTAATATATTTGCCTGAATATCAGCAATGACTGATATGTGGCTCTCTACAATCAGTGAATATTCAAAAGAAGCGTTTTTTGTCAGTTGTGGGACTTGAACTCAGGGTCTGGACACTATTCCTGAGATTTTCTTTTTTCTCAAGGCTAGCACTCTACCACTTTGAGCTACAGTGCCACTTCTAAAAGAAGCTTCTTATTATAAAAAGTCTGACTATTTTTATGAAGAAAAATTCTCCTGACAAGTACATTGATGAATCTTGTTTATCAGGTTTATCCTAAATTTATCAGGTTTATCCTAACCCTGATAAACTTTGTACAGTTTTAACACTACCACCACTCAGGAAAGGAAACCCACAAGTTTCAAAGACACTTAGTACTGGTTGGTTTAGTGGAGGGCACCAAAGTTAGAGGATAAATTTCAGAGTAATTCCAAAATAATCCACTTGTCTCCATATTGCAAAGCAAGAGTATAAATAACCATAGCAATACTTCATTACTAGTTCAATGACCAATTCCTGTTGCAGTCAGAGGCAGTCTAGAGTAGAAGAAAAATATTGAATTAACTGATCCTTTCCTGGACTACTTGTAGAAAAAAAAAATGTTGTCAGCTGTTCATTTCCTCACACCCCTATGCACACATTCAGCATAATTTCAGTGACAAAGCTATGTGACCTTGAAATTTTATGCTCTACAAGTAAAAGTATACACTTTTTCTGTCTGTGCATAGACTTAAGTTAACAGAGGACCAAGAATCTGAGAAGATCCTAAAAGTTCAATCTTGATGATATTTACCTAATTATTAATGCTTGCTTGGACCTGTACTGATTAGTTAGCAGTAATAATTGGTTGGCGCAATATTTTAGCCTCTGGTAATATCTTAAAATGTATTTCAGCACTATGTATGAGGAAAATCACATATCAAACCTCTATTGACCCAAAAGAAAAACAGTCTTAAAAAATTTCTCTGGGCTGGGAATGTGGCTCAGCGGTAGAGTGCTCACCTAGCATGCATGAAGCCCTGGGTTCTATTCCTCAGTATCATATACACAGAAAATTGCCAGAGGTAGCGCTTGTGGCTCAAGTGGGAGAGTGCTAGCCTTGAGCAAAAAAGCTCAGGGACAGTGTTCAGGCCTTGAGTTCAAGACCCATGACTGACAAAAACAAAAACAAAGAAAAAATTTCTCTCATGCTTGCTTCAGCAGCACATATACTAAAATTAGAATGATACAGAGAAGATTAGCATGGCCCCTGCACAAGGATGATGCACAAATTTGTGAAGCGTTCCACATTTTTTGTGAAATAAACCCCAAGATATGGACACGAGGTCTTTCTTTGTTGTTGTTGTTTTTAATGTACTATGTGATTTTTTGTTTCCTTTGTATGTCCTTCTTCCTACGATAAATCCCCTGCTGTCACTGTACTTGATTTTGGTACCCTGCATCTTGTACATACATCTATCTAATTTGGGGAGGGGAAGGGGACTAACAAAACGCTGAAGCAAAGACAAAGGATGACCCACTGTAACAATGATACTCACAATGAGTATCATTTACTGTATTTGCTTCTTAGAACTAAGAATTATCTAAATTTATGTCAGTAGTGATCTATTTCATTTGCCACTTGTTATATAAGAAGCCAAACTAGTGTAATTAATAGTTATTCTTCCAACTCACAATGAAATGAACTTTACAACCTGGGGGGAGGGGGGGAGTGAGGGAAGTTGGGGAGGGAAGGAATAGTCAGAGAATAAGGGAGGTGGTAACAATGCTTGACAAGAAATGTGCTCATTGCCTTACTTTTGTAACTGTAACCCCTCTGTATAGAATCTTTACAATAATAAAAATGTCTCTCATTTATCAGTGGGATTGGGAGAGATGTGGGAGAATGATAAAAGGGATTATACTGATTAAGATATATTATATTCATCAACTGATGTGTTGGATTGTAACCCCTTTGTATAGTACACATATTTTTTTCTCTTATTTGACAATAAAACCATTACAACTTCATCAGCAGCCACAAACATAAACATCGAACAGACATTTCAAAAAGGTTTTCCATTTAACAATAAAGCAATTACTCTGCTGTGGTTCAGTGATGGAGACATACAGCAAAGTGATGATGCTGATTATGAACAGTGATCAAGAGTCCATATCCATTTACTACATTAAAGAGAAATTGCTCAGAAGTCTGTAATAATGGGCCACAGTACTGAAAAATGACATCTTAAAGGCCAGTTCTCAAAGTACTGACTCATTTCTGGGTAATTATGTTCCTATCTATCATAAAGTGCTCAAATCTCACCTAGTGAACAGGATAGCAAATGTAATGTCCTCTTGCCCAAATGCTATTAAAAAAACCCAAGGTCTGATTATTTGCTATATGTTTAAAGTTTTACTGTATGTGTTTCTTAGAGTTAAGAAATATCTAAATTTATGTCAGTAATGATCTATTTCATTTGCCACTTGTTATATAAGAAGCCAAACTAATGTAATTAATAGTTATTCCACCAACTTATTTATTCAACTCCCATCAAATGAAACAACAGATTTTCTGCAGGAGAATCAAGACTGCTTTGTGCAATGCTATCCTCCATATCATCAACAGCTAAGTCCACATTGTTGCAGGATCAATTGCTGCTTCATCCTCATGGATAAAAGTTTTTAGGGTGAGTTTCAAAACTAAAGGGAAAATTAAATATTAAACTGGCAAAAAGGCCGAAATAAAATAAAGTAAGAAAAGAAGGTAGAGATGGGGCAAGATTAATGTACAAATTTAGGCTATAAAATCATGCTTACTAGCTGGCCAGAGTTATGCTACAAATTTGTCTTAAAATAGTGCTCAAAGCCACAGTTCACCATATTTATGAACTCATAAACAAGTAAGTTGCAGGAGAAGTGTGTATTCCTGATAAAGTGAGAAGACATGTCCCCCAAAGCCATTTTAAAGAAAAGAAACTATAATGTAGTGAATAACCTTCTCAAGGTATGAACAGTAAAGCATTTCTTGTGGCAATCTTTTATGCTCAATATAAATATATGATATTATAATGAGCAATAATCAATTTTGTATGACACTAATAAAATATTTTTGCATTCACTTTTCTAATACTCAGGCTGCTGCAGCAATAATTTTTTGTTTTGTTTTTAAAAGTGGTTCTAACCACCAGGGACAAAACGTGGTAGGAAACATCTAGCTCTGGAAACCCAGGGCCTAGAGCTGCCAAACATATTCCCTAGTTCAGAGAGAAACTTCGTATGTGTAGCCCTGAGTTCACCATTGGGTACAGTAAGTAAATAACCAGGAGGAATATATTCCACCTAAGATACCCATAACATAGCCAAGCCTGAAATTATCTTGAATTAGGTGGTAGACATCAATCTCTGGGCAGTGGTGGTTCATACTTGTAATTCTAACTCATCTGGAGGATGAAATTTGAGGATTGTGTTTTGAAGCCAGCCAAGGCAGGAAAGTCCTTGAGACTCTCATCTCCAATTAACCACCAAAAACCTGAAGTGGAGGTGTGGCTCAGTAGATTACCAGTCTTAAGCAAAAAAAAAAAAAAAAGCCAAGGGAGAACCTAATGCACTGAGTTAAAACCCTAGTACTGGCACAAAAACAAATAAATAAACCTGATCAAATCAATAAACCTAGATCCCCCCAAAATTTGGAGACTCTATCTCAATGAACAAGTCAAGGGTAAGAGTATAAACCTGCAACCTCAGCTATGTTGGAGGGAAAAGATAGTGAGACCCTATCTCAATAAATAAGCTAGGGGGCTGGGAAAGTTGCTCAGAGGTAGAGTGCTTGCCTTGCATGCATGAGGCCCTGGGTTGAATTTCTCAGCACCACATAAGCAGAAAAAGCCAGAAGTGGCGCTGTAGCTCTAGTGGTAGAGGGCTACCCTTGAGCTAAAGAGCTGAGGGACAGTGTCCACAGGCCCAGAGTTCAGGCCCCATGATGAACAAATAAATAAATGAATAAATAAATAAATAAGCTATGTGTGGGAGTGCTTATCTGTGATCTCAGACCTGACCACTGAGGGGAAGCTTAGGTAGAAAACAATGTCCCAAGACTAGTTCTTGGCAAACGCACAAAACCCAGTTCAAAAAAGGCAAAGGGTTGGATGTGTGGCTCAAGTGGCAGAATGCCTGCTTAATAACTGTGAAGCCCTGAGTTCACAATAGGGTACAGTAAATAAATAACCATAGCAAAGCTCTCTCACCTAGAAATACAGTAAATTTTAAACTTCAAACTATAGTTCACAGAGATTTGTAGGTTATGACTATGTTCCACAGACATTTGTAGGCTATTGCAGTCTGTGTACTGTATGTGCTCCTGTAGAATGTAATGTGTATCTGTTAGTATCTGAAAAGGAGGGTGGAGTTTGCTTTCCCAGTCTGTTCAAGCAATGCTGCTCCATGTTTATCTGTCTTTTATATAATGGGAGCTTTGAAAAAGAAATTAAAAGGATCCCTCACATCCATCCCAGGGGACCACGCAGAGGCAGGCAGGCACAGGAGAAAGATTATCATAAGATTAGAGAAGCCATATTTACCCCGGAGAGAGAGCACATGGCGACCTCCACTATCTAGGTAGCAACAGGGTCTGAGGGTAAGAAGTGAGTTCGATGGGAGTTCAGGTGGCTCTGGGTGGAGAGAGGGAGGGGCCAGCTGTATGGCGGGAACTCCAGGGCAGGGGAGGAGGAGCTCAGATCTGGGTGGAGCTGACGACCAAAGGTGGGCATAATGCTTACAGAAATATTTATGAAAGAAAATACTATTTTACCCACCAAAATTCCAAGGTGGCTTTGGAAAAGCGTGCCACATTGAAGCAGAGAAAACTGAGCTGCCATTCCCTATCAGGAACTGGGGATGACTGGAGGCATGGTGGAAGTCCGAGATTGGCTGAGTAGGTAGAAATGGAAGCTTTTGTGAAGCAATTTCTCCTTCTCATGATAATCCCCCCAAATCCTTGGGAAAATAATCTCACAATAAGCTGGCTATCTCTTAGCAATTTAATTAGTATGACAAACCATTACAAAACAATAATGCTCATTTGCTTTTTTATGGCTGCTCTGCATTGAGAATACACTCTTGGCTTGGTTGGGCAGATCTGGCCCAGGCTTTCTCATGAGCTTGCAGTCCAGTGGCAGGTGCAGCTTCAGTCTGGGAGAGGGGTTCCCATCATCTCAGATTTGAATGGAATTTTCAAAGTCCTCTTCCAAAGTGGTCCACTAACATACTGGTACAAGGAACAGGCCCCAAGTCCCTCTTCTGGTAGTCTTCTCAGTGCTGTCCCAGTGCTCTCTCTTTATCGAAGGTGGTTATCCCAGACAGAACAATCCAACCCACCAAATTAAGAACTTTTATACTTACCCTGGTAATGCTTCTATCATTATTTCCCTGAACCTCACCTTAATGGTGGCTATAATTCAGTATCAGTAGAAACTACAAAACTGTGTGAAAGGAGGCAAATATCAGTGGCAGGTATCCTGGAGGCTGCACCTGATATTTGGAGATAAGAATATATGTAACTTTTCTAACTAGGATGACCTCAAACCACAGTCCTTTAGATAGAGGCCTTCTGATTAGCTAGGATTAAAGGAATGAGTCACTAGAGCTAGCTTTGAATCCATTTGAGATATTCTCAAGTTCACTTTGCTCATTTTTGTTTTGAATTTTGAGATTTACAAAATATTTAATTTTCTTGTAATGTGTGTCCGATTTTGGTATTATGATGTTGGCCTCATGAGTTAGAAAGCATTCCTTCTGAAGGAAATTGTAGCGAGTTGGTATCAATTCTTTCTTTAATGCTTGATAGACTATCCAGGTGAATTCATTTGGGCCTGGTACTTTCTGCTTTGGAAGGTTATTACTCATTTATTATTTCTTTATTGATACAGGCCTATTCACATTGTAGAGGTCTTTCTTTTAAGATATGGAAGTGGACATGTGTTTATTGATATTGACCATTCCACTAGAAACAGGTTAAATACAGGTCAAGAGAGGTCATATATTCAATTTGTTAAGATGTCCATTACATATTTCTATCAGTGCAATTAAAGTTAATATAAATGGGATCGTTTTCTAGGGATATTAGGTAAAAATTACTCATGTTTTAAATCAGAAAATCTGTATAAACTTTACTTACAAATAAACTATTATTTTTTACTTACAATAATTCCTGTATCATGATCTTCACTTCTTATGACAGCTAATTGCTAGCTGTCTACCTAATACTCATTTTTCATCTACTTTATTAAAGCAATGTTAATTGAATTTGTAGAGGCAATGTCCTATTTTAATACTATCTTTATAATTATATTTTATAAAATTATATTTATATATAATTATAATTTTATATAATTATATTTTTACAGTGCTCTTTATAACTAGAAATTCTAACTAATCTCAGAGGAAAGCTGCCTTTCTTGCTGTCTGGGGAACAGGAGTTGTTTCTTTTAATGGGCAGAAGAAAGAAAGGAGACTTGGGGCTTCCACAGGTGCGTGTTTCTGGGTCTTGGTCACAGTGGTTTGGTAATGTGGCAATAGCCTAAGGTCCTGAGAATTAGGGCCTATGAGTTACTAACCCTAGCTCCAGGCATCTGGGAACCAGGGCCGATTGCTAAAGACACTGTGTAAGTGTCTTTTGGGCCAGCCCTGGTGTTTTAGCTGGCTTATGACAAGGGCTTATCCAATCAGGACTTACAAGTGCATTGTTTTATGCCACCTGCCCTTCTGACCTCCTCCTTTGGGTTTGAGTTTCAAAACTCTAGATGATGTTTGTGAAAGCCAGTATTGGTACTGACTGTACTTTGTAGCAGCCTGACTCTCCAAAAACTGTCCCCTCCTTTCCAAAATTATAAATGTAAAAAGAAGAACAATGTGCTTTCAGTACAAAGATAGCCAAGTCTTTGAATCAAATTGCTGTTTGTAAATTCCTTTCATATTAAAAACCTGGAGCAGGAGTCCTTTCACCAGTCAACAAAGCAGTAAGAGTGTTCTGCTACTTGCTAACCACAAGAGGGCAATTTTAAACTCAAAAGAATGAAAAAATCTGAAAACCCTGCCAAAATAGACTAATGTAAATTCTTATTATTAACTTCCTATGGCAGCCCTTCATATTTTACTGTATGAAGATTAGGTAAGAACATTTTTTGCTTAAATTCAAAGTTAACATACAAAAATTGTCTCAAGAAATAAATTGTGTCAAACAATTAAGAATTTCAAGCATTTTTATGTTGTAAGAACTGGAAATATACCAGACTTGAGTTAATTTCTTATTCAGAAGGAGCACCAACTACGTTTTGTTTCATTATGCTTTTTAGTACATTGTAATATCAATGTTTGATCCCAGGTTTTCTGGAAAATATTCATCCTACTAGTCAGGGCAACTAGGGTAATAAGAAAACTGAAATTGAGAAAGACTGTAAGAGATATAGCTTAGAGAGTAGACTGTAGAAAACCAACCTGTATTGGTTGTTTTCCAAAAAGAGAGAGCAATGACTAAATAAACAGGGTCAAAGGATTAGTATAGAAGAAAGTTTTTGATCCCCACCTTCCATAAAAGAGACCAGGGATAGCCTAGTGTTTGTTAAATTCCAATAAAATGAATGTGGGAAGACTGAGATGCTTACAAGAGATGCGGAGTGGGAGTGAGGGGATGGTGTCAAATGCATTAATTTCAAGGTATCTAGGGAAAGTATTAAAAACATAAAACAAACAAGCAAAGTGTTAAGCACGTTATTCACAAATGAATAAAAAGTTCGGTTAAAAATTCTCTCTGCTGCAGAAATTAGTTGAATTTACAAAGAATTTAGAGAAAAGCTAGTTATACGGAAGATAACAGGGCATATTTTCAAGAATAAGACACAATTAAATTTAAAAGCCCCAAATCACTATATTGTCCACTGTTTTTTTTAATGGTACATTAGTATGTTAGATAGCAACTGCCAGAATATTCTGCTGGTTTAAAATGTATTTTTTTGCTCACTAGTCTGCACTCTGGAGTTTGTAGTGTTGCATGGGGCCACCTGAGATTGCCACTAGGGTACCAGCTGAGTTCAAAACTGCTCCATGTATCTCATTCTGAAGCCAGTGAAGGAGCAAAGATGCCTTGGGATATACTCTCATGTGATGGCAGGAGCCCAAGAGGGCAGAGCAACTGAGGAAAAACCTATGTGTGGATTACATCTACTAAAATCCCTTTGGCAAAGAATATCATTTGCTAAAGGCCCAAATCAAAGAGAAATCCATTCGTCCCATCATAATACCATGACATGTTGACTTTAGAGAAGTAAAAACTGAGGCTAACAATTCAGCCAACAACTTTCTTATTGACATCAAGTGGTATAGACTACATGGAAATAAATTTACAATGGAAAAATGTATATATAATTCACAACTATTATATCCTTGGTTATGCTGACTTACTGTGTGTATGTAAGACTAAGTATTTATACATCAATATGGTATTCCCAATAATGTAAATCAAATTTATAGTGGATTATTACATGCATTCTCCACAAATAAGCACAAACAAAAAATATTTTCTAATTTTCCCCTTTCAAGTTATCCTAGAAATATTTTAAATATCATTAATTTCATAATAGAATATAGTGACCTGCAAACAGTAGCTGCTTAATAAAGGTTATTACATAAACTCTTGTGCTAAATTGAAGGAAATTTATACTTAACCCTGTTAGCTGAATTAATTCAGTATCAAATTGAGTAAAATTTTAACCTAAACTTTTGTTTGACAGTCATAAAATTCTATATCAAGTCTTGAAAACTATGAATAGTCTGCTATTCGTTATTTGTAGTTTAGCAATAACTAAAAATCTAGAGGTTTTAAAAATATGCATTAAACTATTTGGGGATTGTAAGTATTCCTATCTCCTCTTAAGGTTTTATGGCTATAACAAAATATCTAAGGCTGAGTACTTTAAAATAGCCAGGCATTCATAGCTCAAACTTGTAATCCTAGATACTCAGGGTATGAGATCTGAGACTTCCAGTTTGAAGCCAGCTCAATCGGAAGAACTGGTGAGGGTGTTATGTCCAGTTAACCAAAAGAAAAAGAAAAAAAAAAAAAGAAAAAAGCTGGAAGTAGAGCTGTGGCTCAAATAGTAGAGTGTAAGCCTTAAGCAAAACAGCTAAGGGACAGCCAGGTCCTGATTTTCCTAGCAATGGCACACATACTCTAAATGAATAAATGAATGCTCCTAAGGCTTGGTACATAATAATGTATTTTGGTGACAATGTTGAAGGTCAGGTGGCCCCATCTGTATGGCCTCTGGTGAGAACTCCTTGAGAACATCAGAAACAGTGAATGGCATTAGGAAGAGTTTATATAGGGAGCCAAATAGAAGAGGAATTCAGAGGTCAGCTTGCTCCTTTCATAATGGCCCACTCTCACAGAAACTAACTAGTGTCCCTTCTTATGACAGCATTCCTAATAATTCAGCCACCTTCCATTATGCTAACAGGTTCTACTACTTATCAACACTGCCACAAAGAGAACTAAGCTTTGAGCACATGAAACTTCAAATCATACTGAATACATAATATTGCATGTGACCATCTTTAAATAAAATTGATGCATCTAATCTATTTACTGAAGTAAAATGTTAAAAATAATATATATTATGCTGTTAAGTGAGGATTAATTTGGGTTTCTATAAATATCCTTTACTGTATTCTGTACTACTATACTATCTATAATTGAATTTTCTTTATTTTATCATTATTAATAATTTAAAATTTTCTAAAATGTTATATACAGTAAAATATATTTTATATTTAATTTTTCCTTAGGAAGAAAACCTAACATTTTAGCATAATTACAAATTATAAAGATAAAATTATGCTGAGCCATGAAAAGGTGAGATCATACAGTAAATATGAATATTTTTGTCACTTAATATCCATTTCTAACACAAACTTTAAAACATTCTAGTTCTTATATTGTCTTCACCACTCTAGATCAACACTATTGTCTTTTTCCTTGGCTGCTTTCAATAACCTACTAAAGAAAGAAAGTTTCCACCCTTGTCCCATGGAGAAGACAGCTTTACTCCTTCTAAACTATCAATGGCATCATATAAGTGCTCTCAAGAAAACCTAAAGGTGGTCCATCATTATTCATCTTGCCCTTGAGATTTAACTGTGATTCTCCTTTCTACTTCTATTTGCTATCATTTCTGGCCTTGCTTGTGGCTACCTGTACTTGTTAATAGGGCCATGGGCTTAGTACCACTCTACCTGGAAAACTTTTCAAGATAAACATGGCTTACCCACCTACTTTCTTGGGGATCTCTTCAATGGTCATTTCTTCAGAGAGAACTTTAGAAGCTAATTTTGAAAAACTAACTTCATTACTTTCAGCTTTAAGAATTAATTATGTCATTATCTGATAGTACATTATGTTTGCCTCATAACTTGCATCAGTGTATATTTTTAATCTGCTGTCTTCTACAACTATCATGTCACTTCTAACAATGTAGGGATTTTGTCTGGCCTATGTACTCTCATTTCTTAAAACACAAAATAAGTATTCAACAAACACTTTTCAATTAAAATTCTGTATGGATATATCACTTTTTATTTTAGTAACATATTATACAAAATTTCACTGTGATATTTCCATACCTTCTCTAATTCATCCCTCTTTCTTGTCCTCTCATTTTCCAGTTTTAAATGGGTTTAGTTATTCTATTTTTATATGTGTGTACAGAGTACTTCATCATAGTCACCTCATTACCCTCTCCTCTTGTCCTCCTTTCTAAATGTCTTCTTCATACACTTCTTTCATGTTTCTACTTGTTTTTATTTATTATAAATCCTATTTGCACATTTACAATACTGATTTATATTCTAGCCGTTAAAAATCTAGTTTCTACATATTTATAATTTGCTGTTTTCATTACTATGCTTTTATTGTTTTCATTTATCAAACAGAAATTTGAAGTTTATATAGTCCAAATAATAGTAATATTGCTCTAATTCCCTAAATGGCTTTTAGCTTAAGTTACTAGGCTAGAAACTCTTCCAATCCACTGCAGTACTGGATTTCTTATTTAATGAAAAAAACAGTGACTTTCCCTTAACTGGAAACCCAAATGTTCTTCTTTAAATAGTTAATTCTTCACTGATGAAGGTATGAAATTTTTGTTCCATGTTTTTGTTTTAAGAGTTCCCCATCCCCTTTTCTCCCATCTGTCTCTTCTTAAAACTCAAACAAGCTTACTAAAGTACGTTTAGGAACTAAGCCAACCCCATCCTTATACTACAAAGATTCTTAAAGGACAGAGACAATTTTTATTGTCATACTCAGTAATTAATTTTATATGCTATCCAATAATGCATTGCAAGTGCTCCAGTAACACTACACACACTTATCAAGAGATCAAAAGACAACACAACCCAAGAATGCCAATACATTCAAACCTTGAGTATCACTTTAAATAAAAGTTCAGGCCTGGAAGATTGAGAACAGTATGTCAGCGTTCTTTTCTGGAAGCCCTCGGAATTCTAAGTGATCAGTCGGTAAGAAGAGACACAGGAAGAACCCATGCAAGACTTAGTTAGACCTGGGGAGACCCTCTCTCCCTCAAGAGTCCATGGAGCTAACGAAAGCAGGTAGTAGGGAACTCCATAGGCGTTCTCGCGGATGTTGTTCAGGGGGGGAGGGGGACGATTTTGATTGACAAGGCTTAATTTAAATACCATCCACTATTTTGATGCATCAGGAAAGAAAATAAGACTGTAAACCTTATGACTAGCTTTGCTGCTTCCAAAAAAAAAAAAAAAGTGAAACTCTTCCTGAATCGCAGAGGGTAGTGGGTGGGTTTCTGTCTCCCCCATCTTTTACTTGAACTTGACCGAAGTTTAAGTAAGCTCTGGTGGTCCAAGGTACCTATGTGTTCACTGAGGGGTTAGGGACTCAGGTGGATTTCTACTCAAAACGCTAACAGGGGGAGCCAGAACTAGATGGAACCAACACCACACACTTTGCCTTCCCCCAGCACCCCGGGGTGGGTGGGACCCCACTCGAGTGGAAAAGGTAGATGTGGGGCCTGGGTGTGAGGCCTGGGTGTGGGGCCTAGGTGTGGGGCCTGGGTGTGGCGCCCGCGAACCAGGCCTGGGTCTCAGGGGTCAGATCTACCGGGGCATTTTCTCCGGTGAAGAAACATCTTCGTTTGACCTCTTCCACCCAGGCCACACGTCTTTGGTAGTGTGTATTCCCGTCAATCCCCTAATCCTCTTCTCACCTCCCCAAAGCTCTCAGTTTCAAGGACCCGCCATCCACTGCCGCCGCGTCTCCTTAGCAACCGCGCACGAAAAGCTGCCGGAAGCAACTGCGGTCACGTGCTCCCACCCCTTCCGGGTTCCCATCGTGACTTCCGGTTGTCAGACTCTTCCCTAGACGCGGCGCTAGCGGCCGTGGAGGAGGAGCGGTGCGGCCCCTGAGCGGCCGTGGCCCCTGCGGTGGTGGTTGCGGTGGGCTGGGTGGTGGGCTTCGGGTGTTCCGGCCTCATCCTGCCCCCGCGGCGATGCATCCGCGGCGCCCGGATGGATTCGATGGCTTGGGCTACCGAGGCGGTGCCAGGGACGAGCCGGGTTTTGGCGGCGCTTTCCCAGCGAGGTCCTTCAGCTCAGGGTCGGACCTGGGCCCCTGGGTGACGACTCCCCCAGACATCCCGGGGAGCCGCAACCTGCACTGGGGCGAGAAGAGCCCGCCCTACGGCGTGCCCTCCACCTCCACCCCGTACGAGGGCCCCGCTGAGGACCCCTTCTCCGGCAGCGGCCCCGGCACTGGCGGCGGCGGCGGCGGCGGCGCGCGGGGCCAGAGCAGCGGTGAGGGACGCGGGGCCCAAGCCGGGTGGGAGGGGCTGCGCCGCGGCCTGGGGCCTGCGGACCCCGGAAACCGCGCCCACCGGAGGTCCGCCGGGGCCCCGCTCCGCCCACGGCGCTCCACACCTCTGCCCTCCTTTCGTCCTCTGTCCCCGGGAGGGCCTCCTCCTGCGTCTTCCCCACGCTCGCGTCTTCTCGGGGGATCGCCTCCAAGAGACAAAACAAAAGACAGCTGTAAGGGTGTCTTAGAGCGAGTGTTTTTAGGGGTGTTACCTCTAGCCCCCCACCCCTTGGCCTGAATCCAGATAGGAGGAAATTGAGTTATTTACTGTTTGTTGCCTGATTCACTTGGGCGTCTGTTCGCTCCAGTTAATGGATCCTTCCTTAGCTGTGTGTTCTGAAGAGGAGCTGGAGATACAGGAAGGGCCAAACTTGGGCTGAAACATTTTCTTTACCTGTGAGCCGTCGTTTTCTTGACTTCGTTGTAGAATGACTGCTAAGAGTTTTTACAGGTGTTAAAATTGTGCTAGCGCTAAGTGCACCGTGAAGGATACTTGGGTAAACAAAAGTACCCGTCTCCTTTACTCTTTTCATCATGGCTATTGTATCCGTTTTTAAGATTCTTTTTTTTTTTTTTGTCTAGTGTCATACAATTAGCTTTCTGACAGCTAACTAGTTTTCTCTTCCTTGAGTCATAGTGACTCCAGGAAAATACTGAAAATTTCTTACAAATTATGAATTCATTCAAAGTGCATGTGTAGTTGCTGCCTACGCACATTCTTACTCAGTCTTAGATACCTACGTTTTGATGGTTATAGTGAGAAGCTTATTAACAAAACTAGGGTTTCTTTGGAGATATTACCTACTGACTATACAAGGATAGGCAGGTGAGAAACATTCAAGATTAAGAGAGCCGCCTTAACACTTTCCAGGAAATATGAATGGATTTTTCGTTGACATTTGAAAAGGATTATGCACACAAAAAGGATAGAGAAGGTAAAAGATGAACCGAACCTTAATATGGCAAAAGAAGCTTTTTGTACATCTTTCAATATGAACACACAGCCTCCCAAGGAACATGTTTACATAGCCCATTCTCACGGAAAATATGATCATTGCTTCATTTGAAGGATTGGGGCTCGACTCTTGTGAACACTGATATTTAATATCTAGCCTCCTGTTAAGCTCACCATTAAGATTTTATGTTCTTAAGAGAAAGGCTCTTATGACACATATGAGACTTTTTCAAGCTGTTAACTTTTCCAGTAATATCAAGATACACTACTAGTAATAGAGTTGAATTAAAGGTCAACTCTTAAACTGGAGGTAATAGGGAAGAAGAGATTTGTATTTGCCCATTTAGAAGACTCTTCTATTTTGAGATGCTTTACTTGTAACTTGGATTAATAAAGTGTTTATTAAGTCAGGATTATCAGTCAGGGATCTCTATGGAAAAAAAAGAAGTTTGGTTTCAGTCAGAAGATGAAAACGGATAGTCCTTAGCCCTGTGCATATTCATTTGATGTAGCCCCTACAGTGTTTTTTTTTTTTTAACCATTTTTCAAGAAGTTATCATTATTAATATTGAAACGTGTTTTATAAACATAAACCTTTTTGAAAAAATCACAGCTTAGTAACCAGTGGCCCACCTTATGTGATGACAGTCATTTGGAGCTAATGAGTAGTTACACTTTTAAGAACGTCTGACAAATTGCTATAAAGCCCAAGTCCCAGAAGCCTTCATACATTCAAATTCTTAGCCCTAGCAGAGCTTGATGTTAAGTTTCAAATGATTAGCATGTTAATATAAGAAAAAAAGGTTTTGTTTGTATAGTAAGTCTAATATTGGTTATAAGTAATCTTACTCCTTTTATTTTAGAGCAGTTAAATAGATTTGCTGGATTTGGCATTGGACTTGCAAGGTAATCTTTAAAGATTAAGTTTTTATTGTTTTTTTCTCTAATTTGTGATTAATGATTGGTATTTCCTCCTTTAGCTTTTTATTTAGAGTAGCAGACTAAATATTAAATAATATGTTGCAAAAATTCATTTAAAATTTAAGGATAGAAACTTTGTTTCATAAATTCAGAGTTATTTTTATCATGCATGTTGTGGTATCTGATAGAATAAACTCAAATATAGTCTTATCTCCTTCCTCATCAATAACAGTAATTATGCCTTGAACCTTCTCTGAATTTTTGGATGCTACCAAGATACTTTGTGCCTTAGAATGTAGATTTTCTGTCATTAATTAACTAGCACATAGTGAACAGCTTCAATTTATTTTTTTTGTTCCTAATGATCATTTCATTTATTTTATTTTTTGCCAGTCTTGGGACTTGAATCCTGAGCTTCTTTTGCTCAAGACTAGCATTTTACCACTAGAGCTATAACACCAAAAGGCTTTTTGGGGGGTATTTTACTGGAGATAAGAGTCTCACAGACTTTTCTACTTGGGCTGGCTTTGAATCACAGTCTTCAGATCTCAGCCTCCTAAGTCGCTAGGATTAGGAGTATGAGCCACCCAGAGCTCAGCTAATGACCATTTTAAGAATAGCCCTCTTACTTATTGTGATCTTCATTGATTAGCAGTTTTATACATATTAGGCTTTTATAAGACTTGCATTTTATACCTGAATGTCTTTCGTTATTTTAAACATTTTAACCAAAGGAAAAGACCTTATTTGTCTAAATAAGCCTGAGGATGCTAGTATCAGTATACATAAAATATGTATGCTCCATTCTACTAATCTTTTTAGCTTCTCTGTGCTTAAAGCATTCATTTTATATAATAACTAATCTACATTTTGAATATATGTATGTCATTTATGTCATATTAAAGTTTTTACAATGAGGATCACGAAGAACAGATGGTTTGGCTAATAGATTTTGTTTATAGAACATTTTCTGAAAGAAATGGTATAGCAAGCTAAATGATGTGGTATTTCTCATAAATTCATAGAATTTCTATTTTTGTCTTTATAGATATTATATGGGTTTATCTTTACCAATTTATAGGTCTAATTTTCATTTTTATATTGAATTTTGTTATTGGTTGAATTATTTGTAAGCATTGAATTTTTTTAAGTCCCTTGAAATAATGCATGAGGCTTCAGACAAGAATTGGTTTCAGACATATGTGTTATAAATAAAATTTATATATAGTCAAATATGCATAAATTGTTTTATATAGTCTCTTTACAGAAAATGTACTGGCCCATCCTTGCATTGTTCTACGCCGCCAATGTCAGGTAAATGTTATTTCTGTTACCTCCTAAGATAGTCCTAACCATGATTGGAAGTGCAGAATTCAAATACATGAAATAAAAACTTACAACTGTTATTCTATGTGGAATGTTGCAAAATCTAATAGAAGACATTTTAGTCTCAAAACTTCTTTAAAACATTAAAAACTATTCAGAATCCCAAAGAACATTGGTTTATCTGGGTTATACCTGTTAATTTAGAATTTAAAAATGGAAAATTTTAATGTCTTTTTCGTTAAAGCAATAAAAATCATTAGATACTCCATAAGTAACTCATTTATGAAAAATAACTTCTACATTTTTGTAAATGTCTTCATTATAGGAGTTAGCAGCTTATCTCATGTATATCTCCAATGTCTTATAGTATGTTTTGTTTTTAAAATTATGTATTCATTTATTTATTTTTATTGGTCTCAGAGGTTGATTTGAACTCAGGATCTGGGTGCTGTCCCTGAACTTTTTCTGTCAAGACTTGTACTCTACCATTTTGAACCACAACTCTACTTCCATGTGTTACATTTTAAAAGAAAGGAGAATACAGCTTTGTGCACATTTAATAGTTGAAAACAGGAGTATTTTATATTCTTTTCAAGTAATTGTGGTTTTTGGATTTCACCAAGACTCACTAAATGATGATTTCTTACAGGTAATTTTGCAATGTGAAATCTGAAACCACATAAACTTTTCATACTTTGTTACATAAAAATCTACCCCCAGTTGATTCTCAGTGCTTTTTTTTCTCTTTTTTTTGTCAGTGATGGGGCTTGAATTCAGGGCCTGGGTGCTGTCCCTGAGCTCTTTTTTTTTTTTTAGGCTAGCACTCTACCACTTAGAGCCACAGAGCCACATCTAGTTTTTGAGATAAGAGTCTTGTGGACTTTTCTGCCCCAGCTGGCCTCGAACCATGATCCTCAGCTCTCAGCCTTCGGAGTAGCTAGGATTACAGGCTGGGTACCAGCTTTCAGTGCTTTTTGAATTACTACTTTTACCCATGTGCAATTTCTTATTATCACACATGGTTATTTGAATATTAACATAAAAATTAACATAAAATAATATTGATATAAAATAATTCTTATAAATGCAGCTGATCTCAGCAGAAGTCTTTTTAATTCTTTTACTTGGAAATCCATTGTGTGTGTAGATTTGTGTATATATATATATGTATATATATGTGTGTGTGTGTGTGTGTGTGTGTATAGATCTTGGGACTTGAACTTGGTGCCTAGGCACTGACCCTAAGCTTTTGTGCTAAGACTAGTGTCCTACCACTTGATCCACAGCCCAACTTCTGACTTTTTGGCAAAGTTCTCAGAGGCTTTCTGATCCAGGCTGGCTTCAAACAACAATCCTCAGAGCTTAGCTTCCTTTGGTAGCTAAGATTGGAAATCCATTTTTATTGAGAAAATACTGTCAGGATTGTTTTAATTAGGATTTTTTTAGTCATCAAGCTTGCTTTTTTTTTTTTTTTTTTTTGCATCTGGTCGTGGGGCCTGAACTCTGGGCCTGGGCGCTATCCCTCAGCTCTTCAGCTCAAGGTTAGCACTCTATCACTTGAGCCACAGCGCCACTTCTGGCTTTTTTTTTCCTGCTTATGTGGTGCTGAAGAATCGAACCCAGGGCCTCATGCATGCAAGGCAAGTGCTCTACCACTGAGCCACCTTCCCAGCCCCAGCCTGCTTTTTTATAAATCATTTTGTAAATCATATTCAAGGACATATCTGTCCCAAGTATAGTAACTATAGTTTGCCAGAGGAGTTTTTCCAGGAGAAATGGTGGTCCATGAACAATGCATCCAGTGCAGCTTGCAATTCCATCATCTAAATGATATCCCTCATACCATCATCTTTCTTAAGGAACATACAGAATATCAGTCAGGAATATAAGTATTCAAGGGTCAAAACTTCATAAAATAAGCATATTTAACTTCTTCCAGGATATTCTTTTAAATTTTATTTTTAAATTTGCATATATTCATTGTACAAAGAAGTTTCTTTGTGATTTGTCCATATATGCACACAGTTACCCTAATCAAAGTCATCCCATTTTATTCCCCTTCATCCCCTTCTCTCTTTTGAAACAATTTCAGTGGGAATAAGTTTCATCATAATGTTTTCATGCAGATAGATAGATGGATAGATAGATAAATAGAGATATCTTACTTCAATTATATTCATCGCCTCTTATATGTTCTCTTTTTGCTTTCCTACCTCCCACTGCTATTTACCCAAATAGAACCTATTTTATATTTCTGTTATTCATTTTTAAGGGCTAGATCACATATGAGAGACTTGTGAACATATCTTTTTCAGTCTAGCTTATTTTATAATAATTGCCAGTTCCATCTGTTTTCTTGCAAACAACGTAATTTTATTTTTGTGTTTGAGAAGTAATCCATTGTGTATTTGTACCAAATTTTATTTGTCCATCAATCAGTTTATGTATCCAAAGGAGTGCAAGTCTACATGCATTTGAAAGGTGCACACCCACACTGAAAGCAGCCCTATTTACAATAACAAAAACACAAAATTAGCCTACGTGCCCATCACCAAGGACATTCTTAAGCAACCATTGGTTCTCCTTTCTGTGATTATGTGGATTGGAGAATATAGGAGACTTAAAACATAACTGATTACTACTGCCTCAATTCAAGATGAAGAGTCAATGGTTCGAATCATACCTGCTTTTGTACTACTAGGGAATCTCAGTACAGTGAAAAAGCAAATGGATCCTTGATATTATTAAGAAAATAATTTTGAACTTGTTAAATAATCTTCCATTCAGATCATTAAGCCATTGAAGGTCAGTGGCCCATGCTGTGGGGAATGGCAAATGATGGTGTCATATGTAACTTATGTTCTTTTAAAAATTGATTTTGTTTATAATTGTTTGCTCTTAGGGTTTGAAAAATATAGGTAAGTATAAATTAAAGTATAAATTAATTTACATTTAGTAGTGAAAAATAAGTATGTATAGAAAAATGAGCAGTAAAACACCAATGGTAAGTATATGTGTCCCAGAAGAGGTTTGCATTGATATGCATATTTTACATTGTGCTGATATTACTTATTCCAGTGTACATCATTCTGATCTCTTACATGATTTTTGTCTTAGCCCTTACTTGCAATTTATAGTTTGAAAATGCTTACCCCAAATGCATATGAGTAGGGGATGTATTTCTAGTGTTAAAAATTCAAATGTCTAAATAAAGCTCTATTATATAGTCTACATTACTATGTACATTGTGCAGTAGTATTGTATTCATATTATCAGATATGCTATACTTAATGTGTCATTTAAATACTTTCTGAAGTAATTTTGTTTATATATATTTGGGTTTTAAACTTAATTTCTGTTTATGCTGTAATTCCACTTCATATTTTTCATGGACTTTTTCTTTCTTAACAAACAGGAAAAAAAATGTAAAATCTTTTTTTACAGGTTAATTACCATGCTGATCATTACCATCTCACTCCATTTACAATCGTCAACATTATGTACAACTTCAACAAAACTCAGGTGAGAAAAGTCTATGGATCCTATTAAGAATTCATCATATGTATTTGTACCAGATGCTGATGGTGCATACCTGTAACCTTAGTTCCTCAAGTGACTGAAGTCTAGATGATTACTGCTTAAAGACAACACTGGCAGAAAAGTTCCCAAAACTTTCCAAAACACTTGGTTTGAGATGTTGTGGAAGTGGTGGAGTACTAGCTGAGCAAAGAAATAAATGCAAGACCGTTAATTCAAACCCACACACTACCCAAACAAGAACAACAAAAACTGTATATTTGGGCTTGATGGTCAATGGCTTTTAATTTGGTAACACAATGGTAAAATTCAGTTATCAGTATGAATGTTCCAAATTTTCACTTAATTAGCAGAAATACAAAGCTTGCTCAAACTTAGCAATACATTTTCACTTTCAAGGGACATGTAACATTCATAGTAACAAACAGTTGAGATGATGATACAGTGAGATGCAATATTAGAAGTGCAAAATGCTGTCAGAATATAGAAGAGAAATATTTTATCCAAACTAGAGTCTAATTCAGGGTATGATTCAGGAAAACTTTGGGGAAAAGTATACCAAGTTGTATAACTATTATCAAGAAGTCTTCAACTGCTTTTTTTTCCCTTAAAACATACATTAGTTACACAGGGAGAGTAATTTCATCATTTAAAGGCAAAAGAAAAGGAGAGGTTGTAATGTTTTGGATTGAAATTATTGGCAATACAATAGGAACTTCGAACAAAAATGAAGAAGGTGTTAGAAAAGTAAAGATAATCCTGTAACTAACCACACTTGATCGTTAAAGCTACATTTTTTTAAAGCAATGACTAGAATATTTTGATTGTGGGGCAGTATCCATTTAAAATATTTAGTGTGTACACTTTTGATTTATTCATTTCTCTTGGAACTTTTTTCACATAAAGGTACATACAGATGTTTTAAAATGTGTGTGCAAAGATGTCATTATGTGTACATAATAATAAGAGGAAATTATGACATATATATCAACAGGCCAGTAAAGTAACTGCATTATGTTTACATGGTGGTATATCATGTAACTTTAAAAAAAAATTTTATTGTCAAGGTGATGTACATACAGAGGGGTTACACTTACATAAGTAAGGTAGTGAGTACATTACTTGTCGAACTTGTTACTCCCTCCCTTATTTTTCTCCCACTTTCCCTCCCTCCCAACTCCTCTCCCACCTAAGTTGTACAGATCATTTCCAACATATTGTCTTGTGAGTATCACTGTTGCATTGGTTCCCCTTTGTCCTTTGTCTCACCATTTTGTTGTTCCCTTTACCTAATTCACATAAACCTATATACAATATCCAGGGTACCAAAATCAAATACAGGGACAACAGGGGATAAACCATAGGGAAAAAAAACACAAAAGAAAAATGATATCACATAGTACATTAAAAACAAGAACAAGGAAGAAAAACCTCTTGTGTCCAAGTCTTGGAGTTCATTTCATTTAGCATCATCTTATATAATCATATGTACATAGCTATTGAGCTATTCTGTTCATCTGCTAGGATTATCCTAGACATATACTAATTATAAATGAGGGAAACTATGGGACCTATGTTTCTTTGGGTCTGGCTTACTTCACTTCATTTATTCCGTCTTTCCATTCCCTTACTAATGGGGTAATGTCATTCATTCTGATGGAAGCATAGAATTCCATTGTGTATATATATCTCCTTTTCTTGCTCCATGTAGCTTTTAAAAATAAAAAAGTAGTTTGTATGTACTGACATCGAATAATCTGAGGTTCTTTTTTTCCTATTAAAATGAACAAAATGAATCAAGAACATTTCTGTATTTTCATACATGCACAGAGTAAATAAATTCTGCTACGGGGCTGTGATCAAAAGAAATTAAACTTCTAATACTATTTAATTGCAATATGTTGATACACTTTTTACTAATAATTTGTAGATAAGTATTATTAAGTGTCAATAATGGTATTGTGGAAAGTCTCAGGACAAGAAATAATTAAATTAAAAAAAATAATGAAATAGATGTAATATTTATAGACATAATACTTCAGGAATGGCGGAAAAATAAAAATATTTGTGAAAGACTTGGCAGAATTTATAGGACTTGGTAATTGGATTAGATAGGAAAAGTGAGACAAGTGTTATGTGGATGTATATGATTTAGATTCTAGGATGATGTAGCTGCTATCTAGGAAGATCAGCAGTGCAGCAGAGAAGAAAAGACTTGTGGTGAATGGATATGATTGAGATAAGTCATAGATACGTGAGTTTTGAAGTACCAGTGTAGCAGCTAGCCTAATAGGGAATGTTGAAAATATATATAATTAATATACAGTAAATTATATTTATATTCTGTATGTTATATGTAATATATACATTTTACATAAATATATAACCATATATATTCAGCACTCCCGATTAGTCCCTATTATATGTTATGTAATATATGAGGTATTTAGTAAATCAATCATTAGGGACATTTAATTAATTGGAGTGTTCATGTATTTGAGGGGTTGTTAGTTGTGGGTCTTGAACACAGGCCTGGGCACTATCCCTGAGCTCTTTTTGCTCAAGGCTAGCACTCCACCACTTTGACCACAGTGGTGCTTTTGATTTTCTGGTGATTAATTGGAGATGAACTTTTCATCCTGGACTGGCTTTGAACCGTGATCCTCAGCTCTTAGCTCCTTAATAACTAGGATTATAAGAGTGTGACACCAGCACCCAGCTTGGAGTGTTTATCTTGGCTTAAGTATAGTCCACCTACCATTAAAATGTTTAGTGATAGGCTACAATATGATTCTTATAAGAAAAATTTATTAGGTTTCCATCAGAAAAACACTAGAAAGTATAAATATAATATTAAATTTTATTGCATAGCTGGGAGCCGGTAGCTCATGCCTGTAATGCTAGCTACTAAGGAGCCTGAGATCTGAGGATTGTGGTTCAAAGCCTGCCTGGGCAGAAAAGCCCATGAGACTCTTACCTCCAATTAACCACCAGAAAACTGAAAGTGGCGCTGTGGATCAAGTGATAGAGCGCTAGCCTTGTGCTGAAGAGCGCAGGGACAGCGCCCATGCCCAGAGTTTAAGCCCCATGACAGACAAGAAAAAAAATTATTGCGCATCCTTCTTTGTTTCATATTTAGAAATTAACAGGTATAATGATAATTTTTTTTTTATTTCAGGGACCAAGATCCCTATGGAAAGGAATGGGAAGTACGTTTATTGTCCAAGGTGTCACACTTGGAGCAGAAGGTTTAATTAGTGAATTTACATCTTTGCCAAGGTATTTTTATTTTGTCATTTTCTTAACATTTCATTTTTGTAAGATTCCATACCTTCTGAAAATACCTTGTTGAATGCTATGTAATTGAGAAAAATGATTCTTGTAATATGTATTGACATCCATGTTTCAGCTCCTGCCATATGATAGCTTACTGCTAGCTAAGGAATAAATAGGAGTATGTGAGCTATTTCTAGTTGTCATATAGGCTATTTGATTACAATACATTATGTGATTTGTGTTTCAATTAAACCTGTTTCAGAGTCCAGGGAATAGTTTACTTGCATTCCAAAAGCTACCAGAAATCTGAACCTGCAAATTATGGACCCTTTCTGATCCTTGTACAAGAATGAGAGAGTGATGATGACAATTACAAATCATTCATATGAAACACCTTGCAGAGTCTGTTATTTATTAGGTGCTCAAAAAAAAAAAAACCCAAACAGTAAGATTTAACATAATCATAAAATTAATGTCACTGTTAAAGGTGCTTTGGAAATTATCAGTAATACAAAAGAATGTGTTATTTTCCATTATGGTTACAGTAGATCCTTAGTATCTATGAGTATATGGTTCCAAGCGGATTTTGCACAGAATTTAGTGCTATACTGAGTTTATTTTTCCCCTGATGCAACTCAACTTCCATTAAAGACCTGCCACCTTTCTGCAAACCTGAAAATCTCTTACTGGATCTCTTAAGTATTTTTCGGTGCCCTTTTTAGTATATTACCATAATTTTTGCCTTGTTTTAGGGATACCATTTGCCTTAGGAGAAAAAAACATTCTTCAGATCAAACAACACTGACCATAATACAGAAGTGGCTGATAGCTTCTCCCAGTCAACTAATCTTTATAATACACTAAGAATTATAATTTTTTTCTTAGAAATTTCTTTTTATTAAAAAAATTTTGTGTGCATATTAAATCTGTGGTAAGGCAGACTTACAATTTCTTGTTTTTATATTCTCATGCTTAAACCTTTTGTTCCCTATTTTCTCCTAATCCTGTTTTCCTTTTTCATTCTCCCATTTGTGCTTTTCTAAACTTTTATATTTCTTCCCTTAATTTCACTTCCAGTTGGTTCTTATAGTCAGTTACAACTTTTTCTTCATTTATAACTCTTTCTTTTATTAGTACATACAGAAACACCTTTTCTTTTGAACCACAGCAGTTTTCTGAAATATATTCCAGAAAGGACAGTCATCACTATTAGAAAATGTTTCTCAAAAGGACTAGGAATGTAGTTCAATTGGAGCACCTGCCTAGCAAACTTCAGTACCTCCAAAAAATAAAAAGTAAAAATTAAGCCAGGTGTCGGTGGCTCATGCCTGGCTACTCAGGCAGCTAAAATCTAAGGATCATGGTTCAAACCCTGCGGAGGAAAGTATTATCTCCAGTTAAACCACTAGAAAAACCAGAAGTGGTGCTGTAGCTCAAGCAGTAGAGCACTCACCTTAAGCTGAAGAGCACAGGGAAAGTGCCCAAGTCCAGAGTTCAAGCCCTGCCCCCCCAAAAATTAAAAACTAAATTCTACATATTAAAAAATAAAAATTATTTTTTAAGTTAAGCTAGTTTAAGAATATTTTAAATAACGTGGATTTTGTATTTATTTAAATTCTTAAATTTTAGGGAGATTGCACATAAATGGAATCCTAAACAAATATGTGAACATCTTTTACTGAAATCGTAAGTATCAAAGGTAGCATTTTTATTGCGTTTCTATTAATTTTATAGTGTTAGTGCTGAAACAAGTCATTAATGAACAGTGAACTTAGAACAATGAAATATTTATGGGAATAAATCTTCAAAGGATAAGTAACAGTTTAGGAGTTCAATCCTGAAATACTGTGGTTTGTAAAATAATTTTCATTAGTTTGACTTTGTGGGAATCACACAAAATCCTTTGTTTGTTAGAAATTTTAAAAAGTTTTCAGTTCATTTAGCCCAAATTTTTCCAAGAATATTATTATTACAGGTTGAATATCCCAAACCTAAAATCTGAAATGCTTCAAAATTTTTAATTTTTGAGAACCATCATGATATCACAGTTGTCATGATTTTACAATACCTGGTCCATATGCCAGACCAGAGTCAAAAGGCAGGCGCACAAAAATATAAGTGCAAACTATTTTCAGGCTATGTTTGTAAATTGTATATAAAATATAGATTCATTTATGTCTAGACTTGGGCCCCACCCAGTTTTCTTTATTATGTGCATGGAAGAATATAAAATTTTGAAAATAAATGCAAAGTCTGAAATACATATGATCCTAAAAAGTTTGACAAGGGGTATTCAATGTGTATTTTATTCTTAAGCAGAGATGTATTTGTATGTGGTATTTGTTTATTGGTAAGGAAACACATACCTATAATGACATGAAAAATGTAACCCTGGGCTGGGAAGTTTGGCTCAATGGTAGAGTGCTTGCCTCGCATGCATGAGGCCCTGGGTTTGATTCCTCAGCATCACATAAGCAGGAAAAAAAAGCCAGAAAAATAGCATTGTGGCTCTAGTGGTGGAGTGCTAGCCTTGAGCTGTAAAGCTGAGGGACAGTGCCCAGACCCAGAGTTCAGCCCCCACGACCGACCAAAAAAAAAAAAAAAAAGTGTAACCCTAAAGGCATTTAGTGATTTTTTTTTTTTTTTAAACAACAGTTACCTTCTTTATAGACTAGAATCTTACTCCTTTTAAATTTTTTTTTAAGATTTTGAATTGAAAATCCCCCAGCTTGCTGGCTCCTTTCATGGGGCATTCCAGCACATTATTACTTGGTAATGCTCCATTCACCTTGAAAATCACTACTTAACCATGGTCTGGCCCATAAGGGTTAGGTAAGTCCCACCTTGGTATCATTTCAAGTGACTGTATTTTACAAGCTTGCAAAGTAATGGTGATGGAAAACAACTTTGCAAAACTGTACAATATTGTTTTTTAATAATAAAAGGGGGCTTTACTTTCATTAAAGGTGGCTAATAGGATGTCTAGGAAAAGACAATGATGACGATTAGAACAGAAAATATACGTAGTCAAACATGGCTAAAAGGCAGGCTACAGAGTATAAGATCCTAAATTTTAAGAATCAAATATATAGGCTTGCATTACCTATATACCAGTAGATGTCTAAACTTTGAGTCCAATAATCCTACATTATATTGGTTGAAAAT
Organism: Dipodomys spectabilis; assembly: GCF_019054845.1. Taxonomy (NCBI): domain Eukaryota; kingdom Metazoa; phylum Chordata; class Mammalia; order Rodentia; family Heteromyidae; genus Dipodomys; species Dipodomys spectabilis. Next base: position 3,355,139 of record NW_024870824.1, read on the forward strand.
AAAATCTATTTCTTTGCAGAGTTTCCCTGTGTTATTGAGTTTTTTAACCTCTATTTAATAAAGCATCCTATGTTACAGATTTTTGAGGTTAATATCTGTAAAGCAACAAACAATAGTTAAAAACTTTGAAAAGATCATTCTATCTTAAGCATAAATTATGTTGATACATTAAAGCAATATTTGCAAATTTAATTTAAGTAATTGACTTGTTTCAGTGTACTGATTAATTCTTTTTAATTTCTACAGCCTAACTTACATAGTGGCAATGCCTTTTTATTCAGCAAGCCTAATTGAAACAGTACAGGTGAGCTATTTTGTTTTAATTCCTTTAGATAAAGTTTTAGAGGATACTCAATGTACTGTGTTTATCTGATTGTTTAAATACAAAAATTTTCTTGAGTGTCCTTCATCATTACACATTTCTGGTGTGTATATTTCTCTTGCAACTTAGGCCACACTTACAGTTTTAATTCATTTTCTGCCTTCCAGAGGCAAGCACACTCTTTTTTCAGACATCTCATAATCCAGCCTGCGACTTGCTCTTAACAGAAAGAATATAAACTTTTTCCCTATTTATAACTCAGATGGTTATGGATTATCATAGGATGTTAATATTTATCTGAATGAATAATGAATAATCATAAAAACAGATTATATGGTGCCCAGATATAGTTTCTTCTTAAATACGCCTTCGGATGAACATTTAAAACTGTTGATGTGGTAAATGCTACCAAACTTGAATTTCCTGCTCTAATTTTAAATTGTTTGCTTGTTTTACTATTTCTGACCACATGGAGGCACTTGAAGTACATTGGATTAAATGTCAGATACTTTTTCACTGTGAGGTGAACGCAATTTAACTTGACTCATAAGCAAAAATCAACTGATCGTACACCTGACTTCTAGTTCCAGTATCAGTTACTCTAGCATTACTTTTTCTTCAGTGTGTTTGAGTGTCCTCTGTATTAAAAACTTCTACTAGATCAGCCTTTTCTTTGTATGCTTTTCCTTTTAGTTTCTTTTTAACTTTATGCTTTGATTTGTTGTTGTTAGAACTAACTGAAATTAACATCATGTGATTTAAATGTACTTCTTCCTCTTGTGTTTGACATTGTGTTCTTGATAAAACCTTTGTTACTATAGAGTTTAGTTATCATTTTCTAAATATTCTTGTCTTTAACAATAAAGGACAATTAATTGAAGGAAAAGCAAGTACCATACTATATTGTGAGAAAGTAACTTTTAGCTTGAGAAAGACTTAACAGAAGGACATTTCTCCACTTAAATTAGATCTGTGACTTTAAAGAAATTTTTTTTAATTAAATTTTATTTTATTTGTGAACATACTGTACAGAGGGGTTACAATTTAAAGAAATTTTTAAACCATACATTTTTTATTCATAAATTGAATTGAATTCTAAATAATTGAATTCTAAAAAATTAAATGTACTTTTCTACATGTACTCTTCACTGATGTTGATTTTCTCTGAATGTTTTCATACCCAGGCTCTATCTTTGTGTTTCCTGCTCCGTATCTGTTTGTTAGCACTCACCTTTTGAGTCTGTTTGCTTTTTGTGAAATTCTTTTCTCAGTTTTCTACTGTCTTGCACATCTTTTCTTTGACATTTCTTCTCTTATATTTTAAGGCTCTGTCCTTGGCCCTCTCTGATTTTAATCTATCCTTATCCTGGGAGAGCGCATTTCCTCATATAAATCTAATCTTCATTTCAGTCTCAATTTTCACCCTGACTTAAGAGATTACTTTTAGTTTTAGGGAAGATCCCTTCCCTATTATTTTTGTGAGTCTTTCACTCTGTAAAACTAATGTTATCTTCTTAATTCTAACATCAACAACTATATATGATTTGTCTATTTGTGCCCTTCAGTGTCATTCTTCCTATCTAGCTTATCACAATATCTGCTTTCTTCCAAGTTTAGTGATTCTTTGCCCTTCTAGAGAGTTCAGATCTTTTTCATAAAATTGTTTTCCTCCAAAACAAGGACTCTATATGAAGAGCACCTCCTTGAAGCTTGTGAACAAGAACTTCCTTCTAATTCACTCCTTTTTGTACTAGTCCTTGTGCTTTAGAAGTCCACTCTATATTCATGTGCAGGATTAGTGTGTTTGAGTTAGACCACTTACATCCATCCTGTTGGTGATTAGAGGATCTATATTGATTCATATTACCTAAGATCAACTTTACCATAATGTTATATCAAGATTTCTTTCGAGTTACCTTTTTATTTTCGTTTTCTTTAACTGCTAAATTTTTCTTTTAGTTCAAGAAGTATTCATTGAGTATCAGCCTGTATCAGACATTGTTGTAGACCCAGGGCCACAGCAGCAAACAAACAGGCAACAGTACTTTGCCTCTATAGCACTTATATGTTTTGGGGGAAGAAAGACTAATCAAGACACATCTAAGGTATCTCACATGCTGATAGGCCTTAAGGAAAGCAAAAGTAAAGCAAGGGAGGCAAATAGAATGTGTCATACATAGGAAGAGCAGGTAGTATTTTTTCAAGATCAGTAAAGGCCTTTCTACAAGGTAATATTTAAGTAAGGGTCAAAGGCTGAAAAAACATGGATATTTAGAGGTTCTAAGCAGAAGAAAAGAATGTACAAAGAGATTGTATCATATAGGTCTGTTCTTCAGACCTATATGAAAGGAGGTTGATATGATTGGCTCTCATAAGCAAGGGGTTAGCAGGAGATAAAGCTTTAGTGGTAACAGTGACCTGATGGCATAGGACATTTACTTCATTATAATAATTTGGCCCTTTAGAGAGATGGCAGATTTTAGCAAAACAGCTATGACTTTATTAGGATCTCTTTTGCTGTTTTGAAACTAGACTGGAGTGGGAAAGAGGCCACAGTATAGATCTGTAGGCAGCTAGGCAAACTCATTGAGTCTCATAGTTCAAAGTATCTATTTCCTAAGGATTCCCATGTTTTTATGTCCTTAGACCTTGGACCTTTCTCTTATAATCTAGATTGGTGCTTAAATTTTTGAATTCTTGGTGTTTTCCCCCAAGTTACTATTCCAACATTTCCTAAGTAGGTAAAAGATAGTGCGGTCCCTGAAGTTTCAATGGCTAACAGTCTTGGTCATCCTTGGCTCCTCCCTTTGATACACTAAACAGTCTTACTAGTAAGCCCTGTTGTTATCTGGTTTAAAGGCAAAATTGAACTAGTTGTATTACTTAGCTGTAGTCAAAGCCACCATCATTTCTGTATTTGAAGTGAAGTGAAGATGATACTAGAGTTTGAACTCAAGGCCTCTCAGTTGCTAAGCTGGAGCTCTACTACCTGAGTTATTCCTCTAGCTCTGTTATTTACTGGTTATTTTTGATAAAGGATCTCCTGCCTCAACCTCTAGAGTACCTAGGATTGCAGATATGGGCACTGAGCAATAAAATTAAAGATATGTATTATGTATGTGTGTATTTAAATATATATAATATATATTAGATTTTTTCATATATATATATATTTGACTGTGTTGAACTCAGTACCTTACACTTGCTTGTGCTTTTGCCATCCTTTGCATAATTGCCAGTGTTATTTCAAAACAAAGACATTGTGTCCATCTTCTACATAAAGCCAAGTAGTTATTCCCCATCTGACTAGAAGCCAAAGTCTATTCAGCAGTCTATAAAGCATAGTATGCCTTTTTATATCCTCTTCTACAGTCAGCAAGGCAGCCATATTAGCCTTTTAGCTGTTCCTTCTCTGGTTCGGTGCCTCTTTTATCTCTATCACAAACTTCCTTATTCTCATCCCCAAGGTTATAAAAAGGCAGGTAATTCAGATAATTCAGGTGAGACCAACATTTACTGAGTACCCAGTCTTTAGTATTCTTCTTTCAAAGAAAAGCTCTGTGCATAAATAATGGATAGTGCTAATTTCCATTTTCATAGACTGCTAAACTAATGCTTAGGACACATTAAGTACCTTATTACATAACCAATAATTAAAGGAGGCAAAATTTAAACCCATGCTTCAGAACTTTAGTCTTATACTGCCTGCCTAATCTTCATGCTGTTGCCTCTGAGTGCTGTGAAGCTTCTTCAGATTGAGAATACCAGGTGTTGTGGTGCTCTTTCTCTTTCCCCAGCTCTCTGCTTCAGTAGGAATAACTTCCAACTTCATTGCTGTCTGTTTTATGAGATCACTTTTGGAAAAAGGACCTAATGCCTAGATAACAATTGGAGCCTTAAAACTATTGATACTTTGTTTGTCAGTAAATTAATTTTAAGTTGACCTATATGAAGTTCCTTATTTATGGCAAATTTTTAAGTAAAATATTTATCTTTTTGTATTTTTATTGTTATTGTAAAGGTGCTGTATAGAGAGTTTGCAGTTACATAAGTCAGCTAAAGAGTACATATCTTTTTGAGTTACCTCTTCCATCTCTTCTCCCAGTTTTTCCATTCTTCCCCACCCACAGTTGTATAGTTCATTTTCAACATAGCGTATGATGAGTATTACTGCTGCATTTCTTCACCCTTTGTCCTACCATTTCTGTGCCCCTTCTTAGCCTCCTCAAAATAGATAAATGAACAAATGAGACAAATGGAAAAGAAAAGAAAAACATCAACAAAGAAAAAACTTAGTTCCTATTTCCTGGAGTTCATTTCAAAAATATTATTTTATACGATCAGATGCATAGCTATTGCATGTTTGTGATCTCCTAACCTCTTTTGGTCTCTCTGTATATGAATGTCTAGAGACCCACATAATTTATCATGTCCAAGTGCATTGTTTTTTACCATCTAGTGTGTTTATAGATTTATAGACATATTCTAGTTACCACAAAAAATGGAAACCATGCAACCTATGTTTCTCTGGGTCTGGCTTACTTCACTTAATGTAACTTTTTCTAAGCCTTTCCATTTCCTTATGAATGTTACAGTATTATTCTTGTTGATGGATGAGTATAATTCCATTGTGTATATATACCACATCTTCTTGATCTATTCATCCACTGATGGGTATCTGGGTTGATTCCATATCTTGGCTATGATAAACAATGCTGCAGTTAACATGGTTGTGCTGGTTGCTTTAGTATGCCCTTGTTTTTTGTGGCAAACTTTTTTAAATTGTTTGACTTAATTCTTTTCATTTCAGAGTGAGATAATTCGAGAAAATTCTAGCATACTGGAATGTATTAGAGAAGGAATCGGAAGAGTACTAGGCTTGGGAGTGCCTCATAGCAAGCGACTCCTGCCACTTCATTCCTTGATCTTCCCTACGGTGCTGCATGGAGTTCTTCATTACATCATCAGCACAGTCATTCAGAAGTTTGTCCTACTAATTCTAAAGAGAAAGACTTGCACTAGCCACCTAGCTGAAAGTGGTTGTCCTGTACAGTGTATACTGGAAGCTTATTTTCCAGAACTTATTGCTAACTTTGTTGCCAGTCTTTGCTCTGACGTAATACTTTACCCACTGGAAACAGTTTTGCACCGCCTTCACATTCAAGGAACACGCACAATAATTGACAACACAGACCTTGGCTATGAAGTGCTTCCAATTAATACACAATATGAGGGAATGAGAGACTGTATCAGTACCATAAAGCAGGAGGAAGGAGTGCTTGGTTTTTATAAAGGGTTTGGTGCTGTTATGATACAGTATACACTGCATGCAGTTATCCTGCAGTTTACCAAAATTATTTACACTGCACTTCTTCAGAATGCCGCTTGAGATTTAGGTTCTATCACTGCTTAGTAGAGAAAACATAATGTGGATAATTTGCCATGAAATTATGAGGGATAAAAGCAACAGACTGAGTCAAAAAAGTGGATTGGAAAGGGAAACTGGTAGACAAAGCCCAAGTTGATTAAATTGACTTTTATTTCTTTTGAAGTATACCTATATATTTTGGATCAAAATGATTCCAAACTTCAAAACTAAATAAAGATAAGACTGTGAAAGAATTAAATTTTAATGTAGCACTCATGCTAAAGCAAAATTGTTGCTGGGAAAAAGCAAATATATCATCATTAAATATAAAATGAAATTTCATTGAATTCAATCTATTCTACCGGACTGTAATATTTGTTACATTGATTTTTACCTTATGGATTGATTTGGGTATGTGATCCTCAATACAGTATAGTATCAGGAGGCCTTACCTTTAAGCAAATAAATGATGTCATCATTGGAAAAAAAAAATCTAAGGATCACATCTGGCAATATGTCAGCAGGAATCAAAGAAGTTTAAATTGTCCCTATAAAGCTATTTTAATGGCTTGTATATATGTATTATATGAAGCCAATTGTGTGCACAAATATAACTTGGAATTCTGTACTTGTAGATAAACATTACATAATAAGAAATCATCTGCTTTAATAACAAAAGCCAAGAGGCCCAAATGATTTAAGTCAAATATAGTGTCCCCATCCAAACTGAGTGTTTCAGTGCCAGCGTCATACATTTGTGCAGTTTTATTTGCTTAGCTAGTAATGTGACATGTCAGACTACTTTTAGAGCCACTCTTAAGAAAGTAATCATGACAACTATTACTGTTTCCATATTTACAAATTTGTGTACTTAAACAAACCTTACTCGCCTTTTGTTTCTGAATGACTTACCTTAGAGGAGACAAAATTAAATTTCATCTGGAAATTTGTGTCTCTTGCCTTCTATAATAGTCATCATAAATAATGGCTGCGATTTTTTTCTTTCAGTTTTGCCTACAGTTTTATTCTCCATACTAGGTATGCTTACATAAAAAAAGTAAGGTATCTTGATCACTTTTTATTTTTTAAAAGTTTAAATGTTTGGATGAATGCTAAAAAAATACAAACATTTTAAAGAAATTTGTCTTTGTGTTTTGTTGGGGTTAGGGGAACACATTTCAATAAATGAGCAAAAAAAATTGCTTAATATTTTTTATTCCTACATTGCATTTGGTGGATTAAATCCTGTTTAACTTAAGTGAAATGACATGCATCAGAATGATCCATACTTAAATGTTTTCCAGTTTCATTTCTTAATGAGCATAATCACAGTGCACCTCAGCACTCTGAAGAATAGTGAGTGACCACAGAGACACTGTCCTACCTAGAGTGTACAAAAGCTCAAGTGTGTTATTTGCTAAGTGATTGATAGTTCTGAAACAAGAAAGTTGACATTTAGAGGTGTGAAAAAATATATAAGTAGCAATTCTCACAGCTGTCTTGTGTGTCTGCTTACTATGTGTTTCCCACTTTGAAGTTTAAATTGCACTGAGGGAAAATAAATGTTACTGATCACATTTTGTATTTTATGATTGATCTTTTAGAGTGTTTTACTTTGTCTATGAGATTTAACTTTTTTTGCATTTGAACTGCTGTGTAATCTTTTAAGTATTTATAATAATCTGCTTCCTATAAGCCTTATTTTTATTTTAATCAAGGTGACTTTGACTTCAGAGAAATATTAAACAAAATTTTCAATTTTTAAAAATTTCTAGAACAGGGGCTGGGAAGGTGGCTCAGTGGTAGAGCGCTTGCCTTGCATGCTCGAGGCCCTGGGTTTGATTCCTCAGCCCCACATAAGCAAAAAGGAAAAAAAAGCCCGAAGTGGTGCTGTGGCTCAAGTGGTAGACTGCTAGCCTTGAGCTGAAGAGCTGAGGGACAGCGCCCAGGCCCAGAGTTCAGGCCCCACGACCGGACCCAAAAAAAAAAAAAAAGAATTTCTAGAACAATCTGAGTGAAATCAAGTAGTGATATGAAAATCAGTGAAAATCTTCAAATAGCTAAAACTTAGATATTTCGAGATTATTTCAAGGTTATGCACTATATTATTACCATAAATAAATACAGTTACATAATTTTTTATGTAATTTTTCTGATGTAATCATCAGATTGATAGGCTTAGTGACACATGTCTTAATTTGGAGAAAGAATACAAATTAACATGAAAATAAAATTGAAAAGTGTTAAGTAAAACAAATTACTGTTTTTCCAAAATAAATATAACCTTTGAAATTCAAGCACTTAATAATTTAGCCACCCATTTTTCAATGAATTTAGAAACTAAAAGCAGTAATCATCAAATACACTTTTTTCCTTTTAAAAGTTGTTTCTCTTTTGTATGGATGCCACAATTTGATATCTATAGAATAAATCTCAGGATATTAGATGAGAGTATTTTTAATTTAGTAAAAGTAATAGCTTTATAGATATCATTCTATTAATATTTCCACAGGTCTAGTGGTCCTCTTATGGACCACCTTTGGACATGGGGTTTATGATGTGTTTGCCTTACATTGTAGGTTTCTTAGTTTGAATATAATAGCCTGAAAGTCATTGAATTAAAAATTGGTTAAAATTAATCTATTTTGTCAATGTATGAATTGATTTGCTAAGTTGTGTATATAGTGATTCCTCAGATGTTCTCTTGTGGGCTTCTAAAAATCCCTAGGTTAATAAAGTTATTTATTCAAGACTACAGATTTCTAGCATTAAATGGTATAAAATGGTAAAAGCAAGTGAATTTGTAAAGTAATAGATTGGAGTGCTTGGTAGCCACTGCTTTTAGAACCAAAACTGGAGAAATAAACGATCTTTGGGGGAAAATCCTTTGCTGGTTTTGAAACTGAGGTTTTATATTTGCTTGCCTTGTGCTCTACTATTTGGCCACGCCTCTCCTTCCCCCACCCCTCCCTTTTTTCCTCTCTCACTACTTTTTTTTGAGATTGGATTTTGCTTCCTACCCAGTCACCTGGTCTATGTTCCTTCTATTTTAGGCTTCCTGTGGTAGCTAGATGCCACTATGCCCAGCTTTGTCCACTGAGGTAGAGTTTCCTAGCTGCCCAGGCAACTGCAGTCCTCTTATTCTTAGCTTCCTGCAACTGCAGTCCTCTCATTCTTAGCTTCCTGCAACTGCAGTCCTCTCATTCTTAGCTTACCAAGAAGTTAGAATGGCAGGTACATACCACTGTGCCCAGCCATCAGTTAACCAGGGGTCTTACAATCTTTTCCTCCTGGGCTGGCCTCAAAACAGTCCTCAGACTCCCAACTAACTAGGATTACAGGCATGAGCCACCAGTGCCTGGCTTTTCTTCCTTTCCTTTCCTCCTTTTTCTTGATTTGTTTTTGGGAGGTTGTGGGAGTGGGTAAATTTGGCCTCAGCTTCCTGACTTCTGGAATTACCTGGCTAAGGCAAAAAATCTCGTTCCCTTCTCCAGATCTGCTTGACTACTCATAACTGTCTTTTCAACACTAACATTGTTGCAGCTGCAAAAGCATTTACTCTTATTGGTTGTGCACAATATTTTAAAAAGTTTTATTGTTATTATTAAGGTGTTGTACAAAGAGGTTACCATTTCATAAATCAGTCTTCTCCTCCCATCCCTGCTTATAAGTTGCATAGTTAATTTTTCAGTGTTCATTCTTCCTTACAATATTGAAATATTAATATTTCAATCCAACTATTCATATATCTACTCAAAAAATGCTGATATCAACCGAAATTTTCAAAGGTATTTGCACTCAGTTTTCTTATGGGGCCAGCTGCTGAAAAGATCCAGGTTTGAATCATTTTCTAAGAATATAAGCAAGTAAAATTTCTTGGTAACAACATTGCACTAGAATTTGACTGATACTTTATGTTGGTATTTCTTGTTTTTCTCTCTCACTATATGTGTGTGTGTGTGTATAATTGTTTATTGAGCCAAAATGTATATAGTTGTATGTTGAGCCATTGAATATCATTGATGGATGAAGTACCAAGTTGTGTGGCAGAGTAACAAATACCTTGTGATTTGACACTGATTCTTATACAAAATTACCTCAATCAGAGGAGGTGTTTTGTCTGTCTTTTTCTGTTGCTTAGGTCTCACTGGCATTTTAAATGTTTTAGTAAGTTGTTTAATATGAAAAGTTCAATAAAATATTGAATTAAAACCAATGTATTTCTCTTATTGAAGATATAGGACTACTCAGGAGGGTGGTTAAAGTATTTTTCAGAAAGAAGGAAAGATCGAGAAAAATATGTGTGTGAAATTAAACTTTTTTCCACCAATTAAAAATCCCTCTAAAGATTTTCATATTTTATTTCACAATGATTTTTACTATGATGTTTGAAGTAATGCTGTTTGATCTCATGCTATTATTTCTCTAAGGAAGAAGTTTGTGACTTGTCAGACATCAAGCAGTTGTCCAAATGACAATGGCAAAGGGGCAAATTCCTTCAGGAACTAGAAAAAGAAATCCAAGCAGAAGGAAGGAATGAAGATGAGGATACTGATGACTAAATAATAAGATAATGAAAAAACTGATAATGAAAAAAATGAAAAAAGATAACGAAAAAATATCAGTAAAATTGACCACTTTTTAGCTAAACTGCAAATGAAGACTCATGACTAAATCACAAATTAAGGGAGTGGCCATTGTTACTGACTATAGGAATAAAGACAAGAACAGTATAAACTATATGCCAAAAAATGGGTCCACCTGTATCCCTAGTTAAACGATTTGTTTTTCCCTTCCCCTCCACAAATTATACCAACATCAAATACAGTGAAAGCAGGGGTTATACCATGGGTGAGGGACATTTGAATACTTACCTTGGGGTTCATTTCACCTAACATCAACTTATCTGACCTTTTCTGCTTGTCTCAGACATATACTAGTTATTGCAAATAAGGGAAACCATGGGGCCTATGTTTCTTTGGACCTGGCTTACTTCACTTAATATAATTTTTTCCAAGTCTTTCCATTTCCTAACAAATGGAGGCATAGAATTCCATTGTGTATATATACCACATTTTCTTGATCCATTCATCTACTGAGGGGCATCTGGGTTGGTTCCGTATTTTAGCTATGGTAAATAAGGCTGCAATAAACATAGTCGTGCTGGTAGCTTTAGTATGGCCTTGCTTGTGATCATTTGGGTAAATGCCCAAAAGTGGGATTGCTGGGTCATAAGGGAGCTCTATGTGGAGTATTGAGGAACCTCCATACTGCTTTCCAAAGTGGTTGAACAAGTTTACACTCCCACCAACAATGCAATAAGATTCCCTCTGTCCACATCCCCTCCAGCATCTGTTGTTATTGGAGTTCTTGATTATAGCCATTCTAACTGGGGTGAGGTGGTATCTCAGTGTTGTTTTGATTTGCATTTCTTTTATGGCTAGAGAGGTTGGCCATCCTTCTTTCCTCTTCAGAGAAGTTTCTCTTTAAGTCTTTAGCCCACTTATTTATTAGGCTGTTGTTTCTTTGAGGATTTGTTGGGGGATTTAACTTTTTGAGTTCCAGGTATATTTTAAATATGTCCATTGTATGGCTAGTGAAGATCTTCTCCCAATCTGTGGGCTTTTTGTTGATCTTGCTAGCTATGTCCTTTGCCATGCAGAAGCTCTGCAATTTCAAGCAATCCCATTTGTCCAACCTTTCTTTGATTTGTTGTGTTTCTGGGTCTCTATTAAGGAAATTTCGGCCTGTGTCAAGGAGACCTAGGGTTTCCCCTATTCCATCCTGTAATGTTTTCAGAGTTTCTGCTTTGACTCTGAGGTCTTTGATCCATTTGGAGTTGATTCTGGTGCAGGGTGATATATAAGGATCTAGCTTTAGTTTTCTTTTTTTTTTTATTTTTATTTTTTGTGAACACACTGTACAGAGGGGTTACAATTACATGGGCAGGTTAATGCATACATTTCTTATCAAGCATTGCAGCCTCCTCCTTTGTTTACCCTTCACATCCCTTCCCAGCCTTCCCCCCGACCTCCCCACCCAATCCTCCCTGCCCCCCGGCACCAACAATGTAAAGCTCATTTTCGACATGACAACTTGTACTTCTCATTGTTGCAACAGGTCCACCTGTATCCTTAAACGACTTATTTTTCCCCATCTCCTCTACAATTTATACTGACATCAAATATAGTGAAAGCAGGGGTTATACTGTGGGAGAGGGACATAAAAGCTACAAAGAGATAATCTTATAAATGCGTTAGAAACAAATGCATGAAAGGAAAAAAACATTAAAATACATATCTAAGGATTCATTTTCCTAACATCACATTATCTGACCTTTTCCGCTTGACTTGTACATATACTAGATATTGCAAATAAGGGAAACCATGGGACCTATGTTTCTTTGGGCCTGGCTTACTTCATTTAATATAATTTTTACCAAGTTTTTCCATTTCCTAACAAATGGGGCAATGTCATTCTTTCTGATGGAGGCATAGAATTCCATTGTGTATATATACCACATTTTCTTGATCCATTCATCTACTGAGGGGCATCTGGGCTGGTTCCATATCTTAGCTATGGTAAATAATGCTGCAGTAAACATAGTTGTGCTGGTAGCTTTAGTGTGGTCTTGTTTGTAAACATTTGGGTAAATGCCCAAAAGTGGGATTGCTGGGTCATAAGGAGCTCTATGTGGAGTCTTTTGAGGAACCTCCATACTGCTTTCCAAAGTGGTTGAACAAGTTTACATTCCCACCAACAATGAAGTAAGGTTCCCTTCTGTCCACATCCCCTCCAGCATCTGTTGTTGTTAGAGTTCTTGATTTTTGCCATTCTAACTGGAGTGAGGTGGTATCTCAATGTTGTTTTGATTTGCATTTCTTTTATTGCTAGGGATGTTGAGCATTTCTTCATGTGTCTATTGACCATCCTTCTTTCTTCTTCAGAGAAGATTCTCTTTAAATCTTTAGCCCACTTATTTATTGGGCAGTTGTTTCTTTGAGCTTTAGTTTTCTACAAGTGATTAACCAATTTTGCAAGCACCATTTACTGAAGAGGCTGTCTTTCTTCCATTCTATTTTTTTAGCTCCCTTATCAAAGATTAGATGGCTATAGGTCTGTAGGTTCATTTCTGGGTTTTCAATTGTATTCCATTAGTCCTGAGGTCTCTTCTTGTGCCAATATCAAGCTGTTTTGATTACTATGGCTTTGAAGTAGAGTTTGAAATTTGGTATTGATATTCCTCCAGCAGTGTTCTTTCTGTTGAGGATAGTTTTTGCTATTCGGGGTCTTTTATTGTTCCATATGAATTTTTGGATTGCCTATTCTATTTCCTTGAAGAATGAGGTTGGAATATTGATAGGTATTGCATTGAATTTGTAGATATCCTTGGGAAGTATTGCCATTTTCACAATGTTGATCCTTCCAATCCAGGAGCATGGGAGGTTTTTCCACTTTCTAAGTTCTGTTTTGATTTCCTTTTTCAGGTTTTTAAGGTTTTCATCATAGAGGTCCCGCACTTCTTTGGTTAAGTTGTGACAAGACTTGAAGAAACCTTAAGAAATTATTCATAAGTGAAACATATCAGTCTGAAAATACTAAATGATAAGTGATTACAATTATTTGGCAATCTAGAAAAGAAAACAACTAGTGTACATTTAAAATGTCTAGTCGCCATGAGTTTGCAAATGGAAGAAAAAATAGAGATTGAACAGGATGAGCACAGGAGACTTTTAGGACAATGAAACTATTCTGTATGATACTGTAATTGTATATTAAACTATCCATTTGGAAAAAATCATATGAATGTGAAACAGCGAAGTCTAATGCAAACTTTGTACTTTGGTTAAATAAAGTATTAATATTGATCAATTATAAGAAATGTACCCTACTAATGCAAAATGTTTATAAAAGGAAAAATGTGAGGAAGAGGGGAGTACATTAGAACTCTCTGCTTCCTAATGAATTCTTTTTTATGTCTTAAAGTTCTTAAAAATAGTATGTATACCTTTTATTTTTTAATCGTGGGGCTTGAACTCTGGGCCTGAAGCTGTCCCTAAGCTCTTCAGCTCAAGGGGTAGCACTCTAACACTTGAACCAAAGTTCTTCTTCCAGTTTTCTGGTGGTTTATTGGAGATACGAGTCTCATGGACTTTCCTGCCCAGGCTGGCTTTGAACCCCGATCCTCAGATCTCAGCCTCCTGAGTAGGTAGGATTACAGGTGTGAGCCACCAGCACCTGGCATATATAACTTTTTAAATAGTAAGATACACACACACTCCCTTATTTGCAATATCTAGTATATGTCTGAGTCAAGCAGAAAAGGTCAGATGAGGTGATGTTAGGGAAATGAACCCTAAGATATGGTTTCAAATGTTTTTTTTCTTTCATGTGATTGTTTCTAACGCTTTTATAAGATAATTTCTTTGTTACTTTGTATGTCCCTCCCCCACAGTATAACCTGTGCTTTCACTGTATTTGATGTGGGTATAATTTGTGGAGGGGAAGGAGAAAAACAAATCATTTAAATAGGGATACAGGTGGACCCATTGGAACAATGAGAAGTACAAGTTGTTATGTCGAAAATGAACTTTACAACTTTGGTGGGGGGGGGGCGGGAGAATTGGGTGGGGGGTGGGAGGAGGATCGGAAGGGATGGGAAGGGGAAACAAAGGAGGAGGCTACAATGCTTGATAAGAAATGTGCTCATTATCTTGCCCATGTAATTGTAACCCCTCTGTACAGTATTTTCACAATTAAAAAAAGATACACACACACACACACAAGTTTCTTCATTTGTCAGTTATAGAGAATCTGGGTTGTTTCCATAACTTGGCTATTGTGAATAGTACTGCAATGAGCCTGAGTGCCTTTATTTAATTCTGACTTTTATTCTTTCTGGTAGATGTCCAAGAGTGGTATCACTGATCATGGAGTAGTTCTATTTGTAGTTTTTAATGAAGAATCTCCAAACTGACTTTCGTAGTAGTCATTGCATTAATTTATATTTTCAGCAACAGTATATTCAAGTCCCTTCTTTCTGGCATTTTTGTCAGTATTTGTTGCTGTGTATATTTTTGATTATGACCATTCTGACTAGAATAAGATGGAATTTTTCTCCATGTTTTTTTATTTTCATTCCTTTATGGCCAGAGATGTTGGGTATCTTTTCATATATTTATTAGCCATTTTTACTTCTAAGAAGTGTCCACTTGCTTTTTAGTCCATTAATTAGATTATTGGTTCTTTGGGAGTTTTGTTTCTCAGCTCTATTTTATTATGCCTAGTAGATGTATAGCTGGCAAACAGCTCTTATCAGTCGATAGGCTGTCTTTTCAGCTTAGGGATTATACCATTTGCCATGCAAAAACTTTTAAGCTTCATGGGATCCCATTTGTCAAGTCTCTTCTAGTTACTGAGACATTAGAGCTCTATTCAGAAAGTTCCTGCCAATACCAATAAGTTCTAGTGTTTTTCCTACTCTTTCCTGTGGTAGTCGCATAATTACAGGTCTTACATTAGCATCTTTGACCTGTTTTGTACTAATGCTAGGTGAGAGACAAGGATCCTATTTCAATCTCCCATATGTTGATATTCATCAGGAAAAATAATATGTCATTTGGAAGGAAATGAATGGACCTGGATAAAATTACATCCAGTGAATGTAAGTGTGTATTTCCCCTTACATGTGGATGTGCAACCCCAAATATAAACATGTATGTAAACATATCACCTACAGAGCTATATATGTGTGTGTGTATGTATGTATGTACATGACCAAACAAAATATGGTACACACAAGTGAGATCTCACGCTATAACCCCTTTAAACAAGTAACAGTTTAACAAAACAAATGTTAGGGGCTGGGAAGGTAGCTCAGTGGTAGAGTGCTTGCCTAGCATGCATGAAGCCCTGGGTTTGATTCCTCAGTACCACATAAACAGAAAAAGCCAGAAGTGGTGCTGTGGCTCTAGTGGTAGAGTGCTAGCCTAGAGCAAAAGAAGTTCAGGGACAGTGCATCAGCCTTGAGTTCAAGCCACAAGAGTGGCAAAAATAAAAATAAAAGAATGTTGGGAAGCTACAGTAGGTCTTGTCTGAAGTGGAGTAGGAGCAAGGGGAGGGAGGGCAGAGTGATAGAATAATTGTGGCCTAATATAATCTTGGTACTCAGTATATATTTGTCAAGCTAGACTAGACTATTTGATGAGATGGGTGGAGATGGGATAGTTGGAAGGGATGGCTGATCAAGGAAAGGATGACTTGCATCAAGGTACATTATATACATATATGACATGTTAAATTGACATCACCTTGTATAACTATTTCAAGGTACTAAAAAGTAAAAATTGCTGTACACAAATGTAAAGGAGGAAAAAGGAAATGAGATGGATGAAGAGAGAAATCAATAAGGAAGATTAATATCGTAGTTTAAAAGAATACTAAGATGGACTTGGATAAATGAAAATTACTTTTTATAGAAAAATTGTCACTCCAGTTACTGGAAGAGGATGCAGCTATTATTAGGTAAGTTCTTCACTATTTTGTAGATATTCTTAAAATTCATCTCAATATGTAAATCATTGGCAGGACATTCTTGACTGAGAATACTGAAGTTGCATTCCTTCTGTGGTTTGCATTATCTGGCATTCTTATCAGTAAATAACATCTTACAGTTTTATGGAACATATAGTTCTCTTTTCATGTTTCCCATCTGATCCTCTAAAATGCTTTCACACTCCAAGTCAAAAGGATTAGATTTATTAAATAAGTGGAACATAGTAACACAAATCAGTTAAACTGACTTAGAATAGAATTTATGTCCTATGACTTCCAGGTACAGAATGTTTGGGGTTTTTTTTCCCCCCTCTTGACCAATGTTTCTTTTAATTAGTAAGTAAACACTAGAAAATACAAAACTGAAAATTTTAGATGTTGTAGGCGTAAATGTCACTCAGGGTATCTGTGTGTGTGTGTGTGTGTGTGTGTGTGTGTGTGTGTGTGTGTGTAAAGAGTCTCATGGAAATTGGCTCATGCAATCCTGGGTAACAGGTTACAAGATCTACAGTCAGCACACTAGAGACCAGAAGAACCAAGGCTGGCACTCCAAACTGGGTTGTGAGAATCAAGACTTCTAGTGGTATAGTTTTTATCTAAACGCAGATAGTGTTGACACCCAAAAGTCGCTGATCTTTCAGAGAAAAAGGTCTTAGCTCAAAGGCAATCAGAATCTCTCTTTAACTTGGTGAAAGACTTCATTTAAGGCACTCAGTTTATTAGAAGAGGCCCATTCACATTAGAAAGGGCAATCTACTTTATTCAATCTTCCAATTTAAATATGAGATTTACATATGAGATTTCACCTCAGCAGGGTATACTTTTCTGTCCAAGCTGGTTTGGAACTGCAATTCTTCCCATGTAGCCTGCTCTGATAGGCAAGCACCACTGTGCTCAGCTATGGATTGAAAAGTGATACTGACTTTTCTGCTCAGGCTGGTTTCTAACCAAAATCCTCAGGTGTGCAGCCTTCCACATAGCAAGGATTATATACATGGGCTATTAGCTACCATCTATAGCAACAATATTTTGTATTCAAAATTCCTCAATCAGTCACTCTATCTTAAATACTTGAAATAATCAAGGAGGACTGTTGAGTCAGTCACTGGTGGCACATACCTGTAAGAGGATCCTAGTTACTTAGGAGGTTGAGATCAGAAGGGTTGACTTTTGAGGCCAGTACTGGTATACATGTGATTTCTCTTCTCAATTAACATTGAGGCATGTTGGTACATACCTCTTATCTGATTACTTAGGAGGCTGATAACAGACAGTTTCAGGCCAACCCAGACAGAAAAATCCAAAGCTTCATTTCAATAGAAGAAGCTAGGTGTGGTAGTGTGTTTCTCTCATACAGTTAGGGTGGTAACCCCAAAATAGGTAGCCTGTATATGCCTGGACAGGAAACAAAATCTTATATCAAAAAAGGCCAATGAATAAAAGGCCTAGATGGTTATGGTTCAGTGATAAAACTCCTGCCTAGTAAGTATAAGGCCCTGAGTTCAAACACAAGCACAAACAACAATAACAACAAAATGATAGTCCAAAATGGATTTGTCCAAAATGGGCATAATATGAACTGCTTTGTCATTATATCAGTTAGAAAAAAATTCATCAAGGCAATATTAACTATTGTCTTCTGAACCCACATAGGCCATGAGCTTAATCTTACCTTTTTAATTTGCGATCATTGCCTATGGTTTGTTTTTTTGGGTTTTTGGGGGGATTTTGTTTTGTTTTGTTGTTGTTGTTGTTGTTGTTTTCACCCTCCTGCTTATGCAGGAGGTGGGTACTGCCTCTCTATTCTCACTCAAACTATATAGATAAAAATGACAAGAGGGAATTAATATAGGTAACATCTTAGGAGTTGTTACTGAAATCCCAAAAGAATTTTCCTATTTCTGAATAACTCAAATCACAAGCAGTTTTAGCTTAGATACATTGATTCTAATGAATCAGGAATCAGGAGAGACTGGGAAGTGGGGAGATATCTAGCAATATCTATTGAAGATCCTCATCATATCTTTCAACAACCTTCTTGTGTTTATTCCACAGTTTTAAATTCCATCTCTCCAAGATAGAGCTAGAATTCTTTTTTCTAGCATCTCTTGCCTCTAAGGCAGAGATTGGTGAGAGCTAGAACTTATAGTTGATGTGGACATTTGAGACTTTAGATAGAAAATGAAAGTGTATCACAAAATGCATCTTCAAGAAGGTGTAGTCAATATGTTTAGGTTTACAGGAGGAGGAATAGTGAGCAATATGAAGGTCTGGTCACATGTTCTGTTATTTGCTTCCTTAATTGGAAGCTCATTAACATCAGAAATGTGGCAATGTCAGGGTGTGCGTACTTGTATTTCTTGTTCATGCCCTCAAAACTTGGCACTTTTGATGCCTATGTATCTGTAAAGAATAGAGCAGAACAGGTTGTATATGTTTTCCTTTTAAACTATAGTACATTTATTAGTACTTAGGAATATTTATCAAAAAATTGATGCTAGGAAAATTAATCCTAAACTGAAGAACCTCCAAAGTTAAAGTTATTCTCTATCATATTCTCAGCAACAAATTTTTGGGTTTTTTGTCTCCTTGGTAGCAGTCCAAACTGCTAAAATGTTTACATATATGAAATACCCCTTTTGTCTCCATAGGAGGCAAATCCATGTGGGCACAGACTCAAGAAAAAATTCCTGAGAAAATTAATGAGAAGTCTATTTTTCTTATTAAAAATTAATGAAAAATAAGTGAGAAAGAACTTCATTTTGATACTGGAGACCAGACAAAAATGAAGGAGCATAAATCTGTATGAAATAGGATAGTGGGAAATTGAAAGCATTCCACAGAAGATTCTAAAATATTTCTTATACTTTTTTCCATGGAAATCAGAGGCTGATATGAAACTGATATCTTAGAAAAGTGATGGTGGCTCATGCCTGTCATCTTAGCTACCAAGGAAACTGAGATCTAAGGACCGTGGTCCAAAGCCAGCTCAGGCAGAAAAGTTCCTGAAACCCTTGGATTATCATTACAATTATCTATTAATTTTTACTGACTGTGCTGTATGACTAGGATGATAATGAAATGTCATAAGTTGAAAACATTGCTGCTGTTCATGTTCATTGGTTTTCCTTAATTGCTTTTCAGTGACACCCATTACTACTTCTTAAATTATTTGTAAACTTCCTTAATACCTGACTTTGAGAAGTTTACGTGTTTTGTTAGGAATAAAATGGACCGTGGAGTTAGAGAAAAAATGTATTTGAAAATTCTAGTTATAAACTTTTCTACGGGTACAATCTTGAGAAAGTGATTTAAACATTGAGATTTAAGTTCCTTCTTCCTAGGTAAAACAAATAGTAATAGAAACCTGATAAAAATGTTAAAAATGCAAGAAAATGAGTGTAATATTGTGTATGGTAGGTTCTCAATAAAAAAGCAGATGTTAGAAGAAAGCAGACCTTACTCATTTTAGAACTCTTCACATTTAGCTCATTTCTAGGCTTTTCCAAGTGCCCATGAATTTGACGAATTGAATTTTCTGTTTGCTTTTTATTTCATTCCAATTTCTTTCATGTTAATGTTGCTATCCACTCTAAAACTCCTATTTCCCTGTCATTTGTTTCCTTTCTGTTTTATCTCTCCCTGATTATAGT
Source organism: Dipodomys spectabilis (assembly GCF_019054845.1). Lineage (NCBI taxonomy): Eukaryota > Metazoa > Chordata > Mammalia > Rodentia > Heteromyidae > Dipodomys > Dipodomys spectabilis. The sequence continues at coordinate 3,375,036 of NW_024870824.1, forward strand.
CACTTCTTCATTAAATTCCTATAGTCAAACTTTGTTTATGCACGTATATCAGTCAGGACTTGTGCCACTTGGAAAATAATGCAAGTAATCTCTCTCTAATATCTCCAAATTGTTTTAGGTTTATTTCTTTGGTTTCTTCAAGCCAAGGATATTTATTCAAGCCAAGGGTATTTTAGTACTCTTTCTGTGGTTAGAGAAGCCAGTGGTAGGTACTTACTTATATTAAATGTACCTTGTTGATCAGAGTGGATGTCCATAATACTACTTCTCCCAGTTTCTGCTGAATTATCTTCTAGAGATAAAGAAAAGTCAAAACAATGAAAATAGAACTGTCAGAAATCTGTTACTAGAGTTATGGGAAGTTTTTTTTTTAATTAAATGTAATGAAATTTCATTGTTAATCATTATCAAAAGAAGTAAAGCAATTTCAAATGTTCAAAGGTAGATAGGAATACCAGCCATCTTTTACTCACATTGTCTGCCCAATTATATTTTTGTAGTTTAATCAAAGAAGACTGCTTTATAATCATTTGTTGACAGAGTGCAAATACTAACAAGTAGATCATTCCCACAGGCTCAGTAACATAGACATAGGCATAGACACAAGAAACTACCCAGCTAACTTCAAAACCCCTGAATTCTGTAACCGAGTTTCTCTGAGACACAACCTTAGGAACATCAAAAGTTAAGAGGTTACTGAAGAAATGAATTCTATATCATTTGGAAACAAAACATAGGACAGGTAAACTTGGCATTCTTCAAGTAGAAATATATTTTGTTTCTATAAACATTTGTTTTCCTCCTACTCACACTCTACTATGTCCAAGTCTATTAGCATATGCACAAAAGATTGGATGCAATGGCAATGAGCAATACAACTTATGACAGGCCTGACTAATGGTAAGGTGCTACTACCTGTCTGGCCTTGTCTTCACCCATAGCTATTTCATCAGTGATTGGCAGAAGATGGGAACTCATTTGATTTAACTTTGTAAGTTATCAGTATCCACTTACTCACTTGCAACAACTTTTACTCCAGCAAACTGTAACTTTTTTGTGGGCTAATTGGCCAAAGGTAAATAGTACCTGAGGATTTCACTGAGTACATAATATAAAAGGAATGAGAAGGATCAGAGTCCTCTTTCCAGGGTAAACATCATCCCTCTTCATTATGGTTATTTTTATTTGCCAATCTTATATACCTGTTGCATATGGGTTTTTTTTCCTCATTTGATTTTGGTAGTATCACCTCCCCACCCATCACATTTTTTTTAATTTTTAAATTTTTTTATTGTCAAGGTGATGTACAGAGGGGTTTCAGTTACATAAGTAAGGTAATGAGTACATTTCTTGTCAACCTTGTTACCCCTTCCCTCAATTTTCTCCTACTTTCCCTTCCCCTAGCCCCCACAAGTTGTACAGGTCGTTTCCAACATATTGTCTTGTTTATATTGTTGTTGCATTGTTTTTCCCCTTGTCCTTTGTCTCACCATTCTGTTGTCCCCCTTCTCTTCCCTAATTCAAATAAACATAAATACACTACCAGGGTACCAAAATCAACTACAGTAACAACAGAAGATATACCATAGGGAGAAGAACATACAAAAGAAACAAAAAATCACATAGTATATTAACAACAACAACAACAACAACAAAGAAAAACATCTTGTTTCCATGTCTTGGAGTTCATTTCCCTTAGCATCATTTTATATAGTTATATGTACTTAGCTATTGAGCTATTCTGCTTATCTGCTAAGATTGTCCTAGACATATACTAATTATTGCAAATAAGGGAAACCATGGGACATATGTTTCTTTGGCTTACTTCACTTAATAAGATGTTTTCCAAGACTTTGCATTTCCTTACAAATGGGGCAGAGTCATTCTTTCTGAAGGAAACATAGAATTCCACCATATATATACATATATATGGTATATATATATATATAGTTGTACATATATAACTATATATATAACTATATATACTATATATAACACTATACATACCCCATACACACACACACACACACACACACACACACACACACACACACATATATATATATCTATATATATCACATTTCCTTGATCCATTCATCTACTGAGAAGCATCTTGGTTGGTTTCATATCTTAGCTGTGGTGAATAATGCTGTGATAAACATAGCTATGCCAATAGCTTTAGTATGGTCAGCTTTCTGTTCATCTCAGTCCTTGTGTTGATAGGGCATGGACAATTGCTTACTTGAGTTCCAGAATAATGTAGCTATAGATTATTTGCATGTTTCACCTCTACTCCATAACTTTGCTTTGGTATCTTAAGTCCTGCCATGCCTCTTGCTTTGCGATACCTCAATCAGGGCTGATACATGACTAGCATAGTTTTATTTCAATTGTACCTGAATCTCTACAACAAGGCTGCTGGCAACAAATAAATGTCCTGAATTGTATAAAGCAAGCAGATGCCATCTTTTCTAGATAAGATTGATTGAAATCAAAATATGTTAATGAAATGTGTTCACAATGTAGTGGAAAAAAGAATTTTATATACCACTGACAATAGTACCAATTGGTGAAGTACATGGAGGAAAATTTGGCAATATTTATTAAAAGATTAAATGCGGGGCTGGGAAGGTAGCTCAGTGGTAGAGTGCTTGCCTTGCATGCATGAGGCCCTGGGTTCGATTCCTCGGCACCACATAAGCAAAAAGAAAAAAGCCAGAAGTGGTGCTGTGGCTCAAGTGGTAGAGTGCTAGCCTTGAGCTGAAGAGCTGAGGGACAGCTCCCAGGCCCTGAGTTCAGGCCCCACGACCAGACCCCCCCCCAAAAAAAAAAGATTAAATGCATTAACACATTTTTGAGATGGCTGTAGTCTAGAAAAAACACTTAGATAGACTTACAAAGAAGCCAATTTAGGGGCAAGTTAGTAACAGTGTAGAAGTATAGCACATTGATTTCTCCATTATCAACTAAGTTCAATGTCACAGGGGGAAGAATAGTAGCTTAAATAATAGCATATACCATTAAATAGCATTTATCAAGAAAATAGTAATAAAAACAGAGTCATAAATGTAAATATAATGTGTACTTATTCTAAACTTTTGTTTTCAAATACATAGAAAACATTGGGAAAAGTGACTAATCAAAAGAAAATACTCCAAAGCCTGTTGCCCTTGGCTCATGCCTGTAATCCTAGCTACTCAGGAGGCTGATATCTGAGGACTGTGGTTCAAAGCAAGCCTGGGAAGGAAAGTTCATGAGACTCTTATCTCTAGTTAATCTCCCCAAAAGCCAAAGTGGAGGTATGGCTCAAGTGGTATAGTACTAGCCTGGAACACAAAAGTTCAGGGACAATACCCAGGCCCCACATTCAAGCCCCAGGATCAGCACAAAAATGAAAAATCTAAAGGATCCACTTCATTTTACTAAACGTATATTTTATGGAGAAAATATATTTATATATACCTGTGTAACTGAATATTATTAGTAGTAATAAAATTACTAAATATATTTCATTATGTTCCCCTGACACACATGAATTTTCCAGAAAAAGAAATTTGGATTGTCAAGGGAGTTACCAGATAAGTTATAGCTCATTTTATTAAGACCTGATTAAAAAAAAAACACAGTTGGATGAATTATTGTGATTATACATTAAAAATGTAAACTTAGTTTAGTTTTGGTTAATATGAAAATTGTCCAAAATGAAGAACTGAGCTGCATATGTAAGTCTTATCAAGGATATAACAGAAAGCAAATTTATCAACACTTCGCCCATAACTTTTTCTTCCTTTAAAAAAAATTATTGTTTTTACTATCTTTAAGTAATTGTACAAAAGAGGTTGTATTTCACAGTGTCAATTTATGAACACACTGTCCATGACTTTTTCAATACTATAACAATTTTTATTTAAAGTTATAATAATAAAAGACATATAAAGTAGAATGCATTTCTTTAAAATAAAGATGATAAACTATGGTGTCCGTCATATTTTTTTCTCACTCTCCATCAAGGGACTTGGAACAGACTATATGAATGCCTGAAGGCACTTGGACAATTCGGTGGACTTAGGTCTGAATTATAACTTAAAATTCTAGGAACTAAGATTTCACTAACCTGGTCTACTGTGAACAAATTGGAAGGCCAAGATTGAAAAAAATGTTTGTACTTCCATCTGGTGGTAATAGAACAAAAAGGCACTCATCACACAGATGTGGACAGTGTACTTGTAAGAGTTTGCATGGATGGACAACCACTAAAGAGACTCGCTCAAGTCTGGTTGGGCTTCAGAAAAGGGCGGCCCAAGGATCAGTTGAACACCATCAGCTAAAGAGTAGCTCTTCTGTGTCAAAAAAAAAAAGTGTGGTAGTGTGAAATTTCTATACAACTTACAAAGGCACCTGTACCTAAGGTTGGAGATTTTAATGTGACAATTGTAAGTCTATATCATTCTTTCTTTAGCTCAATGGAGCAGAAACAGCTTTATCATTAGGAAGAGATAAGATATACGACAGGGGAATGGAGAAGACACACCTAAGTCTCTGCACTTACAGACATCACACATATTACATCTTACTTGGGAAGACAAAGGCCTTAACTTAACATGATGTCTAACTTCTTTACAAATTTGAAGTAAAATATGTTTTTGTTGCTGGGCGCCGGTGGCTCACGCCTGTAATCCTAGCTACTCAGAAGGCTGAGATCTGAGGATCGCAGTTCAAAGCCAGCCGGGGCAGGAAAGTACGTGAGACTCTTATCTCCAATAAACCACTCCGAAAACCGGAAGTGGTGCTGTGGCTCAAGCGGTAGAGTGCTCACCTTGAGCTGAAGAGCTCAGGGACAGCACCCAGGCCCAGGGTTCAAGCCCCACAACCGACAAAAAAAATAATAAAAAAATAAAATATGTTTTTGTTGATTACAGGTAGAGCATATTTTTGGAACTTATCCATTTACTAGCTGAAACTTGGTATCTGTCAATTAGCAATTCCCTATACTCGCTTCCCCAAGTCTCTGATATTAACCCTTCCAGTGTTTGATATTTTTTATGTGCAAGGAGTGGTGTGACTATTTCAGATGATTTATGTAAGTAGAGAATTCATATACTTGTTTGATACTTCTTTTTCTGCCTCTCGACTTATTTTCCCTAACATAACGTCTTCAAAGTCTACCCATGTTGTTAAATATTGAAGAACTCCTCTCTATTTTAAGGCTGAAATGTATTCCATTGTATGTGAATATACATATCACATTTCATTTATCAATTCATCAGTGAGTGAATATATTTAAGCTATTTTCATTGCTTGGCTACTATGAACAGTGTTCTAAGGAGCAAGAGAGTGCCAACAACTCTTTGAGATCCCGAGTTCAAATCTTTCAGGAATATGCCCAGAAGTGGGCATTGTAACATCATAAGGTAGTTCTAGGTTTAATGTTTTGAGGAAGCTTCATGCTGTTTTTGATGATTGTTACATTATTTTACATTCCCACAAATAGTATACAAGTATTTCTTACATTCTAGTCAGCATATTGGGTCAATGAATAAATCTAAAAGTAAATTGAGAGAAATAAAAATACAACATATTAACAACCAAGAGATGCAACGAATATATAATAAAGGAAATCATAAATGTATGCATTGTAACAGAAGAAAAAATCCAAATAAACAATCTAATTTTACACTGCAGAAATCTAAAAGAGTTAACTTCAAATGGAGTCAGAATTTTAAATTATTTATTGGAATGGGCATATTAGTTAATGAATTGAGATGGACTAGGAGATTTTATTACCTTATTATCTAGGAGCAAGCAAATGAGCCTTCTGGAATTTTCCCACTTAACTGAACAAGCTTCATAAAGTTTGAAAGGCAATTAATTATAGGGAAACTATCAATTTGTTTTATAATTTTATCATACTAATCCTCAATATTACACTTCTATTCTTATAATAGATCAGTTACACTGAAATACAAGACACTTACTCATATCTGTCTGAGGGTATAGATGTCTATGAGGTTTCAAACATTAGAATGAAACAGAGAATTTCTTTAAATATTTTCAGGCTGGGAGTCTAACTCAGTGTTAAATCACTTTCCTAGTTTGTACACATAAAAACAATTATAAATATTTTATAGCCAATGAATTCCATGTCAGTGAATTCCAGTCAGCTGGTATCTTCAGTCAACTTGAGTTCTGGAGAGTTTTAGATAAAATGTCCATGACTTATGCAAATTCAAAGACATCTAAGTTCTTTTTTCCCCTTCAAATTCCATTTGTACAATCACCTGCCTCCTATTTCTTGTTTCTATTTACACTATCCCTTTTGCATGTCTAGTGTGAAACTGAGCCATTTCCTTAATCATTTATAATTATTCACCTGCACTAAGTCTACAGAAAAATGGCTTTTCACCAAATACTTTTATCAAGAATTTTGGGGGTCATATCTGGGAATATAAAATGTAGTTGTAGTACAGCAACCGATAACTCCACTTTTAACATTAGATGTCTATATTCGTAGAATGCCCTGCAGCATCTTCTTTGTTAGAAAACATCCATGAATCTTTGGAAAACACTCACTAAGTCTAAGTCCTCAGTACTAATGTAAAATAATGTCTCAACTTTAAAGGAAATAAGAAAAGAAGCCAAAGATGAATGACCGCTGTCATAGTCTCCAAGATGCCCAGAATGACATGTTCCACTGACAAATAGAATACTTGACCTTTAAGAATCAAAGAACAGTACAAAGTAATAAATCACTTATAACTACTAATTATATTAGTGAGAACTTCAGATATGAAGTCTTTCTGTAGGATTCATATGTTAATTCTAATAGCATTCTTAGCTTTATGACTGGTAAAACTAGATTTCTTCCAAGCTGAATGATACATTCTAAGAAAATGTTAATTATGATAATTATATAGATAAATGAGACAGGTTGTTGTGATAAGATATTAAATGGAAACACATCTAAGTTTTGAGTAAAGTTCATCAGTTAAATTCACTAATTGCTAATTAAAAGTTTTTTAAACAATTTATTGATTTAATTCACATTATTTAGTATTAGATCACACAAAAACTTTGAGGTAAAACTATACATACTATAAAGAACAGACAATATTACAACATACTTTTAGTCCAATAAACACATTTTTAAAAGTAGTTACTTGACACTAGCCAGGTGCTTGTGGCTCACACTTGCAATAATACCAACTGAGATCTGAGGATTGCACTATGAAGCCAGTCCATATAGGAAAGTTCATGAGACTCTTATCTCCAACTAATCACCACCAAAAAAATAAAAGCCAGAATTTGAGCTGTGGCTCAGAGTACCAGACATGAGCACCAAATCTAAGGGGGAAGATCCCAGGTCCTGAGTTCAAGCCTCAGAACTATCACACACACACAAAAATTATTCACTTGACACTTAATTCAACTCTTGACATCTATTTATATCAATTGTCATGTATGTGGTCATCTTTTCCTGCTTGATTTCTTAGATACTTTGGAACTTGAAACCTGATTACTATTTTATGGTTTCTACTCTTATTACACTTTAGAATTTCTTGGTCTTGTGAGAGTCATTCAGTAAGATCCAGATCAAATATGGCAGTAAGATCCAGGTGCAATGCTACACCTTTGGTAAAGTCTTGCACTAGTTCTTCAGGCATTTGAGTCCTCTTCTTTGTGCTCCTCAGCTAACATCTGCTACCTAGATTCTAGACATTTATATACTTAAGTCTTCTGCTAGATAACATCAGAAGTTTAAAGTTGTCATTTTTGTCTTATTTTACAGAGAATGAGCACAGAAGTATTAGCATCATGAGTTAGAAAAGGAATAAATTTGATCCTATAATTTAACAGGCAAATACACAGAAAATAACTATCTTTTTACTATAACAATGTATTATCAATACTGATAACATGTTATACATGGTATTTAGACATAGATAATATCTAGAACCTACAATCTTCCTATCGGTCCAGACTTCTGTGGTCACATAAAAAGATGTAGATGAGAGGGATGTGATCATTGATATTTCTTTCTGCTCCAAAAATAGATCCCAGCAGTTGTTTTAGGGCATTGCTCTTGGCACTGGCTCCTGGCACAGGCTCCCAATAGCTTTCTATCTGCAATAGCTCTTCTACAAAACGGTTCTCATCAACACTGTTTCCCCTGGACACAACTCTAGGAGAATTGTTGCTCTTCCTGTTCAAAGGACTCTTTTCTACTTTATTCCTCTAGGCAATTCACAACTAGGTCCACAGTTAAGGTCCCTGTAATTTACAATGTTCTAACTAATGCTTTCTGAGGTAGACCCTCAGAAATCGACTGAAAACAAACAATGAAGAGAGCTTTGTTTTCTTCTATAATATAAACATCACTTCTTTCTTATGGAAAAAAGAACTCTAGTAGTATTTTGGAGTTGATTTACTCACATCATTTCTCACATACTTTCAGAAGAAGCATCTAAGGAAGAGGTAGATAACACTCACCAATCTTCTTGTGTAGGAAGTTGTACTCTCTTTTCAGTTACATGAGCTCTAGATGAATGCAAACAATAGAATCCCAGAAATCTTATCTACACACACACACACACACACACACACACACACACAAGTTGGATGTGGTGATTCATGCCTGTAATTCCAGATACTTAGGAGGAAGAGAGAGGAAGATAGTGTTTTAAGGCCAACTCAAAGTTAGTATAATAGCATGTCTGAAAAACAAACCAAAACAAACAAACCAATCTGGAGGTATGACAATAGAATACTTACCTAACAAGTAGAAGTGTGAGACTGAGTTCAATCCCCAGTATAAAAACAAAAATAAAGAAAGGGAAGGAAGGGAGGAAGAAAGGAAAGGAGGGAGGGAGAGAGGGAGGGAGGAAGGGAGGACAGGCAAGCAGACTTTTTAATTTTGATTCTAATGTTTTTGCTAAAGACAAGGAATTTTGTGAATTTCAGCTTCTGGTGGTAAATATGAAGATAACCTGCTTGAAACAGACACAGAGAGGGGAGAGGGAGGGAAGGAGGGAGAGACGGAGAGAGGAAGGGAGAGAGAGAGAGATGGAGGGAGGGAAAGGGAGAGGGAGAGGAGAGAAATAGGAGATCTTGGATCCAAAGAATAATACTCAAGTGTCTGGATCCATGGACTTCTATTTTGTTTTTATTTTATTTTATTTTATTTTACTGTAAAGGCGATGTATGAAGGGGTTACAGCTATATATTGCATAATGAATGTATTTCTCTTTGAACAGTGTCATCCCTCCCTCATTTTCTCCCAGATTTTCCCCTCTCAACCCCCCTCCTCCAAAGTTGTATCGTTCATTTCTAACATGGTGTCTAGTGAGTATCATTGATGAATTGGTTCAACCAACTGTGCTTTCCTTCCTCAAATCAGATAAACTTATATATAAGACAGGGGGTACAGAGATTTAAAAAAAAACAAAAGGGAATGAATCAAAGAAAAAGAAAAAAAGGAATAGCAAACAGTATAATAAAAATCCTCTAGTTTTTCATTTCTTGTTCATTTTAATAAGCATCATTTTATATGGTTGTATACAGATATCTATTGTGCCATTGCAATCTCCATAGGAATATACTCCTATGGTCTGTGAATATTTAGATTGCTGTCCAAGTATAATTTTTTTTACTATCCATTGGGTTCACTTAAAGATTTATAATGTTCTAGTTATTACAAATGGGGGAAACCCTACAGCTTGTTTCTCTGGGTCTGGCTTACTTTGCTTAATATATTTTTTTCCCAACTTGGAAAAAATTATATTAAGTGAAGTAAGCCAGGCCCAAAGAAACGTAGGTCCCATGGTTTCCCTTATTTGTAATATCTAGTATATGTATGAGTCAAGCGGAAAAGGTCAGATAATGTGATGTCAGGAAAATGAACCCTTAGATGTGTATTTTAATGTTTTTTTCTTTCATGCATGTGTTTCTAACACATTTATAAGATTATCTCTTTGTTGCTTTGTATGTCCCTCCCCCACAGTATAACCCTTGCTTTCACTATATTTGATGTCAGTATAACTTGTGGAGGAGATGGGGAAAAACCAGTTGTTTAAGGATACAGGTGGACCTGTTGCAACAATGAGAAGTACAAGTTGTCATGTCCAAAACGAACTTTACAACGTTGGTGCGGGGGGGGGGGGGGGGGGGGGGGGGGGGGGGGGAGGAAGGAGAAGGATTGGGATTGGGGGGGAGGGGGGAGGCTGGGAAGGGATGTGAAGGGTAAACAAAGGAGGAGGCTGCAATGCTTGGTAAGAAATGTACGCATTATCCTGCCCATGTAACTGTAACTCCTCTGTACAGTATGTTCACAAATAAAATTAAATTAAATTAAAAAAAATATATATTTATTTCCCGTCTTTCCATTTGTATGATGTGATTCTTTGTCAAGAAATAAAACCACTTTATGGAAGCTCCAGATCCCACTTACACGTCCTTGGCTAGACAAACAGCATCTAAACAGGGAGCCAGGGCAATTTTCACTCTAAATATTTCCTCTGTTTTCCATATATGTGTATATATATATATATGTGTGTGTGTTTTCCATATATATATGATATTTAAATTCTTCTAAACTACAATGTTTTCCTAAATTATAGCTTTTGGTCTAGGGTGATGGTTACAAAAAATAACAATATACCCCAACTTTCCATAAGAACTTTTCTCCCCCCCCCAAAAAAAAGTTCATGTTCATTTTCCTACAGAGCAGGAAGACATTCATTTAGATGAGACACATACCAGGTTTTTTCTAAAGTGCCAAAATTCACCTGATTCCCACAAATTTGTATAAAAATATAAAAGGCAAAAAGAATGTATCAACTGAAATACTCAAGGCCATCTCAATTCCAAAGAGTACCTACTTTATGAGACTAGAGATAATTTTGCTAGGAAATTCTTAAGTTACTTGAATCAAGGAAAATATGCTCTAAATCTTCATCTGGTTCTTCTTTAGCATATTGTAACTGACTAGTCATTCAAATCTCATAATGTTGTTACAAGACCTGAGAATGTTTTTAAAAAATATTTTCATAATTCCTAGATAAACTTTACTTGCTAGTCTTGCTTTTTAGGTGCTGGTGATCACGCAGGGCCTTGCACATTCTGCGTATGTGCTCTGCTACTGAACTTCATCCCCAGCCCTGGGTTTTTAAGGAAAGTTGTCTGATGATGTAGCTATGTAGTCCGGGCTGGTCTTGAACTCTTGATCCTCCTGTTTCCACTTCCTGAATGATGGGATTAAAGGTATTCCTAGCTCATTGGCTAATTTCTTATTCTACTAACTTTGTTTGTTTAATCTGTTTTCTTTTCTTTCCATAAATTTCCAAGAATGATCCCTAAAACATGATCATTCCTACTGTTCGGTTGGAGATAGATTTATGCCCACAATCTGCAGGACTGTAGAGGTCTAGAGTGTAAATCTGGTGAGCCTGGTGGGCTCTGGCAGCGTCCACAACAGTGTAGTAGAGCACAGTCTGACTGCTGTTTAGTGCTGCCAGCATGGCAACACTGAAGCCACTGAGCCACTGCTTAGTGTTTTCTCTGAAGTGCTGCGGACTTCTGACCAATCAGAGCATGGTCTTGCTTGCCCTGATGTGCATAAATGGTATCATGTATCAGTGTCCACACAACTCCAGAAAAGTATAGAGGCAAGCACACAGATGGATCACAGGAGCTCTTGATAACGGACTATCTAAGCAATGCTCCCCAACTGAAAGTCAAGACTACGGGCTTGTCCAGTCTCAAGTAGGGCTGCACAGGGCGGGGCGCTGAGAGCCCACCCTCAGGTCTTCAACATGGGGCTCTCAAGTGGCAGGCATCAGAGCCAGGGAACAGCGGGCCTAGCCAAGCAGGTACTGCTGCCCACAGGTCCAGCATGGTGCTTTATAGATACATTTTTAATTTTTACATTTTACCAGTTTTCTGTTAACGGTAATTATACCCCTAGTGCATAGAAATGCCTATTAACTCAGGCCATAAGTTTCTCCAGGTTATTTTGAAGATTTGAGTATTCTTTTATGAATCCTATAAAAAGAAGTTTAACAGGGCCTCTATTCCACACAAAACTGTCTATAAATTATTAACACTCGTAAAACTAGAAAGGGATGTACAAACCCATTTGTGTGTGTGTTTGTGTGTATGTGCACACACATAAGAAAACCACTGCACATAGTTTAAAATAAGAAGAGTGTCTAACTTTGCAGAAGTTAGGAAATGCTCCTTTCTCCCCTTGGACAGATAGGTCTTAGAAGCGATGTCTGAGTCTTGATAGCAATTAGACATTTTTGGTATATGTGAGATATTATTGGCTTTTGATCTGGCTATCACTCTCTAGAAAGTGACAGTTGGGAATACCTTATTCACATCAAATAATTCCTACATGGAAAATAAAACAGAGAAAAGATAGAAATAATGAATTGTTTCATCTTTTTATTTCATTTTACATATGTAATTTTATACTTCTTAAATTTGCATAATAAGGCTCTTATTTTCTCATGATCTAGTACTTCAGGATTCAGGGAAAGCACAGTAGAATAATTTATTCATACATGCCAGGAAACTAGCTTTAGTCTTTCTTAGGAAGTTTTCTTGATCTAGTCATCACTCACAAGCAAAGTTGGCCAAGAAAAGGTTGATAAGACTTCAGAGATTATAAATTCCAGCCTGTCATGTATGAACATAGCCTCACAGAACATCGTGGCTGTGCTAATGTTTGTTGCATTAGCTAAAATACCATTTTATCACTGGAAATGCAGGCAGAGAAGCCAATGGAAGCCTCACAGCAACCACCAAACAAAAACTGCAAGAGTCTTTCTAAGACTGAAAAACAGGTGAAGCAAATGCACAAATGCCAGTCCCAGTCTGAAAGCCTGAGATTTGGAGAGTCCATGTAAGGGGTAGGAAAAGGGATGGAACATGTAGCTCAAGCATAGAGCCAGTTCACTTTTACCAGCCTTTTTTTTTTTGAGGCCCTCAGTGCATCTGAAGATGAGTTCTCACATTGATGATTCAACTGTTAATGTCTTCTGGATATACCCTCCCTCCCAGACACAATAATGAAAATGTTATGCCTGAATAACCAAAGCACGTTGATAAAACTAACCACAATAAGTCTAGCTCATGCTCACTTGGCACCCACATGCATCTACTCAAGCTGTCCAAGTATACAAAAAAAGATGGTAAGAAGGTAATAATTCCACATTAACATGAAACAACTATTACTGCACACAAGTAACAGTACATTAATATCTTCTCTAGAAGAGGAGGTAAAGTCCCTAAATAATGGCTATTCTAGTCATCTGCAACTAAGATAGTACAATGTAGTATTAATAACACTTCAAAATCAGTATATCTTATGTTACATGGAGAAGGTAATGGAGGGGCAAAAAAAGATACTTGCTTCATATTTGCATACATGCATGCAAGCATACTCATAACAATATAAGGAAAATGACTCATAACAATTAAGGCAGTCACTTCTAAAACTGGTCATGTAGACATAGCTGGATCCACAATTGCCTTTGTTTGTTTTGTGCATGTTCTGCCATCAGCAAGTACACCAGTTGAATACTCTTGTTTATCTGTTGGCTGATACAAAAATTTATTCTTAAAGTATACAGCCCTGCCTGGATTAACATAATTTCCCACTGACTTAAGTCCCAGGGCATAGAATCAGACTGTAAGAAGAATCCTGTAGTTAAAATTAGTCACCATGGCCAACAGCATAACTCACTTTTTTTGTTCATTGACTCAAGGCAGCCTAACACAGCTGGATAGTAGTGTTCATCTATGGTTCAATGGAATCATTCGTGCATTTCCCAAGACACTCTTCCCTTCCCCAGAAATAAAGCCCTCTAGGCCTGCAGAAGATAAACTCACAGCAACTCAAAACTATTTTTCAATAGGGGTAATACTGAGAGGTGCCCTCTACCCCCATTACACTTCTTGATTCCTAGACTCGTGAATGCAAGAAATGCTACCATTATTGGATGAGGATTCAGAGCACAGCATAGCCTTCTCGGAAAACTTGCCTAGCCTTGCAAAGTAGTGTTACCTGGTTGGCACTGTAATTTTACCAAATGCCATTGCACCATTTTATCAAGCCACCCACTTCGGGGTGATGGAAACATGGTCAAAGCAATGAATTCCATGAGCAATAGCCACATTTTGGCTATAGAGTGATTTGGGTAGAAAAAAAGCCAAGCAGAATGCCTTAATGTTAGATTAGACATTTAGTATATCCACAGACAATGGTTTTGTTCAAAGCATTGTGTCCAGGGAATACAACTCTACACCTGGAGTGTGTCTGTTCCAGTAAGGTCAAAATTTTGCCTCTTGTGTGATGGAAGCAATCCAGTGGAATCAATCTGCCACCTGAGGCAATTATTCCATATCAAAGGCTTGATATTGGACAACCAACAGTGGCTGACAGGTTGGCATTGGTAAACAGAAGTCCATGTAGCTGAACCCATGCATACACTCTGGTTTTGTCACCATGGTCACATGATTCATGAACAGCTGGACAAGGACAGGAATCACTAAGGAGAAGCAGCCGAGTGCTAGCCATGAATGGGTCGTTCTATGCCTTTAATTATTGAAGTGCTTCTCTGCTGGGGATGCTGTTTGGTGAGCAATTACATGAGTTACAAATATTCTCACAGGTTTTACCCACTGAGAAAGTTCTACTCACATGTCTCCCAAATTTGTCAAGTCCCCACCCCAACTGGGGATTAACTCATGTCTTGGCCTTGCTAAGCAATTTTTCTGCCATGTGAGCCATGGGCAGCCCTTTTGATTTGCTTAGTTTGTTTCCAGTTAGAGTTCCACCCTTTTTCCAGGACTAGTCTCCCACCTTCACCTCCAGAGTAGCTGGAATTAAATGCATGTGCTACCAGACATGACAGATTATTTAACATAGGATCTTGCTCACTTTTCCCAAGGATGGTCTCACACTGCAATTTTCCTATCTTCACCTCCAAAATAGTTTGCAGTACAGGTATGCACCATACTGTGCCTGCCTTGTTATCATTTTTTTTTAGTTACATGAATTTCTTTTTTTTTATTAATAAGTTTTTTATTGTGAAAATACCATACAGAGGGGTTACAATTACATGAGCAAGGTAATGAGTACATTTCTTATCAAGTATTGTTGCCTCCTCCATTGTTTCTCCTTACCATCCCTGCCCTCCCATCTCCCCCCCACCACCAAAGTTGTAAAGTTCACTTTGAACTGTCTTGAACATCTCATTGCCACAATGGGTCCACCTGTATCCCTATTTAAACAATTTTTTTCCCTTCCTGTCCCCAAATTATACCAACATCAAATACAGTGAAAACAGGGGTTATACCATGGGGGAGGGACATACAAAGCAACTAAAATCATCTTATAAATATGTTAGAAACAGTAGCAAGAAAGAAAAACCACTTGAGTCCTAATATGGAGGTTCCTCAAAAGACTCCACACTCCTATGACCTAGCAATCTACTTTTGGTCATTTAGCCGAATGCTCACAAACAAGGCCACACTAAAGCTACCAGCACAACTATGTTTATTGCAGCATTATTTACCATAGCTAAAATATGGAACCAACCCAGATGCCCCTCAGTAGATGAATGGATCAAGAAAATGTGGTATATATACACAATGGAATTCTATGCCTCCATCAGAAAGAATGACGCTTGCCCTATTTGTTAGGAAATGGAAAGGCTTGGAAAAAATTATATTAAGTGAAGTAAGCCAGGCCCAAAGAAACATAGGTCCTATGGTTTCCCTTATTTGTAATAACTACTATATGTCTGAGACAAACAGAAAAGATCAGATAAGTTGATGTTAGGCGAAATGAACCCCAAGATAAAGACTCAAATGGTTTTTCTTTCTTGCTATTGTTTCTAACATATTTATAAGATGATTTTTTGTTATCATTTTTGAATGCTTTTCCTTTCCATCCTCTTATTACCTAGTCAACCCACTAGCTACAGCCATGACTTGATATATAATTGCATGCCTACCACAAAAAGGAGGCATTGCTTACTGTATATTGAAAAGAAGTTCTATAGATTATGAAGATCTTCTTCTACCACTTTACTCCAAAGATGTCCCCAGAGGGAATATAGTGTCACAGCTGTCCACTTTTGAATGGTGTTTGCAGAACTATTTGGAAAATATAATCTAGTCTTCTTAGTCATTATATTATCAAAGGAAACTTCCCCAAAGCCATAAATGCAGGCTAGAAAAGAGAAGGTATAGTAGAAAGTGGAAACTGTGGGTACTTGGGCCATTTCTTCATGTAACTTCCTATACTTTCCTTGTGCTTGCATCCTATCAAGTAAATACCACTTCCATGCAATAATGAACCAAGTGAATATGCCTTTTATTTGAACATCCTACATTCTGTCTTGGTGGGTCTCTTAACTGGCATTCATGTTGTGTATTAACATGGTCCTATGGTAGCGTTTTCAGTCTCTACTGAGACCCACTATCAGCTAAGAACTATCTCTCAAAATGATACTTATTTTCTATAGATGATTGCATGGCTGTACTCTGAAATTCTAAAGGCTTTGTGATGTTATTCACCAAAAGAACAAGACTCCAAATAGCATCCCTGACTGCAATGGGCCCATCTACATTCATTGAAACTTCTGTGTCTTATGACCTGGTGGTTAGTAGTTTGGACAGCAGCAACTGTTTTAGAGCCTCCTTTGGCTCTGAGCTTTCCCCTAAAGGGCATCTGTGGGGGGAGGTTGCTAAATGAGTCAGACATGGAAAATTTGCAACCTAACCAAAGATAAATATACAGACATATGGGTGCACATACATGTGTGTATAATCAACTAAGGTTACAAACCCTACAGTATATTTTTATAGTTACAAATTTACCATTTGAAGACATTTTGTTACTATAACCTACCTCTTTCTCTGCTGTTGCTAGGATATACATTACACATAGTTAATTATATGTATTATATATAATATATTATTACACATAATATATATGAATAGATTTAGGGGCAGAGAATCTTTTTGAAGTGCAATTTTATATTTATAATATATTTTGTATTTATAATATATAATATTTATAATAATATTACACTATCATTTGCAAAGTATACAAAATTATCAATACAGACACACAAGTCACCAGCAGCTGTTGAGACGAATTGCATGCCAAATGGATTTGAGCTCTCTCTTGCCTCATTGTATATATCCTTTTTCTCCCTCTTTGTCCTTCTGTTGCGCAGATATTGACATAATTAAGAGGGACATTCACATTTCTCTGAAGCTCTCATCATTGCTTCAAGAAAATGACACAACAATCAAAGGGTTAGGATTTCCACTAAATTCAACAAATTGGCAAAAATCAACAGATGTTACTGTGTCAAAACTGAACTT
The DNA here is from genome assembly GCF_019054845.1 of Dipodomys spectabilis. NCBI lineage: Eukaryota > Metazoa > Chordata > Mammalia > Rodentia > Heteromyidae > Dipodomys > Dipodomys spectabilis. Next base: position 3,392,436 of record NW_024870824.1, read on the forward strand.
AATCCAAAAAACCCAAGAGATAAATGAATAAAAGAGCAGCTGGAACTTAGCAAGAGAGTCTCATGATTTTACACATCAGACTATCTGAGCAACATTTGCTAACAGGGTGGAGAACTGGCAGCTCTGGAGAGGATGACTCCATTATCAGTGTGGGAATTCCAAGATGTGAATACAAACCCTGTTCTTAAATATTATAGTTGGGCATTTTGACATGGTTGGTACTTCTTTGAAGTTCAGAACCTGAACTTTGTTGTGCCTCCCTACTCAAAGAGCACCTTTTCATTTTGTAATGATATCTATTAAAGATTTAATGACATTCATATTGATGCCCACAAGACAGGGAATGGTGGACAGGGCAAGTAGCAGCAGATCCACAGCACAGAAAGAAAGCTCAGGATAAATAGTTGGGAGACATTAGGTCTTGAAAGGGGCCCCTTCGTTTATTGGAGAAGATGGAATTTAGAGTATGTGTCCGGGATCAGATGCTGAGAGGTCTCTTGGCTTGGATCATGGGGAAATCTCTCAGCTTTACCCTATATATGTGCAGGAGTTGAAAGTTGAGGTGCAATTCTAGCACTGATGGGCTGGCCTTGAAGGAGTAACCCAGCCTAGTTACAGGAATATAGACAGAGAGACATTCATTTTCTTTTCCTTGGCTATGAGCACTTAAGAAAATCTTGAACAGATAGTTTTTTGGCCATTCAAGTAGCTATATGTGTTGGGATTGAATCTTTGCAAAAATATTTTGGAACCATCATCAAACAATTAGATGACTGAGGCCCTCAAGGATTGACAGTTGAAAGCTCTAATGAACTTTATGTCTAATAATAAGTGGGATCTGATGTCTGGAATTACTACATATTCAAAACATCCAATTTTTAACAGAAAATTACATTGGCTATAAAAGTCATGAAAATATGGCTAATTCAAAGGAAAACAACTAGACAGAAACTGGTCCTGAGAAACCAGATGCTGGATTTTCTAAAGAAAGACTTTAATAAATTGCATTAAAGATATCAAAGTGATAAAAAACAAAGACATGGCTAAAAAGTAAAATAAATGAGGGGGCTGGGAAGGTGGCTCAGTGGTAGAGCGCTTGCCTTGCATGCATGAGGCCCTGGGTTCGATTCCACAGCACCACATAAGCAAAAAGAAAAAAGCTAGAAGTGGTGCTGTGGCTCAAATGGTAGAGCGCTGGCCTTGAGCTGACAAGCTGAGGGACAGCGCCCAGGCCCCGAGTTCAGGCCCCACGACCGGACCCCCCCCCAAAAAAAAAAACTAAAATAAATGAGAAAATGATGCAAGAAATATTTTAAGTTTTATTGTAAAGGTGATATACAGAGGTGTTATAGTAATGTAAGTCAGGTAGAGTATATTTCTTTTTGAAGTGTTACTACTCCCTCATTTCCTCCCACATTTTCCCCTCCTGACCCCTTGACCACCCCGAAGTTGTAAAGTTTATTCTCAAGATAGTGTCTAGTGAGTATCCCTGTTGAATTGGTTCACCCTTTGTCCCACCATTTCTGTGATTTCCCTTCCCTTTTCCAAATCAGATAAACCTGGATACAAGACAAACAATACAGAAATCAAAAACAATAACATCAGGGAATAAACCAAAGGGGAAAAAGAAAGAAAAAAGAAATAACTGAAAACAATATAATAAAAAAAAACTCTTGCTTCCATTTCTTGGAGTTCATTTTATATGGTTCTATGCTCATAGCTATTGAGCTATTGTGGTTCTCTCCTAATAATATCCTAGATATATTTTACTTATTACAATGAGGGAAACCATGCAGCTTATGTTTCTTTGGATCTGGCTTTCTTCATTTCTTTCCATTTCCTTATGAATGGGGCAATGTTATTCTTTCTGATGGAAACATAAAATTCCATTGTGTATATCTACACCACATTTTCTTGATCAATTCATCTGCTGATGGTCATCTGGGTTAATTCTATGCCTTAGCTCTGGTAAATAATACTGCAATGAACATGGTTGTGCTGGTTTGTGGTCATTTGGGTAACTGCCCAGGAGTGGGATTGCTGGGTTATAGGGAAGCTTTATGTTCAGTCTTTTGAGGAACCACCATACTGCTTTCCAGAGTGGTAGAACAAGTTTACATTTCCACCAACAGTATATTACCATCCCCTCTTGTCCATATCCTTGCCAACATCTGTTATTGTTAGTTTTCTTCATAATGGCCATCTAACTGGGGTGAGGTGGACTCTCATGTTGTTTTAATTTGCATTTCTTTTATGGCCATGTGCCTATTGGGCCATTCTTATTTCTTCTTTGGAGAAGTCTCTCCTTAAGTCTTTAGCCCGCCTATTAATAGAATTGTTTCTTTGAGGATTTGTTTTTGGGGGATTAAGTTTTTGAGGTTTAAGTATATTTTAGATATGAAACCCTTGTCTGATGCATAGCAAGTAAAGATCTTCTCCTCATTCTGTGGTCTTTCTGTTTATCCTTTGCCATGCAGAAATTCTTCAGTTTGATGTGATCCCATGTATCCAGCCTTTCTCTGACTTGCTGTGTTTCTAAGTCTTTACTTAGGAAGTTTTGACCTGTGTCAAGGAGTCCCAGTGTTTCCCCTATCCTTTCTTGTAATATTTTTGGGTATCTGGTCTTACATTGATGTCTTTGATCCATTTGGAATTAATTCTGATACAGGGTGATTTATAGAGATCCAACTTCAGTTTTTTGCATGTGGATAGCCAATTCAGCCAGGACCATTTGTTGAAGAGGCTATCTTTCTTCCATCCTGAGTTTTTGGCTTTTTATCAAAGATTAGGAGGCTATAGATCTGTGGGTTATTTTCTGGGTCATTGATTCTTTTCCATTGGTCCTTAGGTGTGTTCTTGTGCCTGGACCAAGCTGTTTTTTATTACTACAGCGTTGTAATAGAGTTTGAAGTTTGCTACTAATATTCCTTCAGCACTATTCTTCTTGTTAAGGATTGCTTTTGCTATTCAGGATCTTCTATTATTCCATATGAAATTTAGAGTATTTCTTCTATATCACTGAAGAATGTTGTGGGGATTTTGATGGATATCACATTGAATTTGTAAGAGTTTTGAGCAATACTGTCAGAAACATTTAAATACTACTAAACTGGTGGATTTTTTAAAGGAGCTACTAAGAAATTCTGACTCTGAAAAGAACAGTATTTGAAATGAAAAATTACTAGAGTGCTCAGAACAGCATCTTTCAGATCAAAAGCTAGGATAAGAGTCTTTAGATATGAAAATAAACACATAATCCTGAAAATAATAAAAAGTCAGAATTTTCTGGGCATTGGTGGTTCATACCTATAATCCTAGCTACTCAGAAGGCTAAGATCTGGGATCATGGTTTGAAGACAACTTGGACAGGAAAAGCCATGAGACTCTTATCTCAAATTAGCCATCTTAAAAAAAGAAGAAAGAAAGAAAAAAGCCAGGCACTGGTGGCTCATGTCTGGAATCCTAGCCACCCAGGAGGATGAAATCTGAGGATCATGGTTCAAAGCCAGCCCTGGCAAGAAAGCCCAAGAGACTCTCATCTCCAATTAACTGCCAGAAAAACTTTAGTGAGGCTGTGGCTCAAAGTGGTAGAGCTCTAGCCTTGAGCATAAGAGCTCAGGGACAGTACCCAGGCCCTGAGTTCAAGCCCCTCAACTGGTGAGGGGGGGAGGGTGAGGAAGGGAGGGAGGAGAATTCACAAGGCACCATCATCTTATGTCTGTAACCTTAGATACTCAGGAGGCTGAGATTTGATGATCATTGTTTGAAATTATGCCAGAGTTTGAAATTAACCCAGGCAGACAAATCTGAGAAACACTTACATGCAATTAACCAGCAAAAAGCTGGAAGTGGAGGTGTGACCCAAGTGATAGAGTGCCGTTTTTTTTTTGTTTTGTTTTGTTTTTATTTTTTTTTGGGTCCAGTCGTGGGGCCTGAACTCTGGGCCTGAGCGCTGTCCCTCAGCTCTTCAGCTCAAGGCGAGCACTCTACCACTTGAGCAACAGCGCCACTTCCGGCTTTTTTCTTTTTGCTTATGTGGTGCTGGGGAATCGAACCCAGGGCCTCAGGCATGCAAGGCAAGCGCTTTACCACTGAGCCACCTTCCCAGCCCTAGAATGCCGTTTTTAAGTTGGTGACTATTTAGTAAGATCTGTAGCCTAATAAACAACGAGGTACCATTGTTGACTTTCTAGTTTTGATTACACTGCATATGTATAAGAAGAGCTCATCATGAATGGAAGCTGAATAAAGGGTGCTCAAGATTCTTTATTCTATTTTATACTACTTTTACAATTTCTTATAAGCCTATAGTTATCAAAGTTGACAAATACATTACTCCCCCTACAGAAAAACACACTCATTTCCTGTAGGAAAAGAGACATGATTTAAAGGAGAAGCTGATCATCCCACAAAATACATAAAGGAAATAGAGAACATGAAGAAGTGAATGAATCTAATATAAGAAATAATATTTGAGTTCATCTCTTAAGTTTTAAATAGAAAGATTTCTTTCTTGCTTTGTATGTCCCTCCCCCATGGTAACCCCTGTTTTGACTATGTTTGATGTTGGTATAATTTATGGAGGGGAAGGCAAAAAACCAATAGTTTAAATAGGTATACAGGTGGACCCATTGCAACAATGAGATGTACAAGACATTATGTCGAAAAACGAACTTTACAACTTTAGTAGGGGCGGGGGGGGGGGGGGGGGGGGAGGGGATGAGAAGGGAAGGGGAAACAAAGGAGGAGGCAACAAAGCTTGATAAGAAATGTACTCATTATCTTGCCCATGTAATTTTAACCCCTCTGTACAATATTTTCACAGTAAAATAAATAAAGAAAAGAAAAAGAAAAAAAGAACCAAAACATGACATCCAGAACATTTTAAATGAGCTTTAAGTATTCCACGTGCTTCATTTAGTTCTCTATCATCCATTTCTAGCCCCTGTAAAAAGATTTGAGCCCCTCATATTACTCGTTTGTAGTGACAGCTTATTGTTTAATGTATGAAGATGGCAAGAAGTTAGTACGTTAATACTTCCAGAAACAAGTCTGGATCTAACAATTGAGTTGTTTATTTTTATATATAAGATTGAAAAAATTTGTTAAGTAATCTACCCTTGAGTGATTACAACGTTTACTTGGCATATTTCTGCCTCAGCCAGTCAGCCAAATAATGTAGTTTCCAGTAAAAGCCACAGGTCTAGTTTTCAAGAGATCCTTAGTGAAGTCATGTCTTTGCTCAGCCAACGATATTGACTGAATTGTCAAGACTCATTTCTAGATTTTCCCAGCCAGTCTTGTTCTATATGCCTTTAGTCACTCATGCCCTTTTACTTCTTCCTTAACTGGAAATTTTCCTGTGCTTTCTCATACTCTATACATGGGACTTTTGTTAGTTATTATCCCTCTAAGATGTTTTATTTTTCTCATTTTTCATGTCTTCATGGGTAAAATAAAAAGAACTCATTTATCAGATTTCTTGTTAATAAGTTTCTAGCACTGGTCAGATACCCTGAAGTTTATTCACCAGGGAGAATAAGACTAATATGTAAAACAAAGCAAAGGGGGGTCATGGAAGGAACACAAAGTTTGATTTTATTCGAGAAATCTTGAGCTCTTGAGCGCTTAAGCTGTTTACATGTCTCAGCTTGAAGAAAAACATCTGTGAAAACTTTCAAACATTAGTCACTTTAAAGCAGGAACCCAGAAGAGCCCTTCTCCTAATCCAAACAGAACCATCTTCAAGCACATACATCTCTTGATACAAATAGAAGTAATGTGAGGTCCAAGTGGATATAGATACATGATGGATATAGGAGAAGTAGAGGAAATTTATGTGGCTTGCAAAAGTTCAGGGAACTTGTGTCACATGGTGTATGCTATTTACTTTATGGTTTTCATAGAGCAGTAAGGGATAAACTGTGCAGCAAATGGGGAAGACTTTCTCCTTCCTCTCTCTAGGCTCTGCCTTCCTGACAATGGGGGGTCTACAGTTCACTCACCCACGTGTAACTCTTTTTCTTTGATGGGGTGGCTACTGAAATTTGAACTTCAGGGCTTTAAGATTTATAGGTAGGTGACCCATGCTTCCATCTCTTTTTTTCCTGGTTGTTACTAATGTAGAGTCAACTTTTTGCATGGCTCAGCCTAAACCACAATCCTCCTATGTAACCCTCTTGCCACAGTTGGCATGACAGGTGTGTTGGAAAGGGATACCATAAACATTATTTCCCAGGCTCTCTTGGAAGCATGATCCTCCCAATCTCAGCCTCCTGCTGAGATTGACAGGCAGAGCTCACCGTAAGTAGAGATTGGTTGATAAAGAATCTCATGAACATTTTTACCCACGCTGGCCTTGTGAGCCACCATACCCACCCATATGACCCATATTCATACCTATGGGCCCCACACCCTTGAGATGACCAACTAGGAGATCATGGCCCAGAGCAAACTTCATGTAGCTTCACTAGAGGGCATCAAGCAGATAAAGCCGTGTCCTTGACAGGCAAACCACTGTAAGATGAGACTATCCTGGGCCAGTGGAGGATGAGGGTGAGTCACCTGATTCATAATTGGAGGAAAAGTCCATGGTTCCCTGGGTGTTCAGATTCCAAAAATGGCTAAAAAGGAGGATGGACTGGTCTAAGTAGGTGGGGGTGAACCAGTAGTCACTTTGACAATGTTGTGAACACCTGTGACAAGAAGAAGCATCCCAAAGTCAATTCCTAATCCTTTTGTAGTTCTGACTTTTTCCTATGAATCCACTTGACCCAGTCAGTAAACTAGTTTTCACAAAAAACAAACATTTAAATCATGGTGATTTTGAGCTCTATACCTTCTGTGGCAACTAGATAAATGAGCAGGTGAATTGGTGCCTGCCACCAGACTCCTGGCCAGGCTGCTCTTGCCAATCACCAGCAGGAAGGTCTTCTCTACAGAAAATGGACATCAGCACAAGCTTGAAGAAACAGCAGTGTCATCCTTCTAAGCAATTTCAGATCAGAAACACCACACATTGGGAAATTGTCTTCAGAGGAGCCTAAATGAGCTCCTCAACAGATCACCCTCAACTTGCCATTTGAGTTCTACTTCAGTTTGATGAAGCTGTAGCATCACCTTTGGCTGTGAGGGTCAGAAACAGAAGCAATTTTACAGGCTCTCTAAATGAATACAGATTCTGAAATGATGTGTGGATTTTTGTATTGAAGGATGTTGAATTCAGAGAGATGACAGCCTGTGAAAATATTGGTTCCAGTACTACAGAACAAATGGGAAAAAAACATCTATTAATGACAGCTTTTGTCATTATCCATTGCTTTAAAAACAGTAGCAGAGACTTTTAAAATTGATTCTAGTGCTACAAAAAATGACTACACTGTGTTATAATACTAGAGAACACTAGTAGAAAGCTTGCAAGTCTCTATTCCCTTACATTATCTTTAGTCCACAGCATGAATAAATATAACTTTTAAATAACAGTCAAAAACTGGCTGCCATAGCTGGACACAGGTGGCTCATTTCTGTCATCCTAGCTACTCAGGAGGTTGAGATCTGAGGATCATGGTTTGGAGCCAGCTGGAGCAGAAAAGTTCCCATGAGATTCTTACCTTCAATTAACCACCAGAAAGCCAGAAGTAGCACTGTGACTCAAAGTAATAAGAGCACTAGCCTTGAGCAAAAGAGCTCAGGGAGAGTGCACAAATCCTGAGTCCAAGCCCTATGACCAACAACAACAACAAAAAGTAGAAGCCTTACTGAAAACTGTTTAATAAATTCATTTTGGTGGGAAAAAACTTTTAAAAAATGTGCTTATTTTGCCAGCTAGGTTCTGACAATATTAAACAGAAAAACCTAGAAAGAAAGAATTCTCTGCATTTAAACTGAAGCTGTTCTAAGTAGTATGATGACATTTATGGCTGTCTACTCCATCTTCCCCAAGACATGGACCATTCCTTGTCTAGATGCCCCCACTCTATCCACTATGCATCCATTGTTTACTTAGTAGCCATTCTGGTTGTTCAGATGACAACATGAGGAAATAGGACAACACTAAGTCCGTGGTCAGAACAAAAGTTTCTACTCCTGAAACCAGAAAGAAGGAAAAAGCAATTGATATTGATTTGCTCCTGTACTTCAGATTTCAATAGTTACAACCAGAGTGCATACTAACTTGGTAAGCTCTTCCTGTGCTATGTATGTGTTTGTATTTATGTGTGTATGTGTGCATATGGTTCATCAGGCACTCACTGCAGTTCTTGTTATCTACTCCCCCTGTATCATGGAGATGACTGTAATAAAATGAGCAGGAAAACATTTGTTTCCACTTCAGATGATTTCTATTTATCTTGCTTCCACATCACCTTGATTATCATCGAATTGTTAGATGTATCATTGATAGTTTTCTTAGTGCCTGGCATGGTGCTGAAAAACAGCACATTTCTTGATAACCGATCTAGATTACTATGCCAACTGCACACGTATTTTGGCTTACCAAAAAAAAAATCCCTAAATGAAAAGGGAAGCAAGCCACAGTAGTGAGGAGGGGCCCCTGGGAAGGAGAGGGCTGTGATCTGGTTTGTGTAAAAACCAAGAAACTAATAAAAGAAGTGAAATGTCAAAACATTCTTGCGACTCGGGTTTCAGAGGTTGGCATTTCACCTTTAACTGCTGAGCAGTGAGGGAAGGCCGTAGCAAGAGGCAACACCTTTCCTTCTAGCCAAGTTTCAAAGCTCCTGGCACATGTGTTCATGACTCACTTGGCATCCCTAGCAAACTGACTTGACATTGAAGAAACTGTTTCACCTGCTTGTTCACATTTGCTCTTTTTGGTCAGGAGAAGCCCAGGTGATGAAACACAGGAATGAAGTCATAATATCAGAACACTTTCTCTGGAAGGAAACTTCAGGAGCAACCTTAGGGCTATGAGGGAAATTTTACACTCTATCTTGGGATTCTTGCCTGTGATGCATGCTTAAAATATTGGTAGGTGTTTGATTGGAACTGAACCAGCGTCCTGAGGAGGAAGTGTAGGAAATACAGAGGAGGCATAGCTTACAGACCATATTCTTAGGTGTTTCACCAATACCAGTTGCTGCTTTAATCAATTTTTTTGTATTTATTAATTTCTGTCCTTTTTTATTCTTAGGAAGTTGTATAACGGGATTTCAATTCAACATGTCACAACTTTTATCTTTCTCCCCACCATACTCTCTTCCAAGCCCACCCATTCCATCAAGTTATCTGGTTCCATTTTCACATCTGTACTTTGAATATTAGAGGCTTTGTATTAACTGATTTTTAAGCTGGAATCCAGAATGGTCCCTCTCCTATAGTTAGAAGCACTTTGGCAAACATCTTGTAATGTAAATAGAAGTAATTTGAGGTCAAAGTAGATAAAGATATATGAATAGAAATAAATCAAGTAGAGGAGATATATATATTTTGAGGTCCTCAGAAATCAGGTAAGTTATTTCTCACAGGTCAGCATTTTGCCAAGATCCTGGCATGGCCTCAGTCTCACACTTCCTCCCACCTCTGCCTCCTAAACTGCCTTTCTCACCAGCATCACTCTACCACCATCTTGATCAATTTCACTGTATTTTGGTTCTGTGAGGTTTGGGATCAAAGTTCACAAATGTATTCAAATCTGAGGGACATTGCTCATTCTCATCTGTTATTTCTGATTTTTGATGTCATCTAAGAATTTCCCCACATTTGAAATCTTGATTTGGGTTTGTTTTCCTTACAGAAAGTCATAGTTGATCATTACAGAAAAATTTTTAAATCTCACCCATGATCTTATAATCTAAATCTCATCAGACTCCATTGGTAGTAGTCCATCTTCTCTTTAGCTTGAAGATTTTAAATTGCAAATAATACCTGTAGAAATATGTAGGATACAGCGTGGTGTTTTGATAGCCATTTACATTGCAGAATGAGTAACTCAGCTAGTATGTCTATCACCTCAAATTCTTAAGTTTTTAAAAACAATTTTTTGGTATTGTCACAAACCATCTTCTTCACTAGGGGATTCTGTTCTGAAAGTGGATTTACTTATGGGCTTCCTTTATCTCTTCTAGAAACTAGGTTTAGCCTTGTCCCTATTCAAATCCCTCTTCATTTCATCCTCCTAACTACTTTTCATCTTCTACATTTCTTTTTTTACAAATCTGTGATGGCTGTGTCTTGTTTTCTTGATCTTTTTTGCCAATTGTGGGGCTTGAACTCAGGGCCTGGGCATTGTCCTTAAGCCTCTTTGTGCTCAAGGCTAGTGCTCTACCACTTGACCCACAGCACCTCTGTCTTCTTTGTCTTTATAGAGTTTTAAAAGTGGGTTGGGGAGGGTCAGAAAATTGTCTGCCATGATTAGAAGGTTGACCTTCTTAGAGATAGCTACTTCTTTCTTTTACAGCAACCAGCCAGACCCATTTGATACATCTTGGGAGCAGTATTCTTCCCACTTTAAGTCTCTAATGGGCATGGTAGTATACACCTGTTATGCCACCAGGTTTATAGGGGAAAGGAGCATCTGAAGCAGGAGGGACCATAAGGTTAAAGCTAACTTGGGATACACAGAGAGATTCTGTCTCAAAACAGCAAACATAGAAAGGAAGATGGAAATTTGCTTTTCTTGAAGTCTTAATTTCTCATGACATAATATGTATGCCACCTTTTCCCCTCTCATTTTCTGAGTGGTCATTTTCTTCCTTTCCTTTCCTTCCTTCTCTTTTTTTTTCCTTTGGTGGTAGTACTGGGATTTGAACTTGAACCTTATACCTCTCAAGCAGGCACTCTACTACTTGACCCCTACCCCACCCCAGCAAGAGTTCTCTCCCTTAAACCCTCTTTACCTTGAAATCAAATGGGAAAATGATAGAAATATCAGTCATTCACACATGGCATTTTTGACTAGTTATCTATTTCTGTGAGAGTATCAGAGGTAACATATTCCTTCAAGCAGGGTTTATGTGTTTTTTTCTCCAGTGTTGAAATAGAAATTTGTATTTCAGTTCAAGGAATTTAGGTTTCCTAACAGCAAGTGACATAATGTGCCCTTTGTATTGTTAAAGATATTTTTAGCCTAGTGCTGATAGCTCATACCGGTATTCCTAGCTACTCAGGAGGTTGATATCTGAGGATCATATTTAAAGCCAGTCCAGGGAGGAAGGTCCATAAGACTCTTATCTCTGGTTAACCTTCAAATCATCAGAAGTAGAGTTGTAGCTACAAGTGGTGTAGCACAATTCTTGTGTATAAAAGCTTAGGGACAGTGCTCAGGCCCTGAGTTCAAGCCCCATAACCAATAACAACAACAACAAAAAGATATTCTGCAATTGTATTAAAACACATATCTTATCAAGTCAGAAAAATACTTCTGTAAGAGAATCTTTAAGCCACATGTTAATTTGATTTTGTTTCTCTAGATATCCAAATCATGACATAAAGATCATAGGTAGCAAATTCCTTTAGTGTACTTATGAAAAATGTTATGGTGATGAGAAATATGAGAAATAAATATCAAATACAGCTGACCCACTGTTTAGATCCCCCTGACATAAGCATAACCATGCATGGGGTTCTGACCAGCTTCTTCTGGCTCAATCTCCTCCGAACCTCTATGAATCCTCTCTATGCCAACCACCTTGCTCTACTTATAGCTGCAGGCATTTGCTTCTCTGTGTCAACTTTTCCTTTGTTACCAACTATCTGTTACTATCTGTCTCTGTTAAGGTAATGTCAAATAATACTTTAAATATAATCTTTATCAAGGACTTATAGGCAAGCCTGGGGCTCATCTAACCTCTGAAAATTCTGGCTGCCCACATTGCTTCCAACATCATTGCAGTGGTTGCCCTCTGAAAACTAGAGTCTCTTCTGGCTCTCTACAGCCTCTGAAGGACCAGCTATGTTCCCTGCTGTGAAAAAGAACAAAGCATGAATACACCTCCTTCCTCCAGCAAGACTGTCTGTCAATAAAAGGCATAAGCAAATCCTTATGGCATAAGGATTTCCTTTAGGCATAAGGAAATCCTGCTCTTTCCAATAGATCCATTTAAATCTCCTACTTTTTTTCTTGTGCAGCCTCAGTCAAAGAGCCTCTTACTTATACCTCCTGTGTGGGATTACAGATGTGAATCATCATGTCTGGATATTATATTGAATTGGGGTCTAATTTTGGGGTCTGGAATAAAATTACAATCCTTCCCTCTTCCACTTCCAGAGTAGATGAGTTATAAACATGTACCACGTTCATGCTCCACGTTCATGCCTTAATCTTTCACACTTTTAGAAGAAAACTGGTCAAAAAGTTTACTTTCTTTTCAGTGAAAATTTCCTAACCACCTACCTAATTTCCCAAAATGTTCCAGAGAATTTTTTAAAAGATGTATCAAGTCCATTTATTTTTCCATTGGTATCATTTACTGGGTTATGATTTTATTACCAGTATATATTAATTACACAAAAGGATTTCATTGAGATATTTCCATCCGTAACTACATTGTCTACCCTTTTCCTTCCTCTTATTACGTTCTTTAAATTTTTTGATGAACTCTATGTCAGCCAAACAGAATGAAACAAAGTTGGGGGTGTATAATTTTAATAAATTACATATTATTTTGTTATTTATATATAAATACATTTTGTTATTTATAAACATATAAATATATCTTTATATATAGTTTTGTACTATTTTCTTAACATAGAATACTTTAAAAGATTATTAAAACTGAATCTCAAAGAAAATGTAGTTAGAAGTTTTGAACACTTATTATACTTATAAATTTTGACCTGGGGAAACCCCTTCAAAATCAGGAAAATACTTTAGGAAATTGAATGTCTTTATTCAGAAGTGATCTGCACAAACAAAAAGCTAATAAGTGTCCTTAAAAATAAAGGGAAAGCTCAGCAATTTCCAAGGTCTAACTTAGAAGATATTTAGCACTGCATGGTCTCTGCTTCTATGATTATAAGATGTGTTTTGATCTCTTTTCATGCAGCTTTGTGTTTCCAAAATTAGCATATAAAACTGATAATCTTGCTGGAATTCAAGTGTCAAAATGAAGCTTGCAGTTATTTCCTAAGCCCTACGCATGTGACTGGTTGTTTTGGAGCTAGTCCAACTTTCCTCTAAAGAAATGTGATAAATATCTCAAGAAATAAAGATATATTACATTCAATTTTTAAAACCAAATACACTCCAATTTTTAGTATAGGTTTCAATCTTTTCTGTATTATGACAAAATGGAACCAGGTAACTTGAAGGTATGCATAGGGTTGAGAAAGCTGAAGGACAATGATGTTAGGAGTGATCAAGATGTAGTATATTCATGATCTGACTTGTTGAATTGAAACTCCTTGGTATAACTACTTAAAGATAACAAATAATAAAATGAAAGGTATATATGACCAAAAAATCCTTCCCATTAATTGATTTTACATTATACAATGCTCTACTACGAAATAGGGAGAGGGAAAGAGAAGTAAGAAAGAGTGATAGATGTTAATATCCAATGAAAAAAGCCTTTGTATAATTCATATATACTAATAATTTAAAATCATATCTACATATATCTCTTCAGATACTCTCCAATCTTATCTAATTTCTCTAATCTTAATGTGATTTTATTATTATAATTTTATTCTCAAGTAGTTCTACAAAGGGGTTACAATTCAACATGTCAGGCTATGAGTACAATATATCTTGTTGAATCTTAATCCTTTTAAAAGCAAAATAGAAAATAAATTATTTGTAATAGTTATATCTATGTAAATATATTGCATTTTCTGTTCTTATTGTAAAGGTGATATACAGAGTTACAGTTACATATGTATATTGCAATTAAATAAATTTATGATAATATATAATTTGTTAAGGTCTCAAACTTTGTACTGAAATGACTCAACTAATTTATCAAATTATTTTACTTTCACTGCATCTGTTGTTTGTTCTTGAAATGGGGAGTTTTCTTGGAAACATAACTGCCATGTGGATTTGCATTTCCAAAGCATAAATCTTGTTTTAGTAAGCCTGTCATCAATATAAAACAATGTTTTGCACATAACTACTAAAAATATTTAGAAATATTTTCATGACAATTTAATTGAAAACATTTCTGGAGTCAAGAATAATACCCTAATCTAGACTTATTCAAACTTACTAGAAATCAAACACTCCTTTTCTTTTCTTTTCTTTTCTTTTGCAAACAGACGCAAAAATGCAAACATATACAAACATATTGATTTCCACACATACTCAAGTTTGAATTTCCCTGATAGAGTAAACTCAAAATCTTGTTATTATTTTATTTATCTACTCTGATCAACTTTTTTTCATTTCATAGTTATAATACAGCATTTTATTGTGCTCTTGTAAACTTCCATGCCCTAGATTATTGGCCAATCTTTTACCTTCCTCACTTTATCTAATGTTTGTATCCCACCAATGATGTCATTTTTACAATATCTCGGCTTACTACTTGTTCTCTATCACACTTGCATGCCTATGACTACATACCACCTTTGGCTTTGAGAAATCATTATTTAGTCATTATCTCATCTTCAACTCTCACTTATGCTTGTCACAGAAGTTTTTCCCTTTCTTAAGGACCTGATGATGTTACCACTCCTTTCTCTGCTGTCAGTGTTAGTAGCTCCAACATCCACACCCATGTGTTCCTAGAACCCTCTTTTCACAGATTTGATTCATGTCTTTAAACTGTGACTTCATCTTCACTTTCTGCCACTACCAAACTCTTCTAATATGTATCAATCTACAAAATATACTGAATTATGATCTCTTTTTTCTTTTCTCTTTTTTTCTTTTTTCTTTTTGCCAGACCTGGGGCTTGAACTTTGGTCCTGAGTGATGTCCCTGAGCTTTTGTGCTAGTGCTCTCCCACTTAAACCATAGCACCACTTCTGACTTTTCCTGAGTGGTTTATTGGAGATAAGGGTATCATGGACTTTCCTGCCCAGGCTGGCTTCAAACCATGATCCTCACATCTCAGCCTATTGAGTAGGAAATCTGATCTTAAATAGTTACTATCTTTCTAATATTTTCCACCTGTTCATGCCTGCTGAACCTGATCTGATCTTTACACTTGACCAATGGTACCTGACTACTGACTGCTTTCTTCTCTCCTAGCCCATTATCTTTTTTTCTTACCTTTGTTACCTTTCTTTATCAAATTTAAATTCATGATCAGTATTTGTCACTTTCCCTCCAACAGTATTCTGGAATACCTCATGAATCCATTTTAGATGCATTTAGATGCTATTGTCAACCTTAATTAAACCCTTCCTTTTTGCTCTCCTGGCATACCAGTGATCTGTGGGAATAGATACTTTCCAGTCTTGCTCAATCATTTTCTATAAAATTGACGGCACACAGTATTAGCTAGGACCTTAGCGTTGTTAAGATGTGTTTTTAGTTATACACGTAGATCATGTCTATTATAAGCTTATGGATTGTTTCACTTTTACAAAAGCACCAAGGTCCACTTTCTAATTTCCTAATGATTTTTTTCTTTTTTGAAATTGATTTTATTATCAAGGTGATGTACAGAGGGTTTCAGTTACATAACTAAGGTAATGAATACATTTCTTATCAAACATTGGGATGCCTTCCCTCATTTTTCTCCCACTTTCCCTTCTCCCATCTCCCTCCTCCCCACCCCAAGTTGTAAAGCTCATTTCCAACATATTGTCTTGTGAGTATCACTGTTGCATTGGTTCACCCTTTGTCTCACCATTTTGTTGTTCCCCTTCCCTTTCCCAAATCAGATAAACATACGTACACGGCACAGGATACCAAAATCAAATATAGTGACAACAGGGAATAAACTAAAGGAAAAAATGAAATAAAAAAGAAATAACTTCACACAGTGCATTAAAAATAACACAAAGAAAAACCTCTTGTTTCTATATTTTGGAGTTCATTTTGATTAGCGTCATCTTATACATACACACACACACACACACACACACACACACACACACACACACACACACACACACACACACATATATAGCTTTTAAGCTATTGTGAGCTTCTGCTAGGACTATGGTAGACATATGCTAATTATTAAAAATGAAGGAAACCATACAGCCTATGTTTCTCTGGGCCTGGCTTACTTCACTTGTTACAATTGTTTCCAAGTCTCTCCATTTCCTGATGAATGGGATGATGCCATTCTTTCTGATGGAGGCACAGAATTCCATTGTAAATTCATATATATATATATATATATATATATATATATATCATATTTTCTTAATGCATTCATCTACTGAGGAACATCTGGGTTGGTTCCATATTTTAGCTATGTAAAAAATGCTGCAATGAGCAATGAACAATCAAGTTGTGCTCGTAGCTTTAGTATGGCCTTGTGTGTACTTATTTGGGTCAATGCCCAGGACTGAGGTTGCTGGATCATAGGGGAGCTCTTTGTATATACATTTGTGTAATTTGGGGAGGGGAAAGGAAATAACAAAATGCTGAAGCAAGGACACAGGAGGATAACTCATTGCAACAATGATACCCACAAGACACTATATTGGAAATGAATTTTACAACTTCGGGTGGGGGGGGGGGGAGATGGGAAGTAGAGGAGGGAAGGGATAGTGGGAGAACAACAAGGAAAGGGGTAACAACGTTCAACAAGAAATGTACTCATTGCCTTACTCATGTAACTGTAACCTCTCTGTACAGCACCTTTACAATAAAATAAAATTTAAAAAATAAATAAAATAGAATTGTTTTCATTAAAATTATTCTTGCATATATTCTCTCCATCCCTTCTATCTAATCAAAGTATCTATAACAAAGTATCTATAACAAAGTATCCTTTGTTATACCTTAAGTTTGCCATTTTTTGTTACAGGCACATTCAAACTAGGACTTAAATTACATTTTTGTCCTCTATTTCAGAAGTATGAAATTCTCAAACTTTTCCTAGGTTTCCTAACCTCTTTCTCTTCATGTGTTTACCTCTCAACAAATAAAGTTTTCAAGTGCTTATATATACAAACACATACATACATACATGCATACATATATTATCTCTCTCCTCATAATTTATTTCAAATCACAATCCAGCTTAAATTTCCATGATGCCACAAAAACTGCTTTTACCATAATTATACATGGAAACTGCATATGAAGTCTAAGTGATGTGTTTTCAATCTGCTGCATTTAATCTTTGATTTCATATTCTCTTTAGAAATCCTTCTTTCTTTTGTCTATGAATATACCAATCTCTTCTTGTGTGTTGTTCATTCTTCTTTTGTAGAGTCTTTGTCTTCTGATTTTCTGAAAGATGTTGTAAGGATTCTGCCCTCTTCTCCATATACAAGTTTGCTTCAGTAATCTCATCTACTCATAAAATTTCAGTGCTTTCATATAGGCTGATCATTATTAATATCTTTATCTCCCATTTACTTTCCCTTACATCTCAATTCATGAGTAAGTAGGCTCATTCAAAGGCACACTAACTATCTGGATCTCCTACAGGCATAAGAAACTCTGCATGGAAAACAACAAGGTCCTTATCTTATACAAACCTGCTTCTTCTTAGTGCCTTATGACATACATTTAAATTACACACCAACCAAGATATTATCTTTACAAGTCTTAAGTAATATATAGACTACTGTTGTCAGTACAACCACTATTTTATTTCATTTTCATTAAATATACTTTGCCCTGGAACTTTGTATTATTTTTTTGCAACAGGTTCTCCTTTTATGGACACTGCTTCAAATTGTGATCCCAAGCTGGGATTACACTGGGATTACAATGTCTGCCACTATGCCCCATATGCCCACTTTTTCTTATCTTTGCCATTTACCTCAGCTACAATTATCTTTTACCTATAGATATTTAAAAAGCTTATACAATTCCTACTTCATTTCACTTCTCTTCTCTTCTCTTCCCTCTAGTTGATTGTTGTTGTGGTAGAAAACCAGGGGCTCCAGTTTGCACTTCCACTTCAACAATGCCACCAAACAGAGGGTCTTACTAAGTTTTTCACAGACTGATCTCGATTCATTGTCATCCTGATTGCATTTCCCAGGTATCTGGGATTGTGCCACACCAAACTTTTCTTCTGGTTTTAAGTTTCTCCAGCCTATCATTGCAACTAAGCCAGTATAACATTCCTAGACTAGAAATAGGATCATGTATTCCCTGCTCTTAATTATTAAATGGGTTCCTATTTTCCTTAGGAAAGCATTGACTTCTAGCCCATTTTGCCTTAGCTTAATTTTCAGATAATGTCTATTTTATTACCCAGGCTAGCCAGAAACTATCATCCTCTTATCTATGCCTTCTGCATAGCTGAGACTATATATGTTTAGAGTCTCACTAAGATTTTGGCCCAGACTAATCTTGAACCACAACCCTACTGATCTCTACTTCCCAAGTAGCTGGAATTACAGGCATGAGACACTATGTCTGGTCAATCCACTTACCATTTCTTTTATAGAATAGGTCCACTGAGGACGTGGTGATATATTCTCTTTGCTTTTGATTTTTTTTCCCTTTGGAATGGGACTGTCTTCTCCATGTCTAATGGATATCTCTGACAAATAGCATCCTAGCTATTTGTCAGCAAATACCTTATTGTAAGGTATTTGCTAAGGTATTTGCTGAGAAGTTGGCTCTCAGGTAAACTGAGATACTCTTATAAATTGTTTCTTACTCTCACTGCCGTGAGATCCTTCTATTTGTCTTTAATCTTTAAGAACCTGATTAGAACATGTCTTGTGACTGACGTGGTTGAGTTAATTCTGACTGGAGCTCCTTGACATTCCTCTCCTTAGATATTTGTATCCTGTTGGTTTGAGATGTTTTCTTTCATTATTTCTTTGAATAAGCTTTCTACCCTTTGCTATTCTCGTCCCTTTGTGTCTAAATAATGTGAATACTTGCTCTCTCATTTCTATCTCAGTGTCCGTAATCTTTCATCATTCCTTTTTGTCCTCTTTTTTTTCCTCTTCCAATTGTGCATTTTCAAATAGTCTATTTATAGCTCATGAATTCTTTTTTCCATTTGATGTGTCCTGCTCTTGATATTTTCTGTCACATCTTAAACTTCACTTACTGTGGTTTTCAACTCAAGGACTTCTGTTGTTTTTTGCTTTTTGCTTTTATTGCTTCTACCTCTTTGATCAGTTACTCTTCTGGAGTACTAAATTGTTTCTCTATTTTCTTCAAACTTCATTGAGTTTCCTTAAGACAGTTGCTTAAAATTTTCCACTAGACATGTCTCCCAAATTAATCATTATTTGTTCAGTGTTATTTGTAAGTTCACTTGATTCTTAGATAGGTAATGACTTGCTTGCTGCATGTTCTTAAAGCTTGTTGGTACATGATACTTTGGAATTGAGGATTTATACATTTATTTCAGCTTTCCCAGTCTAGCTTTGTCTGTGCTTGCCTTTCCAGCATACAGAAACCTAAACAGGTTTTTACTTTCTCTGACCCTATAGTCACTTCCACTGTCAGTACTGGATAGTACCCAAGTATGTTGTCAGTCTTCCAGCATTGAATGACAATCCAAGTTCAGGGTGTTCTAAGTCTACAGTTGTACAGAATAAACCAGGGAAATATCTAGTAAAAGTAGCATCTTTAGTACTGACATAGGCTCAGTACCCATGGTCAAGCACTCTAGGATTTTGTCAGGCTCTACACAGAGCTATCACAGACAAATCAGATTTACATTCTTTTGCCTGCCTATATCACCAGCAGTGACGAGCTGTGTTTCACGTTGCATCTAGCACAGTCATGATACAGAATTAATATCCACTTTCCTACTGCTTAGGTGGACCTGTTGGAATCAACTACAAGCATGCTGACTGGAATGCTAGAGTCTGTTCTGGAGCTGCTCTATAGCCCTCATCTACAAAAAGGCTGTTAGAAGCTGGATATCAGTGGCTCACGCCTATAATCCTAGCTACTCAGGAGGCTGAGATCCGAGGATCACAGTTCAAAGCCAGCCCGGGCGGGAAGCTCCATGAGACTCTTTCCTCCAATAAACCACTCAGATAACCAGAAGTGGAGTTGTGGCTCGAGTGGTAGAGCACTATCCTTGAGCTGAAGAGCTGAGGGACAGCGCCCAGTCCCAGAGTTCAAGCCCAATGACCAAAAATTTAAAAAAAGACCTTTAGGCTTTTCCCAGTGTTAGTTTTCACTATCCTAGTACCAGAGAAGTAGCTGAACCCTCAGAAGTGTGCTTAGTCAGGCTTGCCTGTACCTGAAGGGCAAGGGTTATCACTCTACTCCTCCTCTGTAGCTTGGGCATAATTTTATCTTTACACTCAAAATAATATATTGCAATGTACATTTATAAATTTCTTTCCTGGCTGTAAAAACATGGAATCATTTACTTTTATGTCCTAGCACCTAGGAAAATAGGAAGCAAGAAGTTGTATTCAGTTCATGACTACAGGAATAAAGATAGCAAAGATGTTTCCTATGTTATAAAAGATAATTTCTATATCCTCACCAAATGTAACATTATAGAGACAATTTTTCTAGATACCATTAGTTGATCATTCTCATTTCTCACCAAATGTAACATTATAGAGACAATTTTTCTAGCTATCATTAGTTGATCATTCTCATTCATTACTTTTGATGTTTTTTCTAGTTTTATTTTTCTTTAATTGCATATGTTATCTTATTTAGGGAAACCTGTGGGATTTTGGATCTATGCTTCTCTCCCTTAAAAGAAATTTGATATTTCTTCTATCGTAAGAAAATGAACATATAATGTCCTATTTGCATTTGCAAAGTTCTCAAAACTTTGATTAGTCCTAGAATGTTCTTTGAACTTCAAATAGTTCTTTTTTCATTGTAACTGTTTTGTAAGCCTATTTCAAGTTTCTCCCTTCCTGTTTTTTCTTTTCATCCTTTCCTCTTTCTCCCATTCCACGTATAACTTAACAAAGTTGGAAAGTTTGAGTACATCTCATAATGTTATCATTGAGCAGATAAAATAAAATTGTGTTACCAGCCTAGAGTGACATTTTTTCTTTTTTCAATATCTTCATCCATAGACAAAAACTATTCTAACCTTGTTTCTTAGTTTTATTTACTCTCGACTTTCATTTAAGTGGAATCATGGTGTTTTGTGTTCTTCTACTTTTTTTTTTGCTCGTTCTATATCAGAGAAATTCTCTCATGCTATCTGTATATCATTATTCATTTGTACTGCATTGCAGCATTTCATATGACCATTTCACTATAATTTATCCATTCAATTCTTTCCTCATTCAGAAATGATTTCTCTTCCTATTTCCTTCTGGGTGGTTGGCAAGAAACATTACAATAAGACACGAGAAGACCACCCACAATTCCAGGAGAAACTTCAGAAGATACCAGTGAGCCTAGTCCTTTGGCCTTTAGCACTCAGGAATCCATGACTGCTGTTACCAAAAGAACTATTCCTCACCTACTCGTGTTTGCTATCTGACTAGAACAAAAAGATCAGCCAGCTGATTGGTGGTGACACCAGTTCTTTAATTAAGAATAGTCTCTACCATATAACTCTTTGTCATGTTCACATGTTATATTTTTTCTTAGCATTTCTGGTTGAACTACAAAGAAAAAGTAGTCTTTGTTTGGCCAAGATGAGTTCAAGAATTCAGTGCTTTCTTTCAATACTGAACTAAGCTGGTTTTAGTTTCATAGTTTTTCTTAACATTTCATCATCAAATTTGGGATAGTTATAGTATCCTTTAGTTTTTTGTTATGATTTGATGTTTCCTTCTCAGCATTTATTTATAAATTTGTATTATTCCCCAGAAGAATTCTCACACTAACAGGTTGAACTTAAAATAGGACAGATTTTTCAGCTAATCAACTACTACTTAAACTTTACAGAAAAAGCTTAAATACCTAATTACTGCTTATTTGCTCTTTTCAGAAACTATGAGAAGCTACTATATGCAAGTATTGGGTTAGGTTCTAAGTATTCAATGGATTATTTACAAACTTAAGATGATAACCTTCAGAGAGATTAAGTGTTATTTAAAATATGGAAATGAAGTAAAATTCCACAATGAGTGTAAAAGGTATAAATTCACAAAGAAAAATATGATGTTCACGATAACTGCATGACAACAAATTGATTATCAATAAGAGTTAATAAAACTGTGTGTAATAAAATTTTGTCATACTTTGTATCAATAAAAACAATGAGGTCAATCTATATCCTGACTTGAAACATGTTCTTAGTTATGAAAACATATAGTTATCCTACAAGTTGAATATTCAATTATTGATGTAAAGGTTTTCTTATCTCAATTAGTCAAGCTAGCTATCAGGGGAAATCTACTGGCCATAAGGACTGTGAATCATTGAGAATAACTCATGAGGAGACGGAACTGAGTAAAACACCAAATAACTAAATATTCGTCACTGAGGGAAAAACAATTTTACCCTTGTCCTCTGGGACTGGTGATGACAAATTATTAATGGAGAGATGTGCCTATTTATCATATCCACAAAGCTTGGAAGTAGTATAAGCTACTATGATCTCATTTTAATTGAAATAATATGTATACAGAGAAAAATGTAGATACAATCATTATTCAATTTGGTGAGTTTTAACTTAGTGAATTTTAACACTCATGTAACAGATACTCCAGCCCAGGTATACAACATGTCCATTATCTGTGGTAGTTCTCATATGTCAAACTCACCAACTTCTAGAGGTAACTATTATCCCTTTCTCTCCTTGCGGGTTAGTTTCCACATGTGGTATGTTCTCATAAGGTGTATTTTTGTATAATTTGTTCAAAATATTTAAAATTCATTCTGAGGTTTACACATTTTTCAATTGATTAAATATATACATGGTTCATTCATTTTCATGTACTTTGAGATTTTTCTATCTATCCTTTTCTTATTGGTTTCTACGTTAATTCCACTATGCTCTGAAAACAGATCTTTCAGATCAATTTTTCTTAATATGATGAGGTTTCTTTACAGCACAGAATGTGGTCTCTGGGTGAATATTCCAAGCTACTGATGTTAGATGAAACAGTCAGTCCATATCAATATATCCACTGAATTTAATATACCCATTAAATTCAGTTACACCTTCACAGCTTTTCTGCCTGGTGAATCTGTCCCTTTCTGATGAAGAGTTTTTCAATTTTGTATCTGTTGTAAGGAATTCATCTACATCTCTTCGTAGTTTCATTAATCCCCCCCACCTCCTCCCCCTTTTTTTGTCGGTCGTGGGCCTGAACTCTGGGACTGGGCGCTGTCCCTCAGCTTTTCAGCTCAAGCTAGCACCCTACCACTTGAGCCACAGCACCACTTCTGGCTTTTTCTGCTTATGTGGTGTTGAGGGAATCAGACCCAGGGCCTATGCATGCAAGGCAAGCACTCTACCCTCAGCCATCTTCCCAGACCTCCCCCATGTTTTTTGAATGCTCTTTTTTAGGTATGCAATTGTATTTTCTTGGAGGATTGACAGGTTTTATATTATGTGATGCCTTTCTTAAACCCTGAAAACTTCTCTTATTTGGAAGTCTCCTCTTTCTTTAATTAATATAGCTACTCTATCTTTACTTGATTAACATTAACCTTGTACATTTTCTCTTTTTTTTTTCGTTTACTTTTCGTCGGTCATGGGCTTGAACTCTGGGCTTGGGTTGCTCTCTTCAGGTCAAGGCAAGCAAGTACTCTACTGCTTGAGCCACAGCGCCAATTCCGGTTTTCTAGTGGTTTATTGGAGATAAGAGTCTCACGGACTTTCTTGCCTGGGCTGGCTTTGAACTGTGATCCTCAGATCTCAGCCTTCTGAGTAACTGGGATTAGAGGCATGAGCACCCGTTGCCTGGCTAACCTTGTACATTTTCCATTTCATTTTATTTTTATTTTTTTTAACATTTTTTTTATTGTAAAACTACTATACAGAGGGTTACAGTTACATGAGTGAGGTTATGAGTACACTTCCTCTTGAACATTGTTACCCCCTCCATTGTTTTCCCCCTACCATCCCCTCCCTCCCTCCCTTCCCCGAGGTTCTTTTTTTTTTTTTTTTTTTTGATTGTGATTAAATGATTACATAATTTCAAAGTCACAAGTTCATTCTAACTTCCCTGGAGCAAATTGTCTACCACACAGTCTGTAATATATAACAGTGTTCACATGTTATATACCATATTTGTGATCAGCAGCATGGGGATATTTAGTAGTGGTTCAAACAGATGAGCGGGAGTTCTTTGTTTCTTAAGTCCTGTTAGTTTTGTCGTATCACCTAACCTTTTGGATTTAGCATCCACTTATCAGGGAGACCATGTACCGTTTGTCTCTTCGTTCTTGGCTTACCTCGCTCAACATGATTCCTTCTAGCTCCATCCATTTCCCTGCAAATGCCATTATTTTGTCATTTCTAATGGCTGCATAATATTCCATTGTGTATAGATACCACAATTTTTGGATCCATTCATCTGTGGTGGGGCACCTAGGTTGTTTCCATATCCTAGCTATTGCGAACAGTGCTGCAATAAACATGGAGGTGCACGTGTCCTTGTATATTGGTTCCTGTTGTTCAGGGTAGATGCCTAGAAGTGGTATGAATGGGTCGTAAGGGAGGTCAATCTTTAGCTTTCTAAGGACCCTCCAGACTGCTTTCCAAAGTGGTTGTATAAGTGTACATTCCCACCAGCAGTGTAATAGGGTTCCTCTTTCTCCACATCCCCTCCAGCATTTGTCGTTGGCTGATTTGTGGATGTGGGACATTCTGACTGGGGTAAGGTGGTATCTCAGGGTTGTCTTTATTTGCATTTCCTTCACCACCAGGGATGATGAACATTTCCTCATGTGTTTCTTTGCCATTTTTATTTCTTCATTTGAGAAGTCCCTCTTTAGTTCCCTTGCCCATTTAGTAATTGGTTTGTTAGGTTTGGGAGGGATTAGTTTCTTGAGTTCCCTGTATATACAGGATGTTAACCCCTTGTCTGATATATTGCTGGTAAATATTTTTTCCCAATTAGTTGGTTGTCTTTCTAGCTTAGTTGCGATAGATTTAGCTGTGCAGAAGCTTTTTATTTTAAAGTAGTCCCATTTGTCGAGTCTCTCTCCAACTTGTTGTGACCCTGGGACTCTGTTCAGGAAGTTCCTTCCTGTGCCTATTAGTTCAAGTGTCTCTCCTACTCTGTCCTGTAGTAGTTTCAGAGATTCAGGTTTAATGTTAAGGTCTTTAATCCATTTTGAGTTGATGTTGGTGCATGGTGATAGGCTGGGGTCCACTTTTAGTTTTCTGCATGTGGCTGCCCAGTTTTCCCAGCACCAGCGGTTGAAGAGGCTGTGTTTCTTCCATTGTATGTCTTTGGCTCCTTTGTCGAATATCAGCTGGCTGTAGGCCTGTGGATTTATATCTGGATCTTCTATTCTGTTCCATTGGTCTTCGGGTCTGTTTTTGTGCCAGTACCATGCTGTCTTTGTGATTATAGCTCTGTAGTAGAGTTTGAAGTTCGGCATGGATAGCCCTCCCATATTGTCTTTATCCCCTAGAATTGTTTTGGCTATTCTAGGTCTTTTGTTGTTCCATATAAATTTTTGGACTGTTTTCTGTATTTCAGTGATGTACGTCATTGGGATTTTAATAGGAATTGCATTGAATTTGTATATTAGTTTTGGAAGTATCACCATCTTTACTATATTAAGTCGGCCTATCCAGGAGTATGGGAGGTCTTTCCATTTCCTAGTGTCTTCTGCAATTTCTTTCTTTAACTTTTTATAGTTCTCATTAAATAGTTCTTTTACATCTTTGGTTAGGTTAATTCCTAAATATTTTATTTTTTGGGAGGTTATTGTGAATGGGGTTGCTCCCTTTATTTCCCTCTCTTCCTGTGCGTTATCAGTGTATAGGAAGGCAACTGATTTTTGTGGGTTTATTTTGTATCCTGCTATTTTGCCGAAGTGACTTATGATTTCTAAAAGTTTGGGGATGGAGTTTTTGGGATCGTGGAGGTATAGTATCATGTCGTCTGCAAAAAGGGATAGTTTAACTTCTTCTTTCCCTATGCGGATCCCTTTAATGTCTTTTTCTTGCCTTATTGCCCTGGCTAAGGGTTCTAGGACTATGTTGAAGAGGAGTGGGGACAGTGGACATCCTTGCCTTGTTCCTGTTTTTAGGAGGATTGGTTGTAGCTTTTCCCCATTAAGTATAATATTGGCTATTGGTCTGTCATAAATGGCTTTTATTGTTTTTAGAAATGTTCCTTCTATTCCTATTTTCTCCAGAGCTTTTAGCATGAATGAATGTTGAATTTTATCAAAGGCCTTTTCTGCATCTGTGGCGATAATCATGTGATTCTTGACCTTGGCTCTGTTGATATGCTGGATTACATTTATTGACTTACGTATGTTAAACCATCCCTGTGTCTCTGGGATGAAGCCTACCTGATCATAGTGTATTATTTTTTTAATGTGTTTCTGGATTCTGTTAGCTAGAATCTTGTTAAGGATCTTTGCATCTGTGTTCATCAAGGAGATTGGCCTGTAATTCTCCTTTTTGGGTCTTTGCCTGGTTTGGGGATGAGTGTGATATTGGCTTCGTAGAATGAGTTTGGGATAGCTCCCTCCTTCTCTGTTTCTCTGAAGAGCTTGAGGAGTATGGGTATTAGTTCTTCTTTAAAGGTCTTATAGAATTCTGCTGTGAATCCATCTGGTCCTGGGCTTTTTTTTGTTGGAAGACTTTTGATAGCTTCCTGTATCTCATTATAGGATATTGGCTTATTTAATTGGTTAACTTCTTCTTTGCTCAGTTTGGGTAATTTGTATTTCTCTAAAAATGCATCCATTTCCGCCAGATTTTCTTCTTTTAGAGAGTATAGCTTTTGAAAGTAGTCTGTTAGAATTGTTTGGATATCTTGGGTACGTGTTGTGATGTTTCCCGTGGCATCCCTAATCCTATTAATATGGGTTTCCTCTCTTCTTTTTTTAATTAATCTTGCCAACGGGCCATCAATTTTGTTTATTTTTTCAAAGAACCAGCTTTTTGTTTGGTTTATTTTGGTTATGGTTTTCTGATTTTCTAATTGGTTAATCTCTGCTCTCAATTTGGTTATCTGGCTTCGTCTAGTAGCTTTAGGTCCCATTTTTTCTTGTTTTTCTAGCTGTTTTAGTTGCAACATGAGATTATTTACTTGGTCTGTCTCCATTCTCTTGATGTGGGCACTGAGGGCAATAAATTTGCCTCTCAGGACTGCTTTTGCTGTGTCCCACAAGTTTCTTTGTGAGGTGTTTTCATTTTCATTGAGTTGTAGGAAATGCTTTATTTCTTCTCTGATCTCTTCTGTTACCCAGGCCTTGTTAAGGAGTGTGCTGTTCAATTTCCATGTATTAGAGAAATTTCTGCGGTATGCTTTGTTATTGAGAGCTAGCTTGATTCCACTGTGGTCAGATAGGATACAGGGGATTATGTCGATCCCTTTGTATTTGCTTAAGTTCCTTGCATGAACTATGATATGGTCTATTTTGGAGAAAGTTCCATCAGCTGCTGAGAAGAATGTGTACTGTGTTGTTTTAGGGTGAAATACTCGGTAGATGTCAGTTAATTCCGCTTGAAGTATGGCCTCACTTAATTCGGTAGCTTCTTTGCCAATCCTCTGGTTGGTAGACCTGTCCTTTGGTGAGAGTGGCGTGTTAAAGTCTCCTAGTATTATCGTATTGGGATCTATTTTATTCTGTAAGTTTGAGAGCATTTGTTTAACATATCTGGGTGCACCGATATTTGGGGCATATAAGTTGATGATGGTTATATCCTCCTCTTGGATTGTTCCCTTTATTAATATGTAGTGTCCGTCCTTGTCTTTCTGTACTGATTTTAATGAAAAGTTTATTTTGTCAGATATCAGGATAGCTACACCTGCTTTCTTATTGGGGGGATTTGATTGGTAGATCCTTTTCCACCCCTTCACTCTGAGTTTGTTTGTATGTTTGGCTGAGAGGTGGGTCTCCTGAAGGCAACAGATGGATGGGTCTTGTTTTCTGATCCAGTCCTCAGTTCGTTTTCTTTTAATTGGCGAATTCAGCCCATTTATATTAAGAGAAAGTATAGAGAGATGCATTGTTGTCCCTGCCATTCCGTTTTCCTAAGTTTTTCTTCTTTCCTTTCCTCCTGTGCTTGCTCAGTTAGACTTTGAGTAATGCCTGTTTGGGGCAGGTCCCAGTTCCTGGTTGCTTTCTTCAGGTTGTGTCCCCCCTCTTAGAATTCTTTGTAATGCTGGCTTAATGTTTATGTATTCATTTAGTTTTTCTTTGCTATTAAAAGTTTTCAGTTCTCCATCGAATGTGAATGCTAGCTTTGCCGAGTATATCAGTCTGGGTTGGCAGTTATTGGCTCTCAGGGCTCGTATGGTGCTTTCCCAGGCTTTTCTTGCATTCATTGTTTGTGTGGAGAGATCTGCAGTGATTCTAATTTTTTTCCCGTTGTAGTATAGCTCCTTCTTCATTTTTGCTGCATGCAGGATTGTTTCCTTATTATTCAGATCCATCATTTTTACTATAATGTGCCTAGAAGTGTTTCTCCTGGGATCTTGCTTGTTGGGTGTTCGATAAGCTTTTGTGATGTAGTTAAGATGGTCGTTTTTGAGGTGGGGAAAATTTTCATTGACTATCTTGTTAAATAGGTGTTGCATTCCCTTGCTCTGGAATTCCTCACCTTCGTCCACTCCGATTATGCGAAGGTTAAATTTTTTAGCATTATCTGCTTGCTCTTGAATTTCCCTTTGGTTTAATTTGAGTGATTTTTCCATATCTGTCACTTTTTGGTCCAGTTGGTGTATTCTGTCTTCTGTATCTGACACTCTACCTTCCATTTCATTCACTCTGTTGACCGTGGCTTCTATTGTGGTTTGCATGGTGGAAATGGATCCCTTTATGGATTCAATGTTGGTTCTCAGAGTACTGATCTCACCTCTCAATGAGGTGAGATCAGTATGCATTACCTCTAATTTGGCGTTTATCTCACTTCTTACTGAGGTTTGTGCAGCTTCTATTTTTGCATCCAATTTTTGTTTGATATCCTGTATATCTTTTGATAGTTCATCCTTGTGCTCTTTCAATTTCTGATCCATTTCTCGCTTTATTTCTTGAGTCATTGCCTCCAGCAACCCTTGGATGTAGTTTTTGTCTTCCATTCCTGCTTTGCTCCCACTGGGGCTCTCCCTTGCGTGGCTGTTGGCTTTTGAGGTGAGCTTGCTGTCCTGGGTAGTGGTAAACCTTGTGATTTTTCTCTGTGATTTTCACATGGGGGTTCAGGAGACTGCTCTTCAATCTTGTTTAGGTGTGTCTGTCTTTGCTTGGTTGCTGATTCTGTATTGGTAGAGAGAGTCTGTGCCTGATCTGGATTCTGTTGGGAGCCTATTTCCAGCTGCTATTCTGACTTACTTAGGATTCTCAGCTCTCTGCTGTAGCAATTCCCGCCTTTGGAAGGGTTGAACAGCCTAGACTGCTTGTGTTTGCTCCTGCGGGTGCTCTTGGGAAGATCAGATGCTCTGGATGCACTCTCCCAAATGCTGGAGTCTGCTATGGGCTCCTGATGTGTTTTTGTTTGTTTGTTTTGGGCTGGTTGTGGGCTTGAACTCTAGGTTTGGGTGCTGTCCCTCAGCTCTTCAGCTCAGGGCTGGCACCCTACCATTTGAGCCACAGCCCCACTTCTGACCCTTTTTGCTTTGTTCAGGCGCCGGTCCCCTGGCCTGGTTCCGGCCCCAGCCTGGAGCGCGCTCGTTAGGCCTGTGCTAATGTGTATACCATCTAGGTTATGCAGCCTGGAGGACACAGTTCAAATTTCTTCTACTGTTGGTAGTCTTGACCCAGGGGCGTTGTTCCTGGCTTGGGCATTTAAGCTCCCTTCCAGGGGCGCTCTTGCTCTGGCCTGGCCAGCAGAGTGTGCTCCACCGGCTGGTGGAGCTCTCGAACAGTTCCCAGTTTTAGTGGGTCCTGTGGTCCGGGTGTTGGGGTAGGGAGTCTAGGTCAGGGTCTGGGGATTCCCTCCAGCTCTGGTCTCCCTTGATGGATTCCCTGTCCCCTGATGGGTACTCACCCTGTAGGTCGTCAGTTGTTGTTGCAGTCTGTCAGTTGTTGTTGCAGTCCGAGTTCAGTTGGGGTGGTTGCGGGCTGGGTTGGGCGGCCCCCCGCCGGGTAGTTGCGATCGCGATTGGGCGGGTGGTCTGCGGACAGGTCCCTTTGTCGCGCTGCTGGTGCCGGGCGGCTTTGGCGAGATGGAGCCTCTCCGCTCAGGTGGAGAGTGAGGGGTGGGGGTGGGATCCTCGTGGAGACTCCCGGCTGGTAGGTTTCTCTGTTCCTTGCGATCCGCTGTTCTGCAATCCGGTACCTGGTGATCTGCAAGCAGCCCCCTGTGTCTCTGTGGCTCCGGCAGCCCCCGCCGGGCCGGCTGGCCGGCGGCTTGGCGCACTGCCGCGCGGCCAGTAAAGGTTGGGGGAGGGGTCTTCACTCTTCTCTGTTCTGAAATTCTTCTTTTCCTCTCTTTCTTTTTTTGTTATTTTCCACCTCTGGTTTTTCTCTGAGTGTTCGTCTTTTTGTTGTTGTTGGTCTCTTGGGGAGATTAAACATTGGAACTCGAACTCTCTTTTTGGTTGGAGAGAGCTGTGGCGTTTCCCTACTGCCCCGTCGCCATCTTGGTCCCCCCTTCCATTTCATTTTAAATCCAAGTTTCTGATCTGGATCATTTTTCTCTTTTTCTAAAGAATTTCTTTTGATTTTTTTTATTGTCAAAGTGATGTAGAGGTGTTACAGTTACATAATAAGTACATTTCTTGTAAAACTTGTTACCCCTTCCCTCATTTTCCTCCTACTTTCCTCCCCTCTACCCCCAAATTGTACAGATCATTTCCAACATACTGTCTTATGTATGTTGCTGTTGCATTGGTTCCCCCGTCCTTTGTATCACCATTCTTTTGTTTCCCTTCCCTTCCCTAATTCAAATAAACTTTCAAGACATATTAATAGCAACAAATTTTCTTATGTCTATGAGGAAGTCCGTATTTCTTCATCACTTTTGAGTGATATTACAAAACAAATTGGATGTTGTTAAACTTTTTGCTCTTCCTTAGCAAGGTAACTTTCTTAGCTTTTTACAATACACTATTTTTCATTTTCTGCAATGGATTATGATGTGGGTAGGTATCATTTTTGTTATTTTGCTTCTTAGTGTTTTCTGAATTCCTTGGATTTAAAGTTTGATGTTTGACATTAATTTGTAAAATCTTTTAGTCATTCCTACTTTCAACATTTCTCCTTATTCTTGCTTAGTATTCTCATTCTATACTGTTACATCTCTTATATGTTTCTACCTTACATTCATTTCATGTTCTGATTTTTTTTCAGTTTTTTTTGTCTTTATTTTTTCTGTACTAGAGATCTCTATTGACATATAAACTTTAATTCTCTTCTGGTATTGCTGTTCTCTCAATGATCAAAACACAGCAACATGTGAAAACAGTTCCAAGTTTCTGAGCTCTTCAGGGTGTGAGAGCTACTTTCAATTCCAGTTATCCTAGTAGTTCTGGGTACAATGAATTTTATAAGAATTTCTCCACTTACAGGTCATATTGTAAGATTTAAAAGATGATATGTGTTTTTATTATGCATAAGAACTTATCATCACACCCAGAAAATTAAGCAACGCATTGGAATTATTTTGCTCCTGTCATACATTGTTTACACCCAAGAACCTCCCAAGCTTTACATGTCTTAACCTTTACCGTAGTACATATGGAAACAGTGACTATGAATAATAATATAGCCTAAAACTTTTCTTGTAGTAATTTCCATATTCCTTCAAATAGGAAATGATAAAAAAAAAAACAAGTAGAACTTGGTTTAGCTCTCTAACCACTATTAGCCCATAATTACTCACATTACTAAAATTCTATTTGAAAATACAAATGATTTTCCATGAATTATGTAGACAGAAGTACATATTTCATTTATGAGGGGGAGAGGTAGAATAAAGGTAGAGGAAAGTTGGTATGAAAAGATATGGGCTAGAATCCCAACAGTGCCATTTTGAATAAGGCATGTGAGCTTACCTTGCCACATTTCTTTCAATTCTTCTATGAGACAATAAATCTAATATAACTTTTAAAAAAAGTGAGTCCTGGGGCTTGAACTCAGGGCCTGGGAGCTGTCCTTGACCTTTTACTTGCAAGCTCCACTTTTGTCCTTTTTATTTATTGTAGATAAGAGTTTTATGCACTTCCTAGGCCACGCTGGTTCTGAAGTGCAATCCTCAGATCTTTTCCTCTTGAGTAATTAGGATTACAGGTATAAGCCACCAACACCCACCCTAAAGTGGATTTTAAAGGAGAAGATTCATGGGTAAAGATGTTCTGGGATTACGTGATCAATAAATAAACTTTGACTCTTATTAGGAAAACAAATAACTATCATTTTAAAATATTTTTGAAATTTTCATGTAAAGAAAAGCTAACTACAAATTGTTCACAGTGGATCTACCCAAACTCTGCAGATGTACATACTTCAGAAGTTAAATATTCTACACATGATTTCAGATTAACTTAACTAAGCATTTGAGTTAACTAAGAACAATGAAGTTTTCCTTGATGGCTCTTATCGAACAAGACATCATTTCTATTTTTTCCTCATCATTTTATTTCTCTAATAAGAAATTAAATTCTATTGACATTTAACAGAGTCATATCACCAGCTGAAATATGTTTGTTGTCTCAGGGTGACAAGTTAGAGAAATCAATCCCGGTTGTGTGAAAATCTGAAATGGAGCATGGCATTAAATCATAAACACATTATTATTCAGGATTATTATTCTAACTGCTTCAGTGTTTCTTTACGTTGATTGCTTTAACAGTGTGTTCTGGGTCTACTCAGGCTCTTTGGATAAAGTTTTGAGGTTAAATATTAGAGTTATAAACATTGTTTTGGATTTTTTAGGAAGGAAAGGAAAGATAAAATGAGGAAAACAGTGAAGAAAGGAAAAAGGGAGGAAGAAAGAAAATGGGAATTATTGCTCTTTCTTGAATTATGATGTTAAAAATTTAATAACAGTTATAATCATTATCATTAACTACATTGTCTATATAGTTAATAAGAACTACAAATGTTCTCAAAAATTCTGTGGATCAAGTTTTATCCACTACTTTACCTAGGAAAATATTTGGCTCAGGCAAACCAAACATTAAGAATTGGTACAACACTGGGATCTAAAGATAAACAGGTGCTATGAAAGCACGATGAAAGGAAAGGTTCAATGTCCTTGTCAAAATATCTAGACTCATACGTACCTGAAAAAATTGGCTGGTCTAGAGAACTCAATAGCTATCAATAGTAGAATAGCTGTTGATATACCTTTTCAAGGCAGTGCTGGCAACTTGATTCATGTACAATCCAGGGATCTCTCCAGGCTTAATGGTAATTCCTTACCGGTGTTAGCAAAGGAAAGTAGTGTCTGTTGGAGAACCACAGCATGGGTGGCACTACAGAAGAATGAGAGATAGTATAGCAAGAAGTAATCAGGGAAGTAATCTAGGAAATGGCAGTTCTCCATTTGATGTAGTGTTCTTCAAAACTGAAGTTTGCTACCATTAATAAGTGGCTTTCTTGCCATCTTCATGCACTGCCTTTATCTCTTTCAGAAGACCTCAAGCATTAGCTTGTTTGTCTGTAGTATCCCTGGACCACTTCAGTGAATCATGGTTGGGGTTCTCTATTGCTCTAAGAAAAGGTTCATGGAACAAAGATTTCTTAATTTCTGGGTCACAGATTGCCTGACTTGCATTTGATTGGATTCAAAAAAAGAATTGGATTCTTATTTTGAATATTAAACTTTATGAAATTGTTGGACTAGTTTAGAACTGTAAAACATGAAAAATGTGATATTCCAAGATGCCTGATATCTTCTTGGCAACATACTTTGTTGAATCAGGCACAAAAATGCAATTGTTTGGCTTTTCTACTGCATTGCAACAGAGCTGGTCCTCAACAAGTACACAGCTTATTGCTTGATCTAGTTACTTCCTATTGAGAAATCTGCACTCTCTTCTTTGTAGTCTTCATATTTGAAAATAATTCAATCAGCAATTTTCACCAAACCCAAAGCATATGTGTTTTGGAATTTGTTAAATTTCTAAAATCTCAAATACTTCTTTCATCCCCCCACATTCATTTCTCTTCCTCTCAACCATTATGCATTCATTTTGTATCCTGTTCAGAAAGCTTCTACTCATCAAATTTGGAGGGATATAGCAATTTATTTTATAAGTTACTTGGTGGTCTGGCCTGACTCGTTTGTTATAAAACATCAGCCATATTATTTCACCCAAGGAAGACCAAAATACCAAGCTGCAGCTAGGTCCCAATGTACGAGTTTTGTTCTTCCAGGAGGATTTTTTAAAAATCTGGGTAGAACCTTTTTGTAGTCCTTTCTTTGTTATTTCTGTTAAGATTCACTCACTGGTCAGTGTTTTCCTATGTGGCACAGCCATGCTACATCAAGGATGTAGCCCCTCTAAAACAAGATTAAGCTGACCAGATGGGTCCATTCTTTCTTCCAAAACATAACTTTTAAAGATATATTTCTGCACAAAATTACTTCTTAAATGTAGCTCATCAAAATAGAAAATAAATGCTGTATGGGTTGGGAAGTTTGGCAATATTCATTCTGATTGTAATCATTGAAAACAAACAAATTGAGTACAATTATTAGTATTATTATCCTATTTATTTGATTGTTTAAGCCACTTATTTCCTCATAAATTACAGCTATTACCTTCAATTTTCCTAATTCTAGACTAGAATTTCCTGTCAGTATAAGAATATGCCAAACTTTGACATTCAAATTATTCATGAAACGACTATTTGTGGATCAAATTAGGTCATTAGGAACATTTGCAACCTACAATATCTCGTATATGTGGAAAACAAACAAAATATCCATGAGCACCTCCAAAATTTAAATAAGTCCTAGAAATATCTCTGGAAGAACTTAAGGCGAGGGATCATTTCTCCATTTCCAACCAGAATAGACAACAGCTTTACCATCCATATCCAGAATATCATTATTTATTGAAGAACAACTGTTTTGGACCTGACATTAACAGCATATTCCTGGTCTTATCAACATCTAAAGTCTGTCATCCCACACAGTCCTGCACTGCCTTCAACCACCATAGAAGAGAAAGAAAGACATTACCCAATTGGCCTTTTCTCATATATTCTGGAGGGTGTGCACATTGGAAAGTTGGATGGAGCCTACAATTCTAACACCTCCATGGGGAAGTGGTGAGAAGTACATGGGCAGCTCTTTTGGTAGACATGGTTACTGGGATGCTCTGGTTAGTGAGATAAATATGTGGGGTAAACTGTACAATCCTTAATGTCCCAAGCACGTTTGTCTTCAGGAACATGGAACTATAACGTTTCCTGCCAATGAGTTTGAAAATCTGTAGTGAAAGTTGATTTAAGAGTCATGATGACAGTAACAGCAGCAGCCAAACGGCTCAGCTACATCATTATTGCCATTTAGGCAGCCAGTTGAAGAGTAAAATGAAGAGAGGCATGTCAACAAGTCCAAAATTCTGAGGTTTTTTTCACCCCCCACTTTTTTTTAAACACAAGAGCATTGAATCAATTGTTTCTAATTCTTTGTATTTTAAGGTATATAAACTTTATACAAAAGCACAACCTATGATTTTTTAAAAGAAAAGAAGAGAAATGGGTTTTAAAAAAACAGAGTTATGATGGCTACTTGGGAGGTATTGCTGAAAAACAAAACATGGTTAGAGATCAACCCAGAAAAACTCATTCCTAAGCCTCCTATCTGGACAGATAAGCCAGGTGGAATGGTCCATGTACTCAGATAGCCAGGAGGAATAGGACAAAGGATCATCATCTATGACTTGCCCTGGACAAAAATACAAGATCCTGTTTGAGAAACAGCTACGACTAAAAATATACTAGGCCATGCCCAATTAGTAGAGCATGTGCCTATCAGGTATAACATTTTGAGTGAAGATTTGAGTACCACAGAAAGGGAAATGGGGTGAAAAAGAATAGTATGGCCAATAGAATTCTACTCTTCTGTCAGAAAGAATGATATTGTACCATCTGGAAGTAAATGAAAAGCCTTGAGAAAAAAAATGTACATATTACATGAAGTAAGCCAGACCCAAAGAAACAAGTTGCATGGTTTCCTTCATTTGTGGTAGTTAGAATGTGCCTATAAATCTACAAGTAAACACAGTGGATGGAGAAAAATACTATGGACTATGATAAATTATACAGGTCTCTAGACAGTCACACAGTAAAACCAAAGGAGGATATTCTTAGAACATGATCACAATGGCTCAGTAACTATGTGCATATGATCATATAAAATATTATTTATTGAAATTACTGCCAAGAAATGGAAATGAGGGTTTTTTTTCTTTGTTGCTGTTTTTGTTGTCTTTTTCTTTTGTCTTCTTTGTTAGTCTTTGGGAGGGCAAAAGGGGCCACAGAAAAGGTGGAACAAGGGTGAACAAACACAGCAGTGGTACTCACTAGACACTATGTGGAAAATAAGTCTACACTTTGTAAGTGGGGACAAGAGGAGAAAACTAGAAGAAAGCATAGGAAAGAGTAATATGGTTCAAAAGGTTGTACCCTTTATGCAACTTAGGTAACTGTAAATACTCTGAAAATCTTTTTTACAATACATTTTTATAAAAAGAATAGTGTGGTGAGAGAGAACTCTCTCTTTCTCTCTGGTTGTTGGAAAAAGCAAGTCATTGTGTTTGAATGCCAATTAGACATTCACCTTAAGCAGACAAGTAAACAATTAGATATATAGTCTGAAGTTTAAAGTAGAAGTAAGATAAAGGCATAAATTGAAGGATAAACAACAAATACATAAAATTTATTGATCAGAGATTAAATGAATTCACTTATGGATCAAATATAGGGGAAAAGAAAATGGAGAGTACAGAGTACAGAAGGAATAATAGTCAAACAAAAGAAGGAGTAGGCAGGAAGAGGAAAACCAAGAAGTGGCTCTCTTGGGTACTGAGTATAGCATAAGGTACAAAGAGGCCAAGAACATTAAAACCTAAAATGGTACTAAAAACTGTGTAAAACTTTAAAGCAGTCTTGTTTGTTTAAAGTCAAACTTTAAAAAGACCTGTCATATGTAAAATACGTGAAAAGTCTAAGCATGAAGGATTGGCATTGTGTTCCCTGACCTTGGCAACTTTTGTGTTTACAAAAAAAACTGCTTTATCAGAACTTTAATCATGGGTTTTCAAAGTTTGTTATGTATGATGACCAATTTTCTCTTTGTGGAGGTTGTATGATAGCAGAATCAATCTGGTAACTACAGATTATAGTTCTTAGTTCAGTTTTTCATAATTATTATATAAATAAAATTCTGATATGGAGCATGCTGGCATGATTAAACTTGCTTCTTACATAGTCTTTTCAGCTTTCAGTTTCAGAAACCATAGAGATGTTTTTGGAAATTATCCAGTTCCTTGAATGTCATAAGCATTTGAACACCAATAGTCAGCCAGCCTGTGTGTGTGTGTGTGTGTGTGTGTGTGTGTGTGTGTGTGTGTGTGTGTGTGTGTGTGTGTGTGTGTGTGTAAGATTTTGATCCCATATCAATTACAAATTTATTTATTGCTGGTGAATAAAAAAAATAAAACTATGTAACTTGATGATTATACAAATTCTTAGCCTCGGGCTAGGAAGTTGGCTCAGTGGTAGAGTGCTTGCCTCACAAGCATGAGGCCCTGGGTTTGATTCCTCAGCACCACATAAGCAGAAAAAGCTGGAAATGGTGCTGTGGCTCAGTGGTAGAGCACTAGCCTTGAGCTGAAGAGCTGAGGGACAGTGCCTAGAGTTCAGGCCCCACAACTGTCAAAAAAAAATTCTTAGCCTCCCTCTATTGCTTGAGTATTGATGCTGCCTAGGAATTGTTAATTTCCCAAGCAGATTAGAAGTCTCCATTTGGTTCAAATCTTTAATTCCTTTATACATCCTTGTTGCTTCTTAAAATGAGTAAAAAACACTTGATGTACTTTCTTCCCTACACATCCTTCACACCTAGGTCTTATTTCATTCATACCCTTTCTCCTTTCCTTCCCAGATTTGTGCATGATACATGTCACTATTCTATATAAGGTATAGGTACTCTTACCATCAGTCTCCTTTTCATTGTGAGTCTTGAGTCAAGTGATGGTTACATTTTTTGTTTCTTCAACATCTTTCCTATGACATTTTCTTCTTTCCTGGTTTGTTCTCATCAATATTTAAACATAAATTTCTACCATTTTAAAATAAGCTGGCTGCTATTGTTTCATGCCTATAATCATAGCTATTGCGAAGGCTCAGATATGAAGATCATGGCTCATTGCTAGCCCAGGCAGGAAAGCCCAGAGAAGGCAGAAGGAGTGATATGGCTCAAGTGGTAGAGTAGTAGCCTTGTGCACAAAGAGGAACAGCTATCCTTGCTCAAGGACAGCATGGAGTTCAAGCTCCATAACAGGCACTAAATAGATAGATAAGTAGATAGATCAGAGAGAGACAGAGAGAATAAAACATAAACACAGATACTCCCATGAAGAAAATCTAGAAATATTAAAAGTTTATAAATCTTTGAAAATAATGCTAGCTTTGGCAGCATATGAGGTGTCTAGGTGAAGATGTAAAGAAGGGAAAAGTTATCTAATTTTCATATCATAGATTCAAAAGTTACTTTAAAGCTAATGACAAAATATATTTATCTTATTCAACCAATAAAATCATGCAAGACTTCCTACTGTTATATTATTGGGGCAAAGATAGCTGCTCTCCATATTCTATGCCCTTGCCTCCATAGACTTATATGAGGAGCAGCTAGCTAGAGCAGAACTGTAATTCCTCAGTCTCATTTTCTCCCCTAAGTGTGGCTTTCCCTCCAGTGGTTTCCATTCAAAAAGCATATGTGTTATTTATACACCAAGGATTTTAAGAGACAAATGTGTCTTTTTCATTCCTTGGTTAGACGCAAAGGAGCTATTGCTGTGTTCTGTACTACTATATATTCTTATTGGGAATGGTTGTAAAACTTATAAGCCAATAACTTAAGAAGCAAAGATGCAATCAGCTTTAGCAAGAACAGGAAGGCTACAGTATTAACCACAAGTGCCTTGTGGAAAAAGCTATAGTCCTGATGACCAAGTAGTTATAACTCACTGGCTGTCATCAAATGCTCAATATCTGGACAGCCACATGAAAATTACTCTCCTTGGTTTCATGTTGAAACCACAATTTTCATGTATAGGTTTTAGTATACATGGTACTTTTTTAATTGAAATTTTCTTGTGAAGGTGATATACAGAGGGGTTAGTTACATAAGTCAGGTAACAAGCACATTTCTTTTTGAAAGGTGTAACCCCCTCCCTCATTTTCTCCTAGTTTTTCTCTTCCTAGACCTCTTCTCCCCAAGTTTTATAATTCATTTACAACATAGTATTTAGTAAGTATCACTGCTGAATTGGTTCACCGTTTGTCCCACTGTTTCCATATTTCCCCTTCCCCTCCCCAAATCAGATAAACTTATATACAAGATGAAGGCTACAGAAATACAAAAAAAAAGTGACAAAATGTAATAAACAAAAGGAAAAAATAACTGCAAACAGTACAATTTAAAAAACCCTCCTGGTTCCATTTTTTAGAGTTCATTTCGATAAGCATCACTTTATATGATCATATACTACACATAGCTACTGAGCCCTTGTGATCCTTTCCTAAGAATACCCCTCTTTTTCTCACTGTGTAAATGTTTAGACTGCTATTTTATTAATCATGTCCAAGAAATAATTATTTG
Source organism: Dipodomys spectabilis (assembly GCF_019054845.1). Taxonomy (NCBI): domain Eukaryota; kingdom Metazoa; phylum Chordata; class Mammalia; order Rodentia; family Heteromyidae; genus Dipodomys; species Dipodomys spectabilis. The sequence continues at coordinate 3,432,308 of NW_024870824.1, forward strand.
TCTTTTACTATCCATTGGATTTACTTATAGGCACATTCTAATTATTACAAATGAGGGAATCCATGCAACCTATGTTTCTTTGGGTCTGGCTTACTTCATGTAATATTTTTTCCCAAGTCTTTCCATTTGTACTTAGTATCTTTGAATTGTCTTTTCTTTCGTTAAGACAAGATTACTAGAATCATTTTGATTATTATTCATAAAATAAGATAATAGGACCTATTAAATACTACTCTTAGACCTATTTTTAGGTTTATTTTTTCCCTTGGTCTCATTTCTTGTTCCTCTTAAATTCCCTTTCCAATTTTACCTCAGTAATTCTTAAGTGTATGCTTGTAGAGGGGGACTTTAATAAAAGTGCATTTAGAAAATTCTCAAATGTTGCAACAAGAATAGTTAAAAATGTAACCCCTATATATGGTATCTTTGCACGAAACTATATATTTAAATTTTTTAAGAATTATGAAAAAATACAGGTTGAGAGAAAGCATCCAGATGTAGGCAAGAGGTGGTGGAAAGATTTTATCAAATGAAATATACTTCATATTCATATGCAAAATTGAAACTGAAGAGGGTGATTGTGAGAGAATAGTAGCGGGGTGAGTCTGATCAGATACATTCAATACTATGTATGGGAGAAACAAATGAAACATTCTTGTACAGCTGGCACTAATGAAAATGGAGATTACAACAATTACACTGAGAAAAGGCAAAACTTAGATGGGAAATTAAGGTGTAGCAGAAGGGCAAAAATCATGCTAGGCAGTTGTAAAAAGTATTCTTATTACAGCAACAACAGAAATTACATGGCATGCTATATATAGCGTCCCAAACATGACTCCTTAGTTTTGCATCTGATGGATTTAAGAAACATGCAGTTCATGATCTGTTCTGTCTATTTACCATTACTCATTAAAAGATTTTTCAGATTCTATAGTTCATATGTCAAAAAGTTTTAAAAATGTTAAATACATTCCATTTTCTGAGTATTTCTTTAAATATTTTACATTCTCCTTTTCTCCTCCATATGTATTTTTATTGTAAAAATTCTGTACAGAGGAGTCACAGTTACATGAGTAGGGTAATGAGTACATTTCCTATGGAGCATTGTTATCTCCTCCTTTGTTTTACCACTACCATCCCTTCCCTCCCCATATCCCCAACTTCTCCTTCCCCCTACCCTGAAATTGTAAAGTTTGTTTTCAACGTAGTGTCTTCTACATCTCATTGTTACAATGGATCAACCTGTATCCTCATTTCAGCATTTTGTTATTTCCATTTCCCTCCCCAAATTAGAAAAATGTATATACAAGATGCAGGACACCGGAATCAGATACAGCGAAAACAGGTGTTATACTGTGGGGGAAGAACATACAAAACAAACAAAAGGATCACATAGTGCATTTTAAGTACATTAAAACAATAGCAAGAAAGAAAAAACTACTTGTGCCCCTGTCTTGAGGTTCATTTCACTTAACATCATCGTATATGGTCATATGTACATAGCTATTGACTTTTTGCTTATACTAGATATTTGCTTATACTAGTTATTGCAAATAAAGGAAAGCATGGGACTTATGTTTCTTTGGGCCTGTCTGACTTCACTTAATGTAATTTTTTTCAACTCTTTCAATTTCCGAGCAAATGGGAAGATGTCATTCTTTCTGATGGGATGCATAAAATTCCATTGTGTGTGTATGTATGTATATATGTATATACATGTTTGTATATACATGTATATGTATATGTATGTGTATACATGTATACACATATATAAACACACACACACACACATCCACTTCAGCATCTGTTGTTATTAGAGTTCTTGATTATAGCCATTCTAACTGGGGTGAGGTGGTATCTCAATGTGTTTTGATTTGCATTTCTTTTATGGCTAGAGAGGTTGAGCATTTCTTCATGTGTCTATTGGCAATCTTATTTCCTCTTGAGAGAAGTCTCTCTTTAAGTCTTTAGCCCACTTATTAATCAAGCAGTTGTTTGAGAATTTGTTGTTGGGGGATTTAAATTTGTTGAGTTCTAACTGTATTTTAGAAATGAGACCCTTGTCAGTTGTATGGCTAGTGAAGATCTTCTCCCAGTCTGTGGACTTTCTATTGATCTTGCTAGCTATGTCCTTTGCCATGCAGAAGCTCTGCAGTTTTGTGCAGTCCCATTTGTCCAAACTTTCTTTGATTTGTTGTGTTTCTGGGTCTCTATTAAGAAAATTTTGGCCTGTGCTAAGGAACCCTAGAGTTTCTCCTATTCTATCCTGTAATGTTTTCAGTGTGTCTGCTTTGACTTCTAGGTCTTTGATCCAGTTGGATTTGATTCTGGTGCAGGGTGATATATAAGGATCTAGGTTTTTGTGTGTGTGGTTTTTTTTGTTGGTCATAGGGCCTGAACTCTGAGCTCGGACACTGTCCCTCAGCTCTTCAGTGCAAGGCTAGTGCTCTATACTTGAGCCCCAGCACCATTTCCGGCGTTTTCTGCTTATGTAGTGCTGAGGAATTGAACCCTGGGCCTCATGCATGCAAAGCAAGCACTCTACCAACGAGCCACCTTCCCAGCCCTTAGCTTTAGTTTTCTACAGTTATTTAAACCATTATTCCAGCACCATTTATTGAAAAGGTTGTCTTTCTTTCATTCTATTTTTTTAGCTGTCAAAGATTAGGTGGCTATAGGTTTGTGGGTTCATTTCTGGGTCTTCAATCTATTCCCTTGGTCCTCAGGTCTGTTCTTGTGCCAGTACAAAGCTGCTTTTATTACTATGGCTTTGTAGCAGAGTGTGAAATTTGGCATTGATATTCCTCCAGCGCTGTTCTTTCTACTACGGGCTGTTTTTGCTGCTCAGGGTCTTTTATTGTTCCATAGGAATTTTTGGATTGCTTCTATTTCATTGAAGAATGAGGTTGGGATATTTATAGGTATCTCATTGAATTTGTAGATAGCCTTTAGCTGTACTGCCATTTTCACGATGTTAATCCCTCCCAATCCAGGAGTATTGAAGGTTCTTCCACTTCCTTAGTTCTGCTTTAATTTCCTTTTTCAGGTCCTTCACCTCTTTACTTAACTCCTAGGTATTTTTTTTTGTGGGGCTGTTACAAAAAGGGTTGCTTTCCTAATTTCAGCCGTACTCTTCTTGCTATTGGCATACAGGAAAGCCATTCATTTCTGGGGGTTAATTTTGTACCCTGCTACTTTGCCAAAGTTTCCTATCAGCTCAAGTGACTTGGGAGTGGAGACCATTGGGTTCTTTAAATACAAGATCATGTCATCTGCAAAGAGGGAGAGTTTTATCTTTCCTTATTTGGATCCCCTTTATGTTTGCATCTTGTCCTATTGCCCTAGCTAGGCATTCTAATACTAGGTTGAAGAGGAGTGGAGAGAGTGGACATCCTTGTCTCCTGAATTTAAAGGAAATGGCTTTAACCTTTCTCCATTAAGTATAATGCTGGTTGTAGACTTGTGATATATTGCCTTTATTATATTGAGGAATGTTCCATGGATCCCTAGAGCTTTTCCAGAGCTTTCATCATAAAGTAGAGTTGGATCTTGTCAAATGCTTTTTCTGCATCTATTGAGATAATCCTGTAGTTCTTATCCTTGTTCTTGTTGATGTGATGAATTACATTAATTGATTTGCATATATTGAACCAGCTTTGCATCCCTGAAATGAATCCTATTTCATAGTTGTATATGATCTTTTGAGGAGTTGTGAAGACGATTGGCCAAAATTTTGTTGAGAAGTTTTGCATCGATGTTCATCAAAGAAATGGGTCTAGAGTTCTCTTCTTTGATGAGTGCCTGAATGGTTTTAGGATGACGGTTCTGATGGCTTCATCAAAAGAGTTTGGTAGTGAACTTTCGCTTTCAATTTCATTGAAGAGTTGGAGGAGTATTACTATGAGTTCTGCTTTGAAGGCCTTGTAGAATTCAGCTGAAAATCCATCTGGTCCTGGACTTTTCTTGGGTGGGAGGTCTCTTACTGCTCTTTCTATTTCAATGATTGATATGAGTCTGTTAAGTTGGTTTAAATCTTTGCTTAGTTTGGGCATGTCAATATTTGCTAGAACTTTGTCCATATCTTTCAGATTCTCAAAGATATTAGCATAAAGGTTTAGAACTATCCCCTTATCATATTCTGAATCTTGGTTGTTTCTGTAATGATTTTTCCATTCTCATCTCAGAGTTTGCTTATTTGGGTGTGTTCTCTTTTTTTCTGATAAAATTTGCTAAGGGTCTGTCAATTTTATTAATTTTTTTGAAGAATCAACTCTTTGTTTTGTTGATTCTTTCTATTGTTTTTGTACCCTAATTCATTTAATTCTGATTTAATTTTAATTATTTGTTTCCATGTACTGGATTGAGATTTAGGTGGTTGCTTTTTTTCAGGGAGGTTTATGTGCCTCGTTAAATTGTTGGTTTCAGATCTCTCCAATTTGTTAATGTAGGAGCTCAGAGCTATAAACTTGCTTCTGAGTACTGCCTTTGCTGTGTCTCAGAGGAGCTGATAGTTTGTGTGTTCATTTTTGTTAAATATCATGAACATTTGAATTTCCTTTCTAATCTCTTCCATGACCCACTGGTGGTTCAACAGTATGTTATTCAGCCTCCATGTGTTGCAGGATTTTCTTTGGGCTTTTGGTGTTGAATTCTAATTTTAGTCCCTTGTGGTCTGAGAGAATGCAGAGCATAATTTCAATGTTTCTGAACTTGGACAAATTTGTTTTGTGACTTAATGTGGTCTTTTTTGGAAAATGTTCCATGGACTGCTGAGAAGAATGTGTATTCTGATGCTGTTTGGTAAAATATTCAGTAGATGTCTGTTAAGTCTTCTTGATGTATGCATTTGTTTAGGTCTAAGGCTTCTCTGTTGAGTTTTTGCTGGGTTGGTCTATTCAGCGGGAATGGTGGTGTGTTAAATTCCCCAACATTTAATGTCTTTGGATCAATATGTGATTTTAGGGAAAGTCATGTTTCTTGTATAAATTTGGGTGCTCTATTGTTTGGTGAGTAGATATTTAGAATTGTAATATCCTCCTGAAGGAGAGATCCCTTAATTAGTATGTAATGACCTTCTTTATCTCGTCTCACTAATTTTAATTTGAAGTCTATTTTATCTGATATTAGGATTGTAACTCCTGCCTGTTTATGGGGGCCGTTTGCTTGGTAGATTTTATTCCAGCCTTTCACTTTTAGAATATGTTTGCTTTTGTGGGCAAAGTGTGTCTCTTGAAGGCAGCAGATAGAAGGATCTTGCTTTTTGATCCAACTAGACAGTCTATATCACTTAATTGGAGAGATAAGACCATGAATATTGAGAGTTAGGACCTAGAGATGTTTGGTAGTTCCTGCCATGTTATCAGCCTTCTTGGGAGCTGTGCCAAATAGATTTCTTCCTATGCTTTTTGTATTCTCTGTTTGGGGGCTGTTTCTTGGCCTTTATTGTGCTCTTGTTTGTTTTCTATCTGTAGGACATCTTTAAATGTCTTTTGTAGGGATGGTTTGGTGGAGATACATTCTTTCAATTTTTCTTTGCTATGGAAGGTTTTTATTTGTTCCCCTGTTATGAAGGAGAGTTAAGCTGGGTACAGTATTCTTGGTTGATACTTGCTTGTTTTTAGGGCATGGTATACATCATTCCAGGCTCTTCTTGATTTAATTGTCTCTGCTGAAAAATCTGAAGTTATTCTGATTGTTTTTCCTTTGTAGGTGGTTGATCTTTTCTCCTTGACAGCTTTAAAGATGCTTTCCTTGGTCTGAATAGATCCTGTGTGGATTACAATGTGATGGTGGGATGTCTTGTTTTGGTCTGGCCTATTTTTGGTGCTAAAGTCTTCTTGTATTTGAATAGGCCTGTCTTTTTGCATGTTTGGGAAGTTCTCTGCTTGGATCCTGTTAAATAAATTTCCTAACTTCTGTTTCTAGGTGTTCCTCTACACCGAATATCCTCAAATTAGGACTTCTGATGGTGTCTTCTAGATGTTGAATAGATCTGTCATATTTCTTGGATTTGTCTTGAAGAGTTGTCTGTTCTTTCTCTATAATACCTATGGTGTCTTCAATCCCAGAGATTCGGTCATCTCCATGGTCTAACCTACTGTCAAGACTTTCTACTTTGATTTTTATTTCCTTTCCTTCTAATTGGTCAGCTTTGATGGCTTCATATTCGTTGTTTGAGCTTTGTTTTAGCTTTTGTATGAACTTCTTTACTTCCTTAACTTGGTTTTCAGTGTTCATTCTCAAATCCCTTACTTGATTGATTATGGTCTCATTGGACTCCCTTTCCTTCTGTTGGGCTTCATTCATTCCCTTTGTGGCCTCCCTCGATTCCTCTGTTTGTGGATTCCATGAATGCCTCCATTAATCTCTGTCTATTCTCATCCCACTCATGCAATTCCTCTATTAATCTTTGATTAAGTTCATCCGCTCACAATATTCCTGTATTAATCTTGGGTTAACCTCATCACACTTACGATATTCCTGTATTAATCTTACTTTAGCTCATCATGCTCACAAATTTTCCTATCATACTCACATTGAGACCTTTGCAGTCTTTCAATCTTTTCATTCAGCAAGTTTACCAGTAGTGTTTGTAGAACATTTTGGGAACTCTCCTCTGCATTATTCATTAACTGCTCTGTTGCCTGATTATTATGAGCAGGAGTTGAAATTCCTGGGCTTGCCATTCCTCTTGTGTTTCTGCTTGTTCTGCCTATTTGGGTATGATAGCCAAACCAATTCTGAGGTAGAACCCTATTTCAAGGCAAGCATCAACCAGAGCCCTGTAGTTGCATAGATTGTTTGACATGGTTAAAATGAGCTCAGATACAATCTAGTTCAACAGATACAATCTACTTCAACAACAAACAACTAGGGATCAATGGACTCAGAAAAATCAGAGGAATCAGCAGACTATAAATTAATGTTGAGGGAGAATTGTAAGGAGAAAATAAGATTGGAGGAATGTATGGAGGAAAAGTGAGAGAGGGAATATAACCAGGACCTAAATTCAGAGAGAGAGAGAGAGAGAGAGAGAAAGAGAAGGGATAGAAGGAAAGGAGAAGAGAGATAAAGAAAAAGGAAAAAAGAAAAATAAATAATTTAAAATGAAACACTTAAAATATATATAAGTATAAAGAATTAATTATACAATTAAAGTAGTTAAGGCTGGGAGTTTGTGAACTGAGTAAACAATATCTGAATTAAGTATGCACACAATGAAGGATAAGATCTAATCATCAAAGACAGGTATATATCTGGGGATGAACAGAACAGCAATTAAGTAAGGCAAAATAAAACTAAAAGGACCAAAAAGGAAAAGAGTATAAAGAGAATACAAGAAAAAGAAACAAAAAAAAAACTAAAATAAAAATGAAAAAAATAGACAACAGTTTTTTTAAAAAGGGTAGAAAAAAGAGTTCTTTGAATTTTTTTTTTGGTGGAGGGAGTATCTTGTGTCTCCCCTGTGTCCATAACCAGTCTCATGGTGGAGTCTCTGGTTTGTTTATGGTGTTTGGTTTTCCTGTGGGTTGATTTGTTTCTCTTTTTTTTGGGGGGGGAGGGGTGGTACAGTCGTGGGCCTGAACTCTGGGCCTGGGCGCTATCCCTCAGCTCTTCAGCTCAAGGCTAGTGCTCTACCACTTGAGCCACAGCACCATTTCTGGCTTTTTCTGCTTATGTGGTGCTGAGGAATTGAACCCAGGGCATCATGCATGCAAGGCAAGCATTCTACCACTGAGCCACCTTCCCAGCCCCGGTTTGTTTCTTAAATCAGTTAGTTTGAGCAGGCTGAAGGAAGCTCTGCCTTACCCCAGATTTTTATGTCCCTCCTCCCAGGCTAGTTCAGTGGGAGGGCAATCTACTTTGAGTATCACAAAAAGGGAGGTGGCTGTTTCCTCTAGCTTGGAGTTGCTGTGAGGGAGCTAGGTTGTAGGTAGGACTATGGTCTATCAGCTTCCAGTAGCTTTACCCTGATGGGTTATCTCTTGAGAGACTCAAGCAACCCAGCCTAGACCCAATCTCACTTTTTATGTGTAACAATTTCCAATCGCTCTAGGGCTGAAGTTGGGTAGGGCTGAAGATGGGTGAAGATGGGTAGGGTAGCCTCTGGCTCTGTTTGCCCACTAAGGACAGTCTGTCTTGCCCATGCTGCCTCTGCTTAGGAGGGGCAACTTTCCCCAGGGGTGGAGCTGAGCCCTGCCCAAGGTTAGGTTCCTTTGACCTGTTGACCTCTTATCTTCTTCCAAGGCCTAAGTTACATGTTAGCTGCTCTGACCCATTCTGTGTCAGTATCAAAGATGGAGTTCTTCTCCAGTGGAGGGGGTGGGGGTTACTTTCCCAATGCTGCTCTATGAGAAGGAGTGAGGATGTCTTAGGATATTCATACCTTTCTTTTGGTTTCCGGGCCATCCAGGCCCAAGGTCTGCGACTATCTGTGGTCAGCAGGATAAAGATTTCTGCTCCTTGTCAGTTCTTGCTGGCGGTGAGTAGAATCTGCTCACACACCACCTCTTGGGCCTTTTTTCTGGGTTCTCTCTGTTGATATGGTGGCCGCTGCTGCCACCACCACAGACCAGGAGTGCTGCAATCTGTGTCCTTAACCAAGCTGCCTGAGTTTTTCCTCTCTGGCCAAACCCTCTTTACTATGATGGCACATTTGTTGTGACTCTCTAGCCTTAGATTTTCTACTGGAACACTAAGACTGGTTTCTACCCACGAAAGCTTTTTAGTCCCCAGTTTCTCCTCCACCATTTTCCCAGGAATCCCAACAACATAAAATCTTATAAAGAGCTGTTTTCTTTCCTTGTGCCTAATGAATTTACTTTAAAACCTTAAATCGTTTTACCCTCCAACAAAAATATAACATCGTAAAAATATAACATCTAATTTGCCTTAAAAGAGGATAAAGTCTACCATCGTTGAAATTCCCTTGGATCTTGCCCCCTTGAGCCTGTTGATTAGTGTGGACAGCTGTTCCCCATAAGAGTTAATGATGCTAAGCAAAATGAACCCCAAGATATGGACATAAGAGGTCTCTCTTTATTTTCATTGTTTTTAAAGTATGGGGTTTTTTTTTTGTTTCCTTTGTATGTTCTTCCCCCTGTTGGCACTGTACTTGATTCTGGTACCCTGCATCTTATATATACATTTGTCTAATTTGAGGAGGGAAAGGGGAATAACAAAAGCTGAAACAAGGACACAGGATGACTCATTACAACAATGATACCCACAAGACACTATATTACAAATGAACTTTACAACTTTGAGTGGATAAGGAGTGAGGGAAGTGGGGGGTAGGGACAGTGGGAGAGCAACAAAGCAGAGAGTAACAATGCTTGACAAGAAATGTACTCATTACCTTACTCATGTAACCCCTCTGTACAGCATCTTCACAATAAAATAAAATTTAAAAAAAACACAAGAGTTAAAGAAACGATCAAAGTTGCTTTTGCCTGCCCCACTGGGAGCATGGGGAATTGCTCTGGTATTCTGAGTTATTTCCCCATAGCGTTAGGCACTGGCCGCTTAACTGTTCTCCCCTGGTTCAATCGCTGTCCCTTGTTCCTTTTGTGTTGAGCAAACTCTGTAATATGAGTTACTGCTAACCGATTCAACAATTCATGCTAAGCTAAAGTGCACAGCCGAGGCTGCACCTGACACACACACACACACACACACACACACACACACACACACACACACACACACACACACACACCAAGCTGGACTTGCAATTCTCTCTATGATCTATTTTGCTGATTAAGATACCAGGAGGAAAAATACCTGCACATGACAATGAAAGATTTTAAAACACACACACACACACATAGGCTCTGAAGCTTCTTTCTATCTAGCTACTGTAGTTGTGTTAGCTCTTTTGTGATTTATGACTCATTTAGTAAGACTCAAGTACTATGTTGAAATTGCTATCTAAACATAAAGAGATGACTGTAATACATATTTAGAGAAAGACTTAATCTACATAGACTGAGAAATTCAGAAAGATGAATAACAAAGCCAAGCAATGCTCTAGAAGATGAAGGATAATGTAGAAAGTATAAGATCCTGAAATCAGAATGGTAAAAGTTGTACAAGGGCATTGGTATGCAAAATATTGAGGGCTAGATCATTATTTATTCCTTTAAATCTCAGCTAGTTAAAAAAATAATGATCAGGAGAATTGAAGTTTAAGACCTACCTCTAAGAGACTCTAAGTAATCACTAAATCAAGAAAGAGGTAAGGGCCTGGCTCAAGTGGTAGAATGCTTGCCTACTATGTTTAAGGACCTGAGTTAAACCCCAGTACTTCTGCTTAAAAATATAGAAAGAAAAGAAAAATGAAAAGCCATACAAGAGTTTAGCTGTGATGAAAGTTCATGAACAGATACTATGGTTAAGGATCTCATACTACAGATCACAGGCAATGGAATAAATAGATGAAATAAATTATTTCAGGTAATTTATTTGATAGGTTGGACAAGAGGTAATTTAAGACCCTAAGAACAAGAATGAATATTATCTGAAATGTGATAATGAAAAAAAAAACTTCAGATTAAGTAGAAAGGGAAGGCTAGAGAGTTCAGAATAAGAAATAGATCAACACTGTTGTCAAAAATATAGGTTATCAGGGATTAGGAAGAAGAAAGAAACATTGCAATTTGAGCATTATTGTTATTTTCAGAAGTGGGATAACTTGGAGAAAGAGCAAATATATTTTTCTAAATAGCAAGTTCCTTTTATTTTTTGTGTATATTTTATTATAAAAATACTGTACAGAGGAGTTATAGTCACATGAGTAAGGTAATGAGTACATTTCCTATCACGCATTATTACCTCCTTCTTTGTTTTTCCCCTACCATCCCTTCCCTCCCGCCTCCACAACTCCTCCCTCCCCGCCCAGAAGTTGTAAAGTTCAGTTTCAACAGGGTCTTGTACATCTCATTGTTACAATGGGTCAACCTGTATCCTTATTTCAGCATTTTGTTATTCCTTTCCCCTCCACAAATTAGAAATATGTATATATACAAAATGCAAGTTCCTTTTAGAATTAGGTAAATTTTAGGTGCCCTGTGCCTACTAAAGCCTGGATAAATCATACACCATTCTTCCTCTATCAGAATCTAGTTTAGTGTTACAAGTGGCTCCAACCTCACAGTGGCTCCTCACAAAGGACAACAGGCTCTTGGTAATGGGCTCTCTTCTCTCTGATCTCTGCTTGCAGCAGAGATCACACCCCTCTGATGTTCTGTCCCTCCACAGGTCCAGAAACCACTAACCTGAGTGACCACAGATGAAAACCTCTAAAGGTGAACTGAACCTCCTTTAAGCTGGTTTTTCAAGTCTTTTTTGTGGTAAAGCTGTCTCATATAGGCCATATGCGATGAATAGTGATGAATAGAACTGTATTGATTAGAGACAGGGAAGAAAGAGCAGTATAGCTCAGTAGTTGATGACATGCTTAGCACGGAGATCCTGTTTTTGACCTCCAGCACTTCACTCCCAAGGAGAAAATACTCTTTTTGTAGGGTAGCTATTCTGGCTCAGACACCTGGTATACCCATAGTCAAGCAGGAAATGATAAATGCAGTTGATAAATTATTTTAAGAATTTTTGTTCCTGCCATCTCCATTTGAAGCCACAGGAATACAGAAGTGGGGGAAGTGACATCACAACATCCTTTTCTGTTAGAAAAAATGGCTTATTGTTATTGTAAGGGTGATGTACAGAGGGTTTACAGTTACATAAGTTAGATAAAGAGTACATTTCTTTTGAATAATGTCACCCCTTCCCTCGCTCTCTCCTAGCTTTTCTCTCCTGTCCTTACCCCCAAGTTGTATAGTTCTTTTCCAACATAGTGTCTAGTGAGTACCACTGCTGCATTTGTTCAACCTTTGTCCCACCAAAGATGGATAAATAAGCAAAAAAGAAATGAAAACAAAAACAGCAACAAAGAGGAAAAACCTTGTTTCCATTTTCTGGAGTTCATTTTGATAACTATTTTATATGCCCAAATGTACATAGTACTGCATGTATATGATCCTCTCTCTCCTAAGAATATCCTCCTTTGGTCTTAATCTGTGAGTAGCATTAGAGACCTGTATAATTTATCATGTCCCTGTGTATTTTTTCTTCTTCTACCATCCAGTGTATTTACTTGTAGATTTATAGGCACATTCTAGTAACCACAAATGAGGGAAACAATGCAATCTATGTTTCTTTGGATCTGGTTTACTTCACTTAATACAATATTTTCCAAGTCTTTCTATTTTCTATGAATGGTACAATATTATTCTTTCTGATGGATAAATAGAATTCCATTGTTTATATAACTCTCCCACACTGTTTGTGGAAATGTAAACTTGTTCTTTTACTCTGGAAAGCGGTATCAAGGTTCCTCAAAGACTAAACATAGAGCCTCCCTATGACCCAGGAACTCCACTCCTGGGTATTTATCCAATAGACCACAAACAAGGCCACACCAAAGCTACCTGCACAACTATGTTCATTGGAGTATTTGTTTACCATAGCCAGGATATGGAACTAACCCAAATGCCCCTCAGTGAGCAAATGAATTAAATATGGTTTGCACAGCAAAAGAAACAATTACCAGAACCAAGAGACGGCATACAGAATGTAAGAAAATCTTTGCCAAATATACAACATTTTAGGATTAGTATCAAAGTTATATGAAGAACTAACCCAGTTAATAAGCTGGCAAACAAATTGAACAGATAATTCTCAGAAGAAAAAATACAAATGGCTAACAAATACATAAAAAAACTGGTCAAAATCCTTCTCCATAAAGGAAATGCATACCAAAATAGCACTGAGACTCTATCTCTTGTGATCCAGAATGGAAATAATCAAGAAAACAAATAACAAATGCTGGGAATGAGGTAGGGAAAAAGGAAAGTAAATTGATGCAACCATGACAAAATTGAGAATGAAGATTTCTCAAAAAAAAAAAAGGAAAGAAAGAAAGAAAAAAATATACTTGCCTCATGATCCCACTAAACCACTCTTGAGACTGTATCTGAAGGAATGTAAATCCATATAGGGTAGAAATACTTTCATCCCCATATTTACTGCAGCTCTGGTCATAGTAGCCAAATTGTAGAATCAAGCAAAGAGCCCAATAAATGGATAAAGAAAATATAGTACATAAACACAAAGGATTATTTATATAGTCATAATAACATCACATAACATCATTTGTAGAAAAGTGGATGGGGTGAGTGAATGAAAATGAATATATCCAAAGTGCTTTATATGCATGTATGTAAATAGAACAAATAAACTTGTTAAAATTGTTTCACTAAGGGATGGGATGAGGAACAGAGACAAAGGGATCTGTGCAATCAGGATACAGGTATATATGGGTTGAAATGTCATGATAAACCCTCCTTGAACAACTAATACATAATAATAGAAAAATGTTTACAAATAATTTAGGAACTAGCATATGACCCATGATCTGTAGATCTGTAGTTAATATAACACTTAAAGGCATGAATTTTCCCCCCATGATGATTTTAAATTGGGGTGTGTGTGTGTGAGAGAGAGAGAGAGATCACACTAGTCATGGGGCTTGAACTTGGACACTGGGCACTGTCCTTGAGCTCTTTGTTCAATGGTAAAGCTGTAGGACTTAAGCCACAGCCCAACTTCTGGCTTTTTTTGTCATTATTGGAAGTAAGAGTCTACTGCATTTTTTTGCCTGGGTTGGTTTTGAACTACAATCCTCAGATCTCAGCCTCCTGAGTAAAACCACTGATGCCCAGCTGGTCCTGATTTTTTTCAACAGGTTTTTCATCTATAAAGCAGTTTTCATTATTGTGTATAGTTCAGTTTTCTTTGATGTGTGTTTCACACCTGCAGTAATTTTACCATCACTAGTTTTCATAAAGTTGTGATTTGAAATAAATAACTTTTGCCTGTCCAAACTTGTCTATATTTTTTTTCAAAATTTTTAGACTTTGGAAAAGTGACAAGTGAATTTGGGAAATCAGGAACATGCAATTGCCAGATCTGATAAGGTCAAAAGGCAATAGTTGATGCATAACTTCTGCTTCCCAATTTTGGTGCAAAAACAAAGAAACATGTTTTAGCCAACCCTAACTTTAAAGAAGTCATAGGAAATGCTGTACTCATTTCAACTTAAAGGAAATATTTTTAAAAATTATTTTTATTGTTCTTGTAAAGATGATATACAGAAGGGTTATAGTTATATAAGGCAAGTAAAGAGTACATTTCTTTTCAGACAATGTCACCTCCTCCCTTGCACTAGACAAGAAATGTACTCACTACCTAATATATGTAACTGTAACTCCCCTATATCACATTGACAATAAAATTAAATTTAAAAAATGTCTTAACACTTTAAAAAAAACTGGGAGATTGAGTTCCGGGAAGATGGCAGAGGAGAAGCTGGAGGCTAAACAAGCTCTCGCATAGAAAGCAGTGTAAGTGCTCCAGTGAACAGTCCTAGGCCAGAGAATCACACCAAATGTGCCATCACAGTACAGAGAGTTTGGCCAGAGAGGGAAAATCCAGGCAAGGAGCACTTTCCAGCAGCCGGAGCAACGGCAGCAGCAGTGGTGGCCATAGCCACCATACCTGCAACACAGAGTCTGGGATAAAGGCTCCAGATGCAGCGAGCCAGCAGATTCTACTTAACACCAGCAAGAACTGACAAGGAGCAGATATCTTCACCCTGCAGATCATAGACCAGAGACAACCCAGGAATCAAGACTCCAGCAGCATCCTCACTCCTTCTCAGGGAGCAGAGGAGGGAAGACCACCCATTCCCCACCCCACTACCGATCTGGCCCGCTGAGCAGCTAGCTCTAATTCAGGCCTTGGAAGAAAACAAAAGTCATTTACCAGGTCACAAGAACTTGCCCAGACCTGCCAGGCTAAACTCCACCCAGGAAAAAGTCACCCACCCCAGGCGGAGGAAAATCTACCCCAGGAGTGGCTTTCTTCACTGGGTAGACAGAGCCAGAGGCTGCCCCTCCCTACAGCAGCCTAGACAATCAATTGAAATTCAGTAAAGGAGCCAGGCTGGGCTCTGTGAGTTTCTCAGAAGCTAGCTCCTTAGGGAAAAGCTGTTGTTTGCTGAAAGGCCTCAACTCTACCCAGAATCTAGCCTCATCACAGCATCTCCAAACTAGAGGAAACAGCCATCTCCCTCTTTTGTGATACTCAAAGCAGATCTCTCTCCCATTGAACTAGCCTGAGAGGAGGATCACAAAATCCTGCGTAAAGCAGAGCATTTTTCTGCTTGCCCAAACAAACTGACTTAAGAAACCAACCAAGCCACAGGAAAATCAAACACCACAAGCAGACCAGAGACTCCAACAAGAGACTGGTTACGGACACAAGGGAGATACAGGATCTTCCTATCCCCACCCCCAAAAATCAAAGAACTCTTTTTTTGTACCTTTTATAAAAAAAATTTTTTTTAAACTTTTTTTAATTTTTAATTTATAACTTTAAAAAAATTGTTTTCTATTAACCTTTTTTTCTTCATCTTATAATTTTTATTTTAGGGGTATATGTGTGTGTGCTTTTTTCTCGTTTTTTTCTTCTTTTTTGAAATTTTTTTTGCTTAGCTCTAATGACCTTTTGATTCTTTTTTTTTCTTTCCTTCTCATTCTTTTCACTTTTTCTTCTCTTTCATTCTTCTTTGCATGACTTAATTGCTGTTCTGCTCATCCTCAGATATACCCATAGTCGATTATTAGACCTTATCCCCCATTGTGTACACATTTAAACCAGAAATTTATTACTCAATTCAAAACCTTTTAAACTTAAATTCCTTAACAACAGTACTACCACTTTATACCTATATAATATTTTAAGCACTTTTATTTTTAAGTTTTACATGTCTCATTTCTATCAATCCCCTTCTCTTATCCTTTCCAGTTACTTCTCTGAAAATTACGTTTTTATTTGCATAATTTTTAAGTATTTCACGTTTTAATTTTTGTTTTTCTATTTTTTCTTGTCTCTTTTTTCTTTCTTCTTTGGTTTCCTCTCTTTCTACTATCATTTTATTCAACCTATTTACCACTTTGAGATTAGGACTTAGTTAAGTTAACTCTCCTCTGCCTTTCCACATCCCTCTATTACTATTTTTACCCACATCTCTCCTAAACCTAATAATTTCTGGGTTTCCAAATGCTTCTTCCAAATGGTTGGTAGCCCATTAATACATAGTTGTTTGATATTGAATAGATACATTTGTTGAACTAGATTGTATCTGCAGACTTTTCACTGTGCAACTAGACTTTGGTTGATGCTTGCCTTAAGATAGTGTTCTAGCACAAAACTGGTGTTACTTTCATCCCAAATAGGCAGAGCAAGCCGGAAAAACACAAGAAAAATGGCAAGTCAGGGTATCTCAATACCCACTCATGATAATCAGGGGACAAAACAGATAATGAATAATCCAGAGGAGAGTTCCCAAAAAGCTCTACAAACACTAGTGGTAAACATTGTAAATCAAAAGATTGAAAACCTGCAAAGGACTCTGTATGAGTGTGATAGGGAGAGAGAGGAGGCAAACCAAAGGTCAATACAGGAATATCATGAGCGTGAGGAAGCTACTCAAAGATTGATACAGGAATTGTGTGAGCAGATTGAGAACACTCAAAGAGAAATAAAGGAATAGCTTGAGCAGGCTGAGATCAGTCAAAGAGATAGACAGGAATTGCGGGACCTGTCCAAGAATAGACAAAGAGAAAGTCAGGAATGGCATGAGCAGTCTGAGAACACTCAAAGAGAACTATAGGAATTGTGTGAACATGAGGAAACTAATAAAAGAGTAATACAGGAATTGAGAGAGCAGGATGAGAATACACAAATCACTAAAGGCATTCATGGAATCCATAAACAGAGAGCTGAAAGAAATCAGGGAGACCACAAACAGAATGCTGAATGGAACCCAAAAGAAGGAATGGGAGTCCAAGGAAACCATAACCAATCAACTAAGTGATTTGAGAATAAACATGAAACACCAAATTAAGGAAATAAAGAAGTTCATACAAGACCTAAAACAAAGCTCCAACAAAGAATTTGAAGCCATCAAAGCCGACCAACTAGAAGGAAAAGAAATAAAAAACAAAGTCAAAAGTCTTGATAGTAGGTTAGACCATGCATAAGATCGAATCTTGGGGATTGAAGACTGCCTAAATATTATAGAGAAAGAACATACAACTATACAGGATGAATCAAAGAAATATGATAGATCTATTCAACACTTGGAAGACACCATCAGAAGCCCTAATCTAAGGATAATGGGTGTAGAGGAGCACCTAGAGACAGAAGTTAATGGTCTAGGAAATTTGTTTAACAGGATCCTAGCAGAGAACTTCCCAAACATGCAAAAAGATAGGCCTATTCAGATACAAGAAGCGTTTAGAACTCCAAATAGACCAGACAAGAACAGGAAATCACACCGTCACATTATAATCCTCACAGGATCAATTCAGACCAAGAAAAAGATCCTTAAAACTGTCAAGGAGAAAAGATCAATCACCTATAAAGGGAAGCCAATTAGAATCACCCCAGATTTCTCAGCAGAGACAATCAAAGCAAGAAGAGCCTGGAATGATATATGCCATGCCCTAAAGACAAACAACTATCAACCAAGAATACTGTACCCAGCCAAACTCTCCTTCATAACTGAAGGCCAAATAAAAACCCTTCCATAGCAAAGAAAAATTGAAACAATATATCTCCACCAAACCAGCCCTACAAAAGATTCTTAAAGATGTCCTACACATAGAAAACCAACAAGACCACAATAAAGGCCAAGAACCTGCACTCAAACTGAGAATCTAAAAAACCATAGGAAGAACCCAGTTGCTGCAGCCCCCAAGAAGGTGGACAAAATGGCAAGAACTCCCAAATACTTCTCAGTCCTATTTCTCAACATTAACGGACTTAACTCTCCAATTAAGCGACATAGACTGTCTAGTTGGATTAAAAAGCAAGATCCTGCTACCTGCTGCCTTCAGGAATCACATCTTGCCCATAAAAAAAAAAAATTTCAATGTGAAAGGCTGGAACAAAATCTACCAAGCAAACGGCCCCCAATAACAGGACCCCTAATATCAGATAAAATAGATTTCAAATTAAAGTTAGTGAGAAGAGATAAAGAAGGTCGCTATATACTAATTAAGGGATCTTTCCTTCAGGAGGATATTACAATTCTAAATATCTATTCACCAAACAACAGAGCACCCAAATTTATCCAAGAAACACTACTTTCCCTCAAATTCCACATAGATCCAAAGACATTAATTGTTGGGGACTTTAACACACCACTCTTCCCATTATATAGATCAGCTTGGCAAAAACTCAACAGAGAAACCTCAGATCTAAACAACTGCATAGATCAACTAGATTTAACAGACATCTACCCAACATTTCACCCAATAGCATCAGAATACACGTTTTTCTCAGCAGCACATGGAACATTTTCTAAAATAGACCACATTTTAGGCCACAAAGCACACTTGTCCAAATTCAGAAATATTGAAATTATACCTTGCATTATCTCAGAACACAAGAGAATAAAATTAGAACTCAACACCAAAAGCCACCAAAGGAAGTCCTGTAACACATGGAGGCTGAACAACACACTGCTGAAACACAAGTAGGTCATGGAAGAGATTAGAAAGGAAATTCAAATGTTCATGGTATTCAACAAAATGAACACACAAACTATCAGCTCCTCTGACACACAAAAGGCAGTATTCAGGGGCAAGTTTGTAGCTCTGAGTTCCTACATCAACAAATTAGAGAGATCTCAAAGAACAATTTTTTTAATTGTGAAAATACTATACAGAGGGTTTATAATTACATGGGCAAGATAACGAACACATTTCTTATCAAGCATTGTAGCCTCCTCTTTTGTTTCCCCTTCCCATCCCTTCCCATCCTTCCCCCACACCCCCCATCAAACAACAATTTAATGAGACATCTGAGCCTCCTTGAAAAAGAGCAGCAAGATAAACCCCAATCCAGTAGATGGAAAGAAATAATTAAAATTAAATCAGAATTAAATGAATTAGAAGCCAAAAAAACCATAGAAAGAATCAACAAAACAAAGAGTTGGTTCTTTGAAAAAATTAACAAAATTGACAGACCCTTAGCAAATCTTATCAGAAAATGAAGAGAACATACCCAAATAAATTAACTCAGAGATGAGAATGGAAACATCACCACAGAAACAACCAAGATTCAGAACATTATAAGGGAATACTTCTCACACTTTTTCTCTAGTAAGTTTGTGAACTTGGCAGAAATGGACCTTCTCCTAGCAAATACTGACATGCTGAAATTAAACCAAAATGAGTTAAAGCATCTTAACAGGTCTATATCAAGCATTGAAATAGAAACAGCAATAAGAGACCTCCAATCTAAGAAAAGCCCAGGACCAGATGGTTTTACAGTGGAATTCTACAAGGCATTCAAAGCAGAGCTCAAACCAATACTCCTCCAACTCTTCAATGAAATTGAAGAGAAAGTTCACTACCGAACTCATTCTATGAAGCCATCATAACCCTCATCTCAAAACCAGGCAGGACTCATCAAAGAAAGAGAAGTATAGACCCATTTCTTTGATGAACATTGATGCAAAACTTCTCAATAAAATTTTTGTCAATCGATTTCAATAGTTCATCAATCCAAAAAATCATACACCACGATCAAACAGGATTCATTTCAGGGATGCAAAGCTGGTTCAATATACGCAAATCAATTAATATTATTCATCACATCAACAGGAGCAAGGATAAGAACCACATGATTATCTCAATAGATGCAGAAAAAGCATTTGGCAAGATCCAACACCCCTTTATGATGAAGGTTCTAGAAAAATTAGGAATCCATGGAACATTCCTCAATACAATAAAGGCTGTATATGACAAACCTACAGCCAGCATTATACTTGTGAAAAACTAAAGCCATTTTCTCAACTCAGGAATGAGATAAGGCTGTCCACTCTCTCTACTTCTCTTCAATCTGGTATTAGAATGCCTAGGTACACAATAAGACAAGATGCAAACATAAAGGGGATCCAAATAGGGAAAGAAGAAGTAAAACTCTCCCTCTTTGCAGATGACAGATCTTGTATTTAAAGAATCCCACAGACTCCACTCCCAAATCACTCAAGCTGATTCAAAACTTTGACAAAGTAGCAGGGTATAAAATTAACCCTCAAAAATCAATGGCTTTTCTGTATGCCAACAATGAGAAAAGTGTGGCTGAATTTAGGAAAGCAACTCCATTTGTAATAGCCCCACAAAAAATAAAATACCTAGGAATTAACTTAACCAAAGAAGTGAAGGACCTCTATGATGAAAATTTTAAAAACTTGAAAAAGGAAATCAAAACAGAACTTAGAAAGTGACAAAAAACTCCCATGCTCCTGGATTGGAAAGATCAACATCGTGAAAATGGCAATACTTCCCAAGGCTGTCTACAAATTCAATGCGATATTCAATATTCCAACCTCATTCTTTATGGAAATAGAAGAGGCAATCCAAAAATTCATATGGAACAATAAAAGACCCTGAATAACAAAAACGATCCTCAACAGAAAGAATACTGCTGGAGGAATATCAATACCAAATTTCAATTATTATATTTGTACACAGGGAAAATTATTTATTTCTATTTTCCAAAAAACTTTTAGGATAAAAATAAGGCCATTATGATGGAGGCATAGAATTCCGTTGTGTATATATGCCACATTTTCTTGATCCATTCATCTACTGAGGGGCATCTGGGTTGGTTCCATATCTTAGCTATGGTAAATAAGGCTGCAATAAACATAGTTGTGCTCGTAGCTTTAGTGGGATCTTGTTTGTGATCATTTGGGTAAATGCCCAAAAGTGGGATTGCTGGGTCATAGGGGAGCTCTATGTGGAGTCTTTTGAGAAACCTCCATACTACTTTCTAAAGTGGTTGAACAAGTTTACATTCTCACCAACAATGCAGTAAGGTTCCCTTCTGTCCACATCCCCTCCAGCATCTGTTGTTATTAGAGTTCTTGATTATAGCCATTCTAAATGGGGTGAGGTGGTATCTCAATGTTGTTTTGATTTTCATTTCTTTTATGGCTAGAGAGGTCGAGCATTTCTTCATGTGTCTATTGGCTATCCTTCTCTCCTCTTCAGAGAAGTTTCTCTTTAAGTCTTCAGTCCATTTATTTATTGGGCAATTGTTTCTTTGAAGATTTGTTGTTGGGGGATTTAATTTTTTGAGTTCCAAATATTAGATATGAGACCTTTGTCTGTTGTTGGCTAGTGAAGATCTTCTACCAATCTGTGGGCTTTCTATTGATCTTGCTAGCTATGTCCTTTGCCATGCAGAAGCTCTTCAATTTCATGCAAGCCCATTTGTCCAACCTTTCTTTGATTTGTTGTGTTTCTGGGTCTCTATTAAGAAAATTTCGGCCTGTTCCAAGGAGACCTAGGGTTTCTCCTATTCTATCCTGTAATGTTTTCAGAGTGATGACATTGCTCCATTTGTTAGGGAATGAAAAGACTTGGAAAAAATATATTAAGTGAAGTAAGCCAGGCCCAAAGAAACAGGTCCCATGGTTTCCCTTATTTGCAATAACTAGTATATATCTGAGTCAAGCAGAAAAGGTCAGATAAGTTGATGTTAGGGGAATGAACCCCAGATAAGTATTCAAATGTTTTTTTTCCTTTCATGAATTTGTTTCTAGTATATTTTTATAAGATGATTTCTATGTTGCTTTGTATGTCCCTCCCCCACAGTATAACCCCTGCTTTCACTCTATTTGATGTTGGTATAATTTGCGGAGGGTTAGGGGAAAAAAAATCGTTTAACTAGGGATACAGGTGGCCCATTGCAACAATGAGATGTACAAGTCGTTATGTCGAAAAATGAACTTAACTTTCTTGGGGGGTGGGGTGAGGATCGGATGGGGGGAGGGGAGGAGTATGGGAAGGGATGGGAAGGGGAAACAAAGAGGAGGCAACAATGCTTGATAAAAAATGTACTCGTTATCTTGCCCATGTAATTGTAACTCCTCTGTACGGTATTCTCACAATTAAAAAAAAAAAAACGCCTTTAGTATTTGTGAAATAGTTCTTTCAGTATGCTTTGATATTCAATTAATAGGAAAATATATTCCCTTTTAAAATAGCAATTTAGGAGAAAACATATGTGTATATGTATATTCTATAACTACTCGATTTATCAGTAAAATTTATCATCTAAGTATTCTCACTAAATACTAACAAAAATAAGAAGAAAAAATATAAAAGATATCACAGGGGTTTAAAATAGAGATAAACAACAACAACAAAAGTCCATCAATTCTAAAATGTAATGAAGAAAACCTGTGGTAATCAATGAACAATGGGAGAAAAGCAATAAGCAATGTTTTTTGTTTTTTGTTTTAATATTTTACTGAGCCTGGGTGCCAGTGGCTCACGCCTATAATCCTAGCTATTCAGGAGGCTCAGATCTGAGGATCGTGGTTCAAAGCCATCCCGGGCAAAAAACTCTCTGTACTCTTATCTAGAAAACTGGAAGTGGTGCTGTGGCTCAAGAGATAGAGTGCTCACTTTGAGCTAAAGAGCTGAGGGACAGCATTCAGGCCAGAGTTCAAGCCCCACGACCAACAAAAAAAAAAGTATTGTAAAGGTGATTACAGACAGGTTACAATTATATAGATAAAGACATGTGTATATTTCTTTTGGAACAGTGTTATCCTCTCCCTAATTTTCACTCATCCTTTAACTCCCTGCCCCGACAAGTTGTAAAGTTCATTTCTAACATAGTGTCTGGTGAATATCATTGTTGAATTAGTTCACCATTTCTCCCACTGTTTCTATGATTCCATTTCCCTTCCTCAAATCAGATAAACTTACATATAGGACAAAGGGTACAGAAATCAAAAACAGTTAAAAAGAGTATAAAACAAATGAAGAAAAAAATCAAAGGAAGAAAAAAAATAACAGCAAACAGTACACAAAAAAAGAAAAAAAACTTTTATTTCCATTTCTTGGAGTTCTTTACAATAAACATTATTTTATATAGTCATATGCACATAGCTATTGAGCTACTGTGATCCTCTGTTAAGAATAACCTAGACATATTCTAGTTATTACAAATGAGGGAAACTGCAATCTTTGAATCTGGCTTGCTTCACTTACTATAATTTTTCTAAGTCTTTCTATTTTCTTACAAATGGGGCAATGTCATTCTTTCTGATGGAAGCATAAAATTACATTGTGTATATATACAACATTTTCTTGATCCATTCATCTACTGAAGGGCATCTGGGTTGATTTACTATCTTAGCAATAGTAAATAATACTGCAATGAACAAAATTGTGCTGTAGCTTTAGTGTGGCTTTGTTTGTGGTCTTTGGGGAGAAATTCCCAAGAGTGGGATTGCTGGGTCATAGGGCAGCTAGATGTTTAGTCTTTTCAGGAACCTCCATACTGCTTTCCAGAGTGGCTGAATAAGTTTACATTCCCACCAACAGTGCAGTAGTGTTCCCTTTTGGCCACATCCCCACCAGCATCTATTATTATTAGTTTTCTTGATAATGTCCATTCTAATCAGGGTGAGGTAGAATCTCAATATTTTGCTTTGGATTTTTTATGGCCAGAGATGTTCAACATTTCTTCATGTGTCTTCTGGTCATTCTTACTTCTTCAAAGAAGTCTCTTTTTAAGTCTTTAGCCCACTTATCAATGGGGTGGTTGTTTCTTTAAGGATTTGTTTTGGGGGGTTTAATTTTTTTGAACTCTAAGTATTTAATTTTTAATATGAAGCCCTTATCTGTTACATAGCTTGTAAAGATCACCTCCCATTCTGGGGGCTTTCTATTTATCTTACTAGCTATGTACTTTGCCATGCAGAAACTCTTCACTTTAATGCAATCCTATTTATCCAGCCATTCTTTCATTAGTTGTGATTTTGAGTCTTTATTTAGGAAGTTTCATCCTATGCTAAGGAGCCCTAGTGTTTCCCCTATCCTTTCTTGTAATATTTTCTTTGTATGTGATCTTACATTGAAGTCTTTCATCATTAGGAATTGATTCTGGTGCAAGGTGATATATACAGATCCAAGTTCAGTTTTCTAAATGTGTATGGTCAATTCTGCCAGCATCATTTGCAACAAGCAACTTAACATTTGTGGATCATGGATAATAGCACAAAGATCTCTGAAAATTACCTTCACATTTGGAGAATGAATATCTTGGAAGGGGGAAATCTGTAAGTGTGTTGTTAAGTACCATGGGATTCTAAATAAGAGAAATGAGAAATACACATAGATCTGCTGTCTTTGCAAAGGGTGAACTTTCAATGTGAGAAAATGAGGAACAAATATGGGTCAATAATATTTTTATGTTTTGGTAAATTATTGAATAACTGTTTTATGAGAAACTTATACATATCAGAACTCATTACATGCCAGAACTCATAGAGAACTTTGAGAAAAGACACATACACGTGAGGTAATAGTGTTTGTGAAAGTACTTACAAGGAAATCAAGCATGGTGACTTACCTCAGTCTAGATTCCCTTCCACATTATGTTTAGACATAATGAATGAATCCATTGAGAAAGAATGTGGGGGTGCCAGAGGTTCACACTTATAAATCCTAACTTTGCAACTCAGGATGCTGAGATCTGAGGATTGCTATTCAAAGCCAGTCCAGGCAGGAAAGTCTGTAGACTCTCATCTCCAAGTAACCATCACAAAGCTGGAAGTAGAGCGGTTGTTCAAGTGTTAGACAGCTAGCTCTGAGCAAAAAAAGCTCAGGGGGAGCATCCAGGTCCTGTGTTCAAGCCCCAGAAACAACACACACTGCACACGCACATGCACACACACACACACACACACACACACACAAATAGAACAAGTGTCATTTGAACATGAGTTCTAGT
Organism: Dipodomys spectabilis; assembly: GCF_019054845.1. Lineage (NCBI taxonomy): Eukaryota > Metazoa > Chordata > Mammalia > Rodentia > Heteromyidae > Dipodomys > Dipodomys spectabilis. Next base: position 3,457,262 of record NW_024870824.1, read on the forward strand.
AAGAAGGGAATCCGTAGGGAAAAGAAGGTATTTGTAAAAAAAAAATTATAAATATAAACTGGATTAAAATACAAATGTTCAAATATTTATATTTCCCTGAAAATCGACATCAATTTGATAATACTATTTAAATAAGAACTCTAAAAGGCATTATGAAGGCAAAGTAAATTCAGCAAAGAACCTAAGTGAAGCTGTCAGAAATAAAAGAAGTATGCAGTAGTACTCCTATATGTAGGCCAATGTAAAAAAATAGATTACTGCACATCAACAACTAAATAGTAAGATATTTACTCCATGCTTATTATACTACTAAAAGTATCCAATCCAGGAAAAATACAGCAATTCTTCTACAGTAAAAATTCTGGAAATATCAAAATATGTAAAAGAAGATATAAACATATGGAAATATATTTATAAATGAGAAAACTCCATATTGTAGGGATATAAATATTTTCCAAAGTTTGCTCCATATTTTTAATCAGACCTTAATTTTGGTAAAATGTAAGATGATTTTAAATTTGAAAGGGGAAGAGTTAAGAATTATGAAAAGACAGGGCTGGGAAGGTAGCTCAGTGGTAGAGCGCTTGCCTTGCATGCCTGAGGCCCTGGGTTCGATTCCTCAGCACCACATAAGTAAAAAGAAAAAAGCCAGAAGTGGCGCTGTGGCTCAAGTGGTAGAGCGCTAGCCTTGAGCTGAAGAGCTGAGGGACAGTGCCCAGGCCCAGAGTTCAGGCCCCACAACTGGACCCCCCGCCCAAAAAAAGAATTATGAAAAGACAGAAAGAACAATAGAAAACAGAAAAATGGTATTCAAAATCAATTTCTATTATTATAAACTTAAGCAATGAATATTGCTCTAAGTAAACACTCCAGGGAAGACAGCTGACAAGAAGACCTGAATGTAGAAATCTGGTAAATAGCACAGTTTTACAGGTAAATGTGATATAAGGCAAAATACTCTATTTGGAAAAGAAATAAATTTCCATTACACTATCCACAGAAATAGATTCTATTAGGTTACAATGATAAAATGTTCAGGCCAATATAAGGAAATAAAAGAGATTATTTTTAAGATTTGCAATAGAGATTAAAAAAAATATGACTGATAAAGGCCCAACTCACAAAAAGATCAACATGTTGGGCTGTAATAAAATTTGAAATTTCTATTTGAGGGAAAAATGTCATAAACAATATTTGAAGGCAAATCCTTGATGAAAACACAATGTTTATAAATATGTAAGTATCAATATGTAACTATCAAATGATTACAATATAAAATCAAAGCTATGCATGGTAGTACATGCCTGTAATACTGGCTATTAGGCAACTGCAGCATGAGAATCACTGTAAATTTGAGTGTATCCTGGGCTCCCTAGCAAGATACTATCTCAAAAAATTTTTTTGAAAGTTGAAAAATAATACAAAGCAAATAATCTAAAGAAAATATTCCTGGAAGGTAAACAGATAATTTATTATTAAAACAAAGCAAAATGGCTGATGATTTTTAAGTGCTCAATCAAGTTCAGTCATAGAAATCACAAACACATTGAACTTCTGTTACACATCAACAACAACTGAAAACATTATCTGATACCAAAGATATGAAACAACAGAAGCTCATATTCTGAAAATGCATATTCCCCATTGATGTAAGTAACCTGGAGGATTATCCATTTACAGTTACTGAATTGTGCACACTCTATTACCCAGCAAATCCTCATCTGTGTACCCATACCTAGAGAAATTCTCTCAAAGAAAATATTTTACTAAGATATTCATAACAAAAGAAGGATACTCTTAAGAGAGGAACACAAAGGCAAAATGTCTATGTTCATCTAATCACACAAGATGATATTTATCAAAATGAACTCCAGGAAAGGGGAGCAAGAGGTTTTCTTTTATTTGCTATTTTTGTTTTTCTTTTATTTTTTTTTTGTTTGTTCATTTATCTGTCTTTGGGAGTATAAAGGGAGGCACAGAAATGAAGAGACAAAGAGTAATTAATCGTGTCTAGGTGCAATTATTTGTCTTTTGCAATACATTGGGTTTACTTGTAGATTTATACACACATTCTAATTATTACAAATAATTAGACATGCAGCCCATGTTTCTTTGCGCCTGGCTCACTTCACTTACTATAATTTTTTCCAAGTCTTTCCATTTCCTTACAAATGGGGCAATGTCATTTTTTTCTGATGAAAACATAGAATTCCACTGTGTATATAAAGCACATTTTCTTGGTCCATTTGTCCACTGTGGGGTATCTGGGTTGATTCCATATCTTAGTTATGGCAAACAATGCTGCAATGAATATAGTCGTGCTGGTGGATTTAGTGTAGCCTGATTTGTGGTCAGTTAGATAGATGCCCAGGAGTGAGATTGTGATTCCTTTCCTACCTTACTTGAACTGACCCAAAACTTTGGCAAAATAGCAAGACATAAAATTAACCCACAAAAATCAGTGGCTTTTCTTTTTTTTATTTTTAAACGCCTCAGTAAATTCTTTTTTTTTAAAATTTATTGTAAATGTGATGAACAGGGGGGTTACAGTTACAAAAGTAAGGTAATGAGTACATTTCTTTTTAAACACAGTTACCCGCTCCCTCATTTTCTCCCACTTACCACTCCCCACTCCCTTCCTTCCCCAAGTTGTAATGTTAATTTCCAACATAGTTTCTACCGAGGATCATTGTTGCATTAGTTCACCCTTTGTCCTGCTGTTTCTGTGATTCCCTTTCCCTTCCACACATCAGGTAAGCTTATATACAGAAAATTAAAACAGAAAGAAAAAAATAAACCTGCATACAAGACATTAAAAAAAAACAAAAACTTCTTGGTTCCAGGGAGCCGCGTGAGACCCACAGCCCCGCTGCTTTACCATCGCAAGATAATCTTCTCTGGTCCCCGGGGCAAGCAGGATTGGAGACAGAGGAGTCCACAAATAATAGATGATACAAAAGCATCACTTGATGTTAAAGAGTTCCCTGATTCTGAGGTACTTCAGACCCGAGTGCTAACCCTGAAAGAATGGCAAAACAAGTGGCTGACGTGACACTGCGTTTCATCAAGAGAAAGGAAATCAACTCTTAAAGAAGTATCTGGAGACTTTTCTTAATGGCCAGAGTGGACTGAGGATATTTTTTCTTCTTTGTGGAAAAGCAGTTGAAATGAAATGTTTTGCAGACCAAGGCCATAGTGTCATTGGTGTGGAAATCAGTGAACTTGGGATACGGGAATTTCTTAAGGAGCAAAAACCTTTCTTACTCAGAAGAACAATTTAATGAAATATCTGGTGCCAAGGTATTTAAGAGTTCTTCGGGAAACATTTCACCGCACTGTTGCAGCATTTTTTACCTTCCCAGGGCAAATATTGGCCAATTTGACAGGATTTGCTATAGAGGAGCATTAGTCGCCATCAATCCAGATGATCGCAAACGTTATACAGATATAATACTGTCTCTCTCAAGAAAAAGGTTCTACTACCTCCTGGCTGTTTTGTCTTATGATCCAACAAAACATGCAGGTCCACCGTTATATGTTACAGGTGCTGAAATTAGAAAGCTGTTTGGGACAAAATGCAATATTAGTTGCCTTGAGAAAGTTGATGCTTTTGAAGAATGTCATAAACACTGGGGAATTGACTAAATTTTTGAAAAAATTACATCTGCTTACAGAGAAGTAAAGAGGATATGATTTTCTTTGGGCATTTAAAAATGATGGTAAGGCTTGATAATATAATAAATCTTTAATTTTTTCTGATAAATCATAGATTTTTTTTCTCAAAAACACACAAAACTTCTTATAGCTTATTTAGAGAAAAGCATTTAATTGGAGCGAGACATACATGTATGTCTTATAGATTACAAGACATTTTCATAAAAGACATTTCTTCTGTAATTAGAAAAGGAAAAAATATAATGTAACAAAATATATCATAGACATTGAAAAACTGACAGGTTTTATAAAATTTTAGAACACTGAAATAACACTTCAATAGGATTTAAAATAGTCCACAAAATTATGTAAACTATTAACTATTATTATGTAAACTATTAACTATTATTATAAACCCTAATCTTATACTCAGATCCTGGCACCTCTTTTCAACATGTTTTTATCATGTATGGTTTTAAATATAATTGAGTCATGAAATAGATTAAAATTTTTAATTAAATAAATCAACCCATATAAAATAAGATACTTTTCTCATATTATAAGAATAAAATTTTTAAATTTCTTGGTTCCAATTCTTGGAATTCATTTTGATATGATTCATTATATATGGTCTTATGCACTTAGCAATTAGGCTATTGTGATCCCCTGCTAAGAATATTATAGACATATTTTGTACACAACAATGAGAAGAGTGAGGCTGAAAGCAGGAAAGCAGCTCCTTTGAAATAACCTCAAAAAATTTTTAAAAAAAACTAGGAATTAACCAAAGATATGAAGGATCTCTATGACAAAAACTTTAAAAACCTGAAAAAAGAAATTAAAGCAGATTTAAGAAAGTGGAAAAAAAACTCCCACGCTCCTGTATTAGAAAGATTAACATTGTGAAAATAGCAAAACTGCCCCAAACTAACTACAAATTCAATGCAATACCCATCAAAATCTGAACAATATTCTTCATTAGTTTTATATCTCACGAATAATTAATGTTTTCCAAGTGATCTTTGGCAGAAAAAAGTTTACCACCCCTGTAAGAGTACAAAAATCTTTTTCACGCTTTTCTCTTTTTCTTTCTTTCTTTCTTTCTTTCTTTCTTTCTTTCTTTCTTTCTTTCTTTCTTTCTTTCTTTCTTTCTTTCTTTCTTTCTTTCTTTCTTTCTTTCTTTTTGTCAGTCATGGGACTTGAACTCAGGGTCTGGGTGCTGTCCCTGAGCTTTTCTGCTCAAGGCTAGTGCCCTAACACTTTGAGCCACAGCACCACTTCCAGTTTTCTGGAGATAAGAGTCTCATGGACCTCCCTGCCCAAGTTGGTTTTGAACTGAGATCCTCAGATCCCAACCTCCTGAGGATTATAGGCATGAGCCATCAATGCCCACCTCATACTTTTCTTTTTTATGTGCATAATAGAGAACATCATCTTTCAAGTTGCATAAGGAAAAACTGGTGAACAAGTATGGAAACAGACTTTTCATCATTGTGACAAATAGGTGAGAGACAGAAGGAAAGATTGAATTGGGGACATAGTTTCAGTCTATGATTGACTCTGTGTTCCTGGGCATCTGATAAAGGAGAGCATGACAGAAAGACATGGTGTAGTTCAGCTTCTCACCTCATGGGGGCCAGAAAGCAGAGACACAGAAAGCAAGGTGTTGAAGACAATGTTTGCCTTTCCAAGCCATTCCTCCCTTGATCTAGCAGGCTTATTTACAAAAACACCATTATGTCCACTAATAACATGATAGCCCTCATGATCTAGTCAGTTCCCCCAAACTCATCACCTGGTCAGCCAAGCCCACAATGTCTTTGGAAAACATTTCATATCACACCATAACAAAAATTCAGGCTATATCCTTTATGTGATTTTAAGATTAGTTCCATAAACCTGAAGCAAGCCCACTCTTGTCATCCAGCCACCTGCTGTGTGTATGTTCTATTCCCTCACTCTCTCCCAGTCCCACCCTCCCATCTCCACCCATAAGTTGTGTTAGGTTTTTAAAAAGAGGTAGCTGAGTAAGAACCACATCACACACGTGGTATTCAGGTAAGGGGTAGGTTTATTCATCGTTCTGGCTGGCACCAGGCCATCTTGGCCCTCTACGCAGCTGGGAAAGGCCTAGGAAAGAGCTGGGAAAAAGAGCTGGGAAAGGGCTGGGAAGGTGGCTCAGTGGTAGAGTGCTTGCCTTGCATGCCTGAGGCCCTGGGTTCGATTCCTCAGCACCACATAAGTAAAAAGAAAAAAGCCAGAAGTGGTGCTGTGGCTCAAGTGGTAGAGCGCTAGCCTTGAGCTGAAGAGCTGAGGGACAGCATCCAGGCCCAGAGTTCAGGCCCCACGACCGGACCCAAAAAAAAAAAAAAAAGAGCTGGGAAAGAACTGGGAAAGAGAGAGAGCTGGGAAAGAGGTGGGAAAGAGAGAGCTGGGAAAGAGGGCATCTGGGCCTGGGCTAGGCCTTATCTGGGTATGGGCAGAGAAAGGTGTGGCCACATAAAATTCAGACGTGACGTCAGCAGATGCAGATGTGACCTCTTCCAGGTGTCCCAGTTGCCTAGGTAATGCAGGTACTGGGTGGAGACTTTGCTGCAAGGAGGGTGGAGTCTGCTCGCCATCCAGGACCGGACCTTACATTCCAGCCTTTTAATAATCATGAAATAGGGAGCAGATTCGGATTCTCTCTGGCTACTTCCTGCTGACAAGGGACGTCGACATTAGGGGTAAAAGGCTGGAATTTGGTCCCCTCCCAGAGAAGGCAGCTAGCAGCAGCTGTCCTTGGTGGCATGAGTCCTTAGATAAAGTCTGGAGAAGTCTCCATGAGGCATTGAGGGGCTGGAAAAAAAATACTAGAGAGCAAATAAATGGCAAGAGGAAGGACTTGGGGCTGAAAAATGTTGGTAGAAATGTCCCTAGCTACTTCTGACATCTGTTGACTAGGTAGAGAAGTCAGGTGACAAAGGCAAGAATATAAATTCCTGTCCAGTTAATAGGTAGACAGGTATGGACACTAGATGGGCAGGCTTTACTTCTATTGACCTCCTGGCTCTGGTTAATTTTGAAAGGGCAGGCACAAAGTGGCTGATGTGACATCATCTCCTCTTATTCCTCTCCATGTTCCCTTGTTCCCCAGACTGGCTGAGTCTAGGTGCTTGTTGCTGGGATGGCTTGTCCTAGTTGGTATTCAAAGAGGTTTGAACTCAAGGCCTGGGCACTGTCCCTGAGCACTTCTGCTCAAGGCTAGCACTGAACCACTTTGAGTTATAGTGTCACTTGCAGTGTTTGCTGGTTAGAGATAAGAGTCTTGAGCCATGCGTCCAGCCTGGCTCTTTGCAGGTTAGTTGGGAGATGGAGTCTTAGGGATTTTTCAGCCTGGGCTGGCTTTTAACTGCAATCTTTGCCACAAAAGCCCTTTATTATTTCCCATTTAAGCAACAAGGAGATCAAATAGAATAGAGCTTACTTGGTCCTTATCAAGAACTAAGCAACAAATATTCTGCAATGACAAAACTTGTTAAATGTGATGAGACTTTTAGCACAGATAGGCCCAGTATTTTAGAACCACATAGTCAGTAGTAGAATACTCAACACAAAACAAAAAAGGCAAAACTCAAAACCTAAAATTTTTGACAACAATGTGTAGACATCTTTGCTAACAAAGTACATCAGATGGTTGGGTCTTACTTACCAAGGCCTGTGAAAAGATCAACTTGTTAGCAAGGCACCTTAGAATAGATGGATGGAGTAGTAAGCTTGGTGGAAGGTTAAGGATCAGATGGGGCCAAACCCTTAACCCACCATGTGGCCAAGATGGCAAACTCAAGATGGCAAATTGAGTCCTTAGATGAAGTCTGGAGGAAGCAAGTCTCTTGGATGAAGTCTGGAGAAGTCTCATGAGGCATTGACGGAAACCTGAACAGATGGAAACTTTGACAATTTTCAAACCTAGAATGGCTAGCCTTTGAGAGGAAATCTAAAGGAGGGGGTTCCTGGGACCTAGCCTGCATCACACTCTTCAGGGCACAAGCCAAAATGTTGTACAAAAGAGAAAGGGAGAGATAGGGAAAGTTAGGCATGATTGGCAGAGAAAGAGCAAAGAGAGCCTGAAAGTAAACAGACTTCTGACCATTTACCATTGCAGTGGCAAAAACTGTTTAAAACTGAGAATGGCATAAAAATTGACTCGCAGCACCTCATTAAATGTGTAGGAGAGTCAGTCTGGTGAGTGAAGGAGAGCTGACCAGGCAGAAGTGGCGTCCCGACTTCCCCCAGAGCCCTCTAGAGAGAAATGGCTAAGCCAAGCCCCCAAAACCAAGCGTCCTCAGCTTCAGAGGTGACCGGCCTTTCAGCTAAAGGCCGTAGGAGCTCTCTGGTGTGGTGTCACATCTGGACAGAGACTGAGCAACAGAGAACAGTAGAGAGTAGTTTCACTCACCAGAGTAGAGAAGTGGTGTGGACGTGGATGTGAAGGCCTGCAATGGTATTGGTGAAAATCTCGCATGATGTCTCAAGGCAGTTCGATTCACAGAAAAGGGGTGGTTAGGAAATTCTAATATTTCCAACTCAAAAACCCCATCTAAGCCAAGGCACCATATGTAAGGTATATTAAAAGGTAGGTTTCATTAGGTAGCCAATGAAGAGAACACCACGTGCTATTCAGGTAGGAAAAGAAGTTAATTTACTGAACTGCTACTCCCACCAAGAATGGTGGAGAAGCATGGCTGAAAAAGGAAAGGGGGGGGGAGAAAGAGGGCCAGAACTTATCTAGGCCAGGGACAGGAAGAGGTGTGGCCAGGTGGGGGAAAGGTGTGGCCACACTGGATCTGGATGTGACCTCAGGGTCTGGGACCCTCCTAAGGTCAGATGGGAGGCATGGGACCAGAGGTGGCCTGGGATGTGACCTAGTAGGAGAGGAAGGTGACTGCTTCCAGGTCTGCCAGTTACACAATATCTGCAAGAAGCACGTCTCTTGGATGAAGTTTGGAGGAAGTCTTCTCAGGCAGGGGGCTGGACAAAGATGAAAAGGAAATATATTACTGAAAAGAAAAGATTGGATGTCCATGGCTTGGAGGTGACCTAAGGGATGAGGTAGTAAGGTGTGTGGAGAGGAAAGCAGTTAGCTTAGTGCTACTCACCCAGATCTTCAGGGATGCGAGATAGCCTTACCTTGGTAGGCTCAAGGGGGGAACAGGTGTACCTCGAAGTCAGTGTTGGTGTAGAAAGGGCAGGAGCAGGAGCCCTTTTTATTCTTGACAGGTGAATCCACTGTGGCTGTCCCTTGAGCTTGACTGCTACAAGTTGTATAGTTCACTTTTATCAATGTCCAGTGAGCTCCATTGCTGCACTTTTTCACTCTTTTTCCCTCAAGTTCTGTGCCCTCTTCTCTACCCTTCTAAAGATACACATATAAGTACATACATAATGTAAAAAAGATAGAATCATTAAAAGCTTAAAACCAAAAAGAAAAAGAAAGAAAAGGAAAAAGAAGTCTTTTGGTTCCATATGTTGGAGTTTGTTTCAGTATGTATATTATTTTATATAAATGTGAAGAAGCACTTAAGCATTGCACCTTTGTGGGTCTCTCCTAAGAGTATCTTTTTTTGGTCTCACTGTGTGTGAGTATCTAGAATCCTGTATAATTTGTCATATTCCAGTGCATTTTAGGTCTCACTTCTACATATCAGAAAGAACATATGCCATTTGTCTCTCTGAGCTTGACTTACCTCACTTAACATGATTTGTTCTAGTTCCATCCATTTCCCTGCAAAAGACATTATTTTATTCTCTTTAATGACTCTGTAAAAGGCTAGAAGGCAGGCTAAAGGTCAACAACAGAAGTATTAATCCAAGCCAAAGTAAATCTGAGATAATCATCCTTCAATTTATCTAATCAAGAATCACTAATTACAAACCTGTGACGTTCAAGTGGCATGCTAGTTGTGCGTAATGCATAGATGTGAAAAATGCAAGCGGTTACAAACCAATGGCCTAATGAGAACAAAATTTGTATAACCAAATAATCTCAGCACAGATCAGTATGGGGTGGCTGTCATGAGAGAAGTTCAAGCCAAGAACTAAGATCCTCCAGGCATAGGGAGAGCATTTCTGGCTGTACAATCAGAGAAACCTTCACCAAAAATGTGGTATTTAAGGAAGAGAATGATTTCAACAGGACCAAATAGTTATATTGGAAGCAGGAAAAAGGCACTTCAGGTTTTGTCATTGACGGACAAAAATATAAAAACAATCAAGTAGAAGTTATTTTCAGGTTCTAAGGACCTGGGTAATTTATTAACCCAACAACTAGGTTTTCAAGTATCATTCAACAGTTCTGTGGGAAGGAGCTGAAAGTATGTTATCTCTTTACCCTGAGTTCTTTTATAACATTGTCTTTGTCCAGTTTGTAATAGTGTATTTCTAAATAAAATTTTACTTGGGGAAAAACAGGACTCTTCACCAAATATATTTTAAAGTCTGTACACTGAATGATTGGTTAACATAATAAATGACAGAAATGCACTTAGAACTTCTGGGTCAGAACCTACAAGGTATAAGATGCCCAAGAAAAATGTTTTGTATACAAAGAACAGGGACAAAGTCCTTGGGAGATTTTTAAGCAGGAAAATTAACATAAAATATTGTATTTAAAAATGTGTAATGGACATAAGGTCCAAGGGGGGAAAGCACTGAATCCACAGAAATGAATCAGATTAGTTCAAGAAAATACTTGGGGGCTGGGAGGTTGGCTCAATGGTAGAGTGCTTGCCTTGCATGCATGAGGCCCTGGGTTCGATTCCTCAGCACCACATAAGCAAAAAAAAAAAAAAGCCGGAAGTGACGCTGTGGCTCAAGTGGTAGGGCACTAGCCTTGAGCTGAAGAGCTGAAGGACAGTGCCCAAGCCCAGAGTTCAAGCCCTTCAACCAACAAAAAAAAAAAAAAAGAAAGAAAGAAAGAAAGAAAGAAAATATTTGGAGCTTCTATTAGGGTACAGAGAGAAGGGGAAGGAAGAGGGAATTGCTAAAGGGAATTTAAGACAAGGACTTCCTAATCTCTTTGTTTAGGTGAGAGGCAAGGCAGTAATTCAAATTTCCATTAATGTTTCATATTTATATGGATATTTATTTAATATTTCTTATTTATCTGATATTTATTGATTAATATTATATTTTATATTTACATTATGAGTGAGACCCACATGCAATTTAGTGGAATATAATTTTCAGAGTAATTTTAGATGTACAGAAGAATTTAAATAGAAATATCTAATATATTCCACACCATTTAACAAATTAATATCAAACCTTAGAATGGTACATTTATCACAGTAAACTAATGTGAATAATTGATATATTGTTATCAACTAAAAATCAATACTTTGTTAGAATTTCCTTGGTGTTTAGTTAGGTCTTCCTTCTATTTGAGGAGTTTTTCAGTAACTTGCTCTATTTAGCTGTCATATTTCCTGTCAGTGGCAGTTTCTCTAATGTTATTTGTATTGATGACCCTGGAAAGTTCAGATCAATGAGGTATTCTGTAGAGGTTGCTCTATTGACATTTGTGCTGTTTTTCCTATGGTTAGGTTGGGGTTCTGTGTTTTCGGAGGAAGACCTCAGCATTGATGTGCCATATTCATGACATCATATCAAGACCACACACTATTCACATGTCATTTTGTGATGTAGTATTTCTCAGCTGTCTCAGTTGTCAAGTTGATTTTCTTCCTGTTTTATACTGTCCTCTTTGGGAAGATGTCACAATGTGTTCACAAACTTATTTTAGAGAAGAAATGCTTTCCCAATTCCTCTCTTATCTCCTCCTCGCATATTTCATTCAGCTACATTAAAAACTCTGTATTTTAATGGTTATTTTAGCAATCATCTATTGTGTTTTGAGCAAGCCTTTCAAGGTCCCACTCCTGAGCAGTTTATGAAATAAAACTTTCTGCCACAAATAGTGTTCTCCCTAAGAACTCTATCTTGTGTTACTCCATCTTTTTTTTTTTTTTTTTTTTTGGTCGGTCGTGGGGCTTGAATTCTGGGCTTGGGCTCTGTCCCTCTTCAGTACAAGGCGAGCGCTCTGCCGCTTGAGGCACAGTGCCACTTCCGATTTTCTAGTGGTTTATTGGAGATAAGAGTCTTACGGACTTTCCTGCCCAGTCTGGCACTGAACCGGGATCCTCAGATCTCAGCCTCCTGAGTAGCTAGGGTTATAGGCATGAGCCACCAGCACCCAGTGTGTCACTCCATCTTTCTTTATTCCAACAACAGTTGAGCACTTTACCTGACTGACTCCCAGCATGCCTAGCAGAAAATGACTATGGTCCTTTGCAGCATCCTGCCCCACTTCATCCCCCCAAACCAGGTCCAGCATCACCTCTTGGAGACAGCCTAGGGCCACACCCCACTACCCTTCTGTCCTGTGGACTGCAAGATCTCTTCATACTGGTACTGAATTTTGAATACCCTAAATGAAGCTGAATCAAATTTTTCCCTACCCTTGTTTCCTGGGAACCAGAGAGCTTTCTTTCTCTCTTAATATTTCTGAAGCTATCATCATCATCATCATCATCATCAATATTATTAAGTATTATTCAGTATTAATCCAACAGGTAAACTCTTGGGTCTCTTATACACACTCTTTAACACATTACTCTCCTCTCCACATTATGATACTGGAGAACATTACCAAATCATGTTCAATTTTTTGAAGTTTCTCATTGTTCATAGCACAGAACTCTACCAAAGTTCTTTAAAATGATATCATCTCTTCAACCTTACCCTGACTTCATATAAATACAAATAAATCCAGAAAAGTATCCAAAAGATGGTCATAAAGCCCAAAACTAGTGATGGTCTCTAGATGACTCAGATAATAATTTTCAGAAAGATAAAATATGATTGCATACTAGCCATATTGAAAAGTTGTTCCTGAAACATGTGATATCTCTGTGACTGAACTGTATATATTGGCATTATTCCCACTGCTCCAGAAACCTGATATTGAAGTAAAACAGTAACGGTTTGTGTGCAGAAAATTATTGTATATTTTGATGTATGATCTGAGGAAATAGTTGACCTGAGTATTTACTAATTGGCTAAAAGGAGAAATATAACTGCAGATAAAATCTAAAATTAAATAGCATATTTTGATAGATTTACTATCCTCTTTTAAATGATGTGACAGGAAGTTTGAATGGAATCCTTCCTGCCTTCGATTGAACTAAGGTGCCAATATACAGAACATCATATATCAGAGTCAGCATAAGACAAGTCCTCACATGCAAAGTTTACAAAGGATATGTGTCAGAATCATTATGCAACTGAAACTCTTGCCAAAATCAAAGTATCATCAACGCTTGAGAAAAAGGAGAGAAGACTGACAAGATTTCTTCAGAGACAGCAGTTTCCTGCTGCATGTTCTCACCACCATCTCTAAGGAGGGAACTGTACAATTTTTTCTACTTATTTCAAACCTCATGATAAGGGCTCTTATGTATTCACATTGAACTTGGAATATGTTCTCTGTACTTGGAAGATCAGGATAAAATCACCTGAATCTTGGCAAGCAAATAGAGAGGGCGTTGGTAGCACAACAAATACATGGAATTTGTCTTGTGTTCAGAGTTCATTAGGCTGAACTTTACTGTTAGTTCTCATGGAGAACTAGATGTATTTCATTCTCATGAATCTGGACAAGCCTGGCAAATGCTTTGAAAATGAAACACAAGGAAATTATATATTGCTAATTTCTGGTCTATTTGCTTTCTTATAGAAAATGCTATAGTTTTTCTAGACTTCTGGTTTCCTCAAGTCCACTTCTAGGATAGAGAAATACAAAGCTAGAGAAGTTGATTAGCGCCAAAGCACTAGACATTTACTCCTTGATCACTTCAAACCAGCCAATACTGAACTGAGTTCCACTAAGTAATTCGACCAGTGTCACAGGGAAAAGATGAAATGTCCAGTTGAATTCACCTGAATTCCTGGTCCATAAAATCACAAACAATAATAAAAAAAATTAGTTGCTATATTTTAAGGCCACTAAACTATGATCTAATTTATTATTCTGCCACTATAGAAAAATCAGAACAGCAACAACAAACCTGAGCAGTGGTTTTCGGTTAGGTGCAGAATTTGGCAGAAAGCTGAGGAGTGAGTAATAGGCCTTTGTAAATATTCAGATGGTTTAAGCCACATTATCCATGGCTATGGAAAAAATTGAAGGTGATTATTCAAGAAAGTCTCAGCAGCCTCAGTCAATAGAACTGGCAGTGAAAAATCTCAATGTAACCTATGAAAATTTTTATAAAAATTTTCAATGAGTCTGATTTTACTTCTCATTCTTACCACTGAACACAAGAGTAAGCTAGCAGAACACGGAAAAAAAAATATGGGAACACATGACATTCAGATTGAAGCTAACACAAAGTGGGAAAAGAGAGATGGTTTGTTATTAGATCAACTTCAAAGATTTTAATATTACACAGACTTAAGAGACTTGAATTAATGGATTGAGCAACTCTTTGTGATTAAAGCAATTATTATCGAAAAGTTGGCCAAGGCTAAATGCAACTGGTAGAGCTTACCTTCAGCTCCAAGGAAACATTACCCCATTCACAAAACAGAATAATGTGGAGAAAATTAAAATATAGAGTTTATTTTTATGTTTTCCTTCTAGTGAGACAGGGTTTTATTGTGTTACCCAAGATGACATTGCACTCACAATCTAAATGGATTTGCTTCTATGTACATGGAATTACAGTTGTACGCAACCATGACTAGCAAAAGTTGTATTTTTGTTTGAAAAAAATCTCTAACTCTTCAGTTAGTGAATTATGGATTATAATCTCATTTATGTGATTGAATCAGTTTGGTATATACAGTACTTTATAACTAGATTATTGCAGAGCATGTATTATAAGTAAGAGCTGTGTTTTTTGGGTGTCATATGGTGATCATATAACTTGAATAAATATTTATATTACATGGAATATTATTTGAGAACCTAATTTTTCATATTTGCTTCAATTTGTATTTAAAAGGCAGCTTTCTCATAGATAAATCTTATCGCATTGCCTTGAACATAATGAATACTTCAAAACTAAATTTATTCTAAGTTCCTTTAGAAAGCAAGGTTATTTGTACCATTTCATGAACATGTCTATTTTCAATAGGAGTTTTACTTGTCTTCTATCTCCTTCAAAGCTATCTATACATAGCAGTAGAGTTTCAGTTGAGCAGTACCTGGATTCAAACTCAGCTCTGTTATTTACTTTGTGAGACTCAGCCAACTTGTGTAAAATATGATTTATTTTTCTAGTATCTATCTCATTTGATATTGTAAGGATAAATGCAGAGTCATGTGTAGGACTTGGTTATAAAGATTAATGACTACTAGTAATGATTATTATATCATCTGAATATTAGTAACTGAAATAACAAGTAAAATGACTAAACTCAGATACTTGAAAGTGGGCAGAGAAAAAACACTAGGAAATTATGAAATCTTTAGGAACTGACTTTGGGTATAATATAGAATTTGGAAAGTATTTTGTAAAAAAAAGGGAACAAAATAAATATATAATCAGGGGCTGGGAAGGTGGCTCAGTGGTAGAGTGCTTGCCTTGCATGCCTGAGGCCCTAGGTTCGATTCCTTAGCACCACATAAGCAAAAAGAAAAAAAAAGCCGGAAGTGGCGCTGTGGCTCAAGTGGTAGAGCGCTAGCCTTGAGCTGAAGAGCTGAGGGACAGCACCCGGGCCCAGAATTCAGGCCCCACGACCGGACCCAAAATAAATAAATAAATAAATATATAATCAGGAATATAATTAAACAACATTTAAAGACTGAAGATATGCTACTTTACGGCAATTTCAGCAACTATGCATAGGAGTTCATGTCTGTAATCTCAGCTACTTGGGAGATAGAGATAGATAGATAATGGTTTTATGTGACTCAGGCAAAAGTTCTGTCAAGAAAATACTAAAGCCAAATACAAAATATGGAACTACAGCTCAAGTAGTAGTGAAATTGCTTATCAAATGGAAAGGGAAGGAAAAAATAAACATGGCTCATGAATCATGTAATCTGACTTCAGAGGTTTATGTTATAATTTATTTAAAGGAAAAATAAAACAGGCTCTTGTGATTCACACTTGTAATCCTAGCGGCTTGAGGGGTTGAGAACTGAGGATCACAGTTAGAAGTCAGCCTGGGCAGGAAAGTCCATAAGACTCTTATCTCCAATAAATTACCAAAAAAGCTGGAAATAGAACTGTGGCTCAAGTGGTAGAGCACTAGCCTTGAAAAAAAGGAGCTCAGGCCCAGAGTTCAAGCTCCAGGACTAGCCAAAAAAAAAAAAAAAGAAGAAGAAGAGAGAGAGAGAAAGAGAGAGAAAATAAGAATGGTTCATAGGTAATGTAATTTGACTTCAGAGGTTTGTGTTATAATGTATGAAAAGTAGTGGGAGTAAAATTACTCTAAGGGGTTTTATTTAGTAAAACTAGGATTTGATTTTTTATTTCTTTTTCATAAATTTTTATCTATTTTGTAGGCATGTATAATGACTTTAGGTTAGTCAATTGTGATAAGGAATTGAACTAATTTGCCTTGGTTACTTCTCTGCCAGTTTATCTGGTGGAAAATAAATTTACTAAATTTGAAGAGGTAATAGCATCAACACATGACACTGAAAAAAATAACATGATAAAAATTAAGAACCAGAATGAAGGAGTAACATTGTCCAAGAAGATGTTGTATTCATTACATGACTTGTGGAATTATAACTCCTCTGAATGACACCTTGAAGACAAGACTAAAATCATATTAATTTAAAAAATTAGGGGCCCAGAGACTTAGTATGCACAATATCCTGAGTTTAAACCTTAGAACCCCTCTTACCAAAAACTAAAATAAAATCATTTGGAAAAAAGGAACAGCCACCTACATCCCAAACTAAGAAGTAGACTGGGGAAGATCATGCTCAAGAATATTATACTGAAATGAGAGAAATAAATATTCAGTTGTAAAATAAAACACCGACTCACTCAGAACAAAACCACATTTGGTGCAGATCTCTGCTTGGAAAGCCTGACACACAGAATAGCCCTCAGCTTGGCACAGATCACCTATCAGAATAGCCCTTGGCTCAACAGCGCTCTTCACTCAACAGATTTCCACCTAGAGCAGCCCACCCCACAAGACTGCAGTTGTGGCACAATAGAGAAACAACTTTACAGACAAAGCCTGGGAAGTAGACCATGTGAACAGAAGCAGGCATGGGACACAGGGAGGTAGGGAAGGAGCATAAACAAGAGAAAAATTACGGAGCTCAGAACCCAGTGACTGCAATCTAGATCTCAGCCTGCACCAGCAAAGTGAGGCTTTAACCTCCTATATACTGTGTCAGCAATGTGCACTTGGGATAGTTTGGGACAATGAACAAAGTTTGGTGGATGGTACTCAAAGATGGCATCAGTCTCAGCTCACACATAGCAAGAGAGGATTCACCTCTGGCCTAGATTCGGTGTGGGTGAACCCGTGACAAAGGACAAGGCCTGGGGCTCCTATTCAGAGATCACATCAGTCTTGGCCCAAACCGGTGCCTGAAAATTTAACCTCCTGCCAGCCTGGAACTAAGGCCTCCAGTCAAGCCTACCCACAATACAGATAGGAATTGATACCATCAGGAACAGATACCGAGAGGAACAGAAGGGCAGGGCTCCAAACCAGAGTCCCACAGCCATGATCTCAACTCTTAGAGATGAGTGAAAAGCAAGCCACCAACCAGTGCTACCTGGAATAAGAAATCAGGCCAGAGGGCCTCAATCTCGGAGTTCTGTCCCTGAACTCATCCTCTAAGGCTGAATAAAAGTAAGGCTTTGAACCTCTGTATTTGTCCCAGTGGGAGCCCTTAACCCCACTGGGTTAGTGATTAGTAGATCCATTAATTTCTGAACAGCCATGATTGGTATCTAAAGCTTGGGAGAGTAAAACGTGGCCTTTAACTTCTCTAGGAAAGGCCTCAGTGAGACTTATAATGCCACTTAATGGGCACAGATGGGTGCCTCTAAAAGCCCACACATGCATCCCCCCACATGGTGCTGCCAGCATCCTGCTAGGAGTATAGACACAGCCCTGACCATCCATGCATCCACAATAGGGACATCGCTGGCCACCCACAGATCCTGGGGGCAGCTTCCAGGCAAGCCCAATACTTCTTTCTGAGCAGGATGGCACTGGCCTTCAACACCTTCAGGAGGTGGAGGAAGAGGGCCTTGCATACAGCCATATCTGAAAGCTTGCTTGTGAACCCCTCACATAAGAAGTCATGACCCACAGGCATCAAGGGCTGCATTCAGGCTAGACAGCCTCAAAAACCATGCTGGGCATCCATATATAGAACACCTCAACATCTTAGCACCAGGGGTCTGTGCCTAGTCAACCTCCAAAAGCCCATCCTTGCTTTACCTTGTGGGGGTGGGGAGTAGAAGGGGAGGGTGTCTACAGCCATCTGGCCTCAGAAGCCTGCCTAAACATCCTAGTTTGGGATGCCAATGACAGCCCACAGTGACAGGGCTCACACCTAATGAGATACAAAGGCTTCTTTGTGTCCCCACATACAACACTTTCAGACACACCCTGGCCTGAGACAACACTCAGCTGAACTCAAATGCTGCCCATACCTCTCCAGGGGATACCAACTACACAATGCCCACAAGAAAGTCTAAAAACCGCAGCTCATTACCATGGAACCTAATTCCTAATCTTATTACAGCTAAAAACCCTGAGCCCAAATGTATAAATCAGAGCAAAAGATCACATGAGAAATCAAAATAACATGCCACTCTCAAAAACCAACATCAACTCAGAGAAGGCTTCTAGTGAGAGGAAAAAAGAGATGGAGAACAAGAGAAGCATTAAAGCAAAGATGAGAGAATTGGCAGGTGAAATAAAAGGACAGATCCAAAAACAAATAGAAGAATTCAAGGTGGACACGACCAAAAAAATGCAATGCATGAACAAAAAGAAACATTACACACCTCAATGATGGAAGGGAAGAATTAAATTAGCACCCTTAGAACTGACATCAACAATTGAACTACAACACATAAAAGGCTCTATCTCACTTTTGCAAAGCACATTTGAAAGCATAGGCAACAGAGCAAAAGAATAGAAAATAGAGTATCAGGAGGTGAGGGTAAAACAGAGGAATTGGAACAGAATTTCAAAGGCATGGAAAAAGCACTCAGAACATAGAAATGAGTAATCCAATGTTGTTTTGATTTGCATTTCTTTTATGGCTAGGGATGTTGAGCATTTCTTCATGTGTCTATTGGCCATCCTTCTTTCCTCTTCAGAGAAGTTTCTCTTTAAGTCTTTAGCACACTTATTTATTGGGCAGTTGTTTCTTTGAGGATTTGTTGTTGGGGGATTTAATTTTTTGAGTTCCAAATATATTTTAGATATGAGACCCTTGTCCGTTGTATGGCTAGTGAAGATCTTCTCCCAATCCGTGGGCTTTCTATTGATCTTGCTAGCTATGTCCTTTGCCATGCAGAAGCTCTGCAACTTTATGCAATCCCATTTGTCCAACCTTTCTTTGATTTGTTGTGTTTCCGGGTCTCTATTCAGAAAATTTTGGCCTGAGCCAAGGAGACCTAGGGTTTCTCCTATTCCATCCGTAATGTTTTCAGAGTGTCCGCTTTGACTCCTAGGTCTTTGATCCATTTGGAGTTGATTCTGGTGCAGGGTGATATATAAGGATCTAGCTTTAGTTTTCTACAAGTAGTTAACCAATTTTGCCAGCACCATTTACTGAAGAGGCTGTCTTTCTTCCATTCTATTGTTTTAGCTCCCTTATCGAAGATTAGATGGCTATAGGTCTGTAGGTTCATTTCTGGGTTTTCAATTCTATTCCATTGGTCCTGAGGTCTGTTCTTATGCCAGTATCAAGCTGTTTTGATTACTATGGCTTTATAGTAGAGTTTGAAATTTGGTATTGATATTCCTCCAGCAGTGTTCTTTCCTTTGAGGAGCGTTTTTGCTATTCAGGGTCTTTTATTGTTCCATATGAATTTTTGGATTGCCTCTTCTATTTCCTTGAAGAATGAGGTTGGAATTTTGATAGGTATCGCGTTGAATTTGTAGATAGCCTTGGGAAGTATTGCCATTTTCACGATGTTAATCTTTCCAATCCAGGAGCATGGGAGGTTTTGCCATTTTTTAAGTTCTGTGTTGATGTTTTCATCATAGAGGTCCTTCACTTCTTTGGTTAAGTTAATTCCTAGGTATTTTATTTTTTGTGGGGCTATTACAAATGGAGTTGCTTTCCTAATTTCAGCCACATTTTTCTCATTGTTGGCATACAGAAAAGGCATTGATTTTGGGGGTTAACTTTATACCCTGCTACTTTGCCAAAGTTTTGAATCAGCTTGAGTAATTTGGGAGTGGAGTCTATGGGATTCTTTAAATACAAGATCATGTCATCTGCAAAGAGGAAGAGTTTTATTTCTTCTTTCCCTATTTGGATCCCCTTTATGTCTGCATCTTGTCTTATTGCTGTAGCTAGGCATTCTAATACTAGATTGAAGAGAAGTGGAGAGAGTGGACATCCTTGTCTTGTTCCTGAGTTAAGAGGAAATGGCTTTAGTTTTTCACCATTGAGTATAATGCTGGCTGTAGGTTTGTCATATACAGCCTTTATTGTATTGAGTAATCCAAGATTTGGTAGATTCAGCCAAAAGATCAAATCCACATACTGTCAGGATAGAAAAAGGAGAAAAACTCAAAACTAAAGGCATTGAAAACCTAGTCAACAAAATAATAAAAGTAAAGTTCCTCAATTTCAAGAGATAGACTCTTATATACCTGACAGATGCATGCAGAACCCCTAGAGAACAGAAGTACTTAGAGAAAAAATACCTCTTAAGACATTGTGAAAACCTTGGACTTAAAAACCAAGGAATTAATTTAAAATGCAACAAAGCTAAAGAAGGCAGTTGATGCAGTGAAAAGATTAAAATTACTGCAGATTTCTCCACACAAACTGAGTTCAAGGAGAGCTTGACGTAATATAATTCAAGCTCTAAATGAAAATTGCCAACCCAAACTGATGTACCCAGTGAAGATAGCATTCACAGCTGATAGCAAAACTAAAGCAAACAAAAAGCTTTCATGACAAAAACTATTGGAATTCATGAAGAGATACTAAAAGGAAGCATATAATCTGAAGAAATCAATCAGAGTCAAGGAAACACAGCACTGAATAAAAGTCATTAGAAGAATAGTTTTGTAAACACCAGAAGAGGATAGAAGTACACTAAAGGAAAACAAAATGGCATGAATTTCTCCATAGTATTTCTCCATAGTAACATTAAATATCAATGGCTCAACTCCCCAACCAAAAGATTGAATCAAAAAGGAAAATCCAACTATTTGTTGCCTCCAAGAAACTCATGTCTTACAACCAGTTCCTGAGACTCTCCCGCGCACATTGCTTGGCCTTCAGAGCCTTGTTCATCCAGCGTGGCCCTTCATGTGGGCCTGCTTGTCAGTCAGAAGAGTCACTACCTCCATTACAGCCTCCCTCCAAGAAATCCCAGATACCACCACCCCGTAGTTACCACCATGCCAAAGAATAAAGGTAAAGGAGGTAAAAGTAGATGTAGAGGTAAGAATGAAAATGAATCTGAGAAAAGAGAGCTGGTGTTCAAGGAAGATGGACAAGAATATGCTCAGGTGCTCAAAATGTTGGAAAATGGATGATTAGAAGCAATGTGTTTTGATGGTGTAAAGAGGTTATGTCATATTAGAGGGAAATTGAGAAAAAAAAGTTTGGATAAATACCTCAGACATCATATTGGTTGATTTCTGTGACTATCAGGATCACAAAGCCGATGCAATTTTAAAATACAATGCAGATGAAGCAAGAAGTCTGAAGGCATATGGAGAGCCTCCGGAAAATGCTAAAATCAATGAAACTGATTCAGTTTGATGAGATTGGGGATGATAATGAAGATATTGATATCTAGTTCAACTCAGCATGTTACATACCAGTTTTTCTGATTGTCCTGCAGTAACTCTTAAAGAAGATTCAAAACTTAATAGCATGATTGTAATTTGTTAAGACAAATAGCCTTGTTACTAAGGTTCTTTAAAAACTATTAACATTATGTTAAGACAATGCTTAATTTAAAAGTTAAAAAAAGCATTACTGCTTTTACTACTTTGATTACATCTAGTAAGTAAATTGAGGTCTTGAATAAAAGAAAGAAACTCATCTCACAATCAAAGATAAAAAACACAAATTCTGAGTGGAAAAAGATCTGTCATGCAAATGACTTCTGCAAGAAGGCTGAAGTAGTCATACTGGTATTTGATAACTAGACCTCATTAAAATTGGTATGAAGAGACAAGGAAGGTTGTTACATACTAATAAAGGGAATGATCCACAAATAGGGAATCATCACAGTGGTTAATATTTATGTACTATACAACGGCATATCTCAATACATTAAACAAACACTCTTAGACTTACAGAACATAATAATAGTGGGAGAATTTAATGCTTCACTCTCACCAAAGGACACTTGAACCAAACAAAACATCAGCAAAGAAGCTTCTGAATGACATGACACCCAATAGTACTTAGCAGATATCTACAGAGTATTCCACCCAACAACCACAGTATTAACATTCTTCTCAGTGGCCCTTGGAACATTCTACAAAACTGATTATATCCTAGGACATGCAACAAGCCTGAGAAAATACGAAAGGATCAAGATAAATCCTTGTATTCTATCTGATCCCAATTGAACTAACTAGTTCTTAACAAGACAGCGTACTGCAGCAAATACACACATACATGAAAATTAAGTAACACACTGCTTGAAAACACATGGGTCACTGAAGAAATAAAGGAGGAAATCAGAAATTTCTTACAATTCAATGAAAATGAAAACATATCATACCAGAATCTCTGAGAAACTGCAAAAGTAGTGTTAAGAGGAAAGTTCACAGCTCTAAGTGCACCCACAAAGAAAGCAGAAACAGCAAAAGTAAACAACCTCATGGTGTAACTGAAGCTGCTAGAAAACACAGGAACAAACAAAACCAAAAACTAACCAGACAGTGAGAGAGAGTAAAGCTTAGGATGCAAACCAATGAAATAAAGACTAGAAAAACTATAATAAAGTTAATGAATCTAAACATGCTACTTCGGGGGGGATCAATAAAATTGATAGCCTACTAGCTACACTGATTAAGAAAAGAATAGACTCCGATCAACAATCAGAGATGCCAAAAGAAACATTACAACAAACATCCAAGAAACCCAAAGAATTGGGAGAGACTATTTTTAAAACCTATACTCAAATAACATAGAAAATGTAGTAGAAACAGATAAATTCTTAGTAACATACAAACTGCTTAAACTGAATCAAGAACATATAAACTACTAAAACAGGCCCATAACACACAATGTGTTTGAAGAATTAATCAGTGGTCTCCCAACAAGAAGAGCCAAGGTCCTGATAGATTCATGGCTGAATTCTATAAGACTTTTAAAGTTGAACCAACACTGGTAATTCTCAAACTTTTCATAAAATAGAAAAAGCAGTATTGATTCCAAACTCATTTTATGAAGCCAGCATCGCACTCATTCCAAAATCAGGGAGAGAGTCAATAAAAAAAGAGAACTATAAAGAGACCAATCTCTGGTGAAAACAGATGCAAAGCTCTTCAACAAAATACTAGCCAACAGAATTTAACAAGTAATCATACCTTATGATCAAGTAGATTTCATCCTGCAGATGCAAGGCTGGTTTAACATATGTAAATGAAAAAACATCACATCAATTGCGCCAAAAAATAAGATCATATGATCATCTCAATATATGCAGAAAAAGTCTTCAACAAAGTCCAACACCCATTCATCTTAAAAATTCTAGAAAAGCTAGGGATAGAGGAAATAGACTTCAAAATAGTAAAGGCCACATAAGACAGACCAACAACCAATATCATACAAAATGGTGAAAAACTAAAATAGTTTTCTCTAAAATCAGGAAAAAAAGCCCATTCTGTCTACTTCTTCAATATAGTTCTGGAATTCCTAGCCAGAGAAACAAATAAGAAAAAAATGAAAAAGAACTCATGTAGGGAAAGATAAAGTCAAAGTATGCCTAATTGCAGATTATGTGATCTTATATCTGAAGTACCCGAGACTTCATACCCAAGCTGATTGATAACTTCAGCAAAATAGCAGGATACAAAATTAACCTACAAAAATCAGTCACCTTTCTGTATACTAACAATACACAGAGAGGGAAATCTGGGAAACAACTTTATTTGCCATAACCTTTTTTAAAAATCTAGGAATAAGCCTAACCAAAGAAGCAAAAAAGCTTCATGGCACAAGCTATTAAAATTTGAAGAAAGCAACCAAAGATGATATAAGGAAATAGAAAGACTTCATGTTCATGGATAGGGTATGATTAATATTTAAAACTGGGCATACTGTCAAAATTGATATATAAATTTAATGCAATCCCAATCAAAATCACAAGGATGTTCTTTACTGAGTTAGAGAAAACAATCCAAAGATTCATATGGAACAATAAAAGACCTCAAAGAGCTAAAGCAATTCTAGGCAAAAAAAAAAAAAAAGTAATGCTGATGGTATCATAATCCCAAATCTCAAGCTCTACTACAGAGCTAAAATAACAAAAGCAATTTGGTATTGGCACAAAAATAAACCTGAAGATCAAGAGAACAGGCTACACCTTGTCCAAAAAGAAATGTACTCTTTACATGACTTATGTAACTGTTCATTACTTTTACAATAAAAAGAAAAAACACAAAAGAAATCAGTTTATATAAATTACTTCCAAGTGTCATGTTACTATACAATTTAGCTCAGAAGAGACAGAAAACCAAACTCCAGATGTTAGAATGGCTTACACAGAATAAAATGTTATCCCTTCCTATTACTGACAATCTCTAGGGTTAGATGACATTTCCACTGTTCCAATCTTCAGCACAGATTAAAAGTACAAAAAGTCAGAGAAGTCAAGTTCTAGATGCCCCTGACCGAAAGCATCCTCATCTCCATAAAGACAATGGACACCACTGGTCCTTCACATGTAGTGCCACGGGAACAGCACCTTGCGGAGCTGAAATTATACCTCTGCAAGGTTGTTGATTCTTGACTGTTTCTTACTTTGTTTAATAACTGAACAATATGAATGTAAATGCCCTACTACAGAAGACATTAGAGATGTTCTATGTGTTTTATCTTTCTCACATCATAATTGTACAGGTCAAACATCTAACTCCAGAGTCAAGCCTTTAGAAGAAACAGTCTCTAAATAACCTTAAGGAATATCCTGGAATGGTTTTACAAGGTCAGTAAATCACCGATGACTCATGCCTGTAATCCTAGCTACTCAGGAGGCTGAGACCTGAGAATCGTGGTTGAAAGCCAGCCCAGGCTAGAAAGTCCATGAGATGTTTATTTCCAATTAACCACCAGAAAACTGGAACTAGCATTGTGGCTCAAAGTAATAGAGCACTAGCCTTGAGCTGAAGAGCTCGGGAACAGCTCCCAGGCCGAGTTCAAGCGCGACAAGTGACCAGAAAAAGAAAAAAAGTCATGAGATGATGCTTTCTCTAGAAGCTTAGGTTAATTCTCCTTTTCTTGAGGGTTTTATGTTTGATTTAGTAACCTCCTTTCAAGGAAAAGAAAATGGGAATAGAAAGAAAGCAACTGCAGAATGAAGAGAAATATATATATACATATATATATATATATATATTCTTATTAAGAGGTATTTCCTGGGCCATATTGGAGAACTTCGGTCATGTATTTTGTAGACTGTCACCTGCTAGTCATTTGTCTGATATTCTGATATTTTCCCATAATTAAACCTATAATTAAATTAATTATAGGTTTGGAGTTGGGAAAATCCCATAGGTTATACAAATATATTCCAACCACATAGAAAACATTGAAAACTGCAATAATACTTGGAATATGTAGATAATTTACATGGCTTGTTGTATTTTCTACCTTCTGTGATGTATATTAAATGCAAACACCTAACTGTCCATTCTTGTATCAGTTCAGTTTAATGACCTGTACAATATAATTGCTTTTATTATTCTTAATTTAGTTTCTCTGTCTAGTGGTAAGAAATGTATTATTCTTTGTTACTGACAATGAGATATTTTCATGAGGATATTTCTTTGTTCACACCCTGTGTATAAGTAAAGCAGTTTCAGAATTGCTAACAGAAACTTCTGTAAGAACACATTGAAAGCCAGGCAGTGGTGACTTGATCCTGTAATCCTAGCTACTCAGGAGGCTGAGATCTGAGGATCAAGGTTTGAAGCTAGTTTGGGCAAGAAACTTTGTGAGATTTGTAGGTCCAATTAATCACTCAAACACTGGAAGAAGACGAGTAGGTCAAGTGGTAGTGCAGTATTGTAGGTGAAAAAGCCAACCATGAGTTTGAGGCCCAAAGTTCAAGCCCCAGTACTGGCACACACAAACATACACACTCAATAATTGGATTACCATGTTTCTTTTTATTTATTTATTATATATATATATATTTATACTTAATTTGTTTTAAACTGTACATTATATAATTAACACATTGTTTCCCAAAATGTCTTAGATTGGGACCTTTCTTTCCTTCATCCCAGTAGTGAATTTATTGCATGGTTTATAATGCTAAGTAATCCATTTTTCAGCATTGGCTAATAAACTGGATTCTCCTAACACGTTGGGTTTTGTTTCTTTTTTATTGTTTGTGTTTTCCCCAGTTTTGAACATGATAGCCAAAACCTCACATATTACTAACATGGTAGATAAGAGCTCTACCACTAAACAATAACTCCAGACCTCTGGTTTAAAAAAACAAAGCTTATTCCTTATGTTATTATACTTCCAAGGGTTTGAAAACTACAGAATATTACACAGATCAGTAAACAGCATAAAAGTTCCCTTGTTCATGGAGCCAGCCATTTTCGAGTAATATCTAATAGTCTTTTCCTTGGACCCAATTCAAATTTCAGCTTGAATCTCATAGGATCATAAGTATGTTCCATAACAGACACATAAATAAGAAATACATAAGAAGAAATACAATATTTTGTACAACTAATGGCTGAATGAATTTGAATGTGAAGTGATATCAATTTAGGCATTTAATATTGGCATTGCTCTTGTTTGTCTGTGTGGGAGAAATTCCAAGTGTTCTAAATAAGGCCTTCACTGGGGTGGCATGAGAGAATCAACCACAGGTAGCATTTTTGATCCTTAGCTCAACCACATATGACAATCAACCTGACTAATCTCTATAAAGCTGACTTATATACTTGACACAACTCTAGGAAGTTGACTCATAAAATCTATATCCTCAATCCTCACCTGGGTCTCTATTCTCATTTTATTGATTCAGCTCCTTGTTTTTGATTGAAAGAAACGAAGTAAGTTTTTATCAAGTTTTCCTCAGGCAAGTGTCTCCAACTGTAACAACCCCTTCCTACATAGTCTCCAAGTGTGCTTTTGAAAATACAAATCTGATTATATTTCTTTCCAGATTTGTATCTTTATATGATCACATTTTGGCTACATCATGCTAGCTTACCATCAGAAAGATACCCAAACTCTTTTACAATAAAAACATGATCCTGACTGGCCCTTCTTGACAAATCTGTTTTGTAATGCTTACATTGTCATATATGTTAACTAGGTCTCTAGACAAAATTGGATTGCAATCTGTTTACATTATTAACCATAATATTATTCTGTTCCTGAAGCCACAACAACTACAGTGGTGCATAGAAGAGCAGTAGTTATTTGGTAACTATTTTGAAAATTAACCAATTACTTAGTATGACCCAGTAATTTCTTTGAGTGGTTGTCTTTCATGCCTTGTGAGTGCATTTTTCCCTCTTTGTGCACAGCTGAACAAATAAGAGAATAAAAAAGAAAATATAAGAGAACATCAAAGTCTCAAGGTCTTACTAAAAGTGGCAATGTCTCCCCTTTCTTTTTTTTAAATTATTGTGACAATACCATACAGAGGGGTTACAATTACATGGGAAAGATAATGAGTACATTTCTTATCAAGCATTGGTGCCTCCTCCTTTGTTTCCCCTTACCATCCCTTCCCATCCTCCCCCCCACCTTCCTCCACCACCCCACCACCCCACCCCCCTACCACCACCACCACCACACCCCACCCACCACCCCACCTAAGTTGTAAAGTTCATTTTTTGACATAACATCTTGTACATCTCATTGTTGTAATGGGTCCACCTGTATCCCTATTTAAACCGTTTGTTTTTTCCCTTCCCTTTCACAAATTATATCAACATCAAATAAAGTGAAAGCAGGGCTTATACCCTGAGGGAGGTACATACAAAACAACAAAGAAATCATCTTTTTTTTCTTTTTTTATTGTGAAAATACTGTACAGAAAGGTTACAATTACATGGGCAAGATAATGAGTACATTTTTTTTTTTTTATGTACGGTCGTGGGGCCTGAATTCCGGGCCTGGGCGCTGTCCCTCAGCTCTTCAGCTCAAGGATAGCGCGCTACCACTTGAGCCACAGCACCACTTCCAGCTTTTTTCTTTTTGCTTATGTGGTGCTGAGGAATCGAACCCAGGGCCTCTGGCAGGGCCTCTGGCATGCAAGGCAAGCGCTCTACCACTGAGCCACCTTCCCAGCCCATGAGTACATTTCTTATCAAGCATTGTAGCGTCTTCCTTTGTTTTCCCCTTCCCATCCCTTCCTATCCTCCCCCCCCACCCCCCCACCCAATCCTCCCCACCGCAGCCCCCCCCCCCACCAAAGTTGTAAAGTTCGTTTTCGACATAACGACTTGTACATCTCATTGTTGCAATGGGTCCACCTGTATCCCTATTTAAACGATTTGTTTTTCCCCTTCCCCTCCACAAATTATATCAACATCAAATACAGTGAAAACAGGGCTTATACCCTGGGGGAGGTACATACAAAACAACAAAGAAATCAATTTTTAAATATGTTGGAAACAATCGCAAGAAAAAAACATTTGAATCCTTATCTTGGAGTTCATTTCGCCTAACATCAACTTGTCTGACAGTTTCTGTGTGTCTCAGACATATACTAGTTATTGAAAATAAGGGAAACCATGGGACCTATATTTCTTTGGGCCTGGCTTACTTCACTTAATATAATTTTTTCCAAGTCTTTCCATTTCCTAACAAATGGGGCAATATCATTCTTTCTGATGGAGACAGACCCAGAAACACAATAAATCAAAGAAAGGTTGGACAAATGGGATTGCATGAAATTGCAAAGCTTCTGCATGACAAAGGATATATCTAGCAAGATCAATAGAAAGCCCACGGATTGGAAGAAGATCTTCACTAGCCATACAACAGACAAGGGTCTCATATCTAAAATATACCTGGAACTCAAAAAATTAACTCCCCCAACAACAAATCCTCAAAGAAACAACTGCCCAATAAATAAGTGGGCTAAAGACTTAAAGAGAAACTTCTCTGAAGAGGAAAGAAGGATGACCAATAGACACATGAAGAAATGCTCAACCTCCCTAGCCATAAAAGAAATGAAAATCAAAACAACATTTAGATACTATCTCACCCCAGTTAAAATAGCTATAATCAAGAACTCTAATAACAACAGATGCTGGAGGGGATGTGGAAAGAAGGGGATGTGCATTGTTGGTGGGAGTGTAAACTTGTTCAACCACTTTGGAAAACAGTATGGAGGTTCCTCAAAAGACTCCACATAGAGCTCCTCTATGACCCACCAATCCCACTTTTGGGCATTTACCCATATGATCACAAACAAGGCCACACTAAGCTACAAGCACGACTATGCTTATTACAGCATTATTTACAATAGCTAAGATATGGAAGCAACCCAGATGCCCCTCAGTAGATGAATGGATCAATATATATGTCTTCCCCTTTCTTTCTCTCACGTGCATTGAACTCCAGTGGTGCCATTGCACTTAGGTTGAATAGGATTAGAAGCTTTGCTGAAGTAAGCTGTCACTAGACCTGGTGATTAGACAGGTGGAACTCTCTTCTCATTTCACCTTAAAGCTTTAGATGAATCAATATGACAGAAAAATATACCAGATAAATGTTTAATTTTTAAAATGCCAACTCTTGGCCAAAAGCTCAAAGTAAAGAAAGGAAATCTCAGATCTGGTTTTCTCTTTACTTTTCTATTCCCAAAACCCAACTCACTGACTGCTACTTGTGTACTCACTGACTGGCTAACTTGTGTTTGTGAGACTAGCTATCAGTAAAACGTATGTCAAGGACAATATCTATAGAATTTCAACAAAAATAGAGTTTTTGGAGATTAGTCATCTCTTTCTTTCCTTTTTCCTTTCTTTTTCTTTGAAAGAAAGCATATATTTGATGTAATCTAAGTTGACCTAAAACGTCAAGATTCTTATAACTAGACAAAGTACTAGGAATATACTTATATGCCACTATGCCCAGCAAAAAAAATGTACACTTGAAAATGTGAGGTTTCCTTAATCTATGAGTGCTAAGCAAGCACTCTGCCAACAAGCCACATCAATGGCCCTTATCTACTATTATTTTAACATAAAATTAAGTTGTACAAAAGAAAAACATTTCAGGACTACAATATCTAAGTAGAGTCAACTTCTGGCAAGTGGAATATTGTCCATTAGACATTGTGCACAGATCAGAACCAAGAAAATTTAATATGTGAAATGTAAACCATGGAAAAATCCTCATAGGCAGATGAAGCCAAATGACTCATCTGCCTTCCGAGTTTCATCATGATGATGAAACATCTCCCCATGACAGGATATGCTTTGAAAGTTGGCGTTTTCATTCTATTCTAAATTTGGATGACACTTTTTTTTATTCCGATAAATTAATACGTGTGTTATCTCCTCTTCTAAATTTAGTGAAGTTTAGCAATCCTATTTTGAGCCATAATTGGGTGCATCCTGTGGAAAGCATCCAAATAATTAGGACTGTCGCTCATTTATTTAATAACCTCAGTTATGAAAATGTTAAAAGAAATTATGAGAATTTATTAAGCCATTTGCTGAGCTACCAGAACAATAATCTGCTAGGTAGCTAGGAGTTTGCTACTGCACAAATTTGGTCTTTTTACAGCTCCTAAAAGAGTAGGACAAATTTCTTGAAAGAATCATGTGCCATAAAGAAACTATGCTAAGATTAGAATTCTGGCCTGCTTGTGGAAAACACTTAGTAAGTAATGGTGAGCATTCCAGATGTCAAAGAAGAATATGTATCAAGAAGAGAAATAAAAGGAAGTATGAAGAAAAGAAGTATTTTGAATAGAGACTATCACAAAAAGCCAAAGTCTCCTGTTGGCCATTTGGTTTGACCACACTAAGAGGAGAAAGCTGAAGTAGGAGAGGCATGTAAAGACTAGAGGTATGAGGCCCTTGTGGATCACAGGGAAGATATAGCACTACACTGAAATAGCTAGAGATAGCCCAAAAGTGTTCAATTTAATTGAGATATTTGCTTGGTTTTTCTTGTTGTTGTTGCATTCTTCAAAATTGTGTCTTACTCAAGTGGAAAAATGAAATGAAATAGGAGCAGGGCTTGGAAGGAAACCAGTTTGTAGGCAGGTTTCCCAGACAACAGATGGTGGGGTGCTAGACTACTACTGGGAAGGTGGCTCAGTGGTAGAGCGCTTGCCTTGCATGCCTGAGGCCCTGGGTTCGATTCCTCAGCACCACATAAGCAAAAAGAAAAAGCCAGAAGTGGTGCTGTGGCTCTAGTGGTAGAGCGCTGGCCTTGAGCTGAAGAGCTGAGGGACAGAACCCAGGCCCAGAGTTCAGACCCCATGACTGGACCCAAAAAAAAAAAAAAAAGAATGTCACAAGACATTGATTAATAAATGGTTGCTGGTGATTCAGGCCTGTAATTGTAGCTATTAGAGCACTGATATCTGAGAAAGAGAGTTTGGAGCCTAGGCAGATATATCTGAGAAACTCTTACATCCAAATAATCAGCAAAAAGATGGAAGTAAAAGAGTGGTTCAAATGGTAGAGCACCAGATGTGAGTGAAAATGCTCAGCAAGAGCATGAGACCCTGAGTTCAAGTCCAAATACCAGAGAAATAAATGAAGATAGATAGATAGATGATTGATAGATAGACAGACAGACAGACAGACAGACAGACAGACAGATAGATTAGATAGATAGATAGATAGATAGATAGATAGATAGATAGATAGATAGATAGATAGATAGATAGATAGATAGATAGATAGATAGATAGATAGATAAATAGATAGATAGATAGATAGATAAATAGATATAGATAGATAGATAGATAGATACCTTCAGAAGTAGACCAAAAGGACAAAGAGCCAAAGCATAAATGTTCTTCCAAAGAGAAACATGGGTCATTAATCTCAGAGCTCAGAGAAGGGTCACTGGAAGATAAATATTTTTTCTTGTCCAATAATAATAAAGAGAAAGAATTTACCAAGGAAATATAGCTTTGTCTGTAAGTCACTTCTGTTGCTTACAGAAAGCCTAGACTCAGTGTGGTTTAGACACCCAATGTTGGAAGGGGTGACTTTGATCAAGATATATTATATTCATATACTGCTTTGTTAAATGACAACTCTTCTGAACAACTACTTAAACATATTTTTTTAAAAAAATTTCAGGGGTAGCATGTAGGCCCTGAGATTAAGCCCCAGGACCAACACCAAAAAAATCAAGAAGTTATATTGATTATTATTCTTCAGTAAGAAAATTTTCTACTCAGTGACTCTTAGATTAAATTTCTCTGTCTTTCTTTCAGGTTATATGTGATAAATTATATGCATTTTAATTTTGCTGGAATTAAAAAAGCCATATTCCCATTTGTGTTCTTGCTGATTTTTCTGAGATTTTTCCCCAAGGTCTTGTATTCCAAAGTTGACTTGTATTCCAAATTTGGCTTCAGATTTACATGTAAAAATGCATAAA
This sequence comes from Dipodomys spectabilis, assembly GCF_019054845.1. NCBI lineage: Eukaryota > Metazoa > Chordata > Mammalia > Rodentia > Heteromyidae > Dipodomys > Dipodomys spectabilis. The sequence continues at coordinate 3,489,948 of NW_024870824.1, forward strand.
ATACAGAAACTATGTCATTTAATAAATAAATTTTCCATTTCTTCTATAATTTATATTTATTGTAAATAATAGGAGTGTATAAAAAAGTCAACTTTGCCATAAAATTGTCTTATCCTGATAAACTTAATGCTTAATATTGAGAGAACTAGCCTATAGACCAACTCTTCAGCCCAAAGCAGAGTAGATGCAAAGTTAACTCTAAAAGTAGTCTGAGATCTATGCTTATAGAACTAAAATTTCGACATCATAGACTAGAAAACTAGAGGAGATAGAACAAAAAGAAGAGAGTGAAGACAGATAGTAGAGAGGAAAAAAAAAACCGCAGTCTTCAACAAGGGAAGGAGAAAATAAATACTATTCCTTTCAATTATTATCAGCCAATGGAAGGACCAGTAATGGCCATGCAGATTTAAGAGTTGGCATCGTTTGCCATCTACTTAGGACCATCCATGGTTTTTGTAGTCCTGGAAAACTTCCAAGCCCTTAAACAAGAGAAAAGAATATAACTACCTTGGGTAAATATGTCAGTGTAAAGGCTAACATCTTGCTTCTGGCCATTGGAGAACACTAGAGGAATAGTTGTGATAGTTCTATGTAAGAAGAATCAATAGATTAGTGATTCCTGTTGCAGGGGAAGTCTATATCCAGCCCAAAAGGAAGAACCCAAGATTCCCACCACTGAAATCTTTTACAAGAGGGAGAGACCCTTAGGGTTTACCTCCCTCCCACCAAAAAGCTACAAGTTCCTAAAAGAGGGCACAACAACAGCAACAAATAGAGTGGCTAAGATTCAAAGCTGAAAGCCATGATAGCTGCTTTCTGTTTTTTGCTCTCTGCTTTCCTGTTTGTCTTCACCACCTTTAGGAGTCAACCATAAGATCTGTTGTCCAGGATTGAAAAGTTACCTACTTCCTTTCCTCATTCTTCCTTTCTTGGGATTTCCCAAGAGCTCCTGTTCACTTGTTCTGTTGAAACTAGTTAACAAAAACATAGGATTAGTGAGATCATTCCAAGCCTGGCTTTGCATTCACACCCCACCAGCAATGAAACCACATGGAATCTCCCCACATGATACATACAAACTGGCACTGATCTATGACCTATGTGATATGTACTTACAGTAAACAAGAGATATGACAGCAAAGGTCAAATTTGCTGGCATTACTGATAGGCTTCTAAGGTGAGTTCTTTGGAGCTCTGGGGTTTATTATATATTGGACAAGCCATTCCCCTGCTCCTCCAAAGAAGATATCTGGATAAATTTGTCGATCTTGCTATCTTTTATTTTTCTCTCCTACTTTTCTTTTTCTTTTGGTGCCAGTAGTGAAACTTGAACTCAAGCCCGGGGCACTGTCCCTTAACTATTTTGCTCAAGGCTAGCAATCTTCCACTTAAACCCCAGCTCCACTTCTGGCTTTTAGCTGATTAACTGGACATATATGTCTAATGGGCTTTCTAGACTAGGCTGGCTTCAAACTGTGATCCTCAGATGCCAGCCCTTTGAGCATCTAGTAACACCAGTGCCGGTCCTTCCTTCTTCCTTCATTTGGATACCTGAAGACCATTGTGAAAAAAGTATCTTTTCTATCAAAGTAGTTTACTTCCTTTCTGTTAATCTTGAGAAACTTGTTTTCCTAAAAAGTTCCTGGTTTGGCCAGATGGTTTGGCTCTTGTTTAACCCACTTTTGTTACACTTTGTTCCTGCTGTACTTTAATAAAGACCCACTGTAAGAAGCTCCTTAAATTTTAATTGCCTCCTTTTAATTAAGCCACATAACTTTCAGATTGCGAACCTCAGCTCAGCCAATCCAAGTAGGGGGACAGGGCCTGCTGGATCAGGGATAAAAACAGAAGAGCCTGCCTGCTCTGTGTGTTTGCTTGCCAGATTTTTGGCTGATGGTGCATCCGTCTACAAAAGTAAACCTTGCCTTGATGACTTCCTTGTAAGTTGGTATCCTTATTTCTATTTGACACCACAATATCTCAAACCATTTCTAGACCATAAATCCAGACCATCAGCTCAAAGATTATGTCTCTTATATTTCCCAAATATTTAATGTGGTATTAAGAGATGTAAAACGAACCCGTTAGTTGGCTGGATTCTGAATGTAGCAAAATGACCAAGCGATGTCAGTATGTGACATAATTTCTCTGTGGTTAACAGGGGAGTAGGAGAAGTTTCACAGCTTTCTGATGCATCAATTCTCTTCCAGAATTTGCTACTGAGAGGCTCTTTATCATCCACATAAAAGTAGAACACCTCTTATCTTCACAGAACCAGGTACATTGTAACCTACAACCAATCCCTGATCTGGTAATTGACACCCAGAGGTCTAAAGTGAATTGTTTGGAGACCAATTCCTATAGAGAAAGAGATTCTGCCTCTGGAGAAAAGAGAATGAGATGAAATGAAGGGCACACTTGACTCACACTGAATGTTCTCCAACAAGTGTGGTTCTACTTTGCTCCTTGGTTCTCCATATTTCTGATTTTATCTTTCTCTTACTCCTGTGACCATGATTTGCAGTTTCCTTGATAATTTCTGCTTCCACCGATCAAAATTCAGTATCACTTTAGAGTTCTCCCTCTCCTCTTCTACTTGTTGGCTACATCTGTTAAATCTGTGTGTTGGTGCTGGTGGCTCAGTTTTCTTATTAACTTTTAAATTTTCTCACTGCTTTTAGGATATTCTGCTTGAATGTTAATTTTCTGCTGAATCTAGACATAGCTGAGAAACAAGTCCCTGTGTCTGTCATGACATGCAGCAATCTACTCCTCTATTTTAACCCTAGAGGAAATTGGCCTTCGTATCCAATGTCATGCAGCAGGCTGTTTCCAGAGAGTATAATTTTTAAAAATTTATATATATATATATATATATATATTATTTTAAAGATACTGTACAGAGGGGTTCCAGTTATAGGAATAAGGTAATGAGTACATTTCCTATCAAGCATTGTTAACCCCTCCTTTGTTTTTCCCCTATCATCCCTTTCCTCCTCACCTCCCCAACTCCTCCTCCCACCAAGTTGTAAAGTTCATTTTCAACATAGTGTCTTGTACATCTCATTGTTACAATGGGTCAACTTGTATCCTTGTTACAGCATTTTGTTATTTCTTTTCCCCTCCCCAAATTAGAAAAATGTGTATACAAGATGCAAGGCACCAGAATCAAATACAGTGTGAAAACAGGGATTATACCTTGGAGGAAGAACATACAAAAGAAATCATATAGTACATTATAAGTACTTTAAAAACAACCTCAACGAAGAAAAAAACCTCGTGTCCCTATCTTAGGGTTCATTTCACTTACCATCTCGTATGGTCATATGTGCAAAGCTTTTGGCCTTTTTTAGTTGTCTGGTAAGATTATCCTAGACGTATACTAGTTATTGTAAATAAGGGAAACCAAAATAAATTATAAACATGCTATTTCTCATCTCTACTTCTTATATTCCATTCTCCAAGGCTCTAAACATTGGAGAGCCTTCCAACTCAGTTCTGGGCCTTCTATTTTTTATTTTGTGCTAGTACTGGCGTTTGAACTAAGGGCCTAGGTGCTATGTCTTAGCATTTTCTGCTCAAGGCTGGTGCATTACCTACCACTTGAGCCACAACTCCACTTTTGGCTTTTGGGTGATTATTTGGAGATAAGTCTGATGAACTTTCCTGTCTAGGCTGGCTTCAAACTGCAGTGCTCAGATTCTAGCCTTCTGAGTAGATAGGATTATAGATGTGAGCCACCAGTTCTTGGCACCTTCTATTTTTTAACCAATATTCCCACTTTAGGTAAGTACATCTAGTATTAAGATTAAAAATGCTTTGGCTACACTAAAAACTCCCATGATCATATATTTATTCCCTGACATTTCCATTTGGATGTCCAGAAAGAATCTCATATTTACAATTGGCAAAGCAGTGCTTTTGTGATTTCCCCTTCTTTAGTAAAGGATTAAATAAAAATCCTGGACTGATCAAATCCAAAAGATCTTTGAGACTGTCCTTTTAACTGAGTCTCAGAAGGCAAGATCAAAGTTTTTAGGATAGTCTGTCTCATAAGTGGTTTTACAACTGGAGGTCTGTACCAGTTTGAACCTTAGTGTAGGGTTGTGCTGGCAAACCTTGCCTCAGTGTTCTTTCCTAGTCTTAAATCCTCTTGAACAAAATAAATAATGATTAATTATTTACTGTGTCCTAAACATGAGTCTAAGGATTTCAATTTAGCAACTAACAAAATTCTAGAATATCCTAATTTCATGGAACATTCTCTTAGTTGGTAGCGTAGATGATATCCAAACACACAGAAAATAGGTTATATGGAAAGTAGTGCTACAAAAGAGAAATGATAAATGTCATGGAACTTTACAATTACAATAAGAGCAATCAAAGCAGGCCTCATTAAGTATAAATAGCATCTGAGCAAAGACTTGAAAGGCCTATTGGAGTAAGTCATATAAAGACTTACTAGAAGAAAAGTATTTGTCATAGAGGTAATAGTAAGTGCCAAGGCCCTGAGGCTGATGAATTTCTGGCCGGTGTATGAATTCACAAAACAGGCAAGCATGGCTCATTGAGAATAAATGAGATGGAGATGTTGCGCAGATCAAGTCAGAGAGGTGATGAACACAAAATCATATCTACCTGCAGCAGTGCTTTATCCTGCCATGATCTAACTGGTAGACTAAGAACACTTTATCTCAGATCTTTTGGATGGTGGGGAAAATAGGTTTAAGATAATTAGTGCATAATAAAACCAAGTATAAGAAGAAAGAAAACATTCCTCATCTTAGAGATCTGCTGTAATCTAGCTTAATAAAAAGTAAGGAAAAGGTGGAGTAGCAGGAGGAATAGCTGGAGGAAAATGGGGAGGAAAAGGAGAGAAGAAGAAGAAGCAGGAGGAGGAGGAGGAACACAGGGAACAGCAGAAGATGAAGAGAAGAAACAAAAAGGAGAAGCAGGAGAATTATCAGAAGGAAGAAGCAGAGGAAGAGGGGAAGGAAGAAGCAGAGGAAGAGGGGAAGGAAGACAAGAGAAAGCAGAAGAAGGAGGAGAGAGAGGAAAAGAAGGAGGCAAAGCCGAGGAGGAAGAAAAGGAGAAAGAGGACTTACAACTGAGGAAATCTAAGGCTGAGGAAAAAGCAGCCAAACCAAGACACTGCACTCAGCCAGTGGTATGCCTCACCAGTGCCCCTTCTATTCCTCCTGTGCCTCTTCATTGTCTCTAAATACATGAGAAAAGTGCATGAAACAACACACTCCCTGGATTCAAAATGGCACTGTGCTAAAAGGAGACATATTTTCATGTTTTTGCTTGAAATTACAGAAGCCTTCCATTTATAGTAAGAAAAGCATTCCAATCACTTTAAGACTTATTTCCTTAACTATAGACAAATGCTCCATTGCTTTATTCTCATGGATTTGCTGTTTAAAATATTGATCTCATAGAAGTAGAGAGTACAATGGTGGTTACCAGAGGCTGATATGGTTGTGAAGTAGGAGTGGTTAAGGAAATGTTGGTCAATGTATACAAAACCACACTTATGTAGGTAGACTAAGTTCCAGAGATCTATCATACAGCATAGTGACTATAGTTAGTGACAGAGTGCTGAATGCTAAAAGGGGTTTTAAGCATTTGAATTTAGCAACTAACAAAGTTCTAGCAAAATGTTCTCACTAGCAAAATGATAATTGCATATGTTAATTGGCTATATTTGGTCATTGCAACATGCAAACATACCTCAAAATATCATGTTGTACATGTACTTTTACAAGCCAATATAAAAATATTTAGAGATTCCTTTTTTCAGAGGTAGAGATAATGTAAGTGTGGGCTGAACTTGGTGGATCTAGTGTCAAAGTAGAAAAAAGGCAGTAGTCTTTACCAGAGCTCCATGCTTCATTCTTGGAAGTGCAATTCTACTATGATAATAAATCGCCTTTTACTACTGTCCTATTCTTCATAATTGTGTTACTGTGCCCATCCTAATCTTAGATTTTGTACCCAAGAATCAAGAAAAATCTAGAATATCTCAACCACTGGTAATGTTTTAGTGCTGTACTCAGATCTACTAAAAGGAAATACAGCTCCCAACAATATAATGTGAACACTGAGATATAACCTACAAAACAGACAGGATTAAATTTGAGAAAGGATATCACATCACCCTAGATTCCCCAAACAATAGGACTGATGAATAAATGTTCAAAGACGTTCTACACATAGAAAACCAACAAGAACAGAATATTGGCAGTAAAACAGACCACAGAGAACTACATAATCAGCAAGAACAGCCAAGGCACAGCCATGCGCGCGCGCACACACACACACGCACACGCACGCACGCACGCACGCACGCACGCAAAAATGGATAAAAAAGAAGGAACAAACACCTCTCAGTCCTAACTCTCAATATTAATGGACTTAACTCTCCCATTAAGCAACATAGATTGTCTAGTTGGATCAAAAAGCAAGATCCTTCCATCTTCTGTTTTTAAGAGACACACCTTACCCAAAAAACAAACATATTCTGAACATGAAAGGCAGGAATAAAATCTACCAAGCAAACAGTCCCCATAAATAGGCAGGAGTTGCAATCCTAATATCAGATAAAATAGACTTCAAATTAAAATCAATGAGAAGAGATAAAGAAGGTCACTACATACTAATTAAGGGATCTCTCCTTCAGGAGGATATTACAGTTCCAAATGTCTACTCACCAAACAATGGAAAACCCAAAGTTATCCAAGAAACATGACTTTCCCTCAAATCACACATAGATCCAAAGACAATCATTGTTGGGGACTTTAAAACACCACAATCTCTGCTAAATACATCAACCTGACAAAAACTCAACAAAGAAAGATTGGATCTTAACAACTGCATGGATCCACTAGATTTAACAGACATTTACAGAATATTTCACCCAGCAGTATCAGATTACAAGTTCTTTTCAGCAGCACATTGAACATTCTCCAGAATAGACCACATTATGGTCACAAAGCAAATGTGTCCAAATTCAGAAACATTGAAATTATGCCCTGCATTCTTTTGGACCACAAGAGAGTAAAATTAGAATTCAGCACCAAAAGCCACCAAAGGAAATCGTGTAACACATGGAGGCTGAATAACATACTGTTGAACCACCAGTGGGTCATAGAAGAGATTAGAAAGGAAATTCAAGTGTTCGTGATATTCAACAAAAATGAACACACAAATTACCAACTCCTCTGGGATACAGCAAAGGCAGTACTCAGAGGCAAGTTTATAGCTCTGAGTTCCTACATCAATAAATTGGGGCAATTTGAAACCAACAATTTATGAGGCACCTGAACCTCCTTGAAAAAGAGCAACAAGCTAAACCCCAATCCAGTAGACGGAAAGAAATAATTAAAATTAAATCAGAATTAAATGAATTAGAATCAACAAAACAAATAGTTGGTTCTTCAAAAAAAATTGACAAAATTGACAGATTTTTAGCAAATCTTATCAGAAAAAGAAGAGAACACACACAAATAAACAAATTCAGAGATGAAAATGGAAACATCACCACAGAAACAACCAAGTTTCAGAATATTATAAGGGAATACTTCTCAAACGTTTATGCTAATAAGTTTGAGAGTCTGGAAGAAGTAGAAGAATTTCTAGCAAATATTGACACGCCCAAACTAAACCAAGATGAGTTAAACCAACTTAACAGATCCATATCAAGCATCGAAATTGAAACAGCAATAAGAACCCTCCCACACAAGAAAAGCCCTGGCCCAGATGGATTTACAGCTGAATTCTACAAGGCCTTCAAAGTAGAACTCACACCAATACTCCTCCAACTCTTCAATGAAATTGACGGTGAAAGGTAACTACCTAACACTTTCTATGAAGCCATCATAACCCTCATCCCAAAACCAGACAGGGACCCATCAAAGAAAGAGAACTATAGACCCATTTCTTTGATGAACATCAATGCAAAACTTAATAAAATTCTGGCCAATTGACTTCAACAACCCATCAAAAAACTCATACACTATGATCAAACAGGATTCATCTCAGGGATGCAAAGCTGGCTCAATATACACAAATCAATCAATATAATTCACCACATCAACTAGAGCAAGGATAAGAACCACATGATTATCTCAATAGATGCAGAAAAAGCATTTGTCAAGATCCAGTACCCCTTTATGATGAAAGTGCTGGAAAACTGGGAATCCATGGACCATTCCTCAATATAATAAAGACAGTGTGTGACAAGCCTATAACCAGCATTATACTTAATAGAGAAAAGGTAAAGCCATTTCTTCTAAATTCAGGAACAAGAGAAGGTTGTCCACTCTCTCCACTTCTCTTCCACTTAGTATTAGAATGCCTAGCTAGATCAATAAGAAAAGAGGCAAATATAAAGGGAATCCAAATAAGGAAAGATGAAGTAAAACTCTCCTCTTTAAAGATGACATGATCTTGTATTTTTTAAATTTTTTATTGTGAAAAGACTGTACAGAGGAGTTACAATTACATGGGCAAGATAACGCGTTCATTTCTTATCAAGCATTGTTGCCTCCTCTTTGTTTCCCCTTCCCATCCCTTCCCATATTTCCCCCAACTCCCCAGACGCGATCCTCTCCCCCCCCAAAAAAAAAAGTTATAAAGTTCGTTTTGCTACATAAAAACTTGTACATCTCATTGTTGCAATGGATTCACCTGTATCTCTAGTTAAACGATTTGGTTTTTTTTCCTTCCCCTCCACAAATTATACCAACATCAAATACAGTGAAAGTATGGGTTATACCTTGGGGGAGGGACATACAAGCAACACAGAAATCATCTTATAAAAATACGAAAAAAAAAGAAACAATTGCATGAAAGAAGAAAAAACATTTGAATATTTATCTTGGGGTTCATTCCCCTAACATCAACTTACCTGACCTTTTCTGCTTGACTCGGACATATACTAGTTATTGCAAATAAGGGAAACCATGGGACCTATGTTTCTTTGAGCCTGGTTTACTTCACTTAATACAATTTTTTCCAAGTCTTTCCATTTCCTAACAAATGGGACAATGTCATTCTTTCTGATGGAGGCATAGAATTCCGTTGTGTGTGTGTGTGTGTGTGTGTGTGTGTGTGTGTGTGTGTGTGTGTGTGTGTATACCACATTTTCTTGATGATCTTGTATTCAAAGAACCCAATAGATTCCACTTCCAAGTTGCTCAAGCTGAATTGAAACTTGGGCAAATTGGCAGGATATAAAATTAACCCTCAGAAATCAATGGCTTTTCTTTATGCCAATAACAAGAAGAACACGGCTGAAATCAGGAAAGCAACTCCTTTCATAATAGCGCAACAAACAATAAAAAACCTAGGAGTTAACTCTATGGTAAAAACCTCTATGATAAAAACTTTAAAAGCCTGAAAAAGGAAATTAAAGCAGAACTGCTCCTAGATTGGGAGGATTAACATCGTGAAAATGGCAATATTGCTGAATGTCATATCTATCAATATCCCAACCTCATTCTTCAAGGAAATAGAAGAAGCAACCCAAAAATTCATGTGGAACAATAAAAGATGCTGAATAGCAAAAACAATCCTTAGCAGAAAGAACAGCACTGGAGGAATATAAGTACCAAATTTCAACCTCTACTACAAAGCCGTAGCAACCAAAACAGCTTGGTACTGGCACAAGAACAGACCTGAAGACCAATGGAATTGCAGTGAAGACCCAGAAATGAACCCACAGACCTATAGCCACCTAATCTTTGACAAGGAAGCTAAAAAGTAGAATGGAAAAAAGACAGCCTCTTCAGTAAATGGTGTGGGCAAAATTGGTTAAACACCTTTGGAATCCTAAAGGTAGATCCTTATTTATCACCCTGCACCAGAATCAACTCCAAATTGACCAAAGACCTTGAAGTCAAAGCAGACAACCTGAAAACATTACAGGAAAGAATAGGAGAAACTCTAGGCCTCCTTGGCATAGGCCAAACCTTTCTTAATAGAGACCCAGAAACACAACAAATCAAAGAAAGGTTGGACAAATTGGATTGCATGAAACTGCAGAGCTTCTGCATGGCAAAAGACATAGCTAAGTCCATGGATTGGGAGAAGATCTTTACTAGCTACACAATGGACAAGGGCCTTATATCTAAAATCAAAAAATTAACTCCCCCAGCAACAAATCCTCAAAGAAACAACTGCCCAATAAATAAGTGGGCTAAAGACTTAAAGAGAAACTTCTCTGAAGAGGAAATAAGAATGGCCAATAGACACATAAAGAAATATTCAACTTCTCTGGCCATAAGAGAAATACAAATCAAAACAACATTGAGATTTCACCTCACTCCAATTAGAATTGCTGTATTTCAAGAAGTGTAGTAAGAACAGATGCTGGAGGGGATGTGGATAGAAGGGAACCCTACTGCACTCTTGATGGGAGTGTAAACTTGTTCAACCCCTCTGGAAAGCATTATGGAGGTTCCTCAACAGACTCCACATAGAGCTTCCCCATGACCCAGCAATCCCACTTCGGGGCCTTTACCCAAATGAAAACAAATATTGCCATACTAAAGCTACGAGGCAACTATGTTTATTGCAGCATTATTCACCATAGCTAAGATATGGAACCAATCCACATGCCCCTCAGTAGATTAATGGATCTAGAATAAAATGTGGTATACACACACACACACACACACACACACACAAAATGGAATTCTGTGCTTCCATCAGAAATAATGACACCACCCCATTTGTTAGGAAATGGAAAGACTTGGAAAAAACTATATTAAGTAAGCCAGATCCAAAGAAACGTAGGTCTCATGGTTTCCCTTATTTGCAATAACTAGTATAAGTCTAGGATAACCTTACCAAACAAGTAGAGAAGTTCAAAAGCTATGCACATATGACTATATAAGATGGTGCTAAGTAAAATGAACCCCAAGATAGAGACACAGAGGTTTTATTTTTGTTGCTGTTGTTTTTAATGTACTCATAACATACTATGTGATTTCTTTTGTTTCTTTTGTATGTTCTCCCCCCATGGTATAACCCATTTTTACTCTATTTGATTCCAGTACCTTGCATCTTGTATATACATTTTTCTACTTTGCAGGGTGGAAGGGAAATAACAAACTGCTGAAATAAGGATGCAGGTTGACCCATTGTTACAATGAGATGTACAAAACACTATGTTAAAAAGAAACTCCACAACTTGGGGGTAGAGGAAGGGAGGAGTTGGGGATGTGGAGAGGGAAGCGATGGCTGGGGAAAAACAAAGGAGAGGTAAGGCTGCTCAAGAGGAACTGTACTCACTACCTTACTCATGTAACTGTAATCCCTCTGAACAATATCTTTACAATAAAATTTTTTTAAGATGTGATCAGATTTGCAGTAAATAGTGCTGCTTCTCTTCAGAATAAATACTTTCCTATTCCTGGTCCCATGCATGTAAATTATTGGAAATACAGATTTGTGGAATTGTCATGCCACAATAAAGAGATAGCAGACATGATTAGGAGAAACATAATCAGGACACACAAACCAGAAGTGGAGATACCAACCAAAGGCCTTCAGACAGATTTCTTCTCTATTCTGATCTGCTACTAGTTTTCCCACAAGGGTTATGTTAGGGTAAACCCCTAAATTTGTTTCTCATTTAATGGCCTCTCTTCTTTTTTCTAGCCCTAAAATAAATAAGGTAGTGATAATCTCTCATTCCTTCTGAATCATTCTGATTCAAATGTCATTAGTGATTATATTCATCCAAAATGTGAATGAGGCTCAGACACTGTTTAATTTGTACTTATCATATTAAGGCTTGGTATAGGAAAAGGAATATTACTGAAGTGACAAAACAGAAAATAAGCTTTTACTACTAACAACTGAAGGAAATTGCTAATGGGAAACAAAGTGTATTGTTCTTAGAGAGAAGATCCTCACTCACCAAGTGAAGATGACAAGAAATCTTCCTGTATAAACCTAATATCATGTACTATGCTCACTCGCTGAAGCAACTATGGGTTGCTATGAGAAACTAAGGTTTCTCCAGACCTTTCTAGAGTTCTTGAAATTTCCATAGAGATAAAAATTAATTCCAGTCATAACAGGAAATGTCTTTAATTTCCTGAATCCAAATTTAATGTTAGTACTCCCCTGTAACTCAGGCCTTTTTTCAACCTTCAGTGACCACATAAGCCATCATTAGATCCAAGTTTTGTTGAACTCTATAATTTTTCCTATAATGTGAACTATAATTTGTCCTGAGATTCTTGAATATTACTGTTTTCCTTACACATCTGCCTCTACAATTGACCCCTAAGAGTTATGGTATTGTAGCACATGTGAAAAGAAAATATATTAAAATTATTAAATAACTCTCTTCAGTTTAGAAAATTGTAAATATATGTTAAATTCAGAAAGTTCAGAAAGATACAAATATATTTTAAACTTCTAAAATAAAAGTTTCTAAATGAGAGTTACACATTATCCATGGTATTTCTTTAAATATCACTGTTAATCATTATTTAACAAAATATTAAATATTTTATTAAATATTAAATAAAAATATTACCCATAAACTGTGACTTCTTTATTCCAATGTTCTCTTTCCTAAGTTCAAACTATTCAAAGTACATAGCCTACCATGACTTTGATTCTGTCGCCAGTACATCAGTGATTGCTCTGGTTCTGGTTCCGGATATGTCATGATTCCAGGGCTCATTCTCTCCCATCCTCATATCAAATCAAAACTAGGCTTACTGAGTTTTACAGTTTGGTGTGGGTTGAATAGGTCCCCCAAATGTGGTGTTGAGGTGGTGCATGCTTTTAGAGGTAAGGCCTGATGATTGTTATTAGTAATGCTACCCAGGGAAAGGTTTGATGGACCTCTTTTGGTAACAAGGTAGACCCTGATATATTGGGTTGTAATAAAATGAACAAGGCTGGCCCACAAATCATTTTCCTTTCTTGACAAATGACTGTTTACTTTATCTTGCATGTGTTTCTACCGTAATATCACCTACCATGGAACCAGGAGATACTAAAGCCTGACCTAAGAGTGCCATACAATCATTAATGTTCTGTCTCTAAAATTGTGGTTTGAAGAAATCTCTTTTCTTTATACATTATCCATTCTTTTTTTAATTTTTTATTTTTTTGTCAGTTAAAGGGCTTGAACTCTGGGCCTGGGCGCTGTTCCTGAGTTCTGTTTCTCAAGGCTAGTGCTCTACCACGTTAAGCCACAGCTCCACTTCTGGTTTTCTGGTGGTCAATTAGAGAAGAGAATCTCAGGGATGTTGAACATTTCTTCATGTGTCTATTGGCTATTCTTATTACCTCTCCAGAGAAGTCTCTTTTTAATTCTTTAACCCACTTATTAATGAGGTGGTTGTTTCTTTGAGGATTTGTTATTGCAGGAGCCTAGTTTCTCTAGGTATATTTTTCTCTAGGTATATTTTTTATATGAAGCCCTTGTCTGATGTATAGCTAGTGAAGATCTTCTCCCAATCCATGGGCATTTTCTACTTATCTTGCTAGCTATGTCTGTTGTCATGCAGAATAATGAAATACCATTTATTCAGCCTTTCTTTGATTGGATCTCTATTTAGAAAGTTTCAACCTGTGCCAAGGAGCCCAAGTGTATCCCCTATCCCTTCCTGTAATATTTTCAGGGTATCTACTCTTATCCATTTGGAGTTCATTCTGGTGCAGGGTGATGTATAAAGATCTAACTTCAGTTTACTTCATCTTTATAGCTAATTTTGCCAACTCCACTTGTGGAAGAGAACGTGTTTCTTCCATCTTGTTAATTTTGGCTCCCTTATCACAGTTTCGGTGGGCATAGATCTCTGGGATTATTGCAAATCAAAATTATAAAAAAATTAACAAAATTGACAGACCCTTAGCAAATCTTACCAGAAAACGAAGAGAATACACCCACATAAATAAACTCAGAGATGAGAATGGAAACAGCACCACAGAAACAACCAAGATTCAGAACATTATAAGAGAATACTTCTCAATACTTCTCAATGCTAATAAGTTTGAGAACTTGGCAGAAATGGACCTTTTCCTAGCAAATATTGACATGCCAAAACTAAACCAAGATGAGTTAAACCATTTTAACAGGCCCATATCAACCATTGAAATAGAAACAGCAATAAGAGACCTCCCATCTAAGAAAAGCCCAGGACCAGACGCATTTACAGTGGAATTCTACAAGGCCTTCAAAGCAGAACTCACACCAATACTTCTCCAATTCTTCAACGAAATTGAAAGTGAAAGTTCACTACTGAACTCATTCTATGAAGCCATCATAACCCTCATCCCAAAACCAGCAGGGAATCATCAAAGAAAGAGAACCATAGACCCATTTCTTTGATGAACATTGATGCAAAACTTCTCAACAAAATTTTGGCCAATCGACTTCAACAATTCATCCAAACAATCATACAACACGATCAAACAGGATTCATTTCAGGGATGCAAAGCTGGTTCAATATATACAAATCAATTAATATAATTCATCACATCAACAGGAGCAAGGATAAGAACCACATGGTTATCTCAATAGGTGCAGAAAAGGCATTTGACAAGATCCAACACCCCTTTATGATGAAGGTTCTGGAAAAATTAGGAATCCATGGAGCATTCCTCAATACAATAAAGGCTGTATATGACAAACCTACAGCCAGTATTATACTCAATGGTGAAAAACTAAAGCCATTTCCTCTAAACTCAGGAAAGAGACAAGGATGTCCACTCTCTCCACTGCTCTTCAATCTAGTATTAGAATGCCTAGCTACAGCAATAACACAAGATGCAAACATAAAGGGGATCCAAACAGGAAAGAAGAAGTAAAACTCTCCCTCTTTGCAGATGACATGATCTTGTATTTAAAGAATCCCATGGACTCCACTCCCAAATTACTCAAGGTGATTCAAAACTTTGACAAAGTAGCAGGGTATAAAATTAACCCTCAAAAATCAATGGCTTGGATCTGGGAAGGTGGCTCAGTGGTAGAGCGCTTGCCTTGCATGCCTGAGGCCCTGGGTTCGATTCCTCAGCACCACATAAACAAAAAGAAAAAAAGCAGGAAGTGGCGCTGTGGCTCAAGTGGTAGAGCACTAGCTCAAGTGGTAGAGCCTTGACCTGAAGAGCTGAAGAACAGTGCCCAGGCCCAGAATTCAGGCTCCATGACCAGACCCCACCCCCCCAAAAAAAGTTAATGGCTTTCAGTATGCCAACAATGAGAAAAATGAGACTGAAATTAGAAATGCAACTCCATTCGTAATAGCCCCACAAAAAAAAAAAAAAAAACTAGGAATTAACTTAACCAAAGAAGTGAAGGACCTCTATGATGAAAATTTTAAAAACTTGAAAAAGGAAATCAACACAACTTAGAAAGTGACAAAAATCCCATGCTCCTGGATTGGAAAGATCAACATCGTGAAAATGGCAATACTTCCCAAGGCTATCTACAAATTCAATGCAATACCTATCAATATTCCAACCTCATTCATTATGGAAATAGAAGAGGCAATCCAAAAATTCATGTGGAACAATGAAAGACCCCGAATAGCAAAAACAATCCTCAACAGAAAGAATAGTGCTGGAGGAATATCAATACCAAATTTCTAACTCTACTACAAAGCCATAGTAATCAAAACAGCTTGGTACTGGCACAAGAACAGACTTCAAGACAAATGGAATAGAATTGAAAGCCCAGAAATGAACCTAAAGACCTATAGCCATCTAATCTTCGATAAGGGAGCTAAAACAATAGAATGGAAGAAAGACAGCCTCTTCAGTAAATGGTGCTGGCAAAATTGGTTAACTATTGTAGAAAACTAAAGCTAGATCCTTATATATCAACCTGCACCAGAAACAAATCCAAATGGATCAAAGACCTTGGAGTCAAAGCAGACACTGTGAAAACATTACAGGATGGAATAGGAGAAACTGTAGGTCTTGTTGGCACAGGATGAAATTTTCTTAATAGAGACCCAGAAACACAAGAAATCAAAGAAAGGTTGGACAAATGGGATTGCATGAAATTGCAGAACTTCTGCATGGCAAAAGACATAGCTAGCAAGATCAATAGAAAGCCCATGGATTGGTAGAAAATCTTCACTAGCCATACAATAGACAAGGACCTTATATCTAAAGTATACCTGAAATTCAAAAAATTAAATCTCTCAACAACAAATCTTCAAAGAAACAACTGCCCAATAAATAAGTGGGCTAAAGACCTAAAGAGAAACTTCTCTGAAGTGGAAAAAGGATGGCCAATAGACACATGAAGAAATGCTCAACCTCTCTAGCCATAAAAGAAACGCAAATCAAAACAACACTGAGATACCACCTCACCCCAGTTAGAATGGCTAGAATCAACAACTCTAATAACAACAGATGCTGGAGGGGATGTGGACAGAAGGGAATCTTACTGCATTGTTGGAAGGAGTGTAAACTTGTTCAACCACTTTGGAAAGTAGTATGGAGGTTCCTCAAAAGACTCCACATAGAGCTCCCCTATGACCCAGCAATCCCACTTTTGGGCATTTACCCAAATGATCACAAACAAGACCACACTAAAGCTACCAGCATGACTATGTTTATTGCAGCCTTATTTACCATAGCTAAGATATGGAACCAACCCAGATGCCCCTTAGTAGATGAATGGATCAAGAAAATGTGGTATAGATATACAATGGAATTCTATGCCTCCATCAGAAAGAATGACATTGCCCCAATTGTTAGGAAATGGAAAGGCTTGGGAAAAAATTATATTAAGTGAAGTAAGCCAAGTCCAAAGAAACATAGGTCCCATGGTTTCCCTTATTTGCAATAACTAGTATATGTCTGAGTCAAGCAGAAAAGGTCAGATAAGTTGATGTTAGGAAAATGAACCCTACAATATGTATGCAAATGTTTTTTCTTTTCTTTTATGCGATTGTTTCTAACACATTTATAAGATTATTTCTTTGTTGCTTTTATGTCCCTCCCCCACGGTGTAACCCCTGCCTTCACTGTATTTGATGTAGGTATAATTTGTGGAGGGGAAGGGAAAAAACAAATCGTTTAAATAGGGATACAGGTGGACCCATTGCAACAATGAGATGTACAAGTCGTTTTGTTGAAAACAAACTTTACAACTTTGGTGGGGAGGGAAGATTAGAGGGGGGGGCGTGAGCGGGGGAAGTATGGGAAGGGATGGAAAGGGGAAACAAAGGAGGAGGCTACAATGCTTGATAAGAAATGTACTCATTATCTTGCCCACGTAATTGTAACTCCTCTGTACAGTATTTTCACAATAAAAAAAAGAAAATGTGGTGTATATATAAACAATGTAATTTTATGCTTCCATCAGAAAGAATGGCATCTCCACATTAGTAAGGAAATGAAAAGACTTGAAAAAAATCATATTAAGTGAAGTAAGCCCGACTCAAAAACACATAAGCTTCATGTTTTCCCTCATTTGTTTTTTTTTTTGAAAAAGAAAACTAATCACTGCTTTATTAAGGTGAAATGTATCCTATTACTGGAGGCATTATCCATCTCAATTACCAACACATGATCTGAACACATGATCATAAGATCATACAAGGTCCTGTAATAATTAGTATATGTCTAGGATAGTCCTAGCAGGGGATCACAATAGCTCAATAGCTATATACATAAGACCATGTAAGATGATGCTAGTTGGAATGAACTCCAAGATGTAGAAACAACTTTTTAATATATTGTGTGAAGTTATTTCTTTTTTGTTGTATTTTTTCCTTTGGTTTATCACCTGTTGTCACTGTATTTGATTTTGGTACCGTGTGTCTTATTTGTTGTATTTCTGGATCTTTATTTAGGAAGTTTCAACCTGTGCCAAGGAGCCCTTGTATATACGCTATCCCCTCCTGTAATATTTTAGGGTGTCTGCTCTTACTCCAAGGTCTTTGATCCATTTGGAGTTGATTCTGATGCAAGGTGATATATAAATATCTAACATTTATCTGATTGGGGAAGGGAGGGAGAATTACAAAATGGTGAGACAAAGGACAAAGAGTGAACCAATGCAACAGTGATACTCACAAGACACTATATTGGAAATAAACTTTACAACTTGGGGGGAGGTTAAGTGGGAGAAAATGAGGGAGGGAGTAACACTGTTCGATAAGAAATGTACTCATTACTTATAGTTACCTACATAAGTAACTATAAACTATAAACTCTCTTTACATTACCTTTACAGTAAAATTACATTCAATTAAACAGAAAAGTCTCAGGGATTTTCCTGTCCAGGCTAGCTCTGAACCTCAATCCTCAGCTCTCAGCCTCCTGAGTAGCTAGGATTACAGACATGAACCACCAGGGCTCCACTATTGCCCATTATTTTTTTCAGGAGGAAAAAAATCACTGAAGATTCGAAGTTGTCCTATTACAAAATCAAAACCAAGATCCAGTTACAATGTCTCCATTCAGAGTGACTGAATTAACTACCATGTAAGCAGATCAAGAAAGTCTTTCCCATTATCATTCTCTGTACTATCTCTGTCTCAAATGGTATGTGGAGAAGACAATTAAAACTTTATAGCAGCCAGTTCTTTACACATCGGTAAGAATCAAACTATGTATGTGATTGAAGAGACTTGTTTTTGCAGATCTGGATGACAGATAAAAATCTAAAGATTCTCTTTACTCATTTCCTTGACACCTTGTTTCATAGCTTCTCTTGGCTGAAGTTTCTCTCCTTTCCCAAATACTGATTCTCACAGTCATCTTTTGCTTACTTTCCCTTTATACAAAGTAAGTGCTAGTTTGCTGAAACTCATCCAAATCTTGCAAAGCTATACAGAGGAGGATTCCTTTACCCTAAAACTGAGTTTGTTAGTATTAAATTTTTCCAGAGGTTTCTATCCTTTAAAACTAGACTCTGGCCAGGCACCAGCAGCTCACACCTGCAATCCTGGCTATTCAGGAGTCTGAAATCTGAGGCTGAGGTTCAAAGTTAGCCTAGACAGGAAAGTTCAAGAGATTCTTATCTCCACTTAACCACCACAAAGCTGAAAGTGGAGATGTGGCTCAAGTTGTAGAGTCTTCACCTAGAGGACAAAGGTTCAGAGACAGTGCCCAGGTCCTGAGTTCAAATCCCAAGACCCTCACACACAAAAAAGTTCAGACTCTTGATAATTATAATTCAAAGAATTCTTGGTTTAGAATAGGAAAATGCTTGTGGATATCACTTATTCTATCCCTTTAGGTGATTTACTTATTTCATTCCTGCCCAAGTTGATTGATAATATCTAAATGATAAATACATAACTGATAAATGATTAAGGCACTAAGAGGCATATTTCTTTCAGTCTTTAACAAGAGATTAAAAGATGAATAACAAGGATGTAGAAATATATAACACAGCAAAGAATTTTAAAGCAAAAGAACATTATAAGTCATTCTCTTTAAGGAGATTGGCCAAATGTCAGATGGCCAAAAAATCCCTTGGGATGGCTGAGGCAGGCTTGTAAGGTATCCTGTGCTATCTGGAACCTTTGTGTGTGTGTGTGTGTGTGTGTGTGTGCGCGCGCGCGCGCGCATGTGAACAGTCCTTGAATTCTCAGCCTGGGAGCTGTTTCTAAAATCCTTTTGCTCAAGGCTAACACTCTACCACTTGAGCTACAGCACTTTATTTGTGATTAACTGCACTTTCTTGCCTGAGTTGGCTTTCAAACTCAATCCTCATATTTCAGCCTTCTTAATAGCTAGGATTACTGGTGTGAGCCACCAGCCACCATAAGGCACCTATCTTTATTTTTCCTTTCCTTCACTTAAAAGAACTTCCAATTTCCTCAAAGTGAAAACAAGAGAAAAGTGTGATGTAAAATGTTAAGGCCCTCTTTATTGCTTTCCCAAGTAGAATTGGTGAATGTAACAGACCTCTCAAGTCTAGACTTTGGATCTAGCCTTGGGAAGAAGTGAAATTACACAGTGTCTTGAGCACCTGACTCATTAAAATCTCGAGTGACATGCATGCTATCCTGGTAGAATCAATGACTGAAGGGGGAAATCACCAGGCTGTGTCAGACCTTTTAGTGAGCTCACCCCACTGTGTGGGAATCAATGTGGAGGGGAGAATATCATGCATTTTATCCTGGGCCATGTAGTGGAAATTCTCTCTCATCTATGGACATGTGAGATGCACAGCACTAAAACAAGAATGCACCACTGGGGAATGCCATGCTCAGAGATTTCAGTGCCTCAAGGGGCACAGCAAGGTGTGCAGTGAACATGAAGCGACCTCAGTTGCAAGGAATTTGCTGAAGGTGAGGATGGTTAAACATGGTAGCTGCTTAAGAACCAGACAGAGGCATCAGCTGAAGGACTCTGACTTTCTTGCGGGCTCCACCTGCCTCCACCAGCTGTCACCCATGGCTAGCAAGTCAGCAACCCAGTGTCCCACTCTTTTTTTTTATTTCCATGGTTTCAACTCCAAGGACACAGAAATTATGAAGGAACTGGTAATAGTCTTGAATCCAAATCCAGCCTGGTTTCTATCACTGATGTTTCACATTTGCTCCTACCTACTCAGGACACTGAGATCTGAGGATTAAACCAACTCAGGCAGGAAAGTCTGTGAGAGACTCTTATCTCCAATTAAGCACCAAAAAGCTGGAGCCGTGGTACAAGTGGTAGAGTGCCAGATTTGAACAAAAAAAAGCTAAAAGACAGTGCCCAGGCTCATGCGTTCAAACCCCAGTACCATCATTAACTAAGTAGATGATAGATAGATAGATAGATAGATAGATGGATAGATAGATAGATGGATAGATAGATAGATAGATAGATAGATAGATAGATAGATAGATAGATAGATAGATAGATAGATAGATAGATAGAGATGAAAAGTAGATAGGTAAATAAAATACAGCCCATCAGGTATTTTTTTGCTAAACCCTTTTGAGTGTGCATCCATCTCTCCCATCAAGAAACAGAATAGGCGATTTGGGAGGAAGATGGTGGAGGAGAAGCTGGAGGCTAAACAAGCTGTCGCATACAAAGGAGTTTTAGTGTTCCAGTGAACGGTCCTAGGCCAGAGAATTACACCAAGTGTGCCATCACAGTACAGAGAATTTGGCCAGAGAGGGAAAATCCAGGCAAAGAGACAGATCTGAGCACTTGCTGGTAGCCGCAGTGGCGGGGGCAGCTGGGGCGGCCGTAAGCCACCATACCTGCAACACAGAGAGTCCGGGACAAAGGCACCAGATGCAGTGGACCAGTGGATTCTACTCAACACCAGCAAGAACTGACAAGGAGCAGATATCTTCACCCTGCAAATTGCAGACCAGAGACGACCAGGAACCAAGACTCCAGCAGCAGCATGAGTAGAAGCCTGACATCCTCACTCCTTCTCAGGGATCAGAGGAGGGAAGGCACCCATTCCCCACCCCACTACCAGAGATCTCCATCTTTGATACTGACAAAGGCCTGCTGAGCTGCCAGCTCCAACTCATGCCTTAAGAAAAAACAAGACAGTCATTTAGCAGGTCACAAGAACCTGCCCAGACCTGCCAGGCTCAACTCCACCCAGGAAAAAGTGACCCACCCCAGGCAGAGGAAAATCTGCCCCCAGGAGTGGCTTTCTTCACTAGGTAGACAGAGCCTCCCTACAGCAGCCTAGATAGTCAATTGAAATTCAATAAACATAACCCTGAGAAAGGCTCCAGGCTGGGCTCTATGAGTGTCTCAGAAGCTGGCCCCTCAGGAAAGAGCTACTGTTTATTGAAAGGACTCAACTCTACCCAGAACCTAGCCTCATCACAGCATCTCCAAACTAGAGGAAACAGCCATCTCCCTCTTTTGCGATACTCAAAACATCCCTCTCCCACTGAACTACTCTGGGAGGAGGACCACAAAATCCTGGGTAAAGCAGAGCATTTTTCTGCTTGCCCAAACAAACTGACTTAAGTAACCAATCAAGCCACAGGAAAAACAAACACCACAAGCAGTCCAGAGACTCCACCAAGAGACTGGTAACACACACAAGGGAGATACAGAATCTTCCCATTCCTCTCTCCCCCCCCCCAAAAAAAATCAAAGAACTTTCTTTTTTTTGTACCTTATTTTTAATTTTTTTAATTTTAATTTTTTTAATTTTTGTTTTCTATTATTTTTTCTTTTCTTCCTCGTATAATTTTTATTTTAAGTGTATATGTGTGTGCTTTTTTCTTTTTTTATCTCTACTGACATTTTGATTTTTTTTCTCTTTCTTTTCTCATTCTTTTCACTTCTTCTCTTTCATTCTTTTCTGCATGAGTTAATTGCTGTTCTGCTCACCCTCAAATATACCCATCGTTGATTATTAGATATTATCCTCAATTGTGTACACAATTAATCCAGAAATTTATTACTTAATTCAAAACCTCTTAGACTTAAATTCCTTAACAGCTGTATAACCTCTTTATACCCATATAATATTTTTAAACATTTTTATTTTTCTAGTTTTTCATATTCCTTTCCATCCCTCCCCTCCTCTCATCCCACCCCCATTCTTCTCTGAATGCTACTTCTTCAAACTGGCAGTTTTTAAGGGTTTCACTTTTTAATTTTAGATTTTTGTTTTTCCATTTTTTCTTGTCTCTTTTTTCCTTAATCTTCTTTTTTTCTTTTCTTTTCTCTTTTTTTATTGTGAAAATACTGTACAGAGGGGTTACAATTACATGGGCAAGATAATGAGTACATTTCTTATCAAGCATTGTAGCCTCCTCCTTTGTTTCCCTTTCCCATCCCTTCCCATCCTCACCCCCGCTCCCCCACCCAATCCTCCCCGCTTCCTCCCCCTTCATCCCCCTCCCTCCCCCCTCCCCCCCCCCCCCCCCGTTTTCAACATAACAACTTTTACATCTCATTGTTGCAATGGGTCCACCTGTATTCCTATTTAAACGATTTGTATTTCCCCTTACCCTCCACAAATTATATTAACATCAAATACAGTGAAAGCATGGGTTATACTGTGGGGGGAGGGGCATACAAAGCAACAAAGAAATAATCTTATAAATGAGTTAGAAACAATCGCATGAAAGAAAAAAAAACATTTGAATACATATCTTAGGGTTCATTTCCCTAACATCACTTTATCTGACCTTTTCTGCTTGACTCAGACATACACTAGATATTACAAATAAGGGAAAGCATGGGACCTATGCCATCATTCTGTCCAATCCATTTCCCTCTTTGAGATTAGGACATTGTTAATTCCACTCTCCCTCACCTTCCCAGATCCCTCTAATACTATTTTTCCCCACATTTTCCCTAAACCTACTAATTTCTGGTTGCCAAATTCTCCTTTGCTGTTCTTAGGCTATTAAGACATAGTTGTTTGATTTTCGATAGATTGTATCTCTTGAACCAGATTGTATCTGCAGACTTTTGGCTGTGCAACTATGGACTTTGGTTGATGCGTACCTTAAAGTAGTGTTCTAGCACAAAACGTGTTATTCTCATCCCAAATGGGCAGAACAAGCCAGAAAAACACAACAAAAAATGGCAAGTCCAGGGATCTCAACTCCCACTCATGACAATCAGGGGACAGAACAGATAATGAATAATCCAGAGGAGCGGTCCCAAAAAGCTCTACAAACACTACAGGTAAACAGAGTAAATGAAAAAATTGAAAACCTGCAAAGGTCTCAGTGTGAGCATGATAGGGAGAGAGAGGAGGCAAACCAAAGATCAATACAGGAGTCTCCTGAGCATGAGGAAGCTACTCAAAGATTGATACTGGAATTTTGTGAACAGATTCAGAACACTCAAAGAGAAATAAAGGAATTGCGCGAGCAGGTTGAGATTAGTCAAAGAGATAGACAGGAATTGAGTGAGCAGATTGAGATCAGTCAAAGAGATAGACAGGAATTGCTTGAGCTGGCTGAGAACAGACAAAGAGAAAGTCAGAAATGGTGTGAACAGGCTGAGAACACTAAAAGAGAACTACAGGAAATGCGTGAACATGAGGAAGCTAATCAAAGAAAAATACAGGAACTCAGAGATCGGGATGAGAATAAACAAAGATCAATGGAGGCATTCATGGAATCTATAAACAGAGAGCTGAAAAAAAATCAGAGAGACCGCAAAGGGAATGCTCAGTGGAGCCCAACAGAAGGAATGGGAGTCCAATCTGAAAACATTACAGGATGGAATAGGAGAAACCCTAGGTAGAAGAGGCAATCCAAAAATTCATATGGAACATAACCAATCAACTAAGTGATTTGAGAATAAACACGAAACACCAAATTAAGGAAGACATTCTTACAAGATCTAGAACAAAGTTCCAACAAAGAATTTGAAGCCATCAAAGCCAACCAATTAAAAGGAAAAGAAATAAAAAACAAAGTAGAAAGTCTTGACAGTAGGTTAGACTATGCAGAAGATCAAATCTCATGGATTGAAGACAGCCTAGATATTATAGAGAAAGAACATACAACCATTTAAGACAAATCCAAGAAATATGATAGATCTATTCAACATTTGGAAGACACCATCCGAAGGCCTAATCTGAGGATAATAGGCATAGAGGAACACCCAGAGACAGAAGTTAATGTTCTAGGAAATTTGTTTAACAGGATCCTAGCAGAGAACTTCCCAAACATGCAAAAAGATAGGCCTATTCAGATACAAGAAGTTTTTAGAGGGGCTGGGAAGGTGGCTCAGCGGAAGAGCACTTGCCTTGCATGCCTGGGGCCCTGGGTTCGATTCCTCAGCACCACATAAGCAAAAAGAAAAAAGCCAGAAGTGGCGCTGTGGCTCAAGTGGTAGAGCGCTAGCCTTGAGCTGAAGAGCTGAGGGACAGTGCCCAGGCCCAGAGTTCAGGCCCCATGACTGACAAAAAGAAAAAAGAAAAAAAAAAAGAAGCTTTTAGAACTCCAAATAGACCAGACCAGACCAGGACATCCAACCATCACATTATAATCTACACAGGATCAATTCAGACCAAGGAAAACATCTTAAAGCTGTCAAGGAGAAAAGATCAATCACCTATAAAGGGAAACCAATTACAATCACCTTAGATTTCTCAGCAGAGACAATCAAAGCAAGAAGAACCTGGAATGATGTATGCCATGCCCTAAAAACAAACAACTATCAACCAAGAATACTGTAAAACTCTCCTTCATAACTGAAGGCCAAATAAAAACCTTCCATAGCAAAGAAAAATTGAAACAATATATCTCCACCAAACCAGCCCTACAAAAGATTCTTAAAGATGTCCTACACATAGAAAACCAACAAGACCACAATAAAGGCCAAGAAACCGCACCCAAACTGAGAATCCAAGGACATAGGAAGAACCCATTTGCCCCAACTCCCAAGAAGGTGAATAAAATGGCAGGAACTCCCAAATACCTCTCAGTCCTATCTCTTAATATTAACGGGCTTAACTCTCCAATTAAGCGACATAGACTGTCTAGTTGGATTAAAAAGCAAGATCCTTCTATCTGTTCCCTTCAGGAGTCACACCTTGCCCATAAAAACAAACGCATTTTGAATGTGAAAGGCTGGAAAAAATCTACCAAGAAAACGGCCCCCATAAACAGGCAGAAGTTGCAATCCTAATACCAGATAAAATAGACTTCAAATTAAAATTAGTTAGAAGAGATAAAGAAGGTCGCAACATAGTAATTAATGGGATCTCTCCTTCAGGAGGATATTACGATTCTAAATATCTATTCGCCAAACAACGGAGCACCCAAATTTATCCAAGAACATATTTCCTCTTAAATCTCATATAGATTCAAAGACATTAATAGTGGGGGCTTTAACACACCACTATGCCCACTAGATAGATCAACTCGGCAAAAACTCAACAGAGAAACCGCAGACCTAAACAACTGCATAGATCAACTAGATTTAACAGACATCTACCGAATATTTCACCCAGCAGCATCAGAATACACGTTCTTCTCAGCAGCACATGAAACATTTTCCAAAACAGACCACATTTTAGTTCACAAAGCAAACTTGTCCAAATTCAGGAACATTGAAGTTATACCTTGCATTCTCTCAGATCACAAGGGAATAAAATTAGAACTCAACACCAAAAGCCACCAAAGAAAGTCTTGTAACACATGGAGGCTGAACAACACACGGTTGAACCACCAGTGGGTCATAGAAGAGACTAGAAATGAAATTCAAGTGTTCATGATATTCAACAAAAATGGGCACACAAACTACCAGCTCCTCTGGGACACAGAAAGGCAGTACTCAGAGGCAATTTTATAGCTCTGAGTTCCTACATCAACAAATTGGAGAGATCTGAAACCAACCATTTAATGAGACATCTGAACCTCTTTGAAAAAGGCCGGCAAGATAAACCCCAATCCAGTAGATGGAAAGAAATAATTAAAATTAAATCGGAATTAAATGTATTAGAATCCAAAAAAATAGAAAGAATCAACAAAACAAAGAGTTGGTTCTTCGAAAAAATTAACAAAATAGACAGACCCTTAGCAAATCTTATCAGAAAAAGAAGAGAACACACCCAAATAAATAAACTCAGAGATGAGAATGGAAACAGCACCACAGAAACAACCAAGATTCAGAACATTATAAGGGAATACTTCTCAATACTTCTCAATGCTAATAAGTTTGAGAACTTGGCAGAAATGGACCTTTTCCTAGTAAATATCGACATGCCGAAACTAAACCAAGATGAGTTAAACCATCTTAACAGGCCCATATCAAGCACTGAAATAGAAACAGCAATAAGAGACCTCCCATCTAAGAGAAGCCCAGGACCAGACGCATTTACAGTGGAATTCTACAAGGCCTTCAAAGCAGAACTCACACCAATACTCCTTCAACTCTTCAATGAAATTGAAAGAGAAAGTTCACTACTGAACTCATTCTATGAAGCCATAATAACCCTCATCCCAAAACCAGGCAAGGACTCATCAAAGAAACAGAACTATAGATCCATTTCTTTGATGAACTTTGATGCAAAACTTCTCAACAAAATTTTGGCCAATCGACTTCAACAATTCATCCAAAAACTCATACACCAGAATCAAACAGGATCCATTTCAGGGATGCAAAGCTGGTTCAATATATGCAAATCAATTAACATAATTCATCACATCCACAAGAGCAAGGATAAGAACCACATGGTTATCTCAATAGATGCAGAAAAAGCATTTGACAAGATACAACACCCCTTATGATGAAGGTTCTGGGAAACCATGGAATCCATGGAGCATTCCTCAATACAATAAAGGCTGTATATGACAAACCTACAGCCAGTATTATACTCAATGGTGAAAAACTAGAGTCATTTCCTCTAAACTCAGGAACGAGAAAAGGATGCCTACTCTCTCCACTACTCTTCAATCTAGTATCAGAATGCCTAGCTACAGCAATAACACAAGATGCAAACATAAAGGGGATCCAAACAGGAAAGAAGAAGTAAAACTCTCCCTCTTTGCAGATGACATGATCTTGTATTTAAAGAATCCCATGGACTCCACTCCCAAATTACTCAAGGTGATTCAAAACTTTGGCAAAGTAGCAGGGTATAAAATTAACCCTCAAAAATCAATGGCTTTTCTATATGCCATCAATGAGAAAAATGTGGCTGAAATCAGAAAAGTAACTCCATTCGCAATAGCCCCACAAAAAAATAAAATACCTAGGAATTAACTTAACCAAAGAAGTGAAAGACTTCTATGATGGAAACTTTAAAAACCTGAAAAAGGAAATCAAAACAGAACTTAGAAAGTGGCAAAAACTCTCATGCACCTGGACTGGAAAGATCAACACCGTGAAAATGGCAATACTTCCCAAGGCTATCTACAAATTCAATGCAATACCTACAAATATTCCAACCTCATTCTTTATGGAAATAGAAGAGGCAATCCAAAAATTCATATGGAACAATAAAAGACCCCGAATAGCAAAAACGCTCCTCAACGGAAATTACACTGCTGGAGGAATATCAATACCAAATTTCTAACTCTACTATAAAGCCATAGTAATCAAAACAGCTTATTGGCACAAGAACAGACCCAGGACCAATGGAATAGACTTAAAAACCTAGAAATGAACCTAAAGACCTATAGCCATCTAATCTTCGATAAGGGAACTTAAAAAAAATAAAATGGAAGAAAAACAGCCCTTCAGTAAATGGTGCTGGCAAAATTGGTTAAATACTTGTAGAAAACTAAAACTAAATCCTTATATACCTCCTTGCACCAGAAACAACTCCAAATGGATCAAAGACCTCGAAGTCAAAGCAGAAACTCTGAAAATATTACAGGATGGAATAGGAGAAACCCTAGGTCTCCTTGGCACAGGATGAAATTTTCTTAATAGAGACCCAGAAACACAAGAAATCAAAGAAAGGTTGGACAAATGGGATTGCATGAAATTGCAGAACTTCTGCATGGCAAAGGACATAGCTAGCAAGACCAATAGAAAGCCCACGGATTGGGAGAAGATCTTCACTAGCCATACAACAGACAAGAGTCTCATATCTAAAGTATACCTGGAACTTAAAAAATTAAGTCCCCCAACAACAAATCTTCAAAGAAACAACTGTCCAATAAATAAGTGTGCTAAAGACTTAAAGAGAAACTTCTCTGAAGAGGAAAGAAGGATGGCCAATAAACACAATGCTGAACCTCTCTAGCCATAAAATGAAGAAATGCTGAACCTCTCTAGCCATAAAAGAAATGCAAATCACAACAACACTGAGATACCACCTCACCCCAGTTAGAATGGCTAGAATCAAGAACACTAATAACAACAGATGCTGGAGGGGATGTAGACAGAAGGGAACCTTACTGCATTGTTGGTGGGAGTGTAAACTTATTCAACCACTTTGAAAAGCAGTATGGAGGTTCCTCAAAAGACTCCATATAGAGCTCCCCTATGACCGGCAATCCCACTTTTGAGCATTTACCCAAATGATCACAAACAAGACCACACTAAAGCTACCAGCACGATTATGTTTATTGCAGCATTATTTACCATAGCTAAGATATGGAACCCACCCAGATGCCCCTCAGTAGATGAATGGATCAAGAAAATGTGGCATATATGCACAATGGAATTCTATGCCTCCATCAGAAAGAATGACATTGCCCCATTTGTTAGGAAATGGAAAGGCTTGGAAAAAATTATATTAAGTGAAGTAATCCAGGCCCTAAGAAACAAGTCCCATGGTTTCCCTTATTTGCAATAACTAGTGTATGTCTGAGTCAAGCAGAAAATATCAGATAAGTTGATGTTAGGGGAATGAACCCCAAGATAAGTATTCAAATGTTTTTTTGGTTTTTTTCCCCTTTCATGCAATTGTTTCTGTCATATTTAGAAGATGATTTCTATGTTGCTTTGTATGTCTCTCCCTCACAGCATAACCCATACTTTCACTGTTTTTGATGTAGGTATAATTTGTGGAGGGGAAGGAAAAAAAATAATTTAACTAGGGATGCAGGTGGACCCATTGCAACAATGAGATGTACAAATCGTTATGTCAAAAAACTAACTTAACAACTTTGGTGGGGGGTGAGGGAGGATTGGGTGGGGGCAGGGGTGAAGTATGGGAAGTGATGGCAAGGGGAAATAACCAGGAGGCAACAATGCTTGATAAGAAATGTGCTCGTTATCTTTCCCATGTAATTGTAACTCCTCTGTATGGTATTCTCACAATAAAAAAAAAAAAAGAAAAAAAAGGAAAAAAAAGAAACAGAATAGTTCTGAACAGCACTCACTCAACTAAGGACCAAGTACAGGCCAAGAGGCTTTGTTCTACCTTAATTTTCAATACATCACAGTCTGTGAGGGCATTAACCCTGAAAATCAATTACCTAACTTTGCCAAGTCTGGTGTTTATTAGAAGAGCCTGATCTGATGGAGAACTGTCAGAGAGAGAGAGAGAGCAAATGTTCCTTGGATCTTCATGATTTAGCTTGGGTTCTGTTCTAGTTTTATGATTCTTGTTGTAAATAAAAATCCTGAATGGAAAAGATACTTCCTTGTGAAGGTTTGGGGGGAAAAATCTGGTGTGTTGGCAGGATTTATTTGGCATCCTGGGGCAGGGGGTAAATCAAATAATAAATAAATGTACGTATTGGTTGTTCTATTAGGAAACATCTATTTTTTTCTAAAAACAAAACAAGACAAAAAAAATCTAGCTTTGCAATTACTAGTAAACAGAACACACTTTAGAGGACATTTGAGAGAGACATATGGCAGCTTCACTCCATCCTGGTCCTGAGTCCCCAGATTTAGGTAGGTCTCATGGGCTGCCACTGGCAGCCTTGTGTCCACCCTGTGTTTCCAACTCTTATACCTTAACAGCCCATGCCAGAAGTCAAACTCATAATTGTGGGAAATGCATCATTCTCCTTGGGTAGACTTTGTACAATAACAGGACTGGCATGGGCTGAGTGGGCTGTGAAAAATGAGCTTTGCATTTTTCATGCAATATATGTACTTCTCAAACTTCATAGGCATCTGGGTGATCCTTTGCCTTTAATAAGGCAACTACCACAATAGAATACTGTTTATTTATGCACTAATTTTCTTTGCTTTCACCATTGATTTAAGAGACATGTTCCTCAATATGTTAGATTTTATCTCAATATTTGTTATAGCTTACTCACAACTTAATAGTTCCATGTTATGCAATGGTTTCAGAATGTCTTCATTCAAGAAAGTCCTAACCTGCCTATATTCCAAGGAAAGTGATATTTAATACTCCATTGTCCATTATTAATGAGATGAAATAATACTTACAAACTACATAGAAAGATTTCCCTTCTCCTTCCTGTTTCTGAAAAGGGCATTTCAGCCATTTGAGAGTCAAATATCACCTTCCTTTATCATAAAATGCCACTTCTCACACAGGGTATGCTAGATCAACCCTTCTTTTGATAAGCATTTAAGGCACAATTGTCATGTGTGGTCAATGTGGTAATGGTAGGTGATTTTTTTTAGCAGATTTCTATCTTTTAACTACAGGCATTTTCAAGTATCAATGAAAATTTTGCTAGACCATCTACCAGTAAATGGCATTCTGTCGTGTGTGTGTGTGTGTGTGTGTGTGTGTGTGTGTGTGTGTGTGTGTGTGTGTGTGTGTACAAGAGAGGGGGTGCTGGGAAGGTGGCTCAGTGGTAGAGCACTTGCCTTGCATACATGAGGCCCTGGGTTCGATTCCCCAGCACCACATAAGCAAAAAGAAATAAGAGCTGGAAGTGGTGCTGTGACTCAAGTGGTAGAGTGCTAGCCTTGAGTTGAAGAGCTGAGGGACAGAGCCCAGGCCCAGAGTTCATGCCTCAGCCCCCCAAAAAAGAGAGGTGGGGAGGGAGAGAGAGAGACTGGTGTTTAAACTCAGAGCCTCATACTACTTGCGAGGTAGGTGCTCTACCACTTATGTCAGGCTCTCTTGTGCCTTACTTATTTTTTATTTTTCTTTTGGTGGTCGTGGGGCTTGAACTCTGGGTCTGGATTCTGTCCCTCTTCAGCTCAAGGCTAGTGCTCTACCACTTGAGCTACACCACCAGTTCCAGTTTTCTGGTGGTTTATTGGAGATAAGAGTCTCACAGAGATTTCTGCCCAGGCTGGCTTTGAACCACAATCGTCAGATCTCAGCCTCTTGTGTAGCTAGGATTACAGGTGTGAGCCACCAGCTCCCGGCTCTTATTTATTTCTTTAAATAAAGTCTCATGTATATACTTTGAATGAGCCAGACTAGCATCCTTCTATTTACACTTTCCATGTACCTCAATGCAATACCATGCAATACCATGCCTAGAATTTTAGTGGTTGAGACAGACTCTCATGGTAGTTTATTGCCTGGGTTGTCCTCAATCCCACCTTCCTGAGTAACTAGGATTATAGATGTGAATCACTGTACTCAGCTCTATCTCTTTTCTTTATCTTCACCCCTCTTCATCTTCATTTCTGTTTTTGGTTCTTACATTTTTTCTACAAAATAACATTTCTATTTATTTTCTATGCATTCCTTATTTTTGGATTAAGTTTTATCACACTGCCTGATTTAGTGAAGGCATAGTCTCATTGAGTAAAAGATGCTTGTGACAAAAACAGGTTTATCAATGAAAAGCTTCCCTTAAATATATCTATGTATGTTTGACATTTGCATGCATACAAATTGTTTATGCAAACTACTGTTTTGTATAAGTTAGATGTATTTAATAAAATACATTCTGATTGATCTGTAATTAATATACAATTCAAGGGATCCTTGGAATCCAATATTTTATTTCAGGGTATAATTGAAATATGTTAATGCAGCTAATGCTAAACATTTGAATAACACTCTTGATTTTGCTTTTTTTGTGTGTGTCATTTCCCTTTACCTCTATTCCCAATAAGTCTACAAAGGAAAATCTCACACACATAACAACAAAAAGATAAAATGAAAACTTATTAATTTATTTTCTAGGAATCATATTTTCTTGGTGTCTTAGTTATCTTTGCATACTCCATGTTTGACCCCAAAATGAAAAACCAACTCCCAATTTCACTTTCCACAAGAACATGCACATACACACACACAATGACCCCTTGTAATCATCTGTGAATGAGATTTCACAGTACATGATGGAGACAAGAAAAGATGACTGCACTCACTGTAATCCAGATGCAGTTTAGCTCTTTTCCATTTTCCTTTCCTCTAGCTCTGTTCCCTCTTCAGTTGGGGGGGGGGGGGGAGGCAGGGGGCAAGGTGGTCCAGACTGCCACACCAAGCACATGCACATCTCCTTGGACAATCACAGAGGGTGGAATATCAAACATGAGGGACATTGTTATTTTTTTTCAAGTTTTACTTTTAGAGCTAATGTTTAAGAACATGTTTGCTAATGCTTACAAAGGCTCAAGTTATATTTGTTTGCATAAAATACATATTTGTCTTTTTCTTTTTAGTCAGTCATTGGGGCTTGAACTCTGGGCCTGGGCACTGTGCTTCAGCTCTTCAGCTCAAAGCAAGTACTCTACCACTTGAGCCACAGTGCCACTTCCAGTTTTCTGGTGGTTAATTGGAGATGAGTCTCACAGACTTTCCTGCCTAGGCTAGCTTTGAACTGCGATCCTCAGGTCTCAGCCTCCTGAGCAGCTAGGATTACAAGCATGAGCCATCGGCACCCGTGATCTTTGCCTTTTATGATGAGCTATATATATTTTTTAAATGCAAGCAGAAGGCACTGTTGATCAACTTAAACATTTTCAGAATGCTACATGATTCAGAAAGGAAACATAGTTCCTTTCTATAAAGTAGGGTTTATAAGAATAGGGTTTCTAAGTGTTGAAATTTGAAAGAGGGCAATGAGTTTAACAAATCAATCAGCAAGCAAAATTTACCTTTCAAATATTATTTTTAAATATTTTTTCTCAAAGAGCAAACAGAAACAAGGTATGATGGTATATATTTGTAATGCCAGCTATTCGGAAGCAGAAATAGGACAATCAGATGTCCAAGACCAGTCTGGAATACATAGAAAGGTTCTATATCTAAAAATGAAAGAGGAGGAGGGGGGAGGGAAAGAGGGGGAGGAGAAGGAGAAATAGCAGAAAGAAAGAATATGAAAGAGAGAAATGGAGGAAAGGAATGAAAAGGAGAAAGAAATGAAAGAAGAAGAGTAGCCATAAATTTTTATCCTATCAACAATAGTAAGTAATTTGGCATAAATATGTGCTTGCCACAGTTGGTAGTTATATTAAAAACAATTTGGAGAAGTTAAGGGTAACTGAACAAAAGGTTTAGATTCATAAATGAGAGAGTAAGTTCCTATAAAACATATTCCCAAAGTCTTTAAAGACATAGAAAAATTCAATTGCTGAAGGCCTTTGACTTTTCAAATGATAATTTACAAGATCATTGTGTACATTGAGTTTGAAATGCCTATCTGGACCAATCTGTGAGCAATCACTACATTTTACTGCCCATCATTTCCTAATACCATGTCAACCTCTCACTCACAAGAAGGAAGAGAGGGTAAATTATACAAGATAAAGTGAGAAAACAAACTGGTGAGAGACTTTCATTTCCAAAATTGATAGAATATCTTCTAAGATGCCAAATACTGGCAGAAAAAGAATAAAATGAGAAAATAAAAGAGGAAAGAAATGAAGAAAAAGAGAAGTGAAAAATACTAGAAGAAGATTAGAGAGGGGATGGAAAAGAAAGAAGAATGGGAATGGGAAGAAAAGACAAAAATGACAAATGGTTTAAATAGGGGTATAAGTTGACCCATTGCAACAATAAGATGTACAAGATGCTGTGTCAAAAATGAACTGTACAATTTAGGTGGGGGGTGGGAGGAGGTGGGAGGGAAGGGATGGATGTTAGAGGAAAAACAAAGGAGAAGGCAACAATGATAAGAAATGTACTCATTACCTTGCTCATGTAACTGTAACCCCTCTGTACAGTATTTTCACAGTAAAAAAAACTTATTTTTTAAAAAAGAAAGAAAAGGGTAAGAGCTTAACAAATGTAGAATGTCATGTGTATCCCTGTGAGACCAAGGGCAATGGGAAACACAAGCTAATGTCTGCCATGGTATTTTTGCAACTTGTGCTTTGGCATGTACATTTCAGTTTGTGATCTTTGTCATCTGCTAGAAAAGACAAAACAAACATTTCTGGGAAACCACTCTGTCTTAAGACCCTTTAAAAAGCATTGCTCTCTACAGAAATAATGGATTCCACCATGGAAAAGGGTAATTTTTTTATTATATTACTTAATCTATAACCCCTAAGTCTTCATTCATGATACAATCAAAGGCACTGGGCAACAATAAAAGGAGAAAAACAAAGACCTGTAGTGATACTGTCATTAAGTTGCATGCATGAGTGTATCATATTTGAAAATATGTCTTTCTTTTTTAATTGACAAATGAAAATCATATGTATTTTTGTGTACCACATGATGTTTGATAATCGGCATACACTCAATTTAGCTCAACTGAGCTAAAAATATTATAACTGAATTTATATCCAAAGGCAATGAAATCACTTTAAGAGATATGAGCACTCGGACATTTACTGAAACAATATTGACAACAGCAAGTTATACAACCAACCAAAGTTTATCATCAGTCAGTGAGGGCCTGGATAATAAATATCACACACACACACACACACACACACACACACACACATGGGATCAGGAGATATTACTTAGCCTTAAAACAGAAGGAAATCTTTGTGTGTGTGTGAAAATACCGTACAGAAGGGTTACAATTACATACCTGAGGTAATGAGTACATTTCTTATCAAGCATTGTTGCCTCCTCCTTTGGTTTCCCCTTATCATCCCTTCCCATATCCCTTCCAGTCTCCCCCACCTCCCCGCAGCCAAAGTTGTAAAGTTAGTTTTTTGACATAATGTCTTGTGCATCTCATGGTTGCAATGGGTCCACCTGTATCTCTATTTATACAATTTTTTCCCTTCTCCTCCACAAAGTATACCAACATCAAATATAGTGAACACAGGGGTTATACCATGGGGGAGGGACGTACAAAGCAACAAAGAAATATCTTATAAATATGTTAGAAATAATAGCAAGAAAGAAAAAACATTTGAGTCCTTATCTTGGGGTTCATTTCACCTAGCATCAACTTATCTGACCATTTCTGCTTGTCTCAGACATATACTAGTTATTGCAAATAAGGGAAACCATGGGACCTATGTTTCTTTGGACCTGGCTTACTTCACTTAATATAACTTTTTCCAAGTCTTTCCATTTCCTAACAAATGGGGCAATATCATTCTTTCTGATGGAGGCATAGAATTCCATTGTGTATATATACCACATTTACAAAAGGAAATCTTGTCATTATAAGATGGAGGAACGTGAAGGGTTTTATATAAGTGAAATTAGCAAGGCACAGAAATACAAATTTCATATACTTACAATGTCACATATACAGAATCTCTATAAGCAGAATTCATAGAAGGAAATACTAAGTTAGTTACAAGAAACTTGGACAGTAATATTGGTCAAAAGGCACAAAATTATAGTTAGACAGAAAGAAAAAGAGATGGGATCTACAACATGGTAGCTATAATCCTTTGTATGATTTGTTATTTTTCCTCTTATTTTAACACCACTTCCAAATGGCAATTAGGTAGCCAATCCTGTATGATTACTCACATCCTTGTTAATTAAATTCAAATTTGTCATTATGTGAAATAGATCTGAGTTCTTTATAAAACTTTAATACAGAAAAGTAAATAAAACTGTCTTCATCCTTTGTGATAAATAATAAAGTAGTAAAAGAAGTTACACAAAAATAGGTAATATAGAGATCAATACATATAATCAGATAATGAATATCACTATGACATAACTAATTACATGCTGATGTTTGAAGTTACTTTATTTTATTATTTATTTTATTTTATTGTAAAGATGATATACAGAGGGGTTAGTTACATCAGTAAGTCAATGAGTACATTTCAAGTCAAACATTTCGACCCCTCCCTCCCCCTCAACTCCTCTCCCAGCCCCAAGTTGTAAAGCTCATTTCCATCATAGTGTCTTGTGAGTATCACTGTTGAATTGTTTCACCCTTTGTCCTATATCTATTTTTTCTCTTCCCTTCCCCAAACCAGAAAAACATATATACAAGACAGAATACCAAAATCAAATACAGTGACAACAAGGAATAAACCAAAGGAGAAAAAAAAGGACATAAGAAATAA
The DNA here is from genome assembly GCF_019054845.1 of Dipodomys spectabilis. NCBI lineage: Eukaryota > Metazoa > Chordata > Mammalia > Rodentia > Heteromyidae > Dipodomys > Dipodomys spectabilis. The sequence goes on from NW_024870824.1 coordinate 3,526,638, forward strand.
CTTCACACAGTATATTACACAAAAACAGTTACAAAAAAGGCCTGTTCTTTCCATATCTTGGAGTTCATTTTAATTAGCATAATTTTATATGCTCCTATGTACATAGCTATTGAGTTATTGTGATTTTCTGCTAGAACTATCCTAGACATATACTAATTGTTACAAATGAGGGAAACCATGAGTCCATGTTTCTTCTGGTCTGTCTTACTTCACTTTATATGATTTTTTTCCAAGTCCTTCCATTTCTTTATGAACTGGGTGAGGCCATTCTTTCTGATGGAAGGAAAGAATTCCATTGTGCATATATACCACATTTTCTTAATCCAATCATCTACTGAGGGGTATCTGGGTTGGTTCCATGTCTTAACTATGGTTAAAGAAAAAAAAAAAAAGCTGCTGCAATGAACATGGTTGTGCTGGTAGCTTTAGTGTGCTGGTCTTCTTTGTGATCATTTGGGTAAATGCCCAGGAATGGGATTTCTGGATCATAGGGGAGCTGCTTTCCAGAGTGGGAAGGGATAGGGGATACACTAGGGCTCCTTGGCACAGGTTGCAACTTCCTAAATAAAGATCCAGAACTACATCAAATCAAAGAAAGGCTGTATAAATGGGATTGCATTAAGCTGCAGAGCTTCAGCATGGTGAAGGACATAGCTAAGAAGATAAAAGAAAGCCCACATGGGCTGGAAAGGTAGAGTGCTTGCCTTGCATGCATGAGGTCATGTGTTCGGTTCCTCAGCACCACATCAGCAGAAAAGGCTGGAAGTGCTGCTGTAGCTCAAGTGTAGAGTGCTAGCCTTGAGCTGAAGAGCTAAGGGACAGCACCCAGGCCCAGAGTTCAGGCCCCATGACTGACAAAAAGAAAAAGAAAAAAGAAAAATTAAAAAAAAGAAAGCCTGCAGATTGAGAGATGATCTTCACTAGCTATACAATAGACAAAGGCCTTATATCTAAAATGAATTAACTTTAAACAACCACACATTCTAAAATACATACAGCCGGGCACTGGTAGCTCATGACTGTAATCCTAACTACTCAAGAGGATGAGATCTGAAGATCAACGTTCAAAGTCAGACCAGGCAGGAAAGTCTGTGAAACACTAACCACCAGAACAAACCAGAAATGACGCCATGGCTCAAAGTAGCACACTGCTAACCTTGAGCAAAAAAGCCCAGGGACAGCACCCAGGACCTGAGCTCCAGCCCCACAACTGAAAAATAAAATAAAATATATATAAGTTATACAAAAATGTTTATACATACTCAGGAATAAGTAGAAACAATGCAACAGTAAATATTTTCTGCTATTAAAAATATAGATTCTGAATGAAAACAAATAAAGGAAAAACATCTCTGTGAAAAACCAAAATCAGAAAGAACATTTCATGTGTATTCCTCTCCTTCCCACAGAGAGGCCTTCCACTTCTCTGTGTACCTGAGCTTGAGGCCAGCCTTGTCTATATAGTGAAACCATGTCTCAGAAAAGAAGCAAAGCCAAACAAAACACAAAAACAGATTGGGGTGGGAGGGGAACAAAAACACCTTTCATCTATTATAAGGAAAACTTGGATAGAAACAAACTTCAGATTTCTCTGAGAAAGAGAAATTTCTCTGAGAAGATAGAACAAAAGAAGAAAAGCCAGGCAAGGGTGGCTCACGCCTGTAATGCTAGCTACTCAGAAGGCTGAGAAGTGAGGATCATGCTTGAAAGCCAGGCTAGGCAGGAAAATCAATGAGACTTTTATCACCCATTAACCACCAAAAAGCCAGAAGTGGAGCTGTGCCCAAAGTGGCAGAGCACTAGCCTTGAGCACAAAAGCCCAGGAACAGCATCCAGGCCCTGAGTTCAAGCCCCAGGACCAGCACCAAAACAAAAGGGAGAGAGAAGACAGCAGACAACATGAGGGTCTAAGCCTCCAGACGCCCTGCTTTTCCCTCCTCTCTCAGGGATCTTCCTTTGCTAGTGCCACCAAGGTACCTGGGACCATTGTTCTGTCCTCTCAAGTCCCATCCTCCTTTGTGTGTCCTTGTTCCTGTTCATAGTGTGGAAGCAATAGCCATGAAGTAGACCTTGGCAGCACTAGAAAGCATTTGGACCACGAGCCATTAGGACTTAGTCTGAAAACAACAAGGCCACCATATTATCATCTAGCATTTCTAGTCATTGAGGACACTGTCCTTGGGCAGGAATGAAATGGTGGTGTACATTCCTGGGTGATGACATCATCACACACACACATACACACCTGCTGTCAGTGGAGATCCTCCCCAGAACCTAGCCAGGTCTGTGTCCAAACTATGAGCTAAATCATAGAGTTTAGCCTGTTTTGGATATTTCACTGAAGCAAAAAAGAACTGATGCAGGTTGTTCATGGTAGATAAATAAAGGGAAACTCAAGAAGTGTCTTGGAATTCAGATTGAAATACCATCATTTTCTGAAACAAAGCAAGGATGGTATTTGGGAGCCAGCAATTGATAGATTTCTAGGGAAGTAAATGGTGTGATATACAGAGTTGGTGCCTTCTTCCTTGTTAGGAATCTCTAGTGCTCTAGTGATTTAGTTATCTCTCATTTCCTACTGCTTAAGAAACCATTAAACATAGAATTTTTGGTTTTTGAGGGGTTTGTTGGGGTATTTTGTGGAGTTCTTCAGTTGTTTTACTCTTGTTTTGTTTTGTTTCTTTGGTGTTGATCCAGGGCTTTACCTGAGGACTTGGGCACTGTCTCTGAGGTTTCAAATCTAGCACTGTACCACTTAAGCCACAGATCACTTTAAGCTGTATAGTGGTTAATTGGAGATAAGCATTTATTTCATGGACTTTTCTACCAAGGCTAGCTAGAGCCAAGATCCTCAGATCTCAGCCTGCTGAGCAGGTAGAATTACAGGCATAAAACACAGTGCCCTAAACAATAGTCATTTTAACATGAGTAGAAATAATATCTAATACTGACTTAGGACATTAATCTTATCTTAGATTCATTAGCACATTCACTCTTATTACCATTCTAGAAATTATCTTAATATCATACTTCTAGACCTAGTTATTGTAGCTTGACTCCATAATTTTGTGAACATACAGTTAATAAACACATACTAAACATAAATACAAGAAACCAATAGCCAGATTTAATCCTCATATTAGAAATCCTCATTTTAAAAATATTTAGTATCCCAAATATTTTCTCACACTCAATTCTTCCTCCATGAGAACTGCCCACCCATTAATGTCTATCTGATTTAACTTAATCAAAACTAAGTAGTATTCTGGCACAGGACTATTATCCCAGCACTCATTCAGAAGGTAGAGACAGGATCTCAAGTTTAGGCCAGTGTGGGCTGCATAGCATGGCCGTGTCTCAAAAAAAAAAAAAAAGAAAGAAAGAAAGAAAGAAAGAAAGAAAGAAAGAAAGAAAGAAAGAAAGAAAGAAAGAAAGAAAGAAAGAAAGAAAGAAAGAAAGAAAGAAAGAAAGAAAGAAAGAAAGAAAGAAAGAAAAGAAAAGAAAGAAAGGTAGGGACTGGGAAGGTGGCTCAGTGGTAGAGTGCTAGCCTTGTATGCATGAGGCCCTGGGTTCGATTCCTCAGCACCACATAAGCAGAAAAAGCCAGAAGTGGTGCTGTGGCTCAAGTAAGAGAGCACTAGCCTTGAGCTGAAGAGCTGAGGGATAGCGCCCAGGTCCAGAGTTCAGGCCCTATGACTGGCAGAAAAAAAAAAAAAAAGGTAAAAAACAAAGTATTGGGGGAGGAAAGGGATAGCAGGACAACAACAAGGGAAGAGGTAACAATGATCTACAAGTAATGAACTCATTGCCTTACTCATGGAACTGTAGTCCCTCTGTACAGCATCTTTACAATAAAATAATTTTTTAAAGAAAAGAAAATAGACTTAGAGCTCAAAAAGTTAAATCTCCCAAAAACAAATCCTCAAAGAAACAACCATCCGATTAATAAGTGAGCTAAAGAATTAAAATAAAATTTCTCTGGAGAGGAAATAAGAATAGACAATTGACCACACTAAAGCTACCAGCACAACTATGTTTATTGCAGCATTATTTACCATAGATAAGATATGGAACCAACCCAGATGCCCCTCAGTAGATGAATGGATCAAGAAAATGTGGTATATATACACAATGGAATTCTATGCCTCCATCAGAAAGAATGGCATTTCCCCATTTGTTAGGAAATGGAAAGGCTTGGAAAAAATTATATTAAGTGAAGTAAGCCAGGCCCAAAGAAACATAGGTCCCATGGTTTCCCTTATTTGCAATATCTAGTATATGTATGAGTCAAGCAGAAAAGGTCAGATAATGTGATCTTGGGAAAATGAACCCTTAGATATGTACTTAAATGTTTTTTTCTTTCATGCATTTGTTTCAAACGCATTTATAATATTATTTCTTTGTTGCTTTGTATGTCCCTCCCCCACAGTATAACCCTGCTTTCGCTATATTTGATGTCGGTATAATTTGTGGAGGAGATGGGGAAAACAAGTCGTTTAAGGATACAGGTGGACCCGTTGCAACTATGAGAAGTACAAGTTGTCATGTCGAAAACGAACTTTACAACTTTGGTGTGGGGGGGGGGGGATTGGGTGGGGGGGCAGGGGGAGGCTGGGAAGAGATGTGAAGGGTAAACAAAGGAGGAGGCTGCAATGCTTGATAAGAAATGTACTTATTATCTTGCCCATGTAATTGTAACCCCTCTGTACAGTATGTTCACAAAAAATTAAAATTTAAATTAAAAAAAAGGAGAAAATAAAAAGAATAGCCAATAGACACGTAAAGAAATGTTCAACATTTCTGGCCATAAAAGAAGTGCAAATCAAAACTGCATTGAGATTCCACCTCATCCCAGTTAGAAAGGCCATTATCAAATAATAATAATAATAATAAATGCTAGCAGGGATTGGCCAAAAGGGAATTATATTACACTGTTACTGGGAATGTAAACTGGATTTTACTTTAAAATTTAAGTAATTCCTCAGAATCAAGAAAGGTAGTGTTTCATATTCAGTTAGGGGATATGATCTATCATCATGCTTCTGAAAAGCCTACTCAAATCTAAATAGGAAACTCAAAGGTTTGGCTCTCATTTTAATTGGTTTTCATCATAATAAAATCTAACCATAATAAAATCTAAACTCCACTGTGCTTTACCATCACCCTCTTTACCTACACCCTGCCTCTCCTGTCATCTACTATACTCTAGGCATGTGTGTTTTTCTGTCCTTTAAGAGTCCAGAGGGTCTTAGGTCTTCCTTCTACCTACAAAGCTGGCTTTAGCTCAAATATTTATTCCAGAGAGTTGTATTGGCAACCTACCACATACTGTATACCTTTAACTCCAAACACATCAAATCTTATTATCTTGTTTTATTTTCTTTAAGGTCTTATCAGTATGTGCAAGTATTTTGTTCAACTATCAAGCTGTCTTTATTCCTGTCAACTAGGGATATTTTATTTGGAAAAGTGTCCTTCACAAGTGAAAAAGAAAATAAGGATTTTTCTCAAACAAAAGATGAAGGCATTCATTACCATTGGATACTTCCTAACAAATGCTTCAGAGTAAAACTACAGAATTCTAAATAGCAATATAAAAACAATGTAAAACTACAAAACTTGCTGATAAAGGTGAATACACAGACAAATGCAATGTACCATAAGACTTTGATGGTGATATATAAATCATTAGGATAACAATTAAAAATAAAATACTAAACAAGAACAAACAAAATATGCAAAAAATATACCATATGAATAGATGTTACTTTTGAAAACACCAACACAAAATTTGTACGTGTGATGGAGCCTTTGTATATTATTGTATACAATAATATTGTATATTATTGAAATTAACTTGTTACCAACTTAAAATAGACTATTATATGTTGTTTTATGTAAGCCTCAGATAACTAGAAAAGAGACACTGATTGATGACATAAAGAGAGCACAAAGCAAAAAAAAAAAAAAAAAAAAAAAAAGTTATGCCAAAGAAGATAGTAAAAGGTATAAGCAAAACAAAAGAATTGCAAAACAGACAGTAAACAAGAAACAAAGTGGCAGTAGTAAGTGCTTCTTTACTATTAATGTTAATTTTAAAGATAAATAGATTAAATTCTCCAATCAAAATACATAGAGTAGCTAAATAGAAAAAAAATCTACTATATACTGTCTACAACTGATTTACTTTAGATTTCAAGCTATAAATAAGCTAAGAGTAAAGAGAGGGCAAAATTTATTTCACATGAATGGTAACCAGAAGAAACCATAGTCAGAAAACACAGACTATGCAAAAAAATTGCTTCAAGACACAAAGAATTAGAGAATGAGAAAAATGTCAACTCATGAGGAAGATATAACATTCTGTAACCATCAGCATATCTAAATGTAAAAATATATGAGCAGCTCAAAAAAGTATTAAAATATATTTGAGAAAAGTAAAGTCATAACATATGTCTTTACAGATCAGAATGATGTAAAACTAGCTATCAACAGAAGAAAAACAAAAAAACATTCATAAATATGAAAATTAAACACATACTGTCAAAAATAAATCAAACATAGCATTCTAATTAATAAACTCAGAAGTGAAAGAAGAGATTTTACAAATGATCCCATAGAAATAAAAACGATCATAAATAAGAACAATTACATGCCAGCAAATTGAATAACCTGGATGAAATAGAAAAACCCCTAAGAACAAAATGTTTTCAGAATAATGAAAAAAAACTGAAATTCTAAAAAGTTGTATATCTAATGAGAGTATTGATTCTGTAAACAGATTTAAGCCTTCTTGATAAATGCCCAGGACTAGACGGTTTCAACAGTGAAGTCTAACAAATATTTAGAGAATTAACAATAATTTATTTCAATCTCTGCCCCCAAAATAAAAAGAATACAATATGTCAAATATGTTTAATGAGAACAGCGTTACCAAAGCCAGACAAAGAAAATATGAAAAGAATGGTCAATATTTCAATGAACAGATACAAAACTCCTCAATAATCCAGAGAACATCGAAATGATCGTGTATCCTGGCAAGTGGGATTTTTCCCCTCCTTCAATATAGGCAAATCAATTAATATACTACATTAACACAATGTGAGGGGTATAGATATATGATTTTTTCAAGAAATAGAAGCATTTGACAAAATCTGATAGATATCCTTTCATGATTTAAAAAGATTTTTTAAAAAGATCATTTTTAAAAAGATCTCAGCACAATATGGACAGAAAAATTACTTCAATTGAATTCAGAACATAGAAAAAATGTTCACAGCTAACATCATATATATAATAAAAAATAATAGCTTAAAGCTTATTCCTCTGAGATTAGAAGGGAAAAAAAAAAACAAAGAAACCTCATCGTTGGTATTCACATGGTACTACAAGTTCTAATCATAGAAATTAGGAGAAATAGGACACATCCAAATTAGTAAAGAAGAAGCAAAATTGTCTGCTTGTAGGTGGCATGATTGTGTGTGGATGTGGCTTTGTGCATCTATAGTAAAAGAACCTAAATTCTAGTACTGCCAAAAAGAAAAGAGAAGGGTGAAAGGGGAAAGGTGTGAGGGGGAGGGGAAAGGAGGAAGGGGGAAAAGAGGGGAAAAGGGAATGGGGAAAGGAGAGAGGAAAAAGAACAGAGTAGAGAAAGAGAGAGAGAAAAAAAGAAAGTAATGAATGTATTACCCTTGTGGAAAAAGTTTATTGTTGGTGATGATTGCTATCATTTGTGCCTCTACCAATATTCATGTTGAAACTAAATCCCTAATGCAGCAATATTCACAGGTAATTAAGTCATGAAGCCTCTCCATTACAAATAGGATTGCTGACATTATGAAAATACTGTAAAGGAATCATTTGGCCCCTTTTCCCTTCTACCCCTTCTGTCATATGAGAACAGAGTGTTCTTTCTCTCTGGTATCAAAATGCTATCCTGGTAGTTATATCAAGGCTTGATTAGATAAGATGTACACTAGCATTTCAAAAAGTCATGTAAACTCTGAATTAAAACATTTCAAAACATATCTAAGGTTATTTTCTTTATATACATACATGCATACATATATACATACATAATACATACACACATACATTTATACACACATATGCTAGTAAACTAAAGAGAATCTCAACATTTTATATCAAAGAGTTAACAGTCTATTGTGGATCGGTACACTCAAAGGGTAAATCCATTTTTTCTATAACTTTAATAAGTATATAATACTGAACAATTTTGAAAACAACAAAGTACAGAATTTTGCAAAAATATATGGTGAATGCCTCAAACATTGAAACTGTTTTAATTGTGAAATACCTTCACTCTGACTGACCAAAACTATTAATACAGAAATTCCATTAAAAAGAGAAAGCAAAATTTGATGAGAACCCAAGCATTGCTATAGATTAACCAGTTATCCCATATTTGTGACAGGCTCAAATCATAGCCTCAGATATGGGAAAGTAACTTCAACTACTATAATTCCTGCAAAAGATATGCCTGCTAGCCCTTGGCACCTCTGAAGGGGACTTTATTTGGAGACAGACACTTTGTAAGTGTAATTAAGTTAGGTATCTCAAGACAAAATCATGAATGCAGGACGGCTCCTAAAGCCAGTCACTGAGATCCATATAAGAGAAAGGAGGATATTAGAGACAAAGAATGTAGAGGGAGACAGAAATTAGAAAGAAGAATTCAACAATCCTAGGGATAATAGGGATTGGTGGCCACTGCCAGGGGACAGGAAATGAGCTAGAGAGACAGATACCTACTCCAAAGACCACCAACATTTCTGATGCAGAAATGAGACAAAAATTATAAAATGAAGCCGATTTACAACAATTTCTATGGAGTGAATGTTCTAGTGTCAAAAATGTATGTCAACAAGAAATGTACTCATTACCTTACTCATGTAACTGTAACCCCCTGTACAGCATCTTTACAATAAAATGAAATTTTTAAAAATGTATACCATCTGATCATACAAAATAATATTTATCAAAATGAACTCCAGGAAATGGAAATAAAAGGTTTTCTCCTTTTTGCTGTTTGTCTATATAACTTTGGGAGTGTAAGGGAAGGCACAGAAAAGACAGGACAAAGGGTAAACAAATGCAGCAATGGTACTCAACGGCTACTATGTTGAAAATGAACTATATAAATTGTGGCGCTGAGCTTCAGTAGCTCACACTGGTAATCCTAACCACTTAGGAGGCTGGGATCTGAGGATCATGGCTCAGGGAAGAAATGTCTATGAGACTCTTAGCTCCAGTAAACCACTCAGAAAAAGCTGGAAGTAGGTCTATGGCTCAAGTGGTAGATCACTACTCTTGAGCACAAAGAGACTCAGGAGCAGTGCCCAGGCCTTGAGTTCAAGACCCCCAGGACCAACAAAAATATAAAAAATAAAAATAAACTTGTAGGTGGTATGGGAGGAAAACTGAAAGAAAACTAGGGAAAGGGTGATATTGTCCTAAAGGAAATGTACTTTGCCTGATTTATGCAACTGTAACCTCTCTGTTTTTAGAATTTCCAAATAAAATAATTCTAAAAATGTATTCTACCTGCTTAGGGCTCATTCCAGAAAACAATACTACTCATAATCATCTCATAGGTACCAAGCCTGTCCCAGGCATGCCAGAGCAGTTGGAAACTTTGTTTTGCAGTTTCTTTCCTCAAGTTCTTTTCACTGCACTTTCACTGAGTTCCTTTCTCATCTCACTCCACAGCTAAGTAACCACATGTTTTATATTTAGAGACCAGAATCTCTGTTTGCAATATATTTCATTAATCTGTCTGCCCAGAAAGAGTCTCCAAGTTGGACTCTTCCCAACTCAATCCTTCCTTCTTCCAACCCCCAACAAGCAGTAGTTGTCATATGAGTCAATTCCTTAGGATCCTTTCCTTTCTTTTTCTTTTCTTTTTTTGATTTTAGTTTATTGTAAAGATGCTGTACAGAGGGGTTACAGTTACGTGAGTAAGGTAATGAGTACATTTCTTGTCAAACATTATTAGCCCCTCCTTTGTTTTTCCCCTACTATCCTTTCCCTTCCCCCACCTCCCTCAGTTCCCCCCTCCCAAAGTTGAAAAGCTCATTTCCAACATAATGTCTTAGATCATTGTTGCAACGGGTGATCCTGTGTCCTTGTCTGAGCATTTTGTTATTCCCCTTCCCTTCCCCAACTTAGATAGATCGATAGATAGATAAATAGATAGATAGCCAGCCAGCCAGCCAGCCAGAGAGACAGACACAATGGAATCTATGCTTCCATCAGAAAGAATGACAAGCCCCATTTGTTAGGAAATGGAAAGACTTGAAAAAAAATCATATTAAGTGAAATAAGCCAAACCAAAAGAAATATAGGTTCCACGGTTTCCCTTATTTGCAATAATTAGTATATTTCTATGATAAACTTATCAAATGAACAGAAAAGCTCAAAAGCTATGTACATATGACCATATAAGATGATGCTAAATCAAATGAATCCCAAGATATGGACATGGGAGGTTTTTCTTTGTTGTTTTTTTTTTTTTAATATATTATGTGATTGGTTTTGGTTCTTTTGTATGTTCTTCCCCCTATTGTATATCCCCTGTTGTCACCGTATTTGATTTTGGTACCCTGCATCTTGTATACACATTTTATTTTATTTTATTTTTGGTGACAGGGTCAAAAAATGAACTTACATCCATGATGAGTGATGAGTGAGGAGAATTCTTGAACTTCTAATTATTTCTTCATGTAGCTAACTAGGGTTCAAATCCCAACTAATTTCTCCCATTTAAAGATAAAGTTCTCCCATTTAGAAGATCCTGGAAGGCAAATAAACATTGAGTATTGTAATAAAAAAAAGTTGCTAATAAAGAATTATAAAATACACAGAATGGCTAAGTTTGCTTGTAATGACTGGGTCTTACACACATAAATGATACTTGGTGATGGAATCTGCTTTGTTCTCATAACTCCATATTGCTCCCTTCTCAACCCATCCTTTTTATGTATCCAAAGACCCTATATGAAGGACTTGCCTATCCCCTCTTGACCCATTCTTTCTATGTATCCAAAGACAAAATATGAAGGTGCATACAGACATCAGGAAAGCCACCAAAGATATGTGCAGACTGCCTGACACAAGCAGGGCAATCTATCTAGGCCTGGCTGTAAACATCCATTGTGGGGCCAACTGAAAAGTCCCCACCTCCCTAGATGTAATGGCTTTTTCACTAACCAGTGCCTCATTGCTCAGACCCCATAAAAATCCAACTCCTAGTCCACCTCTTTGCACAGTCTCCACACCCACAGGAAGGCTGTCTCCTTGCTGCTATATCTCAATAAACAGTCCTTACCTGTGGAAGATTGAGTCTGGCCTGTTTCCTTCATTTCTCTTCCATTTTTCTAACACTTGGGCTGAGACTGGCAGCATGATTTTTTAAATTAGTCATATTGTTCTACTTTCAGGGTTTTTGACACTCTGGTGGATGAATAAAAGGAATAAGTGAGAGAAGGACCCTTAAGGAAGAAGACTGGTACCGGAGCATGAAAAACACAGCACAAATCAGCCTAGCACAAGGACTCCTACATGAGCTGAGGTTATAGTAAGAACTCTAAAAGAGTCACACATTGGAACACCACTAGAGGTTCAAAGCATGGTAGGAAAGAATGAGTTTCAATTTATTTTATGTCTGAAAAACATGGTATTGGACACATTGTGGACAATAAGTAAGACATGACAGGAACCAAGGAAGAGAAAGGAGATAAGAGGTTGATTCTTGGGCAATAGATAATGAAAACCTGAAGCAAGTCAGTGACATCAGCAGAGTAAAATAGATTCAAACTGTTCTACCATTGAATTTAGGATTGGTGACTAATTGTATCATGTGGGTGAGTGTGGCATAGCCAGAGAATACCTTCTTTCAGTTTCTCTATCTTGAGCAACTGAATAAAATTATCCTGTAACAAGTACAGAATAAATAAAAATCACAGATGCAGAGGTCACAAGATGGAAGACCTAAGTTTGGACAAAAATTTGAGACACCTAAAAAAAATTCATCTATGTGCTATTTAGCACATAGGTCTCGGAAGAGCTATCCCTTTGGGATTTGATAGCTACTCAGTAGCTGGCACAATGAAACTGGATGAAATCACTAAAGGAAACAGATTTCAAGAAATAATTCTGGGAATACCAATATGCAAGAAGAGTAGGAGGAGAGGTATGAATTTAATGAAACATATTATAGACCAGACAGCCAGGAGTGATCTAGGAGAGTGTGTTTCACCAAGTATCAGGGAATGTGCAAAATCCTGGTCAGTCATGCTGGTCACAGATGTCTCAGTTATGCTAACAAGCACAATCTGTGGATTTGCAAATCTGAAATTAAAAAAAAAAAAGATGAGAACTATTTTTAGATAGTATTAATAAAATCCAAAGTGATTGTTGAAAAGTAGACCAGAACTAAAAGTGTTTTTAAAATGTGGATTAGAAGTTCAAGTATTTTGATTTAATACAAGCAGGATGAAGAATTTTTTCACATTGTTAAGATTTAAGTATTCTGGTCTGAGAAACAACAGGCAATGGATAGGGAGACATTGAAATAAAAGAAAATGTGTATTATTGACAGACTCAGATCTTAGAGAAACTAAAAGAAGCTAGCCTAAAAGAATTTGGGGGAATGATGAAGTGGCGTTATGGCTCAAGTGATAGTGTGCCGGCCTTGAGCAAAAATACCAAGCAAGCATGACAAGAATGTGAGGCCCTGAGTTCAAGGCCAAGTACAGGCAAAAAACAAAAAGCCCAATGAGGGATGGAGAAGAGCAGACAACAGAGGTGAGGAAATAAATTAGGTACTGAAAATAAGGATAAGTAATGTGAACCCTTCCTATCTCTAATTTTCCAACAAAGTAGAAAAAAGGTTATTTCTTGAGAATGGCTTGTACAAAAGATGGAGACTTCCCATTGAGAGAAATAGGAAAAGAAGGGACCAGCAGCAGATACATGATTTTGCAAAATCTGAAATTCTTAAAATGTCACTCAAACAGAGAGGAATTTTCTTTTTAGGTCTGAAGGTGTAGTTCAGGTGGTAGAGTGCCTGCCTAGTAAGCCAAGGCCCTGAATTTAAATCCCAGTACTCCCTCAGCCCCCAAAACAGAAAATCATTTTACCATCTATCTCATCCAATATCTCATAAATACATCAATGATAAAGAATAATAGCTAATATCTGTTAAATATGTAGTATGTTACACAAGACTTGAAGTGATCTATTTGTATATACTGTGTGAATATATATATGCATCCAATATTCATAATAGCTCTATAATACTACCATCATTTTTCCTACATGTTTATATCAGTACACTGAAGAATAAAGAAGCTAAATAACTTCTTCAAGGTAGTGTTATCCTGGGCCTATGATACAGCAACTCTGACTTTCAACTCAACATCTTAAAAACTGGGAGCAAGAGCAATTTCCAGGAAATAAAATTTTGATAGGACTAAATCTATTTGTGCTACCTCTGAAAGGAGGAAGAAATTTCTTTCTTTTTTTCTTTTTTTGTTTTTTGTCAGTCCTGGGGCTTGAACTCTGGGCTTGGGCGCTATCCCTCAGCTCTTCAACTCAAGGCGAGCACTCTGCAGCTTGAGCCACAGAGCCACTTCTGGCTTTCTAGTTGTTTATTGGAGATAAGGGTCTCATGAACTTTCCTGCCTGGGCTGGCTTTGAACCGTGATCCTCAGATCTCAGCCTCCTGAGTAGTTAGGATTACAGTTATGAGCCACCGGCACCTGGCAGGAAGAAATTTCTTACTCAAGGTCCTCAGTAAGGAGTTTAATTGAGAAATAATAGTCAATTGCTAATTTGTTTTCCCAAAGGTGTGATCATGTCTAACTTTACTTAACTTCAGTTTGTTGAGAGAGGTTTGGAAGTTTAGAATTTATTATAGGAGACAATCAGATTCTGAGAAAAATTAAGGACGACTATCTATAATCTTTCTTTCTCTTCTTTTCCCCAGTTAACAACTACTCTCTAAATAAATACTAGAGAAAGATCTTAGCTTTATCAGCTTGGTGGGATATCAAATAATTTGCCTAACTGGGAGGACTATAGATATCTAAACCCAGCCTTCCTTAGTGACCATGGTTTCTCACTGGGCATTGGCCATAGAAACTGAATGTTTGGTTAACAAAGTGACTTGCTGAAAACACATTTATCTTGAAAATCAGCAAAACCCTTTCAGCTGGGCTTCTGGCTAAGGTGAGTACCATCTGCTTGAGGCTGTTGACCATATGGCCCTGAACTCCAGAAATAAGGAAAGGAACTTTCTGAGGATATGTCTGTACCAGTCTTTTCTGTACCAGTTTTTCACCCCTGACCTCACTCCCTAATTTCCCTAACTGAGAATAATTATTGCCAGAAAGCTACAAAATCCATACTTGGCTGCAATTCACTCATTTCTAATCACTTGAATTTTCAAACTAGCTTCCCCTAAGGAAGAATCAGCAGGAATAAAAGGCCATCCTTTGGATGCTTCTTTCTTTCGAAAAGAAAAAAATCCTTAGAACTTAAATTTTTGAGTCTTTTCTTTTCCAGTCATCAAAATAAACATAGGTGAAGGATATTGGAACTAACTCTAAAGATCTATACAAAGAAAATGTTCATATCCAAAGTTAAATACTACTGGCAGAACTATTATTCCTTATTTTCAAGTAATTCAGTGTTTATGTAATTATTCCACTTATGGAAATATTTTTAATTGCTCTAAAGTCTTCTCTATACCATGAATATCAGGCAAATTTTTGAGCCACATTATTGAAATAGAAATAAGACAACAGTTCTCTCTGTCTCTGTCTCTGTCTCTCCCTCTCTCTCTCTTTCTCATTCTCCCTTCTACAACCCCCTTTCCTCCCCATTCTCTGACTTAGAATAAATACTTCAAGAGGGTATTAGTTTTTGAGTTTTCCTAATTTTCCCTCTAAGAAATGTGTGGTATATGAGGTTATTGTGTTGAGCAGTTATTGTTGTTTCTTTTACTACTTTTACTACTATATTAAAATAACTGGGTTTCTGGTTCCTTTTTTTATTCTGAAGGCAGAAGGATTCTTACTGGTAGAGGATCCTACTTTCTGTGACACTGTTGAGTATGCTCTCGCAAGCAGCCATATCTCCTAGTAATGAAACCCAAACAGAAGTATAGTGACTTATATGAAAAAGGTATTTTTGGTTGAAACCCAACAGGGACACTCCCAAATAACCTAAGGGCATTATTTTGGTAAATTATATAGTCTTATTTTAATCAGCATCTGTGAAAAACATTTGATCTTTCTTTATACTAGAGACTATCACCATCTACTCAGATCTTGGAGAAGAAGTTCTCCCTTGAACAAAGCACATATGAAGGGCCGAAGAGCTTGAAAAAGCAAAATGAAGGCCGAAGTAACTCCATTACAGGCTAGCAACCATCTTGTGAGGTATGAATTATAAAAATAACCATGGGTTTGACCCAGGAATGACACAAAAAGAAACAATTCCCGGACAACTGAGACATAAATAATCCTTGGGCAAGCCACAGGAATTTTCTCCAGATGCATTGGCCAGACACTGGGTGGCCATGCAGGACATGGTGACCCAGTAGCCAGGCAATTCCCATCAATAGCACATCAATAATAGTACCAGCCAATCATATATGTGTAGTTAGTTTGCTTAAGATACTAGCCAATCATGTAACTACTTGCTTGGAAAGCCCCTAGACGTGTTTGTTCAATACTATAAAAACTATGCTGATACTATACTCGGGGCCTTTTAGCGTCACTGGTTACCAAGTGTGCGGAGGACCAAGCTCGAGCTTGCAATAAACAACTCTTTTGTCACTTGCATTGGTCGTGGTCTCTGATGGTCTTCAGGGGTTCTCGTCTTCAGGTACTACAGATGGGGGCTCATCCGGGATCCCCCTCATAAGCCCACCCAGATGCCTGATCAGAGAGTCACAGAGAACGGCTGGTAAGTTAAGGCATTGCGGCTCTGTAATTGTCTAGTGTCTGTGTTGCCTGCAGGTTTGGTTTCGGGGTTGGCAAGAAGTTTTCGCAGACGCACTATAAGACAGCCAATGGGACAAGTGGGAGACGTCCCCCGGATTCCCAGTAGAGGTAAACTATCAAGGAAGGAGTTCGAGTCCTCTGGTGAGTGATATTTTTGGATAGGTTCTGAGTCCCAGCACTTGCTACTTGGTAGTTTACAGGGTTTCAGAAAGTTTGAGTCCCCTGGCATGTCGGCAGGGGTTTGAGTCCCCTGGTGTGTCCAGCATCGTCTATCTAACAATCTACAACGGGCATGCTGTCCACGTCCTGTTTTAGTGTCTGTGTTTGGGTTGGGAATTTTCTAAAGCATCTCTTTTTTCAGAATCCTCCCAATGCGGACGCCTGGAAAACCTGACTGTTTCAATATCTGTTTACTCTCATTTTAAGGTTGCCGTTCCTCTCCCTAGATGCTCCAGCCAATTGACTTATAAATCTGACCCCTTTGATGCAAATCTGGAATCGGGAAGCCTTTTACCCGATGACACTGCTGAAACATCTTCTCCTAGTATCTCCATTCACCCTTTTGAGAATCTAGACAGACCTGTCGACCCACACTTCTCTCCTTGGAGTACTCTAGAGTGCAGTTGCATTCCAAATCCTCGGAAGTGCCGGTGTTTCGTTTTGTGGTCTTTGCAATTGTTCTCTTCCTCCTTTCCTGTCTGGTGTGTGGATTGATATTCGCTGAGATGGATCAGAACCAGAGTACTCCTCTTTCCTTCCTCACAACTAACTTCAAGGATGTTAAAGAAAGAGCTAACAATTTAGAATTGGAGGTTAAAAAAGAGAAACTAGTTATTTTTTTTGTAAATCAGAGTGGCCGTCTTTTGATGTTGGATGGCGACCACGAACTGACCTTTGATTTAGGCACCATTTGGAAAGTTAAACATAGGGTATTTCTCCCAGATAGTGCACACCCTGATCAGATTCCCTATATTTTAGTATGGCAAGATTTGGTGTTTCCTTTTCTACCACCTTCGTTGATAAGAATAAGATTTTAGCACTAAGAAAAGTTAAGTCAGCAAACCCCTCCACTCCTCTATACCCCATTTTACAGGATAGGAGTGAGGACCTCTTTCTTTCATTAGACTCTGACCTCCCCCCTTACCCATCACTGCCGCCTCCTCCACCCACCTTGGAAGAAGGGGAACTGATAGGAGGCGAGGAGTCGGGAGCCAGCAACAGCCTGGAAGGACCGGTGGGGAGAACTTTTGGCCACGTTCAGAGGGCTGCCAGTCTACAACTCCCTGACACAATTGTGGCCTGCATTGATCGTGGTATCTAGTGGTCTTCAGGGGGTCTCGTGTTCAGATACTACTTATATCCATGGAAATTTTGAAAATTTTTGAATGAGACCAAGAGAAAAATAATCCTATCAACTCCAAATTTTTAAGAGTTATTTTCCTTTTGAAATTCCCAAACCGTAGGGTATATACTTTGAAAAAAGAAAAGGCTCAAGGTAATTATGTTAGGGATTTCCAGAGTTAAGAAACTTAAAAAGTTATGGACAATAAAAGAGTACTTCAATAGAAAAAAATTTAAACTATCGTATCATGTTGGCTTACAACTTATTTCAATCTTAGAAGAAGAAAAAGCTATTTTAAAAAATGTCAATCCAGGACTTCTGGGAGGATGATGGCATTGCCGCATCTTCCTAGACAAACTTCCTTGTTTGTCTAACCAGACAGAGATTTAGGGTCCGAGCACATACTTCACTTCAAGAGATTCACACCAACCAAACTAAAAACAAGCAGAGACACGTTCTAGCAAAGAAGAAATTTCCCAGTGGGAGCATAAGGACTGAAATCAGTGAAGAGTTCAGAATCAGCAAATTGACCTCTGCTGAGAGGTTGTGGCTTCACCAGGTCCTCTCCTGCACAGGGAGAGCAGAGACAAACCTGAGCCACACAGATAGGGTTGGAGGAACTGGAAGAGTAACATGGAACCACCACACCCAGACACACCTATTCCTCACCAGGGACCCCCTCCTCTGGGGGGACCAGCAACCCACAGCCCCCAGACCATACTTCCTGCCTAAGAGGGAGGGACTATATTTGAACAGGGCAAAGAAGAAAAATTTTTCCCCACACCTTCCATAGTTACCACTGAGAAAAGACCACTTAGACACAGCCCCACCCCTGTGCCAGCAAACTACAATTCCTAACTCTCCCCCAAATGCCCACCTGCAGACAGCAATATCCCTTGGAGAGGCATGCAGCTAGGCAAGCACCTGGAAAAACACCAGGACCGGCCCCCATACAGGAAAGATGGCTGAAGTCTGTTACATCCCCCAACCCAGCCTGTCTGACAGGAAAAGCTGCATAGTTTCAGCAGCAACTAGAGTAAACGTCAGGTGTCCTCTAAAGTGGCCCTAATTTAGGCCAATCCCATAGAAACTGCAATTCTACAGAACTGCCCTTATCTCTGACACACTGAACAGAGAGCCTTTTTTCTTTCTTTCTCTCCTTCATTTTTTAGAGAATGCAAATCTCCAAGTTGGATGTTCTAGGTTTTCTGATCTGATGATTTGAGATGTATGTATGTATGTATATACACACATATATATACATATGTGTATGTATATGTATAAAATACCATCTGTTGTTAGTTATATATACACACACATAATGTCCTATTCTTCTCTACATTGCCTTTCTCTGCTCAAAAGCAGAGGTCTAATTATATAGGAAAGAGTAAAAAATTACCTTAAGCTTTATAGAGTCTTCAGCATTAGCAAATATGGTGCTTAACCCAATTACTCTTTACTTGACTTCCTTCTTCAATATAGAATACAAGTTTTTTTCTCTTTCTCCTTTCTCCCTCATTTATATCCTCCATTGCAGTTATTCCCTGTCCTCTACACTTTCTTCATATAATCATATAAAATAATATTTTAGGAAATGAACTCCAAGAAAAGGAAACTAGATGTTATTGTAAGGTCTTCCCATAGCCAGACAGGCCCTGACCTCCCACCTCTTGGCTAAGTCTCTGCCCAGTACCTGTGTCACCTAGGTAACTAGCACACCTGGAGTCAGTCACCTCCCCCTCTAAGGTCACATCCTGGGCTGCCCCCAGTCATGCCTCCCATTAGATTGAGGAAGGGTCTCAGGCCCTGAGGTCACATCTGCATCTGGTGTGTCCACACCTGCCCTAACCTGGCCATACTTTCTCCCTGCCCCTTTCCTACTTTAACCCAGGCAGGACCTTAGCTCTCCCTTTTGGCCATGAGCTTCTCCAGCATGCGCTGGAGGGGCAGCAGTTGCATAATACAATAAACTTCTCTTCCTGCCTGAATACCAAGGGTGTTCTCATTGGCTGCCTAATTAAACCTTCCAATTTAATTTACCTAAATTATTGTAGTTAGTGCTATTGTTCTCTTTTTTTCTTTTCCTTTTGTCTTCTTTGCTAATTTGTTTGTATTTGAAATTGAGGGGGTTTGGTGCAGAAAAGGTGGAACAAATAGTGAACAAATACAACAGTGGTACTCACTGGATAGTATGTGGAAAATTAACTGTACATCTTGTGTTGGGGGAAAAATTGGCAGAGAGCAAGGAAGGAGAGACATGGTTCAAAAAGAATTATATTCATTACCTGACTCATGTAATAATAACCCCTCTGTATATCAACTCTACAATAACAATTTTAAAAAAGGAAAGGAAAAAATGTAGCTCCAAGCCATATGTAGACTAGCTCTTTCAATATTTCACATTTCTCTTTTTCAAAGTTCACATAAGACCTTTCTAAAATTGACCTATCCCTTCTGCAAACACCAGTTAAATACATTTATTCTTCATTTCAACTTTTACCCTGCATTAGTCATTTTTTTCTCCAATCTAAATTCCACACATTACAAACATTTTAAGGTCAAGGAATGAAACTTTCACTGTTCTCCCAGTGTGTAAGGCTAGCTATCTAATAAGTATTTTACTACACATGTTCATAATTCATTACTCAATTCTTATTTTTAATAAACTCTAGATTCAAAATAATACTTTGTCAAATTAAGAGGAAAACTCACCAAGGAACATACTCCCACTGTAAAGATCCTAAGGAAATACCCAAATTTATCCAGGAAACACTACTATCCCTAAAATCCCACATAGATCCAAAGACATTAATTGTTGGAGACTTTAACACACCACTATGCCCACTGGAGAGATCAACCTGGCAAAAACTCAACAAAGAAACCTCAGACCTAAACAACTGCATAGAGCACCTAGACTTAACAGACATCTGAAGAATATTTATTGTAGCAGCATAAGAATACATGTTCTTCTTGGCAACACACAGAAAATTCTCCAAAATAGATCATTCTAGGTCACAAAGCAAATTTGTCCAAATTCAGAAACATTGAAATTATGCCCTGCATTCTCTCAGACCACAAGAGAAGAAAGTTAAAGATCAACACCTAAAACCACCAAAGAAAATCCTGTAACACATGGAGGCTGACCAACACACTGTTGAACCACTGGTCATAGAAGACATTAGAAAGGAAATTCAAATGTTCGTAACATTTAGCAAAAATGAACACACATATAACCAGCTCCTCTGGAACACAGCAAAGGCAGTACTCAGAGACAAGTTTAGCTCTGAGTTCCTACATCAATAAATTAGGGAGATCTGAAACCAACAATTTAACAAGACACCTGAGGCTCCTTGAAAAAGAACAACAAACTAAATCTCAATCCAGTAAACAGAAACAAATAATTAGAATTAAATCAGAATTAAATGATTTACAGTCCAAAAAAAATCAACAAAGAGTTGGTTCTTCAAAAAATTGGGGGAGGATTGCGGGGAGGCAAGGGAGGATGGGAAGAGATGGGAAGGGGAAACAAAGGAGGAGGCTACAATGCTTGATAAGAAATGTACTCATTACCTTGCCCATGTAATTGTAACCCCTCTGTACAGTATTTTCACAATAAAAAAAATTAACAAAATTGACAGATTTTTAGCAAATCTTATCAGAAAAAGAAGAGAACACACACAAATAAACTCAGAGATGAGAATGGAAACATCACCACAGAAACAACCAAGTTTCAGAACATTATAAGGGAATACTTCTCAAACCTTTATGCTAATAAGTTTGAGAGTCTGGAAGAAATGAAAAAATTTCTAGAAAATATTGACATGCCCAAACTAAATCAAGATGACTTAAACCAACTTAACAGACCCATATCAAGCATCCAAATTGAAACAGCAATAAGAACCCTCCCACACAAGAAAAGCCCTGGCCCAGATGGATTTACAGCTGAATTCTACAAGGCCTTCAAAGCAGAACTCACACCAATACTCCTCCAACTCTTCAATGAAATTGACAGTGAAAGGTAACTACCTAACACTTTCTATGAAGCCATCATAACCCTCATCCCAAAACCAGACAGGGACCCATCAAAGAAAGAGAACTATAGATCCATTTCTTTGATGAACATCAATGCAAAACTTCTTAATAAAATTCTGGCCAATTGACTTCAACAACCCATCAAAACAAAATCATACACTATGATCAAACAGGATTTATCTCAGGGATGCAAAACTGGTTCAATATACACAAATTGATTAATATAATTCATCACATCAAAAAGAGCAAGGATAAGAACCACATGGCTATCTCAATAGATGCAGAAAAAGCCTTTGACAAGATCCAATACCCACTTATGATGAAAGCTCTGGAATCCACGGACCATTCCTCAATATAATAAAGGCTGTGTGTGACAAACCTATAGCCAGCATTATACTTAATGGAGAAAAGCTAAAGCCATTTCCTCTAAATTCAGGAGACAAGAGTGTCCACTCTCTCCACTCCTCTTCAATTTAGTATTAGAATGCCTAGCTAGATCAATAAGACAAGATGCAAACATAAAGGGGATCCAGATAGGGAAAGATGAAGTAAAACTCTCCTCTTTGCAGATGACATGATCTTGTATTTAAAGAATCCCATGGATTCCACTCCCAAGTTACTTTGGCAAAGTTGCAGGGTATAAAATTAACCCTCAAAAATCAATGACTTTTCTGTATACCAATAATGAGAAGAGCGTGGCTGAAATCAGGAAAGCAACTCCTTTGCTAATAGTCCCACAAACAATAAAATGCCCAGGAGTTAACTTAACTAAAGAAGTGAAATACCTCTATAACTTTAAAAACCTGAAAAAAAGAAAGGAAAGCAGAATTTAGGAAGTGGAAAAACCTCCCATGCTCCTGGATTGGGAGGATTAACATCGTGAAATGGCAATACTGCCAAAGGCTATCTACAAATTCAATGTGATACCTATCAATATCCCAACCTCATTCTTCAAGGAAATAAAAGAAGCAATCCAAAAATTCATATGGAACAATAAAAGATGCTGAATAGCAAAAACAATCCTTAGCAGAAAGAACAGTGCTGGAGGAATATCAATACCAAACTTCAAACTCTACTACAAATCCATAGTAATAAAAAATGCTTGTACTGGCACAAGAACAAACCTGAGGATCAATGGAATAGAACTGAAGACCTAGAAATGAACCCACAGACGTATAGCCAACTTCTTCAATAAGGGAGCTTAAAAATGAAATGGAAGAAAGACAGCCTTTTCAGTAAATGGTGCTGGCAAAATTGGTTTACCACCTATAGTAAACCAAAGCTAAATCCTTATCTATTTCCCTGCATCAGAATCAGCTCCAAATGAATCAAAGACCTTGAAGTCAAGGCTGACATCCTTAAAACATTACAGGAAGGAATAGTAGAAACCCTAGGGTGCCTTAGCATAGCCTGAATCTTTCTTAATAGAAACCCAGAAACACAACAAATCAAAGAAAGCTTGGGCAAATGGGGTTGCATGAAACTGTAGAGCTTCTGCATGTCAAAGGACATAGTTAGCAAGATCACTAGAAAGCCCATGGATTGGGAGAAGATCTTCACTAGCCATACAATGGACAAGGGCCTCATATCTAAAATATATTTAGAACTCAAAGCATTAAATCTCCCAACAACAAGTCCTCAGAGAAACAACTGCCTGGCTAATAAGTGGGCTAAAGACTTCTCTGAAGAGGAAATAAGAATGTCCAATAGACACATGAAGAAATGGTCAACCTCTGTAGCTATAAAAGAAATGCAAACAAAAACAGCATTGAGTTTCCACCTCACCCCAGTTAGAATGGCTGTAATCAAGAAATCTAATAACAACAGATGCTGGAGGGGATATGGCCTAAAAGGAACCCTATTGCATTGTTGGTGGGAGTGTAAACTTGTTCAACTGTAGTTGAACAAGTTTACACTACTACAAACAGTGAAGATTCCTCAATAGACTCTACATGGAGCTCCCCTATGACTCAGCAATCCCACCTTTGGTCATTTACCCAAACAATCACAAACAAGACTATACTAAAGCTACCAGCCCAACCATGTTTATTGCAGCATTATTCACCATAGTTTAGATATGGAACCAACCTCAATGCCCCTCAGTAGATGAATGGATCAAGAAAATGTGATACACACACACACACACACACACACATAAATAATGGGATTCTATGCCTATATCAGAAAGAATGACACCACCCCATTTGTTAGGAAATGGGAAGACTTGGAAAAAACTATATTAAGTAAGCCAAACCTTACTTGCAATAACTAGTATACATCTAGGATAATCTTACCAGATAAACAGAAAAGGTCAAAAGCTATGTACATATGACAATATAAGATGATGCTAAGCAAAATGAATCCCCAGATAGAGACACAAGCAGTTTTTCCTTTGTCACTGTTGTTTTTAATGTACTAAGTGATTTTTTGTTTCTTTTTTATGTTCTTCCCCCATGGTATAACTCTTGTTTTCACTGTATTTGATTCCAGTGCCCTGCATCATGTATATACATTTTTCTAATTTGGGGAGGGGAAGGGACATAACTAAATGCTGAAACAAGGATACAGGTTGACACATTGTAACAATGAGATATATAAGATACTATGTTGAAAATGAACTTTAGAACTTCGGGGGAGAGGGAGGAGTTGGGGAGGTGGAGAGGGAAGAAATGATAGGGGAAAAACAAAGGAGGGGGTAACAATGCTCAATAAAAAATATACTCATTACCTTACTAATGTAACTGTAACCCCTCTGTACAGTACCTTTAAAACAGATAGATAGATAGATAGATAGATAGATAGATAGATAGATAGATAGATAGATAGATAGATAGATAGATAGAGCCTAAGAATAAAAAGTTCCTGGTCATCACTGAAATAGCACATGTAAGCACTTACTTGCTTTAGCATATGAACCAAGGTCCTCTTACCCCAAGACTCCCTAGAAATAAATACTGGGCTGAAACCAGTGTGCACATGACTGATCCAGCCAAACCTTAGCCCCTACTTTTCTTATCTTCTCATTCCCATCATGTTTATTCCACACTAATAAGTTCGTCCATAGACAGGTATCACTATCCGTTGCTTAAGATGATAATAAATCTTCCAATTCTCTTTCCAGTCCTTCACTTCAGACCATTTCAGTGCTATTTATATCCATCCTTGTTTTTTCACCAATTCAACCTATTTTTTTCCATTTGAGATCCTATATTTTATCACAGTTCATTTTCCTTTCATCTTTGTGATTTTGATACACTTTTGATTATATCACCTACCCACCTCTTCACTCTCCTCATTTTTCCCCCTGCTGACACATCTCTCTGAGAAAACTCCAAATCTGAATGAGTCCAAATGTTCATCTTCATCAGAATTTCAGAAATCGTAAAAAGAAAATAAGTCGTATAGTATTACATTGTATATTGCTGCAATGACAAAAGCATTCTTTACTAACTTGCTAAGAATCTCCATGATGGACAGTTCCTCTATCTTCACTTCATATTCTCCATTGCATCAATAACCACATCAAGTTGATGGGATTCTCTTACTTTGCCTGTCCGAAGTGGCACCCTCCCTTCTCCAAAGAAATTCATCTCTACATGGTAGATGGTACGATATTCCAATTTCCTCCCTACCATCCACTGTGGACATATGGGCTAGCTTAAGCAGCCTTATTCTCTTACTCACCCAACCATGCTTGACTGATATGGAAATGGAAATATGACCAAGGCCAGATCAAACACAGTACTTCCAGAGAAAATTTTTAAGCAGAACTTGAAAAGAGTGAGGAAGAATGAGAAAGGAAAATGTGAACAGGAAAGGAAGGGAACTGAAACACAGTAGAAAAGTGTAAACATTAACATTTACACTATCCTCTTCAGCCATTACTCAAACAAGATATCTCTCTACTGGGCTAGATTCTTTACTACTGTTTTATAATCATCCACAGAGTTCTCCCTGAACTTCCTATCAATGGCCACAATCTCTCACCCAGATGACCTTGATTTCCATGTTAGGGAGAAATACAAATCATAAGATGATTTGCTATCACACCGGGAGAGCTTTCCACATCCATTCCTCACTACCCTCTCTGTTTCTAGAGAGTGAGGAGAAACACACCACTCAAAGACTCATTTCCTCAGGGACTGAAATCCAACCCTCTTCTGTAGCCTGCTATTCTGGTTACACTTTATCTTTCCCATGCATCCCCAGCCTTGTTCTCATTTCGGCCTTTTTCTTGTTAGTATAAAACTGCTCTCATTACATGGAATTCTTTAAAAAACACATCAACAAATCCAATCTATTTTTTCAGTATACTTCTCTGCAAATACAATCTTACTGTTTTCTTCTTAATATTATGGTAATTCTTTTCTTTCTTTTGGCCTCAGTGCATGAAATAGGGCCAATCATAAGTTAGGTTCATAATGATATGTGGTGATCACTACTCCCAGACTGATTCACTTTTATTTGATTGATTCCTTATTCTCAATTCTATAACTTAATTCTGTGAAAACATCATCCCAAACAAAAGCCAGGCTTTCACATAAGCAACAAGCATTTCCATGTAGGTCCTTGCCTTTTCTGTTTCAAGATGCCAACTCTTGAATACCACATTAATTATCGAATGGCTTTGTTTCATGCATTTACATTCAGATTCTCTTCAATTTATGAAAGAAACCTAGATATTACAATTAACACCATGTATATAGAATACCATAAACCAAACCTCATTTAATATGCCTAACTTACCAAACGGCTGCACAGTATGCTGAAGAATGTTGACCAGGGTCATCCACATATCTTCACAACAGACTGGGAGCTGTAATTTGCCAAAGCAGTCCAGCTTCATGAGAGGGCATGTTGTTGTAAATAGCCAGCACAAGGAAAAAATCAAAACTGCAAATTTAGAGCGGGAGTTCTATTGTGTACCACTTTTGTACCATGGTAAGCAAAAAATAATAATTATAATAAACTGAACCGTAAGTCAAGGACTTTCTGTATTATTATTATGTATTGTTATAAACATGTTTAATTTTCTGTCTCTCGCACTACACATAATAATGATAACAATAATAATTACAATGTAAATGCTCTTTGCATCAAAGAAATGGATAAAAATGCAAAGAAGCGAAGAAAATATTTGCGTATTGTTTATTGGATAAGGGGTAATATCCAGAACCAGTAAAGATCCCCAATAACTCAACAACAGAAATCCAACCCCAATAAAAATGTGCAAGCAACCTGAATAAACTCTTCTGTGAAGAAGATATTAAAATGATCAGTAAGTTTATGAGAAGATTCTCAACATCCTAATTATTAGCAAAATACAAATCAAAATCACAATGGCATATTAACTTATATGTTATTTTTTAAAATACAGAAATCAAATGTTGGGAAAGATATGGAGAAACCGGTAGTTTGTACTTGATTGATGAAAATATGATATGGTGCAACAGTTCGGAGAGATGGTGTGAAAGTTCTTCAAACACAAAAATAAATTTACCACATTATTTACCAGATCCACTTCGGGATTTATGTCCAAAAGTTTTGAAGGTGGCAGCTCGAAAAGATGTTACCATATCATCTTCATAGGGCATCATTCCCAGTAACAAGGAGGTAGAAGCAATCCAAGTGTCTACTGGGGAATCAACAAGTCAACAAAATGTGATATATTCATCAAATGGAATATAATTCAGTCTTTCAAATGAAAGAAATGCTGGTGCATGCTATGGCCCATACCATTCTTCATGACATTATGCTAAATGAAATAAATAAACGATTTGCAAAAATAGATCCTACCTAGTTCTCTTATAAGAGGTACCTAGAGAGCTCATGAGACACAGAGTAGACTGTTGGTTTGTAGACACTGAACAGAAAGGAGATTGCAGAGGTACCACTCAATGGGTCCATGAAAAGAAGTCTAGAGGTAGATGTGGTGAAGACAACACAAAGGTGTCAATGTACTTATACCAATGATTTATACTTAAGAATGATTTAAAAGGAAAACTGATGTTATGCTTTTATAATTAAAATAATTTTTAGATGAAAAGTAGCAACACACAGCTAATGTGGCTTTCTTCTGTTTTACAGACTTGGAATTATTTCACCTAATTTCCACTCCACTTCCCATCACCAACCACAAGACTTGCTAGCATTCCTACAGATCCACTGTGGATTTTACTAATACACTAAGCTTCTAACCCCACACAATTTCAAAAACACATTCAATGCTTGGAACTCTTTAATGTTTTTAGTCCATCAACTGAGCTCTACATATTCTCAGATTTTATAATGTTTCATCTCTTCTTGAGGTAGTTCAAAGAGACAAACATGACAATTTGATCAATATTACCCCTTCCATTATTCTCCCCATATACTCTTTTCAAGCATTGAGATTTCTCCGTCATTGATGCCCTACATTCTTTTTTTTTTTTTTTTGTGAAAATACTGTACACAGGGGTTACAATTACATGGGGAAGATAATGAGTATATTTCTTATCAAGCATTGTAGCCTCCTCTTTTGTTTCCCCTTCCCATCCTCCCCGCCCCCCCATCCAATCCTCCTCGCCCCCCCAGCCCCCGCAACAAAGCTGTAAAGTTCATTTTTGACATAACGACTTGTACATCTCATTGTTGCAATGGGTCCACCTGTATCCCTATTTAAACAATTTCTTTTTCCCCTTCCCCTCCACAAATTATACCGACATCAAATACAGTGAAAACAGGGGTTATACTGTGGGGGAGGGACATACAAAGCAACAAAGACATAATCTTATAAATGTGTTAGAAACAATCGCAAGAAAGAAGCAAAAAAATCTTTCAATACATATCTTAGGGTTCATTTCCCTAACATCACCTTATCTGACCTTTTCTGCTTCACTCAGACATATACTAGTTATTGCAAACAAGGAAACCATGAGACCTATGTGACTTTGGGCCAGGCTTACTTGACTTAGTATAATTTTTTCCAAGTCTTTCCATTTCCTAACAAATAGGGCAATGTCATTCTTTCTGATGGAGGCATAGAATTCCATTGTGTATATATACCACATTTTCTTGATCCATTCATCTACTGAGGGGCATCTGGGTTGGTTCCATGTCTTAGCTATAGTAAATAATGCTGCAATAAACATAGTTGTGCTGGTAGCTTTAGTGTGGTCTTGTTTGTAAACATTTGGGTAAATGCCCAAAAGTGGGATTGCTGGGTAATAGGGGAGGTCTATGTGAAGTCTTTTCAGGAAACTCCATACTGCCGTCCAAAGTGGTTGAACAAGTTTACAATCCCAACAATGCAGTAAGATTCCCTTCTGTCCAAATCCCATCCACCATCTGTTGTTATTAGAGTTCTTTATTTTAGCCATTCTAACTGGAGTGAGGTGGTATCTCAATGTTGTTTTGATTTGCAGTTCCTTTATGGCTAGGGAGGTTGAGCATTTCTTCATGTGTCTATTGGCCATCCTTCTTTCCTCTTCAGAGAAGTTTCTCTTTAAGTCTTTAGCACACTTATTTATTAGGCTGTTGTTTCTTTGAAGATTTGTTGTTGGGGGATTTAATTTTTTGAGTTCCAGGTATATTTTCGATATGAGACCCTTGGCTGTGTATGGCTAGTGAAGATCTTCTCCCAATCCGTGGGCTTTCTATTGATCTTGCTAGCTATATCTTTTGCCATGCAGAAGTTCTGCAATTTCATGCAATCCCAGTTGCCCAAACTTTCTTTGATTTTTTGTGTTTCTGGGTCTCTATTAAGAAAATATCAGCCTGTGCCAACAAGACCTACGGTTTCTCCTATTCCATCCTGTAATGTTTTCAGAGTGTCCGCTTTGACTCCTAGGTCTTTGATCCATTTGGAGTTGATTCTAGTGCAGGGTGATAGATAAGGATCTAGCTTTAGTTTTCTACAAGTAGTTAACCAATTTTGCCAGCACCATTTTCTGAAGAGGCTGTCTTTCTTCCATTCTATTATTTTAGCTTCCTTATCAAAGATTAGATGGCTATAGGTCTGTAGGTTCATTTCTGGAATTACAATTCTATTCCATTGGTCCTGGGGTCTGTTCTTGTGCCAGTACCAGGCTGTTTTTATTACTATGGCTTTATAGTAGAGTTTGAAATTTGGTATTGATACTCCTCCAGCACTGTTCTTTCTGTTGAGGATAGTTTTTGCTATTAGGGGTCTTTTATTGTTTCATATGAATTTTTGGATTGCCTCTTCTATTTCCTTGAAGAATGAGGTTGGAATTTTGATAGGTATCACATTGAATTTGTAGATAGCCTTGGGAAGTATTGCCATTTTCAATATGTTGATCTTTCCAATCCAGCAGCATGGGAGTTTTTGCCACTTTCTAAGTTCTGTTTTGATTTCCTTTTTCAAGTTTTGAAAGTTTTCATCATAGAGGTCCTTCACTTCTTTGGTTAAGTTAATTCCTAGCTATTTTATTTTTTGTGGGGCTACTGCAAATGGAGTTGCTTTCCTAATTTCAGCCACACTTTTCTCATTGTTGGCATTCAGAAAAGCCATTGATTTTTGAGGGTTAATTTTGTACCCTGCTACTTTGCCAAAGTTTTAAATCAGCTTGAGTAATTTGGGAGTGGAGTCTATGGGATTCTTTAATACAAGATCATGTCATCTGCAAAGAGGGAGAGTTTTACTTCTTCTTTCCTATTTGGATCCCCTTTATGTTTGCATCTTGTCTTATTGCTGTAGCTAGACATTCTAATACTAGATTGAAGAGCAGTGGACAGAGTGGACATCCTTGTCTTGTTCCTGAGTTATGAGGAAATGGCTTTAGTTTTTCACCATTAAGTATAATGCTGGTTGTAGGTTTGTCACATACAGCCTTTATTGTATTGAGGAATGTTCCATGGATTCCTAATTTTTCCAGAACCTTCATCATAAAGGGGTGTTGGATCTTGTCAAATGCTTTTTCTGCATCTATTGAGATAACTATGTGGTTCTTATCCTTGCTGCTGTTGATGTGATGAATTATATTAATTGTTTTGTGTATGTTGAACCAGCTTTGCATCCCTGAAATGAATCCTGTTTGATCGTGGTGTATGAGTTTTTGGATGAATTGTTGAAGTCGATTAGCCAAAATTTTGTTGAGAAGTTTTGCATCAATGTTCATCAAAGAAATGGGTCTATAGTTCTCTTTTATGGATGAGTCCCTGCCTGGTTTTGGGATGAGGGTTATGATGGCTTCATAGAATGTGTTCGGTAGTGAACTTTCTCTTTCAATTTCATTGAAGAGTTGGAGGAGTATTGGTGTGAGCTCTGCTTTGAAGGCCTTGTAGAATTCTGCTGTAAAACCATCTGGTCTTGGGCTTTTCTTAGATGGGAGGTCTCTTATTGCTGTTTCTATTTCAATGCTTGATATGGGCCTGTTAAGATGCTTTAACTCATCTTTGTTTAGTTTCAGCATGTCAATATTTGCTAGGAAAAGGTCCATTTCTGGCAAGTTCTCAAACTTATTAGCATAAAGTTTTGAGAAGTATTTCCTTATAATGTTCTGAATCTTGGTTGTTTCTGTGGTGCTGTTTCCATTCTCATCTCTGAGTTTATTTATTTGGGTGTGTTCTCTTCTTTTTCTGATAAGATTTGCTAAGGGTCTGTCAATTTTGTTAATTTTTTCAAAGAACCAACTCTTTGTTTTGCTGATTCTTTCTATAGTTTTTTTGGATTCTAATTCCTTTAATTCTGATTTAATTTTAATTATTTCTTTCCGTCTACTGGATTGGAGTTTATCTTGCTGCTATTTTTCAAGGAGGTTCATATGTCTCATTCCAGGCTCTTCTTGCTTTCATTGTCTCTGCTGAGAACTCTGAGGTGATTCTAATTGGTTTCCCTTTATAGGTGATTGATCTTTTCTCCTTGACAGCTTTAAGGATTTTTTCCTTGGTCTGTATTGATCCTGTGTGGATTATAATGTGACGGTGGGATTTCCTGTTCTGGTCTGGTCTATTTGAAGTTCTAAAATCTTCTTGTATCTGAATAGGCCTACCTTTTTGCATGTTTAGGAAGTTGTCTGCTAGGATCCTGTTAAACAAATTTCCTAGACCACTAACCTCTGTCTCTAGGTGCTCCTCTACACCCATTATCCTCAGATTAGGCCTTCTGATGGTGTCTTCCAAGTGTTGAATAGATCTATCATATTTCTTGGATTTGTCTTGGATGCTTGTATGTTCTTTCTCTATAATATCTAGGCTGTCTTCAATCCCCAAGATTTGATCTTCTGCATGGTCTAACTTATGATCAAGGCTTTCTACTTAGTTTTTTATTTCTTTCTTTCTAGTTGGTCGGCTTTGATGGCTTCAAATTCTTTGTTGGATCTTTGTTTTAGATCTTGTATGAACTTCTTTACTTCCTTAATTTGGTGTTCAATGTTTATTCTCAGATCACTTAGTTGATTGGTTATGGTTTCCTTGGACTCCCATTCCTTCTGTTGGGTTCCATTCAGCATTCTCTTTGTGGTCTCCGTGACTTCCTTCAGCTCTTTGTTAATGGATTCCATGAATGCCTTTAGTGATCTTTGTGTATTCTCATCCTGCTCTCTCAATTCCTTAGCTCCCTCATGTTCACACATTCCTGTAGTTTTCTTTGAGTGTTCTCAGCCTGCTCGCACCATTCCTACCTTTCTCTTTGAGTGTTCTCAAGCTGCTCATGCAATTCCTGTATCAGTTTTTGAGTAGCTTCTTCCTGTATTAACCTTTGGTTTGCCTCCTCTCTCTCCCTATCAAGCTCATACAGAGTCCTTTGTAGGTTTTCAATCTTTTCATTTACTATATTTACCAGCAGTATTTGTAGAGCTATTTGGGAACTCTCTGAATTATTCATTATCTGTTCTGTCCCCTGATTATCTTGAGTGGGAGTTGAGATACCCGGACTTGCCATTTTTCTTGTGTTTTTCCAGCTTACTCTGCCATTTGGGATGAAAGTAACACCAGTTTTGTGCTAGTACACTATCTTAAGGCAAGCATCAACCAAAGTCTGTAGTTGCACATTCAAAAGTCTGCAGATACAATCTAGTTCAACAGATACAATCTAGTTCAACAGATACATCTATTCAACATCAATCAACTATATATTAATGGGCTACGAACCGCAAAGAAGAATTTGGCAAACCAGAAATTATTAGGTTTAAGGAGAGATGTGGGTAAAAATAGGAATAGAGGGATGTGGGATGGCATAGGGAGAGTTAATTAAGTCCTAATCTCAAAGTGGGAAATAGGTTGGATAGGATGAAAGTAGAGAAAGAGAAAAAAAAGAAGAAAGAGAAAGAGAAAAAAAGAGACAAGAAAAAATAGAAAAGCAAAAATTAAAAATTAAAAAGTGCAATGATTAAAAATTATGCAAAATGAAAACGAAATATTCAGAGAAGGATGTGGATATAATGAGAGAAGGGGAGGGGTATAAAGGAGACATGAAATACTTTAAAAATACTTAAAATATTATATAGATATAAAGAGATAGTACTATTAAGGAATTATATATATATAAATATATATATATATAATTCCACATTTTTTTGAACGAATTATATATATATAAATATATATATATAATTCCACATTTTTTTTGAACCATTCATCTATTGAGAGGCATCTGGATTGGTTCCATATCTTAGCTATGGTGAATAAAGCTGCAATAAACATAGTTGTGCTGGTAGCTTTAGTATGGCCTCGTTTGTGGTCATTTGGGTAAATGCCCAAAAGTGGAATTACTGGGTCATAGGGGAACTCTATGTGTAGTCTTTTGATGAACCTCCATACTGCTTTCTAAAGTGGTTGAACACGTTTATACTCCCACCAACAATGTAGTAGGATTCCCTTCTGTCCACATCATCTCCAGCATCTGTTGTTATTAGAGTTCTTGATTATAGCTATTCTAACTGGGGTGAGTTGGTATCTCAATGTTGTTTTGACTTGCATTTCTTTTTTTGGGGGGGGGTCTGGTCGTGGGACCTGAACTCTGGGCCTGGGCGCTGTCCCTCAGCTCTTCAGCTCAAGGCTAGCGCTCTACCACTTGAGCCACAGCGCCACTTCCGGCTTTTTTCTTTTTGCTTATGTGGTGCTGAGGAATCGAACCCAGGGCCTCTGGCATACAAGGCATGCGCTCTACCACTGAGCCACCTTCCCAGCCCGATTTGCATTTCTTTTATGGCTAGGGAGGTTGAGCATTTTTTCATGTGTCTATTGGCATTCTTATTTAAATCCCTTCTTTTACCTCTGAGGAATAAGGAAAGCAAAACAATACCTTTACAAAAGGGTAAAGAAAATTAGTGGAAGGACTATGTTAGAACTGTACTTAACATTACACTTAATTTCCCACTTTCAAATCAATGTCTACATGGTTCCAATCTTCTTCCTAAATTTCACATGCAGGCAGAAGTGTAGCTTGGATGACATTTGGGTAAATGCTCTGACTTAACTCGTAGCAAACATTCTTCATCCCAAACACCTCAGTGAGGTTCTGCTGGCTTCAGAAGTACTAAATATGACTTTACAATGCTCTTGCAATCCATGGTTCTCTATCCCTGAATGTTTCCAATCCCCAGTTATCATGTGTGGGAGCTCAGCTATGATCAGAAAGAATACATGCTAACAAGTCTTGCTAGTCTCACAATAGGAAACCTAGAAATCACTAGGTTATTTATTTATAACTGTTTGTTCAGCACCCATGACTTTTTTTTCCTCACAGCATTGTGATCTGGAGGAATTAAGTCTTTTCTATTTAATACAAACTGACTAGATAGACTTCAGTGACTTCTTTTTTTTTCAAATTCTTTATTGTGATTAAGTGATTACATAAATTTCCCAAATTTCACAGTATTGTGGGATAGTGAAGCTTAGTTAAAGTCACAAACACATTCTAACTTTCATGGGGCAAATTGTCTATCGTGGTCTATAACTTTTATGAGTTCTATGAGCTCTGACAGTACAGTTATTTCTTCCACATTGGGTGATATGTACATTTCTTTTGTTTTGAATAGCGTCAGCTGTTCCTTTTTTCTCACTCGTTTCCTTCTTACAATCACTGCCATTAAGTTGCTTAGTTCGTTTTGATCAATGTCCAGTGCAGCTGATGGGTCCCACTGTTGTATACTTTTCTCTGATTCCCTCTAGTTCTATGTCCTCCTCCTGGTTTCCCTCCAGTGTGCACATATATATCATCTATGTGATCAGAAGCATGGGGTTATTTAGTGGTGATTCGACCAGATGAGTGGAAGTCCTTTGTTTCTTAATTCTTGTTAACTTTGTCATATCACCTTACATTTTGGATTTAATATCCACTTATCAGGGAGACCATGTGCCATTTGTCTCTTTGCTCTTGGCTTACCTAGTTCAACATAATTTCTTCTAGTTCCATCCGTTTCCCTTCTTAATGATGAGGCAGGCATGAGATCTGAGGGACAGTATTCTATCATTTGAATTTCTAGCAAAGAATCTAAGAGATTGTCCCAGATAAAAGGGGTTTTCAGAATGCTACATCATAAAATGAGCATACAATAGGAGAAATGACTTCTCAAATGTGAATAGGTAAGTAAACCAGAACTTTGAATGAGTTGTAAGAATTATCTCCAAAAAGATATTGCTCATTAAATAGAACTACTTTCATGATAATAAATGAATAGAAAGAAAACATGAAATTCAATAGCTCTCCTGAGGAATGTAGCAAAAAGAGCCAATGTCATTAGGAACTGGACTTTAGACAAGCTTTTAACATCTCTAGTCCTCAACTTCCTTATCATAGGATAAGAATAATCACGATATACCTCATAAAATGTTTCAAGGATTAGGCATTCTATGTAAAACACTTAAAATATTTGTCCTGGATTAAGGAGTAATACAGATCTGCAATTTCTAGGACAATGGAATCTGTGATGCTAAAACTCCAAGAAGTTCAAGCTATCAAAATAATAGCTTGGGGTAATAATGGGGTTACATTCTGTAACCCCATTAATGTAATGGGGAGAACATGAAAGTTATATTTAGTCAAAATTTTTACTGTGAAATGAAAATGAGAGAAAATATCTTTAAAAGAGCAACATCTCATATTTTGAAGGCGTCAGGAAAGGATCCATGAGGAAGAAGAGGTAAGTGAGGGTGAAATACCGTGAGTCTCAGCCAAAGATTTTCATGGGAGTCAAGAGATCCAGAACAACAAAGTTTTCCTCAGAGAAGTGAATTTTTGCTCTGAATTTGAGAAGTAAAGTAAAAGCATGGTGTTTACAGGGAGAAAAGATGGTTAGAAATGGAGAGGGACTATGAAATTGGGACTATCAGCAAAAGGAGAGAGAGCATGTGAATAAATATGAGGTTAGGCAAAGATACAGAAAGCTAGAAAATGATACATTTTTCTGCACTTCAATGAGATTTTTCTGCTACCTCCCAAAATTTAAATAGGAAAGCTATAGGAAAATTATTTCCATAAATCAGGAGTATAAAATAAAATATATCTTAAATGGCCTGTTAAACTAAGCTGTTCAAAACCAAATGCTGATTTATGATAAAAGAATGGGCCTGAGATTCAGATTAGATCAGG
This sequence comes from Dipodomys spectabilis, assembly GCF_019054845.1. Classification (NCBI taxonomy): domain Eukaryota; kingdom Metazoa; phylum Chordata; class Mammalia; order Rodentia; family Heteromyidae; genus Dipodomys; species Dipodomys spectabilis. The sequence continues at coordinate 3,562,576 of NW_024870824.1, forward strand.
CATATAATAGAATAATAATTTTTCCAAGTGGAAACAAATGAAAAGAGAGTCTGTTGATGTGCCTTCCACTTCTTTGATTCCATGAACTTAACTCAATGGTGCATGTAGTTGTTGTTGTTTATCAAGAATACCTAAGATGAATTCCTAGGAACCAGGGAATCCAACATAAAATGATATTTACAAAGAGAAGTGCCACCGTTTCTGGAACAATGAATCTACTTCAGCTGTACCACTGAGGAAAACCTGACGCACTCCCAAGTATTGGCAATGGGGAAGGAAAAGAATGAGCAGAGGCCAACCACCATACTTTATTTTTAATAAACTGATTTTACTCTACAAATTCTCATCTTAATAGAGATATTGTAGGTCTTTTATCTCCTCTGGTGTCACTTCTGTTTGAATTCTTCAGTTCTTGTTCAAATATTAGAAAAGTCATGCTCAGATTTTTTTTTTTTTTTTTTTTGGTTACTTGAATTCAGGCATTAGGTGCTGTTTGTGAGCTTTTGTGCTCTAAGCCTCAGGCTGGATTAGAATCACTATCCTTATATCCTAAAACTTCTGAGAACCTAGAATTATAGGCACGGGCCACTAGTATTTGGCTATCAGATGGTTCCTAAACTTATGGGAGGCATTGTTCCAATGGGCATGCCATAAGAACTTTTGAATATCTCCCAAGAATAATATAAAAGTGTTTCAATTGCGTTAAGTTCAATACTTCCTGAATGGTACCTAGTGATTCAGTCAAGAAATTATTGCAACCAAAGAGAGCCCTTGTAAAAATGGAAATTCTCCACAAATATATGTCCTGAAATTGCTTAGGTCCTAGAGGATTCTACTTGTAGTTCATGCAGTGGAGTTACAAGCACATGAACAGTTTATTTACACAATCCAATCATTAAACCTTTCATTAAAATGGCTATTATAATGATGATCGAAATAATATAATTTCATTCCATAAGTTTAGACTAGAGACTAAACACAACATGAGTTATGAACATAGTTCTCTCGGCCCCAGAGTATTTCTTACAGCATAGAGCTGTCATTTTGCTAAGTAAGGTTATAGTTTGCAACACAAGGCCCCTAAACTCTAGACAACTTCTCTACCTGACAATTAGCTAGAAAAAAAAGAACTTAAATTATTATCTGTAATACTGAATATATATGCTGTTTCTTGGCTTCCTGGTATTCAATTCCTTTCCTGTCCCTTTTTAGTATTCTGATCTTCTGGGTAGAATTTCCCTATGATTAAGTTTCTAATAAGACATGTTCTAACTTCTGCCTTTCATTGTTTCCCACACTGAAAATAAAAAAGGAAAAGAAAACTAGATTCTTAATTTGTCTTTCTCTTGAAACAACTAAGCAGTAGACAACATCTTCTGAATGTGATCTATGAAATATGCATTTTAAACATCAAAAAAGGATGCAAAGATGGAATGGTTCTTTAAAATCTTAATCTATTACTGTAAGAACACTGATGAATAGACCAGATTTTGCAAATAACCTAGCCTTATAAACTTCTTTGGGGTTTTGCCCATTTTTCTAATCCAGTTGCCGACTGATTTCCAAGGAAAGGGTATTCTTTAAGTATCTTTTAATGCTAAAAAAAAATCCTTTTTATGTAACTTGCTATCCAAAACATCTTTATTGATTCCTAGAGATAAAACTGGCTACATTGGATCATTAACATCACAGACAGAAACAGCATACAAGAATTACAGATATAATTTTTTCATTACTAGGGGGATTGTTTAGGCCTTGTGTTTACTAAGCAAGCACCCTACCACTTGAGCCATGACCCCAGTACTTTCACTTTTAGTTTATTTTTCAGATAGGGTCTCCAGTCAACACTGGGTAGGCCAACCACAGATCACCATCCGCCTATCTCTTCCGCCTATCTCTGCTTTTCTTGTTGCTTGTATTACAGATGTGAGCCACCATTCCAGGCTTTCAGATATAATTTCCACTGTGAGATTTTTTTTGCTTTGTATGCTAACTTTAGAACCTAATTTTCACATACTAAATGATTCTAATGAGTACCATCTATCATCATGAAATATTGGAAGCAGCCTAAACATTCAACATTTGGAGAAGTCTCCAAAGATTAAAAATATATAGGCTATATGTGAAGTATTATGCAACTATTGAAGTATCACTGGTATATTATTGTCAAGTAGTATTAATAGTATGACTATGTATTTACTCATTATTCTTAGAAAAATGGCTTAAAGGTTTATGTGCTGCGTGGGTTGAGTGACTGAGTTATGCATTTATCTATCATTAAATTTCTTAAAATTAGCATAATTTTCTTTGAAATTAATTATAACAACTTAAAAATGCTAGTATAAATAAATGAGAAAAAATATAGCATCTTATAGCTGAATACCTTTTCTATTTTGTTTTCTAGATACTTTCTCAAATCCTTTATTTAAAAAGTAAAACTCTGAACTTTTCTAAATGATAGCTCTAGCTTTGAGAAATTAAAATTATGAAAGTTTTTACAATTTATCTTGTTCATTTGATGTGAACATCTTTCAACCTGTTGCTTAATTTAAAACATATTGACTTTGCTTTTGAGTTTCAGAAATTAAAATTCAGGAAAGACTAAATCAAAATTCCCCTACTTCGTCATTCTTCCTTTCCCAAATAGCACCCCAAATGACACATTCCTTAGTAATCCTATGCCCACCATCAACTTACACAGGAATCAATTCATTATAGAAATACACTTGCTTGTGACTAGAAATAATTCACAATGCATTTTATCCTTTATAAATCTTGCAGAATCTTATAATTTTGTTTACATTATTTTTTATGTTTTTGGTATGGTTACTCAATACCGATGAATATTTATCTAATGTTATTCCATATTTAAGTATATTTAAGCAAGACAATAAAGGATAATAAAATTAGGGAGAGTTTATTTGGAACATGTCAGACTATCAGATCTTTTAAATCAATGGAAGTATAATGAGTTACTTAACTATATAGATACAGACTAACATATACTGAATTATTTACTAATCTCTAAAAATGTACTATTATCTTAAATATAAATGTTTTAAGACAATTGGGCATAAATGAGCATTTTTAAATGTTAACAACAATGAAATCACTAGAACAAAATATGGACAATATGTCCTAAGTAAAATACACCAAAGAAAGAAATCACAAGATTAATGTATTCACAATAGAAAATAAAATATATTATGTTAAAATAAAGAACAAAGTAAAATGTTACAGATTGACAGTTAAAAAAGAGCTTGCTATCATCATGTATAATAAAATCTATTTAATTATTATGAAGCAATCCCTGAGGGTATTGTACGCTACACACACACACATACACACACACACACACCACAATTTAAATAGTAAAGGTCTATCAGATGTCCATCACATTAACAAAAATAAAATCTTGATAGTTGTGTAGACATATGCACACTTACATACTCTTAATATCAGAAAAATTGTTACTCAAGTAAGGCAATATTAATAACTACCAAAATTGTAAATGCAAATACCATTTTGCCTGCCGATTCTGAGTCTTAGAATATTTTCTAGAGATAAATAGTAATTCTAGTTCACAAACAAATATGCCCATCTCATTCATGTTCATTATTGTTGGTTATAATAAATTTATAATAAAAGAATGGAAAAAATTAAATGTTTGTCAACAGAAGACTAAACAAATGAATTAGGATATGTTTATACATTGATAAATAATACAATGATAAGAGTAAGGGCAAAACCAGGCACTGGTAATTCTCATATCTGTAATCCTAGCTATTCAAGGGTCTGAGTTCTGGAGGTTAAGGTAAAAGGCAAATCCAAAGACTAACTGATTCCATACTGGATGCTGAAAAGATTCCATACTGAATGAAAGACTCAAGCAGTAGAGCATCAGTCATGAGCAAGAAAGCTGAATGAGAGCATGAGGCCCAGAATTCAAGCCAGAACTTTTGTATTAGCACTAAATAAATAAATGACAATTTAATGTATTTTTTGTGAATAAAATACTAAATATATAATGAAAAGGCAAGGCTGTGTGTACATAATCTAATGTTTATATCAGTAAAATGTTTTAAAAAGTAATGTGCCCATCCAAGTCATATATTAACAACTATTTTGTGGTAACATGCATTACTTAGAACTAAGCAAACAAGAATACTCTTTCAACTTTTCTACTGATTATGGTTCTTTTTGTTGATTGCTATTTTATTTATCTACAAGTTTTATGCATGTTTCTTTATTAAGTTTTTTTATTGTGAAAGTAGCATACAGAGGGGTCACAATTACATGAGCAAGGTAATGAGTACATTTCTTATCAAGCATTGTTGCCTAATTTGTTTCCCCTTATTATTCCTTCCCCTCCTATCTCCCCCCCCCCCCCAAAGTTGTAAAGGTTTTTTTTTTGACATAACATCTCGTACATTTCATTGTCACAATGGGTCCACCTGAATCCCTATTTAAACAATTTGTTTTTTCCCTTCCCCTCCCCAAATTTACCAACATCAAATACAGTGAAAACAGGAGTCATACCATGGGGGAGGGACATACAAAGCAACCCAAAGAAACACAGGTCCCATGATTTCCTTACTTACTATGTTATAATTTGCTAACAATACACGGTATTTTTAGATGGCAAGAAGAACATTCTTGCATGGGGAAAAAGGAAAAGAGCTCCCAAAAAACATATTTTAGTGGATAGCCTCTGTATTTTTAGCCAGGTACTACTTGTAAATGTAGATTTACTCAAAAGTGAATGAATCAAAATGACACATTAGCATCATACGTACTCTTGTCTTTTTCTCTGCCTTTCTACAAGGATATCTACTTAACTCCTGGTTCCTGCCATTTCCAGAAGAATCATGCATATACTTTGAGGACATCTTCCTAGAGAAAAGAATCAACATCACTTCTTTAAGATGAAACCTATAGAACTATTAAAGACCTCTATTATTTCATAACTTTTAAAATAAAATTTACCAAGTATGTTTAAGAAAGATAGCATGATGCTCTACAACTAACACAGAGAATAAATTGGTTATGACTACAGAGAAGCAAATGAAAATATTCATCATCTCACATAATTACCCATGGCTTTGTGGAGAGAATGTCTAAATTTTACAGAAATCCCTAATATAAGTATGAAAGTGTAACTTCCTAGCTATCTATGTTAAACATATAGACACTGTTGCCCAAAAGTAGAATGGAATGGCATGATAACTGTTTCATTTTCTGTGTGAAATTTACCCTGAACACATAATTACATTTGCTTACTTGAATAATAAATATTATGTCAGACAACACCACAGTGAAATATCAAGTATGCCTATGGTGTAGGATAGGTCCCAAGAATATTTTAATTTGAATTGAATTGGTGCTCTGTTAAATGCCTATCTGACCTGTTTCATGGTCTTTGGCAAGTATTAAAATAAAAAAAATTATCATGTGATTTTGTTTTTTCTAAACTTGATAGTTAATGCTGTACTTACTACTAGATTGAGCATCTCAGGCTACTTAATTCTAAAATTACTCTAAAATCAAAGCACTGGTAAAACAAACTTGTTATTGCCTATGCAATAACTCAGAGTGCAGCCATTAAAAAATTATGTAATCCTGTCATTTGTAACAAAAAAAAACATTCAAAACCTAGCCTTACGGAGAAAATGAGTTTCAGAGAGTGTATTTGGCAGAGTTCCATGTGTTTGCAATCTAGATCTTATCTGTGTGGACATCTGTAGACATATTCTCAAAAGTATATACAAACATGTGGAAGTCTTTAACCTGTGGGAAATGGGACATAACATGGGAACTAGAGTATGTGAGAGAATACCTGTGCTGTGTATCTTGATACCTGTTTCAAATGTATACTATGTCATGGATTGTTATAGTTTTACAAGCTAAATTCAGTACAAATTATTTTTTTAGAAAAAAGCTACATATTGTGCTCACTTCGGCAGCACATATACTAAAATTGGAATGATACAGAGAAGATCAGCATGGCCCTGCAAATTAGTGAAGCAGTCCATATTTTTTGTTTATTGCAGCATTATTTACCATAGCTAAGATATGGAAACAACCCAGATGCCCCTCAGTAGATGAATGGATCAAGAAAATGTGGTATATATACACAATGGAATTCTATGCCTCCATCAGAAAGAATGACATTGCCCCATTTGTTAGGAAATGGAAAGACTTGGAAAAAATTATATTAAGTAAAGTAAGCCAGGCCCAAAGAAACATAGGTCCCATGGTTTCCCTTATCTGCAATAACTAGTATATGTCTGAGACAAGCAGAAAAGGTCAGATAAGTTGATGCTATGCGAAATGAACCCCAAGATAAGGATTCAAATGTTTTTTTTTTCTTTTTGCGATTGTTTCTAACATATTTATAAGATGATTGCTTTGTTGCTTTGTATGTCCCTCCCCCATGGTATAACCCCTGTTTTCACTGTATTTGATGTTGGTATAATTTGTGGAGGGGAAGGGGAAAAACAAATCATTTAAATAGGGATACAGGTGGACCCATTGCAACAATGAGATGTACAAGGCATTATGTCAAAAAAACGAACTTTACAACTTTGGCAGGGGAGGGGAGTCCTGAGGGGAGGGAAAATGGGAAGGGATGGGAAGGGGAAACAAAGGAGGTGGCAACTATGCTTGATAAGAAATGTACTCATTACCTTGCCCATGTAATTGTAACCCCTCTGTACAGTATTTTCACAATAAAAAATGAAAAGAAAAAAGCTACATATTAATTCACAGAACCAAAGGAGTACTGATTAACAAGTGAGAGCAAATGGAAAATAACATGTGGCATTTCAGAGGCAAGGCCTGACAAAGGAAGCATGACTTATACCTGTTTCACCTCAACACATACATGGGACATATGGCCTCTCCTCAGTCCAAGGCAATTGAGAAATGCATTCTAGCCCTGTGCAAGAAAGGAGAGAACAGAAACAGACAAGAGAGACCATCCAGAATTCTCCATATAAGAAATGGTCCTAAAGCATCATGGAATCCTACATTCCTTGGATTGAGAACTAAATTATGTTATATTCGTTCTGTAATGATAGAATAGAACTTAGGGAGAAATGAAGACCAATGTATTTTAGTCTTGGTCTTTGCCTCTGGATTCTTCTTTAATCCTCTCCAAGCTTTTCTAATGTTCAACCTTTTAAACTTAGTAAACAAGAAAAAATTAGTAAGTGTAGTTTCCAAAATTACTCAAGAAAATTATAGAGGAGAAGGGACAATTATACTGTGGGCAAGTTGTGAGCACTTTTGAATGGCATGGCATTCGCAATTATAATTGCAAATACATTGAACAAGAATTCACACTTGAGGTCCACTATCTCAAGGAAAAGTTAGTGTTCCTTGGGGATTGTTTGTCACATATCAGAGGGCCAAGAAGAGTACTCACTTCCCTACAAAATATTTGTTGGAAGTGGCGCTCTGGCTCAAATGGTAGAGCACTTGCCTTGAGCTGAAGAGCTGAGAGACAGTGCCAAGGCCCAGAGTTCAAGCCCCATGACCAACCAACCAAAAAAAAAAAAACAAAATATTTGTTAACAGAGCTAAGACTTGAGCCCAAGAGTCCAGTGGCCCTGTGTTTAAGCACAATGTTAGGTTCCTTCTGCAGACAGAAATGTGAAGCAAAGGACTAAAACAACACCTACTTCTATTTATGGGGTACTGGCTTAGAAAATAAAAATATTCAGATTTCTAACAAATCAAGGCTACTAAAAAATGAAGCTGATAATGTTCAAGAGGAAGTGTACTCATTACCTCACTCATGTAACTGTAACCCTCTGTATAGTATCTTTACAATAAAAAAAATGAAAAAAAAGAAAGAAATAGAAAAAGAGAAAAGAAAATGAAGCTGATATATATATAGAGAGAGAGCAATAAAATAGTATCAATGATTGTGTGCAATAGTAATATTAGAGTGTACATCATTGTTTATGGCATAGTATCATTATGTAAATAGTTTTGAAATGAACCTCTTAAGAATACACAAAGAAAAATGCTATTGATTTTGAACTCATCCTTACAAAAGGAACAAAGAATTTGGGGGGGGAACTTTACTGAAGGTATTTTCTGAACTTGTAAACAGGTACTAATTTGATTCTAATTTGAAGATGTTCTATTTTTTGAATTGGAGTATTTCAAATTTCCATTTGAAATTGTAATGTGATTAACATGGAAAAATGCATATATGTGATGAAAATGATGGCAAGTGTACCTGTACTGGTTTAATGAATTTTTTTTAATCTCAGACTTCCTCAGCCTAATCCAGCTAGAGGCAGAGATGGTCCACTAATACTCCTTACTTTCTCCTTCCTCCTGTGCCTGAAATTAACAATTTTCCAGGTCTCTTAAATGAAGAGGTGGGTGGGGGATCCCACTCTATCAGTACATTACGCACTATTGCTTCATCATAATTCCTTTCATCTTGTCCATTTTTTTGTAATCCATGAGACACCTGATATCTCAAACCAAAAATCCTACATGAGTCCTTTCAGAACTCTTGATTCTAGCTCCCTGGGATTTCCCTAGGACTGATTCATGTTCTTCTTAATTCCAAACACTTCTCCCTGTAGGCTCTTTATCAGCACAGTGAAACCTTTTCCCTGTAGTTAATAGATTGTGAATCAGAACTGGGTAAATCCCCCTGAAATAGAGCTTATTAATTTACATATTTTGTGTTTTTTACAACTGCACAAAAATAAGAAAAATATTTATTGGAGACAGAGCAAATAAAAGGACAAAGCAAGCAGAAGGAAAAAGAATTTAGAAATCTCACAGAATGAAATCTCAAGATTAGCCAATGGAACACAACTTGATCATTTCAGTCCTTTCCATCAACGAGGGATTGAGCGTAGAATATGATGAATAATGTAATCATGTGACAGAATTTGTTACTGCTTTCTATCCACCTGCATAAGAATCAATGTGATTAGAGAGCAATTTATTTCTTCATTTTTCAGTTTAAATACTGTACTTTTACACAGCCTGGCAAGGCTTTTAAAGCTACTGTCGATTTTTTCCCCATTTAACTTTATTGTCAAGGTATAGATATCAGAGGGGTTACAGTTACATACGTAAAGTAGTGAGTACATTTCTTGTCAAACATCCCTCCCTCATTTTTCTCATATATTCTCTCCTCCAATGTCCCCCTCCCCCGGAATGTGTATAATTCATTTCCAACATATTGTCTTCTGAGTATTACTGTTGCATTGGTTCTCCCTTTGTTCTCCTTCCCTTCCCTAATTCAGATAAATGTATATACAATATCCAGGGTACCAAAATCAAAGTGACAACAAGGGATAAGCAATAGGGGGAAAAAAGAAAATACACAAGAAAAAAAGAAATAACTTCACACAGAACATTAAAAACAATTTAAAAAACACGAAAAACCTCTTGTTTCCATATCTTGAAGTTCATTTCTCTTAGCATCATCTTATAGTCTCATATATACATAGCTATTGAGTTATTGTAATCCTCTTCCAAGACTCTCCTAGACGTATACTAATTGCTACAAATGAGAATTTTATAAACAGTTTTCTGAAGTGTAGTTTCTAGTTCAGTCATCCTGGGAGCAGAAAGAGCTGTGGTTCTACAAGGCTGCTGATGTACAGACCATACTTCAAATAGAAAGGCTCTAGATTGATCTTAAGAAAGGAACCATAGCACCCATAAATGCTGCAAAAGTGTTTGAACAAAGAGAATAGAAAGTCAGGATATACTGACATATAATTTTTAAAAAGTTCTGTGGAGCATGACATGCAGAGGCATAATAGCATTTTGGTTGAAAACATGAGTTATTGATCCCAACAAACTTGACTGTAAGCAACCAGAAGCATCATCACTTGTGACTTCTGCAACCCCAGAAAGGGACTTAATCCTGCTAACCTTCTGTCAGATAGAACAGCACTAGGTTGACAATGATAGGTGAAATCTTATGATGCTGACATTTTTGTAAGTAGGAATTGGTAAAGTAAGTCCGGGCAATTTTATAGAGTCTGAACTAATAGCACCAGTCCTATGTTGGTTTTGAACATTAAAATGTATGGAAGATTTGACTGTGCAATTCACAGAATAAGAACACAATATATTCAAATATACACTTACTCAAATCATGGATATGTGTTTTCAATCATGAGGATGGGAGCAAATCCTTTACCATGAGGGAGACTTCTTGTGTCGTTTTCTTTCTTCTTTTTTTGTCTTATTGGATTAATAAACTTCATTACTCTAGAGTCAGACTATTTCAATTCCAAACCACCTTTACAGCAATGTGACTTTTGGAAAGTTGTTTAGTTTACCTTGCCTCAAGTTTGTACTCATCTACAAAACACAAGCATAGTAGTGTAGTTACAATAATAAATAATAATAAATAAACTAATAGTTATAAGTTGCAATAGAGTCTAGCAAATAGTAAATGTTATACAAAAGGATAGAAGATAGACAGACACATAGACATTCTGTGTCCATCTATCTGACAACTCTTGCCAAAATAACCTGTTGTTCAATTCCAGTTTAAAATTTTTACTCATCAACAAAACAACTGGCTAACTATTGGTTAAAAAAAAAATACAGTGAAAGTTTAATGTTACCCCCTTTTTCTCTGGTACATTTTAGTATTGGCAGAAAAAAAGCAATAGAAATAAAAGAAACTCAAATTTGGAAAAGACATAAAGATGAATGAAATAACTTTCCTCATATTATGGGTAAGGAACTTGAGACACAGGGGAAAAAGTTGCTTCAAATATGCACACAACTTAGGGTTGAAAAAAGCCTAAGACACCCCCTTACAGCCTGTCATCTGTCTCTATTCCACTCAGATTTCTTTCCCACAAAACCTTCAACCAATAGTAACCAAGTGACAGAATGTATTGGTGTGAATTGCATATTTTCCCTTACTTATTTACCCTGTATGGGAGCAATAAGTGAAAACAATTGCAGGTACTTTCATTTTATCCTGACTTTGATTCTTCAGGATAAATATCCAAGAGTAGTATTACTAGATCATAAAGTATTGGGGGGGGGTGTAAATTTTTGAAACACATATGGCAAAATGTTAAAAACTCTGGGTTGGTTACATAGATGTGGCTCAAGTAGTAGAGCTTCTGCCTAACCAGTGAAGCACTGAATTAAAATCTAACCCCAGGACCATAAAAGAAAAAAAACAGCTTGACATTGATGTGTATTATAATTCCACCACTCAGGAGTCTGAGGTAGGGAGATCCTGAGTTCAAGGCCAATATTGACTAATAGAAAAATCCTCTTCAAAATAAAAAGGAGTTATTTGGCAGGAATATGGATGTTTTATTATTCTTCAGTTTTATATCTATTTTACTTAGTTGTATAACTATTTTATCTTTAAAATTGTTCTCCTAAAAGATAAAATATAAAGATAATTAAGTGAGTACAGTGGTTTCATCTAGCACATGTCTTGCATTGGTCATCAAAGAATGTGTGTAGTCTAGTTGCCATGGAGACTGAAAGCAAGTAGGAAAAAATGTCCTGTCCTCTTAGGTCCGGACTCTAGTGTGTACTTAAAAAAATACTTTTTTCCTTCTTTCCTTTTTCTCTACGTGTGTATGTGTATGTATGTGTTTGTTGTAACCACAGGTAATTTTGTCAGATAGAAACAATTACTATAATCTGAGGGTTGACAACCTAATTTCCCATGTGATCAGTCTCCTTCTCCACCGTAAGATGATAGAGCCAAGATTAGACTATGTATAAGCCTAAAAGAGAGCCCTCACCAGGAACAGTGTGGAGGGGATCAGCATCTTGAATTCAAACTCTCCCAGCTTCAGAAATATGAGAGATAAACATCTGATGCTTGAAGCATATCGTTTATGGTATTCCGTGACAGCACCCAGAGTTGGATAGGAAAGATATTTAGCTTCATTCCACATTTGAAAAGTAATGATTCACAAAGTATGTCCACACCCTACAGGAGATGCAAATGCCCAAAGCTGAGCAGTACTCAGGAACCTGGCTTTCAATGCACTGATTCTTCATATTCCATCAAGGCACGGGTTTGCTGTGTCTGAAAGAGAGAATTTTATGCTGAAGGTTGTGTGTTCTAACATATAAGATGCGCAAGTGGTCCTTTCCCCAAATATTCCAGGGCTTTTTGTATCTACTATCTCTTTTTTTAATTTATGCTCAAAATGGAGCAAAAAGAGCACAGATTTGGATGAGAACATTTGATCAAAAATCAGGATAAAAATACCTTCTCCTGTGACTATTCATTGGTTCTCTTGTTTTAATTGTTACTTCTTATGATTCACTTTAAAAATAAGTCAGAGCCAGAGAGACAAAGGGGTATGTTTTCCTTCATGTGAAAGCTAGAACTAGCTTATATACTAATAAGTAAATACATTAGGTGGTATGAAAACATATACAAATGTATTAACTGAAATATAGTAGATTCAAGGGAGAACTCAAATAGCGTAATTCCTTAGAAAGGCAAAGTCAAAGTTCAGGAAAATAAATACCAAGTACTTGAAAGGGATGATGTGAGATCATGGGCAGTGGAATAGTAAATGAAGAGGAGAAGGAGGGGAAGGATGCAGTCAAGAATCCAATATACATTCTACAAAAATTAAGATAAGTGAGGGAAAGGGCAGGTTGGGAGGGATGGGTAAGAATGTTGAAAGGGTTGACATTGATCAAGATGTATTGTAATAATAAACTGTTTGGTTAAATGGCAACTCATTTGTACAACTACTTAAAGATAATATTTTTTCACAAAAGAAAATAGGGGGCTGGGAAGGTGGCTCAGTGGCTTGCCTTACATGCATGAGGCCCTGGGTTTGATTCCTCAGCACCACATAAGCAGAAAATGCCAGAAGTAGCACTGTGGCTCCAAGTAGTAGAGCACTAGCCTTGAGCTGAAGAGCGAGGGACAGCGCCCAGGCCCAGAGTTCAGGCCCCACAACTGGAAAAAAAAAAAGAAAATAGCTAATAATGCCTAAGAGGAAAATAAAAAGTACACATATTCCAAAAAATATCTGTTACTCGTTTTTTAAAAAGCTACTATCTGAAATTTTAGAGTCATTTTGCTATCATTAATAAACATATTGAATAAACAAATTTATTAAACAAATATATTAAATAGATTGGGGTATGTTAATACAATGAATACAATACAGAATACAATGTGAATATAGATAAAAATATCATAATGTGATTTCAAATGCTTATCTCTGAATTTATTCAAAAAGTATTGCTTTCCATTAAAAATGCTTTAAAGAAATATAACCAATGAACAAGGTTAGATAGTACAAAAGCAAAAGTATATATAGGAAAAGCAATAAAATAGAATTTTGAGAGCTTAGAGGAAAACAAAATATTTTCATTAATTAAACTACATTAAGGATGGTAGGGGAAACAAAGGAGGAAGCAACAATGCTTGATAAGGATTGTACTCATTATTTTGCTCATGTAATTGTAACCCCTCTATACAGTATTTTCAAAATAAGATATATATAATAAAAAATAAAAACTATTGAAATCTTAAATTGCCACATCCTTGTAGGATATACTACCACTTAGCTATACTACAACTTAATAAATCTCTTCTTTCAATCAAGTAAAACTAGTCCATAGTTCAGTTCTTTCCTGTGCTTACGATGTAGGGTATTCATTGTATATCTTTGTGTTTAAATGGTGTACCTTCTTTTCAAGTGTACTTTTAGAATGACTCTTTGGGAAATGAAATTTGTATTTTTTAAACTTCTAGAAGCTTTTGCATAAAGACTTAGCACTTTAGGAATATGAATAATATTTTTAGGAGTTGTGAATTAGGAATTGTTCTACAAATGTTATACAAGTCAAAGCAAAAGAGAAAAGCTCCATTTAATGAAGGGTAAAGAAGTTACAGGTTTGGGTCATATGAACTTTACATACTATCGAGTCTTCACTTGTTAAAAGAACAGTAAACAATATAGGGTTTCAACAAACAAACCTACGATAAGGTTGAACAGTGTTTCTCTAGAACAGACATTTAAAATTTATTCCTGTAAAAGACAAGACCGCAAATGTTTTGGGCTTTCCAGGAAAGATGATTTAGGTCAGAACTATTGAACTCTGAGAATGAGAAAGCAGCCAGACACAGTATTGTTTAAGGGCTGGGAGTGTTTATGTATGAAAAGAGACAGATGGGCAGGGTATAGCCTACAGGCCATGGTTTACCAAACCTCTACTTCAATTCGAACACCCAGCATCTATTCTAGGTTATAGACCTACTGACCACAAGATTCAGGCTAAACTCAGAGACTCTTAAATTATTATTTTTTTTTGGGGGGGGGGGGGGTGGTCCGGTCGTGAGGCCTGAACTCTGGGCCTGGGCACTGTTCCTCAGCTCTTCAGCTCAAGGCTAGCGCTCTACCACTTGAGCCACAGCGCCACTTCCGGCTTTTTTCTTTTTGCTTATGTGGTGCTGAGGAATGGAACCCAGGGCCTCATGCATGCAAGGCAAGTGCTCTACCACTGAGCCACCTTCCCAGCCCCAAGAGACTCTTAAATTATTTACAGCCATTTCCCCAAACTTGCCACAGACTCTTCCTTCTTTTCTGTTTCTTCCTTTCTCCACTGGTATCCTAAGTCTGGATTTCTCAGGCAGCTTGTTCTCAGAATCCCTGACTAGCACCATGGGAAGAGAGTGGACCTAATACACATAAAAATGGCTACTAGAGGAATATATTTGAGAGATGAAATATTTAGGATTATTGCTTAACCCAGAGGTTATTACTGACAAAAAATGGACTTATTATAGGTTAGTTACTTAAAGAGCCTCAAACTAACCAAATGGGAAATAAGCCAATGACAGTTATTTTTGCATAAACAAATACACCATTTTGTACACCAACAAATGGGCTAATCTATGAAGTAACTTGTACAATAGAGTTTAGTATGAGGTGACTTTCTTGGCAGCTGTTATTGGTAGAGAAATATGGAAAGAAAAAGGAAAGTGAAGAATTCCTTACAACTCATTCATTGTTAAACAAGAAAATGGTATTCTAAATATTAGAATTTAATTATACTTCAAGAAATACTGCCTTCTGTGCTCTTCCTGTGCAAGAATTTATAGAACAGGAAGGATACCCCAAGGTATATATAAAAGACAGAGAAAATAAAATAACCTGCAATGTTCTGCCAACTATTGTGAATAACAATATCAGTCAAGACTTATAGAAAGCAATTAAGTGGTAACTGTAGTTTAGTTTAACAAATGGAATATGTACAAGGATTGTAAGAATGGAAGTCCTCAATAATCACCTATTTGTTCTTGAAACTGTACCACATTTAAGGATAAAGTGAGCCTTTATTAATCAAACACTCCAGGCCCAGTCAAACTGCCATGCTGGCATAGAGCACTATGCCCAGGCAGCAGTAAGGAACTCTTGTCACCTTATATTTAAAAAGCATAATGGGGGGCTGGGAAGGTGGCTCAGTGGTAGAGTGCTTGCCTTGCATGCATGAGGCCGTAGGCTCATGCCCTTCGCACCACATAAGCAGAAAAAGCCAGAAGTGGCGCTGTGGCTTAAGTGGCAAAGCACTAACCCTGAGCTGAAGAGCTGAGGGACCGCACCCAGGCCCAGAGTTCAGGCCCTATGACAAAAAAAAAAAAAAAAAGCATAACAAAAGCATAATGCTGCAACAAACATAGTTGTGCTGGTAGCTTTAGTATGGCCCTGTTTGTTTTCATTTGGGTAAATGCCCAGAAGTGAGATTGCTGGGTCATAGGGGAGCTCTATATATAGTCCTTTGAGGAACCTCGATACTGATTTCCAGAGTGGTTGAACAAGTTTACACACCCACCAACAATGTAGTAGAGTTCCCTTTTGGCCACATCCCCTCCAGCATCTATTGTTATTAGATTTCTTGATTATAGCCATTCTAACTGGGATGAGGTAGAATCTCAATGTTGTTTGGATTTGCATTTCTTTTATGGCCAGAGAGGTTGAGCATTTCTTCATGTGTCTATTTACCATTCTTATTTCCTCTTCAGAGAGCTCTCTCTTTAAGTCTTTAGCCCAATTATTAATCGGGCAGTTGTTTCTTTGAGGATTTGTTGTTGGGGAATTTAGTTTTTTGAGTTCCAAGTATATTTTAGATATGAGACCCTTGTCCATTGTATGGCTAGTGAAGATCTTCTACCAGTCCGTGGGCTTTCTATTGATCTTACTACTTATGTCCTTTGCCATGCAGAAGCTCTGCAACTTCATGCAATCCCATTTGTCCAACCTTCCTTTGATTTGTTGTATTTCTGGGTCTCTATTAAGAAAATTTTGGCCTGTGCCAAGGAGACCTAGAGTTCCTCCTATTCCATTCTGTAATGTTTTCAGAGTGTCTGCTTTGACTTCTAGATCTTTGATCCATTTGGAGTTGATTCTGGTGCAGGGTGATATATAAGGATCTAGCTTTAATTTTCTACAAGTGTTTAACCAGTTTTCCCAGCATCATTTACTGAAGAGTCTGTCTTTCTTCCATTCTATTTTTTTGGTTCCCTTATCGAAGATTAGGTGTCTATAAGTCTGCAGGTTCATTTCTGGGTCTTCGGTTCTATTCCATTGGTCTTCAGGTATGTTCTTGTGCCAGTACCCAGCTGTTTTGATTACTATGGCCTAATAATATAGTTTGAAGTCTGGTATTGTTATTCCTCCAGCACTGTTCTTTCTGCTAAAGATTATTTTTGTTGTTCTTGGTCTTTTATTGCATGATTCACCATACCTAAGATATGGAACCAACCCAGATGCCCCTCAGTAGATAAATGGATCAAGAAAACGTGGTATATACACACAATGAAATTCTCTGCTTCCATCAGAAAGAATGGCACCACCCATTTGTTAGGAAATGGAAAGACTTGGAAAAAATCATATTAAGTGAAGTAAACCAGTCCCAAAGAAATCTAGGTCCCATGGTTCCCCTTATTTGCAATAATTAGTATAAATAAAGGATAATTTTATCAAATTAGCTGAAAAGCTCAAAAGCTATGTACAAATGACCATATAAGATGGTGCTAAGTGAAATGAACCCCAGGATATGGACACAAGAGGTCTTTCATTGTTGTTGTTGTTTTTAATGTACTATGTGATTTTTTTTGTTTCCTTTGTATGTTCTTCCCTCTATGGTATATCCCCTGTTATCACTGTACTTGATTTTGTTTATACATTTGTCTAATCTGGGGAGGAGAAGGGGAATAACAAAAGCTAAAACAAAGACACAGGATGATCCGTTGCAACAATGATACCCACAAGACAGGATATTGGAAACAAACTCTGCAACTTCGGGTCAGGGGTGGGGTAGGGAGGAGTGCAGGAGGTGGGATAGGGAAGGAATAGTGGGACAATAACAAGGGGTAACAATCCTCCACAAGAAATGGATTCATTGCCTTACTGGTATCATTGTAATCCCTCTGTACAGCATCTTTACAATTTAAAAAAGTTTTTTACAAAAGAAAGAAAACCTTAATTTTTTTTAAAACAAAAAGCATAAAGGGAGGGAATAGTTACAAGAACCTGGCTTTTGGGAAGATGGAAAACAGCTAATAGGAGCTGGGGCCCTTAAAAAATATGCAAGCTATGCCGGGCGCTGGTGGCTCACGCCTGTAATCCTAGCTACTCAGGAGGCTGAGATCTGAGAATCGCGGTTCAAAGCCAGCCCGGGCAGGAGAGACCGTGAGACTCTTTATCTCCAATAAACCACCAGAAAACCGGAAGTGGCGCTGTAGCTCAAGTGGTAGAGTGCTCGCCTTGAGCTGAAGAGCTGAGGGACAGCGCCCAGGCCCAGAGGTCAGGCCCCACGACCGACCAAAAAAAAAAAAAAAAAGAAAGAAAATATGCAAGCTATGGTGAACTGCCAGAGGAGAGTGGGAATATTAAAATCCCACCTTCAGTGTCTTCGTTGCACCAAGGTGGAGGTTAAGATAACCTGTTAATGCAGGTTTTGTGGGTCACCTTTCCAGAGTACAAAGTAGGATTGAAAAGAGCAAAGACTATATGGAAGGAAAGACAGATTTCCAGTATAACAAATATATTTGCAAAAAAGCAGAAATAGGCACTATCTTTCAGCTTTGACCTCTTCTATTATTCTTTCGGAGTATTCTGAATAAGCTCAACTCCTTCATTCTTTTTGAACAATCTTCATCCTATTAGTCTCCAATTGCACTGCAGAAAATAGAAAATTAAACAAGATCTTCTTTCCTTTCCACTGTCTGGCAAGTCATCCTGTTTGTGATATTCTTTTTTAACAGAGAAATGAATTCAAGTACTGAGGAGTTTACAGAAATGTATTTGGTTCCTTCCACTCCAGAATTCAAAAAGATGTGCCAACATTTTTATGGCCCAGGCTGATTATACAGGTATCAACAGTCTTAGAGTAAAAAAGAATGTCATAGAATTTGTCCTAGAAAAATGTCTCACTTCCCTTTTTGATCCACCAACATCCTCAAAGGATTTAGGAGGAAATAATGGAGTTTGCTGCATTCAGTGTTCAAGCTAATAACAAAGCTACTTGCACATTCATATGTAATGCAAACAAATGATTAAAATGGCAGGTACTGTACCAATGGCAAGTATGTACACATCACATAATACTTTGTCAAACCAGGAATGATCAAGGAAGAATATCAAAAAGAGAAACGATGTCCATTTCTACAAAATGTGGTCCTTTCAGCATGAGAATATGAAAAGCCAAGAGGTAGAACAATTATGTCAGTAACCTGGAAAATCCACCTATGTCCCAGATCCCACCCCCTGTTTACACCTATGTCCCAGACCCCACCCCCTGTTTAAACAATACTGTCTCTGGATAGTTTCTCACTTCACAGAGCTGGATGATTGGGACAGAAATCATCTGCTCTATCAGGCAGGGTGGCTTATACCTGGAACTGCTCAGGAAGCTGAGATCTGAGAATCAGGGTTTGAAGCCAGACCCACGGAAATAAATCTGAAAGAGGCTTATTTCCAAGTAACCATCAAAAAGTCAACAGTGGGAGTATGTCTCAGTGGTAGAATGCCAGAAGAAGAAGAAAAGGATGGAGGAGGGGGGAGGAGGGGGAGGGGGGGGGGAGGAGGAGGAGGAGGAGGAGGAGGAGGAGGAGGAGGAGGAGGAGGAGGAGGAGGAGGAGGAGGAGGAGGAGGAGGAGGAGGAGGAGGAGGAGGAGGAGGAGGAGGAGGAGGAGGAGGAGGAGGAGGAGGAGGAGGAGGAGGAGGAGGAGGAGGAGGAGGAGGAGGAGGAGGAGGAGGAGGAGGAGGAGGAGGAGGAGGAGGAGGAGGAGGATGATGATCAAAATACAAAAGAAAAGAAAGGGATTATGTGGCCCCCAAAGCCTAAAATACTTTACTTTTGTGTCATTTACACAATAAGTTTTTGGACCTCTGATCTTGAGGATCATACTATTCAACTTTATCATAGCATTGCTCATTGACTTCCTATACTGTGTATAATCATTTTATTGAAAATGGTCACCCGGGCGCTGGTAGCTCACGCCTGTAATCCTAGCTACTCAGGAGGCTGAGATCTGAGGATCGTGGTTCAAAGCCAGCCTGGGCAGGAAAGACGGTGAGACTCCCATCTCCAGTAAACCACCAGAAAACCGAAGTGGCGCTGTAGCTCAAGTGGTAGAGCGCTCACCTTGAGCTGAAGAGCTGGGGGACAGCGCCCAGGCCCAGAGTTCAAGCCCCATGACCGACAAAAGAAAAGAAAGAAAATGGTCATTAATTTTATGATTTAATAATGTATACAAAAGCAACTTTTTTCTTGGATGTCGGGTCTATTTCTTCAAACCCAAAGAAAATGTTTGTTTAAGGAGTGAACTACTTTAAATAATTAGGGAAGTTCAAGGAAGTGGAGGAAAGTTTTAAAAGAGAGAGAGAAATAACAGAAATAAAAAAGAGAACCATTGTTAAGAAATACAAATATTAAGGAAGTAAATAAATAAGAGATTATATGAGGGTAAAAGAAAAGCAGATCATTTTCTGGCCCATCTCAGGAGACAGAGGATTGCTTAAACTCCCTGAATAATCTCAGGGTGCTACCAATTATCTCATTTTCATTTCCTACTCTAGGAAAGGCACACTATCCTGTGTATAACCTAGGATTTTCCAAAGATCATGTAGACACTGTCCCCACCTTCATAATTTGAACACATGCACTGATTTAAACACTGGATACTCCTTCAGCATGGTTGCTCCAGTGAGAATTGCAGGAAGGTGGCAGCAATGAGTTAGAAAAAAATCTTTATAAGGGAAATAACTTATCTCCTGGATGGTTTGAAGCTCAGTCATTACTTTTGAGTTTTATTGTCTAAATTCTCTAGTGTTGTTGTTTGTTTGTTTTTGTGTCAGTACTGAGACTTGAACTCAGGGCCTGGACACTGTCCCTGATCTTTTATGTTCAAGGCTAGTACTCTACCACTTGAGCCACAAGTGCACTTCTAGCTTTTTTGGAGGTTAATTGAGTCTCAATGACTTTCCTGCTCCAGCTGGCTTTGAACCACAATCCTCAGACCTCAGCTTCCTGAGTAGAAAGGATTACAAATGGAAGCCACTAGCATCCAGCCTTTTGCATGACTTTTGTATGGCCTTCTCTGTACCAAATCCATCTCCTTCCTTCCTTGATTCCATCCTCTGGTCTTATGACTGTTTTGCTTTTGTTTTTGTTTTGTTTCATTTTTATCTTTTGGCACTACTGTATTTTCAAATGTTTGGGGGAAAGCAGGTCAATAACTGAACAAGGACTTATTGTAAATCTTCTCCTACTTTTAAATAACTTAAAATCTAATAAAAATATAAAGAGTTGAAAGTAGTATCAAAATATTGTGTTCCCTAGGACAACATAAGAGAAAAGTGAGGTCACACCCAGGCCTGGGACTACTTTGGAAGGAAATGTGGAATGAGACGAGCATTGAACACCCCAGGATGTGAGGTTGGGAAGATGAATGCTTGGGAAATTTAAAAAATGTTATTACCTGGAGATATTGTTGGGCAGAAGTCTAGAAGAATGAAGAGGATGTTGCTGGAAAGATGGGTTAGGGAGAGATACTGGGGATGGAGTGAGACAATGAAGATGGGACTAAAAATTGTGAAGCAACTGTGAGTCTCCTGAAAAGTTTTAAGCAGAAGTGTAATGTAATTGAGGTCACACAAGAGGTCACAAAATTACAAATAAGGGAAATGGAGAGCATCACAGAGACAAATGTTTCACTGTGGGCTTAACAAAAGATGCCTCTCAAGTCCCAGTGTAGAGGGGCCCTGCCTGTCTCATCTCTACAAAAACCTACGTTAATAAGAGATGCACTGTTTTAAAGGAGAGACGAAGAAAGGGAAAGTAGCTTGGTAATAACTCCAGAAGAATGCAATCCTGCACAATTTGGGCTGTTTTCTGCCATCTTTGCTGCAACCAGTTCGTAGCAATCCCTCTCTGGAAGGTTCATGACCCTTATTCCATCCTAGAATATGTCCTGGCAAAGCCACTAAAGGGACAGCCCCTAAAGGAGGGTGACAAGAACCAGCTGCCATATTCCAATTCAGTCAGGAAAACAAAATTCTGGGTTATGTTTCTCATCGCTACGGAACAGAATCATCTTGTCAAGTGTCTAGCCACTGATCAGAATCATCTCTGATGTAACCACAGATGACTCAAGGATCTTGCATTCCCAGGTTCCAGAAAAACCACCTTTAAAATCAGCGTGGAAATCGGTTGTTTTCTGACATTCTTGATACAGCTTTGATCCTGAATCCTCAGTCCTAACCAGGCACTGTGCCCCAGCGGTATTGGCAAAGCTAGCCTCCTACAAGAGCAACCCCTCCCTCCACCCTACCCCACCCCCAAAAAAAGCCTTCCTCCCGCATCTCTGGCCACTCCCAGCGCTCGTTATCTGATGGCCTGGGACGTCTGCCTGGGACCCACGTGGAGTACCCAATCTCAGCGGCTCAGAGCGCAGACTCCTGGGAACTTCCCAGGACGGGGGCGAAGCTGGGACGGGAGGTGGGGAGGGAGGAAGGGGGACAGGGTGAGCTGGTGGCAGCGGGGCCGGGAGACGCCGGCTGAGTTCTGGCAGAATGGGATTCATCCCAACAGCTGAGTCGGCGTCGTCTTCCCGCCCTTGAACCCTGCACTGGCGGAGCTGCTGCTAGACATCTCTCTGGCGCCCTCTCTGACGCACTTGGCTGGGCGTAAAAACTCTTTCCCGGATTTAGAAAGCTTTTAAGAGTTCAATTCCGGGCCTGCTGTCTCTCTAGCCGCTTCTCTGATCTCCCAAGCCAGTGTGGTGCCTCCAGCCCCGAGGTGACCGGAGTGGTCCAGGCGGCTCTGCGCTCCGCGGGGCTCGGCCTCCGGCGCGCTGCCTGCCGGTCGCCGCGAGCTGAGCCCGAGCCTTGCGAGCTCGTTGCCAGGGCTGCGCCCCAGGTGCGCTCTCAGCCAGAGACTCCCTGGCAGGCCATAAAGGTCTGGGCTCTTCACTGTGTGATTTGTTTTTTAAGTTCTTGACAATCTATTAGAATGTGATGCAGAAGAACCTAATGCGCCCTGCCCCCGTCCACCGATAGCAGTTGTTTTTTTTTTTCTGAAACTGATAAAGTTTCTGCGGATGAAGCCCACCAGACCTTGTCTCGTTTATTTCAGTTCCCCAAATCGTTCCTGCTCCCCACAGTCCTGATTTCACATCCGAGCTTTCCGTGGAGGAACAATCCAAGTGGGGCGAATAAAAGCATGTCATAAGCAAGCTACTACTCAGTAGCAGAAGAGGAAAAGCACAAGTTGAAATTGACCAAATGAAAATTGTTTAAAGATGTGCAAGGTGTGCAAGATGCCTAGGCATCAGGGCAAGTCCTTAGAGTCCCTGATTTCTGGTGTTCTTCCCGAGAACAAAAGATCAGGCAGAGAAAACCCACCCTGAAAAAGATGCCAGCACCCATCCCTTCAAACACACACAAGCTCATATTCAAGGGCTCAGGGCACCTTGAAAAAAGGATGGTGAGGGAAATTCCTGATGATTTTACTGTTAAAATTCCATAATTTGACTAGACCTACTTTTTTTTTCTTCCTTTTGCATCATCAATTCAGAATTCTGTACAGAAAGAGAATGACATCAAAGAAAATCATTGGTCTAGTAGAAAAGAGCCTGTAGGCGTTTAGGTGGTATATATGGAGCCAGAAAGCTCTGGAACATCAGGGAGACTCCAACCTAAGGCAACAGCATGGGTGAATATGAGCCTCCTGTGCATTGGGTTTAGCAGTAGTCCCTAAAGCAGGCTTTGCATATGTAGAGACTTTTCCATCCTGGTGGGGAGAGTTCAGTGCAAAGCTGGGGTGGACCTGGGTTTCCAGCTGCATTTCCTGATGTCTTACTGTTACTGGTTATTTTTTTGTCAGTTTGTTTCAGGGAGCTGCTCCTCTTGCAATTGGTAGGTGTGGTTGTAACTTACAACTTCACTAACTGTAACTTCAAGAAGATTGTAAAGGAATATGAGAACGTAATTAGCAAGACCCTGGTAAAATATATCAATGGGGTAAGTGAAGAAATTTTTAAAAAAGAATATATATATATGAGAATATATATGTGTGTATATCCTCATCCAAAAGGTAGATTTAACTACAATTTAACTTTCAAGAAATGAAAAATAATTTGGAAATAATTATCTCATGAAACCATTTTATAGGTGTTAATCAAAATATATTATTGACATCTAAAATGACTACTTAGAAATTGGTGGGTTTCAATAGAGGAGCTGAGAAGCAGATACTGATAGGGGTTGTGTGCAGTGTACACCAAGGAAAGTCTTTCCTCCACTAAAGTGTGGCTTTGACTTTGAAGTAAAAAGATAAAGTAATAAGGGCTTGGGAAGAAAAAGGTGAGTGGAAAGGGGAATTTTCATGAGACAAGACCTAAAGAGTGAGAACAACTACAGCCGAACAACTACAGAACAAATGTAGCCTTGTCTCGGGGATTTCTAGCTTTCTAACTCTTATGGGACGTGATATACTTTGAATTTTTTAATGTATCATTGAATTATTTTTCTGATAATCTACATTATATATATATATATATATATATATCTACAGTATATGAGATGGATGGATGGATGACTAAGGGGTGCACATATATGCCCCAACCACAATGTTAGCTTGCAGAGCTGTGTGCAGGTGTGCCTAAGTGTAGAAGTCTCCCTCTGAGACCAGCGTCCCATTGCTTTCAGAGCATCTTTGAAGCCTAGTAGGAAGAGGCTAGTCTTCCCTGTCAACTTAAATCTTTACCCTTTGGTCTGGCTTAGTGATGCACACCTGTAATCCTCAAATTCTGGTGGCTGAGGCAGGAGGGCAACAAAGTAGGGAGCCAGCCTGTGCTAAACAGTGAGACACTGTGGCAGACAACAAAAACGTTATTTTTTCCTATTTTGTATTCTTTCAGAGAACATTCAACCAAGACCAGTCCTGTTACAACTCAGTAAGTAAAATGATCCCGCGGCTAGCTTTCCCCCACCCCCGCAGAGACTTCCAGTATGGGGGAGGATGTATCCCGTGGTGTGCCGAGCCGCAGGCGGTGGCTGTGTTCCCAGATTACACTGACCACCAAGGCAGAGGACATCTAGGCTGCCAGCGGGAGACTACATCCGGCTGGCTCTGGACTGCACTTCTGCTCCAGCTGGAGGAGAGGCGGAGTTGTGTAGAGGCTTTCCCTTCTCCCCGGGCCAATTGGAACAGGGAAGAAGTCAGAGGCACCACCTTCCCATGTCTAGACACCTAGCTCTCAAGCTGGCTCTTGAGAGCATTCAGATGAGGAGACCTGGGCGGAGCAGGTGTGGGCGATCATCCCTCCCAGCCAAATGCTCCCTGCTGCACTGGCTCTGCCTTCTGCCCGGTTGCAAGCACATTGCTTTCATTCAGGATATCTTAGCTGCCTCTTCTCCTCTCACTCTCTTCTTACCGCCTCTCCTCCCTCCCTTCTTTGTTTTCTTTCTGGCGTTGGCTGTTTGCTACTAAACTTCGTGGCTTGTGAACAGGCCCATTGCCTGATGAAAATCGAGAACCATACCTTCAATGCCATCGGTGAGTGCCAGACGCAATTCAAGAAGTTCGCTGAAGAAACGAACGCTTCCTTCACTAGCAGTTGTGTAAACTACTCTCGAACTCAGGTAAGCCGCAGGCTTTTTAGTACACTAAGATTAACCTTGAAAGAAACAGAGGTTTGAGGCTAGGAGTTGTTGTGTGATTTTTCTTAATTCAAGTAAAAAGCTTAAGGTTGTCCATCGCAGATACCTGAACCAAAACCCAACCTAACGCCCTGGTTCTGATGTTTTTAGGGAAAGGGATTGTTGGATTACAATTCTAAACCTTAAGTCAGTGTTCCAAGTTGCGCTTAGTGAGAGTTCTGTATTGGAAGGTACTGAAGGTGCTGAAGGGATAGAAGGGTAAGAGGATGGCCATCCAAAACTCCCAGGGACGTGACCCACATCTTCTGGGACTGAAATTGTAGCTCAGTGGCAGAGTACTTGTTTAATGCACTTGTTTAATGTTTGATCCCTGGCACTGAAAAAGAAAATTGTTTTTTGTTACTGTGTGCACTAAGAGATTGTTGTCATTCCAAAGTTTAACAATGGCTGCTTAGGGCTTATCACTGAATAAAATAATATGCATAGGTATAGATGTAACATGGTATATCGAATGTATGTGTCATTATGGTTATCAAGATACCATGTATCATTAGGCATTCTACTTTTTACTTTAGATCTCTACCCTCTTTTGTTTAATTGCTTGTACAGGTGAAATTGCCATGTCTTTTCATAATAAAGTTTGGTACATGCAGTTATAGATATTTGGATAGATATAGTTTTAAAAATGAAGATTAGCAGAAACAGGGACTCTGGAGAGAGACTTCCAACTCTCAGTCCTAGTCTCAGCCTTCTAACTGTGAAAACTTGAATAAATTAGCCTCTGTGTGTCTCAGCAAAATAATTATTACATTAGTAAGTTTAGATATAGTGTTTATGAGAATTAAATGAGTCATCAATATATAAAAGCACACTTGGAACAGTGCTTGTCGCATAACAGGTACTCAATTATTTACTTTAGTTGGCACGCAAAATAGAAAATTTGTCACCATAATAAATGCTTCTATCTGATCTCTTTAATATAGACAAAGATTGACAATGTTGATTTATATATCATTCATGTTATGTATTTGTCATACACATATTGGCATTGTATATGTGCGTATATGTGCTGTCGGTCTGCTACTTTTAACCTGGTAGACTTTATCAAATTGCAATCTACAAATTATCCATCTAAAACATCCACATTGCCAAGGCCTTGAGGAAAGAAAACCCACACCTACAATAAAGACAGAGACTAGGGCCACCTTAGTTGAGCTTGAGTAAGAGATTCAGTAGGAGGCATCTTTATGAGAAACCAATTTGGGTTTATGCTTTCTTTTTGTGGCAGATCTACAGATAAAATCCATTCACATAAGAAGAGCACAGAGTTCAGGCTTGATCAAGTTCTTGAACAATATTATAAAAGGGAGAGTGTGGAGAAATTTATTTGGCTCCCTCATAGCTCAAAGGAAAAGACTGATATTAGTAGTATTGATTTTACACTGTAAAATTATTGTTTAGAAATCTAGGAAACTCTACTAGTCTAAACACTATGTGCCTAAGAAGTTCAGCTAGCCACTGTATTGAAGGGTACTTCAGCTGAAGAAACACACCAGGATCCTCTTCCAAATAAGTCTCTATTATTTCCCTCAGAATATGTATCTATAGCCCCTGTAGACTGTGGTAATTCAGGGAAAGAGAACTTTTAGTGGACTAGGTTTACTAAAATGTCTGAATGGTAGAGAATCTATCATGCATGTCTCTTGGAAACACATCTTATCAGAGAGATCATGAAGTCATCTGTGTATTCATTCACTTAATTATATTACAACATTTTTGTTATATAAATTTCCAGTGTATACAACACTGAACTGTGGGTGGTGGGGAATACCCATGATACAATAAAAAGAGTAAGAGCCAAGTTACATGACATATACTCTGAAGAGCAGGAAGTGTTTCCAAAATAAAGGTCTATGCAAATAGCAGAGACTTCGTAGAGGTAGTGGTGTGCTTAGCCTTGAAACAAGAGTAGTCAAGAAGAGAAACAGGAGAGCATTCCATTCCAGAGAGCTCATATAATCATGCCCGAAGCAAGTGCACACTACAGAGACAGACTGAGAAATGTATTTGCATAGAGAAAATGACATAATCTTCCCAACAATTTTTTCTCTGTTTTTGTATATATTTTTATTGTAAAAATACTATATAGAGGGGTTACAGTTACATGAGCAAGGTAACGAGTATTTCCTATCAAGCATTGTTACCGCCTCCTTTGTTTTCTCCCTACATCCCTTCTCTCTCCACCTCCCCAACTTCTCCCTCCCCCCCCCACAAGTTGTAAAGTTCATTTTTCAACATAGTGTCATGTACATCTCATTGTTACAATGGTTCAACCTATATCCTTATTTTAGCATTTTGTTATTTCCCTTCCCCTCCTCAAATTAGAAAAATGTTTATACAAGGCTGCAGGGCACTAGAATCAAATACAGTGAAAACAGGGGTATACCCTGGGGGAAGAATACACAAAAGAAACAAAAAATCACATGGTACATGATAAATACATTAAAAACAACAGCAAGAAAGATAAAACCTCTGTGTCCCTATTTTGAGATTCATTTTGCTTAGCATCATCTTATATGGTCATATGTACATAGCTTTTTTTTCCTTTCCAACAGATAAATAATACTCAGGAAATGGGAAATGAAGAAGCTACAAGCAACTGCCAATGCAAAGCCTCACAAATACTAGGATGGTGGCGTCGGTTCAGTCAAATTGCCGGAGACTAAGATTATCATCCTTCCAGTAATATTTTCTGGCACCAAAATATATGGTACTCATTATGTAATATAATGTTAACTCTGTGACATTTTAATGACCATCAATGGCTATTTTATAATTGCAGAAGAATTCTTTAATTTATTTTTAATAAGTTGTGATTGTTTAATAGATTTTTTTCAATTCAAAAGACATGCTATTTCTATAACACCAAGAGAAACTTCTATAATATTGCTTACTGACTGAGTGCCAATATTTCTCATCTGGAGCTACATACACCTTACTCAGACGAAAAAAAAATCCTCCAGTGTCATAAAAAGATAATTTTCTAATGAAAAAGAAAAAAGTTGAATTCTATGAAAGCATCTAAACTTGTTTGAAAGGCAACCACTTCTTTCTGTAGTGATCTTTTTCATGTTTTCATCCTAAAAATTAGCCAAAGAAGAAAATAAGAGTGCATGGTTATCTGTACATATAAGAAAGCAATCTAAAAGAACTGTCAGGCAAAACGTTGTGAACATGTTGTAAGCTGAGCTTAAAATTTACAACTAAGCCAGGTTCCACTGGCTCATACCTACAATCCTAGCTACTCAGGATACTGAGATTTTGAAGGCTGTGATTCAAAGCCTGACCAGTCAAGAAAGTGAATTTTTTTTAAATCTCCAATTAACCATGAAAAGGCCAGAAGTGTAGCTGTGTTTCAAGTTGTACAGCATCAGTCTTTAATGAAAAGGATGAACGACAGTGCCCAGGACCTGAGTCAAAAGCTCCCGTACACACACACACACACACACACACACACACACACACCTAATAGACAGGAATGGTATATCAAGTTCTTCTGTAGCAGTGCCTTACAGGTATCATACATGTATTTTTGAATCTTGTATTATGTATTTTTAACTTATTTGTAACCACTTTTGAACATGTACATGTTGGTTTGTAATTAGTGCTGTAAATGTCTCAATAAAAGAATTCTCAAATTAATTTCTTATGAATGATCTTTTAATTTTTAATTAGTAAACAATTCTCATCTATCCTTTTCTATAGGACAGCACTTTTCTTCAGCCTTTATCTTCACTCATTTTGAAAGTCCACTGACCATACCACCACCACCCCCTTGCAAAATGACTTGATTCTGCCTATAGGAGAAAATATTTAGAGATGATTGACATATGATGGCATACAATGACATATGATTGGAGTGCACCATTTCCCCGGATTTTGTGAAGAAGTCCTGCCTTCTTTCCCTTGCTGAGCTTTCCTCACACTTAGAGGAAACAAAATAGGCAATAGTTAGCTGCCTAGGAAATGATAGCTGAGGTGCTGCTCTTAGGGATAGGCATGTAGATGCACTGATTTATGTCCCTGCTCTCCACACACACACACACACACACACACACACACACACACACACACACACACACACACACACCACTATATCTGCTTTCCCTTCTACAGGCTGCACTCCTGAAGAAAAGGATGGAAAAATATTTCAAATTGCATTGTGTCTGGACTCAGACAGTGTTTGGAGAAAATATTCAAATATGAAAATTAATGGAATAACGTCAGGTGAAAAAAATCAAAGGGATATCGCATTTGAGGGTGATCTGGTGATACATTTCTGAGAACAAAGTATTTTTTCAATTTTTTTGAAAACTAGAAGTATTAAATACTAAACTGAAGGCTGAGCTACAAAAGTTTCCCAAAAGATCCATAGCTAAGGACTAAATGCACAGCCTTACATTTACTAAGAAAGCACTCTACCACTGAGCTACACCCCAGACTGATAATAGTAATACCTTTTGTGTACATACCTCATTTTATCCTTTTCAATAAAGGCTTAATTTTTATTTGTGGTTTTTGTAGAAAAAGTTTGTGAGAATGTGTGTGTGTGTGTGTGTGTATACCCACATCAGATTGCCTGGTTTGTTACACTATCTTAATCATAATGTGTTTCCAATAAATGTGCTGAGTAAGGGAATAAATGAACTTAAATTAAAAGTTAAATACATGTTTCCCCAGAACAAACTTTCCCATAAAGCCCATTGTGACTCAGAAACAACAGCAGCAACTGTCAGGTAAGATATTGACTTCTCCCCGACTTCTCCCTCATCACTTCTGTAGATGAGGAACTGGAAAAGAGAATAGCATACTCCTAAATTGACAAGTGTTGTTGCAATTGATCACTGTTCCCCAGGCACTTCTTTTTTAAAAAATTAATTCCTTCTACCTTCTCCTCCCCCAAACCACAAAATAACACTGAGCCTTTATTCTGTGCCATGTCTGGGAACACAGCTGAAAACAGGAATAATTTGAAAGTACTAAAATCCTGCATAAGGCTATTTCTCCTTTGGGAACCTTTTGTAGCTCATCTCTCAGTTTATTATACAACTTAATACTTCTAGTTTTCAAAAAATTGATAGTTTTAAAATTTTTATCTTTAGATGCTAATTTCCACATGCTTCTCCAGAATTCACATTGGCGTTTGCTAGGTGACCAGCAACCACCAAATGCCATGGGCACACAACAACAATTACTTCACCTTCATGGTAGAAAGTGGAAACTTCAACCCAGCTCCAGGCCTTTCCCACATCTTTTATGTTCCATGAGCAGGACTGGAAAAGCAACTCCTGCCTAGGATATGCTTTTCTCTGTGGCAGAGGAAGAGAAACAGGGAGACACGGGCAGAGACACAAATGTCTGCAAACTTCTGCTAAGACGCAGCATGCATCACATTGGGCCATATGCACCGACAAGAGAAAATCAGTCTCCGCACCCCAGGAGACTATTTATGATTTATTGCTGGTATCTGTGCAAAGGGCAAGGACATAAACCTTACAATATGTATAATACTAGGGGTTAAATCTATGTGTGTGTTTTTTATTTGAACTCAGGACCTTGTGATTGCTAAGCCAGTGTTGTTAGCTGCTGAGCCACACCTCCAGTGCTTACAGGTTAAATCTAATATTACAAGATTTATAAATATTGGGGATGGTAGAGCACACAAGTTATTACTCTGGGAGGGAATATGACTAACAAAAATTATAAAACATTCCATTCATTTTACATTTTATTACTGAACTGTAACCTTTTGTTAAATATTCCTTGAACCTCTTTTTTTGGGGGGTGGGAGGGAGTCTGGTCATGTGGCCTGAACTCTGGGCCTGGGCGCTGTCCCTCAGCTCTTCAGCTCAAGGCTAGCACTCTACCACTTGTGCCACAGTGCCACTTCCGGCTTTTTTTCTTTTTGCTTATGTGGTGCTGAGGAATCGAACCCAGGGCCTCAGTCATACAAGGCAAGCTACTACTACTACTACTACTACCACTGAGCCACCTTCCCAGTCCCCTTGAGCCTCTTTATGTTCTGGTTGGTTGCTATGTATTAATGAGCAAAATAAAAAGCAAGCATGGAGCTTAGCCATGAAAATACTAAAATAAAAGAAACCTAAGAAGTCAGTAATGTGATGATGCTATTCATTTATTCTCTTTTGAAATCTGAACAAATATTTACAGATAATTGACATTTTATTCATTCCCACAGTGTACCTCAAACATAGCTAGAAATGTACCTACTATTCAGAAATTCAGGGTAGAAAAAAGAAAGTACAATTAAATAAAACATGCCAAAGGCCAAACCACCAGCCATCATCTGTTAGTATCTGCTCCTTAATTATCTGGAAATCAAAAGCTTCAAGACCCTTTGGTGCCAAATGCTATAAAAATAAGTCAAAGTATTATTATTCAAAATGTATGAGTCACTCCATGGAATCCACTCCCAAGTTACTTGAGCTGATCAGAAACTTTGGCAAAGTAGCAGGGTATAAAATTAAACCTCAAAAATCAATGGCTTTCCTGTATGCCAATAACCAGAAAAGCACAGCTGAAATTAGGAAAGCAATTTTTGTAATAGCCCCACACAAAATAAAATACTTAGGAGTTAACAAAAGAGGTGAAAGACCTCTATGACAAAAACTTTAAAAACCTGAAAAAGGAAATTAAAGCAGAACTAAGCAAGTGGAAAAACCTCCCATGCTTCTGGATTGAGAGGATTAACATCGTGAAAATGGCAATATTGCCAAAAACTATCTACAAATTCAATGCGATATCTATCAATATCCCAACCTCATTCTTCAAGGAAATAGAAGAAGCAGTCCAAAAATTCATATGGAATATTAGAAGACCCTGAATAGCAAAAATAATCCTTAGTAGAAAGAACAGCACTGGAGGAATATCAAATCCAAATTTCAAACTCTACTACAAAGCCATAGTAATCAGAACAGCTTGGTACTGGCACAAGAACAAACTGAGGACCAATGGAATTGGACTGAAGACCCAGAAATGAACTCACAGACCTACAGCCACCTAATCTTTGACAAGGGAGCTAAAGAAATAGGATGGAATAAAGATAGCCTCTTCAGTAAATGGTGCTGTTGGCAAAACTGGTTAAACACTTGTAGAAAATTAAAGCTAGATTCTTATATATCACCCTGCATCAGAATCAACTCCAAATGAACCAAAGACCTCGAAACAAAAGCAGACTCCATGAAAACATTACAGGAAGAAACTCTAGGTCTCCTTGGGACCGGCCAAAATTTTCTTAATAAAGACCCAGAAACACAAAAAAATCAAAGAAAGGTTGGACAAATGAGATTGCATGAAACTACAGAGCTTCTGCAAGGCAAAGGACATAGCTAGCAAGATCAATAGAAAGCCAATGGACTGGGAGAAGATCTTCACTAGCCATACAACAGACAAGGGTCTCATATCTAAAATATACTTAGAACTCAAAAAACAAAATCCCGCAACTACAAATCCTCAAAGAAACAACTGTCCCATTAATAAGTGGGCTAAAGAAAGACTTCTCTGAAGAGGAAATAAGAATGGCCAATAGACACATGAAGAAATGCTCAACTTCTCTAGCCATGAAACGCAAAGACAACATTGAGATTCCACCTCATCCCAGTTAGAATGGCTATCATCAAGAAATCTAGTAATAATAGATGCTGGAGGGGATGTGGCCGTAGTGTAAACTTGTTCAACCACTTTGGAAAGCAGTATGGAGGTTCCTCAAAAGACTCCACATAGAGTTCCCTATGACCCAGGAATCCCACTTTTGGGCATTTACCCAAATGATCACAAACAACGTCATACCAAAGGTACCAGCACAACCATGTTTATCATAGCATTATTCACCACAGCTAAGATATGGAACCAACCCAGATGCCCCTCAGTAGATGAATGGATCAAGAAAATGTGGTATATATAATAGAATTCTATGCCTCCATCAGAAAGAATGACATTGCCCATTTGTTAGAAAATGGGAAGACTTGGAAATAATTATATTAAGTGAAGTAAGCCAGGCCCAAAGAAACATAGGTCCCATGGTTTCCCTTGATTTCAATGACTAGTACATGTCTAGGACAAGCAGAGAAGGTCAAAGGCTATGTACATATGATCATATGAGATAATGTTAAGCAAAATGTACCCCAAGACAGGGACACGTGTTTATTTCTTTCTTGCTATTGTTTTTAATGTACTTATAATGCACTGTGTGATTCTTTTGTTTCTTTTGTATGTTCTTCCCCCACAATACAATCCCTGTTTTCACTGTATTTGATTCCAGTGTTCTGAATCTTGTATATGCATTTTTGTAATTTGGGGAGGGGAAGGGGAATAGCAGGAAGCTTAAATGGGGATGCAGGTTGACCCATTGTGATGATGAGATATAGAGGACACTATATTGAAAACAAACTTTACAGTGTCGGGGGTGGAGGAGGCAGGAGGTATTGGGAAGATTGGGAGGGAAAGGATGGTAGGGGAAAAATAAAGGAGGAGGTAAAATGCTCAATAGGAAATGTACTCATTACCCTAGTCATGTAACTGTAACCCCTTTGTACAGTATTTTAACAATAAAAATATATATTAAAAATGTATGAGTCAGCTAGGCACAAGTAGTTCACACCTTTACTCCTATACAGAAGCCTGAGATCTGAGGATCCTAGTGCAAAGCCAGCCCATGAAAACAAATCTAAAACCCATCAAAAATCTGGAAATAGCACTGTGGCTAGAGCACCAGCCTTGAACAGAAAAGCTAAATGAGAGCGTGAGGCCCTGAGTTCAAGACCTGCGTACTAACACACACACACACACACACACACACACACACACACACACACACACAGTGTGAGAGAGAAGGAATGAAAGAGAGAGAATGTGAGTACGTATTTGATAAGAGAAAGAAGACCAGTGAGAGAGGAATAGAAGAGGAAGAGAGGGCAACATAGAGGTCAATATAGAGTACATAATATACATGTAAAAAATACCATAGCAAAACCTAATGTTTTATAAAATTTATGTACACTAATAAAAAATAATGCAAAGAAGAATTCACAAGCCAAGTGTTCAAAGTGGCTGACAAGTTAATTTTATTCCATAACAAAGTAACAGGCCGAAAGGAGATTATTTACAAAAGCTTGTGTTCACTAGTTGTAACTGATAATATGATTATATACATGAATCATTCAACCCACATCTTATGTAGATGCCAAAATAGTTTTCATAAATGGAAGGCATAGGAAAGAAAACAATTAGATAAGAGATTATGCCGTATATTGAGTTTGAGTGATCAGTCATAGGACACATGTTTTAGTTCATGCTTACATGCTCAATGATCGCTCTTCAAACCTTCATTTTTGGGGGGCAAATGGCTCCTAAGGGGTGAATTCTTAATCTTCAGCAAAACAGAATGAGTCTCCTTCAACATTCTAAGACACTTAGCTCTAATTATCTGCCCACTCTTTTCTTTCCATTCTGATAAGCTCCTCTTTATAGCTTCTGTTGTTTTTGAAAACAGAACTCATACAGTGTAGGAATGTTAAGAACACTTGGTCCATTCTTCTTATTACCAGGAGACGTGAGTAATCTATACTCATTGAGATTATCCAAACAATCAGTTCTCTTCCTCAGTCTACAAGTCTACCTCTCCTACTTGGTCACGTTTAAATGTTTCCTTCAAGCTTTCAGTCTGGGCAATCAAACATACTATCCTTCTCACTGCATTACAAAAAAAAAAGCTTCCAGCTGCAATGATACCAGCTATCTTCTTCTACAAGAGAGCCAAGCTATGAGTACCAGTGTCAGAGGAGACCTAAGCCCAATCAAGTACAGTGGTGTCCTAGGTCAAATAGTACTGTGTATAAAAGACCAACAAGTATTTCAATGTCCTTTCTATTAAACTACATTACCTTTCTCATTGGATTCATTTGTCCATCTCATAATCATATCTGTGTTTCTGAAGTCTCCTATATGTCTTGGGATGGAGCAAAAGCCAGTCCACAAAGTTTTCCCTAGCTGTCCTCATAGATAAGCACCACTGTATCAGCCCCTGTGGCACACAGATGGGGTGCATTAACTTTCTCATGCAACACACAATACAAGTGAAGTTGATCATGTTGCTGAGACTGGCATGGTGTCTAGAGGAAGATCATTCGTCTACTTAATCCTCTGCCCTCTAGGAAGTCAGGGATCTTTGTCCAACATAGGCTATTTCCTACATACATTCTTATTAAAAATGATTCATAATAATCATGATAGAGATGTCTACCAATGTATTATGTGTCAGTGAAAGCATGAATCAGACTAGTTGCACTTCCCACATACTCTCATTGATGTTGAAAATGACTAAAACTTCTGGAACTCTTTAAAGTTTGGTTCTAATTGTTTTCTATCTTCACATACCAATTTACACCCGCACTCTGAGAACTGTGACCCTCCATCACACAGTCTGGGCCAAAGCAGGAAGATATTTAAGTGGTTATCATACCACATCATCCATTTTCATAATTCAGAAACATAATTCATAAAGCAAGTTGATGATACCTGATGTAATACAATAAAACAAAACTGATAGTTTTGTGCCTTTAATGTATTCATTTTATTGTGCAAAAATAGTTTACAGCGAGAACAGGAGATTGAAGAACTTAAGTTGATCTGCTATAATGTAGTCAACTCTGATACTTTATGTTTTTTTTTCTTTCTTCTATTTTTTTTTAATTTTATTTTATTTTATTTGAGAACATACTGTACAGAGGGGTTACAATTGCATGGGCAGGATAATGCATACATTTCTTACCAAGTATTGCAGCCTCCTCCTTTGTTTACCCTTCACCTCCCTTCCCAGCCTCCCCCCTCCCCCCCACCCAATCATACCCCCCCCCCCACCGACATTGTAAAGCTGGTTTTGACATGACATTTTGTACTTCTCATTGTTGCAACAGGTCCACTTGAATCCTTAAACGACTTGTTTGTCCCCGTCTCCTCCACATGTTATACTGACATCAAATATAGTGAAAGCGGGGGTTACACTGTTGAGGAGGGACATACAAAGCAACAAAGAAATAATCTTATAAATGCTCAACTCTGATACTTTAAATAGAGCTCAAAGAACGTATGGAAATACATTTACTTTTCCTCTATATAACTGAAGTAACCAAGCAACTCACGACTCAGAGTTAGGTTGTTTGTGGATTTTTTTCCTCTCCTGCTTTTCCTGAGAAACCAATTTCCAGACATGATCAAATGTGTAGACTTAACTACATATCAAATTTTATTTCTCATAGAAATAAAATAAAATAAAGCATATGGACAAAAACTTGATTAAAAATCCAATACCCAATTGATATTTTCTTACTTAACTGTCAGTAAGAAAGGACCATGCACTCACTCTCAGTCTTCACACCACACTATTCCTCCCAACAGCTTTTTTTTATGGTCTTTCTTCACTAAGACCTGAACTTTTGCTCTCATGTGGCTTGTATCTTTTTAACACTTTCCTTTTAAAAGTTCTTGGGGTAAAAAAGAGTACCAATGTGAGTGTTCTGAATGGCAAATAAAATAGTATCATGTTTATTCCTTTCCTTTTGTGACTGAGAATACTTTGAGGTAGAAGTAGTGAAGAGCATCTCTTCACATTGTAGTGAGCTGCCCAGGCTCTCTGATCATGGAGTAGAGCGGTTTGTTTGGAAAATGAACCACTCAAGTTTTTATTGTTGAAGCAATTGAGACAAATTTATAAATATATAGTTGAAAACAGAAAAATAACAAGAATAGCCAACAATACTTATTATAAAACATTTCTAAGAATAATGTTCTGATTTTGTTTTTATTAAGTACTTGAAGTTGCCTGACGTGTAATTGGTAACAAAACATGGCAACATCTGCTCTGTAGATCATTCTATTATGAAGAGCTAATGCAAAGTTGAGAGCGCTTTCTATCAATGGGCTTACAGGTCACTAGTCTCATTCTTGATGAGGAAAAAGACTATATGGAATCCTTAATAAAATCCATTACTTGAAAGGCAATGTCTTGCACTTAACCTGTTGCAGGATTACTAGTGCTTAAGTTAGAAAATTCCTCAAGAGAATGGAAGTTTGGGATCATTTTGACGAGTCTATCATCTGACACTCCTGTCCTACTTGTCCTAGTGTCTCAGTTCATTACTTTAGAGTATTCATCTGTGAGACTCTAATATGGTTGTAGAAAGTAAAAATGTCTTTACAAGAAGAGAATTGTTCTGGCAGGACAAAAGAATAAATGAATGTTATATGGATGCTTCTTGTCTTAAAAGACATGCTCTTTCCAAAAGCTGGTTGTTTTTCCAGACTAACTACTAGCCTAGGTACAGATGAGGAGTGGTTTTGTTTGTTCTTATTTCATAAGATAAAGTATTTTTCTGAGTTTTAGGGAAGGGATCTTCATATCAAACTTCCATAAAGGCAGCGACATTGGTCATGGATAACACCAGTTCCACAGTTATTGCAGTGTTAGCAAAGTATGCACTCAGGGGAGTCAATAGAGTTGTAGTCAAATAAAACTGTAAAGTAGTGTCACTTATACCCTTTACTGAAGCAGATAGAGCAGATAGATCCATAAAAAAAGAATTGAGCCAGGTGTCATGGTGCACATCTATAATTCCAGTACTTGGGAGAAAGAGAAGAATCTTAAGTTTGAGGCGCTATTGTCCACATAGTGAAAACCTTTCTCAAAAAGCATCCTCATGACCTTGTCAGACATGAGAGTTAACCACTCTAGAAGCAGATTCTGCAGGTTTCCACTGCAGTCTTGGCTGACATCCTGAGTGCCTATGTCTCTGATACTTCAGTTGTCCTTCAGTGACCTCCCTTTCTTCTTCCACTTTTCTAAATTACATGTTGGTATGGATTGTGGCAATAAACATTATTGGAAATTTGAACCAATTTCCTACTTACAAAACAGACATACAATGTTTGCTGTAAATATCTCACAACCTACTTTCAGGATAATTGAACAATGAGTGTCAATGGCTTTGCCTACTGTAAAGTCATGGTTAGGAAATCTTTCTAACTCCCTCTCCCAAACTACTGATAATATATCAAGAAATGTTTATTGTAGTAAGAGCAATATCTGATTTATAAGCAACTTAGGAAAGTTTTAAGTTCATGTAGTAATTAAAATAATTTGTACTGAAGAGTTAAAAGTGGCTTCATTTCGAAGCAGTAACCCTTCTGCTGCTCATACTAACCTTGGGCCCACCTGAATTTCAGAAACCATCTTGTTTGTGCTGAAACTGCTAAACCATAGATTACTTGAACAAAGCTACTCTGAAGTCAGGCCCCACTTTGTACTATAGCTGGCCTTGGGTCCCCACAAACTTTAGGAGATGACCAAGCTGGCCCAAGATAAACAGACCCTGCGAACAAACCCAGACCACCAATTATCCCAGCTACAGCTTATCAGAACCCAACTAGCCAGGACACTCCCTGCTAAGCTTTAACTGCTCTGGAATGTCCAGATAGCCCTTTAAGACCCAGCCAGTTTGATAACTCCCTACAACCCCTAGCGCCTTGGAATGCCCTGCTGACACATCTTGTTGCCATAAATTTGTCAGTCTGTGATTTCTTTTTTTTTTTCTTCTCCTTTTATCCCTTTGTACTTTTTACCTTTATAAACCCTGGTGAAATTTCAGCTCGAGACTTCCTCCTAAGCTCCCCTGAGTCGGTGTGTAGGACGAAGCCCGAGCTGCAGCCCCCCTGAATAAAGCCTTGCTTTTGCATTTCAGACGTCTGACTCTCGGTGGTCTTCTTGGTGGGGGTCCTGCGATGGGGGTACAGCATATTAGTGGGGGCTCGTCCGGGATACCCTCAAAGACCCCCGAGACCCCAGACTCCAAAGGTAAGAAAACAGCACTGTTAATTTGTCTTGTCCTGTCGATTGTGTTTGTCTGTTTGGCTTTCACTTGAGGACAGCCGCTCCAACTCGTACTTGAAGGGTTGTCGAAGCTGACACGCTTGTATGGGCAACCCTGGAGGAAATGGGAGACGTCCCAGATCCTCACTTGAAGGGGGACTCCTGAAACCCCTACTTGTAGGGCGTGAGTCAGTTTGGTTTTTGACGGGAACTGACCCGAAGGGCTCAACCCGCCCACCTCGAACTTGGGTCTGTTCCTTCTGTCCCTTCACAGAGGGCAGCAGACCAACTTGGGAGATCTCCATCTTGTAAGTCTTTTAAATATCAGGCCTGTGTGTGTTTTGTTTTTCTGTTACCTCTTGTTGCTTTGTGGACTGAATGACTGACGAGACTGAAAGCCATGGGCAATGCCCCATCCAACTCCCTAGACTTAACCCCAAAGACACAGGGTGAAGAAAAAGAAGACTAGAAAGAAACCAAAAAGGAAGAGAAATTGTATCCATGTTTCTTCCTTGTCTTGAGACCTCTGTTCATGAAATTTACTTTTGATTTTCAGCAGAAAACCAACCAGACCAGTCCCCCCAACCCCAGAAAATTTGTGCTTGTTTCCATTGTCCTGACCTCTTCCTCCCCTAACTCTTGCAGATTATAAATCACTGAGGGAGTCCACGGCAGAAGGGCCATTCTGCTCTCTGAAATAAGCATGGCATTTGCTGACTTTTTTGTGTGTGTCATAACCTTGATTTTATAAATTGCTTATTACTGTTTGTTTGCTAGATTAGTGCTGGATATTTTAGTTGGTCTGACTACATGTGCATGTAAAGAAGGGCTGGGGAAGCTTGGTAAAATTCTTCTAAAATCCTGCTGGTTCTGCTTTTGTAACTTGCTTCTTTGTCAATTATGAAACTGCCTCTGACCACCTGCAAGTGGCACCGACAAGATCTTAGCCTCAGGCCTTGGCTCAGGGGGGTCTGAGCATGGGGGAGAACTTGTCAGTCTGAGGGGACGGCCGCTAGGGACTTCTCTCCCTTGCCCCAAGATGATTGGGAATCCTCCTACACCTTAGAAGGCCCCTGGGTCAACCTTTGCCAGAATGTAAAAGAAAAATTCTATGGAATTAGTAGAGGGGGTTTGAGTCCCCTGGTAAGTGATGAGATGTCGCCCCATTCACTAAGACCTGATTTTGTCTTTGTGGCCACTTGTTTGTCTTGTTTACTTTAGTGCGTTTGTTTGCTCTATGTTTTCTGAGGTAGAGAAGTTCTGGGTGAGCGTGGCAGGCTCACTCAGCAGACTCTGGATTCAGCTTGCTGAGTGAAAACAGCACAGAGTTCTGGTAGAGATAAAGATAAACTGGGGGACCATTAGTCCCAACTCAGCCTTTGGTTCTTGTCTAGTTCTGTTTTAGAATTGGTACCAGTTTTAAATGTGGATCCTTGGTTTTTGTGTTTGTGTTTTTGTTATTTATTTGAACATCTTTGGGGGAATAAAAGTTCCAGCCTCCAGCTGGGCTCGGTCACGGTCACAGACCTGCAAGCCTCGGGCTGCATTTTCTTCTTGTGGAGGCTGCCAGCGGGGAGGATGTAGAAAGCTGTGTGCCTGGTTTGGACTTTTTCAGCCAGTTCTGACAATGTAACAATTGTCTAAAATTGGGGAAAAAAATTCAGGCCAGTTTAGTTTCAGGTGACCCCCCTCCCCCAGCCCTCCTCCAACAGAAGGGATTCAAAAGACCCATTGGTGAATTGCCTTGCTAAACAAGCAAGCTCTGGGAAAATGAAGCCCAACAAAGGTACCTAGTTTAAAAGAAATACTGTCTTAAATTTTTGTTTAAAAACTTTAGAAAGTGTGCGTACAACTGATTTTGATTTTTGCGCGCTTTGGTATCTGTGTGTTTTGTATGTGTTTGTGAACATGTTCAAAATAAGAATTGTCAGCATGCTGTAACAATTAGGTGAGTTTAAATTTAAAATTCAAAAGGTTATGAGGTTTGGACATTAACAAAATTTTTAAAGAATCTTCATAGTGTTTTAAATGACTTTTTAAGGATTCTTTAACTTGAAAAATAGAAAATCTGGTATTTGAGAATGCATAAGACTGTTTATACTGTAATCAAGTTATCTAGCTTAACAAAAATGCATTGGCTGTTTGGGATTTAGTTCCCTTGGCTAAAATTTGGGAATAAATATTAGAAATTTAAATGTAAAGGTTAGTTTAACACTGTTAAAGACTGTACCTGTTTTGTCTGTATAAAACTGTGTATTTCATTCAAGAACCAAGAGAAAAGACAGGGGGGGGAAACTTAGAAGCCAACAGAAGACCTATCTTTAGGGGTGAGGGGTGAGCAGGCAGAAGTGCAGTTCAGCTGGTCATGCATGGTGGGACAGACCCTGGGGGGAGTCCACAGATGGTGGGCACGCCCTGGGAGGAGTCCACGCATAGTAAAAGAGGGCAAGCTGGCACAAACGCAGTTCATCTAACCCTAAAGAGTCAGATTGGGTGCGTGCCCATTCCATAGGAGAAGCCAAGTGGCCCATCTTTGTTCTGTCCCTTTTCCCTGTAGATAGACACTGGAAATATGATGGTTAAAATTAGTGATGTGATGATCTGTAGTATTGCTAAAACTGCCCCTTGGACTTAAAAAGAGAGTTAAAAAGTTTATTTGTATAATGTGACTTGCTTCCAAGGATGTTCTACAAGTAGTATATGTTTTTAAAAGTCATAAAGGTGTTAAGTCTAGCTTCTTGGTACAGTGATGGTGATTGATTCTTGCATTAAGGAAAAATTGTCATTTGAGTTTAAAAGTTTTAATGTGTAAAAACAAGCAGCCAAGAGACAATGAGTGACACTTGGCCTCAAGAGTTTAAGAGATTTTTTAAAATGCAAATGAAAACTAAAGTATGAAATATTAAAGGAGATTAATAAGAAGCTTAAAAATTAGGAATGGATTTTTGGACATAAAGTTTAAAAGTAAAATTGTTCTTAACAGTTGCCTCAAAGTGCACAGAGGAAAAATTAGGATTACCAAAATAATTGCTATTCTAGTTTGCTCGTATAGGTTTTTTAACAGTTTCCAGCAAAGCCCAGAGCAAAGCACAGAGGATTCTTACAAGTTTGTCAGATGTAACTTTGACTCTTAATAAGTTTCAGGTAAGAGCATGCTTAAAAGCT
The DNA here is from genome assembly GCF_019054845.1 of Dipodomys spectabilis. Taxonomy (NCBI): domain Eukaryota; kingdom Metazoa; phylum Chordata; class Mammalia; order Rodentia; family Heteromyidae; genus Dipodomys; species Dipodomys spectabilis. The sequence continues at coordinate 3,604,864 of NW_024870824.1, forward strand.
ACTTCTATGTTGACCACCTTGTTGCTTTTAATTGGAGTAGAGTGGCCTTTTATAAGACTCATTGACCTGCAAACTGGTTCAAAGCCAGCCCGGGCAGAAAAAGGTCCCTGTAAGACTATCACCTCTACTCAGCCAGCAGAGTGCTGAAAGAGCAAGCAGAGTTGCTTTGGGACTCAAAGTGGCAGAGTGCTAGCCTTGAGCTGTAGAGCTGAGGGACAGCGCTCAGGTCCCAAGTTCAAGTCCAGTGACCAGCTAAGGGAAAATGCCAATGAGGCATTTATCCAGTGTAGAGAAGACACTCCTGGGACAAGAGCAATGAAGAAGCATCCAGAGGCAGTAAGCCACTGCTTGGATGGCAGAAATGTCAGATCCTAGCAGCCCGCCTGAATAAAGCCTTGCTTTTGCATTTCGGAATGTCTGACTCTCGGTCTTTTTGGTGGTGGTCCTGCGACGGTGGTACAGCAGTACATAGTTCTTTAACTCAGGAATAAAAGAAATTCCATTTGCATTACAGATTGGGGGGGAGCAAATAAGAAACTTTTTATTATGGAAATTTTCAATCTTATACCAAAACATACAGTTTTATGAATCCTAGATACCATTGCCTAGCTTTAACAATTATCCATCGTGTGTGTGTGTGTGTGTGTGTGTGTGTGTGTGTGTGTGTGTGTGTAAGCTAGGGTATATCTTCAACCTATAAAATCTTTAAAAACATCACAATATTATCCACTAAAATTAACTACTCTTTCTTAAAATTAAACGTCCAGAGTTTACATAAATAGGTGAGTCTCGTGGTTTAATATGTTTTGAAAAATCATCTGTTAAGATATTGGTCTCCTAGCCGTGGTGGCTCACGTCTGTATTTGAGGATCGCAGTTCAAAGCCAGCCCAGGCAGGAAAGTCTGTGAGACTTTCTTATCTCCAATTAACCACCAGAAAGCCGGAAGTGGTGCTGTGGTTCAAGTGGTAGAGCGCTCGCCTTGAGCTGAAGAGCTGAGGGACAGCGCCCAGGCCCAGAGTTCAAGACCCATGACCAACAACAACCACAAAAGATATTGGCCTCCTAATGATGAAAGGAGTGACAGTGCTTATGGTGCACTGCACTCATAAGCTGACATTTGAAATCACAACTCTTTTGTAAAACTACCTAAAAATAATGAAATTAATAATGATGACAGTGGCTTCCCTTCCATCTTTCTGAACCTTCAGCATGGAGAGCCTCACAATGCAAGATGCTGGAGGCTGCGGCTTCCGGAACCAATGTCACGCCTCCCCTGCAGGCTGCGCAGGGAGCCCTTCCGGCGTTGCACGCAGGGCGGTACGCGCAAACGCTATTGGCCGCGCAGGGGTTCCCGGAAGTCCTCGCGAGTCTCCCATCCCGCTCCCGGTTTGCCCTGGAGACGGGCTCCGGCGCGTGTTTCCCGCCGAGATCCGGAGCCGAAGCAAGTGACTGCGTGGCGAGATGGAAGGCGGTACGCCGGGCCGCTCGGCCAGCGCGCTGTTCGCGGGGTTCCGGGCCCTGGGGCTCTTCAGCAATGACGTTCCACACGTGGTGCGGTACAGCGCGCTGAAGCGCCGGTTCTACGTGACGACCTGCGTGGGCACGAGCTTCCACACGTACGATGTAAGTGACGACCGCCTGGGCCGCCTCCGGGGCCCGCCCCGCGCCGGCCCTCCTCACCCACCTCCACACCGCCTGCACCCGCCGGCGCCCCGGGCCGGCCCTTCCTGCCCACACTCCCCCCACACCCCGGGCCGGCCCGCCCTGCCCTCCTCACTCCCCCCCCCTCCACCACACCCACACCCTGTTTCCCCGGTTCCCCCCCCTCCCCCCCGGCCGTCCCGCCCTCCACCCACCCTGGGTTGCCCTGCCTGCCCCAGTCCTGGGAAGCGCTCCCTGTTCCCAGCCACGTGCTGAGCCCTGACGTAGGCCTGGCACTGGGGCGAGTTTCGGAGTTACTCTGGAAAGGCATTAGTGAAACAATTCCAGTTGTGTGGCAATAAAAATTCTCCGGGAGATATTTATCGGCTCCCCCCCCCCCCCCCCCCCCCCCGCCCTGAGGATGGCTCCCTACACCCTCTTCCCTTCCTTTCCGTCTCTCTTTTTCCATTCATTAATTCATTTTTGCCAGAGGAAGACTTGCAAGACGTTTGGTTGTGTAATCCATGTCAGAAATCTGGGCCAGAAATTTAATCCTCATACACGTTGGGAGAACTGGTGAGAGAATGAGATAAGATGATAGTGTAGGGATCACGTCATGTTTGATGATGCACGTCATGTTTGATGATGATAATCTGGTTTTTCTAAACTCCCCCAGAGCACAGCATCTGGCTTTTATCACATTGAGTCCCCTTCATTGTCAGGCACGATGTCACTTGTCACAATCTCACTTGTCATAACGCCTCGCAGCAACTTCTTTGCAAGATCGGTTTCATTTATTTCGAGTACCCTTGTATAAACTAGGAAAGTAAGTTGTAGAAAAATCCAGTCACTTAACCCCATATTGCTTCTTTTGAGGGATTTTTTTCTCTCCTTTAATCTTAACAATCATTGGAAGACTCCTATTTCTTAAGTCATATCTTAAGGAATATGAGGAGGAAAATATTAGACAATGTTAACCAAGCACTTTTTTTCCCCCTGGAAAGCATTATGTACAAGTTTTCCTGAATGATTGTAAAAACCAAATTGCTTGTTAGCAAAAAAAGTTAGGAGTTGAGGATCGAGTTAGTGCAAAAGTTCATCTGCTGCCTACAATCAGACATCCTACAGATCTGGTTTTTGTACACAGATACTAAACACTGTAGAGAGGATGTGGGTTGGTGATAGCAGCTAGCATATATTGAGTATCTTTTTTTCTTTTTCTGTGCTTACACCCGGAGCCTGAGCACTGTTTCTTAGCTTTTTTCACTCAAAGCCAGTACTCTGCCTTGAGCCACAGCCCCACTTCTGGCTTTTTGTGGTTAATTGATGATGAGTCTCATTGATTTCCTACTTGGACTGACTTTGAACCACAGTCACCAGGTTTCAGACGCCTAAGTAGCTAAGATTACAGGCTCCATTCTGTTTTATACAAATTCATAGCCATATAAAATATATACCTATTTAAATCTTTATTTTACAAATGAGGAAGTTGAAACACATAGAAGCTAAGTAACATTTCCCAGATCACATAGCTGGATTAGTTAGCATTGTATTGAGATAAGCAAATTGTAGAATGTAAGCCAGTCCCACACACTAGTTTTCTTTATCTTTTTTTTTCTTTTTATGTATGGCGGGAAGGCAGGAGTTATGAATACTTTTGCTTTTTTGTTTCTATGCCAGTACTGGGGCTTGAAATTAGAATCTAGCACTCTCACGGGTTTTCTTGCTCACATTTGGTGCTCTACTATCGAGCAACACCTCCGCCTCTTTTTAGTTTTGCTATCGTGATAAAAGTGGGGAAGAAATCAGTACTTCATGTCATGAAACATATATGAAAATCAAATATCCACACATAAAATTTTATTGAAATGCACCCCTTCCCGTTTATTTTATATGTCTTCCATTGTAACAGTGACAAAGATAAACAGTTGCAACAGAGACTATATGGCCTGCAAAGCCTAAAATAACTGCCCCATTACAGAAACTGCCCATACCTTTCATTGTCATGCCTGTAAAGTAATTAAAAATAGAAGACTTTTCTAATAGTGGAAATGAGGATCAGTGAGTATCATTTTTAGGAAGAACAGTATAGCAAATTTATGAATCGAGACTTATCAAGCTTCAGGTCTTAGGTTATTGTTTTTGCTAATGAAAATTTACCAGTTTTCTTTTTTTTTTTTTCTTTAACAGGTTCAGAAACTTAGTCTTGTTGCAGTAAGTAAGTGTGGACTTCTTTCTAAATTTGTGTACATTTAATGTTTTTAAAATTTGAGGTTGGGAGAGCTGGAGACATAACTCAAGTGGTAGAGCCCTGAATTCAAACCCTATTACCACCAAAATGATACATGCTTGCACTTACAGTTAATTTGACATAAGACTTATAGTGGATCCAAAAAATCCAGTTGTTTTTTTTTGTGTGTGTATATATACATATATTATGCTGTGTCAAAAAACATGGCAAAAAATTGTCCCAAGACTCAGGGCTTCGTTTTTTATTTGTTTTTGTAATAGTACTGGTCTTGAACTCAGGTCCTGGCCATTGTCTGTAATTTTTAAGTATCAAAACTGATGTTCTGTGCTTGAGCCACACCTCTGCTTCCAGCTTTTTGCTGACTAAATAGACATAAAAGTGTCACTAGCTCCTGCCCCATCTTTGATTAGAGATCCTGAGATCTAAGCCTCCTGAATAGCCAGGATTACAGATGTGAGCCACTGCTGCCCAGCAAGGGCTTTACTCTCACTAGGAAAGTGTTCTACTGTTTCTACCACCTCAGCCCTTCTGCTTTTTAAAATTTTTTAGATGAGGTCTTGCTAACTTTGCCCAGGCTAGCTTCAGACTGCAGTCCTACCTCTGCTTCCTGACTGACTAGGATTATAGGTATGCACCATCAAGCCCAACTTTTTTTTTTTTTTTTTTTTTTAAGGATTATGTTAGGTATATAGATCCTAGAAATTTATAACATTGGAGTCAAAATTTTATATTGTGATTCTCACCTCTTGTTGTTGTTTAAATAAATATTTTAAAATAATAGCCATGAAAATTTAATACTTAAGGTTTCTATTTGTCTCAAGATCTTAAAAAATCCTTGTTTTATATTTTCTCTCAGGTAACTCTGTTCCACAAGATATCTGCTGTATGGCAGCTGATGGAAAGCTAGTCTTTGCTGCATATGGGAATGTTTTCTCTGCATTTGCTCGTAACAAAGAGGTTCGTATCACTAATGTGATCATAATAATTTTATATATGTATTTATAATTTATAATTATATATATCTATATATTTATAATGTAATAATAATTATCTAAAGAAAGAAAATTGATTTCACCTCTGTATATGCAAATGCATATATTTATATATGCACATAAACCATATGTGGTTCTAATGAAGAGACCATGAAGGAACTGTATATGCACAAGTATGATCAGGGTTAAGGGAACTGAGTAGAAAAAAGGAGGCCAAGAAGCTACCAACTGTGAGAAACAGATCTTGCCTGGGAGGAAAGAACTAAAGAAATAGTGTTATTAGAACTGATAGGAATTGAGCCATAGAGAAGGGGATATAGTTTGGACAGACTGATGACTGTAAGGAAGTATGTCTCTATGTCCAAGCAAAAAGGTATTGGGAAGAAGTATCCTATGTGTATTCCCTTCCCCCTTTCAGGTGGAAGCCAGCTGATGATAGAATTTGAAACCTTCTAGAGCATACCATTTCTCTACAGTGTAGGAAGTTCACTGGTTGAATGGCATAGGGATCTAGATGTGTGTGCATGCTTCTTAGCCTCAAGGGGTGTTTGAGCCCTGGAGTTCCTTTTGCATGCTTTTATTCTACTCTTGAACTGACTGAAGGAGTGGATTAACAGGGGTGGTTTCTTGCTATTTGTTCATTTAATCTCAGTCAAAAGTTCACAGTTGTTAACATGAGCATTTTCATAATTAGCAAGCTTTTGGGATAATATGAATCCTGTTATGTGAAGAATACTAATGAAATTCTTTTACATTTTGACATTGTAGATAGTACATACCTTTAAGGGTCATAAGGCAGAAATCCAACTTTTGCAGCCCTTTGGTGACCACATTATTTCTGTTGATACGGACAGTGTTCTTATTATTTGGCACATATATTCAGAAGGTAAGAATAACCATTTTATTTGCATTATCTTGGCATAATTAATATATGGTTAAAATGAACAATTACCCAGTCTGTGCTAGAAGTTTCACATTTAAGTAATCAAAGAAATTAAGAATTTAGCATATATAAGGAAAAGTTCTAAATAAGAAGCAGATTGGCAAGTTTAATTCTTTTGTTAACTGCATAAGACTTCTTTAATGTGTTTATCACAGCTAATACATTTCCATTGTAGGTTTCCTAACAGTAAGGACTCATTACATTGTTTTTTCTTGGAATGCATTTTGATATATTTCACATCAGGGTAGAATAGAAGAAATAGAAAACTTGTAATCTGAAGAAAAGTAGCATCGTTTTGGAAGGATAGGAGTCTTTTACTTATGCTGTTGTACAATAGTGCTGAGTGTCATCTAGAAATTAGAGTCTAAGGTTGGGAATTTAATACCAGATTATACTCAGCTTTCCTTGATAAATGACAGGAAGTCCATAATGAATTAAATCTCTTGTTCTCTGACGTGTTTACATTTTTAAATCTGTTTACATTTCTAGCTCATAGTATCTCATTTCTCTGCTGATCAGTCTGGTATGTCTAGGCATTTCTTCTCTATCCTAGTTCAAAATAGTACCCATATTCTTTGTTTTGTCTTTGTTCAAGTAGGGGAACAATATTTTAAGCATTTTCCCTATGAAGGTGATATATAGCTTGTAGCAGTGTATTGAACCACTGCTATAAAGACCATAACGTCTTTATAGTAATTTAAGGAAAACTACAGGTCACAAATAGAGAGCAAGAATCCCTTAGCATTCAAAAAGTAAAGTTTGTACATTTTTTAGCTGTATCTGTGCTTACCCATTGTGTCTTGATACCAAGTATTGGTGAATTTAGTGGAAAAAAATTTAATCCTGTTCAAATAAAAGTAAAAAAAAAAATTGAGCATAGGAATTTTAAATAAAACAAAGTTACAAAGAATTTTGTGCTCTTGCCAGCCCACTTTCTATGTATTCTACAAATCACAGGTTTATGAATTTCTTTCTTCTCCTTTATTGGAAATCCTTGTTGTAATGTGTGAGAAGCACTGTTCTTGGTTTTCATATCTTCTCAGTGGCTCACAGTACTTTCCAGATGTTTGTTCTTCATGTGGAGTGTTCACTCTCTTGACCAAATTTTAAAATACTAATATTGGTCCCTAGGATCATTTTTAATCTTTTTCTAACAATTAATTTGGCAGCAAAATTTGAATTAGTATTTATATTAGAACTGTTAGATCATTTTTGACCATCCAAATGACCTTTACAAGTTAACCATTACACTCACTTTATATTATACAGGATATTTGTAGGTTAGTATATGTCTTTTATTTATATTTGAATGTAAATCTTTGATGTGATAAACTTTTAAGTGATAAATATGAGTATATGAAACATGTTTAAGCTATTTGATAGAAAATAATTTTTATGATTTTTTTACTTTTGTAGAAGAATACCTGCAACTAACCTTTGATAAATCAGTTTTTAAAATTTCTACAATTTTGCATCCAAGTACCTACCTGAATAAACTACTTTTGGGCAGTGAACAAGGAAGCCTGCAATTATGGAATGTAAAGTCTAAGTGAGTACTTCATTTAAAAAATAACATAGATAGCTCTGACCTTAACCTTATACTACTACTTACTAAAGCAGTTTAAGTCTCATTTCTCCTTGCTCTTACATGTTTACTTGGAGAGCTGTCCATAAAGATGACTGCTTTTGAAGTTGCTGCATAGGTTATCACATATGTGAAAGCTGGCATGCTGACCTGGTACATGATAGGCAGCTCCAGTGCCCTAGTTATTACAAAGAAAACATAGCTATAGAAAAGGCACCAATAAAGTAATACTAAGATTATGATTAGACAGCTTCTAGTTTTTGTTAAACCAAAAAGGAAAGAGGGTAAAGTAAATCACTGTTGATTTGTACTAGCATTTACAATGGTCTTCAAGAAAAGAATATTTTAATTGCAACCAACATGATGAATATCTACTATAATATTGCTGAAATAGTTGGAAGGGTACATAAATGATTTTGAATTCCTCTATCACTATTTGCACTTGAAGGAGAAGTTGGGCAACTCAAGCTTCTTTGGATAGTATTTTTTTTTTTAAAGCAAACAACACAAAGCCTCATAAGGATTTCATGTTTATCCTAGTGTGGAGTTTTGACTTAGTAGTTTAGTTGAATTAAACAGGCACCTGTGGCTATGTACTTGTTGTTAGGCTCAATCAGAACACTATCTTTGCCCTTAAGGTTCTTTTGTTGTTTTTATTTGTTTGTTTGTTTTAGTTAGCACTTGGATTTGGATCCCTGGGCCTCAAGCTTACTAGACTAGGGAGGGAAGGGAAGGGATAGAAGGGGAAAAACAGAAGGAGGAGGTAAAATGTTCCATAGGAAATGTACTCATTACCCTAGTCATGTAACTGTAACCCCTCTGTACAGTATTTTAACAAGAATATATATTAAATGTATGAGTCAGCTAGGCACAAGTAGTTCACACCTTTACTCCTATACAGAAGGCTGATATCTGAAGATCCTAGTGCAAACCAGCCCTGGAAAGCAGTGCCTTCAGATCTGTGATTTACTGTTTACTTTTTAAAATAGGGTCATACTTCCTACTATGGTAATCCCTGAGCCTCAACTACCTTTTCTAGCTTCTCATTGTTGTTAGGATCACTAACACTTGAGTCCTATATTTCCTCCATGGAAATAGTCATGGACTTTTCTACACTTCTGTCCAAGAACACATCTCTATCAGTTATAGTTGAGAAGGGATCTTTCCAACTTTTGTTTTTGGATTGGCTTAGAACCATGATCCTCCCACAATGCTTCCCAAAAGCCAGGATTACTTGGCATGAGCCACTCTTGCCCAGCAATTTGGTTCTTTATTTAATATTTTTGTTCTTTGCTATGCTGTGTGTATCCATTAAAAATTTGTTGAGTAGTCTATGGCCATTTGGACAATTTAATATGATTTAATACTTACAGATGGGTATTGTAATGATTTTATATCTCTACTCTGGACTTATTCATTGTTTCATTCTGAAACAATTCTGAAAGCAACATCATTGTCATAAAATTGTTCATGTGACTTGCACATACTTCTTGTTAAAATATGATGTTTCTAGAAATATATTGCTGTGAAAATTGAAATTTACCTGTATTCTATTTTGTTGTTGTAAATGAAATGGCTTTTATTCATATATTTTTTATTTTACTTGAACATTTTATTTTTTAAAGAGCCATGACATAGCACTTAGTAGTCTAGAATCTATCGGATCTAATACTGACCTTAGCTTATGTCAGTTTCCTTAGTCTCTTTCTGGGAATGGTAATAGTGTTCACTGCTATTTGAATAATGTGATTATTTTGAATATTAAATAAATGTGTTCTTATAGTGGTGAGTGTTGAAGCACTTGTTATTTCACTTTTTAACATACAGTTAATTTTGTTTTCCTCCTAAAATAATACCTATCAAATTTTTCTTCTTGTAGTAAGCTTCTATATACATTTCCAGGATGGAAAGTTGGAGTGACAGCTCTTCAGCAGGTTAGTATTTTTCTGTTAAAGATCAAGCATGGTTAGGAGTAGAATCTCTCAGTTTCAGGGATCAACCCCATTTTTAGACCTAAGGGTATTTAGCTTAATTTATCTTTATAACTGTTATCCCAAGAAAATATGTTTTAGGAGTATAATCAATGATAATGATTTTACCTGTAAATTTGCTGAGAAATAAACTTAGGCTTCCTGTGGAACCTTGATTGCTAACCATGTTTTAAGCATGCAGAAGAGAAACTGTGGGTCACCAAGGGGGATTGTGGGTCAAATGGAGAAATTTGTTAAGATACTGAGATTTGCAGTTTGAAATAATATATGTCACAATCCTAGTATTTATTCAGTGGTAGACTCAGAAATATCTAATGACTTTTTGTTTTTATGAGTCAGCCACATGTGTTCAGATTGAATGTATGTCTGCAAATAATCTGCTATGTCTCTTGGTGTCATATATAACTAAATATCCCTTACTGTAACTGCCCAGTTCATATTTCCTCATCCCCTCTCACTACAGCGCTTAGTATCTATTTAATCTCTATTTGTTTTAGTATTTTTACCTTCTATAAACTTGATGGCCTATTAGTGAAAGATTTAGCTTGATTTCATTTGAGCATTTCTCTGTCTAAAATAGAGAAACTTAAATGAAGCCTGTATGTTAGCCCATTGTAACTATAGTGTTAGTGTTGGAACTTTTGGTCATATTTTTCTTTTTTTTTTTTTTTTTTCTTGGGTCCGGTCATGGGGCCTGTACTGTGGGCCTGGGAGCTGTCCCTTAGCTCTTCAGCCCAAGGCTAGTGCTCTACCACTTGAGCTACAGCGCCACTTCCGGCTTTTTTCTTTTTGCTTATGTGGTGCTGAGGAATCGAACCCAGGGCCTCAGGCATGCAAGGCAAGCGCTCTACCACTGAGCCACCTTTCCAGCCCATTGGTCATATTTTTCTTGGTGAATAATTTTCCACCTTTTTTGTAGCAATACTCTCAGCTTACCCTGCCATGCTTATATCAAGCCTTTCTGTTTTCCAGGAGTTGTCTTTTTTCTATTTCTCTGGTCAGTGATCTACAGTGGTTTCACACATAAGCTTGTCTATGTGGCTATTTTCATACCAAGTCAGCTTTGGTTTTGGGTTTTGGGAGATGGTGATAAGAATTGAAGCTGGGATGTAATTTTAAAGTCATTCTTAAATATTTCCACATTAAACAGTAGTTAAAGTGTCCTAGGATAATCATTGCAAGGAGTTTTGCCACATTGCACTATTGATTTTTATAGCTTATTTAGGAAAATAAAAGGTTGGGTAATTTAATTTTCAGGCACCAGCTGTGGATGTTGTTGCTGTTGGACTTATGTCTGGTCAGGTAATCATTCACAACATTAAGTTTGATGAAACATTAATGAAGTTTTGTCAAGACTGGGGACCCATTACTTCAATTTCTTTTCGCACAGGTAACTTTTCACTTATTCACTCATGAGTTAAGAAAATTTAAATATTTTACTTTTTTAAAGATTGTTTTCTTGTTAATTTAATAGAAATTAATGAAATACTAAAGTAGAATGAGGCAAAGAAATAGGGGAAAAAGTATTGTATAATTGTTTAACTGTTAGAGGGGTGTGCTTTTTTTAAAATATATTTTATTTTAATAACAGATGGTCATCCAGTAATGGCAGCTGGAAGCCCATGTGGCCATATTGGACTCTGGGATCTGGAAGACAAAAAATTAATCAATCAAATGAGAAATGCACACTCTACAGCAATTGCGGGACTAACGTTTCTTCATAGAGAGCCACTTCTTGTTACAAATGGTGCTGACAATGCTCTCAGGGTATGACACTTATTATTGTTGTTTGGCAGTGGTGGGCTTTGGGCTCTGGGCCTCTTAAGCCCTGCTAAACATGCATTCTTCTTGCACTTTTACCTAAGGATGGACTTGTATCATGTCTTCCTACCTTTACCTCCTGAGTAGCTTGTATGTGTCCCACTATACCCAGCTTGTTTTTTGAGATAAGTTCTGTCACATTTTTGTTTAGACTGGCCTTGTACAATATGTCTCTACCTCCTTACAAGTTGGTATTACAGATATGTACCACTGTGTCTGTGAGTGAATCATTATTATCTTCTGGTTCATCTGACCTACCCTTTGTGTTTTTCTAAGTGTACTTTAATGTACCAGCCTAGAAGACAAAATATGGGAAGAGACTGGTCTCATGAAGCAGAAATAGCTAATGACATGATTGAAGTGAAGTGACAGAGTTATATTTCTCCCTTATTCACTGCTCATCAGAGTCCTGACAAGTACTACCCAATGCCATTGATTTACTTAGAAAGTGACTTGCAAAGCAGAAGCAGCACACAGAGCAACTTTAAACCATTTTATTTCTTGACAGATATGGATATTTGATGGTCCTTCAGGTGAAGGACGGTTACTGAGAGTCAGAATGGGACATAGTGCTCCTCTTACCAGTATTAGATATTATGGACAAAATGGACAACACATTCTCAGTGCAAGTGAGTTTCTGCTTTCTGTCATTATTATTTCAGGTAGTATTAAAAGTTGAAACCTTAATACTCGCTAAGCTTGAAGCATTCTAGATTGAAATACATCTTTAAACGTGTCTGTGGGCTGGGAAGGTGCCTCAGTGGTGGAGCGCTTGCCTTGCATGCATGAGGCCCTGGGTTCCATTCCTTAGCACCACATAAGCAAAAAGAAAAAAAGCCAGAAGTGGCACTGTGGCTCAAGTAGTAGAACGCTAGCCTTGAGCTAAAGAACTGAGGGACAGCGCCCAGGCCCAGGGTTCAGGCCCCACCCACCCCTCCCCCCCTCCAAAAAAAAGTGTCTATAACTGTAACAAGCTTTTCAAAGAATACCATTTTGTAAAATCTGATTAACATGACCCATTGTTTTGATAAAGCTTGATTAGGAATTGTCTATATCAATAGGTCAGGATGGAACGCTTCAGTCATTTTCCACAGTACATGAAAAATTCAACAAGAGCTTGGGACATGGTAAGTTATTTATGTTCTCACTCTGCTTTTTCTGCTCATAGCTATAGCATTTGAACTGTATCTCCAGTTCTGGCTTTTTGCCAGTTAATTAGAGATGAGTCTTGAGAATTTGTCTACTCAGACTGGTTTGAACCAAGGTCCACAGATCTCAGCCTCCTGAGGATTCTCGGTATGAGCCATCATCACCCAACTCATTTGGCATTATTAACATAGAAAATCAGCTGCCAGCCAAATAAGAAACATTTCAGGATTCTATCCAGGACCAGGAGGAATTGTTATCAATACAACCTCTTTTTTTTTTTTTTTAACTATATAGAGTAGGTACTATTAAACTCTAGAATCAGAGTTTCTGTAATAATGATAAGGTTATTTAAAATGCAGATATATTGGGTAATACAAATATATTGCTGCTGTTTGGTAAATGGCAGAATTTTTAATGTGGAAGCAAACTTAGCAAAAGAGTGAAAGTAAGCCAATGTCTCATCTTGTTTTGCTTATTTTCTTCTCTTCCTGTGGTTTCCAAGCTTTTAGTAGTTTTGTTAAACAAAAATGTTTTTATATTTTATTAGTAATTACTCATCTTCTTAAGCAAATATTCTAGCTATTTTTACAATTACACGCTTCAAGATGAATTTTAACATCATTGTTACTAGTATTAAACTAATTTCTTTTGGAACTAGAAAGATGTAATACCCTTTTTTCTTTTTTTGTATTGTTCATGGGGCTTGAATTCAGGGCCTAGCCACTGTCCCTGAGCTTTTTCACTTAGAGCTAGTGGTCTGCTACTTTGAGCCATACTTCCAATTTTCTGGTAATTAATTGGGGATAAGATTCTCATGGACTTCCTTGCCCAGACTGGCTTCGAACTATAATCCTCAGAATTCAACCTCCTTAGTGGCATGAGCCACCAATGTCCAGCTTAGATTTAAAACCTTTAAGACTCTTGTCTAGGATTGTGTTCTGTCCTCACATTGTCTTTTATGTTTTTGTTTCTTTTTCTTTATGGAAATACTAGGGTCTTAACTCAGGACTTCCTTTTTTTTTTTTTTTTAATTGTAAAAATACTGTACAGAGGGGTTACAGTTACATGAGCAAGGTAATGAGTACATTGTTGCCTCCTCTGTTTTTCTCCTACCATCCCTTCCCTCCCACCTCCACAACTTACCCACTGCAACCCCCTTCCCCTCAACCCCTCCCCACCACCGAAGTTGTAAAGTTCGTTTTCAACATAGTGTCTTGTACATCTCATTGTTAGAATGGGTCAACCTGTATCCCTATTTAAGCATTTTGTTTTTTCCCTTCCCCTCCCTGAATTATACAAGATGCAGGGTACTAACATCAAATACAGTGAAAACAGGTTATACAGTAGGGGAGGAACATACAAAGAAACAAAAAAAATCACATATGGTACATTATAAACATGTTAGAAACAATATCAAGAAACAAAAAAAAAATATTTGTGTCCCGATCTTGGGGTTCATTTCACTTAACATCATCTTATATGGTCATAAGTACATAACTTTTGACCTTTTCTACTTGTCCTATACATGTACTAGTTACTGCAAATAAGGGAAACCATGGGACCTCTGTTTCTTAACATCATCTTATATGGTCATATGTACATAGCTTTTGACCTTTTCTACTTGTCCTATACATGTACTAGTTATTGCAAATAAGGGAAACCATGGGACCTCTGTTTCTTGGGGCCTGGCTTACTTCACTTAATATAATTTTTTCCAAATCTTTCCATTTCCTAACAAATTGGCAATGTCATTCTTTCTGATGGAGGCATAAAATTCCGCTATCTATCTATCTATCTATCTATCTATCTATCTATCTATCTATCTATCTATCTTCTTGATCCATTCATCTACTTAGGGGCATCTGAGTTGGTTCCATATCTTAGCTATGGTAAATAATGCTGAAATGAACATAGTTGGGCTGGTAGCCTTATGGCCTTGTTTGTGATCATTTGGGTAAATGCCCAAAACTGGGATTGCTGGCTCATAGGGAAGCTCTATGTGGAGTCTTTTGAGGAACCTCCATACTGCTTTCCAAAGTGGTTGAACAAGATTAGACACCCACCAACAGTGCAGTAGGGTTCCCTTCTGGCTACATCCCTTCCAGCATCTGTTGTTATTAGAGTTCTTGATTATAGCCATTCTATCTGGGGTGAGATGGAAACTCAATGTTGTTTGGATTTGCATTTCTTTTATGGCCAGAGAAGTTGAGCATTTCTTCATGTGTCTATCAACCATTCTTATTTCCTCTTCAGAGAAGTCTCTCTCTAAGTCTTTAGCCCACTTATTAATCAGGCAGTTGTTTCTTTGAAAATTTGTTGTTGGGGAATTTATTTTTTTGAGTTCCAAGAATAATTTAGATATGAGACCCTTGTCCATTGTACGGCTAGTGAAGATCTTCTCCCAATCTGTGGGCTTTCTATTAATCTTGCTAGCTATGTCCTTTGACATGCAGAAGCTCTGCAGTTTCATGAAATCCTATTTGTCCAACCTTTCTTTGATTTGTTGTGTTTCTGTGTCTTACTAAGAAATTTTTGGCCTGTGCCAAGGAGACCTAGGGTTTCTCCTATTCCTTCCTGTAATGTTTTCAGGGTGTCTGTTTTGACTTCGATGTCTTTGATCCATTTGGAGTTGATTCTGGCACAGGGTGATATATAAGGATCTAGCTTTAGTTTTCTACAGGTGATTAACTAATTTTGCCAGCAGCATTTACTGAAAAGGCTGTCTTTCTTCCATTCTACTTTTTAAGCTTCCTTATCAAAGATTAGGTGGACTATAGGTCTATGGGTTCATTTCTGGGTTCTATTCCATTGGTCCTCAGGTCTGTTCTGTGCTAGTACCAAGCTGTTTTTATTACTATGGCTTTGTAGTAGAGTTTGAACTTTGGTATTGATATTCCTTCCGCACTGTTCTTTCTGTTAAGGATTGTTTTTGCTATTCAGGGTCTTTTATTGTTCCATATGAATTTTTGGATTACTTCTTCTCTTTCCTTGAAGAATAAGGTTGGAATATTGATAGATATCTCATTGAATTTGTAAATACCTTTGGCAGTATTGCCATTTTTACGATGTTGATCCTTCCAGTCAGGACCATGGGAGGTTTCTCCACTTCCTAACTTCTGCTTTGATTTCGTTTTTCAGGTTTTCAAAGTTTTCATCATATAGGTCATTCACCTCTTTATTTAAGTTAACTCCTAGGTATTTTATTTTTTGTGGGGCTGTTACAAAAGGGGTTGCTTTTCTGATTTCAACAGTGCTCTATTGTTGGCATACGGAAAAGCCATTGATTTTTGAGAGTTAATTTTATACCCTGCTATTTTGCCAAGGTTTCTGATCAGCTCAAGTAATTTAGGAGTGGAGTCCCTGGGATTTTTAAAATACAAGGTCCTGTCATCTGCAAAGAGGGAGAGTTTTTACTTCATCTTTCCCTATTTGTATCCCCTTTATGTTTGCATCTTGTCTTATTGCTGTAAGCAAGTGGAGAGAATGGACATCCTTGTCTTGTTCCTGAGTTTAGAGAAAATGGCTTTAGTTTTTTGCCAGTAAGTATAATACTGGCTGTAGGTTTGTCATACAGCCTTTATTGTATTGAGGAATGTTCCATGGATTCCTAGTTTTCCCAGAGCCTTCATCATAAAGGGGTGTTGGATCTTGTCAAATGCTTTTTCTGCATCTATTGAGATAACCATGTGAGATAATCCTTGCTCTTGTTGATGTGATGAATTATATTAATTGATTTGTGTATATTGAACCATATTTGCATCCCTACAATGTATCCTGTTTGATTGTGGTGTGTAATTTTTTTCATGAGTTGTTCAAGTCAATTGGCCAAAACATTGTTCAGAAGTTTTGCAGCGATGTTCATCAAAGAAATGGGTCTACAGTTCCCTTTCTTTGATGAGTCCCTGCCTGGTTTTGGGATGAGAGTTATGATAGAAAGAGTTCGGTAGTGAACTTTCAATTTCATTGAAGAGTTGGAGAAGTATTGGTGTGAGCTCTGCTTTGAAGGACTTGTAGAATTCCGCTGTAAATCCATCCGGTCCTGGACTTTTCTTAGATGGGAGGTCTCTTATTGCTGGTTTTTTTTCGAGTTTGATATGGGTCTGTTAAGTTGGTTTAACTTGTGTTGGTTTAGTTTCCGCATGTCAATTTTTGCTAGGAAAAGGTCCTTTTCTTCCAGGTTCTCAAACTTATTAGCATAAAGGTTTGAGAAGTATTCATTTACAATGTTCTGAACCTTGGTTGTTTCTGTGGTGATGTTTCCATTCTCATCTCTGAATTTTTTTATTTGGGTATGTTTTCTTTTTCTGGTCAGATTTGGTTCCAAGAACCAACTCTTTGTTTTGTTGATTCTTTCTATGGTTTTTTTTTTTGGATTCTAATTCATTCAATTCTGATTTAATTTTAATTATTAGTTTCTGTCTACTGGATTGGGTTTTAGCTTGCTGCTCTTTTCCAAGGAGCCTCAGGTGTCTCGTTAAAGATTTCATATCTCTGATTTGTTGATGTGGGAATTCAGAGCTATAAACTTGCTTCTGGCTACTGCCTTTGCTATGTCCCAGAGGTGCTAGTAATTTGTGTGCTCATTTTTGTTGAATATCATGAACACTTGAATTTCCTTTTTAATCTCTTCCATGATCCACTGGTGGTTCAACAGTGTGTTGTTCAGCCTCCATGTGTTACAGGACTTTCTTTGGTGGCTTCTGGTGTTGAGTTCTAATTTTATTCCCTTGTGGTCTGAGAGAATGCAGGGCATAATTTCAGTGTTTCTTGAATTTGGACAACTTTGCTTTGTGACTTAAAATTTGGTCTATTTTGGAAAATGTTCCATGTGCTGCTGAGAAGAAGGCATATTCTGATGTTGCTGGGTGTAATATTCAGTAGATGTCTGTTAAATCTAGTTGATCTGTGCAGTTGTTTAGAGCTGTGGTTTCTCTGTTGAGGTTTTGCCTGAATTGATCTATCTAGTGGGGATAGAGGTGTGTTAAAGTCCCCAACAATTAATGTCTTTGGATCTATGTGAGATTTGAGGGAAACTAGTGTTTCTTGGATGAATTTGGCTGCTCCATTGTTTAGTGAATAGGTATTTAGAATTGTAATATCCTCCTGAAGGAGAGATCCCTTAATTAGTATGTAGTGACCTTCTTTATCTCTTCTCACTAATTTTAATTTGAAGTCTATTTTATCTGGTATTAGGATTGCAACTCCCGCCTGTTTATGGGGGCCATTTGCTTGGTAGATTTTATTCCAGCCTTTCACTTTCAGAAGAATATGTTTGTTTTTATGGGCAAGGTGTGACTCTTGTAGGCAGCAGATAGAAGGATCTTGATTTTTAATCCAACTAGACAGTCTATGTTGCTTAATTGGAGAGTTAAGTCCATTCATGTTGAGAGTTGGGAGTGATAGGTGTTTGGTAGTTCCTGCCATATTATCCACATTCTTGGGGGCTGTGACAACTGGGTTCTTCCTATGGTTCTTGGTGCGATTTCTTGGTCTTTATTGTGTTCTTGTTTTTATATGTGTAGGACATCTTTAAGTATCTTTTATAGGGCTGGTTTGATGGAGATATATTGTTTCAGTTTTTCTTTGCTATGGAAGGTTTTTATTTGATCTTCCCTTATGAAGGAGAGTAGCTGGGTACAATATTCTTGGTTAATAGTTGTTTGTCTTTAGGGCCTGGCATATATCATTCCAGGCTCTTCTTGCTTTAATTTTCTCTGCTGAGAAATCTGAGGTTATTCTAACTGGTTTCCTTTATAGGTGATTGGTTTTTTTCTCCTTAACAACTTTAAGGATCCTTTCCTTGGTCTGAATTGATCCTGTGGGGATTATAATGTAAAGGTGGGATATCCTGTTCTGGTCTGGTCTATTTGGGGTTCTAAAATCTTCTTGTATTCGAATAGGCCTATCTTTTTGCATGTTTGGGAAGTTCTGTACTAGGATCTTGTTAAATAAATATCCTAGACCATTAACTTCTGTCTCTAGGTGCTCCTCTACATCCATTATCCTCAGATTAGGGCTTTGATGGTGTCTTCTAAATGTAGAATAGATCTATCATATTTCTTGGATTTGTCTTGGATAGTTGTATGTTCTTTCTCTATAATATCTAGGCTGTCTTCAATCCCAGAAATTCGATCTTCTGCATTGTCTTACCTACTGTCAAGACTTTGTACTTTGTTTTTGATTTCCTTTTCTTCTAATTGGTCGGTTTTGATGGCTTCAGATTCTTTGTTGGAGCTTTGTTTTAGATCTTGTATGGACTTCCTTAATTTGGTTTTCAATGTTTATTCTCCAATCCCATAGTTGATTGGTTATGGTTTCCTTGGACTCCCTTTGCTTCTGATGGGCTCCATTCAGCATTCCCTTTGTGGCCTCCCTGGATTCCTTCACTTCTCTGTTTATGGATTGCATGAACGCCTCCATTGATTTTGTCTGTTCTCATCCTGCTCAGGTAATTCGTGTGTTACTCTTTGACTGTTTTCAGCCTGCTCATGCAATTCCTGTATTAATCTTTGATTACCTTCCTCACACTCAGGAGATTCCTGTATTAATTTTTGGTTAGCCTCATCATGCTCGGGAAGTTACTGTATTAATCTATGGTTAGCCTTATCTCGCTCCCTATCACGCTCTCACTGAGTCCTTTGCCAGGCTTTCAGTCTTTTCATTCACTGTCTTTACCAGTAGTGTTTCTAGAGCTTTTGGGGATTATTCATTAACTCTTCTGTCACCTGATTATCTTGAATGGGAGTTGAGATACCTGGAATTGCCATTTTTCTTGTTTCTCCAGCTTGTTCTGCCCATGTGGTTTGAAAGTAACACCAATTTCACTCTAGAAAACTATATTAAGGCAAGCATCAACGAGAGTCCTGTAGTTGCACAGATGGATTGACACAGTCAAAATGGATATAGATACAATCTATTTCAACAGATACAATCTACTTCAATGTCAAACAGTTATGGATTAATGAGCTAAGAACGTCAAAGAGAGATTCAGCAGACCAGAAATTAATAGGTTTAGGGAGAATTGTGGGGAAAAATAGGATTAGAGGAATGTAGAGAGGTAAAAGGAAAGAGTGAATTTAACCAGGCCCTAATTTCAGAGAGAAAACAGATAGAACAGCATGAAAATAGGAGAGAGATAAAGAATCAAGAAAAAATGAAAAAACAAAAATAAAAATTTAAATTTAAAAAATGGAACAAAACTTATGTAAGTATAAAGAAATAATACTGATAGAAGAAAAGGATAGAATGAGAAAAGGATAGAAAAGGAGAGAAAAAAGGAAAAAAAATTAAAAATTAAAATGGAATACTTAAAAAGTATGTAAGTATATAGAAATAATACTAATATTAAAGGAGTTAAGCCTAAGAGGTTGTGAATTGAGTAATCAATTTCTGAATTATGTATGCACACAACGAAGGATAAGGTCTAATAATCGACGATGGGTATGTATCTGGGGATGAACAGAACAGCAATTAAGTCACACAAACAAAAACAAGGACCAAAATGTTAAAAAAAAAAAAAAAAAAGATTTAAAACCACACACATACACATACCTAAGATAAAAATTATGGGAAAAATTAGAAAACAAATTTTTTTTTATTAAAAAGTAGGTACAAAAAAGTTATTTGATTTTTTTTTTTGGTGGGGGGGGGCACGGGGCGTGGAAGGATCTGTATCTCCTGTGTCCATAACCAGTCTCTTGGTGGAGTCTCTGGTTTGCTTGTGGTGTTTGGTTTTCCTGTGGCTTGATTGGTTTCTTAAGTTAGTTTGAGCTGGTAGAAAGAAGCTCTCCCTTACCCAGGACTTTGTGATCCTCCTCCCTGGCTAGTTTATTGGGAGGGAGATCTGCTTTGAGTATCACAAAAGAGGGAGATAGCTGTTTCTTCTAGCTTGGAGTTGCTGTGATGGATGAGGCTAGGTTGTGGGTAGGTTTGAGGCCTATCAGCAATTAGTAGCTTTTCCTTGAGGTGCTAGCTCCTGGCCTGGAGTCATTCTCAGGATTTATGTTTACTGATTTTCAATTGTTTTTCATTTACCCAGCAGCCACCGCCACTGCCGTGGACACCAGCAAGTGCTCAGATCTGTCTCCTTAACCAAGCTGCCTGGGTTTTCCTTCTCTTTGTACTGTGATGGCACACTTGGTGTGATTCTCTAGCCTAGGACTGTTCACTGAACACTAAAACTGCTCTCTATGCAAGAGCTTCGTTAGCCTTCAGCTTCTCCTCTACCATCTTCCTCCGGACTCTAGGGCTTCCTTCTTATTGACAGATGCTCCGATGCCTGAGCTATGGCCTCCAGCATGTTTTTAGTGACTTAAGTTTCTCTGTGTGGTCCTACATGTCCTGTGTTATTCAAAGGCCTTTAACATTTTTTTCCGTAATCCCAGTGTAATCATTCAGTCTTTGTTCAGTAAATCCCTGATTATTGCTACAATATTGAGAAATTACTGACCTACCTTTTATTTTGATTCTGTAACCTGTTCTAATGAAACTGCCATTTTATAATTATAATTGGATGGCTCTTTTGATTGACTTCAAGACTGTCATACTATTGGTCAGTAATATTTTATCTTTTTGTTGTCATTGTTGTACCAGTCCTGGGGCTTGAACTGAAGGCCTGGATGCTGTCCCTGAGCTCTTTTGCTCGAGGCTAGCTAGCATTCTACCACTTAATCCATAGCCCCACTCCCAGCTTTTCTATAGTTAACTGGGGATAAGATTCTTACGGACTTTCCTCCCCAGACTGGCTTTGAACCTTGATCCTCAAATCTTGCTCTTGAGTGATAGGTTTACAAGTGTGAACTGCTTTTGTAATGTGAGTTTATATCTTAATTACTTAACTTCAGAAATGATTATTAATAGTGGTAGTAGCATTTTTATTTTGCTCTGATTTAAATGGAAATATCTTGAACTTTATAGTTACATAGCACTTGGTAGCTTTATGTTTGTCATAGGTATTATCCTCTTCCTTAATCCCAGGACTAATAAACAAAAACAGAGTGAAACGTAAAGGACTACAGAATACCTTGTCAGTAAGACTTCCTCCTGTCACAAAGTTTGCAGCCCGTAAGTTAATTCATGCTGTTGTATGAAATTCTTTTGTTTATATTTCTTCAGTTCTTTTACTTTATGTCTTCTGTTTTAGTAATTACATTTATAAATATTAATATACATTCAGAAGATAACCTTAAGTGCCTGCTGATCTTGTTTGGATTAAAAGATGATTTATTTTTGACATGAGCTTATCTGATGGCATAATAACTTATTTGATATTTTAAGTGTTTTCATATTTGTACATTGCCTATAAAAACTGAACTTGCTACCCATTAAATTTGGGCTTTTCTCTCCTCTGAAACAGCTATTAATATATTAATTGATTTTTATGGCCCTTTTTACTACATGCCTGGTATAATGAAGTAAGGAAGGTAAGAACTGAGACAACAAAATAAAAGGAGAGGGCTCTGACAAATCAAGATTTTAGGACACTGAAGCCTAAGTATACTATAGCATTTGAGCTGGACTTCTTTCAGGAAGTGAGTTTAAGACAAATGTACTCAAATAATGGGATTATTGAGTGAAAACTATCAGATACTATTTCTGTTTTAGGATTAGTGTAACTGAACTATTGTGTCCCTAATGAACTATTAAATGATTAATTAAATAACATGAATAAGGGAGTGAAAGTGATGTAATTTATGATTTTAATTATGTTTAGAGGAAGCTCGTGAGAGTGACTGGGATGGTATCATTGCTTGCCATCGAGGTAAGCTATCTTGCTCAACGTGGAACTATCAGAAGTCTACAATAGGATCTTACTTTCTCAAGCCAAAGGAACTGACCAAAGATAATATTACTGCAACAGTAAGTGATCTTGTTTTCTTACAATATTTTCTCCTTTCAAACTGTCCTCTGGTAATTTGGTTATACTCAAGTTTACTAATAGTATTGGTGGAAAAAACATAGTTTAACTTTTGAAGTTATTCATTCTAACCAGCAGAAATATTTTTAATTATTTGGGATGGAGTATAAAGTAAGATTTCAATGTGATTTTGAAGATTTATTGTATTAAACATCTTTTCTGTGGTCATGGGCCATTTGTGTCCTTATACCAGGACTGCACCATCTTATTAGGTCAGCTTTGTAGTAAGTGTTGAAATCATAAGCTATGACTCCGACTTTGCCTTTTTTGTTTTTTCAGTTTGACAGTCCTGGGCACTGTCTCTAAACTTTTGTGCTCAAGGGTAGCACTCTACTAATTGAGACACAGCTCCACTTCCAGTTCTTTTTATAGTTTATTGGGGCTGGCTTGGAACCTTGATCCTCTGATCTCAGCCTCTTGAGAGGCTAGGATTACAGGTATGAGCCACCAGCGCCCAGCTGGTTTGTGTTTTTTTCAAGATTCTCTTAGCTCTTTTGGCCCTGTGGATTTTGTTTGTTTATTTTGATATGCTTTGAACTCAGGTGTCAGGGCACTCTCCCATAGGTTTTTTCCACTTGAGGTTGGCATTCTACCACTTGAGCTATATCTTCACTTTGTGTCTGTGTCTGTGTCTTTGTTTAATTGTGTAAGAATCTCATGGATTTTCCTGCTTTTGACTGGCTTCAAACCTGATCCTCAAATCTCCACTTGAATAGCTAGGATTATTGATGCCAGCCACTGGTAACAGGCTTAAACTGTCAATTTCTTTAAAAAAAAAAAAAAAGCTAGGATTTTTATTTTTTTTTGGGGGGGGGGTCCAGTTGTGAGGCCTGAACTCTGGGCCTGGGCGCTGCCCCTCAGCTCTTCAGCTCAAGGCTAGCGCTCTACCACTTGAGCCACAGCGCCACTTCCGGCTTTTTTTCCTTTTGCTTATGTGGTGCTGGGGAATCGAACCCAGGGCCTCAGGCATGCAAGGCAAGCGCTCTACCACTGAGCCACCTTCCCAGCCCTGGGATTTTGATTTTTATAAACTAATGAAAATGAGTTATTCATGGAGCATCTCTGCTCCATGAATAATTTCTGTCAACAGTTTTGTACTAAAAACAATAAATATTTTATACCACTTAGATTTGTTTTCTTTGAATTTTTTTTTCAATTGACTTTTGCATCTTGATCTTCTATCTTGCAACATTGTTGAACTTGTTCATTCTAATCATTTCAGTATATACCTCTGCTTTTGGAAATGCTAATTAAAAGTATAAATCAACATTTTCACTTTATATGTACAAATTACTTTGTCTGTACATATGCTCTAATGTCCCTTGGTATGAAAAGCCAGCCTTAAGCTTTTCTATGCATAGAAAGTCTATTTTAAGCTTCTTTAGGAATTTTACCCACAGTTTTGAGTAATGATTGCAGTAATGGTAATAAAGATAATTATACTCGCAACACTTCTATGATACAGTCTTCTGTTAGCAGATAACTGAGGCTTACTAAGTAACATGCTTAAGTTCAGTAAAGCAAGTAAATGACAGACTTGGTTTAAAATTCAGACAGCTCATTTTGAAACCTTAACAGCCAGCCTATAACAACTCATTCAAAACATTTAGTGTATGTGTACTTAACTGGAGCTGAGTCATTTGTCTGATAACCTCAACTATTTGGAACAAAGCCAATAACACGCAGTAATTGTTAGTCCATGCACTCAGTTTGTTCCTCAAAGGTGTAACTCTCAAGTTACACCTTTTTGCTTATTCTTTCTTAATAATACATTGCTAAAATGAGTAAATTAGAAAAGGCTCGAAGCAGTCTGACAACAGTAAATCCCATTAAGATAAATACAAGTTCTGTAAAGCATAGCAGGACAGACACACAGGGCCTTTGTTACTTGTAGGTGATACTCTTGTATCTCCATTAGTTCCTGAGGGTATAACTATAGCTTTGCATGAAAATGAGTTATTCAGAATAGGCAAGATGACATTTGTATTCCTTTTAGAAAGTTAGAATGTTATTTCCTGGCTAAAATACTTCTGTTAAAGACAAAGCTTTAATTATTTAAAAAAATGTATATACATATAGAAATGCCATAGAATATATAGTGCTGTATCAATTGCCTGCATTATTAGATAAACTCCAATTTAATATTTTCTATTTAAGTCTTGAAAGTCAACTGTTTAGGTATAAAATTCAGTTTTTGAAATACCTCTTGGGTGAGCTACATTTGTGTGACACACATTGGCAGTCAGTGATAGTGATTTCTCTGGCATGATCTACCACACTTCCCCCCCTCCCCCCCTTTAGGGGCTTGAATTCAGGGCTTGGGCTTTTTCGCTCAAAGCTAGTGCTCTGCCACTTTGAGCCACAGCACCACTTCTGGTTTTCTGGTCAATAATTAGAGATAAGAATCTCACAGATTTTCCTGCCAAGGCTAGCTTTGAACTGAAATCCTCAGATCTCAGCCTCCTAAATAGGCTAGGATTACAGGTGTGAGCCACCGGCACCCAGCTCGTTCTCAAAATTTCAACATAGATAAACAGGCATTTTATTGGTATCTTACTGATATTATAAATGTTAAAATACATTTTTATTTTTGGGTCTAGTCGTGGGGCCTGAACTCTGGGCCTGGGCGCTGTACCTCAGCTCTTCAGCTCAAGGCTAGCGCTCTACCACTTGAGCCTCAGCACCACTTCCAGCTTTTTTCTTTTTGCTTATGTGGTGCTGAGGAATCGAACCCAGGGCCTCATGGCATGCAAGGCAAGCGCTCTACCACTGAGCCACCTTCCCAGCCTCATTTTTTTTTGGGGGGGGGGGGCGGTCCTGTCTTGGGGCCTGAACTCTGGGCCTGGGCACTGTCCCTCAGCTCTTCAGCTCAAGGCTAGCGCTCTACCACTTGAGTCACAGCGCCACTTCCAGGTTTTTTCTTTTTGCTTATGTGGTGCTGAGGAATCGAACCCAGGGCCTCAGGCATGCAAGGCAAGCGCTCTACCACTGAGTCAACTTACCAGCCCCCCCAGCTCCATTTTTTATAAAAACTGCTTATACATCAATGTTTTGATATGCTGTCATGTATTATTTTGTTAGTCTATCAAATTAAAGTATATTGGATTCTTTCACTGGGAATGCTAACTGGACTATGTTTTCAGTATTCAGACTATTAAAAAAATAATATAAGTAAGGGCAAAATTAAAGTAGTGGAATGATTGCATGTCAGCACTGCTACAAGTAAATTAACAATTAAGTATCAGCCTAAATTGACTAAATTTCAGTTGAGTTGTATTTTGTTGTTGTGGATAATTTTCATTTTTTTAAAAAAATGGAAACAGAATTAAATATATTTCTTAATAAACACAAATAGAATTATATTTAAGAAAACTACTGGTGCTGATAGTTCATGCCTATTATCCTAGCTATTCAGAAGATTCGAATCTGGAGGATTATTGTTTGAGGCCAGCCTGGACATAAAAGTTAATTAGGCACCATCTTTAAAATAATTAGCAAAAAACAGGGATGGTTCAAATGGTAGAGCTTTGAGGGTCTGAGTTCAAACTGTAGTACCATCAAAACAAAAAGGAAAAAGAAGAGACACTAGTCAGCCAATTCATTTTTAATGCTCTTTTTTCCTTAAAGGCAGTAGATATAACTTCTTGTGGAAATTTTGCTGTCATTGGCCTCTCGTCAGGTACTGTAGATGTATATAACATGCAGTCCGGTATACATCGAGGAAGTTTTGGCACTGATCAAGGTACTGAATTTTTTCTTTGTCTTGTTTTAAAAAACAAATTTTAGATGGATTATTGTACCTTGTGTAGCAGATACTACCATATCTATTATAAATACATGTTGAGCTATTCTTCTCTGCTTTAGACAAAAATCACAATTATTTTTTTGAAATCAACTTGTGACATCAACTTGCTTTCTGTTTTTTATATGAACAGTAAAATAAAAGATCTCCCTGCTTCATAACCCAGATTAATTTCAAGATTAAGGACTCTGAATAGTCAGAGTTTAGATATAAACAGTCATACTTCATGCATTGTTTTGATAGACACTGCCAATTATGATTTCTCTTCTCTTTTTAAAGCTCACAAAGGATCTGTGAGAGGTGTTGCTGTGGATGGATTAAACCAGTTGACAATTACAACTGGCAGTGAAGGATTACTCAAATTCTGGAACTTTAAAAACAAAATTTTAATCCATTCCATGAGTCTTGATTCATCTCCAAACATGATGCTACTACATCGGGACAGGTAAATTTCACTTTCAGTAATCATGGACTTTTTTCTTTTTTTCTTTTCTTTTGTTGTTTTTGATGACAGTTGTTAAAGTTACCAAATGGGAAAATGAAACTGTTTCAGTTTAATTTCCTGAAAGGTAAATTTGATTGACAAAATAGAATACTCAGGTTGGTTTTTTTTTTTGTTTTTTTGAATCTGGTACATTTGTCTTGCTAGTGGTATCTTGGGACTTGCCTTAGATGATTTCTCCATTACGGTTTTGGACATAGAAACTAAGAAGATTGTCAGAGAGTTCTCAGGACACCAAGGCCAAATCAATGACATGGTAAGACAAAACTTCTCATTTCTGTAGAAATGTTCAAATCATTGAACTTGTTATATTTTAATATCATTAAGCCCATCATGAAGAGACTTTTAGAATAAATAATAAGTTGCAGCTAATTTTCAAATAAATATTGAGAAAAAGTTGAAAATGTTTAATATTTTTTAGGGAATTGATGCTATCAGGTTGAATTACAAAACCCAAAATTTAGCTTTAATTTTAAATAAGGCTAAACTATTAAATGAGGCTGAGAGAACTTCTTTCTGTATTTTTTATATATAAGAAAATAATAAATAGCCTGAAATCTCTGATTTATTCTAGTCTAGTATGTCTAAAGTTTACATATCTTATCTCCTAAAGTCCTTTGTTACATTCATCATTGTGTACTCAGTGGAGTACATGATAATAAGAAATGTTCCTCATTTTTTGTCAGAGACTGGCTCAAACTTGATATGTAACACTTTTACTCATTGGCTGGTGCTCTACCACCTCCAGCCCACTAGAAATGTTTTTAAAAGCATTTTCTTCATTTAAAAAAAGATACTGAAGTGCTACAGCACCACGTAAGCAAGCACAAGGTCCTTAGTTCTAGATCTGGTATGGGGGGAAAGGCACACAAAAAAATCCAGCAACTTAAAATTGTCAATTGAGGACTGTATAAAGATAAAACCACTAGGGGACAAACCAGTAGGTAAATTTACTTGTTAGATCTGACACCAGAAGTAAGAATTTGAATGCAAATGTTTCCTTTTCTAAAGGTAGAAGAAAGAAATTGGTCAGGAAATTCTGCTTTGCACCTAAGAGGCTGGCAAAATTACCCGTTATGTTTTGACAGCATCTGTAGAAACAAGAATGGGAATGATGAAATGGCATTTTTAAAAACACCTGTCATTGTGAACATCCTCTGCCAGTTTCTCCTTCTGAAACTTTCTCACTTGTGATGTGAACATCCTCTGCCAGTTTCTCCTTCTGAAACTTTCTCACTTGTGCTTGTCCATTAATAAAATTTTTAAATGAAGCTGTAATTACAAGGACTTCCTCAATAAATTTAGTATTTTAAGGTAATTTTTACCGTCCTCAAAATTATGGCGGCTTGGATTCTTAGAAAGCATACATTGTTTTAAGAAAATAGACCTATTATTGCTTCCACATAAATAATTTTTCATAAATAATTTTTCAGTCTTCTTATAAAGACATATTAATGTTAAAAATGATTGGCATTCACAGTTGTTTAGACTTTATTTTTACTTATACTTTAATTTTATTGTCAAGGTAATGTACAGAGGGGTTCAGTTACATAAGTAAGGTAGTGAGTACATTTGTCGAACTTGTTACCCCCTCTTTCATTTTTCTCCATCTGTCCCTCCCTCCCAATCTTCCCCCCTCCCAAGTTGTACACATCATTTCCAACATACTATTGAGTATTGCTGTTGCATAGGATCTCCCCCTTGTCCTTTGTCTCACCATTTTGTTATTCCCCTTCCCTTCCCTAGTTCAGATAAACATATATACAATACCCAGAGTGCCAAAATCGAGTGCAGTGACAACAGGGGATAAACCATAGGGGAAAAAATACAAAAGAAAAAAGAAATCACTTAGTCCATTGAGAACAACAACAAGAGGAAAACCTCTTGTGTCCATGTCTTGGAGTTCATTTTGCTTAGCTTCATCTTATATGGTCATATGTACCTAACTATTAAGCTGTTCTGCTCATCTGCTAATTATCCTAGATGAATACTAATTATTACAAATAAGGTAGTCCATGGACCTATGTTTCTTTGGGTCTGGCTTAAGGGAGTTTAAGTATTAATCAAATTAACTTTTTATGAAGCCTTAATCTTTTTATCCTATATTCTTAAAGGTGTTTGTATATACCCATAAATATATACCAGTGTGTCTGAATTTATATGGCTTTTTGTTGTTGCGTTACTTTGTTTTAGACATTCAGTCCTGATGGTCGTTGGTTAATAAGTGCTGCAATGGATTGCACTATTAGGACTTGGGACCTTCCATCTGGGTGGTGAGTTTAAGTCCCTCAGGCCATTTTATAGTCATTGCCATAATGTGTGGTATACCATGGTTAATGGGTTGAGTAGGTTTTTAATATGAATGTATTGGGGGATTTTCCTAATATGACACTATACTGGCAATATTTTGGCCCTGTAAACAGTAGGGCCTAACTAATTCTTAAAACATTTCTGTACAGGGGCTGGGAAGGTGACGCAGTGGTAGAGTGCTTGCCTTGCATGCATGAGACCCTGGGTTCCATACCTTAGCGCCACAGAAACAGAAAAAGCCGGAAGTGGCGCTGTAGCTCAAGTGGTAGAGCTCTAGCCTTCACCTGAAGAGCTGAGGGACAGCGCCCAAGCCCAGAGTTCAGACCCCATGACCTACAAAAAAAAAAATTCTGTACAATAGAGACCAGGATTGAGTAAATCTTTAAATGGAAAGCTTGTTTCTCCTTCCTGCTAGTCAAAGATAGAATGCAGACAGACTTCATTTTGAGGGTTTTTTGAAGTTATTCTTAAAGGGCCCAAACTCCTAGTTTTTCCTTTATATTTTCATATCTTCTCTATCAGTAACTTGGCAGTGTCAGAAATTGGCTTAATGGAGTGAAACTTGCTACTAATCCAACACTTTCTCAGGAATTGGATAACTTCATGTGGAAATAGTCTGACATTTAGAAAGGAAAAACCCTGATGTTCTCATTTCCCTGCAGCATGAGGTACTCATAGCCCACATGTATACCTGATTTATAATAAGCACAGATGAGAGTGCTATTAGTGGGTCCAACTCTGATAACTGCTGCCATGCCTCTCTTTCCTATTCCATACACTAAAACAAAAGTGAGTCAGTTAGCTTCAGAAAGTTCACCTAAAATTGCTATTTCCTAAATTTAAAAAACTTGCTTTTAAGACACTATTTAGAAGTATTGTTAGTTGCTTGTTGGCCTTTTTGCTGTTTTCTAAAAATGAACATCATGTAATTTTAAGCAAAGTAAAAAAATTGTGGAAGGTAATATAGTTGGTGTATGTGCTTTTTCTTCTTAATAGGGTAGAAGAAATAGGCTAATGTCCAAAAATATTAAATTGGCAAGGCGTTTAGTTTCTTTTGCCTTTTTTGAGATAGCAGTCATGGAACTCAAGATCCTCCTACCTCAGTGTCCTAAATGCTAGAATTATAGGCCTCATCACCACATATAGCTCCCTCTCTCCCCCCACCCTGAAAAGAATTTTTTGGGGGGGGGGGGGTGGTCCGGTCGTGGAGCCTGAACTCTGGGCCTGGGCGCTGTCCCTCAGCTCTTCAGCTCAAGGCTAGTGTTCTTCCACTTGAGCCAGAGCGCCACTTCCGGCTTTTTTCTTTTTGCTTATGTGGTGCTGAGGAATCAAACCCAGGGCTTCATGCATGCAAGGCAAGCGCTCTACCACGGAGCCACATTCCCAGCCCCCGAAAAGAATTTTTTTTAACTATTAAGTAATCCTTGGAATAGAAGAACTTATATCTGAAAGTAGCATAAAAGCCAAAAAGCTTTGATTCAACATTAGCTTTTGTGAATTGTATCATTTTTAGTAGAGCTTAAGTACTTTAATGTTTTAATTATTTTTGTAGCCTTATAGACTGCTTTTTGTTGGACTCAGCTCCTCTCAATGTAACTATGTCCCCTACTGGAGACTTTCTGGCAACTTCCCATGTGGACCACCTTGGAATTTATCTTTGGTGAGTTCTTTCATATGCTTCTCTTATTTGGGTCAGAGGATGATATACCCAGAAATCATAGTTCTTACAGTAATGGTTAGTTTTTGGGTTTATATACTAGAAATGTCCCTGGTTGACATAGATAGCTAAATCATAATAAGTTAGTCTTTGGCTCATTTAGCATCTGCTTGATAATTTAGATAGCTTTGTTCAAGTGTGTCTTCTAAAGTACATGATATTTATGTTGTCCTTTTTGGCTTTTGTTTTCAGGAAGGGTAAATTAAAATTTGCTTTTTTAAAATATAAAATATAGCACAGATGGGAGCAAAATGCTAAAGTTAATTCTAGTTGCTTGATTTTTCATAACAAACATTATAAGATATTTATTGTGATACTCAAATCTATGTTGAAATATAAGGCTGGAAATAAATGATAATCACCTGGGCCTAGAAGGGTTTTATTTTCTGAGTTTATATGTTTAATTTGTTGAATTGTACTTACCAGCGAGGAGAATAAAAATTTTTTCTATTTCTTTTGTTTTTTTCATTTTTCTGGTTCTTTTTTTTTTTATTTGAAAATGCTAAACGCAGAGGGGTTGAAATTACCTAAGTGTCAGGCAAATAGTATATTTCCTTTGGACAATGTCACTCCTTCCCTTGTCCTCTCCCAGTTTTCCCCTCCCATCCTACCCACAAATGGTATAATTCATTTTCAACATAGTGTCCCATGATTACCTTTGCTATATTTGTTTACCCTTTGTCCCTCCATTTCTGTACCTCCCCTTATACTCCCAGAGACAGAGACAAACAAAAAGAAAAGAAAAAAATGCAAAAAAGAAAAAAGCTCTTTTAAAGAACAAATCCTTTTCTATTTTAGCATTACAGACAATATCTCACTAGGTAGCACAAGCTGACCTTGAACTCTCAGGCCCCCTATCTCAGCTTCTCAACTGCTGGTATTAGGATCACAGGTATAAGCCACCATGCCTGACTCCTTTTCCTAATTCAGATTTTAAGATGCTGTTACATTTTTTTAAATAAAAAGTAAATTGATACATAGTGAAACAGGGTATCTCCTAGAGTCAGCCTTCAGCAATTAAAATCATAGTAGTTGTTGGATCTCTGTAGCTAAGAGTATGGGGCTTCTTTGTATATAGCACTGATAACTCAGAACCTGAGGTTCCCAATTTTTATTTTCCATTTGAGATTGATGTGTGGGAAAAATCTTATCCCTACTCTGGGACAAGTGTTTTTATCTTGATTACTCATCCATAGCCAGTCTGAGAAGCATGGCCACTTAATAGGCCATTCTAGGAAAGGAAAATCCATGACTGTTCAACATACCCTCGAATAGTCAGCATATTCATTATGTGACTCATTTTGTAACTATCATTTCTTTCATTATAATTTTCTTAAATGCAGGTTCGTATTTATTAAAACAAGATGGTGGGGGTTATTTTACTTTATGAAAATAGTATCTGCTACTAGTCTCTTTCAAACATGTTTCTATACTACATTAAAAATAAGATAATGTTTTGTTGTTTGTTTTGTCTTTGTGCTGACACTGGGGCTTGAACTCAATCTCACCCTCTTACTGGGCTTTTTCCATCATGGTTGGCATTCTACCACTCAAGCTATGCCTTGAACTCTGGATTTTTGCTGGTTAGGATTTTCCTATCTGGAGTAGCTTTGAAACTTGATCCTCAGATCTCAGCTTCCCAGAAGCTATTTATTAATTTTTTTAAATAACTTTCTTGTGATAACATCTATGGCATAAATAGAGAAATTTAAATTGATATAGTCTGTCCCAAATTTAAGATTGTAAAGCTTATTAGATATTGAGGTTTTTCTGAAGAAACCTTTTGAAATCTGACTTTGTTTTGATTTTGCAGGTCTAATATTTCCCTATATTCAGTTGTTTCACTACGACCACTTCCTACAGATTATGTTCCTTCAGCAGTGATGCTTCCTGGTACTTGTCAAACTCAAGGTAATCACGGAATACTAAAGTAGATCTTGAGATGTAATATAAATTACTTTAAAGGACTATTACTATAAGACAATGTAGTCAAAGTATTTTTAACAGGTATGAAGTATTTGAGTAACTACAGTTTATAGAAAAACATAATTGAAGTGATACCATAATAGCTTATGCTACTGGGATAGCCATTTGAAGCCAATCTAGACAAAAATTTAGTAGACTCCATCTTAACAGCTTTGCATGGGATTCCATACTTTTTCCTAACTATGGTGGGAAACAGAAGCAGAAAGATTGTCATCCAACCCAGACAAAACGTAAGATCTCATGTCAAAAATAACTAATGGCTCAAAAATAACCAATGGCTCAAAACCCATTACTGCCAAAAAAAAAAAAAACAGGCATCAAGTAACATATTAGGGTAAAAGCATTTTGATTGTGATAATGAAAAATGCATTTAATATTCCAAAATCAAGAAAAGGGGGATAAACAAAGGAAATATATGCAAAGATTAGATAGGCTATATTGAGTAAACTTGTTACAAAATAATAATGGATTTGGAATGAATTAATACAAATATTATTTTTCATTTGTCCTACTTGAATATATATTTTAAGATATAGAAGTCGAAGAAGAAGTAGAACCAAGTGATGAAATGATAGAATATGACTCACCAGAGCAGTTAAATGAGAAGTTGGTGACCCTATCCCTTCTCCCTGAATCGCGGTGGAAAAACCTGCTTAATCTTGATGTTATTAAGGTAATGAAGTACACTTGATACCACACAGTACATACACTTTGCTGTTGGTGTTGGTTTTTTTTTTTTGGTCCGGTTGTGGGGCCTTAACTCTGGGCCTGGGTGCTGTCCCTCAGCTCTTCAGCTCAAGGCTAGCGCTCTACCACTTGGGCCACAGTGCCACTTCCGGCTTTTTTCTTTTTGCTTATGTGGTGCTGAGGAATCGAACCAAGGGCCTCAGGCATGCAAAGCAAGCGCTCTACCACTGAGCTACCTTCCCAGCCCCTTGGTGTTGGTTTTTAAGCAGAGTGATAGCTTCCTTTGTTTTGAGGGCATTGAGTGGAGCCCTTGTTAGACAGTGTTATTTGGTTGAATGTTAATTCATCTAATGTGATTATCACAAAGATATCCTCCAGTGTCAACTCTGAAAGCATGTTGCAGATGTTTCAATGTACCAGAACTACATTCCACAACTGTAGAGCTACTAGAGGTAGTATATTTTAAATCCAATCTAATTACTTTTTTAGAACAAGAGGGGAAAAATTGCTACAATAATGTGTGTGTCTTACTGCTAGGTATTTGATGGCCAATTAAGTGTCACTGATTTTTTAGTTTATTTAAATGTAGGTAATTTATTAACCCACAGTCTACTCTGTCAAATACAAAGACTTAGACCTTTCTATGTCAGGGTTAGGCACAAAAACTAATATGAGATACATACTTTGACAGTGGTAGAGAAAGCAAAGTGAGACCTTTTGTCTTTGAGAAATTCCTTAAGCTTTCACATGAAAAATTTTTCTACTATGGTGTATATTAGTGGAGTATATTTCATGACTCATTTGTGAGTTGCTAAAGCAATTGAAACGATGATAGTGGAAACTGTCAAGTTATTTTTGATAATAGGAGTGTTACTGTATGAAATCTGACTATAGTATAACAAGCCACAGTAATTATCCTTAAATTTTAGCACTAGAAAAGATAAGCATGCTTTAGGTAAAGGAAGCAATATTTATACTTTTAAATTTCCTCACTGAAATTAAGGGACTTCTCTTAATTGCTGACTTTTAAGAGATTGGACATCAGTATAAATGTGTGCTGAATGGAAGCATAGTCGTGATCTCTCCATCATATTGTCCAGTCTGTCAATCTGGGTGGAGGGGGGGGGCGGGGATGAGGACTTGAGGATATGGCTTTAAAAGCAGAAGAGTACAAAACATAAGAACTCATGATATAGACCACCAAATTTAAGAAAAAAGGGAGGGGTGGGTCAGAGGGGGGTAAAAATGGCAAAGGGGGCGCCACTTATCAAAATACAGTGTATTCATAAACTGCTTTAAATGGCACCTCCTTTGTACAACTACCTAAAGATAATAAATATTTAAGAAAAGTTTAGAAGTATAATAAAATACAAGTAGTGATTATGAAAGAAGTGATCAGAAGAATATTCAACTAGTAGAGCAAAGATTCAGATTACTTTGCTTCTTAACTAAGATACAACACTGCACTAACATACAGAAACTATAAGAGTTTGGAGGTCTGTGTGGAAAACTTGGCTTAAGATTAGCTTTGGTGGGGGGGGGGAGGATGGGAAGGGTAAACAAAGGAGGAGGCTACAATTCTTGATAAGAAATGTACTCACTATCTTGCCCATGTAATTGTAACCCCTCTGTACAGTAGTTTCACAATAAAAATATATATATATATTAAAAAAAAAAGTTTAGCTTTGGTATTGGTCAAATAGATTGAAGTTTTCAGCAATCTAATCTGAAAGGGTTTTGTTCTGTTTTGTTTTTCGGTATCTGTTTCAAAATTGATTTAGAAACCTGATAAATAATTATTTACTGTATTTTCTTTTCATCAGAAAAAAAATAAACCAAAAGAGCCACCCAAAGTACCCAAATCAGCACCATTTTTTATTCCAACTGTTCCTGGACTTGTACCCAGATTTGCTGTACCTGAACAAAGCAGCGATCCCCAGCAGGTAAAATTCCATTTGGGATAGTCTGTAGTTTATGTTTGTATGTATTTCATGTTTGTATGTATTTCTCTGCCAAGACCGAGTTTTACAAATACAGGTAAATTGATGATGGCTCTTGATTCTATTTTTGGTGACACTGTTGTTCTTTGACTAATATATATTTGTTTTCATTTAAGTCTAGAGTAGTAAATCTTGGTGTTTTGGCTCAAAAATCAGATTTCTGCCTGAAACTTGAAGAAGGACTATTGAATAATAAATGTAAGTTAATTGTAGAATATATTAACAAATATTTTTTGTTTTATTTTAGGAAAAATGGAAGGAAATACTAGATATCTTAGTAGTTAAAAGAAAACAGTAAAACTGGGGCTGGGAAGGTGGCTCAGTGGTAGAGCGCTTGCCTTGCATGCCTGAGGCCCTGGGTTCGATTCCCAGCACCACATAAGCAAAAAGAAAAAAGCCGGAAGTGGCACTGTGGCTCAAGTGGTAGAGCACTAGCCTTGAGCTGAAGAGCTGAGGGACAGCGCCCAGGCTCAGAGTTCAGGCCCCATGACCGGACCCAAAAAAAAAAAAACAAAGAAAACAGTAAAACTTAAAAATGAATGAAATTTTGGTTCTAATCTGTATTAATTTTAGCTTTTTAATTGCAATAAAATCAGATGATGCAGATGAAAATCTTTATTGAAAACCTTTCATACATTCTGTAGGGCAGAGCATCTGCCTGGCAAACATAATAGCCTTAGGTACTTGAAGTGCCTAGGTACCATCAAAAAAAATTTTTTTATAATCAATTTGCAATCTTTTCTTTTTATACATTTGTAGAGCTATTATTTACATTTGTAGAGCTATTTTCAATAAAACAAAATGTTACCTTGGATAAATTTATATATTCCCAAGCTATCCTATGGAAGAGCAATTTTGGCTGGTCATGATATAAGCCTCTAATCTTAGCTACTTGAGAGGTAGAGAAAGAAGGATCCCAGTCTGAGGCTGCCCTGGGATATAAGTTTGAGACCCTGTCCGAAAAATAAAATAGTAAAGCAGAAAGGGCTGGGAGCATGGTTTAAACAATAGACTGCTTGCCTAGCAAGTGTGAATCTGAGCTCAAACCTACCACCAAAAATTTGTGAATGTATTAATGTATTTAAGATGCAGATTATAGCTACAGCTAATAGTAATGAGTAATTGGAATCACAAGTAATTTTAAACAGTCACTTTACCAAGAAATTTGAATCAACTCTTGTATGATACATATTCTTTTGTTTTTATACCAACATCACTGTAGTACATTGGACAGATTCAAAGAATGGTACTGATGAGTACTTGTTTTGTTTATTGGGAGGGGAAAAACACTTCAAAGTAAAAACATGCTGGAGGACAGAAAGTGAAATTGGTGAGAATTTTTCTTGGTGGTATACTGCTCGGACAACAAAAGGGATAACAATATTGCTATTGTGATAGCAAATAAATCATTATAAAACAGTTGTGTGTTGAGTATATAATCATAGAATTCATGGGAAGTAATAGTGTGTATCTACAGAGAAAACATAGATTTGGAGTAGTTAAGAATAAGGGCTGTGCCTGGAGCCTTTCCCTTTGTTGTATACTTCTGGGATAGCATTTCTAAATGATCTTGTGATACTATTATAATAATACTGAAA
Organism: Dipodomys spectabilis; assembly: GCF_019054845.1. Lineage (NCBI taxonomy): Eukaryota > Metazoa > Chordata > Mammalia > Rodentia > Heteromyidae > Dipodomys > Dipodomys spectabilis. The sequence continues at coordinate 3,641,756 of NW_024870824.1, forward strand.
AATATCCCTACCTCAGCTTATTCCCAGTGTTAATCACTTAATAGTGTGTTATGTACCTCTTGGTCTCCAACTTAACATTAAGGGTTTTTTCTGATTGATGAGTATCTTGAAGTATGAAGCATTAAATTTTCTTTAACAGCAGGAAAACCTTTAAGTCACTGACCATGTAAAATGTTTAGTGCTTTTAATACTTTTTATTGTACTAGTCTTGTGCTTTTTGCTGATTTACATTTATTGTAATGTTTGTTCAACTTTTTGACTGGAACTAAATTAATGCACAAAAAGAATTCCTTGTCCCATTTAAATATATCTTATTGAGGCATGAAAGAAAAACCACTTTTCTATGTGTGTGATACTTGGGTTTGATAGAGTACTTGAAAGTAAAGTTTCTTAAAGTACTAGTAAGTAATTATTTTCTTTTTAAAATGTAATGCAGATGAAACTGCTCTGAACCTTCTGAAAGAATTAGGCCCCTCGGGAATTGAAACAGAGCTGCGGAATTTGTCTCCAGATGGTGGTGGATCTATAGAAGTTATGCAGAGTTTTCTGAGAATGATTGGAATGATGTTGGACAGAAAGCGGGATTTTGAGTTAGCCCAGGCTTACCTTGCATTATTTCTGAAGGTAAGGTAATGTGAGCTAATGGTTTACTTTTCCTTCCTCAATAGCAACATTATATACTAGAACTTTCTGCCAAGATGGACGTGGCCTGTATCCACCGTCTCCAGTACAACAGTACTTGTTATATGTTGTTGAATGCTCAAAATATAAGTGGTAGAGCTGATAGGCTTAAGTTTAAATGTTATGGAATTATAATAAAGTTTGAATAACTGCATGTGGCAGCTTTGTAGTCTTTTGTATCACCTTTTAACTGTATCTTGATTTTTTTTGTCATTTTTTTCCCATTTATTGAGCCTTTTAATCTTTTTCTAAGTAGTCATTTTGTAAGTTTTTCTGTGATTGTGAAGAGAAAGTTGGATCTTTGTTTTGTCTCACAGAAAATGCATTCAACTCTCACAGTTAAAGGAGTTTCACATGATTTGGCACAACTTGCTCTTCTGAAAAATATAGTAGAAATATGTTTTGAAGGTCTGTTTTAGTGGTATAATGTAGTAAAGGAGATAGATAACGCTGATTTAAAGTAATATATACTTCATTTGGCCTGTTAGTAATCTAAAATGAGTTCTCACTTCATTTAATTACTTTAAAAGTATTTGAATGCTAGATATTTAGATAATAGTAAATGATTAAAAATACAAGTGCCATATAAGTTATCTCATGTATTTTCTCATATACAAGTTTTAGTCCCCCAAAACAAATTTACTTACGTATTTAGAAAATAAAGCAAAAAAACAGTCTTTTATTTGTTGCCAATGGATTATACTGAAAGGAGAGACCTGTGGAAGCACAGAATTAGTGATAAAACCTGGATCTGGTACAAGACTTTGGTTTGGCGAAAGAGTGAGGAGTATTTCTTTTTCTACAAGAGTGACAATACCATAAAGGGCAATAATGATTAAAAAGGAAAAGAGTTGGAGGTAGGAAGTCAGAATCAATAATAAATTATTATTTAAGAAAAAACAACTAGGTACTATTTTCATAGATTCCTCAGTAGGAAAAAAATCCAAACTGGAAAATTTAAGTGTTTTTTTTTTGTTTATTTGTTTAATAAAGTAGCTATCTTACTTTTCAGTTACACCTCAAAATGGTTCCTTCAGAACCAGTACTCCTAGAAGAAATGACAAAATTGTTATCACAAGTGGAAGAAAACTGGATTCATTTACAATCACTCTTCAATCAAAGCATGTGTGTTTTAAACTATATCAAAAGTGCCTTGCTATAAAAGTAAGCTTAAGAGTTTGAAATAAAGTTATGCATTAAATGGGTTCAACTCAGAGTTGTGCTGAATTAAATGGAAGATATCAGATAAAATGGATCATAATATAGTTATAAAAATTACTTTATGATAAAAGGAATGTTTCCCTCTGGGAAACCTTTCATGAAAACATGAGTTGTTGACTCTTGGAGCTACCAGACATAGCTGACATTTTCAGCTACAGCCCTTGTGTTGCAGGCGATTGGAAATAAAGTCAGCTGGGATCTCAGTGGATTCAACTTCCTAACACAGGACTAGTGCTTCCCTCATTATCATGTTCCTGAAGAAAGTTCTTGAATCAGAAATGTGAATGTTACTTGCCCAATTAAAATCATTATAGGAAGAGTCTGAACATACACCAAGAGAGGAAAGTAAAATTCCAAATTCCATCAAAGGTTGTCCTCAGAGGCTTTCCTTTCTGAATTCATGATTTGTCATTCCTGAAATACAGCTGACTAGGTTTGAACACAAGTGACACTCCCATTCAGCATTAGGATGACAGAACTTTAAAGAATGATCTCTTGATAAAAAGTCTTGAAAGTAGTTAACTAATAGGATTTCTATCTAATGGAATATGATAGAATTACTAAATTACCATGGAAGTAATGCAGTGTGACTTTGTACTCATGTTTGTTTGTATTTTTTAAATGTGTATCCATTTACTAAAGCCAGTATATCAGCAGTAATGTGTTGACTTTGGAACCTGTATTTCCCTCTGTCCAAAATGGAATATTATGAAGATAAAGTGCTAATAAATGGTTAAGTACTTTGTAAAGATTGTAAATAATACAAAATAATAAGAGCTATAAACTGAAATCATACTCCTTTTACAAATGATGATCTGAGTTTTCTACTCTTTCAAATGAGAGTCCAGAGTTAAGTATGTTGTTTTTATTGGAGATCTTTATTTTTTCAGGTACTCTTCCAGAGCTTTCCCTGTACATTTGCTAACAATGAAGGGAGGAGAATGAAATATGAACTATAGTATTGTGCATAGTATTTTTCTTAAAAAGATCAGTATGTGCATAGTTTTTATGCATGTATAGCAATAAGTTTTACTATAAAAAGTCAGTCTTTTTATAGTAGTACGTAGCCACAGGAAATAAAATGTACAGTCTTGGCTTTTACATTGAATGTCACTTCAGACTTTCTTTTCTACTTGCTCTTATTTTACTTCACTCATACTTCACTAATCTTTATGCTTTTGTAATCTGACCCACTGTATTTTTCTTATGGAAAATTCAGTATTTTCTTTATCCCCTAATTATAAATAGTGCTGAAGTGAACATCATGTTTTTTTGAGTCTTTATTTGCAAATAAGAATTTCTCTCTAAGTGTGCTTAGAATTTGAAGTGCCAGTCCAGTTTAGGGGCTTGAACTCAGATTCTTAGCACTCTCTTAGCTTTTTCACTCAAAGCTGATGCTCTACCACTTGAGCTACAGTTTTACTTCAGCTTTTTTGCGGGGTTGGGAGGGGGCTGGTTACTTGGAGATAGAATTTCCTGCCTGAGCTTGCTTTGAACTGCAGTCCTCAGATCTCAGCCTACTGAGTTGCTAGGATTACAGGCATGAGTCACTGTCACTGAGATACTTCCAATTGGCTTTGGAAATGGATCTATCAGATTATAGTTCCCCTCAACAAAGAATGAGAGCCTGCTTCCTTCTCATGACACAGGTTTACAATTTTTATTCATCAAGTGAGTAAAAATACTTCTAATTCAGAAAGTTTTCATACTGTAAGGTTGCATATCTTTTCATGTATTTCAGGCTGTGTACATTTTCTGATTTTTTTGTTTGATCATTTTAAATATCAGGTTTGTGTTTTTGTATTTAGATATCTTTTTTGTCTGTTATCAATGTTTCCTCTTAGTTAACTGCTTTTATGTAGCTTTTCATGGTGGTTTTTAATAGATTTTATATATAAATTGATAATTTTTCATGCCTTCTAAATTATAAAAGCAAATCATCTGTTCTCTTAAGACATCATGTTCGGGGGGGGAGGGGGAGCGGGGAGGTTTGGTAGGGGGGGCAGGGGGAAGATGGGAAAGGATGGGAAGGGGAAACAGGAGGAGGCTACAATGCTTGATAAGAAATGTACTCATTATCTTGCCCATGTAATTGTAACCCCTCTGTACAGTATTTTCACAATAAAAAATTAATTTTTAAAAAAGACATCATGTTCATTTTAACACAAGTCATTCTTTTAAATAGTGCATCTATGTAAGTGGCTAATGACTACACTGTTATCTGCGATTGGTTTGTATAAACAAGATACCTGCTTTTATTCTAATGTCTGCAAATATAATTTTTTGAAAGTTTCTTGTCTTTGATTTGAAATATGTTGGTTCATTATGTGCTTAATACTTTATCGAGCAAGCTTATACATATGGTGTATTGCATTGATTGTAGTTTTGTATTTTCCGTCTTTAATTTGTATATACTCTGTGTGTGTGTGTGTGTGTGTGTGTGTGTGTGTGTGTGTGTGTGTGTGTGTGTGTGTGTGTGTGTGTGTGTGTGTGTGTGTGTGTGTGTGTGTGTGTTTGCGCGCTCACGCGCGTAACTAGCCCATCTTCTCACAGGTTATTTGGAGGTGAAGTTCCTTAAGGACTTTTCTGCCTGAGGTTTGTGAAATTCAAACCTCAGTCCTCCAGATTAGAGCCTCCTAGTAGGTACAAGTAAAAAAAGACGTGCAGGGACTAAGATACACACTTTTGTATGATAAGGGCAAACCAAAGCAGGACACAAGGTTTTAATGTGACTCCCTATCAAGCCCACATTATTTATTATGTTTCCTCTCATACGTTGTTTAAGAATCTCACAAATTACTCAATGTCTAAGCAGAAAGATTAAGAATGTAAGGGGTGGGCTGTGAAGGTGGCTCAGTGGTACAGTACTTGCCTCACATGCCTGAGGCCCTGGGTTCAATTCCTCAACAACACATAAGCAGAAAAAAGCTGGAAGTGGCGCTGTGGCTCAAGTGGTAGAGCACTAGCCTTGAGCTGAACAGCTCAGGTACAGCGCCCAGGCACAAAGTTCAGACCCCATGACTGACCGAAAAAAGAAAAAAAAATTGATAAGGGGTGCCAGGCACCTGTGGCTCATGTCTATAATCCTAGCTACTCAGGAGTCTGGGATCTGAGGACTGCGGTTCAAAGCCACCTCAGACAGGGAAGTCCAGGAGACTTTATCTCCAATTAACCACCAGAAAACGAAGTGGTGCTGTGGCTCAAGTGGTAGAGTGCTCTCCTTGAGCAGATGAGCTCAGCCCTCACCCAGGCCCAGAGTTCAGACCCCAGGACCAGCAAAAAGAATATAAGGGGTGCCTTATTTTAAGTGTCAGATCAGTCTTTGGTAAGTATGGGCTAATATAATGGGAAATTAAATATTCAATTCCATTAAAAAAAAAGTTGCCATTCAGCAAAGTAGTATATGAATACAATGAATATTGTATTTCCCTATTCCTCCCAACCCAACCTGCTCTTTTGTTTTGGCCTTGCTAGGGACTGAACCCAGAGTCACTAAACTGCATTCTTTACTAAGCTTCATTCCATCAACTTCAAGAATCAATAATCCATTCCTCCTAGAGTCTGTGCTGGAGAGCAAAATCCTCAGGTCCTCAATTTTCTCATATCCCTCTCTCTAGCACAGAGAAGAGGAATCTACTGAGATGTCCTTTCCACTGTCCCCTTAGACTTTTCCCTTTCCATTTGGTAACTTATATTGAAGAAAAGTTATAAATACAACAAGAAACTGAAAATCCTATTTTTAAATGTGTATATATGTTGACTGGCATCATATGTGATAAAAGGGGATGGTCATGGAAAGGAAAAAGGGAAGAAAGTATCTTTTTAAGGTGTGGCCAAATGCAAGCTCATTGGTGTACAGGGGTGGGTGGTCCATGAGCTGGGGACAAAGCAAACTTGAATGTTACCTGCATTATTTCATATATTCTTTAAGTATAGTCGTACAAATCCATGTATTCTTGTTTTCACCAAAATGGGACAAAATGTTAATGACTATTGTTTCTAGGTGTTGAGGGCAGAGATTTTATTATGCTTTGTGTTTTCTCCATTCTTCTCCAGGAAGATAGCCCTGGAACCTACAAATGTGTTTACTGCCTGAGTCACTGGGGCTTCCCCCAAACTCCAGACTACCACTTGGGCTGAGCACACATTCACTCTTTGTGAGTGACTGATATTGCTTCTTTGAGAGGCATGGATGGTTTCCAGGTGAGCTCTGGGCCCCGTTTCCTATCTGCTTCCATGGGTATGAGCAAGTGAGGAAACCAAAAAATGACCATGAGTCACCAGGCACACCTCCAAGAAGTGGTGGGAAGTATAGCTCTTGGCAGAAGAGATCCTCACCTAAGCAGTGCAGTACATGCCTGAGATTTCCCAGAAAGCATGAAAAATATTGGGTGGAGAGTTTCACTCTCCTTCAGCAATAAACAGAAATAATCCTCTTAATTAAGGGTGAACTAATGAAGAGGCACAGTGTCACACTAGCTTATCTCTTTTCCCTTACCAAACCAAAACAGAAAGAAAATTACCACCCTCCTCCTTGCTGGCACTTTGCAAATGTGCCATACCTTATGTCATTTGAAACAATTTTATCTTTAATAATGTACTGGGGGCATAGCACAATGGTAGAATGCTATTGTAGCATATGTGGGCTCTGGAATCTATCTCCAAGTGTGTCTCTGTTTCTGTCTGTTCCTGAATCCCCCCCCTCTCTCTCTCTCTCTCTTATCCCTGTCTGTCTCTGTCTCTCACATACACAGGCACACATGGGCACAAAAAAAAATCAAATACTGGTCTTTATTTTTTTTCATAGAGTATTTTATGGAGTAAAAGTTTTAAACAGCAGCCAGCCAGCATTCAGGAGGCTGCGACAAAAGGATTATGAGCTTGAGGCCAGCCTAGTTTACAGAGTAAGACCCTATCTCAAAAGGAAGAAAGGAAAGGAGGAGAGAGAGAGAGATAGAGAGAGAAGAAAACAAACTTCTGAACCAGTAGCACTGACCAAAGGCACTGAAGGTAACTTTAGATTATAGGAAACGGTATCCCTCATTGCATTGATGTATTCATGTGCCCCTGGTCTGATTAGAATACATTTACTTAGAAGTCTACTTTCTATGCTCTGCCTCTGCTTTGTGCTAGCACCCTCAGGTTTATTTCCAAGCTTTCAATGTTAACATGCAATAAGTGTTTAGCAAAGAACTAACTTAGTAGTTTTCAAAGAGTAGCCCAATATGCTAGCTAATTTTTATTGTCAACTTGACTGGATCAAGAGGCCAGGTGTGTTGTCTCATGCCTCTAACCCCAGCTACTCAGGAAGCTGAAATCAGGAGGGTTGCAGTTCAAGATCAGACAGACCCAAAAAAAAAAAAAAGGAAGTTATTGAGATTCCATCTCCCCCAACAATCTGGGCATCTATAATCCCAACTATTAGAATTACACAAATAAGTAGGTACGAGGATCTCAATCTGAGACCAGCCTCAAGCAAAAATAGGAGATCCTAACCCCTAAAAATTACTATAGCAAAAGAAAAGCTGGAGGTATTTCTCACATGGTAGAACACCTGTCTAGCAAGTGCAAGGTTCCAAGTTCAAATCATGGTACTTCAGGAGATAAATAAATAAACACCTAGATGGAGTCTAGTTGGAAAAAGTCAATGGGGCATGTCCTTAAGGGCCATATCTTCCCTGTCCTCCTCCTGTATTTGCCTCTTCTTCCTGTCCTCACATAATGCAGAGCCTCCTCCCCTATATGATGTCACCACTGTCATGTTCTACTGAACTGCATGGGGCCAACCAACCATGGTCTGAGTCCTCAGAGGCCAGGAGACAAAATAAAGCCTTCCTCCATTCAGTTATTTCTGCCAAGTATTTTATCACAGCAACAAGAAAGCAAGCTAAGTAATAATAAAATCTTACACTCTATAGTGTTTTTTGTTTTTTTTTAAAGAAAAAGACAAGTATATACATCCAACATTCCTGGGTGTTGGGGAACGTTCAGAGGCTCAGCAAAACATGATGAGAAATGTAAGACAAAACTTATCTTTTACTCCCAGTATTTCAAGTATGGGAAATACCAATAGATAGATATAATCCATATGCCAGGAGATAGGGGAACATTTGTTCTACCAAGAGCCATTTGGATATTTATAACATCATCTAAGGGTCTAGATTTATTGAATCGTACTTTGAACAAATCCTAGGAACCATTGACTTTTCAATCCACCTGTGGTTGCCTTGACAAAGTCAGACCAACTGATTTCACTGGCCTTGTACAGACTGCTTCGAACATTTCCCACTCCTGATTGCAAGCCAGGGCTTGGTGGGTCTTTAAATCTGAAAACTGTGAGGGGGTCCCAAGACTAAAAAAATGGGGATTGTTACCGGCCATTTGATTGGGCAAAGCTCAAATTCAGGCTTCTTTAATAAATTTTATTATCCTTATACAAAAGCAAAGATTTTGTTGTTGCTCTTTATAATTCTGATATAGGGAAGAAGGGATGTGTGTTTGTGTGTGTGTGTGTGTGTGTGTGTATGTGTATGTGTGTGTGTGTGTGAGGGAGAGAGAGAGAGAGAGAGAGAGAAAGAGATGAGAGAGATTAGAGATTATCTAGACCCCCTGGATATAGAAGAAATGAAAAGAGAACATATTTTAATTTCATAATCTGTCCAACTCCAGTGATTTTCTTCTCCACTTTCCCCTAGGTCTTAGATTATCTCTTAGACTTCTGTCTCAAATTTTGAATTCCCATACTCTAATTTGACTCCTAAACATTTTCAGTTTCTGCTATTTGCACACCTTCATTCCCATCACATATGTTCTTGAATTTCACAGCCATTTCCAGCTTCATTGTCCCTCCATTTTCATCTTGTCTGTCATTTCTCTTTCTTTGTTTTCTGCTGGCCCAACCACAAGGCTGATCACTGAGCTTCTCTAAGCACAAGCCGCAGCTCACACATATCTACTAGCTAGCTAGGTAGCTATATATCTTTCACACATCTTCTCATATATTTTAATCATCTTTAGTTACATATACCTAATGAGTTGTAAATTCAGTGTAAATAGTTGCTATGCTGCATTTGTAAAAGTATCTATGCATATTCAGTACAAACAATTTTTCTTCAACCATTTTTAAGCTGCATTTGGTTGAATCCATAGATGTGAAAATCATGGGTAAAAAGAGCTGACATGAACATATATTTGTTTATATGTGTGTATGTGATATGCATATAGACTTTACTTTTACAGTCCTTTTAGGTTTACATCCAGGAAGTTATTGAGATTTTCATATACCTCCTGCCTTCAAATATACACAACTGGTGATCAATATCCCCTCCTTTGGGTAGTACATTTGTTCCAACTGATGAGTTTGTCCATCTATTGCTCCAAATCTCACATTAAAGATTCTGATTGTTATCCTTCCAGTGAGGAGGAGCACTGAGATTATGAGGGGAGGCGCTGTCTTCTTCCTGCGTTTGAGAGTTCGATGACTCTGAATGGACGGCTAATTAACAGGTAGCAGTGAGACTGAAAGCAGGCAACTGAGGAAGAGTTGAGATGACATGAGGTTGGCCTGGACCAGGTAGCAGAAAATTTATGAGGAAACCTGAATACATTACAGGGACAGACTTAGGGATTAGACAATAGATTTAAAATGATACAACAGACTCCTGGTATAATAAGAATGGTACCATTATAATGCCTTGCAGTTTTAATTGAACAACTAAAAACAAAGAGAGATGAACTATCATATCACTCGTCCTTTATAAGCCATTAAAATGTGGATAGGAAGTAGAGTAAAGGAATTCTAATCCAGAGGAGCACAGGTGCCGCTTAGTGAGTGAAGATCAAAGGTGATTACCTTCCCCAGGGCAGCTGCTGAGTTATGTGTGGGCAGGTGAGAACTGGCCGTGACTCAGACTGGAAGACTCTTCTGATGAAATCAGTGGAGCTTCCCACACCCGTGTTCAGGCTGTGACACCAATTAGGATCTGGAGGAGGTTTACAGCAAAGCACCTTCTCTCTGCCCACTGATTCTCCCTCAGGAGGTGTGGGCTGAGCAGTAGCCCAAAAGTGGAGGCCACGAGGCAAATCAGAGCAGAGGCACCTGGTGTGCTGATTCCCAGGTCCTGTGAGAAGGAGAGAGGCCTTCAGGGTACATGGCACTGGGATTAGCTAGGAGATGTCCAATGCCAGGAAGAAACTGCAACTCTTAGGAAAATACTAATGAAAATGCAGACAAAATAAGTGGGGGAAAAAAAAACCAGAATACTTACAGAAAAAAACAGAAATAACGAAAATTAACCAAAATTATACCTTAGAATGGAAAAATAAGATATCTGTAGTTATAAATTCATTGGATAAGTTTTAAATGAGACAAAACATACAACCAGAAAGTATTTTTCAACTAAACAGTAATGAAAATATGGCTCATCAAATATCTGGGGTTTGCATAAGAAGATATTTAGTGGGTAGAAACTCCAGGTTTGGTCATGTTTGAGAAGTTAGCAAAGTTAGCTCCTGTGGTCTGTGTAGTCCTGAATGGATGACTGTGTCATCCACCCTAATAAGGAATTCAGAGTCAAAGAGGAAGGGCCATGAAGAAGGTGATAAGGTAGGGAAGATTGAAGTGCCTTTGAGGTACCCAGACAGATAGTCTCATTCCTCAGATTACGATTTTCTTATCTTTGCACCAAACTGAAACCTACTCATCTAGTCTTTTATTTTCTCATCAGCAGCATTTCCAGATGGCTACTCTTACCTTAGGCTGGTGAAATATTCCTATACTGTGCCCAGGAGAATTCTTGTCTGGACTTAAATACAATAGCTCCTGAGAATTATTTTAGCTATTTAATTCATCCAGGCAGGATAACACAGGTATGATGCTCCTGGGTATTATTGATCGATAGCCAGGAGAAGAGAGCTAGAATAATCAGCTCTCATCTGTATAAAAGTCCCAACAGGAGCTAAAAGATAATGGGAATCTATGATTGTAAAGATATCTCCATGGATGGGTGGATCAAGATGGAATATATACACAATGGAATTTTAGTCATTCATGAGAAAGATCGAAATTGTACCATTAAAATGGAAAGATCTGGAAAAAATTATATTAAATGAAATAAGTCAGGCCCAGAGAAATAAAGGATGCATGTTTTCCTTTATATGAAGAAGGTAGATTTAGTGTATAAACTTATAAGTAAATATGTTGAGTGGTATGTAAGCATATACAAATGTATTAATTAAAATACAGAAGATTCAGGGGAGAATTCAAAATAGGGTAATTCCTTAGAGTTACACCAAAGTTTACAATTAAAGTTTACAATTAAAGTTTAACAACAACAACAACAAAACACCAGGAAGCTATTTGAAAATGGTGTGGTGGAGTCAAGAGGAAAAGCGTAGAGGAATGAAGAGGAGAAGAAGGGGAGAATGCCTGCCCCAGTCTGTTTCCTGACGATTGCCAATAGCATTTTTGAGAAACTACAGCTATACTGCAGTCGATCTGAACAATGGTTTCTAGTTTAGCATGCACCTGTTCTTCCTTCCTTGTTGCTACTCAAAACATGCTTCTGACTATAAGCTCCTCTTTACTTGTTTACCACTTTATTCCATCTCTTGGCACCTTCTGCTTTGGACCCCTGCTCTTAAACACCAGATTGTCCCAAAATATATCACACTTCTAAAGGACTGTGTCTCAACACCACCATTCATTTAAGATCACAAACATGTAAAGAAGAGAAAGTAGCTATGGATCATGCAAGTGACCAACTTTCTTATTCTTCCGTAATGATTACAAAGATTTAGGTATTTTCTGCAACAATGATGCCACAGAACAAGTAGCCTTACAGACGGCACATGACTCACCAAAGACTTAGGTATGTTTCTGAGGACTGTTTTCCTCGAAAGAAAATCTAAGTTGTTTTTCCACATTTATGTTGGATGCACAGATCTCTTAGAAGAATTTTATGAAAAATATCAACTCAGGATTTATATTTATTCACCTCACTTAGTAAGTTTAAATAAATTAGCTCATTTAATAGTAGTTAGAGTAGTAAAGTCTTTCTCTGTCAAAGCACATTCCTTTCAGAAAACTCATAACAAGCCAGAGCATCTTTGAACATCCTATAAATGCTGGGTACTAGCATTTATAATGAGTACCAGCAAGCTCCTCTTCTTCACCCTGGGTACAGGTCTATCTTTGTGTAGATAAACACTATCCTCTATCAATTTGTTCATTAACTAAAGAGCCCTTTCTCTAATTGGCTGCACTGAAGGGAATGTCTGTGAATAATTCAGGTCCAGTTGCCCTCCAGCCCTGTTTGTTTGGGAATTGCATCAGAGAACCAACTTGGCCAAGGGAGGGCAAGACTCATAAATTACTGCCTTTCAACCCCTTCACTGCCCCTACACACTACTAAAGAATTATTTGGAAAATATTTGTGTCCTGATGCATTCTTCTGGTAAGCCTATTTCTGGAGAAGAAAAACAGATCTGCGATGGCTGATTGCTTGGCTCTATCTAGTCTTTTCCATTTCAAAGAGGCCATGGAAAGCAGGTATTATGGAACATTCTAACAAGGTTATAAAAAATGTCTGTGACCATTCTGTATTTTTCTAAACGTTCTCCTTAGGTTTAATTTACATATACAAACACTCAGATGTTAAATTTTCAGGTCAACAAATGTTGACAACTCTATGCAGTTACAAAACTATTCCACAAGATATAGAACCTTCCTGTCAGCAAAGAATATCCATTCGTCCATTGCAGGTAATTTCCGAATCATGCACTTACCCTAGAGAAACAACTGCTGCTTGCTTTCTGTGTCCATAAATTAATGTTCTTTGGTTTCTTTTCTTGTTCTTTGGCTTACATGGAACTATATAATGTGAAGGGGTTTTTTCCAATAGCTTCTTTCATTCAACATAAAACTTTGAAATAGATCCATGTTTGTTGCAAACAATAATAGTTTGTCTCCCATTTATTATTAAGTTGTATATTTTGTGTAAGTCTCCTATAATTGATACAGTTGCTTTTCCACTTACAGATTCATTTTTTGCTTGCTTCTAGTTTAGGGTTAAGTTTCAACTTTAAAAGAAGATTTAGACTATTTCATGGAAAGGACTTCATGTGAACTTTTGGAAGCAGCAGGAAGTTTTGTCAATATTGGGTTTGGGACAAATGGATTTAGCTCTAACCTTTTGAGCTATAACCCCAACACTTTTTGCCTTAATTAATTTTTCTATTTAATGAGGTTATGCACTATGTGGCACTTGTCTGTGTAGGCATTCACCTCAACTGTTATTTATTGCCCATTAGAATACTAAGGAATATTTGAACTAAGCTGTGATTATACTGGGAAGCATTTGAAATTTGACTCAGCATCAGTTGGTCACCACAGTTTCTATTGCTTCTGAAACCACACTTGGGCTGTGAATGCTAATCCAATGTTCAACACCAGAAACTTGGTCTTGTACATTTTATAGAATAGTCAGTTGAAAAATTCTAAGGGTAGCTTATTGAGTTGTATATCAGTAGAGATGTATAAATAAATGGTAGAAGAAAAATCAATATTACTCTTTTGGAAATAAGAGCATGATTCTAAGATACCCAATGTTCTAAGATACCCAATTAGATAGATAATAGAAAACAAATAGTTTTATATACTTAGTGGAATGAAATAAGCTACATTCAAAGCTCAACATTGTCTCTTTTTATGGAAAATGGAGACAGGAAGTGAAAGGTGATAGGAGATAGCATAGAGACTTAGGCATGGAAAAACTTACCCTTGTTAAGCAGAATTAAATAAGCTGGCATGTCATTTTGTGCTATTTCAACAGAACCCTACAGGCTGAACAACTTCTAATGAACAGAAATTGATTGGTGCATGGCTCTGAAGGCCAGGGAAGCCCCACATCAAAGAGCTGCATCTGGGAAGGAACTTGGCCTTCTTAATGCCTCATCCTGTCATCTAAGGGCACAGAGAGGGCAGAAGAGAGACAAAGGAGGCAAAACTCATTTTTTTTAATTTTTATTTTATTGTAAAGATGCTGTACAGAGGGGTTATAGTTACATGAGTAAGGTCATGAGTACATTTCTTGTTTGTTTCTCTCCTACTATCCCTTCCTGCCCCTACCTCCCCCACTCCTTTCCCCCGGCCCACCCCTGAAGTTGTAAAGTTCATTTCCAACATAGTGTTTTGTGTGTATCATTGTAAAACTCATTTTTTTTATATGGAACACACATTAGGGAAAGTAAACTCACTCTTGTAATAATGGCATTAATCCATTCATGAGTGCTGGAGCTCCATGAGATTTCTACCTTTCCAAGTTCCTACCTCTTAATACAGTTACAATGATAATTAAGGTTTAACATTAGTTTGGAAGAAAACAAATATTCAAATCATAATAGCTGGTAACCTAGACAACTGATGTAGATGATATGAATGTGAACACCAAATGTCGACTAAAGGTCTAAGTAGACACTAAATGTTTATAATATACAAGTGATACTCAATATTTTTAATGAGGTCTTCAGTTGGACATTCATTTTAATACCCATTCTTGTCCCACTCATTTTCTGTCATATTAAAAGTCATAGCTGTTAATTAAGCTAATTGGAGAGCTACACCGTGGCCAGGGGGCTTGCCAGAAGATTGAGCAGATAACAAACTTCTCAGACACCACACATTGGGTATTTCCTATATGACACCAGTCATTCTTAAAGCACGTCTCAGGAATTCATTTCATCTGTGTATTCCTTGGTAGTGTCTTCATTCTTTCAACAGTCTTTCACTCCTAATTGAATTGCTTAATTTTTTTTTTTACAGTGAATCATCAGTGTGATATTTGCCTTCCTTTCATAGGTTTGGACCTTGAAGGTTCTTCAGTACCCAACTGTAGGCTGCTTGTAATTTTCCTCCATCCTTCCTCCCTCCCTTTCTCCCTTTTCCTTCTTCATGGTTCTTTATTTATTATCTGTTTTTAAAATTATCTTTAAGAAGTTGTATGAAGGAACTGCCATTTAACAAAGTGGTTTTCTGTTCTCTTACCTTCTTACTTTGCGCGCGCTCTCTCTCTCTCTCTGTGTCTCTCTCTTTTATCCTGACCATTCTAACTGTCCCTTCTACATGGCTTATTTTTTTAAAAAATTATTTCAAAGTGATTTTATGGGGTAAGGACAGCAAAATAGGATTTATAAAAATAAATTTTAAAAAATCAACATTTTAGGTGGAAAGATTCAGAGAAAAAAGAACAAGGCTGTTACAATAACCATAAAGTCCTTGTTAAAGATGAATCAAAGCACCAGACCTACTAATTCATGTAAAATAGGAAACCTGCTAACTCCTCCTATCCCGGGGATATTGTGGGATGTTTGATGAAACCTCACAAGTACAGCACCCTCTCACAAGCAGTAGACTTGAATAATATCAAGCCAATTTCACACGTGTACTTTGCCATGACAGCCAAAGGTCTTACAAAATCTTGGAATTAAAGTCTGAGAAATACAGGTTCTAGTCACACCTCTTTGTTTTCCACGCACCTTCCCGCCTTTCAGCTTAGTTGTCCTGGGCAGTATGGAATCATGAAGTTCGAGGAGGAAAAACAGACTTTGCATGCTCCTTTGTCTAACAGAGAACCCAAAGACAGAACCATTAGCTCACACCAGCCCCTGAATGCTGCTGGATTTTCAAAGACTTCAGTTTGGGGTGGGAAAACAATATACAGGTTTCCTTCTCAAAGCTGAAAGACTCCATTCCATAGGTGTCTCAGACAACTTGAATTGTTAAAATGATCTCTCTAGTATGAGTCCATCCCTCTCAGGGAGGACTCAGCAAAACTCAGCAGTAAATAATCTACATGTTTTGAATTTTCCCATCACTTTCCCTAATATTACAGCTTCAATAAGCATAACCTGCACATGAAATCAAATGGACCAAACTGCCCTTTCTCAACATTCTTTCCTGTAAATTCATATCTTGGTCTCCAATTGGGTAGCATCTCATTTTTAGATAGTGCAGCATTCATCTGTGAATATGCATGATTGAGTAGCATAAAACCCTGCTTACTCACTTACCTAAAGGAGATGTGCATTATTCTACTCAGGCTGCTGTAATTAAATAGTACATACTGGGACAGTTAAAAAAACAAACAAATTTGTCGGGCACTGGTGGTTCATGCCTGTAATCGGGCACTGGTGGTTCATGCCTGTAATCCTAGCTATTCAGGAGGCTGAGATGTGGGGATTACAGTTCAAAGCCCCCCTGGGCAGGAAAGGCCATGAGACAGACTCTTAACTCCAATAAAGGAGTTAAGAAAAGACCAAAAGTGGTACCATGGCTCAAGTGGTACGGTGGTAGCCTTGAGCAAAAAAGAAACTCAAGGACATCGCCCAGGCCCTGAATTCAAGCCCCAGGACCAGAACAAAAATAAACAAAAGAAAAAAAGGAAGGAAGGAAGGAAAGAAGGAAGGAAGAAAAGGAGGGAGGGAGGAAGGAAGGAAGGAAAAATAAATTTACTTCTCATGGTTCTCAAGGTTGTGAAGTTCAAGAGCAAGGTGAGAGCTAGTTTGGTTTCTGAGCTCTTGTTGATGTCTTAGTAAGGCCACTGATCTACCAGATTGAGGCCTCATCCTTATGATCTTATATTAACGTAAATGATTTCCTAAGGCCTTGTCTTCATACACCGTCATGTAGGAGTTAAGGCTCCACTTTATGAATTTAGGGGAGATAAAATCCAGTTGTTGGAAGAATTCTTTTTTTTTCTATTTGTGTATCATATAAAAATCTCAAAGGAGAGCATCTGGAGCTGGCACTGCTTTTCCAGGATCTACCTGCCAACTTTCCCTGCTGCCTTTAGCATGTGATTTCTAACCTAAAGCTGTTGCATGCCTGGTTCACAGAGCAGAACCTCCAAACCAATGTTCATTATTGATATATAGAAAGCCTATTAATGATTTTGTTGTTAATTTTATAACCTGCTATTTTGCCAGAAGTATTTACGAAATCTCCGAATTTTTTTGATGGGGTATAAGATTTTCTTAAGGTTAGAATGAATTATGTAATTCTATAACCTATATAATCTATAATCGTATACTGTTTCCTACTTGATTTCCTTGTCTTTCTTTTGCCTTATTCCTCGAACTAGAAATCCTGAACTATATTGAAGTGAGGGAAAGTGGATACCCTTGTTTTTTTCATCACTTTAGAGGAAATGATTTTAGTTTTCCCCCATTTAGCATGATGTTGGCTGCAGGTTTCAAGTATAGCCTTAATATCATGTTGAGGTCTGTACCTTTCATACCTCAGCATGAAATGATGCTTAATTGTATCAAGGCCTTTTCTGCATTAATTGATATGTGATTTTTGTCCATGGGTTTATTTATGTGCTATATTATATTTATTGTGTATGTTGATTTGCATCAAATTGATCAAGTAAGTTTTGTTTGCATCAAACATTGATTTTATTCCTTGCATACCTAGAATAAAACCAACTTGATTATGGTGTGTGATATATTGCTGAGTTTAGTTTGCAAGTTTGTTATTGACAATTTTTTCATCTATGTCTAACAAGGAGATTAGTCCATAGTCCTTTCTCCCTCTCTTCCTGTGTTGTGTGAGTGTGTGTGTGTGTGAGTGTATGTGTATGTGCATGTGTGTCCTCATTGGGTTTTGCCATCAAAATAATACTTGCTTCATATAATGAGTTTGCTAGTATTCTATTTTTATTCCATGGAATAGTTTTAGTTTTAGCTCTTCTTAAAAATCTGGTCGAAGCCAGGCACCAGTGGCTCACGCCTGTAATCCTAGCTACTCAGGAGGCTGAGTTCTGAGGATCATGGTTCAAAGCCAGCCTGGGCAGGCAAGTCCATGAAACTCTTATCTCCAGTAAACCACCAGCAAACCGGAAGTGGCGCTGTGGCTCAAGCGGTTGAGCACTTGCCTATTCTGGTCGAAGGGAGTGCCAGTAGACATCCCTGTAATCCTAGTTACTCAGGGCGCTGAGATCTCGCTGAGATCTGAGGATTGTGATTCAAAGTCAGCCTGGGCAAGAAAGTCCTGGAACCACTTATCTCCAAGTAACCATCAAAAAGCTGGAAGTGGAGCTGCGGTTCAAGTGATAGAGTGCTATCCTTGAGCACAAAATGCTCAGGAATAACACTCAGGCCCAAACTTCAAGCCCCAGACTGCAAGGTGTGTGCACACGTATACACACACACACACACACGCACACACACACACACACACACTGGTAGAATTTGGCAATGAATCTATCCATCCCTGGGCTCTTCCTTTTTGTGAGATTCCTTGTTACCTCTTCAATATCACTGCTTGCTACACAGTTGTATAAGTAGCCCATATAAACCTGATTCAATTTTGGCAAGTCAAATGTGTTAGAAATTTCTCTATTTCTCCTAGATGTTCCAGTTAATTAGCATATAAAATTTTAAAGTATTTCCTAGTGGTCGTCTGGATTTCATTAGTATTTATCATGACATCCTCTTTTCTCTCTCTAACTTTTTTGTTCAGGTAATCTCTTTTTCTCCTTTCTCTTTTTTTTTCCTTTTTAGGCAGTATTTGGATCTGAAGTTACGGTCTTACTCTTGCTAAGTGCTCTACCATCTAAGCCATTCTACTAGCCGTTTTTGCATTGGGTGTATATGTTTGATTTATGGCTAGACTGGTAAGGACTATGACCCTTCTATTAGTCCTTTCCTGTGTAGCTAGGGTGGCAACAATAGGCTACTGTTCTGAGCCACTGGTTGAAAACAGAGTTTCATAAAGTTTTTGCCTGGGTTAGTCTCAAACAGTGATTCCCATCATTGTCTCCCAAGTATTTCTCCTTCTTCCTGTTAGTTATTTGGAAAAGAACCAATGAATTGATTCTTTGAAAAGTACTTCATTGGTTCTTTGTAATTTTGTAAGTCCCCATGAATTTCTGTCCTAACATTTTCCTTTCCACTTACTGTTTCAGGATTTGGCTTATTTTTCTAAGACCTTGAGGTACATTGTTAGGTTACTGTTTTGATCTCTCTCTGTCTCTCTTTTTCTCTCTTTAAATGTAAGCACTTATAGCTATAAATATTTTTCTATAAATTTTTATCACTGCCTTTTCTGGATTGCCAAGGTTCTGAGAAGTTATGTTTTCTTTTCACTGGATTCTGAAAACATTCTGATTTTTCCATTTCCTTTGTTGATGAGCTTATTCAACAAGCTACTGTTGAGTCTCCATGTGTTTGAACATTTTCTGTTGGTTCTTTTGCTGTTGATTTCTGGTTTCATTTTGTGGTGATCTGATAGACTATAGGGAATTATTTCTATCTTCATATATTTGTTAATATTTGCTTTATGTCCTAGACTATGATCTAGTTTTGGAGAAAGTTCCTTGGGCTGCTGAGAAGAATGTGTATTACAAAGCTACTGAGTAACCATTAAGTCCCTTGGATCTTTTTTTGTACTTTTTTTTATTGTAAACATACTGTACAGAGGGGTTACAGTTACATGAGCAAACTAATGAGTACATTTCCTTGGATCTTTTGATGTCATTTGATTCTGAGGTTTCTTTGTTGATCTTTGTTTGGATGACATGTCTCTTGGTGAGGATCAAGTATTGAAGTATCCCACTATTATTATGTTGGGGTCTATCGGTGCTTGTCAATCCAGTCATGGTTGCTCACTAAAATTGGGTGTGCCCACGTTTGGTATGTATATATTAACATATCCACATTCGTGTTGAGGTTCAATCTCAGATGTGGCCTCCAATACTAGTCTCTCTTAGAGGACAGCTTCATCCACACACTAGGTAAGAAAAAATTGTACCTTTTTGGAATTAATCACAGCCTCTTCTGGTCAGAGGCCCTCTTACTAAACCCTCGCTAGTAAAAAGAATTGAGCTGTAACATCACATTTGACCATTAGATGGAGACATCACCTAATACTTGAAGAGTACCAACCAAAGCTCCTTCAAACTTGAGTCCTTTAACTTTACCTTCTGGTTGTTGCCACTTAATGTCAATTTGACTATCTATCAGGTGACTTTATTTAGAAGGAGGAATAAATGTATAAATAGTTTCACTAAATACAAGAATTCAATTATATATTCATCTTTTAATTAGTGTTAATCCCAACATAATACCTTAGTACTGCAGAGAAAGCTTCTCAAGTAAACAAACTACCTTGTAAGGGACCAGAAGAAAACTGATCAGATGGATTTAACTGTTGTGATCACAAAGCCTTAGAATGACTATTCAGTCTTGGGTGTGTGTTGCAATCATCTGGGCAGTTGCTAAAACATATTGGTGCCTCACTGATGCCTGTGTGGTGTGTGTGTGTGTGTGTGTGTGTGTGTGTGTGTGTGTGTGTGTGTGTGTGTGTGTGTGTGTGTGTGTGTGTGAATACAGGGGATTGAACTGGAGGCCTGGAAGCTGTCCCTTAGATTTTTCTGGTGTTCTATCACTTGAGCCACAGCTCTAACTTTGGCTTTTTGCTAATTAATTGGAGATAATAGTCTCATGAACTTTCCTTCTAGGGCTGGCTTCAAACTGTGATTCTCAGATCTCAGACTCCTGGGTAGTTAGTATTACAAGCTTGAGCCACTGGTGCAAGGCTGTTGGCTCATCTTATCCAAAGATTTCTATTTAATTAGTCTGGGTTGTGGCCTAAAAATCAAACCTTTTTCTAGTTTCCCACATGGTTCCAGTGTGCAGCCTAGACTGAAAACACCTACCCAATGGCCTCAGGCTTCCTTCCTTGAGCTTGAAATAGCGCGCTACCAAGGGCCAACATCCCCAAATACAGAGCAGTTGACCTCCATCCGTGTGTAATCTGTGGGCAATAAGGAAGGCTCCTCCTTTTTACAGGGAAGCCGGAGCATCTTGCACACCTTGCCATCCTGGATCCAGGGCTTAAGAACTTGTACACCAAAGGTAAACTGAAGGAAATCCTAGAACAGAACAATGAAGCAACAAACTTAGATGAAAAACAAACTGGAGAACCCAAGGGAATTGGTCTGAATTTCATTTTCCTTTTGCCTTTTATTCCAATTACGGGAGCATTTCCAGGAGTGGTTGCTTCATGGAAAGCCCAGAGTCTCTGCTGTCATCAGGGCAGGAATTTTAATGCTTTAGGATCCAGTAATTATCTTTTCCATCAGCGTTTTCTCTGGGGACTGGCTTTAGTACTCAGGAAATTGTCCTCAAGGAAATGAAAATGTTCTGATTTAAAAGCAGTGGATTGAATTGGAACGTAAGCGGTCTTTTGCTGCAGAGATTTAGTTCTAGAAGTGATGGAAAAGCTCAGGTACACACACACACACACACACACACACCACATTTTCTTAATCCATTCATCCACTGAAGGGCATCTGGATTGATTCCATATCTTAGTCATTGTAAACGATGCAATGAACACGGCTGTGCTTGTGTCTTTAGTGTGGCCTGGTCTGTGGTCATTTCAGTAAATGCACAGGAGTGGGATTGCTGGGTCATAGGAAAGTTCTATGTTTAATCTTTTGGAGGAACCTCCATAATACTTTCCAGAGTGATTGAACAGTTTGCATTCCTACCAATAGCATAGTAGCATTTGCTCTTGGCCACATCTCTGCCAGCATCTGTTACTGTTAGTTTTTTTAAATAATGGCCATTCTAACTGGGGTAGACTGGAATCTCAGTGTTGTTTTATTTGCACTTAATTGGCCAGAAATGTTGAACATCTTTTCATGTGTCTATTGACCATTCTTACTTCTTCTGAGAAATCTCTCTTTAAGTGTGGTATATGTACACAATGGAATTCTATGCTTCCATCAGAAAGAATGACATTGCCCCATATGCAAAGAAATGGAAAGACTTGGAAAAAATTATATTGAAAATTATATTAAGCAAGTAAGCCAGACTCAAAGAAACATAGCTTGTATTTGTAATAATTAGAATGTACCTATAAATCTACAAGTAATTCCAGTGGGTAGTAAAAGACAAATTACACTTGGACATGGGAGATTGAACAGTACTCTAATGTTCACCCAGGGAGACCAAAAGAGGATATTCTAAGGAGTGGATCACAAAGGCTCAGTAGCTATGTGCATATGATCATATAAAATGAAGGTTATGGAAATGAACTCCAAGAAATGGAAACAAGAGGTGTGTTTTTTTTAATTTTACTTGATGTTTTTTCTTTTTCTGTTTTTCCCTTTTTGTCACTGGTCTTTTTGTATGTGTTTATTTGATTTGGGGAGGTGAAGAGGAATCACAGAAATGGTGGGACAAATTCAGCAGTGATACTTACTAGACGCTTATGTTGGAAATCAACTAAACAACCTGGGGGGAGGGAGAAGGAATTGGGAGGGAAAACTGAGAGAAAATGAGGGAAGAGGTGACATTGTTCAAAAAGAATACCTGACTTGTGTAACTGTAACCCCTCTGTCTATCACCTTTACAATATATTTTTAAGAAC
Source organism: Dipodomys spectabilis (assembly GCF_019054845.1). Taxonomy (NCBI): domain Eukaryota; kingdom Metazoa; phylum Chordata; class Mammalia; order Rodentia; family Heteromyidae; genus Dipodomys; species Dipodomys spectabilis. The sequence goes on from NW_024870824.1 coordinate 3,664,095, forward strand.
TCAAAAAAAAAAAAAAAGAAAGAAAAGAAAAAGAAAAAGATGCCAGGCACCGTGACTCACTCCTGTAATCCTAGCTACTCAGGAGGCTGAGATCTGAGAATCACAGTTCAAAGCCAGTCTGGGCAGAAGAGTCTGTGAGACTCTTATCTCCAATTAACCACCAGAAAACTGGAAGTGGTGCTGTGGCTCAAGTGGTAGAGCACTAGCCTTGAGCTGAAGAGTTGAGAGACAGCATCCAGGCGCAGAGTTCAAGCCCCAGTACCTACAAAAAAAAAAGAAGAAGAAAAAGAAAAAGCTCAGGTGATAGTCTAAATGACTGAATGGGCAATCCATCTTTTCACTGTATCAGAGGAAGGGCAGCTGGTGCTCTACGTACATGGAATCTAAAACGTCCTGAATGCCTTCAGCAGAGGTGGTAGCTTAACTCAATGGAATGCTAAATGGACCCTACCCTAGGGATTTAAACAAAAGTGCTCAGTTCTCCATCCTTTCCTATTGCAGATTGGCATAGAAGGCCAAAACACAATGAAGTAAAGTCATGACTGTTCTAGTTTTTATTCTGTAGGGTGGTCAGGAATTAAGGCAGGCTTGGCAACAGCGTTGCATAGGCCCCTCTCTGAACAGAACTTTGCTAACTTTTCAGCTGGGTGAAAGTGTAGCCTAGAGAGTGGAGACTGTTCTTGGAGGAAAGTCAGAAGCTACAGATTGCCTAAGGTCCAGCCACAAATATCAGATAGCATCACTTGTGCTGCAGGTGGCCAAGTCAACCTAGATTCAAGGTCAGGGGAAACAGCAGAGAGGTGCTTTGCAGATACTGGGGTGTTGTTCAATGGTAGCGTACCGGCCTAATGTGTGCACGATCCTGGATTCAATTCCCAGCACCCAAATAGAACAAAAAAACAAACAAACTCATAGCCCCCAAAACACTACATTGCAAAAGAGCTAGAGGACCATAGCTTATAGGCCCCTGTGGGAAACACAATCTTCCTGACTTGGTTAGGAAAGTCTAAAATGGTCCTTATAATTTGTGTGCTTCCTGGCTCCAGAGGTCCCCGTGAAAATGGTTCAGCTTCCTCCTGGTCCCTTTTCACTGCTTGTGGCTGCCACCCCAACCCGGTAACTTTCCCAATACACATCTCCACTGCTTCTTGGGAATTGGACTAAGAAAGATGTTTTATTCTGTGTTCCTTTCCACTGAGAGTTTTTCTGTTAAAGACTTCTGATTTCCTCCAAGAAGATTCACTCTAGAGTAGGAAGACAAAATAATTGATTTGACCCCCAAAATCAGGGTTTCTGAGTTCACAGCAGGGAAATAGCAAAATCCTGAACTTGTTATGAGAGAAAGGGAATCGCAAAAGCCCAATTCTCATGGTACATTTTCTCCTCCCCCATGAAGTGAACTGGATGAAATTACAGATCGTTAAGTTACTATAAGGCCATAATGTACAGAGAAATGTAAGGAGAATTCCATCCAGACAGGAAGGGTATGATTCATATGGTTAGAATTCTCAGATCAAATGTAGGCAATGAAAGAGAAACAGAGAGAGACAGAGAGACAGAGAGAAAGACAGGGAGACAGAGAGACAGATTGTTCCTTGCTTTTCTGGGAGAAAAATTCAAACTGATAATAAGGAAGACATTTAGGTAAAGAAACAGGCAGAGGGAGCGCCTTCTGAGAGAGCCTCTGTTGTCATATGCCGTGAAAGCTATGTCTTCTGAGCAGAATAGCTCAATAGCTATGTACCTATGACCATATAAGATGATGCTAAGCAAAATGAACTCCAAGACATGGACACAAGAGGTTTTTCTTTTTTTATTTGTTTGCCAGTCGTGGGGCCTGAACTCTGGGCCTGGGCGCTGTCCCTCAGCTCTTCAGCTCAAGGCTAGCACTCTACCACTTGAACCATAGCACCACTTCTGGCTTTTTCTGCTTTTTCTGTGGTGTTAAGGAATCAAACCCAGGGCCTCATGCATGCAAGGCAAGCACTCTACCACTGAGCCACCTTCCCAGCCCTGTTTTTTTGTGTATGATTTTTTTTTTGTTTCTTTTGTATGTTCTTCCCATTATGGCATTTCCCCTGTTGTCTCTGTATTTGATTTTGATACCCTGGTATTGTATATACATTTATTTGAATTAGTGAAGAGAAGGGGAACAACAGAATGATGAGACAAAGGACAATGGAGGGAACGAATGTAACAGTGATAATACACAAGACAAGATGTTGGAAATGATCTGTACAACTTGAGGGGGGTAATGGGGAGGGAAAGTAGGAGAAGAATGAGAGAAGGAGTAACAGGTTTGACAAGAAATGAACTTATTATCTTACTTAAGTAACTGTAACCCCTCTGTACATCACCTTGACAATTAAAAAAACACATGTTAAAATAGAATATTCTAAAGCTCCGAAGAAAGTTAATAAAAAAGAAAACCATCTCTTCACTCCCAAATATTTTCTTCTTATACCCTCTTCCCTCATTTGATATTTACTTTCCCCATACCATCATCATCATCATCATCATCATCATCATGCATGTGTCCTGATTGTATTGCTAGGAAAGGATATTATACCTCTAGGAATAGAGCACATGAATGTCTCATGCCACAATGAACATGACAGAGTTTGCACATAAACAGCTATCATCCTGAAAACTGTAGACAGTCATTGGTATATGTGAATAGCATGGATGCTTTTTCCTAGAGAAAAGGTCAAGCTTGGATAAGAAGTGTCTCCAGGAAGCAGGTCGAGCTCCTTTGTGCCCCGTCAGCCCGTGCAGCCCTGCAGGCACCACAGGCAGATCAAAGAGTTCCTAGATGGGAATAGTAAGTTAATGATATTTCAGGTGTACAAAGCTCATCCAATAGGGAAAGATTCCCCTTCTGTTCTCATTTTCCACATTCGTTTAGCCCTTTGCAACCCAGTGCGTTCCTGCCATTTGCCCTTCATGTCATTCTGTGGGGTTGGTGGTGAGGAGTGGAAGCCATCTTCCACGTTTAGCACCTCCCAGGTAGCAGCTATTACCTGACTCATCTAGCTCTGCTTAATCTGAGTACTCCTTAAAATAGTACCTGAGATTCTCATTTGTTGAAGAGTCAGAGTTCTAGCCCACAGTAAACCATGACAGGTTGATGAGAGGCAGTTCCTTTCATTGCTTTGCATACTACAAGCACAGCCAAGAAAGATAGCACACTATAATAAATTCCCAACACTTACACTTTTTTTTAAAGTAAACATTCAATTTCAAGGATTGCTTTTTTTTTTTTTTTTTTCTAGACAGGTGCCCTTATACCCTAGACACAACTCCAGGCTTTTCTGTTTTGATTATTTTTGATATGCAGTCACATCCATGCCTAGGTCTGCCTAGACTACTATCCTCCTTTTTACACTTTCAAACAAGGTAGCTGGCATGAGAAGCATGTACTACCCCATCTAGCTTTATATTGGTTAAGATGAGGTCTCACTCACTTTTGCCCAGATTAGCCTGGAACTACCATTCTGATCCTTGCCTTCCAAGGAGCTAGGATGACAGGCATGAGAACTGAACCCACCTTCAAGAACTGTTGGCCATACACAAAATGTTGTTCATGAAATGATTAAAATTTTCTTTCCTTGAACGTAATTGGATTGATGTCTTTTCCATATAAAAGTCCTCATCTATTCATTGCACAGAATTGTGCATTATTCTTCACTCAATGCAGAAAAAATGAGAGAACCAGTTCATAAATGGAACATTCTCATGTTAATGAGCTTCTACACATCAAATGAACAATCATCAGAATGAAGAGTTAGCCTGCAGAATGGGAGAAAATCTTTGCCAGCTACTCTTCAAAAAGGGCTCAAGATTCAGAGTATATAAAGATCTCAAAAAATTAAACCCCACTAGATAAAATAATCCAATTAATAAATGGAAAATGAATTGAAGAAACAATTTTCAAAGAAGTAAAAATCTGTCACTAACCATGCAAAGAAATGTCTAATATCCTGAATCTTAAAGGAAATGCAAGTCAAAATGATATTGAGATTCCAGCCCATCCATCAGAATGGCAGCCATCAAGAAACAAACAACAGATGCAAAGAGAGGATGTGGAGCGATGGAACCTTTATACATCCTTGGTAGGAGTGAATATTAGTGTGGCCACTTTGCAAGTCAGTATGCAGGTTTCTTCAAAACCTAAACTTAGATCTACCATATGATCCAGCTATATCACTTGGGCACATATGCAAAGGAATATATGTAAGTCAGCACACAATAGAGATTCTTGCACACCCATGTTTATGGAAGCACTATTCACAAGCTAAACTATAGAATCAGCCTAGGTGCCCATCAAACAATGAAAAGATAACAAATGGGAAATAAGGATAAAGGAAAAAGATACTGGAGATAAAGATAAGGGATAAAGAAAATTCAGTAGACACTTACAATGGAGTAGTATTCAATCATAAAAAGAATGATCCAGGTGTGGTGGCTCACATCTGTAATTCCAGATGGCCAAGAGGCAGACTTTCAGTTCAACCCCTCACTGTGTACACTAATAAAACACTGTTCAAAAAGAAGTGTACTCATTGCCTGACTTACGTAACTGTAACCCCTCTGCACATCACCTTTACAATAAAATTTTTAAAAAATTAACAATAAATGGGGCATTTTTATATCCTTCAGATTGACATTTATTGTCTTACAGAGGATAATCACATTTGACTTTAACAATGAAAGTGCTGATCATATTTTCATCTACTATTTCATAAAAAACAATCCTGAATGATGCTGAATGATCATATTTTCATCTGCCATTTGATCAAAAACAATCCTGTCTGAATATTCCAGTGGTCCATGATGAAAATCTTACATCAACTGTGTGTGTGTGTGTGTGTGTGTGTGTACTGAGTATGCACTGTGTGTGTGGGTATGCACTGGTACGGAGACTTGAACAGAGGGCTTTGCACTGTATTATTTAGAAGAACATGATTTGATGGAGATCAGAATAACAGAAGAGTGTGTAGTTGATCTGGAGGAGCACTGGCTTTCTAATACAATGCTTTTTAATTGATTTGCATTTTTTAACTCCAGCTAAATAACAAACAATACCATACTTTAAACACTAAAGCATTTCTAATGTAAACTATCAACATTCTACAGCTGGAGTCATGTGTCACTTTTTTGGGGGGGGATCCGGTCGTGGGGCTTGGGCACTGTCCCTCAGCTCTTCAGCTCAAGGCTAGCATTCTACCACTTGAGCCACAGCACCACTTCCGGCTTTTTTTTTTCTTTTGCTTATGTGGTGCTGAGGAATCGAACTCGGGGCCTTAGGCATGCAAGGCAAGTGCTCTACCACTGAGCCACTTTCTCAGCCCCTCATGTGTCACTTTTTAAGCTAAAATATATTTCAAAGAGAACATTTAAAAAATGTTTAAAATTAAGAAACTGTAAGAAACAATTTGTAGTTTTTTTCTCCATCTAATTATATTGTGATCAAACCCAAAACCAAAAGCAATTATAATAACATATATTTGATGCCCTAAAACAAATTATAATGGACTTAAACAGTAAATTAAAAACTAACGAAAAGTTTGCAACAAAAAGGTAAAAAGGGAATCAAATGCTAGAAAAAATAACAAATTAACCACCGAGATGAAAATAAGTTTACAATACAAAAAGATAAATCATAGCAAGACAAATCTAAATGATCCTTGTACATGAGAAAAGATCCTGCATTATATTTAAAATAAATATAAAGTAAAACATAAAGAGGTCCCCTTTATAGCAATCAAGATGGATAATATTTTAAAATTTCATCATTATGCAGTGTGGGGAAACCAGAGAATCCATATGCTGATACACGGGCTGATGTTGATTATAAAGAAGATAGTGACATGGTCAATGGAATCCTTTCCCAGGAATGTTACAGGGCTGCCTTGTGTGAATCTCTTATGCAGATGATCAAGCTTTGATGAAGTTCACAGGATAGATTGTGCGAAGCTCCACCATATTGTACTTACAGATCAGGTTATGTGTGGGTTGTCTGGCACTTTTATGAACTGATTATTTCTTTAATAAGTGTGTGAATGTATATGAGAGAGAGAGAGAATGTTTTGGAAGCTCGCTTATTTTCCTAAACAAGGACATCCATCCTTCAAAGGTTTTTGGAGGTCTTTGTCATGAGCCCAAACTGATCTACATCTATTCCAATAGGTTTAGGTCAGCTTTCTATCACTTCACTCATTACCGATGGGAATTCTTTTGATATAATGTCATCTGTTAATTATCCATAATCCATTTATCTTGATTTGAAGTTATATTTATCATATACTAAATTCCTTTGGGTATGTGGGTCTACCTCCAATTTCTTCATTTGGTTTATTCAATCTATGCTAGCATTAAATTTTTCATTACCAAAGTTTTGTTTTGTTTTGGTTGGTCATAGGGCTTGAACTCTGGGCCTAGGCACTGTCCCTCAGCTCTTCACCTCAAGGCTAAAGCTCTACCACTTAAGCCACAATGCCACTTCCTAAAGTTTGTTGTTGTTGTTGTTGTTGTTTTAGGTATTTCTGGATTGTTTATTGTAAGTTCTTAGATTCTATGATAGCATCTGGTCTCTGTCTACCACCATCATAAATCCATTGCTACTTTTTTCTATTTTTTTTTTTTTTGTCCATTTCTTTATCAACCTCATAAAGTGCTTCTTTGACTTCACAAATGTGAATGCATTTTCGGTAACACTATAAGGTAATTCCATTAGTTCTTGCTTTTATAGATGAAGATACTGAGTTAAAGAGAGGCAATGTATTTTAATTGTGAAAATGGTAAATTTATATGCCAATTTGAGATGTCTTTACCCTTATCTCTATCCTTGTACTTATTAATGCTCTTTGGCATATTTTCATAGCCTCATAGGCCCCAGTTTTCTTCTTATAAATTTCTTTCCAATCTTTATAGTTTAAAGTCACCTGTTGCAATATTGGCTTATGTCTACCTGATTATTACTTTCTCTTATTGTGTTTTCCAGAAAGATAACTTGATTTTTATAGATGAAGGGTATGCTTTCTTCTTTCTTTCCGTTGACTTCCAAAACTACATGGAATGTTCTTTGCTTGGATACCAACTGCAAGGCCTTAGCTTGCTTTGAGAGAGCTTAGACAAGGAAGGAGACTTAAATATTTCAAAGTCCTCACACTGTAGTCTATAGAACCCAATTTTTAAAATTTGCCCTATTCACTTTTTATTTACTTATATTAAATTTATTTATTTATTCATCTATATTTGTGTGCCAGTTCTGTGGCTTGAAGTCACAGCCTGATCACTGTCTCTGACCTTTCATACTCAAGGCTAGCTCTCTATCACTTGAGCGACAGCTACACCTTCTCCAATTATTTATTTTTTTCCGTTGAATGTATTAGGATTGTAACTCCAGAACCTATGTGAGCCCTAGGATATAATATCTCCTTACCAAGATTTTTTGAGTACAGAAATCACTGAATGGAAAAGTTATCTGAATAAAGGAGCCACTGTTTTCTTCCTAATATTCTGGCTTACTTCTGTCATTAAGCTTCTTTCTTTTGAGTCATGACTTTCTGATCAGTATTTCAATGGTTTTCTCTTTACAGTTTTATTTGTTCCTTGTCCGGAATCCTAGTTCCCAGAGTCCTCTGTTTCCTTCTCCCACTCAATATACATTGTACCAAGCTTCCAGATGCTTATTTTCTTCCTCAAGGCCAGTTTCTACAGCTGCATGCAAACACACTGGGCTCATTCTCATTTTTTAATGCATTGATTCCAGGTTCTCCGTATGTTACCATTAAGTTCCCATACTTTAGCATTAAGATACCTCTATCCCATAAACATTCCCAGTACTAGGTAGGTGCTAGTGAAGTAAGGTCAGGTCTGCCCAGCACCATATTGGCCACATGGTGCATGGTAGGGTCTGGCATCTTGTCTTCATGCTGGGGGAAGGAACCCCACCTCCTCCTCTGCAATCACCTGCCCCCCAGGTAATGGGTGTGTCCTGACCCCTGGAGGCAGGGGCAGGCACTTGGTTGATAGGTTACCGAATCTGTCAGTCCAATGCCTGGGACTGGGAATTTCCTGAGGATCTGCTTCCTGGGCCACCTACTTAGGTCTGGACCAGCCTAGCAGGAGGACTCCATGCCACGTGTGTCTCTGTGATGGTGTCCTGTGCCCTGGCTTGCCTCCAGTCATCGTGGCGTCCCAATTCAGTTCTCCATTGAGCTGAATTGGCTTGTTGGTGGTGTTCTTGTTATTTCTTTCCTCTTTAGCATGTTTCCTAGCTGGGTTATGTGTATTTGCATGTTACAGGCCTTTGTAACAACTGGCAGCCTGCAGCCTGTTAACTGTATAATAAAGACTCCAATATTCTATATTTTAAAATGTGGCTTCTGGGATGATTTACTTTACAACATATGCTAGAGGCTCATGCTTGTAATCCTAAATACTCAAGAGACTGAGATCTGAAGGTCAAACTTTGAAGCCAGCCTGGGCAAGAAAGTCTGTGAGATTCTTATTGTAGTAGGAAGACCCCTATTCAGGCAGGCAAGCCCACCTAGTCATCAGGAGTGACAGAGCCCACCGCAACAAAGTTGTTAATAAGGAAGCAACTTTATTGAGAAGGTTCCTACACTGACCTGCCAGGGCCAACAGGCTCAGGAGCTGATACTGCAACCCCCAGTGGCTCATGTTCTTTGGTTTTTAAAGGCAAAATCCATGAGGTGGAGCCTGGTCACGCGCAGGTGACCAATGAGATTGTCACACACCCAAAAGATTGCACAGTCCTACTAGACCACACTCAGGTGGCCAATGGGGTTACAGTTTGTCACACAATGGCTGTTTAAACCAGCCTATCCATTTTGGTTTAAATGACTCACAAATTCAACGGTAAGGCGGAGCTTAGGGTAAGCATTCACAAAGGAGTTTAATGGAGTTTTCCATAAGCAGGTGAAAAAGGTGAAGTTTACGGTAAGCTTGTGAAGTTGCCAACGAGCCAGATTACAACCTGTTTTATGGGTCAGTCCTTAACAGAACAATGAAGGTGGGTTAAGTTGTTAAGGGGAGGGGGACCTAGAGGCATTCTTTTCATTCCAAGAACAGGGCTGGTTGGAGCCAAGGTCGAGTTAATCTTGTTTAGAGGGTTTTTTCCTAAAATCCCTAAAACAAAGGCAAAGCCTGGAAAGAAGCTGTACCAGCTCGAGTCTCCTCTCAGGGCCTACTTCACTTATCTCCACAAAACCACTAAAAAGCCTGAACTGGAGTTGTGGCTCAAGTGATAGAGCACGAGTCTCGAGAAAAAAAAAAAAAAAGCCAAGTGATTGTGAGAGAGCCAGAGTTCAAGTTAGTATACAAACAAGTCAAATCAAAACAAAAACTATTCCCAGTTCTCCTGTTCTTCATCCTCATCCATCTTTCAAAATGCCTAAGTCATTAATGTCCAATACTAGACATCTTATTAAAAAACTATATATAATATTTTGTGTTGCTTTCCGTGATTCATGAATCTGTATCTCACTCCCACATCAAATTATGATTTTCTGGAGGGCAGTGGTATTGGGCTAGTCACAATCCTCCAGAGCCTCTAGCTGGTGTGAAAGAGATTGGGAGTTGCAAATTGGTGGCTATAAATAAATAAAGCCCACAACTTGATTTTTGTTTACACCCTGGGAAGTGGTCTTTAAAAATTGAAAAAGAATCCCGTAGGCTGTGTATGTTTTCTTTTGTTTATCGTAGAGTCTCTCCTGTGCCAATTAGGCTGAGATCATACTTCATGTTACCTGCCTGGATCAGTAGAAAAGTTTGTGGCACTGTTAGGTTTCTCTGAAGATTGGCTGAGTAATTCCTGCACAGGAGGTGGGATGAGTGTAAACACAGGTGATTCTTGTATCCAACCAGAAAATCAGGGTTGGGGATGGAGATTCATCTGATTACATAAACAAATAATAGGATTGGCTTACACTTATCCTAGCTGCAAGCCTGGCTGGAGACTGAATATTTTTTCACTAGGCATCATTTTTTGGAACAAAGAAAAATCTTTTGATTAAGGAGGATATTGGATAGGTGATAGCAAAATCAGTCACACACATAAACTTTAAAAAAAATAAAAGCAATATTAAAAGAAGAATTTACAGGACTGAGTATAAAATCTTCAAGATTATTAGAATCTGCGTAGGAACATGTTTAACCAGACATAGCAATGTATAGATGAGTTCATACACTCATAAACTAAGCTTATAAATAGACCATAAAACAGAGCTTTTTGTCTTTTGGGTATTGTTAGAGTAAATTAGACTCAGCCAGAAACCCACATGGACATCTACGTAGGAAGAACAAAGGAAAGGTTTATTGCCAGTAAGAAGACGAGAAAGACCCCATCTCACCAGGACCGAGGAAGTGAGAAGTGCTGGCTGTTGTCTCTGGTGAACTTTTATAACCTCCGGGATTTGGGGGAATCTCGCTGCCTTATATGGTCATAGCTATGCCAATAAGGTGCTCTCTCAGGGAAAAGAGGGTAGGGGCGAATCATTTACTACCTTTACTACGTGGGCCTAGTGTTGTCTAGGGAAAGAGCGTGGTAAGCCATGAAGGAGGAGGCTTCTGGGCTAACAGGTATGATTCTTTTTAATGAAAGTTCAAAGGCAAAAGATACTAGCAACAGATATATATATGTAAAATTATATGAACAACTATTAAGCATTTTGCTAAGTATGCTTTTACTGAGGTGGCTGGATTACAGATAATTTTATTGTTTTGGAAATAAAAATTATTTTTTAATTATAAACAAGTCCTAACAAGATATACAATACACCAATGTAAAAATTGTCAAGTCTGCTTTTTAATTAAGAAAATTATTGTTATTTTAAAGGTGATATACAGGGGAGTTACAGTTACACACACCAGATAAAGAGTGCATTTCTTGTTGGACAATGTCACCCCTTCCCTCACTCTCTCCCAAGTTTTCCCTCCCTTCCCACAAATTGTATAGTTCATTTTCAACATAGTGTCCAATGAGTACCACGGCTGCATTTGTTCACCCTTTATCCCTCCATTTCTGTGCTTCTCCTTACACTCCCAAAGACATACAGAACAAAAAAGAAAGAGAACAAAAACAGAATAAAAAAACCTCTTGTTTTCATTTCCTGGAGTGCATTTTGATAAATATTATTTTGTATGATCCGATAGTCTACTTCTTGAGAGAGATAGAATTACTAGTAAAAGCACATAGACTTAACCAAATCAGAATAAAATGACCTTGTACCTTGAGGCTAAAGAGATAAAAAATATAACTACATAATACAGAATTCTTACTGTCATTCACTAATTATAGTAAGATTTAGTTTTTGTAATAAAAGCAAATACTAGGTAATAATGAAAAATAAATGAGATTGAATTAGTTTGTTAGGTCTAAATATAATGTTTATCTTTTCCTTTGAAGAAAGAATTTTGGGGGGAGGCTGGGGGTGCCTGAAACTTGAACTCAAGGCCTGGGTGCTATACCTGAGCTTTCTTGCTCAAGGCTAGCATCCTACCACTTGAGCCAAAGCTTCATGTCTTTTTTGGTGCTTAATTGGAGATAAGATTCTCATAGACTTTCTTCTTTTTTTTTAATTTTATTTTTTTGTGAACATACTGTACAGAGGGGTTACAATTACATGGGCAGGATATTGAGTACATTTCTTATCAAGCATTGCAGCCTCCTCCTTTGTTTACCCTTCCCATCCCTTCCCAGTCATAGATTGCTTGTAGGCTGGCTTCGAACCAAGATCCTCAAATCTGTTTCCCAAGTAGCTAGGATTGCAAGAGTGAGCTACTGGTGCCCAGCAAGAGAGAAAGAATTGTAAATTCTCTTCTTCTTCTTCCTCCTCCTCCTCCTCCTTCTCCTCCTCCTCCATATCGGGGTTTTGAACTCAGAGCTTCATGCTTCTTAAGCAACTACCCTACCACTTGAACCACACCTCACCCTAAAACCTTCTTTACATTGCTTTTCTTCAATAAGTTATCATGCTTTTTGCCTGGGATGATATTCAGACCCCCAAAGTTAGCTTTAGGATCTTCCTACTTATGCTTCCACAAGTATAGACCACTGTACTCAGCTTGTTTGTTGAGATGAGGCCTTGCTAATTTTGTCCAGGTATGGCCTTGACCTGTGATACTCCTGATCACTTACTCCAAAGTAGCTGGGATACAGGTATGTGCCACCACACCTGTCCAGTAATTAGAGCCCTTGACAACATTCTCCTTAGCATTTCCTTTGAAGATTTAATTTCATTGTATAAACCTTTATTCAGGAGTGGAGTACATAAAGAATGCAAGTTGGACCCTAGAGTAACATGGCAATGCTTTGTTTAAAAAAAAAAGCCTAAAAAACCAAAGCTTTCTCTTGCCCTTACTCAAACATAAATTTTAAAACATTTTAAAAACCAAAGAGTAGGTCTGGGAATGTGGCTTAGTAGTAGAGTGTTCACCTAGCATGCATGAAGCCCTGGGTTCGATTTCTCAGTACCACATAAACAGAAAGAGCTGGAAGTAGCACTGTGGCTCAAGTGGTAGAGTGCTAGCCTTGGGCAAAAGTAGCTCAGGGACAGTGCCCAGACCCTGAGTTCAAGTGCCAGGACAGGCAAAAACAAACAAACAAAAAACTCAAAGAGCAAGTCTCTAACAAGTACACTAAATATTAATATCTATGGAACTGAACAATACTGGATGCAAAAGAATGTATCATTGTTTTAAAATATAAGCAGTATTTTGAACATTAAGATACATACCTGGAAATCATAAGCTTTAAATCACTCTATACGTTTTATATGATGAATCATAAAAGAGGATTATAAAATTCAGCTAATCTTCTTACTTGGCTGTGCAGAGAAAGGTGAATTCATCTTGCCCAATGAGATGCAATGAGAACCTCCCACGGAGGCCCCAGGCCCACTGGGAAAGTGGAGGAAGACCGTTCCTCACGCTTCACTCTTCCATTGCTCCTTCCCTCCCTGGACTGACACTAGATATAGCATTATCACCCAACACCACCCTCTCCTCCCTTTATTTTTCTTTCCCTTTCTCTACTCCTCATAAAAGAATGACATTGTACCCTTTTTTGTTTTTGTTTTTTAAAAAAGGAAAGCTGGGTGCTAGTGGCTCATGCTCCTAATCATAGCTATTCAGGGAGCTGAGATTGATCATCAAAGTTTGAAGCCAGCCAGAGAAGAAAAATCTGAGCCTTTAAAAAAAATTATTGTCAAGGTGATGTACAGAGGGGTTACAGTTACATAAGTAAGGTAGTGAAAACATTTCTTGTTAAACTTGATCCTCCTCCCTCATTTTTCTCCCACTTTTCCTCCTCAGAACCACCTCCCCCCAAGTTGTTTGGATCATTTCTAACGCACAGTCTTGTGAGTTTCACTGTTGCATTGGTCTCCCCTTTATCCTTTGTCTCACCATTTTGCTGTTCCCCTTCCCATTACTAATTCAGATAAATGTATATACAATGCCCAGGGTATCAAAATCAAATACAATGAAATGAACTCCAAGACATGGACACAAGAGGTTTTTCTTTGTGATTGTTTTTAATGTACTTTGTGATTTCTTTTTTCTTTTGTGTTATTCACCCCTATAGTTTATCTCCTGTTGTCACTGTATTTGATTTTGTGAGACTCTTATCTTCAATAAACTACTCAGGGAAAAGCCAGAAGTGGCACTGTAGCTCAAGTGGTAGAGCACTAGACTTGAGTTCAAAGAGACTCAGGGATAGCACCCAAATCCTGATTTCAAAGCCCTAGGACTGGGGTGGGGCGGGGGGGGGGGGGGGGGGAGAAGAAAGAAAAGAAAAGAAAAGGAAAAATTACATTCAGTCAAGTAAGGAGGGCCCAAGGAGAGAAAGGATGCATTTTTTCCCTCTTATATGCAGAAGCTACATTTAGCCTATGAAATTATAAGTAAATATGTTGGGTGGTGTGCAAGTCTTAAAAAATGTATTAACTGAACTATGGTAGTTTCAAGAGAGAACTCAAATGACTCTAATTCCTTTGAAAAGCAAAGTCAAAATTCAACAAAATAATCACCAGGGAGTTGATATTTGAAAGGGATAAGGGGGGGGTCACGGGGAAGGGGTAGGGGAATGAAGAGGAGAAGAGAAGAGAGAATGCAGTCAAGAGCTCAATGTTTGTTCTATAAAGTTAAGAAGACTGAGGGAAGAGGTGGGAAAGGAAACAATCGGTGAGAATGTTGAAAGGAGTGATATTGAGCAGGACTCATTATATTCTTAAACGGCTTAGTTAAATGGCAACTCTTTTGTATAACTACTTCAAATAATACTTTTTAAAAGATTATATCTTCACTGAGTGCCAGTAGCTCACGCCTGTAATTTTACCTACTCAACAGGCTGAGATCTGAGGATCGGGGTTTGAAGCCAGCCCATGTAGAAATGTCTGTGAGACTCATATCTCCAAAAAAACTACCCCCAAAAAGCTGAAGTGGCACTGTGGCTCAAGTTGGTAGAGCACTAGTCTAACATAATGTTCAGGTACAGCCACCAGGCTCTGAGTTCAAGCTCCAGAACTGGCAAAAAAAAAAAAAAAAGAGAGAGAGAGAAAAGATTATATCTTCCTAATGCCATGTCCTATTTTCAAATGGTAGTTGTTCAATAGTGCTTTACTCCCCTGGTTTATGTTGTCATATTAAACTATAGATTCACAACATCTCCATTTATATTTTATTTTTTATATATTTTTTATTGTAAAGATACTGTACATAGGGGTTACAGGTACATGAGCAAGGTAATGAGTCCATTTCCTATCAAGCATTGTTACCCCCTCCTTTGTTATTTTCTTTGGGTCCGGTCGTGGGGCCTGAACTCTGGGCCCGGGCGCTGTCCCTCAGCTCTTCAGCTCAAGGCTAGCGCTCTACCACTTGAGCCACAGCGCCACTTCCGGCTTTTTTCTTTTTGCTTATGTGGTGCTGAGGAATTGAACCCAGGGCCTCGAGCATGCAAGGCAAGTGCTCTACCACTGAGCCACCTTCCCAGCCCTCCTTTGTTATTTTCCTACCATCCCTTTCCTCCCTACCTCCCAACTCCTCCCTCCCTCCACAAAGTGGTAAAGTTCATTTTCAACATAGTGTCTTGTACATATTGTAATGGGTCATCCTGTAACCTTATTTCAGCATTTTGTTATTTCCCTTCCCCTGCCCAAATTAGAAAAATGTATATACAAGATGTAGGACACCGGAATCAGATACAGTGCAACAGGGGTTATACCATGGGGGAAGAACATAGAAAAGAAACAAAAAAAATCACATACCACATTATAAGTATATTACAAAGAACAGCAAGAAAGATAAAATCTCGTGTGTCCCTATCTTGAGGTTCATTTCACTTAGCATCAGGTTATATGGTAATATGTACATAGCTTTTGACCTTTTCTGCTTGTCCTGGACATATACTAGTTATTGCAGATAAGGGAAACCATGGGACCTGTTTCTTTGGGCCTGGCTTACTTCACTTAATATAATTTTTCCAAGTCTTTCCATTTCCTAACAAATAGAGCAATATCATTCTTTCTGATGGAGGCATAGAATTCCAGTGTGTATCTATATCTATATCTATATCTATCTCTCTCTATATATATATCTATAGAGAGAGATAGATATCTATCTATAGATAAATAGATATCTATCTATAGATAGATAGATATCTATCTATAGATAGATAGATAGATAGATATCTATAGATAGATAGATAGATAGATAGATACATTCTTCAAGGAAATAGAAGAAGCAATCCAAAAATTCATGTGGAACAATAAAAGACCCTGAATAGTAAAAACAATCCTTAGCAGAAAGAACAATGCTGGAGGAATATCAATACCAAACTTCAAACTCTACTACAAAGCCATAGTAATCAAAACAGTTTGGTACTGGCACAAGAACAGACCTGAGGAACAATGGCCAGAAATGAACCCACAGATCTATAGCCACCTAATCTTCGACAAGGGGGCTAAAAAAATAGAATGGGTCTCTCTCGCTGCTCTTTTTCTAGCTCTCTCTGCTCTCTCTGCTCTTTTTTAGCTCTTTCCTCTCTCTTTCCTCTCTTTCCCAGCTCTCTCTCATTCCCAGGCCTTTCCCAGCCACGTGGAGTGCCAACCTTGCCTGGTCCCAGCAGGTCTATTGAATAAACCTACCCCTTACCTGAAAAAAAAAAAATAGAATGGAAGAAAGACAGCTTCTTCAGTAAATGGTGCTGGCAAAATTGGTTAAACACCTATAGAAAACTAAACGTAGATCTCCATATATCACCCTGCACCAGAATCAACACTAAATGGATCAAAGACCTGGGAGTCAAAGCAGACACCCTGAAAACATTACAGGATGGAATAGGAGAAACTCTAGGGCTCCTTGGCACAGGCTGAAATTTTCCTAATAGAGACCCAGAAACCCAACAAATCAAAGAAAGATTGGACAAATGGGATTGCATGAAACTGCAGAGCTTCTGCATGGCAAAGGACATAGCTAGCAAGATCAATAGAAAGCCCATTAATTGGGAGATTTTCACTAGCCATACAACAGATAAGGGTCTCATATCTAAAATATACTTAGAACTGAAAAAACAAAATCCCGCAACTACAAATACTCAAAGAAACAACTGCCCGATTAATAAGTAGCCTAAAGACAAAGAGAGATTTCTCTGAAGAGGAAATAAGAATAGCCAATAGACACATGAAGAAATGTTCAACTTCTCTAGCCATTAAAGAAATACAAATCAAGACAACATTGAGATTCCACCTCACCCCAGTTAGAATGGCTAGAATCAAGAAATCTAATAACAACAGATGCTGGAGGGGATGTAGCCAAAAGGGAACCCTACTGCATTGTTGGTGGGAGTGTAAACTTGTTCAACCACTTTGGAAAGC
Source organism: Dipodomys spectabilis (assembly GCF_019054845.1). NCBI lineage: Eukaryota > Metazoa > Chordata > Mammalia > Rodentia > Heteromyidae > Dipodomys > Dipodomys spectabilis. The sequence continues at coordinate 3,680,996 of NW_024870824.1, forward strand.
AGTGTGGAGGTTCCTCAAAAGACTCCACATAGAGCTCCCCTATGACCCAAGAATCCACTTTTAGGCATTTACCCAAATGATCACAAACAAGGCCACACTAAAGCTACTATGTTTATTGTAGCATTATCCATTTATATTTTCTATGTACTATGTTTTTCTCTTTTTTTCCCTTATTGGCTTGTAGTAGAAAAAACAAGTCTTCATTATTTCACTAGCTTTCTATACAGATTTAAACTCTTTTAGGCTCTACTTTAATTCTTTCTAAATTTACTCAGATATTTGAGTGAGATATAAGTCTGGTTTCAAATGTCTAAAATTAATGGCTTTACCTGCTTTTTGTAATATATATCCATATATATATACATGTAAGTGTATATACTTACACTTATATACACATATACACATACATATACACACATATTATATCAGATAAGGTGTCAGAGCAGAGGTACTGATACTTGCTGTTTTATACTTTTACCTCCTAGCTTCAGACCACCTTTCTCTACTCTTCTCTCTGATCCTATGGCTGTTAGTTTGTACACTACATTTTCTTTTTGCCGCCTGATTTCCTGCCAAAATGGTGTTCAAGAGGCAGCGTACAAAATCTAAGGCAAGGAAAGATACTCCTTCCTTCCAATATTTTGGCAGCACTGGGATCTGAACTCAGAGCCTTTTATTTGTTAGATAAATATTCATCAACTTGTGCCCCACCTCCACACCTTCAGCTCATTTTATTTTTCTCAGCTAGAATCCCAACCAATATCATCTGACCTAGACCTCTCAGGTAGTTGAAATAATAGACAAGTGACACTATGCCAGGCTTGTTTATTGAAATGAGGTCTTGCTTTTGCCTGGATAATCTCAAATTGCAATCCCCTTCAATCTCTGCCTCTTGAGTAGTGGGGATTACAGGTGTACCTGGATCTTCTCTCCCCCCACCCCATAATGTCATCACATCTATAGGTCTTCATCTTCAGTAGCAGTTTGTTTCTCATGTTCTAGAGCCAGCCTCATGTGCCCCCTTAGAGATACATCAGCAGCTACATTCAAGCTTCAGCAACCACTCTTGAGCTTCTAATTCCCAGCAGTGGTAAGTCTGAGAAGCCTCACAGAAATGTGAGTTAATCAGTGTAATAACCCAAGCTTTCCTTCAGTTTCTGTAGCCCTGGAGATGGGAACTGGTGCATTACTCCAGTGTTCTGCCTTTTTGTCTGTCCAATAATTCTTATTTATTTTATTTTATTTTTTTGCCAGTCCTGGGGCTTGAACTCAGGGCCTGGGCACTGTCTCTGAGCTTCTTTTGCTCAACGCTAGTGCTCTACCACTTAAGCCACAGTGCCACTTCTGTCACTGTCTATGTGGTACAAGGAATCGAATGCAGGCTTCATGCATGCTAGGCAAGCACTCTACCGCTAGGCCACCTTCCCAGCCCTGTCCAATAATTCTGAACCCAATTCTTTAAATATTCTTTACATATTAAATATTCCTTAAACCAATTCCTTAAATTTTAAATAGTGTAACTCTGTGGCCTCTGTTTTTAGGATTAACTCATGACCAATATTATCATAACCATTATACTGGTAAGGTAAAGAACACATTTTATGTTTATTAGGCAATGGCAGTAAGATATCCAAAATAAAAAGAGTTGCATTGCAATCCTAATTTTGGAGGATTGAGAGAGAAATTTACATGTGAAAATAATGTACACATAATAAAAATTTCAAGTATGAGAAGATTAAACAAGGGACTAAATACTGAAACATGTTGTCAAACTGTATGTGTTCTCCAAGAAATGTTTTTGGGAAATCCTTTTCGCCATGCCCCACTGATACTTTTCCTATCTGAACTTAGGCGTCTCTGCTTCCCAGTGGACTTTGCCAGGGCTCACCATCGTGGTGGCCTTTCCATGGAACTGTTTCTCTGATTTAACTCCCCCAAGATGGGTCCATTGGCAACTAGTGAGGTATGACCTCTGAGTTTCTACTTTCAACTCTGTTTTCCCCGAATTCGTAATTTTTATTTTATGAGGCTTGCGAGTTCAAGACAAAAAGGAATTAGAAGTATGCAAGATCATTGGCATTCTGCAAAGAGCAATGTGCTCTAATAGATAGATGCCTGGTGCCCTCAAGTACGATTTGTTACAGAGTACTGCTAACGAGAGAATGGAGTGTTTCCACCTGCCCATTAATCCAAACAACATCTTCCTTTGTGAAATATCCATTCTCTCCACTTAACCATGTGATTTTCCCACACTGATATTACTAAGACCATTCCTCTTTCTGTTACTGGAAGTATTTTTTAGAAATTTGAAGCACAGTGAAAGGTTGGCAGAAATTTGATCAGCAAATTTCAATGTTTGTATATGACACAATATTTTTTTTCATTCTAAATTCATTAAAACCTCTTTAGGAGTTCTAACATAACATGTGTATTTATTGCATGGTAAGTTTGAACTCAATTTTAAGACTGAATACTTATTAGTAATATTTATTTTATTTTTTATTACTTTTAAGTAGTTCTACGAAGGAGACACTATTTAACAAAGCAATTTATAAATACATCTTGATCAATGTCACCTCTTTCAACATTCTCACCCTTTCCTCTTCTACCCACCCATTCCCTCACTTTTATTACTTTTGTAGGACATACTGTAATATTCCAGCTTCCCAGGACTGGTGGGACTCAAACCCACTATCAGCAAAAGGAATCACCAGCACTCAGTCAAACTGACTGGCAGCCTTTTTATTAGCCAAGTGGCATCTGTCCCTAGCTCACAGAGCTGCATAACAGCCCTGTTTGCTTTTCTTTTTCTTTTTTTGTTTTTTGTTGTTGTTGTTGTTGTGAAAATACCGTACAGAGGGGTTACAATTACATGGGCAAGGTAATGAGTACATTTCTTATGAAGCAATGTTATCTCCTCCTTTGTTTTCCCTTCCCATCCCTTCCCATCTCCACTCCCCGTCCCCACCCCTACCCAAAGTTGTAAAGTTCGTTTTTCAACATTACCACTTGTACATCTCTTTGTTGCAATGGGTCCACCTGTATCTCTTTTAAAACGGTTTGTTTTTGCCCTTCCTCTCCACAAATTATACCAATATCAAATACAGTGAAAGCAGGGGTTATGCCGTGGGGAAAGGACATACAAAGCAACAAAGAAATCATCTTATAAATATGTTAGAAACAATCGCAAGAAAGAAAAACATTTGAATCCTTATCTTGGGGTTCATTTCACCTAACATCAACTTATCTGACCATTTCTGCTTGTCTCAGACATATACTAGTTATTGCAAATAAGGGAAACCATGGGACCTATGTTTCTTTGGTCCTGGCTTACTTCACTTCATATAATTTTTTCCAAGTCTTTCCATTTCCTAACAAATGGGGCAATGTCATTCTTTCTGATGGAGGTAAGAAAATGTATATATACACAATGGAATTCTATGTCCCTGTTTGCTTTTCATGGGGAATTTTTATAGGAAGGGGTTTCACATAGGTGATGGTTACCAAAGCAGGGTAACCTTACCAAGCAAGGTTACAGAAGCAAAAGATAGACTTGAATCACAAGAGCATGGGCAAAACACAATTTTGACTTAGCATGATTCATCCTATCAATGCAACTGACACTATTAGAAAAAGTCAAATCATAGCCTTGGCTTACAGAAGTCAAAACATAACTTTGGGAAGGGGGGTAGTTTATTTTAAATTTCAAAACATTAGAAATTCATTCCCATGGTTGGGGTGTATTGAAATCTTCTTTACAGAAATGATTTACTAATACAGCAACTCAGGACAGCTGGTGATAAGCCTCAAGGTCGTCAGTGGCCTTCAGCGTAGTTTGTGGTAAACTGCAAAGCAGCCTGCTTGGTAAACTTGAGTGAATGAGAGATGTTCTTTTGCTTATGAGCAAGGATGACCAGCAGTCAGCCTTAGCCTGGAGTTTTTCTTTAGCAAGAGGTTTTGCTCTTTATCAATAATTTTGTTCTGCTTTCTGATTTTACGTGTTATACATACATTGCATTCTTGACTGCATTCTGTCCCTCTTCTCTTTGTCTACCACTTGCCCCTAGATCCCCCACCTCTTTCGAGTACCTGCTTCCTGGTATTTTATTTTAGTAATATTTCAAATGTTGATTATTCAATGTCTAAAATTTCCAAGAAGATAGGCTTATAGAGGATCATAGACTATATATTCCACAATCAATTAAAGCAAATACCCTTTTATGTTTTCATTGTTGTTTTTATTATTGGGTGTTGAGACCAATGCAGAAAAATATTAAAATATATACATACTAAAAAGATGTTTCCACATGTTCACATGGTGTAATGTTTAAATCAGTTAAACACAACTCTCTAAATATTTACTTTTTTTTTTTGGTCAGCCTGGTTGCTGTCCCTCAGCTCTTCAGCTCAAGGTTAGTGCTCTAACACTTGAGGCACAGTGCCACTTCCAGTTTTCTGGTGGTTTATTGGATAAGGGTCTCACAGAATTTCTTGCCTGGACTGGCTTTGAACTACGACCCTCAGATCTCAGCCTCCTGAGTTGATAGGATTACAGGAGTGAGCCACCGGCTCCTGGATACCATTTCTTTAATAAAGAAAATGTTCAGACTTCTCTCTTTAATTTTTTGAAATATACAGTCTATAACTGCTATCTATAATCACCCTATCATTCAATAGCCCATCAAGACTTCTTACTCCAGTTGTATACATGTAGTTTAGATTTTGTTCTTTTATTGAATAGTATTTTACTATTTGTATACCTCCTCTTTTTCCTCTTCCTTGTTTTCTTGTTCTTCCTTTCCTTCTCTTCCCCCTCCCCCTCCTCCTCTCCTCCTCCCTCCCTTCCCTCTTCTCCTCCTTCTCCTTCTTCTTTGTCCTTTATTTATTTTTTTCTGACAAGGTCTCACTTTGTAGCCCAGAATGGCCTCAAACTCTAAGTCCTACTGCCTCAGCTTCCAGAATTCTGGCATTACAGATGTGCACTTCTATACCAAGTCATGCCCAGTGGAACCATTTCTTTATCCCTTCATCAGTTTGAAAGATCAACCAGTATAATACCCTTTGCAACTATCAGTTTTTCTATTATGAATATCTCAAACACAAAGTGAGGCTACTCATATGAGTATCTGAGTAATAGTCAAAAATAGAGACGATAATAGAGGTTATCACAGCCTTTTTTATTTTTTATTGTGAAAATACTGTACAGAGGGGTTACAATTAGATGGGCAAAATAATGAGTACATTTCTTATCAAGCATTGCAGCCTCCTCCTTTGTTTCCCCTTCCCATCCCTTTCCAGCCTCCCCCCGCCCTCCCCCTCAATCCCCCCCCCCCCCAAAGTTGTAAAGTTTGTTTTTGACATGACAACTTGTACTTCTCATTGTTGCAACGGGTCCACCTGTATCCTTATTTAAACGACTTGTTTTTCCCCTTCCCTTCCACAAATTATACTGACATCAAATACAGTGAAAGCAGGGGTTATACTGTGGGGGAGGGACATACAAAGAAATAATCTTAAAATCTTATAAGAAATAATCTTATAAATTCGTTAGAAACAAATGCATGAAAAAAAACCATTTGAACACATATCTTAGGGTTCATTTTCCTAACATCACCTTATCTGACCTTTTCTGCTTGACTCATACATATACTAGATATTGCAAATAAGGGAAACCATGGGACCTATGTTTCTTTGGGCTTGGCTTACTTCACTTAATATAATATAATATCACAGCCTTTAGAATGGAGAAATGGGAAATTATTTAGTGAGTATGACATTTAGTTGTATCAGGTGAATAGTACAGGAATAGTGTTTACCATAAACCATGTAGTATTATACAGTAAATATGTACCCTTCTTATATAACAATGAAGCTGTTATAATGAGTGAATGAATGAATGAATGATATAACTAGCACTTTCTAATCACCATGATAATTCAAAACTCTGCAGATCTATAGAATTTGCCCTGGTAAATCTTCTCTGACAATTGTCTTGTAGATCCTAATTATCAGTTTTTCAAGAAAAAAGTCAAGGACTGAGAACTTACAGTGATGAACTCAAAAGTGATTTAATGGGTTTTAATGGCCACCATTCACCAAGCTGAAGACGTGAAGCGATCAGGAACGAAGAAATGAACAATCTTGAAATTCAGAGATGCAATTATATTGTCATGTAACTTAATGCATCCTATTTGTAAACTAGTTTGTCTCTAGTAACAGTACACATGTTTGCATGAGTAATTTTGTGTATATTTTCCACAAGTACCTTTTTATTTACAGTTCTATTTTGTATAAGATTCAAGGTATCTCAATGAGAGCTATGTCTTCAGTAACTATGACATCCTCAAAATCATAAAGGAGAACTACAGCGTGATGATAAGTTCAGAGGGAAAAGCACATGCGTGCAGGTAGGGAAATGTTGAGTTGTTTTGGGAAATGGGAGGGGTAGTGTAAGGACTTGTCAATGCTGGGTTCCTTGCAGACCTGTCTGCCATTGTTATTATAGGGACAAGGTTAGCAACACTTCATCCTGGTGCCTCAATCCTTCCAAAGGACACTTGAACACCTGTTTTTTACACTCTTATAATGAGGAGAAATTGTTAATTAGCTGAGTGTTTTCCCCAGACATCTGCTTCATTAAAGATGTTTGATGAATGATAGCAATGCTTTTTTTTTGTTTTGTTTTAAAACAGTCCCCTATTCAGTAAAATCATTTTGGGTTATTATGGATTAGTTTGGCATTTGGTATTTGTAAAGGCATTTCCTTAAATGAGAAAACACTTCAGAAACAGGAACACGACCTTATAATACAACCCACATGAAAACTTTCTGCCCTGATCATGAACTCTCGCAAGGCAGAAACAATTGTTAACCCACTTTGTGACCGTGCCATCTACTGGAAAAGAAATTAGGTCAGGAATACCCTGCATTCATTTTTATCATAATAATTACTTGCCTATGTTATAATTGTCTGCCTACTCACCAGTTCCGTTCTTTCATGCCTAACAACTCGACTAGAAAATAACCTCCTTGTCTACCAGATTGGGCTAATTATTAAAGTGTGGCATATTAAAATCTCCCTGTCTAGTTTTTTTCAAGCTATTTTTATAGCAGTATTTTTTCAAACAGCAGTTTTATCTATTGTGTTGTTTGATGAATCAAAGTACCAAAAATGGTGTTTTTAATCATTATGAAATAGCTTTGTCTGTATACTGATGTGTTTTTGCCTGAGTATTGATAGATTGTATATGTACAATAAATAAACTGCATTTTGCTTAATATGTAAGTTTCCTATTTGCTTCTGATACTTTCTTTTAATTTTATTTGATAAGTATTTTCTAGCTTTTCAATGTCACTTTTAGGTATTTTTCTCATAAATAGCAGAGCAGGCTTTTGCTTAGGAGGCAAAATTGGAGCAATTTTCCTCTTATTTAAAGTAAGAACTTATAGGTTTCCATACATACTACTTAATATTTATCTGTTATTTTTTATTGTTTTCTTTTTTAGTTTTCCTTTGTTTCACTTGCTCTGATAAAAGTTTCGGGGTTTTTGTTTGTTTGTTTTTAGATAAGATTCCACATTTTGCCCAAGCTCTTCTCAAACTGCTGGACTTGAATTGCTGGGCTCAAATGATCCTTCAACCCCAGCCTCCCAATACTAAGGACTCTGGATGAGATCTATCACACTCAGCTCAAAACGATTTTTTATTCTTTTCTTATTCATTTGAAAATCCATCTTTAATGAAGTTTATCGATTGCACTTGGGGGATTTTATTCCCTTTTAAACACAGTATGAACTGTTCCCATTGTCACCTATCTGCTTCTCCCTTTCTGCACTCAAAAGGATAGGGGCTAGTTTTTCTACTGGAGGCAGGAGAGGATATGAAATTACAACTGCCCACACTTTCTCATGGATCACCACCTGGCTAAAGATGAACAGGAAACTTTCACTGAATGGGCTTAGAGGAGAATGGTTGTATGCTCACTTGGCCTTTGTTCTCGCCCCTTGTCCTTCTCACTTTTCCTGTCTTCAGCATCATCCATGATGCCAGGAGGTGAAGCATCTGTCTTGTGATCCTGATGGTAGAAATCACAAAGGGATATTGCAGAGCATAGCACTTTACATTCTTGTTGCACTCTGGACTTGTTCCGGACTGTCTGCTTTCAGACGTGTGTGATGTGAGAAATATGAGCCCCTGTGTGCTCAGATTTCTTATTTGTGTAGTTAAACATAATCCTAATGGATTTATTTCCTAGCCAAGGCACTTTTAATCTCCAGCTGCTCCCACCATTACATGAGTTAGATGAATGCCCTAATTCCCTACTTTTTCTAGCAAAGAATTTCTAAGTCATTTATTACTTCACATTATTCTACCCTTCTGCATATGTAGGTATGCATGGCAAAATCCATTTCTTATCACTATCTTCTCTCTTCTTTACCTTACTTTAAGATTTCCATTCTGATTCATTTTTCTTTAGCTAAAGTTCTTTTTTTTCCCTGTTGGGGATATTCTTAGATAAAATGCATGCTTAGATAAAATGCACCTGTGAATTCTTTTTTGTTTTGTTTGGTCGGGCATGGGGCTTAAACTCTGGGCTTGGGCACTGTCCCTGCACTCTTCAGATCAAGGCAAGCGCTCTATTGCTTGAGCCACAGTGCCACTTCCGGTTTTTTAGTGGTTTATTGGAGATAAGAGTCTTACAGATTTTGCTGTCCAGGCTGGCTTTGAACCATGATCCTCAGATCTCAGCCTCCTAAGTAGCTAGGATTCAGATGTGAGCCACCAAGCTCCCGGCCTACCTGTGAATTCTTACTGATTGGGTGACAATACTCTACTCTTTTTAAATTTTATTTTATTGTAAAGATGCTGTACAGAGTGGTTACAGTTACATGAGTAAGGTAATGAGTACATTTCTTGTTGAGCAGTGACAATATTCTTCAAGTAACTTTGTAGATGTTATCTAAAAGTTATCTGGTTTTTAAGACAGCAGATTAGAAATCTGACTAATGTTTCTTTCTTTCTTTCTTTTTCCCTTTTGCAACCAATTTATTTTTTGTTTTGAAGCTTATTTTAATTTATTCTTTGAGACCCAAATATTTTACCACGATACACATACAGGTGTTTTCTTTTAAAAGTCATGCCTACTAAAATTCCACAAGGACTTTCAATTTGCGGAATCAGATCACTGAACCTAGAGAATTTGTCTCTAGGATTTCTTGTTTATTATTCCTTACTTTCGTCTTGATCTCCCATTGATTTTTGTTTAACTGGGACTCCCAGGCATGTTTGCTTTTTGTCTTTCCTCAAAATTTGTCTCTCTGGTGATTTTTTTGCTCAAGTTTAGAAACATTTCTGCACTTTGAATTTCCTTGACAACAGTTGAGCTCTCAGAAGTGCTTGTTTTGTTCTTTATTTCATTAAAAATATTAAAATATTCCCCTCCATTTCCAAGAAGTCCATCCTAGTGTTAACTACCCTTGAGTGCTCCTATCATTTTTATTTTTGATGATGTTAACTACCAGAGCTGTTTACTACAAGGAGTCACCTGGGTATTGGTGGCCACTGCTTGTCCTGAGTTTATCTGGTGATGTGTCCTTTGGGGCTCTGGCCTCCATTGTCTGTAGGGCTCAAGGTGACTCAGTCAGGTACTATGAACTCAATGTAACTGAAACATGGTGTGAGCCATGGCATTTTGTGTTTTTAAGAGTTGGTGAAAAATAAGCCTGGCTTCTTCCAAAGGAAGATTCTCTCATCTGTTCCCAATTCCAAGGATCGTTTCAGGCTAATGGAATAGACTGACAAGTTGTTGTTGTTGTTGTTGTTGTTGTTTTTTCAAAAAAAGCAAATTGCATTTCAGGTCCTAGTCCAAGTAATATTATAAACCTTAAAATGTTTGTTCTAATTGCCATTTGTTTCTTAGATCCCATTTTCTTCATGTACAAACCCCCATTCTTCTACCTCTAGGAAATACTGGGACCAAGATTTAAATCTAGACAGTCTTTCTCCTAGTAAGGGGTTCTCAGATAACATGCTATTCAGCCCACAGTCATAAGTATTGAATATGTACATACAGGCAAGGAGAGCTACAGCTTCTCTAGAGAAGACAGAGGCCCTCACCCAAATATCAGGGCTGAAAGACTTGTCTTAGGCCTATGGATTGCCAATCCAGCTCTGTTGGACATAGAAGAATAAGTCTTGCATCTACCTAGGTAGGGCAGAGGCTTATGCACACATTCTCCCACTTACCATCTAGCTATCATTCAGATCAGCAGAAAGCATTTGAGTAAGGGGAGGGCAGGGGTACGTATTCATGAAGCACAGTCTTCCGAATGTAATTTGGAGGGCTGTGACTGTTTTCATTGAGTATTGCAGTCACAATATCCAGCACAATATAGAGAACATTCAATAGCTGGATAAATACAGAATAAACTACAATAAGAACCTCAAGGTCATAAGACCCTGAACACATTCCTCAAAGTCCAGACTCCAAAATAATCCTCTTCTGAGTTTCTGAAGCCATTTCTAGGTTATTATCTTCTTAGAAGAGGGAAAGAGAAGTCTGTCTTTATATTTTGTTTGTGAGATCACAACAAAGAAGGGCTCTAGAAAAATTGTGTGAATGTGTATGTGTGTGACAATTAGTAGAAAAGGAAGAGAAGGCTAAAGCTGATGAACAGTGAGCACCGTGTGGCAACCATGCTCCATCGAGAGGAAGCAGGAAATGTTGCCTGGCAACCAGAAGTTTCAGGAAGGAAAATTCTCAATTCCACTGGGGATAAAGGGCAGGAGGTAGGTAAATATGTACCTGAAGTGAAGGCTTTTGAAATCATTGTAGCAGCGAATAATTTGCTTGGAGAATATATTGCTTGTTTTCCTCTACATGTATTCAAAAGTTGACCCTATCTCAAAGCATGAGTAATAAATAAGATTAACGGAGTGGCCCAAATAGGGGCCAGCTTGTTCATTCCAGAAAGCTAAGGACCAAAAGGGAAAATTCTTTACTATTCCATTGCTGTATTTGTTTTGTGAGTTAACCTATGAATACATGGATATATTCTCTCTGTGAAAATATAGAATTATTAAGAACAAACTGTGAAATGACTCGGAGTATGCCTTTCTACCTTCAATTGTTACCAAGAGTCTGGAGTGTTCATTTTTCTGTCACTTCTCATACATTTACATATGTTTCTTAATTTTTAGTACAAAAGGGATCATAGTCCATTACCGAGTCTTATAAAATATGTGACTGGAAACACTTTCATGTAATGGCTACAGGGAGAACTCATTCTTTTAGAACTATCCTGCATCACATGCCACCTGCAACATCCCTCCTGAGAGGAATGTCCATGTGCCAGCTTTACAGAAACACAAATGAAAAACGTAGAAAGGGCCCTGAACACTCATCATTGGGCACTGGTGAATGTGTTTCTTGAAAATGTACTGCTAGAGGCAGAATTGCTAGGCCAAGGGAATTTATGATATTAAATGTGTACTTCCTCATCATTTTCCCAAAATAATTCATTGAAAGGACTTCTGTCCTTTTGCTGGGCATGAATGTGTCAATGTTCCTACATTTTTTTTCCAAATATGACAGCTTATGCTATCAAGTAAGAACACATGTGCGCACACACGGGCGCGCGCACAAACACACATACACACACACACACACACACACACACACACACACACACAAACACACACACAATTTCCAGCAAGAACAAATGTCCTTTATGTGTTTATTGACCATATTTTCCCCCTTTGAGAATTACCATCTGGTATCCTTTACTCATTTTAGTGTCACTTTAAGTTGTTTGTCTTTTCCTAAATTATTTATAGCAGTCTTTATACATTATGGTTATTAATACCTTGTCTGCTCAATGTGTGGCAGCAATTTATCTGTGCTTGCCTTTTATCTTTTCTACACTTCTCTCAAGTATGGTTTTAAAAATTCCTTTGGTGGACCCTATTATCCATATGTTACAGTCTCTGGGGGTGCAGTTTCTCTTAAGAAGACCCTTCCTACCCCATGGCTTCAAAAGGTCTCTGTGTTTTTTTCTAATGTATTTATATTTTTTTGCTTAGTACTTAATACTTTATAAAGTATGACATTTGTTTTTGTGAGGCATAGATACTATCTGCTTTTGTTTTTTTCTTATCAAAATAGCTATTTTCTATAGCTTATTGATTTTACTTTTCCCACTGATTAAAAGATTAAGTTAATCATAAACTCAAGTCTGAGTATACACAAGTCTCTGCACATCATCAATTTGATTTATGTTCTCACTGGACATTACTTACAGAAGCAAAGTGTGAACTTCACTTGTTTTCCCTGTTGATGCTGTGCCTGCCCTTTTTTTTGCATTAAGTATTGTGGTATTATAAAAGGTAGGGTTTACTTTTGTGTGCTCTTGTCATTAGTCACAATGCGTGTTGTAATTTGGTATGATTGTGGTGTTTTCTGTAGATTTTATGCCACTACCCTTCATTAGATGGAAATGTTTCCCTTTGGTCTGGACTTGCTAATTACTTTTGAATTAATAAAGAATATTGAATATGATCAAATGAATTTTTTCCTTAAATCTACCAAAAATGATATATGTCGGTTTTTTTTTTTTATAATTCTAACCAGGTGTTCTGGGAAGCCCTTGGCTAGATTCTTTTTGTAACTGCACGTTTCAAAGTTTTTTCTTCTCCATTTCCTACCGAAAAGCAGCTAAGAACCATTTCACATGTATGAATAAGGAAAAGATGTAACATCCAGCACAGCTGCTCCAGAAAAGGCCAAACAAAGATCTGTTAGGCAGAGCGTTGTCTCCCAATAAAGAAGCATATTAGTCCTAACACATGAGAAAGAGAAACAGACGCATAAGCCAAAGACTAAAACAAGTATGACAACATCTGAGTTGTTTGAATACAGTCAGTGTTCACACTGATAACTCTCTGACCTGAAATTTTTGCCCTTAAAAAAAAAAAACAAACTATGCCCAGAAGAGCAAGTTATCTCCGATTTTTTTGCAAATGTCAAAAAACTGATAGCTTATGTATGTTTTGATTTTCTACTGGTGTTAGCATGTTGGTATTTACTTGAAGATCTTAACATTATGAAAGTGAAAGTGATTCAATTATACATCTCTTTTTTTGTACAGTTTTCATACTTTTTTTTTTTTGTCAGTTGTGAGGCCTGAACTCTGGGCCTGGGCACTGTCGCTCAGCTCTTCAGCTCAAGGCTAGAGCTCTACCACTTTGAGCCACAGCACCACTTCCAGCATTTTCTGCTTATGTGGTGCTGAGGAATCAAACCCAGGGCCTCATACATGCAAGGCAAGCACTCTACCACTGAGCCACCTTCCCAGCCCTCGTCCTTTCTTAATAACAGAGTTTTCTATTCTCATGACTTTTCATTTTTTTCTGCTCTGGAACAGTATATAAATATATATATATATATAACATATATATATAATATATATATGTTTTATATATATATATATATATATATATATATATATATATATATATATATAAAACAATGTTTGTTGCTTGAAGATACTAAGATCTTTCTGTCCAGCCTCCTAAATATTAGGAATATAGGCAGGCAGGCAGGCATCATTGTACCTAGCCTGATTCCATTGTTTTCATAGTTATGACTGCCATACTTTTCAAACATGTGATATATTCCACCTATCATTTTTTTTCTTCTGCTCTGTCCCATCTAAACTGGCCATTACTAGAATGTTAGCAATTACATTGTGTTCGGCTCCTAAGCTGGTTCTACTTTCAACCCACTCTCCATAACCATGTTACACATTCTATTTCCTCTCTCTTTGAATATGGTTTATGCTTCTGATTGAAAGCAATCACAATTGAAATGGAAAGCAATCACAAAAAAAGCAATCAAAGGATCAATAGATCAATAGATGATGCTGTAGCACTTTGTTTCTTGGAATGTTTGTTGCCTTGCTGTGTAAAGTCTGCTCAAAGGCACCCTGGTCATCAGTCCAGAGTAATGCTCATGCTGATTCCAACATCACCCTCCAGTTTTATAAACCAGTCTAACTACACCGTCACGGGACTTCAACCTTGTCCAACATCACTGACAAGGGAGAATTGCCACACGGAGCCTAGTCAATCCAAGTCATGTGAGACAGTAAAATAGTGACTGGAAGTCACTAAGCTCTGGAGTTATCCATAATGCAACAAAGTGAGACCTTAATATGTTTCCATGGTATTCTAGTCCCTACTATACCCCACTTATTCACCAATGATACAGTCTTTACTATTAGATGGTAGAAGCTCAGATTCCAAAATTCCATCTTCAAAATCTGTTTCCTTCGGAACTTTGCACCAACTGTTCAAAATAAAGTTTTATGAGATGACATGGAAATAGAGAAGACAGATATACATACAAAAAGTTTTATTAAGGAATGATACCTGTGAAGGTGAAGCAGCAGGAAGAGATAGTCTCAGGTTTCAGACAATTCTGTAGGAAGTTCTGGAGATAAGATGGACATTCAAAGTTGCCTTATATTGAGGCAAGGTGTCTGAGACCAGTTATGTAATGCAATTTTTCTCCAGGGAAAGTGATATATTTTTATCACATAAATAATGTCTCATTGTGTTACCCTCATTGTCATTTTAAATATTTAGTGATTATTTTTAACCCTTTGCGTTTTGCTCATCAAACTTTTCTTTCTCTTCCACACCGTTTGAAAAGTAAAATTATATTCTGTTTTAATATCCATGAGATATTCTTTCTCATAGTTGTTCTTACATTTTTTGAACTGTATATTTAAACTTACAGCTTTCTGCCATTGTCTGTATTTGAGTATATACCTGAAAGAGATAGGATAAAAGAGCCTATTTTTTGTTTTTAAAATCACATAGTGCATTAAAAACAACAACAAAGAAAAACCTCTTGTTTCCATATCTTGGGGTTCATTTCACTTAGCATCATCTTATATGGTCATATGTACATAGCTTTTGAGCTTTTCTGCTCATCTGAAAAGAGTAACCTAGACATATACTAGTTATTGCAAATAAGGGAACCATGGGACCTATATTCCTTTGGGTCTGGCTTACTACAGTTAATATAATTTTTTACAAGTCTACTTTTATATGATTTCTGTTCCTGACCTCAGTCTTTAACAGCTACACACACACATACACACACACACACACACACACACACACACACACACACACGATTATGTAGTAATACTTCTTTATTGTTTTGAGACTAATAATTATTTTTCTGAGTGTAATTCATTTTTTAAGTTTTTAAAGTTTATTTTTAATTGTTATTATAAAGATGATGTACAAAGGGGTTACGGTTACATAAGTCAGGTGTGAGTGTATTTCTTTTTTAATTTAATTTTATTGTCAAGGTCTGAGTATAATTTGAACTGAGTGCTCAAGTTACAAGCATGGGCCACTACACTCTACTTTCAAATAATTTGTAAACTTCACTTTTTCTTCATTTGTATGCTTTCTTATATTTTTGTTGAGTCACTTTTTGCACATACTAAAGGTATTATTGAAGTGCATCATAAAGTGATTTTTTGATGAATGGTTGATAAATATTCTGAGTCTTTGACTAATTAGAAATATCTTTCATTTCCCTTCACTACAGAGGTTAGCTAGCTTCAAAATATAGCTTTTCCTTTGAATGTTGAAAGTGATAGTTTTCAAAGCAATGTTTCAGCATTCAGCATTGATGATAAGAAATATTATGGAATTTTGACTATAGTTTTTTTGTAGATGACCCTGCTATTCTCTTGAAATTTTTAGTACTTTTGAATAGCACCAAGATATATCTCCATACAGGGCTTTCTACTTTCACTTTTTTCTTCTAAGCTGTCATATAAATGGAATCACACAGCATGCACAGTTTTTGGTCTGGATTTTTTTTTTTTTTTACAATTCAACTTAATGTTTCTGAGATGCAGCCATATTTCTGAGTGTATTAACCATTTATGCTTGTGTATTGCTGAGTAATGTAATTTATTTTTCTTTTTTTGGTAATAGTATTATAGAGATACATTTTTTATATTGAATTTTGCATATCACTTTGTATTTAGTACATATAAATTCATAAATAAGTATAAATTCATTAACAATGAATTTGTATATTATCTTTGATTTTCAGTATAAACGAGTATAACTTTTGCTGAATAATGTCAGATTCTTTTAAATACTTTTCCTTTGAAGATTTAAATAAATTATTGCTTTAAGTCTCCTGAACAATACTGGCTGAAAATGGAAGGGTGATAGTACATTGGCATCATTTCCGAACTTAAAGAAATTCCTTTTTTACATTTTACTGTTAATTATTAGGATTGTTGCAGAGTCTCAATCATTATTGGACTTTATTTTTAATATATTTTTTATTGTAAAGATATTGTACAGAGGGGTTACAGTTACATGAGTAAGATAATGAGTATATTACCCTCCTTTGTTTTTTCCCCTACCATCCCTTCCTCCCCACCTCTCAATTCCTCTCTCCCCCCGCCTAAAGTTGTAAAGTTCGTTTTCAACATAGTGTCTTGTACATCTCATTGTTATAATGGATCAACCTGTATCCTGTTTCAGCATTTTGTTATTTCCCTTCCCTTCTCCAAATTAGAAAAATGTATAAACAAGATGAAAGGCACGGGAATCAAATAGAGTAAGAACAAGGGTTATACCCTGAGGGAAGAACATACAAAAGAAACAAAAAAATCACATAGTACATTATAAGTACATTAAAAAGAACAGCAACAAAGATAAATCTATGTCCCTATTTTGGGGTTCATTTCGCTTGGCATCATCTTATATGGTCATATGTACATAGGTTTTTACCTTTTCTGCTTGTCCTAGATAAATACTAGTTATTGCAAATAAGGGAAACCATGGGACCTGTGTTTTTTTAGGCCCTGGCTTACTTCACTTAATGTAATTTTTTATTGGACTTTATTTTTAGGAATGTCTTTTTTCTGTCTCTATTGAGACGATCATATGAATTTTTTCTTTTACTTTCTGCTAAGGTAGGTTAATAGGTGATTTTCTGGAATGTTAAGTAAACCTTGAATAACTGGGATTGACTTAATAAGATAATCATATAGTTTTTATACGCTACTTACTTTTCAAAAAATTAGTTTATGAGTATGTTGGCTTCAAGATTTTCTTCTTGATTGTATAATTGCTATACACTAGCTTATCTGGGCTTCAAAAGACAAGATAAGAACTGATGCACTTTTTGATTCTCTGGGAAAGTTTGTGTAAGATTGGTTTGCTTTCTGGTAAGATGTTGAATTTATAGGTGAAGTCTCTGAGGCCGGAGTTTCATGCTCACATAAGTATATGCATATGTGTGTATGTATGTGCACATAAAAATATAAAAATTTACAATTAAAAATTCAATGTTTTTAGGAGAAGTAAAGAACTGAGATTTCTGAGAATCTGTATGGTATATTTGTTTTCTACCTAATTAATTGCCCCTATTTCTAATGTTAATTTCACCATTTCGAATATAACCTTTTTTTCTCTCCTTTTTTCTAAATTTCTTGTGATGGACCTTGGATAATAGCAGTTCAAAGCCATAACATGTTAGAAAAGATGAATGGGCAGAAAAAGCCAGATAATCCAGCTAATACAAAGAGTTCTACTTATTACTTAGAAATCTGAGAAATTTAGAGTGCTCGGCTCATTCTGCTCTCTGAGAAGTGGAAATTGAAAGGTAATTGAAAGACAGAATACTGTGGCAATGCTATATGATTTTTAAGAAACTTCTCCATGTTAGTTTACAAAGTTAAGTTTCTTAGGTTTGCAGTTTGGTAGGTGCTTTGAGTGTGTGTGTGCTTGAGTGTGCGGGGCTTGAACTCAGGGCTGGGGGTTGTCCCTTAGCATTTTTGTTCAAGGCTAGCACCTTACTACTTAAGCCAGGCCTTGATTTCCAGCTTTTTACTAGTTAACTGGAGATGAGTTTAGCATCCTTTTTCTGCACAGGCTGGCTTGAATTAGATCCTTAACTCTCAGCCTCCTGAGTAGCTAGAATTATAAACAGCTCTCACTATTTCTAAAACAACATTTTTATGTCTTATTCTTTCATCTTCTGGAAACTCATTTTGGCGTACATTAGACAAAATAAAAATTTTATCTTAATGGTACTTTTCATATGTTTAAGATTGTTCCACAGCTTCTGGATTCTCTGTTCTACCTTTCACCTTGGATAATTTCTCTTGGTTTGCCTTTAAGTCCACAGAATCTTTCCTGAGTGTATCCAAGACATTTTTTTGCTTGTTGCTATTGTGGGATTTTTCATACTGTAAATTTCATACTGAAATTTCCTGCTGATCTCATACATTTTCACCTTTTCCATTAGAATTTTAAAAGTCATAATCATAGTTATTTTAAAATCACTGTCAGATGATTTTAACATCTCTGTCATATGAGAGTCTAGTTCAGGTTATAGCTTTGTTTCTTAGTAATATGTTATTCCTGTCTTGCTGTTCTGTTTGCCTTAGAAACATGTGTCAAATATCTTGTATCTTGTATTGGACAGTGGAAGCAGACAAATGGATTGTGTGCCTGTAATAGCCATGCCCCCTGGTTAGGCTCTTAATGTGGGGATGTGAGTTAGTCTAGTGCAAGTCTTGTTGGATTTGCAGCTTATTCATTATTGTCCCATATGCCTATCAGTGAGCCACATGCTTTAAACTTCTCTAATACTTTTCCTTAGGGTGGCAGCTGGTTTCCCTGAAGGTTATTTATTTATTTTCCCCCTTTGGTTAAGACCTTTTGTTTGTATTGCATGGCCTTGAGAGGGTTTGTCTCTTGCCCTTACAGCTCTCCTATTAGTTTCCCATTGTACTTCGTGGTGCATGTTAGCAGCCCTGTGGGTCTGAATCTTGAGGTCTGGCCTTTTCAGAGCTCTTGTTTCTCTACCTTTAATAGTGCAATGAGAAGGTTTTCCCTTTCCCTGGCTGCAGTGGGCTTTGTGCTGGTGACTAAACGTGGCAATGCTTGCAGGTAAGAGTTCTGTTCTGTAGGTGAGACAAGGCAGATGGCTTAGACTGATCGTGTAGGTGCTCACTACAGGTGCTGCTCTACTCTTCTTGGTCTGCACAGAGGTTCCCTGAACTCTCATCCAGCTGTTTTAATTACCTAATAAAGTCTGTGGAGAAAAGCTGCAGGACATGATAAAGCTTCCCTTACAAATATGACTCCCAGAGGCTCCACATTCTCTCATGGGTCCACACTCAATATCCTTCGATTTGTCTCTCATTTTTTTGGGGGGGGGGTCTGGTTGTGGGGCCTGAACTCTGGGCCTGGGCACGGTCCCTCAGCTCTTCAGCTCAAGGCTAGTGCTCTACCACTTGAGCCACAGTGCCACTTCTGGGTTTTTTCTTTTTGCTTATGTGGTGCTGAGGAATCAAACCCAGGGCCTCAGGCATTCAAGACAAGCGTTCTACCACTGAGCCACCTTCCCAGCCCATATCCTTTGATTTGCAACTCTTCTAACCAAATTCTAACATCCCTAGGTATGTTTGCCCCTGTAGAAAAGCACTATTATTCTTCATAGGTACCTTTCTCAGATTTTAGATTATTTTATTGTCTTATGACTTCACTTCTCAAGTGTTTGAGAAAACTCTAACACTGTGCTTTTGTTGCTGTCATTGTGAGGGTGCGTGTAATGTTCCTTGGTACAAAGAACTTTTAGTCTTGTTGATTTATACTATTTTATTTTTTCGTGTGTGTGTGTGTGTGTGTGTGTGTGTGTGTGTGTGTGTGTGTGTGTGTGTGTGTGTATGTCAGTGCCAGGGTTTGAAATCATGGCTTTATGTTCTCATTGGACTTCCTTGCTCATGGCTGGTGCTCTACGCCTTGAGACATGACTCTAGTCTAGCTTTTCACTGGTTAATTGGAGTCAGAGTCTCTCAAACTTTGCTCCCTGGGCTAACTTCTAATCATGATCTTCCAGATCTCAGCTTTCTGAGTGGCTGGGATTATAGATATGAACCCTTGGTGCTCAGCTGGAGCCAGGTGCTTTATCTAGCCACTTCTCAGCCATTTAATTTTTTTAAATATGATAGCTGTGTCTTCAGACTTAAAGTGTGTTCCATCTCTATTCAGCATTTATAATAGTGAATCTGCTATCTTCTACAGTTTGGTAAGAGAGTCTGTGCTGGGAATGGTTACCACAGTCATCTAGGAGCTGAAGAACTCTTTGTAGAACTTCAACCAATGTCTTGTTCACTGGCTTGTTTAGAATTATCTAGTATTCTGATTCCAGAATGTTTCTTGATTCTGTGTGAGAACTTTTTTTCTTATTGATTTTTCTTTATTCATGTCATAAATCGAAGTTTCAAATCCTTCCAGTCTTCTAAGTCAATTACTGCTTGCCCATATGTTCAAAATTTAGTTAACTCTACTTCTGTCTTTTAGTGTGTTTAATCTTCTGTTCTTTTTCTGATCATTTTAGCTGAGATTTGGGTAGAAAGTAATGATAAATCTTATTTGATTTCTGTTCCGTCTTAAAATAATACCTATTAATTTATATTTATCTGTTTTAAATTAAGAAGCCTCATAGGTTAAACAAAATACAATTGTACCTCCCCCATGCCACTTCAGTCTGCAAAGATACATCCTAAGACTGCCAATGTATACCTGAGCCACAGATAGTATTGAACCCCAGAAGCTGTACATTTTCCTAGATATACATATGGCTGATCTTAGGAGGTAATAAATGGGCGGTAGCTGAGGTAGGGATGATACACTAAATAAAAGAATGGTTCAAATCTGGGTGGCACAGAGTTGGACGCTTCAAGAGGTTATCATGTCATTTAAAACAGTAGAAACTTTAAAACTTAAGAATTATTTCTGGAGTTTCTTATTTAATGTTTTTGGACTGTAGTTTGCTGTGGGTAATTAAAATAACAACATGAAACATGCTCAGGTGTCACTCTCATCTTTTTCAAACTTCAATTAGTAGTGCTTTCACTAAATCATTTATGAAGAGGTGTCAAATGACTAAATGTATGACTGAATGAAAATACCAGCTTGATAATCAATCACCTTTGCGCCATGTAAAGGCAGTTTCTCTAGCCATTGCTTCTTTTTTACTTTTTCTTTCCTTTAGCAATGGCTAGGAGTGAGAGCAGGGAAAGACTTACCAGCTCTTTTAATGTAATATGTTTATTTTGTTCCTATGTTGTAAAATAGTTGCTCAGAATAAAGAAACTCAAGGACGGCACCCAGGCCCTGAGTTCAAGCCCCAGGGCTGGAAAAAAAGAATAAAATATTTGCTCATAATAGACAAACGTCCAGTGTTGTCCCTTCTATACTTGTCTCAAAGAGGCGTGAGTTAAATTAGCCCAGCAGGATGGGGCTGGGAGAGACAGTGGAGAATGATGGGGGTAATACTAAGACACAAACTGACATGTTTAATTGAAACCCCTTTGGGCAAATACTTAAAGATATGAATAAAGGCCCTAGCAAATACTTTATTCCTTCTTCCTGTCAATCCTAGAATTTACTTCAGAATTTACTTCAGACCACTTTATTGTCTTGCTTTGCTTGAGAGCTTGATTTTCTAACATTGAGGTTACTGAATTCATGTTCTGAAAGACAGTATCTTTCTCTCACTACACAATCCAGTACACAATGGAATATGTGTGAAACTACTCACACTTGCTAGTCTTAAAAAAATTTGCAAATAGAGCTTGTGCTTTACCCTTAAAAAATTGCCTATGAGGCTAAATTTCTATATTAATTTTGCATTTCCAATCATCTATGGCCAACAGGCTTAATCACAATTTGATTGGATATTTTTGGCTGTTGCTATGTCTCCAATATAGTGGGAAAGCTCTAAAAAATTTATCCAACATCTTAGAGGAAAATAAGGGTTTAGGACTAGTATTCTCAAGAAGGGAAACTTCCTGGAAAAAGTTTTGTGCATGCTAGAGAAAAGTCAGGGGAACAAAAAGACTAAAAGTAACAGCTATGAAGTAAGATTAAAGGGCTTCGAGTTATTTAGTCTGAATTCTGATGAGATAGCTAGATAGATTCGATTAGATCGATCGATCGATCTCGATAGATAGATGCTATATAGATCAGAACATAGTAAGCAGTTGCTGTTCATCTTTGCTGAAATCCGAAAAGGAAAAAAAAAAACGTTCCACAGCCGAGGTGGCCCAGGCCCTACCTCCAGGCAGAAGGTTGAAGTTGACTTCTCCTGGACCCTTCCCTGAGCACGCTTGTGTTGCTGGCCCTCAGCTACAGAGCCTGAACTGAGAGCACAGCCAAGTATGTGTCCTCTGAGAAGCTCCTGCAGAGCCAGAGACAGCAGCGCCACCAGCAGCGACCACAACAGCATCTACTCCAACTGAGGACTTCATCCAAAGGTGAGTGAGGTCAGCGTGGACCTAGGCCCTCCCGGTCCCCGCTTCCCCGGCTGGCACGGAGTCAGAGCCCTGGAGCCCCGGGGTGGGGGTGGGGTGGGGTGGGGAGGGACTCCCAGCCACCGCGTCTCCCTCCTCTGCACCAATATAATTCCTGGCACAGGTTGGAACAACCCATGTCTGGTTAGCTGGTGCTAGTTGGGAGAGACCCGCTTTAGGAGGGACGAGCCGCGCCCACAATGATCTGATGGGGTGCAGGGTGTGTATGTGTGTGTGTGTGGGGGTGTCCCCTCTTTCTCACCATTCACCGGGTGGGTGCCAGTCCCTCGCCTCGCTCTTGCCGCCCCTCGGCGGGCGGGAGGGTCTGTGTGTGAGGTGAGGGTCTGGTCCTGGATCCCGAGCCGCCCCAGGCTGGCGCGGCGGCAGCCACAGCCTGCGCGGGAGGCAGGGAGGCGGGAGGGCGCTGCGGGGGCTGCGTGGAGGGAGGGAGGGACCGAGGGAGGGGAGGGGCGGCGGGAGGAAGGCCCCCCGCCGGGCCTCTCTGGGCGGGCGGTGACTCGGGGTTCCCCCTGAGCGTCCCCCCCCCACCCCTCGCCCTCCCCTTCCCGCCCCGCCTCGCTCCCGCCACCCCCCCCCCTCCCCGGGGCGCGCGGGAGCCGAGCCGCAGCCCGGGCGCGGCGCCGCCGGTGGGTGTGCGCGTCCGCGCGGGACGCCAGCTCTCTCCGTCCTGCGTTCGCAGGCGACGGCGGGCGGCGGGGCTCCGAGCTCGGGCAGAGGCGGCGGCGGCGTCTTCTGGAGTCCCGAGGCGAAGATGCTCAAAGTCACGGCGCCCTCCTGCTCCGCCTCGCCCTGCCCTCCGGCCACCTCCAACGCGGCCCCGGGGGCCGGGAACCTCATCCCGGATTACTGGATCGACGGCTCCAACCGGGATGCGCTGAGCGATTTCTTCGAGGTGGAGTCGGAGCTGGGACGGTAAGACGGGCGGCGGGGCGGGGGACGGGCGCGCGGGCGCGGCGCGGGCGCGGCGCGGGCTGGGGATGCGCGCGGCGCGCACCTGCTCGTCCCCCCGGCGGGTCCCTCCTCTCCCCGCCTAGCTGGGGTCTGGGCGTACACCCGGGCTTGCCTCCGAGCTCCGGGCGCGCAGGCCTGGGCCAGGCGGCCCAAACCCAGACCCTCCCTCCCTCCCGCGGCCGCCGCTCCACGCACAGCTCTCGCCGCACGTGGGCTCTGCTTTCCTGATCCAAGTCAGGCTTCCAGCCGGCCACGGAGGGGTCCTGCGTGTCTGGTTAGGCTTGCTCTTCTCCTTCTCTTCTCTTCTCTTCTCTTCCCTTCCCTTCTCTTTTCTCCTCTCCTCTCCTCTCTTCTCTTCTCCTCTCCTCTCTTCTCTTCTCTTCTCTTCTCTTCTCTTCTCTTCTCTTCTCTTCTCTTCTCTTCGGCTTGCTCCTTCTCTTCTCTTCTCTTCTCTTCTCTTCTCTTCTCTTCTCTTCTCTTCTCTTCTCTTCTCTTCTCTTCCCTTCCCTTCCCTTCCCTTCCCTTCCCTTCCCTTCCCTTCTCCTCTCCTCTCCTCTCCTCTCCTCTCCTCTCCCCCATCTCTCCTTCCTGTTTTTCTTGAGTGAGGGTCGTAGGGGGCCCCTCCCAATCATGACATTATTAAATTAGATCCTTCCGTGTTCATCCACCTCTCCAAAAGCAAGTGGCACTAGAAATTAAACTTAAATACCAGCTTCCCTGCAGAGCGAAGGGAGGAATGAATCATTGAAGAGAGTTAAAGGCAGAATAATGAAGTAGCCTGGCTTTAAAGGGAAAGCGGCACAGGAGGGTCCAGGGCGGTGGTAATTAGTGAGAAGGCTGCTGCTCTTCTTTCATGGTCTGGAGTGATTTATTTAAATGATATATGCAGAGAACTGGCTCCCTAGGGAAGCTGACAAGTCCCTCATGCCTGGGCTGCACATCCAAACAGGTAGCAGTTTCGGCCTTGTGATGATTAATTCCACATGTCCTAATGTTTTATCCACTCAATTATTGTTTTCCCTCTTCGCTTCCTTCCTCTTGTCCTTCTTTCTTTTCCCTCTCATCCAGAGGCAAGGGAAACTTGTTTCCAATAGTCAGTTTAATTGTAGGGTTTATTTATTATTGGGAATCTGAAGGTGTACTTTCAACGATTAGCAGGTTGTAACTTCTTTGCAAGTTCATATGTCATCCTCTTTTTTTCTGGAACTACTTTAGTCGGAGTCGTTTACAAAAGGTCTTTCATGACCAGAGAGCAGGATTCTGGATGTGGGCGCACCCAGTGGGCAGGTGGACAAGGGTCAGTGCCTTCTCTCTAATTTGCTATTACTATGAAAGCTCATTGAGTACAGATTTTGGGCAAACGTGCAAAGCTTCTCAATGAAAATGTAGTAATTGGTTACTCAAAATATTTGAGTATGGGATAACACATCCTTGGACTTCCGTTTATTTATTTAGTTAATGTATGCGGGTCCTGGGGCTTGAATTCAGTACCCAGGTGCTGTCTCTGAGTGTTGTATTGCGCAAGGATAGCACTCTACCACAGCTTCATTTCAGGCAGTTTGGTAGTTTATTGGATATATGAGTTTCATTAACTTCCCTTCCCGGGTTAGCTTTGAATCATGACCTTCAGATCTCAGTCTCCTGATAACTCAGGATTTCACAAGTGAGCCATAGGCGCCAGGCATAGACATCCATTTTTAAATCAAGTTCCCCCCCCTCCCCCTCATCTGTTGTAAGTAGCTTGAAAGGAAATAACAATGAAATGTATGTTGGGGAGAAGTTTGTATTGCAGTGGTGCAAACTTCTGATTAAAGAGATGATCTACTTAAAACTGTTTACGTGGTGTTTCAGAGGAAGTCCCTGCTGAGGCTGCAGAGACTGTCCCAGTAGCAAATCTCAGTGCCTTCAAGTGACACTGGGTGCTCTAATTGGTTCTGCCCTACTATCAATGAACATTGCTGTCTTTAAGATTTGCCATCAAGAAAATGCATTGGATTTAGTAGAAAAGTGGGTAGAAGAAAATGAACTTTCATTTGTACACACATTAAGGGATGATGAACTCCACAGGGAACACCTAAGGGCTTCGAAGGATTTTTTTCTTTTTTTAATTTAAGGTGATGTTACACGTTGAAGCAAAGTTTTCGTGACAAAACCTATTTTATGTTGCTAAGTCTCTAGTCTTGATTATCTTAAGATCACCAAGTTAATAGATTTTGAGAAAAAGTTAAAAACCTGTACTTTGCTGCTTTTCCCCAGTAACATGTATTCTTATGTGAGCGTGCTCTGCAGATGGCAGTGTGGTGAATATAATCTCACCTATTTGGTTAACCCTTTGAGAAATGTTATCCCTCATCATCATCATTTTTTTTCAACAAAATCAAATGTAAAATTAAACTGGTACTCATTATTCATAATTTACAAAGAAAGCCAAAGAGTGCAACAGAACTGTCGTGGTAGATGTACCCTTCCTTCCTTTTTTTTTTTGGGTACTGTCGTGGGGTCTGAACTCTGGGCCTGGGCGCTGTCCCTCAGCTCTTCAGCTCAAGGCTAGCGCTCTACCACTTGAGCCACAGCGCCACTTCAGGCTTTTTTTCTTTTTTGGTGCTGAGGAATCAAACCCAGGGCCTCATGCATGCAAGGCAAGCGCTCTACCACTGAGCCACCGTCCCAGCCCCCTACCCTTCCCTCCTTAATCCATTACAAGTCTTTTCTCTCATTCTTGGTCAAAGCCTGTCAGTGGTGACTAAGGCAAACACACTTAATTCATTAGGACATAGCAGTCATTAAATGCTAAAAGCATAGTGCTTCTGGTGATGTCTGGTGCCCTTGTGGTTGGCTCCAGAGTGTAGACAAGCCCCCACAGATTAAGTTAATTGATGAGTTGTAGGTTCTTCTGTTGCAATTGTCTGTTACAAAGCAGTGGCTCCTGAATTCAAGAAGATTAGACTTAACCGCCATTTGGGCAACACACCCTCAAAGGAACTATATTTCCAAGGCTGTTACCATCAGGAAAGCCTTAGATGGTGCTCCTAAAGTCCTACGTTCACAGCACAGATGCACAGGCACCCCAGACCAGCATGGAGATTATTTTACTGGATTTGGGTTGTTTTAAAAAGTCAGGCAAACTGATTTTTCTAAAAACACGTTTGAAAATACCGAATTTCTTAGAGAGTTTGTCAAAATGGTTATAAAAATCATGATACACTAACAGATTCCATTCTACTTAAAAATATGAATTGGCCAGAATCCTATTCAGGGTTGCAGATTCTAGAGAGCAGTTGGCCTTTTGCCCAATGCAAATATGAGAAGTGGCTTTAAAGGCTTTTCTAATGGAGAAAGAAGTCTGCATCTGGAATCAATTCTGCCCAGTGGCTTGCCACATGGAATAACCACATTGACATAGCCTGCTTTGTGGTAAGGATTTGACTTACTACCTCTAAGCCCATGTTCTGTTTTTATTATGTCTTACATTACAAAATGTTTCTATCTATAACATTGTTTATGTCTGTGACAAAAGAAGACTGGGCTGAGTTA
The DNA here is from genome assembly GCF_019054845.1 of Dipodomys spectabilis. Classification (NCBI taxonomy): domain Eukaryota; kingdom Metazoa; phylum Chordata; class Mammalia; order Rodentia; family Heteromyidae; genus Dipodomys; species Dipodomys spectabilis. The sequence goes on from NW_024870824.1 coordinate 3,707,915, forward strand.
TTTTGGAGTTTTTTTGGCATGTTATTATTATCATTATTATTAGTTTCTATTCCACTTACTGAAGTTTCTTTAGGCGAATGACCTTTAGAACCCACTCCCTCCAACTTGATTAACAATTAAAAAATACACTTACGTGACAACTCAATTGGAGCATAATTATATAAGAACCCTAGTTATAGACACTATTGCTTGTCAACTAGATAGATTTAGATAACGAAACATGTGTGGAACTGTGTGAGACAATTTAATAAAATCCTGCTTATTCTTAATACTGTCGATGTACTCTAATATTATTCTACTCTGGGCCGATTTATTATTTTGTTTTATGAAGCAAATATTGGCTGAACTCATGTGATTTAACATCCCACTAATGGATTGTGACTCAGTTGGAAAATTCTGTTTTAGGCCATAAATCTGTTTATGACAGATTAAACAACAAGGCAGAACCCTTTAAAAAAATGTCTTGCAGACTAATTGGCAACATTGGGTAGTGTCTATTTGTCGTAGCTCTGTAGAGAAAAAAATTTTCCCATTTTTGCCTCCATGAGCAGCTCTCACCCTATGGGAATTTTGGAAAAGATCTACTTCACATGGTGGAATATGGACTGACTAGAGACAGGTGTGAGGGTTGTGCTGGGAGCAGCCTCCCTGAAGAGGAAAGGAACTAGGAGTCCCGAAAAGCCATGTGTGCCAACAGCAATATACTCCCCTGACCCAGATAATCATCAGCAAGTGTTTCTCGTGAAGAAACATGGAAAGTCAGCATTCTCTAAGAGAAGGGCTATGGCCAGTGCACTTGGCTTGCCACAGAATTCTTGCTCTGGGTGGTTTTAAACAATAGTCATTAGGTTCTCACTGAGGAGAAGCTGAGAAGTTCAACATCAAGATGCTAGCTGATTCATTTCCCCGGTGAGGACCCTCTTCCGCTCTTGCTGATACCTTTCTGTGTCCTCAGAAGATACAGAGAAGGCCAGGGTGGGAGAGAGGAAGAGGGGGAGAGAGAGACACAGAGAGAGAGAGAGAGAGAGAGAGAGAGAGACAGAGACAGAGACAGAGACAGAGACAGAGAGACAGAGAGAGACAGAGAGAGAGCAATCTCTTACCTCATTTTATAAGAGCATAACTTCCACAACAAGCTCATGACCTGATCCTAAACAGAATTATCTCCCAAAGGCCTCATTAGAGGTTACAACTCAAAGTACTTTTTTTTTAGTGTGTGTGTGTGTGTGTGTGTGTGTGTGCACGTATGTGGTGAGTCACAATTCAGGCCACAGCATGGTTGGTGAAGAATCAGATCTTTTTTTTCCCCTCCTTTCTTCTTCTTTCTCTTTAGTCAGCCACCTTCCTAGACCTTCTCTTGACTGTTAACACCCACAGTCTATCCAGAGTAGAGGACTGGCCACTCATCCTGCTGCACACACTATCTTTGTAGCTTAAGCTCCTTGGGGATGGTGTAATTTTTAGCTGAGTAGGAATGAAAATGCACTTGTTCAGTCCCTGTCCCATTCTCTGGGAACCTAATTCTTTTTTAAAATATATTTTTTATTGTAAAAATACTGTACAAAGGGGTTACAGTTACATGATTAAGGTAATGAGTACATTTCCTGTCGAGCATTGTTACCTCCTCCTTTGTTTTTCCCCTACCATCCCTTCCCTCCCCACCTCCCCAACTGCTCCCTCCCCACTCCAAGCTGTAAAGTTCATATTTGGCATAGTGTCTTGTACATCTCATTGTTACAGTGGGTCAACCTGTATCCTTTGGTGCCCTGCATCTTGTATATACGTTTTTCTAATTTGGGGAGAACCTAATTCTTTTCCCAGTTGTTGACTGAGAAGCAATGTCAGATTGCAAATGGCAGAGTAGAAACTGGAAGTACGTGAGCTCTTTGCAAGAATACTCACTGCTGGCTTTCCGGAAGGCAGAGTCTGTGGGTTTGGCTTATTCACTATTTGTCTGGCACAGTGCATAATACTTAGCAGGTGCTCAGCGAATGATTGTAGAGTGAGAATTAATGCGAATGGAAGTGGCTCAGGCACAGCAGGTGTACCCCCTTCTTTTCCAAAATCTTGGTCCATCTTGGTCTTGAGTTTGTGGTGACCCTCACTCTAGTGACCTGTTTAATTTCTTCCTGAAACGTCTGTGCTGGGGACCCTCACTTCAGTTAGCATTTGCTTCTTTCTTCACAGTGTTGACAATATTGATAACTGTCACCTCTTAGCTCGTAGCTGTCAAAAACGATGCCATTGTTGGCAGAACATTTTGTGATTGTGCAATAAAAGGGATTCAGTTTCACCTTCACAATCTCTTCAGTGCAGGTGTGTCATAATTAGGAGCTAAATCAGGTTGAACTTAAAGGCACGACATGCTTTTGAGCTATAAGGTCCTTTGAAGTGTTTGGCAGAACACTCATCATAAAGAGCCTTCAAATCAGTTGAAGACTATAGTAGGGTCGTTGCTTTAAGAACACACTATTTTTCCATGTTTAAATTCTGTTATAAGGATAAAAATAACTCCTGAGTTTGAAAAAAAGGAGAGGCATACAGGTACTGTCTCCTTTTAAACTGTTGAGAAGAAAGGAGAAGGGGAGGAGGGGGAAGCAGGACAAAATGTCTTCAAAGAGCTTTCTTTTGAACTTTGCCCTCAGAAATACATATTTGGGTTTTGTGTTTGCAATAGTACTTTCAAGAATATATTGAATGTTAGCCAAATGAACTGTTTCTTTTTTTTTTTTTTTAAGAATTTTTTTCTTTTCTTCTTCTTCCTCCCTGTTTCTTGTCCTGGCTGACAAGTAGTCTTTGACTATTTTTAAAAATTCCCTCTTGGGAAGGCTAACGTAACTAATAAAAAGAATATTGATTTTTAAAAATTTCAAAATGAGACTTGGTCTGTGGAACACAGTGTTTAACTGAGCAAAGAAGCCATACTATTCAAGACAAGACATAACTTTTTAATGAAATCAACAACAGCTGCAGCATGTTTTACTCACATTGCATTCATTGTGACCTTCATTATCTTTTCATCTATTTGTAACTGCAAGTTCATCTGAAGATTTCATAACCCCAATGGCTAAATTAGAAAGTGAAGGCTAAATATTAATGACACAGTATTAACACACAAAGGACACTGACCCTTCAGTACAGTTCATTCCCCCCCATTCCCCATTCTTATTACAAATGCAGGGCAAAGGTTGTGTGGTTAGAATACAGCAGAGAAAGGTTTAGGTCAGGAGTTTCCTCAGTTGTTATCTGACAGTGGCAAAGATCACAAAGGAAGAAGCTGCCTGGAGAGAAGGTGGTTGGCAAGGATGGGTAAAGGGTAATAGCTACAAAGCTTTCTCTTTTTCTCTTACTTTGGGTCCCACAACTTAGGTTCTGTAGTAATTCTGGGCCAGGTAAATTTTTGTGGTTAGTGCTGTCCTGTCCAGCAGTTTCTCTGGCCTCTATCCACTAAGATCAGACTTACTCTGACTTCTGATAATTCAAAGTGACTCTAAACATTGTCATAAGTGTCCTCTTCTCCTACTGTTGTATCTGATGCTTGAAGCTGGTTGTTTCATGACATTATTCCAGTTATGTAGACAGAGGACAACAATCAAGTTGCTAGATTTTTTTTTATTGTGAAAATACCGTACAGAGGCTAGATTTTTTAAAAACTTTACTCTTAAGCATCTGTTCCAACCAGATGTTCCTCCTATTCCTGTATAATGTCATTAAGATTTCTGTCACGGGTTGCATGCTACCTGTGCAATAATTAATATTTTTATTTGAATAAGTGTATCTTTATCAACCTAAATTTACTTATAGAGAATGTTTACTTTCAGTAACTTGTAAGTCATAAATAAAAATAAATTGCATATCCATAAATGGAGGCAATATAAAAGTCAATGACAGCAAAAACATGACAGTAATATTAAATTGTTGTAGAAAGGTTTGCATACTAAAGACTGTAAGCTTGAGGATTGTTCTCTTGCTAAGGAGAGATTATCAAAGATTACAGGGTTATAACCATAGTAGCACAAATTGGGGTTTTCTTCTTGATGCAATCAGAATAATTGAAGAATAATTGAATGGAGGATGTTCTTTCTTGATCGTGTGTTATTTAATTCCATGTCTTTTTGTCACCTAAAGCCCCTCTTGGTTACAGAGAAGACCTTTTGAATATTACCAAGACAATGTATGTTGGCAGTGTGTGTTTGTTGCAGCATGGGGCTGGAGTGTAAATGAAGGTGATAAATTACACACAATTTGGCTGCCAAGCAAATCTGTAGCTCACAGAAAATAAACAGATAAATAAATGCTTTCCTACACAAGTCTACTAAAATTTTGTCCAAAGCCTGGATTTGGAAATTTCTAATGTATGTATATTCAGTTTTACTAATTCTTTTTCTGACTTCATCAAAAAGAGGTATATTTTATTGATGTCAATTAGATGTATAAGGAAGTTTCATTTTTAATAAGTCCATTTATTTTACTGTGCTTCTTGATCATAATCACTCGTCTTCCATTTGTTCCTCCTCCCTCCTCTCCCTTCCCAAACCAGTTGAAGTTTCCTCTTTCCATTTTCACACAGTATGTTTTGTATACATTTTTCACTTCCCTTCCCTTCCCACTTGTTCCTCCCCCTCCCCATTAATGCCTACACCTTTGGCAAGAACTGTTTCCACTTTTATTATGCTTTTTGTTAAAGTTCATGTTAATTATTGAAAGGGATGTTAGCACATTACCTCACACATGTATGTACCATATTTTAGTCAGAGTAATACATATATATGCATACACACCTATATATACATACATTTGACCTTGTATATGACTCTGTATATATTTATATTTTAGAATATCCTCATATGAGGTAAGACATATGTCCTTTTTCCTTCTAAGCCTGGCTCACTTTATTTAATGTGATGGTTTCCAGGTCTATCACTTTCACTACAGATGACAACATTTCATTCTTTATGGCTGAATAGTATTTCATTGTGTATGCATGCCACATTTTCTTGATCCATTCATCCATTGTAGGGAACCTAGGCCCTTCCCATAGCTTGCTTATTGTGAATAGTGCTGCAGCGAACATGGGTGTACAGCTACCTCAATGATACCCTGACTTGCATTCCTTTGGGTAAATGCCCAGAAATAGTATTGCTGGATTGAATGGCAATTCTAATTTAGTTTTCTTTCAGGAATCTCCATGCTGACTTCCATAGTGTTCACACTAGTTTACCATCTTACCAACAATATAATAATATAATAGGGTTCATTTTCCCCTCTGTCCTTGCATGCTTGTTCATGTTTGTATTCTTGATGATGGCTGGATTGACTGGAATGAGGTAGAATCTCAGTGTCATTTTGATTTGCATTGCATTTGCTTTACAGCTAGGGGTGTTGAGCATTTTCTTCATGTATTTTTTTCTTCATGTATTTATTGGTCACATGTAATTCTGAGAATTGTCTGCTTATTTTCTTTGCAGATTTGTTAATTGGGCTTTTGAGTCTTTGGGAGTTTAATTTTTTTTTGATGATTCAAATGTAATGTTTATTACATGTTTATTACTGTGCCCATTATTAAAATAACCAAAGAAAAATCAATTAAAAAAATGCCCAACTGTCAGTCCAGGCAGTATTGACGTTTCACTTGACTGGTTCATGGTAGAGCATAAATATGTGGGCATCTGAAGCAATTCCTTACAGACCCAGCTTGGTTCTCCTCCAGTGTCTTCTCTTGGAGTTGTACCTGATTTTGTTACCAGTTTTCATCCGAATCTACTGGGGAATGGGGCAATTTTGCTTTTGTTTCTTGGCCAGAAACCGCTTGATTCTGAAAGTCTTGTGAGAAGACATGATGAGAAGCTCTGGAAGGCACAGTAACCACGATGACGAACAAAAGCTGAAGAGTGGGAGTTTAATTTTTAAGAGCCTTGTATATTCTGGTTATTAGGCCCTTATCAGAGGTATACCTAACAAAGATATCCCATTTTGTAGGCTGTATTTAAGTGCAGGCAGAGTCTTGCAACTAGAATAAAACAGTCCAATTTTTTTTTTTTTTTGGAGACCCTATTCAGAATGTTAAAACAGCTCACATTGTCCTTTACTTCAAAAACATTCAACACTTAGTGAAATTGCTGCTTTGACTTAAACATTGATCTTGTGAACATAAGTGAAGTTTTGATTCCATATTTCCTAACGTTTATTCTTATTTCATAATTGGATGGTTAAGGGATTACACCACCATAAACAAAGGGACTCAAGTGAACTATACTATGTCGGGAGGACTCTGCCCTTACATTTGGATATCTTCTGAATACAAAGCTTGTTTGCACTTACTTTCAGTTTTGCTGTTGTTTACAAAGATCCATGATATTCTACAGGATTGTTCACTTATGGAGCACATTTTACTTTTGTCCTATTTTGGTTGTTTTTATTTATAAGAGGAATAACATGGTGAGAATGTTATGAAGATACTTCAATAATAGGACTGAAAGGGGGAAAAAATCCCTAGAATGACCTAGAGATATAAGTAGCAAAGCAATATTCTCACAGTGGCAATTCTGATTGAAAGGACTGAAATGACTTCATGGGAAAAGGGTGGACCTTGAAATAGGTCAAAATCTTAACAGAGACAGCTCAGCCAAAGGGCATTCTAAAGCAAAATCAAAAGCAGCAGAAAATGCAAGGTATATATTTTATTTTGCAACTGCCCCCGGCAAAACCAAAAAAAACCCAACAACAACAAAAAACAAAACAAAAGAGAATACTCAAGAGCAGAGAAGTTTAGCCTACAGTGAAAGTAAAACACAGGAATGGGTAAGAAGGGAAAAATAATTCAAATACTGCCTTATGGATAAGGAACAGTTTTAAACAAAAGAAAGAGAAAAAGAAGCAAGCAAGGAAGCAGACAAACAAATCTACAGCTTATGATTAGACAAGAAAAGGAAAGTATAGAATTGAGATTGGTTACATCACCCAGGAAAAGAGGCATCAAGTATCTTCAGTATTGTAGGCCATGTGATCTCTGTTGCAGCTCTGAACTCTGCTATAATTGAATGAGAGCAAACTCAAACAACACAGGTCAGTACATGTTGCACATTGTAGTAAAAACTTGATGATGATGATATTTGAATCATATGCAATTTTCATGCCATAGACTGCTACTCTTCTTAAAAACTATTTCAGCAAGTAAAAATTATATTTAGATTGCAGAGTGTACAAAATCAAGCAGCTACTAGAGGTGGTCTGTGGTTTGCTGACCTAGACTAGTCATGCTAAAATTCTGTTTTTCCTTGGTTACATGAGGATTTTGTGTTAAAGTGATATCAGAACTTCATTTACTTAGCTTGGCACCCAGTGGCTCACACCTGCAATCCTTGCTACCGAAATCTGATTGCAGTTCGAAGCCCCTGGGTAGGAAAAGACTATGAAGCTCCAATTAACCACCAAAAAGCTGGAAGTAGAGCTGTGGATCAAGTGGTAGAGCACCGGCCTTGAGTGAAAAAGCTATGGGATCATGCCCCATTCAAGCCCCATTGCTAGCACAAAAAACAAAATAAAACAAAAACCATAAAAAACAATCTTACACTGGTTTTTATTTTGGACAGAAACTTCAAATGCATACTCATTTTTAACTGTGTCTATTCAAGACACAGTTCTGAGCTATGTTGGTTGGTTTTATTCATCCATTTTTGTTTTCCCTATTTATTTTATTTGGTATTGATTGCTTTGACTGGTTCGACCTTATCTAATGCTTTTGAAATCATGAAGCTTTAGTTACGTGTGTATAATTTCTTTTCCATGAGTGTTTATAGCCAAAGACCGTTGGTTGGTTGGTGTTTGTTTTTTAATGCTTACATAGACTACAAGTTGATTACTCTCCTTACCTGTAGTGGTAATTAACAACACAAAATAAACTATTGATAAACGATTTACCTCTAGTGAATTTTAATGTTTCTATTTATTAAGAAATGTTATCTGTGTATTGACTGATCCTTCTATATGTTACACATATATCAGAACTTACTAAGATCCTTTAAATTGGGATACTGTTCAGATAATCTTTTTTTTTTAAAATAATAAAACTCTTTCTAACTAAATGAGCCACTCATGTTTTGGTCAAAGCAGAGGTTTCTAAATTGGAATGTCCACATTTCAGGATGAAATATTATACACTGCTGCAAGAAACTGAGTTTCTTTTTCTGATTTTTCACTGTTTAATGTTCTGAAAAACATATTATATATTAGTTAAGAAGCACACGGATAGCACTTATAAATAGATAAGTGTACATACTTTGAGAGCATGTTGTCCAAATTATCCAAGAATTGTACACATAAGTGGATACTGAATAAGCTAATTGCAGACCATTAACATTCTATTTTATGAAAATGGGTTTAAAGCAGATAAACAGATTAAAGTACAGACAAAGAGAAATTGTACTGCAAGGTGTGTCTTTGTGCAGAGAGGGGAAGTGGGTGCAGATGTGTGCTTGTTGTGCACTTTAGCCTGATCACAGTTTTTGATAAGGACTTGCTGCCATTGTAACAACAAAAAAAAAGTCACTCAGAAGAAAACAGAAAAAGATGGGAGGAACACAGCTTGTACATCAAGAAGAGGGCAAAATGAAATTTGTTTATCAACAAAGACAGGTAGTTGGGTTTTTTTTTTTTTTAACTAGGAGAGAAATAGTGATATTTTACTTGTTTTCAAGAGCTGAGAGTATAACTGACTTACTGCATAGAGAAATTTGCTCTCTGTTGGCTCTGGCAGTTGGAAGTATTGGCCTGGAGTGGGCAGAGTTTGGAGCACTGTGGACATGAATGCCAAGAGCATTGAGTTGATGCTGCTGATATGTGCATTTTACTACCTACCTGTTAAAACATTGCTTCAGGGCAATATGATTGAAAATTTTACTAGCTACAAAAGAATGTTTTTTTTAAGAGTTATATTTGAGAACACTTTCTGGAGTGTTCTCTAAAAAACTAATAGTGCAGATAGGATATGTTCATTCTTTGTTAAGAGCACATTTGACTTATAGCATGTTGAACTTCACTTATATTACCACTACCACATAGAAAGGAAAGAAATACAAACCCATGTCCTATCACATATATGTGTGGGTACACATATTTATTGTTATATCCACACAGCACTATCTGAATTATTTCTTCCTCACTGAACCTTTTATGTGCTTCTCAATAGAAACATTTGCTTGCTTTTTATTTGCATTCATGCTCAGAATTTTGCATTTGTTAGATTAGTCCCACAAGTACTGTCTTTTTTTTTTTTTTGTAAATTTTTTTTATTGTGAAAACACCGTACAGAGGGGTTACAAGTACATGAGCAAGGTAATGAGTACATTTTTAAAATTTTTTTATTATGAAAATACTGTACAGAGGTGTTACAATTACATGGACAAGATAATGAATACATTTCTTATCAAGCACTGTTGCCTCCTCCTTTGTTTCCCCTGACCATCACTTCCCTTCCCCCCCCCCCCCCACTCCCCATCCCTGCACCAAAGTTTAAAGTTCGTTTTTTGACATAACCTCTTGTATATCTCATTGTTGCAATGGGTCCACCTGTATCCCTATTTAAACAATTTGTTTTTTCCCTTCTCCTCACAAATTATAACAACATCAAATACAGTGAAAACAGGGGTTATACCATGGGGGGACGGACATACAAAGCAACAAAGAAATCATCTTATAAATATGTTAGGAACAATAGCAAGAAAGGAAAACCATTTAGTCCTTATCTTAGGGTTCATTTCGCCTAACATCACCTTATCTGACATTTTCTGCTTGTCTCAGGCATATACTAGTTATTGCCAATAAGGGAAACCATGGGACCTATGTTTCTTTTTTTTTTTTTTTTTTTTTTTTTACCTCCCTTCCCAGCCTCCCCCCTCCCTCCCACCCAATCATACCCCCCCTCCCCCCCCCCCACCGACATTGTAAAGCTGGTTTTGACATGACATTTTGTACTTCTCATTGTTGCAACAGGTCCACCTGAATCCTTAAACGACTTGTTTGTCCCCGTCTCCTCCACAAGTTATACTGACATCAAATATAGTGAAAGCAGGGGTTACACTGTGGGGGAGGGACACACAAAGCAACAAAGAAATAATCTTATAAATGCATTAGAAACACATGCATGAAAGAAACAAAAACATTAAAATACATATTTGAGGTTTTGTTTTCCTAACATCACATTATCTGACTTTTTCTGCTTGACTCATACCTATACTAGATATTGCAAATAAGGGAAACCATGGGACCTATGTTTCTTTGGGCCTGGCTTACTTCACTTAATATAATTCTTTCCAAGCCTTTCCATTTCCTAACAAATGGGGCAATGTCATTCTTTCTGATGGAGGCATAGAATTCCATTGTGTATATATACCACATCTTCTTGATCCATTCATCTACTGAGGGGCATCTGGGTTGGTTCCATGTCTTAGCTATGGTAAATAATGCTGCAATAAACATAGTTGTGCTGGTAGCTTTAGTGTGGCCTTGTTTGTGATCATTTGGGTAAATGCCCAAAAGTGGGATTGCTGGGTCATTGGGGAGCTCTATGTGGAGTCTTTTGAGGAACCTCCATACTGCTTTCCAAAGTGGTTGAACAAGTTTACATTCCCACCAACAATGTCTTAAAGAGACAGTAGCAGTTAAAATTAGCTACTGCAGTCCATTTTGGCTTTTAGCAGATACTTGAAGTTATTTGTTCTGTAATTATGACAGCTGTCTCAAGTTTACTCTTTACTGAAATGAAAATATACTGCCACCTATTTATTCTATTAACTCATATTTTCCCCAAAACTCCCTTTCACAGCAACCACTGAGAAAATGATGTTCTTAAATGTGAAATTCAAATAATATAATTGAACAAATCATGTTCAGTCATAACAGGCCTCTATAGATTTCTTTTGTGAGAAGAAACAAACTTTTCTTTTTGGTGAGACTGAGGATTGACCCCAGAGTCTTGAGTCTCATACTTCCTAAGCTGTTACTCTACCACCTAATAACTTTTCCAGTCCCTTTGTGTCTTGATTATTTTATTTTATTTATTTATTTTTTTGTCTGTTGTGGTGTTTGAACTCTGGGCCTGGGCGCTGTCTCTGAGCTCTTCAGCTCAAGGCAAGTGCTCTATCTCTTGAGCCACAACGCCATTAGAGTCTCATGGACTTTCCTGCCTGGGCTGGTTTTGAACTGTGACCCTCAGATCTCAGCCTCCTGATTATTTTTAAGGCAAGATCTGACTTTATACTCTGTCTTAGATCTTCTTCCTGTGCTTCCTGTGTTGTGAGATGTCAGGCATACTCCACTGTGCCCAGCCATTGTGCTTCTGTTGTAGCTGGGATAACAGGCATTCACCACCACAGCCACAGATAGAGATGGAGTAGTAAACATTTTTTTCAAAATTTGAACCTCTCATCTCCATCTCCCAAATATCTAGGTTTGTGTCACTGAGCCTTGCTTTTTAGTGGGTTGGTTTGTTTTGTAGATTTTTTTTTCAGGTGCCAGGATTTAAACTTAAGGCCTCATACTTGCTCAGCTTGCTTGCTCTGCAGGAGCTCTACCACTTGAGGCACACTCTCAGGGCCAGCGTTTTACTGGTTATTTTGGAGATGGAGTCTCCTAGACTCTTCTGCCTGGATTGGATTTAAACTTCAGTCCTCCAGGTCTCAGTTTCTTGACTAGCTAACATTATATAGGTGTCAACTCTGCCACTCATCGTAGTAGCTTTTAATTAACTGGATCTGTCTACTCATTTGTACATTTAAGGTAACAAAAATGTTCCATGAAGTACACATGTACTCTGTTATGAGCATAACCTGTCGCTAGTATCGTCTTCTGTGATTACATCACCTACTTCTGGGATCCATTCTGGCTATAAGCATTCATGTTGCCCCTTTTTTCTTCTTCAGGTAAACTCTCTGATTTCACCTTAGTTTCTTACTTGTTTTCAGGAGATAGAACAGTGCTTTGAGTAAGTAGGTCTCTAAGCTCCAAAGGTTCTTTAAGTGTGTTGGAGGAACTTAGGATAGTTTTTATTTTTGTTATGTACTTTTTTGCATGTCTTCTGTTAAATTTGCTCATTTTTACTTCTTTTAGTGGGCCACACACATACTGGCAATAGTTGTGGATTTATCTAGGACAGAATTTAGCAAGGAAGTATATTTTCTGGCTTTCCATAGCCTTAGTTTTGTTTGTAAAATAGATAATTATTCTAGGAAAGCCTGACTTTCAGTGTATTTGCAATCATGGTACAACTTGCAACATGGGGTCACAGAGCTCTGTCACCCGTTCCTGGCTTTGACTGCAGGAGAGGAAGGACAGCTGGGGAAAGGGCCATGTGGGAGATGGGAGCATAGGTAGTCTGTTCTAAGTCTATCTTTATTTGAAGATATGACTTCAAATCCGTAGAATTGAGTTACAGTTTAATGCTTTGTTCAAAAAAATCAAATCGCTCCTCAAATTAACTTTGAAGTAGGGTGATTAACTTTATCTGCGTGATTTTTTTTTTTTTTGCACTGTAAAAATGATCATTCTAGAAAATGTGTATGTTTATGTCTTTATTTTGGCAACCAGAAGTCACATGAGTGTAGTGATAGAAACCCTGGGTGGGGAGAACAAGGGTGGAGAAAAGCCCGAGAGAAAGCCAGTCTTCACCCAGGACTGCTTCTGAGTTCAGTTATACGCCGTACCACCCATTCACACCTTTCTATCTCCTGATTTCTTCCTATTTTCTTTGTCCCACAAGTACTCTAGTTCCTTTTGTTTCCTGTGCATCTTTCTTTGTTTTGGAGTGAATGTTTATGTCCCTCCTAGATTTCATACTTGAAGCCCTAGCACCCAATGTGATAGTATTTGGAAGTGAGCCTTTAGGAGGTAATGAATGCTCGACAAACTGGTGAGACCAGGCCATGATCATGGAATTATGTCCTTGTAAGAGAGAAATGACAGCTGGCACACTTTTCTCTTTGCCATGTGAGGACAGAGAGAAGGCCACCATCTGCAAACCAAGAATATAGCTTCCCCACAACCTGCTGACACTCAGTCTTGGATTTCAGGCTTCTAGACTGAGAAGAAAATGTCTTCAAGCTACAGTATTAAGTCTTGAACTTTGCTATTTTAAGATATGGTATTTGTGAAATGGTAGATTCAGTAAACAAATGTATCCCAGGAATTTTCTTCCCCATTGACACCTGAAGTCAGAATTTGAGAAGAGTGATCTAGTTTTTCTTCCCTGTGCCCACCAGTGTTTCTCCAGGATATCAGAGATTGTAGACCCCAGACCCACTTTGCAGGGAGTAAAGTCTCCTCATGTGCTTTATCGAGGCTGGATCTGCATTTCTCTTTTTCATTTTTTAAATGAGAGAGTGCTCCCTAGCACACTGCCACTCTCCGGGGTAAATAGAACAGGACAGCTCATCTGTAGTTTCCTCCTTCTTCCTCTTCGCTGTCTTCCAAGCACTAGCACCTTGCCATCCCATAGAGCATCCGTACCTACTGCCTTTCCAAGTGCCAGTGCCTGCCAGCTCCTGGTACTTTATTTCCTCAGCAGCTGGCACGGGATTTTTCTGATGCCAACTAGAAGCTCAGCTATTAAAAAATAAAACTTGGCCCATCTCAAGTATCGTATGTTTCCATCAGGAGTTGGATCTTCATTCTGGCACAGCTCACTTGATCACTTTGGGCGCCTCTCTCAGGACTGAGAACTCAGTGTTTCGTGGGTTGCCAACCATATTTCCATCCACTTAAGCCAAATGCCCTTTCCAACCTTGAAATAACCTAGGATGCTTATTATTATTAATTCCAGGCAAGTTTACTGATGTTTTGTTTGGACATGTGTAAAATTTTAACTTGCTAGTGTTTCTTTTGTACTAGATTGCCTCTTCTGGCTATGCATGGCAGTCTTATACCTTAAATTGTAAATTTCCAAGAAAATGGTCCAGGTTCGTGATGTTAATGAATAGCTAACCCACAACATTAAAGCCAAGGTGTTTCTGTATGTGTTTACATGACTAAGAGGTGATGTGAGGAAAGAGATATTAATTGTGAGGATTCTTAAATATTAAATTAAAAGTCATTAGAGTTAGAAAGATCTATAATAGTGCTGCAGTTCAGCCATTAGTAAACTGTGTCATTTCAGGCAATTTTAAATGAGGAGCTGAAAGTTCTTTATCTGTTAGTAGGAGAAAATTCAATGAGGTTAGGGCATGCATTTTGCAATGTATTTAGAGTGCATTAGATATTATTGGAATTAGCCACTAATTCTGCACTGGTTATCTGTTAAGATGGAGGGGTTGTAGGTGGTTGGATATCACTCTCTCAAAGATGTCTTCAGATTCTGAGGCTTTGGAAATGTGCTAGCAACAGGCCTTGGTAATTTTCTGCTATTCCTGAACACTTCTGAGAAAACTCTCTGGGGTTAGAACTCTCTCCTTTACCCCAGTGGAAGTATGTTGCAATATTTCTAAGGGTATGACTACAGTTCTTCAAATTTCACATATAGAAAAGAATATGCAATATCACCTTAAGTTTTGTACTTCTGCAAAGAGAAAAAAAAAAAGGGTAATTGGGGTGGTTTAAAAGAACAGCTATAAGTGGCTTTTTTTCTATGTGATTTTTATAGGATGCCTCTAACAAGAATGTTAAAATTAGAAAATATTAATCTTTTCGTTGCTTTGAAACCTGACTTGCATGCACACTGCCACAGATTCATCATTCTTTTATTCAGAATAATGTATTCATGGCAGGTAAGTTAAATGACTAGAGGTAGAATCACCTGTGATTCAGAAATAATGAAGGGAGTTCTGGAAATAATTTGGAGATATTTTTAAGACATTTAGTAGAGTCGAGGGAGAACTCAAACAGTATGATTCCTTACAAAGGCAAAATCAGAGTTCAACAAAATAAACACCAGGAAGCAGTACTTGAAAGGAGTGAGATGGAGTCCAGGGGAAAGAGGGAGGCAGTGAAGAGGAGGAGAATGCAGTCAAGACTCTAGTATGCATTACAGAATTAAGAAGAGTGAGGGGAGGAGTGGGTAGAGGAGGATGGGTGAGAACGTTGACAGGGTGACATTAATCAAGATTCATTGTACTCATATACTGCTTTGTTAAATGGCAACTCCTTTGTGCCACTACTTAGCAATCATAAAAAGAATAAATAAATAAACATAAGAGCATCCATCCAACAAGCCATCATATATAGCAAGAATAATTTTAAAGCACACTGCTACTCTGTTCAAAAGAAACAAGGAAAATAAATTGCCTGAAAGAGATTTTTGTATTTATAGACAATGCCACCAGTATTAGCCATACCTAAATATAATATTGCTCTAACCTGGTACTTTAATGTTGGAATACAGTTTGAATTCTTGTCTGATCAGGCATTTCCTGCCTGCCTGCTTTCCTTCCTTCCTTCCTCCCTCCCTCCCTCCCTCCCTCCCTCCCTCCTTCTTTCCTTCCTTCTCTCCCCTTTTCTCTCTTTCTTTCTCTCCCTCCTTCCTTTCTCTCTCTTTATCCCCCCCCCCCCCCCCCATTTCTCTTTCTTTCAGGGCCTGGATATTGTTACTGAGCTTCTTTTGCTGAAGGCTAGCATTCTACCACTTGAGCCACAGTGCTGCTTCAGGTTTTTTTTTTTTTTGTTGTTGTTTTGTTTTTCTGAGTAGTTTATTGGAGATAAGTCTCACAGACTTTCCTGCCCAGGCCACTTCTGAGATCCTCAGATCTCAGCTTCCTGAGTAGTTAGGATTACAGTCCTGAGCTGACAGCACCAGGAAGGCATTTCTTTAGTAGCTGCTTTTATTTTTAGGTTTTTTTTTGTTTGTTTGTTTTTGTTTGTGTCAGTCGTGGGGCTTGAACTCTGGGCCTGGATGCTATTCCTGAGCTCTTAAGCTCAAGGCTAGTGCTGTACCACTTGAGTCACAGTGCCACTTCCAGTTTTCTGGTGGGTAATTAGAGATAAGAGTCTCATGGACTTTCCTGCCTGGGCTAGCTTTGAACCAGGATCCTCAGATCTCAGCCTCCTGAGTAGCTAGGATTATAGGTGCAAGCCACTGGCACCTGGCTTTAATTTTTTTTTTTTAATTGTTGGTTGTGGGGCTTGAACTAGGGGACTGGTTGCTGTCCCTGAGCTCTTTTGCTCAAGGGTCACACTCTGTCACTTTGGGCACTACTTTTGGCTTTCCTGGTGGTTAATTGAAGATGAGTATCACGGCCTTTCCTGCCCAGGCTGGAACCTCAATCCTCAGATCTCAGCTTCTTAAGTATCTAGGATTACAGGTGTGAGCCACTAGTACCTGCCTTAGTAGCTGTTTTTAATTGCTTTAATCTCTCTGCTAGTAAAAGAATTTTTTTTAGAATGCTGAAGAAACAAATTAACAAGGTTGGAGAAATCTGTTTAATGAGATATCCATGACTGTGAAAAAAGAATATAACAAAGGCCAGCTAATCGAGAGGTTGCCTTGCCGCAGTGTCGTTGGCATAAAGGGGTTCCTTCTGGACTGACTCCTTGACAATGGCTTCAGGGCCATTTCACTGGGAATCACTGTCTTTCAAGATGCCCCCAAAGAAACATAGGTCCCATGGTTTCCCTTATTTGCAATATCTAGTATATGTATGAGTCAAGCAGAAAAGGTCAGATAAGGTAATGTTAGGAAAATGAACCCTAAGATATGTATTTAAATGTTTTTTTTTCTTTCATGCATTTGTTTCTAATGCATTTATAAGATTATTTCTTAGTTGCTTTGTATGTCTCTCCCCCACAGTATAACCCCTGCTTTCACTGTATTTGTTGTCGGTATAATTTGTGGAGGGGAAGGGGAAAAACAAGTCATTTAAATCAAGATGCCTTCTGCTCCCACAGTCCTTGAACCATGTTGGCTATATGGCAATCATGAGGGTTAAAAGTGAGACTCAGGGGGCTGGGAAGGTGGCTCAGTGGTAGAACGCTTGCCTTGCATGCATGAGGCCCTGGGTTCGATTCCTCAGCACCACATAAGCAAAAAGAAAAAAGCCAGAAGTGGTGCTGTGGCTCAAGTGGTAGAGCGCTAGCCTTGAGCTGAAGAGCTGAGGGACAGCGTCCAGGCCCAGAGTTCAGGCCCCACAACTGGACCCCCCCCCCCAAAAAAAAAAAGTGAGATTCAGGAACCTATGACTATAGTAGGTATTGATAGATAATCTCCAGGGCAACTATGACGGTAAAAATATATCCCAACACTAGTACCTATTAGGTGTCTATTTTTAATGAATCTTTTAAATTGTAATGAACCTTTATTTTCCTTGTCTATACAATGAAAATATTCACGCTTTTTGACAAGATTGTTGAAAAGATTAAAAAAAATAAAGCTGAATTTGTTCAGCAAAAAGGTGTGTATATACATTTTTAATTGACAGATAACCTTTCTTTCCTTCCTCTCTCCCTCTCTTTCTGCCTCCCTCTCTGCTCTTTTCCTTGCTCCCTCCCTTCTTCCCTCCCTCCTCCCTTCTTTCCTCCTCCCTCCCTTCCTCTCTCCTTTCCCCCTCCCTCTCCCCCCTCCCTCTCCCCCTCTCCCCCTCCTTCCTTCCCTCTCCTGCTCTCCCTCCCTCCCTCCCTTCCTCCCTCCCTCTCCCCCTCTCTCTCCCCACTCCTCCCTCCCTCCTTCCCACTCCTGCTGTCCCTCCCTCCCTCCCGCCCTCCCTCCCTCCCTTCCTTCCTTCCTTCCTTCCTTCCTTCCTTCCTTCCTTCCTTCCTTCCTTCCTTCCTTCCTTCCTTCCTTCCTTCCTTCCTTCCTTCCTTCCTTTCTCCTATGAACCAAATTTCAGACCTTATTTGGGTTTCTACAGTTTTTGCCTCAATACCCACCTCAACTTTCAGGGCTAATCCAGACAATCATGCTGCATTTATTTGCCATATCTTTCTTGGTCTGTGACAATTCCTCAGTTCATTCTAGTTTGTAATGACCTTGAAAATCTTGAGCAATGCTGGTCAAAGTATTTTTCAGTACTTCCCAATTTGAATTTGTGTGTTGTTTTTCATGATTAACTGGGATTGTGAGTTCGGGGGCAAGAACATCATAGAAGTCAGGTACCCATCTCCAGAGACTCTATAGTCTCCCTATTTCTGATGTTTCTCGTTTGTATAGTTACTGTTTATCAATTTATTCTATTGAATCTTTGAAACCACGAGACTAAATCTAGCCACACTTGGGAGAAAAGGAAATCAAATCTACCTCCCAGAGTGAGGATATTATTTATAGTTCTGTTAAGATTTGTGAGGTATTATTTTGTTACTAATAAATTTGTATGTATATATAAGGTGATGAATATCTTTAGCTATTTTCCAAAACACTTGCAAAAATGTATTACCATTAAGAAATCATACAGTTGGTCATATATTAACGAATGCATAGAAGTTATCCCTGAAAGATGATTGAGCATATTAAATACAATAGTTCAAAGGAAGAATATGAAATCAGAAGTTTTTCAACTTAATGGAGCTATATCAATTTTCATAAAAGTGGTGGTGGTGGTAGTTGGGTCGTGTGTGTGTGTGTGTGTGTGTGTGTGTGTGTGTGTGTGTGTTGCAGGTTATAATTTCTAGCAGAAATGTACCTGCTCTTATTTGTTAGTCTTCTGTAACTCTCCATTGGAAGTCTAGACAACTCTATTTTCATCTCACCCCTAAATAAAAGCTACAACAGAACCTGACCTTCTACTTGTGCAGCCCATCTTGGTAAATGTTACCACCACCGCCTACCTTGACCACCTACATAAAATCATCAAAGATGTTCTGGAATTTTCCTTCACTCCCCCCAATAACACAATCTCCCACTTTAAGTAGGTGTTTGGAACTAGGCAAGTCACTTTGTTCTTTCTAGCCTTGGAGGAAGTATAATAATCTTATAAGGCTGTTGAGAAGATTCCATGAGAGCATGCATTATAATGTTCTTGATATATTGCATAATATATTGCACACATTCAATAAAAACGTATAGCTGTAATTTCTATCTCTTAAATATATTTTAAATTAGTCCTCTGGTCATGGTCATGGTCTTTTTCAGTCTATGTCATTTGAAATGCTTTCCTGCATTGTGGCATGGATATCTTAAATCTTGTCTCTACTTCCATCTGCTTTCACTCTGTTTGCAAGATGATCTTCCCAAAGCCATTTTGATTGACACTTCCCTGGGTAAAATCCTTCAATGTCTTCTGTCTCATTCAAGATGTGAAGCTCCATTGCAGAGATAGTAAGACTTTTTAGTCAGCTTTTCTTGCTCTTCTAGCCTTATTCACATCACAGTTGTATTTTTTTATTTTATCTTTTTTTTTTTTTTTGGGTCGGTCGTGGGGCTTGAACTCTGGGCTTGGGTGCTGTCCTTGCGCTCTTCAGCTCAAGGCGAGCCCTGTACCACTTGAGCTACAGTGCCATTTCCCACAGTTGTATTCTTAACTTTGGGCTCCAACCCATCTCATCATTTTTTTCCTCACCCAAGATGTGTCATGCTGCCCCATTTCAAAGTAAAGTTCCTGTGGGCTAGGAATATGGCTCATGTGGTAGAGTGCTAGCCTTGAGCCAAAGAAGCCCTCAGTTCAAGCCCTAGAACTGGCAAAAAAAAAAAAAAGTAAAATTCCTCCTTTGACCTCTTCTTCAGATTACACCACTTCACGCCTTACTCCTTGCCCCATCTGCTTTGTGCATGCCTTTACCTCTTCAAAATAACTAGAGCAGGTGTCATCTAACTCCAAAGTAGGCGGCCTTAGACTTGGCCTCTGCTTTGCTTTCTATTTGTTGTCAAGGCCCATCTGCCCCTATGTTTGGGTTGGGAGCTCATCTAAGAATATTTGGTTCTTATGTGGTCCCAGACAGATAGTAGATGTTAAAAAAAACTAACGATGTTTGCTAACATGTAGTGATATAGTGATCTTTATTCAATACCAGTGACATAGGTGCAGTAACCACTCCATGAGGTCTTTGCAGGGGAGAAGACAAGAGTTTAGGCTCAACTGCAAATACCTCATGAGCAAGTGAAAAATTGTACCCCATGGGTGATAGGAGCAGTGGCTGGAAAAGTACTAAGGGATAGGAGGGATTTGGTTAAATCAATAGTATACCTGCTGAAGACAGCTGAGTACTCAGATACTATCTAGAGTGGCAGGGAAGAAAAAACAACTAATGAGATGTTGGGAATAATCACGTATTGAGAGTGGAATTTTTTGCTAAACTGACTTAGCAGGGCAAAAACTATATTTTACAAGGAAGTGCATAGGTGGCCTAGGAGAAATCTTGCAATCTCTACTGAAGTATGATCAAGAAAAAATAGATTTAAAAGAACAGCAACAAATTGATTGTCTACTAGGTTTCAGGCTATATTATGACTGAATTAACCAACCTGGAAACTTCACTAACCCTGTAATGGTGATGGTCTGATCCTCCTATCACAGAGGGTGAGTCCTGTCTGTGAGGGTGCATGGACAATCATCTTCTCTTGTGCTCTAGAGGGCCCTGCTGGACCTTAGAGTGTTGGACCTCAAATTGTAACTTCACCGAGGATAACATGATCTTATCTTCTACCTGTATCCTCATGAACCCTGTTATGTATCTTCAGCATTCTTGAGATTCTGCTTTAGAGTTTTAGGAACTCAGAGCTGAGTCGCATGGTAGACACCAGCCAGTCCAGTGTTTTATGACACAAGTGAAGAAAGCACTGTGTGGTTACATATATTTTCTAGCACTCCACAGCCAGTGAGTCGTAGAAATAATTCCAGAGTCTTGGTCTGCTGCTCTTGGACTCTGACACATTTCCTTTCCCCATGAGTTCCATTTTCAGAAACCTGGACATAAGCCATTCTTGGCACTTCCTCCTACAGCTTTCCTAAATTATTTCGGAATACAAAATTTCTTATCTCCAAGAAGCTGTTACAGATTCTGGTATTAAAAGTTACACTCTTTTCTATCTTGTATGTTGTTTCTAATGATGGGAGGGAGGGTGGAATCTTTAAAATTAACATGCAATAAAAATGATTACACATTGGATAATAGTTTGCACTTGACCTCTTTCCTACTTTGGGCAGTGTTCACATTGTTAAAAAAAAAATCATGTCTCCAAATGTACTGAAATCACAATTCAAAATCCTACCCTGTAGTCAGGCTGCATTTTGTTCAAGTACATGGGTGATTTGGAGGCTGAGAGACTCCATCTTACACAGATTATTGAGGAAACTAGTCAAACATGCAAGAAGCCCACCCATTTTAAAAAAAACCCACCTAAATTAAAACAAAACATAATATAAATTCCCTCTGCTTGTTCTTCATGTCTCTAGGAAAATTGAGCAGATGGTTTAATTAATGTATTATTATAATATTTACATGTGGTAACATTAATCAATATTGCATTATTAAATAAGATGGAGATAGTCTTTTTGTGAGGCTTGTACATATCATGAGCTAACACTTATTTTCTCATGGTTGGGAAACTATTGATTCTTCAACTATATTATTTATAAGAGAAGCAGGTTATTCATATTTATTCTTTGTTCGAGGATAGCTTCAGGCATTTGATTTGCATTAAATGTATGTGTTTTATTCTTTGCCCCAGTAGTTTTACTGACCATTGTAATAGCTTGGCAAGTATAGTTTTAAACTACTTTATCCCATAAGAAAATTGTATTTATTTTGATAACAGTGGCAGAAGTTTGTATTATCAATAACAGAAAAAAATACAGCAGTGTCTTTTTATTTTGTTTTCATGCCTGGGTCTGAGCTTGTGCTGGAGAATTTAGATCTAGTTAATACCCTTTCTAGTTTCAGTCTACCTCTTCTGACATGAATCAGACTACCGAGTTCTTATTTCTTTCAAAAAACATCTATATTGATCCCTTCTAACTAGTAATTATTCTCATAATTTCATTAAAATTGTCACAGTTGAGTTCTTTTTGGCCTCCGCTTCCTAAACTAATTTTCCAACCTATTTCCCTAAATGTCCCAACTGCCTGGAAATTTTCTGATAGCTAAGGTTCTGTTACTTTTTAAGCAGCAAGATGGCGGTGCTCTGTGTGGTGTGGACGACTGGGCACTTAAATACAGAGGTGACAGATGCAAGGGGCGCTCACATAATCTGAGTGTGTGCAGAGGAAGTGTAATCTGAGTGTGCAAAGGAAGTGTTTAGCCTCAGGTGCAAATGAGTGTACTTTTTTTTTTTTTTTTTTTTGCCAGTCATGGTGCCTGAACTCTGGGCCTGGGCACTGTCCCTCAGCTCTTCAGCTCAAGGCTAGCGCTCTACCATTTGAGCCACAGCACCACTTCCAGCTTTTTCTGCTTATGTGGTGCTGAGGAATCAAACCCAGGGCCTCATGCATGCAAGGCAAGCACTCTACCACTGAGCCACCTTCCCAGCCCAAATGAGTGTACTTTGTAGAACCTGTGTTAAGCTGAACTATGTTCCTGTTTTTATTCTTCTATGTATGCCATCCATCAGTGCGAACAGCTTTTCCTGCCCAAGCATAAATTTCTGTGATCCACAGACCTTTCCTGCCTAGATTTTAGGACTACAGGAAGCTCTTGAAATTGGAGGCTTAAGTTTTATGTGTGTAGGTATTTGGGAAGGAAAATGAAAATAGCTCTCATCAAATTCTCTAAAGGATGTTTAAGGAGCACTGATGTTTGGGGCTCACCCACACAAAAAACGTCTTTAGGGAGTACCAGGTCTGTGTGGACTCACTCATTTAGCAGATTGCTTGTTTCTCTCTTCTGCCCTGGATAATCCATTGATCCCAATAAGAAGGACTTTCTACATTCTTATATTCCCAAGGTTTTATCTTCTGTGTTTTCTTTTAACAGTTAATTTGTGTTAGGTTTTTAAAGAAGCTACCGAGTAAGAACAACACCATGCGTGTGGTATTCAGGTAAGGGGTAGGTTTATTCATCGTTCTGGCTGGTACCAGGCAATGTTGGCACTCCACACAACTGGGAAAGAGAGCATCTGGCCCTGGGTTAGGTCTTATCTAGTGTAGGGGCAGGGAAGGGTTTGGCCACATTGAATCCAGATGTGACCTCAGTGGATGCAGATGTGACCTCTTCCAGGTGTGCCAGTTGCCTAGGTAACGCAGGTACTGAGTAGAGACTTTGCTGTGAGGAGGGTGGAGTCTGCTTGCCATCTAGGAGTGGACCTTACAATATGCTTTTATGTACCAGTGCAATTGAAGAAATATGTATCAAAGAATCAAAAGAAACCCAGCTCTGACCATCTTAAAAAGTGAATTAGATTTACTGGATCATGTCACTAAAATACAAAAGTTGTTCAGGGTTTGGCATGGACACAGATTTTATTCTCTGTGTTTCTTCCACCTTTGCTCTTTTAGATGGGTGGGCTTTGTCCTGTACCATTTTCCCAAATGTAGCAAAATGGAGTGGTTTAGTTCTAATACTGACAACTGATTCATCATTATCCAGGACAACAGGGATTTTTACTTCGCTGTCTTACTTAATAAACTGAAAATCCATCATCCTGGCCAGAGGAATTGGCTGTGCTCTAATTGATATAGCAAAATAAATCCCAGAGACTAAGGGGGATAGGATCACAGTGTGGATCACAGTGTTTGATTTATTGCCGGGCAGAGTCTACTTTTAGGATTTTGGCAATCACAAAGGATGTGGATCCTGGTAGAAAAGATGCTGAGCCTAAGCTGATACTATTTATTATAGCTTTTAAATTAAGTGAGGTTTGGATATATAGCTCTTGTGATCTGATTAAAGGCATGCATGGTGCTGTGGAAGGTATGACTTCTTGTTGTAGAAGATGACAGTGCATGGTTGTATGCAACATTAGATACTTGGGATATTTTATCAGTCAGAGTTCTACCAGACCAGCTCAGCATTAATTTTATATAGAGACATATGTGTATACACACAACATACATCTACCATTAAGGTATGTCTTAAGAAATGTATGTTCACATATACACACTCATTCATTTCTTTCCTTATTTGTAAATATTTATCATTTATATCAAATATGATTGGTTTGCATTTTATATTGTCTATATTTGATTAAGGTTATGAAAAAAACCTTAATGCATTTATTGCACTTTTATCACTATTAACTGACAAACAAATTAATACTTAATGTGCTTACTTCTAACTAGAGATTTACGTGCTTGTGGAGGCTGAAAGCCCTTGAGCTGTGTAGGGCAAGTGGCAGATTGGAAAGTCTTGAGCAACAACTGTGATACAGTCTTGAGGTGACATTTTTTTTTTCCTTTCTCAGGGAAACTGCAGTTGCTCTGAAAAAGCTTTTCTTTGGAGATGAAGATATGCTCAAGCTAGGAAGATAATCACTTTTATTTTATTTTCACCTCACTGCAGATCTTCAATGTATTTACAAAATACCCTCACAGCAATGGTCTGGAGTAGTGTTTCACTGAATGACTTGTTATTGTAGCCCAGTGGACACACCAGTCTAGTCATCAGAGGTGTTAGTAATGGTTAGGGCAAAGAAGGGCTGTGAGGTTAAATGAAATTTGAGAAATGTTAGATTAAACATTGCTTTAGGATTTTTTCAGTTTTTAAATGTATTTACCCGTATTCTCCTTCCTCTGTTATGTAATCCCTTTTGGGATGATACTTAGTACTTTCATGAAGTGGAAATTTAATAAATGTTGACACATAAATGGTTATTAAGTCTTGGCTTAATAATCTTAATATTTGCCTAGAACAATCAGTTTTCTTTGGCAGAAATTAAATTGCCATAGCTGCTCTTTGGAGACTTTTCTCACTGTGAGGAGCCAGTGTGTAAGATGAATTGGGTTCTGCTCTGGGCATCGCAAGCCTCCTCTTGCTACTTTTACTTTGTAATGTGGTAAGTTATAACTTTGTTCACTTAAGGAATTATTTAAATCTAAAGAAAACAAGTAAATGAAAAGAACAAGATAGGTTCAGTTCTGAAAGTGAGCCTGGTTTTGTTTTTATTTTTGTTTTTTTTTTCTCTCTCTCTCACAATACCTAGCATATTTGTTTGTTCTCAATGAAGTTGAATAATATTTTGTGCCTGACTCAGAAGGAGAACTCTCTAGACTCTGCTTACACCCTTTCTTATTTTGATGACATGTATTAGACCAAACAGAACTCACCCGCACCAGTCAGTCTTGTGATCTAGAAGTATAGATGTGGCTTGGAGTCTTGGCCGAAGATGATGAACAATGATCAAGTCCAGTGTGTCAATCCATTTGCCTGGAAGGAATGGAGAATGTAAGGCCAGTGTGATTATTACCTGCAGCTCTCTGAGTTGTGTCTTAGATCTCTATTGAATTCAGGTCAGCTGCTTCCTGTTCCGGGGCCGTCTAATCTGCTGGCCGGATATGTGTTTACATAAAGTAGTTTTGAAAAACAGTCAAATTTTAAAGTTTGACTTAATTACAAAACTGTTTCTTGAACCTGAAGTACTTACCATTTTTGAAAAACTAGTATGGCTTCATTAAGTCAGGTTATTTAAAAGCTGTACATATAGTCATGAAAAAGGGGGCTATTACTTCCCTGTTACTGCCTTCCTCAGACATGACAGCAAAGGCCTTGGTTAGTTACTGGAGATAAAGCCCAGTGTTTTATAACTTGGACCCCCACCCCCTGCAAATGCAAAAACAAAAGCAAAAACAAAACAACAGAGGTGCATGCAAAAGTACTCACTCTATTTAGGGCAATGGAGTAATAAGAACTGAAAAGAGCCTTAAAGGCTTTCATTTCATCGAGGGTTTCATGCTTTGTAATCCTAGTATTTAGGAAGCTGATATTTGGAGGATTGTGGTTCAAAGGCAGACTGGGAAGAAAAATCTGAGAGAGTCCTTGTCCAAAATGACCAACAGGCAGGAGGCAATTGCCCAAGAAGTAGAACATTAGCTTTGAGATTTATGAGCAAGAAAGCTGAGCAAGTGTGAGAGCCCAAGATCGAGCCTGGTACAAAACACACACACACACACACACACACACACACACACACACACACAAACACACACACACACACACACACACACACACACACACACACACACACACACACACGGCCAAAACAAAAAATTCTCTTCCCAGGAAATTATAAAAGTCAATAATTAACTATTTAAAAATATCTTAATATCTTATTTATTTTAAATGAATAAAATATATTTAAATATGTTAAATATGTTAGTAACCTAAATGTTTACAAAATAATAAATTATTTTTGAGAGTTAAAATTTTGGGAACTAGCCAAAGAGAAATGATAAAAAAAAATATGGTAAGCCAGGCATGGGTGGCTCAGGCCTGTAATCCTAGCTATTCAGGAGGCTGAGAAAAATTTGGGCAGAAAAGTTTGTGACTTTTTGTTGTTGTTGTTGTTGTTTTTGGGTCCGGTCGTGGGGCCTGAATTCTGGGCCTGGGCACTGTCAGCTCTTCAGCTCAAGGCTAGCGCTCTACCACTTGAACCACAGCGCCACTTTCGGCTTTTTGCTTATTGCTTATGTGGCTGAGGAATTGAACCCTGGGCCTCATGCATGCAAGACAAGCGCTCTACCACTGAGCCACCTTCCCAGCCTGTTTGTGACATTCTTATCTCCAATTAATTACTGAAAACCTGGAAGTGGAGCTGTGCTTCAAGTGATGGAGGGTTCGCATCAAGCAAAAAAGCTCAGGAACTATGTACAAGCCCTGAGTTCAAGCCCCAGGACTGGCACACCAAAAAAATACGCTTAACACTGTTATCTGGAAGTAGTCATTATTCATATTATATTTTGTTCTGGTTACACTTGCATATGTGAATATGCATGTATTGTTCTAATCATCTCCCTGAACATTTTGTTTTAGAGCTTTAAGGTTTATAAATTTAAGACTATAGTGTTTAAACATATGAGCTCATATAATTCATATAGAACATAAAAACATTTATTGTATTCTTTCATCAGTATAAAAACTGTATGCAGTAAGAGCAGCTGACCTTTAACCTGTGAGGTGGGCTTTATTAACCAGAAGAAACAGAAGCTTGAGGAAAATCATTATCTGGCTATAACATACAGGCAGGAAGTGCCTTAACCCAGGACTGTCTGATCATCTGTCTGACTGCAGAACTTATACTCAAAACAGTCATATTGCCTCTTCTCAAGTGAATTTCATGTTAAATGTACTACACACTTGGGAGAGAGGATGAGAACCAAGCTCCAGACAGCTTCAAAGTGCCTAGAGATAGTCCTGGGCCTCTTGCCTGGCCCTACCTGCTTGAAGAAATGATGCAGTTCTTTAAAGACAGATGATTTTATCTATAGTAGTTTCTGAAAAATTAAATGGTGTATTCAAGTGTACATGTTCAGAGGGGTTGGGGACAGGGTACAGAACTTGAGGGAAAAGGATGAAAAAGTGGAGCCGTGGAACTCACTGGACATAGATGAAAGCGAACTATACAACTAGTGGGTGGATCAGATGGAAGGGAGAGACTGGGAGAGAGTGAGGGACCAGAGACACTGTACGAAAGGAAATGTGCTTATTACCTGACTCATGTAATTATAACCCCTCTGTTCATCACCTCTATCATAGCAATAAAATAAATTTGTTTCTGATAACAAGGCCAAAATAGTGTTGGTGGTTTGTCTCTTGGTTTGCTAACCCGTTATGGACATGCCAATGACTCTTTTGTATGTTGGATGCAGACTTGGTATTTGTAGAAGAATGCTTCCATGTGGGAGGTGCAGTTCCTCTACACAGCATAACTCTGCTTTCTTTCTCCTGTAGTGCTGCTCTCTTTGCAGTATTTTCCTTTCATTTATTTGTTTCACTTTTCCTTCTTCCCTGAATCCTACATGACTCTCTTTTCTTCCTTTTCTCCTTTTTCCCCTCCCTGTCACCTATATCTCCTGCCCAGACTTGTGTCATCTTCTGTCCTTCTTGATTGATTGCCAATGTACAATCATAAACCTTATCCTTAAGTGTTCCCCCTATTTTCCTTCCTCTTTACCTGACATATCTCTGCCCATCAATGATTGTGATTTTTGCCCAGCTAGCAGCTACCCTGGTTTTTGCACATCATTGGACAGTCTGCTATAACTCATTGTTGTGAGGTAAAACTTTCACTTTAAAGCAGGAGGAGATTTCAGTATCTCAGAAAGATAATGTTAGGAAGATGCAATTTATATGATACACTCTTGTTAACTAGCACTTTCATGAAATGATTCTTCTGTGCCAAATGGAAAAGTTCCTAGGTTGTGGGTAATCTGATCACACGTTGAATTCAGTCCATCCTGCACTGATCGGGCCAATTAGTTTCAAAGGCAAGAGGTATCTTTTTAAAGTATTTTTGGGGAAAAGGGAAGAAGATCTTTTGTTTTAGCAGAAGTATTGTTTATATGAGTATCTGTCCAGGCTGATCTTAGAAATACACAGATGCATTGGCAGTAATAGCTTGGAAGAACTCTAAGACCACAGTAACAGAAGGGAACCACCTAATGAGATCTGTCCATTCTGAGGTACAAGGAAGGCTGGGCTGCGTCATTATAGCCTTCTCTTTTAATTCCTTTAAAAATAAAATAACAAAATAAGGATTCGGTTTGAGAGAACTTTTCTTTCTTTGAATTTTCTGATCTGTGTTTTCCCTTAACCTCCGTTTGCTCTTTATTTTCTTTTTCAGTTTAATTTTCCCTTTCTTTAAGTGTATTCTAAATATCAAGTCTAAGTAGGTAAGAGCATGTTGCAGAGCAGTGATGGAAAGTAACTTTGAATATGTGCACTAATGATTACATTCAGGAGCTGCATTTAGAACTGTACTTTTCTAATTCATGTTGATTTTGAGCTTGTCACTTTGTGGATTGAGTATGGATTTCGTGGCCTTGCTCCTTACCAGATACTTGGCCTTCATGTCTTATTGCTACTGATGATCTCAGGTTGACTTGACAAAAGAGAGAAGAGAATAATTATGGGTCTAAACTTAATGCTTCTATGCATGTTTCCTTTTTCATTATTCTTGTTTTTGTTTAATTTCTTTTTTCTCTTCTTTTCTCCCTTTCCTTCCTTTCTCTCACCCTCCTTTCTTTCCTTCCTTCCTTGGGCTTGAACTGAGAGCATAGGCTAAGCTGTGGTACTCAGGATAGCACCCTACCACTTGAGCCACAGCTTACTTCCAGTTTTTTGGTGATTAATTGGAGATAAGAGTGTCATAGATTTTTTTTTTTTCCTTAGGTGGCTTTGAATTTCAGTCCCCAGATCTCATCCTCTTAGGTAGCCAGGATGATAGGCATGAGCCACTAATGTCTGGCCTTTAATTGTCTTTAAGTTGTTGTAGAAGTAAGTTTTAATTCAGTATGCATCTTGGTAAACCTTATTTCTTTCATCATTCTCCCCTCTCTCCTGTTCCCAATTTACCTGGTTTCACGTTCACGTAAGTCCATTGAATACTACAGCTACATTCACTCTCTCTCTCTTGTTTGCTCCGTTCATCTTCTCCCCACTTCTTGTTGACTTCAGTTCCCCTTTCCCCCTTTGCAGTGCATGTTCCAGCTTCCTGGTATTCATTTGGTTGAACTGTAAGTTAGTTGTTCAAAGGAGTTACGCCATTGGAATCATTCCCTGCACACAGCATACTTTGGTTAATATGCGTGCATATATATGTACATATTATATTTATAATTAATTCCATGAGTCACGTTAGCCTACCAGAAGGCATATGGGCTGGGGCAGAGTTGTAGGCTTCGAAGGCTTAGTTGTCACTATAGGATGTGAAAGCTCCATCCCATCCATGGCAACTCTGGATTTACCCCAAACCCATAGTCTTACACTTTCCATGAATGGATCTATTTGAAGAGGAATTTTACACCTTGCCAAAGTCATTTTTTCTTGGCTTCTTAAGCTGATTTGTGAGGGGATGCTGATTCCTGGCAGCTGTAGAATCATCCACTCATAATATGGTACATCCTAAACCATGAAGACACTGGGTGCTTCCTTGTACATTCTTGCTTAGTAGGAAGAACTTGGAGGAACATAACTAAGATTGACTCCTTGTTTAAATCTTTTTTTTTTTTTTGGTCCGGTTGTGAGGCCTGAACTCTGGGCCTGGGCGCTGTCCCTCAGCTCTTTAGCTCAAGGCTACTACATAAGCATTCTACCACTTTGAGCCACAGTGCCACTTCTGGCTTTTTTCTTTTTGCTTATGTGGTGCTGAGGAATCGAACCCAGGGCCTCATGCATGCAAGGCAAGGGCTCTACCACTGAGCCACCTTCTCAGCCCTCCTTGTTTAAATCTTATGATCTGTTAAAGACCAGTTTTTTTCTGGTATGTTTTCTTTCAACTGAAAAACACGGTCAGGGAACTGCTTAATAGTGGAGTGAGTATAACCAAATCCAGGGGCCAAAAAAGACCCCTAATACAATAAAGTATCTGAATGGAATTGTTCGTAATAGGCTCAATGTCAATGTGAAGAAAATCTGTTTTGGGGAAATTTTGGCTTAACTTTTTGCTGATTTTTTTTTCTCGAGAAATTCTGTTACCTGAAATCTTACTGATCTTTACTGTAAGGGCTGGATGAAAAACATGTCTCTGCTGCAGTGATAGTCAGAAAGTTGTAGCATTGCATGAGCTACAAAAATAATTTTACTCATACACAAATTTTGGTTGGTTTGATACCTACTTAGCAATGCTATTTCATTGCTGGAAGCTCTTCATGAACAGAACATGCAGAGATACAGGGCTCAGGCTATAAACTCCATCTTCATTTGTGTTAGCATTCTTATTTTTCTCAAGGCTAATTCCTGTCTATTAGCACTTTTTTTTTGGTAATTTCCCCCTTCTGATTAAATAACCCATGTAGAGCAACAAAGACATGTATACTTTAACATGCACATATTCGCGTAGACCTGCACACATGCATGCACACACACATACACACAGAAATGCAATTATTGGTAGCCTCTTTGATGTAGAGGAGAACCTTAATTTTTACATGTGTGCTAATTCAAAGCATCTTTGCTGTCCCAGCACTCCTGTCTTTCATTTTCCTCCGAAAGTACTTTGAGGTTTGTCAGTTGCATGCAGAGAAGCCTTAGAGCTCTGTGCAGATGCTTCTTTATCTGAGCAGCACTCTCAAACCAACAGCAGGTGCAGGCCACCCTTCTTGCCCATTGAGTTCCGGGCAGAGTCAGACTGTGCTGCCACAACAGATGGTCAGCATTTGGCTTCCTCAGTCCTGTCACCTGGGGAACTCCAGTACTGTCTTATGTTCTGTTATTTACTTTTCATTTAGAAAGAACCCAAAAGGGGAACACAATGCCATATTAAAACTGCCAACAGCCTCCATATTGATGAGAGTGGAAGACAAGATTTTTAAAAAGAAAATGAATAGAAAGAAATGTGACACACTTTCTAAAATCTTAATCATAATACTGTGTTTTTTTTATTCCATTTTATGAAAATTTGAAAAAGATGTAGCCACTGATAAGCTATTGATTATATGGAATATATGTATGGTTTTGTATTTCATTTTCATTTTATTTTATTTTACAACTTGCTATTCATATTCATATACTGATATTTCTTCATCTCAGACAAGATTTTGTTACGGTCAAATCCATTTGGCTATATTTCCTATTGTCCAAATCTAAATTTCAGTTAAATTATAAATTGCTTTTGATGTTATATGTAACTCTTTTCTTTTTAACAGCATTTCAGGAATTGTTTTTTTATTGCAAGTAATGGGGCCTGAACTCAGGGCCTGGGCACTATCCCTGAGCTTCTTTTGCTCTACAACTAGAGCCACAGTGCCACTTCCAGCTTTTTTTGTTTTTGTGGTACTGAGGAATCAAACCCAGGGCTTCATGCATCCTAGGCAAGCACTCTACCACTAAAGCCATTTTCCCATATTGAGATATTTTATAGAGCTCTGACACAGACCTTTGGTAAAACTACCTTAGTTTAGAACCTGAACATTGAAATCTAGCAAATAGAAGATAGAAACCATGAATAAATGATTTTTTTCCTTTACACAGTTGCTGCACATAGAAGTGACAATATATCACATTTTATTCTTTAATATAGCCAAACTCTGCTCAAAAGTTGAAGCTAAGAGCCTTAGGTTTTGCTCTCTACATAAGTTAGCATGTACCTAGCTGTGCTGCTGCTCCCTTACTGTCTGTGATTTGCTAACAGTGAGAAGCTGAAATGAAATGGGTTAGGTGGAAGGCACTGAGGCCCTAAAGGAGGCCATGGTAGGCAAACCCTCCAGGAAGCTGGCAGAGATTGCAGCCACATGGCCATGCGGTGTGAACTGGGAGAAGATCCCATGTCCCTGCACAGGATCCATTCCTGGATATGAGCAGACATTTTGATAAAAGGGACAAATCAGTTAAAGCCATTTAACTACTTTCCATTGTGTAAAGACATCACTGCATAGTAGTAGCAAACCACAAGTTGTAATGTGTGATAGAGATAAGGTTCATGAAAAAAGGTAAAGAAATTAAAATATTGAGAAAGCGAAGAACTAAGAATTTCTTCTTGGCTAGAATCTTATATTTCTGGATGATAGTGAGAAAAAAATGAAATTAATCAAGTATGGGGATCATTGGGTTCTTGAGCCCCTTGCATTTTTCATGGCATGGGGGCTATTTTTATACCCTGGAAAATTACTTGTGTTGACCTTAAAGCAGCTGATGTCAGAAGTGCTAGAAAGAAACCAAATAATGCAACAAAACCTCAGTGATCTTTGTAGCAGCACTACATGTTAAACTTAGGACCACATGCCCTCATTTGGCTTTTTCACTCAAAACTGGCACTCTACCACCCGAGCCAGACTTCCACTTCTGCCTGGTGGTCTATAAGTTGATGTTTGTCCAATTTCTCCTTGGAAACATTTTTTTGTATTATGTGGTTTTTGGAGTGTTAGTAACAAGGTTACCATGGAAATTCCTTAGTTTAATTGCAGTTCATTTATGATGGATATACTTTGAGTAGGTAGCTGCTATCTGTAGTACTTTGATTGTCATGAAGCTCTGATTCTTGGACTTTATCAATATCTGGTCTGCCCGTTCTATGTATCATCACTACTTTGGATCTCCTCATTTTGTGAGCTATGAACGGAAAAGTTCTTCCCAATTATATTGCCCTTCACAGATAGAACATGTTGGCAGTATCTTTATTACAATCCAAGTAGGTTTTCTTGGGTTCGTGCCCAGTCAGTTTATTTTTATATAGAGTAGGCTGATTTTCTAATTTTCTGTACATTTCTGGGTAGAGTTTACCCAACTATTTGTCTTTGCTGACAACTTCAGATAGGTCAGGGTTGGTGTAAATGCAGTGGAGCCTTGAAAAATGCATTTTCTAAAGTTCCCTAAGATCTTTATTGCTGACTTTTAGAGTAACAATTTCTATACCATCTTAGCTGACTGTGTCTTAGGATGGAAAAACTGAATAGTTTGCTTGCATTCTCAAAAGTCCCAAACTATTCTAATAATGTCTCCATTATTTGGCTTTATAGTCTTAGAAGATTTACATTTATGGCTTCATTAGCTTATGATCATCAGGAGTCTTCAACCATGTACTAATTAAATGTCCATTGCCTATTTACTACAATACATGCAACCTCCTTCAGTGTATTTCTGGATAAATGAATAATATATTTGTATCAGTAGTATGATAGGAAATAAACAACATTAAGATGAATGATATAAACATTAAAATATTTCTACAAGGTAAGTTGTTAATTTCCCTACATTTAGAACACATATATAAACATGTAAACTTTTTTAGGATGACCAGTCATAGAATGCAAATAGATATTGTGAAAATGAGTGAATCTTAAATTCACACCATATTTTCTATTCAGCAATTCAAAAGTAACAGACTGTTGATACACTAAGTAATTTAGGTGAGCTTGAAGGGCCATATAGTAGTGAAAATTTCCCAATCTCAGGGGCATGATTTCATGTTTGATAGTTACAAAATCATTGAGGTAGAGAATAGATGAGTGGCTAGGATAGTTTAGAGATGGTAATAGAGAGGAATAAGATTGGCATGGTGGCAAAGGGAAATTGAATCATATATTCATGGTGATCCAATTATTCTGTAACTAGATTGAAAGCAGTCAGATGAATAAATACATAGGATAAAAATGGTCAATTTCCTGGTTTTTATATTGTAGTAAAATTATGCAAAATGTAGTCACTGGGCGGGGAGAATGAAGAGTATGCAGGCCCTTTTTGGACTATTCTTAGAATTTCCTCTGAATCTATAATTTTTCAGCTGTTGTCTTCCAAATGAGCCAATATTAATAGGTGCCTGAAGGAAAGTAAATCTTTCCTTACCAATGTTGGTAATAAATTCAGTAATTGATTCTCAGAGCTGGAAAAGACTTAACATTCACAAACAAATGCCAGAATAATGTCACAGTCTTAGCCTTTCCAGAATGCTGTTTATACCTTCTATTCTTGGCAGCAATCTGAAAATGTTTCATCATTTATTAACTACCATAGTCATCATCATTGTTAAATGTTTGTTGATTTCAGCTTCCATATTTTAAGTCTTCCACTTGTGTGGACAGCAACATTACAGCACTTCATAAGCCAAATCAAGTTCTTCAAAATAGATGTGTCTTCAAAGTAGCCACTTCAAATGAGGATTTTAAAAAGACCTTTATTGAAGTATCACTGGTATAAAAATGGTATATATTTAAGACATACAATCAGATATGTGTGTATATTATTAAATAACTACCAATGTCAAGCTAACCAACATATCTTTTACCTCCACATAGTTTCCTGTGTGGGGGTGTGTATGTGTATGTGTGTATTTATGTTTTTCATTGTGAATGTTGTTTTCTTGATAGAATTTGTTTACTTTCTGTTTTAGGAAAAACAGCCAAAATGAATACAAACCTTGAAAATAGCTAAGAAATGCATGGGTCTCAAAGCTATATATATGCCAAAGTGAATTAAGGGGAAAAAAACTTTAAAGAAGTAAACCTCTACATATGTTTTGAGATTTATGTAGAACTGTCAGCTCTAAATCCAAAGGACAAAAGAGAAGAGATGTGTGCTTCCTTGATCATTCTAATTCATCAAGTGACAGCTCATTTAGGGCAGATGCTATTTGCACCTTTTCCGACTATTTCCTCCACAATCTTCCAATACAGCCAGAGGGCACACAATATAAGCTCTTCTTGAAAGAGACAGAAAGAATGTGTCTTCTTCATGCCTTTATGTATGGAATATATGATGATTAGAGGTTGACACATTCTGTATTAGTTTTTGTATATCCCTCTCCCATAGAAGTTAATATTTAGCTGCTCACAAATTAAGAGTTCCTAGTAACTGGGAACTGATTTTTTTTTTGAGAATTAAGTACAGGAAGTGTCCCAGGAAATGTTGCAGCAATGATAGAAAAAGTACAATTGGATTCTATTGGTGTAATTTCATTTGAAGTATAAAAAAGAAAGAAAAACAATAATTTAACCCTAGTGTCTGGTAAGGTTATTTCACTGATCTCATAATATCCATGGGAAAATACTGAAGAGAATTCAGGCAAGTTTGCCACAGTGCATTGGAACTGATGGGGTGCTGATGTCTGTGGAGGGCAGCATGTGGTAAATGGGCATGGTGACATTATCTTCCCAGGCCCTAAAAGTAGCCCAGAGGTGTTACTCCAAGTGATTAGAATCTGGTGCCCTATGAAAACACGCCATGCATTTCCTGTTTGCTATAAGATGTCATGAATTTGTTCTTAAACACTTTTATACATGTCATCACCTATGAGGAGATTTATTTATTACTTTATTAGTGCATGTTAATTGGGAACACAAAAATCTCAAAGGCCTAGAGATATGGGTTCAAATACCAGGGCTGGCATGTACTGATTATTTTGGCCACTTGATATCTGTAGATCCAGTTTTTCTTATTTGTAAAATGAGTGTGTACTATTTACCTACTTAGAGTAATCAGAAGTTAAAAGAAGTGAGATGCCAACGGCTCATGCCTGGAATACTCAGGAGCCTGAGATATGAGGATCATGATTCATAGGCAGCTCAGACAGATAGACCTATGAAACAGAAATAAAATTTAGTCTTCAGAATCATATACAAAACTAAAAGTGCTGCCAAAGAAATGTTCACTTTCATGAAGGATTTCCTGTAACATTCATTTGAGAGTGAACTTCTTTAGGGTATGAAGATAGATTTTTATGCATCATTAACAACCTGACAAGTTCTAGGAGGAGGAAAAATATAAAACCGATGTGCTCGGAAGTGATGCCAATTGGAGATCCATCACAAGTGATATGAGTATTCCTAAAAGCTTTAGAAGAACTAAGTAGGAAAGAATTCATACAGACATTTTGCAGGAACATATCAATTATATACACTTGTGCACTATCTTTAAATTATTTTCCTGTCATTATAAATAATAGTTGAAAATAACTTTGAAAGAGAAAATGGGCACTTTTTTTCTTCCCTTTTTGACTAGTGTTTCTGAGGAACTAGTCAGCCTGATTCACTACCTTCTCTTTTTTGTTTTTTGTTTCATTTTTGTTTTCAGACAGGGTACTGTTATGCGGCCCAGGCTTACCTCAAACTACCATCTTTCTGGCCTGAGTGTTTCCATCTTAACCTCCTGAGTGCTGGGGATTATAGGTGTGTACAACCATGCTCACCTATTTTTCTTCTCCATTTTGTTCTGTCTTTGTCTTCTCTGTCCATATTTTCTTCATACTGTTCACTAGATTGCTAAAAGTTACTAACAGGAAGATTTCCTGGTAGTGGACAATACAACAGAAATACATTTTGGTCTTTGTATTAGTCATTTTTGTTTGCCTAGTGGATTTATATTTCAAATTTATGTGCACTGTGTCTGACAGTAAAACTTCCTTCAAACCTCCCTGATCATCATCTGGTCACTGACTTCTTTTCCTGGGCTTCCTTGTGAGTGTGAGCTTTCCCAAACCGGATTCCCCCTTAGCCTTAGTCTTGTCCTGTATTACAGTCCAGATGCTTATCTCAACAACACAGTATCTGCTATTGGTTATTGTTTGAAACTCTTGCTTATCCAACACACCAATCTGAGAATGTAGCTATCATATTTCATATTTTGTTACTAATAGCTGAATGTCACAGACAGTGTAATTTGTGAAGAGATTTATTTTGGCTTATGGTTCTGCTTCAACATCAAATGGCTGAACCGCATGGCCTCTCTGCTGGCAGAGACCCAAGGATACACAGAACATTACAGGTGAGAAACTTATGGACACTTATTGTAATAGAAAGCCCACTCTCAAAATAATGCCTTAATCCACTAATCGCATGTATGGACTAGACGATTCATAAGGGGAGAACCCTCACCTCTTAAGGGTGCTACCGGGTCTTGTGCCTTAATAGCTTATAATGGACATTAAATTTCATGTTTTGCAATTCTTTCCATTTCCCTATGAATAATACAATATCATTCTTTCTGATGGAAGCATTGTGTATATATACCACATTTTCTTGATCCATCCCCATTGAAGGGCATTGGGGCTGATTTCATATCTTGGCTATGGTAAATAAAGTTACAGTGAGCATGGTTGTGCTAGTAGTACCTTTAGTGTGCCTTGTTTGTGCTCGGTTGAATAAATGCCTACATACTCATAAACTGCTTTGATGAACGGCAACTCATTCGTACAACTATGTAAATATAATAAAAATATTCAGAAAAATAGAGGAATTTCAGATGTTGAAGGGGACAAGCCCAGCTACCATATGATTGAAACTGGGCTCATCTCTTTCTTTTGGTGCATCTCATCTGAGTTTGAGGGCATTGAAGGGTAGCTCCAGTAGTCACAATCATAACATCTTTCTAACTTCATTATCCTTGTGACTTGTAAGAATTCTTGTGACAATTTACTTTTAGATTACTACCCTCGGACATCTTGTATGTTGGTAACGTTAAAAGAGGTTAACTCTTAATACCACATTTACTTTAGATAAATTTGTAAGAATATTCTCCACCACCACTTCTGTCACATTTTTCCCTTTCATTGTGTGCATTACTCACACCAGAATTTTCCTCTTATCCCTTTAGGAATAAGGTTCTACTCATGATTCATTGTTCAAACAGGCCTTCTCCCCTTATGAACCAGCTAAGCTCTTTGAGAGTGAAATATGAACCCATCTGGGTGACTGAGAAGACATTCTTGGAAGTATATTTTCCCTCCACATATTTAACCATTATTCAGAGGCATAACATGGACCATGAGCCTCCTCCACTTCTCAAGGTATAAAACCTAGAGCATGATGGTAATGTAATAGTTTTAAGGGTCTTCCATATGTATAACCATCCAGGTCCCCAAATATTACCACCATTTATGGGTTTATGGGACATTTATTCTACCAGACCATCTACTTACGTAGTGTAACTCTGTTTAAATCTTCCCTCTACAGCTTCGATGTGTGTCAAAAAAATCATACCCACCATGGTGAAGCAACAAAGACAATCTAAGAATATTGCAAGAGGAGTATCTAGCACTGCAATTCTAGTTACTCAGAAGGCTGAGATCTAAGTATGGAACTTCCAAGCCAGGGAGGGCAGACAAATCCAAGAGATTCTTCATACAACCAGTAAAAGCTAGAACTGGAGCTGTGGCTCAAATGGTAGAGTAACAGCCTCAAGCCAAAAAGCCAAGCAAGAACAGGAGGCCCTGAATTTAAGCTTCAGTACCATCACAAAAATAAAAACAGAGAGAGAGAGAGAGAGAGAAGAAGTATTGTGACAGGGGAGAGAGATTTAATTCAGTTCCACCGAAGAGAAGACAGGAGGGTTTTTAAGCACTGGACAGCTGGCAAAGTACTGGAGGGTGTTAGTGGAGAGCTGATCAATGTGATTGGGTCATTTTTTTTTCTAATTGGTATATATTGAAGTTAGATTCACACTCTCCTACAGAGCCTGGGAGATAGGGATGCTCTCTTTCTTGATGATTACATTTTATATGGCTTCCTGGTCCTTGAGAAAGACATTTTGGGTTGTAGAAGATTTACATCCCTAAGAGGCAGAGAATGAATTTATAATAGAAATATTTCTGCAGCAGGTGCCGTGAGAAAAGGGAAGTCAGAGGCTTCTGAAGAAGCCCATCTGTTCAGGCAACCTTAGGGGGGTTCTAGGGCCATCCTGTCAGATGCATAAGAATAAACTAAAAAGAAAGTGATGACCCACTTCACTTGCTTTCACATGACTTCTTATAGTCTATTTATCAGCAGCAAGGAAATGGGTTATAGAATAGGACTGCTGACATGATTAATGAAGTTTATTCATATTTAGATTTTAATCATATGCTACCATTGTGAGCATATT
Organism: Dipodomys spectabilis; assembly: GCF_019054845.1. Taxonomy (NCBI): domain Eukaryota; kingdom Metazoa; phylum Chordata; class Mammalia; order Rodentia; family Heteromyidae; genus Dipodomys; species Dipodomys spectabilis. Next base: position 3,747,197 of record NW_024870824.1, read on the forward strand.
CTCTCTAAGGTTATGTGCTTTTTAGGAAAAATGAAATCCTGTAAGATAAATACTATACAATTGTTACTTGTTTTCTCTCCCTTCTGACAAAGGCAGAAGTATTTATCACAATGGCAAATACTTTAGTTTGATTGACTTATATTGTTGCTTTCTCTTTACTGTAGAAGTACCCATTAGTATGAGTCTTTCCAGAATAGAAAACAATAATTTAACACCCTGGCTGAGCTATTTGTAATATATGTGACTCATACCGAGCCAGAGGGCAAAGAAGTTAGAGCAGAAGAAGTAGTAACCCCTAGACAGGCATCCTAGTTCTAAGTGCATGTTAAATGGTGAATGTTCATACTAGGCCAGGTGCACTTTTCTTCTCACATTGTGCAAAAGATAATTCCTTAGTTTTAAATACCTGTTACATGAAATGGATTTCAGAAGTATAGCTAGTGATCTCAAGACAGTAGCGATTTTTAAAAATCATATCAAATCTGTCACTGTGGCCTGAACTTTTAGATAAGGTTGCATAGAAAGGAGACAATAAAGACAAAATAGGAGTTATGTCAGGACACTGAAAGAGTAGTTAGAGAAGGCTATTAGCCAGATATCAATAACATCAACAATGGGGAAGTAATGCTACTTTTCTGCTTTATTCTCATGTTTATTGCAATATTTATTTCAAACTCCATTTCTTTCCTGCCGCATTGCTCCCTCCATCTCCTTTAAGACCCCATCACTAGTGTTGCTTACCCATTCCTGTCTCCACCCTCATTCCAGCCAGAATCCTGCATTTCAAATAAACTACTGAAATAATCTCTTCATTGGTCATTCTACTGTATAATCCATTCCTGGTACAGAGAAGGCTTTCCAAAGTGTAAACCAGCCCAAACCATTCTGCATCATAGCTATCAAACCCTTCTATAGCCTTCCAGTGTACTCAGAATAAATTCCAAACTTCTGTGACTCTGAAAACCCAGTTGACTATAGCCTGCCTACCATTTTCTCCTAGTTCCTGAGCTCCCAGGCACAGTGTCCATTTCCTCCCTGGAGACTGCCAAGCTTATTTCTATCTTAGACTGTTCACTTCCTTTGCCCTCTCCACAGACTGCTGGTGTGGCTGGTTTTCTTGCAGCACACATGTCCCCTCATGAGGGAGGGACCCTGACTATCCAATGTATATGGTCTTCATTTCCACTGATCACTGCTTAACATCACCTTCTAGTCTTATTTGCTTTATAGTACTTGTAATTAACTCAAAGTATCATTTATTTGCTTTGTTTGCTAACTGTCACATACTCTATAATAACCCAAACATGGAAAACACCTCATGAAGTTTTATATGTCTGGTAAATACTTCAGTGAGGTGATTAATGGATCCATTATTTTACATTTGTTTTCCTGGTCTTTGAGTCCAAGATCTGTTTCATTCTACAAGTAGGCATCATGAACACTCAAGAAGAATCTTGGTACCTAACCTATGTCACTCCCCTTCCCAATTTTTCATGGCTGAAGGCCCAAAATTAAGAGTAACTGAGGGATTGTATGGTTGGCTTCTGCAACTGTCTGTTTAGATTGATGAAAATGTGCATTGAGGTCTCCACTCATGATCCTAAACCTGCAGTCATTTTGGAGTCCAGGATCAGCAGAGCCTCACAGACAGATCATTCCATGATGAGATCACTCTCCAGGGAGGAAGAATCCTCTCCTGGGAACTGGCTTGTCCTCAAAAATAATAAGACTTCTTCAAACCACCTTGTAAAACCAGAACTGTGATCATGATCAACCAGATTACAACTTTGGTAAAATTGTGTAAGTAGCATAACCTTTGCCCCATTTCTAATTCTTCCTTAATGTCAGTGCCCCAGAAGTAGGCTGAAAGGTTCACTTTCTGTATTCCCAACAATACTATGCTGCATAAATCTCTTTTCTTTGCTCTTCACCACTACTCATCTCCTTAGTTGTAGAACTGGGACAGGTTGCTTAGCCTAGACTATTGAGACTCTCAGAATCAGGTTTTTTTGTCCCACACTTCAAGCAAGTACTAGATTTAGGGATTTCTACAGTATATACAAAGCATAAAATAGTCACCCTGTCTTCAAGGAATGTGAAACAGACAAAATCTGTATAGAATGTAGGTAAATCTTGTAAATTCTAGAAAAGAAGCAGAACAGATAATAGAAGAAGCTAGAGAAGGGAGTCATTGAAAGGCTGAATGGGACATACTTTGGCATGAGAGTAGCTGTATAGTGGTCTTTAAAACAGCTAAGATGTTGACAGGTGCAAGAGATGTCTGCTATGGAGGAGGAAATGGCAAGGAAAGTCAAGGGGTTTCCCACTAGTGTAGCAGCAGTGGCCACAGCAAGCAGCAGTTTTAGTAAGGGCTTTTATTGCAAATGGCTTTGAACTCTCTTTGGTAGTTGGTCAGACCCAAAGGATTTTGTTACAAGGACTCATGTCATAGGGCAGTGCTTCAGAGAGAGAAATTTAGACATCGTTTGGCTGAGTGAATTGGATTGAAGATACGCTGGAGGCACAGAAGCTAATCCAGTAGAACCCTTATGTTGTGCAACAGTAAAGACAGAACAGGAACAAGGATTTGAAAAGTAGGATGGAAGCTTTCTCAAAAAACATATTAAAAACATACATTATATGCAGACAGACAAAACTGTTTACCTGTAATGAAATTGTCTCATACTATATTGATCCTGAACTGCAATTACTTCACACTCTCCATTTTCATTCTCACTAATTATCCCTCTGTTTGGCAGTACTTTATACTCTTGTTCAGTTGTTTCACTCATACATGGCTTTCTACCACTTACTACACCTCCAGTGCAGCTGTTTTGCTGGTCAATTCTAGATAAGAGTTTTGTGGACTCTTGTGTCCCAGGTGGCTTTGAACCTCAGTCCTCAGATTTCAGTCTTCTGAGTACTTGGGCTATAGAAGTGAGCCACTGGCACCTGGCTAATAAGAGGTCTTAATATGTGCCTTACTATTTTCAGGTGTTCAATGGAATTTTAACAATCTGTATGAATCCTCAAGACATTTTTGAGATGATTGAGACATCCAGACTTGATTTTGCACATCATAGTTGTCTTCATTGCTATTATTACCAATACACACACACACACACACACACACACACACACACACACACACACACACACACACACACACACACACACACACACACACACACCAGATTGAATCTAATTTATTTCAGAAATGTTATACTTACAAATCCAGTGTTTAACCCCATAGGATTTGAACTCAGGACCTTTTGTGTTTACTAGGCAAATACTTTACCACTTGAGCCACAGCATTAGTCCCTAGATCGGTTTCAATTCTCACATAATTTATATTAATGACTATTCCCTTATTGAAATGCTGTTTTCATGGGTTTTCCTGATATAAGTATTTCTGCTTTCTTCTTGCCACTCGCTCTGTTTCTTCTTTATTAGAATATTCTCTACTTGGTTGTTAAATATTGGTATTTCCCAAAATTTAGGTCCTTTTCCCTTCTAGTTCTGCATGAACTCCTAGATTTTGCACTCATTTGGCATCTCTAATCATCAGGATCCTCTTCAATTTGGATTTTGAATTCTTTTGATTTAACCCTGGTAGTTTCTGATTGCTGCCTTGCTGACTGGTTTGTTTTGGTATTTGGAGATTGCCTGTTCATTTTCTGCCAGACATACAGCACTAGCGATTTCCAAGAAGTCTTAGAGGTAAATACAGACATTTTTTGGGCTGGGAAGGTGGCTTAGTGGCAGAACGCTTGCCTTGCATGCCTGAGGCCCTGGGTTCAATTCCTCAGTACCACATAAGCAAAAAGAAAAAAAGCCGGAAGTGGCACTGTGGTTCAAGTGGTGGAGCTCTAGCCTTGAACTGAAGAGCTGAGGGACAGCGCCCAGGCCCAGAGTTTAGGCCCCATGACCGGACACCCCCCCCTCCAAAAAAAATGAACATTTTTCTTTTACACATATACAAATGAATGCTAATAGTAGCAATTAAAACACAGTACTACATGGCTTGCATTTCACTTCTTGTATATTATATCTGTTATTGTTGTTATTCCTCATCTTCCTCCTCCTCTTCTTTAAGAAGAATCTTGATTCTGAAGGACCCAAGAGATGTTAGAGCACCTCACATTACAAACACAAATGCAGCAGATTTAGACTAATGATTTTAGTGTTGTCACAGTTAATAGGACTTATGTATCGGTTTTCATTTAGGAAATATTAGTGACAAAGCTGCCTGACATGGTTTGAAAAATCACATACCTCTGTATTATTTATATGTTTGTATGATATTATGATACTGATTAGTCAGAATGATTTTCCCTCTATAGACCCTGTATGGTGCCCCAGTTTATCAGTGGTTTCCAAGAGAATCCTGCTGAGAATTCCACCTAACAGGTGGATAGGTATAATTAAGCCCAAGGTAATTCATTCTGAGAAGGTGCCTGGTGGAACCTTATGGTAGATCTTATATTGCTTATTATTTTACATTCTTTTTTATAGTAAAAGGAACTTCCAGGCCTATGAAACAAAACCATTGGGAATCAACAATTCTCCTTTTATATGTTTCCTTTCAGTGAATTCAGTACTGATTTTCTGTTTCCTGCTAAAGCGTATGTTAATGGATATTCTCTGGAAAATATCTTGAAAATATCTTATTTATTCTACCCTGGATAGCTGGCATTATAGACATGAGCATCTTCACACAGCCCCTACTTTATTTTAAAGTGATCCCAGTAACCTAGTACTCCTTTCTGGTTGCTTCTATACCTAAAAGTTTTTTTTAAGAGGTCAAGAAGATCAGAGAAAAAATTAGGTTAAAGAAACTTAAAAGATAAGAAGCTAAATACATCCAGTTTGAATTACATAAGTTTAGGAAAGGATATAAACTGAAAATAATGAAAAACAGCTGGAATCCAGTAATCCTGGAGCAGAAGCTTTATTTGATGGTGTAGGAGTATATGACCAGAAGGAATAAAATAAAATCACCATCTAGGAAATTCAGTTTTAGAGTATTTCGATATTTAGTGGAAATGATAGCTTGGAAGAAATACTTTTTACCATTGCGTGCACGGAAATTTTGCCAAGAAAATGTAGCTTCCTGTATGAGTTTATCTTTTACAATGAATACTAGAATTTGTGGAGTGTTGAGAAGGTAAACTTTAATAACCTATGTTTGGATAGTGTGATCCTTTTAAGTAAATACCGTCCTTTTTATGTCTTCCTCTTCTTTTCCTCTCTAAGAAGTATCTACCAGAGGAGAGAAAAGGGTTCCATGAATGCTAATTAGGGGGTCACATGACAAGCCCACATTTTATTGTTCTTCTTGAGCCCCTGCTGTGCAGGGAGTGGTGGCCCCTGGAGTCTGTGTGGTCATGACCTGCAGTTTGAGTACCCATGCCCTTGCTCTGAGCTATTTGCTTGCACACTGCCCTTATCCTGGGTCACCTACAGGCTGGTTCACATCTCCTCCCCTCCTGCCTGGGGCATGTGAGAACCTCTTTGCTGCCTACAAGCCCAAGGAGAGCACAGGAAGCTCAGAGCCCTGACTCAGCTCAGCCTTTGAACTATCTGTTCCTCTGCTGCATATCCTACATGTTTATGAACGTTAAAGTATTACCTGTCACTGGGCATTGGTGGCTCACGCTTGTAATCTTAGCTACTCAGGAGGCTCAGGTCTGAACATCATGGTTCAAAGCCAGCCCTGACAGGAAAGTCCTTGAGACTCTTATCTCCAATTAACCATCAGAAAACTAGAAGTGGTGCTGTGGCTCAAAGTGATAGAGCAAAAGAGCTCAGGGACAGCACCCAGACCCTGAGTTCAAGCCCCATGACCACCACCACCACCACCACCAACAACAACAAAGATAGAAAGAAAAGAAAAAGAAAAAGAAAAAGATGTACTTCTTGTCACTAATCAGTGTATTAGAGCTTCCATAGCAACCTGGATGTTTCCATAATACTCTGTTCTTCCCCAAATTGGTTCAGTAATAGATTCGTGCATCAGGTCTTCTCATCTTGCCTGTATCTTTCTTCTACTCCTCAGTGGTCAGGACCAGATACAGCCGACTTTCCTTTCTGCTTCCAATCCTATAAGAGCATCCTGGGTCATATCCTTCTCTATCCCAAGGGGTTGTCTCCTTTCTCTTCTATAATGTTATATGGTTCAAACATCTGCTAGAAAACATGACTTCCTGCACCAAGAAGTGAAAACTTACCTAGCTACCACTTTAAAGATGCTAATCCTGTTATAATAATATGCAGGTTCTACTGGAAAAGGGTACACAGTCCTCTTCTTTTTTTTTTTTTTTTTTTGGTCCAGTCATGAGGCCTGAACTCTGGGCCTGGGCACTGTCCCTCAGCTCTTCAGCTCAAGGCTAGCACTCTACCACTTGAGCCACAGCGCCACTTCCGGCTTTTTTCTTTTTGCTTATATGGTGCTGAGGAATCGAACCCAGGGCCTCAGGCATGCAAGGCAAGCGCTCTACCACTGAGCCACCTTCCCAGCCCACAATCTTCTTCTTTTTAAGGGCCTTTCTGTCCCTTCCTCTGCTCTTCTTCCTTCCTGCCCATCTCTTATTCATCATCACTCTCCCTCATTGAACACTGAACACTTAGGTCACCTTTTCTTTCTACTTTAGTTGCTGCCATCGCCATCGTTTTGACCTTTGGATTTGACCTTCTTATCCTGAATGACTTTCACTTGATTACAAGATAGTTCCATGCGCAGAACTATGAGCTCCTAGATTCCAGTTTGGGACCACAGACTTTTTGCAGCTTTCCAACATTAGCTGTCCCTTTTTTAGTCCTTGGATCTTCTATTCCTTCCAGCTTCTATGCTGGTTCCTCCTGACTGAACTCAACAAGGTTGAGTCAATTTCCCATCAGATTCCTCTGTCCCCTTCCTGTCACTCTTCTTAATTCTATTACCCACATCTTGATCTCCTGAAAGGATTCCCCAATATCTCATTGTTCTACATTTCACCAGCAGATAAACAATCTCAACTTGAATCTTTCTAGTTCTAATTCAGTACCCTGCAGCCTCGGTTTCTAAGGGCCAGTCATGGAGCCTAGAATGTAGTGATGCTTATTGCTTACTGAATGAATCTCAGTGAATACATATTAGGTAATGTTTACTATAGTCAAGATTATATACAATATATACATATTTTAAACTGTGGGACCGTGGGCATGTTAGTAAAGCATCTTTGGGTTTTGTTCCTCCTCCATTGAGATAACAGTAACAATAATCTCTACATTACATTGAAGAGGTTAGAATGTAGTGCCCTGCAACTGATATCCTCATGTGCAGCAGCTGAAACAGAAGGACCAGTGACCTACTAGTTCACCATCATTGAGTTTGCATTTTTCTACCACATGTTTTACTAGTTGAAACAAGGAGATTGGACTGGATTTGATAGGAGGTAATGGGAGGAGGAGCTGGGAGGCTGTGAGTTTCCAGCAAGCGCTGGAAGGGAGTACTTCTCAAGGTTAATAAGGTGCTCATAGCAGTTCAATTGAGGGAAAGGATAAAAGTACCCTAATATTTGACAAGATTACACCTTAGATTTTTGAATGAACTTACACCTCCCCTTTCTCTTCTCTTAATCACCATTTCTTCTGATTTGGCCCCCAAATTTACTCTCCAGGACTCAGGTCTTCTAAGAAAACTATAAATTCCTATAGGAAGAATGCTTCAAACACAGAGGATAGTAGAGACTATTGCCCTCTTACACTGCTGTCTCTACTTCTTGTTTAAGAGGAAGCCATCTGTCTCCTTCCATCCCTCAGTAGTCTTTTTCTTTTTTTTTTTTCAGATTATCTTGAGAAGTCTTCTCTGAGTATCTTCCTATTGAAAAACATTTTAAGAACATGAGAGTACTCTTTTTATCTCTGTGGTTATAATCATGATGGCTGACTTTTAGATAGTCTTTGGCATATGTGTTTGTGAGCGAATGTGTTATTGTTATATTTAAAAGATAGGTAATTTTCCATGAAGGTTAATTATCTAGAGTTGTGTTAAAACTTTTGATTTTTAGATTTAAGTCTGCCAAGATGTTCATCAGCCAAACTCTTTATTGAGTCCTTAAAAATGTTTATGGCCCAGTGTTGATGTTTTCCCCCTCCATTCTTCTCTTTCCCATTCATGCTGTCCCATAGGGAAGAGAGTCAATACATAAATATTAATAATGGTGATAAATATTTAACAATATTAAGTAAATTGATTTCCAGTGATAACCTAATGTTCATATTGTGGGGTTACAATTACATGGACAAGGTAATGAGTACATTTCTTATCAAGCATTGTTGCTTCCTCCTTTGTTTCCCCTTCCCATTCCTTCCCATCTCCCCCCCTCCGCCCCGCCCCCCCTCCCCCGCTTCCCACCCCTTACCTCTCTCCCCCGCCAAAATTGTAAAGTTTGTTTTTTGATATAACATCTTGTACATCTCAACATCTCATTGTTGCAATAGGTCCACCTTTATCCCTATCTAAACAATTTGTTTTTCCCTTCCCCTCCACAAATTATACCAACATCAAATACAGTGAAAACAGGGGTTATACCATGGGGGAGGGACATTCTTATCAAGCATTGTTGCCTCTTTGTTTGTTTCCCCTTCCCATCCCTTCCCATATCCCCCCTTACCCCACCCTCCTGCCCCTGCCAAAGTTGTAAAGTTCATTTTTTGACATAACATCTTGTATATCTCATTGTTGCAACGGGTCTTTGGACTTTTAAAATGTGTTCATGACTTAGAAAATGGCAAAACCTCCCATGCTCCTGGATTGGAAAGACTAACATCGTGAAAATGGCAATACTTCCCAAGGCTATCTACAAATTCAATGCGATACCTATCAAAATTCCAACCTCATTCTTCAAGGAAATAGAAGAGGCAATCCAAAAATTCATATGGAAAAATAAAAGACCCCGAATAGCAAAAACGCTCCTCAATGGAAAGAACACTGCTGGAGGAATATCAATACCAAATTTCAAACTCTACTATAAAGCCATAGTAATCAAAACAGCTTGGTACTGGCATAAGAACAGACCTCAGGACCAAGGGAATAGAATTGAAAACCCAGAAATGAACCTACAGACCTATAGCCAACTAATCTTCGATAAGGGAGCTAAAATAATAGAATGGAAGAAAGACAGCCTCTTCAGTAAATGGTGCTGGCAAAATTGGTTAACTACTTGTAGAAAACTAAAGCTAGATCCTTCTATATCACCCTGCACCAGAATCAACTCCAAATGGATCAAAGACCTCGGAGTCAAAGCAGACACTGTGAAAAAATTACAGGATGGAATAGGAGAAACCCTAGGTCTCCTTGGCGCAGGCGAAATTTTCTTAATAGAGACCCGGAAACATAACAAATCAAAGAAAGGTTTGCATGAAGTTGCAGAGCTTCTGCATGGCAAAGGACATAGCTAGCAAGATCAATAGAAAGCCCACGGATTGGGAGAAGATCTTCACTAGCCATACAACGGACAAGGGTCTCATATCTAAAATATACTTGGAACTCAAAAAATTAAATCCTCCAACAACAAATCCTCAAAGAAACAACTGCCCAATAAATAAGTGGGCTAAACACTTAAAGAGAAACTTCTCTGAAGAAGAAAGAAGGATGGCCAATAGACACATGAAGAAATGCTCAACCTCCCTAGCCATAAAAGAAATGCAAATCAAAACAACATTGAGATACCACCTCACCCCAGTTAGAATGGCTATAATCAAGAACTCTAACAACAACAGATGCTGGAGGGGATGTGGACAGAAGGGAACCTTACTTCATTGTTGGTGGGAGTGTAAACTTGTTCAACTACTTTGGAAAGCAGTATGGAGGTTCCTGAAAAGACTTCACATAGAGCTCCCCTATGACCCAGCAATCCCACTTTTGGACATTTACCCAAATGTTTACAAACAAGACCACACTAAAGCTACCAGCACAACTATGTTTATTGCAGCATTATTTACCATAGCTAAGATATGGAACCAACCCAGATGCCCCTCAGTAGATGAATGGATCAAGAAAATGTGGTATATATATACACAATGGAATTCTATGCCTCCATCAGAAAGAATGACATTTCCCCATTTGTTAGGAAATGGAAAGGCTTGGAAAAAATTATATTAAGTGAAGTAAGCCAAGCCCAAAGAAACATAGGTCCCATGGTTTCCCTTATTTGCAATATCTAGTATATGTATGAGTCAACCAGAAAAGGTCAGATAGTGTGATGTTAGGAAAATGAACCCTTAGATATGTATTTAAATGTTTTTTTCTTTCATGCATTTGTTTCTAATGCATTTATAAGATTATTTCTTTGTTGCTTTGTATGTCCCTCCCCCACAGTATAACCCCTGCTTTCCCTATATTTGATGTCAGTATAACTTGTGGAGGAGATGGGGAAAAACAAGTCGTTTAAGGATACAGGTGGACCTGTTGCAACTATGAGAAGTACAAGTTGTCATGTCGAAAACGAACTTTACAACTTTGGTGGGGGGGGGGGGGCGAGGGGAGGCTGGGAAGTGATGTGAAGGGTAAACAAAGGAGGAGGCTGCAATGCTTGATAAGAAATGTACTCATTATCTTGCCCATGTTTCTGTACAGTATGTTCACAAAAAATAAAAATAAAAAAAAGTGTGTTCATAGGGGTTGGAAGGTGGCTCAGTGGTTGAGTGCTTATGTTGTGTGCATGAGGCCCTGGGTTCAATTCCTCAGCACCACATAAGCAGAAAAAGCTGGAAGTAGTGCTATGGCTCAAGTAGTAGAGCACCAGCCTTGAGCTGAAGAGCTCAGGGATGGCACCCTGGCCTGGAGTTCAGACCCCACAACCAACAACAAAAAAAAATGTGTCTATATACATATATAAGTGCATTGAATATTAGTTTTGACTTAGTGTGTGTTTAATAAAAATATTATCAACAAGGATAAGTATATCCCCATTGTTCTGCAACATATTATAAGGCTCTATGTCCTGTATACTCACAATGCCAGGCCATTATTTCAATAATGGCATAATATCCAATAGACTTAAAATAAAATCCAAAATTTTTTCCTAATGGGATCCATGTGGCCACTTCATCTCACTCTCTTCCTATTCCCTCTTTTCCAGCCTCATGTGAGATGCCTTGTCTTTACTTTTTTAGAATACCTGGAGCACACTCCTACCTCTGTCTCTTAGTTTGAAATCCCTACTGCTTTATATTTTCTTGCCTCATTCTCTTACTTTATTTAAATATCTATTCAAATATAGTTTTATCAAAAGCCCCCTGATGTTTCTCTCCATCTTTTCCATCCTCCGTTCAGTTTATCTCTCTCTATGTCTCTTGATTAACTTATTATAACTTACTTTATTTTTCTTAATAACTCTTGTAACAACATGGCATGTAATAAATATATTGCCTCCTTGTCTGAGTGTAGAACTAATTTTTAACATTTGTTCACTGATAACATTCTTAAGGCTTTGAAAAAATAGCTATTTTTGTTTCATTTATATAACTATTCTCTTTCTGATACTTATGTCACCTTCCAAAATTGTACTATGACAATGAATATTCTCATATATATACATGCATTCATGTAGATAGATAAAGTATATATATATGGATTATTAATGTCAATATGAATCCACATTTAAAATTTTAATAGACAAGAAAAGTATCTCTCTAATAAGGATATACCAATTTCTAACTTCCAATGTTAGTTTATTGTGACTGTGACTAAAAACAAGTTGTCTTTAACCTCAAGTACATTTAACTGAGTACACTTAACTAAGAAAAGTTTATTTTAGCATATAGTTTAACAGATTTCAACTATCATGTCAGGAAAGAAGTGATAGAGCAAAGCTGTTCAACTCATGGCAACCTGGAAGCAGATGTGAAGAGAAGGGGTCAGGGAAAAAAATAGGCTCCACAGTTGACTTCCATGATATACTTCCAGCCAGCCCTCACCTTCCACAGTTCTACCAACTCTCAATCACCTATTCAAACTGTGAATCTTCCATTGGATCATCAGTGCCTTCATGATCAGATCATCTCTGGAGACTCTCAGACACACCCAGAGATAGACTTCATTTACCTGCCAATCCTTTCTCAAGCCTACCAGGTTGATAACCATCAAAATAGGAATGCTTGTTTTTCTTACCAATGTCTTGTATAAAGTGACTGATGCTTGTTATGAAAGGAAGTATGACTGAGTAGTCAAATATCAATTTCTACCTTAAAATTTGCTAATTTTTAAAACTTGACACTATTCATTAAAATTTTTAATCCAACTTAAGGCAAAACCCCAATATAATGGTGAATAATAGAGAAGATAGGTAGCCTTTTTTCATATCTAGCTTTAGATTTGGCCAGTAAATATGTTCTTGATTTCTCATTTTAATTTACTTTTTGAATTAGTATATAAAAATAAAAGGATATGATTTCTTGATTATAATTCCATATATGTACACAGTAAACTTTGAATGCATTCACCCCCTGCATCCTATTCCTGTTCTTCTTCTCTCTTGTTTTTAAAAGTGTTTGGTGAGTTTTGTTATGCTATCTTCAATAATATACACATATAATCTACTTCAGTCTTTTTCATTCCTTCTTTCTCCTTCCTTTCTTTGTCTCTTTTCCTCTGGACAGTCTTTTTATATTAATGTCCCATGTTCCTCCTCTTCATCTTAGCTTGAGAGAGAAAATGTGATATTTGGCTTATTGAGCTTGACTCAATATGATGTCCTCCAGTTCCATCCATTTTTCTACATTTTTCTTTTTGTGTAACAATAGTATTTTCTCTTATCTATTCATTCATTGCTGAGCACTTTGATTGATTCTGCAGTTCAGCTATTGTGAACAGTCCACTAAAAAATTCCTAGATTGAATAAACCCTTTCAGAAAGGTAGCAGAATAGAAAATCAGCATACAATATTAGTAGCTTTTCTATATACTAATAGTGATCAAGCTAAGAAACACATCAGGATAACAGTTCTATTCACAATAGCCTCAAAAAATAAAAGACCTAAGTACAATCCTAATCAAGAAAATGAAAGGCCTCTACAATGAAAACTGTAAAACCTTCATTGAAGAAGGAAATTGAAGTAGGCATCAGAAGATGGAAAGACCTTCTATCTTAGTTAATTGGCAAAATTTATATTATGAAAATGGCCTTACTACCAAAATCATTCTTTGGTTCAAAGTAGTTCCTCATCAAAATTCTAGTGTTGAGTCAGGTGCCAGTAGGTCATGCCTTTAATCTAAATTACTCAGAAGGCTGAAATCTGAGGATTGAAGTTCAAGGCCATAAGGCCCTTATCTCCAGTTAACCATAAAAAAATCCGGTTCTGGAGCTGTGTGGTTCAAGTAGTAGAGTACTAACCTTGGGCACAAAAGCTTAAGAATAGTCCTCAGGCTCTGAGTTCAAATCCCAGGACCAACACACACACACACACACACACACACACACACACACACACACACACACACACACACACACACACACACACACACACACACACACACACACACACACACCACTCATCTAAAATTTTAAAAGAATTCCAAATTTTATATAGAAGCATCTCTGGCCATAAAAGAAATGTAAATCAAAACAACATTGAGATTCCACCTCACCCCAGTTAGAATGGCTATAATCAAGAAACCTAATAACAACAAATGATGGAGAGGATGTGGCCAAAAGGGAACACTACTGCACTGTTGGTGCGAGTATAAACTTGTTCAACCACTCTGGAAAGTGTATAGAGGTGCCTCAAAGGACTACACATAGAGCTCCCCTATGACCCAGCAATCCCACTACTGGACATTTACCCAAATGATCACAAACAAGACCATACTAAAGCTACCAGCACAACTATGTTTATTGCAGCATTATTCACCATAGCTAAGATATGGAACCAACCCAGATGCCCCTCAGTAGATGAATGGATCTAGAAAATGTGATATATATATATGAATTCTATGCTTCCATCAGAAAAAATGACAAGAATGACATTGCCTCATTTGTTAGGAAATGGAAGGACTTGGAAAATATGATATTAAGTGAAGTAAGCCAGACCCAAAGAAACATAGGTCCCATGGTCTCTCTTATTTGTAATAATTAGTATACATCTAGGATAATCTTAGCAGATGAGCAGAATATCTTTAATAACTGTGTACATATGACCATATAAGATGATGCAAAGTGAAATGAACTCCAACACATGGACACAAGAGGTTTTTCTTTTTTGTTGTGTTTCTCAATATACTAAGTGATTTCTTTTTTCTTGTGTGTTCCTCCCTGCCCCCATGGTTTATCCCCTGTTGTCACTGCATTCAATTGTGGTACCCTGGGTATTGTATATGTGTTTATCTGAACTAGGGAAGGGAAGGGGAACAACATAATGGTGAGACAAAGGACAAAGGGGGAACCAACGCAACAGAGATACTCACAAAGACAACATGTTAGAAATGATCTGTACAACTTGGTGGGGGGAGGAGGGGGCAAGGATTGGCAGGGAGGGAAAGAGAGAGAAGAATGAGGGAGGGGGTAACAAGTTAGACAAGAAATGTAATGACTACCTTACTTATGTAACTGTAATCCCTGTGTACATCACTTTGACAATACAAATTTTAAAAAGTATAAAAGAAAACCACACATATTTTCTTTATTTAATTCTATTTTTTTAATTGCCAAGTAGCAATTATGATATTGATTGGCTCTGATGTGATGCTTTGACCCATGGACACATTGTGCAATGATTAAAGTAAGTCAACCAACGCACCTATCATCGCAAGTATTTTTTTGTGATTAACATACTTAAAACCTACTCTTTAAGCACTTTTGAAATATATAATCATTATGGTTAAATACAGTCCTCATACTACACAATTCTTGTAACTTGCATTTATTGAGTGTAAGATGCTTCTTAGTTTGCTAGGTATTTTTAGTATGCTAAATATATAAAATACGGAAATGGGGGTTGGGTTTTATTAGCTGAGTTTTGTCCATCTTTTTTCTTGTTTTGTCAGTTATTGTAGTGAAGTGCTTTGATAGCATCTTTTAATATGTAAGTACTGTATTTCTGAATAAATGAAATAAAAGTAGATTAATTTACTACTATTTTTTATTTAGAATGTTTACAAGTTTGTAAAATTGGCATTTTATTTCTTCTTGTTGGCTTTCTTTCCTGGGTGTGAGTTACTTAGCATTCTAAAGTGATTGATTTCCACAACTTACACAATCTAGGAATTATATTCTTAAAGGGATGTGGAAATTTACTCAAACCATTTTTCCATTTTATCTATTTTTGAGAATATTTAAATGTTTCTGATGTATTTTGTGCCAACTCTAAAGATGTTTTTATCTAGAATTTTAAATGTTTTAAATATATTACATAAAATTTAGCATTCTCCAATATTTAAAAAAATTCTGCCTTATTTTTAATAACATCTCCTTGACTTTTTATTTAGCTCTTCTTCCTTTAAAAAAAAACCTACTGTGCCAAATGATCTAGATTTCTATGTAAACAGTCCTATTTTAACTCTTGTCAAATAATTTGATATTTTAAAATATGAGTGAGCAGAACAAGACACTGTCGTTGGCCAGATTTCAACTAATTTTGTTTGAAAAGATGTACTTCCTCCTTTTATTCTTCTAGTGGAAAACTTTCTTCAGTTTCAATAAGCATTTAAACTTTATATCTCACTTTTAATGCCAGGAGGTATTGAGTAGCTATATTCTCTCTAGAACAAAGCCAGAACCTTAGGACCTTAAGACATTTAAATTTTTTTATTATATTTATTACAAAGGTGATGTATAGAGGGGTTGCAGTTACACAAGTCAAGTAACGAGTACATTTCTCTTTGAACAGGCCACCTCTTCTTAAGACATTTAAATTTCTTTTTCACTACCTTTCTGTGACATTTCACACATGGGTAACACCCATGACTGAAATTCTAAAGTGTCACTACAACTTAAAAAGAAATTTCCACTCACACACATCTTCACTAACCTTCCATTTTGTTTTCATTACTCATCACTATGAGTGAATTCAGTTTTCCTTTTGCCTTCAGGTGTTATCTACTCCTGTAGTATTCTCTCAGTGTGTTGAAAGACATAAATAAACTTGGAACTTTATATGCCTGAAAAGTCTTCGTTTTACTTTTAAAAGTAAATTATGGGTATTTCAGGCTCAAAGTAGCACATTCCATAATTTTAAGCACATAGGTGTACTGTTCTCATATAAAACTATTAATAATGATTCTTAATTCTAATATTAATTGATCTGTGTTGCTTATCTTCCTCCGAACTTTCTCACCCCTGTTGTGAGAACTCATGCTTTCATTAAGGCTTCCAGTATGTTCCCTGTTAGTTTATGAATAATTTTCTCTAATCTCCCATATCTATTCCCTGTTTCAGGAATGACTGCTAATACATGTTTGAATATTTATATCTACCTTCAAGGTCTCTGTTTTTTCCCCCCAAGATATCTTATTATTTTTTCTTTGTTATGTATTCTGACATACAACCAACTTTAGCTTCTGGGTTATCTCTATTCCTCTGGTGGGCATGTTAATATCTGTGGGTGGAAATGGAACAAGGAAATCTGTTGGTTTGGGAAGAGGGAAGGGATTTAAGAAAGAATGTTGGGATGGGTGGACCTGAATTGTATGCTATGTGGTAAAAGCTGTGGTTCTCTTCAAGCTGTTCCTCCTCTTATTTTTATTGTTTTTCATTCTGTGATTTAACTCTTTCCTTGGCTTGATTTTGGGGAAGGGTGGGCATATTGAGAATATTGTTACTCTGTCAGTTGATCTTATAGCACCTTTTCCTTAGTGGGTTAATTATGGTTAATAATGGTAACTTTTCTATTACAATACCAGTTATGTTAAAAATTGAAGAATCCTTTCTGAAAAAGAAATGAATGTAGATGCCTGGATTCATGGCCATCTTTATGTTGTCATTTAATTGTAATCTTTCCTAGCCATAGAAGTTAAGCCTTTTCTGTTATGAAAGCTATAAAAAAATTAGATCTGAAAATTAAGCCTGTATTTTGCAGCTCCTTTGGCTAAGGCAGCATTTTGCTGGATTGAAATCAGTTACTTTAAAGGACAAACTCTACTCTGTTGAATTCCTGTGTTTCAGGAGTTGTATTCACATAGCCAGAACATACAATTGGAAAAGTTACTCTTACTCAATTGTTATTAAGATTTTAGCACACTGATGAGATGGTTTGAAAAACTTAATATTTGAGAAACTAGATTTTACAAATGAAAGATAGGAAACTCTATGAGCAATGGGAGTATTTGAATCTGGTTCTGGTTCTGGAGACCACAGACATACATAAGCTGGAATCTAGTAGAAGCTGGAGCAAGTCCTTAGATTGATCTTGTAGTCCTTGGATGAAAACTGTCCATTGAAATAAATAGTAGTGTATTGGTATACGATGTCATAAAGCATTGGGAGGACAGTACATTACAGTGAGTTTAAGCAACTGATCTTCTGGGATTAAAAGTAATGTTAAATTTAGCCAATTGCTTGTTGCAATTTCAACAGACAAGCCATTTTGATTTCCTTTTCTCTCCTTCTCTCAGAGTTTCCCATAGTAAAACTCCAGGTACTTCAGTTTTAGAAAGGGATATAGATTTCTACAGCTCAGGATGAATGAAGATAGTCAATATTACCTTGCCATGAATATTTTTTTAGAGTTTAAAACAAACTCATATGTGCAAGCTAAATCTAAAAGATCAACATGTATGTATACTCAAGCAGAATCATGTGCATGTTTGTAATTATAGGCCTATTTGAGGGGATTAGTGAAGGGAAAGAAAAAAAGGATAAACCACATTGGAATACATTGCAGCTGCATATAGTTAATGGAATTTACTGGAAGCTGTTGAATAATAGAGTTGCCGGGAATGGGGAAAGTGAGAATAAGCAAGAGTTCAATCAGGTTAAAGTACACTAAACACAAGTATGTAATTATACCTTTGATCAGTTGATATATATGTCAAAGAAATCTTTGACAGGATTGTGAACAGGTCTTGTCTGGGGTGTGGGTACTGGCGATAGGGCTGAGGGTAAATGGAGAGGGCGAAGGAGGGTAAATATGCTCAAAATTCTTGATATCTATAAGTGGAAATGGAACAATGAAGTCTGTTGTTTTGGGAAGAGGGAAGGGATTTAAGAAAGAATGATGGGATGGGAGGACCTGTATTGTATGCTATGTGGCAATGGCAAAATGAATCCCTTGTATACATCTCATTCATGCCAATAAAATGATTGCTTATACACAACAATAGCAACATGTACATTTTAAAATTTAATTTAATTTTATTGTCAAGGTGATGGACAGAGGGGTTACAGTTACATAAGTAAGGTGAATGAGTACATTTCTTGGACGGTGTTATCCCCTCCCTCATTTTCTCTCACTTTTCCACCCAACCCGTGAATTTTTAGGCGCTGGTCATGAAATTCAGTCATACATTTTAATGTAGCACTACTTTCTTTCTTTCTTTTTTTTTTTTTTTTACTTTGTTGCTACCTGTTTTTTTATTCTTAGAGTACCACATGGTTGCACAGTGCTTCTTAGTGGTGAAAATGTAGAATGTGTCAAAAGGATAAATTTACATACAGATTTAAAAAAAAAAAAAACAACAACCTTGTGAACCTGGAAAAATCTTTAAATGTAACTATGGCCAGAGGCAATGTTTGATTATTTCTCAGTGAAAGACAATAATTATTTCATTATTTTGGGATGAGTTTCACTTGGAGTAAGAGAAGCTAGTAAGTAGTGAAATTGCCATTTTAGAAGTTAAGAAATCAACTTATTCTGGTCTTTTATGTTTTAAAACGTATGCTTTATTTCCAGTTAAACTAAGATTACTGTGTTCCTAAATGGAAAGGGCTTTCCATTTTTTTAAAAAACATTATTTTATTTTAAAGATGATGTACAGTTACATGTGTAAGGCAATGAGTGCATTACTTGTAGATCCTTGTTATCCCTAACCTTCCTTGTTGTTGTCCCCTATCCTTTCCCTCCTCCACCTCCACACTCCTCCCCACTCCAACCCCCACCTGAAGTTGTAAAGTTTGTTTCCAATATACTCTCCTATGGGTATCATTGTTGCAATGGGTCATCTTGTGTCCTTGTTTCACCGTTTTGTTATTCCCCTTCCCTCCCCAGATTAGACAAATGTATATACAATATGCAGGGTACCAAAATCAAGTTACAGCAACAACAGGGCTAGGCCATAGGGGGAAGAACATACAAAGGAAACAAAAAAATCACATAGTACACTTAAAACAACAACAAAGACAGACCTCTTGTGTCCATATCTTGAGGTTCATTTCACTTACCATCATGTTATATGGTCATATGTACATAGCTTTTGAGCTTTTCAGCTCATCTGATTGCCTTTTGACTTATTTCTGCAGGAATGATTCTCATGTTTGCCTTCTGAATCTGGTTACTGTAGAGCCATTTCTGACTCCTTCCATTCCAAGCGCTGACCCTGTGTTAGACACTGACTGAAATCCACCTCATGGTTGCATTTAATAGATTTATGGAATAATGAGTTTCAATATGAAATGAAGAGAAATGGGCTTCATTTTTTATAGTGCAGCTTGAAAAGTTGAGAATAATTTGGGAAAGGCCATTTGCAGTTATGAAAACCTTTAGCTTAATGAGAAATGTAAAAAAATGTGTTTGCAACTCTGAACTATAAGTGTACCACTTGCAAGTTGAACTACAGTGTACTATTATAAATTGAGCTCCTGGTCAGTTCCTGCAACTGAACAGTTAGGAGAGCTAAACATAAAAATCTATGAAATGCATCAAGTTCCTGGGCACTAGATGAGAAAAAATGCTGGACTTTGAGGAACATATAGTCCATTATGGTCTTTTAGGTTTGTTACAGTGACTCTGGAGAGTTCATCATTGTTGATTTCATAGAAAAACTTCTAAGCCTTGTAAACTGTCTTCTTTTTTAATCATGAAAACCTACTCCGTTTTTTCTCTTTTCTAAAGAAATAAGAGTGGATATATGGCAAAGAAGTAAGAGTGGGTAAGTGGCACTGTGGCTCAAGTGGTAGAGTGCTAGTCTTGAGCACAAAGAGGCTCAGGAACAACAGTGTCCAGGCCCTGAATTCAAGCCCGACAACTGACAAAAAATAAAGTAAGAGTGGGTATGTATACACAGATATAGACAGGCACACAGACACAAACACACATGCATACACACGTATATATGTGTGTATAGTAAGTGGCCCTAAATTCTTTGTAGTTCCAACTCAGTGGCAATAGGGTACACCACCACAACTTTGGGACAACTCTGAGGGAGTTCTGATAAATGGGCTCTGGAGATCACTGGCATCCCTTGGGGTTTAACAGCAAAGGTTCTGCTCAGATAAGTGAACTTGTGTCACCTATTTGAAACGAATGTAAGTACTTTAAATTCCCTTTGCCTGAAACAGATACTCACAGTCATACATTGTGTATGTTGATCAGAACTCAAGATAAAAAACAGATACTACTAGGGAAAAGGAAAGAAGCCAGGTTGGACTTGTAGGTACCTGGGTTAGGAGCCCAGCAACTGTAGCTCATTATGAGAAATCCTGACTGAGCCACTTGGAAGAATGAGCTCAGTCACCATAGCAACACTAGGACCACTTCTGCAGGTCTTAGCTGTCTGCCAATCGGCTCCAGCCTTGAGCCATCAAATCCATTTATGATAAAGCCAGCTGCTACATACTCGAGGATGCACAAACCGTGCACAGATGTGCCACAGGCAGAAGGGGAATACAATTCTCTTGGAAAGTGATCTGTTTCCTTCATATGATTGAGAGCAAACAGCTACAGGACACAACGATTCTACTTTGCACCAAAGGATAATTGGTTCAAAAGTCCTGACTCTCATTACTAATTCATTGTTTATCCTCCTAAGAATTTTATTTTTTATATCTGAACTGTGGTACTCAGAATGTTATGTTTTTCTTGTCCATCTATCCATGTATATATGTTATATGAGTGCATGTGGGTGTTATGTGAACATGTGAATTTTGCAGGTATTCTGTAAAAGACTTAATGCAGTATGGGCAGGGTGTGTGATAGTTAACCTTTGTCCTTTGTGTCAGAATTCTGGTATTTCTTTAAACAGCCATTAAATCCTATTAGCACTTTTAATATAATTAGAAATAACTAAACTTAATGAAGGATATAGCCATTCCTGATTAGCTTTCAGTTGGTGGATGAATTGAATGAAGTATACAGTAAAGATTCAGAGCAGTACTGAAGTCAGAAAGTATTAAAGCAGAGCTGTCAATTTAATGTGTGTATGAGCAAAAGTAGTCTTTCTAAGAAACACCAGCCTGTCTTCCAAAATGTGTGTTTTCATATATTTGGCTGTGGTGTGTTAATGGCTAAAAATTTCCTCATGCATCATAGTAAGGGTGCCCATTTGAAACAGAACAAGCCTTTAAATGATTCTTTTGGTACAAGTCACAGGTAATAATTTATCAGGTGGTAGCAATAATGTCTTAGTCTTAAAAATCAACTCTAGCGAATTACAGGCTTGATTTAAAGAAGCATTATCAAGGCTCTGGACAAATATTACTGAATTTTGAAAAGCAGGAAATAAAAGTAATAGTTCAAATCTTTTTGCTTTTTATTTTGAGACTCAAAGTAAATCTTCCAGTTATATAACCTAGTTATTAGTAAGGCTTTACATGATTTTTCCACGTTTTTTTTTTTAATACTTAAGTTTCCATCCTTCTATCCTCTTACCTTCTGATAAATAAACATGTAAAGATGATCAAAGCCTTGGTTAGAAAATGAACACTCTCTAGTTCTAACTACAGTTATTTCTATAGGAAAAACCAAATGTTCTGTTAAAATTCTAGATGGACTGACCTAGATCTCCAAACTGAAAGGTTTGTTGGGACATGTGCACTTGCGTACACCTCTGAGATGTGGTTTATTTAAACAGATGGTAACTGTGACACAGTGAGCTCTCCATACAAATTGGCAGAAAGCAGAACTCGAGAGGAAGCAAGCTAGAGAGGAAACAATCTCACCGTGGACCTCTGAGAATTTTAATTAAAGCACAGAACAAAATTTAGAGTGCTTGGATACACTTCTTCAGAATATTAATTGAATATTAGTAGTGGTTGGCTTGTTGCTATGATACTAACGGTAGGGAGGGTGGAGGAATTTTTGAAAAGCACTTTATATTTTGTGAAGTTTCTGGGTGTGGTTTGGCCTTGGCATTTATAACGATCTGAAAAAAGAAAGTAAGGCAGGAGCAATGTTTTGCTGTGTTGTGTTGGATAGTCAAGCTGTGGAATTTGGGTTGTTTTCTTTGTTATTCTGTAAAAATGTTACTTTACAGCCACAGCATTAGTTTAGTGAGCGTCAAGAGAGCTTTCAGAGACACTGGTAGCTTTCTAAATCTATGGATCTGGAAGTTCAAAAATTCCTGATGGTGACATGCTGGACAGGTCTGAGATCTTGAGGTGAGCTGACATCTGCTCTAGGCACTGATTTGGGCACTCTGAACCCTGAGCAGCCAGATCCCCGGTCAATGTGGGCACAACCCTTGCCTCAACTAGCCCTTCTGCCTCTACCTCCCCATTCTCCATCCCATGAGGACTACTGTGAGGGTTTAAGGACCAGTCATTTGTCAAAAGTGTACCAAGGAAGGGAGCTATGTAAGGGTGTCATTACCTCCTCTATGTGGTGTATTTTTGCTAATTTGTCGGTTAAATATACTAGTGCTCTTCTAGTATTTTCGACCCCTATCAGAAATAGCATGTAGCTTGTATCATTCCACTAGGCTCAAGTAGTGTTGTGTGTGCATGTATGTGTGTGCTTGCATGCGCATGTGCACACGCACATGCACACCAGTCCTGGGGTTTGAACTGAGAGTCTGGGCACTGTCAATGCTACCACAGGAGCTACAGCTCCACTTCTAGCTTTTTTGGTGGTTTATTAGAGATAAGAGTCTTAGAGACTTTTGTACCCAGGCTGGCTTTGATCCTAGAGTTTAGCTACCTGGGTAGTTTAGGATTAGAGGTGTTAGCCACTAGTGCTTGGTTTCAAGCAGTATTATGTTTTTTAATTTCTATATGTGTGATGGTCCTGGGGCTTGAACTTATGGTCTTGGTACTATCCCTAAGCTTTTTTGCTCAAGGCTGGTACTCTACCTCTTGAGTCCTCTTATGGCTTTTTGGTGTTTGGAGATAAGTCTCATAATCTTTCCTGCCTAGGCTGGATTTGAACCATGACCATCAGATCTCAGGTATGAGCCACTGGTGCCAGGCTTAAAAATTAATGTTTAAATGGCAGACATAGGTGGGATGTCATCTAGATTCAAGTGGTCTTGAATTTCCTTTATCTCCTCACTATGTAATTAGTTTTAATTTCTATTATTAGAGTTACTATCTTGGGATGTAATTCTTTGCTTACATGCTTAATTTCCTAAACAGAAATAACTCTTCTTGGATAGGAACTATTTCTTGATTATCTTTGTTTCTAGTGTCTAGGATAGAGGTTTCTAGTGTTTGTTGAAATTGATATTTTCTTAATACAAACGTGATTTATTTGAGAAAAAATACTAGGGTAGGATGAGATGACGAGCTATATTTACTAGGAAAAGCTAGCCAATAAAATAGTCATACAAGGGCCAATGGAACACAGCCAATCTCTTGTTTTTAGCAAATAGGAGGTAATATGTACATCCATAAGGAAAATTAACTATTTTAACTGCCAATAAATATTTTATTTTCTTTTTTTTTTTTAAAAAAAAAAAGAAATAGCATGTAGTCACATTTTGTTGTTGTTGTTGTCCAAATCAACTTCTGTTTCCTGATTTTGTTTCTGATTTAATTTTTAAATCATGAGAAAGGGATCACCTTCCACATACACACAGAAAAATCATTGCAAACTTGCTTTCTCAGAAAATTGCATATGGAACCTAACTGCATGTCAGTAGGTGTATGGTATAAACTATATTCCCTGAAAATATTTAATGATTTTGAATTTTTCACATGTCTTGCATGATACACATAGATTCTCTGTCACTAAAATGAGATATATTGTTCTTTTGGCTGAAGCATAAAAATAAAACTGTACTCCAAGGAATCGAAACAGAAATAATTCATCTTTAAGTAATCATAGCAGACAGATGCTGGTGGCTCACACCTGTAATCCTAGCTGTTCAGGAGGCTGATATCTGAGAGTCATGGTTTGAAGCCAGCCTGGGCAGGAAAGTCTGTAAGACTTTATCTCCAATAAATTACCAAAAAGGCCAGAAGTGGAGCAATGGCTCAAATGGTAAAGATCTAGCCTTGAGCAAAAAGAAGCTTAGGGACAGTGCTCAGGCTCCAAGTTCAACCCCTAAGATTGGCACAATATAATAATAATAATAGCAACAACAATAACATACAAGAAGCAAAAACTATCATGCTTTATATTCAAAGAAATATTCCAACAAATAGCTTATGCATGATTTGGAAGTGAACTACACATGCATACACACACACACACACACACACACACACACACACACATCTGAGAGATCTGGGGATCAGTCCGTGCATTATTTTATTCTACTAAATTTATACATTGCATTGTCTCTGGTGTGCTTATATGATTCAGAAATTGCCAGTGGAATTTTAATGAAATTCAGAAAGCTTTGGCATTTCACTAATTTAATTGTTAAACAACATAATGTGTCATATGCTATTAACAAGATGACACCTATTAGCTTTTCTAAATCTTTTTCTGTAAACACACTTGAAAACATTGCCAAAATGGAGGTTTTCATGCCTACTGAGGCCACCCACGTGTGAGCAGCATGGAGCCCAGCCAGTGGGTACAATTCCTTAATTCATTTAGAATCCCTACTTTTTATGTTGGTTTTTGTGGTTACAATTGTAATGGCTGTACACTCAGAATGAAGTGGCATGTGTATATATTTTTATGGTTGTCTTCCACTGGTGGGTTATTCCTGCCATAATAACTATTATGATCAGATAATAAAATTGGGGGGGGGTTATCAGCAGGTAAATTTCTGTCATTGACATTTACTTGTGGCCACTTTTCGTTTCTTCTGATAAACCTGTAATGGGTCAATAGCCTTTAGACTAGTAATTGACTGCTAGTAAATTTATTTGATCACTCACAGAGTGGCAATTAGTAAGATTACTCTTGTGCTACCATTTTCCAAGCCTGTGAATTAATCAGGTTCTGCCACTGTCTTGGTATGTGACTAAATTTAAAGTATATATTATCAGATTGAGAAAACATTCCTGTGAGAAAACAATGAGGTATATACAAATCAGTGAAACTCATGTTCCCACAATGAAACTAGCTCCCACGAGCCATCAGCATCTGGCTGCAACTTCTCTTCTTAAAAACAACATTTTGAAGCTGGATGCCAGTGGCTTAGGCCCTGTAATCCAGCTACTCAGGAGGCTGAAATCTGAGGATCGTGGTTTGAAGCCAGCTTGGGCAGAAAAGTACCTATGAGGCTCTTATCTCTAATTAACTACTCAGAAACTGAAAGTGGTGCTGTGGCCTGAATAATTATTATACATATAGGATAATCTTATCAGATGAGTTGAAAAGCTCAAAAGCTATGTACATATATCCATATAAGATGATGCTAAGTGAAATGAACCCCTAGATATGGACACAAGAGGTCTGTCTTTATTGTTATTGTTTTAAATGTACTATGTAATTCTTTTTTGTTTGTTTCCTTTGTATGTTCTTCCCCTTATGGTACATCCCCAGTTGTCACTACTTTTTATTGGTACCTTGCATCTTATATATACATTTGTCTAATCTGGGGAGAAGAATGAAACAAGGACACAGGACCCATTGCAACACTGATACCCACAGGACAGTATATTGGAAATGAACTTTACAACTTCAGCAGGTGGTGCAGGGGAGTTGGGGAGGAGTATGGGAGGTGGAGGAGGGAAGGGATAGTAGAACAACAAAATGAAGGGGTAACAATGATCTGTAAGTAGTGTACTCATTGCCTTACTCATGTCACTGTAACCCCTCTGTACAGCGTCCTTACAATAAAATAAAATAAAAAAAAACAAATGTCACAAAAAAAGAAAAACATGAACTATCCAACTTGTGGGGGAGGGGATCTGGAGCCAAAAATAGGAGAAAATGAAAGAGATGACACTGTTCAAAAACAAACGTACTCATTCATTACCTGACTTATGTAACTGTAACCCCTCTGTACACCACTTTTACAGTAAAAAATTGAATGAAAAAAAGAGAGAGTTAAAAGATCTTTTTAGCCTGAGAAGTACTCTAATATTTTTCTCATTGGTCTCATTTACACTTTGGAGGGAGAGAGTCTATGTCTAAATGTGAGAATGTAAGAAACGTAAGAAAACGTTTATAAAAAGGTTCAGTGAGTTCATGCCTAGAGAAAAGACGCTAGTGTCTGCACTAATAGGTCATCCTTTAACAAGAGGTGATGGAATTAGATCACCTGTGATTTTTCAAATGCTCAGGGGTACACATAAAGGATCCATGAATTTGCTGAGGGTGGTGTAGGGGAAGGGAAAAAGAGTGGGCCAGAGATACATATACATGTACACACACAGGCTTATAAAACCACACTAATAAAAAAATTAGCAAGGAATGAACTGTCTAAAAATACAGGAAACTGTGGAGACTGTACTTCACAAGAGTTTACCTTACGAGGAATAAAAAATTTAGTTATTGTATTATTAGTAGCTATTACTACTTTATCTTTAGATACTTGACAATTCAAAATTAAAAAAAAAAACAACAGAAGAGGCTGGGGAGGTAGCTCAGTGGTAGAGTGCTTGCCTTGCATGCCTGAGGCCCTGGGTTCGATTCCTCAGCACCACATAAGCAAACAGAAAAAAGCCAGAAGTGGCACTATGGCTCAAGTGGTAGAGTGCTAGCCTTGAGCTGAAGAGCTGAGGGACAGTGCCCAGGCCCAGAGTTCAGGCCCCACGACTGGACCCAAAAACAAAACAAAACAAAATACAGAAAAAAGTATAGTTCCAATGATTTAACACACTTTTTCAGTGGATGCTGCACATGCTAGACAAGTGCTGTACTACTAAGCTAAGGCCACAGCTCACCAAGTCTTTATATCAACAAAATTTGCAGTGAAAGAAAATTTGATCACTATTCTAAGTATATTAAATGACATTCAATTAAGGACCTAAGAAAATGAGTTTTGAGTCCTGGTTTTGTGATCTTGGTTAAACTCCCTGAACAATTTGAGCATTATTTATATTGGGGGCTGGGCTGCAAGAGGCTGTTACAAATATGGAATCAGTTATGTGGAAATTGCTATATAAACTGAACACTGGTCGCTTACATCTGTAATCCTAGCCACTTGGGAGGATCCAGAAGATTGTGGTTCAAAGCCGTTCTGGATAGGAAAGTTTTCCGGAGTCCATCTCCCAAATGACCAGCAAAATGAAGTGAGGCAGGAGGCATGGCTGAAATTATGGCGCATCAGCTGAGCAAGTGAGAGGCCCTGAGTTAAAACCCTAGCACTGAAAACAAAACAAAACAAAAACAAACAAAACTCTGCTATATAACTTAGAAAAGTACTACATCAAATAATTTAGCTTTAGAACAAAAATTACTCAACTGTATGTTATCAAGAAAACATTCTCAGCGGTACACCAGAGGTTCACACCTGTAATCCTATCTACTCAAGAGGCTGATATCTGAGCATCACCATTTGAAACCAGCCCAGACAGGAAAGTCCATGAGACTCTTTATTAACCACCTGAAAACCAGAAGTAGCACTATGGCTCAAAGTGGTAGAATGCTAGCTCAGGGACAGTACCCAGGCCTTGAGTTCAAGCCCCATGACCATAAAAAAAAGAAAAGAAACATTCTCTGTATGGTATGTAAAATACCAAATGTCACAACTCTGAGCCACTGGTAAGAGGGATGAAAAAGAGACACGACAGGAAGAAAGTTCCAGAGAAAATTAACAATATGGAATTGGACAGTTGTATTAGTGACATAGGCAATGTTTAGAAGTGATCAACAACAAAAAAAAATTTGTTCATATTTTAATAGAAAAATGCAATTTACATCTCATATGAATTTAATATAAATTTAAATGTAGATTTATTTTATTTATTAGAGCTTAAATTTTAATTCTGTCAATGGTAATGGAAAGAATTATTAGATACTAAGAAAGGTTTTCTTTTCAAATACAAATTTACTAATGTGGCCATCATATTGTTTTGACTTTTTTTGTTAAAATGTCTCAACATTTTTGTACTCTGTTTTATATTACAGCTCTTTTCAAAGTTATAAAATAATTATTTAATAGCTTGTTTATCAAACATCTATTGCACTTACGGATGTGACTGTCAGTGATGATGTAATAATTAAAGTAGCAACTCATAGAAACAGCAAATTAAAATTGAATTCTAACTTTTTAATTATAAAACGCCCTCTGGTATAAAAAATTGTATAGGTTGTCTATCTTATGAAATAAACAAAAAATAGCACCTGAGGAGAGCTGAGAAATGGCCAGGACTCCAGAAGCCTCTGGCAAGTCCTTTTTTAATTAAATGCTTTCACTTGTAATGGTTAAGCTTCCTCCTTTGCCTTATGTTTTTACCAGTGTGTAGTCCTAACTAATACAGTTTTCTGTTTTGAATTTTATAACCTAAACTATTCAATGTATAATATTTTGGACTGTTTCTTTTGCTCCATTTAAGATTTATTCTTTAAAAAAATTTTTTATTGTAAAGGTGAAAAACAGAGGGGTTACAGTTACATGAGATCATGAGTACATTTCTTTTTGAACAGTGTCACCCCTCCCTTCATTTTCACTCATTTTCTTCCTTCCCCAGGCTCCCTCCGATTTATTCTTGGTTTGGAGGTGGCTTATAGCTGTTTTCTTTTATTGCTATGTAGTAACATATTGTAAAAATATACCACAATTTATTTTTCTGTTCTGCTCACGAACAGTTGAGTGATGTCCAAGGATTTTGTTGTTGTTTGGTTGGTTGGTTTGTTTTGTTTTGTTTTTTTCTGAAGCAAAGTTTCACTAAAATTGTTTCTTTTTTGTTACCTATAAACCTGCTTAATTGATTTTCTTAATGTTACAAGAGCAAGTGGAAATTTCTTACTCATTCCTCTGTCTTTATATTATCTATCTGTTTGATATATTATATGATCTAAAGTTTCTCTTAACATCTTAGTCTATACTTTTAAATATTTAAAGTGTTTATTTTCTTACAATTTCTTCCCCTTAATCTACTTTTGTAATTACATTTGTCCATTAGTTTAGACCTTAGGTTTTCTCTTGAAATCTATTGGTTTATAAAGATAGGGTTTAAATGTTACACAGATATATTAAAGTGCTTATGAAAAGAAAATGCAAAAGCCATAGAGTATACATTTATATCTTACAATCCCAACTCCAAAATCTGTGGTCCTCAGGGGAATTTTTAAAAAGTGCGTATTTGCACTGAATTTTGTTTCCACTTAAACATAAATACAAACCTAGGTCATGAATATTGAACCAGCACATGGCGTTAGTCTGGCACTGGGCATCGGGGACATGGTCCCATGGGATTTATCTTCATGACATGATAGTCAAGACTGAATCTGAAACCAGATGTTGGTTCTCCATAAGAAACAGGCTGACTTTCCAAAACTATCTGTGTCACCATGATACAGCTCTTTATTTTTCTTTATAGTTGTTGTTTCCTAACTGCACAATGCTAGAAAATATTATTAAATGAGATATGTGTATATGTGTGAGTATCAATGAGAATCAGAACTTATTATGTCAGAAGTACAGACATGAAAATGGCTTCAGAAAAAAAATCTATTTTTCTATTTTTTCTTTCCTTAATAGCAAAGGGTAAAATTACTAGACCCTTCCTTAATTTTTAAATCATTACAAATTTGGATCATGAAAATGTATCAAGATATCTTTTTAAAATGTTTTTAGACTTTGATGTGTGAATGCAGCAATCTGCTTCCCTTTTAAATTGAGCGTTCAAACCCTTCAAGCTTCCTGTATTTGAAAACATATCCTACTAAAAGGGGCAATCGCAGAGCAATGGTTGATTTTGTTACAGTCAATGTATTTGACATCCTAAATGATACAGTCAATGACTTCTCTTTATCTGAAAGGCAGTAAAATGTACATCATCGACACTGATTCTTTCTTGACAGAACAAACCTATTTAGAGAAGTAGCATATGTCATTATTGTTCTAGGTTCTGAAATACCCAGAAGACTAAGAAACTAATTCTCTTTATTGACACAGTCAATTGTTAAGTGAGCCTGTCTAAGACAATATTAAGCTATTAGGTTGGTCATTTTAACTTCAGCTTGTATGTAAATTTCAATTCCTGAGAGAGAGCACTATGCCTATGCTGGCTTATATTAAATGTCTCCCTGAGGTGGTCTAATTTTTTTATTAAAAAAATTTTTTTTTGTCGGCCGTAGCGCCTGAACTCTGGGCCTGGGCAGCTCTTCAGCTCTTCAACTCAAGGCTAGCGCTCTACCACCTGAGCCACAGCGCCACTTCCGGCTTTTTTTTTTCTTTCTGTGTATGTGGTGTTGAGAAATCGAACCCAGGGCCTCCTGCATGCAAGGCAAGCACTTTACCACTGAGCCATCTTCCTAGCCCCCTAATTTTTAACATTGTTTATTTCTTAAAAATGGTAGAAAGTTCATAATTTATTCATTCATTTTTTGTACATAAGTTCCAAATTAAAAACATATTGGAAGCTACTATAGTTTGATAGGGCTTATTTGCAGTTATTCTGACTCACCAATTTTTAACTATTCATGATGGTTGGCTGGCCCCAAACCGATGCTCTGCTTTATTTTTCTCCTGCATAAGAGTTCAAAATAGAAAAATGACACCAGAATACCTAGAGATGAGTGGAATTTTATGGAAGGGAGACAGTTTCTACACACAGTAAACAAATTTTAAGATGTAACTGTTGTCTATGTCAACAAAAATTATTACTTAAATTCACTACCTGTTCACTGCCCTGTCTAAAAATGTTGAAGTCAGTGTTCCATTACTATTAAACCAATGTGAATAGATGAAGATATTGGTTTACTTTAAGTTTAAGAACTGTAGACTTGAAATTATCCCTAAGAACTCCAACGGTTTAATCTTTAGACCCTAAACCTTTTAACCGTAAATAGTGGTAGCATGTCCAATAAGATGAGATCTGCCCTAACAAAGCACATACATTCTGGGGAGAAGCTCTCTTGGAATTATAGCTCATGGAACACAAATTGGGAAAGATATTGTCTTTATATGTCCCAAAGAATATTTTGGCTTTGAAAATGAACCATACAACTTGTATGTGGGGATGGGAGCGAAAAACTGGAAGAGATCGAGCAAATGGGTGACATTACTCAAAAAGAAATGCACTCATTACTACTTATGTAACTGTAACCCCTTTGTACACCACCCTCACAATTAAAAAAAATAAAGAATATCTTGGAAATACTTGCTGGAGTTTTTCAGCAGTAGTCTAAAATATTCAGATGGTTTACTCCTCTTCCAAATGTTTTCTGGTTGTCAGGGAAACAGAAGGAGCAGGAAATAAGAACAAAGACAACTCAGACCAACAGGTTTGGGACGTGTGTGTGTGTGTGTGTGTGTGTGTGTGTGTGTGTATGTGTGATTATTAAAAAATGTAGACAATGAAGGGGGAGGGGAGAAGAATACAGTCAAGAATTTACTATATATACCACAAAATTGAGTAGTGTAAGGGAATGGGAAGGGAGAAAGGGGATGAGATTGTTGAAGAGGGTGACACAGATCAAGATTGCATTGTATTCATGTACTGCTTTGCTAAATGACACCTCCCTTGTACAACTATTTCAAAATATTTTTTAAAGGAAAACAATGGAGTTGAGCACATGACTAGAATTAGGGCTTGGGGATTATGTTTGAAAGCTGAGTCAGTTATCTATCTTTACTCTGTAAACTATACAGACTTTCTTCAAAGAATAATTTGTACTGTATTGTGAAGGTAACGACGATAGATAGAGGTATGTCCTCATAGCTATTTTTATTTGAGGAGATATAACTTATATTCTTTTGGGAAATTCATCTGCTAAAAACAAAAATGAAACAGGCCATGTAACAGCCTACCTTCTATAAAATTGGAAGTTTTTTTTGCCACCCTCTCAGCACCCCGCCTCCACCCCTGCAGTATGGCAAATATCATTATGCATTCATTGGCTGTGTTGGGGAAAGAAGCATCTGGCAGCTCCGTATAAACTTCCTCTAAAAGAAGTAGGCTTCCCTTCAGGAAATGCCTGGGAATATTGAAGTCTCAGGAAGACAATTTCATTATAATCATAGTGATAGTCCATCCTTCAGGAAAATGGTCAGAAAAGTTTCCTTTAATACCTTTTATAATAGAAGTCCTTATTAAGAATTCTTGCTTCAGGAAATCTTTTTAAAAGTTGCTGCTAATTGATCTTCTCTCTGTTTATTTAAATTTGCATTTGCATTCTATGATTGGTTTATCAAGTAAATATCTCCTACCACAAATAATTTGAGAAATATGCAGCTAAACATGACCATTATGCAAGTTCCTAAAGATAGGTTAATGCCTCATAGCTGGAGAGTTGAACTAGGGTGAAAGGTTTGTGTGTTATTAGACTTTAAAACACAAAACAGAACAAAGCCCTCAGGATATTGACTCCATCATGATATCATTACAAACTTGTGGAATTCTCTTCAATAAGAAGCCTAATACCTGCAGGGTTATGTATTTCTGATTTGGTAACAGTACCTCTGGGCCTGTGCATAAGATGGAATAGATTATATGTTATTTCTGAATCCATAAGATAAGGCTTGAATTAAGAAAATGGTTTCATTTGGAGAAACTGGTATTGATTAAAACTTTATGAGGCAAAGCTAGTGAAAGTCTCTTAATGAGCCCTTCTCATAATTACTTGAGCTTGGTCAAAAACCTCTACATTTGGTTGCTTGGGCTGGTGGAGCATCAATGTACTTTCAAGTGCCTTTAGCCTATGAAAGCTTCAGACAATTTCATGATTAAAACACAGACCAGAAATGTGATTTCTTAAAAATTTGCTCAGTTAGAATTCCACTGTGAATATGAGTTATTTTTAACAGCACTTAAAAATTAAATTTAAGAAAGAAGCACTTTAACAATCCAAGTAAGACAATGGTACATTCTCTTCTATCTTTTTTTCCAGAAATATTCTTAACACCTATATGGACACCATGCAATTAATTTTCAGTACTTGATTGTGAAGGTGACTTAATTTATTCACAGCTTCTCAGATTTCTCCCAGAACAGTGTAGCATTCCAAAGTCAAGCTAAAATGTGGGAAAATAGCACAGTGTACCCTATCAAGCCCATTTGGAATAGCATTTTAACTCACTTCCAATCACTGAGTGATTCTCAGTGCCTGTCTGAGCCATATTAGCACTTGAGGCAAAAGAATAATTAGCTTTACTGAGTCTATATTTAATTGAAATTGTGAGATTTTGTTTAGTGTGGTTGCTTGCATTGACCAGGGTTAGCTTAAATATTACACTAACATTACTAACAGTCTTATTATGTTTTATAGTCTCTTTAAGTTTTGCACTCAAAATGAGGCTCTCACTTCTTTGCATTTTGGCATTAGACTAATGATTTTGATAAACATGAGAAGAGTAAATTTCGTTTGCCCACCATGGCACCCAAACACTAGAATGCCTCACCTGGTACTAACCTTTTAGGTTGGGAACAGGCATCCATTTCCAATGTCATGAATACATTGCTAACTGGATTGAAAGCCTCTCATCTTTAATTGTTGGTTAACCTTCCAGAAATATTGATTTTTTTTTCAATCTCAGGCTTGTAATCTTAGTGACTTGAGAGGCTGAGATCTGAGGACCATGGTTCAAAACAAGCCCAGGCAAGAAAGTCTGTGAAATTCTTATCTCCAGATCATCTAGCAAGGATCCAAAAGTAGAGCTGTGGCTCAAATAGTAGATGCCTTAATCAGAAAAAGCTGAAGAACAGCATCCAGGCTTTGTGTTCAAACCCTGTAACTGGCACAGCAAAAAGTCAAAAGACTGTATTTTTTCAATAATTTGATACATAGGTTTTGTATAGTTTAAAACTTCTGAAATTAGGATATGTTTCATAACAAGTGGCATATTATAATTTCTTTTTTTTCTTTCTTTTTTTCTGGTATAAGGTTTGAACTCAGGACCTTGTGCTTTCTTGCTCAAAGTATCAAATGACAATTGAGCCATGCCTCCAGCCCAGCTTTTTGCTAGTTACTTTGGACATAGACTCTCATACTTTTTGGCCTAGACTGGCCTTGAGCCAGAATCCTCAGAATTTTTGTCTCTTGAGTCTCTAGCAGGCATGAGCTACCAGTGCTCAGCTCTTATGTATTTTTTAATTTGTTCTATTTCCAAATTGCTGAAGTGTACCATAGCACCTACTGTAAGAATACTGCTTAATTTTGTTGTATACTAAGAGAATTTTATGTTTAGACAATGATGTATATCTCAGTAGCTTTTATATTTTTGTAATTCCTTATTGGTCACTTAGGAAATTATAAATAATTTCTAAATAAATATGGATTACAATCATACATTGTCAAATTGCAGTTCATGTAAAAACAAGAGTAGTAAAATAAAATCTGTTGCAAGAAAGCCAGTACATTTTCTATTGAAATGAAATCAATATACATACATTACATACAATTTAGATTATTTTGAATAGTTCCTCTTACAGAGTTCTAATAATAGTTAGGGAACTCAGCCTTGATTATACTCTATCCAGAGAATCAAATGTCTTGTCTTTCTCCTCATGTAGACACAAGAGATACCACTCGCAGATTCTGGCTAAGCACATGGAGTATGACCCACGGAAATACAGTGGCTAGAGGAGTTCTAAGGCCATGCTGGATGGAAGTAGGTTTCAGCTGGGGAACCTAAAATAGCTTAAGCAGACCAGGAAATCCAAATTATTGCTAGGTTGAAGCCAAGGGCTTAGATATGGAAATACTGCCAAGAGAGAAACCTCAAGGTTGGAGCCAGGATGAACATGGATGTATTAAACATATTTTTGACTTAGGATTTTCTCAAATGATAATGAGCTTGTTGGAATGTAACTCCATCAAAAATTAAAAGGGATTGAGTTTCTCTTAGGTCTTATATAATGCCTCATGGATATAGAAAGAGGATAGTTCATTGCCATTAAAGAAAGTTTAAGTATATACTTTGGTTTATGAGAAATTACATTTTATCAAGGGATGGAAAGTGCCTCTTGATGTTCATGATGCAAGGCAGTTTGGAATTATGTAAAACTATGCTGTGTAAATAACTCTTTTATTTGATATGCTGTGTTTTGGGTGCCCAATGAATGTGAACAACTGTTAAGGAAAAGCTTATACTGAGGTGTAGAAGATCAGAGATGAAGACTGTACCTTGGTAGACCAGATGAAAACTGGAGTTGTGGTATTTGTGGGAAGCTGTGGGAAGGAAGTAGAGTGTTAAGGGATAGCTTTGAGGGTGGGTGCTGAGGTTGGAAAGGTGGGAGATAAGAGAGGGTATTTGGACAGCAGCACAAGTAAAGACATTAGCAACTCATAATGAACAGCTCTGCCAGGCATGGCACTAACCCCTTACCTTCTGGCTCCTTGAAAAAAAGCAGAAGAATTAGTTGTGGAGTGCAAATTACTTAGTGGCAGAGGTACAGCTTACACCTGTGCTGTCCAACATGATAGATAGCTGCCAGACATGAGAGACAACTGAGCACTTCAAAGGTGGTTGGCTGGAAGGTAAGATGGGCTCTAAGTCCAAAATATATGAGAGACTTTTAGAAACAGTACAATGACGAAAATCAATCCACAGTACCTCATTAATAATTTTATATGTGCTGGGCACTAATGGCACATGCCTGTAAGCTTAGATATTCAGGAGGCTGAGATCTGAGTATTACAGTTCAAAGTCAGCTGGGCCAGGAAAGTTCTTGGGATCTTATCTTCAATTAATCACCAAAAAAAGCCAGAACTGGTGCTGTGGCTCAAGTGGTAGAGTGCTGGCCTTGAGCAATAAGAAGCTGAAGACTTGAGTTCAAGCCCCAGGATCAGCGCGCGCATGCGCGCGCGCACACACACACACACACACACACACACACACACACAAATAATTTTATATGGCTTGTGTATTGAAATGACCATCTTTTACAGATATGTAATTTATGTTGTATATTTTTGAATACCGTCTTATTATTTTGATTTATTAATATACTATTAAAATTAATTTCACCTGTTCCCTTTCACTCTTTAAAACACAGCTACTAGGAACTCTTAGTCATCTCTGTGATCAGCATTCATTCATAGCTGACATTTTGCTCCTGTTGGACAATGCTGTTCTAAATGCTGTGAGCCAAAAAAAAAAAAAACCTGGAAAAGGTGATTTCCTCCCATTGATGTTTTTATTAATAGTTTCTATAATTTCGAATCATATGACCACATTTAACATAGCACAATATCTTTTTTGGCCACTTAATTGACTTGCCCAATATTTTGACCTTGTGTGAATACTTTTCCTGGTTCTTCTCCTGGAAACCACAGAGAAAGCAAACCTCCCACAACTCACCAGGATGCTTCCCTTTGCTTTCCCACCTGCCCTGCCATTATCTTCTTCTTCTTCTTCTTCTTCCTCTTCTTCTTCTTCTTCTTCTTCTTCTTCTTCTTCTTCTTCTTCTTCTTCTTCTTCTTCTTCTTCTTCTTCTTCTTCTTCTTCTTCCTCTTCCTCTTCCTCTTCCTCTTCCTCTTCCTCTTCCTCTTCCTCTCCTTCCTCTCCTTCCTCTCCTTCCTCCTCCTCCTCCACCTCCTCCTCCACCTCCACCTCCTCCACCTCCTCCACCTCCTCGTCTTCCTCCTCCTCCTTCTCCTCCTCTTCCTCCTCCTCCTCCTCCTCCTCTTCTTCTTCTTCTTCTTCTTCTTCTTCTTCTTCTTCTTCTTCTTCTTCTTCTTCTTCTTCTTCTTCTTCTTCTTCTTCTTCTTCTTCTTCTTCTTCTTCTTCTTCTTCTTCTTCTTCTTCTTCTTCTTCTTCTTGTCATTTAGCAGCTAAAGAAAACTAGAAGAGAGAATGTGAAATGAGACAAAACACGAAGCAATGAAGCTGGCCCAAAATTATAGAAATCACAAAGCAGTTGTATGCTAATGTGTGAGCCATGAGGCTGTGTTGTTCACCGGAGGCCATGAGGCTGTGTTGTTCACCGGAGATTTTCAGCCTTTAATAAAACTGAAAAATATGAGTGTGGATGAGTCCATGTAGCATGACTGTAGATTGCAGTCTGATATTCTTCTTATCAGTAACTGAAACTTTGCTTTTTCTGTGAGTAGGATTTACTGCTTCTCTAGTTTCTGTTATTTTTGAAATTCTAGGACTAGCATTGTATTCGTAAAAATGAAGTTGCTGAGGAAAAGTATAGACATGTTGTGTGCCTACAGTTGTTTTGACCAAGTTCTCTTCCCAAAATAATTTAAATAAATGTCTTAATGCCTTCCTATTTTGTGGCTCATGGATTGAACCCAAGACCCCTTTACATCCTTAGCTTTAGTTATCTTTTTTGTTAAAATTAATTCAGAGTATTTACTTCTTATCCATTAATACCATAGTGATAGATGATACAAGAGATAAATAGCTGAGGAAATAGTATGATTGGTGTTTTAAATTAAATTTATTTTCACTGATAAACAGAAGCATTAAAATTGTACATATTGATGGGTTAGCATAGTGTTTCAATACATATATACATTGTATAATTGTATATATATCAATTGGTGAAATCAAGTGAAATGTATCTGTCTCCTAAAATACTAATCACTTCCTTATGAAGAAAACTCCAAAAAACTTTTTTCTTCCAGGTTTTTGAAATTCATTCTTGCTATCTGGAGTCAACCTGTTGCCCAACAGCACACCAGAACCTCTTTGTTCTGTTTAATTGTAACTGGGTACCTCGTGTTGATCGATCTTTCTAATTGGAAGTGATCAGCCTCCACTCTCATACTGCTTTCTGCTTTAGCTATCATTTGCTCAACTTCTATGAGATAGTTTTCATATTCCACGTATGTGTAGGATCGTCTAGTCTTTCCTTTCCTGTGCCTATTTGTCATTACAAAATGATCTCCAGATCCTTACACATTGTTGGAAATAAGGTTTATTCTTTTATATGTCTGAGTAGTATTCCATCATGTGAATGTATCACATTTTCTTTATCAGTCCACCATTTGATGGACACTAGGTTGTTTCCATTTCCTGGTTATTCTAAAAAGTGCTACAGTAATGTGGACCTGAAGAAATCTATTTGATATAGTGATTTCTCTTCTTTTGGTTGTATGCCCAGTGATGGGC
The DNA here is from genome assembly GCF_019054845.1 of Dipodomys spectabilis. Classification (NCBI taxonomy): domain Eukaryota; kingdom Metazoa; phylum Chordata; class Mammalia; order Rodentia; family Heteromyidae; genus Dipodomys; species Dipodomys spectabilis. The sequence continues at coordinate 3,785,624 of NW_024870824.1, forward strand.
ATGCCAATTCTATTTTTTACATTTTTGAGGAACCTCTATACTGATTTCCACAATGGCTGCACTAGTTTATTCCCAGCAGTGGCGTGCCCGGAGTCTCTTTCCTCTGAGTCTTTTCAAGCTCTTGTTCTTTAGTCATTTTGACGATAACAATTTTTATGTGACTAAGGTTATGGCTTATTGTGATTTGGGTTTGTACTTTCCAGATGATTAGATATATTTTTAAATGTCTGTTGGCCATTTTCATGTCTTCTTTTAAGAGATATCTAGTTAGGTCTATTGCTCATTTCTTTTGTTGCATTATATGTTTTCCTGCTATTAAGTTTCTGGAGTTCCTTATATATATAATTGTCAGAGGTTTAGGTAGCTAACACAGTTTCCCCTTAGGCATGGTGTCTTGGCATTTTGCTGATGTGTCTTTTGGTATACAGCAATTTTTAGGTTTGATGTAATCCTATTTACCTATGTTCTCCTCTGTTTCTTGTGCCTTGAAGACCTTGTCCAGAATAAAAGATCATTGCCCATTCTAATATTTTCAAGCATTTTTTCTAATAGTTGCATGTCTAATAGTTAATGTTGAATTCATTGTAAGTCAATTTTTTTGTATCTGGTGAAATATAAGGGCAAGCTTCATTCTTCTGTATGTGGGCATCTAATTCCCAGAACCATTAATTGAAAACACTGTTCTTGCTCCAATGTAGCAGTTTTGTCAAAAATCACTTGGCTAAAGATGTGTGGGTGACTTTTCAATTCTATATTCTGTCCCATTGGCCTATATTTGTGTATTTATGTCAATGTAGCCAGACCTTCCCTTCTCTCTCCCTCCTTCCCTCCCTCCCTCCCTCCCTCCCTCCCTTTCTTCCTTTCTTCCTCCCTCCCTTCCTCCCTCCCTCCCTCCTTCCCTCCCTTCCCTCCTTTGCTCTTCTTTTTTGTTTTTTCTGCTGGGTGCTAGGACTTGAACTCAAAACCTTCTGCTCTCATTCAGCTATCTTGCTCACTATTGGTGTCTACCACTTGAACAATTCCTCTTCTAGATTTTTTGCTGGTTAATTAGAGACGGAGTCTTGCAGACTTTTCTATCTGGGCTTCTTCGAAACCAGGATCTGGTTGCAGCCTACTGAGTAGCTTATTATCGAGTGAGTCATTGGCACCCACAGCCAATGCTGTTTTGATTGTTATAGGTTTGTTATATATTTTAAAGACGTGTGGTAAACTGCCTTCTGCATTGCTTTGTTCTTTGCTTTTGTTTTTGTGTCTTGGTTTTATATATGATTGCATATATATATATATGTATATATATTGCTTTTACTAATTTGAAGTTTGGTTTGTTCTCAGATTTCTAGTTCTTTGTTAGTACTGTTGTTTGAACTTGGCCTCGTGCACTGGATTCTTTGTATTTATTGGGGGGGGTCTTTCTTATTGGATGTAGCTCTAGTTTATTTGAGATGATTTTGCTTTCTGCTGTTAATTGACTTTTTAAATGAATAAATGGTATTTTTCCCCTTGTGTTTTTCTAGAAACTTGAACACTTCGGCACATCCCTTTAAGTTGACCTATTTAAGCTTTTGCAACATATTTTAATTTAACTTGAAAGAATTGTTATGAAAATATGGAATTACAAATCAGAAACAGATTATATTACTTTAAAAATGTCCTAAGAATTTTTCTAATGTGAATTTGAACTGAATATTTAAATTAGGTTATGCTTAGTGAATATAAATAGAAAGTAACCATTAATTTTTTTTTTTGGGTCCGGTCGTGGGGCCTGAACTCTGGGCCTGGGCGCTGCCCCTCAGCTCTTCAGCTCAAGGATAGCACTCTACCACTTGAGCCACAGCACCACTTCCGGCTTTTTTTTCTTATGTGGTGCTGAGGAATTGAACCCAGGGCCTCGTGCATGCAAGGCAAGCACTCTACCACTGAGCCACCTTCCCAGCCCAGTAACCATTAATTTTGATGAAAATAAAACATTGAGAAACAGAGTGGATTAAAAAACTCTTTATGTGTTCATAAACTCAGTGACCATACTTTGACATGTTGCTTTTTATTCATCATTAGCAAAATTTCTGACTTGCTACTTGTAATTTACACTGACCTATAATTAGGGTCTGTGCACTGGAAATGGTTTTAATAGGTTTGAAATTCAATTTTTGGTTTGATCTTTCCCATTCACAAGCCTTTTGTAAAAGGTGTAGCTCATTTGTAGGCATATTGAGTTGCTTCTAGATGTCTCAAGTAATGTCTTGCTCTAACCAAAATTGAAAAGATTATTTCCTGGGAAATGTTGACAAAAGAGTTTTCATAGATTACTCAGTGTGTACTTTACATGATGGTTAACATAAGCAAATTGAACAGTCCCACTGAACATAAACACATGCATGTTTTTATATTTCAAGTGATAGGAATATACAAACACACTTCTGATGGTACAGCCCATACTCACATGTGGGTGTTGGTGAAACTCAGACTGGACAGACCAGAGGAACTGAGTTTTGATCTAATTGAAAACTATGTCTGAGATTGAAATACCCATTAAGGTTCTTTCAGTCCATAAAGTCATTCATTATTTCCCTTTGAATGAGTTATGGGATGAACCAAGGTAAGAAGATGAATTTTTCTTGTCAAATGTCATCTGACAGGTTTAGCTATGTCTGGAAAGGAATAAAATAACCAAGTGAGTTCACCTTTTCCAATTCAGAGAACTGTCTTATTCTGGCAAAGCAAATTCCTCACACCTTCCCTTTATTATCATACTGAGAATCCAGTTTTTTTCTAAACTTTGCAACTTACTATGCATAAATTTGATTTTATTTACAGATTTAGAATCATTTTTAGAACTAGATTTGAGTATAAGTCATTGTAATTTTTGCTTACTCATTCTTCTATCATTATTCTCTCTACAGCTCACTTGCAGAAAGATTAAATTGGGTTGATTTTCATAGAAGAGGTGTCTCTTTATTCTGTTAAGGAGCACTTATCCTGAAGAGCTTTTGATATGATTATTCAATTGGCATTTGAATTATGTGAGGATGTTTACTGAATGGCACTCTTAAACTGTGAAACCCTGAATCCTTAAACTTTTAAACTCCCATTGGTTTTGTGCTAAAGAAAAATCTTAAATAATTTATTCTCTCAGTATCCAAGTTACTACTGGTTGTGAATTAAACACTTTTGGAAACAGACTAAAATTCTTTGGACCCCAAAGTTCCTTTATAAATATATGAAAACTATTTCTTTTAAATGTACATTACTTGTTAATAAAACACAGATGTACCTTAGTTTTGAAAAGCCTAGCATTAAAAATGCAATAAATAGAACATATGTGATAGGAGGTAATAAGAATTACAGAAGAATATTTTCTTTTATAAAAGAATTTGTCAATGTTTTCTTTAAAATACCAGTTTCCTTTAGTTATCATTGTTAATTTATAATTATTTATCTACAGCCCATGAAGTTTACTGATACGATTTATAACTTAATTTTGGGAGCAGTGTTCCTTGAGAAATCAATCCAAAATGAGAGCAAATGCTCCTGGAATTATTTATGTTTATTATTGGTGCTTTTTCTCTAGCTACTGAACTCACTAGAGCTGCTTCTGTGATATTAAAATGAAGCCTCATCATTTATTTGAAAGGAGAAGGAAAATTGAAATGTAGTCATTTCAAGGTAAAGGCTGTTTAATCTTAGGTTGAAAATATGATGATTAAAATGTAATTTGTCTTCCACTTGCATGCGTTTTATCTGTATTGTGGTTTCTTTTGTTTTATTGATTGACTCTTTTATACCATTGGCATCTAATGGCATAACAGAGGTACTAGGGACGCTGATTCATACTTGAGACATGATGAATAAGACTTAGTTCTTTGAGCTGAGCATCTTAGAACCACATGGGTTCAGAAAAACAAATGCATACCAAAGAACTGCTGGTTCTGGGCAACTTGGGGGCCACAAGGTGACAATTCCAGGAGGTTGTAGCTTGAGAATATCTGTTGCCGATAAGCATTCACACCAAATCAAATCCCACCTGAATGGTCATATCATTTCTGTCTGAGCTGAGGATTATAAATAAGGAAAGTCTTCAACCTGAGTCTTAGGTGCGTGAGAGTGGATGCCAGAGAAAGCAGCATGACCAAAGTCAGGCATTTGTGACTCCTCCATGTCTGCTGTCAACATATCACTCCTTCTCTCTTTGGTTCTAATCCTCAGGCTTAAACTGAGGGCTGAGGTGCTGTCCCTGAGCAATTTTTGCTCAAGGCTAGAGTTCTATCACAGTGAACCTCAGCTCCACTTCTGCCTGTTTGTTTGTTTAGTAGTTTGGGGGAGATAAATTCTTATAGTCTTTACAGCTTGGTCTAGCTTAGAACTGCAATCTTGAGCCTCCTGAGTAGCTAGGATTACATGCCTGAGCCACCAGAGCCTAGCCCCAGACACTCTTACACAAAATATTTACATACTTGTTGCTGAATTTGATTATCCCACAGTCTTGCTGAAGCTGAATCTCTATAACCTAAAGCCATATTGAAGAGTGAGTTTTTTTTTAATTGTCAAGGTGATGTCCAGAGGGATTACAGTTACATAAGTAAGTTAATAACTATATTTCTTGTCAAACTTGTTACCCCCTTCTTTCATTTTTCTCCTACTTTCTGTCTGCCCCAATACTTCCCTCCCGCCTCCACCAAGTTGTACAGATCACTTCTAATATATTGTCTTGTGTATATTGCTTCCCCCTTTTCCCTTGGTCTCACCACTTTGTTGTTCCCCTTTCCTTCCCTAATTTAAATAAATGTATATATAATACCAGGGTACCAAAATCAAATACAGTGACAAGAAGGGATATACATTAGGGGGCAGAACATACAAAAGAAACAAAAAATCACATAGTACATTATAAACAACAACAAAGACAAACCTCTTGTGTCCATGTCTTGGAGTTGATTTTGTTTAGCATCATCTTATAAGGTCATATGTACATAGCTATTGAGGAGCTATTCTGTTCACCTGCTAAGATTATCCTAGGCATGTAGTAATTATTGCAAATAAAGGAAACCATGGGACCTGTGTTTCTTTGGGATCTTGGCATTTAGTCCTCTGGGTGGACTTAGGCATATGTTTTCAACATTATCCTCCTGAATTGTGTTTTCCACGTCTGGGTTGTAGTAAATGTGACCATTATCACCAACATAACTTCCATTATATCATTCAAATATTTGTCTATTTTTAAATGAATTGGAAATAAATGTGAATTGTATGTGAGTCTCAGGACTTAGAATTTATTTGATCTCTAGCGGCAGTGATGGCATCGGCGTCATATCTAGATGGAAGCGTTGCCTAGGTATGTGGTTGTGCTGATGCTTTGACTTGGAAGGAAATGTAAATGTACAGTCTCATCTATGCTTAAGGATGAGCTAATGCTGGGATCCACCGGCTCCCTGTAATTCTATGATGATTTACATGCCTTTGGATATATGCCCAGGAGAATTTAAGAATCATAAGGTGGATCTATTTTTAGCTTTATGACGAACATCCATGACTTTTCACAGTGGTTTGTAATAGTTACCATTTTTCACATAGTGTCAACAATATATGAAGATTCCTTTTCCTTCCATCCTACAACCCCCCTTCTGCATCTTCATCAGTATCTTTTGCTTGTTTCCTTGGTGATAACCATTCTGACTAGAGTGAGATAGAATCATACTGTGGTTCTGATTTGCATTTCCTTTAGCAGTAAGGGATTCAACCTGGACAAGTTTTCCCTGGTTTTATTGCTTTGTTCCTTCTCTGCTAGTCATTCCACCTCCCCAGACCCAACCTCAGTAAACATCCATTCTAAGTTTCCTGGTTATTTCCTTGAAAAGAAGTGCACCATTTATATGTAGTGAGTACTCACTACCTTACATATGTCACTGTAACCTCTCTGTACAATAAAATTGAATTAAATATTATTTTTCGTCATAGCTTATGGACAATATACTGGAGAGCTTTATATGTCCTATGTCAAGATTATTTGATTTCAGGATATAGGTTAGTTTCTTAGCAGTCTTTTTCTGTCTCTATCCATGAAAATTATATCTCCCTCATCTTTAGCATTTCTTTCTCATAGGACCTGTTGAAGTTCCTTTCTAACTTTCATGACAAATAACAATTTTAATTTTATATTTGCCTAATGTCTATTCTCTTGCAGAGCTGTTAGCTCTGGCTTCATTGTGTACTGCCTATGCTAAATGTGAGATCCTCACAACCTCACTGTTATCTTACTTACTGAAAAATGACGGCTTCTGTATGATCTCTAATCTTTGATCCTCAGGTATTGGTATGTTCATGTGACCCACTTATCCTGCCAGAATTTGTAGTCTGGAAAGTAGAATGACAATGCATCTGAGGATAACATTGTTTCAGTGAGAATGTTGCCTGAATGTTTGGCCTGTCCTCAGGCAGACAATGGTGAAGAGTGGGACTCAGTCATAGAGTGGGTTAAACATACCATTGGCTCAACTATACAGTTGTGATTGTAATTCTACCAGCTGCCTTATCTGAGGAGTTTACATGCTGGTCAAAAACTCCTAGTATCTCTTAAACGCAGCTAAATAAAATACAATTTAATGAAAATAAATAAATAAATAAAAACAACAACAATAAAAGAAAAAAATGTTTCTGGGTACATTATTCAGTGGAATGGCGTTTGTCTAGTATCTTCAAGGCTCTGGGTTCAATCCTCAGTAATGCGAAAGAGAAGAAAAGTGTTTTATGTTTAAGTATAATTGTAATAGATGTAAATGATATTGTGCTACAGTGAGTGAGGTTCCAGGGGATTTCCAGAAGTTCCCTAAGGTTAGAAGGTGTTAGAGGCCTGAAGTCAAAGCAGGCAAAGCCAATTTACAAATGGCCCTAGATACCATGTTAAGAAATTTGCATTTTAGCCATTGGCAATAGAGGATTATGGAAGGATTTTGAAAAGAGGATGGCAAAATCAGCTTTAAGGCTGAGACAGCAGTTTGGAGGATGGCTTGGATCAGTACATATACAAGTTCCAAGCCTGGTGCTTAAGGCACAGGGACTCCTTGCAGTGGTAGCTGGTATTACTTCCTGTCCTTCCATAACCTTTGTCTCTGTTGACTACAACAATATGACATTAGGATTAAGAATATCTTCCGGCATATTCCTTCAAAGAATATTCTAGTCAATTTTTAAAATTGTTATTATAAAGAGGATATACAGAGTAGTTAACGATTACATAAGTGAGGTAATGAGTACATTTCTTTTTGGACAATGTCACCCCTTCCCTTGCTCTCTCCCAGCTACAGAATTTTTTTTTTAAGTACATTGATCTTTGAAAATGCTAGTTGAACAAATGATTTTAAATGTGTTTCTTTTTGAGCCCATATGACATTTGTTTGTGTTCACTTGGAGTCTTTGTCTAGTTTCTGAGCTATTAGTGCGACAAATGCCCCTTGCCACTACACTCAGTGACCAAGGCTTTGCACATAACTCTCACAGACATAGGACAAATCTCACACATGCCCACTCTAAAAACGCTGGGTAATGCAGTCAAATTTAAATAGCAGGTTTATGTGCAGCGAGAATGTTGGTAAAGAATTTGATGTCATTAATCTTACTGTAGTCAGCGGATGAATGTGAAAGCTTCAAATTCCTTTTCCAGCAATACCCCCCTCTTTTGTTGTAGGGGCACGTGGCATCTGTTTAGCTGGTATGAGTTATAAATTTGTCCAAGGCAAAAAGAAAAAAATACATATTATGCAAGTTCCTCTTCCTTAGATTTTCTGAAATTGGCTGCTGGAGGGAGCTTCCTGCGCCATGTGGCAGTCACCACCTACAGAATTGCTGAGAGACAGGGCTGGTATTAGCACGTTGTACAGCGTGCCATGTACTTCTGCGCTTCCTATCTGAAGAAGAATGCTCTTTGTATAGAAAAGCTGTAAATGGCAAACAGTACACTTTAAAAACAGGAAAAAAGAAGAACAAAACAACCACAAAAAACCTTTTTGTTTCCATATCATGGAGATCATTTCCATTAGCATCATTTTATGTGGCCATATGTGCATAGCTGTTGGGCTATTTATTGTGAACCTCTTCTAGGACTATCCTAGGCATATATTAATGATTACAAATGAGGGAAGCCATTTCTTTTGTCTTTCAGTTTTTTTCTCCTCTGGTTTATTCCCCATGGTCTTATTCCCCCCTTGTCTTGTACATAAGTTTATCTGACTTGGGGAAAGGAAGAGAGATCACAGAAATGGTGGGACAAAGGGTGAATCCATGCAATAGCTATACTCATTAGACACCATGTTGAAGATGAACTTTAAAACTTGGGGAGGAGGGGAGTTGGGGGGGGAGTGGAAGAAAATGAGGGAGGGAGTAGCACTGCTTGAAAAGAAGTGTATTCATTGCCCAACTCATGTAACTGTAACCCCTCTGCATTTCACCTTCACAATTAAAAGCAAAAGCAATAAATAGATAGCATGTAAATGTCTGCAACATTCTCCTCGGAGGATACAGGGCTTAGGGGAGGGGTAAAAAGTCTCTGGGCCTGAACCCAGAATGTTGTGAACAGTTTGTGACTTCCTACAGATGTCCAGGGGAACAGCCAGATGCACAGCTATAGTCACATCTGTCTTCCACAGCAAAGCTGAAGGATTCTCTGCTTCACTCAAGGAGTTTCTGAATGCTAACAACCACAAATATTACATAAGAAAGTGTTTGCTGTCTTCTTTGGTTTCATTCCAGCAGAAAAACAATATGGATAATTTGTCAGTCATTTCAATCTTCTGTAGCAATGAAGTGGGTTGTTTTGCTGCTGTTTGGTTTTGATTTCTTTAGCTGCCAGTTCTCTTGATGTATGTAAAAAGCCACATTAAAAGCACAGTGTTTTTTTAAAAAGAAGTCAAGGAACTAAAAAATATGAGTGATTTTCTATTCTTAAAATATCAATCTCTTGTTGGATGCTGGTTGTTCATGCTTATAATCCTAGCTACTCAGGAGGCTGAGACCTAAGTATCACAGTTCAGAGCTAACCTGGACAGGAAAGTCCATGAGACTCTTATCTCCAATTAACCACTGAAGAAGCTAGGAGTACAGCTGTAGCCCAATTGGTAGAGCACTCGACTTGAGTAAAAGAAACTCTGAGATGGTGCCCAGGCTCCGAGTTCAAGTCCACACATGTATGCACACAAACACTTAATCTTTTACTCTTTAAAGCAAAATTAAAGAACTTACTCATTACAGGAAATACTTCCATTTTATAGTGGTACACCTGCAATAAGGTACCAGGTATGCTTGGTACCAGGACTTTAAAAACAGAGGCAGGGACTTGTAGATGCTCTGATCTGGATTTGAGGGACATCAAATAAACCACATATCACACTGATTATAGGCATAGTCTCTAGTAATAGACAGAACTGGAAATTTACAAGTACAATTATACATTGTATAACCTTGACTAAGAAAGTAAGCTTTGTTGTGTTCATCTGTAAAATGCACTCTGATAGCTAGCTTATAAAGATATTCTGAGAATTAAAGAATATTACACACATAGTAAGTATAATGTAATGCCTGGGTTGGCATAGTTGCTTATTGTTAGTTTTTTTTCTAAACTGTGTCCCAGGATACCTGGATTTGTTCATGTTTTTCAAGATATAATACCATAGGATTCTTCATAAGAAATACTTTAGATTTTCTAGTGGCAACTGGAAATCTCGGAACACAAATGGATGATGCTCTTTTAAGTATTTTATGAAAGAAAAGAGAATGGGTCTCCACATGGTTGTTTCTGTTTAAGACACCATTTCCCAGTAAATGTTTTGGTATCTTATTTATTATATGACCAACTGTAAAATGTTACACACTTTCTTTGAGTAACCTTTTGTCCTGAGTTCAAGGAAAAAAAAAAAACTGTTAATTCAGCACAAAATTGATAAGTCAAAACAAAAATCGCTGTTTTCCACGAAAATTGGCAACTTCTTCTAGAACTAGATTTTCAGTTGATTAGAGATGGACAGCTATTTTAATTGAACGATACATTTGGTCGGTGCAATTAAATGAATATTGATTTATTCAGATTAATTTGAAATACTGGCATTGAACAGGGCCAGCTGACTTATTAATAATAAGTCATTGTCTATGTGATTAGCTTAGGGTTCACTTGAAATACTAATATCACATGAAGAAAGAAGGACTGAAGGAAATTGAAATTCATTCAGGCCCATTTATGTGCCTGGTACAGTCTTTTACATAAACCAGCACCTTAATCCTCAGGACAGTCTTCCTGATTGAAGATTCCGATTTCTAATTTGGTATATAAAGGAACTTTAACCTCATTCTTTTTTCTTTTCCTGTTAGACTTAAACTCCCTAATCCTCTCTCCACCCTAAGTATGTAGGAGGAGGTAAATAAATGTTAGCTTAGAAAAAAGTGACTTTTCTGTCTGGTAATGTTTGGGGGCAATTTTACCATGTTAGTTACACACACTGAGCTTCCTGAAGAAGGCAGGTCAGCAACCTGACATTAAAGGCACATAAAAGAGCTCTTAGCTATCATTTTGTTTGGCTCATTAGGCAATAATTTGATATCAATTCTCATTAATGCAGGAAGCAGAATATATCGCTCCATTTTATCCATTAAGATTACATTTTAGAACAACTCAAATTATTTCATGACCCTAAGCCAGCATTATTAATAATTAAGAGGAAATTGACATTCTCCCAAGGGATTTTCAATCATTTCTAATCACATCAAAGCCGTGGTTTATGGCCTAATACTTTAATCCTTCCCCTCCCCCCCCCCTTCCCTTGACCATTGTCACTCCACAATTAAAGGGCAGGAGATGCCATAATTCCCTCAGGGAAGATAAAGGATCAGCCATTTCTGTGGCTAGCCCTTGGGGTTCCACTTCAGAGTACTTACATAGTGATCTCCACTGCCCTGCTATTTAAACAGACCTTTGCCCAGGAGGCTCAGTCTGACATTTGGAAACACTTTTGAGTTGTAGCCTGTTTCCTTCTCTTTTTCTTTGATGATTAGGGCATCCAAGGTGCCTTTTCCTTTTAGCTCTGAAACTCTTACATCTTCCTCCAGCTCTTTAGCTTTGGCGTTCAATGGGTATTGAAGTAAGGCATGATGATGTGCAGTCATTCAGCAAGCAGCATGCTTGACCTGAGAACTCCATTATTTGTTTTAATGAAGGGTTTCCCAGCCAGGCACTGCACACATCATTTGGTAGGTTGATGATAGTTTCAGCCTAACTCTGAGGGGGAAAAAAAAAAGCTTGTGAGACGTCTTCTCAACCAAAGCTAGGATTAGTGGTATGAGCCTATGATCCTAGCTTCATGGGAAGCCTAGAGTTTGAGGATCATGATTTCAAGCCAGCTCACATAGAAAAATCTGAAATATTTCATTTTAGTGGAAGAAGCAAGAGATGGTAGTTTGAGTCTATCATCCCAGCTATAGCAGGAATCCTAAAATAGAAGGATAATGGTCTAGGGATTGGCCTGAATCAGAAATGAGACTATCTCATCGTGGCTTAGTGGTAGAATGTTTGCCTATACATGTGTAAGGCCCTGAGTTCAAACCCCAATACTATCACCAATAATAAAGAAGATTTCCCTATGCTAAGTGTGGTTACATTATTTCAAGAAAAGAAAAGAAAAGGACAAGAGCCTGAAAGACCCCAGACTCCTGGGATACTTTTGTCAACGGGAGGGCGCCCCAGAAACCAAGACTCCAAACCAGTAGATGCAACAAGCAAGAGGAATTTATTCAGCGTTTGCGCAACCGGTCTCTCTGCCCCGGCAAGGGGGAGAGCCCCGAACAGCGGTTACAGGCATTCTTAAAGGCAAAATCCACAAGATTAGCATATAACACCAGGTATCCCCGGGATTGGCACGTTTAAAAGTCACTATGTACTCCAGCAATCATTTTTACTACGCGGGGAAGTTTATAACACTCTTTGTAAAAACGATTGGCGCGGGTGATTTATTTTTTTTTATTTTTTTAATTTTATTTTATTTGAGAACATACTGTACAGAGGGGTTACAATTACATGGGCAGGATAATGCATACATTTCTCACCAGGCATTGCAGCCTCCTCCTTTGTTTACCCTTCACCTCCTTTCCCAGCCCCCCCCCCAATCCTTCCCCTCCTCCTCCCCCACCACCGACATTGTAAAGCTCGTTTTTGACATGACATTTTGTACTTCTCATTGTTGCAACAGGTCCACCTGAATCCTTAAACGACTTGTTTGTCCCCATCTCCTCCACAAGTTATACTGACATCAAATATAGTGAAAGCGGGGGTTACACTGTGGGGGAGGGACATACAAAGCAACAAAGAAATAATCTTATAAATGCGTTAGAAACACATGCATGAAAGAAAAAAAACATTAAAATACATATTTAAGGGTTCATTTTCCTAACATCACATTATCTGACCTTTTCCTCTTGACTCATACATATACTAGCTATTGCAAATAAGGGAAACCATGGGACCTATGTTTCTTTGGGCCTGGCTTACTTCACTTAATATAATTTTTTCCAAGCCTTTCCATTTCCTAACAAATGGGGCAATGTCATTCTTTCTGATGGAGGCATAGAATTCCATTGTGATTTAAAGGAGGTAGTCACTCTGGGAGGTAAGGGTTAGGGGAGTTCACATAGTTACAGGCTTGTTATTGATTAACATTTGGCCTAGTTTGCTGGACTTGCCAGGTGGTCCTTTACTTGGGTCCTTATCTTGGGTCCCTATCTTGGGTCCCATTCTTGGGTCCCATTTGGCCACTTGGGGAATTTACTTGTTTGTTCTTTATCTATGACCACAGACCTGGTCCCGGGGGCCGGCATCTGGGCTTTGAGAGACTTTTTACTCAATTCCTTATTTCCAGAAGGGAGGGGGGTTAGTGCTAGGGCGAGCAAGTTTGCAAAAGCAAAATCAGCAGTTAGCAATTGTAAAATGTAATTCTAATTTTTAATCTTTCAAGCCAAAGCTTCTCAATGTTTTGGTAATATTGATAAATTACTGAGAAAAAAGAATCTATGATTTCAGTTAATATTGAATTTTCAGGAATAGGCACAGCAACAGTATAATGCATTTCATGCTTGCTTAAGTTTTTTCTGCAAAACTGAGACCAAAAGTAGAACAAAAAGTGGAGTTTTTGCCTACATTTAATTTTAAAAAGTACTCAGTATTTCCCCAGAAATTGAAGGAGAGGGGGAGATTTGAGAAACTGGAGACAGATCTGTTCACAGCCCAGGTATAACAACCACAACACAAAAAGTAAATTTCAGAGTTAAATTACATAATGGTTCAAAGCAGTTTAGGCTAGTTTTAAGGCAATCTCCCCCCCCCCCCCCCCCACACACACACACAGCTATGCTTAGATAGATCTATTTAGCGGCCTCTTGGAGTTTGCCATTGTTAATTTACCCTAAGTACCCAAGTACTATAAAATAATGGTAAAACCTGGTTGCATTAAGAAAGAATTTTGGAAGTTTTCCTAAGGACATTATCAATATCAGTTTACTTCAGGCTTGAATCCTACAAAGTGTTTTATAATATTTATTAGATAAATGAAAACAATTTTGCATATGAGCCAATAAGCACAGCTCAAGCATACTTATAAAGTGTTTGAGGGCCTACAGAGAATTTGAACTTATATTTGTGATCCTTGCAATGAGTATAGAATGAGGTAGAAAGGTTAATGCAATCGGGAGAAAAGGTTAATCTGATTATGCTACTTTTGTAGATGAATGATGTGATCATACAAGAGGCCAAGAGTTTTGCCTCTGGGTAGAGTTAGCTTCATGGGCACATAACCTGTACAGTAACACCATACATCCCTGTCAGTGGGCACTAAACTGTAATGGTGTGGATATACTGTAGAGAATGTATTGATTGACATATCAATTGAAAATATATCAAGCCTTCATGATCTGGCTAGTTAGATAGCCACAAGAAATTGTGTGATCCAGAGAAATCCTAAGCCTCTGAGCAGTTTTACAATTCAATGTTACTTCTCACCAAGTTATCAGTTGTTCAGATTGTAGTTTGTTTATCAACTATCCATCAGAATACCTACCATTCTTCTCTGTTCGTCTGCTGTGAGTATCACAGAGGATTATATTGATCTGAATCTTTACATTTTTTTTTATTGTAAAGATGCTGTATGGAGGGGTTACAGTTACATGAGTAAGGCAATTGGTACATTACTTGTCAATCATTGTTACCCCTTCCCTTCCTTGGTGTTGTCCCACTATCCCTTCCCTCACCCCACCCCATTCCCTCCACCTGAAGTTGTAAGGTTCATTTCTAATATACTGTCCTGTGGGTATCATTGTTGCAGTAGGTCATCTTGTGTCCTTGTTTCATGGTTTTGTTATCCCTTCCCCTTCCCAGATTAGATATATGTATATACAAGATGCAGGGTATCAAAATCAAGTACAGTAACAACAGGGGATATGCCCTAGAGGAAATAACATACTGAAAAGCTCAAAAGCCATGTGCATATGACCATATAAGATGATACTAAGTGAAATAAACTCCGAGATATGTACACAGAGGTCTGTCTTTATTGTTATTGTTTTACATGTATCATGTGCTTTTTTGTTGTTGTTTACAACACTTTTTGTTTTTTATTGTAAAAATAGTGTACAGAGGGGTTACCATTACATGAGTAAGGTATTGAGTACATTTCCTATGGAGTATTATTACCTCCTCCTTTATTTTTCCCCTACCATCCCTTCCCTCCCCACCTTCCCAACCTTCCCCTCCCCTCCAACCCAAGTTGTAAAGTTTGTTTTCAACATAGTGTCTTGTACATCACATTGTTCATTGCATTGTCTTCTATTTTCATCATCTTATATGGTTCATTTTATATGGGGTTCATTTCATTATCTTATATGGTTATATGTACATAGCTTTTGAACTTTTCTGCTTGTCGAATGACAGCTGTAGATGTCAAGTTTTATGATAAGCAGCAAGAGACAGATCAGAAAGATGCTCCATGAATTCAAGGATTTCCTCTCTATAGTAGAGGTCGCAATTTCTAATGCTAATGAAGGTCTGGCTTATATTACAAATGAGTAAAAGGGCATATTAAAGCTGATATGTAAAATGACAAAAAAAAAACCCACATAACCTAAAAATTAAGAAAAGTAAGGGAAGGGGTGGGTTGGGAGGGGTAGATGAGAATGTTGAAAGGGCTGACTTGAACAAGACACAATATAGTCACAAACTGCTTTATTGAAGGACAAGTCTTTTGCACAACTACTTAAAGATAATGGAAAAATATTTTTAAAACATGGGGAAAATGGGCCTTACTGACTTCCAATCCTTATAGTTTGTTAATATTGAAGGATATTGCTGAATGTCTGTGATAAGCCTCAGTCACAGCTGGCAGAGACAAAATCTTTTCCTTGCCTAGATGAGCCATCTGGTAGAGCTGTCAGCCACATGCATCTTTTCAAAGCAGCACAAGCAGTAGATCTCAAGGCTTGTGCTAAAATGGGTTAGTTATTTTGTCCTAAAACATGTCTTCTTGATCATCTATTCATCAGGAAAATTGGGGAGGGGTGAATGTTGTTTTGGTATAATATAATTATATGTCATGCCTCAAATTCTTTTCTCTCTAGAAACAATAACAGATGCTGTTGCTGTTTTTTTGTTAATCTCTTTCAATCACAAGTTTTCTGAGCATCCGTAATCAACTCTTAGTAAATGCAGGAGGACTTAAACATATTTTCCTCCTTTGCAACAATAATTTGATTTAAACTCAATAAGGTCATTAAAAATTAAGATGAGGGAAGGTTTTCTACTCTGGTAGTGATGGAGTAACAGGTGCTACATTTGTGTTTCTTCTGTAAACACCCTGCCCCTGATGCATGAGAGAGTTGTTTCCCAGGAACTGGATAACGGGCAATACAGGGTTTACGGACATGCTATGCTCAATTTGGCTCTACAACTAGGAACAATGTATGAGGAAACTTTAGGAGACTTAGCAGGAACATCTATAGCAAAGTATAAGTGAAAGACATTCAATCTCTGGGCAAACCACAGGGGGTGGGGGAGGCAGACATGGCTAATCACTTAAGATGAGAAAGATCAGAAATTAGGAGTAAGGACTAGACCCTAAAATAAAGGCACTAACACAGGCCATGACAGAACAACATCAAAACTTAAATACGTATATCTTAACGAAACCAAAGTTGGTGAATCAAAAAACAAAACAAAACTTTTGTCAGTTTAACTGCCTGCTGCTAAAAAAAATCAGCTCTGTTTTAAAAGAAAGTTACATAACCCATGCTTTCAAATGGGTATTACATATATATATCACCCAATTAGAAAAAGATACTGAGCTTTCAAAGAAACAAGAAATTGTGACCTATAATCCAAAGGGGAAATGCCATCACTAAAATAGATGACCCAGATACTGAAATGAGAGATAAAGACTGTAAAACTACTATGGCAAATACATGAAAGAACAGAAAGAGAGTTAAGGACATTTGGATAGACATATAGAGTGTATCCGCACAGAAATGGAAGCTACATAAGAATCTAACTGAAATTTCCTAACTCAAAAGTGTATGAATAAAAATGAACAGGCTTAAGAATGGATTAAAAATTGGAGAAGATAGTACCAGTGTACCTGAAGGTAAATCAAGAGAAACTGTCTAGTCTGGCAAGGAGAAAAGCAACTGGTAAGAAGGATCAAAGCCCTAACTCCGGTAAAATGTCAAGGAGGCTACTTACACATGAACTCTGAGTTCCAGCGGGAATGGAGAGCAATAATTGGACAGGTTTTTTTTTAATTTTTAAAAAATTTTCCCTGGTAAAGAACCATTTCTCAGATTTGGTGAGGGTTCAAAAAGCCACTGATTTGGGCACTGGTGTCTCGCGCCTGTTAACCTAGCTATTCAGGAAACTGACATCTGATTACTGCAGTTTGAAGCCAGCTCAGGTAGGAAAGTCCATTAGACTCTTATCTTCAATTGACCAGTACAAAAGCCTGAAGTGGAACTGTGGCTAAAGTGGTAGAGCACCATCCTTGAGCAAAAATCCTAAGAGATAGTGCCCAGTGCCCATATATTGAAGAATGTTGACTGACACCTAAGCAGAATACCACTGAGCAATAAGTGTGAATTATTATTGATCCATATGACACTAATTTCAAACATTATATTGAACAAAGAAAGCCTGACTAACTGGCATATGGTACATGATTCCATTCAAATAACTTTCTTGAAGTTAAATCTAAACCTTAATTATAGAACTAGAACATAATTCTTATTGGGCTGGGAGACTGCATTTGGATGATCCCCTTGATATCACCATTACAACATCAATGTGCTTTCCTCTTAAATCAAAATATTGCTCTTCCATAGAAGGAAAACTATGTAAGCCCATCAGAAAGTAAGAATTAACATTTTGAAAAAGTGTCACAAGTATAGTCGTCTGACTTTTTTTGAAATAGCTAAAAACCTGAATGTTCATGAAATTCATATTGAATAATGAAGATCTCACATGTTTCTGAGTAGCAGTTACTTGAATCTGTTTTTCAGTGAAAAGAATAAATTTTGAGGACTGTACAAAAGATTTGACATCACTTTTAGGTATTGACACAATATACAAAACATGTAAAATTGCTTATCAATATTACTATGCTTAAGTGAAGATGTGCAGCTTGATGGATACAGATTATAGTAGATAGTATGAATTTGGAGGGAAGTGGATGGAGCTTGCAGGATAAAAGTGGGGAAAAATGGCCAAGGGAATTACTGTATTATAACATAAAATGGTTGACCAAGAATTCAGTTTTGTTTGTGCTGTGTGCATAGCCTTATATTCACTCACTCAGAAAAAAAGGAAAATTAAATCAAAATTTTCACAAGAAAAATTATTATTAATGGCTAAGACCAATGAAATTGAATATACCACATGAGGAATTGAATAGTCTGAAGTAAAGAAAGAACACAGATAATAGTATTTAGACTCTATTCCACATGCTTTGCTGTTGTTTGATGATTAAGAATGACTACTTAAGCCATCCTGATCATTTAAGGATTTTTTGCTTTGTTTTGTAGTAGCCAACATGCAATCTTTTAATTCCAAAGGTTTTAAGCATTTACTTTATCTTAAGACAGGGTCTTTATTAAAATGTTAAAATAGGAGGAGTCATTTTTAAGCCATTCTTTGTAGAGATCCAAGCATTAGGACCAAAGTCACAACTAAAGGTAGACAAACTGATAAACAGGCAAGCAAGGTTTTGAGAACCTGGAGCCACACAAAGGTAATTGTTCCCAATGATGCTCTGCATGGAGGAGTTAAGCAGGTGTCATTGGGACGTGTTGCACAGTGTGGAGTTTAGAAATTACACCTAGTGAGCCAGGAACTTGAGAGTACAGAGTACTGAGTTCAAACCTCAATATAGGCACAAAAATCCAGAAGGAGGCCATATAGGAATTGGGCTGATGAAGTTGGGGCGGGGGGGGGGGGGTGGGGAGGGAAATCTGGCACTGGAAATGGGGTGAGATGTATGCTTTATAGACTAACTTTTTTTTCGTGTCTGTGTTCCTTCGTGTGACTCTACTTTCGCACCTAACATGAGTCAATTTAAAGGTTATAACCAGTCTTCTTTAATTCATCCAATCTAGAAATCCATGAAAAGAATAGACTTGTTAATAGCAAGTGAATTATGTAGGAGAAATACATTGGAATGTAGAGTTGCACACATTGTGTTTTCAGCTTTGAGTGACAGCTCTTCTACTTGCTGCTTTACTTTCAGACCTTTTCAGGAAGAGCCTTTAGGAAGACCTTTTCTGCAAATCTGTACATCTGATGATAATAAATATTTGAAAATCAAATGCAAAAACCAACAAATGTAAATGCTTTGAAATGTTTAAAAGTAATTAGTACCATGGCATAATTATGTTCTTAAACCAAGCACCTTCAAAGATAACAAAATGCTTTGCTTTCATTTCTATAGGAACCTGTCATTCAAGAAAAGAAAAGGTCTCTAATAACTCCTGAGATCAAATAACCTTAGCTATGACAGTGTTATATGACTGGAAAGTATAGTGCTGTAGATATATAGCCCAAACCTCAGAATAATAAAGTACTCTGCAAGAATATATAAATGGAGGATTGCCTTTGGATGAGTATGTGGCCTTTGGATGAGACTCTTGTATTAGACATTCAGCCAAGCTGTGGATGTGCTGCACTTCATGCCTTTGCCTTACTGGCTAGAATCTACTGTGTGAGTGTATTATAGATCGTTAATGACGTATTATAATGGATTGTTAACTCCATTTCACAGTTGAGGGATATTGGAGCTGTTTCTACTTTTCAATGAATAGTAATGAAGTTGCTATGAAAATTCCTGTTCAGGTTTGTGAAAGAATGCTACTTCCATCTCATTTGACTAAACACCTATAAGTGAGAAGGAAGAGGTTATATGATGTGAAGTTTACCAGAGCTCTTTTCCAAAGTACATGTTCCATCTTTCATTCTTTCGTCATTCTTACATTTTTGTAAAGTATATGTTGAAATCTTACTTAGAGTTGAAATAATTACTATGTATCCTTATGCCATACATGATGTTTAGAAATGTATTTACACTGTTTTGTAATTATACCATTATGCTATAATTAATTAGCAATTAATTAAATTATATCTTTTTTTCTGGAGTGAACACTGAAAAATCTGGTGATTTTTCAAGTATGCACTATATTGTTATGTGTCCTCTGAGCAATAGCTCTCATATTTTTCTGCTCACAACCATTTAACTTTTGTTTCTATTTCTTTGTCCATCTTTTATTTTAATAAGGACATTTCATTTCTTTCTTGCTGCTGGGCTGTTTGGGTTTCTTATATTTTGTAGATACACACCTCTCATCAGATGTGTTTTGAAAATATTTTCTCCCATTCCATTTTTTGAGCATATAGTTATCTAGTTATTTCAGCATTACTTACTGAAAAAACTTTACCCTCCACTAAACTGCCTTTTTACCTTGGTCAAAAGATGATTGGCTATATACTTGTGAAACTATTTCTGTACCCTTTTTTTCATTGTTCTTGTCTTAAATCAGTTTTTCTCCAGTAGTTCTTTCCTGACTATTGTAGCTTTAGAGTAGTAGTACATTTATAAACCAAGCACTATATGTGAGATCGGTAACTTTGAAGAGAATGTGCAGTCTTTCTATTTAGAGTTCTCCATATATTAATTCTTTTAACTTACTTGATGACACTCATGTATCATATATCCTTGCTGAGAGTTGGCTTTATGTATCTATGGATTGCTGAGAGAGTGTTGAAGTGTCCAAGCATATTAATGGATTATTCTATTTTTAATTTTTTAAAATTATCTTTAGTTGAACAAAGTAGTTTATGAATAAAATGCATCTTACGTAGTGTCACCCCTTTCAGCCTACCCCTTCCCTTGCTTTTCTTAATTTTGTGGTATATACAGTGAATTCTTGACTGCATCTTCTCCCTTTCCTCCCTCATTTGCCTACCCCTCTCCCCTTGACCCTACCTCTCCTCTTGCATTGTACCCCTTCTCTGATGGGCTTTAACCTAGTCTTTATTAAAAAGAAATTATACTATTTGAGCTGTCTATAGAGTCTCTTATATTTCAGGTAATTCATTTGTAACATACCATCCAACATACTCACTTAAAGATGCATCTACCACAAGTGAGGGAAACAATGCAATCTTCATTTTCTGGGTCTGACTTACTTCACTTAATATAATTTTTTCCCAAGTCTTTCCATTTCCTTAGGAATGGTACAATATTATTTTAATAGGTGAGTAAAATTTCATTGTGTGTGTGTGTGTGTATATATATATATATATACACATATATATTTTCTTGATTCATTCGTTCATTGAGGAGTATCTGGGCTGATTCTATATCTTGGCTATGGTGAATAATGCTGCGATGAACATGGTTCTGCTGATGGCTTTACTGTAACCTTGTCTGTATTCTATTGGATAAATGACCAGCAGTGGGATTGCTGGGTCATAGGGTAGCTCTAGGCAGTTTAGTTTTCGAGGAGCCCCTATACTGCTTCCCAGAGTGGTTGAAAAAGCTTACATTCCCACAGTGTATCAGAGTACCCTTTTGGCCAAATCCTCACCAACATTTGTTGTTGTCTGTTTCTTGATAATGGCCATTCTAACGGGGTGAGGTGGAATCTATGTTGCTTTTACTTTCATTCCCCTTATGGCCAGAGATGTTGAACATTTCTTCATGAGTCTGTTGCCTATTTTTACTTCTTTTGAGAGTCTCTATCTCTCTCTCTTTTAAGTCGTTAGTCCATTTATTACTTGGGTTGTTGTTTCTTTGAAAGTTTATTTTTGAGGTGTTGCTACTTTGAGCTCTAAGTATATTCTAGATATAAAGCCATTGACTGATGTATAGCTGGTAAAAAAAAAAATCATTTTCCAATCTGTGGGCTTTCTTTTTGACTTGTCAGCTACGTACTTTACCAGGCAGAAACTTCTAAGTTTTATAAAATCCCATTTATCAAGACTTTCTTTGATTTGTTGTGTTTCTGGATCTTTACTTGAAAAATTTTGATCTGTTCTAGGAGCTCAGGTGTTTCCCAATCCTTTCCTATATGAGCTTCATAGCTTCCATTCTTACATTGCATTTTTTTATGTTTCAGTTTATCAGTTTTGCTTCTTGTGTTTTGAAAGCTTGTTATTAAGTGCAAACACATTTAAAGTCATTATTATTTTAGAGAGTTGACCTTTTAAAAATTATCTTTATCAATTTTCTGCATCTATTTTGTCTGATAATAATCTAGCCATTTCTTTTCTGTTTATCAAGATTTTTCTAGTATTTTTTGTTGCTTATTTTATTGTTTATTTATTTATTTATTTATTTGGTCATGGGGCTTGAACTCAGGGTCTGGGCACTGTTCCTGGGCTTTTGTACTCAAGGCTAGCTTCTCTACCATTTTGAGCTGCACAGCTCTACTTCTGGTGTCTGGTGGTTAATTGGAGATAAGAGTCTCACAAACTTTCTGCTTGGACTGCTTTTGAACTGCAATACTCAGGTCTCAGCTTCCTGAGTAGCTACGATTACAGGCATGAGCCACCAATGCCTAGCTCATTTTACTTATTAAAACTATTTATGTTTTTGCTCTTAAAATACTTTGGAAAGCCTAAGCTTAGTTATGGATCTAATATAATTGTTTCTAATTTTTAATTGATGGTCTCTAAGATTTACATTTGATATAATCATTGGAATATAACTGATCAACGTTGTTGGTTGTTTTATTTGTTAAGGCACTTATTTTTTTCACCTCTGAGTTTTATTTTTGATTATAATGTTTTAACTTTATTATTGATTTTTCTTTTAAAGAATTATTTTATTTACTACTGTAGGTTATACAATACAATCTGTATTTAATCAGTACCTACTAAAATAATATCAGATAACTACTTGAAGTATAAAAACTTAACAATAGTATTTTACCAATTTATCCCTTTTTCATGCTCTTTAGTCATATATTTTATTTCTACATATTCTATAAACACAAAGTATTATATTCTTTTCTTTAGAGATCTATCTCATTTCCTTACTTATGCTAACTGTAACCATTCTCTACATCACCTCTACAATAAAATTTTAAAAATAAAGTAATTAAAATAAGAAAAGAAATGATTTGGGGGTTTGTAAAAATGTATTATCTTTAAGTAGTTGTACTATTCCACAATGAATATTTTTACTCACTTCATTTCTAGAACCCCTTTTTAAAAAATATTCTTCCATTATTTCTTTATGTGTACGTTGTCTTCCAAAGATTTTAAATGTAACAATGTTTTTTCTTAGCCATTAACAAATATAACACACCAGACCTGATTTCTCAGGGCTCTGTTAAAATTTTATTAGGTTTGGATAGCTGGGAGCATGCCTGACTTTTAACTTCGTTGTGTTCACATAGAGTTACAGAACCATAGGAGTGAACAAATCACAAGTGGTCCTTTGGCCTGGTCTTCAAAGTCTGAAGGATTTGCTTTAAACTGACCCTATTTTAAGATATTCCCAGAAGTTCTCTTTCTGAAGTTGAAACTTAAATTCTAAACTTGTTTGGTCTGTGGTTCTCTTTCTGTTGTCTCTGTTGCTCTTATTCTTGCTTTCTGTGTGAGACAAGATCCTTCAAACCACACTATTCTACTTTTTAAATGCATCCCTTTTTTTGTAACTTTACTCACAGATAAAAATAGCTACTGAGTCCATCCCTACTATTCTATTTTATGGTTTACAAAAAAAAAGGGGAAGGGAAGGGATGGTGGGTCTCCAGCTCTTTTGCGATTCAGAATAAGTACTGACTGATCAAACCTAATAAGAGTGGTGAAAGCCCTCTCTCCTAAGGCATATGCTTTATTTTACTGCAGATATATACCACATACTTTTAGCAAACTCTGGTATACTGAATTCTGGTGGGCATTCTGCAAAATTTATGTTTACCCGAAGAGCGGATTTCCTTGAGAGCCTCTTGATTGAACTGGGCAGGAAGACTAGATAGAGTAGGCCCAAAAGCTTATCATTTCTCTGAGCATACTACATGGAGTTGTAACATCTAGTAGGAGATGAACACTTGTGAGTTATGGGTAATTGCAAGAGACACTATTGTCAAGCTTTCCCCTGTTCAATCATGTCCAAAGCATAACGTTTTCTTTTTCTTTTTCCCCCTCAAGGGGTGCTACATCCATTGTGTACAGATGCAAACAGAAGGGGACCCAGAAGCCTTATGCTCTCAAAGTATTAAAGAAAACAGTAAGTTTGTTTCATTATATAATAGTATCTCTGAGGGAGCTGTGGCCTGAGAGGTGAGGATTCTGACTCAAGGTCAGGAGCTGCTGTGTGTGGTTGACTGCTTTGAATCTTGACTGTGAGCATATACCCTAAATGAATTGTTGTCTGATGGAGCCATCCAACCCTTTACAAGCCACTGGATCTTGGACTGGATATGATTTGTGGGGACACATTTTATATGTCACATTTCAATATTTAAATATTAGAATCTCATTTTACTCTACTGGAAAAGCTTGCTTCTTAAAAGAAGCAGAAATGAAACACAAATATCTCTGTGAAACAAGTCACGTCCTGCTCAGAAGTTAGCATTTCAATGACTAAACCTGCTATAATTTGAAGGTAAGATTTTGTTTGGGGAACATTTTGTTGCCCTAAACTCATGAGTGAGGAAGAGGCCAACCAAAGTGTCTTATCCTCTCTAATGAGTGACACACATAAGCATAGAGCCTGTGCGATGGCTTGTGGCCTTTCCTGGACCTTCTATCCTTAGATAATTTTCTCTCATCAAACCACAAAGGCACATGATACTCATAGCACATTATTCTTTTTCAAATTTTATGTGAACAAGTATATGAAGCACATATTTCTGAAAACCCAGTTGTAATAATACATCCTTAAGAGAGAAGTGTCGCCAGGCACCAGTGGCTCACGTCTGTAATTGTAGTTGCTCAGGAGGCTGAACTCTGAGGATTGCAGTTCAAAGCCAACTGAAGGAAGAAAGTCCGTGAGACTCTTATCTCCAATAAATCACCAGAAAACTGAAAGTGGCGCTGTGGCTCAAGTGGTAGAAGGCTAGCCTTGAGCTGAAGAGCTGAGGGACAGTGCCCAAGCCTGGAGTTCAATACCCCCCCCCCCTACACACACATGCACACATACAGACACACACAAGAGACAGAGAGAGAAACACAGAGAGAGAGATAAAGAGAGAGAGAGAGAGGTGTCATATATTTGATGTCAAATACCTTTTTTAGGCCAAAGAAGTCTGGTCTTTGTCACCTCCTCCCGCTAGACAATATCACCACCAGCTGTTTATTCCCCAGGGGAACTTTAGACCTGTCTTAGGGGAAATTTAGAACTTCATAGAACAAAGAGTGAAAAGTATAGTGGCACAGGCTTTTTAATCAAGTGGAAATGGAATGACATTTGGAAACAATCTGTTGGAGTTTAAAGCAATATAACAAAGACAGTTAAATCAGGGAACTATAAAAAGAACTAGATATATGGAACTCTAGGAAATAAGCATTCAGAAATTACTTGTGAAATGCTCAAGAACCCCACAGGCAAAAACTGGCTTAGAGAATATTGGTTTATGAAAAAGCAATCTTTGCTAGGTAAAGATATTTGATATTTAGTGGGTTCTTAACTCCTATTCATTGGGAAAGTACAGCTCTTTGATCCCCCTCCCTGCTTTTCCCTCTGCACCTTGGCTGTTAAACACCATTCTCCTAAGATAGGCAGGAAAAGAATGTGGATGGGAACCAAGTGTCAAATGGAGCTGTAAGGCAGATATTGTCAAACACAGTTACTGCTGTGCCAAGTGGAATGAGAGGAAATCCCCTGGAGGAGCCTC
This sequence comes from Dipodomys spectabilis, assembly GCF_019054845.1. NCBI lineage: Eukaryota > Metazoa > Chordata > Mammalia > Rodentia > Heteromyidae > Dipodomys > Dipodomys spectabilis. The sequence continues at coordinate 3,811,019 of NW_024870824.1, forward strand.
AGTTCTGAATTAGATGGAATCCCAGCATTGTCTTCAAGGGTAAACCATGTGCAGAGATGTGTAAACGAGAGAAAGGGCAGGCCAGACCTCAAAGCACAAACTGCCTCCAGTGTTTAATTCCACAGAGGTCCCTGAGATGGAAACTTCCTTGTTTAAATGAAATGAGTGCATACTAAGGAGCTATTTATAGAGGGAAAGTGATGCTTGGGGAAATACATTTTTGGAGAATTCAGCAAAAGTCTGGTGCCTGAGGATAAAAGAGGATTTCAGAAAGCTTGAATTATTTATGTAATCTACCTATTAAGTTGAACTACATAAAATTGCCTCTATATTAAACTATTTCTCACCTATAAAATGGCAATTTTATTTCATTTAATAACAGCCATGAGATGTCAGATCCTTATTTTATGACAAGACCCAAATATAAGAAATCTGAATCCTAAACTTAGCCTGCCAACATCTGTCTGTCTGTCAGTCTGTCTATCCCTCTGTCTGTCCATCTATCCATCTAACATCTGTCTGCCTTAATTTTCTAGATGTAATGAAATGAACTACCAATAATTGGTGGCTTAATACAATAGCAATTCATTCTCGCAAGGATCAGGAGGTTCTGTTCTGTATCCTTTGTCTCTCACCCAGCTTCTTGTGAGAGAGGGCAATTCCAGATGTTCATTGACTTGTAGATTGTCATTGTGATCTCCATCTCCACTCTCATGTGCCATCTTCTCCCTTCATCTCCCTACAGTTCGCTCTGTGTCTAAATCACTCTTCTATGAAGGAAACCAGTACTGCTGGGTTGTAGATCTATCCTCTTCTAGCATGATCTCATCTTGACTAATTACACATCATCTGTAACAACATAATTTCTAAGTAAAGACACATGTATTTTGTGGTTTGGGGGGGGGTAGACACAGTTCTACCTATAATATCTATCAAGTAAGAGTGAGAACGTGAATTTCAAATTTCAAGAATAATTACAAAGAAACAACTCAATTTATAGATGATTTAACTAGTATGTAAACATTTTATGCCTAAGAAATGTTTCTTAACTCTTTTACAGTTAATTTGTTGATAACATTATCTTTCTCAGAATACATTTTTCCAGGGTAACCCAGATTCCTTTTAGGACAATATTAAGTTCCTTTCTCAGAGAGTAACATTTTAGGAAGAATTAAGTCAAGCTAACAATAAAAGACTTCCCCGTAAAAACTCTGATCACAGTTAGGAATTCATTATACACTCAAATGCTGGCATGATAGACAAATACCCTGGCTTGAATTCAGGGATGTAGATAGAGTCTGGTTCTGATGGAGAAATGCATGGGCCATCAGTAGTCAGGTACAGAATCCAGTGAATACTAATAATGAGCAGGAAGTAAATTTTCATGTTTTAGACAAGTGAGCATTTTACTCACTTGGGAAATGAACATGTAACTATTATAAGAAAAATATGTTTAACTTGACCTTTATTTTGTATGGGAATATAACATCATATATTTTATATGGTATGGTTTATATCGATAATTACATTTCAAAGAATTAAAAAACACTAAAGTACATGTCAACCAGTGTTATAATATCTACAATTTTATTTTAAGTGGTTAAACAATAAAAATATGTATGTATATACATGTGCATGCATGTATGGAGATAGGATGAGATAAAGTAAATATGGCAGACAACAATTCTAAATACTGAATGTAGGGCATTATAAGAATGTCCATGATGGTTTTCAACATTTGAGTATATATGAACATTTTCATAATGAAAACTTAGGAGAAAAACAAAATTCAACGGTCTGTTCAACATAATTGAACATATTTTTAACCATTCAGAAAGCATTTCAAGAATTTACAGCCTTTTGTATTATGATAAACATTGCTAAACCTCATATATGTAATGAAGTACAAAAACAGTAGACATAGCTGTTGAATTGATACTTTTTTATAATCTCTTTTTTTTGTAAAGATGACATACAGAAGAGTTACAGTTATATAGGTCAGGTAATGAGTGCATTTCTTTATTAACAGTGTCACATTGTCCCTTCATTTTCTCCCAGTTTTTTCCCTCCCAATCCCTCTTCCCTACAAGTTATATAGTTTATTTCCAACATAGTGTCTAGTGAGTATCACTGCTGAATTAATTCACCCTTTGTCCCACTATTTCTGTACTCCCTCTTGCCCTCCCCCAAACAGATAATCTTATATACAAGACAAAAGGTACAGAAATCAAAAACAGCAACAAAGGAGAAAAAAAATATTTTACTGAATTGAAAATCCTAGACAGTTCCTGTAACATTTCCTGTCGCTTTGATAGTATTAAAGGTAGGGAAATAGACTGGAGTACTTTGTTGGTTATTCGTTTATTTTCCATTATAGATTCTTGTGGCAACAGCGTTGTGGAATCACTAGGTATACCACTCATTCTTCCTTTGCCTGGGGTAGGGTGCAGGGAGAGTTGGCTTTGTGTTTTGGTTTGGGGCATTACTGGAATTTGAACGCAGAGCCTTACCTTTGTCTATCTTAGTGTGGTTCTTGTGCTTTTGGCTTTCCCCTCTGGCAACCTTCCTTACACACACACACACACACACACACACACACACACCTACCTAAACAAAACAAAACAAAACAAAAAACACCTCTTAGTCTCAGTCCTGTCTACAAAATGAGGACTGTCTTCTTTTGCAAATAAATCAGTCCCTTTGAGTCTGGCTTTCATGTATGCAACTGCTTTAAGAACATTGTAAGTTTGTTCTGAAATATATTGTTATGTACTCCATGCCCCCAAAGTCAAATTTTTTTTTCAGAATGATTTTGCTGTGCTTTGAATGTGTCATGCTGCTGTAGAACAATGCTTTAAAAAGTCCTAGAATTTCTTCCTTCCAATGGGGAGTGTCTACTAAGCACAATCTTAACTATTTCTAAGTCTTAAAAATACAAGCTTGCCAATTACTGGTGGCTCATGCTGGTAATCCTAGCTACTCAGGAGGCTGAGACCTGAAGCATCTTGGTTCTAAGCCAAGAAGAGCAGAATTGAGATTCCAGCTCCAATTAAGCAGCAAAATGTGGGACTGGAGGTGGCAAAAGTGGTAGAGTGCTTGTCGGGAGCAAGAAAGCTAGCAGGAGTTTGAGCTCAAGTACCACTACCTACACCCACACCCACATCCCCCCCTACACATACACTTTTCATTGGTTTTGAGGCTACATATCTAAAACATGATCTGAGCTCATGACTGACTGATATTATGTCTAACTGGAAAATGTAACTGTCTTCATATAAAACACAATGTCTAAAATGTGAGCATATTCTGCCCTATTTTCTGCTATCATTTGACTTTTTATATTTGTGCCTTTTAGTTTAAGAAAACAAGTTTAACACCTGGCAGCTCTTGGCAAATTTACATAAAATTTAAAGTTGTCATACTAAGCAAGATGTCCCTAGATTATAATTAATCTCTTAGTCAGTTTGGGCTGCTATAACAGAATAGCATAACCAGGTGGCTTACATAACAAAAAGATATTTCTATAGTTTGGAGCACAGGCAGTCCAAGGTCAAGGCACCAGCAGATCTAGTGTCTGATGAAGTCTTACTTTCTGGCTTACAGAAGGCCATCTTGTATACCCACACAGCCAAGGGTAGAGAGAGGAAGCAAGCCCTCCACTTGCCTCTTCCTAAAAAGGAGCAAATCCCATCACAAGAGTTTCATGTTCACAGTCTAATTATCTCTCAAAAGTTTATCTTCAAATACCAGCACATATAATTTCAGGGATACACTAATATTCACTTAATAACCATCAACAACTTACCAAGTATTGGCAATTTTGATGATATAAGAATATGGGCTGGGAAGGTAGCTCAGTGATAGAGTGTTTCCTTGTATGCATGAGGCCCTGGGTTCAATTCCTCAGCACCACATAAGCAGAAAAAGCCAGAAGTGGCACTGTGGCTCAAGTAGTAGAGCACTCGCCTTAAGCTGAAGAGCTGAGGGACAGCGCCCAGGCCCAGCGTTCAGGCCCCACGACTGGCAAAAAAAAAAAAAAAAAAGAATATGAGTCATGACTGTGGGAAAGCATCACACACACACCTTCATGCTATTTACAGCATCTACTAGTTATTAAACGTATACAGTATAGCAGAGTCTGGACCACATCCTCAATTTCAGAGTGGCAAAAGTAAAAGCAAATGATTTCATCAAGCTCATGTCACTCATAATATCTGGATAAATTTCCTTTTAAAATAAATGTTTTATACTCTCTAATAATAAAATGACACAAAATGTGAAAGATGAGCATTTGTACTACCAAACAAAGAATACAAATAATATTTTGTATTCTCTAGGATTTTGAAAGTGGATCTTTCATATATAGTATAGATGGCAGTGAAGAATTGGCACAAAGTTTTTTTGTTTTTTTGTTTTTTTTTGTCAGTTGAGGGCTTGATCTCTGGGCCTGGGCGCTGTCCCTCAGCTCTAAAGGCTCAAGGCTAGTGCTCTACCACTTCAGTTACAGCTCCACTTCCTTGGCACAAAGTTTCTGCAAGAGTTCTCTTGTTCTTGTTTTGCATTGACTCCTGCAGGGAACCATTTCTTCATGATAGGTAATGTGTGTGGTCTAAGGTAATTGCTCAGAGAATGATGCTTACAAAATCTGAGTACCCAACTAAGCAATCAGAAAGGCTAATCAGCATAGTGCCTTGAGTACTTGCTACATACCAGGAACTTTCATGTGCAGTGCTATTGTGGTTAAAATTTGCTGACTATGTAAATGAGTAAGCTCTTCATTTTTTTCATCATGCCTGTAAGATTAGTCTTAGTTTCCAGAATAGTATCAGAGTAGCTAACTGACTATAATAACAGAAATTAAATTCAGAACCATGGTTCAGCTTTGTGTGGCTCCATAACCTTTCTGTTTTATTAAGGGAAAACAATGTAAATGAAGGTAGAAGTACTTGAGATCCTTAGAATATAGATATTATTATCCCTCAGGTGAGATAGATGGATAAGACCAAGAAGGGAGGAAAATCAGGGAAGTGTTTAAAATAAAAATTTAATTAAATTTCTGGATACAAAATGAAAATATATTTTCTCAAAATAAAATTATTTTATAAAACAAATTGTGCTTATATTTCTATATGCTTAAACTTATCTAAAAAAGACAAAATAAGAAAACAATGTTTGGGCCAGGCACCAGTAGCTCAAACCTGTATCCCTAGCTACTCCGGAGGCTGGAATTGACACTGTGGCTCAAGTGGTAGACTGCTTGTCTTGAGGGAAAGAAGCTCAGGGGCAGAGCCGGGGCCCAGAGTTCAAGCCCTAGGACTGGAAAAAAAAAGAGGGAACTTAAGAAACTAAAGAAACCAATCCCTCCCAAATTTGACCAACCAGTCATTAAATGGGCAAGGGAGCTAAAGAGAGAGTTCTCAGAAGAAGAGATTAAAATGACAAAGAAACACATGAGGAAATGTTCATCATCCCTAGTTGTAAAGGAAATGCAAATAAAAACAACCCTGAGATACCACCTTACCCCAATGGCCCATATTTTAAATTCAATCAATAACAAATGCTGGAGGGAATGTGGAGAAAGAGGAACCCTATTACACTGCTGGTGGGAATGTACACAAATTCAACCACTTTGGAAAGTAGTCTGGAGGTACCTCAGAAAGATAAATATAGACCTCCCCTATGACTGGCCATTACCACTCCTAGATGTCTATCCTGAGCAATAGGAACCAGGATACAAGGACATATGCACCTCCATGTTCATTGCAGCACTATTTACACACAATAGCCAAGATATCGAAACAACCCAGATGCCCCACTACAGACGAATGGATCCAAAAATTGTGGCACCTATATACAATTAGAAAAGACAAAATAATGACATTTGCAGGGAAATGGATGGAACTAGAACAAATCATTTTGAGTGAGGTAGCCAAGAGCAGAGAGACACATGGTCTCCCTGATATGTGGATGTTAAATGTGGATGTGTGGATGTTAAATCCAAAGTCCAAGGAGATATTACAAAGTAAATAGGACTTGAGAAACAAAGAACCTCCACTCAATTTGTTGTATCGTTTCTAAAGGACTTCATGTTCTTGACTATATGTGTGTGTGTGTGTGTGTGTGTGTGTGTGTGTGTGTGTGTGTGTGTGTGTGTGTGTGTGTGTGTGTGTGTGTGTGTGTGTGTGTGTGTGTATATATGCACGTCTGAGGGGAGCTAAGAGGAGGGCCCAGAATCAGAGGGAAATGAGAAAATATACAACAGAGGGGACTATCAGCTGCACTGGACATTGATGAAAATGAACTAAGCAACTCAAGGGCAGCAAAGGGAGGGAGTAATGAGAGGGAAAGAGAACAGCTTATACTGAGCAAAAGGAAAGAAAGGTACCTATCACCCGATGTGGAAGAAATAGTTGTATTGTCAAAGCTCATAGAATTCTCAAATATTATAGACCATGATAATGACAGTTTGCCTTGGGAGGGTTAAAATGTTTTTGTGGCTTTAACTAAATATCACCATCCCACAATACTATGAAATTTTGGCAATCACTTAATCTAAATAAAAAGTTAGTTAAGAAAAGAAAATGAGAGAAAAATTCCATGACAATGTTATTTTTTTGCTATGACCGCAAACAATGAAAGCAAAAAACAAACAATTGGGAACAAGTTGCTTTAGAAAACAACTAAAATGTTTCTGAACATAGCCACATACAGTATTACACCTGTAGTTCTAGCTATTTGGGAAGCTGAAGCAGGAGTATCTCTGGAACCCAGAGCTTCAGAATGTGGGCAACATAATGGGACCCTAGTCTCTTTCAAGAAAATTTCCGCACAGAAAAGGTATTAATAGACAAAAATAAAAAGACAAAAATGGAATGATCCAAAGTATTTGCAAACTATAAAAATAGGGGATTAATACCTGAAATGTATAAGGAACTCAAACAACTCAATGACAAGAAAACAAGTGACCAGATTAAAACATCGACACAGACTGGAACAAATATTTTTCCAAAGATAATTGACAAATGTCCAACAGATATATGAAAAGATGTCCATTCTTACAATCACCAGGGAAGTGTAAGTCACAACCACAGTGCCCTTGTCAGGATAGCTCTTGTGATGACAGGGTGGCCTGTTTGTATTCATATCCTACTTCATTAAATGGCCCCTCCTTTGTACAACTTCTTAGACATTAAAGTAAAGTTTAAAAAAGTGTTAAAAAAATACCAAGTATTGTTAAAAATGTAGAGGAGTAAGCCAGGAGCCGGTGGCTCACGCCTGTAATCCTAGCTACTCAGGAGGCTGAGATCTGAGGATTGCGGTTCAGAGTCAGCCCAGGCAAGAAGATCCATGAGACTCTTATCTCCAGTTAACCACCAGACAACCAGAAGTGGCACCACTGTGGTTTAAGTGGAAGAGTGCTAGCCTTGAGCTGAAGAGTTGAGGGAGAGTGTCCAGGGCCAAAGTTCAAGCTCCATGACTGACCAAAGGAAAAAAAAATGTAGAGGAACAGAAACCTTTACAAATTGTTGGAGAGAATGTAAATGGTTTCAGACATTATGGAAAACAACATGAAGATTCCTCAAAAAAACTAAAACTAGACTTTCTGATCCATCAACACTGCTTTGGAATATACATCCAAAGAAAATATCATCACTTCATCACTTCAAAAAGTATCTGCGTGCTCATATTCATTACAGCATTATTCATAACAATCAATATCTAGAAATAAGCTGTATCTGTAGCCTGATAAATGAAGATAATAACACAATATTATATATATATATATATATATATATGAAATGTAATACAACAGAAATGAAGAAAATTCTGCCTTTTGCAGGTACCTAGAAGGATCTCAAAGGACATTATGCTCAGTGAAATAAGCCAGGCACAGAAAGATAAATACTGCATGGTTTCATTCTCATGTGGAATCTAGAACACTCGAATTTAGAGAAACAAGGGAGAAGAAGGCCAATGGTAGGGGAAATGGAAATCACAAGGTACAAACTAATAGATATCTAGGATACTATAGTTAATAGTTATGTATGCACACCTCAAATTTGCTGTAACCGTAGATTTTAAATATTCTTATCACTAATAAAGAGTTTTTATATGAAGTAATAGATATGTTAATTGCTTGATTTTGGTAAGCATTTTTCTCTCCATATAAGTATATACATGTATGTGTATGTGAATATCACATTTAATAATTTAAATATATATGTGTGTAATTATTTACCAATTTACTATTTACCAATTAAAAACTAGGGAAAAATTTAAAAAAATATGTTACAAACTAAATAAGACTCCTTTGGACCAACAGGAGAAAAGTTAATTATCCCTTCACTTATTAAGAAACACTCAACTCTCTAGGGAGATCCTCTATCCTTTGTTACTTCCCCCAAATGGATGACTCTAAGGATGGATGTGGAGCTCTTCTTTTCTATTTCTTTCTAGCTAAATTTGAGAACTACAAAATCTGACCATAAGCCATTGATACCATGTATGTAAGAGAGGTGAATGCTTTGTAATCATGGTTAAAGATATGCTTCTATGAAGCACTGCTAATAAGCCACTTTTATTCTCTGGTTTGTATGTTCTGGAAGTGCAGGCAAGGTCACCTTGGTCAGATGAAGAGATGTATAATAAATCACCAGCTTAAACAGACTTTTTGGGCCCAATTGAGGTCTCAGAACACATTAAGGAAAGTAGTTTGTGGATAACAAGCCGTGTCAAGTGAAGTGTAACTTCTTCAAGCATCTGTCAGTTGGAACCTATTGATTTTCATAGGGACTATTAGGCCAGGTTTCCTGGAATAAAAGCCAGGGATATTTCTATTCAGGGTATGACAAGTATACTTCTAATAAAGAGAAAAATTGTTGGGGTGGAATGTTAAAATCTTGGCCTGATTTGTATGATTTACTATTCAAGAGTCCACTTAGAAGTCTGAACACTCTTGCAGAGACTTTCTTGTTAAGGTTTCTATTGTTTAATCCTTCCTTCCTTCCTCCCTTCCTTCCTTCCTTCCTTCCTTCCTTCCTTCCTTCCTTCCTTCCTTCCTTCCTTCCTTCCTTCCTTCCTTCCTTCCTCCCTCCCTCCCCTCCCCTCCCCTCCCCTCCACTTCCCTCCCCTTCCCTTCTTCCTTTCTCCCTCTCCCCCCTCTCTCCCTCCCTCCCTCCCTCCCTCCATCCCTCCCTCCCTCCATCCCTCCCCACCTTGCTCTCTCTCTTTCTTTCAATATAAACTTGCTAGAAGCTAGGCACCAGTGGCTCACACCTGTGATCCTAGCTACCCAGAATGCTGAGATCTAGAGGATTGTGGCATGAGGCCAGCCTGGACAGAAAAGTTTCTAGACTGCATCTCCAAAATAATTGGCAAAAACAAAGCTAGAGGTGTGGCTTAAATGGTAGGGCAACAGCCTAGCAAGTGCAAAGACCTGAATTCATACCTCATTACCGACCAAAGTTGCTAAAATTTGTCTTAATTCTTGCTTGTTCATCTTTTCCTATTTCGAGCTCTCATAGATATTTTGGTGTATGTGTCTGTGGTGTGTGTGTGTGGGTGTGTGTGTGTGTGTGTGTGTGTGTGTGTGTGTGTTTGTGTGTGTGTGTGTGTGTTCACCATAATCCAGAGGAAAGTTGATATGTATGTGAGAGAAAGAAAGAGACAGTAGTGAGAGAGAGAGCAGTCACTTGAAAGGTGAGCTCGCCATCTCTTAATACCACATATATCCCTCCAGTATCTTTTACAAACAGTAGATAGCTGGATCCAAAGCAATCCTGACCATTTGGATTGAGTCTCTGGAGCAGCAAAAAGGAAATGTGCAATCAGGCAAAGCCAGAGACCATCTCAGAGGGAAGAACTTTGTAAACTTTGTAAACAAAGGGTCTGAGTTGTGGCAGTGGGGAAGTTAAGAGAAGCCCAGGGTCAGGAGATCCAAGCTCAGGAGCATCTGTGGAATCACCAAAAGAGAGCTGGAGGAGCCAATGGAATGCAGCCGTTCAGCCCCAAGGCACACTTGACATTCATGTCTTCCAAAGGCAGAGAAAAGCCACAATATTTATATTAACATAAACAGAATACTTTCCAAAATGTTTAGTTTCCTGTTTCTCTAGAGTACAAAGTTCAATGGTAGCCAAAGTTTCATCCATCCAAACAATGTAAGAAAAAAGAAAAGGGAAGAAAAGTTTTTTGTTTTTTTTTTTTAAATCATGGAAACCCAAAGCCAATAAGAAAAGAAATGAGTTTGTGCTAGAGGATGTTAATTTTAAAAGACACAAATAGTTTTCAATATTGAATTTGTTTTAATTTTTTAAGTTAAACACCCTCAAATAGCTGTGTGTTCCTTCAGTAGTTTGGATAGTACAGAGTGTAAGTACAATAGGAGCTATTTTAAATGACGGAGATGCCAAGACGTCCTTGCTGAGGAGTGAGACCTGATGCATCCCAAGTACACGTACACAAGAGTGTGCTGAAGAGAATCCAGACTGTGTGAGTCCCCAAATTGGACCTTTTTCTATTTATGCCATCAAGGTCCTGATAGAGAAAAGAGCAAAACAATTCACCAAGGATCTTAGCCCAGATTTGCAACTGAAACTAAATGTTGGCTCCTTTCCAGGCTGATAAAGAATAACTCAACCTTTATTCACACAGCCAGTGTCTAAATCACACTGTGAAACAAAAGAGGATAATATTTTCTACGTGAAGAGAATTTAAGAGCATATTTCCAAAATCCAATAAAAGCCCTAGTTTAGCAAGTCTCAGCATGTACTATTCACTACTATGGTTTAGACATGCAGAAGTCTCTATGTGGGAAGCTTGGTCTTTAATGTAGCGTATCATATAGAGGAGGTGAGGGCTGAAACAGATGATTAGAACAAGGAGCACTACCCTTGAAAGAGATTAATGTAGTCATCACAGGACCAGGTTTCTTTTCTTGAGAGAGTTTTCTTGAGGCTATTATAAAGCAAGGCCACCTCACACCTAGACATGCCAAACACACAGCCCATTTCTTTTCCCTTTCTCTACAAGGTTATGACACAATCCATGGACTCTGGCCAGGATATTGGCACCAAGCTGTTTTGACCTTCTGACCAGAAAGATCATGAGCCAAATAATTCCCTACTTTATCGGTAATCCAGTCTTTGGTGTTCTGTTAAATCAACACTAAATGAACAAATGAAATAGCACATAGGAAACAGGAGACATACAAAGTGCATTCACTTCTTGGTGTGAGTCCTGAATTCTGTCTTACTGGTAGATGGGAAGCTGTATGTCCACGGCTGCATATACTAGGCTCTCATTTCTTCTGTAGTCAGTGTTAGCCGCAGGATAAGTTCACTTAGTGTTGCTCACACTTGAAGTCAGAAAATTATCAAATGGATAATTACACATACACTACTTTTGGCTTACAATATGTCAAACTGTCATTGATGGGATTTTTCCTTGGGATTTTAGGATAAGAATTTTTTTTTTGGGGGGGGGGTCCGGTCGTGGGGCCTGAACTCTGGGCCTGTGCGCTGTCCCTCAGCTCTTCAGCTCAAGGCTAGCACTCTACCACTTGAGCCACAGCGCCACTTCCAGCTTTTTTCTTTTTGCTTATGTGGTACTGAGGAATCGAACTCAGGGCCTCAGGCATGCAAGGCAAGCGCTCTACCACTGAGCCACCTTCCCAGCCCCAAAGAATTTTTTTTTCTATCATGACACTGGGTCCTATTAGGTGTTCTGCTCAGTTTCAAGGTACAACAAATTTAATGAAGGTCCTATGAGCTATGGGTGGCATCTCTTATCAATAAAGCATAGCTAAGATTACCATGCATGTCTCTGAAATTTTGATGTATTCTATAAGGTGAAATATGGGTGAGGGTCAAGTCAAAATTGCCCTTCTATTTTTTTTTGGAGGGGGGGAGGTCCGGTCGTGGGGCCTGAACTCTGGGCCTGGGTGCTGTCCCTCAGCTCTTCAGCTCAAGGCTAGCGCTCTACCACTTGAGCCACAGCGCCTCTTCTGGCTTTTTTCTTGTTGCTTGTGTGGTGCTGAGGAATCGAATCCAGGGCCTCAGGCATACAAGGCAAGCGCTTTACCACTGAGCTACCTTCCCAGCCCCTGCCCTTCTATTTTTATATCTGGCAAAAATATGTATCCTCCTTTTTTATCTGAATTAAACTTCTTCATGAATTTGGTACCACTGGGAATCTGAAGGAGATACTTAAAATATTCCCGACAAGGATAATCTTAGTCTCTCCTAGTTTAAGTGCATATTGAGTCTAAGTTCCCCTCTCTCTCTAACTGCCTCCCTTGCTGTATTCTTCCTCAAAGGCCTCTGGGTTCAAACGAATGTTAGTCTATGGGAGTGTGTTCTTCAGAGAGGATGAAGAGGCTACAACCAGAGCCATTTGCATATGCTCCCTGCCCTAGAGACCTGGCAAAGTGAGGACATCACAGCTACAGGTCCCTGAAGACAGACCATAGGCCTCCACAGCTATGTGGAAAAGGCCAACAACTACCTCACAGACATTCAGAGTGCAGCCCAATGCCTGGAACACAGGCTTCTTGGGTATCATCCCACCGAATCCTGACAGCCTAGGACAATAACAGAGAAAAGGAAATGACAGGGCATCAACATGGAATGTGCATGCATTTGCTCCATCACTTGTAAGTGAACCATTTAAACTATAAGTCTTTTAATGCAGAGGAGACCTAAGCAATCTGATGGGGTACTTGTCAAGATGCTCATCTTCATATGGAGAAAAGATGCTGACAATACAATTCTATTCTGATTCTGGAAGCATCTACTATTTTCTAGAACAGTGAATCTCTGTTGTTCAGTCAGGTTAAAAATGCTTCCTCAGCTAGGAAAGCAAATCCAGACCCTGTAACTAGTATACAGTCACATTGATGGTGATTTTTTTTGTCAAGATTTTAATTATTAAGGTTTCTGAAATCTGTTTCTTCCAAATTCTAATCCAGATCATGATTATACACATTTTCTGTCAACATTACTTTTCTTTCGTATTTTTTTTTTTTTTGTAATGGGTAATTCTAGAAGACATATTTAAAAGCTTCTGTAGACCAAGTTTTGAAGGAACTTTTTTTTTTTTTTTTTTTTTTTGTCGGCTGTGGGGCTTGAACTCTGGGCCTGGGCGCTGTCCCTCAGCTCTTCAGCTCAAGGTGAGTGCTCTACCACTTGAGCTACAGCGCCACTTCCGGTTTTCTGGTGGTTTTTATTGGAGATAGGAGTCTCACGGTCTCTCCTGCCCGGGCTGGCTTTGAACCACGATCCTCAGATCTCAGCCTCCTGAGTAGCTAGGATTACAGGCGTGAGCCACCAGCGCCCGGCTTGAAGGAACTTTTTAGCATTCTTGATTGACCCAGAAAAAAAGAAAGAGCTAACATTTAAGAGCATTCATCTATCTTTTTTTTGTATCTTAACATACTGTCGTCCAGGGATTCTACTACAAGAAATTATTGAAATCTTAAAACTCTAATAATTCCAGGAACAATTTTATGTTATTATTTATTAGATTATAAAGTCATAAGCTTTAAAATATATAGTCATTTGGCTTTGTAAGTAATAGCTTGTCAGTTAATTTTTAGTCAAAGAAAAAGAAAAAGATCAAAGGGTACTGTGAGAGTACACGGGGTCCTGCCTCTCACTTTGGATGGTTGGGGAAAATTATTCAAGTAACTCATTGCTGTTTGATTGAAAAAATATATATAAAGCAAAACAAAAGAGTGCTGTTTTTATGCATTCCTGATCATTTTTAACACATTTGGAAAAGTACTATCATGGCTATGTAAAGACCAGTAAAAGAGAGGCCAGGCATGTGGTTAATGGTTGGAAACCATAATGGTATCTATGTGGGGTCTAGAGAGCCTGCCTATTCAACTCTACTTTCTGGCTACCAGAAAGACATTCTAAGGTTGGAGTTGGCTCCGATTGGTAGAGAATTTGTCTAACCAGTTCACATGCGCACTCGAGTTCAACACCATTACTACCCAAGACAGGCATTTGTCACTCCATCATTGTCAATATGAAAAAAATCAAGCCAACTCTTGGTAGCTCATACTTGTAACTCCTTAAGGGGATAAGATCTGAGGATCCTCATTCCAAGCCAGTCTGGGCAGGAAAGTCCTGAGACTCTTATCTCCAGTTAACCACCAAAAAGCCCTAGGTGGAGCTGTGGCACATATGGTAGAGGGCTAGCCTTGAGCAAAATCTTAAGGGACAGTGCCCAGGCCCTGAATTCAAGCCCCAGTCCTTGCACAAGGGAAAAAAAGAGTCATGTAGATCTAAATTGTCAGGATGAACACCAACTTGCCAATTCTAATTTCATCCCTATATGAGCCTGATGTTAAATGAGGATTTATTTTTATTTTGAGCCAGCAATCTTTTGCATTCAACCATTCAGTAAACTGCTATGTGTTAAAAAAATAAGCATCCTTTCTGTCATAGATCTTAAGCTCTGGTGAAAGAAAAAAATACAAGACAGTAAATAAATGATAATATGGAATTTTACAAGTGCTATAAAGGAAATTAAATGGTATGGTTTGTGGCATAGACATGTGTATGTATAGGTATGTGTGTTGTTACTTTTTTTGAGACAGATTGTGTATGTAGCTCAGCCTGGCCTTGGACTCACCATCTTCCTGTCCAGCCTCCTCAGTGGTGGGGATTACAGGCATGTATCACAATGGCTGACCTGTAACTGATTTTGATAGGTAAGGCCAGGAAAGGCCTCTGAGTGAACTGAGTGAAGAAAAAAGTAGAGAGAAAAAGGAAGTAGCAAGTGCAAAGGCCTTCTAGGATGGTCCGGAGTTGGGCGGTTTGTACCAGTAGGAAAATCACATCAGACCTGTAGGGAAAGCCATTGCATCCTGCGTTTTATAGTACATAGTAAAGAGTTTATAAGCATTCTAAGCACAGCGGGACACCAACCAAGGCATTTAAACTGATGTGATTTACACTTTACAGTCATCATTCTGGCTCCTTTGTGCTGGGGAATGGATTTTAAGGGTTAGAATCAAAGCAGAGAGAGAAGTGAAAAATTACAGAAGTACTGAAGCCTTTCAAGGCATACAAAAGCCCAACTCAGAATGATGACAGCATGTAGACAATTTTATTTCCTCCACTCCCAGTGGAGGAGGGAAGAATGAATCCAGAGAGGTTTTTAATGGAGGGCAAAAGACATACACAGCAAGAGGGGCTGGTGACTGAGAAAAAAGACCTTTGTATAGATGAGATCTTCTAGATCCGAATTGCTCCCATACATTCTTAATTCCAGGAGAGATACAAAGATGAAAGAAGTGGGAGAAAGAGGATTTGTCTTTTTGTGCACTAAAGTCTCTGTACTTCAAACCCTACTTCCTTCCCTCTCTCTCTCTCCCTCCGCTAATCTCACTATTTCTAGTGAGATTTCACATCACCAGAATCTTTTTGTATAAATTTTGTTCAGCTTATTAACTCTCCTAGGAATATTATTCACTGTCAAGTAAAAGATTGTTCCATGTGAAGAACAATTTGTGGCATCTGTAAGTGGAAGTGTGTACTGAGAATCTAAGGAGGAGCAGGTCTGATCCAGCTTTTACTGGAAGATCAATGAGCTGATCTTACAGAAGCTTCAGGTTCTGAAATGCAGGTGCCTTTCTTTCTATGTTGGTTATCACAAAGATTCTGTGCTGCCTAAGCTCTGTTCCAATCCTTAGCTTCCTCTGGCACTAGAAGTCTCTCTTTTATTTTTTAAAATGCTTTTCTTTTTGGCCTTCCTGATGCCTTAGAGACCACAGAAAGTAGGAAGTAACAGAACTAAAAAACCTTAAGTTTCACAGCTTTCAAAGCCAAAATTATTTGATTAAAGTTAACTTTATGCTAAAGAGTGTGAAGTATAATGTATTTTTTTGGCCTAAAATTTCCAGCTTCCTTTGGTCCAAACCTGCCAGGGCCATTGCTTGTTACTGTCCCCCTCTCCCACTAAAATATCCCCTCCTCACAGTGTAGCTACACCATCCAGTCTCCATTAATCCCAAACTCACCCTGAACAGCCTAAGGAAAGAATGATCAAGATAAAAGATTGTCCTGTAAAGTGGAAGAAGCCCAAAAGGGCAGTTCTCTAGATTTCTTCAAAGATAACTGGTGAGCTGGATTTTTTTTTTTTTTTAAAGAAAAAAAGGAAGGATGGCAAATGAGTTCAGCACAATGGACAGGGACAGGCATAGTGGCATTTCCCCACAGCCCCGTAAAGCTGCGCCATTCCAGTCTGGCTTGTCTAGGTAAAGGATAATTCGTCTAATTCTCAGGCCAAAAATTTTGTATCATCCTTCTCTTCCTCTTCTACCCCATGACCAGGCCATATAGTCTGGTATATTTTCCTTTGAAAATATCCATCCATTCCATTGTCTTTTGGATAACTTCCATGATTTCTCCCTGCTGTCATTCCTTTCCTCAAAGCTTTTCAGTTGTGTCTGGCTTCTCCTAGTAAAACTAGAAGTGCTTATTGCATGGTAGTCTACCTCTTTTCTAGTGTGTCACTTTCTCCGGCTGTGTTGGTCTCCTTGTTGTCATTCTGGTAATAAACCTAACCATAGCCTTTGTATTTACTGTTTCTTTGCCTGGAATACCCTTCCTGCAGATCCATGTAGATATGTTCTATGTTACTTTATCACAGAGTGCTTCCCTGACCATCTACCTCTAACAACATCCTTCAGCACCAGAGAGACCTTCTCTCAACTTCCTTCCCTAGCAACATCCTTCATCACTGTCTCTTTTACCCTATTTCCTTTCTACCTAGTACTCATCATCTTTGTCTGTCTGTTTTTTATATTCTACATCTAGTGATACATTAGGTCAGAAGTCATATATTTTGTACACTACTGTTACTGCATGCCCAAACACATACTAGGCACTGAAAAACTGTTGAATAGGTAAACCAAATAAGAATAGATAAAAATTAGTTGAGGATTAATTAATAAATTTGTTCATGAGAACAAATTGTGTTCTCTTGGATTGATTAGACATAGGGATTTTAAAGCTATGAGAAGAGAATGAAAGGAAGGTGTTTTGGCTGGCTCTCACCTGTATTCCTACCTACTCAGGCAGCTGATCTGAGCATTGCAGTTCAAAACTAGCTGAGACAGGAAAGCCTATGATACTCATCTCCAGTTAATCAGCAGATATAGAGCTCTGGCTCAAGTGCTAACATAAAGCAGAAAAGCTTAGGGACAGCTTAGGCCATGAGCTCAAGCCCTAGGATGGGTACACACAAAAAGAGTGTGAATCAGGGGTACAGAGAGAAAAAATGTAACATGTTCTTTTGCAGAATTAGAGTACTAAGGACCCCCTAAAATTTTTTGCCATATGTTAAAAATGGGACCAACTAATTTATTAGGTGGTATATTTTCGTTTTCCAGCCACTTCAGCTCAGGCACAAACATGGAGTAAGAATCAAATTTAATCAAGCTGAGGTTCTTGCATGAAAAGTACTACACCATGAGAGAGGAGGGCAGAGAAGTTGGGGTGTGTATAGAGCAGGACTTATATTATGGGACCATGGAGATTATATGAAGTCGGAGCTTAGAGAAGAGGTAGAAATCCAGTGTGTCATGCTCAAATCAAGATAATTCAGGGGCTTCAACCTGTGGAAGTGATGAGAATTGAGATGTCACCAGGAAAATGAGTTGCCAGTGTGAATCTGAGGAAAAGATAGGAGAAACTGAATAAGTGAATAAGTGATAAAGACACCTAGAAGAAGGAAGGTTGAGCAATTCATCACCTGAGAATTTATAAAATCAAGAATGAAGAGAGGGCTGGCTGAGGTAGAGACATACATACTAAGTATTGAAGTACGGAAGTAGTGACAGGAAGACAGGAAGATGACAAAAAAGGGGGAAGTTGAAAGGTAGTTTTTGGCAGACATTTTAAAGAAGATAGAAGTTTTTGAGGGAGAGGTGGAAAAATTACTCAGACAGAGCAGAATGGAACAAGAGACCATCTATTCTGCTCCCAGGCCTTGAGGTCTGTTTCTTGAAAAGAGTGAGCCAGTAACACGGGGGTCAGATTTCTATTCAAATAAGTGGAGAAAGGGAATGGCCAGACGTGGATAGAATTCTATAGTTTGGAGGCAAAGTTCCATATTTGTATGTGCACAGATTTTATTTTTTTCATGTTCAAACAGCCAACAGCTCTCAGCTTTTCAAATCCTTGCAGACTAGAACTGTCATTCTTGAATTTAACAAAACTCCAGTTGTCAAGTCTTTACACCAAGCATGTGAGTGTCAGAAAACAGGATGCTAAATTAGGCAGAATCTATGTAACAGAAACATTGTGAGGGCCTAGAGACATTTGTCTATTTATCCATTAACTATTTATAGTCTGCATGCTTTCATAATGTATTTGTGAAGTACAGCTCTGTACTTTGTATCGTCGTTATTTGAAAAATAGCCAAGTAAAAAATGTGCTAAAGAATTCATAGTAGAGTGCCAAAAGACGACACATGATCCTTTTTCCTTCAAGGTCATGACATGAGATTTTTGTGTGAAAATGCTGCTGACTAAATCATTACACACAAAAAAAGCAATCTAGAGCAATCTTGGCAAGTTACTCTAACCTACCAAGAGATTTGAAGTGCAAGAGCCTGCAATATCAGAAATATACTTGCTACATATCTTAATGAAGGGTATATATTTCATCAGTCCCCATTTAATGGTACAGACTTTTTTCTTTGGTATTACTTTAGAACTATATTTCTTTGTTCACTTCTTTCTACCCCCTCCAGCATCAAATCACAGAAGACACAAAATTGTTATTTCTTTCAGTATTTATTAAATGTTAATCCAGTGTGGTTATATGTGCCTGTAATCTCAGCTCTGTGGGAAGCAGAAATGAGAGGATCACTTTCCAAAGTCAGCCCAGGCAAACACCACAACAACAAAATCTACCTCAAAACTCAAGCTGGAAGTAATCATACCTTTTGTAGTCCCACCTATGTGAAGAGTGAAGGTAGGAGAATCATGCAAAAGTGAAGCCCCTATCTGAAAAATAAATTACAGTAAAATGAAAATTGTAAATATAGCTCAAGTGGTGCAATGCCTGCCAAGAAAGCACAAAGTTCTAAGTTCAAACTCCATACAGTACCACCAAAGAGTAAAAAGAAATTTTTACTACCATGGATTTTTAAAACTATGCAAATCTGTACAACTTCTTTTACTAAAAATTTTATTATCTTTTTTCTTCCATGTAATCTTCAAAAAGTATACTTCATTCTGAACACATACCAAAAGCCATTAATACTGGCCCTTTTGGTAGTGAGTTTATGAGAATGAAAAAAAGATATTTCTTTGAATATTTAGGTTAGCTAAAATACAGAAACTACGACAAAGCTCTACAGAAACTTCCACATACCCAGCTAGATAACATAGCTATTAGAACAATGACATAAAGAACATATATGGGAGACTAAGATCTTTCTAAACAGCAAATACCATAAATCAGAAAAGAATTGTGATCCATATCTTCCCATCTGCTTTACCTAGTATTAAAAATTCTAGCCTGTGCATAGTGTTGTATACTTGTAATGGCAGGAATTCCCATTTCAGATTCTAGTCTTGCTAAAATAAGCAAGAATTAAAAAAAAACAAAACTAGACATGGTAGTACATGCCTGTAATTCCAGCTACTTGGGGAGGCAAAAGTTGAAGGACTGCAATTTGAAACTAGCTTGGGTAAAAACCACAAGACCATATCTGAAAAATAAACTGGAGTAGGCTGGAATGGTGGTACATGCCTGTAATCTCAGTTACTAGGGAAGCAGAGATTAGGAGAATAGTGTATAGTTCAAGGCTAGTCTGTGCAAAAAGCATCTCAATAAACAAGCTGAGATGTGGTAGTCAAAGCTGTAATCCAAACACCAAAGAAGTCAAAGGTAAGATAATTACAATCTGAGAATAGCTCTAGGCAAAAGCCAGACCTTACCTGGAAAATAAACTAAAGTAAAAGGGGTTGAGGTCATAATCCAACTGGTAATCAAGCACCCTGAGTTCAAATCCCACTACTTTAAAAATGCCAGAATTTGTTGTGGTTGGAATGTGCTATGTCTTGCTTAGCACCTTGGGTTCTGTCTGCTCACACAGGCGGGGAGGGGGGGGGAGAATTGGCAGAGTGGGGAAAGGGGCCACTTCATGCATCTAAACTAACCAGACACATTCCTGAAGTTTCCAGCTCTTCCAGTCAATTTTACAATTTAGATAAGATGTGGCATCTCTATGGGGAAGATAAAGTATCTTTTGCCGAAGAGAAGAAACGGGCATCCTAGAAGTGTGGAAAAGTTCATCTGGAAGGCCAGATTCTTCCAATAGGAGAAGGACGCTCCTGGAAAAGTGAATTTCTCCTTCCATTCTTCCTAGGGTTGTTCTTAAGGCCTGGCAGCCCGGCCCCTGAGTTAGGAGTTTAGTGACACATATCTTTATCATTGAATATTGTTACTGGTAAAGAAGTACCATTCTTCGAGGTGCTGTGTAGATATTGAAGGTCGGCTTTCTCAGTTTCAATGTTTTGTCATGTGAGCTCATTAAAGCTACCCTATTGAGGCTTCTCAGTGCTAAGTATGGAGGCCATGGGAAGCTTAACTTCAAGTGGCTGTAATGACTGTTCAAGATTCTTGATGGTTATTTCCTAGGAAAGCATCACTCACTGTGAGAGCTCAGGCTGTCTTCTGGATTCCCCAGGAGTTTGGTGGGGGGTTGAGAAGTGGGAGGGAAACACCAAGAGGAACAGCAGGCAACTTGAGATAAGTGGCTGTGAAGGCCCATAGCTGTGAGACCTCCCCAGGCATGCCTCATTTGGAGACAGCAGATCCTAAAGTAGGGCTATGCTAATGCAGATATCCTTTCAAAAAGACATCATATGGCCCTCACTTACCCCTGTGAGAGGAATGCTGTTACCCCCATCCGGTCCTGTTTAGGGGCTTCATAGCCCTCAGACAAATATGTCTGTTTCTCCTTTGTCCTTCTCCCCTTTGAATTTCCCTTCAGCTGGTTTCCTTGGCTATCAATGACCGCTTCCACTTAGAGGCAAGGTGCTGTATTTGGATCAATGGTGCTTGCTCAGACTTGGCTGTAAGCTCCTTCTTAAATTCCTACGTGTTTCAGCCTGTGCAGCCTTCACTTACTCACAGTCTGAGTATTATTCAGCCTGGGACCAGCACTCATGAAGCAGAAATCAAGTGTTTCCTATTAATTGCTGTCACTAGCATGTTTTTTTTCTTTTCTTTCATTTGCAAAAATATGTTACTTTTTCTAACCTAATGATCCTCAAATTTGGGAGTGTCTTTAAGAGCCCTTTGTACTCATTAAAACATTGAAAATCTTAAATAGCTATATATATTTACTATACAAGATATTAAAACAGATTAATTACTATGTTTTAAATGACAATAATAAGCCCATTACATATAAAACAAATAGTATTTTATTTTACTGAAAATAAAAAGGATGGCATTTTTTGGCTAATCTCTCTACCATCTGTTTTAATAAAAGACAGTTTGGTCTTCACTGGCTTCTGCATCTAATTGTTGTTATGCTTTTTTGTTTGTTTGTTTGTAGCATAAGAAAAATATCTGAATGTATTTAGATATGAAGTTGGGGAAGGGAAAATCTCTTAATTACCTAAAAGACAATGATATAACATGGAATGGAAAAGTAGGTATTTCTTTCAAAAATGTTCATAAAGAGATATTCAGTTCTTACTTCAAAACTGAACGATCATACATGAAGTTTGCTGTCCCAGAGTTAAGTACAATCTGACCTGTTATGAATATTTCTGGAGTTTGAAAGAACTAAAGGAGTATTCCTAACATGGACTTTATACCATGGGATATAGTAAAGAATAAATTTTATCAAAATGCATATTTGCACTAAAAATTGTATTCACTGTAAAAATATCATGTGAAAGAAATTAAAGGACCCCACTGTCTGTGAATATTTTACACCAATCAGAAATACATAAGTACAGGAAGAAGGACCATAAATTACATAAATCCTAAATGTATAGTCAGGCCAACAATTATATTTCAGCAGAACCAAATACCCCAATCTCAACCCTGGTCGAAGGAAAGAGCCCCGGACCCATGTGTGGTCTTGTCATAGAAACCTGTCTCTTCCTCTAGCAATGTGTATAAGGAACAAGCAAGGCTACGGAGAAGAATACTGAAGGTTAGCATATAGATCAGAAAGAGGGCCTTTTCTCCCTTTGAAATGTGATGTTGAACAATATCTATGTGGGACTTCTGTGGCCCTGTTTCCTGCATTTGGAAAGAAGAGAGACAGATTAAATGTGTGTGTCAGGGCTACATGATTTCTTTTTTCTTTTATGTTTTTCTCCCCCTATGGTATATCTCCTGTTGTCACTATATTTGATTTTGGTACCCTGGTATTGTTATACATTTATTCTAAATTAGGAAAGGAAAGGGGAACAACAAAATGGTGAGAAACAAAGGACAAAGGGGGACCAATGCAGAAGTGATACTCACAAGACAATATGTTGGCAATGATCTGTACAACTGGTGTGGGGGATGGAAGTAGGGAAAAAGGGAGAAAAATGAAGGAGGTGGGTAACAAGTTTGACAAGAAATGTACTCACTACCTTACTTATGTAACTGTAACCCCTCTGTACATCACTCTGACAATAAAATTAAAATAAATAACTACATGAAAACGCCCTAAACCTTCTAAATGATTGAATGAATGACTGAAAATTTTAATAGTTAAAATGGCTTTACCATGACTGTTTATCATATACAATGGTGATATAGGCTTGAAAACTCTGACTGAGGTGGGACTTCTTTGATATTTCTCTGTCAACCCATTTCCTTCTTATAAAAACTGCAGTTGTTTATTAATGGTGGCTCTTCTCTTTTAAACAAGATACCCTAGGTTCTGACAAAATTATGTTTGCTGAAGGAAATATCTGAATGACATATTTGCATTTGTAACCAAAGGAAAAAAGTACACATTTGTAAAATTTTCATGAGTATTCTTCCTTTATTTTCAAAGAATATATTCTTGTTCGTACTCATTAGAGAATAAAAATTAAATGAATAAATGTTATTTATCATCTTGAAAGCAATAGTTTGCTATCACCACTGAAATGGAATTGGACTTTTCCTCAAGCTACCCCCCCCCCCCCCTTTACTGAGAAGTAACTTAGAAGGTAGAACCATTGTTAGTTTAAGGCAGTCTTTTGGATGTGGTGTGAAGAAAGAAAGAAGGGAAGGAAGGAAGGAAAGAAGGAAGGGAGGGAGTGAGAGAGGGAGGGAAGGAGGGAGAAAGAGAAAGAAAGAAAGAAAGAAAGAAAGAAAGAAAGAAAGAAAGAAAGAAAGAAAGAAAGAAAGAAAGAAAGAAAGAAAGAAAGAAAGAAAGAAAGAAAACATAAAACTCTTCCTACTGACCCCTAGAACCATGGGAACTTTCCCAGTCCAGAGATTCAGAACAGCTAATATGGCAGAAACACAATCACAAAAGATGTCGACTATATGTTACAACAATGGATTTTGTTGGAACAAGACTAAATGCACACTTCTGTGTCTGCAAATGACTTTTAGAGATCTGAAGCACCAGTTCACTGTGATTAAAAGAGTTCATTGCTGACCCAGAAAGGGAAGGAACATCTTTAATTTTAATCATGGTAAATTAAATTGAGAATTGCCCCCGCACATAGACCAAGTGGTGAGTCCCCAGTGTTCCATAAAGGCCACAAATAGAACTTAATTCTGGATAATAAGAAGATAATGGAAATTTACTGGTTCTTGTCATTAGGAAGTTCAAAGGACAAACTATTTTATGCATAACTGAGTTCAGGAAAGTAAATGATATCAGCAATATTCTTTCTTTATATTGTATTTTTTCCTGTGTTGGCTTCGTTTCCAGTGAGAATGGTCCTCATAGTTATAAAATAGGATCATTAAGAGCAGAAAAGTCTATCCTCTTTTGCTCTCATAATTTCAGAGAGAAAAAAAAACCTTTTTGATTATTTGAGCACAATTTTTGGAGCAGAGCCTCTCGAATGATGTAGGTCTACTGGATGCTTAATGATGTCATTATGGCTAAGAATGGGATACCCTGGTTGGTTAGGTTGAGTTGTTTGGTATCTCTATATGCAGAAAGTAGGTAAAGGGATAGCTCCATTTGGGTTTGAGACAGGTACTTTCATAAATGAAGGAATAGAAGAAAGAGGGATAGTTTGAGATGAATTTATGCCATAGCAGTAATAGTGAATATAGTGACTTTTCATATGCAAGGGAAAGAGATCTTATAAGTTGTGATACCATTTTTTTATTTAAAGTTTATTGTAAAGGTGATGTAAAGGTGATATACAGAGGGGTTACGTAAGTCAGGTAATGAGTATTTTTCTTTTTGTACAGTGTTACCCTCTCCCTCATTTTCTTCCACTTTTTCCCACCCACACCCTCCCTCCTCCCCCCAACCAGGTTGCAAAGTTCATTTCTAACATAGTGTCTAGTGAATATCACTGCTGAATTGGTTCAACCCTTTGTACCACCATTTCTGTGACTCTCCTTCTCCTTCCCAAATCATAGAAATGTATATACAAGACAAAGGTACAGAAATCAAAAACACTGACAACAGGGAATAAACCAAAGGAAAAGAAAGAAAGAAAAAAGAAATAACCGAAAACAGTGCATTAAAATAACCTCTTGTTTTCATTTCTTACAGTTTATTTCAAAGCATCATTTTATATCTAGAATATGTCTATAACTCTAAAAATCAATGCCAGTTGTTACAAGCTCTACTTTATCTCTGAAGCAGAGAGGCAGGACAAGGAGGGGAAAAGAAAAAGGAGAAGAAAACACAAGAGAAAAGCTTAGTAGGCATAATGGTGCCTACCTGTAACCCCTGCGCTCAAGAGGCAGAGCCTGGGCTACACAGAGAGGCCCTGTCAAAAAAAGGAAGGAGAGCAGAGCTAGGTGCCAGTGGCTCATGCTTGTAATCCTAGCTACTCAAGAGGCTGAGATCTGAATATCACAGTTTGAAGCCATCCCAGGCAGGAAAGTTCATGAGACTCTTATCTCCAATTAACCCCCAAAAAGCTGGAAGTAGAGCTGTGGCCTAGGCTGTAGGGTACTAGCCTTGAGCAAGACAGCTGAGAGACAGTAAGTTTCAAGCCCTAGGACTAGCACCAAAGAAAAGAAAAGAAAGAAGTGGGGAAGGAAAGAAAAAGAGAAAAGGGAAGAGAAGAAGGAAGGAAAGAAGAGGAAAGGAAGGAGAGAGGAAGGGAAGGAAGGAAGGAAGGAGGAAGGGAGGGAGGGAAGGAAGTCCAGCTGTCTGATTTTAGTAGGTAGCTAAATGCTATTTCTGGTCTGTACTGCATTAAAAATGTTCCTGGGATGGGACTATATTTCCATTTGAATTCTTATTTTCCTTTTTAGGTGGATAAAAAAATCGTAAGAACTGAGATAGGAGTTCTTCTTCGCCTCTCGCATCCAAACATTGTAAGTAGTTTTTGACCTCCTATTTTATTTTCCAAAGCTATCGCAAGGGACTGCTGTCCATATCTGTTCATGATGATTATGAGAAGATGGATGAAAAAAATCTTACATGTTTATTCAGTTGGTTCAAAATGGATGGATTATCAGGAGATACTATGTCTTTGCATGTACAAAAGGATGGAATTGAATAGTTTGGTTTTACTGTACTGCAACACTGCCTCTCTCCTCCTTTTGTATGACTATCTTATTAATATGCCATTGCCCAGAAAGCCTCTGGCTTGCTTTCCAGAGCCATTTTGGTCTTCTTTGAAAGAGTCTCTGCTTCAGAACAATCGGGAGATAGATGCCAATCAGTGATAAATTCAAAGGGAGAAAACAAAATTAAATGTCCTCAGAAGTTCTGCTTTTAGTCAGTGTCCAGGCAGTACCTCTGAAGGACGTGTCTGCTGAAAAGCCTTTCTGAACCAATGAAGTGAAACCGTATGAAATCATTTCCCCAGCCATAAATTGGTTTTAGTAATTAAGCTGCCTACTTAATAAAACACCTTACTTATTTCTCTGGGAAAGCAGTTTCTGAAGGGATAACCTGGCTCGAGGAAGAGTTTCCAATAGATGAGCCGAGGATGCACCTAGCAATAAACTAGCAAATAAGACATCAAGGCAGGCAGTATCTACCTCAGTTCAGCATCTCTGAGACTCAACACAAGACCAAGACCTTCTCCCCGACCCCCTCCCCCACACAACCCTTAGTACTGCCATGCTTAATGCACTGATGTCATTCTCAAGCTTCTTGGTTTGCACAAATCCTCAGGTCTATATTCAGAAAAAAAAAAGTTTGAAGTACCTTACCAGCAGAATAAGATGAGGGGGAAAAAAATTCTCAGAAAATCTGCTACCATGGAATTGAAATTTTATTGTCCAGATCTGGTCGGTCATGAAATCTTAATTGCATAGGGAGATGGTAGATTGGGGAACTGACTTACCACACAACTTAGACCGTCACGATCCACAAGGAGCTGAGTAGCTTGCTTTCCTGAACAAAATCAAGATTCTGTGTGCAATAAAGTGGAAAGCATTGGATAAGTAACTAACAAAATTACCACACTGGATCAGTATTTCTATATTATCCAGCTCTTTTTCTTTTTCTAAAGAAAAGCCAATGCAAAATTTTCCTCAAAGTAGATTACTCCTGACCATTAGCTTCTCAGATATATGTAGAAAAGAATATCCAAAATTGGTCATATTATCTGAATGTGTTGAAAACCTTAGTGCTCAATCAAATCTCTAACAGCACTCTTTGCCTAAGGACCAGCAACATTTTAGCTGCAAAGAGCATCCTTTACATACATACTTTCACCTGGTCATGCCCTGCCTCACACCCCTCATTACAAGTCCTAGTTTCCAAGAAAGATGCCTTTTCCATCTCTAGTAATTGTGATGCTTTTACATAGTTTCGGAAGTTTATGGTTTCATTTTTGATTTTAGAGAAAAGCAGAAATTGGGATATTTTGGTAAAATGTGGGATGTATTTCCAAGGTAGTTATTTTTCTTTTTATATTAAATATATTTTTTTATTATAAAGATACTGTACAGAGGGGCTACAGTTACATGAGTAAGGTAATGAATACATTTCCTATTGAGCATTGTTACCCACTCCTTTGTTTTTCCCCTAACATCCCTTCCCGCCCCACCTCCACAACTCCATTATGCAAAAGAAAACTTCAAAATATAATAGGATCTTTGAAAAATATGAGGCCACTGACAAAACCAACACCCAAGATAGAGGGTGATGCGTAGTATCTACTTGATAAGGAACTTTCATTATTAACAGTGATCTTCCAGTGTCATTTTAACCATTGTTTTAGATGCTTTCAAGAAAGATGAAAGGACTCCTTCATACTCATTTTTATATGTATCTTTCCCCAGATAAAACTTAAAGAAATATTTGAAACTCCTACAGAAATCAGCTTGGTCCTAGAACTCGTCACAGGAGGAGAACTGTTTGACAGGTAAGTTGGATCTAGAAATGTAAGCAAAGAAATACTTGTTTGGGGCCCAACATAACAAAAGGAAATTTTCCCTAATAAAAGATCATATTACTTGGTAAATTTTTCTACAATTAGTCTTGGGACGATTGTTGAAGAAATATGAACAGTATTTAAAAAGACGTATGTAAACAAGAAGTTGGGATGCTTAGTAAATTAAAAAAGGAACACTCTGCTATCTTTCCGAATATTTATTTTGCCAATAAGAAAATAGAACTTAACTGGTTTTTTTAATCATTCTTTTCTCTTTTAATGCTGGGGATTGAACCCAGGATGTTGCACTCGCTAGGCAAGTGCTTTGCCACTGAGCAACATCCTAGCCCTAAGAAAATAGAAGTTCACAACACATTAAATTTAAAAATATTATGAGTATATTTTGTCAGAAAATACTAAAGGAAAAATCATAGAAAGTTAAGCATGTACAATCACGGTATATTATGATATATCATAAAAACATACCATAAAAATTTTATGTAAATTATCATATATTATATAAATAGGATGCATATAGTATATAGTTTATACTGTATATATAACATATAAATGTGGGCATTATATATACCATATAGTAACATTTATGCTATGTTATATGTATATGTATACATATATACTCCATATATAATAATTACTACATGCTATTATAGTATATGATAATACAAAAATCTTATAATCCCATATTTTGATACAAAATTTCATAAACCAGTGCTGATGGCTAAACTACTAAGGAGCTAACTGAGATCCAGATCTCAGTTCAAAGATAACCTGGGCTGCCAATTTTTGTGAGATTGTATCTCCAAAAGAGCCAGCAAAATAAAGCAGGATTGGAGGTATACCCCAACTGGTAGAGCAACAGCTAAGCAAGCAGTCAAGCAAATGTGAGTTCCTGAATTGAAGGCTCAATATGGCTCAAAAAATCCTCAAACTTGCTACTCTTCAAATGATTGTTTTCTTAGTAGTCTGTATAGAGAGACCCATGCTCCCACTTGTTTTGTTTTTGCCAGTTCTTGCCAGTTTTGCTTGTCTGTTCATGGTTCATCCACTAAAGGCAGAGATTTGAGAATGGGAGAGAGAAAGATGTGTTGAAGCCTGTCAGGGAGGTCATGAGGCCAGATACGCTTTAAGTTTCAACCATTTTCAGTCAGAATGATTACTTGTTTCCTAGTGGGCTCTTGAGAAAATTTTTCTGTGCTCCTCTGGGGAGTCCACCAAGAATGGAGTCAAGTAGGTATACATTTGAAGCTGAGGTAACAAACTGTTTCATGTAAAGGTTTTGATTTAAAACGGGGTAGGAGGTGTAGAGAGAGAGAAGTGGGCTGAGTGTTTAGGTCATAATAAATGCTACATATGTATTTGCTGAGTGAGCGAATAAATGGCCAAAGGCTTTACAAGACAATGTATTGTAAAGAGAAAGCTACCTAAAAGGGCTGGTTTTGAGCAAGGAACATTTCCCCTTCCTGAATGGTCTGCATGTTGTTTGGCTCTAAATTAAAGTACTGAAGTGCTAACCCTCAAGATGATGGCATTTGAAAATGGAGTCTTTGGGAGACAGTTATAGAGCCAGAGCCCTTAACATGATCTTATATTATTATTATTATTATTATTATTACATGATCTTATATTAAGAGGCCCAAAAGAGACCTCTCGTTATTTCCTCCAGATGAAGAAAATAGTGAAGAAGTCACTGTATATGACAAAGCCAGCCCTTAGTAGACATCAGATCTGCTGGTGCATTAACTGTGGACCCTCTAGAACAACTTGCTTGTTGTTTATAAACCACTCGTCAAACAATAGTTTGTTAAAGCTGCCTGACCAAACGAAGGTACCTTCCTTCACATTCTTACTCCACTAGCTGAATATTCTGCCTCCTCAAAAGCTTCCTAAAATGATCATACTGTTTTTCTGTTTGTTTTAAATATTACTCAGTGGAGATCTGAATCTTAAAGGATCAAATTCCAGCTTGATTTGGAATGACGTATGTATCTGTAACAAACAGGACTTCCTTAGAATGGACGGGCCCTAAAACTTGTAAGACTATGATAATTTTCTTATTTTAAGGATAATGAACCAACTGAAAAAACTGGGTACTGGTATACTGCTGGTGGGAGTTGTTTGCTGAATACTCAAACTTGCATTTCTGAATCCTGATTCTACCCCTCAAGGATGAATACCTTGACAAATGTATTTAACTTCTCTAAACTTTGGAACAAATTTATAGCTGATATGTGCTGTTACACAAGCTTAGATCACTGAAATCTGCAGTCAGGATAGATGATATTGTTCTAAACACCATCATATTCCACAAGTTTAGACTCTTCTGGATCATCCCATTTGGATATTGCCAATATTTGTTTTTCATGGCTCCTTCTCAGCTGACTCTTTATCATGATATATGCTTTATCTAGAAAAATTAAAAGTTTGTTTGCCTGCTGAGCTGTTAGAACTACCTATTGGGTCTTAGAAGACCTTTCATATTTCTCTACTAATTATGATCTAAAGAGAAGTGTCATGATGTTGTTTAATCATAAATAATTGGAGGCAGGACTGCCATACTGAAGCTGTTTTCTGCCAATAACAGCCTCCGCTTACACAGTTGCCTCTATTTGTTGGAATCGCTTTGGAATCAAGAGTGTCTTCCCAACCTTTCTTCCATGAAAAACAAAAACAAAAACAAAACTGGAATTCAGTTCTAGAAAAAAAAATGAAAATCTAAAGACAATTGGAAATTTCCACTAGTAGAAATATATCAATGAAATATACAAATTTAACAGAAGCCAAAAGCATCCCTGTCATCCAAGCACTTAGAAAGCTGAGGTAAGAGGATCATCATGAATTTGAGGCTAGCTCTCAGTACATGGTGAGTTACAGCCTGAGCTAACAGCAAGACAAAATCAAACCAAACAAACACAAAGATTAAACAGAAGACATTAAAATATGGCAAACAGCCAGTAAAGCACTCTGCTACCGTATGAATTCTTAGTGTTTTTAGAGGACAGACTGCTCTTCTCTGAATATTGCTCATATAACTTACTGAAATTAACTTTGCTTCTCCATTACCTTACTTAACTCCACAGTTACCTGTAAATTCTATTAAGCTGAAAATATATCCTACATTATTATCCAATCTATTATTTTTCTCTTGTGGGCTAAAATATTATAGCATGACCTTTTACTTTCTCTTATGAGGGCAAACTCAAATTTACTTAATTGTGATCAGGATTCATTCCTGGTCTAATGATGATTCTCTATTACCTAATGAATGAGCTAGAGAGCGATTGATGGAGAGATAATCATGTTACTTCATTCTAGTCAAAGTGGCTGGCTTTTATTAGCAAAACATCAATTTTATGAAGCTTATAAAAAATCAGCATATTTAAAGTCCAAGTGGAATCTGCCGTTGCAAGTAGAATCTCAATAGCATATTACTTAGGACAAATGATTAGCGATTTCAGAATAAAATCAGTATTTTTCTGTGTCTTATGAAAAAGAACATATGTGCATTGCATGTACATAGTATCATGGGAAAAAATGCTCCCAAAGTTTTATATTCAGTCTTTTTCAATCTTATCATGACTTTTAAAACCTCAATATAATTTTCATTATATTTTAAGTGAATAAAGTTTGAAGTTGTTTGCTTTGAGAATAAATCATTCGGGTGCTGATGGATCATACCTGTAATCCTAGCTACTCAGGAGGCTGAGATTTTTGGATTGATGTGGTTCAAAGCCCATCCAGGCAAGAAAGCCCATGAGAATCTCATCTCCAGTGAACCACAAAAAGCTGAATGTAGAGCTGTGGCTCAGCTGGTAACCTTGAGCATGAACACTTAAAAACATCCAGGCCCTCAGCTTAAGAAGAGTAAATTATCAAGTTTTTCTTCCTCAAAATAAAATTTATTTTATTGAAATGAATGTCACAGTATATTTAGTCTTCTATTAAATCAAATTTTCCCAGTTTTTACCTAATGACTGGACACTTTGGAAGTTTCTTTGGCTTACCTTTCCTGTTTTCCTAATGTTTCTTCTAGCCAGTACCAAACACTACACATAAAAGATTTTAGAACTTAAAGTGTTGAATGCCATTTCCTGCCAAATGAATATGTTTACTTTTGCTTTGACCATGTTTAAAGTATGAAGATGATTAGTCTAATATCAGGGCATATTGAGCTGGTTCAAAGCTTCACTTACTGAGAGCTCCTTTATTTCGTGTCAGATTCTTCTAACAGAGTTTTGTTCCTTAAAGGTCAGGATTTTAAGCCTAGGGTTCAGCAATGCTTCTCATTTCTGACATATGCATGATTGCTTACTTGGGTGCTCAGCTTAGTGAGATGGAGAGAAGCTATGCACAACTTCCCAGGTGCTGTTTCATAATCAGTAAATGTCGTTCTAGGAGAAACAGAGCATCTAATGGCAGGTTTGCTTTGCTGGGATTTCTTCATTCCTGGATCTTGACTTCCTAAAACCTTTAGTTTCTTGGTAGCTTTCTAACATCTTTAAATAGATTAAAAGAAAAGCATGTTGTGTTTAGCTTGTTTTCATTATTCTTGCCTAGAGGCTGAGAGCAAAAATTCACACTTGGTTTAAAATTCTTTCACTGGCTAGTGTGTTTTTGTCTTTTAAAAAGTCAGCACAGTGGGTAAAAGCAGGATGGAAAGCAGTTCTTCCACAATATAGAAAAGGAGAATTGTTGAAGATCTGAGATCTTTTTAGATTAGGCAGGTAGACTGTCATTTGGTTCAACACTTTCTTCTTCACATGGCCAGGCTTTCTTGTTAGATCACCAGTCCCTTTCATATCATGTCCAAGAGAATGAACTGCTGTTTATTTATGAATACCAGATATAGTGATTGTTGCTATGCAAAGCTATATTTAGTCTCTTTAATGATTCTTCAAGTTTTTGAAATAGAATTTATTACCTGTAATGAAAGGCATTTTTGTATAGCTATTGGGATCCTGAGAGTGTACAAAGTATTCATTATGGTGACTTCAGTACTCCTCATCACAACACATACACAGACAGATCTTTTTTATATGTTTTTATTGTAAAAATATTGTACAGAGGGATTACAGTTACATGAGTAAGATAATGAGTATATTTCCTATTGAGCATTGTTACCTCCTCTGTTTTTCCCCTACCACCCCTTCCCTCCCCACCTCCCCAACTCCTCCCTCACCCCCCCTTCTCCCCTGCCGAAGTTGTAAAGTTCATTTTCAACATAGTGTCTTGTACATCTCATTGTTACAATGGGTCAACCTGTATCCTTATTTCAGCATTTTGCTGTTTTCCTTCCCATCCCCAAACTAGAAAAATGTATATACAAGATGCAGGGCACCAACATCAAATACAGTGAAAACAGGTTATACCATTGGGAAAGGACATACAAGAGAAATGAAAAAAAATCACATAGTACTTTTTAAATGCATTAAAAACAATAGAAATAAACAAAAAACCACTTGTATCCCTATCTTGGGGTTCATTTCACTTAACATCATCTTATATGGTCATATGTACATAGCTTTTGACCTTTTCTGCTTGTCCTAGACTTACACTAATTATTGCAAATAAGGGAAATCATGGGACCTATGTGTCTTTGGGCCTGGCTTACTTCACTTAATGTAATTTTTTCCAAGTCTTTCCATTTCCTAACAAATAGGATGATGTCATTCTTTCTGATGGAGGCATAGAATTCCATTGTATAAATATACCACATTTGCTTGATCCATTCATCTACTGAGGGGCATCTGGGTTGGTTCCATATCTTAGCTATGGTAAATAATGCTGCTATAAACATAGCTGTGCGGGTAGCTTTAGTATAGCCTTGTTTGTGATCATTTGGGTAAATGCCTAAAAGTGGGATTGCTGGGTCATAGGAGAGCTTTATGTGGAGTCTTTTGAGGAACCTCCATACTACTTTCCAAAGTGGTTGAACAAGTTTACTCCCACCAAAATGCAGTAAGGTTCCCTTCTGTCCACATCCCCTCCAGCATCTGTTGTTACTACAGTTCTTGATTATAGCCATTCTAACTGGAGTGAGGTGGAATCTCAATGTTGTTTTGATTTGCATTTCTTTTATGGCTAGAGAAGCTGAGCATTTCTTCATGTGTATATTGGCCATTCTTATTTCTTCTTCAGAGAAATTTCTCTTTAGCCCACTTATTTATTGGTCAGTTGTTTCTTTAAGGATTTGTTGTTGGGGGATTTAGTTTTTTGAGTTCTAAGTGTATTTTAGATATGAGACCCTTGTCTGTTGTGTGGCTAATGAAGATCTTCTCCCAATCCATGGTTTCTATTGATCTTGCTAGTATGTCTTTTGCCATGCAGAAACTCTGCAATTTCATGCAGTCCCATTTTTCCAACTTTTCTTTGATTTGTTGGTTCTGGGTCTTTATTAAGAAAAATTCGGCCTGTGCCAAGGAGCCCTAGAGTTTCTCCTATTCCTTCCTGTAATGTTTTCAGGTGTCTGTTTTGACTTCAAGGTCTTTGATTCATTTGGAGTTGGTTCTTATGCAAGGTGATATAGACAGATCTAGCTTTAGTTATCTAAAGATGTTTAATCTAGCCGGGCGCCGGTGGCTCACGCCTGTAATCCTAGCTACTCAGGAGGCTGAGATCTGAGAATCGAGGTTCAAAGCCAGCCCGGGCAGGAAAGACCGTGAGACTCCTATCTCCAATAAACCACTAGAAAACTGGAAGTGGCGCTGTAGCTCAAGTGGTAGAGCGCTTGCCTTGAGCTGAAGAGCTGAGGGACAGCGCCCAGGCCCAGAGTTCAAGCCCCATGACCGACAAAAAAAAAAAAAAAAAAAAGATGTTTAATCAATTTTGCCAGCACCATTTACTAAAGAGGCTGTCTTTCTTCCATTCTATTTTTTAGCTCCCTTATTGAAGATTAGGTGGCTATTGGTTAGACAGATTTTGATTTTATAGGGTCAGAGAAGTCTATAAACTTCCAGCTTTTATAGGCTCTACTGACAATAATAATTAATAAGATTAAACTCAAGAATGTCACATCCCAAATCATATGACTTTGTTCTGAATGCCAATATTCTTATGCTTAAAAAGAAAAATTCTAACATTTTTGTCTTATTTGAATGTTGAGATAATTGGAACATAGTTGGTTTTCCTACCATGGGTATTTCAGTTCCCGCATTTATGTCATTTTATGTGGCTTTCTGTGAAGAAAACAAATACTTAGACTCATAGTTAGATGTAGGGTCCATTTTTTTTCTAAAAGTTTGGATGTAAAAGAGAGGATAGATGTTCCTCTCTTAGAAGCAGAAAGAAATAAGATATTGAAGAAACAAAGAATGTAGGGTAGTTAAAAAAAAATGAAAATAACAAAGTTTTAGGACTTAATACAATTCTACTTACTCCTAAACTAGTAAGCTATCTTCTTATTCTTTTATGGATGCAGCCTCCTAGGTCAGAGACAAAGGATTTTAGTTCTCCTAGCACTTCAAATCCATGGACACCCACAGCTTCCCTTTGTCCTTTAGATTCCTTGTGGGCGTTACTGCAGGCCCAAGTGGACATCAACACTTAGAGTAGATATGTGATAAAAGGAGAAATACTTCAAATGTCACCAACTGAGTGGAAAACCATTCAGTAATGAAAAAGACTTCTTTTGATGCATAGTACATGATTGCATCTGGAAAGCACTCTGTTTGATGTACTATGTTCCATTTATATGGAAGCATCAGGAGGGGCAAATCTGTAGTAAATACAAAGCAAAACAATGACTTCCTAGGGCTGTGCATGGGGGTTTGTTGGGGTAGGAGAGGTTCATTTAGTTCATACTTACTAGACTAGGCTCTATTTTTCTTGTATTTTTGGAGACAGAAAATTTATCTCCTAATAATAGCCAGGAGAGAAGGGAGTAAAATAAGGTGCTTGAAGAAGGAAGACTTTTCAGTTAGTTGTCTCCTTGTTGATTTCTTTTTTTTTATGTATATATAAATGTTTTTATTGTAAAAATACTGTACAGAGGGGTTACAGTTACATGAGTAAGGTAATAAGTACGTTTCCTATTGAGCCTTGTTACCTCCTCCTTTGTTTTTCCCTACCATCCCTTTCTTTTTTTTTTTTAATTTAATTTTATTTTTTTTTGTGAACATACTGTACAGAGGGGTTACAATTACATGGGCAGGATAATGCGTACATTTCTTATCAAGCATTGCAGCCTCCTCCTTTGTTTACCCTTCACATCCCTTCCCTACCTCCCCCCTACCTCCCCACCACCCAATCCTCCCGCATTTCGCCCCCCCCACCAACGTTGTAAAGCTCGTTTTCGACATGACCTTGTACTTCTCATTGTTGCAACAGGTCCACCGAAATCCTTAAACGACTTGTTTTTCCCCATCTCCTCCACAAGTTATACTGACATCAAATATAGTAAAAGTAGGGGTTATACTGTGGGGGAGGGACATACAAAGCAACAAAGAGATAATCTTATAAATGCGTTAGAAACAAATGCATGAAATAAAAAAGCATTAAAATACACATCTAAGGGTTCATTTTCCTAACATCACATTATCTGACCTTTTCTGCTTGACTCATACATATACTAGATATTGCAAATAAGGGAAACCATGGGACCTATGTTTCTTTGGGCCTGGCTTACTTCACTTAATATAATTTTTTCCAAGTTTTTCCATTTCCTAACAAATGGGGCAATGTCATTCTTTCTGATGGAGGCATAGAATTCCATTGTGTAAATATACCACAGTTTCTTGATCTATTCATCTACTGAGGGGCATCTGGGTTGGTTCCATATCTTATCTATGGTAAATAATGCTGCAATAAACATAGTTGTGCTGGTAGCTTTAGTGTGGTCTTGTTTGTAAACATTTGGGTAAATGCCCAAAAGTGGGATTGCTGGGTCATAGGGGAGCTCTATGTGAAGTCTTTTCAGGAACCTCCATACTGCTTTCCAAAGTGGTTGAACAAGTTTACACTCTCACCAACAATGAAGTAAGGTTCCCTTCTGTCCACATCCCCTCCAGCATCTGTTGTTATTAGAGTTCTTGATTATAGCCATTCTAACTGGGGTGAGGTGGTATCTCAATGTTGTTTTGATTTGCATTTCTTTTATGGCTAGGGAGGTTGAGCATTTCTTCATGTGTCTATTGGCCATCCTTCTTTCTTCTTCAGAGAAGTTTCTCTTCAAGTCTTTAGCCCACTTATCTATTGGGCAGTTGTTTCTTTGAGGATTTGTTGTTGGGGGATTTAATTTTTTGAGTTCCAAGTATATTTTAGATATGAGATCCTTGTCTGTTGTATGGCTAGTGAAGATCTTCTCCCAATCTGTGGGCTTTCTATTGATCTTGCTAGCTATGTCCTTTGCCATGCAGAAGCTCTGCAACTTCATGCAATCCCATTTGTCCAACCTTTCTTTGATTTGTTGTGTTTCCGGGTCTCTATTCAGAAAATTTCGGCCTGTGCCAAGGAGACCTAGGGTTTCTCCTATTCCATCCTGTAATGTTTTCAGAGTGTCTGCTTTGACTTCGAGGTCTTTGATCCATTTGGAGTTGATTCTGGTGCAGGGTGATATATAAGGATCTAGCTTTAGTTTTCTACAAGTAGTTAACCAATTTTGCCAGCCCCATTTACTGAAGAGGCTGTCTTTGTTCCATTCTATTGTTTTAGCTCCCTTATAGAAGATTAGATGGCTATAGGTCTGTGGGTTCATTTCTGAATTTTCAATTCTATTCCATTGGTCCTGAGATCTGTTCTTATGCCAATACCAAGCTGTTTTGATTACTATGGCTTTATTCCTTGTTGATTTCTTTCCCAAGTTGCTCCTCCCTTCTCCACCTCTTAAATTACTTGTTTCCCTTAAATGTCTTTCTACATTGTCTGTAAATGAATTCAGCATTCATCTGTGGTCAGCCTCACTAGTGACCACAATCTCAGGAGAGATGAAAACCAGGCTATCAACAGTCAATTCCCACTGTCATCTCTAAGTCAGTTTGTCCTCAATGAACTCAGCATCTTTTCCCGAATACTCAGTCTTCCTTCACCTATGAAGGGACTCAACAGCTAAGCTAACTGGCATTGATTTCCCCTCTTCCTTTCACTCCTGTCTGCCCTTCCTCAATACTTCTTCCTCTGAGCAGCACTCTAATTCTTTCCCTTCACCCGTTTCCATGGCTTCTCACCTTTGGAGTCCTTGCATTGCTTTTCCGATTACAATAGATTTCTATTTGCTATTAGTTTCATCACCTTCTGTGTTTAAAGTCCAAATTTGTGCTAAGGGTGTACATTGTCTCTATCCCCAAAGAGCTCAAACATTAGCAAAGGGAAAGAAAACTATAACATGAACTCTAATATTTTTAATAATACCAACACATTCCCTCCCCCCCCCAAAATATATATATATTTGGACCTTTAAAGACAGCCACAGATCACAGGAAGGGGTAGATGAATGAAGACAGGAAGTTGGGGAGAATGTGCTCATAAAGTCAAGGCATATCCGATGAAATTAAGAAAATAGAGGGAAGAGGCAGGGTTGGGAGAGATGGGGAAGAATAATGAAAGCAGTGACATTGATCAGGTCACGTTGTATTCATAAACTGCTTTGTTGAATGGCAACTCCTTTGTACATCTACTTAAAAATAATTTTGAAAATATTTTTAAAAAGCCACAAAGCCTGCTAGTGGTGGTTCTCACCTGTAATCCTAGCCACTAGGGGACTGAGATCTGGGATCTCACTTTGACCCCAGCCCATGCTGACAGATTCAAGAGATTCCAAGTAACCAGCAAAAATAAAGCTGGAAATGATGATGTGGCTCAAGTAGTACAGCACCAATACTAAGTAGAAAAAGTTAAGAGAAAGAGCAAGCCCTGATTTCAAGCAAATCACTACCTGAATGAGCACACACACACACACACACACACACACACACACACACACACACACACACACACACATCTACACACACGCAACTGAATCAAAAGATTAAACAAATAAGTGGTAGCAAAGGACTAAAAATAAACTAAAGTTAAAAATTAATACCCAAAACATACCTCAATAAGCTATTTTGCATTTGCTGGAAGTTGGCCTCTTAAGAATTTATGTGCTCAATTTGGCATATAGACACTGCATATAAGATACAAAGCAAGGGGCTGGGAAGGTGGCCCAGTGGTAGAATGCTTGCCTTGTATGCATGAGGGTTCTATTCCTCAGCACCACATAAGCAAAAAAAAAAAAAGCCACAAGTGGTGCTGTGGCTCAAGTGGTAGAGTGCTAGCCTTGAGCTGAAGAGCTGAGGGACAGTGCCCAGGCCCAGAGTTCAGGCCCCAGGACCAGCAAAAAAAAAAAAAAAAGATACAAAGCAAGAGTCAAGCAAGAGTCATTAAGTCTAAAGTGGCTTTAGGGAGGAGTAGAATCTTTTGAACAAGGTCTTTCATGGCCATCAGGAAATTAGCAGGTAGAGGAAAGGACCTTCCAGAGCAAGGAGATAACCCAAATCACAAGACTGGGGTGGGATGAATGTTAGTTTCCTTTTCAAGTGTTGGGGTAGGTTGAAAGCAAACACTGTGGCTCTATGTTTGTCAGCTAAATGGTTAAGTAACAGTATGCTCTCCAACAATTTAAATAAAGACTCTGGATCAGTCTTTTCATTTATAGCTAGAGAGAATTAAACTAGTGATCCACTGGGCCGATTTGTAGGCCTTCCCTCCCTCCCTCCCTCCCTCCCTCCCTCCCTCCCTCCCTTCCTTCCTTCCTTCCTTCCTTCCTTCCTTCCTTCCTTCCTTCCTTCCTTCCTTCCTTCCTCCCTCCCTCCCTTCCTTCCTTCTTCCCTTCCTTCCTTCCTTCTTTTTTTCTGGTCCTAGGGCTTGAACTCAGGACTCAGGCACTGTTGCTGAGCTTCTTTGTTCTCAAGACTAGTGCTCTACCGCTTGAGCCACAGACCACTCTGGCTTTTTCTGAGTAGTTTATTGGAGATAAGTCTCATGGACTTTTCTGCCTGGGCTGGCTTTGAACCACAATCCTCAGATCTCAGTCTCCTGAGTAACTAGGATTATACACATGAGCCACCAGCACCCAGCTGTCCTCCTCTTTCTTAAGTGTTGCATGTCCCTAGCTAAGGCCCACATTGACCTAGGATGATCTCCCCACACTCCCTAGCACTCAGATAAGGTAGCATCTTCAAAAGTACTTTTTTGTCATATGCAATGTGGCAATATTAATTGCCCCTTTCTTAAAAATTTTATTTGAGGGCTGGGAAGGTGGCTCAGTGGTAGAGCACTTGCCTTGCATGCTCAAGGCCCTGGGTTCGATTCCTCAGCACTACATTAGAAAAAAACTGGAAGTGCCACTGTGGCTCAAGTGGTAGAGTTCTAGCCTTGAGCTGAAGAGCTGAGGGACAGCGCCCAGGCCCAGAGTTCAGGCCCCATGACCAGACCCCCCCCCAAAAAAAATTTTTTATTTGAAAGGTGATGTACAGAGGGTTAGAGTTACACACGTCAGATAATGAGTACATTTTCTTTTGAACAGTATCACGCCCTCCCCTGTTCTCACCCAGTTTTTCCCCTCCCATCATCCTTCCCTACTGCGTTGTATAGTTCATTATCAACATAGTGTCTACTGAATATCACTGCTGAATTGGTTTACTCTTTGAAAATATTTTTTAATGTATGAATCTAACACCCTATGGAGGAGTTCTTAGAGAAAGCATCAGAACATGCATGTCATCAACAAAATGAGAAAAAGAAGTAAATGAAGTCTATAAAGGAGCAGTGGATTTACATAGGCACAACAGAATTCATTTTATAGTTTTATATGTCACAGTATAATAGTGTTCTGTTAGCCATTAAGACTTGGTTCCTGAAACTCACATTATTTGGGGCTTGTGCCATCTGATATTGGGTCCTTCAGTACACATTTTCATCAGACCAGTGTCTTTTTTCTCATGATCCTACAGTCGTCTAATCACAGAGTCATTTGAGAAAAGGCTGTGATTGGTAGACAGAACAGTAGGCCTTCTAATCTACGTGCCAGGAAGTCTGAGTGCCCCGGCCTTGATCAGATTAGCGCTCTTCAGCTGCAGTGCCTGTGCTAACTGCTTGCATAGAGATGTGCTCAATTCAATTTGCAGCAATTAGTGTGGCAGAGGAAAATACACAAGAGTCATGCATTAAAGCAGAATCTTGGAAAGAAATAGGCATTACCCATATTTTCCCATTATGCAATTTTAAAATGATAAGAAGGAAAACAGACCTACTGGAGAGAAGAGGCATGCATGAACCAGCACAGCAAGCCCTGGAAGGGAAAAGGTCAATACTGGAGGAAGAAAGTCTGTCTCAGCCGAAAGGGTTTTCTGTCCTGTATTTCCTTCCTGATCTCCAGACATCTGTTAGGAGCGCAGTCCCAGGGCAGCCTTTGGTCAGTGCTGCAGTGAATCTCCTAGGCCTGTGTTTTAGCATGGAGCCTTCTAAACCAGTCCACCAATGGAGTGGTATGAGATTGTTCCACACAGACAAATTACATGTCCTTGGGCCTTTGATTATGATCCTGAGATTCGGATTGCATCATAACTACTTTCTTACAATTTTGCAAAGTTGAGTTGAGTGAATTTTGAAGGAAAATAGAGCCACACTTATACTTAAATATAAAAGTTTTAAAAATCCAAACTAAATTAGTCACTATTTTTACTGCTTGAAGGACCCCAGGATGATTGAATACTTGCACTGGTTCTGAATATCAGTCACTAGCATATCATTTTATATCAAGCTGTAAATTCATGATTAGCCATAGTTCAATTTCATTGTCAGGTTTCAAAGATGCAAACTATATTGCTTGCATAAAGGAATTGCTTGTACCACTTCTTGAAACATTCTATTTTGCTGATTTTAAATCATTTTGATGTTTAAGATAAATTTCAAAAAGTATTTCTATTATAGAAATATCTAAAACTGTGTAACTTTTTTTGTGTGTTCCTAAGGCCAGCATTAATCCTTTTTCTTACAGGGTTTCATAGGGGAAAAAAATGATATGCCTGTTTTTCTTCTGGGGCCACAGTCAATCCCAGTGCTTTGTGTTCCCTGTGAGAAAGAAAATTAGGCAAAGGAACTGGCAAAATGTGCTCTGATTTTTTTCTAACGATCATTCAGAAATACCTGATGATGCCAGGTATTTCTTGACTGACTTCGATGAGCAGGGCTTACAGCTGGGCTATGACTCAGGCCAGTTGTCCAGAAAGAAGACTGAGAATGTTGCCCAGTGTCTTGCTAAGGGCATTATACCGACCTAACTGCTGACACTCACTTGACCTAAATGGACAGGAAAAGGTAGCAAGACTTCACTTGCTGGGTCACTAATAGATTCACTTATCATCATAGTTTTTTATAAACCTGGATTTGTAACTCAAGAAGTTCACTGATATTGAACTTTCTAGTTAATATCAAGAGGCCAAGATGGTTATCTTATTTAATTATTTAAAATGAAATGTCTGAGTTGCTAACCCTGTGATATGCTGTTTAAAAGTATCTGAAATAAAAACTCCTCTTAGCATGAACCTGGAAAAGAAACAATTGAGTAGGGGTAGGGGACCAAGCAGGGAATTGGGGTTCACATTGAGATGAAGTAGGAAAAGTATCTGTATTTTGTGTCTTTATCCTATATACCTGCTCTAGAAATGCTGATTCTCGGTGCAGAATGAATAAATCCCTTAGTTCTATTGATCTGGTATAATAGGTAGCACACCTGTGATGCATGGATGTGATAACTTACCATATATGATCACATCTGGGGTATAACCCATCAAATTCTTTTTATGTCCAGAAAGTACTGGGGCTACATGTATACCTGTATCATATTCTTGATACATATTGTCTCCCCACCCTCATTCTCTCTGGCTGTAGTCTTCTCTTTATTTGTAACTGTTTCCCTTCTGCCTGGTTCCATGTACCTTTCTTTCCCCTCCCCACATCCCTATTTCCGCTCTTCCTGAACCCTAAACGTACTTTTCAGGTCTGAGTTGAGATATCTCTGGAATCCTTCTCCTATCCCTACAAGGCCTCCAGAACATATCAGTGCCTTTTCTTATAGTTCTTAGCCCTCTAAGGTCTCTATCACAGCATTTGGCAGATGTGTTGGTCGTTGTCTTAAAAGCAAGATAAATCCCCTGAGTACAGGCACTATGTCTTGTTCACTGCTGAGTGCCTTGAACATCATAATTACTGTGCAATATTTATTGAATAATTGAATGAGTGGATATATTTCTTGGAATGCATTCTATCTGTTAGTTAGCTGAACTATTTTGCTCTTAGAGAAAATTAGTGACATTTCTAACCATCCTTCATATACCGTCAATCTTTCCTCTATCTTACTTAAGAATGAATCTTCAGAAAAATTCACTCCTCCATCCTTAGACATTTATACAAGGACATGTTTTAGAATGCAGACAAAGTTTTAGCCCATCAAAGCTACTATATAACAAAATTCTTTAGAGCGGATGGTTTGTAAACAGCAGA
The DNA here is from genome assembly GCF_019054845.1 of Dipodomys spectabilis. Lineage (NCBI taxonomy): Eukaryota > Metazoa > Chordata > Mammalia > Rodentia > Heteromyidae > Dipodomys > Dipodomys spectabilis. Next base: position 3,854,025 of record NW_024870824.1, read on the forward strand.
GATTTGTTTCTTACACTTCTGAGGTCAAGAAGCTTAAGATCATGAACTAGCAAATTTGATAGCTGTGGGGAGGGGAAAGGGGCTGCTTTCTGATAGAGATAGCGCTTTCATACTATGCTCCAAGATGGCATAGGGGGAGACAGCACTGCCAGACCTCACTCATTTCTAAGGGCACTAATTCTACTCAAATGATCTACCCTTAGAAATTTGAATCGTCTAAATACTTTGTGTACAGGTGTGAAAATGAAGGAAAGGAAGCTTTCTGAGATTGGAGGAGGGGCATGAAGGGGAATGGTGGAGTGGTTGGTCTGATCTAGTCCGATTGTGCACATATACGGACTTGCCATAGTGAAACCCTCTTGTGCAACTAATTGATGCTGATAAAAATATGAGAAAAAAGTTGATCACTTGCCAGTGGTTCCACACCAATGTCATTGTGATTGGTACATTGGTGGTTAGGTTTTAACATCTGAAGTGTGGGAGCACAGAAACATTTAGCTCATATCAGGCACCAAATCCTGAATGATACCCAAATGAGTCTACACAAATGCCCGACCTAAACTAAAGTTTGAGACTTCATGATAAATCAGTATAGAAAGGAAATTCCAGTGGGTGAAGCACTGCCTCTCCAAAGGGTGCTGGTGCCCAGAACAACTATATATTTAATAGTTAATTAGAATAATTCTGTAAGGCTGTACAAGCTGACCCTACTCAACCCAAGAAGTGCCATTTGCACAGACTGAAGGCATGAGCAGTGCCACCTGCAGAGTGCCACAAAGCAGTTGGAAAGCCCTGGTCTGGCTAAGTGCCTATGGGAAAATCTGTATTTGATTGGATTGCTTTGTTTGGTAAGCTGTGAAGTAAATAATTTTATCCTCTTCTAGGGAGAATGAAGAGTTGCAAAGAAAATTATATTTGGTCCTCCTTTTCCACCATCTTTGTAACAATTCCCCTCCTTTAACAAGACTACAGAAAGTCATACTCCTATGTTTCAGGTGCACTGCAAAAAGGAGAACCCAGTTACATTCCTGTGGGCTGATGGACACATCATGAAATCTACATTTAGTGCAAAATGCAGAGAAATGTGTAAATGATAATCAAAGTGCTCAGCCTATTGGGTCATACTGAATCATCATTCTTTGTCCTATTATACTTAACTATTAAGTGTTCAGGAAGCACAGTTTAAGAATTATTTCAATTGAAATTTGAGAAAGCAAACTACTTAACCTAATGATAAATTGGAAAAAAATTGTAGCCTTGTTCAAGATCAATTAATAATCATCCCTTGAATATTATAATCTAGTTTCTCATTTTATTTGGTCTGAAGAATAACGAATGTCCAAAATACAAAAAGATTCGGAAGGATATTCTATGGCTTATCCTTTGAAGAGATGATGAGTCTGTTTCTTGCCAATGTTTTAAATAAATGAGTGGTAAAATAAAATATTTGGAATTTTTTCAACAATATAGTTTTTGTGTACCTTATAACGATTATCATTGAGTTCTAAGATTTATTTTTTTATTTTATCGTATTTGTTTATTTCTTTTCTTTACCTTCTAGCTCCTAGGTTGGCAATGTTTTACAGATTTTAAATTCGGGTTTTTAAATTTTTATTTTATTGTAAAGATGCTGTACAGAGGGGTTATAGTTACATGAGTGAGGTAATGAATACATTTCTTGAGAATTTACAGCTTCCTGGTACAGTATTTAAAGAAAAAACAAAAACAAATGAAGATACCTTAATAACTAAATATGTTCTATGTACCTCATTTGGATACTCCTTCAAACAAACAAAATTCTAACATGTTTGAGAGGACTGGAAATTTGAAACAGTATGTTTATTGATATTAAAAATTACTACTACTTATAGATATGATATTGTCATTATGGTTATGATTTTAAATATCTGTTATCTTTTAGACATACTTTCTTAAATAATTAGAAATGAAAATACATGGTTATCTAATGTTTGCTTCAAAATAATAATTAGGGGCACTGTGGCTCCAAGTGGTAGAGTGCTAGAACAGCACCCAGACCCTAAGTTCAAGCTTCATGACCAACGAAAAAAACTAATTAATCAATAATGATAGTTGCAGTAATTAATCAGATAAAAAGATTGGCCATAAATTAATAATTATCGAAACTGTTTAACAAGTTGCATTGGGGTGTTCTATTGCATAATATCTACTTGGCTTGTGTTTAAAATGATTCACAATATAAAGTTTAACGGAGTATTTTGTTTCCTTTTCGAAGAGATAGACCATTTCAAGAGAATGTGAAATAAATGTTTTTCATTTTCCCAAGTAAAGCTCAAGAGTTTCACAATAGCAGTTTACGAAAATCTTTCCCCTGGTGTGATGATAGCCTGCTGTAATTGTTTAGATGGATCTTCTTTGACATTAATCTAATTAAATTCTTTTATCATCCACTCAACCAAATGTATGTGTCTGAGAAGCATGTCGTGTTTCTTTTAGGATTGTGGAGAAAGGATATTATAGTGAGCGAGATGCTGCAGATGCTGTTAAACAAATCCTGGAGGCAGTGGCTGTAAGTAAGGACCGGCATTTCCCACCTGCGTAAGCTTCCATGTGTCTTCCCTCACAGCGAGCACGTAAGAAGTGCAGCTCTGCGATAAGGCGTAAAATGGACATCAAAAATGTATTGAGGGCTGGGAAGGTGGCTCAGTGGTAGAGTGCTTGCCTTGCATGCCCGAGGCCCTGGGTTCGATTCCTCAGCACCACATAAGCAAAAAGAAAAAAGCCGGAAGTGGTGCTGTGGCTCAAGTGGTAGAGGGCTAGCCTTGAGCTGAAGAGCTGAGGGACAGCGCCCAGGCCCAGAGTTCAGGCCCCATGACCGGACCCAAAAAAAAAAAAAAAATGTATTGAATACTTACAGGAAGATACGCTTCATAAAATTATATTGATGAGTATATTTTATAACTTATGTACGTTTATTTTTATTCGACTCTGAAAGATGCAGCCCACCTAAACTAATGCTGTTTGTTTAAAATATTATCATGAGGTCCTATTAGACTTCAGTCTCTTTCCTGTCTCTTTCTCTTAGCTCTCTCTTTCACATTTTGTGAGGTTGTTTTCTCTATTATTATTGTTGCTTCTTAGTTTGGTGGGGAACTGGAGGAAGATTGAATGAATGAGATAACTATAAGCCTCTGAGCATAGAGTTTATTGACTTTTTTCTTTCAAGACAAGAAATGAGTGACTTAGAAGGAAAATTGTGTAGCCATTTTATTTTGTCCTAGGAAGAAATATAAATTAAGATTGTGCACGGAAATATGAATTAAATTGCATTGTATAAACTGATGATGGAAACAAATGTACACATATTGATGAGCGTATAATTTTGAGAGGTTTGTTTGGATTTCAGGTAATATCCTGTCTAGATAAAACAGACTACATATATTCAATGAGGTATAGTACATAGAAATTAATTTGCTGAATATAAAGCCAGAGACAGATTACGTACTGAACAAACACAACAAAACCTAAAGAAAGATGTGTATCAGAATCAGAACAATCCATAAAGACCAGAATTAAGATATATGCTATTATTCAGAGTTAGTTATCTAATCATTATTAAGTACTTTAGAAATCAGCTAATGTGCTACAAGTGTCCTACTAATTTTACCCCACAAGAAAGAAATGGCATAGGCATTAACATTCAACTTAATGGAAAGATTAAGTGAGATACTATATGGAAGCCATAGCAATGTTCCAGAAAGGGAAAAGAGGAGATCTATCTTCATTCATTTAAATATGTATTACATGTTACTAAATCTATTTGAATATAGAATAACTGATGACACATGCAACTCCAGTTTGTGAAAAAGTTTTAAAGAGAAATGTGCTGAGCATTGAGAAATTCTGCTAGGTGAGGGTGCGGGGGTTGCAGTTTACCCAACTGGGTTGATATAGCCTCTTGATCCTAGTTCTATCGCATACTGTTGTCTAGCAGACAGTTTGTTATTTTTTTTCTGGGACAAGTGCACACTTTGTCCTGGTACCCTGTGAGCCAGTGGGAAAGGAATGTGGTAGAGACTTATCTACCCCTAGCCACTACACCCTTCTTACCCTCTTGTACTGGTAAAATATTATTTCAGAGTGGAGTCATTGTTTCATCTGGGTGCTAATCACAGACTGTGACGTCAGGATGGGTTACTGTGAGGATACAGAGGTATGTGAAGAACCCAGCCAAACAGGCAAACAGGAAGGTAGCAGTCAGGACTCCTTCCTTCACCCATTGCTGAGTTTTTCTCATCGCTCTTCCAGCCAAACTCCACCTCACAGACTCAGAAAGTGACATGGGCTCAATTGGAATGCCCTGCATTAACACACTTCCGTGAAAACTCAACTTAGGTTTTTTCCTCAGATACCACAAATAGAAATACCACTTAATTCCTCCTTTCAAGATAGAAGCTACCTTTGGCTCTAATGAAAGCCAGGCATCCTTTTCTAGTTCAGCCCTACTTTGGAGCAGGGTAAGAGTATACAGGTTCCCTCTTGGTTCTTCATCTCACTATTTTTTTTGTTCCTCTTGTAATCACTGCCTTACTTATGTAACCGTAACCCCTCTGTACATCACCTTGACAATAAAACTTACAACAAGTGTAATAGAGCTATAAAACATAAAACTGAGATCAGGAAATGGATAATAAAGATAAAAGGTTTTTTAAAAAAGGATACAGGGCCCACAAGGCTAGCTCTGATTGCAGGGGGGAGGGTGGTTGTTTTGGGGGACAGGGCAGTTATTTCTCTAAGTAAAACTGACATACTAAGAGATACACTTTTTACTACTGTCTGTCCTGATACTTTTAAAAAACACTAGACTTAGCCGGGCGCTGGTGGCTCACGCCTGTAATCCTAGCTACTCAGGAGGCTGAGATCTGAGGATCACGGTTCAAAGCCAGCCCTGGCAGGAGAGACCGTGAGACGTTTATCTCCAATAAACCACCAGAAAACCGGAAGTGGCGCTGTAGCTCAAGTGGTAGAGCGCTCGCCTTGAGCTGAAGAGCTGAGGGACAGTGCCCAGGCCCAGAGTTCAAGCCCCACGACTGACCAAAAAAAAAAAACAAAACTCTAGACTTTTTTCACATTCCTTTCCATTCCCATATTTTTGATAGTCAGTTGTTTGTTGTAAAAGCATGATTCCCCCTTTGAAGATGATTTACTTGGGCCAGAAACCCTATTTGTTTGTCATGTATGAATTAACTTCTCTATAACCAATGTTAGTCATGATTCACATTCCCTCATTTCTTGTCTTTGCACTTCAAACTGTTTTACTGTAGATATATGTAATGTAATGTGTCTCCGATTCAACACCCTCAAGCTTTCTATCTACCACACAACAGTTGTTAAAATCCTAGAGTTTATCCCTCTACATGTCCTCAAATGCTAGTAATCCCCTCAACAAGTCTTGACTTACCTCCAAATTATAACACAAATTGGACTATTTTCTTCATTTTCACTAAATCCTAATATAGTTCGCCATCATCCCATTTGACTGCAACATCTTCTAAATGGACAACCTACTTCTGCCACTCAATGCCTTTTCCCTCACATCATCCCAAATTTTTATTTAAATCATAAATCAATGATGTCATGTCTATGTTTACAACCATCAATGACATCCCACTGAAAGTAAAACAAAGTCAGAATTCCTTCACATAGCCTATAATACCTTACCTAGTTCAGGTTCCTTCCAGACATCTCAGTTTCACTGCATACCATTTTCTTGGTTTCCTTTCCTGGATTTGAGCCAGGACTCTGAGGACTCTACATTAGTTCCATTCTTGGGATGGTGTTTTTTTCCTGTGCCTGGGACACTCTTTCATCATGTCCTTAGGGTCTTACTTTCTCACTTCTTTCAGGGCTCTGCTGAATTGTCATCTGCCTAGAATACCCTTCCATGACCCCTCTACCTAAAGTCATGCCCAACACTGCCTCTCCAAATCACTTCTTAAGTTCACTGCCATGCACACTTAAAATCACTTGGAATTTTATGTTGTTTTCTCAGATTCCATAAAACCACCATCTAATTCCAAAAACGTAGTAAACATATTTTTCTCCCTTATATCCCCAGTGCCTAAGAAAATATCTGCTTATAGTAGATGCTTAATAAATATTTACGGACAACTTTAGTGAAAACACCATCAACCCACTCCAAAAGAGCCAACATTCTACTTCCTATTTCTAGATGGTGATACATCCTATTTCTTATTTCACTTGAAACAAAGCAATATGTCTTGCTTCTGTGCTTGCAATGGTTTTCCTGTTCCCTCATTATCCTTAGATTCTAGTCCTGTCCTTCAAACCCCGTGTTCCTCAGTATCTTCTTTTTGGTTGCTTTCATCCATTTAGATAAGTTTTTGCTCTTTGGGTTATCACAGTGAGTATATTCCGATTCACTGATACCCTAGGTAGCTGACAGAGGAAAATGTTCAGCAAGAACAGTGGATGTTCTCAAAATTTTCCACTTATTGGAATTACAGCAACTAAGAAAAAGAGGCTAGAGTAATGGTGCCCTTTGTAGGGTTGCCTCACATAGAACAAAGAGTATAGAGTTTCTAGAACTCTATTCCAGGTTTTCAAGGATAAAGTCATTATTGCTAATTGTGGGTGTATATATTATGTGTATATACACCTATAATAGACACATATATATTATTTTACCTCCTCTCAGCACTTTAAGAACTAGATTACAAGGGGCTGGGAAGGTGGCTCAGTGGTAGAGCGCTTGCCTTGCATGCATGAGGCCCTGGGTTCGATTCCTCAGCACCACATAAGCAAAAAGAAAAAGCCGGAAGTGGCGCTGTGACTCAAGTGGTAGAGCGCTAGCCTTGAACTGAAGAGCTGAAGGACAGCGCCCAGGCCCAGAGTTCAGGCCCCATGACCGGGCCCCCCAAAAAAAGAACTAGACTACCACATTTGAGTCAAATACTTTGTAAGACAAACTTTATTTTAAAAAATCATAGTTTCTCACTGCAACTGAGAATTCCCATAAAGAAAGAAAAAATTGAAATCTACTCCCTAAGTGTTTCACAGGTAGAAAGCAAAGCAATTTAAAACTTGTGAGGAGTGGCTGGCATTTACAAAATAGTTTACTGTTAACAACAGAGTTATAGATAGTTATAAAAAAAAAATGGGACAGTTGGGAGCTCAAAGCAATTGGTGATGCAGCTCACATTCTTTCCAGATCACATAGTTACAAGATGATACCTAAGCTGGCAATTGAAAGTACAGAAGCAGAAAACATAAAGACTGAAAAGTTGGGGGACAATAAGTTACAGATGCAATTATATCCCTTATGTAACATGTCTTGCAGTCCTTCCCTCTGTATCCCCTGCTCCATTCTGACTCTTTCCCCCATACATTTTGCAACAGTTCTTAACTGTAAATTTGCTACTTTTGCTTTGAAAGCCTAATTTAGTAGCATCTGTGCACCTTTTTAAAGTAAATGTGAAAGATGCGTCAACCTTTTGAATTTGAAATTATTCAGTTTGCCTTTGAAGGCAAATTTAAATCTTCCTGAGTATTAGATCTTTGTGAAATGAATTCCAGTAATTCCTCAGTTGTCCAAATCAATGTGAACCCTTTGGGGAGGATCACCATGTCCTAGTACAATTCCAACTTTTAAGTCTCTTTAACCCTGGCTTGTAGGGAAGAATAAAAGACATTCTATCTCCCCTGACTTCTCTTATTGCTGCTACTACCACCTTCTGCTCTTTCCTCCTTACTACTCAGCCTGCTGTGACACTTTTCTAAAATGTCACTATTTCCCATTTTCCTACCACTGGTGCATTTTCTATTTTCTTTTTCTGATCACGGGACTTTTTGCTATGTCTTGTTTTTAAAGGGATGACTTCAGTACCTGAAAAAGAAACATAAACATTTGGAATATAGTGCTGAACTTGTTTTTAATGCCATTGCTGGGGCTTGAACTCAGGGCCTGAGCATTGTTCCTGAGCATTTTTACTCATGATTGGTGTTTTACTACTTGAGCCATAAATCTACTTCTGGCTCTTTGTAATTAACCAGAGATCAGATTCTTACAGACTTTTCCCACCTGGGCTGGCTGGGAACCATGATCCCCAGATCTCAGCCTCCTGAGTAGGTAGGATGGCAGGCATGAGCCACAGGCACCCAGCAAGTACTGAATTTTTAAAAGCCTCAAGGGATGACTGAGAAACTATTAAATCAGCCGGCTGACCCAGACATGTGTTTTGGTTAGGATTGTGTTCAATGCTGGGATGGTGGTGAAGAATTGGCAAACAACAGCACTGAACCTGTTAACTCTAGAAAAGAAAGCAACACAATATTTGAGCATCAAAGAAAAACAGGCAGTAGGAACAAGGTAAAGATGCATTAAAAGATGAAATAGTTTAACGCCTCTTTTGGGTAACAATAAAATTGCTTCCATGTGTAAATCCTAACAATCATCAGATGTAGCTTATTCGAGAATAAATTAAAGCATTGATAATTAAATAGTTAAAATAATAAGTTAAAGCATTGATAGCTCAGACATGAAAATTGAAAAGCCAGTTGATAAGGCATTGCAGGGGTCACCAGCCACCCTCAGATGGAGAAACAGAGTGAAAAGATTGCAGTCACTGAAACTTGGAAAAATGGGGGTGGTGCTCTGTGAACCTAGAAGGAAGGTTCACTCATTTGGTGCACAGAGGAATCACAGTGAGGCTGGACCTTCAGTCCCCTAGGATGCTTATCCAGCCAGCTAGCACTGGTTTAGCTGAGAAGCAGCATTATGAGCATTGGAAAAACTACAACTGGGAATTACCTGCTACCAATAAAGCAGTCTTGGACAACAAATAGGAAGGAGCACGGCCTCTCATCTTCCTCCAACCTCCCACTCTCTCTTACAGGAAACCAGAGCCAGCACGAAAAGAAAAATAGTAGTTTAAATTCAAATTTCAGCATATAAAACCAACTATAGAAGGATAGATTTTTAAGAAGAGAGACCATGACTTAATAAATATAAAGAAGGTTTAAAAAAATAAATTCTTAGTTTCTACATTTATTAATACCATCTTCAAAAACATTCAATCTTCAAGGTGTATGAAATACATGTAGCAGTTAATGAGATCAAAGCTAGAGAGACAACACAAAAATAAATGCTAACTGTATTTATTACTGAGTACTATGCGGCATAACATTTATACATGTAGTAAGTATTAGATAAGTCAGCTTTATATTATTTATCATTATACATACATACATAAAAATACTCATATGTATATATGCATATATAATGTAATAATATAAATATACATAAATACATATATGTGTATATACACACACGCACACACATATACATATTCCTTGCGGGAAGAGCTCTTTTAGAAAGATGGAGGACACTCAAACTGCTGCTTTTCCCAGCTTCCTGGTAGCCAGGACATGGGATCTGCTCTTGCCCAATGAGTTCTGAGCCAAAGTCTTTTACAAGTTCTGGGAAAAGTTTCCCATTAATAGTAGAGACCAAGGGGATGACAGGCTACTTCTCCTTTTCACTGTCAAAGTTGAGACTGAAGAAGATGCTACAGATGGATTTTTCTGCCTTGAAATTACAAGGAAAAATGTTAATTTGTGTTGAAGAAGGCAAAAGGAAGATAAAGACCACACTGCAGGACTTTTCCTCCTGCTTGATGCCTAAGAGAACCATACCAGCACCTCCTTATTTCTTCATTTTAAGTTATATCTCCTATTACTTGAAGCAGGAAGACATTGATCCCTCTCTTGATAAACTTCTGGGCATACTTTTATGATAGTTTTCCATCCATCTAATCATAGCACAAAGGGAATATTCCTACGTGGAAATATTCTGGCTCTACAAATTTCCAAAAGTTGAGTTTCCCTGAATATCAAACACGTACCCAACACAGTGCTAAATCAGGATTGTGTATGATTCAAAGTTGAGTGGTATTGAAAATAAACTTGGTCCTGATTCTCTTTTTTGGTTTCTCTGAATATTATTCCACTTACTGTTGGTGAAACGGTTCTGAGAGTTCATTTAACTCAAAAGCAGAAACAGTAGGATTTTTCCTTGTTTGAAATCTGTTATATCCATGGTATTTGCACTTTCTTGGGAAGATTTCTTTTTTCCTGTTGATAAAATCTAAAGGAAGGTAGCATCATAATTTTATACTAGCATCATAATTTTACTAGCCAAAAGCAAGCATCTGTTTTACTGAAATATATTTCACTACAAAGTATATAGTTTACGAAAAATTGAGAAAGTACAATAACCAGAAAAGAAATAACAAACATTTCTATTAATGTGCTAATACTCTGCTTTATCAGCATAGCAAAGTTGATTAGTGGCTCACGTGAAGCACAGATATGTCTTCAGAATGAAAATTTGGAGCAGAAAAATAATCTACGTTCTGAAATTGAAAGCTCAATGTTTGGAAAACTGGAGATTAAAAAAATGATTCTTATACTGGGAAAGGAAGGATTTTTCTTGTTAAATATTTCTTTGCACTGTTTCATCACACACAGCCATAATAATATCAAAAGCTTCTCAGATCCTGTCTTTGTAGCCTTCTCCCATGGTACTAGGTATTGAACTGTAAGCCTTTTGCTTTTTTAACAGGCATTTCACCATTTAAACCATGACACCAACTCCATCTTCTACCTTTTGATTCCCAGAAGAGTCGTGATGAGCAAGGCAGCATGTTTCTGGGACTTTGTCAACTGTCTACACAATATTATGTTGATGATTACCTTCTAGATAACTTATGTTGTTTCAGGGTTTTTAAAATATTGGATGATGTCAGCAACTCAGTTCAGCCATTATTGATTCCTTAGTTCTTGGCCAGGCATCTGTAATCGAGGAAGCTTCCCATTGCACTGAACAAAAGATGCTTAGACATGTAGCTCCATGGAGGAATTAGAGTGGCAAGTGACCCAACAGCATCAGAGGAGAAAGCTATCTGATAGATTTAAGGAAAGTAATTTAATTGAGGTTCAACACACAAGAGGTTTTTCTTTGTTGTTGTTTTTTAGTGTACTATGTGATTTTTTGTTTCTTTTGTATGTTCTTCCCCCTATGGTATATCCCCTGTTGTTACTGTATTTGATTTTGGTACCCTGGTATTGTATATATGTTTATTTGAATTAGGGAAGGGAAGGGGAACAACAGAATGGTGAGACAAAGGACAAAGGGAAACCAATGCAATAGTGATCTACACAAGACAGTATGTTGGAAATGATTTGTAAAACCTGGGGATAGGGGGGTAAGGGAGAAGGACAGTAGGAGAAAAATGAGGGAAGGGGTAATAAGTTTGACAAGAAATGTACTTATTTCCTTACTTATATAACTGTAACCCCTCTGTACATCACCTTGACAATAAAAAAATTAATAAAAAAATGAAACTAACTAAAATGAGCAATAAAAAATGATTATCAAGCAGCCAGGATAAAAGAAAGCCAATTCTAGAAATGTTTCTTTTATCTTACAAATTTTCAGGAAATCCATAGAGTTAAACTAGTCTTGCCAAAAAGCAAAGTATATTGGTAAGATGTGGGCTTGAGAGATAGCCAGAGAACCTGTCCTGAGAGACTTGCATGACTTGATAAAGTGGTTCATATGATTTTTTTTTTTTTTTTTTTTTTTGGTATTCAGGTAAGGGATAGGTTTATTCAGTAGACCTGCTGGGACCAGGCAAGGTTGGCACTCCACGTGGCTGGGAAAGGCCTAGGAAAGAGAGAGAGCAGGGAAAGAGAGAGAGGAAAGAGAGAGAAAAGAGCTTGAGAAGAGCTAGACAAGAGCAGAGAGAGAGGTAGCCGAGTAAGAACAGCAGCACGCACGTGGTATTCAGGTAAGGGGTAGGTTTATTCAGTAGACCTGCTGGGACCAGGCAAGGTTGGCACTCCACGTGGCTGGGAAAGGCCTGGGAATGAGAGAGAGCTGGGAAAGAGAGGAAAGAGCTAGAGCAGAGAGAAAGCAGAGAGAGCTAGAAAAGAGCAGCGAGAGAGGGCCTCTAGGCCTGGGCTAGGCCTTATCTAGAGTATGGGCAGAGAAAGGTGTGGCCACATCAAATTCAGATGTGACCTCAGCGGATGCAGATGTGACCTCTTCCAGGTGTCCCAGTTGCCTAGGTAACGCAGGTACTGGGTGGAGACTTTGCTGTGAGGAGGGTGGAGTCTGCTGGCCATCCAGGAGCGGACCTTACATTCCAGCCTTTTAATAATCATGAAATAGGGTGAGGATTCTCTCTGGCTACTTCCTGCTGACAAGGGGCGTCAACAATAGGGGTAAAAGGCTGAAATTTGGTCCCCTCCCAGAGAAGGCAGTGAGCAGCAGCTGTCCCTTGGTGGCATGAGTCTTTAGATGAAGTCTGGAGAAGTCTCACGAGCATTGAGGGGCTGGAAAAAAACATACTAGAGAGCAAATAAATGGCAAGAGGAAGGACTTGGGGCTGAAAAGGTTGGTAGAAATGTCCCTAGCTACTTCTGACATCTGGTGACTAGGTAGAGAAGTCAGGTGACAAAGGCAACAATATAAATTCCTGTTTAGTTAATAGGTAGACAGGTATAGACATTGGATGGGCAGGCTTCTTACTTCCACTGACCTCCCGATTCTGGTTAATTTTGAAAGGGCAGGCACAAAGTAGCTGATGTGACATCTCCTCTTACTCCTCTCCATGTTTCCTTGTTCCCCAGACTGGCTGAGTCTAAGTGCTCATTGCTGGGATGGCTTGTCCCAGTTGGTATTCAAGGAGGTTTGAACTCAAGGCCTGGGCACTGTCCCTGAGAACTTCTGCTCAAGGCTAGTGCTCTACCACTTGGAGTTACAGTACCACTTCCAGAGTTTGGCTGGTTAGAGATAAGAGTTTTGAGCCATGCTTCCAGCCTGGCTCTTGCAGGTTAGTTGGGAGATGGAGTCTTAGGGATTTTTCAGCCCGAGCTGGCTTTGAACTGAAATCTTTGCCACAAAAGCCCTTTACTATTTCTAATTAAAGCAACAAGGAGGTCAAATAGAATAAGTAGAGCTTACCTGGTTCTTATCAAGAATTGCCAACAAATATTCTACAATAACAAAACTCATTAGATGTGATGAGAATTTTAGCATAGATATGCCCAGTATTTTAGAACCATTTAGTCAGTAGTAGAATACACAACACAAAACAAAAAAGGCAAAACTCAAAACCTAAAATTTTGACAACGTTTAGACATCTTTGCTAACAAAGCACATCAGATGGTTGGGCCTCAGTTACCAGGGCCTGTGAAAAGAACAACTTGTTAGCAAGGCACCTTAGAATAGATGGATGGAGTAGTAAACTTGGTGGAAGGTTAAGGGTCAGATGGGGCCAAACCCTTAACCCACCATGTGGCCAAGATGGCGAATTCAAGATGGCGAATTTCTGAAAGAATGCAAAGAAAGCCTGAACAAATAGATCAAGCCTACATTGGCTAGCCTTTGAGAGGGAACCTAGAGGGGGGTTCCTGGGACCCAGCCTGCGTCGCACTCTTCAGGGCACAAGCCAAAATATAGAGAAGAAAGGGAGAGTTAGGGAAAGTTGGATATGACTGGCAGAGAGAGAGCAAAGAGAGCCCGAAATTAAACAGACTTCTGACCATTTACCATTGCAGTAGCAAAAACGGTCTACATCTGAGAATGGCATAAAAATGAGGCAGTTTGGCTTTCCAGGGAGCGCAGGAGACATTTCAAAGGGGTTTCATGGCTCAGGTGTGATTCGCAGCACCCCATTAAATGAGTAGAAGAGTCAGTCTGGTGAATGAAGGAAAGCTGACCAGGCAGAAGCGGCGTCCCAACTTCCCAGAGCCCTCTAGAGAGAGCAACAGAGAACCGTAGAGAGTAGCTTCACTCACCAGAGTAGAGAAGTGGTGTGGACGAGGATGTGAAGGCCAGCAATGGTATCGATGCGCTGTGTCCACAGCAGACAGATGGGTTCGCAAAAGGCCATCAGAACTGTGGGTATTCCTCAGAGCAAAGAGGGAAAAACAAACAGAAAAAGAAAAAAGAGGGGAAAAAAAGAGAAGAATCTCAGCTATCCTGACTTTAAGCCCTTTATCTGAGTCACGGCACCATTTATGTTAGGTTTTTAAAAAGAGGTAGCAGAGTAAGAACAGCACCATGAATGTGGTATTCAGGTAAGGGTAGGTTTATTCATCGTTCCGGCTGGCACCAGGCCATCTTGGTCCTCCACGCTGTGGGGAAAGGCCTGGGAAAGAGAGAGACCTGGGAAACAGAGAGAGAAAGAGAGAGAGCTAGAAAAGAGAGGGAAAAAGCTAGAAAAGAGCAGAGAGAGAGAAGAGAGAGCTAGAAAAGAGCAGCGAGAAATCATATGATTCTTCTAGTGAGGAGGCCTGGAGATAATTCTTTTGCTGACAAACCATCATCCTGAAGGCAGTATGAGATCTAAAAGCAGTGAGACTAGTCAAGAGGACATTAAAGTATCCAGTTAAGAGATCAAAATCATCCCCTCTATCCCCCAAAAGGGGGTGTGAATAAAATGTGCTCAGCAGCTAAGTCCAGAATTCCCTTGGCTCATCAATGTCAATAATTAGGGATGTTCTACATATATGAACAACAGCAAACAGGCAAATGAGAGGATTAGATGATAAATTAGTCTCTTGTCAAACTTTCCTCACCTTTCTTAACACTCAACAGCACAAGTCTCTGCTTGTTACCTCTACACTCACTTTGTCTCTAAAGTTATTTTCCATTCTTTCTAGGCTTCAATAACTTCTCTTCGATTCATGTTTCTCTTATTTTTTAAACACTCTTTTTCCTCCTCTGCTTGGAAGGCCTTAGCAATAAAGCATAATAAAATAATTTCATATCTTCCTTGGATTGAAAGCTTCAAGACTGATTATGGGTGTCTTCATTTTTTTCAAAAACTGATTAAAATATCATAAACATGAGCAGCCCTGTAGGTATAACTTGATTCTTGCTTGATGACCTTGGATTATGGTCTGTAGAAGTTTGCTCTTAGATATCTTGTTGGGTTTAAGTTGACCAGAGAATGAGACTCACAAAATCAAGTAAGGATAGAAAATATTGTCTAGTTAATGGTGCTGGCATGAAAGTGAAGGAAAGAATAGCTAGTAACAGTGAAAGTGTATGTACAGTATCTTTCCAAAGTCAAGGGAAAGTATGCATTTCTTGTTCTCTATAGATAATTTACAAACATTAATAAGAATAAATACAAAAAGGAAAGGCAGAGAAAAGAATAAAGGTATAAGGAAATCAGATTCTAATGTTATACATCTTAAATTTTCTTTGTCCAAGCAATTGTATACAGCTAGTATAAGAAAGGAAATTGTCACAATATTTTCATCTTTGTGGTGCTATGGATTAAACTCCAGGGCCTCAAATGTACTAGGCAAGAACTCCAATAAGCTATAACCCCTAACCCAACAATACTTTTAAAACTCAGAACCTTACCCTGCTTGATTATTTTGCCTTTTTTATTCCTCTGATTCTGTTTTGTACATATGTGTATTCTGTTAACTCTTGACACTGAATCCTCTGAAAAGCTGAAATTCCAGGCAAAGAATTCCACCACCCTCAGTGGGCCCTCAGAGGTAGTCTCTTCTTTACATTTACAGATAGAGTTTGCGCACAATTGTCTCTGTCTACCTACTGCCAGCCATGAGGGAAGGGCACTCAGCTGAAAGGATTCCTTTGACAATGACCCACTTTTAAGAAAGAATTACTATGGCAGATATCAAAGAGTCCTATTATTTGAAGGTGAACAATAATCTATTCTATATTGTGTATTTCTCTCGAATGATGATAAAAGTCACTAAGATTAAACCCTAGCTATTTTTATGCTGTTCTTTCATTGATTATTTATTGAAAGATGAGGAGACATGCAACATTGTCTGGTATTAGTTATTTGCTAAAAGCTGGAGGATTCCCTGTCTTGACAGAATGAAATACTATTTTAGATAATGCAAAATGATGCAGAATCTACTGCTTTTGTCTTTGGCCATTATTAAAAATGAAGTTTTATTTTGGGAATAGGTAATTCAAGCATAATATTGAAAATCAACAACTATCTGTAATAATCAGATAGAATACATTTTAGATGTTATTAGACTGAATTGGAAAACTCAATGAATAACAAAATGGTATATCAAACCCTAGATCTAACTAATAAATAGACTTTCCTTCCATCAGATACAGATGGGTTTTTTGTAAAATAAGAAAACATTTTTTGGTTAATCAGCTTTTAGCAAACTTTTTCTGAATTAATCCTTTATCCTTTTGGTCTTTTATGCCTTTCTCTTGTTGAGAAGTCTGTGGAAGTGAATCCTGACCCATGGAAAGTGATACAAGTGATTAGACTGTTTCTAGGCTTAGTCAATATAAACCTAAGAACTAAATCTTCTACCTCTCCCCTGCCGATGGCTGAATTATGAATGTGAATATCTTAGAAGAACATCTGTTTCGGATTTCCTGTGATGAAAACATAAACCTGTGTTTCACTGTTTATCAAATAAATAGAAGAAAAAGTTTCAACAAATTCTGAAGAATTAATATACACTGGACTATGAAAATAAAATTAAAAATTAACAAATTAAAAATATTTCATATGTAGGGAAACTAAAAAGCTTACTTCTTAATAATTCATGAAATGCAAATAAAATTATAAGGCCAATCATTAAATGCTTAAAACTGAACAATGAAAATATTACCTATTATACCTTGTGATAATAGACCTGATACATTCATTTAACATTATAACTTTCCAATCATCATGCATCAAAAGATAAAATATTAAAAAGAGCAAACTAAACAGGTGAACAGAGAAGAAAATTAGATTATATTATAAATAAAATATAAAGCAAAAACACCAAAAGCTAATTAAAGATTTCCATTGCAATACCTTAATATATATTCTGAAAAGTAGAAATAATATAAAGGGCTGGGCAACGTGACAGGCCTGTCCAGTAATCCCAGCTACTCAGGAAGCAGAGTTAAGAGTGCAGAGGTTCAAGGCCGCCCCAGAAATTAATGCAAGATGTTCTATGTAAAACAAAAAGCAAAAGGATTCACAGTATGTCTTAAGTGGTAGAGCACTGATGAGTGTGAGTCCCTGAGTTGAAATATCAATACTACAGAAAAGTAACAACAAAAATGATAGCAGGGCTGGGAATGTGGCTGGGAATGTGGTAGAGTGCTTAGCATGCATGAAGCCCTGGGTTCTATTCCTCAGTACCACATAAACAGAAAAAGCTGAAAGTGGTGCTGTTGCTTAAGTGGTAGAGCGCTAAACTTGAGCAAAAGAAGCTCAAGGACAGTGCCCAGGCCCTGAGTTCAAGTCCCAGGACTGGAAAAAACAATATCAGCAACACACACACATATATATACATATATATAGAGAGAGAGAGAGAATTTTTCTTATACCTTAGGAAACTCTTAATTATATTGCCACATTTTAAAGCAAGTGAACACAATTATAATAAATGTATGTATTACAAAATATTGAAATGGGAAGGAAAAGAACCACAAAGACAATAATATTTTAAGAAACCTAAAAATATCATAATTGCAATCACTATCAAAAACAAGTGGTTGGTTAAGAAAAAGAAAACATGCTAGCTTGGTTAGACTTGGCTTTTTATTTTACCTAAAGGGTCAAAGTATGATTTTTCCCCACTTGCCTTGGGTGGTTTGTTACATACTCAAGGAAGATACCTATGAAAGAGTTCAGGCTTAGTTTTGAACACACTAAGTATGGATTCTTTGGGAATATGGCTTCTGTGTTCCTATTTAAAATTATGAGCATACTGAGAAGATTCAAGCTAAATTGAAACATGTTTCAAAGATACTAGAACAAACTAGAAGGAGGAAAGCTTTCAACCAATATTATAATATTCTGTTGGCAAGGGAAATTTGATTTCATTGTTATTACATAATAATCTCACTTTCTCTGGTATAAATAGAATTGTGTAAAATAGAGGTGTTGACATTTCCAGATTAAGAAAAATGTCTATACATTATTGGTGCTTTTTTCCCTTGTCATGTTCAATGAAAACACACAAAATAATAACTGAACAAGTGCCGGGCTCTGGTGGCTCACGCCTGTAATCCTAGCTACTCAGGAGGCTGAGATCTGAGGATCGCGTTCAAAGCCAGCCCGGGCAGGAGAGACCGTGAGACTCCTATCTCCAATAAACCACCAGAAAACCCGAAGTGGCGCTGTAGCTCAAGTGGTAGAGCGCTCGCCTTGAGCTGAAGAGCTGAGGGACAGCGCTCAGGCCCAGAGTTCAAGCCCCACGGCTAACAAAAAAAAAAAAAATAATAATAATAACTGAACAAGTTTGATGAACAAGTCATTAATAGATAAACAGCTTGAAATAAAAACAAAGCTTTGCTTAAGTGCTTATACAAACAAGAAAGCTTTGAAACAACAAAAAGTCACAAAACAATAAAACAATAAATTTAAATATAAGTATTCAAGTTCAGAATCAACTTGTTCATAATTGAGTGACTTTCTGGCACATGTCTTAGATTCTGAAAGTTGGCACCCTTTGATCAAATGTTCTATCTGTTCTCCAATCTGCAAGAAATTCTGGCTCTCAATGTATGTATTTGGTTTTGGTTTTGTCTCTTTCTCTTCCTGAGAGCTCTTAACTCAGAATCTTAACAAGTTCATTTCTTTTCTGATCATCCATGAGTATGATACCCACTATATCATATGTTTGTTTCTTTGTATCAGGTGAGTCATCAGATTAGAGTGGCGACTTGTTCATTTGTATGTCATCCTTCCCCCAACATTCACATCCTTCATATGCCCTTCATACTTATAGCATGGTATAACCATAATTCATAAGTATCTACTTAGATACTTATTTACCAAAACTTGTTGAGGGGCCCAGCATTTTGAGTGCTGTAACTTTAGAACTGGTCTTAAGTGCATAGTTTCTAAAAGACAATAGCATTCTAAATTTGTTCAATAATTCCAGAAACTATTAGATGACATTATTTTCAAAAGCAGTAATGTTCATCCAACTCCCTATGCGAGCACTTTACATGGAGTAGAATGATTTTTAAAATGTAAGTAAATAGGTATGGCATAGTCCCTTACAGTTTGGGAAAGCTCTAAGTTCATAAAACTTGACATAATAAATACAAGAGACAATCCATAATGAAAACATTGTTTGCCACAACTACGCTTTGCAGTGTAGCCTTAATTGCTAACCTTGAAACACTTAAATATCTATGAAAAATATGTTGTACGTGCTATACATTTTGACCATGTGTACAGTTTATGCTTTGACAAATTTGCTTGCATATGGTTCCAGTCCAGAACCACAGCACTGTTAGATTATCTTCCTCACTAAATTGCTGTAAAGAAATTTAGCCTCATTGAAGATGTGATGCTCTGTACTCCATAGAATTCTATAGACGATGGTAGGAATATTCACAAGTATTGTAGTAAGTGTAGTAAACTCCTCAATTAATATTAAACTAAGTGTAAAGTTTCCTTGGTTGTCATTCATTCATTATTTAATCACTTTAACTGCATTCATAGGTACACTAGTAACAGTATTAGGTTTTACAATACCTCCAATACAGATACTGATTCAATTTTAAGATCAAGAAACAATGTTTAGTAGCATTGACAACATCTGCTTGTGGCCAAGGTGAAATAAAAGGGAATTTATTTACCCTTTCCTTTGAAACACAAAACGCCAGGCAAAAAACATTAGAAATGTGTTTTTCAGTTATTGGATATCAGACAGCCCAGAATAGCAAACCTTGAGTTTGGAGAATAAATACCAAGAAGATCTCAGCAATCCCCCTGAAATCAGAGGAGACACAGCTGGGAATCTGGGAGTTCAAGGAGGTAGAGTTTACAAAGCAGATGCAAAGAGAAGAGGCCATTACAAAGAACGAGTTCTGGAAAGCTGCAGTTGCTCCCACTCCTCAAATTTCCAGCAGAGTGTTGATTAGTACAGCAATGAGAGACAGATGTCCAAGGCCAGAAACAGCCACAGTTTACATTAACCATGCATATAGTTCAGGTAGGGTAAGAAGTGATTGTGTTCTCAGTCGGAGCAGGCAAGTATAACAAAGCTTATAAACAGGCCCCAACGTTTCAAAACTGTTAAGTATTATTAAAAATATTAAGTAATATTAAAATGTGAAGTAATATTAACAGCAAGCAGAATGAAGCCTTAAAAATCATGAAGTATCTACATCTGTATTTATATCACATCGAGGAAGGTAAAATTTATAATGTCTATTCCCCAGTCAAAAATCTCAGAGCTTGCAAAGACAAAGCAGGAAAAAAAAAATCCTCCAGTAGAAATTACATACAATGAGAAAATTAGAAATTGACATTAAAAGTTATCAGAACTATATTCCACCTATTCAAGAAGTTAGAGAGGAAACTGAAAATTTTAAATAGATTTGTAGAAGATTTGCATCAATTAGTTTTATAAATATGGACATTTTGACATGTCCATATATGCATAAAATGGAACTGGATTAGATTCATCCACTCCCTTATCATGTTCAGCAAAGTTTTAGCAAAGTAAGGTAGGTTCAGAAGGAAAGGTCACATTTTCTCAAATGTGGATGCCACATTTGAACTATAAATATATATATATATTTCAATATAAAATAAGTTATGTATAACATATATTTTATTTTTTATATTTTAAACATATTTTGTTTATACTTTTTAAATTTTATATAATTGCTTTTTTTAATTGTGAAAATACTATACAGAGGGGTTACAATTACATGGGCAAGGAAATGAGTACATTTCTTATCAGATATATAATTTATATTTTAAAATGTTTAATATGTAAAGTATATGTTATCTTATATAATTTATTTAAATGTTTTAATATAAATGTGTAAATTTTATATAATATACGTATATAAACACACATGGGGATCATACACCGACACATGCATGCTGTATTTGTAATTGTGGGACTGTTTACAGGCTTAGTAGGAGGGAAGAAAACAGGATGTCAGATGATAAACCTCACCAAGATACATTATATTTGTGAATGAAGATGGTCAAATGAGACTCACTAAAAGTTGTGGAATAACAGGTGGTAGTGAAGATGGGGAAAATAGATGAGGAAGCAGGGGATAATAGTCTTATTTATAGAAGACATGTGGAGGGTAGGGAAGTGTGCTGATCCTGAGGTTTGAACTCAGGGCCTGAGCATTGTCTGTGAGCTTTTGTGTTCAAGGCTAGCACTCTACCACTTGAGCCACAGCTCCATTTTTGGCTTTTGGATGACTAATTAGAGATAAGAGTCTCATGGACTTTCCTGCCCAAACTGGCTTCAAATCATGATCCTCAGAACACAACCTCAGTAGCTAGGATTACAAGTATGCATGACCCACTGGCACCTGGCTAGAAGTGTTTTTTTATAATGTATATATTTTTTATTGTAAATATACTGTACAGAGGGGTTACAGTTACTACATGAGTCAGGTTAGAAGATTTTTTTTTTTTTTTTTTGTCGGTCGCGAGGCTTGAACTCTGGGCCTGGGCACTGCCCCTCAGCTCTTCAGCTCAAGGCTAGTGCTCTACCACTTGAGCTATAGTGCCACTTCCGGTTTTCTGGTGGTTTATTGTAGATAAGAGTTTCACGGACTTTCCTGCCTGGGCTGGTTTTGAACTGCGATCCTCAGATCTCAGCCTCCTGAGTATCTAGGATTACAGGCGTGAGCCACCAATGCCCAGCAGAAGATATTTTTAAAAGAGCAAAATCAAGTATCTAGAGATGAAAATCTTTACATAAGTTTCACATCCAAGATGAAAAATATATTGCACATAATTAACAGCATACTAGATAGTTAAGAAACAAAACCCTAGTGATCTTGAAGATACAGCATCTAAAATCTATGCCAGGTGAGACACTGAGACAGAAGATGAAAAATGGACAGAGCATCAGTAAGCTATGGAACAATCTCAATATGTACACTTAGAGTAAATGAAGAATGATGGGATATAGAATTCTATATAGATATAGAATTATTTTTAAATAAATAATTTTCCAAATTTGATGAAACTTACAAAGCAACAGAGATAAGCATCTTTACAAATCTCATCATAAGTGACATGAAGAGGATACAGGAGCATTATATTCCATCTTTTAACTGAAAACAAAGAAAAAAGAATAAAAATTGAAATAGAAAAAAGAAATAGAATGGCAGCAAGTCTATCATCTGAAATGCTGCAGAGCTGGTAGAATGTCATTGTCAAGGCACTGGGAGAAAGATACAGAGACCTGGAATTTTAAACACAAAGAAAATGGCTTTCAGAAATGCAGGGAAATGGTTAGTGTCTTCATCAGACAAACAAAACAAGATAATCACTCCTCACTAATGGATGGACCTACAATGCTAGAGTGAATTTGTTCACTGCTAAATAGAGCTGATCAATGTGTGTCACTGACCAAAAGCAGATACTAGTAGTGCCTAAACCAAGAATAAAAGGAATCAAGTTTCCCAAGCTTCTCGAACACAGAGCCATTCAGTTTATGAACTGAAATGGACCTAGAGCCTCTGTCCCAGCTTAGATGATCTCACCATTTTTTTTTTGTTTAACAAACATATTTATTAAGTGTAAGTATGCTACAATTCCAAATGAAGTCTGTCTTCCTTGGTATTCATTGGTATTAACTGTAAAGTCTAATTCAGTCTATAATTTTGGTCATTTGTTTTCTTCTTTTCACACATACTACATACCAGTCCTTGTGTTTAAATCCAAGGGTGAAAAGTAAATAAGACAAACCCTGCTCTCAAAGGACATGTTTTTTGTTTTGATTGACAGGCCCACAGGTAACTATGGTAGCATCAGAATAATGCACCTGGGATGTGAAGGACATGCTGTGGAAGGGAGAGGGGAGGATTCGTTTTGCTGTGGGATTGGAAGAAGATTGCATTATTGTATTATCTGGGTTATACAGTTTCTAATTGCTGTTGCTCTGTTTACAAATTAAACTCCCACCTCCACTATGGCTTAAAGCAACCATTTTGTCATACTTACCCATTCTTTGGGTCAAAACTTCAGATAGGACCTAGTGGGAATGATGGCTATCTCTACTCCATGATATCTGGAGCTGGAGCTAAGAGGATCTGATGGCTGGAAGAAGGACTCACGTAGAGTGGTTTCCTCTCATGTATCTGGTATAAATGTGCCGTGAGGCCTCAGGGGGACTGTCACATGGAAAAACCACACTTGGCTTGTTTATCCAGGTTGTCTGTCACAACCACATTTGGCTTTTACATTGTGCTTCACAGCAACCTTAAGACAAGGAATTTGCATTGCAGTTCAGGGATACCCACCCCCCACCCCCTCCCACTACACACAAACTAAGTAACAAGCATGGTAGAAAAGCTGCATGGACTTATGATCTTAACCTGAAAGTCACTTTGCTTCCTTGACAGTTCTGTCCATTATTAGCAAGTTATAACACACACACAGATACACACACACACAGGTTCAAGGGAAAGAGAATTAGACTCCAACACGAGGTGAAAAAGGAGTGGCAAATTCTGGAAGAGTGTAGATGTAGAAAATAGTGTTTTCAGAATCTCCTGAAACTAAAGTTTGGCACAGGAAGGATGATTTGTGTGGAAGCCGGGTGGGAATGTGTGCAGCGTGACTTCGAGTGCCACTTGTACCTTGTCCAGAGCAAGAATTGCTCTAGGAGGAGTACAGTCACAAATTGGGTGTGCATAATGAAGGACCTTTCATTTTCACACTAAATAAATTAGACTTCAGTTGGTAGACATCTTAAAGGTACTCATTTCTGTTTTTAAATCAAGGCTAGCTTAAGTTCATGTAGGGTTTAGGAAGATGATCTAAATATGCAAATGTGCGTGGTCATGAAAAGACAAATGTAATCATGTCCATAGAGAACACAGAGCAGTAGCAAAGGAAACACACAAAAAAAAACAAAGGAAAACAAATCACTGGGAGTGGAATTATGGCTGACTGGCTGAAAGGATGCTGGAGGCCCAGAACCTGGCTCCTTTGCCTGACATCCATATACCTCTGGTGCTGGAAAGCAATGTGGATCAAGGCTTTCTACAGACCCTCATCAGGTCACTGGAGCTGGTTTGTTTTTTTTAATCTATTCTACAGGTGATCTTGAAACCAGTAGAAAATAGAAGTCAAGGTCCAGGACACAGAAAATGCAGATGGCAGGTCCTCAAAGCTGATAAAATGGCATACTCACCTTTACGTTCTTTAAATTCGTGTATATTGTTTATAAATTTTCATCAATAGCAAAAGGCAAATGTGTGCCGCTTCATTTTTCTTCCCAATAGGAAAACTGTAACCAGAACATTGTTTTTCTCTCTGCAATGACTGCTATTTCTTCATCCTGTTGGATTTTTTAGAGATTCAAACTTCCTCCTACCAACTCCTGAGACATGATCAATTAACCACACACAGCCCATCGAACACAGCATAGCTGTAATTAAACTAAATTACTATGTAGTAGCTTTCATTACACAATGACACAGGTTTTGTTAGGACCATACAGAGAGTTTAATTACATGTCTAGACACCCCCTGAATTCAGAGTAGCCATATTTTCTTTGTCTCTTTCAAAGACAGTTTGAGCTTGTCATGATTACGTTTTCAAAAAACAAAACCTAAGTGATAAAATACATGTGGGGGTTCCCCTCTTTTTTTCCTTTTCAATAGTGCATCCTACTTTAATGCATACTTAATTTAGGAACCATATACATTTTTAGGTGGAGGGTTTTTGGGGGGTGCAGGGAGAGGGGATTGGCAGAACTGAGGTTTAAACTCAGGGGCTTATTACTTGCTAGGCAAGTACCCTATTACATCTGCATCCATTTTGCTTTAGGCTAGTTTGTACTTTTCTTTCCTTCCTTTCTTCCTTCCTTCCTTCCTTCCTTCCTTCCTTCCTTCCTTCCTTCCTTCCTTCCTTCCTTCCTTCCTTCCTTCCTTCCTTCCTTTCTTCCTTTCTTCCTTTCTTTTTTTGTCATGGGGCTTGACCTCTGGGCTTGGGCACTGCTCTTGAGCCTTCAACTCAAGGCGAACGCTCTACCACTTGAGCCAAGTGCCACTTTCAGTTTTGTGGCAGTTAATTGGAGATAAGAGTCTCACAGACTTTCCTGCCCAGGTTGGCTTTGAACCATGATCCTCAGATCTCAGCATCCTAAATGGCTAGGATTACAGGCATGAGCCACTGGTGCCCAGCTTGTACTTTTCTTTTCTTTCTTTTTTTTTTTTTTTTAGTATACTTTTTTTTTTAATTGTGAAAATACAGAGGAGTTACAATTACATGGGCAAGATAATAAGTACATTTCTTATCAAGCATTGTAGCCTCTTCCTTTGTTTCCCCTTTCCATCCCTTCCCATCCCTCCCCCACCCAATCCTCCCCCCACCAGCAATTTTCTTTTACTCCCATCTTCTTTCTTCCCTACTGACAGGAAAGATGGTAGAGCAGGTCAAACAGCTGTCTCAGAAGTGTGGCAGGCAATCCAGCAGCTTAGGACAAAGCTGTGGAAGGGGAGATCTTTGGAGAAGATGCCCCCACATTTAGACACCTCAAACCTTTATGTGAAGTTTGTTTTCGACATAACGACTTGTACATCTCATTGTTGCAATGGGTCCACCTGTATCCCTATTTAAACGATTTGTTTTTCCCCTTCCCCTCCACAACTTATACCGATATCAAATACAGTGAGAGCAAGGGTTATACTGTGAGGGAGGGACATACAAAGCAAATAAGAAATAATCTTATAAATGTGTCAGAAACAATCGCATGAAAGAAAAAAGACATTTGAAGTCTTTCCATTTCCTAACAAATGAAGCAATGTCATTCTTTCTGATGGAGGCATAGAATTCCATTGTGTATATATACCACATTTTCTTGATCCATTCACCTACTGAGGGGCATCTGGGTTGGTTCCATATCTTAGCTATGGTAAATAATGCTGCAATAAACATAGTTGTGCTGGTAGCTTTAGTGTGGTCTTGTTTGTAAACATTTGGGTAAATGCCCAAAAGTGGGATTGCTGGGTCATTGGGGAGCTCTATGTGAAGTCTTTTCAGGAACCTCCATACTGCTTTCCAAAGTGGTTGAACAAGTTTACACTCCCACCAACAATGCAGTAAGGTTCCCTTCTGTCCACATCCCCTCCAGCATCTGTTGTTGTTAGAGTTCTTGATTTTTGCCATTCTAACTGGAGTGAGGTGGTATCTCAATGTTGTTTTGATTTGCATTTCTTTTATGGCTAAGGAGGTTGAGCATTTCTTCATGTGTCTATTGGCCATCCTTCTTTCTTCTTCAGAGAAGTTTCTCTTCAAGTCTTTAGCCCACTTATTTATTGAGCAGTTGTTTCTTTGAGGATTTGTTGTTGGGGGATGAGAAGTACAAGTTATCATGTCGAAAACGAACTTTACAACATTGGTGCGGGGTGGGGGGGGCTGGGAAGGGATGTGAAGGGTAAACAAAGGAGGAGGCTGCAATGCTTGATAAGAAATGTATGCATTATCTTGCCCATGTAATTGTAACCCCTCTGTACAGTATGTTCACAAAAAATTAAAATTAAAATTAAAAAAAATCAAAGCAAAGAAAAAAGACATTTGAATACATATCTTAGGGTTCATTTCCCTAACATCACCTTATCTGACCTTTTCTGCTTGTCCCAGACATATACTAGATATTGCAAATAAGGGAAACCATGGGACCTATGTTTCTTTGGACCTGGCTGGTTTGGGGCACACTTGAATAGATAGCCCCTAAGTGTTTCTCATAAAATTGTTCATTTAAAAATATTTTCAAAAGAATATGAATATTAGTGTTCATTTCTTATGTCAGTTTTTGATTGAGACTGAGGCTGTAATACTGAAACAATTCACCCCTTAATGTTTGCACTGAGTTGAGCACACCTCCTTATTTGTTCTTCCAGTTTCTTTATTAGTGGTTCCCATTTGTCAAGATAAGCTTTAGTGTTTAGGTACTTCTACTCAGATTTATTAGTTTTGACTCAACTAAATTATTAGACTAACATAACTCGTATAAATTCTTAAATTATTGGGTTTTCTTTCTCAAATTGTCACTTAAGTTGTTATTCTAATTCCTTACTTTCCTTTTGCTTAGTTTATTGATGATTGGCTTATTTTATAATAGCCAGTTAGTATGTCTATTTTCTCCAGTTCTTTTATCTATGTTAAATTCTCATGATTTAAATAATACATGTTTATAATCAGCAATATCATTATAATGTTTTTAAAACCAGCTATTTCTTTATTAGCTGTATTAAATAATATTCAGTATTAGATAATGTCACATTTTTCCCATGCACATTTTCCCTTTGACCATATAGAGGGCATTTTGTTCCCAAAATGTTTTCTTTTACTCTTCTTCATGTACACTGATCATTAAGTGACAAGATTAGTGTTCAATGACTTTAGACATATACTTCAAAGTCTAGTTTGAAAATAAAAGGACATATGTTGATTATTCCATTTTTAATTTCTTTTGCATGTCTTCAGGTGCTGTATAACAGATGCTTTCATAGTGCAGTCTGATAATGTAGACCTCTCAGAATGTCTGTGATATCAAAACTGTTTTATCATAACCTGAAGCCATTTTCCCCTCATTTGTAACAGTATGGTTAGATTTTCTAAGTCAATCTCTGTGATTTTTACATAGGCTATATACAGAAGCTAGAAGTCAATGAAATTTGCACAGCTATGAAGCATCAGTCTACTCAGTCATTTTTGTCTTAGGAAAAGAATTCTTTTATCCAAAAATGCTTATTACTGTTTTAAAGTTTCTGAACAAGTACTTTTTATATGTCATAGCTGCACACATCTAACTGTTCAAACACTAATTATGAACTATTTCCTGTAGTTGTAAGTTTCTTACATACTATATGCATTTCAGATATAAACTAGACAAATTTCAATACATTAATATCTTGACATTTTTGTAGTAAGAACTAGCCAATTCCATCCAGTATGGCACCGTGCCTAAAGAGAGCTCTGATATTCACTGATGAGCAAATATTTCATCCTGGGAACTGATAATTAAAAACAAAAAAACCTTAAATTACATTTATGTTCTGCTGTCTGCTAAACAGTTGTTTTGGATTGGTTTAGTTATTTGATTTGGCTTGTTCTGCATGCTAGACAAAATGGTCTACAACTGAGCTACCTCATAAGCTATTTGTTAAAGTGTGTAGATTAAGACAGGTTGACCTTTGAAACATTTTGAGTTCATAATGTATGTGTTCTTGAATAGCATAATAAAATGTAAGATTATGATAAGTCTCAGATATGGATATTGAAACAGAATTACACAGATGTTTCCTCATTCCTACGCAGTACCTACATGAAAATGGCATTGTCCACCGTGATCTCAAACCAGAGAATCTTCTCTATGCAACTCCAGCCCCAGATGCACCACTCAAAATCGGTGAGAACATTCCTCATGTTTCATGACTCCATTCTCCATAGTAGAAGAAATTTGTTGTGTGGAATTTTTATCTATAGCTCCATCCAATTTTTCCTCTGTCCAATTTCTTAGAATATTCTGCATGCACTATCTTGGAAGTTTGTGCTCTTTCCTAGAATGTTAACATGGAAATAAGGACGAGAAGTTAGTGCTCTGTTTCTGGCTGGATAAATGAAAGATAGCACTTAGCCATGATGAGGACCTCAGAAAACAACTTTGTGTTTTATACTTAAATGTAGAGTGAAGAAATGACAGAAAAACTAGCACTTCTTTGGGGCTATTGACTTTTAATCTACAAATTATTTGGAGCTTAATCTTAGATAATGAAAATTTTTGAGGCAAAATACTTGGTATATTGATGAATATAGCTTTGGAGTTACTTGCTTATATGAATTGAGGTAAATTAAGGTCTTTATTTCCCAAAAAGTGATCTCTAGGGGCATTGCTTTCTTGTTAACCATGAATAATTCCTCTTTTTGGGGGGTGGGAAGGGTTGTGAATGGCTTTCAGAGGTACTATTAATTAAGAAATGCAATTATAATCAATTAAGAAATGCAATTATAAAAATTAAACAAAATTTCAATTCCTGCAAGATTTCCCAAAACTTTTAAAAATTATTCCTGTACAGGTACATGTCATCTTGTATACCACAAAGTTGCGGTTTTTTTTTTTTTTTCTAAAAAAAAATCTATTGACTCTGAAAACCTCTTTTATTCCGCCCCCTCAAGAAGCAATTTGAAAAATGACTAATATGAACTTTGGGGAATTCTAATCAACTCGAAGAAAACCTAAAATCAGCATCTTGGGAGAAAAATATATTAAGTACATAGTGTACCTTCTATATACTTCCAGGTCAACTATTCATTTCCAGTTTAATCATTTTAAATGAATGAAATTCCATCCTTGGCAGAATGCATGTTAAATCCTCTCAAGTGCATTGCCCCAGTGCTTTCATCATGTTAAGCTGATGTGCTCACTGCATTTAAAAGCGCTAACACCTTGGAGAATTAAGTTGTTCTGTAAAGGAAGAGCTCAGACAACAGAATGTGCTTTATGAATGCGAGAATCTGAAGGGGGAAAAAAAGCCTAAGAATCCTGCTGGGACGCTGGCTTGTTCTCATAATCACTTCTGAAAGGCTGTGGACAGCGGGGAGTTTCAATTTCCTTTGACATCACTTTCAAAGACTTGATCCTTAAAGAAATTTCTTTAAATGGATGGATAGATACTAATTTAGGTAGAAGAGCCTTGCTTTCTGAAGGGTAGCCTGCTGCTTCTGCTGATAAGGATCAGGCACCTTGTGGAAATGTAGGTTCATCTTTGAAGTCTAAAATGAATTCATTCTGCACCTACCTCTCTTGAAGAATGGCCTTGAGCAGTTTCCTGATGTTTCCAGCAATAGATCACAACAGTAGCAACTTGGATAATATTTTACATAGGTAATTCACCTCAAAGGAATCAATAAAAATGACCTTTTGCTCTCCCCCAAAAAGGTCTTACATTCATCCCATAAGTATAAACATCCTATCTGTCAAATATAAGATATTATTTCCATTCAGCCAGAATAAGCCTTTCCACACCTGTTTATTTCCATGCTATTCATGGAAAAATATAATTTTTTTTCTTTCTACCAGTGAATAAAAGATCTTAAGTTATGTCACTAAGTCATACTGCTCCTTACACTGACTTATTGTCATATGAATGTCAGAATTAATAACTTCAGACAAAGCATGGCTATTGTAATCATGACTTTAAGAAAGAGTACCTCATCTGAGGGAAGCTAGGAGGAGGTCACAGAATCAGAAGAAAACAGCAGAAAAATACAACAGAGGGGTCCATTAGCTGCACTGGACATGGATGAAAATGAACTAAGCAACTAAAGAAGAGCTGTGGGAGCTAGGGAATGAGCAGGAAAGAGGGAACGGCTTAAACTAAGCAAAAGGAAATAAATGTGCATATCACCCGATTTGGAAGAAATAATTGTATTGTCAAAGTTTATAGATTTCACAAACTTTATAGACCATGATAATGACAGTTTGCCTTGTGAAGGTTAAATGTGTTTGTGACTTTAAGTATCACTATCCCACAGTACTGTGAAATTTATGTCATCACTTTATCTCAATAAAAAATTATTTTTTAAAAAAAGAAAGAGTATCTCTATCTACTAATATCGGGGAAAGAGCAATGATTAAATATAAACTCATCTTGCAAGGTACTTGGAAGTCATATTTTTTTCTCCACTTTAAAGAAATGCTTGAGTTACTTCCACTTCCTCCCAGGTGTCCTGTCACTTCCCATAGCCACCCTCCTCCATCAAATACAAAAGCAAACAAATAAGTGAGCTTAATTGTGAAAGTCAGAAGTATTTATAAAAGCTGAGGAAAGACTTGCTTCACTAAATTCTTCTCTTGTGATCACAGCTGACTTTGGACTCTCTAAAATCGTGGAACACCAAGTGCTCATGAAGACAGTTTGTGGAACCCCGGGGTATTGCGGTATGGCTCTTTACTAATGTGTTTTCCCTTCACTGACATCTGTATACTCAATCTACTTATTCAATCTGGTTCTTTAATTTTAACTTCTAATGTTTCTGTTTACAAATGCTTGATGTTTGATGTGACTCTTGATGACAGAGGCATGGATCAAACATACTCAGACCACTCCTGGGTCTTCTCAAAGGGCCCCAAGATGCTGGATTTTGGACTTGTCTGTTAGAATATCTGTCATGCAAGAACTACTCTGGTGCCCACTGAGAAGTGGCAAGCCACCAGGGAAGAAGGCAGTGGTACAGCAGAGTCCATGCCTGGAATTAAAGCCATGAGCCCTTTGTCATTTTTCTTCATTGCTTTTCCTTGGGAGGATGTCAGAGGAGAATGGGTACACTAGTTCAGATGGCATCCGAAACAGCAGAGAAATGGAGTGGCACCTAGGGTTACCAGGCCCCCCAAGCCACAAAGGCCTGTCTCTGCCTGTGGTGGCTCATTGTACCAACAAGAAAAAAATAACAGTGGGAGCTGATGGCTCCTGCCTGTCATCCTAGCTACTCAGAAGGCTGAGATCTGGAGAACAGACATTTGAAGACAGCCTAGGCAAAATGTGCATGAGATGTCAGCTCCAATTGACCAGCAAAAAGTTGGGCTGGAGGCATGGCTCTAGTGGCAGAGCGCCAGCTGCGAATAAGCAAGCCCAGGAAGAGTGTAAATATTCTGAGTTCAAGCATTGATACCAGGTTGGGAAATGGGAGAAAGGAGGAGGGAAATGACCTAAAACGTAAAATTTTAAAATTGGACTCATTTACAACTTCATCCCAAACACCAAACTGAAGAGTCATTCTATCTGTTTTCCTCACCTCCCTCATTGCAGTGTTAGAATTTCCATGGATGACACTGAAAAAAAAAATAGGAATAGTTGTGAAGTGGTCTAGCTGTGGGACCCCATGATTTTAGCGTGCTACAACGTAAGTCTGTTTTGGCTCCAGAGGCCAGGGACTTCTGGCTATCAGTATTGTCTCTGCTATCAGCCTGATATTTCCTGTACGGAGCTGGAACTGAAAAAGACACCTTTTTAAAAAAAAATCTAGTTGTTTTTTTTTTTTTGGTCGGTCGTGGGGCTTGAACTCTGGGCCTGGGCGCTGTCCCTCAGCTCTTCAGCTCAAGGCGAGCGCTCTACCACTTGAGCTACAGTGCCACTTCCAAAAAAAAAAAAAAATCTAGTTTTGAGGAAGTCTTGTTACCCTGTATCTTCTCTGGGTCTCTGGCTTAACCCCAGTAAGAAGAGAGCTTAAAGTAGGGGTTCCCTCTAAGAGTTCCCCTAACCTTTAGGCTTCCTACATCCTCTTGCTGATCTCCCAGAAATAAGTGAGGGTTGTAGTGCATGATTCAGAGACAAACAAAAGCCTTTAGCCTTTTTATTCATGGCTAAATTAATCAAGCTATAACCTGAAAGCTAAAAAAATGAAACCTTGCACATAGATATTACCCAGAATTCCTAAAAATGTGGTGGTGAATGAATATTCCACAAATCAATCCAATCCTAATCTAGATTATTCGAAAAAAGAAATCATATGTCAAGCTATACATCAACTTTTCTTCTAGAATCAAGCTTCTTTATACAACTCTTCCTCTTATTCATCTCTACAAAAAAAACATTTATTCGTCACCTCCTGTATAGTCAGGCCACCGCATGCCACCAGGGAGATTAGTTTTCTGCATCCTAGAAGCTTCTAACCTACAGAGGAAGAGGCATACACCCAGAAACAGCATTGTAAGAGATCTTGTGAAAAGGCTACTGGGGAAGTGCAAGAAAAGAAAGGTATTTGGAGTTGCTGGGCCTGTTCTTGTATAAGCATCACTAGTCTTACAACCAGATAGAAAAGAACGGTACTAACATAGAAAGCAAATCGAATAAACTACAATAAAATATCCTTTAAAGCAAATGTATCGTTATATCCATGGAATTGTAATGGTAGAAGAACCTCTACACTTCACTTGATAGCATTCTTGTTTCACTAATATCCAGAGAGCTTAAGTGACTGAGATACCACATCTAGTTGTTAGTGTCTACATGTTAATACCCAAATCTTAACTTTTTCTTTTTTTTTTTAATTTTAATTTTTATTTTATTTATTTATTTTTTTGGTCGGCCGTGGGGCTTGAACTCTGTGCCTGGGCGCTGTCCCTCAGCTGTTCAGCTCAAGGCGAGCGCTCTACCACTTGAGCTACAGTGCCACTTCCGGTTTTCTGGTGGTTTATTGGAGATAGGAGTCTCAGGGTCTTTCTTGCCCGGGCTGGCTTTGAACCGCGATCCTCAGATCTCAGCCTCCTGAGTAGCTAGGATTACAGGCGTGAGCCACCAGCGCCCGGCTCCAAATCTTAACTTTTTCTATCAGTGAATTCCTTTCTCTGGTGAATTTAAAATGCTTACAACTTTATTTTTCATAAATTCAACAATTGTGCAGAATGGGGTATTCTTTCTGTTAAATCTTTATACTGTACCAAGTAGTCTTGTTCTGCATCTTCAATTCATTGAGCCAATAGTAGTTTGTCAGTTAATAGTTAAGTTCAGAAAAATCAAGATAACTGCCTTAGACATGGCAGAAGTTGATTTCTCTCATAGTAGAAGTCTAGCTATAGCCAGTGCTGGTGAATAAGTTACTGGCTTCTCTTGGGCCAGTGTTGTAAGGCACTAACCTCATACATAAGGGGTCCACCCTCATGAGTTAATCATGTCCCAGAGGTCCCACCTCCTAAATCCATCTCCTTAGAAAAGATTTTATTTTATTTCAAAAGAATTCTGAGGTGATGAAGACCACTCAGATCATGTAAGACTGAGGATGGGGACTGGAAATATTTCTCAGTAGTAGCAGAGTTCTTTGTCTACTATGTCTAAGGTCTTATGTTTGTTCCACAGCACTTTAATAATAACGATGGTGTTCGGTTAGACAACTCATTGCCTCTGTCAGACTTAGGAAGCAAGAATCCCACGGTTTACAAGGAAATGTACAAGCCATTGTACTACTCTGCTTGCTCTAGGCACTCCTTTGTTTTATTTGGTTTTCCTTAGAGCTGTGCTCTGATCATCTTTCCATGAAACTTCTCTCCTGCTATATAAGTTTTCTATCTGTAGTTCATGCTACATCTGTATTTTTTCCTGCCTCCAGGTCTCTAAGACTATGAGGGGAACCTAAATTTAGTACTATGTGCCCAACACAATTGCCCATCAATTGTCACACATTGCTGACCAACCAACAGGAAGATTGAAAGAGTGAGAACTGAGGAATGATTAATAAATGAATTAAAGAGCTCTCACACAAAGAAAGATGATGGACAATTTAGTAATTATTTTCTGATATCTAAGAGATGTCCTAAGAGATTGGGATAGATTGAAACAATTTCCTAAGAACTGAACAGCTCTGGAATGGATAGATCAAAAAGATAGTAAACTAAATTAGTTTATTAGTAAACTTTAGTTTACTCTAATAGAAGGGACTCCTTTAGTGTCCTTTAGAGTCCCTTCTGTGACTTACACATAGCAGCAGTAGCAGCAGCCTTTTGAATAATCATGATGAGAGCAGTTCTTTCTTACAGCACTACAAAATGGTCTTTCTGTGAAAGAATGAGTCATTCATAGATAAAAATGAATCACTGAGTATCTGACATTCTCCATGTTAATCCCTGAAGGCTACAAGATAAACACACTATTGCCTTGCTCTTCCTAGATTTCATGGAGTAGAAGAGAAAGTCCTAGACAAAGTAAATCAGTGTGATGAGTTCTCAACTTATCTGAGTCAAAAGCTCGGGGGAACAGAAGGAAGGGAACTGTGAGTCCTGGCTAGAGACATCTTCCAAAGGAGAGGCCTTTGAGCTGGTTACAGGTAGGAGTTCAAGTAGAGAGGCAAGCACGGGGTGTCCTTGTTAGTGGGCACAGGAAGAGCAGAGTCATGGAGGAGTGGCAGCAGCTGCATCAGAGTCTCTTTGGCCCTTTGTCATTCTCAACTGGAACACTGAGTCCCTGTAGATGAAGGAACAGATAGATACAAAAGAGCAGCATGGAACATAGTTTCAAGGAACCTGTGCATTAGGTTAAGAAATTGTGAGTGTGAGGTAGGTAATGGGATCTGACAAAGGTTTTTAATGAGACAGTATTTTGAAATCAAAGCCTGTGTTTTATAAATCTAGATAATGGTATATAACATAACAGATATATTTGAGAGGGGGAGAGATATAAAGAGAACAGACAAATCAGAAAGCTAATGTTAGAAACAATCGCAAAAAAGAAGAAAACATCTGAAGACTTATCTTGGGGTTCATTTCATCTAACATCAACTTTTAAAAAAAAAAAAAGAAAGAAAGTTAATGTTAATGTTTTTTTTCTACCTTTTTATGTAATTGTTATACTGAGGATTGACCAGAGGACTTCATGCTTGCTGGGCAGGCACTGTATCACTAGAGCCATATCTCCAGCCCTCTTTTTTTTTACCTTTCTCATGACAGAAAATTATACATGTATACTGTTAACCCCTTAAGTAGCTTCTCTTTGTGTAGCCTATTTGATCTACTCCAATTAATTTTACGTATAATATGATTATAAAAACATTAATATCTTGTCCCTCACATAAACAACACTCATTTATAAATAATGTTATCTTGCAATGGATATTTGTGCTGTTTATTATTGTAATGGTCCTGCAGATATGCCTATCACCTTAGAGCCTGCATGATAGAAGAAGAGGCTGCTGAGTGGTCAGGAGTGTATACGATATACCATAATCCTTCTGCTCTGCTATCAGAGCAGCTCCTCAGGAAGAAGTGACTTGCGGTAATGGAAGAAAAGGAGGTGAAAGCAGCCAAGAAGCCTGAGGGAGAGGGGCTCAAATAGACTGCTTTCCTCTGAGATCTATTTGCAGGAAGTCTAGAAGACTGAGGAATGTCTTAGGCATGCCAAAGTTCGGGACACGCACGTGGAATAACTATAATATAGGCCTGAAAAGCAAAAATGAGTAAAGTCAATAATACAAAATAAAGTTCAAGTTGTATTATAAATGAATATATATATACATATATTTATTCACACACATTCTTGACCCAGTGGAAATACACAGAAATGTTACTTCAAAGTAAGATTAAAGAGGGCAGGATTTCTTTTTCCTTTTTCTTCCTTCCTTCTTCTCTCTCTCTTTCTTTCCTTCTTTCTTTCACTTTTTCTTTCTTTCTTTTTTCTTTACTTGTTTGGTTAGTACCGGAGTTTGAACTCAGAGCTTCACACTTGCTCAGCCTGCCTTTGCTCGGCTGGTACTCTGCCACTTCTGCCAGCTTTTTGCCAGTTAGTTTGGAGCTGAGTCTTACGGACTTTGCTAACTGAACTGGCTTCAAAACCACAGTCTTCCTAGATTTCAGCCTCCTAATAGCGAGGATTACAGGTGTTAGCACCGGCAGAGAGGGCAGGATTTTAAAGGAACACTTCTGCTTAGTAACAGAGAGAACAGAAGTTCCAGTGACTAAAAACAGAAAGTGAGTAAGTTAGGCCTGAGGCTACAAGATTTTGAATGCAACAAAATTTCCGTATAAAATAAATATTTAGTGCTGGGTACCAATGGCTTACAACGATCATTGTAGATGCTCAGGAGTCTGAGATCTAAGGATCACAGTTCCAAGCCAGCTTGGACAGAAAAAAAATCTCAAGATCCTTATCTCCAATTAACCAGGAAAAAAAAAAATTTGGAAGTGGAGGTGTAGCTCAAGTGATAGAATACCAGCCTTGAGCAAAAAAAAATGGTAAGCAAGAACATGAGGCCTGGAGTTCAAGCCGCAGTAATGGCATAATCCATCAATCAGTCAATTAATCAATGTCCTGTGAAACTTAGAACATTCAAAAGTGATCTAAATCCTCCTTTAAGGATTACCCAAAATCCTCACCTCTTCCTTCCTCACCATATATGAGTTTGTCCTGAGTCTTATTTTACAGGGTTGGGTGAGGGGGTTCATGTCTATAATTCCAACGACTAGGTAGGCAGAGTTTGGGAGAATCATGGCTTAAGGTCAGCCTGGACAAAATAGTTTAAAAGACTCATATCTCAACAAATCCCAGAGTGTGGCCCATGTCCATTATCTCAGCTACTCATTTAAACTTAGATAGGAAGTTGCGATCTGAGATGAGCCATGGCAAAAAAAAAGACCATGTCTTTAAAAAAAAAAAATCACTAAAGCAAAAAGAACTGACAGCATAGTTCAGAAAGTGATAAAGTACTTTCTTAGCAAGCATAAGGCCCCAACTTCAAATCCTAGTACTACCCAAAAGTTTATCATGCTCACATGTACTAAACCTAAAAGCAGGTACTGTGTGACAGAAGACAAGAGCAGAGCAAGGTTAAAACCCAGACCTTCATTTTCAGTGGGCTTTTTGAGGGAAAGGCTAGGCAGGTAGCACAAGCAGGTTAGGATCTCTTCCTCTGAATGTTTTAGGCGGGGCTCTCTGCTATTGGAGTGGCCCCTCATTGCTTGCCACCAGGCATTGCTTGCCTCCCATGACATACGGGCCAGATAAAGAGGGTTTAAAGTATGCCCCTTATCATTAAAAATTAACTAATATCAAGAGAGACTGTCTCCATTAGGATAAAAGTTATTATTATAATGATGTTAAAGCTATAAAAATATGGCTTTAAAAATGGTTTAATATTTATAATACTGAGACTTTTTAGCCTAGAAAGGTGTCTGAGCCCACGTAACTGACGAGAGGAAAGGCGTGAGCTCTTCTGGTTGATTGTTGTAAGTTCAGGCACCTCCACAGCCAGGCCTTGTGTGCACTGAGTCTAGTCTCTACTTTGGATAGAAGACTTTCAAATGACATCTTCTGAGAGTGAGTATGTATGTTAACCCCTCTGTCACCTGTCAGGAAAGAAAAAAGGAAAAACTACCTTCCTACTTGATCTCTTTCAGAGAACCTTTGCCACAGGATCCTAAAAAGAGAGGGTTTCCTATAAATGAATTGCCAAGGAGTCACAGCTTGCTTTGTGTCTAAGAAAATCCTCGTTGTTGCCTAGGAAATGTAGATAGCCCAAACCAAATTTCGGGCTTCCAAATTAAAGTTTTAGGCCTAGACAAATAAAATCATGGCCAGTATTCTAAACTTGGCCATGAGGAGGTTGGCTTTGAAGAGATTCCCAATTGCTAACTGTTGTACTGTGCTTCAGTATAACTGAGCGGGAACCGCTGAAGGCCACCACAGAAAAGTAGAAAAGAAGCCAAAATGGTAATAGTGGTTAGGAGATACATGGGGAAGGTGTGTGTAGGTTTTGTATTTATACATTCATATATATATATATATATATATATATATATATGTATATATATATATGTATATATACAGTACATTTAGATATGACTAATACCAATTACCTAATTTATCCATAAGCTTGCTTAATTGAACTGTGTAGGTTCATATCTCATGTTTCTACTTATGTGGTTATTCATAGTCCATTTCCTGAGCCCAGGAACTGTTAAAAATTTATTTTCTTTAAATATATGCCAGGTCTCATTATTTTCTGATTTAATAATGGCAAATATATATTGGGCTTCTATTCAAACATAAATGAAAGCTAATGACTAACACCTAAAGAATAAGCTGATAGTATATTTACAGATCTCTGCGCTTAGAGTCTGCAGGTACTATTTCTAAATAATATCCTAGGAATTCCAGAAGAGGGAGATACACTATTCTAAACATTCTGACTAGGGCTGTCTCAGCATTGGCAGCACATTGCTTACTAACCAACAAATTCTGCCATTCTGATCAGCAATTATAAATGAAAGTGCTGTAAGAAAAAGATCAGCAATAATAAATGGAGGTGGTAGAGGAACAGTGTTATCAATTGCATGTGAAGTACAGGATGAAAGTGCCAATGGCAGGAAGCCCTGAAAAATACACGTGAATGATAAGACCTAAACGATTGGCAGATAATGATGGACTCTTAAAATTGAATGTCAGTGGGCTGGGAAGGTGGCTCAGTGATAGAGTGCTTGTCTCACATGCATGAGTCCCTGGGTTTGCTTCCTCAGTACCACATAAACAGCAAAAGCCAGAAGTGGCCATGTGGCCCAAGTGGTAGAGCACTAGCCTTGAACTCAAGAGCTGAGGACAGCAACCAGTAGCCCAGAGTTCAAGCCAGACTGACAACAACAACAACAAAAAAGTGAATGTCAGTAACCTGATATTACAATCGCATACATAGTTCCCATTCCTGCTAAGGTATGTTGAGGTCTTTTATAATCTGCCTTCCCCACTGAGTTGGAGGTTGGGTTGGCTAGAGGAGTGAACGAGCTACATTTTGGCCATTTGTCTGTTGCTTACAGGCAGGATTACTGATAGTTCTCTCCACAGTTGTTAATGACTCATACTCTACTAGGCTTTGGAGTCACAAGTTGCATCCTCCTAGAAGCTTTACCTTAAATACACGAATGAAACTTTCTAAATCTCTCACCTGCACTAGAATGATAACACATGTTTCATAGGGCTACAGTGAGACACAACTAAGATGATGTAGTGAAGTTGTTAGCAGAACCCTGGTAATATATAATATATATAATATATATACACATATATACATATATAATACATGCAATAAATGATAGGAGTTATAAAGGTCATTGTAGAGCAAGAAGGTGGATTAATGACAAAGCACTTGCCAGGCATGTAAAAGGTTCTGGATTTGATCCCTGGCACTGAAAAAAAATAACAAGTAATTTTGTTGTCACTATTATTATAATTGTTGGTATCATTTTAATTACTATGAGAAAGTATCTGTTTCATTCAGCACCTTCAATTTTTCTAATTTTTCCCTTCTAATAGTATTGTAAGGAATTTGGGGGGAATAGAGTTGGAGGTCTTTGAAATGCCATCATCTGACACATTGCTTTTGTTTTGAACTAGAAGGCCCATTTTAAAATTTGTCTTCAACTCTAACCATAATAAATAAATAAATAAATAAATAAAATTTATTGTTTTATGATACTTTTCTAGATTTTTAAACCTACTGAATATAAAATTTGGTTTCTGAAATAGAGACTTTTAAAAATGTAAAATACATGGGGTTAGGAGAGATGGAAAACAATGAAAGATGTGACACTAATCAAGATGCATTATACTCATAAACTGACATGTTAAATTAAACCCCTTTTGCACAACTGCTTAAGGATAATTTATTTGTAAGGTAAAACATCCAGGTCCTGGTGGCTCACACCTGAAATTCTAGCTACTCAGCAGGCTGAGATCAGACGATCACAGTTCAAAGCCAGCCTGGACAAAAAAGTCCATGAGACTTTTATCTCCAATTAACCATCAAAAGGCAAAAAGTGGAGCTGTAGCCCAAGTGATAGAGGGCCAAGGCCCTGAGTTCAAACCTCAGTACCTGCACCAACACACACACACACACACACACACACACACACACACACAGAGAAAGAGAGAAATTGAATACAACCTTTTAAAGATTCAACTGGATTTCCAAATACTACTTTTGTTGGTATTTTTCTAGGTAAATATGGAACTATGTAGAATCTTTACCCACGATATTGGAAATAGCAGGATTTAAAAAATCAGGCTCTGAATGGCACAGGACCTGTGCTGAGGTCCTTTGAGTTCATTTTAACATCTGATTACTCATAGCCTGTGTGCCTGGAGCTCGTTTCTTTATGTTTTACTTACGGAGGGCAATGAGCGCTTTCAAGTACATTTGGTACTCTGGCAGGCTTCACCAAGGAATTCAACTTCATAGAAGTTGAAGTACAAGTTTTTAATACTTTTATAGTCAGAATCAAAAGGATGAAATTTTAGTTTAGTATTTAACAGTTTAAAAAGCAGAATCGCCCATTCTCTCCCACAGATACACACAAACGCACTCAAACATACACACACACACACACACACACACACACACACACACACACACACACACACACACATACACCCCACATATAGAGCTTTTTCAAGGATCCAAAAACCTAAAATATTTTTAGATGAGAAAATTTCTCATAGAGATTACTAATACTAATATCTAATACTTGAATATATCATATGAATAGCATCATTTAGGGCTTTCATGAGGCCCTGTATTCAAGACCTCTAAAAGAAAAAAAATCCAATGTATAGAATTTCTTTAAATACTGCTAAAAATAAAAATAAAAACACTTTTCCACGAGCATACAGCACCATAAAGCAAATCATATGTTTTCACTAGTGCCAAATCATGATATAGTGCCAACCCCAGGGGCTTCTATATTGTACTTTTTAAATAACCCACTGAGTTCACTATGTAAAAATTGAAGGCAAATTTTAAATAGCTTACAATTGAATAGAAGAGATTTCTCAACAAAACAGAAAGTTAACAAATAAATACATTTTCTTCTAAAAAACACTAATATGAAAAATGAAGGAAAATTTAAACAAAGAAAATCTAAGAATCTAAATTAGAAGCTTTCAGCAAAGGTTCTTAATAAATATAGTTTGTAGTCACGCTAAAGGATAAATAGCAAGGATGAAATGTAAGGAACTATTTATTACTGTTAATCTAACCAAGGAAGGCATAATCTCACCCACAGAGGTGACTTCCATTTTTACAATGAACCTTAAAAATACTGGAGATGAATTAAATGCATAATAAAATGTCAACTTGGCTGCCTGTAACTTCCTTTAGACCAGCTAGTGTGTCTCATAGAGTTCCCATGGGGCATGTGGGCAATAGAAGGAGAAAGGCAGAAAGACAGAGCATGCTAAGCAAGCACATGTAAAAGGGTGCCCCCTCCCCAGTCCACCCCCTCTCTGACCACAGAGTTTTTATCATCTTGAGGTCAGTGATATCCCAAAGCTATAATTTGTTACCGAATCTGATTCCAATGAATAATGCCAGCTACAGGAAAGTGGGGCTGGGTACACACAAAGGATGTCAAGGAGATGGCATCCACAGCTCTTCTTGATCTTGACCTTGGAGAGCATAGGGAATCTGCAGGCTGGGTATGAGACTATCTTAAGCTGAATTAGAAGTTTGAAGCTTGGAGAAAAATTAATTCCTTTAGATCTTTATACTGGCTTGATACTGACCAAATAAAATATACTCCAAGGAGCTTAAGTCATATAGATATTTAGTCCTTAGTCCATTTTTGAAATAGTCATTGTACTTTTCTGATGCCCAGGCACTTCCTGATGGAACTAAATATTTAGTAATCAACAGCCAAGAAAGCCAAAAAAATCAACATCTGTTTCTTAAGGATAGAATACCTTAGTGAGAGAGTACAACTAATAAATATGTAAATTGCACAGAAAGAGGTGGTCATTCCTATAAAGTAATATAAAGTTGGCAAAAGAGAGTAGGTTGTCATTTGAAATGAGTGCTCAGAAAATAGAATATCTGAAAGAAAAAAAAAAGACTTGGAATCTGTAAGGAAGAGAACAAGTCCCATGGATCCCTAGGGAAAAATCATCCCCATTTTCCCAGGGACAAGGAACACCAATCTGAGGCGGGAGAGCACCTGAGTATCAGGTCCAGCCAAGAAGTTGTTTGGTTGCAGTGCAATGACTAGTGGAGAGTAAGGAGAGAGAATACCCATAAGAATACAGTTACCATTTGCTGCCGTAGGGTTAACTTTTCAGATTTGGACTTGTTAATGTGGCTATGCCTGTTAGGTATCTTAAGTGGAGACACATGTGGGTCAGAACAAGGGACGTCTGGAGTTCTGTGGCAAGTCATGAGACCCTTGGGCATCCACAAGTCACAAAAGGAGACAACCACCAGGAAGCAAGAGAGAAAGAACCACTTCATTCATTTATAAAATGTACAATTGAAGAGGGAGCTCTGGAGGAAGGGCACAGGTTTGGAGTCCACCATTCAAAACAATACAAGTGGGCCTGTCAGCCATGGAAGGGGCAGCCTCTCGGGCTTGGGATGTATTTGCAAAATACTGCCAGGAGCCACGACTATCAGAAAGGAGAGATGATGTATGGTCCTTTCACTTGAATCTCACTCAATCGATAAATAGTAAAGAAGACAAAGGCTTATCTATATGTTCTGGGTATGTAAACTATTGGATGGCTGTAGCCAACTACTTACTAAAATAAGTGCTGAGTATAATTTGGCCTGAGGAAGTTGATAACTCTTGAGTTGGAAGAGGTGGCCACCAACATCATCCTCTTGCTACTTGTTTCTCTTTGAGTTTAGAGATAGCCTTTTACGTTTTTCCCATCTTATTTTTTACTTTATTTTTTATTTTCTTTTAGAAAAGGGTTTCAATTCAACATGTCCATTTATGAGCACAATACATCTTAATCTGTGTCACCCCTATTCATTCTCACTCATCTCTTCCAACCCAACCATCTCTTAAAGTTACCTGATTCCATTTTTGTTTGAGTTTATTAAATATTATGACAGTATTCACCTATCATTCTCCTCTTCATTCATCTGTACTCTTCCCCTTGGAGAGAGCTTTTTATGTATAGTGACACATCAAATGACAACATAAATCATTTTCTAACGCTAACTGCTATATAGCTAGGAGACCCTACTTCAAGAACAAAGCCTACATGCCAGAGAATTAACAGCTGTGTGGGGATTCGGTTCTATTATTATATCTGTGGGGATGAAATGATAGGAGGAAAAGAGGTCAAAGGAAGAGGTGATTGATGAACAGCACATGGGAAGAAGATGTGCTTCAAATGTGTTATTTGGGCACAGAATGTTCCATTTCCAACTGTTGCTACAGAAAATACATGCATGAAGTAAAAATGAAAAAGTTTCAAAAGAATTATTATTGCTAACCACCAGTCAGAAAGTTTATG
Organism: Dipodomys spectabilis; assembly: GCF_019054845.1. Classification (NCBI taxonomy): domain Eukaryota; kingdom Metazoa; phylum Chordata; class Mammalia; order Rodentia; family Heteromyidae; genus Dipodomys; species Dipodomys spectabilis. The sequence goes on from NW_024870824.1 coordinate 3,897,832, forward strand.
AAGTTCTTAGGGGAAAGCACAGCCTTTTCCATACTTCACTTATGGGACAGAGATTAAACTGTACATCTATTACCTTATGCTTGCTTCTCTTTATATAGACAAGGGTCTTCTGTAATGCCAGTGTTGGGATGATTAGGGATTATCTGTTTATACTCAAACACCTCCTACAAGAAATGAATGACAACTTTTCACCAGTTAATGTTCCTTTGAAACCAGCATCCATCACAATTGTGATGTGATCAGAAAAGCCAGTCTGATTCAGATCTGGAGAAAATCTTGATTACCTCAAGACGGGAGGAGGACACCATAGAACCAGAAGAAAGAAAAATTACAGGTTAACAAAAATGACTTGTGTTTTCACTTTGCTCTTCTGAAAGGCATTCTTAAGTCTTTGATTTTTCTCTTCAGGGTATAATTTTTTTAAATAAAAAGTAAGGTAAGGAAAACAGACTATATCTTTCTGTATAATTTATACAAAGAGAAAAATCACACAATTCTTGTGGCAAGGCAGAGTTTTTAACAGCTTAAATGGAAAGCATGAAGTAGGAGTCAGATTGACTGATGTCTGCAGTGTCAACACTCAGGCCCACTGGAGAATGGAAAGAATGATTGAGGATATACAGAGTATCACTTGTGTATTAAAACTTCCTTCTGACATTTTCTTTTTCTTCTCCACTCCAAGTCAAACATGATTAATGTGACAGAGCCCTTCAAGCTTACACAGTGAGGCACACATGGAATGCTAGGCAGAAAGCAACAAGGTTATTGCTACAGGCAACTCTCCCTCAACAAGTGCTTTGAGACTGAGCTTAAACTTCACCAGTTACCATGCCACTTACCATACCTACTTGGGGCATTACCTTACTCATCTGTGGCCATAGCAGAAAAAAAAGATAAAAAAAAAAAAATTTAAGCCCCAAATTTTACGCAGTTAATGTACTCTCCTGGCAAATGGGGTAGCCTAGCATGGGGCACATGCAAAAGAAAGCATTCAGTTGATGCTATTCAGCTGTGGGCATTGCTGCCACTTCCAGCTTCTGCCCAGAGGGCCACGTTAGAAACTGAGGTAGGGAATAGAGTTCACAAGTACTGTACCTGTGCTCTCCCAAATACATCTCCTCTTTCTGCCTCCCATCTCCTCCACACTGTTTTTTACCCAGAGGCAAAGTTTCTAGACAGCAGATGCCAGGATAAAGATGTAGTGGATTTTTATAGCCCCAGAAAACTCCCTCAACTCAAGACAGTGCTTTTCCTTTCAACTCTGGCAGGAAGAGTAGGCGGGGAAAGTCAGATCAGGCTATTAGATGCCCATAGAATCCCTCCCCACCTCCCCCCCCCACACACAAAAGCCCTGACTATTTGGTTCGCAATCAAGCCTCTCTGCCTGGTTTACCTGGACCTCACTGTGTGCCTGGACCATGATGCTTCAGCTACACACATCTTAGTTCCTCAAGCACTTCCTGCTCCTTCATTAGGAGGTGCCATCTCCACTTAAAATGCTCTAGTCTCTCTCCTCAACCATTGCCCTCTGCTCCGTTGTGTGGTTTCTCCAGGGTCTTCACATCTCTTTGCAAACTTTGCTTCCTCTGTTCATGTTTGCTAAGCCTTTACCAGGTCAACAGTCCATGAAAGACACTGCCTCCCCAAGCACTTGTAGTCTTCATTTTACATCTCTTTGTGTGTTTGGTTTTGTTTATCTCTTTTTGTAATTAACATTGACCTCTCAACCAAACCATAAGCATAAGATGGCAGGGACTTCTCTGCAACCTCTAGCACCATGCCAGTCACACAGCAGGTGCTTAATGGCATAGTTAATGAATGAATGGAGCAGCCTGTTGATTTTACTCATCTTGATCCACTTCAGATTCATTTTACTGAAGAACTAACCGTGGCTTTCAAAGTCTCTGATAATGAATGCCACTCTGCAGTTTCAACTCACTAAGTAGGAAAGGGATCACCTAAGGCACTGCTGAAATGAGAAGGAAAGGCAGTGACTCCCATCACCCTTTGCTTTTTATCCCTAATGCTTAAGGAAAAGAGGGGCAGTCTAACACCAGTGGTTCCTGTGAGTGTGTCATAGGTCATACTGGTGCTTTTCATGTTAGGGCCATTTCCAGAACTGGTTATAGTGATTTTATTTGATAAAATAAGAATTGAATACCATCTCTAAATGAACCTTCAAACTTCTAGTTGCTTCAATGGTGCCACCATTTTATTTTTAAAGTACAAAAAAACATTATTCTATGGTTAGGTAGTAGGCTAGTAAATATTATAAATTTTTAATTTTAGTAGAATTTTTATAGTCAGTTTAAATTGTTTTTTGAAGGGAAATGCCTGGTATCTCATCAATTCTGGGACCATTCAACCAATTTAGACTGTGGTGGAGATAGGAGTAGAGGGTATCATGGGTGTTTTGTAACATTAATGTTTGATTAGGAGTACCATGAGTGATAAGGTAACTTTATGAAGTGGAAGATTACCTTGACTCACTTAGAAGGAAGCTGGAAAAATCAGTAAATGCTTATCGATAATTTATGTGTGCACATGCATTTGGTGCTAGGCATCTAACCCAAGACCTTGGGCCTTGTGTATCATATATTTTCTACAAATTAATAGAATCACCTGTGAGGACACTGGATCCCTTGAAAACTTACTTTCTTTAAAAAAAAAAAAAAAAAAAAAAAAGAAGAAGAAAGAAAAGGAAAGGTATGGAAAGGAAATCTTCTGGCCTGGCATGGGGCCTGGTAGCTCATACTTAAAATCCTAGGTACTTGAGAAGGAGAGGAAGAAGAATCTTGAGTTTGAGATTAGCTGAAGCAGTGGTTAGTGAGAGGATGGCTCCAGAACAAAAGGGCTAGCTATGTGTGGTGGCTCACATCTGTAATACTAGCTACTTAGATGGTTGAGATCTGAGGATAGTGGTTCAAAACCAGCCCAGGCAGGAAAGAATGTGAGACTCTTAACTCTAACCAGCAAAAAGCTGAAAATTGAGCAATGACTCAGATAGTAGAAAGCCAATCTTGAGTAAAAAAGCTAATGGAGAATGCTATTCCACTGTTGGTGGGAGTATAAACTTGTTCAACCACTCTAGAAAGTAGTATGAAGATTCCTCAAAAGACTAAATATAGAGCTCCCCTATGACCCAACAATCCCGCTCCTGGGCATTATTCAAATGACCCCAAACAAGGCCACACTAAAGCTACCAGCACAACCATGTTCATTGCAGAATTATTTACTATAGCTAAGATATGAAACCAACACAGATGTCCCTCAGTAGATGAATGGACACACACACACACACACACACACACACACACAATGGAGTTCTATACTTCCATTAGAAAGAATGGCATTGCCCTATTTATAAGGAAATGAACAGATCTGGAAAAAATTATATTAAGCAAAGCAAGCCAGGCCCAAAGAAATAATAGGTTTCATGGTTTCCCTCATTTGTAATAACTAAAAGATGTCTATGCTATTCTTAGCAGGGGATCACAATAGCCCAATCCCTAAGTGCATAGGACCATATAATGAAGGGTGTCAACATGAACTCTAAGAATTGGAAAAGAGATTCTTATTATGTCCTATAATCAGTTTTTTTCTATTTTTCTTTCTATTTTGGTTTGTTGTACCCTTTGTCTTGTTGTATATAAGCTTATCTGATCCATGGAAGGTAAGAGGAATCACAGAAACCTCAGGACAAAGGATAAACTAATGCAACAATGATACTCAGTACACACTATGTTGGAAATGAACTTTACAACTTGGTGGGGAGGGGAATTGGGGTGTGGTAAGTGGGAGGAAGAGGGTAACAGTGTTTACTCTTTACCTTATGTAACTGTAACCCCCTCTTCATCACCTTTACAATCAATTTTTTTTTATTTAAAAGTTGATGGACAGTGCCCGGGGCTCTGAGTTCAAGTCCCAGTACCAGCACATGCGCGCACACACACAAACACACACACACACACACACACGATTGAGGCCTAGTTGAGTGGTAGAATGATTGCTTATCTTATATGAAGGCTTGAGTTTAATTTCCAATAGTACAAAAAAATTCTTAAGAAGGATTCACTGTAGCAAGAATATTTTTGGGCAAGGAACTTATTGTGGCAAGGAAAATATATAGCCCTGCCTAGATGCCTATGGCTCATGCCTACAATCCTAACTACTCAGAAGCCTGAGATTTGAAGGATCAGGATTTGAAGCTAACCCAAACAGAATTGCTCATAAGACTTCAGCTTCAAAATAACCAGTTAAAAGCAGGGCTGTTGACATGACTCAAGTGGGCAGAGCACCAGCCAATCAAGACCATTGAACAAATAAGAGGCCCTAAATTTAAACCCCAGTACCAGAAGAGAGCAGAAGAGGAAGGAAGAGAGAAGGGGAAAGGGAGATAGAGAGAAACAGACAGGCAGTGAGAGAAGAAAACACCTGACTCTTGCCAGGATGGATCTCTAGCTGGCACAGGATAGGGCAATCTCATTGGTATCCACAGAACAAATCCTGACAAGGCAGCACGCACAGTAGCTGCTCAGAGGGAAATAAAACACAGAAAATAAAACACAGCAAGTTCTGAAGGCTACGATGCTTACACTGGTCCTCTCTTCTTGCTTAAACAATCACATTTGCTACTATCACAATGGTAGCAGATTAAAGCTCTAAGTAAACCTGGAAATTAGCTAGTCCAATTCGCAGAGATTTGAAAGGTAACAAGAAAAAAAATAAAACACCGAAGAGTCAAAAAATGTAAAATTCCCTTCCAGTGTATTTCTATATTTATGGTTGAATATAAGTATGGAGCCAGATAGCATTTCAGGCCACACAAGAATTACTGATGTGAAGACTAGAGGGAAGATTACAGCACACTAGCCATACATGCTAAATATGCGTGTTTGCATCAGCTCTCAGAGACAGTCAGGCAGTAGGAGCGCTCCTGGACATGCAGCCTTAGCCCATCTCCCTTTGCACGGTGATAAACAAAGCATTTGCAAGTGGGAGTAAGCTGTTGGGGCTGGTGGAGGCTCCAAAATGCCTTCTGTGAGGCACAGATTGTCCCAGGAAACGAAAAGCCAACCTGACAGAGTGAAGGATGTTGGCATAGAACATGCATTTTTCTTAATTTTGTTAATTAAACCTCAAAAGGAAAATCTTCTAGGAATAAATCAACTGTAGATAAGAACAACTTTTAGATTCAGATACAGTTCTTGCTGGCTTGCTAGGTCATGTGTTCCTCTGCACACCCCTATTTCATGGCCATTTCTAGGCCCTTCATGTTCTGTATTTATGAAATGTAATTTCTGCAGGGAGAGAGATCATCCTGACTGGAAAGGGGTTGGGTAAAGAGGATAGCACTGAAGGTGGAAAATACACAGTAATCTTTCTAGCAAATGCAGTCCCTTAAGAGTAGACTCTGTCTAGAGCCTACTTTGCTGATCTTCCCAGAAAGTGACAGTTCCTGGAACAGGAGATGTAGTCCACTTGCTCGGAGCAGCCCCTGGAGGAAAGATGTAGTGTCTTGGTCTCCCTCCAGAGCCCTAGGCATTCACCAAGCAGCTTTCAAACAGGGACAAACCAGCACCCACAGCATCTTTGTTCAACATAGAAGAATGTCTGCGCTGAGCTGTAGTCCTGAGTTCAACCTCTGTATGGATGAAAGAACACTTAACTTCTCTTTCTCTACCTTTGGTAAACAAGCAACAAATGCAATCCTCATGGCAGATCATGAGACCCTTTCCTTTTTGACAGGTGAGAAAAAGCATAAAATACCTTGTTACTCACTCCAGGGCCATTTGATGGCTGAGAGTCCTTCATGCAATTGATAAAGCCAGCACAAGCTCTCCCATTGTGGGTGGAGAAGTCCTCCTTACCAGCTCATGGTGTTGAGATGACTGAGGACAGTTTCTCGCTGGTGTCTTATGTTCAACTCTAAATGCCAGATTATGTGCCAGGGCTCCTCCTCTCAGTTCCTTTTCCAACCTTCCAGCACCAGGGACTTGCCCATCCATCCAACATCTCCCTGGTCCTCACTCCACAAAGAGACACATACACTCACCCAACATCGAATGCTTCAAGCAATTCTAGACCTCAAGTAGAGTAATTTGCTTCTTTCCTGTTTGTTGTGCTTAACTTTTATTTCTGTCTTTTGCTTTTCTTTCCTATAGAAAAAGCTCCCTTTGAAGAGATCTCCTGTAGCAGATGTAGATACACACACACACACACACACACACACACACACACACACACACACACACACACACACACACACACACACACACCCCTGATTTGAGCAATATCACAATATTGTATCATTAACAGAATTAGTCTTATATACCCAAACACAGGAAGTCTATAATCCCCCCCACCCCTAATAAAATAGATGTATGAATTTGTAGCTTTGTAACTGTGCTTTGGAGAGAAGATTACTTATGAAAGAGTTCTGAAGCTCTGTAGATGAATTTGTTTCTTCTCCATTGCCTGTCAAGTGCTTAACAAGTGAATATAATTTAACACCGTTTTCACTCTTTCTGCAGCACCTGAAATTCTCCGAGGCTGCGCCTATGGACCAGAAGTGGACATGTGGTCTGTAGGAATAATTACCTACATCCTGTAAGTGAAGAGAAAAGAGTGCTTTCATGTCACATAACATTTTCTAAGAACCAATAGTTCTCATAAGAACCAAGGAGTTTAACTTTGTGGTCTTTTTATTTTTATTTTTTATGCTAGTATTGAGGCTACACAGGGGCCCTGTCGCTCTTGCTTGGCTTTTTCACTCAAGGCTGGCACTCTACCACTTGAGCCTCTGCTCCACTGTGGCTTTTTGCTGGTTTATTGGAAATAAAACTCTCATGGACTTCCTCTATCCAGCCTAGCTTCAAACTGTCATCTTCAGATCTCAGCCTCCTGAGTAGCTATGATTACAAGAATGAGTGCCAGAGTGTAATTGTGGAGGTGGGAGAGAAGGGATGGTAAGGGAAAAACAAATGAGGAGGCAACAATGCTTGATAGGAAATGCACTCATTACCTTGCTCATGTAACTGTCACCTCACTGTACAATGTTTTTACAATAAAAAACATTTTAAAAAAGAAAAGAAAAAGAATGAGTGCCAGGCTGGGATTTTTTTTAAATTCATGATTAATGTAGTTAATGACAGAATTTTCTCAAGACAAATATTGCTTATTATTCTGTAATTTTCTTGGGACTACCACTTCTGTACAGGGCTTTACTGTTTCCACTTTGCTGTATAGTGTACATCAGATATGAGAAACCATTCAATGGTCAGTGACCATGATGAATGTACAAATCTATTACATGCTTTTCTTGTTTTGTTTGTTTGCATTTTCTCTAGGATAGACTTAGTCCTTTTAAGAAAGCAAATGCAAACTGGCTCATTTCTTCTCAGAATATTTCAAGTGCATTTGGTTTTCAATTTTGTTTTCTTCCTGTTATGTTTTTGAGGACCCTTTTTATCCTCAGAGGGGGAAAATGAGCTAAATATTTCACTATCTGGTATCTCCAAACACATTAATGAGCTACTGTCTAATAAAGCATAAGGAGTTTCAGGAAATTTGCCAAAAGGATGGTGGAATTGCAGGTAATGATGAGGGAAATCATAATACAAATGGAAGTGTCTGGAAATGAAGATTACTGTAGAAAAACTAAAGCACAAGATGTTAATGATTCTGAGAGTTTAATCCCAAACAAGCATATTGGTCTGTGATGTAGAAGGTAATGCAGAGTTACTTTGAGGAACCCATAGTACTCAAACCTATGAGGAAATGTTAGAGGGTGCCAAAGAAATTTTTAGTCTTATTCAAGTTACCATAACCTTATTATACATAAACTGGGTGGCTTAAGCAACAGATAGGGTTTTCTCTGAGGTATGAAGGCTGGAAGTGTGAGGGTAGTAATGTTCCTGCACACCATTTGGGGTTTCAAAGGAGACACAGAGACACTGCCTTCTTACTGTGTCTTCACAAGATGAGATGAGGTCCCTTCTCATAATGGTACTAACCCTATGATATGGGTCCCATTCTGATGATTTTATCTAAATCCAACTTCTTCCCCAAAGCCCACCCTTCCAAGGTGTAGCTTTTCCTGGATGGATCCAGATAAACCCTCTCCCAATGAGACATTCCCTAAACAAAGTCATTTTTGGACACACTGGAAGTTTTCATTCTCTCCAACTAGTCAGCCTGAGGGGAGAAAATTGGGAGAGCTCTTTTGACTTATTATCACTGGTCCACCCCGCCCCCTGCATTCTCTTCAAAGGCAACATTTGCAACATGTACCTGACAAGGACTTTTACTTCTTTTTTTCACAGTTCCCTTCTGGCCTCTAGAGATTTCGAAACATCCACATATTTCTAAATGGTTGATCCCAGACAAGCAACCCATTTTTTTCTCCTCTTTCTCTTTAAGATGCTAGAGAAGTTCTTGGCTCCTGTTCTCTGTTCTCTGTTCTCTTCTTCCATTTATTTCTATGTTGACCTTAAGTGGACAGTGGAGTGGGGGGAGATGTCTTTATGATATACAAAAGAGGGCTTCATGTCTAAAGATGAGGTAAATCTGGGCTGTTCATCTGTTGGCTGCATCTGGTCACTGAGTTAAGACTTTTATGACCATCTCCTGCCAATAGACAAAGCTTCTTAGTTCCATTTGAAATCCAAACAAGAAGGAAATAGCACATTTTAATCCATGCTGTTCCATTTTATATTAAGTTGGAACTCTAAGTAATCCTTTTTTGCAGTAAGATAAAGTGAATCACAGCCAATTTTATTACAATTCTTCAAAATTTATACTAAAGATGTTCATTGCTTCTAAAAATTATGTCATCCTTTAGATAACGATTTCTTATTTCATCTTTCTCTTATCCTTTTTAATTTTTTTTCTTTATGGTTCTTCAGTAGCAGACAGAATCTTTAGTTGTCCAGTTAGGATCTGCTGAGCTCCTATTATGATTGTTTTTTTTCAATATTTATAACCAATACTTGGCCTCTAAAAGAAGGGCTTTTGGTCTTTTCAATCACTTGTTGGTTGGGAGAGATGGCCTTGATACCAGTAACTACATGACCTCACTTAGAATCAATCTTATATCCAGTCTTGCATTTCTAATAAAATTCACAACCCAACATTTAATGGGGTTCAGTTTATCTGACAATGTAATAATGATGACATATGGGTAGATACAACTAAAAGCTTTGAATACGAACGACAGGCATTCTCAGTGCAATCCTCAAACCACTGAGAAGTCAGTCATTCACAAGAAATGACCCATATTTCCTTGGCTTTTTTAAACCCCATTAAAGACAAAGTTAACATACAAACATCAGCACATTCTGCAATTGAGTTTTATATGTGTAAGACTGATGTTAAATAACTTCCATTAGGTCTTTTAGCACCTGCCAGTGTTTCCAAACAGCATTGTTTGCTCTGACTGCAGTGGTCAAATAGTGGAGAATATGTGTGAATTGTAGTAAGGTGCTGGCTGGTAAAAGAAGAGACCAATAATATGAGTGTCGTATTTGGGATGATGGAAGAAAGCAGAGACTAATGGGTGAGTTGTTTCTGCTCCTCAAGAGACTGCAGTGGAGAACTCACAGGACAATTTATTATCTTGCTTAGTTGTGTACCATCTTCCACAGCTACATCACAACTCTGCACTAAATCTCAGAGGCCATGTTTCCCACAGAATGAACTTCAAGGATCTGTTGCTAGATCATTCTTATTGTATAATGATATTCCACTGCTTCTGCCTAATTCTATACTAATCACATACTTGTAAAATGTATCTAATATTCCTACCTAAACCATGCTTGCCTACAGATGAAACAGCATCTGACCATCCCTGGTTGATTGCATTTGGCTTATAGTCTCTGGATCTTCAGACATCTTCACAATTGGGTTTATTTCTGCTTGAAACGCACAGTTATACAACTGTGGGTGTTTTTTTCTCTCTCAGAGCCTGAGGAAAACCATCAGAAAAAAGTTGTTATATACATGCATAGCAAAGTCTACTGAATTGGTGTCCCTAAGAAGTTCTGATTTCCCTTTGTAATAATCTTTTCCACTATATATTTCCTTAATTGAGAGTAACCCAAGGTGTGAAAAGACTAGATATAGATACTGTTTTTTTTCAACTGTGTGATAAAAGTAGTCAAATTTTATTCCACCCATCTAACATAAAAAGACTCTAACTTCTACTCATGAAAAATATCTCTGGAAGACCCTTAACGTGATGCCTATATTGTTAGCTATTGTAAATGGTGTTTTTCATGTCATTATATTATTACTATTATTATTATTATTATTATTGCTTTAGAAATCCACTGTTCTTACTTCTTGGGGATATGATTTGTCTAGGCCCTACCTGTTGTGAATTATAACAAATATGCAATTGTATACAGGTGCTGAGGAGACACTTTCATGGCTGAAAATTGTGCAAAAGGGACTCTTGAATTTCTGCAGAAATTTAATTACATAAACTTAGTCTTTAAAGATCCTTTCCTCCCTCTATGTTTTCCCTCTAGACTTTGTGGATTTGAACCATTTTATGATGAAAGAGGTGATCAGTTCATGTTCCGGAGAATTCTGAATTGTGAATATTACTTTATCTCCCCGTGGTGGGATGAAGTATCTCTAAACGCCAAGGACTTGGTAAGCGTGACCAAAACACAAGGAAAAGAATTCATTTTATCTAATGATTGAGAAAGCCTTTTTAGAAGCATGTCATCATTAATCCTGCATTATAATTTTAAGATATTTTAAATAAAAATTACTGCATTTTTCTTGAGAATGAAAAATACGTATTTTTATTCATCAGTATTTATATTCTTACAACTTACACTTATTGTGATATTAATGAGTTTCTCTTCTTGATATAAATACAGATAGAGCCTTGCTTAGGAAAAACATAGTGAAAACTAAGTCAATTTAACCATCCTATATATAGAATTTGTCTGATTACTTGCCTTGATGTAGACATATTTCAAGTAAATTTCATTCAGTTCTTGAAATGTCACTCAAACTTATTAAATTATCTTGACAATAACACAAGTCCCATATGTCTCATATGTAATCTGTCTCAAAAAAGTTCCACTGTATTGATGCATTTTCTTTTTGTGTTGTATTGCTTCTCACTTAAACTAATAGTGAAGCTTACCTGTACTCAAGAAAAAATGTGCTTCTAAAAAAGAGGACAGGAAGTTTATATGTAACTTAAATTGTCAACGCCTATCCTAAAAACTTAAGAAGAGTGCCAGGGACCAGTGGCTCATGCCTGTAATTCTACTATTCAGGAGTCTAAGATCTGAGGATCATGGTTCAAAGCCAGCCAGGGCAGGAAAGTCCGTGAGACTCTTATCTCCAATTAACCACCAGAAAACTGGACCTGTCACTGTAGCTCAAGTGGTAGAGCGCTCTCGCCTTGAGCTGAAGCACCCAGAGTTCAAACCCATGACCAACAACAACAACAACAAATTAAGAAGAGTGAGGGCTGGGCTCCAAGGGGTGAGTGACAGTGTTGAAAGGGGTGACATTAATCAAGATGTACTGTATTCTTTTTTTGGGGGGGGTCCGGTCATGGGGCCTGAACTCTGGGCCTGGGCGTTGTCTCTCAGCTCTTCAGCTCAAGGCTAGCGCTCTACCACTTGAGCCACAGCGCCACTTCCGGCTTTTTTCTTTTTTGCTTATGTGGTGCTGAGAAATCAAACCCAGGGCCTCATGCATGCAAGGCAAGTGCTCTACCACTGAGCCACCTTCCCACCTTTCTCCTCATCGTTGGTAGTTAATTGGAGATAAGTTTCACATACCTTCTTGCCTGGCTAGGTGTTTTTTGTTTTGTTTTGTTTTTTGTCAGTTAGTCATGGGGCTTGAATTCTGGGCCTGGGCACTGTCCCTCAGCTCTTCAGCTCAAGGCTAGCGCTCTACCACTTGAGCCACAGCTCCGCTTCCGGCCTTTTTCTTTTTGCTTATGTGATGCTGAGGAATCGAACCCAGGGCCTCTGGCATGCAAGGCAAGCGCTCTACCACTGAGCCACCTTCCCAGCCCTGTATTGTATTCTTAAACAGCTTTGTTGTATGGCAAAAAAAAAAAAAAAGGGCAGACCAGGAATATTATAAAATTAGGTTTCCTTTCAGTCTTCAGGATTAAAGTAGAGCTTTTACCATCTCCATCCTGGAGTCCCTTCCTGAAAGGAAGAGAGGTGTGGTAGGGATCCAAAAGTCCTGGGACCTCACCCCCATAAGCCGTGTCACCTGCACAAGGGGCCAAAATTCACTTATCCTTAAAAATGGCCCTCAAGGACAACATGCACGGCCACTTCTAGGAAAGAATAAAGTGGAATACAGCTGTTAAAAAAAATTCACCTTTATCCTCTCTCAGCCTTTCCCACTTCTGGGCATTTACCCTAATGATCACAAACAAGGCCATACTAAAGCTACCAGCACAACTATGTTTATCGAAGCATTATTCACCATAGCTAGGATATGGAACCAACCCAGATGCTCCTCAGTAGATGAATGGATCAAGAAAATGTAGAACCTATAAACAATGGAATTTTATGCTTCTATCAGAAAGAATGACACTGCCCCATTTGTTAGGAAATGGAAAGACTTGGAAAAAATCATATTAAGTGAAGTTACCCAGTCTCAAAGAAATTTAGGTCCCATGGTTTCCCTTATTTGTAATAATTAGTATACGTATAGGCTTGTCTTATCAGATGAGCTGAAAAGCTCAAAAACATGTAAAATGACCATATAAGATGATGCTAAGTGAAATGAACCCCAAGATATGGACACAAGAAGTCTGCCTTTATTGTTATTGTTTTAAATGTACCATGTGATTTTATTTTTTGTTGTTGCTGTTTCCTTTGTATGTTCTTTCCCCTATGGCATATCCCCTATTGTCACTGCACTCAATTTTGATACCCTGCATCTTAAAAGATGTATATACATATGTCTAATCTGGGGAGGGGAAGGGGAATAACAAAACAGTGAAACAAGGACACAGGATGACCCATTGCAACAAAGATACCCATAGGACAGTACATTGGAAACAAACTTTGCAACTTCAGGTGGCAGAGGGGGTGGGGATAGGAGTGTGGGAGGTAGGGAGGGAAGGGATACTGGGCAACAACAAGGAAGGAAGGGGTAACAATGATTGACAAGTAATGTACTCATTGCCTTACTTACATAACTGTAACCCCTCTGTACAACATATTAACAATAAAATTTTTAAAAATTCACTGCCAATCCTATAGTGAAAAACTACATAGAAAAAAAAAAACAAAAGCTAACTTTTTGGAATCATCAGAGAGATCTTAAGAGTCATCTAGCCCTCCTCTCATTTTAAAGATGGGCATAAGGACCAGCTAGATGAAATGACAGACCAAGGCCACACATTGCGAGAATTCACTTAGGTTTTCACACCCCCAGGACTCTTTTCCCTCCAAATATCTCTGCTTTTCCATCAGTGTGCTTCCACGGAACAGATCTCTCAAGGCCCATGGTTTTTCCAATGTGACTGAGAATACATGTGATGTATAGCTATGTCACTCCACACTTCTGAGCATGCTCCAGCCCATCCCCTCCTCTCCTCCACCACTGCCACCGTCAATCCCACTGTCTTCTCTCACCTGCACCACTGCCATCCCCTGTGACCCTCCTACCACTTCTTGTGCCTTTCTCAGTCACACTCCACACAAGATCCAGAGGTCTCTTCCTCCTACTAATCCAGAAGCTTCAGCCCAAATACATGCTTCTTTGCAGAGGTGTCAGAAAAGAAGTGAAAGGAGAACCAGACACTATTTTTTTTTCTTATTTAACTTGTTGCATCATTTTTTTTTAACTTCTTGGGTTATTGGAATTAGAAAAGGTGTGTGTGTGTGTGTGTGTGTGTGTGTGTGTGTGTGTGTGTGTGTGTGTGTGTGTGTGTGCGTGTGTGTGTGTGTACATGCCAGTTCTGGGGCTTTCACTAGGGTCCTGAGTGCTGTTCATGAGCTTTTGTGCTCAAGGCTAGTGCTCTACCTCTTGAGCCACAGCTTCACTTTCAGTTTTTTGGTGGATAATTGGAGATAAGTGCCTCATGGAGTTTTCTGCTCTGACTGTCTTTAAACCACAATCCTCAGCCTCCTAAGTAGTTGATACGAACCATTGTCACCCAAAGCCCTTTATCAGAATGAAGTCCAGAGAGGTTGCTCACCTTGCAACATTATTTGCAGCAGCCACACGATGAGCTTTAGCATGGTGTGGAACAGAGTTTGAATTCAAACTCCAATTATAAATTGTCTGAACCTGGGCGAAACTATTCTTTGAACTTCTGTCCATCTCTCATTTGTGAATTGGAGCTCAAATTCAAAGATTACCAATATGGATTTTAGTGATGTTTTGTACACATATAAGAATGTATTTACAGAGAAATTAGATTTAACCAGAGCTTGTACATCCTTGATTACAAATAGTCTCTCCTTCAAATTGGGTCACACCCTCTGTAGCTGAGAGCAGGAAATTATGTCATTTGTTGGTCTTCCTAGAAATCTGTTGTCTGTTCATCTACACAAGCAGAAGTAATCCTTACAGAATGGGATACCTTTGTTTAGATTCAGTCATTTAAGCAAATCATACTCCCAAGCCAATGACTTCTTTACTTTGATGTTAAAATGTCTTTTACTCTAGTTCTGGGATTATTCCTTTAAATATCCTCAAAGAGAGAAAGAACTCTAAGCCCCAAGAGAATGGTAAGATATTATTCCACAAGGACAAGGATTTGTTTCCCAGAGAAAGAACAATGGTCCGTGAGTGACTGTTACCTTGAGGTATAGTTTAAGAGCTGAATTCTAGGTGATTGCAAAGCACAATCTAGAATTATCTAGATGTTGGTTCTGCCTTCAAGGAGTGTTCTCTCTAAGGGAAAGTCAAGGCCTGCTTTAACCTCTGTTCGACAGAAGTCTGGTAGTTTAGGGTCAGACATAGTATACGCCACCATCTTCCTGCTCTCCCTCTACTGCTGCTACCTGAAGCCAGTCCTACTCCTAGTGACCCCTGAGGAATTAAATACTTACTTAAACAGATTACATATATGCATATATATCTATATGTATATACTTAGTGCTACTGCTAGGAAAATAGAACATGACCTAGAAGTTCATAAGCTGAGGGCAAGTCCAGGTCACAATCAAAGGTTCCCTAAGTCTATCTTTCTTTCTATTATCAGGTCAAAAAATTAATTGTTTTGGATCCTAAGAAACGGTTGAATACATTTCAAGCCCTCCAGCATCCATGGGTCACAGGTAAAGCAGCCAACTTTGTACACATGGATACTGCTCAAAAGAAGCTCCAAGAATTCAATGCTCGGCGCAAGCTGAAGGTAAAACAACATAGTTTGTTTTGTTTCTTTTTTTCATTTCAAGACATATTTATTTGCAAAAATTGCCACTGGTTAATCAATCCATTAATAATTATCAATTCAGGAATGATGTCCTAAACATGGACTATGGGATACTTTATTGTATACAATTATGAAAACGTCATTTATAAGCCTATTGTTTTGTACAGTTAGTTAATGAAAGGAATTATTTTGGTTCTTAAAAAGAAGAGTTTTCTCTAGGCATTCACATACAATGAAACCAAAGGAGGATACTCTTAGGAAGGAACACAAGGCACAATGCCTATGTATATCTGATCATATAAAATTATATTTATTGAAAATATAAAATAAAATAATATTCATCCAAGCTGAAGGTAAAATAACATGGTTTGTTTTGTTTCTTTTCTTTCTTCTTCTTTTTTTTTTTTTTGTCAGTCATGAGGCCTGAACTCTGGGCCTGGGCGCTGTCCCTCAGCTCTTCAGCTCAAGGTTAGCACTCTACCACGTGAGCCACAGTGCCACTTCCAGCTTTTTTCTGCTTATGTGGTACTGAGGAACCGAACCCAGGGTCTCATGCATGCAAGCACTATACCACTGAGCCACCTTCCCAGCCCTGTTTCTTTTTTTTTCTATTATTCATCCAAAGGAACTCCAGGAAATGGAAACAAACAAACTATAAGAGGGTTTGTTGTTGTTGTTGTTGTTGTTCCTTTAGTACTAGTATTCATTTCTCTTGGCACTAGGAAAAAAAATCCTAGTTTGAAATCCCAACAGTGCTGACATAGAACCACTGCTTTTCTCTCATGAGTTCTCTCTCTGTTAGTAACAATAATAATATTGTTTGTTGAAATTTATTTACCAAATGGATGATTGCTGGTGCTCATCTAACTAAGGCATTGATCAGAAAACTTAACATTTACCCAGAAATATACTTTATTTTTGAATGAGTGAAAATTGACAATCTTGGAATCTGTATTTTATAAGTAATTTCTATAGTTGGCAAACATTCAAGTTAAGTAACACAGAAAATATTTAACAGGGTCTGGGAAGGTGGCTCAGTGGCTTGCCTTGCATGCATGAGGCCTGGGTTCAATTCCTTAGCACCACATAAGCAGAAAAAGCCAGAAGTGGTGCTGTGGCTTAAGTGGTGGAGCACTAGCCTTGAGCTGAAGAGCTGAGGGACAGCACCCAGGCCCAGAGTTCAGGTCCCACTACTGCCAAAAAAAAATGAAAATAGTTAACGAAGTATATCTGTTTTGTAGAATATATATGAAATAGAGATTCCACACATTTCTGTGATATAGTGATATTTAGTCTAGCAATAAAAACAGAGTATCCCAGAGAATAACTAAGAGTCAGAATTAAGCTCTTACTCAGTTATTTTTCACAGGCTAATATAGATTAAATAACTCTGAAGGGATCTATAATCAAATAAATTTGAAATACCTTAGACAGAGTAACATTGACTTAAGCCAGGATTTCATAAGCTAACTAACTTAACTATGGAACTCTTCTGTCCCCATAATACCAACTAACATCATAGAACCAGTGTTCCATAAAACAAATACTAGGGAAATAGTCTAAAACTTTAGACTAGTCATCCATGGGGAAACACATTTTGTGATTTGAGATGTCCAGATGGTTTTGAGATTGAAATATTATGATTGCTGATTCTCCAAACAAGTTCCTTCCCAAGACATGAACCTCACAGACACAAGCCATATGAACAAGTTAAGGATTGAACTCTGAGTTGGATTTTTTTTGCCCCCCCAACTAGGCTGCAGTGAAAGCCGTAGTGGCCTCTTCCAGGTTGGGAAGTGCCAGTAGCAGCCATAGCAGTATCCAGGAGAGCCAAAAGGTAAGCCAAGAAACATCTCCAAATCAAGATGACAAGGACATCAACACTCCTCCTCAAGATGAAAAAATTCAAAAAGATGGAGCCCCAAAGGCAGCTGAAGGTGAAGAGGCAGAGCACAAGAAGGTACAGTCCTTGAAGAAGGTGAAAGATGCAGATATAGATGCTGTTGCTGCCTCCAGCATGGTACCCAAAGCATGGGAAGATGGGATAAAGATGGCTGACCCCGGAACAGAATATGACACAGAAACAGAGAACGAGCCAGAAACAGAGGTCGACTCAGAAGAGGAAGAACCGAAGACTATGACGGAAACCTTCGACGAAGATCAGGAAGACCCTGACGTGGAACTCGGAGTGCCACAGCCAGATGAGATCCTGCCAGAGTACTAAGCTGGCCTCCTTCAGATCTAGAGGCCAAACCTTGGCATTTTATTTACTTTGTCCTTCAGCAAGGAAGGTGTGGAAGCATGACATGCACTGTAGTGATTCTGTTTTTGAGGTGCAAAAAAAAAATCATATATACCAGTTGGTAATCCTAACTAAAATGCATGTGACTGCTTTATAAAAGTATTAGTGTTTTCTATGGCATGTAATGGATACCTTATACTGATGAATTAATTGATGTTGCAAGTAAACACAACACTTAGAAACACATTTTCAGCACCGGTGACACATATTTGAAGGGAACAGTAGCAAATTGATTTTTCCTTGAAAAATCTATCTGTTTCATATCCGTTGGCTTTCTACAAAGGCAGTAGTAATTCCTGTGAATGACTGCACAGGTATTATTACCAGCTGTAAGGCAGGTTTTTGTGACTTTCCCAACATTTACTTTTCATCATTAATGAGTTCAACTGTTTTAAAGGATCTTATTTTAGGGGATGCTTGTACAGTATGTACAAAAATTTCCCTTTGCAATGGTAAGAAATTGAAGCATTCTTATAAGAGGCAAGGATCCATAAACTCCTAAAGCTCTTTTGGACCAAGTATTTTTACATTATTTTCACATATGCTATGTAATAATAGGCAAAATGTTCTATTATAAAACCTGCCATTTTACAATCCTGGAGAAAGGATTTTTTTAACTCATTTTGAGTTTTCTTTTTCCTTCACCTGCTCTTTCCAATAAGATGGCTTCCAGATGGATAGAGCTAAGGTGAGGATAAAGAAATGTAGAGTAACAAATAAGGTAAAACTGAGACCTAGATATATAAAGATACAATTGTGTTCATAAATTTATACAAACTTATGGATAAGAACTTTTTATGGGCAAAACTGTGTAATTAACAAGTTTCAAATATTTAGAAATATCAATTCCACAGATTGGTGCCAAAAATCTTTGGAAAGAATGAGGACAGCACATTGCATTTCACATAATTCATTATACATGGTACACAATAGTTACCTCCCCTTTCAAATGATGGTTACCTGGGTTTATGAACTTAAATATAAAAAGTACAGTTTTTTTTTCTCAGATTTGAATTGAAATTGCCCACACTTTGCAAAGTTCTGAAATTTTCCATGGCAGAAACTTTAGCGTAATGTAAAAATTTTACCTTAACAATAAACAATAACAAAACTAAAGAAAATACTCATTTCAAATAAGATTCACAAGATGCTAGAACAGATTTCATCGTACTATTTCCTCTCTTCTTTCTTTGACTTTCATGGAAAAACTTCCCTCATCACAATTTCATGAATTTCAAATATCTCAAATTTCTAGCTGAGTCAAAATGAATATTTTATCAAGAATAATGATCATATTTTGGTGATCATTACTTTGGTGTGTTTTCTTAATTTTAAAGGATTATTTTCCAAGTCCAAAATGGAGACAATAAAGCTGATAAGCAAATAATCTTCCTAGATAGTAAATTTTACATTATTCAGGTTCCTCCTAACGTTGTTGTTGGAAAGTAAAGCTAAACCTCTGCCTTCTGGAGGCTACCGGATCTCAGTACACATTCTGCCTGTCTTTTGAAGAGAAAAGGTAAGGCTTCTTATATTCCATAGAGATCTGGTAGTTTTCTGATACCAAGAGAAAGATCCTGATGAAGTAAATCACCTAACCTCAGGTAACTATTTTGGTTTTATTTTTCTTTATTAATTGCTAGTGTGTGCCCTTTTCTTCCCTTTTACCTTCTTTTAACTTTTTTGGACTTCTTTTCAGTGTTATATGTAAAGGGATTAATACTTACTTTTCAGCCTTAAAGAATAATTTCACTAGGCACCACTGGTTCACAACTATAATCCTAACTACTTAGGAGGCTGAGATCTGAGAATCACAGTTCAAATACAGCCTGGGTAGAAAAGTCCATGAGATGCTCATCTCACATTAACACCCAAAAGACAGAAGTGGAGTTGTGACTCAAGTGGTAGCATGCTGTCCTTGAGCACAAAAGCTCAGGGATAGACTACAGGCCCTGAGGTCAAGCCCCAAGACTGGAACCAAAGGGCAGGGGAAAGGAAAAGAATAACTTCATTAAGCATTAAGCTTTCCATTTAAGAAGAAGAAAAGTTTTCTAGTATAATTTTTCCCATGAGATTTAAAAGGTATACATGGTAAGTGTCTCATACATAAGAAGAGCAAAGAAGAGAGAGAAAGGGATATTGTTAGAAGACGCCAATTCATTAGGAGGTAAGAATACATCACCACTACCAGCTCACCTAGTACTGTTCCAAGTGCAGATGTGTTAACATTCCAACCTGGGCGGACTGATTGATTGGCCCCGTGGACAACAGAAATGGCCCTGCAAAGGCCAGAGCCAGTACACATTTTATTACTCACTTAGGTGCTGGGAGGTTGGCTCAGTGGCAGAGTGCTTGCCTCACATGCATGAGGCCCTGGGTTTGATTCCTCAGCACCACATAAGCAGAAAAAAGCTGGAAGTGGTGCTGTGGCTCAAGTGGTAGAGCGCTAGCCTTGAGCTGAAGAGCTGAAGGACAATGCCCAGGCTGAGTTCAGCCCACACGACAGACAAAAATAAAAAAAGTTTACCCACTTAAATTATTGCATGTGACCATTCCTTGTTATATTCAAGCATAAAGTAATTCCCTCTCTTTTATAATCTATAAACTACCTAAATACCAGAAGGAGTTTGAAATTTTGACTTGTGTGTTAGAGATTAAGTCCTGACAATACCTATATGGTGACTAAGCCCTTTCAGTTCAAAATGGGTCAACCATTCACAAGAAAGGCATTTCAGTCAAATAATTCAAAGACTTTATAGGCAATCACTCTAATAAGTTATATAGGGATTACATTGGAGTATTTGAAAGGTCAACATTTACATAGCTTGTTAAATGGAAATAGGTATCTGTTTCGAAGATTATTTAGCTAAATTAATGTAGAGAAAGAGAATCTGAATTTGAAAAAATTACTTCATAACATTAGTCTTAATTGGCAAAGTCACAAAGCAGAATACTTTTTGAATCTCAACAAATAGCAATCAACTACATTTTGCATTTTAGAGTTGAAAGTAATCACATTATTTTATTGGTTTTCATATTGAGAAGTTCAGACACACTGCATAAATTAGATTCTTTTACCATGAAGGCACTCTTGAATTATTTTTCCCATTAAAAGAAATCTAATTGTGATTCCAGTGGTTTTCTCAAACTGTAAAGCATTCATTGTCAGGCTGGGATGTAGCTCAGTGGCAAAGCGCCTGCCTAGCAAGTACAACGTCCTGCGTTCGATCCCCAGTACCAAAAAAGAAAAGACAAAAAAAGAAAATACAGTTAAAAAAAAAAGAGTTCATTGTCACAGGGACCCATAAATAAGGTAGAAAACTGGGGACAAGCTTGTAGAAGCTATTGTCTAAAACAGTACTGTATGGAATAAAAAGTTTACAAGTCACATGTGTTTTAAATTTTCTAATACCCATGAAATGGATTACAGTATATTTTAATCCAGTGTATCTAAAGTATAACAATATAACTAATATTCAATGATGGGATATTTTGAATTATTTTTATAGTAAGTTTCCAAAATGAGGGGTGTTTGTTAACACCTTTAGGACATCAAATAGTCAGGAGCCAATAGAACTAGTGGTTGCTGTATCTGCGCTAATGAGAACACTTCTTATTTTAAGCAAAGTGACATTTCAGTTTCTGTGCCTCAGTTTTCCACATTGGTGAGAAGCCAAGAAGAAATGTTTCAGAAATGTTATAGATTGAAATAAGGAGAGAGAAAAAAAAATTGGCTACTCCTGGCCATTCATGGGGTTCCACAAGTGTTTCACAACCTGACTTCAAAGACGACCACTTTCCAAACTGGCTGCTGGCCAAATTCGTCTGCTCCCTCATCATGCCCTGGAATAGAGTCTCATAAATGCTGCCACACAGCCCACAGTGTTCTGACTTACTGAAATCTGCTGTGGTTCAACCATATGTCCCCCATGAGAAAAGACCACACAGAGAATCCAGATTTGTCCACCAGTACTAAGCTGGGCACCATCTTCTATGACAGGCAGTCCATCTTTTTAGACATACAAATTTGCATAATGGGCATTGTATGATAATGGTGATACTATGCCAGTTACCCCACTTCCCCAAAATGGGAAGATGGCCACTGGCTGATATATTTTTAGATTTCCTGAGAAGGGTTTAATCAACACTGCCATTACACACAGATTTTTTAAAGACTTTCCAGAATGTTTTTTTACATTCTGATCTAGAAAAATCATTTTTTAGGGGGAGACTTAAAAAAAAGAAAGAAGCACTTTGCCTTTTCCTAGGACTTCAGTTGCACAGTATTTTAACATTTTTATAACAATGTTTAGCAATTTCTATTTCCATTTTCACATGCAAGGTAACTAATTGTAGGTTGCCTACAGGCTGATGATTTAAAAAGAGCCATTTTGTTTCATAATTCAATTTTTATTGCACTGAAGCAGCTGGTTGCATTTAAAATTGGAAAAGGGAAAGTAAATGCCATAAAGGCAAAGAATAAAATTAGTAAACCTTTCCTGTTTTGGGATTGTTCTTGCAAAGCCAATTCAAAGACATTTTCTTTAAAAGGTCAACAAAGTAAATTAGTACTAGGTTTTTCTTGATGGGTGTTTGTTGACTTTACACACACATACACACACACACACACACAACAAATACACAGCAGAGACAATTACAAAATTAGAATATTATAATATGATTTACTTGTCAAGGTAGAGCATTCAATCTTGCCATGTTGGTCTACTTGAGACAATGCAATGTTTCTAGACATTTACTTGTGTAATAGGATTTGTAATATTCTTGTAAGTACTAGCTATTAGGTCATATTCCAATTTCCTTAATGCTTATCATTACTGCATTCCTGATACATTATTTCCTTAGTGCTCACATTAATGCATTGTTAACTTTTGAGCATTTACTGATTTAACACTGGTGATTAGACTGTATGTCTGCAGTGTTTTTTTTAAAAAATATTGTACACATGTAATATTGGTATTATAAATTTGTAACCACATGATAAACAAAATATACCCAATCATTTTCTATTAAATTTTGTCCTCTTACTCTTCTGACACATTCAGGGTGACTTTCTAACTCCTTGATAAATACAGGAAGAAGAAGGGAAAGAAGAAAGGACAGAGAGGGTGAAAGAGCAAAAGAAAATTATGGAGATAATGATAACCAATAATAACCAAGTATAGCATTTCCTCTTTCTATATTTTATATATTAAGGGCAAGTTTTGTCATTATTATTCCTTAAGGACATGACCTAAGATCAAGTAATGTAATCTTAGTGCAGCCATTTTTTTACTTGAAGAGTAAAAGCAGTCCATCTGACAATGTCACAAGAATCAAGACACTGCTGTAAGGAAGATCCTATGCATCTGGCCCAGTGGAGTTTAAGTTAGGAGAAAGCCTCTTCCCATCTACTTGAGTATTTGATATATTTCCGTTGGCCATAAATGGGAAAATAAGATCCACCTATTATTTTCTCTTTCCATGCATTAGTTTTAGCATTATTTTTTAAACCAGAACAGGGATTTGAACTCCAAACCTCATGCTTGCTCTATTTGTACTCTGCTATTTGAACCCACTTCCAGCCTTGCTTTTTGCTAGTTATTTTGAAGGTAGGCTTTTCTGATCACCCTGGCTTTGAGCCTCAATCCCCTAGATCTCAGCCTTCTGAGTAGTTCACTGGCACCTGGCCCAAATCAATGTTTGTTTCATTTCTGTAGCCATCAGGCTCGTCATGTAGTAGCAAGAAGTACACTAAAGCCCTTCAAGCATCCCAACCTAGCCAGAGAAACAAGCAATCTGTGTTGCTCCAGACTTAAGGCTGACACTCTAAACAGCAATGCAGCTCCAAACACTGCAAAGTAACATTGTTTTTCTAAACAATCCAGTGCACTTTAAGATTTACCTGAAAAGCACAGAATATTTGTATTCAGTTTAATCATTGCTGTGATTCCTTCCATTAAAAGTGACAGATATGCCCGGTGCCAGTGGCTCACACCTGTAATCCTAGCTACTTAGAAGGCTGAGATCTGAGGATCACTGTTCAAAGCCAGCCGAGGCAGGAAAGTCCGTGAGACTCTCATCTCCAGTTAACCACCAGAAAACCAGACGTGCTGTAGCTGGAGCTGTAGAGCACTGGCCTTGAGCTGAAGAGCTGAGGGACAGTGCCCAGGCTGAGTTCAAGCCCCATGATCGACCAAAAAAAAAAAAAGATAATTAATCCAATCAAATTGAATGGCTTTTATTTTCAACTTAGAAGATTATTGCAAGCTACTCGAATGTGATAGGCTTTGTTTACATTAGATTTTTTGAAAGCTGTTGTTTTCCCAAAGCTCTCTCTCAACTCTGACAATCAGTGTTTAATGGTAAAAATTTACTAGATTTTTTTCCTTTCCTTGAGACATGGATAATAGTCTTCTTTGCACAGGATAAAATTAAGTGTGACAATAAGTTGAAAACTATTGTAATTGCCATCTTTTATCTTTACCTATTTTATATTTATTCTATATAGCATGTAAATAGATAAATAGCATAGATAGCACACATAATTTTTTCTGTTTACTATATACTTTCAGTAATATTTTATGGTTATCTGTAAATAAAAAGAATATTCTAATATTCAAAGAAGCCAAAATGGCGTAATAGTGGACCTTTATTCCATGTCCAACAGATAATGGTGTTTCCTTCCATTTCTTTATTATTATTATCATTTTGGTGCTGGTACTGGGACTTGAACTCAGTGTTTCTGACTCTCACTTAGCTTGGCTCAAGGCTAGCACTCTTACCACTTGAATCATACTGCCATGTCTGGATTTTAGCTGGATAATTGGGGATAAAGGGTCTCTAATGGGCTTTCCTGACCAGGCTGGCTTCAAACTTTTTTTTTTTTTTTTTTTTTAGAAAAAAGAATGAACTATATACAGGGTCTAATGAGAACCTCTTGTTTTGATAAGTTGGAGTTCATGTTAATATGCTTCATTCTATATAGTCCTTTTCACTAAGCGCTTGAGTTATTGAAATCCCCTGTGAAGAATATCATATACATATTCTAGTTTTTACATGCGACCTGCTTTTGTTTGGGTCTAGCTTACTTCATTTAATATAATTATTTCCAAGTCTTTTCATTTCCTTATGAATGGAACAATGTTATTCTTTCTGATGGAAGCATAGAATTCCGTTGTGTATATGTACCACATTCTCTTAATCCATTCATCTACTGAGGGGTATTTGGGTTGGTTCCATATTGGCTATGGTGAATAATGCTGTGATAAACATAGTTGTGCTGGTGGCTTTAGTGTGGCCTTGTGAGTAGCTTGGATTACAGGCCACCAGCATCTGTGTTTTTAATCACCTGTGAATTCAGTGAGTGGGTACAGCTGACTTAAGGGTATAAAAAATTAGCCAGTGAACTAAGGGTGTATGTAAAAGGACTTACGAATGAAAGGGTTGGGGTCAATATGAGTATTCGTCCTAGTTTAAATGTCAATCATTCTTTCATCTCTGGTCTTTGAGATATACATATAAAATTAATGAGCATTTAAAACGTAATCTCCACATTTAATTAATTCCCCCAAGGAATTAAATTTAAATCTCCAAAGAACAATTTCCTAAGTCAGGCAAATGGTGGCTCCAATACAAGCCTCTACTGGCTGATTTTATTGGAACATTGTTTAAGGCCACAATATCTAAGATATCGATATGGCATTTTATACAGTAAAAAAAGAATTGTGGCTATTTCATTTTACTCAAGGCGCCTCATGCTTTCTGATGACCTCTAGAATGTAATCTGCAAACTACTGAGTTTTTTCTCTTAGCTTGAGGTTACTATCCTCATTTCCTATTTTAGGAAGTTAAATGAGTTTTATTTTATATGGCACATGGTCACACAAGAACAATTGTGTAAGAGAACAACTAAACAGTGAAATTTCTCTGCAGGACCAAAATGCAACACTGCCTCATTCTCGAAAAAGGAAATTGGAATATGACTCGAAGCTGGCCATGAATGGAAGATTTCTAGATCTTTGAGTATGCTTTAGAAATATGATCATTATATTTTAACAATTATATGAATGACATCTTAGCACTAGGACTTACTCATACTAAGTCCATCCAAAGCTGTTACTTAGCAAGATAAAAAATAAGAGCCCTTTGGTTCTTCATCTCTTATGATATTCTGAAGCTATCTATATTAACTGGACTTCCATTCATCACTTTTAGGAAATCATATGCTTCGTTATATGGCATTCCATGACAATGACTTGCCCATCAATAGTTCTAGAAACACTTTCCAAACTCCATGCTTTTCTTAGTGCTTTATATTTCATTTCTTGGAAAAGACAGGGCCTTGAGTCAATGCTTGGCTTTCCTTACATATTTAGAAATCCAACAAGAACCCTTTGTCCAAGTCTATTTCTGTCACAAAGAAATTACTCATTCCAAAATATCTGTCTAAAGGGAGCAGGTGACCCACATACTGAGAGAAATTTTAGGAATTCACAACTCTCATGTCTTAGTTGGGCTTTCAACATCTGTAGTCAAAGGATTACAAATGAGATATTGAGTAGAAACCCCACTATATGCCTGTTATTAAGACTATCTAAAATTGTCTCATGACTTTAAATAATACATGCTTTTCTTTAAACTGTTGCAGTGATCAAGACATAACATATTCCCAAGGGTAGATTATAGAGCTCAGAACCAAAAAACTGGAATCATCTGCCAACTTCTGTTGGTTGACATGTGTAGCAGAGTGACAGTTGGAATGGGAGAGGGGAAGGATTACAACATGTAAATAGAAACCCCACATTTCCACTTGCCAATGGTCTGCATTTCTCAGAAGTTTGAAGGCAGTTATTATTTTGGGGGGATGCTGGTTCTGAGGCTTGAATTTGGGGTCTAGGTGCTGTCTCTAAACTTCTTTGCTTGAGTACTACGTAAGCCACAGCTCCACCTCATGCTTTTTTTATTTTTTATTTTGTAATGGTTAATTGGAGATAAGAGTCTCATGGGCTTGCCTGCTGAGCTGACCTCAACTATAATCCTAAATTCTCTCAGCCGCTTGAGTAAGCTAGGATGAGAGGTGTGAGCCACTTGCACCCATCTTGATAAATGTAAATATTTTTAGAAATAAATAAACCACCAAAGTCAATAGCTAATTTTCTTCTGAGAAATTACACAAAACAGTTGAGTTCTACATCAAAAGGACACTTTCATGAAATGATTGGCTACATTTCAAGCATCCCAGAAGTCTGTTTTTCCAGGAAACTTTCACTGAGAAACTATTACATGCAGTGGCGTAGTCAGAGATCAATTAAACCCAGTGGAGAGAAGAGTCATCCTGTGCTAAATCCTGGCAGCTGGTGAGTCCTTTAGGGATGGAAAGAGGGAAGAGCTCCTGTCTACCATGAATGATCAAAGAACACTTCTTGGGAATAGGCTGACTTGAGAGACAAGAGAGGATTGGTCTGCCTATAGTCTGTCAGCACAGGCAGAGTGAAGGAAAGTAGGGCAAAGTGGTGAAGGAGTAAAGCTGTGTGTGGACGCCGCTGAGCCTGCAGAACAGTCTCAGGTTTTGTACATAGCTGAGTTAGACAGCCTCCTTGCTCTTGGTAAACATACCTTCAGCCTTTCCTCAGACCATCCAGCTTCCATATTTAGCTATCCTGGTATGCCAGTCCAAAGAATAACCATCATTCAATGCACCAAACACAATTGCAAGTCACCAGTAAAAGCAAGGCCTCAGCCACTGAAAGTTAAAACTGCACTGACTCGGCCTCTCTCCCCACGCCCCCACCCCCCTCAAAAAAAATAGCAGTGTAAACTTGAAGGTGATGAGTAAATTTTATGAAATTGCTTTTCTAAAACTACTCTGTGACCCTATAAAAATCACCTACGTCTTCAAGTTTGACTAACGGAAGCCCAGATCAAAGTTGCTGTGGTTGTGTCAGCCCTATAAGTCATCTGACCTGAAAGGGCAGCTCTCACAGGAAGGTTTAGACATCAAAAGACAACTTGTACAAAGCTAAGTCTCAGACAACAAAATTTAGAATGCCAAATGTCACTTTGTCATTGTGCCTCTGTCCTAATTCTCATTCCTTTCTATACATTCCTTTTTTGTGTTGCTTATTACAAGCAGTGTTCTTCATCTTGAGAAACTTGTCTTTATTTAAAAAGTATTTGCTAGTTAGAATGAGGTTATGGTAGGAATGCTTTTAGTTGTAACTTTATACTTTATAATGTCCGTGATTAGCAAAGGCTATGTGATTACCGAGGACCGCTGAAATAAGGAGAAATGGAGACAAAGATAAACTGCCATCTGAATGATGGAAGAGAAGCTGAGAAGCAGAGATAGAGACTGTCAAGCTTCAGAAAGCAGGGTAGCAGGCACTGAGGAAGGAGAACCTGCAAAGGATTTATGTAACATTACCTGGGGTGTCTTCTCTCATCTTTACTAGATATGAAATGTGTATTCCTGGGTTGTTGAAGGTTTTCTGTACCAAAGCTCCACAACCAGTTCAGTAGCATCAAGGAAAGTTAAATTAATAGAATAACATCACACACAGGATACCTGCAATCATTTGGAGGGTAAGTCATTAGCCCAAAACAAGAACTTGTAAGATTTGGAGGACGAAATATAAATATCCAGGTTTACATGGCTAATAGAACATTAAAGGCTTCCTTCCCAAATTCTGGTTTAAAAGGAGCAGTAAACACTTCATTCTTCAAACTTGTCAAAATGGTGCTATTGATTTCTTAATACCAAGATGCATTACAATATTTTTAGGTAAATAAAGGTTGGCCTAGACATAAATGTAAACACAGAAAAAAGTTTGTAGAGAATTCATCAAGATCATGCCATTTGCTTTTGGTTAAGCTACCACATCTGCAATGGTAATGACTGATAAGAGTGCCCAGGACTTACCAAATATTAAACACAGTGATTATTGACCCTCTCAGCTGCTAAGAGACTTGAGGCAGACAACATGAGAGCTCCCAGTGGCTTGTTTGGGCTCTGGTTAGACAATATCATTCAGTGATTAAGTATGCTAATTGGAGGTGCTGGTCTCAAGGAATTAAAAGGAAGAGTATATGACCTGAGCAAAAATGAATGTTGGTAGGCAATGATATCTTGTGAGAGTTCAGACTGTCTGAACACATCCACAGAAACCTATACCTTGCTACTGGGAAATCTGCAAAGCAATTTGCATGTACTGTATGAAAATAAACCATGTAAGAGTGCACCAAATCTTTGTATTCTATGATTTAAAATGTTACCACAATTTAAGGAAAATGCAGTGGCATTTTCTTTATATCTGAAATGTGTGGTTGAATCTTCTGAGGATTTTCCCCTTCTCTAAGATAAAATTATAGTTTGAGTTCCTCTAGGATGTGTAACACTGTGTACTTGAATATTTGTTTCCTTGGAGTAAATTGATAACATTATGAATGTCAAGAGGGGACATTAGTAATTACTTCATCTGGCAAGCTCAACTTATTTAAAAGGTTTTACACATGGAAAGGTAATACCTTTCATAAGTTCACAGAGGCTGAGAAGGGAATAGACATCTTCATCTGATTCTGCCCCACTGAAAAATCAATTCACTGGACATAATTGCAACAATTCACATAAAAATATATTGCCCATTATTTTTAATAGAAAATATTGAGCCAGACACTGGTGCCTCATGTCTGTAATCCTAGCTATTCAGGAGGCTGAGATCTAAGGATCGTAGTTTGAAGCCAGCCCAATAAACTACTCAGAAAAAGCTGGAAGTGGCTCTGTGGCTCAAGTAATAAGAGTGCTAACCTTGAGCACAAAGAGGCTCAGAGACAGTGCCCAGGCCCTGAGTTCAAGCCCCAGGACCGACAAAAAAAAAGAGAGGAAAAAAAAAGAAAATACTCAACACAAAGTAGAAACTTACTCATAACATTTTCCAGAAACTACTTCTTTATTCTAACACTAGTTTACTTTTTCCTACAAACTGCCCTCATATGTACAGCAATACATTTTTGCATAATCTGGATCAGCATAAACAAATATAAAAGTTATGAAGCTTTTTCTGTCCTTGAAAAAATTCACCATTTTAAAAAAAATCCAAGTGTGGAATTTGGGGGCCAGAAGGGATCCAATGGTCATGTTCCATGATGCTTTCAAATCTTCAGGTCCAGAGACCAGGAGCAAAAAATAGTTCGTGTCTTTTTTTCTTCCTTTTTTTAAATATTATTACTAAGTACAGTGCTTCTCAGTCACTGTCACTCTTTACATTATTCTCCCCTGTTTCCCCCTCCTGTCTCTGCTCATGTTGATTCTTAAGAAGGTAGCAGGACTTGAGCTGGGCTACTTGGTGAATTAGCAAACATTCTGTGTAAAGTATCTGTGGGGGAAGCCAGTGATATGATAGCCGGCCTCACCTTTACAACTGGAATTTTCTCTATTCACCACCAGCCTGACTTGAATGGGAAGCACATTCACCCTGCACAAAGATATTTCCATTGAGGGAACTATGGGGAGTGCTAAAGAAAACTAAAAGCTCCCATCAGAAAATCAATTTTTGACAGGATATGAAACATTTCTTACTAATTTCATTCTGGTTTTGCACCTCTAGACTATTTCTTTTCATAAAAAGTCAATTTTCCTGTACTTAATATCAACAAAAATAGGAAGTAACACCTGAAAAAAAGAACACTAATGCATAAATGCCTGTTTGGGGTACAATTACCCTCTGCTTCTTCACATTTTTGCTACAGCATTTTGAACTTCTCCAGTAGTCTTTCCAGCTGGCAATACAAGTATGCTCTGGGATACGTTTTGTATCATCTCCTGGTTAAAAGCCTGCCATAAGAACTCTGCTCCAAAGTAACAGAAACATGGGGAAAACACAGACATGGGCCATTCATGTTGATATGTGCCATGAAACACCAACCATTAATTAACCCACCCTGGGAGGTCCATCAACTCATTACTTTCATGAAGGATAGTCATGACACATCTGCCATTAATTACAAGGGGCTCACAATGTTTCTTGACTAGAGCAAATGATTACACTTCATGCTTATTTCAGAGGGCTGTCATTTTCCTTCATGACATGTAGAGGAAACTTACATCTTCCAAAGTTGATTCAAGTCAGTGACACTATGGTTGGCTAGGGAGGGGGTTGGATCTTTCCCCTATCCAGGCTGGAAGTCCTTACAGTTATTCCTTTATAGTCACGTGATCCACACTACAGAGGATTCTGGAAAGGCATGTGCTTTCCTGACAGTATGGACAAATGAGAAGAGTGGCACCTTGAATCTTCTCAACTTTTATTTGCAGTTTCCAGGACTGGTGAGTTAGCCATCACTCACTAAAAGGTAAAGATGTGAACAGCAGCAGAATCAGCTCTGAAATTCCTCAGCTGAAAAAAAACATTAACAACTATCTATATTCAGCTGTCTTAGTGCATTCCAGCAGCTACAACAAAACATCATGAATTTATTTGCATTCAGCATTTCTGCAGGAAGTTTAAGATTAAGAAATCTGGAGTCGGGGCTGGGAAGGTGGCTCAGTGGTAGAGCGCTTGCCTTGCATGCCTGGGGCCCTGGGTTCGATTCCTCAGCACCACATAAGCAAAAAGAAAAAAGAAAGAAGTGGCACTGTGGCTCAAGTGGTAGAGCGCTAGCCTTGAGCTGAAGAGCTGAGGGACAGCGCCCAGGCCCAGAGTTCAGGCCCCACGACTGGACCCAAAAAAAAAAGAAATCTGGAGTCTTGGCATCTGGTGAAGGCCTGCTCTGTCAGAGGATGCCAGTTCACTGTCCACACACGGCAGGAGTCCCAGTTCTCTCAGGTTCCACTTTTAATGGCACTAATTAATGAGTTTTGGTGGGTGACCTAATCACCTCTCAAAGTCCCACCTTCAACACCCACCATCTTGGGAGTTAGGATGTCAACATAGGAATTTTGGAGAACATGAGCATTCAGACCATAACATTTCAATTAGTATATATTATGTGAAAAGGTTTCATTGTAATATTTCTCTATATACATGTGTATTTGATTGAATTCATCTCCCCACTTGCTTGTAATTCCTCACTTTTAATGAAATAGTAATGGAATTTGAGTGTTCTGTTTGCATACATGTAAGTAGAACTTCAACCACAATTATTCCCACCATCCTTTCTACTGCTCTCCACCTCCCGCTGCTTCCTCTCTCCCAGCAGTCCTCATTTTACACTCATCTTTTTCTTCTTTCCTTCCTTCCTTTCTTCCTTGTCTAGATTCTGCATTTGAGCAAGAATATGTGATATCCTTTTCATTCTGGCTTATTTCATTTAACATGATGATCTACAGTCCCATCTATTTTGCTGCAAAGAACATAATTTATGGCTCAATAAAACTTCATTGAGAATACTGACTCTTTTTATCCATTCATCAATGGATGATATATATCTAGGCTAATTCACTACAGATTTTTTTTAAGTGAGGAAGACAAGTCTCTAAGCCACTTCATAGTTGTCTTATATTACATTTAGAGCATCCCTAACGTACAAATTATGAGTTCCCTGCAATCACAAGACTATTTCCAATTACAAATGAAAATATGTCTAGTCCACTTAACACAATTACTTCAACATCTATTTTAAAAAAAAAACAGGAAACCTCTCATCATATACTACTATTCTAAGGGCAGAATATACTCATATATTTGAGTTGCTGTAGTTTCGATGTTGAAATGTCCCTCAAAGGTCCAAATGTTACAGATTTGGTCCCAGGGATGTGTTATTGGGAGGTGGTACTTATTGGGAAGTCAATAGAATACTGGATGATCTCTCAAAGGAGACCATGGGATCCTGATCTCTTCCTCCATCCTTCACTTTCTAAGGAAAGTTTGCTCAACCACAAGCTCCTATCATGATGTGCTGCCCTTACCAGAAGCCCAAAGCATAAGGACACTTAATTCTGAACTGGAACCTCTCGACCTGTGAGCCACAATAAACCATTTTTGTAAATTACTAAATCGTCTCAGACATTTTGTTACAGTAATGGAAGGCTAACTAATACAATATCCAATAAAGATTCAGCAGTATCATGGCTACTATTATATGAGACATTAGCAAGACATTAGCATGTGCATTATTAATGTTATTTTCCAGATTTTTATTTTTCCTTGCATTTATGTTATTAACTTGATTTTCCATGTTTTTATTTTTCCTATGTACCAATTCAAAAAGTTCCATTCATTAAATTCATATATATGAAACTAAATATTTGGTCAACACTTAAGGTTAAAGCAACTTAAACACACAAAATCAACAATGAATTATAAAGAGTATTTAAAAATTTTTATTTTGATATAATTTTTAAAAATATACATTCATAGCAATACATGCTCTTATTAGCTTATTAAATACCCTAGTTTTACATATTGATTCATAAAACAATTATATTCTTCTCCAAAATAACATAGCTTTTCTTTACAACAGATAAACTTTAATGTCCAGCTCTATATGTAAAATCTCTGAAAACAACACAACAATGAAGTCATAATCTTAACTTCTTGTGTAGAAACACTGACTTAATGTTACATCTGTGCTCAGGTCCAACTATCCCATTATCCTAGAAGTTCGATGAGACCACTTGAAAACTAAGAGTGTAGTTCCTAATTAAGCCTTGACTTTGATCCTTAAAATGGAAAAGGAAAGCGGAAGGAGAAAAGGGAGAGACAGACGGAGGGAGAGAGGAAAACTAAGAGTGTAGTTCCTAATTAAGCCTTGACTTTGATCCTTAAAATGGAAAAGGAAAGCGGAAGGAGAAAAGGGAGAGACAGACGGAGGGAGAGAGGAGGAAGGAAGAAAAAGAAAAAAAGGAAGATGGAAGACAGAAAGAAGGAGTAGGAGCTGGGGAGAAGAAAGAGGAAGAGAGAAGAGGGGGAAGGATGGAGGGAGGGTGGGCTTGCAGAGGCACTAGGATCGAGGAAAAACTAAAATTGTATTACCTGGGGTATAATTTTGTGGCTGGGAATCTGCCATTTCAAATAATTAACCTCAAGGAACACTGAAATAAAGAGATTTCTGACATTCATAATCTCTCTGGTACTGTAGAAGTCTGTACTATAAATGCAGATAATTAAGTTCTAATCATTACTTTTTTTAGGTATTGCTTTAAACTCAAGAAATATCAACATAAACTAATATTTCATGCAACATATCACCAAAGACACACTCTGTTTTCTTTTAATTAATTTTCTTTTGAAAAATAGCACAATATACACTGAAAACAGTATTGTATCAACAACTCTATGTCCTATAAATTTGGACATATTAGTTATAGACTATAGAAGATACTCAACAAGAGAAAAAATAAGGCAGACTATATTCTTTTATACCTCAACTGTTCTATCAGAAGTTATTTATCTTTAAAAAGGAAAATATTTCAGGGCAGTCATTTTTATTTTGACAATTTTTCATTTATTTCTAAAATTCATATGTACTAGTTAACCAGCAAGTCTCTAGAAACTAGAAACAATTTCACTAGGATACATGCCTGTAATCTCAGCATTTTAGGAGGCTGAGGCAGGAACTTCAAGAGTTCAAGACTTGCCTGGCCTCTAATAGAGACCCTATCTCATGGGAAAAAAATTCAACAAAAGTAATTCCATGACATTGTCTATTTATCTTATAGAAAAACAAATAAATACACACAGTCTAGAGCTCTTCATTACAGTAGCCATGGGCCTTATGTAGCTAATGAACACTTTAGATAGGTTAGTCCAAATTAGTAAAAAATATACAGCAATTTTCAAAGAATTAGTATGAAAGACAAAATATATGCTATCTCAGTAATTTTTACATTGCTTATATGCTAAAATAATATTTTGTATATATTGAGTTAAATAAAATATATTGCCAAAATTAATCTTCAGCTATGTATCTTTAATTTTTTTAATGTGGCTGCTAGGATATTTCAAGTTATAGATGTTTGTTTCCTCTTTCCTCCTGCACTCCATGGTACAGCAGACTCAATTAGGTGCTAATATAAATCCCACCCAGCATCATTAAACTTATACTATTATGACACCTGACTTGACACAATATAGTTAATACATTAAAACAAAAATCCTGAGCTTAAAAATCACACGCACTCCTCAGACAAACAACAAGACCTACTATAATCCTTCTCAACATCTTCCTTTCCCTGGCAACTGTGATAAACTTTGGTTAGATTTGAGTCTGCAAACCAACAAAAGGGATCTTTCAAGGTGACAGAAATGTTCTAAAATGGTTTTGTGATGATGGTTGCATAACTTTATAAATGTACTGAAAAAACTCGCAATTACACACTTCAGGTGAGTCAACTGTATTATGTAAATTATATCTCAGTAAAGCTGTTTCCCACAAGTGCCCAGCTGGAGCCCAGTCAATCTAAAGTATCATATAGAAGCTTCACATACATCTCAGGTAACTCAAATACAATATTTGCAAACTCATCCTATGATTCAACATTGCAAGGAAATTGTTTTGTGAAGATTATTTTACCCCCAGGGGGTCTGGGTTCAACAGGGAATTTTGTGCTCACCTATTGGAAGTATAAATTAGTAAGGACAAAGTGAACACAAGGTTAGGGAGATAGGGGATTTCTTTCCCTTTAGAGGCCCCAGCTCAGGCAGTAATAGCCCTTATAATGATGTATCTAGTCTCATCCCAAATCCTTTACCCTATTTTTCCATCCAACACAGAAGAATGGAATGTAGTGACCTAAGAGAAACTAGACTAAAAGAAACAAATGGAGGAAAACAGATGAAGTCTAATATTTAATGATTCTCATCGGATATTCAAAAGTAAACTCTGTTTTTCTTTCTACTAGAAGAGGAAAAAGTAGCAAAGAAATCCAGCAATTCAAAAGTTGCAGTTAATTTAGAAAAGGATCAATAAACTTAAGCTAAGAACATGGAATTCTTTGTTCATTGTTTCTCTCAGATCTTGAAACATTACTTACAATCTAAAAACTGAGTCTGCCCACCTAGTGATGGTGCTAGCAAAACAAATAAACAAAAAACCAAAAAAAAAAAAATTTCATTTTCCCCACTTTCCTCACTCAAAATGAGTCTAAGAACTGATTTCCTCTTTCCTTACACTCAGGAAAACAGAAAACAAGTGAAACATAAATCAAACCTTGAGGCACTTAAACTGTTATCATAAATGATTACATACTTTTGTGGGGTTTTCTGTGGTTTGCCTGTTTGTATTTTCCAGGACTCTCTCAATAAATACATAAATACCATTGTAATGACAGGTAAGAAAATCATATGAACAATAGCATGCATTTCTGTGCATGCACAGAAGCTTATACATACACACAAAGATTTTCAAGGACACCCATGTCTCCTCATGTTCTCATTTTAGAAGCCAGAGCCAGGAACTGGTGACTCAGGCCTATAATTCTTACTCGAGACTGAAGCCTTCAGTTTAAAGTCAGCTCTAGGAGGAAAGTTGTTAAAATTCTTACTGAAGACTTCAGTTTAAAGTCAGCTCTAGGAGGAAAGTTGTTAAAATTCTTATCTTCAACTAATCACTAAAAGGCCATAGTGGATCTGTAGCTTCAATAGTACAGCAATCATCCTTGAGCAAAAATGCTAAGGGGACAGTACCTAGGCTTCAAGTTTAAGCCCCAGTACCAACACACACAGTATCAACACACACACACACACACACACACACACACACACACACACACACACACACACACACACACACACACACACACACACACACACACACACACACACACACACACACACACACACACACACACACACACACACACACACACACGGCCAGAAAGTTCATTCAAAAGCTAAAGCATGAGATGAGATGGAATGTTAAAATTATTATGGAATACTTATTTAAAGGATAATATCCTGGCATTTGGACAAATGCATAGATACATTTGTTATTGTTCTGGACAGAAGTTACATAACAACCAGGAATGCTTATGATAGTTTGTACTGTTTTGTGAATAGGGTGGTACTTTTACAACTAAAACATGTACAGTACATTGACTGAGTTTGACTTTCTAGAGTGGTCTCTCTGCTGGTGAGGAGAGGATAACACCTGCTGTTTCCTGCACCTCAGACTGCTGCTCGGTGTGGGGTCACCAGGGCATAATCCACAGAGATGTACATAATCATATTTCTGCATAAATGCTACTTAATAAAGAGTCCCAATATAAATACATAAAGACACAAATATGCTTTCAAAGACATTACAAGAGAATGCTATCTAGATATCAAAAGTAAATTACGTTTGGATTATATAACATCCATCCTTTTCTCATTTTTGTCTTTTTAATACTTAAAGGAGTACAATTCAACTGGTTTCTCCATATAAAATATACCTAAGAGCTTTTATCTTTTGTCCAAGGTATCCTCAAACTCATAAAACATATTGAAAGTAAGACAGTAGCATCTACCTCCAAAAACATTAAAATTTTACAAAATATTCATAAAGTTCCAAAATAATATGAACAGCATAAAGCTTGTGCTTTCTTTGAGTTCTTAGAAGCCAAAATATCCATACTGCCACACTATTCCCTTTCTGTAAATAATCTGGGCCAAACAACTGTAGCTAATTCTTGGTGGAGTTCTCTTTTCTATTTTTAGACATACTTGCATACTCAACAGTTTGCAAATAAAAGTTTAGCAAAACTGAAATGCCCTCTTTTAGCTCTTTACTTTAAGAATAAAATAAAATGCTGTATTACCAAGCCAAAACATCTGAAATGTGTCCACAGGCTATACAGAAGAGAGAAGAGGCTGATGTTTACAAGCCATGCATCTGATGGGAAGCAGTGGTTCAGCGGATCTCAGGAAACCAGTTTGAACATACTACTCCTTCTGTAAAGCTTTTCGTAAATCAGTATAGAAGTTGGCTAAAGTGCTTGCCATGGCTGTGTCAACTGCAGACTGAGGAATCATTCCACGCAGATCTGTCTGAATATAACCTGTCAGGACACTCTGGCTTGGACTGTCCTTAAGTGGAACACAAAACCAACCGCAGGGATGGTTATATCCTCGAACAAATTCCGGTCTCTTTTCACTCCAGTCAACACTTACTCCTAAAAGACAATTTTTAAATAATACTATTAATAGCAGCAACTGACATTTGTCTAAAACTCTCATGTAAAAAAATATAACCTGATTTCTTAGTTAAATACGCTGCTTCTTATCCACAAGGATGAAAATCCTTAAGAGTAACCATAGCAGAATTTAAAAACAAACAACAATAACAACAAGAACAATTACTGGTGGAATAAAAAAAGATAATTACCAAGTAAAATTCTGACAGGGGCTTGATAGACAGGAATTGGGGAACGTTCTAATCCTTTCGGAAGAGATGACATCATGTCTGTCATTCTTGGAAACTATTAGCAAATTACAAGGTTTGGTTGTTGCAGCTATACCTCGAGGTGCCAATAACCACATTGATGGTGCCATGACTATTTTCCACACACACAACCATAGCCAATGTTGATACTAGCTACTTCAAAATAAAAAGTAGATGTTTACCTACAACTGTAATCAGAAGGGCATACTATCTATAAAGTATTAATTTACATATATATGAAATATATATATAGGAAATAGAAGCTTACCATTGTCAGTATTTTTTAATTTTGCAAAAGAATACACAGCTTATGGAATATTTCTCACACATATACCAAGATGCTGTTTTCTGAGAGTAATTTAGAAGAAACTCACTTTATTAGATCCCTGTCTTAGAGTTAGTCATAGGTTCCATTTCTGCTATTTATGAACTACGGGATAGCATGTAATTGGAAATGAAAATTTATGAACAAAAACCTTTCATATGTTTTTATCCCTTAGAGCCTAACATTTGTAAAAAGAAAAAAAACAATAACTATGAGGGTTGAAAACATATTTCAGAAAGAAGGAAACATCACCCTCTTAGGAAACTCAAATGGACTGAAAGCACATGGTTTTAGTATTATTACCACAGGATAAAAGTCCTTCTTCATAGCCCACAGTGTAGGAGAAATCAACAAACTCTCTAGGAGAAATAATATTCAAAAGCTGACCAGCTGTAGTGTAGCGCATCACACAAGAATTCTAAAAATGAAGAAAAAGAGAAAAGTAAGACAGGTATTATTACCATAGAAAGTACACACATAAAATGGATATGGATGAAAATATACACAGGCACAAATTCCCGGGTATCTTAGATGTCCAAAAGACTAATAACTAATAATTAAATAATTTAAATTAATAATTTGGAGAATAATTCTACTTGTACAGGATTAATTAATATTCCATAATTAATGAGGGAATATAGGTTGTTTAAGAGTGTTAGAGATAAAATCCATACTTTGACAACAGTACTGCATATTTTAATAATTCAAATATGATATATCAATTAATAAAAATAGACATCAAGCCATTTCTGCTACATCTTTTCTTAATGCTTTTTTGGTCTTCGATTTTTGAGTTAGTATTAATGGAAAACCTACACACGTTTATCTAGAAACTTAAGTATGAAAGTGGGTTTTTATTTTTAGAATTTTAGATTTTAGAACCTTATAGTTTTACAATTAAAGATGTTAAAGATTATCTGAAGTAGGAAGAATAGGACTACTGTGACAAATGAACTCAGTCCTAATATTCATTGATTAAGATGAGGAAACTCAGGCTTTTTAAAAGATAGCATAGTATTCTCCTGAGATAGCTTCACCATGACTACTATTCTCAAAGCAATGAAAACAATGAATATCAATGTAAATATGTATAGACATATTTACACACATATGCGCTCTCTTTCTCTCTCTCTCTCACACACACACACACACACACACACACACACACAAACTCAGAGTGATGTTTCTAAATAGATACCTCCTCAAAGCGTTCCAGAACATCCAGAGAAGTCATTAAGCGGTCCCAATCCAAACGCCAGGGTCCCGGGCGTATATGATCTATTACATTGATGACAATGTCATCTATAACACCTTGGGCTTTGTAGCTGGAGACAAAAATGAAAGATAAATGCTATTAGCATGAAAAGAATTTCAGCATGTCCTCACTGTCCAGAGCTAACACTGAATGTAGGAGTGAAAATTAATGCAATTTTTTGAAGGAGTAAATCCCAACAATTTTTCTGATAAATTAAGTTGTACTAAATTCTACCAAAATCCTCATGGTAAAAAAAGAAAAGAAAAGAAAAAAATTAAACACATGAAAGTAGAAGGGGAACTATTTGCAAAGAGGAAGAGAACTAGCTGGCAGAAGTGGAGCAAAAAGAGCTGATAAGGGAATGAATATGATTGCGCTACACTATATACATGTATAAACATCTTAAAAACGAAGCCCATTATTTTGTACAATACAAAACAAATGAAAAATAATAATTTTGTAAAAAAAAAGTCCTTAAATCTAATTAGCAAACAGGGATAGACAATGTATCACCATAAACACAGTAAGATCTGTTATAATAATACTAGTCCATTTATTTTGTGTATTGGTCTTTAGTTATCCTCAAACATATCAGTCCATGCAAATTGTAGCTTTAATTTTTAAAAGCTTTTTATTAAAAGCAGAAAGATAGTCCTGTGGAAGAACAGAACACGTGGGAAATAGTTGATGAATATACAGGAATTTGACATTTTTATTGATAGCACTAGCTATCTTTACATCTACTGTTCAATAAGTGGTACTCAGATTCAATAATTATCTTTATGGTGATAATAAAAATTAGATCTCAACACATCCCATCATTCAAAACAATTCTAGTAAATATCTCTGTTTAAAACATAAAACATTAAAACTTTGATGAAAAGAAAATATTCATATGGTGTGACTTTTGAATGTCAGGAGATTTCTTTTAAGAATAGGATACATAAAAACACAAACATATACAAAAGTTGTGTGAAAATTTGAAACCTACTGTTACACTTGAAAAAAGATTTTTTTCTTGAGCTAGACATAGTCTAGCTCAAGAAAAGATATAAAGATATAAAGATGGTTATTATAGTCAGGTGCTGGTGGCTCACACCTGCAATCCTAGCTACTCAGGAGGCTAAGATCTGAGGATCGTGGTTCAAAGCCAGCCCTGGCAGGAAAGTCCGTGAAACTCTTATCTCCAATAAACCACCAGAAAACCAGAAGTGGAACTGAGGCTCAAGTGGTAGAGTGCTAGCCTTGAGCTGAAGCGCTGAGGGACAGCGCCCAGGCCCAGAGTTCAAGCACCATGACTGACCAAAAAAAAAAAGATGATCATTATAATGGACATATAATCATCCTAATAAATTAATGAAAACAATTCAAACAAAGATGAACAAATGGCATACTAAGACTGACTTGAAGTATCAACAAATACACTTATCTTCACTAGTAATAAAGATATCTAAAGCATAAGTAAGGTACATGCTTACAAGGGATGATATCTAAAACATACACATAAGATACATGCTTACAAGGCATGATCTCATTCATATTCCTTGGATTAGCAGAGATTAAGAGTAGAGGAAGGGCCTGGGAAGGTGGCTCAGTGGTAGAGTGCTTGCCTTGCATGCATGAGGCCCTGGGTTTGATTCCTCAGCATCATATAAACAGAAAAAGCCCGAAGCGGCACTGTAGCTCAAATGGTAGAGCGCTAGCCTTGAGCTGAAGAGTTGAGGGACAGAGCCCATGCCCAGAATTCAGGCCCCACGACCGACAAAAAAATAAAAATAAAGTAAGAGTGGAGGAGGATGAGAACTCTTAAACTACTGTTTTTGAGAGCAATTTGGTACTGTCTAGCAAAGCTGGATGATATTCATTCTTTAACCACAAAGGAAATCATACATGTATATAAAGAAACACAAATACTGTACTATCAAGAGAATTGGCATAATCCACCTACCTATGAATAGGAAAACTTGCAAACATAGATAAAAACTAAATCTTGACGATACTTAATGAAAAAATTACAGGCAAATTAGTAAAGTACATACAGGAAATATAAAGACTCTTTAAACTTTATAAATATGCATTCAAAGTATGAAACAAAACTAATACATACAACTTTAGAATATTAAGTTACCTCAAAGGAAGAAAAAGGGGGGACAAAGTATGAAATAGCTAGGTTTCAATGGTATCAGGAAATTTTTAAAGCATCTGAAGCTGTTTAGTTACTTCATAAACATCATAAGGCAAACTTATCACCCCACCCTAAATCTGCTTTCCTCCTATGTTCTTTGACATTGGTGGGGTAGCACAGATTCATCTATTATATTACAAATTAGAAATCTGGAATTCAACTTTGACTATTTCTTTTTTCTTAAGCCTATTCTTTTACACAAAACTAATCGACCACCATGTGGTCGATAACCAAGATGACTTTTGAGATGTAAAGCAGTTAGAACACTCTCTGGCTTCAATATATGTTAGCTATCATTGCTTCACTACCACCACCGTTGTGATAAACACCACTAAAACACCAAGGCCATCATTAAATCTGTTGTACATTTATTTGTCTTTTACAACTCCCATGCGGCTGCCTTAGTTTGAGCTCCCTATACCTTAGCTGAACTCTTAATCATATATTTTTTTAAGAATCTGAAGAAAAAAGTCACAGTTCACTACCTCTGCAATCTAGAAGTAATAGAAGAAGCTACTCACAGATGCCTAGGTAAAACCTCTTTGTCAACTCTCCATGTTCATCTGCATCTTTCTCAGTGTTATTAGAGAAAATCCAAAATGTTTAAAAGACTAGAAAACAAGGATGGGAGTTGGATAGAAAGCAGCCAATACTGAATTCCTTAGTTTCAAATTCAATAACCCTTCAGACTTATATTCTTCCAGCCCCAAATTTATGATTCCAGCTTCTAGAGCAGAAACACAATTTGTATTTCCCTAAATAAAATCCTTAAGGTATTTCTCACCTGTGTTTCAGTAGCAAATATAATTCCTTCTACCTAGCATACCTTACAAAACACTTACCCTTTCTTTAAGCCTCAATGTAAGTGTAGGAAGCACTAAGCACCAATGTTCCCTTGGCACATTTTACACTTTTCAGTCCCCACTGGGAATTACTGATGTAAATGTTCCATTTCTAGACTTGCTTACAATGTTTAATCCAACTCGAATTTCCCTGTCCTTGTCATAAATATTGTATAGCTCATCTCCTTGGAAATATTATTTATTGTATAACATTTCAGAACATTCTGTATATACTAAGTGTGGCCAATAGTTTCAATCTTAAAAAGGGCTGAGTCCTTAATATGTGAATATTCTACTAGAATTACACAGGCAACTGTTTCCACTGGCTCTTAAAAACAATTATTCTGACAGGTAAGGTGGAATCTCAGTATAGCTTGATTTGCTTTTCCACTGATGGAACCTCAATGGAAAAAAGTTATGTTTTTTAGTATTTATTAATCATTTGTACTTTTTTCTTTGAAAAGTGCCAGTTCAGGACTATTGTCCATTTATTAATTGGATATGATTTTTTGTTAATTTAGTTCTTTACAAATTCTAAATATTAACCTTTTCTAT
The DNA here is from genome assembly GCF_019054845.1 of Dipodomys spectabilis. Taxonomy (NCBI): domain Eukaryota; kingdom Metazoa; phylum Chordata; class Mammalia; order Rodentia; family Heteromyidae; genus Dipodomys; species Dipodomys spectabilis. Next base: position 3,941,036 of record NW_024870824.1, read on the forward strand.
ACAAATTCTAAATATTAATCTTTTCTAAGATGAATACTTTGCAAAAATGTTCTCCTATTCTGTAGGCTATCCCTTCACACTATTATTTCTTTTGCTGTGCAGAAGCTAGATGTGGTAGATAAAGGAACTCTTATCCACTGCTATGGAAATGTAACTAGTACAGCTATTCTGAATATCAGTACAGAAGTTCCTCAAAAAAATAAAAACAGAACTTCTACATGATCCAGCCCTATCACTTCTGGGTATATACCCCAAAGAAGCAAAGTCAGCATCTGCAGAAATGCCTATATAAACATGTGTACCTAGCACTGTACACAGGAGCCAAACTACAGAACTAGTTTAGGTCCATCAGTGGATGGATAAAGAATGCAGTGTTACTTAGCCATAAAAAATAATTAAATCGTTGTTTGCTGGAAAATGGATAGAATTGAAGATCAGATAAATTAAAGATCAAAATGTTAGTGAGTCCCACAAAGACAAATAGCACCTATCTGCATTCATTTTTTGAAACTAGGGGGAAAAGCCCCAAACAAAACCAAGGCAATGAAAAGTAAAAAAGGGGACTGCTAGGAAACGGGAAAAAGGAATAGAAGGGAGGAACAAGGGAGAAAAAGAAAGAATAAAAGAGCCAGGAAAGATCAAAGTATGTCATACACATATATGGAAATATTACAATGAAATTCCTTACTGTTTAAATATCAACTAATATTAGCTAAGAAAATGTGTGGCCATAAGCCTAACTAATGTTCAACAAAAACATAGAGATAAAGGCCATGTACAATACTACTATCTACAGATAAATATTTGGTCTTATGTAAAAACATCTTAATACAAATGTACATTTCAAATAAGCCTATAATTATGCTACATATAGTTTAGAAGCTAGTTTTGTTCATCTTATATTGTTATAATATTAAGCTATTAACTGATCTTTGAAAATAGCCTTTAAAGGTCATACAATATTCTATCACAAATGTTTCATAATTTAATCATTCTCCTACTATGGATTACTTGGGTTGCTTAGATTTTAATATTCTAACCAATGATGCAGTAGAACAGCAAATACTTAAATCACTATTATCTTTCTGATGACTTCAAAATAAATTCTTAAAATATAAACTGCTACAGCAGTAAGGATTATGGAGTATTAGAAGACACACATATATATACACCAAGAAATTCAGATTGTTTATATTAACTTTTTGATACTATTATTTATGACCTCCTCACTTTGAACTCAATGCACAAAAGATATGGCTATTGTTTTAAGGCTCAGAATTCATAAGAACAGTTTGTTTTTCAGAAAATTTTAAAACACAAGAGCAAGAATTAAATTTTACTAGCAACCATCACTTAACATCGTGTGGACAGACAGATACCAATGTCTTAAGAGTTATATAAAACTACAATAATTAACTTACAGATATCCATTAAATTCTTCTGAAGGTTTTCTCCAAACTGTTACATCTTTCTAGAAAAATTAAAACATTGTATGGTCATTAATTACAAAGGCAGAACCTTGGATACAAGACAGACAATTATATAAGCTTAGAGTACTTTCTTAAAACAATATAAAAGCAATCTCTTCATTGAAAAAATCTATACTCGAATTTCTCTTTTTCTGTTTTTCTTTTGGGCCTATACCAGGGCTTGAATTCAGGGTTTTGTACGCCTGCTCAGCCTTTCCCTGCACTACTTTCATTAGTGGGCCAGGATTATTACCAATAAGTCTCTTTCTTTGTAAGATAACCACTAACTCTACTTACACAACAATCTCCTTTGCACAGTCATTTATACCATTCTGAAAATCATCAACCCATTCATTGGATATACCTCAAATAATCAGGTAATAAGTAATTGAACTAATTTACCGCTTTCTTTGCAATTCGCCACTGATCATCTTCAATGCTATGGTACTGGATGAGAGTGTTTTTCAATTTAGTTGAAAAAGCAGCTACATCAGACAGGCTTTCCATTTTCTTCTTTCTGTTACAGAGATCAGGATTAGCACCAGCAAATACTGCTACAGATCTAAATTTGGTGTCACATTAAATTTCCCTGGGGGAGCTTTAAAAATACCTACACTGGATCCCACTTCAAAGGAACTAATCAGAACATGTCAGAGAAGCACCAGGGCAGAGGCTCTTTTCTGAAAGCTCCTGAGGTAATCAACTCGTAGCCATGGAAAATAATTTCTCTTTCTGACAATTATTATAAATCCTTCAGAAAAAATAATAAAGAGACTTCGCTCTACCAAGTTCCAAAGTCCCAGACCCAGAAGCTCATTTAGAACTTCAGTCCTAGGTGACATTTCAAGTTGCCTCAGACTCCTTCATCTTCACAATTTATTGTGAGCCTAGGTTCTCAAATCAAAAGGCTTGTAATCATTCTTAATAGTAACAAAGAGATTCCAATTTATACCACCATACCCATTGCCCACAGTCATCTTTTAGTTCCACAATTTTTTTCCTGTCTGTCTATCACATAGGCTAGGCTTGACACACCGACTTTGGGTCTGTACTTTCTATTTCTCAGCCTGGACTTCTATATTCCCAATCTTAGCATAACTAATAACTTGCAATGCCAAGTTCAGTTTAAAACTCCTGTCCTTAATATAGCCATCTGCAACTCACTATTATGTCCTTTTATCTTCCATAGTTATTATCTTGTTTCCTTACTGGTATATAAATCTACTCTTTGACCATCTCACACCTCACAAACAGAACAGAGCAGGGATATTTACCACTAGAGAGTTCTTGTCTAGCATTTTATTCTGGCACACAGTAGGACCTTAGTAACAATGTGGAAATGGTTTTGTTCCAAAGGGAGAATTATTTGGTCTTCCTTAGGTATCAGGGCACAGATTTCTTAACATAATTTCTAATTTCTCAGTGTAAGTTTACACTCAAGTAAAAGGATAAAGGGGGAAACCTGCTCATTACATGGCTAATAGGTTACTAAGAAGATAAAACGATCTAAATGATATCTCAAACCTCAAACCACTATGGGAATAAGACTACAATTGTCAACAGTAGATACAGCCATCAGATTCACCTTTGTTATATGTTACCATACTGGTTTTAAGATGTCAGAGTTCAGGGCCCACTGCTAATATCAGATTCAGTCTGGCCTGGGATAGGCACAGGAAATGTTAAGTCTTTTTAAAAAAAATGTCACTGATCATTCTGTCATCAGCTGGGGTTGAGAACTACTGATCGAAAAACTAAAGTGAGACTGTACTCAATATTTAAATAGCATCGGCAAAGCATACAAACTATTAAGCTGATAAATAGTAGAATTATATAGAAATATGGGGAACTACACACGGAAAAGTCTATGAATAGAATTAGGATTCACGCAAGTAATGCAAAATGTCTAATAGATGGAAAGAGGATGAGCTCATTCACAATTGCACTAGTCAGGAAAATACGCTCTTTCCACTCAAGAGTCTGCCAGCTTGACAATCTGTGCAAAGACCTTGTTCAAGGGTATGCCATAAACAAGTACGGATTCTTGGACAGCGTTGTGTCAAAGAAATTTATCTATTACTGGGATCAGTATGATTAAACAACATTCTCTAACCTCAAAGGTCTCCCTCCAGCTTTCTGTGGTTGGCAGATAAGAACATTTATTGAAACTCTGACAGAAATCAAGATGAAATGGAAAGATACTATTATCATAAGCAAGCATTATCTTTTTCAAATACAGCATATAAAAAATAATAAAAGCAACCTAAAAAGGAGAATCAGAAGTATTTTTAAGGAGTTTGTCTTGGTAAGCATTCATAACTACTAATCAATAGGAACTTAATACATCCTTAATATGGCTTGGGGGCCCTTTTGTATGTGGTTTAATTCACTACTTGATTTCTATTCTTTTCTGGACTCTCCTGAGGACTGGGTTACCACTCTACCTGCAATGTGTTCTCAAAACCCCATACTATAATTATGCATTTGCTTTATTCACACACTGAACTATAAAATTTGTAGGGGAAGAACAGACAGGGCCACAAGTACAAAGTTCAAAGTAGTCCTTACCTCTAACATTCAGGAGAAATCTAGTCAGTCAAAAAGAGAAAAGTGTGTACAGAACTTCAATTCTCACTTATGGAAGACCTCAAGATACTAAGATGTGCCCATTTCTAATACTCATTCCCATCATCAGGCTTTGGAATAACCCAAATCTCCCATTACCATAATATACACAGGAATTTCTCAAGGGGTTATATTACTAAGTCTTTACCAAATACAGTACATACATCTAGTAGCTAGTAAAATAACAGAAATGGATAGAATCTGCTTTTTGTTCTCAAAGCTGATTGTCCTTTAAATAAACCTAAAGAACAATAATAATAAGGAAACTAAAGTGTTAAAAGATTCTAAAATTACTTTAAGGATGGTGGGAAATAGGAAGAGAGCAAGTCCACAACTGGAAAGCTCTCTTTTAACACATTAAGTATTTAACCAGGCACCATCAAAATTAAGTGGAATCATAGTTACTTTCTTCTTCCTCTTTTTTTTGTCAGTCATGGGGCCTGAACTCTGGGCTTGGGCGCTGTCCTTCAGCAATTTAGCTCAAGGTGAGCAATCTACCACTTGAGCCATACCACCACTTCCGGTTTTCTGGTGGGTTACTGGAGGTAAGAGCCTCACAGACTTTCCTGCATGGGGTGGCTTTTAACTGCAATCCTCAGATCTCAGTATCCTGAGTAGCTAGGATTACAGGCGAGAGCCACCAGCGCCTGGCTCATAGTTACTTTCTAAATGGCTGTGTGTGAACAGTCACAGCTTAGAATCTCTTAAAATATAGTCAAGAACAAGTTAGAAATAAAGGAACAGTATTGGTGTTATTAAGGTTTTGACAAATTTATTTATCCCTCCTGCAATCTGTGGGGGAATGTTTTTAAAAAGAAAATTCTAAATTCCCTCTTACCAACTCAGTATTTTATTCCCTTTGCTGATCTTCTGTCAGAGCACTGGTACCACTGATAGAGTTCAGTGGGTCTAAGAGAGTGTAACATCTTGTCAGCGCTACAGCCAAGTGCTGACTATGGCCTGACTCCACATTTCCTTCTGAAACAACCTTTACATTTGTGTTTCCCATGCCTATGTTTCTGAGGAATACTGAGGCACACGGTGATAGAGGCTGCCATTAAAGTGGGCAGTTGTCTTGAAACAACATATGAGCAAGTCTTCACTAACAAAACTCCAATTACTCTCAAATATATGCCACAGTGAAATGGCAACAGGTTCTGTGTGTGTGTGTGTGTGTGGGTGTGTGTGTATGTGTGTGTGAGTGTGTACTGGGGCTTGAACTCAGGGTCTAGGTGTTGCCCCTTAGTTTTTTCTCTCAAAGCCAGAGCTCTACCACTTGAACCTCATCTCCACTTCTGGCTTTTTGGCTGATTCATTGGACATAAAGAGTCTCACAGACTTTCCTACCCAAAGCTGACATCAAACTTCAATTTTCATATCTCAGCCTCCTGAGTAGCTAGGATTATAGGCATGAGCCACCAGCACCCAGCTTCTTAAATTAATTAATTTATTTTTAAGTGGTATTGACTCAGAGCGTCACCCTTGGTTAGACTGCTTGTCAAACTGGTGCGCTATCACTTGAGCCATATCTCCACTTTTGCCTTTTCAATTAGTTGGAGATAAGAGTCTCATAGACTTTTCTGTCTGAGCTGGATTGGAACCTCCATCACCAGATCTCAGTCTCCTGAGTAGCTAGGATTACAGGCATGAGCCACCTGAACTTGTCTGTAGACTCGCTTTTAAATATAGACTACAATTAAACATTGTCACATCTAACATAAAGTAGTTTAAGAATATACTAATTACAGCTCAGATATCAGAACTTTCAAACTTTACTACTAAATAAGAGATTTTGTACACACAAATATGTTCAATTTAACAGGGTACAGACTTTCCCAACATGATGTGCAAACTAAGGCCTTACAAATTATCTTTTAGAAATAGGTAAAAATTTTAGCATATGCTTTATTTCCCTTCCGGAGCTGGTAATTCCACTTTTCCAACTCAGTCAAAAACAGTAGTTTCAAGTTGGGCACCGGTGGCTCATGCCTGTAATCCTAGCTACTCAGGAGGCTGAGATCTGAGGATCACGGTTCAAAGCCAGCCTGAGCAGGAAAGTCCGTGAGACTCTTATCTCCGATAAACCACTAAGAAAACTGGAAGTGGTGCTATGGCTCAAGAGGTAGAGGACTAGCCTTGAGCTGAAGAGCTGAGGGACAGCATCCAGGCCCAGAGTTCAAGCCCCAGGACCAACAACAAAAGAAGAGCAGTTTCTCATCTTTGGAACTGGCCCTTTTAGGAGCTCACTCCGAATGAAACACAAAACACCAGCTTTTGCTGAGAGTATAAGGATCCTCTGATACAAATAACATGCATATTCTATCAACTTTTAATGTTTATAGTCCATATTATGTTGTCTTCCTAATAGTCTAATCATTTGGAAATAGCAAATGAACACTCAGAGCTCTGCTAGTGAGCTACTGGAGACTACACAATTTCACCAGCTATTTTTATCAGGTTGCAACTCATTTAGATAAAGGCATTGTGGAAAAGAAGGAAAAAAGTAGGTTGACAGGGTCTCAAATAAGATGAACAAGGAAGGGAAGTTTACAGGAAAAAAAATCAATGCAACAGCGATATACACAAGACAATATGTCGGAAATGATCTGTAGGGGGTTGGAGGGAGGAAAAGTAGGAGAAAATGAAAGAAGGGGTAACAAGTTTGACAAGTAATGTACTTACTACCTTACCTATGTAACTGTAACCTCTCTGACAATAAAAAAAAAAAAAATCAGAGAAAAAAGATTAAAAAAAAGAATGAAAAAATAGTTGTGGCAAAATAAAAAAAAAATTAGTAATTGACATGTGTTGACCACCTACTATGTGGATGGTCTTTCTGATCACTACACACGGTGCTATTTACTTTAATCCCGGTCATTTATCTTTATTTCACACGGAAAGAGAAAATAGGAACAGAGAGGTTACGTGACTTCTTCAAGATCTCAAAGCCTAAGATTCCACCCAGAGCTTCTGACTTTAGAGTCTAAAGAAAGGTCCATCTTGGGAGGGAGGGGAAATAACAAAAAAGAATCTTGGAAGCTGATCAGAGATTTTCGTATGGAAAACAAAACAACAACAAAAGGAGAAAAAAAAACAACGTGACCCCACCACGTTAAAGCACGTCTGGATCCTGAACCCCAAAACGCTCAGGTAATCCTTCTTCGAGTGTAAAGCAGGGGGGGGGGGAGCAGTTACAGAGATCCATCGCCGAGTTCCACGCGGGGATGCGCAGAGGCCCGGGGCGCGGCCTGCCCCCCGCGGAGGCCCCGCGCGCCCCGCGCGCCCCGCACACCTGTCAAAACGGGGCCCCGGGAGGCCCCCCCGCCCCGCTCCATCCATGAATCTAAGGACCAGGAAAGTCCATGTCCTTCACCCGACTTCACTCCATCTTCACCACAGTCCGGACTGCAGGACTGCCACCGCCCCGGCGAGAAAACGCAGGCCTCACCCGCCAGACGTGCTCGCGCACTCCGGTGGGGTCTACCCTGCTGGGACGCCGGGTCCGCCATTGCCCGCGTCCACCACGCGCCCCTCACCGCGCCGCCACAAGCAGCTTCCGGAAGACGCACCGCGGGCGGGCTGCCCCGGTCCGGACGCGCGCCCCGGGGATGCCGCACTCACGCCGTGACACCGTACCGCGTACCCCCACACCGATACCTGGAGTTCTGCAGGCAGCTCACGTGCGCCTCACAAACGCCACCCCACCTTCTACAACCCCACGTACTCACAGTCTCCCTAGGCTTCCCAGTCCGCCGAGGAGGGGCTGGCGGCAGCCAATGGGCGTAAAGCCTCTAAGGGTTTCAGCCAATTGGAAGGCAGTTAGCTTCCTCAGTTCAAGGCCGGACGCACGCCAACACACACACACGCCACGCCCCCTCGCCTGGACCCAGGTGCCGGGAAGAACTGAAGGGAAAGGTTGTCCTGAAGCAACGTGTCTTTGCTCGGATTGGATGGCACGGCAGCGTAGGGAGAGCTGATTGGTCGCTGAGGAATGGAATGATTCCGTGTGGGCGTGGGCTGGCGCGAGCCGAGCCCGAGTTCTGAGATGTTTGAGGTTGCTTGTAGCCTTGGATCTGGCTGAGCAAGTTGGATTATAAAAGAATTGTGCAAGGACATTTTCGCCTATGGGGAGAATTAACAAAGGTGGCATGAGAAACAACTGGGAAGAACAAGGCACGACCGGATTCCATTCCCGGGTAGAGATCTCACTGCTCCTCCAGATCAAAAGTCGACTTTTGAGGGGCCCTTCTGCCCCGGGCCTTGGCTGACCTCATGGTGACAAAGACCGTTTAATGTGGCAGCAATTAGTCACGGTTACTGTGGGACCTGACTTGTAGGCAGATGTTTTTAGTGTCTTCAGATAGAAGGTCCAAAGGAACTTTGAAAGCAGAGAGGAGGTCATACAGGTGTATTTAGCAACCTCGGTGTCTCAGCAACTGGAGGATAATTTCTTCCCGTGAGCCAGGAAGGCACCCATCTTTATGGGCTTAGTAGCAAATCTAAATACTAAAGACCAGGTTGTTGGCAAATTATATTTACTAAGATAATGTAGCTTGAGAAGCAAGAACAGGGTCTAGGAAGGTGGTTCAGTGGTAGAGTGCTTGCCTTGCATGCATGAGGCCCTGGGTTGATTCCTCAGCACCACATAAGCAGAAAAGCCATAAGTGGCGCTGTGGCTCAAGTGGTAGAGCCCTAGCCTTGAGCTGAAGAGCTGAGGGACAGTGCCCAGGCCCAGAGTTCAGGCCCCACCACGACCAAAAAAAGAGAGAGAGAGAAGCAAGAACTATTCATCATTAAAATAGTACTCTATTAATTTTTAAATTAACCTCACTAAAAGAATCACCACACCACGTGCTAGATATTATTGGCCATTAAAAATATCTAACTTCATTATTTACATGTGAAAGGAATAATAATTTGTTTTATGAATCCCATGTGAACGGCCATCGGAAATTTTCTTTATGTGTTATAAAACTCTATTCACTTGGTAATTATTACCTTGTCATTGTTGTTCTTTTCTGAATGGATAGATGTGTAATTTGAGTTGATTGAGGAAAAGTGCTTTGCATTAAATGTTATGTGATTATCTCATTGAATCCTCTTAACCCCTCTAAGGTAGGTGTGTTTCACTGACAAAAAGTATCAGATATAGATCTTTAGGCGATTTAGTTAATTACAGAGCGATTCAAGTGCAATTTGACCAAGTCTGCTGGATGCTCAAATCAAGATCACACACACACACACACACACACACATACACACACACACACACACACACACACACACACACTTCTTCCTTCTCTTTGAAGGCAGTCATTACATCTCACCTAGTGCCCCAAGGGATTTCTTGTTTTCTCTCTGGTCTCTGCCTAGCTTTAGTTTCTTTTCCTTTTGTTCCTCATCTCTTGCTCAGTTTTTGGTCTGGTTTAGTTTAGTTTAGTTTGTTGCCATTATTATTTGTTGAATGAAGTTAAGCCATTGAAATGCATTCTGTGTCTTCAAAAATGGAATGCTGGTATTGGAAAGGCGACTCATTGATAGAGTGTTTGCCTTGAATGCATAAGGCCCTGGGTTCGATTCCTCAGCACCACATAAGCAGAAAAAGCTGGAAGTGAGGCTATGGCTCAAGTGGTAGAGTGCTAGCCTTGAGCTGAAGAGCTGAGGGACAGTGTCCAGGCCCAGAATTCAGGCCCCACAACCAACATTAAAAAAAAAAAAAAAAGTGGAATGCTAACTACTAAAAACCTCAAGTTTACAAAAAAAAAAAAATACATAGATAGATAGATATTACCTAGTACTAGTGTTTAGGTGTTAATGATTGTCCAAATACAGTGCTAAACATCTTGTATGAGTTTTAACTCATTTAATCCAGATGCAGTAATAGGCATGCATTATTTCTGCTTTCACTGTGCATACTAAAGACCTACAGTTTGCAGGGCAACAGACAGCTATTCCTCCCAAATACTTTGAAATCGGGGACATGAGGTCTCAAGTACAAAAGTATGAAAGTTCAAGTATAAAAAAGACTAGCATATAATAAATTTGAACAGCTATATTGATTGGAATATTTTGTACAAGTTTGCTATGCAAAGTGTGGGCCACAGAGCAGCACTACTGCCATCGACTGGCTACTTGTTAGAAATGTAGAATGGCGGTCTCTAAATTATGCACCTTACACCTTGAACAGAAGGGATACAGAATACAAGGGCTTGACTTAAGCCAAGCCTAAAAAAAAAAAGAAATGAAAACTTACAAGCCACTAACAATTAAGATTGTGTAAATTTACAAGCTGTACAATACGTAAGCTATTCTTCAACTGGGAAGCAAAACAAGCCAGAGCCTGTAGTGCACACCTGCAATTCTAGCTATTTATAATGCTGAGATCTCAGAATCGAGGTTTGGAGCCAGCCCAGGCAAGTGAAACTTTGGACTCTTAATCTCCAATTATCAGCAAAAAATTGGAAAGTGGAGGCATGATTCAAGTGGTAGAACACCACCAGTGGTGAGTGACAAAGTGAGAATGTAAGACCTCCTTGTGTTAAAAATATAGAAGCAGAACAATTTTTTAAGTCAACCAAGAAATTAGAAATGAACATCAAGGAATTAAATATAGAAATATCAAAAACTGGGAAGAATTCAAAACAGCTTATAAAATACAGCACATTAAGCCCAAAAAGATAAGCTTACAGTCATCAGTGGCTACAATGAAAAATAGAAATATGTCACCACAGTTTTTTATGAAGAAATAGAAAACCTCAACAGGCCAATGATCAGTTACAAGACTGAAGCAAACAAAAACCTCAAACCTGGATGATTTCACTGCTTACCTGAACATTATAAGAAGAACTAATACTAATTTTCCTTGTTATTTGCATATTTGTTAAAAAATGCAATGTTACATGATAAATTATACAGGTCTCACACACAGTGAGACCAAAGATGCTTAGGAGAGGAACACAAAGACACAATGCTTATGTTCCTCTTATCATACGAACTAATATTTATCAAAAGAAACTCAAAGAAATGGAAACAATAGGTTTTCTTTTTCTTTTGTGCTATTTTTGTTTTCTTTGCTTTTTTGTCTTGTTTGTTCATTTATATGTCTTTGGGAGGGAAAGTGGAGCACAGAATGGAGGGACAAAGGATGCACAAATACAGCAGTGGTATTCACTAGACACTGTGTTGAGAATGAACTATACAATTTGTGGGTGGGGACAGGAGGAAAAAGCTGGGAGAGAACAAGGGAAGGGGTGACATTTTCTAAAAAGGAATATACTGATTACCTGACGTACCTATATAACCCCTCTGTACATCACCTCATACCAACAATAAAAACACTTTAATGCAGTATTGCCTTTATACCAAAACTAGATGAGAAGACCACAGCACAAAACTACAGGCCCATATTCTTCATAAATGTAGGTGTAAAATACTCACAAATACCTAAAAGATTATTTCTTGTGACCACATGATATTTAAGCCTAGATATAAAGAGGGTTTATCATACACATGTCAATAGACATGATGCACTTGCTCAGCAGAATGAAAGACCACATATATAAACATATATATATATATATATATATATATTTGATCTTCTCAATAGATGCAGAAAAAGCACCTGAAAAAATTCAACATTCTTTCATGATAAAACAGCGGTGCTGGTGACTCACACCTGTAATCCTAGCTACTCAGGAAGTTGAGATCTGAGGATTATGGTTCAAACCCAGCCCAGAGAAGAAAGTCCATAAGACTCTTTATCTCCTATTAGCCACCAAAAAGCCAGAAATTGAAGTGTGGCTCAAGAAGTAGAGCCTTGAGCAAAAATGTTCAGGGACAGTGTCCAGGCCCTGAGTTTAATCCTCAGTACCTGCACCAAAACAAAAAAGCTGAACAATTTAAGTATAGGCCATGGTCGTGGCTTGCAAGAATAATATGAAAATATATGTATTATCTAAAGCAATTCCCAGACTTGACACAATCCCTACCAAAATAGCAGTCACATTCTTCACAGAACTATCAAAACACAAAAGCAGTTTCTTGATTTATATGACACTGCAAAAGTCTGAATAGACAAAACTATCTTGAGAGAGAAAAAAAGTAAAAGGTATTACACTTCCTGATCTCAAAATATACTTCAAAATTGTGCTGATTAAAATAATTTGGTGTAGCATGGTTAAGTACAGACATAGAGATAAAAGAACTAAATAAAGAGCCTAAAAATTAACCCAAGAATTATATCAATTGATTTTGTGTGTGGGGGTTGGGGGGGGGCTGTGGGGCTTGAACTCTGGGCCTGGGCGCTGTCCCTCAGCTCTTCAGCTCAAGGCGAGCACTCTACCATTTGAGCCACAGCACCACTAATTGATTTTTAAGTTGCTAAAAATGTGGATTGGAGAAAAGAGCATTTTCAGTAAATATGGTTAAGAAAACTGAATATCCAAATTCAGAAAAAATTAACATGTTAATGGATTAAAGACTTAACTATAAAACCTTGCTTCAGAACACTGGAAAAAGACAAGTGTGTTTAGTTTCCTTTGTTTTGATTTTGGGTTTTACGTTTTTTTTGTTGTTTGGTTGGTTGGTTGGTGACATCCCAAAAACACAGGAAAAAGAGCAAAAATAGATAGAGGGAAAAACATCATACTCAAAGGGTCTTCACAGTAAAGGAAGGAATCAACAGAGTGCCAGGCACTTGTAATCTTAACTATTCAGGAGGCTGAGATATGAGGATCATGGTTCAGAGGCAGCCCCAGCAGGAAAGCATATAAGATTCTTATCTCCAATTAACTAACAAAAAGCTGGAAGTGGAGCTGTAGCTCAATGGTAAAGCTTTAGCCCTGAGCACAAAAGCTCAGGGACAGTGCCCAGGCCCAAGGTTGAACCCCTAGGAATGGCACCAAAGCAAAAAAAGAATCAATGGAGGGAAGAGACAACTTACATCTGCAGATAAATAGATAGACAGATAGATTGATTGATCATTTTTTGTTGATTTGTGTGAGATAATCCCCTTTCCATTCTTGGCCTGAGTATCACTTTATTACAGAGAATAATCTTTTAAGTGTACTTTTGGATTTAGAATGCTGTAATGTGAATTACAACAAAAACCAAATAAGCAATCTCAAAATCAAATAGCAAAAAATTAAGATGGGCAATAGATATAATTTTTTTAAGACATAAAAATCCAGAAATGTGAAAAGATACAAACATTACTTACCAGCAGAAAAGGAAAATTTAAACAACAGTGAAGTATTACTTCAAGCCAGTAAGAATGCTTGCTATGAAAATGGCTATAGGGTTGGGAAGGTGGCTCAGTGGTAGAGTGCTTGCCTTGCATGCATGAGACCCTGAGTTCAATTCCTCAGCATCACATAAGCAGAGAAAACTGGAAGTGGTGCTGTGGCTCAAATGGTAGAGCTCTAGCCTTGAGCTGAAGACTTGAGGGACAGTGCCCAGGCCCAGAGTTCAGGCCCCAAGTCTGACAAAAAAGAAAGGAAGAAAGAAAGAGAGAAAGAAAGAAAGAAAAGAAAATGGCTATAGATAGTAAGTGTTGATGAGAACATGAGAACATGAACGCAGAGGACCCTTCTGCGTTCTGGGAATGTAAATTAGACAGCCATTATGGAAAATTACCACATGATCCAGTAAATCCACCACGGGGTGGAAACGGATTCAGTATGCCAATGAGACATTTTTACCATGGTTGTTGTAGCACTAGTCACAACAGTCAGGGATAGAAATTACTTTAGTGCCCAACAAAAAATGAATGGATAGTTCTAAGTGTTAGAGGCTGTGGCTACAGAGAAGCTGGCACTGTTTGGAGCACTCAGTAAAGTGAGCATATAGAAAATGATAGTGGGGTCAGAGAGAAAAACCTGAGGGAAAACACACATAGGGGGTATGGAACAGAAGTCCCCACCCAGGTCTCCTATATGTTTGAATCAGAAGAAGCTTTGGCGACTGCAGATTTTCTGAAGCATGACAGGGTAGAACTATAATCCTAGCACCCAAGAAGCTGAAGAAGGATGAAAGTGAGTTTGAATCTCACTAATGTTTAATAAGAACTACTAGAAAAGAAGAAAAGGCTCGTTTGTGTGAGAACTGGACCAATCAAAGGAACAGGCAATCTTAAAGACTCAGTGGGTTAAATCTGGCACTAATGACCCACAATTGTAATCCTAGATACTCAGGAGGCTCAGATCTGAGGATTGAGGTTCAAAGCTGGCCTGAGCAGGAAAAATCCATAAGACTCTTATCTCCACTTAACTACCAAAACAGCCAGAAGCAGAGCTGTGGCTCAAGTGGTAGAGTTATATCCTCAAGCAATAAAGTTTAGGGACAGAGCCCTGGGCCCTGAATTCAAGCTCTAGAACAAGTACCAAAATAATAACAATAATGATCATGTCAGGCTGCTGGAGGAAGTAGGCAGCCGGGAAAAATATAGGCCACTGGGGAAAACACGCTGCTACCAGAAAAAGACCACATCCCTACCAAAAACACCATCTAAGTCAACCATGTTTTGAGTGCACTGGCCTAAGACAGCTCAAATTGGCAAAACAAGCTATGTGCCACAAGTCCCCACTCACTAAAAGTTCTGCTTTTACCCTGCCTATTAAAGCTCTGCTACAACTAAACTCAGTGCGACCTCTCTGGTCCCATCCAGGGACTACCCCAATAAACTTTCCTGTCAATCTTTTTATTCCTCTCTGTGTGGTCCTTTTCTTGCCTAAAACCTTACAGATAATAATGATGATAATGACACTGAATTGTCCATGGTATGTCTTCTGTTATTGTTTTCTGTGAGTTACTTTTTTTGTGCTGTGATTTTCTAATGTTTAATGTGTGTGCACAATTGTTCTAAGCTAAATATGCTTCTAAGAAGGTTAAGAGTAACTAAATAGTGGAAACTGAAGTAAGGAGGCTGAGTCTAGTAACTTCTTAGAGCCATCCTGGTGCCTCTTGCTGGGTGGAGGGAGTTCTATACCCAGTGTTAAAAAGCCTAGAGATGAGAGAGGCCAGGCCATTCATTGAATGTAGATACCTAGTTCAAGGTGAGCTAAGAGGGCTCTGCTACAGAGAAATGCAGATGTCACACAGCTTTAGGAAAGCATTGCATTCCCAGAGAATGCTCTGATTCTTAGGGGAGATGGGTTTGGCTGACACCATCTTGGCCACATGGTGGATGTCAGGGTCTGGCATCTTGTCTTCCTGGTGGGAGAAGGTGAAGCCCTGCCTCCCAGGTGATGGGTGTGCCTGAATCCTTGGAGGCAGGGGCAGGCAATTGGCTAATAGGTTACTCCATCTGTCAGTCCAGTGCCTGGGACTTGTATTTCCTGTGACCCTGCCCCCTGACCTGACCTTATTTGGGCCTGGACCAGTATAGGCACCATTATGCCATGCCACGTGTCTCTGTGTTCATGTCCTATCTCCTGTCTCTTGGCTCTTCTCTGGTCACCATGCATCCCACTTCAGCTCTCTATTGGTTTATTGGTATTGTTTTTGTTCTTTCTTTCCTCTCCAGCCTTCATGACTCAGTTTCCTCACAGTGTTCTAGTATATTTGCTGGCTTGCTGGTCTTTGAAACAGGAGTCCACCATGCAGTTGCCAGCCTTTTGGTAAAGACTCCAAGATTCAACCTCTCAAAAAGTGGCTACTATGTTTTCTCACCACTGTACAAGGTCACACAGTTCATGAGCAGCAGAGGTTCTGGGAACCTCTTAGCCACTATTGTTCTTCTTCTCAGGACAAAAGTTGAAGCTCAGCCAGGTCACAAATTAAAAAGGCAGCTACCTGAAATTTCCACTTGTGAGAGACTAGTTTATTGAGGACATCAGAAACCTGGAGGCAAACCCAGCCTACAACAGAGGCCAGAACCGCACAAAGGTCACAAAGGAGGCCAGAAAAACACAAAGGTCACTTCTATGTAGCTAAACACAGTACCCACTTGCTGTCTCCATTATGAAGATGATTACTGAAGTAGAAGAAATTTCTTAAGTTTAGGTTCCAAGGTAATTAAAAGAACATTAACACATGACTTTAAAGTGAAACCAACCCAAAGAAAGTGCTGTCTCAAAAGTACAGATGTTCTTTGCAAGCAAAGAGGGAAAATAGCCAACTAGGATCTATAGTTTAAGAGATCAGCAAAGTACCTCTGTTAATTTTTTTTTGAATCATTCTATGCAGTTATCTAAAATGAGTCAGCCAACTACAATCCCTATGCAAACAAGTCCCATGTTGATATAACATCTCACTGAGATAGCATCCTGTGTACTTTATCCACTGCCTGGAGTGGCTTCATACTAATAGGCAAGAAAATGCAACCAGTGCTACAGGGCCTGCATCAAGACCAGTGTCTGAACTTTTTAGGAGTTTTTGCTGACTCTTGTTCTCAAGCATGCCTTATAAATCTACATTTAAGTTTTTAAAGAGATAAAACCAGGTGTGATACACATTTGACAGCCCATTTCATTGAATTGTGGGTATCTGAGCTCATAGGTGAAGCTACTTGATAAAGAGCAAGTTATAAAAGAATTCATTTGGGAGAGGATTGTTATCTCACAACGATGATTACTTCAGAGAATGAACTTTGCTATCCAGAGATTATGTTTGTAAATATTCCAGCCTAGAGAACAGTGTTGCAAACAAACTCCAAGTGATTGTGACATAGCTTTTTTTTTTTTTTAACACATTCAATCTCCTACTTTCTGATTTGACATTTTTCTCCTCTTAATCAGAATATTCTGGATTCTGATTCTGTACCACTGTCAATATGTTCACAAATTATTTCTGCATCAGAAATAATACTCCTACACTTAGAGCTGTGGGTTGACTTAGATTCTGCTAATGAGATGCACTTATGAGAGATTTGTGAGACAAAGGCCGTGTTTTTCTTGATTCTGAAATTCTATTTCTGGATTTTCCAGCTTCTTCTCTGGCTCAAGATTATTGCTTAAAGATCATGGAGGCTTCCGCCATGGATCATCATGGACTAATAACTTGGAGCCCAGTGAGCTGCTAGTGGGAGGTGGTGGGACCTTAGAAAATGGGGCTTACTGAGAAGACTTTTGAGTCAGTGGGGCGTATGATTATGTAAAAGATAGTGGGACCCTAGCCTTTCACCCTTCTCTTTTTTTCTCCCACCCGATAATGTGAACAATGGTACTCTACCACGATGCTATACCATCATAGGCTCAAAACAATGGGGACAACAGATGAGGAACTGGAACCACTGAACTATAAGCCAAAGTAACCCTCTTCTCTCTATAATTTCGTTATCTCAGTTATTCCCTACAGTGATTGAAAGCTGACTAGCACAATGTCCTGTTTCTGTTGTACTACTGTCAAAGCATTCTTAAAGCCTGTCTTCAGTCCTTTGATTCTCAGCCATAAGAAAACCTATGCTCAATTCCTTTCTGTTTTGTTGTTGTTGTGTTTTGTCTGTTGTGGGGCTTGCATTCTGAGTCTGGGCACTGTCCCTCAACTCTTCAGCTCAAGGCTAGTACTCTACCGTCGAGCCACAGCGCCACTTCCGGTTTTCTGAGTGGTTTATTGGAGATAAGAGTCTCACAGACTAGATTAGCTAGGATTACAGGTGTGAGCCACCAGCAGCACCCAGCTCAATTCTTTTCTGTTTAAACTAGCTAAAATGACTTCTGTTCTCCCATAACCGAACACTCACTAATACAAGATGTGGAAGTTAGAAGTGAAGGATTTCCCTAAAAGATATGAATGTATATTTCATTGGCTTAGTAGCCTAGGCAGCAGAAAGGGAGGATAAAAAAACAAAAAAAGGGAGGAGCTAAAACAACAGCAACAACAACAACAAAAACCAGTCACTTATTATTCAATTCAAGACATTTGACCTGCGATTACCTCAAGGACTTGGGAAGGAAGATCAAGATTGATCAAGCTTGTACACAAGGAAAGATAATTGGAAATTTTCAGAAGTGGTCATGAAAAATTGATTACTTCTGCTACTTTCAGCAAGATTGGACAGGCAGGGAACAAACTAAGCCTAGGTCTAGCCAGACTGTTAAGGAAAGGACAGAAAGTTTAAGCCTGTAGCAGAGAAGCTGAAATATCTGTATTTCTGCTAACTTGGTGGCTCATTATGTTGAACAAGTTGATTGTGTTGGCACCCACACATGGAAGTAATAGGAAGATAACTGGGGGATCACTGCCACCTCAGCTGTCTACAAGAACTCCTCCACAAAGCTTAAGTTAGGCAGTGAGGATCAGCCCAGTATCTTAGGCCCAATGAGCATATTATCTTCCCAGTCAAGAGCCATTACAGATACAGATCTGTACTTGTTTGCTTGATCTGTTGTGACAAAACAAACATAACTGTATTTCTCAATGTAGAGGCAAGATGTCTATAATCAAGAAATCTTTAAGACTGATTCCTTCTGATGACTGTGGAAAGGAAACTGATACAAAACTTTTCTCCAACTCCCAATGGTTTTAGGGCAGCCTTTGGGATTCTTCCACTTGTTGATTATCAACCCTATCACTTCCTTCATCTTCACAAACATCCTCCCTGTATCCAAAGCTCCTGTCTTTTAATTTAATTTAATTTATTTTTTTATTTTTTTTTGTTGGTTGTGGGCTTGAACTCTGGGCTTGGGCGCTGCCCTTGCGCTCTTCAGCTCAAGGCAAGCACTCTACAGCTTAAGCCACAGCGCCACTTCCAGTTTTCTAATGGTTTATTGGAGATAAGAGTCTTATGGACTTTCCAGCCTGGGCTGCCTTTGAACCATGACCCTCAGATTTCAGCCTCCTGTGTAGCTAGGATTATAAGCCTGAGCCACTAGCACCCAGCCCATGTCTTTTGGTAGGGGCATTGATTAGATTGTTTCCAACCTTAATAGCCCCATTTTAAGTTAACTATCTCTGTAAGGACCCTTTCTCCAAATAGTCATACTCTAAAATATTAGGAGTAAAGAGTCAAGCATATCTTTTTTTTTTTTTTTAGTTTCTCATGACATAGGGAAGAATATAATTTAACCCATGAAATTACCATTAGATTGAAAAGAGTCCATGGCATAACACAGCAGGTAATAACTAAAATCAAATTTTCAGAATTTTGAATACTTAAAAAATGTCACACTGGAACTGACCAAAAGAATGACTATAAGCCTAAGAAGTTCATGAGAAAATGTTTTTCAAAAAAACATAAGACCTATAATGGCCTTGTCAAGCATGACATTTTTCCCCAAAGGAAACTTTTTGTTCTAGTTATACTCTTCTTCCTCTGTCACTAAATGGTGTGTGTGTGTGTGTGTGTGTGTGTGTGTGTGTGTGTGTGTGTGTTGCGTGCAACAAGGTAGATCACCTGTCTCCTACTGGATCATATGCTACAAGTGGCTGCATCTGAACTCAACACTGATGGCTTTGTATCTCTCCTTGCCTTCAGTGTCCTATAGGACTTTAAGGTCATCATTACTGCAGAGGGTGTGCATTGTTCTGTTTGAGAAAAAAGATACTCAGGGATATTGGAAATGAGAATGGGTAGTTTATGATAGAGACTATAGGTGTTTTTTCTTGAATCTCTCCTTTTCCTTTTCTATAATTCACACTGGTGAGAAATCTGTTTTTGTTTTTGTTTTTGTTTTTTTGTGGAGGTCAGTGCTAACGTTTGAAGTCAGGACCTTGCACTTCCAAGGCAGGCACTCAACTCTGAGGTTCCAGCCCTTGCTTGTGCTAGTTGCTTTGAAATAGGGCCTCCCTTTTTTGTCTGTGTTTGCCTAGTAAATGTAAGGCCCTGAATTTAATTCCCAGTTCCTCCACTAAAAAGCTACTACAAATTTATAGCATCAAAAACTTTAATATAGTGTCACAAATGGAGTAAGAGAATTTCTATGAAACTGAGCTTGTGAGAAGGTATTTTTTTCAGCTGATGTCCTAGAAATTTTCTAGAGACTTCAAGGAGATAACAGTACACTTCCTATTTTTTCTTGGAGGTGTGAGAAAATCTGGTTCTTCGTCTAATGTGTGGGCTTGAGGCCTCCTAAGAAAAGTATATGCTCTTTCCCTTGCTGTGACTGCGTGAGCTGACCAAGGCAGATTTTTATCTCAGTGCTCAGAAGAAAAGTTTAAATTATTTCACTTGGAGAATTTTGAGAAAGGAAGCTCAATAAGTGGCTAAGAATCAAATGTACAAATGGACAATAATGAACACATCATAGATCTTAGCATTGAAAGATTATATATATGGTGAGAATGATAGGAAAGAGAAATGGGCAAAAAAAAGGCATGAGTTAGAGACCTTCTGAATTCTTTGAACTTACCTAGTAATCTCTGTACCTGGTACTGGCAAACAGTACAGAAGATGAAGACAGGAAAAGTTTCCTTTCTCTATATCAAGTGATCAAAAAGGTTTTGCTTTTAACAGTACGAGTTAATTAATAAAGTGTAAGAAGACTAGACACAGTCCTCAAATTTTCTATGTCCTATAAGATAATTCAAAAGACTAAAACTTCTTCAGTCTAAAAGAATTTCTTATAAAGCAATGAGTAACAAAAATCTTGCTCTTTTAAAGAGAAATATTTCTTCTTCTGTTCCTTCCCTAAGCTAAGAAAAGCAGGCCTTCTTCAATAATTAGAAAATATGACCCATTGTTTCCCTTATTTGCAATATCTAGTGTATGTCTGAGTCAAGCAGAAAAGGTAAGATAAGGTGATGTTAGGGAAATGAATCCTAAGATATGTATTCAAATGTTTTTTTTCTTTCATGTGATTGTTTCTAACACATTTATAAAATAATTTCTTTGTTGCTTTGTATGTCCCTCCCCCACAGTATAACCCGTGCTTTCACTGTATTTGATGTCCGTATAATTTGTGGAGGGGAAGGGGAAAAACAAGTCGTTTAAATAGGGGTACAGGTGGACCCATTGCAACAATGAGAAGTACAAGTCGTTATGTTGAAAACGAACTTTACAACTTTGGGGGGGGGGGAGGGGAGGATTGGGTGGGGGGTGGGGGGAGGCTTGGAAGGGATGGGAAGGGGAAACAAAGGAGGAGGCTACAATGCTTGATAAGAAATGTACTCATTATCTTGCCCATGTAATTGTAACCCCTCTGTACAGTATTTTCACAATAAAAAAAATAAAAATTTAAAAAAGAGTAAAAAACAAAAAAAGAAAACATGACTGCTTGATAATGAACACAAACACTGCTGAAATAAATATTTTTTTAAAATCTATGGGATTCATTTGCCCTATGAAGATTAGAATGTGTTTGTGACTTTAACTAAGTATCACTATCCCACAGTACTGTGATATTTGTGAAATTTATGTAATCACTGAATCACAATAAAAACTTGATATAAAAAGTACAAGTGTTCTAAATATAAACATTGCCTGAATAATGTAAGCTTAAACCTTCCTATAGAAAAACCTAGACATTTCGCTTTTAACAAACAGTTCATGTAAGAGCGTATTCTATGAGATTATATAAGAAAAATGTGAGGCAATAAAGGCAATTCCATAACCTGAAAAAGAAATAGATGCAGTACACACTCAGAAAAATCTATAGGAAATGTGGCTTTATGGAAGAGGTACTTCTCAGTCCAGATCTATCCTCTGCACTAGTTTCTGACTGACTTTCCCAAATCACTGCTGTTGTGAGGCTGGTCCTCTTTCAAAAATCAATGATCTAGATGTGATCATTTGAAACATTACAGAAACTGGCCTCAAATTAAGAGAGCCAAGATACCTAATATTAAAACATTATTAAGTAAGGTGGGCATCAGTGGCTCACACTGACAACACTAGCTACTCAGGAGGCTGAGCTCTGAGAATTGTGGTTCTGAGTCAGCCCAGGCAGACAAATCTGAGACTCTTATCTCCAAGGAACCAGTGAAAAACCAGAACTGAAGGTCTGACTCAAGTGTAGAGCAACAACTATGAACAAAAAGCTGAGTAAAAGTTCGAAGCCCCAAGTTCACACCCCCCACACCGATTGTTAAATATAATTTAGTACATTAATAAAATAGAATACTATAATTTATTAAGAGCATGATAAAGAAAAAAAATTTGTCTAAAGTTAATATTTGTATATTATTAAATATAAACATGAACCAAACCATGTAACAATATGTGCAAATTCTTTTTTTTTTTTTTTAAAGGAGAAACAACTTTCGACCCAAAGCTTTTGTTTCTGGAGTCCACTTCACAACAATCTTTGAAGTTGGGTTCCTACCATCTCTGAAATTTCTGAGAAATAGTTTTTAACCAAATTCCATTCATAGGATAGGTGCAGATGCTATGTGAGAGATGAAGATAGAAGGGTTGTGGATTGAGGCCAGTCCAGGTAATAAAGTTAGCAACTCAAAGAAAAAGCCAGGTGTGGTGGTTCTGACCTGTAATTCTAACAATGCAGGAAGTATAAATAGGATGATCACAACATGAGGCTGACACAGGTATAAAGCATGAACCCATAGTTAAAAAAATAACTAAAGCACAAAAGGCTGAGTTGCATGACCAAGGACATTCTACAGTGTTTGCTTAGAAAGCATGAAGCCAAATACAGATCCAAGTACTACAAAAGGAAGGAAGGAAGGAAGGAATTGTCTTCTCCATCCATTTTAAATCCAATCACATGTGAGTTAAACTATTCCTATGCTTTAGGTGACTGGGAAAGCTTTTTTGTTCTTAAGTGTGAGAGGTGTGCATGTTTATCCTATAATAAACAGACTTAAATGTCTGGATTTATACTGTTGAGTATTAAATTTTTTGCTTTATAGATGAATGGCTGGTTGATCTTGGGAAAATTGGTATTTTTGTTTTCTCTTCTAAAAACTAGACACAAGGGAACTTAATTCACTGCGTTGTTATAGTGAAGAAATGCATATTAATAAAGACTATTCTCAGCGCTGTCTGGAACAGAGCACACCCTTAATAAACATTAGCTATTCTATCACACTGATTGCTGTGATAATAATCATCCTCAGAATGAAGGCTCAGCCATGTATGTCCATTTGGAAAACCAAGTTTAGTGGCTCTTTAGGAAGCATTCTGAGATAAGCTTGTGTTTGTCTTGCTCGTATTTAGTCTCTTCAGTTGATCAAATACTTCCTATGCATAATCTATCTTTAAGAAGTATTGGCCATCAAATAATTTGAGGAAAAAAAAAATTAAATTTTTGATTGCAAAGTCCAATTTGACCACTAGATGGCCATAAAACACTAGCTATGATTTAAAAAAACCAATTACAAGAAAATTTACGTGTATATATATATATATATAGTTTAGCATTGCATCTTCATTGGCACACTTTATAATTTCTCTCTCATCTAACAAGAGGCAGAAGATGAAGAATATCAAATGTCAGCAAGGTTTTGTCTTAAAAGTCTAGGACCCTAGTCAGAGGGGGTGAGATATGCCCATCACCAAACGGTACAACTTCTACAAGAAGCCCAGCAAAGACAGTGCTTCTGATGCAGGCACTCTGAGCAGGAGAAGCTTTTGTTTATTTTTAGATTGTTTAGTGGACGTTGTTACGGTCACAATTGCAAGGCCTTTTATTTCTGCTTCTTGTTTATTTTCAAAAGAAGTTAAAAGCTTATGAAGGAAAAAAGCCATGTAAAATCAGTATGCTGTGTCATTACAAGTTTAACATGGGCTTGCATAATTTGGAACTCTTTTAAGACGAACCTGGAATACCTAGTCTGATCGCATAGCTTCCAATTTGTTTACCTATCTTATGCTAGCTATCTCCTGAAAAACAAAGATCCCAACACCTTATGAGCGAAGGATAAAAGAGAACAAGAAGTAAGCAATTTCTCAAGTCTGGAGTTAAGTTGAATGCCTTAAAAAGGATATGGCACAGGAATATAGATCCGTTTAACACATACTGACCTGGCCTATTAGTCATCAGGGTGATGGTTAGAGGGATCAATCCGTAAACAGAAAAGTAGGAGTTAAGTCCTAACCCAAATTGTACGATTGACCAGTTTCATGTATTTAGGCATGTTCCTGTAAGTTAGTTTAGTTTTTCCTATAAGATAGTGAAGTTATTCTAGAAGACCCCCCTTAAGAGTTTTTCAAGATGTTGAGAAGGCTGAGGGAATGTTGGAGCATTCTAGACAAAGACCTGAACAAGCAAGAGAATTCTGTACCTTCTACTTACCTCCAATAGAAAGTCAGATCATTGTGCTGGGTAGAGTAAATCTTTAGGATGTGATTTCCTGGAAGTTTGTGGCATCAAGAATTGCCTTCAAGAGAAGTTGTACCTGGGTCAGATAAACAGAGATATTAACTTACATTTTCTGTCTAAATTTTCCATTTACTTTATGTCACTTTCAGTTAACCACCTCTATCTCCTTGCCCGTGGTGAGGACTGTGACAATTATTTGTACTCAAAACTACTGATAGGTAACTGTTATCCCTAAAGTATGGGGAAATGCAAAGGGAACCTAAAATGTAATTAATTTCTAAACTCACAAGTAAGTGAAGCCCTCTAGTCTAGGCTTAAGGCTAGAAATGTCTCCTCAGCAATGTTAATAAACATTCAAACCCCAAAGGCTAAGGATATTGTCTCACCGTAGATACAATTCACGGTATTTATAGCAGGTACTTAAAATTATTTTTGTTGCCACAAAGTAACTAAAAGGAAGAAAATGACCTGGTACCTATGCTTCCATTTTGTGTTTGTCATTCTAAGCCATTCTCTCGGCAGTCACTTTGGGTTCTAGGAAAGGCATGATTGATGGATAGCATCTTTATAACAAAGAACTAAAACCACCACTAAGGAAAAATGGAGCCCTGAAGGATAGTTCACTCCCAAGTGACAATGATTGCCAATAATGATCCAGCTGCACCTTAGAGCTGGAGAAATCTCAGGAGGACCAGATTGCTCAAGTGATGACAGTGCTAACAACTTCTCTAGGAAAAGCAGAACTGAGATAATGACCAGCCCAGGCCACACAAGTAGGACTGTAACTATGCTTACATACATTTTCCCCCACTTCTAATTGTTCTAAAACTCAGATCTGTACCAAGGTGACTGAAGATGAACCAAAGGGTTAGAATTGAGGTATGACTCCATGGATAGAGGCCAGCTGTGAGCAAAAAGAAAACATCCCAGGCCAAATGTGCCCAGCCCTGGGGACTGTGAGTTCACCCCTGTACCTGTACCAAAAAAAGAAGGAAGGATAAAAGAGAGAGAAGGAAGGGAGGGAGGGAGGGAGGGAGAGAAGGAGGGAGGGAAGGAAGAAAGAAGGAGGAAGGGAAAGGAGAGACAAAGAAAGGAAGGAAGAAAGGAAGGAAGGAAGGAAGGAAGAGAGAGAGAGAGGGAGGGAGGGAGGAAGGAAGGAAGGAAGGAAGGAAGGAAGGAAGGAAGGAAGGAAGGAAGGAAAGAGGAAGGAAAAGTTACATAGGACTGAAGTATCATCATCCTATGATATGTCTATATATATCACATAATCTCTTTCTCTGCCATATTTCTTGTCTAACAAGCTATCCTATCACATTCACTATGCTCACATTGTTATAAGACAAGAAAACAGAGAAGCCACATTTTTTTTTTTTTTTTTTTTTTTTGGTCAGTCATGGGGGTTGAACTCTGGGCCTGGACACTGTCCCTCAGTTCTTCAGCTCAAGGCTAGTGCTATACCTTTGACCCACAGTGTCACTTCTAGCTTTTTCTGCTTATGTGGTGCTGAGGAATCAAACCCAGGGCCTCCTGCATGCAAGGCAAGCGCTCTACCACTGAGCTACCTTCCCAGTTCTGAGAGAAGCCACATTTTGAGAGGTCCAATCTGGAGTCTATATTAGAAGGCTAACAGCAGGCAGATTCTTGTCCCAAAGACACCCACAAATACACTTAACACTGTCAGAAAACTGAACCATGAGATCCGGAGAGGAAAGAAAGAGCAGAAAAACAACACCAACAAATCAGATCAGCTCCATTAGAGAGCTGAAGTGGGAAGCTCTGTTGACCAGGAAGAGCGTCAGGAGACAGAACACCAGCAGACAGGTGACCTGTGGCACGCAAGCCCGACCCTGAGCTGGTCCAGGCTTAAATAGAGTCAGATCACAGGGAGCTTAAGAATTCACCACCCAAGACTGGCGGGTCCAGTGCAAGTCCCCACCCCGTCTCTAGGAATTCAGGTACACCCATCATCTGGGAGGTGGGACTTCTCTGCTGTAGTAGGAAGACCCCCTACTCAGGCGGGCAAGCCCACCTAGTCATCCGGAGTGACAGAGCCCACCGCAACAAAGTTGTTACCAAAGAAGCAACTTTATTCAGAAGGTTTCTACACTGACCAGTCAGGGCTGCAGCACAGGCTCGGAGCTGATACTGTGACCCCCACACAGCCCCCATTTTTTGGTTTTTAAAGGCAAAATCCATGAGGTCGAACCTGGTCACGCGCAGATGACCAATGGGATCATAACACAAAGGATTGTACAGTCATACCAGATCACACACAGGTGGCCAATAAGGTTACAGTTTGTCTGTAATGGTTGTTTAAACCAGCCTATCGTCTTGGTTTAAAATGGAACGCAAGTTTAGTGGGTAAGATGGGGTCTACCTTTTGGTGGGCAAAAGGCGGAGTTTACCATAAGCACGTGCAAAAGGCAGGGTTTACCTAAATATGGGGTGTCACCAGTTTGAGCCAGATTATAACCTATCTATTTATCGGTCAGTCTTCAACAATCAAGCCTGGGTTAGGCTGTTAAGGGGAGGGGGACCAGATGCATTTTTTTTCATTCCAGGAACTAGACCCATGGAGTCTAAAATCCCTAAAACAAAGGCAAAGCTCAAAATGGAACCAGACCAGTTTGGGGCCTATCTCAGGGTCCACTTCACTGCCTCCACTATAAAGACATATCACTAGTTAAACCCAATTCCCTATCATCCACATGTGGCTGAGATGGTGCTAGTTAGATTCAGCATCTGTAATTCAACATCTTGCCTAAATTCTCATGCCAGATACAAGAATCATTATTGATTAGATGTGCTAAATTTCTCCCAACATTACATACCAGCAAGACCAAATGATAATAGGAATAGAGGGGGATTGAAGCTCTAGGTATGAATAAGATCCCTTTAGACAGGGAGGG
Source organism: Dipodomys spectabilis (assembly GCF_019054845.1). Lineage (NCBI taxonomy): Eukaryota > Metazoa > Chordata > Mammalia > Rodentia > Heteromyidae > Dipodomys > Dipodomys spectabilis. The sequence continues at coordinate 3,968,192 of NW_024870824.1, forward strand.
AAAGAGTAGAAGTCATTGGATGGGATTCTCAGAAGCAGTACCTTCATTTAGTTACTGATGAAGGTGTCCAGGTAGTGAAGTAGGTAGTGAAGTAAGGAGGTCAGGTCTGGCCGGCGCCATGTTGGCCCCATGGTGGATGACAAGAGTCTGGCTTCTTGTCTTCATGCTGCAGGAAAGAAACGCCCCCACCTCCCAGGTGATGGGCGTGCCCGGATCCCTGGAGGCAGGGGCGGGCACTTGGCTGATAGGTTATTGAAGCTGTCAGTCCAGTGCCTGGGACTGGGAATTTTCTGTGGACCTGCACTCTGTGCTGACCCTATTTAGGCCCGGACCAGGCCAGATGCCATTATGCCATGCCACGTGTGTCTCCCTGATCCAATCCTGTGTCCTGTCTCCTGGCTCATCTCCAGTCTTCATGGTGTCCCAATTCAGCCCTCTATTGGAGCTGAATTGGTTTGTTGGTATTGTTTTTTGTTCTTTTCTCTCTAGCCTGTTCCCTAGCTATGTTACGTGTATTTGGGGGCTACAGGCCTTTGTTACAACTAGCTGCCTGCAACCTGCTAGCTGTATAATAAAGACTTCAATATTCCATCTTCCAAAATAATTCACCATACAACAGTAGGAAGTCCACAAAACAAATGGACATGGGCTGTGGTGTGGTTAGAAAGGACTACAGCCTCACAGATGTGGCTAAATTAACAGTTCTCCCCGCAGAAGAATATGAGGCCTTCAAACCATCACCATTGCTGGGCTTTCTGCTTAGAAGATCCCTTTTCCTTGCCCATTCATAGACCTATTGTAAAAGCAGAACTGCACCAAAGTGAAACAGAGAAGGAAGATTTTATTCATTGCTACTATGATTGGAAAGAGAGATCAGAACTAGGTCTGAACTCAACTTTGCTGAAGTAAAGGGCAGGAAGTGTTTTTGCTGCTGTTACTGAGTTTTTGGTTTGCTGTTTTATTTTGGTGCTACAGATCAAATCCGAAGTCCTGTGCTGAAATAAGAATATTGGGTCTAACCAGAACCATCTTGGCCACATGCTGGATAATAGGGAATTGGGTTTAACTGGTACTATCTTGTCTTCACAGAAGAGGCAAGGAATTCCCACCCCTCAGGTGATGGGTGAATTCCTAGGGGGGAAGTTGGACTTGGACAGTAGGTTACTGGACCTGCCAGTTCTGTGCCATGAGCTCAAGGGATTCGCTGAGCTCCCTGTGATGCTACCCCTTGACCAGTAGCCTGTTTAAGCTTAGACCAGTTTAGGTAACATTACACCATGCCTTGTGTCTTCTGGCTGTCCTCTGGTTACCATGGCATCTCACTTCAGCTCTCCATTGGAGTTGATCTGGTTTGTTGGTATTGTTTTTCTGCTCTTTCTTTGCTTTACTACTCTCATGGCTCAGTTTTCTAACAGTGTTAAGTGTATTAAAGGCTGCAGGCTTTCTAGGGACGTGTCCGCCTGCAGTCACTAGCTTTCTAGTAAAGACTCCAGATTCAATCTCTTGAAATGTGGCTTCTCTGTATCTCACAATTGAATTCCCATACAACAATGCAAACTAGGCCTTTCTCTACCACAGAAATGTTTCCCCAGGAGAGTTTTTAAGAGCTGAGATTAAGCTAATAGAAAAGTACCCAGAGGATATTAGAGAAGGTGTGTAGCCTGTGGAGTTAGTCACAACTTTGCAAATGTTTTTGAATTTGCAAATGTTTCCTTAATACTTGCTAATTGGCACTTTGAGAAGTTAAGTTCCAATTCCCTAGTACCAAAACTGGGAAGGTTTTCCTGAGACTGGGTTGGAGATTACATTTCAAAGGATTAGCTCAAAGGCACTGGAGAACAAAATTCCTGAGAGACCAGGGACTTTAAAAAATTTGCATCACAAAGGATGTAGAGTAAGGATTTGCAATTACAGTTTTCTAAAGTTAGTGCCCTAAGAAAGAAAAGTCAATAGCCTCGAATCAGAAAGAAAGTTGTCTAAAGCTTAATCACAATGAAAGGATTATTAAAGCCATTTTGATCAGCATTTATCTTTAAATTTCTTCTTTCTTCATGGAAAATTCAACACACATTCTCTGATCTCTTCTTTTCCCCATAACCATTTTTTATGCCAATATCTACAGATTCTAGTTGTTCTTCATACATTCATCACCAATTACAAATGTATGAAATTAAATTGTGAGGTTTGGAGAACTGGGGTTTTATTGTTGCTTATTTGTCTGTATGTGCAGGTATCCTAGCTTGAGTTTAAAGTTTTGACTTCAATTGATTTGCTTGCTGCATTAACACTTCTCCTGAATATTTCTTCCTCAGATAGTCTAGAACCATGATCTTTCAGATCTCAGCCTCCTGATTGAAACTGGGTTTTTAGGTCCCAGACCCAAACCCCAAGAATTCTACAGATCAGACTTCTATATGACAGCTAGAGAGACAAGGTGAAACCAGGCTCTGGTAGTTGCTCAGACCAGTAATCCCAACTTGTCAGGAGGCTGAGATCTGAAGATCTTGTTACAAGACAGCAGAGCAGACAAATCCTCAAGAATCTATCTTCAATCAACCAGCGAAAAGCAAGAACTGAAGGCATGACTCAAGTGACAAAGCACCAGCAGTGAATGAGAATAAGAGGCCCTGAGTTCAAGCCTTTACATGTGCACGAGTGTGTGTGTGTGTGTGTGTGTGCGTGCACGCACACACACACACACACACACACACACACACACGATGTGAAGGACATAAAAAAAGTATTTATTATATAACAGCCGCCAAAAAGACACTATTTCAATACAGCTTCGGCCATCTTCAATTTTCTGCTGTCTTTGGAGGTACAAACAGGTTAAATAGGGAGAAATGGGGAAGGAAGTGGAAGGGTGCATAGTTAAAGAAATCCCAAGTCACAGGTGTGTTCAGAGGTGGTTAGAGATGCTGCCCAGTAGTTAGTGGTCTGCCAGTCCATAATATCAGCATTGCTGAGGTACAGTCTTGTTACGAGAGTCATTGGCACTTACTTGGTAGTCAATCTGGCCCTTTCTGGATTTCAAGATGGCTCCTGGAGAGAAAGGCTCAGAACAAAGGACAGAGATACAAAGTAGAGAAGTCTGGAATGCTTAGCACTTCTCCAAGTACTCTTTAATTTGTTGGCTCAAGTAAGGAGTCAAGATTTCTAACTAAGGAAGTAGTTTTTAATCACTTTTTATGGAATTGCAGGCATAAGCCACCAGTGTCCAGCAAATAACAAGTATTGATACATATGTATGCTATTTATATATGTTTAAAGCATTTCAGGCAGGGACAATGTCATTTTCTGTCACCTAGAGCTATGATCGTCTTGTTATATAGGAGTTCGATCTCAAGATAAGAGAAGCCACATTTTGAGTGGTTGACTCGGGAGTCTTTTATTAAAAAACCAGTGACTACATGTGGACACGTGTCCTCAGAAAAACTTGCAGCCTCAAATATACTTAATACCATTAGGAAACTGAGCCATGAGGGTAGCAAAATAAAGAGAAAGCCGAAAAACAATCTCAATAAACCAGATCAATTCTAATGGAGAGCTGAAGCGGGACACCATGGTGACCTGAGGAGAGTCAAGAGGAATGGCACAAAAATGGTGGCTGGGCTGGTCAGGGGCCTAAATAGGATGATGGTCAGGAGGCAGAGTCACAGGGAGCTCAAGAGTTCAAGTTCATAGTACAGGTCTGGCAGTCCAATTCCCCACTGTGCCCTCACCCCCTCCTCACCTCTAAATTCCCATGGCCTAGGGGTGAGACTTCACTTTCATGCACCAATGGCACTAGTTAGACACAATATCATTATTTCAGTATGAGTGGAAGTGAAGAGCAAGAGTTTGCTAAACTGAGATAAGTCTCAGTAACCTATGCACACTAATTTGAATCCTCTCTCTGATTTGACTTTTCTAAAACTGGCTAATTGAGTTGATCACTACACTTTCCTACTACTCATGTACTATACTCAATTTGCTTTACTGTTTTTTTGTTGTTGTTCTTGTTTAATTTGAATAGTTTGCAGGTATCCTTAGTTTAACTGACCAGAATTCTAATGTGGAATGTTTCTCCTAATTTAAATCCAGTTCAAAGATTAGATAATTTTTGCATACACAAGATAACACACACTTGCAATCCCAGCTATTCAGGAGATGAAAGACCAAAGAATTATGGCTCAAGGCCAGCCCAAGCCTTAAGAGAAGTTCTACCTAAAACAATCCAAGTGGCCGAGCACCTGTAATCCTAGCTACTCAGGAGGCTGAAATCTGAGGATCTTGGTTCAAAGCCAGCCCAGGCAGGTAAGACTGTGAGACTCTTATCTCTAATAAACCACCAGAAAACCAGAAGTGGGGCTGTAGCTCAAGTGGTAGAGTGCTCGCCTTGAGCTGAAGAGCTGAGGGACAGTGCCCAGGCCCAGAGTTCAAGCCCCATGACCGACAAAACAAAACAAACAACAACAACAACAAAAAAAACCAAGCCAAGCATGGTGGTATATGCCTGAGTTCTCAGTTCCTTTGGAGGGAAAAGTAGGAGGCTCTAATCTACTCTGTAAGAAGTTAGAGCAAGACTCTAGTGGAAAACAAACTAAAGAAGAAAGGCACTGAGTGGAGTGCTGAAGCTTGAAGCCTTGACTTCAATCCCTTGTATTATGCAAAAACAAAACAAAAACCATGAAAAGTAGGCAATGGGGACCAAATTTACAGTCTTGATAGTAAGTTGTCTACTTGTTCTTTTAGCAACACTTCTGGGTAATAAGGACAATGAACCATTCTGGATGCTTTCCCAAAGTAACAAAATGGCTCCTAACTGCTCATCAACCGAAAAGGTAAGTGACCTTCAAACAGTTTCCACGGTGATTATACACAGGCAGAGCCTTTGTCTTCACACAGTTAGGAGAAGCCTTGAAATTATTTGAACAATAATTTTAAATTTCCTTTTAAAGTGTCTCTGTAGCAGGAGGAACTGCTATTCTTTTGGTCTGAGGAGTTCTGAATCAGTATCTGTTTTAATTCAACCCACAGACAATGTCTTCTTAGCTCTTAGTAGTAATTCTATTTAGCCATCCAGATGGCTGAAAATACTATGCCAACATCCTTTTCTTTATTGTTTTGTTGACTCGACAGAGCTCTCATGTGACCTTGGATTTTGATTGGTACAGGGACTTGTCCTCATATGCAGAGGTGGGGGGGGGGGGGGAGGAGAGGAGCAAATGGAGTAATATGGATTGTTCTTGTTTCGTATCAGCTAAGAACTTTATTCAGTGCCTGAAATTAAGGTAGGCAATTGTAGATCAACAATTATTCCTCCTGGTTTACAATGGCAGCATTTTGTATATAGCACTAGAAATTTACTCTCAGGATCTTATGGGCACAAAAGAGTTAACAGTGGGCAAGTCTCAGAAAGTTGATTATGTCCAGACCACAGTATGACAAGGAAATAATATCACATGCATGTCTTTGATAAAGTGCATCCAAATCCATTTTTCTCTGGCTTTGACATAAGAATTACTCCTAAGTACAAAAAAGGTGGAATTTTTTTTAAAGAGAGGGCATATTTCTTAAAATATGATACAATGTTTGGTAAAACCTCTCCCCTGCATCTTTCTATACTTCTACTGCCTTGTTTCTCTCAATTACAGTATGCATTTAATATGATTTTTCTGCTTAGTACACAGAGAGACTGATGTATATAAGATAAGTGTTAGGTTTCAAGTGAGTTGCATGAGCAAAAATACACAAGAAGACAGGCTCTCAAAGAAAGAATATGTGTTTTTCAGCACTTTTAAGTCTCTGATTTGAGTCTTGTTTGGAAAAAGCTTGTTGCTTGTTTTGATTCTATGCATGTTTTCCTCTAAATATCTAGTTTAGGGGAAAAGAAGAGGAGTACACACAAAGATGCTAACACCTCCACTGTTGTTTTGCAGCTGACATCTTACTAATTTGGTGTGACATTGGAATCTCATGCCAAGAAAACATTGCCACTAATACATTCTACTAAATATGGTTCGTATGTTCCCTAGCCCTGAGTGTCCTTCAAGGTCAAGATTTTTGTTTATACAGATGAAGGTTTGGAATGATGTCACTACTAAATTATATCTCTAGCTTCCTCATGGAAAAGGTCATTGAAAAAGGGCATTGTATCAATCCATGGAATTATCTTTAAATAAATTCAGTTCAGTTCAGCTGTCCTGATTAACCATTTTGTGACCTGTGTATTTGAAGTCAAGGGAAAAAAAATAATAATAAAGATCATCACCAAGCTCCAGTTTTTCTGAAGGAACAAGTTCATGGCATGCACCTGGAAAAAATTTGCTAAATAAAATAAAATTCAAAATATTTAGTATTTGACATTAAAAAAAGTATTTTGCGAAAACAACATCAAAAAACTTCCATGGAAAGGAAACCCTTACAGATGAGAAAACTGCACTATCTACAAAATGTCAATTTTCTTTAAATCTGATTATAGGCAGATACATGAGCATATTAGTCCTCTTCCTAACTATGCTAGCTTGGAAAGTTATTTTAGATCGTCTGACTTCTCTGTTCATCAATGCCTACCCCCATCCCCTGACCCATCAGTAAAATGGGAATAAAACTACCTGCTTCTTAAGATTGATTCAAGACCTAAGTAATACATTACATAAAGCACTTAACCAAAAAAAATGTATTAAGATCTCTGTAAATACTAACTGCTATTTTGTTATTAATTGGGGAACATAAATTAGAGTCCAGTTTACATAGTAGAAAAGGATTTATGGTTATAGCTAGCATAAAAAATAGTATAAATGAACATAGAACATAGAGTTTTAATTTTACCTTTTTGAGAATTAGGAGACTCAGAAAGTTGCACGATTCTCTTAACTCTAAGTTGGCAATGGGGAACAATTTTCTTTCCATGCATTTCCCATACCTTTCTTCTTTGAGGTACTTGGCAAAGGAAGATGGTGTACCTGGGAAAATAAAAGTGAGTTAATATTGTTGCATTGAAGAATAGGGGCCAGGAAAGAACTGAATGAGAGGGAAGTGATCATAGCATGGAAGACCTGGGAAAGTTCCCAGAGTGGGTGCTACCGTAGGGCAAGGCAAAGTCAATGAGGTATAACTGAAGCCATGAGGGAGTTGACTGTATCTTCATTTTAAAAAGACCGCCCAGGCTACAGTATAAATAATGTATTGGGAAGCCAGATTATTTCAGAGAAAGGACATAAGGCTCTGCAAAACTGGTTGAGTTTGGAGAAAAGAGACCAAGATGATGATATTAAGGAAGAAGATTCTCCAGAATGTGATGGATCATAGGAGGATCATATAGAGGTTCATTCTCCTTCCCTAAAGGGGAAACTAATGGGGCCAGATGGAATGCAGAAGTGAAAACCAAGCAAGCGAAATATTCTCCTGAGGCAGGGGAAATTCAACCCAGTAGCGAAGGAAGAGACACTCCATCAGGCCCACCGAAAAGGAGAGAGACAATCAAAAGCAATCCAACTCACAGTACAAAACCTAGTCTCTAAGCATTATACTTTTGTCTAGCTGCCTATTTTTCTTTAACTGCATTCTAATACGTCTCTGTTTCTCCTACTCTCTCGTCTCTGTAAATTCTTTTATTAACCCATGGCTCCAAAATCCCTGACAAAGAATAATGGATATAACAGGGGGAAAAAAAATCCCTTATGGAGATCAAGATCAAGATCAGTTTGAGGTATTTTTGCAAAATTCAAATGAAGCTGTGGTGCTCCCCAGTGGACAGTAAGTTATATAGGTCTTAGAAATCAGTTGAAAGCTCAGAGCTGTAGACAGAGAATTAGGAATTCTTAGTGAATTATTCATTATTGTATGAATAATTCTTCATTATTATAGAATGGAGAATATATAAATACATTAATAATTATTATATGAAGACATCCAGGGACATTGTGGGAAGGGAATACAAAAGTTAGAAGAGGATCTGGGGATCACCAGCACTAAAGGGAAAAGAGAGACAGAGAATGAGGGAGGGCAGTACACCAGTTAGCAGTGATCTTCAGAGGTGGGCATCACTTGGGGGCAGGAGTGACCATACATGTTGAGGGTGTGGCCCTCAGTTTGCAGAGAAATTTGAGCAGCTCTGGATAATTCCAAAGATCAGAGCTTATCTAGACGTTCAATGTTTGATTCAATTAAATGCACATTTCTTGGATTGCTCCTTGGTTTCTAATGGTGAGTTGGAGAAAAATTCAATCTAAATATGTTCTCAGTGCTTGAGAAATTTAAAGGCTATCTAAGAGTAGAATCTGAAATAAAATTCTGTTTTTAGAAAAGATTCATAAAAGAGCATAAGAAGTTTGTGGCTTTATTTATATTTTTTCTTTGTCGATCATGGGGCTAGAACTCTGGGCTTGGGTGCTGTCCCTGCCCCCTCCAACTCAAGGCGGGTGCTCTACCACTTGAGCCATAGCACCACTTCTGGTTTTCTAGTGCTTTATTGGAGATAAGAGTCTCACGGACTTTCCTATCCAGGCTGGCTTTGAACCATGATCCTCAGATCTCAGCCTCCTGAGTAGCTAGGATTATAGCTGTAAGCCACCAGTGCCCGGCTTTATTTATTTATTTATTTGTCGGTCGTGGGGGCTGAACTCTGGGCCTGGGTGCTGTCCCTCAGCTCTTCAGCTCAAGGCTAGTGCGCTACCACTTGAGCCTCAGTGCCACTTCTGGCTTTTTCTGCTTATGTGGTGCTGAGGAATTGAACCCAGGGCCTCATGCATGTAAGGCAAACACTCTACCATTGAGCCACCTTCCCAATCCCTTTTTATTCTTTTGTATATTTATGTTTTGGGGTTTTGTTTCTTTGTTTGTTTGTTGGTAGAAGCCTTCCTTCTGCTATGTCAGAAATAGTTCCAAAGAATAGAAAGTTAAACAAAAAATTAGCAATATCTAATTAAAAGAAGACAGTTGTTCATAATTGTTTCCATGCAGTTAATTATGTTTTCTAGTTGTATTTCTCCCACAGTTTGTTTTCTAGTTCGATTAAGTAGTAACATAGCTCATAACATTTAAGTAAATCCTATTTATTTTTTGTTAAAAAGTTATGTCAAGCTCAGAGCCTGTGGCTCACACCTGTAATCCTAGCTACTCAGGAGGCTGAGATCTGAGGATTGTGGTTGGAAGACAGCCCAAGCATGAAAGGCCCTGAGACTGATCTCCAATTAACCACCAGAAAACCAGTAGTGGTGCTGTGGCTCAAGTGGCCGAGTACTAACTAACCTTGAGCTGAAGAGCCAAGGGACAGTGCCCAGGCCCAGAGTTCAAGTTCCACAACTGAAAAAAAAAAAAGTTATGTCAAGCCAAGCACTGGTGGCACACTCCTCTAATCCTAGCTACTCAGGAGGCTAAGAAATGAGGATAATGATTTGAAGCTAGTATGGGCAGGAAAGTCTATGAGACTTATCTCCATTAAACACTACCAAAAACAAACAAAAAGCCCAGAGTAGAGCTGTGGCTGATGTGGTGGAGCACTAGCCTTGAGCAAAAGAAGCTCAAGGACAAGTCCTGAGTTCAAGCCCCAGGACCAGCACATACATTTAAAAAAAAAAAAAAGTATGTCAACATTATAATCTCTGAAAGGAATTTGAGAAGATTCTTTAAAACAAAATTCTATTTCTCCCTATTTTATTTCTATAGTACACCCTATATTTCTCACTGAAGGCTGAGTAAAAGAACAGTCTACTGGGCTGGGAAGGTGGCTCAGTGGTAGAGTGCTTGCCTTGCATGCCTGAGGCCCTGGGTTCAATTCCTCAGCACCACATAAGCAAAAAGAAAAAAGCCGGAAGTGGTGCTGTGGCTCAAGTGGTAGAGCGCTAGCCTTGAGCTGAAGAGCTGAGGGACAGGCCCAGTCCCAGAGTTCAGGCCCCACGACCGGACCCCCCCCCCCAAAAAAAAGAACAGTTTACTAACTCAATCACTTCTTTGAAGAAATTGTTGGGAACACATAATTAATGGGAAAAAAATGTGGAGTTAAGGCAGAAAACTTGATTTTCTGTTTCAGCCCAGTCACTTACTATTTGGTGATTTGGGGACATTGCTGCTATGAGCTTACGTGTCCTTCTCTGTAAAACTGTTATAGTAGCAGGGTTCCTGGCAGGCAGAAGGCATAAAAAGCACTCGACTATTAAATAACTACATGGCATTGCATTATGGATAAAAAATTCCTAAAGGCCTATTTGTCATAGTATCTTCATCATTACATTGAATGGTTAAGGTGAAATACAGATATGAAATCCAAAATGAGGTTGCATCACGTTTAATAGTGTATAAATCCTTTCCCAAGTTAAAGACAGTCATCAAGTAATCAGCTTTTCAGTGCCTAATGAAATCGAAAAGGTCAGGGAGACTTGCTGATATTCGTGACCAGATGTTATTGATTGACACTTGACATTCATGATACATAAAAGAAAGTAACTGATATTCAGGTAAGCCAATTATATAATTGAGGTCTGGGAATCTTAAATCCTTTCATATGTAAGATTGGGTGAATAGCAGCTATGTAGATATATGTCTTAATTTGTGTTTGCAGGCATAATATATTCACACAGTGTGAATATAGTTTTCATCAATACTTACCAGTGCTTTGAAGTGAAGACAGAGAGGAATTGGAGGAAGTGTGGATAAGAGATTCATGCTTTGAATAGTCTTTAATACAGGGGATATACTCACCACAGAATCCCCAAATCTTTCAGCTACGTCATCTTAGCTATTGCGTGCTCCTGTCTCTCCCTGCATTCCTTCTGGCTTTCTCCCCCCCAGCTCTACTGCAGACAGAACTGGAGAGTTAAGTAGTCTGTGAAGCAACTTGTTCTATTTACAAAAAGATAATTTTTGTCTCCCCCTTTTGAATAGAATTAGATACATTCTCACTTACATATTGATCTAAAATATCGACTTAGAATGCTGATGTTTCTAGATACAGATAATGTTTTCAATTGTTGAGAGTATCACCCATCCATTGAATACCTAGTTCAGTTGCCACCTGGTAATCACACAAATAGACTTTACTCACATGCACACACACACACACACACACACACACACACACACACCATAGAATTCCTCATCTAGTGATTTCTTCTCTATTGCATCCCTTCCTATTAAAATACAAATAGTCTTGAGACAAACAAGAACAAACAAACATCCTTGTTTTCGACTGCAGATGAATCCATTAGACATCTCTTTCTCCTAGAAGGACTGATAGTGATTCCAGGATTTAGCCAGCATCACAAAACTATTTGCTGACACAGGCCTCTCCTGACTGAAACCTAGACACATATGCATTTTCATCCACAAAACATTCTAATTTTTAAAATAGAAAATGAGAATAAGGAGGTGGCCTTATGAGCAATAGCATAGAGAAAAGACACAGATAGGACCAACGAGTTCGGTCATTCCTGACACCTTTGTATTCCCAACAAATGAAGTCCTATCTTTTGCATGTCTTCTGTTCTCCACACAAGAACAGTTTGGAAGTAAATGACAGGGCTCAGAATGTTTCAGTCCTAATCAATTATATGTTTAGTGGGTTTTGTAGGCTAGCCATTGTTGCCATTAAGTCAACATTGAACCTGAAATTAAACCAACCTGAATTCACCTCAGTTCTTCATTAATCTCATAATGAATATTCAGTATAAAAAGCATTCCTGAAAATATACAAGCCAGCTGTAGAGGCATGTTTCTGTAGTTCTATTTAGGAGGCTGAAGAATCACTTGATCCTGAGTCTTAGAATTTGAGATCAGTCTGAGCTACAAAGTGAGACCTTGTACCAATAATAAGATTGAGATCTCCAAATTTCAGCATCTCAGATTACAGGTGTGAACTGCAAGTACCAGCCTGTAAGTTTACTTTAAAAATCCTTTTTTAGGTCTTTTATCTCTAATGTGACTCTAAGAGTTATACGTAGTCTTCCTGCTCCATCCAGTTGTCCAACTGGTAGGGGGATAGAAAGGAAATCCTCCTGTGTGCTAGGAGTTAGTACAGGGGTAGGGAACATGGAATAAAATACAAAGACAGGGGTTAGAGCCTACATGCTTATGGACTGTTCCTATCTCCCTCTTTGGCTATTATTCACTGCCTCAATTCAAGGCAAGCCAAAAGTTCTGGAAACAGTCTAAAGTTTTACACAGAGAGAGGATCGTATTTTTTCCAGTCACTTTTGAGAACGTTCTGTGCATCACAACCTGTGCCCTGTGAGGGCAAGGAGGCTAATATGTACCCTGGATCATGTGCACTCTTCCACCCAGGGCTGATGCCTCCTGTCCCCAAGCTCACTGGTCAATTGAATTTTGAATGACCTTAATATCTCCTTAAATAACCATATGATGTTCTTGTCTTGGTCTCCTACCTTGTACTATAAAATTGTCTAATGCTTTGCTTCTTGTCTCCAGTCACTGTATTTCATACTAAGGCATTTCTGGCATCTCAGACCCTAGGCTCAAGGAGTTCCGCGTGCTAGGTCTGGTCCCTCTCTCACATATGCCAAATAAAGAGACATTGGTGAAGGATGGAGAAAGGAGATTCACCACATGGCCACAAGGAGACAGAGCTTCAGTGAGTCTTTAGCTATCTTTCATCCTCTGGTCTTCAAAGGGACAGATGTTTGCCTTAGGTTAAGGAGGAAGATTTGGGGGTCTAAATGGTGAGACTGGTCAGGGAGAGCCTTGGTACAATAATAGTTATGGTTGCTTAGCAAGGTGGTCAGCTGCTTCCTGACACCCCAGATGGCTGTATATTGGCTGCTGAAGAGAATGGCTCAGGACAAAGAACATTGAAACAAAATGGAGGGGTCTGGGATGCTTATCCTTTATCTACGCTGCTCTCATTTAATTTATGGGCACATATAAAGAGTTCATGTTTCTCAGAAAACAAACCAAAATAAAACAAAGCAGTCATTAAAAAAGACCTCTTAGTGTAAGTGCCCTAGGAAAGAAAGTTAATCACTTACCAAGCTCTCCAGAATCAGCGAAATCTACATCTTGAGTTAGAAGCAGAACCAATAGGCTTTATGGCTCCATTTGTATAGAGTGTGTTCTTGTGCATGACCATCTAAATCATGGTAATCTAATTTTAAAAGCCCTGCTCAACACAACTGGTAATTACTCTGAATCAATCTTAAAACCTTTAGGAGACACTTGAATATTGCACCTCGAAAATGTGCATTCCATGTGCATTCCACGTGTCCCAGAGGAAACAAACCACAAAGTGACAGAATTACTGTCCAACCCCAGCAGGTAAATAGCACTGTGGCCATGAGATGAGAAGAGCATTGCACTAGTACTGAGCCATCTCAGCAGGATGACAACTCCGAACAGGACTTGCTGCTGCTTACTGTTTGGTTACCTTTGACTTGGGAACAGGACTGTGCTGATAAGAAGGAAAAAGTTGAGGTGGGTTTATTAGCTTTCTTTTGCATTTAAGCTTGTTTGGAAAACATTCCCACTGTGTAGATTACATGATAATTATACTTAAGGAGTGTGCCAAGAAAATTTAGGAATAATTATCATATGATTTGCAGGTTTTTGAGCTCCTGGTAACACTTGGGTGCATGAGGCCTGCTTTAGTCCCTGACAGCAATTATTCTTCCCCATGCTGTTCTCTTGGAGTCTTTTGATTGCTCCTTGAGTAGGATGAGAAGCCAAAGACACTAAATAACATATGTTCCAGGGAAGCAAAGTGATTTGAGGGAGATGTGAGGCTTCATCACAATCGTGGAAGAGAAGCCAAACCACAGCCTTTCACTGGGGTTATGTGAAGATTGAGATTTAACACCTGCAGGGTCCCCCTTTTTTGCAATAGACACAAAAGTGCCTACTCTCCATTCTTTATGAAAACTTTGACACATGATTGAACTTGCCAATGCCTCCTGACCCAGCTAATCATTTTCACCACCATTTGCAAGTGAACTGCTTGTGGGTCTCTTTATAGATGATCCTTAAATAGAAAATCCACGGAGAATTTTGCTCTCCAGGCAGGTCAGGCTTTAAATACAGCTAGCCCTCTTCTTGGGCACTACAGAAATGACTCTTCCCTGGTTATAAACCTACTTCTCTTTAGCTTCTTTGCCAGTTTTTTTTACACTGAACCCAATTCTGTACTTGATGCATAGTAGGTGTGGGTAATTGTTTGCTCTATAAATAAACAGGTGGTAATTAGACAGTGCTTCAAAGCTGCAAGGGATGTGTATGCAATAGTGGTTAAAAGAGTGTGATGTGAGAGAATGCTGTTTAGCATCTTGGAAGGAGCAGACAGCAGAATGGGCACTGGACTTACACCAGGATCACTGAGCCTGGTCTGGTGGAAGGTGATGCTGAGTAAAAAGAGGATGTGGAAACATCAAAGAAATGGACAAACCACATTGGGAGGATGAGGTAGGTTGAGATCTGAAGGCTGATTAAGCTCTGGAGAAGATTGGGTGAGGGAGAGTGGAAGGGAAAGGTGAGTTAGAAGATCAAGCAAACTTGGAAGGTAGACTTTGCAAGAAGGAAGGGTGATGGCAGGAAAAGAGGCAAGACTGATTCAGTCTTGTACAACTTAGGACAATTCAGGAGAACATCCAGGCAGTTTGTGTTCAGGACACTCATTTTGCCTGAGTGAGGAACTCTATGAAGTTAATCGTGCCTATGAAACTCATTTTTACAGAAGAATCTAATTGAATAGAGAACTTCACTAGCTCAGCTACCATCAGAAGAAAGATTAGAGAGCATTTCTGGAAGAGGCCTGTGAATCTTCACAAGTACTGTAAAAGCAACACACACACACACACACACACACACACACACACACACACACACACACACACACACACACAGACCTCTCCTTTGCAAGATAATAAGAACCCCACAAGAGGGCGCCCTAACAGAAGAAATGCTCACCATCTCCTTTAGAGTAAATAGGACATGTAAACAAATCTTATTTTCTTTTCTTGCAACTGTACATCTTGTGGGTGGGGATGGGAAGGAAAACCTGAGAGAGGAAAACCTGGTTCAAAGAGAATTGTACTCATGACCTGATTCCTGTACTGTAACCACTCTCTATACCAACTCTACACTAACAATAAAAATAAATAAAAACTAAAAGAAAAGAAAACATCCCCTTAGGATGACAGAAAGGACACTTTACCTCCTTAAATTCCTAAGGAGCTGAATCACAGGTGTTCCTGTGACTTCATGAACAAAAAAGACATTTTCTTAAAAGTGATACCATTCCTTAGATTCACATTGTTTAACTGTTCATCTGGTCTCTAGAAGATTCAAGGTGAAGCTTTTGAATTCTTTCATTTCATGCCATACACCATCAGATCCGACTAAAAAAGGGTGTCTTATTTTAGGTGAAATACTACCTTCTTATAGGTAGCCTTGAAATATGCCTTACACCTTAAAGTCACTTGGTTTCTTAGTGGTATTATCTTGGAATTTCAGCCCATTTCCTTAGGAAGTGCTATTAGCAGTTCAGGATACAGAATTTAGTCTAATGAGCAGACAACAATGTGGGTGTTTTAAGCCCAAGCTGTGCTTTGGATGACTGTTTAAATAAAAAGAACAAAGAGACCCCCCACTTCCTAGTCTCAGGGTGCTGATTTGGGGCTGCTCCTTAGCCCCCAGAGGTGTTGGCACAGTGATAATATGGTGATTAACGGCTATTAGCTGACAGTCCCTTACTAACCCAGGTCCTTTCTAAAGCTGAAGTCATAGCATTTATGTATTGTGACTGCCATTGTGTGTTCTGAATGATTTTTCTTAACCATGGACATTACTTTTCCTAAATAGGGACCGCCACAATTTATCTAGGCTTCTGATTGTCCCCAGGAAAGCTTGGTCCCCCAGAGGTAATTTCTATGGAAGCTTCCATAGCCCCATCCCTCAGCAGAACACCTGTCAGTTCCCAGTAGATCCCATGTGGCCAGAACAATAGCAATTGTTTGACACTGCACGCATTTCCACCAGCTTTTCTGCCCTGGCTTTTCTTTCAGGGACTGTTCTGTCAAAGAGAAGGAAGGAAATGGCCAGGAAAATGAAGTCGAGCCTAAGTGATTTTAAAAGTACAGTTATCAAATAACAGAACTGAGTTCTAAAGTAAAGGTTTCCAATGAGGCTAAAGACAGTGTGGATGAAAAGCTAAATCTTCAATGGCTAAATTCCTTCCTTGCCCTGTCCCTAGTCTACAGCATACAGCTTGTTCTTAGAGTTTTCCAGCTTCTCTCTACATTCCCAAGCTCACATCATTTATGGTCTCTCTGCCCCTGTGTTCTTTTCCCACTGGGTTCCCAGCGATGTTTGTGCCGATGTTCTACTTCATTTTCTCATTTCCATCTTAGGCTCATGCATGTTGTTCATGCTGGATGCGGATACGTTATCTCCTCTCTCAGAGCCAAGTTCATCATCTGTGTCTCCTACAGCTCCTTTTCCTAGCATTTCCCTCTGTATCATCCCCAACACCTACATGGGCTGGCGGAGCTAAAGGGTCCTATGCAATTGGCATGCTTTCTTTTGTCCATCTTCACCATGAGAAAACACTGGCAATGCCAAGTATCTGAATGGCAAAAATAAGAAAGGATCATGTTCTTTGAAGTCTCAAGGCCATAGAAGGGTTCACTATGAATCTTCCATCTTTAAGGCAGAAGTAGGGGGAGGTGCAGGGCACACCTAAAATACACCTGCACCTGTATGGTGTTTGCCCTGGATGTGTTTGCACATGCTGTAAGCCCCAGTCTCAAGCCTCTTCCCATGTGGTGATTATGTGCTTGTGAGGGAGCCTGCATTTTTTTTCTTTGACATTCAGTTAGGCTAAAAGCAAAAACAGCCATCTGTACTGCCTTTGATAGGGTAGATGGCTTAAAGCTGCTCCCTGTCAGACCTTTTCTTTTCAGCCTTGGCGAGGAGACACATACACACATGACACTTCTGTCCTCTCCAGATGAAGCACACAGATTGCAACAAAGTCAAAGGTCCTTTGTATAAATCCTCAGGCTACAGATCACACGCTCCCCCTCTCTTCCCTATTCCCCCAGGACGCTGGACGGCGCTGGACGGCACTGGACATGGCTCTCAGGCTGTGTGTGCTGTGTATACAGGGAGGGTGTTGTTTAAGGTTTCTGGTTTTGGCTTTTTCACCGAGGGCACTCAACAGTCTCTCTGATCTTCAGTGGTGTTCCACATTTCTCATTAACACTTGCACTTAAGCAGCTCATTCTAATTCTTTCCGTTGTTCCTGTTCTGGGAGAACTATCTACTGGCAGTTGCCATGCCAACCCCAAATCCTGGGGTCCTGCTGCCTGATCACAAGCTGCCATTAGCATATTTTTAATAGCACCTGATTGCCCTCCAAAGACCTTGTAGTAGCTGAACTCCATTAGCTCAGTGTGTCATGAGATTTGATTGCATATTTACAGTGTGGATCAGGGAGAGAATATGCAGAACTGCACAGCTAGTCTCCAGGTTTAGCTTTCCATTGAGTGCCAGGTGAGTGCCTTGGGTCTCATTCAAAGGGAAGAACATGACAATTTTGTGGTCCTTGGATGTATCAGTTCTTATGCCCTGGAGCTGACTTTCCATAATGTGCAATGCTTGGAAACCTCTGAAACTTGTAGAAGACTTCCTTCACTCTTAATTGAAAAATCAGCAGCTCCTCAGTGTTGAGGGAGCTGAGCAGGGGTGATGTTGCCATGGTAATCTTCTAACTGAAGCCACACTAAATGGAGGAGGCAATAGTGATCAAGAGCCAGTTTCTCTGCAATAGGAGGTTAGTGTAAGACTATTGTACTTAGGAGGACTTCAATAACTAAGAGTTGTAGGGCCAGGCACTGGTGGCTCATGCCTGTAATCCTAGCTACTTAGGAGGCTGAGCTATGAGGAACAAGACTCGAAGGCAGCCCGGGCAGAAATGTTCATGAGACTCTTTATTCCATTTCACCAGCAAACAGCTAGACGTGGAGATGTGGTGCATGTGATAGAGTGCCAGCTTTGAGCAAAAGAGCAAGAGGACCTGAGTTCAAGGCCCAGTAGCCGCATCAAACGAATAATAATGATAATAATATTGGGAAGACATCATTTTAAAGTAAATAGTTGTGGTCTTTTGAAATTAAGTTGCTTCTTGGAAGCAACTCTCAGCAAAGAGTGAGCTAAGTAGAAGCATTTTGATACCTAAAGACAAGAGCAAGTCTTAAATTGCTATTAAATTTGAATAAAGCAAGTGAGAATCAAGTTAGGTTGGGATTTCAAATAATTTAGGGCAGAAGGATTTGCAAACTCAGATGTTTACGGGGAGAAAACAGACAAGGCGAATGCCACAGAGAGCGGCTAGGGAGACGGTGTATAGCAGTTGGACACTGAGGGTCAACAGTGGAAATCCGAGTGATGTGCAGACCTTAGTGATATGGAGAAAACAACACAGTGTTGCCAGGTCTTCACAGAGCTCAGGGGGAAAAAAGTTAGAGAAATATATTTTGATGAAATCTCACAATTGTAAAATAGTAAGCATGTAATCATCTGATCTTTTCAAACGTTGGGTATGGGCTGGGTCTGCAGCCTGGTGGTTGAAGAGTTGCATAGCATGAACAAAGCTCTGATTTGATCCCCAGTATTGCATACAATAAACCAATAACATCAACCAAAACCAAACCTTGAGCAGCATGATGTGCCCAGGGAAATATGCAGACAGAAAAAAAAATCCCACACTTCCTAGTGGCTACTTTAAAATGGAAACACTGTGCCCATTAATGGTAACTTCCCACCCCCCTTCCTCCAGTGCCTGGCAATCCATCCCACTTCGTCTCGGTGATGTTTACTGCGTCAGGTTGTTCAAATAAGGCTAATTGTACAGTGCCTTCCTGTAACTTAGCAGAATTTCCTCAAAGTGCATCCATATTGGAGCTTCCATCAGAATGATTTAATAACACTGGGTTTTGCATGTGTGTGTATCACTGTTCACTTATCTGCTTATCCATTCATCTATGGATGGAAACTTAGCTTGTTTTCACACTTGGCCATTATGAATAATGCTACCACACCTTGAGTTGTGGTTTCCAGAGATGATACATTGCTATGTCATTTGGCAATTGTGTTACTCTTTTTTTTTCTTTATTTGAGAGTTACCTGTACTGTTTCTACAGTGGATGTAGGATTTTTAGTTTTTTAATTTAGCACACATTAATAGCACCAGGGGCCTCATGTAAGTCTGTAAACACACATGGCATACGTTGAGCAACTTCTTGTTTTAACATACGGTGTTTAGTGGGTTTCTTTATGCTGTCTTCATACACACACACACACACACACATACACACACACACATATATAATGTACTTTAATCCCCTTCACCACACTGTGTCCTTTCCTTTTCCTCTTCTCCTCCTGGTGGTCCTCTCCATCAGTTATACTTTCATGTCACATCATCATCATCACCATCATCACCATCATCACCATCATCATCATCATCATCATCATCATCATCATTCAGGTCTAGATTCCACAGATGAGTAAGACATGTAATTGTGTGTGCCCAAACAGTCTGGTCCTCTGGCTTCAACTCAGGACCTGAATTCCATCCTGAGCTTTTGTGCTCAATGCTGTTGCTCTGGTAGTTGAGCCACAGCTCCACTTTCCACTTTTGGTAGTTAACTGGAGATCAGAATGTCATAGACTGTCCTGCATGGGCTGGCAGGATCCTCAGATCTCAGCCTCCTGAGTGGTTAGGGTTATAGGCATGAGCCACTGATGCCTGGCAATATTTGTTTTTGTGTGTGTGCTTTTATTTTGATCTTGGCATATCTTACTCAACGTGATGATCATTAGAATTACTGCCTATTCTGCAAATGACATAATTTCATTTTACCTATGGTTAATTAATAGTACATTGTATATGTGTACGTGTGCATGCATGTGTGCAAGCATGCTTGTGTGAGTTTATTTTTCATTTATCTACTAATTTGCACCTCAGAGGGTTCCACAGGTTGGCTATTGTGAACCAAGCTACAATATTCATGGGCATGCTGGTGTCTCTATTGTCTATTGATTTATACTCCCTTGGGTATATAGGAGTGATGGTATGGCAAGATCATAAGGTAGGACTATTTTTAGTTTTCTATTTCTTTAATGATTTAGTTTTGGCATATTTTCAGGAGGAATTCATGCTATTAGTGTGAAGTTGTTCATTGTATGCTTCATCTTTCTTACTTTGGCAGAGTCAGCAATGATGTTTCCATTTTCATTTCTGATTTTCATAAATTGATTCTTGTTTTTTTTTTTTAGTTCATGTGGCTAACTGCTTACCAATGTTGCTGATATTTTCATTGTAATTTTCACTACTTCACTGAAGTCATTTTTAATTCCTAAAGTAAGATAGTATTAAAACATTAAGCCACGGTTAGTAATTAGATGAGATTGTCTGTGAATCCTGAGAAAGTTTTTCATGAGCCCAGGCATTTTCTTCACAGAGTCCAGTGATGCCTACGGAGCAGAAGACTCAACCAGTGAGTAGTATGTGAGTTCCATATACAAATAAAACCAAAGCAAACAAAATATGATTGGCTGGTAAAGTCTATAAAGTCTTCAAAATGAGGTAGGGCTTGATCTGTCCTTCAAAGTCTCTGGTTGAATTGGGAAAAAAGTAGAGATGAGAGGAAGTTTCTCTGGGCAAAAGACACAATGGAATCACAAGTCCAAAAGCAGGAAATTAGAAAATTTCTTCTCCATTGAGCAGACCAGAACATCTGAGAGATGATGTGGGGGGAAAATAAATGAATAATAACACAAAAAAATGTTGCTGCTTAATTTCCCATATTAGGGCTGAGAAGCAGGAAAAACTGAATTTATCTTGGGATTGCAGGCTGACGTATTCCAATAAGGCTGCATGACTAGCTGACAGGTTAGCAACCTGCCTTAGTACCTGCAGCATTTGCTTCAAGTACCTTCATGTGGACATACTTTCCCCTGATTTTCCTCAGAAGACTTGCTGACAGAAGCTTAGTTTTATTCCTCTTTTTGTAATTTTTTTTAAAATTTATTTTTGTATGATCTTTAAGTTGTTGTGCAGAGGAGTTGCCATTTAACAAAACAGTTTATGAACACGATATATCTTCATAAGTGTCACCCCTTTCAACCTTCTCAACCATCCCTCCCCTTCCCGCCCCTTCCCTCACTCTTCTTAATTTTACAGGACATACACCGGATTCTTGACTTTATTCTCCCCCTCTTCTCCCCTTCAGTTGTCCATCCCTTTTGCCCAGGAAACTTAAGTAACTTTGGTTTCCCACTCCTTTTGAATACCTGCTTCCTGGTGTCTTATTTCCCTGACCTTTGTCTTTGCCTTTCTAAGGAATTATACTATTTGAGTTCTTCCTTGAATCTAGTGTATTTCAGTTAATACATTTGTATACATTTGCATATCACCCAAGGCATTTACTTATATAATTATTTCTCCTTTACTATTATCACTTCTGTTTGCAGTCCCTGTGTGAAGAGATCTCATGCTTAATTTTGACTTGTAAGCCTTGGATCTCAAGCAACATTTTTTTTTTTCAAGAGTCAAAATTTTATTTTCCTATGGAGGAAAATTAGAGTTGCCTTCTCTGATATTTGCCACTGGGGTCTCGAGGGCTTCTTGCCTTCACCATTATTTTGACAAGTCAATAATTAGGCTGAATATCACCTTAGTCTAGCTATTGATGGAACATTTGGGTCTTTTAAGGAAGCACTAAGACCCTGTGACATAAGTTGATTGCATAGCTATGTCCAAAGAACTGCTTACTACAGCCTTTCCAGGCAACATTATGATGGGGTGGAACTGAGTTTGTTCATCTCCAGTCAAGGACTGTCTGCAGAGGAATGCACAGTTTTGCAAGGGAGTCCTGACCGGATGTCAACAGAAGCATAGGACAATAAAAAGGAAGATGCTTAATTAAAAGTTCAGCAGAGCTCAAAAGAATCATAAATCAACAAGTTGGCCAGGCTAGTGGGGCTGAGTGGGAAAGGATCCAAAGTATCTAAGTTAGGGTCAGAAACAGATGATTGGCAACAAAGCCAAGTCAGGAAGTTACCCTGGGAAGCCTGAGACAATGTTCTGGCAACCTCTGATGCACAGGTTGGTGGACACAGCTGAACCCAGCCCTTGTTCTCATAATACCAGAAGCTGAATGATGTAATTTAAAGAGAAGGGAAGAGTATGGGGACAAGTGTTCAGGCACTCATTTTAGAGCACTGTTTTTTTAGTCTGTTAAATGAGAGAGATCTGTATGGATGATCTTCCATGTCTGTGTGAATAATAACATTCGCTGGAACCATCTGCATAGAGCAGACGAAGCTCTGAGCTCATGTCTCTTTCAGATCCAGCCAGCCCTCGCTTAGCCTTTGCAGATCTATTCCTGGTTCTGTGTTGCACATCAGTGCTGATCTGCTCCAGGTAACAGGTGGAGAGAACAAGCAGCTAGGCCAGAACTCCCCAGCAGCAATGACAGGTAAGTCAGCACCTCTGCAGGAAGGAGCTGTTTCTCAGAATCTGGGTAAATCCTTAGGAAGTGAATATGCTTGTCCTATAAAAATCAAGTACACCAACCGAGCTGCAAGAAAGAGTAAAGCACATGCTAAGTGTTGCCTGTAGTAGAGAGACCTGCCTTAGCTGTTTCCTGGAGATAGGAGCTGGAATTCTGGGTAAAGCTGACTGAGCTCACACATTTCACCCTTGGCCTACTTTGTTTATCTCAAGACCACTGAAGCATTCAGTCTAGACCGTACAGTATTTCCAGCATCTCCTGATACTCCTTTCCCAAGCATGTGGTTTTTCTCAGGCCCCATGTGACTCACCCTGCCTGGCCTTGTGCTGGGATCCAAGAAACTCCTGCAGAATGTCTCATTCTGTGTGTGGCTCACTGAAGGCATCTATGGAACGCTGAGGCCTGTCCTCTAAGGTGGCTTGTAAAAGAATACAAATGTGGTTTTTCTTTCTAGACTGGTCATTTGGGCCTTTGAATATGACTCTACTGGGGACTTCAGAACTTCAGGAGAGAGCAGCTGCCCCACGTTCTCACGAAGTGAGCACAGAACCTTGGAACATCTGTGTGGAATCATTACAACTCATAGGGAGGCCTTCACCCCCAAACTTATTATTATTCACATTATGTATATACATTATATCATGGTACTTGTCACCTTTGAATTTCCCTCCTTCTAGGATGTTTGAACACCCACCAATCAGCAAGTATTTATTGAGTGCTTGCAGCTTACCTGGCCTAGCAGAGGCAGAAGCAAGAGCCCCCAAGCTTAGAAATCTGACAACCTAGGAGGAATGATGAAAATAATCCAGATAAAAGAACATTAGGTAACATGAGACAATGTGTCCTTAAGCCTAAATTCGATGTGGCAGGTAGGTTCCATGGAAGTAGAATCTCAACGGGGAACAGTGGTGGGTAATAGGGTTTAGTACTTTAGAGACTGATTTATTCAAGGCTCTATAGGATGGACAGAAATTTGTGGATGTTGGGGCTGGGAAGGTGGCTCAGTGGTAGAGTGCTTGCCTTGCATGCATGAAGCCCTAGGTTCGATTCCTCAGCACCACATAAACAGAAAAAGCTGGAAGTTGCACTATAGCTCAAGTGGTAGAGTGCTAGCCTTAAGCTGAAGAGCTGAGGGACAGTGCCCAGGTCCAGAGTTCAGGCCCCACGACCAACAAAAAAAAAAAAAAAAAGGAATTTGTGAATGTTTAATGAAGGCTTTTAAGACCTTGTTCTATTTCAGATTAACCAGTCAGGGGCAGTTAGAAATGACTGTTCACAAGAGATAAACTAATGGTCTCAGGAGATACTGACTCCTCGTCCCCACGAAAAGGTCGGTTCTGTTTCCTCTATTAGGAGCTAGCAAGGAGTCCATGTCACCTCACTATTGAATATAAGTACCAAGAAAAGCAGCCTTGATGGGAACCCTGTGCACACTCAGAATCAGAGGATGGCTCCTGTGGGTAGTGATGCACTTAATCTGAATGACGGGGGAGAACCAGCTATTCATGGAAAGCTGACAGATTGCAGAGTGGGCCCAGACCTCAGCATTCGGACCATGTCTGAAGAGATCTTATGAGCTGTGCCTGAATAATCCCAGGAATGATCAAACCTACATCTTGCACAAGCTTGAGGAAAATCCCCTGACAAACTAACACCCACCCAGGCATGGGCATGGACAAAAAGAAAAGGAATTGTTTAAATTAGGGAGTTATTGTTAAACTGTGGCCAGTGGGACGGTTGGAAGTCCACTGTGGAGAGAGAGTGGATGGAGTGGAACAGGAGTAGATAAGAGAAACTGCTACTCTGGCCAACAAATCAGCATTCGGGACCCTCAGAAACCAGTGTCACAGAGTACTATTTGTCCCTTGACTCTACTAGAAAATGCTCAGGAAAGTGACAGCACTTGAATTATTAAGATGTTTTTGGCTTCCTTATTTTCACAGAAGTAAAAGCATTTTTTGTGATAAATGAGTACAAAGTTCAATGGGAAAATTTTTAAAGCCTAACTAGAGCCTGACTTCAGTAATGAGACACAAACATCCTTTTACCATATCTCCTCACATATTCTACTACATGATGTGTAAATCCTAGAACATGTGTGTCCTTGAAGTGAGCTTCCTTTGGAGATGAGGAGATGTTGGGGACTGTGTGAGGTAGAGATCTACTTGAGTAAGCCATGTTTTCTTCATTCACATCACCACCTGGTCCACTATGGAATGAGTAGTGAGGTATGCTTGATTGGCCAAGTCAACAAATTAGTTCTGAGTCCTTTACATGGTAATCACTGTGCTGCATAGTGAAGATATAGGAATGAATAATTCTTGCTCTAAAGAGCTTATATATTCCTGTAGGGGACATGCCACAACAATTCAGCAAAGTACTCTTTTGTTGAGGATATATTCAGAATACAATGGAAGCACTAAGGGACAGGGCTAGTCTAAGATCTGCATGTGTGTGTGTGTGTGTGTGTGTAAGAGTGTGTGTGTGTATGTGTGTGTGTAAGAGTGTGTGTGGGGTAGACTACAGCATACCTATAGGGAATGACCCTTAACTTGGGAATTGGAAGATGACTGAGAATTTTCCAGTGTCCTACTAACTTTTAAACTAAGATGCTCTGCACTGTCTCAAACAAGTTACATGTTTACTTCTTTGTTATGTAAAAATTCTAACACGAGAAGGTAAGGCAGGGATCTAGGAAATGCTGACTCATTAAACAAATCATTTAGGGACCACAGTTCCTAATGTCAAGGCCAAGAAGGGCCTGAGAGTGAATCCTGCTTCTAAACTAACAGTTTGGTGTACTGACAGTTTAGTGGATGGAAACAGATTTGTTCCTGGACCAGCAATAAAGAACAGTATTACTTAGGAGAATGGTAGTAGCCAGAGCATCAGCATTTGTTCCAGTTACCTGAGCCCTAAATGTCACAGGGCATACTAAGTGGAGATGTAGGGCTGGCAGGAAATACCTACTTTAAAGAACAAAACTCCAAAGTTAGGGAATGAACTCTAATAATCAGCAATAAGTCTGTCTAAGTTTTATCCTATTTGAAGACACTAAATTTATTCTCTTGAGTCGTTAGCACACTTGCCTTTTTTTGTGTGGGGAAAGACACTATTTTCCAAGGCTATCCACTATACAAAGAGCAATGAAAACAAACAAAAACTTCTGAGACTGAGATAAAGGACTCTGTTCACAATCTGGGCAGAAAGTAGGAACCATGGAGAATTGTTTCTCTCTCTCTTGAGACCTTCCATCTCATGAGTTCTCTGGGGCAGGAACTGGCAAAGTGCAAGAAAATCCTGACCTGCTTTGTGGTTTTGTAAACAAAGCCTTATTGGAACAGAGCTATGCTTATACATTTACATATTCATAATGGCTGCTCTTGATAGCAGAAGTGAATAGCAGAGACCAGATAGCCTTTTTACAGAAGAAGTTTACCAAATTCTGTCCCAGGGAAGAGATCTCCTTTACCTCAGTAAAGCTGCCTAGTGACTAGCCCATCCACAGCCAGTGTCTAGGAAGAGGGAAAAGGAGAGAAGAGCGCCCAGATTAAAATTTCCTAGTGAAAAGCTGTCAGTTGACTGCTGTCCATGCTGCGCTGGCTGGAACAGAATCACATCTATCAGCCGTCCTGTCCTGTTCTCAGTTTCAATGCTTTTCTTCATGTTAACAATTTCACTTCCCAGGACTTAGCATGTAAGGCCAGCTGCAAGCTTCTGAGAGCCACTTCCCACGGGAGTCACTCAGGATGGCTTTCATTCCTCCAGCAATAAATGTAGCAATACATTGTCTACAAGGGAAGTTGGTTAGAGACTAAACACTCAGGATTTTAATTGGAGCTGGTCATGTCCTGCTCTGGTCACCTGCCTGACCATATCCCCAAATTCCAGACTCCCGGAAGAAAAGATGTTTAGCATAAACTATATTCTTATACAATTTAGATAAAGGGAATGATTTTTATCAGGAACTGGACAGTGCCTAGACACCAGCCAAGAGCCACTTGTGGGAGAGTGGCCTCAGGCCCATGGTACTCCTCCCCAGAACATACAGCTGTCTACACCTGCTAAAGTGGAGGTTAGAGCTATTGGCCCGCTAAGGGACTGTGTGCCAAGCTAAAACTTAGGAGACTTAATTACTAAGGTAGATTGGTTATCATGAATGATTAGTAGTCTCTGCTACACAAGGAGGGAGAAGAAACTAACACTAGTTATGTTTTGGGCTAAGCTGAATAATTCTTCATTATGGGAAGCTTGCAGGTGCTCACCAGTTACAGACTTTCCAGTCCTGGCAATAAAGAACGATACTTCCAATAACTGTCCAATTGTTTTGGGCACACAGTTATTGTGATTTGTTCCAAGCCAAGAGGGTGAGTGAAAGCTATAATCAGGCCTTGCTCAGGAAGCCACAGCTACTTTACAGTATTCACATAGAATGAGAGATAGATACCTGCAACAAAGTAAGGCTGGAAGGGTAGACCTGGGGAAGCTTATGATTCTGTGTGCTGTCATTCATAAGAGGTTTAGATTTTAATACATCATTAAATGAGATGAGGAGCCTTGAAAAAATGTTTAAGCTGAGGATCGTAGTGGTAATGAACATGAGAACTAATTGAATAGCAAGCCATCTGAAATCTGGGAGATTAATCAGAGGACCATTTCAATGATCCAGTTGAGCAGGGTTCTGGTGGCTCATGCCTGTAATCTTAGTTACACAAGAGGCTAAGATCAGAAGATTGAGGTTCGAGGCCAGCCCAGGCAGACAAATGCATGAAATTTTTTCTTATCTCCAAATATCCAACCAAGTGCCAGAAATGCTTGCAATCCTAGCTCTTCGAGAGGCTGAGATCGGAGGATTGTGGTTCATAGCCAGCCTGGGCAAGGAAGTCCTTGAGACTCTTACCTCCAGTTAACTACCAAAAAAAAAAAAAAAAAAGCCAGAAGTAAAGCTATGGCTGCAGTGGAAGAACACTATCCTTGAGGAGAGGGAAAAAAATGCTCAGGGACAGCACCCACCCGGACCCTGAATTCAAGCCCCAGGACAGGCACCAAAAACAGGAAGAAAGAAATTTTGAATGGACAGAATGAAGACATGTGCATTTGCAGATGGAAAGAATATGAGAGAAGGAAGAATTCAAGGTAAATTTGAAGATGAAAAGTCACTCACACATTCACTTTGGGTACCTGGGTAAGCAAGTTACCCATGGGATTTCCATCAGGAGATTGCTGATACATGATAACTTGTGTGACATGAGAGACAATTGGTATACTATGAGAAACAAGACATTAAACCTGTCCATTTGCATTCTACCACCTGTGGCCAGAATTTTCTACCTACTGATCCCTTACTGAAAGTGATGCCTTCCTTCCCATAGTATTTAAAGACAGCAATTCCAGAAAACATTTTGAGAGGAAAGAATGGTTCTCTCATTTAAATTTTATTTTGATAGGTTTTAAGACATTATGAATTGCTTCCAGATGGGATGGTACACATCTGCAATAATACAATCACTGAGAAAGCAGAGGGTGGAGGATCATGAGTTCAAGGCCAGCCTAGATTTCACAGTGAGATCCTAGCTCTAAAAAGCAAGGATCAGGAGCAATTCCCACATGTATAATTCTAGCTACTCCGAAGCCAGAGACTGGCAGGATCACAGTTCTAGGCCAGTCTATGCAAAAAGTTAGCAAGACCCATATCTCAAAAAACCAGCTGAAGATTGGCCTATAATCTCAGCTATGAAGGAGGCCAGAAGTAGGAGGATTGGGGTCTAAGGTGTACCTTGGGCAAAACACCAGACTATATCTGAAAAATAGCTGACATAATTTCAAAAGGAGCAGAGGGAAGGAACAGTATAAGTGGGAACAGCCCACATTAAGCAAAAGGAAAGAATAACTTGTAATGTCAAAGCTCATAGAATTCACAAACTGTATGGACCATGATAATGACAATTTTCCTTGTGAAGGTTAAAATGTGTTTGTGGTTCTAAGTATCACTATTCCACAATACTGTGGAATATGTGAAATTTATGTAATCACTTAATCTCAATTAAAGAAAAAAAAGTGAGAGAAGGGATGGGTTAAGAAAGATGGGTGACGGGCTGGGAAGGTGGCTCAGTGGTAGAGC
Source organism: Dipodomys spectabilis (assembly GCF_019054845.1). Taxonomy (NCBI): domain Eukaryota; kingdom Metazoa; phylum Chordata; class Mammalia; order Rodentia; family Heteromyidae; genus Dipodomys; species Dipodomys spectabilis. The sequence continues at coordinate 3,996,818 of NW_024870824.1, forward strand.
GCTTGCCTTGCATGCCTGAGGCCCTGGGTTCAATTCCTCAGCACCACATAAGCAAAAAGAAAAAAGCCGGAAGTGGTGCTGTGGCTCAAGTGGTAGAACGCTCACCTTGAGCTGAAGAGCTGAGGGACAGCGCCCAAGCCCAGAGTTCAGGCCCCATGACCGGGCCCAAAAAAAAAAAAAAAAAAAAAAAAAGAAAGATGGGTGACCTTAGGTAACTGTAACCCTTCTGTACACTATTTTTATAATAAAAATGTATTTAAAAGGAAGTTATTAAAGACAAAATGTAGGATCTGCAAAAAAATAAAGATTTCAATAAAAATAGTCCTTGCAGGAACTGAATCATAAGAATGTAGGCCCAGACACAGATAGTACAATTCTGAGCTTAAAACAATTGCACCAAGTGACGTTTCATACTGACGACAGTATATAAAAGGTTTGTCTTCAGACCAGTTAGACAATGCCTAGCAGAGTTGCTAAATTTACATTCTTCTGGGCAAAACATGACTTGCGTGGTTAGAGTAATTTGGAGAGTAGTTATTTTGATTAGTGATTGAGTTACAAGATGCTACGGAACGTAATACACTGATTGTGAGCGATGGCGGCACGGGAAAACTCCTGTATACATCCTCACAGAGTTTGGCTTGAGTAATCAGTGGAATGAAATTCAGGTTCCAGGCTTTCATGACTGAGGCACAGACATTGCCATGGACAGGAACTGTGTCTTCTCCATTTGCTTAGCAAGATTTGACACATGTTGAGCCCAAATAGGAATCTGCGCCATCCAATGAAGATGTGTTGAGATAACTCTGAGAAGAAGTAAGGAAAGGAGCAGGTTCTGAATACACACAACATCAGGCTACAAATGGCAACTTACAAAAAAAAAGAGAATCTCTCTTTCACATGCACACATGCGTACACACACACACACACACACACACACACACACACACACACACAATCTTCCCAGGATAGCCTGTTTTGGTAAGCTGATTGGTAAACGTAGATGCCCTTAGAAAAGAATTTTAAAAATAGAGGAGACGCCACCAGGAAACCATCATTCTAAACAAACAATGTTCCTTGTCCATCTATTTATGTTTGTTCACATAATGATAAGTGCTTACAGATGTCTCTGGGAGCTGAACTGGGAGAAATGCAATAAGATAATGGATAGGGTAAGTTTGTGTCCGGTATCACAATCTGCCAGACCTCCAGGCTTTGTGACTCACTCACTGATTTCCAGGGCTGGACATGACTAGGGAAAGCATTACAGATATTTTACCAAGGTCGAGCATATTCTACTAAGATGGGAGCACTGGTATTCGTAGGTCTCTGATTCCAGGGAATAGCCATTCTTCAGAATGTCTGCTGAGTAATAAATCGTACAGACCTAGCACTGTTCTAGGCATTAGCTCTTGTCTTTAGTCTTGTCACTTCTTAATCATAAGCCAACTGGACATTTTGTACTTCCCATTAAAACCAAGATGTAATTTATTTGCTTCAAACTCTTCCTCTCCTACCAACTATTCTTGTTAAATTGTGAAGCTTTATTTATTTTTTCCAAAATTTTCTTACCACATCTTTTCCTCCTTGGTGTTCACATACATCTGTTTGTTTCTGAAACTGAGCAGGAAGACTACACAAGCTTCATCACCAGAGTTGGTGACCTCTCAGTAAAAGCACCAGGGTTGCATTCAAGCAAATACCCTCTAAAGCCAGTGCCTTGAACCTCACATTAAAATCCATGTTCCATATTTCTACATCTCATTTTCAAGTTAGCCTATTAGCTAGTGCTTTTTGAAACCTTATGAAGTCATTAAACTATTAGTGGTTGATATTACCATACAGGTTTTTCTTTCATTTGCCTCTTCTGTAAATGTGGTTTTTAAACAGCCATTGCTGCTGTTTTCTTCTTCTTTTTCTCCTCTTCCTCCTACTCCTTGTTGTGGTCCTTGTCTGTCCTGGGACTTGACCTCAGGGCCTGGGTGTTGTCCCTGACCTTAACTTAAGGCGAATGCTCTACCACTTGAGCCACAGATCCACTTCAGTTTTTTTTTTTTATTGTGAAAATTCCATACAGAGGGGTTACAATTACATGGGCAAGATAATGAGTATATTTCTTAACAAGCATTGTTGCCTCCTCCTTTGTTTCCCCTTCCCATCCCTTCCCATCCTCCCCCCCTCCCCCCCTCCGCTCTTCTACTCCCCCCCCCCAAAGTTGTAAAGTTCGTTTTTTGACATCATTATGTCATCTCATTGTTGCAATGGGTCCACCTGTATCCCTATTTAAACCATTTGTTTTTTCCCTTCCCCTCCACAAATTATACCAACTTTAAATACAGTGAAAGCAGGGGTTATACCATGGGGGAGGGACATACAAAGCAACAAAGAAATCATCTTATAAATATGTTAGAAACAATTGCATGAAAGGAAAAACATTTGAATACTTACCTTGGGGTTCATTTCACTTAACATCAACTTATCTGACCTTTTCTGCTTGTCTCAGACATATACCAGTTATTGCAAATAAGGGAAACCATGGGACCTATGTTTCTTTGGGCCTGGCTTACTTCACTTAATATAATTTTTTCCAAGTCTTTCCATTTCCTAACAAATAGGGCAATGTCATTCTTTCTGATGGAGGCATAGAATTCCATTGTGGATATATACCACATTTTCTTGATCCATACATCTACCAAGGGGCATCTGGGTGTTTTTTTTTGGTAGTTAACTGGAAATAAGAATCTCAAAGAAATGAGAATGGGGAATGACACTGTTCACTCATTAACTGACTCTTGACTCATGTAACTGTAAACCTTCTGTACGTCACTTTTCAATAAATTTTTTTAAAAAAAGAATCTTAAAGATTTTCCAGCTGGGGCTGGCTTTAAACCTTGGTTCTCAGATCTCAGCCTCCTGACTAGCTAGGATTACAGGAGTAAGTCACTGGCACCTGGCCATAGGTTCTTTAATGTCTTTAACTTTCAGACAAAGGAAGCTGTTGGCCTTTTTTAAATGACCTTGAAGGCAAGCTATTGAGCAGAAACAAAATGTTTTTTTAGACAAGATCTCTCTATATATCCCAAGCTGGCCTTGAACTTGCAATTCTTCCAGCTCAGCCTACCGTTGGCTGGGATAATTCATGTGTATATCACATCTTGACCTTCCTCTTCTCACATTCTTCCTCTACTATGGTGTATTAAGCAAACCCTATAGAGTATTTCTGCTATTGTCAATACAGATAAGCTTCTTAGGACACATCAATGTAAGAAGCAGAAGAGTGGAGCTGGAGGGGTAAGGGGAGGTATCTAACCCAGAGATGAATGATGCTGGAGCCTGGACAATTGCTTCCACAATTCAGCAGACACAGCATGGCATTGAGAGCCTTGAAGAAATTCAGGTTGTACCCTCAGCAATGCTACAGAGGAGCTAGAAAATGAACATTTTAACATTTCACCTGCTTCTTTTTTATAGAAACATATTTTTTTGCATAGCAGCAGTCTGACATTTTGAGCTAGGAAATGTTGAACCCTAAGAATGACATCTAACAGTAGAGTGCTTGCTCTATTAGACAAGTTTAAGAGATTTTTGGGTTCCTTTCTTTGCACAATATTGTTAAGCTTCCTTTTAAGATAACTTGATCTACCTAAAAAGCATCAAAGGACAGAGTATTGAATTTGCATGAAAGACTATAAGAAATATCATGAGCTTAAAACTCTCCTAGCATTTTCCTAAATACATTTTCCTCTCAAGCGAAACTATTATATTGTTCAGAATACACTAAAAATATTTCATTTCCAGTATTTATCAAGTTTATCCATAAAGTTAATACCAGTGGAATATATAGTTTAAAACTTTAAGGCCTTGCATCCATGAGGCCCTCGGTTTGATTCCACAGCACCACATAAGCAGAAAAAGCCAGAAGTGGGGCTGAGGCTCAAGTGGTAGAGTGTTAGTCTACAGCTGAAGAGCTGAGGGACAGCACCCAGGCCCAGAGTTCAGGCCCCACACCGAAAAAAAAATTAAGAAAGAATTGATATCAGACTATTAAAAACATTTTTATCATAATTTGTGATGGTTAATTTAAATGCGCCAACTTTACTGGGCTAAGGGATTCCCAGATAGCTGATAAATGTTATTTCTGGCTATGTCTATGAGGGGAGTTCTGAAAGAGATTAGCATTCAGATTAAAAAAACAGAGTAAAGCACGGGACCTCCCAAAAGTGGGAGACCCCATCTCATTAGTGGGGGCCACGGATAGATCATAGGAAGATCAAATTACTCTCTCTTCTTGAGCTGAGTTATCCAGCTCCTGCTCTGATCCTTTGAAACTCCTGGCTCTTGAACTTCAGAACTTAGCAGACATTTCCACTAGAACCCTCCTTCCTCAGATTTTTCAGGCCTTTGAACTTGGATTGGATTATACCACCACTTATCTCATGACTGATTGTGAGACTTCTTAGCCTCCTAAACTGCATGAGCCAAATCTATAAAAAAAATTAATTCATAATCTGTAGCATCTTACTATTGGTTCCATGTCTGCAGATACCTGGCTAATACTTAAACTATCTAAGCTAAAAAAACAAAAACAAAAAAACAAAAACCTAAATAAAGCCAAACAATAAAACATCTATAAGAAATACACAGGAAGTCATTTCCTGAATATTCTTGGATAAGAACCAAATCCCTTCTAATTTGCAATTCCTTGCAGACCATCATTCTGTGAGAATAATGAAGAGTAGAACAACAATGATTCCCAGAGATCAAATACTCATGGACTTTTGAGCAAGAGGGGGATCAAAGGGCTGAATTAACAGATCAATCACTTTCTACAGGAATTGATGTCTTACTTCAAAAACAGTGTTTTTATTTTCCATTAGCTACTTCTAATTCTCTTGCCTTTTATCAGTCAAGCTTTGCACTGAAGTGCATTGAATTCACCCCCCTGCTTGCTTCTTTATTCCCATTCATCCTTTGCCCATTCATTTCTGACTCCCAGCTCTTCCAAAGTCCCAATGACAAAAGCTGACTCAGGTTGTTTGGGACCTCAGCATTGGCTGTTGTGGATGTTTCCCCCATTTCCTTATTTTCTGAGACATTATTGTCTTCTGAGTCACCTCTTATACCTTTGCTGATTCTCACAACCCTATTTCTTCTAAACTTACTAAATTTTCTTATATACCCACTAAAATCTACAGTTTCTCAGCCTCTGTCAAAGGTGGTTTTTTTTTTTTATTATTATCTTTAAGTAGCTGTGCAAAGGAGTTGCATTTAACAAAGCAATTTATGGAAACAATCAATGTCACCCCTCTCAACATTCTCACAAAACCATCTTCTGGCTACCCCTTCCCTCATTCTTCTTCTTCTTTTTTTTATTATTGTGAAAATACCATACAGAGGGGTTACAATTACATGAGCAAGGTTGCCTCCTCCTTTGTTTCCCCTTCCCATCCCTTCCCTTCCTCCTCCCCCCCAAAGTTGTAAAGTTCGTTTTTCGACATAACGTCTTGTACATCTCATTGTTGCAATGGATCTACGTACCCCTATTTAAAAAATTGTTTTTTTCCCCTCCCCAAATTATACCAACATCAAATACAGTGAAAACAGGGGTTATACCATGGGGGAGGGACATACAAAGCAACAAAGAAATGTCTTATAAATATGTTAAAAACAATAGCAAGAAAGAAAAAACATTTGAGTCTTTATCTTGGGGTTCATTTCACCTAACATCAACTTATCTGACCTTTTCTGCTTGTCTCAGACATATACTAGTATAACTCAACTGTATTGTAAAAGCTTATAACTGGCCTAGAGCCTCTTACACCACAGTCTCCATTGGTTCATTCCTTTTGCTCAGTTTAGGGAGCTGGGGAATATCCTTCATTCAGTCTGTTTTCTCATAACTCATTTCAAGTCAATTACCAACTCTTTGCTGCTAGAGGCACTACAGTGCCTACCTGCCTGGCAAATGCAAGGTGATGAGTTCAAGTCCCAGTACAGCAAAGAACATCAAATTTTAACTTAATTCCAAAAGTTCTCTCAAATCCATTGTTTCTTACCAATCTCTGAACTTTTGTCCTAATTTACAGCATTCATCTGAATCCCCTAAACCATATGTGCCCTCTGCCTTTGAGACTAACTCTCCTCAAATTCAGTTTCTTCAGTGCTGTCAATTTCACTGTCAAATTGACCTACCTAAAATGAACATAGTTAGGCTATTTCTGAGCTTCTCTTTTACCTATATAAGGTTCCTGGCTCTTCTGGACTCTCTTGAACCACTACTTGTTAAAGTTTTTCTGGAAGGTTTGCAGAACCCTCTTGTAGCATCTGTCCATCTGTCCTTAGCTGGAGTTTCTCTCTCTCTCTCTCTCTCTCTCTCTCTCTCTGTCTGTCTCTCCCTCTCCCTCAAGACTGTCCTTTGTACACCTCAGGTTAATACTGACTCACCATTGTTCCCTTTTCTGCTGGATAGTGGTTTACACTCATCTCCTTGTACTCGAAACATGGGATATATTACATGGTATTGTCATGTCTGTTTATTCTTCATTTCTTTGATACTAATTCTTGACATTTGTAAGACTATTTAAATTAAACCAAGGTTAGTGGAAGGGAAAAGTCGCTAAGCTGAAAATAATGAAGATTTGGTGGGGGGGGGGGGGGAGGGGGGATCTGTTTAAATCAGCTCTTCATCCACAATTAAATCTGGGATGCCATCTTCCACTATAAGTTACTGTGCTCCAGTTCTGCTCTGTACTTCCTGACATTCCTTTGCCAAGTTCAAGAGAGTCTTCAGTGATGTTCACATACTCCTACCTGCTCTAAGTCAACCTTCCCTTCTAAGGCTTTATCTAAAATTAGTCATGGGGCTTGAACTCTGGGCCTGGGCACTGTTCCTCAGCTCTTCAGCTCTACCATTTGGACCACAGTGTTTATGTGGTGCTGAAGAATTGAACCCAGGGTCTCATGCATGCAAGGCAAGCACACTACCACTGAACCACCTTCCCAGCCCCAATCCTGGTTTTTCTACGGTCCTTTCAAATACATAGATGACTGGGTCCTATTCTGATTGGATTCTGATTTTGTTGGTCTGCTGTAGTAAAGCATTCCAGATGATTCTAATATAATCAATTGTACAAACCACTAACACTGATGTGATTCTCAACCATTGATATAAGACAGTGATTCTCGACTACTGACGAAAAGCAGTGGTCAACAAACTGAGGCACCCAGATCAACAGCATCGATAGCACTTAGAGAATTGTAAGAAACAAAATTCTTGGGCTCCAACCCAGAATCATTAGATCAGATGTCTATACATGATTCTGATGCACCCTAAATTATCGCCTATCTTTGAGATCTTTCCTCACAAGTCCTTGAACTAGTCATTAGAGATCATACTGTAGTTTGGAAATATTATACCCTTGGCTGATTATCTTTAAAAATATTTCCCCAAGCAAGCAAAATAAGCTTCAAAGGATTTGTTCATTCTATCATCATACCTTCTAAGAAAGAAGCCTCTTTGGCTAGATCAGGATTAAAATTAAAACAGAAACTCACAGAATAGAGTGAGATGACAGGAATTTGTCTTAGAGAGCAGCGGACATATCTCTGGCTGAGTTAGAATGAGATTAAGAACCAGGCAGGATACTAGGACACAAGTATGCTGGAACTGGTGACATATTGCCTCTTTCTCCCACATCATCAGATAAGCAAATCCTTAATGAAATGTATGGTCTGAGGCTAAATTACCACAGGACCAACATTCAGAAAACTGAATATTTGACCTAGTTAGTGTCTTCTGAAATAGAGAACTGGTTTTAGAGCTATAGACGGTGAGTGCCTGACCAGACTTAATTTGGCTATTTCAGCTTCAGATGTTTGTGCACAAGATTCTCCTGTCCTCTAAGAGAAGAGCAATGACAAAAGGAACCAAATTCCATATTCTTAACTTGTTCTGCCTGTGTGAGAACAGCTGGGAAGCAGTCATATTTATGGGGCCCACAAATAAGTTTTTTTCATAAAACTTGGCATATGTTAATTATACAAAAGCATTCCCTTGTGATTTGTCCACAAATGAATATAATATCCTTCGCCTCATTTAGAATGGTTTCCTTATTCTATTTTCATATATGCATATAAAATATACAGTGTTTTCTATTTGTATTTAACCATTTCTTTTTGACAAAATGTTTTTTTTAAATAATCTGCTTATTTTGTTCTGATCATATTCTAAAATTTATTTATTGGTCAAGCTCCGTTACTCAACTGTAACTTTTATTAAGATGAGACAATGTCGGCTTATTAACAACAGTGTAGCCAGTACCAGAGCTTGGCTGGCACTGGATAGATCCTGGATGGACTGAATTCTGATGGTGGCTCCCAGAATAATATAGGGGAATAGAAACCATGGAAAGATGTAACCTCACTCCATGCAAGTAAAAGGACTAACACAAATGAAATAGGAGGCTAAATTCTCCATGCTGAGGAGGGATTTCTTTTTCTTTTTCTCAGAAATTTTACTTTGGAAAGTCATTTATTTCCTTCTCTCTTGGCAATACATATCAATTCTTGTCAGTTTGGGAGCACAAGAATGTCTTTCTGTAGTACTTGAGAGTGATCTCTTTGCAAAGAGGTAGAATCCTACATCTCAAAGTCTATACCTAGGCAGGAATCTAACAGCAGTGGGCATTTTTTTTATTTTTATTTTTTTGTCAGTCATGGGGACTGGGGGCCTGGGCACTGTCCCTCAGCTCTTCAGCTCAAGGCTAGCGCTTTACCACTTGAGCCACAGCACCACTTCCAGCTTTTTCTGCTTATGTGGTGCTGAGGAATCGAACCCAGGGCCTCATGCATGCGAGGCAAGAGCTCTACCACCGAGCCACCTTCCCAGTGGGGGCATCTTTCTTGTAGCAGCAAGACCACCTCCTGCCCTTAAGATATGAGAAGTTTTTCTTCTGGATGAGGCCATTGACCAAATACCAGTGACCACAATTTCCAGGTAAAGTTAGGTTAAACCACGTATCATAAATAGCATCATCAATCCTCTTATTTCAGGAAAAATCAGTTTGCCTTAAAAACACACCTAAGAGAGGTATGGTTGTTTGATTATAAAAAAGTGAGATTTTTGCCCTCTCAACCTCTTAGAGGACTGCCTGTGATGCACGATGCCATATTACACTTTGTTTGTATGTGTATTTAATGAATGTGGGAGGGCTTTTTAAAAAAGTTGGTGTATTTTTTTCTTTTTTTAGTAAGTACTGGGGTTTGAACTCAGGGCCTAGGCAGGTGCTCTATTGCTGAGACACACCTCCAGCACTTTTTTTCTGTACTGGGTTACTGGGTCTAACTTCTTCCAAACTCACTCCTGGACCACATTTTACCTTATTTAAGGCTTCCTAAAAGAAGCCTGCCATAGCTTGGATAGCAAGCACATGAGACCATGCTCAGTTTATTCTTGTTGAGATGGAGTCTTGTGTGAACTTTTCTGCCCTGCCTGGCATGGAACCACATCTTTCTGATCTCAACTTTCCAAGCAACAGGCGTGAGCCACTGGCACCTGGCTAATAAATCTGTTTTCTGTTTCTATAACCTTTGTGGAGAGGTTTTCTGAAATGGGAGATTTTTGTTTCTGATTGTATTATCCCAGTAGAGATGAGGGGAAACTAATGAAGAGCAGATGGGAGAGCAGAGGTTATCAATGTGAAGAAGTAAAAGTGTTTCAGTCACATGAGGAGGAGCAGATTTGCCAGAAAGTACCACTTGCAAGAGAGAGTCAGGGGGAAATCAAGTGCTACAGAGTATCTTAAGTTCATTTGAAGCATTTGAACTTTAAGCAAGATACGTTACAATATGATTGCCTTTAGGAGCCTACTCTTGTAGTGCTGAAAAATACCAAGGGGTACAGGACAACTGAATTAGGGGAAATATTTGTTTAACAAGATGAAATACAATAATAATCATAATAATAACCATGCTTGCCACAGTTTCTTGGGTCAACTATGTGCTTGGCTTTCGTCTAAACCTTTTACATGCACTGCCATTCATTTTCATAATTCTATGAGATTTGGCTTATTGTAATCTCTATTTACAGGTGAAAAGACTGAAGCATAAACAGAATAAATGATAGGGAGAAAATGGAAAAAATGATTTTTTTCTTTTTTATTGTCAAGGTTATGTACAGAGGGGTTAGAGGGGTTACAATTACATAAGTAGGGCAATAACTACATTTCTTTCAAACTTGTTACCCCTTCCCTCATTTTTCTCCTATGTTCCCTCTCCCAATGCCCCCAAACTGTACAGATCATTTCCAACATATTGTCTTATGAATATCGCTGTTGCATTGGTTCTCCCTTGTCCTTTGTCTCACCATTCTGTTGTTCCCCTTCCCTTCCCTAATTCAAATAAATGTATATACAATCAGGGTACCAAAATCAGATACAGTGACAACAGGGGGTATACCATAGGGGGCAGAACATACAAAAGAAACAAGGAATCACGTAATACATTAAAAACAATGACAAAGAAAAACCTCTGTGTTCATTCCACTTAGCATTGTCTTATATGGTCATGTACATAGCTATTGAGCTATTTTGCTCATCTGCTAAGATTATCTTAGATGTATACTAATTATTGTAAATAAGGGAAACCATGGGACCTATGTTTCTTTGGGTCTGGCTTACTTCACTTAATATATTTTTTTTCCTAAGTCTTTCCATTTCCTTACAATTAGGGCAGAGTAGAAAAATGATAGTTTTTATGAGACAGAGTTGGAGTTTGAACCCTGGTTCCAGGGACCATTCTCATAACCTCTATTGTACACTGCCTCTTGATATCACAGTTTGATAGCAAAATGGATAAGGGTAGATGGATAAAGGTAGAAGACTGATTACAAACTCTTTAGAAAGTGAAACAATGGGAAGTAAGGATTTGAGTGGGTGTTGGAATGGGCAAAAAGAAGGTGATTGAGCTGTTGTTTACAGCTCACACCTGTAACCATAGCTATGCAGAAGGCTGAGATTCAGAGGGTCTCCATTGGAGCCTAGCCCAGCCAGAAAAGTCTCCAAGACTCCATCTCCGAAATAACCAACAAAATGGCAGACTGAAAGTGTGGCTCACCAGGGGAGCAAAGCACAGCAAGTTCAAGGCTCTGAGTGAAAATCCCAGTCCTATAAAGCAATCACTCTATCAATAAAGATGATGCCATATTGTCTAGGTTCTTAGCTCAGGTGGGCTATGCACCGAGACAGAAATACCAGGAAGGCAGCAATTTTAGAAGAGCAGTTGAAGCATTTGGAAAAAACAAACAAACACTATTCTGAAGAACATAAGATGCTCAACCCAGCAGTTGTTCTATATCTCTATAGCTCAGAAGGGAAGATAGATCTGAGCCCATGGGTGGCAATAAAGCTATGGGAGCAGACCAGATTCTCCAAGGAGAATGAGAACTGTCAGGAGACAAAGGCCAGCTAAATCCCAGGAGAGCTCATCACAAAGCCATAGCCAAGGAGTCACAGGGAAAAGTAGTAGGAAATTGTGGTGTTTGCAAAACCCAGATACAACCATGTTCCTGAAGGACGTAGTATTAACAGTGTTAGAGCTGCCACAAACTATTCTCGGCTTCAGACAGAAGAAAGCTACCCCCACCACCTCCCATGAAACAAATCTAACAACTCAGCTCCTCATGGAAACATAACATGCTAATGATTCCACTTCATTTTGTCTTAAATGGTTAGACTTACCTTTTTTTTTTAACCCTATTAATATACCCTATTCCTTTCCTTCTGTGATGCTAAGTTTATAAAATGAGATACTCCAAGTTCTCTCCCTGCCTCAGGAAGAAAATGCAGGAAATGAAGAATAGGACAGTAGGTCACCTGAGAATTTGTCTCTACGAGATCAAAGACAGCCACCTTCATACTCAGTCCTGCAGTCACTGGTACTTGCTCCGCAAGGCTGCAGAGCCTTCTTGCGTGTGACCCACATCTCATTAGCATCATTTTATAAGTCGGCAAGTAACTTGACCTTTTCCTTTGGAAGCAGCTTTTTTCTCTCTCTCTTTTTCTCTCTCTTTTCAAAATAAACCTGCAAATGGAACTTGTGCCTGTGTGGGGCAGGCTAATGTAGAGCCTAGCAATTTATGTTTAAGGATTTTAGAGAATGACTAAGAAAGGTTTTCATTATATATATCTGGGAAACCTCATTTCATTTTGTCCCCTGACTCTTGCAATGGCTTTAGGGTTTTTTCCCTCTGTATTCATTCTCTCCCCAACTTTCCCCCACATCTCCCCTCCCCACGGTGGATTGTTCATCTGTATTGGACTGGAAACATGCTTGCAGTGTGATTTTCCACTGGTGGAATGGAATTTTTTCTACCTTCTCTCTATATTGTGGTGAAACTTTCTCTTCTCAAACTAGGAAGGTATTGTAAAACCTATCTGTGGCTAGGGTCTAGGGTCAAGCCAGTCTATAAATGAGACCAAGCTTGCGAGAATCAGTAACTGAAAAAACAATGGGGGGGGGGGCTAAGACACTCTATTTTCCCTTCTTCCTGTGTTGAGTGCTCATAGAAATGAGCTGATACTGGTTGTAACTCTGTTCAATTCTTCCCAGCCTGTTTTACCACTCGAGATGGATGGCAAGTGCTTGAGGTAAGGTGTGAATAGTGGAGCTCATGATACAGTCCCAAGAAGATTGTCCCCCATTAATTCGATCAATTTGGAACCAACCTAATTTGGTTACACGTTATACTGAACATCTATGGACAGTTTTGCTCTTGAGTTACTGAACCTTTAGGAAGGAAGTGAAGGAAGGAAGGAAAGAAGGAAGGAAGGAACAAACGAAAGAATGAAGAAATGAAGGCAGGGAGAAAGAAGAATAGAATGAAAGAAAGAAGGAAGAAAGAAAGGAAAGAATGAAGAAAGGGGAAAAAGAAAAAAGGAAAGAAAGAAGGAAGGAGGGTGGGAGGGAAGGGAAAGAAAGAAAGATATAAGGGAAGGAAGGAAGAAAAGAAAGGAAAGAGGAAAGAAGGAAGGAAGGAAGGAAGGAAAGAAGGAAAGGAAGAAGGAAGGAAGGAAGGAAGGAAGGAAGGAAGGAAGGAAGGAAGGAAGGAAGGAAGGAAGGAAGGAAGGAAGGAAGGAAGGAAGGAATTGTACATGATAGTAAACTGGTGTTTACTAATAGATACCCAGTAAGTAAGGAATAGAGGTAGAACTGAAAACTACATGGATATTGCATGGAAATCCATTCGCTTCTCAGCTTTCCTGCTGCTGGTAATTTCCTTGCTCTGGCATTGTAGGGAAGATGAGGTCACTGTGGCCCCTTCCCCCTTCACTCCACACATGTGGGTAGAGAAAGCTGACCCTGCTTTGGGGCTTCAGGGGTGAACCCATGGCCTATACTGGACAAGATTACAGTAGTTCCTTCGACTCCATGACTGTATCAGGGTTGGACAATGGGAGTTGTCCAGTGGGAGTGAGTACCTAGAATGGAGGAAACAGTATCTCTTTTCATGGGTGGCTGCTCAGGCAGAGGAATGCAGCATGGAGCTGCCATTGGACATCTTTACCAACATGCAAGGACAGCTTCTCTGAGGATGAACTGACAGGGGAAAGAAGAAGAGAGATGGATTTATGGCATCACATCACTGGAGCAGCTTTTTTTGCTCTGTGTTTGAAACTAAACTTACCTTGGAACTTTTCACTATTGAGCTAGTATACCAGCTGAAGAACATTTCTTTTGCTGTTTTCTGTTATTTGCATCCAAAAGAGCCCTTGCTAACTATGTGCATTGACAGAGAAAATATTTTAATGAGCTACTACTGCCTTAGATCATTGGGAACTGGCAGCCTATTTGAGGGGGTTCAAACCCATATCTCTGGGGGAAAAAAGTTAAGTAACCATTGGGTGCTCTGCACGTTTTTATTCTTGTTATGTAAAACAACTGTGGCTTAGCATAACACACCTTTATCATGCCACATTTCTGCAGTTAAGAAGATGAGCTTGCTGTTCATTTCATGGAGCTAAAGTCAAGGTGCTGGTGGGGTTGATTCCTTTTTTGCAGATCCAGGGGAACTCATGGTGACTTCCTGGTGTTCTTTTTATCCATCTTTAAAGACAACAATACAACTTCCACCATCTTGTATCTTTCTTTGAAAAGCATCTCACGTACTTCAAAATGGCCTTCATATGTCCAAAACAAGACTCCAACTTCCCTTTTCCACAGTCTTTGACATTTCCATTAGGAAGAAGGTGAATTCAAATTGCAGGATAAGGGACCATGGCAGGCTGAGAATAAAGGCCCTGGACATTGAATAGGGGAATAGTCAGCAGATTGTTAGAAGAATTTGCCAGTGAGAACATCTTTGATATGGTAGAATGAATACTGAAGATGAAGGGGAAGGAAAAGTCCAGTGACAGCTTTTAGGGTGAGAAATGGACCCATATGTCCCTCCACTCTCAGTGAACTCCTCTGGAGGAGAACAGAGGCTCAATTTTTGGCTGGATTCCATTTGTTCTATCTTCAAAATTTCCACTTGGATGACTTCTCCCTCTGGGGAAGGGAAAGAGAGTTGGCGGGTATCTGTCATTGCTTGAGGCTCCTTGTGAAGTCTGTGGGGTCAAGCTTGTTGGATGACTGCGTTTCTCCTGGGCTTCTTATATTGTAGTGTACCCCTGGGGTAAGCATGGCATACAGTTGAACCAGGAGACACTCACTCAGATGGTGTATCCTGAAAGAGAAGCAGGGAGTGTGGAGCTTGGTGTGCTGGGAAAGATCAGCCCTAGAAGGCTCTAGGGAGATGTGGAGTGGGAGGAGGGTAGAGAGGCAATTAACGGAACTAGAAGAGTAAAGAACATATGTTTATTTTTTTGAGTTTTTTTTTTCCCCCTTCATATTTTTTCAGTGTGTTTTTGAGATTGGGATTTTTATGAAAAAAGTAAAATAAGCAAAAACATCATTTTATTTAAAAGGTGTTACAGAAATTCCTGTTTCATGGGCGAGTGATTACAGCCATCTTAGAGCTCTGAGGTCACTGATAACCCGGCTGCGCAGCCTCCCTGGCTGCTCAGGAATGTGCTACCTCATAAATCTTGCTTAGCCACCTAATACTCCCACCTTACCCAAGCTGAGCTTTGCACCAGTTAAATATTGGCAGATCCTTGTTTTCTCACTACTTACAGAAGGGGATTAGTCACCTCCTCCAGAGAGGCTGATGTTGTGAATAGAAAACCTTCCGTACATTCCTTAGTGAGGACACCACAGCCCAGCCAGTGGTTGTGGTGACTGAAGGGAAGGGGTCACCTCTATAGTCCAGAGTGTATCCCCAGACGCCAAGCTGAGACACAGCCTGACTGGTTGCTCATGAACCCCGAGAAAAAAATAAATGGTATACACAAGGCAACTGATGTCTAAAAGGTCGTCGATTCTTGCAAATTCCCTCATACATAGTTTTGAGGTGGCAGTGGTATATCTCTAGCGTAACACTGCCAAATCAACATCCATGAAGACCAACTTACTCTCCTATTTAACACACACACACACACACACACACACACACACACACACACACACACCTATTTTTCCTCTCACAAAGTATGGCTCTGATTTTTTTTTTTTAGGATGCTTTACTCTTGGCCATCTACTAAGAGTAGGTGTTTCCTTTTCCCTGGAGAGTAAGAATAAATTCCTCGTGTACATGTTAGTTTGGTTAAACATTGACATGTTTTTCTGTTCTTTTTTCTTTCTTTTTAGGGAAATGGGTTGCTTTTAGTTTTGCTTTTAGTTTGCTCGATGTGTGTGTGTGTGTGTGTGTGTGAGAGAGAGAGAGAGAGAGAGTTCAGAGGCCATACAGCAAAATGCTGCGTGTGTGGCTTTCTCTATCATGTTCACACAGGTATTCATCATGGTCTAAACCCAAGTAATCTTTTAATGTCCAACTTTCCACCCTTGTGATCTGCCTGAAGATTGAAGCTGTATTTAAGCAGGAAAGCTGTGGCCTTCTGAGTCACCTGGGATCCTGCCCCTTTTGTAATTCCTACTCTCTGTGGAGCCCTTGCAATGAACTCTATCTAAGGGGCAGGGGCCCCTTAGCTCCAGGTCCCATTTTCAGCTGAATGGAATTTTCCTCTTCACACTGGTTCCTTTCAAAGACATGCTCATCTCCCCCACCTCCGTACTGTACTAACATCAACTTTTCAACTGGAAGAAATACAGGAAGGTTATACAAATACAGGAACAGCCACTGCCCTCAAACAACCCTGCAGCAAATGCCTGAGACAAGGAAATGTGAGTAGAAGGGAAAACACTAGAAGAATCACTGAGTAACTCTCTTGGTAAATTACCCTATTCACAACCTAGATCCAGATTTAGATGCAACTTTATATAGGCTTTGTTTCTAATTCCTTGTACATAAAGTAGGCATCCTGTCAAGTTGTTACAGGAAGTAAATATCATAGTTCCTCAAAAAGAATAAGAAATCAGTTATTCATGCTATCAGCCAATTTTACATGTCGGTTATATAATTAGCAGTGAAGGCCAAAATCGCATGCTCTAATGACATTGACAATCTAATGAGAAGAAATTTGAATAAAAAGAATGAAGCAGCCAGGCCTGTAGGGTTAGGAGGAAGAGCATTTTTAGCAGAAGGAAAAAATTCATGTTTGTGGATTGTTTATGAACATAATCCCTACCAAACCACAAGGAAGAAATAATGTCTATACCTCAGGAAATCAGAAAAAGACCAGTGGGGCTGGATCAGAATAGGTGAAGGTGAGAATGGAGAGGGAGCAAACATACATCAAGTGAGACAGGTAGGAACGTGTTAAGTAGGAAGAGTTCTCTGTTCTGATCTATATTTTAAAAGACAACACCGCCTTCCTTACACAGAGGACTAAGGACTAAGCAGGAAGACTGGAGTCAAAAATTGTTTCATTGTATTCTACAAATAGAACTTCTCACTTCTTGACAGTGTAAAGTTGTCTCCATTGGTTTCCCATAACATCTGCTTGCCTGCACTTAGAGGAAAGCATCTTCCCTTGATGTCTACATGAACTGGTCTTTTTAATCCTTTCTAAACATTGAATTAATCTATCCTCTGTGTCGTGTCTGAATCTGATGCCTTTATAAGTCAAGTTTGGAGAACAATGGAAGTCAAGAACCGGTCCAAAGCCCTGTGGTACAGTCTTCACATCAGCCTACCTTTACTGAGATACTTTTTTAAATCAGATGGATGGTTCCCTTTAAAAACTAACAGATGTACTAGGGTATAATTTATTGCTGACAAAATTCTCCTATTTGAGAATTGTATAAAAGTCAATGGTTTAAAAATATTCAGATACATGAAACTATCACCACAGTCTGATCTTAGAGGGTTTTTTTTGTTAATTACCACCCCAAACCTTAGACTTATTCGGTCATTCCCCCCATTTCTCTACCTCTCAATGTAAATGACCAGTAATCTACTTTCTGGTTCTGTGAAATTTTTATTCTGTGCCTTTTATATAAATGAATCATAAAGTATGTTGCTTTTGTGAATGGATTCACATTTTTCATAATGTTTTTAAGATTGCTTCATAATGAATAATATATCAGCACCTTATTTCTTTCTAATGATCTATAACATTCTGTTGTATAGATACATTATATTTTGTTTAATTTTTATCACTTGCTGGACAATTTAGTATTTGTACTTTTTAGCTGTTATGAATAATGCTGCTATGAATGAGTGTGAAAAGATTTTGTGGGCATATACTTTCATAACTCTTGAGTATACATCTAGGAAGAGTATTGCTGAGTCTTTTAAAAAATTATTTCCTTTAAGTAATTGTATGAAGGAGTTGCCAAACAAAGTAATAGCTTATGAATACAGTGCACCTTGATCAATACCAAACCTTTCTTTTTTATATAGATATTTTATTGTAAAGATACTATACAGAGAGGTTACAGTTACATGAGTAAGGCAATGAGTACATTTCTTACCAAGCATTGTTACCCCCTCCTTTGTTTTTCCCTATCATCGCTTCCCTCCTCACCTTCATAACTCCTCCCTTCCTCCCCACAAGTTGTAAAGTTAATTTTCTTTTCTTTTTGTTTTGTTTTTGTCTTTTTGGTTGGTCGTGAGGCTTGAACTCTGGGCTTGGGCACTGTCCTTGCGCTCTTCAGCTCAAGGCGAGTGCTCTACCACTTGAGCCACAGTGCCACTTCCAGTTTTTGAGTGATTTATTGGAGATAAGAGTCTCACGGACTTTCCTGCCTGAGCTGGCTTTGAACCGTGATCCTCAGATCTCAGCCTCCTGAGTAGCTAAGATTACAGGTGTGAGCCATCAGTGCCCAGCTGTAAAGTTAATTTACAACATAGTGTCTTGTGTATCTCATTGTTGCAATGAGTCAACCTATATCCTTGTTTCAGCATTTTGTTATTTCCCTTTCCCTCCCCAAATTAGAAAAATGTATATAGAAGATGCAGGGCACTGGAATCAAATACAGTGAAGACAGGGGTTATACTATGGGGGAAGAAGATATAAAAGAAACAAAAAAATCACATTAAAAATAAGAGTGACAAAGATAAAACGTCTTGTGTCCCTGTCTTGGGTTTATTTCACTTATATCATCTTATATAGTCATATGTACATAGCTTTTGACATTTTCTGCTTGTCTAGTAAGGTTTTCCTAGACATATACTAGTTATTGTAAATAAAGGAAACCATGGGACCTATGTTTCTTTGCACCTGGCTTACTTCACTTAATATAATATTTTCCAAGTCTTTCCATTTCATAACAAATAGAGCAGTATAATTCTTTCTGATGGAGGCATAGAATTCTCATATATATATATATATGTTTATATACATATATATATATATATATATATATATCTCACATTTTCTTGATCCATTCATCTACTGAGGGGCATCTGGGTTGGTTCCATATCTTAGCTATGGTGAATAATGCTGTGAATAACGTAGTTGTGCTGATAGCTTTAGTATGGTCTTGTTTGTGATCATCCCAAAAGTGGGATTGTTGGGTCATAGGGGAACTCTATGTGGAGTCTTTTGAGGAACCTCTGTACTACTTTCCAAAGTGGTTGAACAAGTTAACACTCCCACCAACAATGCAGTAGTGTTCCCTTTTGGCCACATCCCCTCCAGCATCTGTTGTTATTAGATTTCTTGATTATAGCCATTTTAACTGGGGTAAGGTGGAATATCAATGTTGTTTTGATTTGCATTTCTTTTATGGCTAAAGAAGTTGAGCATTTCTTCATGTGTCTATTAGCCATTCTTATTTCCTCTTCAGAGAAGTCTCTTTAAGTCTTTAGCCCACTTATTTATTGGACAGTTGTTTCTTTGAAGATTTGTTGTTGGGGGATTTAATTTTTTGAGTTCCAGGTATATTTTAGATATGAGACCCTTGTCCATTGTATGGCTAGTGAAGATCTTCTCCTAATCTGTGGGCTTTCTACTGATCTTGCTAGCTATGTCCTTTGCCATGCCGAAGCTCTGCAGTTTCATGCAATACCATTTGTCTAACCTTTCTTTGATTTGTTGTGTTTCTGGTTCTTTATTAAAAAAAATTTCAGTGCCACCTCTTTCAGTATTCTTACCCATCCCTCCCCTATCCACCTCCTTGTCTGTTTAATCATTTGAAAAACCACCAGACTACTTTTAAGATAACGGTCTGCTTTTGAAAATGCTGTTTGCACATGGTAAAAATTTCACCCTAGACCCCAGTTGTGTATTTCTTAAGTTAACTTCCTGACTGGAAAGTTTTTCCTCACAACAAATTTTTAAAAAGTAATTTTCTACATTTGAAAGTAATGTTAAAAGCAATATCCCTTTGTTTCTTTGAAGAAAGTAACAGTGAATGTTTTAGCTTATTTTTCTTCCTCTTACTTTCTTTTAGTCCATTACAGACTAGTGAGAGATCTTTCCCTGGCTCCAGTGGCTCATGCCTGTAATCCCAGCTACTCTTGTGACTGAGATCAGGAAGATTGTAGTTCAAGGGCAGCCCAGGCAGAAAAGTTCACTAAACAACATCTCCAAAGTAACCAGCAAAAAGCAGGTATTATTTGTTTTATTTGTTTGCCTGCTTTGATACATAAGTGGTAGAGTGTCAGGATAATAAGCATAGGGCCCTGAGTTCAAGCCCCGGTACTATCATAAAAAGAAATGTGGAAGATCCTTAAAAGCATCCTAAAAAGGATCTGATCAGTGTCAGGAACTAGAAAATACTGTTTGCAATAACAGTACACATTGCTGTCTTAGCTATATCTGTAGGTATTTTAACCCACAGACTCTTCCCACCATATTTATGTACATTTGGTTAATCTTTCCTTCAGGTGTAGAAGTCCATATCCCTTACATGCCAGTGCTTGAATCTGGTGCTTGCCTGGCTGCAGAAATTGAGGCTTTCTTTCATGTACATCTTTACCTATGGATGAGATTCATCCATTTCTCTATTTTGGTTCCATAGTACCAGAACATATTTTTAGAAGAAGGAGAAGAGCTCTTTCTCTGAAGTGAACCTTGTCTTAAATTCTCAGTTCATATTGGTTTCTCTTTCATTTATTGATTGATTGATTGCTTATTTGTGCCAGTACTGGGGATTGAACTCAGAGCCTTATACAGGTCAAGGCTGGCACTCTAACACTTGAGCAACACCTCCACTTCTGGATTTTTGTTAGTTAACTGGCAATGAGTATTTCAGACTTTTCTGCCTGAGCTGGCTTTGAGCCACAATCCTCAGATTTCATTCTCCTAAGTAGTTAGGATTACAGGTGTGAGCCATCGGGGACTGGAATACATACCCTCTCCATTTGAGATGAAAGAAGATGAATTCTCATTCCCTTCATAGGCAACACGAGATATTTATGCACCAGTATTTTCTCTTTAGCCATTTGTTCATTCTTTGTTCAACCAGGAGTTGAGGATCAGGCACTGTTCTAAGCTCTGGAGAAACCATAACAAACAAAACCAGACCAACACCCTGCACTGATTTGTATAGTGAAGATCACACAATTTCAGTGCAAATAAGATGGAGCTAGGGTCAGATCTTTTGCAAAACACTTTTAATTTTTGGTATAGTCTCCCCCCTCCTTTCTCTCTCAAAAAGTTGTAGAAAAATGAGTCATAATTCATCCCTGATAGAGCTAAACTAGACCCCAGATCCCTTTAGGTACCAATGCTCTTTTCATTACTCGGTGAAGGGATTACAGATCGAAAAGTCCCTTGAACTGACAGCTATGACATGAGGCCTTGTAGCATTTCTTATTTATGGTAATATTTATAAGAAGTTAATAGAGCTTGGGCTGGGAAGGTGTTTCAGTGGTAGAGCACTTGTCTTGCATGCATGAGTTCCTGGGTTCAATTCCTCAGCACCACATAAGCAGAATAAAGCTGGAAGCAGCAGTGTGGCTCAAGTGCTAGAGCACTAGCCTTGAGCTGAAGAGTTGAGGGACAGTGTCCAGGCCCTAAGTTCAAACCCCACAACTGAGGGGGGAAAAAGTGATATAAAGAAGTTAATAGATCTCAAAAGAACATGCGGAACACGAGGGAGACCATAGAGCAAGAAGTGTCAAATGCTTTTTTTTGAAGTGAGCCCTCTCAACTGGAAGAAGCCTCTCTGAAGTGAGAGGCAGTCAGCACAGATGGCCTTGGGAATCTTCCATGAACAGAACTCTTGTGTTTTCTTCGAAGACCATGGAAACTTCTGTCAGAGGGCAAGCGAGGCAGTAAATTCTTAAGTTATAAATTTCAAATTTTAGCTTGTCACTGGATGTTCCCAACAATCTTCCTGTTTCTCCTTTCCCCTAGGGATCAAGATGAACAGCAATTTTTCCACCGGAAACAATGCATATGTTTCACTGTCATGGATTACATGGGGGCTGGGCTCATGAGCATCATGAGCACATCTGGGTCTTGAAAAGGAAGTATGGTCTTCAAGGATTCTTTCTACTAGGTAAGGGGATGGGTGCTTTCAAAGGTGAAGAAGGTAATTCCAAAATCATGTTTGTTAGGATCCCATGCTCTAGGTGGAAGCATTGAAAATTCACTCTTCAATGTCTATACATGACTCTGATGCTGGGTGCCACCAGTGTCTCCCCATTTCTGAGGCCAGAAACCGTCAGTGTTGATTGATTCTCCACTGCTGGACCTGAGCCTCTGTCATCATATCCAATCCCTTCTAAAACTTGTGAGGAAACAGGGAAGAATTGATGGAGACAGCAAAGGCTAGAAAGGGAAGTAAATCCATCCTAAGGAAATGCAAGATTTCTACCCTAAGATAGAAAGAAACCGAAGTGAAAGTATTGCCGTGGCTTAAAGGTACAGTGTTTACAAATTAGAAATATAAAGTTTACCAAAAATACAATGGCAAAATCTGCAGGAAATGTTCATACTTTCATCCTTCCCTAGGATACTCTGGCCTCTCCTAGACTCGCGTGCAACATGCATACACATGCATACATGACATGCACACACACACTCACTCACATACTAAGTTGCCAACAGCTCCAGTATGGAAACAAGTGGCCACAAGGACACAATCCTTGCCCAAGTGAGACTGGGAGGATCTGGTCCTTTGTCTCTAGAATTCCTGACTTACAACGTGTCAGACGACCTTACACATTCAAATGGGAGCAATCATGTTTCCTGACACAAGTCCTTCTGCCTACATATGTTCGCTGAGAGATGAAACTTGTTAGAGCCAATGATACTGAGCTGTCACCTTGCCACGAGATGCTTTTATCTGAGTCTTCAAGTCATCTGCCGGCCATTTTCTATGGTCACTGAAGTAAGGTAAGACTTTTTGATTTTTGTCAGTACCCACTAAACACTTACTAAGGTGTGCATATGAGTGTATGTTTGTGTGTTTATGTGTGTGCTCATGCATGTGTGTGTGTGTGTGTGTGTGTGTGTGTGTGTGTGTGTGTGTGTGCATGCTGGAGAGTGACAAGTTACAAGAGAAAAAGCATACTACATTGTCTGGCTTCAAGTATACCACAGTTTTGATCTTTTGAAAATGAGCTAAATCAGAGTAAGGCAGTGAACATTGCGACTTAAGGATTATCAACTGCTTTGAACATGGAACTCATCAAACATGAACTGAATAGCTTTCACTTGGGACCAAGTATCATCTCTGACTGCAAGATGCCTGCAGACATAAAAATGGACAGTGTTCAACTGGCATCATCATATCAAATAGAAAACTTTAAGGTGGGGCATGTTGGCACATGCCTAGTAATCCTAGTTCCATGGTTGATGTAGGTAGGAGGATCCTGAGGCTGTTCCTGGGCAAAAGGCACCTCATTCAAAAAAATAAAAATAGAGCAATAAGTCCTATGGGTGTGACTCAAGTGGCATATGCCTGCCAGATGCAAGGCTCTGAGTCCGATGCCTTAGAAATTCCTCTGGCAATTGGTAACTAGCTTCCATGCTTCCACCTGGAGAGCCAGTGTAACATCTACTGCTGCCACAGGGTAACAGAAGGCATTTCTGGGCTAATATCATTAATCCACAAAAGCAAATTATGTTCATTCTGACCCATCATCCTCACTACATTCAAGAGAAAAGTACTAATAATAGTGGAAACAAAGTCAACACAAGGAAGCAGAGTAGCAGATAAAACCAGGGGTCTGAAGGAAACTCTAGGTTTGAATACTGATAGTGCTTCTCACTAGCAATACAGTAACACTTAGGAGAATTTCCGTAGTCTCTGCTGTGCCTTGGATACCTTGCCTGTAAAGCCAGTATGCTATTGGGAGGCAGTGCTTCTGGTGTTATACAACTTAAATAAATTAATATTTTCAAGTGTTATGCCACAGCAATGGCTCTATACATGTTAGATATGTTATAGCAACTAAACAGCTAGACTAATTAAAGGCCAACTATTCAATATTAACCATATTGAGCATCATAGCCCAGATATTTAATGAAGGCTGGAGAAATCAGAGTTGGCTTCACAGAGGTGGAGACACTGCAGCTCAGTTTCATAAGTAGGAGATACATGGTGAATAAGAAGGCCTGTAGTGCCTTACACTCTAACCTATCAGTACAAGTTGAACACCACACATGAGGAAGAGGCTGAGGGATGTGTTCCTTCAAGAGTCAGCGCTGTAAAATCCTCAGGCAACAGCTGAAGAGCATAAATATTCTCTGTTTTAAATCCTCCCCCAGCAAAAGTGATGTTGATGGATTGAAAACACTGCGGGTGATGAAAGAAAGTGATTTTAGAGATAGGATCAATTCATACATACAAGAACAAAATGACCATTATTGAACCAAACTTTAGAAGGTTATTCAAATATAAGCAGGAGGGTATCTCAAGTCAGTTGCAGGTAACACAATCCACTCTGTCTAGCTTAAGCAGAAAGGGAGTTTCTTAAGGAATATTAACAATCTCTCGGGATGAGGAAGGAAGAATACAGTCAAGATATAGAGCTATACAACCCCAAACAATGTCCAACCATCCTTTGTGTTAAAAGTTCCTGTGAACAAAGCCTGCTGCCAGTGGCTCACACCTGCAATCCTAACTACTCAGGAGGCTGAGACCTGAGGATCACGGTTCAGAGCCAACCGGGGCAGGAAAGTCCAAGAGACTCTTATCTCCAATAAACCATTAGAAAAATGGAAGTGGTGCTGTGGCTCAAGCGGTAGAGCATTCACCTTGAGCTGAAGAGCGCAGGGACAGCGCCCAAGCCCAGAGTTCAAGCCCCACGATTGGCAAAAAAAAAAAAAAAAGTTCCTGTGAGCACTGTTCTGCACCAACCACATTTGAGATTGTTAACAGCATCAGCTGTGAGGTAACAGTCTATGTTAAGGATCAGCAAGCTTGCAGACTGACCACCAATTTTACAAAATAAAGTTTTATTAGAACATAATCATGCCTATTAGTATACAGAGTGTCCCTGGGTTCTTTTGTGCTGCAACAAGAATAATTGATACGGAGTCCATGTGGGCCCTAAAGCAGAAATATTTAGTTTTTAGAAAAAGTGTGTCAACTGCTGCTGGGGTGGGGGGAAATAGGGGGCCTACTTTTTTCTCCAAAGAGAAATGGGGGGAAAGAGGAGGCCTACTTCTTTCTCCTAAGAGAAATGACCCACAGCTGAGCACAGACTACAATAAACAGGAGCATCCTCCCTGGAGAAAGCAGCAAGATTTTAAATAGAAAGATGCTACTAATGATCATTATACAGTTGGAAAAAACTAGCCAAAGTGTGGTATTTGCAGAATTGAGATGGTATTTCTTAGGGAAAAAAACCTCACAGTCCAATAAAATGAATATCAGGAATGAGGAGAGGAAGGGGGAAGATTCTACACATTGTACTTACAAACTGATTTGTTGAATGGTAACTCCTTTGTGGAACTGCTTAAAGACAATTCAAATATACTTTTAAAAGGAAGCTAAGAAAAACTAATAAAACTAAAACACAAAGATATATAAAATGTAAATAACCCACTAAAAAAAGAGTCATCAAAACAAATAGAAGGGCTTTCTGTAAGCGAAAGTTAAATGTAAGTAGACAGGCACTGGTGGTTCTCAGTGGCTCATCCTGGCTCCTCAGGAGGCTGTGATCTAAGGATCCCAGTTCAAAGCTAGCCCAAGCAGACACATCTGAGAGAGTCTTATCTCTAATTAACTGCCAAAAAGCTGGTTTTGGAGATGTGGCTCAAGTGGTAGAGTGTCAGCAGCTGAGTGAAAAAAGAAAAGCCGAGGGAGAGCTAGAGTCCCTGAATTCAAGCCTCAGGACTAGCACCCACATAAAAATGTAAGCAGAAATAAGTAAGATTTATAGACATTTAGGGAAAGACATTGTGTCAAAAATAAGTTTGTTATGCTAAGGAACTGATTTCCAAGTATGGAATTTCAAAAAATAAGAATACTCAAGAAATGAATGTTTTTATCTAAAGATTAAATTTTTTTTGGAATAAAATTTCATAGCCAGGCACCTGTGGTTCATGTCTGAAATTCTAGTTATTCATGGGGAAGAGATCACAAGGACTGAGATTCAAATCCAACTTGAGGGGAAAATTTGTGAGGATCCATCTCAACAGAAAACACTGGGTATAGACAGATGGTGCAGGTCTGCCTTCCCAGTAAGTAGGAAAACAGTCACCTGGCTGGACTGAGTAAAAAGGCAAGATCCTATCTCAAAAATAACCATAGCAAAAAAAGATGGAGACAAGGCAGAGCTGTAGAGGCCTGTTAGCAAGCTCAAAGCCCTGAGTTTAAACAGCAGCAAAAATAAAAACAGAGAGAGAGAGAGAGAGAGAGAGAGAGAGACAGGGAGGGAAAAGGAGAGGGAGAGGGAGAGGGAGAGGGAGAGATCTTATTGAGAGAAAATATAAATATTATAAAGGATAAATGAACCATTCCTACACCCATCCTAAGGAGATTAAACAGGATAGGATGAGAGTAAAAGCCTGTGAACACCTAAAGAAAATAAAAAAAACACATTTAATAGCCCACTGAGTGCTGATCAGGATGAGTGGGAAAAATCTCTTGCTGGTATACATTTTGTTTTAACTTTTAAATTATGTTTATTATCTTTAAGCAGTTCTACAAGGGGCTTCAATTCAACCTGTCAGTTTATGAGCACCAGGCCTTTGAATTCATGGTATACATTTTGGTGAAAGATAAGATACCAGTAACAGAAGAGGCTTAAAACTCAGTAGACTATAACTAGATCAGAGTTAAAACCAGACTCTCCCAGAGTTAAAGCTGAAATGTATCGTGGTATCAGAGGAACATGCAGGGCCACTGACATATTGGAGCATAACAATAAAAAAGACAAACACAATATAATTATAGCTATGTTTAAATTAGAAAAGAACACTGAAAAACTGGACATAACTTTTAGAGGAAACTAAAACTTGTGCTAGCTAGAGTGGGAGGAAATGTATGAAACTTTGGAAAAAAGTAAAAAAGGTAATAATAAATTTTCACCACGAAGCTCATCATTATTCCAGATCTTCTAAAGGTGAGTTCTGACTTTCTAAGAACTGAAAATGTCTGTGTTGTTGACTCTTATAAAGATAGAATAGTTGTCGGGTTTGGGGGGGGGTTATGATTGGGTGGGGGGGAGGGGGGAGGCTGGGGAAGGGAGGTGAAGGGTAAACAAAGGAGGAGGCTGCAATGCTTGGTAAGAAATGTATGCATTATCCTGCCCATGTAATTGTAACCCCTCTGTACAGTATGTTCTCAAATAAAATAAAATAAAATTTAAAAAAAAAGATAGAATAGAGGGAGCTTTCCTAACTCAGGTGATAAGTTAGGAAAAACCAAAGGGGTTATGGTTTGGTATGATATATCTCCCAACAGGCTTGTGTGATGAAGATGTAGTCTCCATCTGATAGATTTAATCTTGGAGAAGTGATTGGATCATGAGGGATCTGATCTCATCAGTGCGTTGATCCAGTGTTGGAGACAAAGTAACTATCCAGAGCAGAATGATTGATCCAACTTAGAGAGTCTACCATTCCTAGAAATAAAGATTTTGGATCCTTCATTTGGTGTCTTATTTAATATCAAATATAAACATAAATTCTAGATGAAATACAATATCAAAAGGGGAAAATTATTTTCCTCTACAGTATCCTAGCTAAAGGGGGTAGTCATAATGGGAGAAAGAGGATTTTTTTTCTAAGTAAAATATAGAAACCAGATGCTACAACTAAAAGAAAACAATGAGTAAATTCAAATGTATATAAGATTATTCAAGTGTAAGTAAACCTCATTACAAAGTTACAAGTACAAATTTAAATTCACATGTCTAAAGACATCATAAACAACATTAAGAAATAGAAGGTAGCTTGAGATAATATATTGAAACCCCCATGACAAAGAGTAAGATCCATGAGGTGAAGGAAAGATTTATAAAGCAATAAGAAAACAAACAGGAGATTCTCCTGAAAAATGAGCCAAACTTACCAACAGGCAATTCACAGAATAAAATATACAAATAACAGTTATGATTAAGAAGATAAATTAACTTGATTAATGATCAGCAATTTGAAACCACATTACAATAGCTCTGGCATATGATGCTGACAATGTGTTGCCTATGCTTTAGCTAGCATTTTACCTCTAATCCTGTATCCTCAAAGATATTCACGTATATTTGTAAAGATGATTAATTCAAAATTCTCAATGACCCAAAGTAGACGTCACAAAACACATGTACAAACTATGAATTACTACATAGCTGTTAAAATTGTTGGAATAGGTCTCTATATGCTTCAGGGAAATGTTACCATGATATGATAGTATTTAATGAAGTAAGTTTAAGAACTCCTACACATATATTGCATGTGCTTCTATGCATATATGTTTCTAAGTGCTACAAGACTAGAAACGAGCCATTACCAGCAATGATACAATCTGGAAGCATTTGGGAGCCGGATATGAATGAGAACTTTAGCTTGTTTCAGTACAAGCTAATTTCTTGATTAATTTATAATGAGCTGTATTCCATCATTGCTTATACACTAAAAGAGAAGAATGTAGTGCATAGTCTGTGGTATATATCTGAAGGAGTCAGAGCTTCAGAAGCAAATTTCACTTCTATAAGCCAGGCTGTTCTGGGCTGGCTCTGTGACGCTAGACAAATTCCTCAAAAATCTCTGAATCTGCATCTGAGAATTTTCATTTCCCTTCCCATGTATGTTAGCACACATTAATTGTATTTCTTTGTGATATTTTCTCATGTGCATTTAATGCGGCCTGATTGTCTCTCCCTTCTTGCCCTCTCTCAACCTCCCTCTTTTTTCCTTCCCCTGAGTCTTTTGAAAATCTTTTTTTTTTTTTTCATTTTTTTAAGTGTTTGTCCTGGGGCTTGAACTCAGGGTCTGGGCACTGGCCCTGAGCTTTTGTGCTCAGGGTTAACACTCTACTACTTGAGCCACAGCTTCACTTCCAGCTTCTTTGGGTAGTTATTTGGAGATAAGAGTTTCATGGACTTTTCTGCCTGAGCTGGTTTCAAACCACAGTCCTTAGATTTCAGCCTCCTGAGTAGCTAGGATTACAGGTGTAAACTGCCAGCACCTGGTTTTCTTGAAATTTCTTCAAATGGCTTTCATTATAATACTGTCATAAATGTATACTTTAAAATGAAAGCAATCAGATAAAATATGCAGGTGTTATATAGTGCTTTGCATATAACAGGTTTCAATAAAAATAGCTATGTTTCTTCAATTGAGAAAAAGTTAAAAAATAAGTAAGTCAGGGGAAAGGCAAAGACCTAATGATGAAAACTTTGAAAAACAGAATTGGCACTGTGGCTCAAGTGGTAGAGTGCTCACCTTGAGCTAAAGAGCTCAAGGACAGCGCTCAGGCTCAGAGTTCAAGCCCCACAACAACAACAACAACAAAGAAATAAAACTTTGAGGGGCTGGGAAGGTGGCTCAGTGGTAGAGCACTTGCCATGCATGCATGAGGCCCTGGGTTCGATTCCTCAGCACCACATAAGCAAAAAGAAAAAAGCCAGAAGTGGCACTGTGGCTCAAGTGGTAGAGTGCTAGCCTTGAGCTGAAGAGCTGAGGAACAGTGCCCAGGCCCAGAGTTCAGGCCCCATGACTGGAACTCCCCCCCCCAAAAGAAAGAAAACTTTGAAAATGAATTCGAATCATTCTTTGGTAAGCAAAAGAACCACTTACAGAAGTGGAGGTCCAATAGATGTTTCAGAAAGATTATTTTGACAGTGCTAAAGAAAAAAAAGTCAAATCCACTGTCATAGCTTTATCTCTTTTCCTGCTTCAACAGTAACTTTGTAGAATTCTAAAGATACTATTTGTCTTTCATTTGTAGATATGACACAGCTGAGAAACCAGGCAAAATAAAGTTCCCCAAAGGTGCTTATCCCTGTGTGACATTTTTTTGAGCTTTTAGTCCACTAAGAATAGCCTTGTCACTAAGCGCCAATAGAGGCTGCCTCTCTAATTGCCAAGTCTGTGTTCCCACCACTGCAGATACTGAAGCACAACCAAATGTTCCCTAGGAAGTTGAAAGAGATAGGCTTCGTTCAATCAGAGCACAGCATTTTGTCATCACAGACGTTCCAGACAAAAGATTGCTTTATGTCTTCCTAGAAGGTAAGTGGCATTCTAGAAGGATATTGTCACATAGCATGCCCATATCTGCCTAGCCAAAGTCCAGAGCTCCCAGATTAGTGATTCAAAATAACTCTCATGTTTCAACACATGTCCCATAGGGATAATAATAGTAACTATAATTAAGAATATAACACATTAAATTAATAATATTAATACTATAGTATAATTAATACCAAATGATAGATTATAATTAACAATGCATGACGATATTAAATATTAACTAATCCAACAATATTAACTAATTAAATATTAAATAATAATATTAAATAATAGTTAAACCATAATTAATGGATCTAAAAGGTATCTTAGAGCTTTGCAAAATCTACAAATATTTATAAAAATTCCCCTTAGCAATTATCCTCATGACTCTCACCTTGTGTCTTCCATTTTCTTTCCATCAAATCTCCATATCTTAGTGGTGCTACACTGAGCTCAGCCTTGTGAAGACAGATGAGTGTAAAACATTTTGATGTTAAGTGTGCTAGCAAGTCATGCTACTCCGCATCTTGGCTTCCAATGACTTAAATACTTTGTCATTTGGTGCTAAAAGTCTGAGGGGCTGTCTCAAATAGCAGAGTGTTTGCCTAACAAGTGTGAATCTCTGCATTCACTCCCTATTAAGGAAAAAAAAAAAAAGCAGCCCGGCGCCAGTGGCTCACACTTGTAATCCTAGCTACTCAGGAGGCTGAGATCTGAGAATCGTGGTTCAAAGCCAGCCAGGGCAGGAAAGTCTGTGAGACTCTTATGTCCAATTAACCACCAGAAAACTGGAAGTGGCACTGTGGCTCAAGTGGTAGAGCACAAGCCTTGAGCTGAAGAGCTGAAGGACAGTACCCAGGCCCAGAATTCAAGCCCCACAATTGCCAAAAAAAAGATAAAAGAAAAAAAGGCTGAAGTTGATGAAATGTTAAGAAGAGCAACTAGAATTTCCCCTTAGAACACCTAGCAAGTCACAAAACTTTCTCTGAGAATGACTGTTCTCAGGGTCTTTCACACATCATGTAAGCTTTGAAATCAACGCTGAATTAATAGAAAGAAGGCGCAGAGATGACCTCAGGCATCAATGCCACCTGCGAAGTGGATTAGAACACATAAGCTGCTAGAGGGCTTGGGGAGGAGACAGATTCTAATTGGCACAGGCCCAGGCCTCGGCCATGGTTTTACTCTCCCTCGAACTGTTCTGTTCACCTATCCCAACTGTGTTTAAGAGTCCTCACTCGATTCTTTTCATAGACTCCTTTGAACTACATGAAGTTATTCCCAGGACCTAATTGTTTAAGAAAAGTAACACAAGCTAGAGGAAGATGTCTAGTGCACTCCTGACTACTTACTTTTCTGGCTGACAGAAAGAAGTCTTATGCTTATTCTCTTCAAATGTCCCCAGCATGGTTTTGCACCTGTCTTTTGATATCTCTGTGCTTCAAGAGATCTTCCCATAAATCTGATTTTACATAGATTCAGTCTTGTGTTTCTAATGTAGATAGGGCCATCAAGTATGGATTGATTCTCTTGACTAAAACAACTTTTAAAAACTGGGGGAAATTTTATTAAAAATAAAAAGAGCCCTCAGCACATTGACCATCTGGCAATGGAAAGTAATGATATTTAAGAAATAAATGAACAGTTCTATCACTGCCCAGCTTACTGCCTACTGCCCAAACTTCAATGCATAGAGAGAGAAAGCTAAGTGAATCCCAGAGCAGAAGAGATAAATCTGATGTTTGAGGAAGTCAATGATGCTATAAAGTGCTAGAGAAGAAACAAATGGAGACACTGGAAAATCGTCAGAAATCCTTCATAAAAAATCAGTTGATTATCTATCAGAGTATCCATGTAAGAAAATTACATGGGAAGGATTAAAGGGCACAATGTGAAGCTTATGAAAGTCTAGACACAGTGACTGCTTCCCTGAACAAAATAGAAATCTTTGAAGTTTATGGGGCATCAGAAAGAGAACCTGTAAGGACTTTGGATTAGTCAAGAGGCATAACTAGTCCTATACAAAAGTCTGCTCAAGTCGTTCCTAGAAAACTTAAAGGCAAGTCTATAAGAATTAAACTATTTCCAAATGAAGTAATCACATCTTAAGCCAAAGATCATTGGACACTTTTAGGAATGCAAAAATCTTCTACCTAAGCTAAAGGGACAAAATTTGGTATCTAGACCAGTATAACCATGAATCTTGAGAGGCAGCAAAATACAATTCAGGGTAAAAGAGAAAAACCCACCAGTTGAGATGGTAAAAGTAGGATAAAAACGGGGACAGTTTTGACAAGCCCTTTATTTATTGCTTTGATAACAAAGCAATAACCAAAGCTGGGAGGTTATGAAAGAGGCACACTCACATGTTTGCCTGATAACAAGAATGACCACAAAAGATTTTCACAACTGCAACACTACACAAAGGCCACATTGCAACCTTACACAGAAAACATTTTGCAAGGATGCCTATCTTTCAGCCTTGGATTGATGCCATGCTTGTTACTGATCGTTGAAAAACATTGCTATTCATCACTATGGCCAAGGATAACTGTTTCAAAATAGCTTATGTAATCTCACTTTGTGCTTAAAAGTTTCCCTTTAACCTATCCTCTTTTAATCTGTTTATGGTTTCTATAACATGTGAGATCTACATTGCCATGCTCTGTGTTTATTCCTAAATATTATTGTTATTTGAGGAATCCATTTCTGTTTGTTATTTACAAAGTTAGACAAAAATAATACTGGAATGCAGAGTCAATGGAATTAAGAGTTAAAGACATCTTAAAATATTTCCAGACCACTACTCCAGTAGTCCTCAAGTAGGGAGAAACAGTAATTATGCTAAGAGAAATACAGTAGCTATCAAAATAAAAATTCTAATGATAAAAACTATATGTGCTCCCTTATCAAAGATTAGGTAGCTATAGGTCTGTGGGTTTTCAATTCTATTCCATTGATCCTGCGGTCTCTTCTTGTGCCAGTACCAAGCTGTTTTGATTACTATGGCTTTGTAGTAGAGTTTGAAATTGGGTATTGATATTCCTCCAGCACTGTTCTTTCTGTTAAGGATCATTTTTGCTATTTGGGGTCTTTTATTGTTCCATATGAATTTTTGGATTGCCTCTTCTATTTCCTTGAAGAATGAGGTTGGAATATTGATAGGTATCACATTAAATTTGTAGATAGCTTTGGGAAATATTGCCATTTTCATGATGCTAATCCTTCCAATCCAGGAGCATGGGAGGTTTTTCCACTTTCTAAGTTCTGTTTTCATTTCCTTTTTCAGGTTTGTAAAGTTTTCATCATAGAGGTCCTTCACTTCTTTGGTTAAGTTAATTCCTAGGTATTTTTTTTTTGTGGGGCTATTACAAAAGGAGTTGCTTCCCTGATTTCAGCCACACTCTTCTCATTGTTGGCATTCAGAAAAGCCATTGATTTTTGTTTTTGTTTTTGTTTTTGGGTCCAGTCATGGAGCCTGAACTCTGGGCCTGGGCACTATTCCTCAGCTCTTCAGCTCAAGGCTAGCACTCTACCACTTGAGCCACAGCGCCACTTCCGGCTTTTTTTCTTTTTGGTTGTGTGGTGCTGAGGAATTGAACCCAGGGTCTCATGCATGCAAGGCAAGCGCTCTACCACTGAGCCACCTTCCCAGCCCAAGACATTGATTTTTGAGGGTTAATTTTATACTCTGCTACTTTGCCAAAGTTTTGAATCAGCTCGAGTAATTTGGGAGTGGAGTCCATGGGATTCTTTAAATACAAGCTCATGTTATCTGCAAAGAGGGAGAGTTTTACTTCATCTTTTCCCTATTTGGATCCCCTTTATGCTTGCATCTTGTCTTATTGCTGTAGCTAGGCATTCTAATACTAAATTGAAGAAAAGGGGAGAGAGTAGACATCCTTGTCTCGTTCCTGAGTTTAGAAAGAAAGCCTCTTCAGTAAATGGTGCTGGCAAAATTGGTTAAACTCCTGTAGAAAACTAAGGCTAAATCCTTATATATCACCCTGCACCAGAATCAACTCCAAATGGATCAAAGACCTCAGAGTCAAAGCAAACACCCTGAAAACATTACAGGATGGAATAGGTGAAAGGTTTCCTTGGCACAAGTTGAAATTTTCTTAATAGAGACCCAGAAACACAACAAATCAAAGAAAGGTTGGACAAATAGAATTGCATGAAATTGCAGAGCTTCTGCATGGCAAAGGACATAGCTAACAAGATCAATAGAAAGCCCACAGATTGGGAGAAGATCTTCACTAGCCATACAACGGACAAGGGTCTCATATCTAAAATATACTTGGAACTCAAAAAATTAAATCCTCCAACAACAAATCCTCAAAGAAACAACTGCCCAATAAATAAGTGGGTTAAAGACTTAAAGAGAAACTTCTCTGAAGAGGAAATAAGAATGGCCAAAAGACACATGAAGAAATGCTCAACCTCTCTAGCCATAAAAAAAATGCAAATCAAAACAACATTGAGATACCACCTCACCCCAGTTAGAATGGCTAGAATCAAGAACTCTGATGACAACAGATGCTGGAGGGGATGTGGACAGAAGGGAATCCTACTACATTGTTGGTGGGAGTGTAAACTTGTTCAACCACTTTGGAAACTAGTGTGGAGGTTCCTCAAAAGACTCCACATAGAGCTCCCCTATGACCCAGCAATCCCACTTTTGGGCATTTACCCAAATGATCACAAACAAAACCATACTAAAGCTACCAGCACAACTATGTTTATTGCAGCATTATTTATCATAGCTAAGATATAGAACCAACCCAGATGCCCCTCAGTAGACGAATGGATCAAGAAAATGTGGTATATATACACAACAGAATTTTATGCCTCCATCAGAAAGAATGACATTGCCCCATTCGTTAGGAAATGGAGACTTTGATAAAACTGTATTAAGTGAAGTAAGCCAGGTCCAAAGAAACATAGGTCCCATGGTTTCCCTTATTTGCAATAACTAGTATATATCTGAGACAAGCAAAAAAGGCCAGATAAGATGATGTTATGCGAAATGAACCCCAACATAAGAACATAAGTGGTTTTTACTTTCTTACTATTGTTTCTAACATATTTATAAGTTACCACATGATTTTTTTTGTTGCTTTGTATGTCCCTTCTCCATGGTATAACCCCTGTTTTCACTGTATTTGATGCTGGTATAATTTGGGGAGCAGAAGGGAAAAAATTTGTTTAAATAGGGATACAGGTTAACCTATTGCAACAATAAGATGTACAAGATGCTATGTCAAAAAACAAACTGCAATTTAGGCAGGGGGGTGGGTTGGTGGGGGGTGGGGAATGTACTTGTGGAGATGGGAGGGAAGGGATGGTAGGGGGAAACAAAGGAGGAGGCAACAATGCTTGATAAGAAATGTATTCTTTACCTTGCTCATGTGATTGTAACCCCTCTGTACAGTACTTTCACAATAAAAAACTTATTTTTAAAAAAACTATATATGAAGATGAAAATACACCTGATGGGTTGAGTAATGAACTTGAAGGCATAGCAATAGAAACTAAAGTGAAACCGAGAGAAAAAAAAGAAAGAGCTGAGAACAAATGAACAGGTCAACAAATTGAGGGACAGCTTGGTGCAAGTTTACATGTGTAATTAGAATCCCTGAAGAGGGAAATCTGGAAGGGACAGAAAAATATTTGAATCAGAAATAGCTAAAAGTCCACCTCTCAGTGCCGTTCCCCACTGCCTTTTTTTTGGTCCCAGTCCTGAGGCTTGAACTCATGGCCTGAGAGCTGTCCCTGAGTTTTTTTGTTTTTGTTTTTTTTTTGCTCAAACTTAGCACTCAGCCACTTGAGCTACTGCTCCACTTCTGGTTTTTCAATGGTTAATTAGGGATAAGAGTCTCACAGACTTTCAGGCCTAGCCTTTCTTTGAACCATGATCTTTTTCAAATCTCAGCCTCCTGAGTAGATAGGGTTCAGGAGTAAGCTACTGATGCCTGGCTGACTTTCCAAATTTGATGAAAATTATCACCCACAGATTCAAGAAACTCAATGAATCGCAAACATAAGAAAAAGAAAGAATAATACACTGGTAATTCAGAGTAAAACTGCTTAAAACTAGTGATAAAGAGAAATACTGTCAGAAGAAAAGGTATATTACCTCAATGCTAAAGAGCAATGAAAATCATACAAGACAGAAGACAATGGAACATGATTAAAGTGCTGAAAATACAAAAACAATGGCAAAAGACTGACAAAAGACAGCTCATCTAGAATGCAGCATCCTGCTAAAGTATATTTCAAAGACAAAGTCAAAATAAAGAATTTTAAGACATGCAAAAGTGGAAATAGTTCATTATCAGAGGGTATACAATAAAAGGAATGCTAAATTAAGTCTTTCGTGACAAAATAAATTACACCACATGAAAACAGATCAACACAAGGAAATAAAAAACATGGGTGTACTTGGACAAAAAAATAATTCCACATTATTTATCTCCAAACATTTTGATCACACCTTCTTATCAATTAAAAAAATGAGTAAATATTCATAAAATATTTATATTCACTTGCAAATTTATGCACACATAAACTGCCCATGATTTTCATATATTTTATTTATGATGAAAACATTATATAATTAAGCTAGAAATATGAGGTAAAGATAAAAATCAATACTATTTTTTAATTTTGGCAGGTGGTGGCTTTAGTCTGCAATCTGAGATCAGAGGATCTCAGTTTTAGTCCAGCCAGGGCATAAAAGTTCACAAGACTTCATCTCAAGCAATGGCTAAGCATGGTGTTACATGCCTGTTGTCCAAGATACAGAGAAGACAAAATGGCTGGGTATAATAGTACATGTCTTTTATCTACAACAACACAGAGAGGCACAGGTAGGAGGACTCTACCCAGGCCACATATGCATAATAGCGTGACCTTACCCTGAAAGCAAAAGAGAAACTCTGAGTTTAATCCCCAGTACTACAAAAAAAAGAAATCTAGTCTTGAAAGCTTCACAGTATCATTTGTCTGTGACAGTCCATACCAGGCCTGCACCTCAAAAGACAGTACTACCCGCATCCTTTCCTTACCTCAGGCTATCCACTTAAACTTTATTTTCTCCCTTCATTATTCTAGCTGAATGTGTTTCCACAAAGAATGGTTGATCCAGTTCTCCTTCCTTTCTCTGCATCCTCTCTAGCCCCTTTCCACCTAAACATGATGCAGCATCCTTGCTGGGTTCCCACAATTGCTAAACCCACAATTTCATGTTACCTACAGAAAAGTGGACCAAGTACTTGTATGTGGCAAACCCTCCTAAAACTCTACTTTATATATATTGGTTCTTTCTGTAATCACAAATTTTGGAGATTTTTTTACTTGGTCCTTTTACTGTTCCCAAATATTCTAAATACATCCCTATGGTTGTTTTTTTTTTTTAACAACAACATTTTTTCTTCTCTCTGCAATGCCTTCTCATCTTTTTGTTCCCTATTAATCCTTAGATTTAAGTTCTACTTCACATACCACATCTCTGCAAGGCATTTTGGAGTCATTATGGCTACTAAGAATTTCCTTCTCAAATGTCTACATCAGTTATGGATGATCTTTTTTTAACTTTATTTTCCAATATGCAATTTACATTTCCTTATATTCTTTTTTGTGGGTTCATTGTAGATGTTGAATGAATAAATGATTCATCTACAATCTTCTATTTTATTCTGACACTTTTCAAAAAGGCAAATAACAACTAAATTGTAGGGGTTAGCTATATCAAGATGTCATTATCTTCTTCAACTATGATTATTGCAGTTCCTTTCATCAATGGATTGACCTGTAACTGCTCCCTGACCTTATTCTTTCTGCTCAGCTATTTTGTAACATGCCACAATGCCCTGTCACACTGTGGATATTGTCTCTTACTTTGTCTCTCTTCTTTGTTTTCAGTCAGAAGTAACTTGAAGATAATGTTTTATCTACCTCTATAAAAACAATTCCAACTACTCAAAAGGCTGAGGTCTGAGGATCACAATTCAAAGCCAGCCTGGAAAGGAAGGTACATGAGACTTTTTATCACTAATTAACCACCAAATAGCCAGAAGAAGGGCTGTGACACTAGTTGTAAAGCTCCAGTCTTGAGGGACAGGACATAGGTCCTGAGACTGGCACCAAAAAAATAAGCAAACAAAAATACCCAGTGCCTATATCCTCTGAAGAGGGGTATAGAACTAGATACAGTTGATTAACTACAGGCAACCTGCTATTAGTTTATTGAGGTTAGGGGCAGAATTTTAAAAAAAATCAGGCCTAGATGCATGATCTTGCCTACCTGGAACATTAGGACAAGAGGGGTACTACTGAATGCCACAGGTTACTTGTTAACCCAGAATGAAAGCTCCTCTTGTTTCTAGCACTAAAAGGTTAAGAGTTTGTTTGTTTTCTAGATTTTTCACCTACAACTCAGTGGTGATCACATTAGGGGTGGAGGGGCAGAGGAACTGACCACACGTATTCTAGACAAGGAAGAAAATAACCAAAAGAACTCTAACAACTTAAGAGTTTTTTTTTAAGACAGGTGACTGGGGCTCACACCTGTAATCCTAGCTACTCAGGAGGCTGAGATCTGAGGATTGAGGTTAGAAGCCAGCCTGGGCAGGAAAGTCCATGAGACATTTATCTCCAATTAACCGACAAAAAGCTGGAAGTGGAACAAGTAGTAGGGAGCCAACCTTGAGCACAAACGCTCAGAGGACAGTGCCCAGGGCCTGAGTTCAAGCTCCTTGAAAACACACACACACACACACACACACACACACACACACACACACACACACACACACACACGGGATTATTTTTTAAACTATTTAAAATAAGGGCATTTAAAAGAAGTAATTACAAATAAGAATATTAGGCAGACTAAATTTTGGTCCAAGCCAGTAACTGTCAATTTCTGTTTCAACATTTAACTTGCTTTCAATGCTTAACTTAAAACTCAACCTCTTATCTTTAAAAAAAATTTGCAACTGTTTAACATGTGTTTGCTGGCTACCATTGATAACATAAAGAGCTATGCTTTTCTCATTTTTTTTTCCTGTGAGGTCTTATTTAATCATTCTTAAATGTATATCTAAAAGATGCTCTGGTAAATATGAAAATATGTTCTAGATCTGCTGTTTTAAAACTGATAGGCATGTGAGGTAAGGCAAAATCACAAACTGGCAACGTGGTCTTTACGTGAAAATCTAGAGCTGGTGATCTTGTACAAGGGGTAAATTTGCAAAAAGAAGAGGTATTTTGTGAGAGTATATCACAAAACAACAAGTAACTTACAACCAGAAGATGCAATTTAGCCATCACGGCTTGAGGCACACAAGAAATGGCAGTGATGTAGAGGAAACAGTACGAACAGAGACAGCTTGGAGGCTACAGTTCAACAGGTGGACTGGCAGAGTGTCAGCACAAATAATGGAAGAAATCTGAGAGGGAGAGAGAGGACAGAGACCGGAATAGAGGGACAGAAAGAGGAAGAGAGAGAGAGAGAGAGACAGAGATAGAGACAGAAAGAGAGAGCAGGCATCTTTAGTGTGCCTGACTTGTGCTAGAGTTAAAAATAGTAAACAATCCAGTAATGCCACTCTGTATATATAACTTGCCTATTTATGTTGTCATATGAATAGATACTTGTACTTTTTAAAAATTAAAAATAGTATTTGTCCTCTAAATGTGCTGAAAAGACATATAGGAGAGAAGAAAATGTAAGGGGAGAGGTATACATTTACGAAAGAGTGCATAAAACATGTATGCATAAACAAAACTCTAAAGTATATCATTGTGGAATTAACTCTTTAGTCATGAAATTGAACCCAGTCAGCGCCCAGAAGTCTTTCCCTAGTTCCATGCAAGTCTCTCTGCTGAGCTCAGGAAAATATTCTATGTTCTTATAAAGACTTGTTACTTTTAGATTTTCAATCATTTCTGAGTAAAGCTTTTTATAGATTAATGAACTGGTCCAACTTCTTTTCTTTTGGTTGTCCTCTCTCTTAATTGTCTCCTGCACCATTTACTAAAAAGAATATATCTCACTGCTTCACATACATCAACTACCCATTCGTGTGTAGAACTCTCTCTGATTCTGAATATATTTCCCTTGTTCTAAGGAGATGCTTTAGAAGTTTGATCACTTAAGTCTCTGATTGTTTAGCCTCCCCTTTCTGGAACCTTTATTATGTCTCTGTCCAGCCCCATGATTAAGAACTACCATTAAGTCTCCATAGCAGTTCTCTATGGATTTTCTGAATGTTTTTCAACCTCACAGGTGGCTCAGAGGTTAAGTAATTTGCTCAAGGTCATCTAACCAGCAAGCACAAAGTCTGTCCTGTACTCTGAAGTCCAAACACTGGGAGAGCCAACAATCCTGTTTCCAGCTACTTGGGTCACAACCTTTTGGTCAAAATGTTCTGGACCATCCTGCCCTCCTAAATATATAATTGCTATGTCTACACTGTCTATGTCTCTATGTCTAGAGATGTGTCTGCAGATTGGATTCTAAATCTCTGTCTCTTTAAAGAATCAAATAACATCCAGCTGCCCAAACAGCCAAGAGTCAGGCTGTGATCCAGGTGCTCTTGCCAAGAGTTCTTGGCTAAGTCTGGGGTTTTCCCCAAAGGATTTGATACTTGAGGTCTACTCTTCAACATGTTTTTCAACCTGTGATGCCTTCTGGAGTGCACAGGCAGTTGATTGTGCAGTTTTTCCTTTGGGTGCAAAGAATGTGCTGGCATTAGCCCAGACAGTCACCCTTTTCTTAGAGGTGTCAGTCTGTGGAAAGAGGAGAGCTGATTGGAAGTTTACAAACGGGTCTTTGGATTGGTGAGCACCACTTAGATTGTCAAGCAAGACTTCACAGTTTCAACAGGGATAATTATCCAAAGCCTATTTCAGAAATGAATTCTGTTTACAAAATAGAAAGAAAGAAAGAAAGAAAAAAAGAAAGAAAGAGAGAAAGAGAGAGAGAGAAAGAAAGATGAAAGAAGGAAGGAAGGGAAGGAGGGAAGGAGGGAGGGAAGGAAGGCAGGAAAGCCGAAAAGGAAGGAAGGAGAGAAAAAGAGAGAAAGACAGAAAAAGAAAGAAAGAAAGAAAAAAAAGGAAGGAAGGAAAGAAGGAAGAAAGAAAGGGAGAGAAAGAAAGAGAGAAAGACAAAGAGAGAGAAAGAAAGACAAAGAAAAAATGAAAGAAAGAAAGAAGGAAGGAAGGAAGGAAAAATTGAACAAATGTATTAGGGGAAATGACATTCATACTAGATTGGGCAAGATCCTCAATCATGAAATATTCTCTGAATAACAGTCATCACTTCTGGACAACACTTTTTACACAATAGCTCCCAAAGCTGCCAGACACATTGATGTGAAATGCTTGAGTAAGATCAGTGACACAGGAGCTCCACTGCCTTTCCCTGAACTATCTTCACTGACTCTGAATATGAAGAGTTGGGCAGTCTTTCCTGGTGCAAAAACCCAGAGGAACATGGGCATTGCTAACTACCTTGATACCTTCCCCATGGTACCACCACCCACTGACAGCTCCGAGGGAAGGATATAACATAAGGCAGTGTTGTTTCAATGTTTTATACTTTTTGTTCCAACGCTCCTGACTTGAAATGGAGTGCTAATGGCCAACAGCATTTCAGAAAGAATAGTTCAAGTCTCAGGTCAAGTAAAAAGCTATGCTTGGGGTAACTGACAACCTGTCATAGCAGGCTCATAACACAGATGCCTGCTGGGAAATGTGGTAGACTATGTGAGGCTTCAGCTTGCAGGTCCGGTGATTATTCTCTCAAGACTCAGAGCTGTCCTAGTTTTTGTGAGGGGTAGAACATGTCTGTGTTTATTCACATGTTGTGTTACCAGATTCCTCATGGCCAGTCTAATGAGGATACTGTCAATATGGTCTGACCTTTTTCATCACTGATAGATTGACTGGTTTTCTCTCATCAGAGCTTGTCACTACTCTTAGCATAGATTCTAAGAGTGACTTAAGGTGATTATGTAAATATGGAATTTATTTATGGAATAGGGAGGTATAGGTCCCTGCATAGAAAATCTCAGAAGAGCAATGATGCTTCGGCTTGAAAATCAACTTCAGATGTCCTGGCATTGGAGAAAGCTGGAAGAATGCTCGGTTAATTGAACATGTTCTGGATTTACAGATAACTAGTTCCATGAAAAGATGCTTCTCAATGTTTATTTCTAGTAGTAGTAGTAGTAGTAGTAGTAGTAGTGTTGCTGCTGTTGTTATTGTTGTTGTTATTTGACTAGTATGGGAGTCTGAAGTAAAGGCCTCATGCTCACTTGCTTACCTTGCTTGCTCAGATAATCCTCTACCACTTGAGCTACTGCCATACCCTAATACTGGTTTGCTAGTTATTTTGGAGATGGAGTCTCACAGACTTTTCTGCCTTAGTTGGCTTCTACCAGCATTCCATCACAGCACAGTCCCTTCAGTAGCGAGGCATACCAACATGAGCCCCCAGTGTCCAACTCAAAGTCTGAATTTTTGCAATAAGACTCAAAATGTGCTGACACAGATTAGTTTACTGTATGTGGAGCTCTGAAAAATCAGTGAAAACCTAGAACATTATATTTTAGAAATGACCTTTAACAGATAGTGCCTCTATTTACAGAGAATGTGTTGGCATCAAGGACATTGGCATTGAGTACAAATTTGGGAATGCAAATTGTAGACAGCTTCTGTTTGCTGGTATGGGATATGGTGGATGCAATCCTTTTTTTTTTTTTTTTTTGGGTCCGGTCGTGGGGCCTGAACTCCGGGCCTGGGCGCTGTCCCTCAGCTCTTCAGCTCAAGGCTAGCGCACTACCACTTGAGCCACAGCGCCACTTCCGGCTTTTTTCTTTTTGCTTATGTGGTGCTGAGGAATCCCAGGGCCTCGAGCATGCAAGGCAAGCGCTCTACCACTGAGCCACCTTCCCAGCCCGGTGGATGCAATTCTTAATCTTCTGTTCAGGCTTCAAAATAACAACTTTTCTGGGGCATTAGGTATTGGGAAAAAAAGAGACTCTCAGACATAGCCAAAGATAAACCAATAAGAGAAAAGGGTCATGTCTGGAAAACAGCTAGAGATGGTTATAATGACTGAGCTGTCAGTCAGCCATTGTCTGCTATCTCCTCACCCCTGAATCTGTGCTAACTGAAACAGGAATCCAGGTACAGGGCTGATACCGAGATAAGGCTGATTGAGAATGAAGCCAGATGGCAGCTCCTACCTCCATGTCAACCAACCTCAACACCCTATTGCTCTTCGCAAGGCCCTAAAAGTTTCCCTCTAGCTTTTCAAAAAAGATTGAAGATTGGTACCCTCTTTCTGAATTCTTATCTTTAGAAAGCCTGGCTTCATTCCTTTGGTTGCAGATGTCCTGGGGGTTCTTATCAATCATATTAAAAAGGCAAGGAATCTCCAGGAGGTAGAATGATATCCAACTTTATAGCTAAAAAAGTATTTACACATCCAAGATGGCACTGGTTGTCTATCTGGTTATAACTTGTTGTATGCAACCATAGCCATTCTGGCATTCAAGAATGATAACATTTGTTGTGTTGAACATGAACAAAGAAGTCTGTCCTTTCACTTAATGTCATAATCATCTAATGAAATAGCTAAGGTCCTCAGCCTTGTAATGCTAAAGAAAATTGAGCCTCTGAAAGAATAAACAATTTTCCCTAGGAACTTAGTAGCTCACTCCATTTGAACTATAGCGCAGTTATTTTGTTTCCAGTCTGGTGATGCTTTTCTGTCATACCAAAAAAAAAAAAAAAAAAAAGAGAGAAGGAAGCTAAAAGCAATTTCAACTAGATTTTCTCAGAAACAGAGGAGTTTCTTTCTATTATCTGACTTACCTAAGAAGTGAGCTGAGAGATGTTAGGATCCACAGGAGAGAAATTTCTCAGGGTTTGGGTGGAGAGCTAATTATTGGTTTAGAAGAGTGCCTGAAAAGAGTAGCATTGAAAAGTGGGAACAGAACTGTGGGCAGACACTCAATGAAGGTGAGCTCCTAGGTTACAATATGCCTCATTAAGAAGCAGCTCAGATACAGGGACTGAGGGAAATCTAAGAGTTAGGGTGCTTTGAGAAGAAGTTGAACTAGAATGAACATTGCAATTCAAAAGGCAAACTAATTTAAACTTTTGAGGAAAGGTAGTGTGTGTATGTGTGTGTGTGTGTGTGTGTGTGTGTGTTGTGTGTGTGTGTACTGGGGCTTAAACTCAACATCTGGGTACTGTCCCTTAGCGTTCTCCCTCAAGGATGGTGCTCTACCTCTTTAGCCCTAATTGTTCTGGATTTTTGGTTGTCAGTTGAAAATGAAAGTCTATATGTGAGACTTTTCTGCCTAGAATTATTGGCTTTGAACTAGGATCTTCAGATCTCAGAATCCTGAGTAGCTATGATTACAGACATGAACCACTGGCACCTGGCT
The DNA here is from genome assembly GCF_019054845.1 of Dipodomys spectabilis. Taxonomy (NCBI): domain Eukaryota; kingdom Metazoa; phylum Chordata; class Mammalia; order Rodentia; family Heteromyidae; genus Dipodomys; species Dipodomys spectabilis. The sequence goes on from NW_024870824.1 coordinate 4,041,363, forward strand.
GGAAAGACCATTGTATTTTTTAATCTGTGAAATAGAAAGACATTAATTATCTGGAGTGTTGGGAACTGCAGTTTAGGTGGCTCTGGGTCAATGCTCAAAGAAGGCAGAGAATGTGGAAGCTTCAGTGGATGAGCAGTGAAAGTCAACATTTTTATTCAGTGCATATCTAGAGTGGAGCCATGATACATAGTGATATGTTCTAAACTCCTCCTCCCCAACCACCAGCTCCTGGGAATTCTAGAAAAGATACAAGTAGTAGAACCTACAGCAGCTTCTGGGAGAATGAGAATAAATGTCTCTTCAAACTCATAACTTTTTATTGCAAAATCCCTAAACCAGAGGACATGAGATATATCTATATATGTATATTATGTATATAATATCCTTTATACCACCATAAACATCTCTTCAAAAGAAGCCATTGTGTCGCTCAGTCTACCCAGAATGCCTATGTGTTGAAGCAGAGCCAAATGGTAGAGCATCATCGGGAGGCTTGGGGACATAGATGAGGTGCTAGCTTTGCCAATAATTGTATGCCATTGGCTAAGCTCCTTAAACCTCCCAGGTTTCATGATCCCATTTGGAAATGAGAATATCCACATAGACCCTATGTTATAGAAAGTACAAATCATCTATAAAACAAGGGAGAGACTCAGATACAATATTCATCAGGCATTTTAGGTCTTTAGAAACGGGATCTCTATTGGGTACATTTAATGTACGGCACTTGTAAGACTGGTTTCTGTATTTAAAATATGATCCTAAGTCAGACTTATTATTATTTTCATATCCCTACTGAGAAAAGTAGAATTTTAATAATTTATAAAACATCAACATAAAAAGAATTAGCTAGTGAGAGCCCGAGGCAAATATGTAGGCAGATATATACAGCACATATGGTACATATGTATGTATAATTGAGAAAGATGATTATTTCCTTGAGTTATTAGAGTTATTGGTGTATAGCTTTGGTGATCACATAAAAGGAGCCTATAAATCCATTTGGCATCACGACATGATATTTGGGGAGGATAGAGAATGATAAATACCTGCCTTCAAAAAGCTGAATGAGGGGCTGAGGGGAGACCAGGAGAGATGCTAGTCTGATGATGTCGTTCTAACTGCATGTCTCACATTTGTCTTCATTAAGTAGTTTCTAAGTGAATATATAACCAAAGATGTTGTAAATATTCCTTTCAGAATAATCACTAGGGGGCAACTATTAATCAGCTACCAACACCTCAACGGGATGAAAGAAGCCTCATGCAGATTGGATAGTGTTTTATTTGAGTTTTCCTTAACATACTTTTCTTATTATATTTACATTACTACAGAGAGTCAGTGTGTGTAAGAGTTACAGTCATGCAACATGAAGACAAACTATTTATGGTGTATTTTGTAGCTGTGTGGCCTTGTGCAAATTATTTACTCTCTTGTCTGATTTCACATATCTCTGAATCAGGATTATAATAGAGGTGTTATAAAGATTAAATGAAGTAATATTCAAATATAGCTTGAAGGTGTGCCTCTGTAGCAGCTTGGACTGTTGTTAAATACACTGAGGTGGAATATCCCAAGCCTCCAGATTGCAGCTAGGAGCAGCAAACTGCCTGCTTAGGAGTCAAGATTGTATAGTTGCTGAGGGATGTTAACTTTGGTATAGCTTGGCTCCTTAAGCATTCTATCATGGAGTCAGTAGTTGCCTATACCTTGATTTTCATTCTAATTGGGAATTGTCTTTGCATCCCTTTTCTCCATAATGGGAAAGAGAGAAAAGCTGGATCAACATAACTGGAAAGTGGCAGGATTAATTCAGTGATGTGGGATCTAAAGGTGACGTTCTAATGATTCTTTTAGGAGTAAATGGTCATGAAACTAGCAGATATTACAATTCTCAGATGCAGTTTGTTTTCCAAATGGTGTATTTCAAGCTCTTTACTTGTTTGCTTGTTCTTCATATACTTTCAAGTCCATAAAAATCCTATAAAAGCTCAAGATTTGTGAACCATATGGCAAAATTATGTGCTTAGAATGAGAAAATCACCATTACCATTTGGGTTGAAATCAGGAAAATCAACATATTTCCATACCTTGTGAATGTTATGCAGGAATCAAACATATCTTACACAGTATCTTCTCTAAACTCCTTAGTTTAAGTAGATACTCTTTATGGAGTGTTTCTGATGTTTGACCGTATAGAAATAGAAAAGGAGATAAAGGTTGGGCATTTTAAAGTAGCAGAGCCTACTTAGATAACAATATACTTACTCCTTTCTTTACTTCTTTCCCAAAAGGTGGCATTCCTCTGTCATCTTAGCCATTTCCTCTTTGCCATCTTCCTGATGATTTGCCATCTGCATGATGATTCAGTATCTCTATGAACAATCATGAAAAAGAAAGTTTAAGATTTTTACATGACATTGGAAAACAGTGAAGGTCTGTGACAACATGATAATAATAAACATAACTTTGGAGTCCTCATTTCTTGAATTATTTTCTTACTTAAACTAATATTGTTTCTAGATCCTAGTAATTATACAGACAAATCTTAATTTAATTTACAAACTGAGTTTGTAAGCATGTGCTAATTTTGACTGAGTACAGCTTGAAAACAATTTCACCAGGGCTGGGAAGGTGGCTCAGTGGTAGAGCGCTTGCCTTGCCTGCGGGTTCAATTCCTCAGCACCACATAAGCAAAAATAAAAAAGCCGGAAGTGGCACTGTGGGTCAAGTGGTAGAGTGTTAGCCTTGAGCTGAAGAGCTGAGGGACAGCGCCCAGGCCCAGAGTTCAGGCCCATGACTGGACTCCCCCCCCCCAAAAAAAAAAAAGAAAAAAGCAAACAATTTCACCTTGTGTGTATTAAGAGGAGAAATAAGCAGATGGCCAGCTAGAAATCAAGGGTGTAAAGCTGCAACTCTGATAGCAGGGAACATTTTTTTGGAGTTCATGGCTCTAATAATCCTTCAGAACAGAGAGAAAAGAACAATGGATGGTTCTGAGCTCTTGTTTTTTTTTTTCCTTAAATTTTGGAATTCATTCTAGGTGTGGAAATCAGTGTCATTACATTCATTTTTATCATTTTATCCCTAAAGCCATAGATTGAAAATACTCATATTTCTCTATGGATCCCTAGATCAATGGTAATAAGTATTCAGTAGACGGTTATATAAGTTCGGATTTGTTTTAGACCAATGTAACAGAAAAATTCAAAAGTGGCTTACACAAGATAGAGGTCTCTTATTTCTTTGTCACATAAAAGAATTACAAAGGTAGGGAGCAGAGGACTGATAAGGTGGCTCCACAGAGTCGCCAGGAACCCAGGGTCTTTCCAAGTCTCTATTCTATCATTCCTGGATGCAGCCCTTGTCCTTAAAAGACCCAAAAGCCTCTTAATCACTTTACAGACCAAGCAGCAAAGGAAAAAATGTCTTTTTTAAAGGTATTTCTCCCTCAAAAACTTTATATTTTTAACAATTACATTTACAAGTCATTGGCTGAAACTTAATGACACAACCCAAGATAGCTTCAGAAAAGGCCACAAAAATGTGCTTTTTTCTACCTAGTCATGAACCCAGTAAAGACCTCGTTTTATATGGCCAAGGGCAGAGCATAAATAAGAGAAGTCAGCTAATGCCTCTTGCAGTAGACTCAAGGGCCAGTGGTAAAGAGAAATGGAAAAAAATAATATCCTTTGGAAAAACCTATATTTGCACTGAGTTTCTTACTTCTGTAGGCAGTGCATGCAACATATACAGGTTATCAGTTTATATTACCAAATGTATGTATTGGGAATGCAGGACTTGCAAAAATGAAGAATTAGAGAGTGAAGGACATGAGAGGGTGGTTAGGTTAGCCTTCCTAAACTTTTCAGATCACTCACTTTCCTATGCTCAGAAAGTTCTGTGCTATGGCATCAGAGGTATTGTGTACCTCTAACTACCTCTTGATTTCTCTACAAGCAAAAAACAAATGTATATCCCAGAGAAGGGAATTCTAGTGGAAGACCAATCAAGGTACCTTATCACAACCAAAGACACGACTTTGAACTGTTACGCAGTTGATGAAAAACCTATTAAGTCTTAGATGACTGAAGGGAAAGTATATGCAAGTTAGGCATTCCTTTTCTGAAATACCTGGTACTGGAAATATTTCTGTTCTGTGATATTTTTTGCTTTTGCATTGTTGAATATTGGCATACATATAACCTGCTATCTTGGGTACTTAAGTCTAAACAGAAAATTCATTTGTGTTCTCTATAGATGTATATAAATATAAAATATGCATATATACATACCCTATGCATATAACCTAAAGGTAATTTTATATAATGGCTTAAATAATCTTGTTCATGAACCAAAGCTTCATAGTGTGAAATTTCACAGATATAGCATCATGTTGATGTTCAAAAATTTTTTTGGAACATCTCAGATTCTAGGGTTTCCAATTCAAGATACTCACATCCTATTTAGAAGCTATCTGTGAAAAGAAATTATGCAGGAAACAATGACAAATTGAGCCAGAGAGTGCTAAGAAGAGCAGAGAAGCACCTTTCTTAAAAAAATATATTGTAAAGGTGATGAACAGAGGGGTTACAGTTACGTGAATAAGGTAATGCATACATTTCCTTTTGAGCAGTGTCACCCCCTTTCATTTTCTCCCAGTTTTTCCTTTCCTGACATCCCCCCCCCCCAAGTTGTATTTCCAGCAAGGTGTCTATTGGGTTTCACTGCTGCATTGGTTCAACCTTTGTCCCACTGTTTCTGTGCCTCCCCTTCCCCTCCCCAAATCAGATAAACTTATATACAAGACAAAGGGTACAGAAATCAAAAACAGCAACAGATGAGAATAAACCAATGAAAAAAGGAAAGAAAAAACAAGAACAGAAAACAGCAGAAAAAAAACCCACTTTCTTCCATTTGTTGGATAAGCATCATTTTACATGACCATATGCACATAGCTAAGGCTAAAGCCACCAGCACGATCATGTTCATTGCAGCATTGTTTAACATAGCCAAGATATAGAATCAACCCAGATGTCCCTCAACGGACCATTGGACCAATGCACAATGCACAATGGAACTCATTCAAAAAGAATGCCCTGTTCATAAGGAACTGGGAAGACTTGAAAAAAATTATGCTAAGTAAGCCAGACCCTCAAGAAACATAGGCTACGTGGGTTCCCTCCTTTTTAATCATTAGAATGTGCCTATAAATCTCCAAGTATACCCAATGGGTAGTAAAAGACAAATAATTACACCTGGACACGATAAATTAAACAGCACTCTAAACATTCACACAGTGAAAACAGAGAAACATACAAAGTTAGGAACCCAGGAACAATAGCCTGTTAAGCAAAGTCTGGTTGGGCGTGGTCCTAATCAAGAGTCCATTTGGAAGGTTCTCATTGACTGAGAGGACCATGGATTCCTTCTCTCCTCACCAAGTTAGTTCCAAACACCTCTCAGGCCTTAGCATTTTAAAAAAATGTGCATTCTGTTCACCTCTTGCTCTGGAAATAACTCACCAAGAATCAGTCACATCTGTCATTCTATAAAAGCCAAATGATGAACTTTAAAATGGAAACTCAGGACAGAAACTTAGACACACACTTGCAGATGGTCGAGAGGACACCTCTCTTGGGGTCTTCTTTCTCTGCCCCAGCTGTAGGAGAAGCCTTGTTCAGGTCCACATCACACATAGTTGAGTGTGGTCTGGTGGCCCGGGATGACCTAAATATACTCAGGGATCTCTGTGAAAAATGCAACCCTATTGACTTTATGGTTTTATTTAGTCTCATTCTGAGAGATGGCTCAGTCTTTTGCACTGACCTGAGACAACCTCTTGCAGCTGCGGCCTTGAGAAACTCCTCAGGAAGCTCTCTGGCAAGGACAGAAATGGAATCCTGAAAAAAAATCATGCAAGTTCCTTATTTCTCTATGTTCCCAAAGTCCCCTCAGATGGTTGAGTGGGCTGGCTGAGCCAGATAAGGAGAATGAGTGTGCAGAGCTTTGCACCCTGCAGCCCAGTCCAATACCTTGTTCCTAAGGGAAAGGTAACACAATGAATTAAAATGCAACTTACCTTCAGTTCTCAGAGCTTTTGTGCTATAATTTCTGGTTTCCTAGGCTTTTGCCTAGGTCTAGACACAATGAATTAGCCTTTGTGAACCACACTTTCTGTTAACCTCTTCCATGTGGCTGGCTGGCCAAAGACGCCATCTTCTGATCTTCTTCCTTTGGAAGGCCCTGGTCTATATTTGAAACATTTAGCAGTAGGTGGGAGCCACCACTGAGCTGTAGCCTGGAGAGACTGAGAACAGACATGAAGGATGTGAGAAGGTTGAAGGTTAGTCTTCTTAATCTTCTTAGTTGTGAAGACCTGCAGGTGTGTTTTTCTAGCCTTCTAGAGATCCATAAAAGGGAGAGAAGTCAAGTTTTCAAACTGCCTATGGATAAGTACAACATTCATCGATTGAATGAACATCCATGCTGCTCATTTTATTCAGACACCAACTTAGGAACAAGCCTATCTAGTTATGGAGTTTACATTCCCATGAGGGAAACAAATTCTTGATGATAGGCTCTCCCCAACTTATGGTGATTTGACATGATTTTTCAACTTTTCTTGATGGTGCAAAATGGATGTATATTCAGTGAAAAACCCATTCTTTGTGTTGGCCTGATGGTGGATACCTGGAAGTTCAGCTATTTGGGAGGCAGAGACAGGAGGACCATGGACTGAACTTAGTCCAGGCTGAGGCTTGCAGATTAACCTGAGGATGTCTTGACATCGTGGGGAGAGACACTTAAAAGCTTCTATGTAGGGAAGATAAAAAACTTCAGACTTAATAGGCACTCTGTATCTTGTGTTCTGTTTTTGTAGCTTCTGATTTTTACATAGAAAAATCAAACCTTTAAACTCTGCATAAAGTTAAATTCATGCATGAGGTCAATATTGAGCAATCTCTCAAAAGTAGAAAAACCAAATTAATGTTTTCATCTGATTAAACACGTCTATAATTCAGGAGCTTTGGCCTTGGTGCTCATTTTTATTTATGTCTAAAAACATGTGCAGATATCTCAACCCCTTTCCAGTCATAGCTTTTTCACAGAAAGTAGAAAATAACCTGAGAATTTTAAGTAATGAAAATGGATTTATCTGCATCAAGAAATAACTGTAGTGGGCAGACAGTAACCTGGGGGGGGGGGGTGGAGGAAGAAGTACTCTTTTTTGCTGCAGAATTGGATATCATACTTTTATCCTGGTGAAAAAAGGTATCCAGACATAAAATCTTTCTGCATGATTAACAGTAAGAATTAAAGAATGAACCAAGGCTTGGGGCATGGCTCACATGGTAGAGTGTCTGCTTAGCAAAAGCCAAAGTCTTAAATCCCAGTATTAGATCACCTCAAAAAAATGTACCTATAGACAAAGAGTGAGCTATCACTTAATCTTTTTTAAAAGTTCCTAAGTCTACTATTCATAAAATGTAAGCCCTGGGATGTAAAGGATCTGTATTTGTTTCTCCACTTTATAATGGAGTACTTAGGACATAGGGCTATTTTGCTTATAAGACAGAACTCTAGCAACTTTTCAAACCCAGAAGAGACGACTGTTCTTGGAGCACAGTCTGGCTACATTTCCCAGCTGCTGTCATGTGTGTCCAGTGAAAAAGGAGTGGAAACAATGTAAGTGTGTCTAGGGTTGGCCTGTAAAACTCAACATGCTATCCATGCTTTTTTCCCCTTCACCGCTTGATGAAAATGTGCACAGTGACTTCAGAAACTACCGTGAAGTTGGGAGACTAGCTCAATGATAAAGGGCTTGTCTAGCAAGCACAAGGACCCGAGCGTAAACTCTAGTATGGCTTAAAGGGGAGAAAAGGAAAGGACAGGAGAAGAGGGGAGATGGTAAAGATTGTGGAGCCATAAGACAGAGTGATCCTGATGATGAGAACCTGCAGTAAAGCAACTCACTAATCAGATACCTGCTATTTACACAACTCTGATTTGGAGATTCTTCACTTCTGATACATGACAATTTTTTTTCTGTGTCCTGCCATAATTTTAAACTTTTGTACTACTTTATTCAGCAAGTCTATGTAATTGCATGAGGAGGAAATTGCACATTAGTTTCATCACCACCTAGCTAGAACAAAATCGATATTTAACCAAACATAAGGGGCTGGGAAGGTGGCTCAGTGGTAGAGCACTTGCCTTGCATGCCTGAGGCCCTGGGTTTGATTCCTCAGCACCACATAAGAAAAAAGAAAAAAGCCGGAAGTGGTTCAATGGTAGAGGGCTAGCCTTGAGCTGAAGAGCTGAGGGATAGCACCCAGGCCCAGAGTTCAGGCCCCATGACCGGACCCCCCCCCCAAAAAAAAAAACAACAACCATAAAATACTACCCTAATAAATAGCAAAGCTGATAATTTAGTAACTACTTTTGTACCTTAAAGGTGTCATGTCATCATTACAACCTTTTGAACTGTACTATATTTATTACAGTTCAGCTATGATTGGTTATTGGATGTCTTAGTATTCTTATTCATGAAGATTGTGGATTGATTTGGTCAAACTGTAAGGGCTCATATTTGGAAATGGGGCATCTCAATTTACAGCACTATGTATTTGAGCAATCTGTCAAACCTGGCAAGTGGACTATAACCTCAAAAAATGTGATATTATTTGATCCTTCTCAGGGGAAAGGAAAACGACAAGAAAGAATGCAGGTAGCTTAGAAAGACCAGCAGTATGGAAGGATTCAGATTCATCACCTCTTATCTATACAACTATACTAATTATACAACTAGTGATATTACTTATAGTAGTTATACAACTGTGATAAATTTAGTAAACCTCCCTAAACTTTCTTACCTGTAAGTAGAGCACAATACATCAGCTAACAGATAAACTTATCACTTAGGTAGGTGCGATAATATGATGTCTTGACATGGTGATGCATGCCTGTGGTCCCAGCCACTCCGGAGACGGAGGTACAAGGATCATGGTTTGAGACCACTTCCAAAAAGTGTCCAAAAAATAGCAAAAAGGTGTGGCAGTGTGGTCAAGAGGTAGCTTGCAAGATTAGCCAGCACAAGCCTCTGAGTTCAATCCCCAGTACTTCGAAAGGACAGTATCTGAAACCAATGAACAAACAAAAACACTGAATATGTTACATATCACAGCTTTAAATTACTTTAGAAATACAAAAGAAGAAAACAAAGGCTAGCAAATGTACTTGGTTGTTGAAATTTCCTAAAAATATTCCCTTGCCAGCCCTCCTTGGAGCATAACTCTATTATATCCATCTTTGTTCAGTCCACTGCCTCCACCAATGCTCATCTCTCAATCCCAGTCTCCTACTCAGGAACTAAGGGCCAGGAAAACTCTCAAGGTTGCAGTGGCAGAACTAGGCCAGCTCTTCCCTCTCTCAGTCCCTTTTACCACTATTTGGCAATAATCACCATAGTTCAATGTCAAACAGTTGTCAACATTACTTCTTGAAAGACTTCAAGTCTCCATAATACCCCCTAGTCCAGATTCAGAGCTTAAAACCACAGCATACAGTTGAGCTCCTTGGACACTTTCCAGAAGCTGCTAGAGATGTGTAGCTTTTAAGTCTTGAAGAATACCTTGTAACAGACTGTGTTTTATTGAAACTTAGTCATCGGTGCTTTAAAATTCACAGTAGATGCTCAAGAAATGACAAATACTATTCTAATGTCTTTGATTAGCATGATGTCTTTTAAAGACTTTAATTTCATTTTTATAGGATGTGAAACATTCTTACAACAGTTTTCCATTTTGTCCAAATTCTACAAGGTTTTACAATTTTCATACTGAGGAGATTTGTGAGTCAGTCCCTGGCACAATCTGCAGGTTTAGCACCTCCAGTGGTAGAAAAATGACCTGTAAACAACTACAAAGGAAAAAGTGATCTGTTTCGGAAGAAGCTACAGAAGTAAAACAAACAGGGGAAAAGAGTTTGTGGTTATATAAGAGATAGTGAAGATGGAGGAATGAGATACCTCGAGCTGCACTCCTTATGTCTAGGAAATACCTTTTTCAGTATTCATACTGTGTTCTCCCTGGTATCTGTCCCTCCATTAATATACTAGGTGGTTTTGGTTTACCACACATCTTTTTTTGTTCTCTTCTCTCTTGGGTGGAATGATTAAGGTAGAGAGTGTAGAGAAACAGATGAGGAAACTGATTTCTGGATTGACAAAGGTAGCCTGGCCCTCTTCTTTTGTATTCCTATAAAGACATTCACAAGCCAGGTGCTGGTGGCTCATGCCTGTAATCCTAGCTACTCAGGAGGCTGAGATCTGAGGATTGCAGTTCAAAGCCAGACCAGGCAGAAAAGTCATGAGACTCTTATCTCCAAGAAACCACCAGAAAACTGGATGTGGCGTGTGGCTCAAGTGGTAGAGCACTCACCCTGAGCTGAAATGCTGAGGGACAGTTGCCCAGGCCCAGAGTTCAAGCCCCAAAACTGACAACAAAAAAAAAAGACAATCACAAATACAATTATTGGCTTCTGTCCTTTGCAGTTCAAGGATAAGGGGGAAAGGGAAAAAAAGGACTGGCCTTAAGAAGACATTTCTCCACGTTGCTCTTCTGTGGTCTCTTTTGTAATTAATGAGCTATAAAGAGACAGATAAACTGACTTTACTACAGTCCCTGTAGGAGGTAGTACAGCACTGATCAGTGGCCTTGTTGACAAGGTAAACTAGAAAAACTCTTATTCAGGAGTCATATGTTATCTAAGCCCAGCCAGGGTGATTTGCCCAAAGTTCTACCAAAAGTGAGAAATTTAATCCTAACGGTTGGTTACTGTCAGTAGTGAGAAAGTACTGTTCCCAAAACATGTCACAATGACGTCTTGGTATGTCACAATTATGTCAAAATATGCCATCATGTGACTTGATAGCTCAGTGCCCTCCTCCCAGCTATAATGCTAATTGTTGGGAATCAAAGCCTTTCACATTATAAGGCCTCAAAATGAAGAATTCTTCCTGCTTCTTTAGATTTGTACACCTCCATTCTCATCACTGGTGCTGAAATGTAGATAGAGGATAACCAAAATACAATCTATCATGGCTGAATGAAAAAAGGCGTTTGGTTACTTTTTTTTGGTTTGAGGTGAGAGATATTGGGGTTTTGAACTCAGGAACTTGCATTTCAGAGGCAGGCTTTAACACGGTCCCTGAGACTTCTACTAACATGTTCTGCTAGGATGGCAGGTACATGCCACTGTGCCTAGATTGCCATCAGTTGAGATAGAATCTTGGGAACTAACCTTGAACTGTGATGCTCCCAAACTCAGCCTCACAGGTAGGATTGCAAGTCACAACACCTGGCTTGATCACATCTTCTAATATTTTGGACAAAAAGATGAGGCAGATAATGAGATTCTGCCTGGTTCCACCAGCAATTCCCCTCACTTCACTGGCCCTGAACACTGTTCTAATGGCTGGACATTTGAGCATTCTAAGGGTGCTCTCCAAAGGCTTTCTTCACTTCTTTCATAAAAAGGCAATTAAGGTTGGTGTCTCAGAGACTGTAAACTACGTTGCTTCTGAAAGAACATAGGCTTTCTTCTGTAGCATCCACCATCGGACAAGAAGTGACTAATTAAGATTAATTTTTAGCTACATAATGCCTGTTGTGCAAGAACATGTTTGCACTTGGGAGTATTGACACTGGCAAATGGGGCCAGACTTTTGGCAAGTTTTCTGGAAAAACATTGCCAAGCTGGCTAACTTCCTATATTTCGCTACTCTTTTTTTTTTTTGGAAAATACCTAAAACACTTTCCAAGAAATTAGTTTAGGTCAGTCAGAGTTTATTCTGGATAGTACTGTGTTCATTATTGCCTAAGAATCTCAGTCAGAATCAACGGTCCTTCCAGATGCAAAGCAGGCTGACATAACACATAGGCTTTTTTGATCTGGGAATAAAAGCAGTTGCAGATTCTAGAAGGAAATGCAAATTATCTTTCTAGGTAACTTAAACTGTTGACAATCTCACTACCAGTTCTTAGGATTTGAGGGAAAAGTCAGGTTACCAAAAAGAAATGAAATGGAAAAACTAAGATGTATCTGTAGCTACCATTTTCTTTGATGGGTGAAACCAGTATGCTAAGCAGAAAGAGCTTAGAACCAGTTTGGATCTGATCCTGGGTTTTCATACACACTCACTAACCAGCTATTTTACATAGTTAAGCAGTATGCATAGTGCTCAATAGCCAACTTCACATTTCAACAAAGGCAAAGCCAATCTAAATGTCAATTCATCACAGAATGTGTTTGTAATAAAAAATAATAATTTTCTTCATCAGATCTTCTTTTTAAGCTATTTTCATTGTCTTTAAGTAGTTGTAGAAAAGAGTTCCATTCAATAAAGCACTTGTGAATACAATGTGTTGTGATTAAGGTTACCTCTTTAAACATTCTCACGCATCTCTCCAACTCACTCTTTCCCTCACTTTTCTTAAATTTTGTAGGATATATATTAATTTCTTGACTGCAGTTTGTTATTAGATTTTCTCATTGACAAGCTTTAAAATTTTATGCTATAGGAACACAGCTAATTCAGTTGTCAAATATTAATTCGATTCCACAGTAATTACACACCAAATATACAATGCCAAATAATGACTCTGTTTCCATATAGTTATATTGAGAAATGATATATTTTTGACAGTTCAACTGGTCTCAAATATTGTAAATGGCAACACTATCCAGAGAGTAGATTTTTTTTAATTGCTAGTAGTAATTAACTAAAGATTTGTCTTATCACCTACTGGACAAATTTTATTGAAGCAATGCCAAGAATTAAAACTTTCTGCCCTGCTTTTAAGAATATACCTAGATATTTTTAGAAGGCAACAAAATTATTCTATATAAAATTTACAGCTTTCACAGTCATTATCATTATTGCACAGTCATTATCATTATTGCACAATTTTACTGTTAGAACTTCAACATGTAAAGTGTGTAAGTAAAGTGATTTTATTTCAGGGATGCTACTCTCTCTATATCTATATCTATCTATCTATCTATCTATCTATCTATCTATCTATCTATCTATCTATATTGTTGTTTTGTTGTTGGTCATGGGCCTTGAACTCTGGGCCTGGGCGCTGTCCCTCAGCTCTTCAGCTCAAGACTAGCACTCTGCCACTTGAGCCACAGCACCACTTCTGGTTTTCTGGTGGTTTACTGGAGATAAGAGTCTCATGGACTTTCCTGCCTGGGCTGGCTTTGAACCATGATCCTCAGATCTCAGCCTTCTGAGTAGCTAGGATTACAGACGTGAGCCACTGGTGCCCAGCTGTTACTCTATATTTTAAAGTGAATATTCAGCTATTGATGTAAATTTAAATTGTGTGCCTTGATTATTGTTACTGGGTGCTTTTAACTGTCATTGCACTGATTATATTTGATTATACCTGTTCGTTCATATTATCATTAATCATAAATTTGTCAAAGCCATGAAAGCTCTTCAGCCTTCCAAAGGTTCAAGTTGAAACCTAGCTCAAAAAGAAGATTTTAGTCCAATCTTCAGGCTGACACTATGCGGTGAAGAGTGGGCACCACCTTGTCTTTCCTCCTTGTCTTACCAGATTGTGGTAAAGACAATAAACATACAAGTTATTTATGAATGGTCATGATGTGTGTGTGTGTGTGTGTGTGTGCGCGCGTGCACGCACGTGTGTGTATTCTTTAGCTATTTCAAACTATCAACCCATTTCTTACAAAAGTAAGAAGGCAATGTGCCAATGTGATTTGTGCTTGCAAACCCTTTATTTTTTCAACTTTCCATGTCATCTTCAAAGCATTTCTTGTAGCACTTAATATATTCCTTGCTTTTCCCCTAATACAATGCACATCAGATCCTGTCCATATAATTAACATCGTTAGTCTACTTCTGCTCTCCAGACTCCTCTTAACCACTCTGCCAAGAACATCAGGACTAGAATCATCTTTCAACAGATTTTTATCATGTCATCTTATGCTCAAATATTGCTTTTCAATGTTTACAGGATAAAGTCTGAATACCTTTCACAGTTTGGCTACAATTTGTATGTAGATTTTTGCGTTCTCCCACTTTTCCCTATCAGTCTCAAGGAATCCGACTTCTTTCTCCTCCATGTGGCTTTTTGCTTTTTGTGTTAGTACCTCTTTTTATACTGTTATACATTTTTCTACAATGCCTTCTTTTGCTCTTACTGACAGAAATTTTGTCTGTCATCTCATATACATAGCATATAATAGGTTAATATAGAGGTACATCTATATATCATACATGTGTGAATATGTGTATTTATATTTTATTTACACATGTGTGTATGAGTAAGCATTTACATTTATTTAATTCATTATATAAATAATACCAGCTTTTAAAAAATGTTAAATTAACAAATGCAATCCCTATCAATCAAACACAATCCCAACAACATTCTTCACAGAACTGAAAAAAAAATTCCTAAAATGTATGTCGAATTAGAAAAAAAATCTCAAATAGCAAAGCCATCTTGAGCAAAAGTATAATCCAGAAGGCTGCTGGACTTAAAAATATACTATAAAGCAGTAGCAATAAAAACTGCATGGTATTAGGGTAAATATAGACCAATGGAACAGTGTGGAGAATCTAAAAGTCAATTCATACATCTACTATGAACTGATTTTAGACAAAGGTTATAAGAACATGCTTTCAAAAAAGGATAGTATTTCTAATAAATAATGCTAGGAAGTTGGATATCCACATGCAGAAAGATTAATGTAGATCCCTAACTCTCAGCAATTACAAAAAGAAACTCAAAATGGGTTAAATTTAAATGTAAGGCTGGGAAATATGAACCTTCTAGAAGAAAACATAGGGAAAATGCTTCTGGGCATTGGAATAGGCAAGGAATAGACAAGACTTCAAAAGCACAGGAAACAAAAGTATGAATAGACAAAAGGCTTATTTTTCACAGTGAAGTAAACAACCAACAGAGTATAGGGATAACTGACAGAATGAGAGGAGGTATTTGTAAACTCTATCTGACAAAAAGTTGACATCCAGAATGTATCAGGAACTTTAAAACCCAATAGCCCAAATTTCACATAACCTAATTAAAAAACATACAATAGACCTAAATAGATATCTCTCAAAAAGAGACATACAAGGGCTGGGAAGGTGGCTCAGTGGTAGAGCGCTTGCCTTGCATGCCTGAGGCCCTGGGTTTGATTCCTCAGCACCACATACACAAAAAGAAAAAAGCCGGAAGTGGTGCTGTGGCTCAAGTGGTAGAGCGCTAGCCTTGAGCTGAAGAGCTGAGGGACAGCACCCAGGCCCAGAGTTCAGGCCCCACGACTGGACGCCCCCCCCCAAAAAAGAGACATACAAATGACCAAAAGATAACACAATTAAATGTTCAACATCACTGTTCCTCAGAGGTTCAAATAAAACCACAATGAAGATGTCACCTCACCTCACTAAGGGTTATTATAAAATAGTGTTATCAAAAAAAAAAAAAAAAAAGGCTACAGATAACAAGTGCTGGTGAGGCCATGGATCAATCTTAGAGTGGATCCTACAAGCCCACTACTGGTGTATGTCCACAGGAAATGGCAACCAGGTCTCTTGCCCTCCCATACTCACTGCAGCCAAGAAATGAAAACAACCTAACTGGTGCTCAACTGATGAATGGACAAAGAAAATGTACTACATACACACAACTAGATCTTCTTTAGCTAGAAGCAAACAAACTAGAATGAAATCCTGTTATGTCCAACAACAGGGTAGGAACTGGAGATCATCATGTTAAATGACATAATCCAGACACAGAGAGCCAAGTACTGAATGCTCTCATTAATATGGAATCCAAAATGTTGATCTCAGAGAAATTGAGACTAGAATGGAGGTTATTATGGGCTGAGGAAAAGAGACAAGGAAAAGCTGATCAACAGCCATTAAGTTATACTTAGCAGCATGTGCACAGTAGGATGGACTATTGATTAAGAATAATAATAATATATGGTGCACTAAAAAATCCAGAAGAAAGAATTTTGAAACTTTCACCATAAAGACTTAAATGAATGTTTGAGCAGATAGCTAGGTTTAACCTGGTTACACAAAGTTTCTATGTACTGAGACATTACATAGTACTCATTAGTATGTACAATTTTAGTGTTTATATATCAGTTAAAATAAATTTAAAGACAAGGGTTAAAATTATACATAATACTACAAGAATAAAATAAAAATTCCTTGGATTTTCAGTTTTGACATGAACATTATGATGGATTTTGGGATTCTTTTTCCTTGTATACTTCACACATAGTTCCTTATGTGTTTATCTTCTTATATAAGCAGGATAAAATTCTACCTTTTATCATATTCAATTTCATACAGAAATAACATTTAGGAGGTTTTTTTTGTTTGTTGCCTGAAACACACAAACATCCTGTCAAACAAATCCACTGCAGGTACCAATATTTAGAAGTTGTTGTATGTTTGCCCATACCTTTCTTTTTTTTCTCTTTTAAAAACAATCTTTTTATTAGCATAAACTAATTTCACAAAAGGGTTTCATTGTGAGATTTATGACATGCATACAATGTACTTTGATCAAACTTACCCAACTATATCACTCTTTAATGACCTCCTCCCTTTTAATGAGTTTTGGTGAGTTTTACTAGAATATTTTGATACATATATAGAATGTACTTCTATAATATTCATGCGTTACCACCTTTTTGTTTCTTCCTCCCCAACACCTGGAAATCAGCATCAGTGTCTGTGCCAAAAATGATAAGGCAACTCTTAAGGGTTGTAAGGTCCAAGGGCCAAGTGCAATAATGTTTCCTCAAAGTAATCCCCTTGAGAGTCCCTTAGCTTGAATACCAAGTGGAGCCCACATGGTTTGGTATATGCAATCTTTTTTTTTTTTTTTTAAATTTAATTTAATTTTATTTGTGAACATACTGTACAGAGGAGTTACAGTTACATGGGCAGGATAATGTGTACATTTCTTACCAAGCATTGCAGCCTCCTCCTTTGTTTACCCTTCACATCCCTTCCCAGCCTCCCCCCTCCCCCCCAATCCCAATCCTTCTCCTTCCTCCCCCCCCAGCCCCCCCCCCCCCCCCGCACCAACGTTGTAAAGTTCGTTTTGGACATGACAACTTGTACTTCTCATTGTTGCAACAGGTCCACCTGTATCCTTAAACAACTGGTTTTTCCCCATCTCCTCCACAAGTTATACTGACATCAAATATAGTGAAAGCAAGGGTTATACTGTGGGGGAGGGACATACAAAGCAACAAAGAAATAATCTTATAAATGTGTTAGAAACACATGCATGAAAGAAAAAAACATTAAAATACACATCTAAGGGTTCATTTTCCTGACATCACATTATCTGACCTTTTCCGCTTGACTCATACATATACTAGATATTACAAATAAGGGAAACCATGGGACCTACGTTTCTTTGGGCCTGGCTTACTTCACGTAACATAATTTTTTCCAAGTTTTTCCATTTCCTAACAAATGGGGCAATGTCATTCTTTCTGATGGAGGCATAGAATTCCATTGTGTATATATACCACATTTTCTTGATCCATTCATCCACTGAGGGGCATCTGGGTTGGTTCCATATCTTAGCTATGGTAAATAATGCTGCAATAAACATAGTTGTGCTGGTAGCTTTAGTGTGGTTTAGTGTGGTCTTGTTTGTGAACATTAGGGTAAATGCCCAAAAGTGGGATTGCTGGGTCATAGGGGAGCTCTATGTGGAGTCTTTTGAGGAACCTCCATACTGCTTTCCAAAGTGGTTGAACAAGTTTACATTCCCACCAACAATGAAGTAAGGTTCCTTTCTGTCCACATCCCCTCCAGCATCTGTTGTTGTTAGAGTTCTTGATTTTTGCCGTTCTAACTGGAGTGAGGTGATATCTCAATGTTGTTTTGATTTGCATTTCTTTTATGGCTAGGGATGTTGAACATTTCTTCATGTGTCTATTGGCCATCCTTCTTTCTTCTTCAGAGAAGTTTCTCTTTAAGTCTTTCGCCCACTTATTTATTGGGCAGTTGTTTCTTTGAGGATTTGTTGTTGGGGGGTTTAATTTTTTGAGTTCCAAGTATATTTTAGATATGAGACCCTTGTCCGTTGTATGGCTAGTAAAGATCTTCTCCCAATCCGTGGGCTTTCTATTGATCTTGCTAGCTATGTCATTTGCCCTGCAGAAGCTCTGCAACTTTATGCAATCCCATTTGTCCAACCTTTCTTTGATTTGTTGTGTTTCCGGGTCTCTATTCAGAAAATTTCGGCCTGAGCCAAGGAGACCCAGGGTTTCTCCTATTCCATCCTGTAATGTTTTCAGAGTGTCTGCTTTGAGTTCAAGGTCTTTGATCCATTTGGAGTTGATTCTGGTGCAGGGTGATATATAAGGATCTAGCTTAAGTTTTCTACATGTAGTTAACCAATTTTGCCAGCACCATTTACTGAAGAGGTTGTCTTTCTTCCATTCTATTGTTTTAGCTCCCTTATCGAAGATTAGATGGCTATAGGTCTGTGGGTTCATTTCTGGGTTTTCAATTCTATTCCATTGGTCCTGAGGTCTGTTCTTATGCCAATACCAAGCTGTTTTGATTACTATGGCTTTATAGTAGAGTTTGAAGTTTGGTATTGATATTCCTCCAGCAGTGTTCTTTCCGTTGAGGAGCGTTTTTGCTATTCGGGGTCTTTTATTGTTCCATATGAATTTTTGGATTGCCTCTTCTATTTCCTTGAAGAATGAGGGTGGAATTTTGATAGGTATTGCGTTGAATTTGTAGATAGCCTTGGGAATATTGCCATTTTCACGATGTTAATCTTTCCAATCCAGGAGCATGGGAGGTTTTGCCATTTTTTAAGTTCTGTGTTGATTTCCTTTTTCAAGATTTTAAAGTTTTCATCATAGAGGTCCTTCACTTCTTTAGTTAAGTTAATTCCTAGGTATTTTATTTTTTGTGGGGCTATTACAAATGGAGTTGCTTTCCTAATTTCAGCCACACTTTTCTCATTGTTGGCATACAGAAAAGCCATTGATTTTTGGGGGTTAATTTTATAACCTGCTACTTTGCCAAAGTTTTGAATCAGCTTGAGTAATTTGGGAGTGGAGTCTATGGGATTCTTTAAATACAAGATCATGTCATCTGCAAAGAGGGAGAGTTTTATTTCTTCCTTCCCTATTTGGATCCCCTTTATGTCTGCATCTTGTCTTATTGCTGTAGCTAGGCATTCTAATACTAGATTGAAGAGAAGTGGAGAGAGTGGGCATCCTTGTCTTGTTCCTGAGTTAAGAGGAAATGGCTTTAGTTTTTCACCATTGAGTATAATGCTGGCTGTAGGTTTGTCATATACAGCCTTTATCGTATTGAGGAATGTTCCATGGATTCCTAATTTTTCCAAAACCTTCATCATAAAGGGGTGTTGGATCTTGTCGAATGCTTTTTCTGCATTGGTATATGCAATCTTGTGTGGCAATACATATGTATACATGTGTAAACTGTATGGTAATATAAGGTCTAAAATGACCTCTACATATGAGAACCATAGCTACAGTATTTGAAGATACGAGATGATAAGGAGGTTGAAAACATTAAAACGAAAAAAGGGAAACAATAACACAAAAATGCTCACTCCCATCCTGGATATATTTGCCTGGCTCTGAAGAGAATGTGGTGATTCACCATGATGACTGATGCTGTCATTCATCATTACTTCGGTGTCTGTGTGCCAGGATCGAAGAGGAGTTGAGATAATGAAGATGGGCGTTGCACACACTCCACGGATTAACTTCTCTCCTCCCTGACAACACTATTTTGGATTGGATGAGCATGAGGGGACAGGCAGACAGAATTGTTCGTAATACTTAAACTGTTCTTTGCTCAGCTCTCAGTTTCCTTCCTTCTCTTTAGAGGCTCACATACAGTTTTGTAGAATTAAGTAACTGTTTGGTGTATCAGCACTGCACTGAGCTGAGGATTTTAGCTGAATCCAAACATCAGTGGATGTCTTTGCAGCAGGAAGCAAATTATTCTACTTTCATATCCTTATACTCTACAAGCAAGGTAAAACATCACAAAACTAATTTGGGATAGACCAGAGTGAAAATAGAGTGTGCTTTGTTGTTCGTTTTATGTGGTTTGGTTTTCAACTTAAAAAAAAATCATTCAACAGATATTTATTGAATTTCAAGCAAATCAGACAATGTTTTATGTCATTGGGGCAGGTTAGAGAAAACAGACTATATACACACAAACACATACATATTGACTTTGTAGAACTTGCATTATTCTGTATTAAGCTATTCGACTTCTATTTCATAGGAGAAGGTCCAGTTTATACTAATGGTTGTGCAAATCTGAGCTAACTGCTCAACTCTTGTGAATGACATGCCAGGCTGCCACTCAGGTGAGCTTTCCTTGAAATTCTGTATTAAGCTATTCGACTTCTATTTCATAGGAGAAGGTCCAGTTTATACTAATGGTTGTGCAAATCTGAGCTAACTGCTCAACTCTTGTGAATGACATGCCAGGCTGCCACTCAGGTGAGCTTTCCTTGAAATCAGATCTGAACATGGAAAATGGCCCCAGCATAGGTATTCTGAGAGAGTAAGTTATAAGTGTTAGGGGATAAACAGTAAAATAGGCCTTTCCCAGGAGGAGAGGCTTCTCCTGAGGCTTCCTGTCAACTCTGAGCAGCAGAAGATAGAGCTTTGGTACCAGTGAGATGTGGAGATTTGATGATCTCCCATCTGCTAGGTAGATGAGAGTGTCAGAAGTCCTAGAATTTTGACATGGAAACTGGAATTTGAACAGAATAGGGAAACTGAAGGTTGCTAAGACGTTTCTTCATAGGGAGGGGAAGGGGAAGCCCAGAAATGGTGGGACAACGGGTGAGCCAATTCTGCAATGATAGTCACTAGACACTATATTGAAATGAACACTAGAACTTGAATGGGAGGGAGAAGGAAGGAAAATACTGGGAGAAAATGAAGGAGAGGGTGATGCTGTTCAAAAAGAAATGCCCTCAATCCCTAACTTATGTAACTGTAACCCCTTTGTACATCCCATTTACAATAAAATTTAAATTAAAAAGAAAAGAGAGAGAGAGAGACAAGCCCAAGGTCTTCTGTTCTGCCTTTTGAGCACAGAAAAGGCTAAGCCACAATGACTTCACTTTTGGGGAAACAGAGGGGCCACTAGTAGCTGGGTCACTTATACTTTAAGAGACTTTTAAGGGATTAAATCAATCCCAGAGCAAGCATCTAGGAGGCAGCCAGGGAAGAGCTGGCTCCAGACAGGTAAGGACAGATGTCCTTCCCTAGAGCATGTAGGCAGTACATTTCGGTCAAGACTTGGGAAAGACATGAAAAGGAAACCATCTTCTTCCTTTGTCTTCCCCTGGCCACAGAACATACAGATCAAAAAACCTTTATTTTTCATAAATGGCACTTGCTATGGTTCTGATACTTGCTGTCTGCAAGACATGGGGAAAATTCTTTCCCATATAGGTGTTTTGTCCTCAAGTTCCTGAAGCTCCATGCCTTGATTCAGTCCCAGCATGTCCATATATTATAATAGTTTGATAACCACAGGAAAGTTATTTAAGCTCTTCTACCCATATTTACTCCTCTATAGAGCAGAAATAACATTGTGGTAACTAAGTGAGATAATACTTGGTAAGGTACAGTAAACTTTCAGTCAAACTTGACTCCTACATGAGCTTCTCTTTGGTTAAATCAAATTCATGGAGAAATATCTGCTTCCTACTAGGAACCTCTAGGATTCTGTAATGGAATGATTGTTTTATGTTATTGTCAATAGTAAGCTTTAACAACCTTTCTCTAGAAAAATCTCCAGACTCTTGCTATGATTTTTCCACTCTGACTCTGTAGTGTAAAAGCTGCCATATGGAATACCTGAAAGAATGTGTATGTCAGTGCTGTAATAAGCCATTATTTCCTAAGGTAGGCAGTGGCTTAGATTTGGACCATGAGCATTATGTGCTGACCTCGGTGCTATAGAGTAAAGGCATGTGGAGAAAAGACGTGAAATGCAACGTCAGATGGAACACGAACAGAGCAAATCCTGTATTATAAAATACATGATTTATGATACATTTGTTTGGCTCAAAACCTTTTTTTTAATATTGAGCACGTGAAGAAAACATGTTCTACAACAAAGGTGGATAATAGAAACACAATAAGCAGTTTTCACAAGCTTAAATATTTATAAACATAGGCATAAATATGTAAAATAAATGAAGTGGGAAACAGTGACCTAGAAATTCACATTTGCTGCAGGTTGAAACAAGATGGGAAGATAGCAATCATGCAAAAGGCATGAGATGCTAAGGTTTAGCAGAGGCCAGTGTTGCTTTTGACTCCACAATTAAAAAGGACAATTATGTATTAAAGCACTTCAATTACCTAATGAATGATTGCCCAATCTTTAAACCACATCCTATCTGATCTGGTCACCTGAATATGACATGATTGAATTGTGGGCCACAATTTTCTTATTAAGCAGGACAAACAAATGATTAATCAAGCTTTATGGTACCTGGTATCTTGACAAAAAAAAATCTCACTCTATGACAGTTATGTCACATAGGTGAATAAAACCAGAACTCATGTTAGGAAAGTTGCAGGGGAAAAATGCATTAGGCCATGTAACAGAATATGTATTATGACTTTGCCTACCTTAGTCAACGTTTTTTATCTTGAAAGCAATTATGCCAGAGAGGGAAGAGAGAAAAGGTAATGATTTTCAAGTCCCGTAGAAAGGGAGGGAGAGCTTTCCTGAGATGTCAGAAGGGGAGGAACGTCATAGATCCTAATATTAGGGATCTACATATTGCTCCTGGCAGCACCCCAAAACAGGCATGAGACCCCCTAGGAACACCTGGAGAAGCTGGCCCTGAGATCCAGTGCCCTCAGCACTGCAGCTACGCTGAGCTGAGTCAACAGACATCTCAGCAGTAACCAGCAGGACTATGGCCCATGGCAAGAGATTCTAGATGATGCTTTGGTGGGAGAAAAATGTTTTTGCACCATCCTTGAATGTGGGCATCCCAATGATGATTGAAATTTTTTTTTCTGGCCTTGATGGAAGAGGGCCCGCCCCAGCAAGATTTAAATGGATTTAAATATAGTGATTCTTATCCAATAGCGTCTGTGGAATGTTAGTCACATACCAACAAAAGGGTGGGAATGGGCACTGGGAAGGGAGAGGAGCTCTCCCATTCTGCCAGGCAGGTCTCTGAACCACTAGGCTCTGCTAGCAAACAGATGAGGTGTGTGGAGGCTGCAGGCCCACAGTGGGTGAGAAGGAGCAGAGGGTTGTCTTATAAATCCTTCAGTGGGGAAGTGAGTGCCCAGAAAAACAGAGAGAGTGGGTGGAGTAGAGTAATTGAGAACAGCTGAACTACAATGTGGGCTTAATTTTTTCGAAGCTAAGAATGAGTAAACTGTCTTTTCAAGAATTGGATATCAAAATGAAATGGGAAGATAAAGAGAATCCACTATGTTCAGTTGCTTAGCACACTTGCCCATGGCTAAAAGAGTAGCCACAGGATACCTTAAGATGGGCCTCGCCTCCTGCACGTTAGTAGCTTGCCTGCTGTGGGCTGAGCCAGAGCCTGCTGATGCACAAGTCTTCCTGGGCCCAAGCAGGTGGGAGTGGGCAGTGTGGTCAAAGACTGTGTCTTCTTGTGACAAGCACACAGAGCAAAGGGATGGAAGGGAACACTATTCCAGTAGTCCAGAAGAGCTGAGACCGATGTGGTCTTCAGGGCAGCGAGTGCACTGGGCTGTTCTCACATCTGCTCTGCCCTAGCTCTTGTTTCCAGTGAGAAGCAAGAAATTCACAGCGAGTCACTTGCTTGATCCATTGATTGGGGGCAATCTCTTCGGTGCCGCGATACATCTTATTTAGTTATTATAATTACACATGATGTTAGGTTCCTTGCACATATTTTGAATACAAAATAATTCCTCAGGGAAAGTAGCAGGGCTGTCGTTCAAACCTAGCTCCATAGATCTCTTATTTCTTCTTTATCCTGCTGCTTTTCTGGAACTGCCTTGACCTGTGATTGATAGAGGTGATCCTGGCAGTGGGAACAAATCAACGGCACTAAGCCACCAAAACCTGAAAGGACCAAACAAGGTCAATAATAACTTTTGTGTGTGTGTCTCCTTTTGTATGTGCCTAGAACAGGGGCTTGAACTCAGGGCCCAAGTGCTGTCCCTTAGCAATTTCATTCAAGGCTGGTACTTTATCACTTGAGCCACCACTCCACTTCTGGCATTTTGGTTGGTAATTGGAGATAAGAGTTTCATGGACTTTCTTATCCCATCTGCCTTCAAATTCAGTCCTCAGATTTCAGCCTTCTGAGGAGTTGGGATTACAGGATTAGGAGTGTATCTAATGATAATTTATTTTGAAATGCCTTGTAAAACATGAAAGAGTCCTATAAGAAAACAAGAAGTCCTTTCTAGAAACAATCAAGAAGGTATAATATTTAGCATCCAAAGAGCACGATTGTAATTTCAATTATATTAATAAACACATTAACAAAGTCCAGTTCTGGGGTCAAGAATCTAATAGGCAGAACAGGCTTTGAAAAAAAAATCCAGACAAAAGTCACTAATTCAGTTTCACATACTTGCATTAATTAACATTATAATGGGGAAATAAGAATGAAGGTGAAAAGGAAACTAAATGAATCTTTCCTATTTGAAGAATTGCTTCTCTTCAGTACACAAGAACCATCCATTGTCTGCAAATATGTTATTAATTAATGCTTATCATTATGCACATGACCTTTTTTTCCCTACAAAGATTGGTTGCTAAAACATGGTCTTGAAATTCTTGTGGTTTCTGAAAAGCTGCTCTAAAGAAACATTCATTTGTTTCTTTATTTGAGCCAACCACCAAAAGGATTTGTCTAATCATCCCATTCCAGTTTTGTTATTCTACTATACTGATAGATTAGCAACATGCCATGGACATAGTCTATCTTGCTATCTGGCTTCATTCAATTAGTCAATGAACATTTAATGAGTATCTAATACAACCCACCACTGGAAACACAGAAATCAAACACTAGTCTTGGCCACCTGCTGTTTCATTTAATAGTGTAGGTACAACAACTTAATAAAGAATTGGGATGATATTTTGAAATGCTATGCGAAGTCTTATCCTTGCTTGGAAAATTTTCTTTATCTTTGTAGCATTGGTTTTTTTTTTTCAGTATTTAACCAGACCCATAGACAGACTGATTGTCTAAAAGAAAAAAAAAAGATTTAATAAAAAGTCTAGTTTAACAGTTGCATTTGTAGCTGAAAATACAAATTAAAAACAAGAAAGCTTTGAAAGGTCGCATTGCCAAGAAGCCAGCTTTTGGTGATAAGGTAAGGGATTAGAGATTATCTTTGCTGGCTTTAATTATTTACTTATTTTTCAATTCTGAAACCTTGGCTCTGACTCAATGAGTAAAGCCTTAAAGACTGCCCCATTCCTACCAAAAGTCCCCAAGCAGGACAGAGCATATCCACATACTCTGCCTCTGAGGAAGCAAGACTTTTTCCTAGACAGATAGAGAAACATTGAGATGGTGGAGTGAGCAGAAGGAGAATGTTGCAATGCAGATCTGAGATGGGCTGAAGCCCTGCCGGGGGGTTTAGGAAAAAGGTGGCCTGCTTTCAAGTATTTTAAGTATTTAAACTATTTTCCATACACTGGAAAATTCTGATGGCTTTTAGTCAAGGGTATAACAAGAAATGACTTGTGGAGTTTAGTATTCTTATTATCTTCAAGTAGTTGTACAAAGGACTTGCCCATCAACAAAGCAGTTGATGAATACACCCCTTCCAATATTCTCACCCATCCCTCCCAACTCACCCTTTCCCTCACTTGCCTTCCATTTTGTAGAATATATAGTTAATGTATGCTGCATTCTTCTCCCCTTCTTCTTTTCATTTGTCTACCTCCTACCCCAATTTCCTCTGGTCCTACCCTACCCTTTTCAAGTGTGACGTGATTTTGATAGATGGTTCCACTGAGGAGGAAGAAGATAGAATGGAGAAAGAAATAGCAAGGACGGGGAGAGGTTAGAGGGAGTGGTCCAGGGACATTAGTGGTAACAGCCCCAGTTCAGAGGTAGCTGGACTGGTCCAGGTTCTCTTCTCAGGGGGATGGAGAGACCCACACTTCTGGCACAGTGATGCTATCAAGCCACAGATAATTCAGGAGAAAGAGGGGTTAGGAGTCATTATGAGATTGTTCTTTAAAGAAATGTGAATTTGTTCAAAGTAAGGTAAGGAGATCTGAAGCTAGTAGAACAAATAAATGTGCTGGGCTGGTTAATGAAGTATGACATCAGTCTAGGGGAGGGCTCTGCCCTTGACCTATTTTCACAAGAACTTGTCCGTAGACACAGAAGATGTTCTCATCCAATTGGTAGATGATTACAAATCCTGGAGAAATAGTTATTACAACAGATGACAGAATTAAAAATTCAGAAGGCTGAAGTGATTGTCTGAAAATAGTGGGATGATCACAGAATAAATATGAAGTCCTGCCTTTAGATTTAAAGGAAAACACACAGCACACTTACAGAATCTGCCGTTTGGCATGGAAGTAGATCCTTCTAACAACAGCATGGGGATTTTAGTTGGCTCAGAGTTTGTGGTGATACAGCTGCTTAAAGGCAAACTCAAAACTAGATGAGATGAGGAAGAGTTTAGAAGACCCACGCTTTAGCAAAGCAGACTTCAGTGTTTGAATCTACGCAATTGGTCACTCATCAAACCCACATTGGTGTCTGGCTGTGGGAGAAGCATAAAAGGAGACTGTAGCTCAGTCCAGCCTAGGCATAAAGAGAGCTCCTATCTTGAAAATAACCAAGGCAAAATGGGACTGGAATCATGGTTCAAACGGTAGAGCACTTGCCTTGCAAGTGTAAGGCCTTCCTTAAGTACAAGCCTCAGTACCACCAAAAAAGAAAGAAAAAAGATAGAGCATTGATACCCCTCACCCGAGTCACTGGGCTCCAGAGGGCCCAGTTGACCCAAACAACTTCACGAAAACAACAAATGACCCCTTACAGTTATTGAATATCTATAGTTTTGAATATCCCTTGGCTAAGGCATTATATTCCTCTTCAGGGAACTTTCAAGAAATTTAGCCTGTGGCTCCAGCCTAGTCAGTCCTTTGTTGGACAAATCTGATGACCACATACAAACTCAATGGATCTAAATTTTTGGTGACATGATGGATAAAATCACCATTTTGTCTAGGCAGTTCCTTTATATTTAAAAAAAGTTACCAGTTCATATTAACAACATGCATTTAGGAATTTTAATGTGCTATATAAATTATCCCATAGAATATTATTATACTGGTTGGGGGTTTTGATTGAAGCTAAGATCCTTCCAACTCTAAAAACTAGAGCTAAAATTGTAATGTAAGTACTAGAAGAACTTGGTCCTGTATATACATTTATCTGATTTGGGGAAGAGAAAGGGAATCACAGGAAGGATGGGCCAAACGGTGAACCAATGCAATGGTGATACTCACTAGACACTATGCTGGAAATGAACTTTACAACTTGTGGATGGGGAGGGAGTGGTGAGGGAGGGAAAGTGGGAGAAAACAAGGGAGGGGGTAACACTGTTTCATGAGAAACGTACTCACTACTTTATTTAAGTGTAACCCTTCTATACATCACCTTTACAATAAAATAAAATTAAAGAAAAAAATTTTCAAAGCTATCAAATGTTACCAAATACTTGATTTAACAGACCAGGAAACTGAGCAAGGGAGGCATGAATCGCTTTTCCATATCTGTTTATTCTCTTGGAATCCATTTTCAGTGTTCTTCCCAGTGTATTTTTAATTGTAATAAAAAAATTGTAAAAAAAAATTTTACAAAAAAATTGTAAAAAAATAAAATCTCCTGATTCTTAGCATGCTGATGAGCTGACAAGGACTCTTAGGAGTAGGAATTCTGTAGCCAGTGACCTTGCGGGGACAGGCTGGTTGGGTTACAGATACTGAGATGGAAGAGTGCTGAGTGTTTCTCTTACACGATGCTGAAATACTATGAAAATCCCCAGGGAAGGGTGTCTAAATGCTTTTGTTCTTCAGTTACAGCTTTCCCCAGAATTATCCAACAACCAGCCAATGAGTGCGAAGAGCTTTGTTCTGTACCACACACTCAGATGCTACAATTTCTTTGTTCCTTATGATGGGAGAGTAATATGAAGGCATCTTTCCTTGTGCTTCCCAACTGCTATAACAAATTCACATACTGAAAAATAACCAATCAATGATTTTCTGTTTGTCAATGGCCTTATTTCCTCATAGGTAGCCACTTGTGTCAGTTTGTTGTATCTATGTGTATGTATATATATATATTTTCTTGTGTAAATTTTTTCAATGTCCAAGTATACACAGACCGACAGATGGATAGATAGATAGATAGATGTATCTATAATAATATGTATGTGTGTATATATAAATATGTACATGTAGCTGAGCACAGGTAGCTAATGCCTGTAATCCTAGCTGCTCAGGAAGCTGAGATCTGAAGACCATTGTTCAACTATAGCCTAGGCAGAAAAGTCCATGAGACTCTTATCTCCAATAAACTAGTCAGAAAAGGCTGAAAGTGGCACATGGCTCAGTGGAAGAGCATCAATCTTGCATTCAAAGAGGCTCAGGGACAGCCCCCAGGCCCTAAGTTCAAGCCCCAGAACTGGCAAAAAAAATCTATCTGTCTGCGTGTGTGTCTGTCTATCTATATACAGATATATACTATTATGCATATCTCTATATATACTGATATATATATATACATGTATTTCTGAATGTGAATCTTCTCTCATTTACCATATTACCACATTACTGCATTTAGATATACTTCATCTTGTTTTGATAGTTTCATACTATTCCTTGGTATAAATGTTGCATGATTTATTGATCAATTTTCATATTGATGGCATTTGTTTTTTCTCTATTTTTATGTTACAATTTATAAAAACACAAACATAACCATATATATTTATGTTTTTACAGGTGCCAATGTTTGTTTTTTTTTCTTTATTTTTTGGTGGTATTGGAGTTTAAACACAGGGCCATGGACTTGCGAGGCAAGCATTGTACTACTTGAGTCATAATTCTAGCCTTTTTTTTTCTTTTTGCCTGGATTAGATTTTGGATAGGGATGTTTTTTCCAGGGTCCTCAGTGTGGGATTCTCCTATCTACAGCTTCCATGGTAGGTGGGATTACAGGTATGGACTATACCACACTCAGCCCAGAACCACTGCTTTCTAAAATTATAATTTTGTCTGTAGGACTTCTGTGTTACGAGGTGCCATTTTTTTAATTTGACAAATCTTAACTAAATTTTCTTTAAAAATGCCAGAGCAGTGTACCTTGCCATTGACAAATGCAAAGAGGTTTACCTTTTTGTCCTTTTATAAGCACTATACGCTCATGTTAAATGAGAAAATATTCACATTCAGAAACACGTGTCATAATACTCATTAACTTTTGCCAACTTGAAAAAATAAAATTTTGTGTTAAGTTGAATTATAATAATTGTTAGCAAGCTCGATTGTTTTTCTACTGCTTCTTGATTGATCATTTGTAATTTTTTTCCCCCAGAAGTGCCTGTTATCATTCATCCATTTTAACTTCAGCCCACTCCCTCCACTCTTGTTCTCTTCATTTTGTCTTACAGGAACAGTTTGGCTATTCTGGGTATTAACTCTTTGCTTTTCACATGTGCTTTTACAAGATTTTCCCACCGTCCTCATTTGGCTTTTAAACTTGTTCATGTGAGCTGATTCAGCCAGGTCAAAGCGTTGACATCAATCAACCTTTCCCTTACAGTTTCTATTATGCTCAGAGGGTTCTTCCCACTCCAGGGTTGTCAAAATATGAAGTGTATTTCTTTAGAGCATGAGATGACCAAATTCAAAGAGGCAATAGTAATATGAGTGACGGAATGCCAAAAAAAATAGCCCAAAGCACGGCTGAGGAATCTGCCTAGCCCACATTTTCCCCTCGCACTGTACTTTTCCAGCCTGTGGTTATTTGTTATGCCTCTAGGCAGCCCCAACTTTCCACTCGTCCTCCTCCCTCCTCTTTTACTCCTGAGCATGGAACTGTTTGATTTTCTGGTTTTGCTTGTTTCCTCAGACTTAGCAGTAATAAAGGGGCCCCATCTACCTATATTTCTCCCATCCTAGGACTCAGTGCAGCGAAACTCACAGCACTCTCATCTCTCTCCTCTCCTTCACCAACTTTCCCTTTACTTCCTGAAGTAGGGCTAAAGCACACTAACACATCTGCACAGGCTTGGCTCAGTCCCAACGGGAAAGTTTGCTGTTGCAGTCTTTCAAAAGTCACTGCATTTCCCTTACTTAGAATCATGCGGGCTTCCTTGACTTCCTTCTAATCCAACCAGGACAAAGAACGCAAGCTGGGTTCATGGTTGCCTGCATCCTGAGGGAACCAACACGGGGCAAAAGGCTCACCAAAAGCCCTTGGATTTGGACCTTTCTCTGCCCCTGTTAATTTTTATACTGCCTCAGGGCTGTTTCTTTCTCTCCCTGGCATTGGACATGTTATTTGAGCACTATGAAGTTTTCTCATTGGAGGGGCCTACCACAAGTCAACATGAAACATTGGCTTAGGAGGATTCAGACCCTGCTGAGGTCTCTATGTCAATGCCCATGTCAGTTGGGAGCAGTTACTTACACATATTCTCATGAGACACACTGTGTCTGCTATGCAAATGGAGCTCCAAGACACCCCAGCACAGTGTGCACTCATTTCCGTGTGCCACACATAGATCCCTCCATTATCTTTTCAATTCCAGAGATTCCAGCAGCACCAAGGATGTTAGTATCTTGTTGTTTCTTTCCATGGTCTGGCTAATATAAGTGTACAATTTAGGCAAAACATAACTGTTATTCATTTCAAACACTGAAGAAGTACTAGAAAAACAGAGTCTGGGGAAAAGCCAGATTGGATTGACTTTCTAGAGAATTCCAAAGAAGAGAGGAGTTGTGATCGCCATCTAGCTGGGCTTTTCTGACAAATGGATGCCAAATATCCTATCCTTTCTCTTCAACATATCATGTTGAGAGTCCTGAGACTCTCATTAAGCATGGGAAGAGTACTTGTTTGCTCATGGCTGGCACTCTACCACGGGTGCCACACCTCCAGTCAGAGAAATTCCTGACTGATGCATAGATCTCTCTGTGCAGCATGCAGCGTGAAGTGGTATGCCCCAAATATCTGGGAGTTTCCCTTCACCAGAAAGAGCAGAGAAACCAGAGCTGTGTGGCATACACATTGTTGAAAAAGCATGTCAAACAGAGGGTACCCTTGCCTCTGTGGCTTCCTGCCTCAGACACACACAGGGCTTTCTCTGTGAGGAGTGCCAGGAAGCCCAAGAGGCATCCAAGTTTTCAAGCCAAAGAAGATGATTTTGATGTGATACCCAAAAGAGCTGTGAGGCATAGAGCCTTCCCTGTCTGAAACCCTGGCACTGCTGCTGCTAGGGAAATGTAACTAGGTGGAGATGTGAGCAATATGAGGAGGCACAGTGCCACTTGTGGCCATAAAGGAATTAAAATGTCCAGACAACAAGTGTCTCTGTTGTCTGGACTTGATTGATTTATCCTGTCTTTTGTGGTTTGTTTTTTTTAAATATAGTACTCCAAATATTTTCATAATTTATTTTATACATGACCCTATGCCTAATTTACTTTTTTAATTATTTACTTTCATTAAGAATTACTTTTACAAAGGCTCTTCAAACTTCAAAGTTTTAGATTATATTGTCAATAAGAGACAAACCAATTACTGAAACAAATGGCCACTGGTGACTCTGCTTATCAGATAAACTTGAGCTTTGAGAGAAACACCAGAGGTCAGTGATTTGTGATCTATTCACTCCTTTTCTTCTTCTTAAAGATGTAGGAGAACCTGGATCATTCAAGAAAGAAAACTAGAGAGTACATACTCATCATTCCTTTCACATAATTACTTATCAGCCACTGAGTAACCTAGAAACCTCCTACACAGTAAGAGCATATAGATCGAGCATAGATTGAGCCAATCTCAAACCCTTTCCAAGGGGGACAAGCTCACTACAGTCCTGTAGTGTAAAGTTCTGACCAAACAGTTGATGCTTAATGATTTCTCTGAGATTCTTTCTCAAGAAAGACCACAGAGAAAGCTGTGATTCCATAAGAAACATGGCTATGACTATCCTTCCAGGCTGATTTATAACATTGAAGCAGCAATTGTTAAACTTGCTATAATTTTCCTGACTATAGTAATGCTCTTTACAAGGCTGAAACAAGATGATCCAGACAGATTTAAACATTCAGAACCCAGTGCATTTGCACATGTATTTCTAATGATGGAGCATGAAGAGAACCATCTTTCTTGTTATTTAGAATAGTAATTTCAGTCAGGAGCCTCTGTCCCAGATAGCATGATAGCATCTGGCAGCACAGGTGCAAAAATTCTCTCTCGTAAAGAACACTCCGGCTGAGGAGGAGTTTATAGTCAGAATTAGGCCTCAAATCTCACATTACCATAGAGTAATGACTTTCTAGAGAGAGACCTTTCCTAGATTTTCAATAAAATCAAACATTTATGAAGTGCTTTATAATGCAGTAGGCACATTATATGCATTTCCGTTTCTACTCCTTGCAAAAAATCCTGTGTGACAAGTTTTATTATCAGCCTCACATTATGGATGAGAAAAGAGGCAAGCTATGCAACTAGTAAATAGCAACTCTGAGACTCAGGGGTCATTAAGTCAGGCAGCACAGCTCAGAGTTCCTCAAAACTCTTGTGTCTATTGATAAAGAATTTTCTGATGTATAATCCCAGGTAAGCTTCAAAACACCCATGTACATAAAATATTACTACCTTCATCTTATGAACAAAACCAACAAGGTCACATAGTTGCATCTGTCAGTTTTATAAGAAAATCTCTTTGTTTTGTGTTTTAGTGTTAGTCTTGGGGTTTGAACTCAAGGCCTGGGTATGGTCCCTGAGCTTTTGTGCTCCAGGCTAGTGTTCTACCACTAGAGCCACAGCTCTACTTCCATCTTTTTTGGTGTTTAATTAGTGATTAGTCTTACAGACTTTCCTGCCTGGTCTCTCTGCTGAGATTCCTAGAATCTCAGCATCTTGAGTAGCTACGATTACAGGCATGAGCCACCAGTGCTTGGCCATAAATAAATCACTTATTTAATGCCCCAAATCATGTAACCCATTTAAAACTATCAAATTTGGTACTTTCCACATGGCACACTCTATATATTCATCATCTAGGAAATGTTAATGTGCAATTTTAACTTAAAAATCTCAACAACTCCTTTCTTCACAAGGTTTGCCAAGTTTAACAAATAAAAATACAGAAAGCCTAGTTAAATTTGAATTTTAGATAAACAATAATTGGTTTATATAGAACAAAGTTACACTAAAAAAGAACTCATAACTTATTTGGAATTCAAATTTAACCAGGCACCTTGCATTTTATCTGGCAACCCTATTTCTGGAAGAGATATTTGTATTCCGAAAAGATGAAAGTATTCTTCCCTAATTATCGTTAGGTAAGTACATATCTCTATGACATTTGTCTATCTGCCATATTGATGTGTGGTTTTCTTGCTACCCTCAAGAAGTTTATGGCCCCAGACAATCTTAAATGTAAAAATAGTGACAATTTGATGATTTGTATGTTTTTAATTTTTGCTATGAAATTAATAATAGCAAGTCCCATCTGCGTTTTTGTACTGGGTTGAGATTAATCAAACTTTTCAAGGGCTCTGGGAATCCCATTTCACAGATGAAGAAACAACTCAAGCCAAGAGCAGAGTAGGGATTAAATCTCCTGATTGGTGACTCACTTGCTTTCCCACTGTTCTTCCTGAGCCACAAGGCATGTCAGAGTAGCAGGCCACGGCCACAGGCAAGCTAGAAGACAACTTGGTGAGGCATAGAAAGTGTGCCAGAATAAAGTTCCTTGTCCTAGAGTTCATCTGGCTACCATCTAGATGAGATTTTTTTAAGTGAGTAAGATTTTTTTTTTTGATACCAGTCCTGGGTCTTGAATTCAGGGCCCAGACACTGTCCCTGAGCTTTATTGCTCAAGGCTAGTGCTCTCCCAGTTGGACCACAGCTCTACTTCTGGCTTTTCTTTTCTTTTTTTTTTTTTTTGTCAGTTGTGGGGCTTGAACTCTGGGCGTGGGCACTGTCCCTCAGCTCTTCAGTTCAAGGCTAGTGCTTTACCACTTGAGCCACAGCACCACTTCTGGCTTTTTCTGCTTATGTGGTGCTGCAGAATCAAACCCAGGTCCTCATGCATGCTCAGCAAGCACTCTACCACTGAGCCATCTTCCCAGCCCTACTTCTGGATTTGTGTGTGTGTGTGTGTGTGTGTGTGTGTGTGTGTGTACTTAATTGGAAATAGAGTCTCATAGACTTTCCTGCCTGGGCTGGCTTTGACTCAACATCCTCAGATCTCAGTCTTCTGAATGGCTAGGATTATAGGCATGAGCCATCAGTGCCTGGCTATGATGGTTAATTTTATGTGTCAAATTGATGGCTCAAATATTTGGGCAAATATTATTCAGGTCTTTCTATGAACATGCTTTGGAATAATTTTAACATTCAAAGAAATAGTCAGAGCAGGATAGAAGGCCTTCTTTACAGTGGGTGGGCTTGAAAAGAACAAGACAAATCCCACCAGGTAAGAAGAGAGAGTTCCTCCTCACTTCTTGTTTTTGAGCAAAAACAACCTTTTCCTCCACCTTTTGACTCAGAACAAAATATCACATCAGCTCTTCCCAGACTGGCCTGTTGGCCTTCACATTGAAATGACACTGTCATCTCTCCCAAGCCTCCAGATTGACAGTGCAGAAGACTTTGGAATAGGTCAACCTCTATAATCCTGTTGACCAGTCCTCTCTCTGACAGAGAGACGGGGGAGGCAGACAGACAAACAGACTGACTGACTGACTGAGACAGAAAGAAATCAGATCCTATCTAGTTCTGGTTCTCTCTAGAACATAGAGATAACAGACTGGTTGCCAACACAGACACCTCAACATCCAACAAGGCAAGCAAGCCGATCTTTGATTTTCTCAGACACCCAACCTAGCTTTGTTCACAGTCATTCACTGTGTCTGCCATTATTACATTTAAGCAGGTTGACATTTCGGGGGTGTCCAGGAATTCATCTATCCCTTGAACACTTTAGAATTTAGCAAACATTATTTTTTAGCAAGTCTATTTTTTAAAGAAAAAGACCCAATTCAGTATATATAGTAGCTACAGTGGAATTTGTTTTGATGGAGTGAGCATTCCCTAGGTCAGGATGCAGTGTCTGAGAGTTTCCCCCTCCCTCCCAGCTCCCTTCCCTCACAATGGGGCAGGCTCCTGCTCAGGGCCTCTATGGGTTTAGTTTTCACCATGTGGAGCACAATCTTACTGGGTCCCTAAAGGTATGTCCTTGGAGCTGTGTCTTTCTCTGCCTCTTCCTGTATTTCTCTTTCTCTGCTTCCTGTTGGCCATGATGTTTGGACTATCTTGCTCTACCACACCCTCCCCACTGTGATAGGTAGATATTTCTGAAACCACGAGTCGAAATAAATCTCTCTTACTTTAAGATGTTTGTATCAGGAATTCTGTAAGAGAAATAAGATGACTAACACTGAGTATATATATTTCTAAGATGTAAATTTCTATTAACGAGCACTAGCCAAAGCACTCTCTCTCCCCTTCCAATGGAAATAAGTCAATGTAGCACAGTGAATTAAAACACATGTTTTGTAGTAAATGCCTCAAAATCAGCTTCTACATGAAAAAAGATTCACTTGATTGATAGACAATCATTTTGAATTATGTCCTTATCATAAATACCCTCACCACAACTGTTTTCAAACTACCAATAGTTTAAAAATCAACTCTCAGAATTGGTGGAAATTTAATAATTATCTCTCATGAGCCACCCTTGCATGTTACTGTTTGTTCCCTCCTCTCAGAAATAAGAATATATGACAGTTTGAGAAGCAGTAGAAAATTAATGAGCCCACCAGATAGGTAGGTATTCACTGCTGGAAGTGTAGAATGTATTCATTTTTCTAAAAGGAATACCAGTTTTCTTTTTCTTTTAGAATAAAATGATGTTATACAATGCTAAATCACTCGACATCATTCTCCAACAAAATAAATCTTGTAGCTTTGCCCTTTGCCTACTCATGGTTTATCATTCTCTAATCCACTAATTTCTTTGTCAGTCTGTTGAGTATTACTGGTAGGCTAGCAACTGCCACTGTGACTTCTTTCTTTCTTTCTTTCTTTCTTTCTTTCTTTCTTTCTTTCTTTCTTTCTTTCTCTCTCACTCTCTCTCTCCCCTTTCTTTCTTCCTTCCTTCCTTCCTTCCTTCCTTCCTTTCTTTCTTTCTTTCTTTCTTTCTTTCTTTCTTTCTTTCTTTCTTTCTTTCTCTCTTTCTTTCTTTCTCTCTTTCTTTCTTTTTTTGTCGGTCATGGGGCTTGAACTCTGGGCTTGGGCACTATCCCCTCAGCTCTTCAGCTCAAGGCTAGCGCTCTACTACTTAAGCCACAGCACTACTTCTGGTTTTCTAGTGATTTATTGGAGATAAGAGTCTCACAGAGTTTCCTGCCCAGGCTGGCTTTGAGCCATGATCCTCATATCTCAGCCTCCTGAGCAGCTAGGTTTACAGGCGTGATCCACAGGTGCCCAGCTGACGTGATTTCTTATTTCTACAACTTCCTGCCTTGGTCCTGCCCCTAAAGATTTTATAAGCAGGAGTTTTGCTATCAATCCCTAGTTGTGGTTTAAAAAATAGGAAGTTTTTCTCCTCTACAAACATTTACTCACCAACTATCAGGTGTTACACTTAAATGCTCTTTGGTAGAGCTGTTGGTGGCCCTTGTTTCCAGATGATATTTCAAATGGGTCCTGTGGTTGACTTTGATTCCTAGACTCAGAAAGATTGCTTGTATCATGGTAGAGAGCTTGTACCAGGTAGCCAGTCCATGCAGAGGCTGTAGTAGTAATGTCTCTAATTGTGATACATTCCCAGTAGCAGGAAAGTTGTACATGCCAAAGACAATTTGCAATTTAAAAAAAATTGAGGCAAGCATGGTGGCTCATGCCTGTAATCCTAGTTACTCAAGAGGCTGAGATCTGAGGTTCTCAGTTCAAAGCCAGCCCAGGTAGGAAAGGCCATGAGACTTTTATCTCCAATAAATCACTCAGAAAACTGGAAGTAGCACTGTGGCTCAAGTGGTAGAGTGCTCGCCTTGAACTGAAGACAGTCCAGGCCCACAGCCCCATGGCCAGCCAAAAAATAAATAAATAAATAAATAACTGATAGTTAATTAGTGAGTGTTGTAAGAGAACAGACTGGTTTGAGGGAGTACTCAATCAGGTGTCAACCAAGGAGAGTAGTTGTGTTACTACCTGCATTAATTATGCAACTGTGTGCTAGACTTGAAGGGACAATGAAGAATTATGACTTGGTCTTACCCTGTGAATGGGCTGGCAATGTCATTGGAAGGTAAAGGAGTTCTCCATCCGAGGCAGAAAATAACTCATACCTTCATCCTGTCACGCTGTGGCCATTGTCTTCCCTTGGAACTGAGATGAGGTTGGAGGCTTCCAGGTGGCCAAAGGAGAACAAGGTGAGTCTTCCTTCCCATGTAACTGGAGTTCTAGGCCAGAGGCCTAACTCCAAGGGTTTCAATATGTCAGATCTTACCATTCATCCCAAGACACAAACGAATGAGACCAGTAGTGATAAAGCACTGAGAGAGGATTTGCATGGCCTGGGTATACTATCAGAAGGGAACAAAGTAAGCACTCCATCCCTACATTGGGGGTAAAGCATAAGCTTTAGGGTTAACAAAGGCAGGGAAAGAGAGGTTATGAATAATTAAATAGCCCCAATCCAAGGGTCCCCTGGTTGGTCATTGTCTCAGATCTCATCCCACTGAGGGGATCCAGAGAAATTGCTGTAACTGTCACCCCTTGAAGGGAACAATCTGGCTCCTGTTAAGTGATTATTCTTCCCCTAGGTGCATCCTCTTGGAGGTCCATTCTACAAGACTCTTGGAAGTAGTTTCAATTTCTTGTCCTGAAGATGTTATTGATCATTCCTGTCTTTCCTGGTGATTGAAGGAAAGACAGATTCAGAGTAAAGGAAATAGGTGTAAAATGAAGGCAAGTCATATATCAAGATTTCATCCTGTTTTTAGTCAGCTGTGGGCTCAGGTTAAGATCAGTGGTTTTGCTTGTTTGTTGTTTTTGGTTTGGTTTGTGTCTAACAAAACCGGTTTCTGTTACATGCACAGAAGTTGAGCTTTGTTGTTGTTGTTGTTGTTTTTTAATTACAAGATCTAGAGAGCAAAGGGACAGGACAATTTTGGGGAAAGCCCTATGGGAATCCCAGGAGGAGTTCTAGTAAATACTGTGTAGAAAAGATGGTTTAAAGTTGTCTCTTGTTTTTTGCATTCAATTGCTTCTTCTTTACCTCAGCACTCTAAGAGGCCTTTGCTAAACACTGCTGCATAGTTTTACTTGGTACTTGGAAGAATTATCAGTGTCTATATAGGAGAGTCTGTGATTCCATACTTAGGGAAGAAACTACATATTAAATGACAAAAGATTAAAGTAGAAAAGAAGTATCTGGCCAAAGGACAGAAAGCTGCTTTTATGGTTCAGAACTGATCAAGTCATATAAGGGAACATGGAAAGCATTACTAAGGGAATTCTCATCAGTTTCCTCAGTGTGTTGGGATGGGAGGGGAGAATCTGTGAAAATCAGTTCTCCATATAACACGCGATGAGATTCCAGATTATTGTTCTGTGGTCTGTTTGTTGTTGTCACTGTTGTTTGCACGTAAGGGAAAAATTACTCAGAAAACTGGAAGTTCTGCTGACATTAGAGTTGAACTAGTTTGCTAGGGCTGCCTTAAAAAACCCATGATGTGGGTGCTTTAAAAAATAGACCTGCATTTTTTTCACAGTTCTGAAAACTGGTAAGTCCAAGGATAATGTCTTAACAGGTTTGGTGTTTCCTGGAACCTCTCTCTTTTGCTTAGAGATGGCAGCCTTCACGCTGTATCTTAACACAGCCTTTCCTCTTCACACGTGCATATCTACTGTCTCTTCTTCCTCTTATAAGGACACCAGTCATATTCAATTAGAGCCTAAAGTCACCTCCTTAAAGACTGTCTCCAAATATGGTTACATTCTGAGGTATTGAAGGTTAGTATTTCAACATATAAATTTGTAGGAGACACACACTTCAGCCCATAAAACAGGTTACTACAGATGTCAAAATTCAATTACCTCTTGTCCCTGAAGTCCAGAAAATATAAGCATGGCAGATGACCTCAATGCCAAGACAACAGTGTCTTTCCTTATTCTGCTCCTCACTTTTCACTGCAAAAGCATGGCATCACTTAATTGATTGCCTTTCTGGAAATCCTAGGCTGTCTCCTAGATGGTAATGCTCTATCTATAATTTCATGGAGGAATCTCCATTAGGAACTGTGGAGTGGAATAATAGAAAGGGCTGCAGGGCTCAAATCATAAGAGGAAGGAAGCCTCTGGTTTCTAAACTCAGCATACAAGAGAGTGGTTAAGGGATGACAGTTGTGCTGTAGGCAAATCTGCTTTCTCCACTTGACTTCCTAGCTACCCCTGGGGGTGCCTAATGCTTCATTCAAATGCACTCAAAGCAAAGCTCTCAAACACTTACTGAATATTTCTCTGGCAGTTTTCCAGTACTTCATTATTCTTGTTAATGGCAACAAAGAAAATGACACAAAGCATCCAGGATGTTGACATCCCACTTGCTTAACAGTTTAAAGACTCCTCAGAGTTTTCTGAATTTTGCTTTCTGGAAGAAAACACACACACACACACACACACACACACACACACACACACAAACCTACTGACATAAGCATCAAATAAGCCAATGAAATGGATCTTAATAGGTGTGTGTGTGTGTGTGTGTGTGTGTGTGTGTGTGTGTGTTCTGTTAATTTTGAAATAGGATATTCCTATGTAGCCCATGCTACCCCTGAATTCATGATTGTCCTGTCTCGCCATCCCAAATGCTGCGATCATAGGCATGCATTTTCAGCCTGGTGAGTCTGAATGTTAATAAGGCCTGGGTTTTCAAGTCAGAAGCAATCTGCCTTTCAACAATGAAAGCCAACAGCCATATAGGAGCAACCTTACTTGACACAGGCTTACTTCTCCAACTTACTGATTTTCTAACAACAGCAAACAGACTAACAAGGACCATTTTTCTTCTGAGTTTTTACTCTTATACTGTCATGTGAATTGGCATCAGCTCCAAGGCCTTTTCAGTTTTCTCAGCTGACAATGACAATCTAGGAAGACCAAATTGATTCGTCAACTTATACAAATATGCAGAACCACAGGAAGATCTCAGAGCAACCTTGCCATCAACATTTTCTGTGGATTTGGGGGTAGTTAGGTGTCAGAAAGGTTTTCCTTCATCGCTTTTCTGCCTGTGTCTGAACTTGAATTTAGTAAAAAACATTACCAACTTCGCTGTCTCATCTCCTAAGTCAAGAAAAAGTCCTGACATGCCAACATTTTCCAAGAAACTACACAAACTGAACTCTCTCTGAACAGTGACCTTGGGTGAGCATTAACATATTTGTCTCCAGTATTAGACCTGGCCACAGCTAGGAGAGCACTTAGCCTCTCACAGATTCAAACATTCTTATGTAATGGATGCTGCATGTGCTTGAGCCTTTGAAACATGATGATTCATGCTGGTCAGAAATGTGAATTTCCAGGGGGAATCCTTGGCAAGTTTTTAAAAGCCCAGCTGCTTTTCTTATAGTATATGAGAAATAGGTCTGATGGCTTATTTTAAGGGATTTCCTTATCACTTTGCTGAGACCCTTCACTTTGCTCTGGCCTCATTTACCTTTCTTTCTTAGACTTCAAAAAAAAAATTCTCAAAATTGCTGTCCACCCAACAACTCTATTCCTCAATAAAGCCCTTCATTCCTCCCTTCTTCCCTCCCTCCCTCCCTCTCTTCCTTCTTTCCTTCCTTCCTTCCTTCCTTTCTTCCTTCCTTGCTTCCTTCCTTCCTTCCTTCCTTCCCTCCTTCCTTCCTTCCTTCCCTCCTTCCTTCCTTCATCAGGTGAGGATAAGTGAAGCTCCCCTTTAAATATAGGAACTCTTCACTTAGGGTTCTTGACTTCAGTCGAAGAATAAGAATTCCTGGACAAGCCACAATGGTAAGAAAATTTGGCAGGGCTTTATTAAGTAAACAAGCAAGGACACAGACAGACAAAAAAGCAGACAAACAGAAGGGCAGGGGCACACTCTAGCAGAGTATGGGTGCTCTCATAGGGACACAAAGACACAGACACAGACAAGGAGACACCCCAGAGAGGCACCCAGCTCCTTGGGCTGTTGGGTATTTATAGGGTAAAGGCAGGGGGTCTGGCTCTAAGTTATGCCAAGCTATGTGCTTTGTCTTTGCTTTAACTACACCTGGCATTCCAGGTAAGAATGCATCCCGCCATAAAACAGATCTTTATCCTTGAAATAAGGAGACATCTGCTATCTGCATTTTGGGGCATCCTGTCAGACAGTTGTGAATTCTTGGGTGAGAAATGCATCCCTTAGGAAAGAATGCATTCAGTTGCCTCTCTTTGAAGCAAAGATAGCATTTCTAAGTTTTTAGATACCGTATTTCTTAGTTGCCTACACCAGGACTCAGTTTCCATAAAGTATCCTGCTTCATTTCCCCCAAAATGACTTTTGTTCCCTTAATCTTAAGCGAAGTACATGAAGGAATATCTCCTGTACTTGCTGTTGGCTGACCATACCTCATTTCTAGTCTATCCAGCTTCACTTTCTTCCTCTCTTGGTTTTCAAAGCATTTCTTTTCTTTTTAGGCAGAATTGTATCCTTTCT
This sequence comes from Dipodomys spectabilis, assembly GCF_019054845.1. Classification (NCBI taxonomy): domain Eukaryota; kingdom Metazoa; phylum Chordata; class Mammalia; order Rodentia; family Heteromyidae; genus Dipodomys; species Dipodomys spectabilis. The sequence continues at coordinate 4,083,456 of NW_024870824.1, forward strand.
TGTTAAGTTTTCAAAGTTCAAAATATAGATTTTTTTTTTTTAGGAAGTCACTTTCTATTGAAGTGCTTTTTTTCCCCTCCTAAACAAAGTGTTAGGTTCTTAAAGAGAGGCCAAACCACACCATGCACGTGGTATTCAGGTAAGGGGTAGGTGTATTTATCATTCTGGCTGGCACCAGGCCATGTTAGGGCTCCACGCGGCTGGGAAAAGACCTGGGAAAGAGAGCATCTGGGCCTGGGCTAGGCCTTATCTAGGGTAGGGGTGGGGAAAGGTGTGGCCACATGAGTCCAGATGTGACTTCAGTGGATGCAGATGTGACCTCTTCCAGGTGTGCCAGTTGCCTAGGTAACCCAGGTACTGGGTGGGCGGAGACTTTGCTGTGAGGAGGGTGGAGTCTGCTCGCCTTCGAGGAGAGGACCTTACACAAAGCAATTTCAAAATGAAGCACCTTTTCCTCTTTTTTTCCTTCATAGAGGGCTAAGGTGTTGGGGGTTTTGTTTGTTTGCTTATCAACGCACTGTCTCCTTTTTAAGCAAAATGCTTCCTTTCTTCATAGGTTCTCAAAGTTCCAGACACCTTTTCTTACTTAGAAGGTTAAAGAGATTTGTAAATGAAGTGCCTTTTCCTCTTTCTTCCTTTCTTTCATAGAGGGCTGTCCTAGTCCACTTTCTTTCGAAGTGGTTTTTTTTGTCTACTAAGCATATTGCTTTGTTTCTGAGGATTTCATAGTTTAAAATATGTATAGTGTTGTTGTATTTTTACATAAAAGTCAAGCATTTTATGAAGGAAGCGCTTTTTACTGCTAAACAAAGTGCTGTCTAAATGAAGCAGACTTTTCCTTTCCTTCTTTCATAGAACTCTACTCAACAAAGTGTTTTCTTTCTTTTTTTTTTGCACATTTTTATTGTAAAAATGCTGTACAGAGCGGCTACAGTTACATGAGTAAGGTAATGAGTACATTTCCTATTGTCCATTGTTGCCTCCTCCTTTGTTTTCCCCCTACCATCCCTTCCCTCCCACCTTCACAACTACCCATGCCCCAAGGTTGTAAAGTTCGTTTTCAACATAGTGTTTTGTACATCTCATTGTTACAATGTATCCTTATTTCAGCATTGTTATTTCCCTTCCCCTCCCCAAATTAGAAAGATGTATATACAAGATGCAGGGCAGGACACCAACATCAGATACAATGAAAATAGAGGTTTGTATGTTCATACAAAGAAACTAAAAAAAGTCACCTGGTACATTATAAATACATAAGCGCTTTCATTGTCTCCTTTTTAGGCAGAGTGCTTCTCCTTCCAAATGCCCTTTCTTCCTCAGTAAGTCAAAGCGCTTTCTTGAATGAACTGCTTTCTTCTCATCAAAGTGATTTTGAAATAAAATGCTGTTTCTTGTTTTTTCTTCTTTCTTAATGTTGTGGAAAATAGACTGGCAAGCTCCCAAGCAACACTGGAAGAAGCAGGAGAAGTCGGGTTTACACGACACCAGAGGAGCTGGTCGAGTTTACACTCAGGATTCTAAGCCTGGAACTGTGGGGGCTCAGGGTGTGTTTGTCTGTGTGTTCGTGTCTCTCTCTCTCTCTCTCTCTCTCTCTCTCTCTCTCTCTCTCTCTGTGTGTGTGTGTGTGTGTGTGTGTGTGTGTGTGTGTGTGGAGTGGGTTGGGGATCAGGCATGGGGTAATGGCTCAGGGTGTGTTTGTCTGTGTGTTCGTCTCTCTGTGTGTGTGTGTGTGTGTGTGTGTGTGTGTGTGTGTGTGTGGAGTGGGTTGGGGATCAGGCATGGGGTAATGTTTTCCCAGACAGGAGGAGGCGGTTAATCCCTGCTCCCAGCCTCTCTGCAGTTCCCAATGGTAACTCTGATCGTTTCAGTAATGATTTTTTTTTCTTCTCAGAGGGCTACACCACTAAACAAAGTGACTTTTCAAAAAGGCTGTCTCCTTTCTACGCAGCGGACTTCCTTCCTTGCCAGGTTCCAAAAGCACTTTGTTTAGGAGGAAAAAGCCGTGCCTTCGCAAAGCTCTGACTTACTAAGGAAAAAGGCGCTTGGAACTTTGATGCACCATTTCCTCTTTTCTTGCTTTCATAGAGGGTTACCTACTCAAAGCGCTTTCTTTTCAAAGCGCTTTTGGTCTTCTTTCTAGGCAGAGTGCTTCCTTCCTTCCTAGGTTCTTAAGCCTCCAAATGCCTTCCCTCTCTTGGGAAGTCCAAGTACTGTCTAAACAAGGTACTTTTTCCTCCTCCACAAGGGGTTTCTAAACAAAGAGCTTTTTCCCCCCTCAGGAAAGGGCTCTGGATAGGAGAAAGGAAACGCCTTCCCCTCCCCCAACAAAGGGCTTTCTAAACAAAGCGATTTTTCTCCTCAACAATGCACTTCAAAAGTAAGCGCTTTTTCCTCCCCAGCCAAGGGCTCTCTAAACCAAGTGCTTTTCCTCCTCAAAAATACACTTTGGAAAAGAAGTGCCTTAAACCGGACACCTGTAATCCTAGCTATTCAGGGAGTAGCTGAGGATCTGAGATCTGAGGATTTCAGTTCTGAGGATCTCAGTTCAAAGCCAGCCCGGACAGGAATGTCTGTGAGACTCTTATCTCCAATAAACCACCAGAAAACCGGAAGTGGCGCTGTGGCTCAAGCGGTAGAGAGCTAGCCTTGAGCTAGAGCGTTAGCCTTGAGCTGAAGAGCTGAGGGACAGCACCCAGGCCCCGAGTTCAAGACCCATGACCAACCAAAAAAAAAAAAGTGTCTTTTCCTTCTCAGCAAAAACTTTTCTAAAAGAAGCGCTTTTTCTTTCTCAACAAACCGCTCTCTCCTCATCAAAGAACTTTCTAAAGAAGTGCTTGTTCCTCCTGAACAAAGCGCTTCCTTTTAAAGCACTTTCTAAAGGAAGCGCTTCCTTCTTTTAAGGTACATTACCCTTCTCAACAAAGCATTTTCTTCTTTCTATGTACAGTGCTTCCTTCCTAGGAGTTCAAAGTTCCCAATGCCTTCTCTCTTTTAGTAAGTCAAAGCGCTTTCGGAAGGAAGCACTTCCTACTAAACAAAGCACTTTCAAAATGAAGCACCATTTCCTCTCATTTTCTTTCATTGAGGGCTACGTGACTCAACTGAGCATTTTCTTTTCAAGTGCTTTTCTTTTAGGGGCAGGGGGTCTCTTTTCGAAGCAGAGTGGTCCCTTCCTTCTCAGCTCTGCAAAGTCCCAAAACACCTTTTCCTTTTTAGTAAGTCAAAGCGCTTTCTAACCACAGCAGTTTTTCCTCCTGAACAAAGCACTTTCATAAAGAAGGCCCTACAGAAATGGAGGGAGGGAGGTGTAGTCATGGTACAGTCATAGTAGGAACTAAGTGGAAGGTGAACTATACAACTTGTGGGCCTGGATGGGACGGAGAAACTAAGGGAAAGCAAAGGAAGGGGTGACATTGTACAAAAGGAAGTATCTTCACCACCTGACTTATGAAAGGGCACCCTCTCTGTACAACTCCTTAATAACAATAAAACCATACCAAAAGAAAGAAGAGTCATATCCTTTCTTTTTCTCTTATAGAGGGCTACTGGATTCACAGTAAGGCAAGGCACTTTCTAAATCTAGCCCTTCCTAAATAACCACCTCTTTCTTTTGAAACCAAAGTGCTTTCTTTCTTCTTTTTTTTTTTTTAAATAGATTTCAACCCAGCCCTTTCTACATTTCTTTCTTACTTTTCAAAGTACTTCTTTTCCTTTTAAGCTGAGCGCTTCCTTTCGTTTTAGGTTTTCCAAGTTCTAAAACTCTGTTTTCTTGGTAAGTCAAAGTGCTTTCTAAACATAGCGCTTTCTTTCTAAACAATGAGCAGAAGCACTTTGGAGATACTTCCAAACCCAAGTGCTTTCTTTCTCTTCCCATTAGGGAGTTCTTCTTTATTGACAAAGCTCTTTCTTTCCATCTTTCTAAGCAAAGTCTTTTCCAAATTAGGCACTGTCTGTCTTTCATTGATCACTCCCTTCTCAACAAACCATTGTCTTCCTTTCTTCCTAGAGTTTTGTTGAAATCATGTTTTTTCTTCTTTAGTAAGCACAGTGCTTTCTTCCTCAGTTTTCAATGTTAGGGACATTTTGTTTTCTTTCCTATTTTTTTTATTATTGTGAAAATACTGTACAGAGGGGTTACAATTACATGGGCAAGATAATGAGTACATTTCTTATCAAGCATTGTAGCCTCCTCCTTTGTTTCCCCTTCCCATCCCTTCTTATCCTCCCCCCCCCCAATCCTCTCCCTCCCCCCCTGCACCAAAGTTGTGAAGTTCGTTTTCGACATAACGACTTATACATCTCATTGTTGCAATGGGTCTACCTGTATCCCTATTTAAACAATTTGTTTTTCCCCTTCCCCTCCACAAATTATACCGACATCAAATACAGTGAAAACAGGGGTTATACTGTGGAGGAGGGACATACAAAGCAACAAAGAAATAATCTTATAAATATGTTAGAAACAATCGCATGAAAGAAAAAAAACATGAGGTGGTATCTTTCTTTCATAAGGCACATTGTTTTTCAACAAATTCCCTTTGTTTCCATTTATTTCTAGGTTTTCCAAGGGTTGTCTTTGACTTGTTTTTCTAAGAAGATACTTTCTTCCTAGGTTTTCAAAGTACTAAGCACTTTGGTTTCTTTCCTAGTAATTCAAAGTGCTATCCACAGATAGCGCTCTATATCTTTCTAAACAAAAGTGTTTTATTTAGAAAGTGTTTTCTAAATGAAGTGCTTTGTTCCTCCTTTACCTTTTCTTTCATAGAACACTTTTCTCAAAAAAACTTTCTTTTTTTCTTTCTTTCTCCCTTTCTTCCTTCCCTCCTTCCTTCCTTTCTTTGCAGAGTGCTTCATTCCTAAGTTTTCAAAATATTGAGCACTTTGCCTTCTTTTGTGACAAGTCAAAGCACTCTCTTCTCTTTTTTTTTTTCAATTTTGTGCCAGTCCTGGGACTTGAACTCAGGACCTGGTGCTTTTGCTCAAGGCTAGTGATATGCCACTTGAGTCATGCCTCCACATCCTGCTTTTGGGTGGTTAAATGAAGATAGGAGTTTCATAGATTTTCCTGTCCAGATTGGCTTCCAATTATGATCCTCAGATAACTACTGAGTAGCTACGATTACAGACATGAGCCAATAATGCCCAGCTTTGGTATTGCATTGTTTGATGCAGGTATATATGTTCCAAGAGTTTTCTTGTCCATAGGTTCCTATGCTTTTTAGAATCTGCGTATCTAAGTTATCAATATCTTCTCTCTATGCCTTTGCATTTTCTGCTTTATTGCCTGAAAAATCTACTTCTCATTTCTGCACATAGACTCCTACAGAGAGATCAGGGACCCTCAAGAATTCTATGCTCCATTAATTTTTTTCTAATTATATTTTGCTGCTGTACCAAATTCCCACAAACACATGGTTTAAACCAACATTGATTACCTTACCGTTTTAGAAGTCAAAAGTCCCAGTAGAAGATGATCATTTCCTTTCTGTCTACAGCTCCAACAGCCCACCTGCATTCCTTGGCTTATGATTCTTTTTCCGTCTATTTTTTGTCGGTCGTAGGACTTGAACTCTGGACCTGGTCACTGTCCCTCAGCTCTTCAGCTCAAGGCTAGCACTCTACCACTGGAGCCATAGCACCACTTCTGGCTTTTTCTGCTTATGTGGTGCTAAGGAATCGAACCTGGGGCCTCATCCATGCAAGGCAAGTGCTCTACCATCGAGCCACCTTCCCAGCCCCAGAGGTGATTCTTAGAAGTAAAATTTCCTTCAGTCACCAGTGGCTCATGCCAGTAATCCAAGCAATTCAGAATGCTGAGATCTGAGAGTAGAGGTTCAAAGCCAGCCCAGGTAGCAAAGTCCTACTAATCAGAAAAAAGAATGCCTGAAGTGATGCTATGGCATCGCTAGAGTGCTAGACTTGAGTGCTTAGGGATAGTTCTCAGGCCCTGAGTTCAAGCCCTTGGACCAGCACACGAAATTTTGTTTTCCCTCTTAAGACAGATAAGTAGAGGGGATGGTGGACAAAAATGGTTTTCCACATGAACAAGTGTGATTGGGACTAGAGATGAGCTCTCAACATTTTGTTTGGGTACAAGTCTTGTTCATCACCCTTCTCTCTTACTGCATCTAGCACAATGCCTGGCATTGAGGAGATTAGTGAATGTTCATTGGTTGAGTGGGAATAGTTAATGAATAAATATTCTTTGTAGGTTGTGTGTGTATGTGTGTGTGTGTGTGTGTATATATATATCTCAAAGCATTTTAAAATGTGAAAGCTATAAAAGCTACAGTGCTCCATGAATCACAATAGTGAAAAAAAATTAAGGGGAGAGTGAAAGTTTCTGACTTGCTAAAGTAGATCAAAACCCCTTCCATCCCAGCTCCATTGTATCTCAGAATCACCAGGTTCCTGAGATGTCAAGTTTGGTATTTCATCAACAACTTAAAATAGGTGTAGAGGCTTTGAGTTAAAGCTGAAGTTCATCTAATAATAAATCTCTACTCGCTCAAAGGGACCAACTGGCTCAAAAGACAGGGTGTATATGGATTTGCTTTTTGGTATAGCAGATTTACTTGTAGTCTAGTACAGTTTTGCTGAACATGTGACTCTGTGAACTCGGTGTGGCCAGGATGTAGCTCCACATGTAATGGGAGCTTCAATTCTACCCATTCTTTTTCCTTACATTTCTATTCTTAGAAACACTCTATCCTCCTTTCCCATTGCAACATCCATACACAGCACAAAGAAAATGTACACATGTGCATTCATGGCAGAATTACCCATAGAAAGGAATGATTGGAAATAATTTAAAAGTCTGTCAATATGGTACTAGTTAATTATATTATGCTATAGTAAGAAAATATAATGCTAAGCAGCCATTCCAAACCAAAAAGAGATGTATAAACTGGCACAGGAAAATGTTCACTACATTTTGTTAAGTGAAAAAGAAAAAAAATTAAAAGGTTGTATTCAGTACATCTAAAGCAATTAGACTTTTGAAATTAAGATCATAATGTATATACAAGCAGGAAAATCTGCACAATAAAGAGATTATCCTTGGCTATGTGATATGGGTACATATTCATTTTCTCTAAACACTTGAATTTGTTTTGTTTGTTTTTTTAGTTATATTTTGCTTATACACTTGGGAAAAGAAAGGAAAAGTCCTACTTCTGGAAGATATAGCAACAGTTGCTATGAGAATTTTGAAAAGGAGGGAGGTCAGCTATAGGCATTTGGTGAGAAACCAAAACACAAGGTATCCTTCTTTCAGAGGAAACAAAAGCCTGAAAAGGAATACTCCTGGATTACTTTATTGAAACTAGCTACCTGTAGTCCATTTCCACAAAATGACAAAGATCAACCACAATGACATTTATGTCAAGACGCCACCACTGTCTACCTCTGACTTGCTTTTTCAGATTGTCAATAACTTGAGGAAGTTTCCAAGAATTCCTAGGGTGATGAGTGAGGGAAAAATAGTTTTCTGTTACTGTATTGACTATAAGATTACAGGTAAAATTGTATACAAAATACAATAAAATTTTATTTTGAAAATAGACTTACACTGTTTTTAGTTTAAATTTCTTTTTAAAGGACACCATTCATGAATTTGGAAGAGTTTTTAAATGACATCACCATTTTCATTAAATTCATATATTAGAATATTTTTATTCTTCTATCCCCTCAAATCTAACAAATTTAGAACTCTTTATACATGCCAATTCTTTGGGTTGAATTTGTCGTACAAAATAGGAGGTAATTAAACTTATTTTTACATCTATGATTCCATATGTTTAAAAGTCAATATGAAAATATATGCAAAAATAAGAAAAATTTATCCTTGAACTTGAAACCATGAGTGGCTATGGGTCTTATATAGTTAGGTGGCTTGTATTATATCCTCAGGTTGCTAAAATTCAAATACTTCAGGAGACCAAGGAGATGCATCTTCTAATGACAATGATTTACTAATTGATAGCTTCTGATAGATTCTTTTTTGGGGGGGGGGGAGGGTCCAGTCGTGGGGCCTGAACTCTGGGCCTGGGCGCTGTCCCTCAGCTCTTCAGCTCAAGGCTAGTGCTCCACCACTTGAGCCACAGCACCACTTCTGGCTTTTTTCTTTTTGCTTATGCGGTGCTGAGGAATCAAACACAGGGCCTCAGGCATGCAAGGCAAGCGCTTTACTACTGAGACAACTTCCCAGCCCCAGCTTCTGATAGATTCTTTAGTCCACAATATTCCCACTCTTATCCCTGCAAAGAGAATCACAAAATTACACCTTTATACACTATCCATTAATAATATGTCTCTGCTATGGAGTAAATCTGTTTTTTTGTTTATTCAGAACCTCAGTTTCATTCAGCATTCAGAAATATTGCCTTCTTTTTCTCTCCATGTCTTATGTCTATCATTGGAAGTACTCTTTGCATGTGATGTCTTCTGCTATAATGAGACTAGAATTCCAAGACCTTGAAAATTTCTGTTTAGGGTTGAAATAAGAAAAAAGACAAGATTACTGCTGTTGACTTCTATTTAAAATGGACTCCTTTCTCAGAATAAGTTTACTAAGCAAACATTCCCAAGTTTGAAAGAGAAAAAGAAGGAAGGGAATCAGGTGGCAGATAACTCTCAGGAGAGAAATCTGAAATGCTGCAAACCTTTGTCCTTCTCTAAGACCAATGCTCCAGAGCCTTTTCAACTCCTACCTCATACTCCCACAGCTTCCTTCTCTCCTCCTCTTCCCCTCAACTTACTCCCTAACCACCTGCTCACCTGTAAACATGAGCTCATTGAACATAATTCAGAATAAGAATTAACCTGTTTTGGAGGCAAAAAATAATCTCAACTCACTCTTTTCAAAAATGTTTTAATTATCCTTAAGTAGTTGTACAAAGGAGTTGCCATTCAACAAAGCAGTTTATGAATACCATGTCCCCTCCCCTTTCAATATTTACACCCATCCCTTCCAACTCACCCCTTCCCTCACTTTTCTTAATTTCGTAGGATATACTTTGATTTTTTTTTTTTACTTCATTCTCCCCCTCCTTCTTCTCTTCATTCTTCTGCTCCTTTCCCTTGGATCCCATTCCACACCCTTCAAGTACCAGCTTCCTAGTGTTTGCTTTGTTGTACTATGATTTTGCCTTTCTAAGGAATTGTACTGTTTGAGTTCTCCCCTGAATCTACTGTGTTTCTCAACTCATTCTTTACTTGGCACATTCAAAGACATAAAGTGAACTTCCCCAGATGGAACACGTTTCTGAGGATTAATACTTCCTCCCACTGGGGGAGCAGAGCCAGTCTTCTGATGTGGAATAATCAACCCATGTTCAGTCTCATACTGATTGGCCATTTGGGTCTTTTGTGAGAGGAAATAAAGACAACTAAGCCTTGAAGGAAGCAGAAGAGTGGGAAGTCTGGGCAGGAAAGGAATGAAGGGAACAATAGAACCCTGCTGCAGGAGGGGATTCCGTAGGAACTGGGCTGTCACCCAGAGGCACCAGACAAGGGCCCAAGGGAAGGATGTTAGTGAGGAGATGGCCATTTCTGTTTTTGTAAACCCCATCAATCTCTGCTATGTTGTGTGTGTGTGTGTGTGTGTGTGTGAGAGAGAGAGAGAGAGAGAGAGAGAGAGAGAGAGAGAGACCCTTAACATTCACTGGAGGGGTGTTAATTAGCACATGAAGCACCCTAATTAGAAACCCACATCTGAACAATAGTTCCTAATATAGTTATCTGAATATGCACCAGAGAGTTTTCAATTAGGGTAGGGCATGTTGGCAAATACCTTCTCCTTGCTGGAATTAGGGATTTTTTTTAATTTAGGTTCTTGGCCAGGAAGATTTAGGCAGGTAAATTTGGCCAGGATGAATGAAGTAGAGTGACTTTGGCTGTCTAACCTGCTGAGTGGTAGCACCCATGATCACGAATGCAATCCGGTCCTAGGTGATTAGGAAATTACTCTAGCAAGAGTTTGTATTGCTTTTGTTTCAACACAGATGTTTTCTACCAAATGTACATGCTAAGATGCCAAAGAGTGAAGGCCTCATCAAGTTTAAAGAATAGGATCTCTTACTGTGTTGAGATTCCACTGCTTCTAAAGGTAACTCTGAGATTGAGACTAACATTTATTGTAACATCTAGAATTTGGTTAATAGTGATACACCCACAGATGGAGAGAGTTTTCAGAGAAGGCCCAATGGAGAGTACTGATCCTTGAGAAAGGCCAGATTGAGCCTATGTGAATTTTCACATAACAAAGTTGATGCATAGCCTTGATGGCCAAGCAAGCACAAGACTCCTCAATTCACATTCCCAGCATGCAGTGGACAAATATGAGATAAGGTGGATGGAGATTCTCAGACTTTCACTTGAGAGAACTACAGGAACTCTTCAAAAAATATCTTTTATTATCTTTAAGTAGCTGTACAAAGGAATTGCCATTCAAGAAAGCAGTTTATGCACACAATGTGTCTTGATCGGTGTTGCTCTTTTAAACATTCTCACCCACTCCTCCCAACCCACCCTTCCCTCACTTTTCTTAATTTTGAGGATATGTATTGAATTTTTTTTGCCATTGAACAAAGCAGTTTATGTATACAATGTATCTTGATCTGTATCATCCCTTCAATGTCTTTACCACCCCCCTTCCATCCACCCCTTCCCTCATTTTTTCTCTATGGTGTGGTTTTATTTTGACTGTTTCTTCAGGCCTGTCACATGTAAATTCCTGGGGAAGGTAAAGGTGACATAACATCTCTGAATCACCACAAATAATTGGTGAGACATTACCATGGGCACTAGGGACAGTGCTTTAAGACTGGATGAAAGAGGGTAATATGAAGGGAAGGAAATAAAATCATTTTTAAAAAGAGAAAATGAGGTAGATACTAATGACTCAACATTGACTCATCTAATAATTATCTCAGGGGAAGTTTCCTGAGCTCATGGTAAAACAGGAAATGATCTTTCAGACCCTATCAGTATGACAAGAAGTCATTCCAAGCTTTTGATTCCTTCAAAAGCTTGTGAGCACTGATGGCTTGCCCTGTAATCCTAGTCACTCAGGAGGCTGAGATCTGAGGATCACAGTTTGAAGCCAGCCCAAGCAGGAAGGTCCATAAGACTCTTATTTGCAATTAACCAGTAGAAAATCAAGAAGTGGAACTGTGGGTCAACTGGTAGAGTACTAGCTTTGAGGGGAAAAAAAGCTAAGGGACAATGCTCAAGCCCCGAGTTCAAGCCCCAATACCAGCACACACACACACACACACACACACACACACACACACACACACACACACACACACACACACACACGACAATCGAAGGCTGAGCATGATATAAATATTTGTAATCCTTGCTATTCAAGAGGCACAGATTGTGGCTTTAGACCAGCTCAGACAAAAAGCTAAGATCCACCCCCATCTCAACAAACAAGGCAAGATGTGGTGGTACACACTTATCATATCATCCCAAGTAGGGAGCAGGAGGCATAGGTAGGAGATCAGCTCTGGGAAAACACAAAACAAATAACAACAACAACAAAAACCAACTACCGATGCTTCTGGAGTAGACAGGATCTAAAGTCTACCAGTGTACCAAATTGGTACCAACATATAGCCCTAGTACATCTGCACATAGGCAAGATGCCAAGTTGATGATGCTGAGTTCTGTAGTAGGGTTGAGAAGAACACAAGAGGCAGCAGCTCTGAAAGTTAGTCTTTGGACTCATTCCAAAGAACTGCTTAAGGGTCACCTGGGAAGCTCAATCAGTTGCTAAAGTCAGACCTTAGCCCGACAAATGAGTATCTGTGCAGGCAGGGGTGACACCCCTGGAGGGGATTCACAGACAGAAGACACCTGAAGAGGGACTTCCCCAAAAGCCTGGCAGGGTTCTACTCTAGTCCAGGCTTTTACTGATGCCTCAGAGAGGGAGAAATTGATGGGTTTCAAGGATGACATGAACTGGAGGAGAGAGCAGAGGTACTACACAAAATGATCTCTTGATGGTAAATCTAACCTGGTACAAAGCAAAGATAAATTTTGTTTCTTTTCTTTTTTTTGGGTCCGGTTGTGGGGCCTGAACTCTGGGCCTAGACGCTGTCCCTCGGCTCTTCAGCTCAAGGCTAGCGCTCTACCACTTGAGCCACAGCGCCTCTTCCGGCTTTTTTCTTTTTGCTTAGGTGGTGCTGAGGAATCGAACCCAGGGCCTCGGGCATGCAAGGCAAGCACTCTACCACTGAGCCACCTTCCCAGCCCGATAAATTTTTTTTTAAAAAAATGACTCAGTACAGTTTTCCTATCAACTGTGACTTCAAGTCACGTGGGAGACAGCCACAATTCATTTTTGTATTTGTTTAATTTATTAAAATTGTATTGGAAAGGTGATATACAGAGAGATTACAATTACATAAGTAAGGTAATGAGGACATTCTTTTTGAGCAGTGTTGCCCTTTCCCTCGTTTTCTTCCACTTTCCTTCCTTCCCTCCCCCCAAGTTGTAAAGTTCATTTCCAGTGTGTAGTGAGTATCATTGTTACATTGGTTCGCCCTATGTCCCATAGTTTCTGTGATTCCCCTTCCCTTCCCCAAATTGGATAGACTTATATACTAGACAAAGGATACCAAAATCAGAAACAGTGCGCACCAGGAATAAACAAGAGGAGAAAAATAATGAAAGACAAAAGAAATAACTGCAAACAGTACACAAAAAAAAGAAAGGAAAAAGAAAAAAATACCCTCTTTGTTTCATATAATGGAGATCATTTCGATTGGCTTCATTTTATGTGGTCATATGTACATAGCTATTGGGCTATTGTGAACCTCTGCTAGGACTATTCTAGGCATGTACTAATTATTACAAATGAGGGAAACCACAGAGCCTATGTTTCTTTGAGTCTGGCTTACTTCACTTAATATGATTTTTTTCCCTGAGTCTTTCCATTTCCTTACAAATGGGGCAATGTCATTCTTTCTGATGGAAGCATAGAATTCCATTGTGTGTGTGTGTGTGTGTGTGTGTGTGTGTGTGTGTGTGTGTGTGTAATTTTCTTCATCCATTCATCCACTAAGGGGCATCTGGATTTTTTATTTGTAATATTAGAAAGTCAGTGAAAAAGAATGCAGAGAATGAGCTATGGTCAAATGTCTCTAGGCCTAGGAAGTCAGAAGTTTTAATATAGACAGAATCAATTATATGGTTTTGTTGTTGTTGTTGTTGTTGTGATTGTTGTTTAGTAGGTTCTGGGGCTTAACCTCAGGGCCTAAGCTAGCACTTTACCACTTGAGCCACTGCTCCACTTTGGGCTTTTTCGGTGCTTCATTGGAGATAAGAGTGTCAAGGACTTTCTTGTAGTGATCCTCAGATCTTAGCCTCCTGAGTAGCTAGGATTACAGGTATGAACCACCAGTGCCCAGTGATGGTATGATTAAAAAAAAAAATTTTATTATAAGCTTCCACCTGGGGATTTCATTGTTACTCTTTCATTGTTCCTTCCCATACATATTTACAATGTATTCCATTCAGTTTCACCTCCTCTATCATTTCCCATGCTCTGCTTTCCCTCTACCCAAAGCGATTTTAACAAGGTTCACTGTTCTACCATTTTTATTGAAATTTAATATAAATAATCTGTTTCAACAGCAGTCAGCATCTTTCATTCTTCTCGTTAGCCCAAGTCCTCTCCTGTCAGTGCCCATCCACACTGGCATCTATGATTCTTCTGACAACAGCTGGAGAGCTGCAGCTTCCTGGGAGGAGACCCATGGAGAAGCTGGGAATGAGTATGGCTTAAATCCAGAGATAGAGGCTATGTGGCGCGATTTCCATGAATTTATGGAGTCAAGTATGAACAATTGTCTTGACAGAACCTAGAGTTATTAGGATCAGACTTCCTTCTTAAGAAAGTAAGAGTCTTTAATTCACAGACTTGGGGATAGAATGGAGAAATCTTGTCTAAAATTACCATCTATATTAACATTTTCCTAAGTAAAGAAATAAATATTCAATGGTTCATTTACTTTGTGATACTTAGGAATTGTATTTACTGATAATACAACTTTAATTTAAAACACCTAATTAATTAATTGAGACTTATAGTTTACAGTGTAATTCTTACCAACCTTATGAACAATGAAATATTATAGCACTTAAAGAACCCATGGCTCCCAATATTTATAAGCTTAATTTATTAGATTTACATGAATTACTTATTACCTGTGAAAGTTTGCAAATCAGGCAATTGAATTACTCTAAAGGGAAATCTTGCAGTGCAAGATATGGGAAAGTATTTAATTAACTCGTCTTTAAATAGAATAAAATATTATTCAAAGGCCATTAGATTGATTGCTAAGACTTCTAGACATAAATAGAAGATTTATAAATTGAATTTAAAGCTCAAGGAAGAATGAGTTTTAAAAAGATAATGAATTTTGAAAAGTGTGTATCAATATTTTCTTGCCTCAATAGTGTTTTTGGCATAGAAAAGCTACCTTTAGATGAAACAGAAAATTCCAAGCAACAGAATGCCTGTAGGTCATGCCTGTAATTTTTAAAATATATATTATTATTGTTAAGTAGTTGAACAAAGGTGCTGCCATTTAACACAGCAGTCTGTGAATACAATGTATCTTGATCAGTATCACCCCTTTCAACATTCTTACACATCTTTCCTCTACCCACCTTTTCCCTCATTCTTCTTAATTTTATAGGATATAGGTTATATTTTTCTCTGAATTTCCCCCATCTTCTTTCTTTTATCCTCTTCCCCTTTGATATCACTTAACCCCTTTTGAGTACCTGCTTCCTGGTGTTTTATTTTGCTGAACTTTTTGGCTTTCCAAAGAATTACACTAAATGAAATCTCATGCCTGTAATCGTTAGCTCCCCAGGAGGCTGAAAGCTGAGATCATAGATGAAAACTAGCACAGGCAGAAGTCCATGAGATTCTTATTTCTAATTAACAACCAAAAAGTTGGAGGTGGACCTGTGGCTCCAGTGGTAGAACACCAGCCCTATGTGTGGTAACCCTAAGCTTTGAGTTGGTGAAAGAGGACATGAGCATCATGGAGGCTGTGGAGGGCCTTGGAACCCAGAATGGCAGGACCAGTAGGATCTGCATTGCTGTGGACAACTTAAATGTATTTGTTGTTGTTTATCACAACCACAAGATCATTTCTTCCTGTAGCTCAGCAATGCAGCCCTCCACCCCATTTGCAATAATCTGTAACCTTTATGTTCTGCCAGTTCAGTTTCCTTATCTACCCCAAGTCTAGTTGGATTGCAGTTATGTTTATGATTATGAAGCAAAAACTAAACAACAACAGAAAGAGCAGTTGCTAGGGGGATGGTTCACTGATGCTGAGATTCTTCCTTTCTTATTTTTGTAGACAGTGGTAGAGAGTTTGTTAGACAATACTTAGTGATGGGAGAGATTGTTTATCTCCTCACAAAGTCTAGTGGGTTATAACAATATGTCCAACCCAATTGTGCCCCAAGTCTACTAGAAGTTTATTAACTTAGCATCTGTTAATAAGAAGATCCAAAACAGTTCACACAATCTGAAATCCAAGCTCTCTTTCAATGTCCTCTGACCATACTTTCATAATAAAATCCTCAGAGGCAGGTGTGATCATATTTTAGTGGCAGAAATCTGTAACTCTTACAAAACAGCTTGCTTCCAAAACTAACAGAAGTCTCCAAAGGACACCAGCTGAGAGCTGTGAGAGAGTTTAACAGAACCTAACAAAATTCAAAAGAGACAACAGCTTGTAACACAGACCAGTCTGGGTTCAGATATTGACTTGGAAATGCTACGTGACCTCTTTGGCCTTCCTTCTATATCTTTTTCTGAAAGATAGGTATGATAAAAGAACTACTTATTGAGAAGTTGGTGTGGGAACTAAAGGAAATAGTATTATACAGGGTCAGATCATTAGGACTCACTAAACAGGAAGCGTTGTTTTTGTTTTGTGTGGTTCCAGAAGGCAAGAGAATCTCTATAGGTAAGAATCAGAAATAGGAAACAGGTCAGTATTCAAGAACTTGTTCAGCGTCTTTGGACAATTTCAGAGGAGAATTGTGCTGAGCATGAAGAGATGGAGAAGGATCTCTTCATCTCTTATGTGTATGGATTCTGTATTGTGAGTTCATTTTCTTTCCTTCTAGGTATAGTATAGTATATTTAGATACTATTTTGCCTATGTACTCCCAGAGAGAGTCCTTAGTGTCAGAGTTTTACAGGCTGAGAATGTTGGTCATGGAAATAATTTTTTCTTCACTTCCTTTTTCTGAAAAACAGTCCAAGGTACTTCTGTTACATATTGATTCCTGTTCTAATAACTTCCTGCTTTTCATGCACCAATGGAAATGCAGAAAAATCTGTCAGCATTTGCATTCCCCAATTTATAGCCCAGTTACACACATCTTCAAACAACCCCAGCCCTATATTTGTTTTAAAGGAGTGATCTTCACTGAAAAAACAGTGACTTTATTTCTGAGATTTAAATTGTCCCTCTTCAGTTTTCTACAGTTTGAATTGCCATGCATTTGATGCTCACACAGTTTTATCTTTAATTATTTACCTCTTTGTTTTTTTCCCCCAGCCAGGGAGGTTCTATTCAGCTGTGTGCTTACAGGATTGCTGCTATAATTTTGCTACCCATACAGAAATCATTTACTGACTTTCCCAGAGGACCAAATCACAACAGATCCCACCTCAGATCTTGACCTGGTAGACTGCTCATCTTTCCAACTTCTTGATTATATTTCACCTGAGAATTTCCCTAACACCCAAGTCTATCTGTTAGTTCTACTGTAACTTTTAACAAATTACAATCAATTTTTAACTAGCTCACAATGTTTTCTGTGTCCATTGTATAACGCATGAGGTATTGGAGGAATATCTTGGTTCTTAATGAATACAATACACGAATCATAAAGTGATTTGTAGTCAGGCGCAGGTGGCTCACACCTGTAATCCTAGCTACTCAGGAGGCTGAGATCTGAGGATCACAGTTCAAAGCCAGACTGGGCAGGAAAGTCTGTGAGACTCTTATCTCCAATAAAAACCACTAGAAAACCGGAAGTGGCGCTGTGGCTCAAGCGGTAGAGCGCTCTCCTTGAGCTGAAGAGCTGAGGGACAGAGCCCAGGCCAAGAGTTCAAGCCCTATGACTGACAAAAAAAATAAATAAATAAAGTGATTTGTAAGCATTTGAAGGTGTTAAGGCTCCCTAATATATAAATCCAATTATAGGCAGTGAGGCAATGACTTTCATCTACAAAACTGATAGAGATTCAAAACCAAGTGTGTAGCTCACACCTGATGAAGATGTACTGGGATATTTAGTAAACAATCTATTTTCTATTCTTTATTTCTGTGTTGTTGTTGTTGTTGTTGTTTTGGTCTGAGACCAAGACTAGAACTCAGTACCTGCTGCTTTCATTCATTGGCTTACACTATCAGCTGAAACATGCCTCCAACCTTTCCACCCTATTTTGAATTAAGCTTTCTGCTTTAAGAGTCAGGAGGGGCTGGGAAGGTGGCTTAGTGGTAAAATGCTCGCCTTGCATGCATGAGGCTCTGGGTTCAATTTCTCAGCACCACATAAGCAGAAGAAGCCGGAAGTGACACTGTGGCTCAAGTGGTAGAGCATTAGCTTTGAGCTGAAGAGCTGAGAGACAGCACCCAGGCCCAGAGTTCAGGCCTCACAACCAGCCCCCCCCCCCAAAAAAAAGAGTCAGGATTGTAATTCAAGGCTACCTAGCAAGACTTCAGTTCAGAAACCAAATATATACATATATATGCATATGTCTACATATATAGAGAGAGATACATGTGTGTGTAACTTTACATAAAATTGTAAGAACTGGAACAGATTCCATTTGCCCTTTATCCAGTTTCCCCAGTGCTATCTTCTGGCAGAATCATAGTACAATACCATAGTTAGGATATTGATATTAATACAGGTAAGATGAAACAACTTTCCCTTACTACCAGAGTCCCTCATGGTGTATTTTCCTTCTTGCCTGCTTGTACTCCTATCTCCAGACCCCCAAAACTACTACACTGGAGGTTATTTGTACAATTTTATTATTTCAAAAAAGCTGTACATGAGGAATCTTACAGTATGTGACCATTGGGATTGACTATTTTCACTCAGCATAGTTCTCTGGAGATTCATGCAGGTTGCTCTACATATTACAAGTTCATTTTTTTTATTGTTGGGAAGGTTCCATGGTGTAAGAATAGTTTGTTTAGCCAGGGCCTTGAAAAGGTATATGGATTGCTTTTTATTGAGGCTCCTATGCATCAAGCTGCTAGAGATATTCATGCCTAAGCTTTTACATGAAGGTTAAAG
Organism: Dipodomys spectabilis; assembly: GCF_019054845.1. Lineage (NCBI taxonomy): Eukaryota > Metazoa > Chordata > Mammalia > Rodentia > Heteromyidae > Dipodomys > Dipodomys spectabilis. The sequence continues at coordinate 4,101,825 of NW_024870824.1, forward strand.
TTTTCATCTACCTGGGAAGTGAAACACAGGAAGGATGGTGCATATACCCAGCTGATAAACACCCCCTAGAAATGTGCAATCCAGAGGCAATAGTACTTCTGCATGAGGGCTGCTCAGGAACAAATGGCTGATGTCAGCCTACTGAAAGTCAGTCTCAGGCAAGCTCCTAAGTCTCCATCATGCAGGTGTGTGAATGCTGTTCTATGTTCCTTAACTCCTGTGTCTCCAGTCTAAAATTCCACCGTTAACACTTAGGGTGGAATTCAAGGATTTGTGTTATATTAAACTACAAATATTCTCATAAAACCCAACACATTTCTCCAGTCTTTCAGTTCTTAGGTAAGAAGGAATGAACAAACTTTTCAAAAGCAAATTTACATATGAGGAAAGGCTGATGTTTCATTGTATGCATTCATTTGACTGCACTGTAGGATGCCCAGGCATTTGGTGAAATATTTCCGTGTGATTTTGGAAGGGATTAGCTGTTGAACTGGTGGACTGGGTGGAGCTTATGGACCTCCCCGATGTGGGTGGTACTCTCACATCCATCAAAAGTCTAAAGAGAACAAAGAAGCAGAGGACATTTGATTCTCCGTCCCTCTGTATGGCTGCTTGAAGTTACAAAAATTAACCTTTGGTCCAGGGAACTCTTGTTCTCAGAACATCAGATAAGAACCAGAATCTACCTCATTGGTTCCAGGCTGTTGAACGACCCTCTGGCTTTTCTGGGTACCCAGGTTGAAAGATGGAAGACAGACTTTCTCAGTCTCTATAATTCTGTAAGCCAGAACCTGACAATGAATCTCTTTAGATCAGTTATGTCCTACGGACGCTCTTTCTCTGGAGACTAATTTGCATATTTCCAGTGTTTCTCATTGACTAATACAGGAAGAAAGAAAGGCCCTGGTGAAGGGAGGAAATTGGAAATAGCAGGGGTAAATGTCCTAAAGTGGTACCATGGACAGGTGAAGATTAGCTCTGCAAGGCTTGATTGATGGATTGATGGATCAACTGCTTTTTGGCAGGGCTGGGATTGAATGCAGACTTTTCACATGCTAGAAAAACACTCTACTACTGAGCTTCCTCCCCAGGCCCTGCTCTGCTCTCTTAGAAAAGACACTTTACTCTAAGTGATGACTTATCTCTGAACTGAGATAATGAAGCTGACTTCACAAGTGTGATAGAGAGGCCCTTTGCAAAATGATACATGTCTCAAGCGTGCTACACATGCAACGGCTATTTTTCACACTCTTCCTGGGGACTGCTACCACACTTAAAAAAAATGTCCCTTTGAGCTGATCCTCCTCCTCCACAGAAACTTGTATCAAATTCCCCCTCATTATCATATCACATAAGGCAGACCCTGGTTGTTAAGGACAAATTAGAGTTCCATCTAGCCTTTTCTCCTAGAAAGCAGTGCCCTCAACTCTGCAGGGCACATCTGTTTTGCAGAAACTAGACAGTTGTTTTTGTTTTTGTTTTATTTTGCCTTACCAATTCTGGGGCTTGAACTCATGGCCTGGGTGCTATCCGGGAGCTTTTTTTGCTCAAGGCTAGCATTCTACCACAGCACCACTTCTGGGTTTTCAGGAGGTTAATTAGACATATGAGACTCATAGAGTTTCTTGTCCAAGCTGGCTTCAAACTTCAATCCTCAGATCTCAGTGTCCTGAGTAGCTAGGGTTACAGACATGAGCCACTAGCACTTGGTTTAGCCTGGGTATTTTAAGGAATAATTCACCAAGACAACCTAGAGGAGACTTGGCATTCTTGCTTGTTTCTTTTGCCCAGCTATCTAGCATCTTTTCTTCAAAACCCAAGTAATAAGAGAATAATGGCCTGGGGTCTCCAAGATAAGAAGTTACTATCTCCTTTCTCAGGGTGCATGAGAGCCTTATCACTACAATGAAGAGTAGGAAAGAGATTTTGCTCAGGAATGGGGGTGAGGGAGAGCACACGGGGCTGTGTAGAGTTAATACATTCACTTCTCCCTTCCACTTGGCTGTCATGACCCTTGCCAGGGCACCGTAGAGTGAACATCATTTTTTAAATGATAAGTTGGTCACAGACAAGGGTTCCTGTCATAAGGAAAAAAGGGATGTTCAAAATCCCAGAAATTAAGTCTCAGTAAAACTAGCTAAGAGTACTGACATGGTTTGTCCCGGAGGAGAAAAAAAAAATCCAGGGGAACAGGGTATAACAGGTGCTGCTTTGAGGAAAAAGGCAGTTGTCTCATGCAGCCTCTGAGAGCTCAGTTAGAACCAGTGTGTTGGTGGAAATTAATAGGTGCCTTGAGCTCAGAAAGGTCCTAACTAATCATTAAAGCTGCTCAACTTGAAGGAATCAGCAAATTAGTGCATTCTTAAAATTCTCTTTCCATGAGGCTTTCACATAGCCACACAGGTCTCTTGGTGCAATAGATAAGCTGTACATGAATGGCACTGTGTATTGTATGAGGGAATGGATTAATTTCCTACACCCTCTATGTAGTTACTTGGAGGTAAGCCCAGTGAACACATGCAATACTGTGAATCCTGCAGATTCATGAGCTTCTTGCTTCACCATGATCTATTCCAGAGGGATGCTTTTTTATTTTTGCCAAAACCATGGTTTTTTTTTTTTTGTTAAATGCTTTGATGACATTTTGCTTCAGATTTTTGGTTTTCAGGTTAGGGGATATGGCATGCACCTGTAATTCTTGCTACTTGGGAGAAAGAGGTTGGTAGATCTCAGTCTGAGGCCAGGCCAAGGCAAAAGCCAGAGACTCTAACTGAAAAACTAGCTTAAAGCAAAAATAAATGAAAATATTATTCAAACTATGGCATGTCCCCAGCAAAACTGCATGCAACTATTGCATACTGCTGACTGGCAGAAATATCAAAAATAATGAAAAGGTTGTAGGCTAGTAATTAGTCTGACAGCACACAATTTTTGTTGCTATTATGAAATTGATATTAAACATGTTATAGGATAAAATGAGAATTGACTATAATTGAATAAATATTTCATGCCAAGAATTGATACAATAGCTCCTGACAACATTATTAACTAGTGCACTTCAAATCTGAAAGAATCCACATGAAATTATTTTATCCTCTATGTCTATAAACATTTGGAGGTATCAAAAAAAACTTTCTAGCTATATTTAAAATAATCAGCCAGCTAAATATAGAGCACAAAACCTGTAGCTCTGCCCATGTAGCTTTTTAGAGATAAGCAGGGGGATTGCTTGAGCCTGGGAGCTGAATGCCAGCCTGGGCACACAGCAAGCTCAAAACTCAAAATATAAGCTAAGTAGTTTAATATATAACAAAATGAATAAGATATAATAAACTAATCATTACTGCCTTAGCTATTCAAAGTTACTTTGCTTCCTGCACCACATATATCCTAGAAATGGTTCTTGGGGACTGTAGTGTTTGCTATTTCATTTCTACTCTTCATGTTTTGTATAAAGTGACATGACAAAACCATTCTTGGTGATTGGCATTTTCTATCCACTTTTTTTCATTGTTTCAGTCTCTCAGCATTTTCTCAAGAACAAGACATTTCTTTGATAAGAATAGGAATGAAAAGGAAAAGGTGTCCAATAAAACCTTCTATCACCATCGTTCTACTTTTCCATATAGATGAAGTCTGAAAATTCACGATTCCAAATACCTCATTTGTAATTTGTTATTCACCTTTCACACATACATTAGAAGGGAAAGCCCACAGTGTATGGTAACGACCCATCATTAGGGGAAATCTGTTTGCTACATCTGGTGTTTTGGTGTCATGTTAAGGGCAGTGGTCTTTAAATATATTTTAAAATAATAATATAGAAGAAAGACAATTAAAAAACCTAGACTCATACTCAGTAAAATTTCAGAAGAATGTATTACATATAGAGGGCCTTAAGATTAATTTTTTTTTTTTTTTGGTCAGTTGTGGGGCATGAAAGCTGGGCCTGGGCACTGTTCCTCAGCTCTTCAGCTGAAGGCTAGCACTCTACCACTTGAGCATCAGCCCCACTTCCGGCTTTTTCTGCTTATGTGGTGCTGAGGAATCGAACCCAGGGCCTTATGCATGCAAGGCAAGCACTTTACCACTGAACCACCTTCCCAGCCCAAGATTAATTTCCTTATAATTATCCATAAGAAAACATTTCTTGGAAAGCCATCACATAGCATTACACTCAGTTTGAAGATCATATGTAACGTAGCTTGATCTAGTCCCATATGTTCTTATTATAAGATTTCAGTCCCTGGAGGGACACGACTGAAAAACTCCAAAGAGGGCTGCAAAGGTACAGATGGAATCAACAAAGATCACAGAAATTCTGTTTCCAATGTGATGTTCCTGGTCTTGCAATGCTCCTGCTATCAAATGAAAAGAGAAGAGAGTCCTTAGCCCTTTGTTGGAATAATGTAAATGGCCATGCCTACAAGGGCAGGCAGGTGATGCAAGTGACCGAGGCTAGTGATTTTAATGAACGGAGCAGTATAAAATGGAGTGCAAGGTCAGTCACCTAATACTTCAAGTTTCATAGAGGCTGAGGAAGTTTACTTCTATAGAAAATCAGAACTTTAAACATCCTTTATTCTGACTTCCTTGTTTTTCCAGCTCCTAATAACATTCTATAAATATTTCTTATATTAATAAAAGGAAGTGGTGCAAGGCCCAAATTAGTTTCTAAATGCTTTCCTCATATACTTTCTGTCTCTAAAGTTCTAAGGGATATAAAACTTTTTTCCACCCAAAGTAGCTGTGATTCAAGCTCCAACTGTTCATACACCCAATCCTTGGCCTACAATTACACTAAGCTCCTTTACTTCAGATGGTGTGTTCATCTTAAAATATATCCAAAAATTTGTTAGTTTCCCTTCCTTTAAGGGAGAAAAAGAGAGAGCTTCGATCAGAATCAGGAGCAGGCTTCGAGGAGGGGTCATGTCTCATATTAAGGTAGAAGTCATTATTCCAGTCTCCTGATTGCTAGATCTTTTACCTAGATAATCCGACTTTTAAAACTGATGGTACAATAAACACTTGGATAAAAGTATCTGAGCCCAACCAGACAATTTAGTAACTTGTGCAGAAGCCAAGTTAAGGTTTCAATCTCACAATGGGTGAGGAGGCAGGTGAGCATTTCTCAAAATGGGGAGCACACATCTTCCAAAATCTCCAGGTTTTCAGGGTGACATGAGAGTTCCACAAGATTCTGGTGATGGCATCTTATCATCTTCTGGGTAGCTGTAGGTCACTGTGCAATAAGACGGACGGGGTCCGAGGAAAGGTAAGTGCGGCGCTCGCCCGTTCCCTAGCCTCCCTCAGCCCAGGAGACAATCAGACACAGCGGGGAGCCAAATCCAGCAGGTAGAAAAACTCGTTTATTAACAGAGAGCAGCCCCTTTTAAAGACAAAAAGGGTGGGTGGCATGGTAAGGGAGGAAGAGGAACCAATCACTGTCAAGGTCACACCCTATCATGCACCTGAGCCTTCACGGGCTGGTTAGGCACTGATTGGCAGATCAATTGGGCTCTGCCCACTCTACTCTCTTCCAACGCCATCTTGGCTGCCCATGTGCTCTACATATCTTCTTACAAGTGTAAGCTTTTTTTTTATATGAAAGGCCAAATATTGCATGAAGAAGAGAGGTTGGCTGTCTTTTGCCATGGATAAAAAAATATCACAAGAGCATAGAATGAGAAGGAGCAAGTATTGAAGCATGTGGGTGTGGGAAGGAAAAATATGACTGGAAACAGGTTTTAGTCTAATTCTCTTTTGTGTCCGTGGGCAGCTCTGCTAATACCATCTTAATGATCACCTAGCCAAGCCCCTAATCTCATAAAACCCTACAAAGGGGACAAGCATGAAAGGCAGAACTGATTCAATCTCTTTTGATATTTGCCCTTGGGTTTACTGGCTTGGGGCTCAGCAGTCTGGGAACAGAAAAAATTAGCATGAATCAGTGAAGGCATTAAAAAGTAGGACTCTTCAATGACGAGGCAGATCAGACAGTGATCATACAGCTTGCATATTTATTGAACAAATACTACTAAAATAGCTAAAATACATTGGGTACTTGTGAGTGCATCAGTAAAGATCACATTGTTTACAAAAGCCTGCATTTTCAGCAGCACACAACTGCAACTCTACATAAATGTCACAGATGCAGAATACTGTTTTCTTGCTCTATTTACACAGCTGATATACTTATTCTAACAGAGGAGGGGGGTGGGTGGGAGGAGCACACAAGAAACTCAGGCCAATGGGGGAGCAAGGAAAGAACAAAGAAATGTAGCGCATGCAGTCATCGTGTTTAACAGTCAGAAGGGAGAAACAGTTCAGAACAAGGCCTGCCCTGTCAAAGGAAGAGCTAAAAGACAGTTGTATAAAAATTAAGGTGGGCTTTCAGACTGGCTAACACAACAACAATTCCATGAATAGATGGTATTATCTGATCTGATTTTTGTTTGTCTATCCATTTCATCAGGAGCAAGGACAAAATTGCAAAATCTACACCTTGTGTATCAAAAACTGCCAGACAAAAGAGAGTGCTCTCCCTTTTACCATCATTACTTGTAAAGACATTTTTTTTCCAACTTAATTTTTGGGTCAGGTATGTCATGTTCCTTATTCCTACTTAAGTTCCAGTGCCTTGGATCTCCACCCCACCCCCACCCCATCCATCATCGGACATTTATTTATTTATTTCTAATGTGTACCCTTCCCCTTCCCCCAAATATCCAGTCAAACAGAAAAGAATCCAAAGAGACACCTCAAAATGCCTGTAAAATTATTGCTTTTCTTTCTCTAAGTCAGGCAGGCGAGGCTATGGAAAGGAAGAGATTTGGTAAGTAAATTACAGTTTTGCAATTGCTCCCGCTACGCTGACTGCGTTGTCCAGGAGTGCCAGCCAGTGGGACGGCAGGCTCTCACACTCTCGGTAGCATTCATTCAACCTACAGCACTGAGGAAGAAAGCCACACTGAAGACACAAGGAAACAAGTCAATCCAGTCTAGAGAACGACATTCAGGGAAACAGAGTACCAACACCTTCTTAGAACATGGAAATAAAAAATAACTCCATCAGAGCTACCTCGCCAAGGAGCATGTTGAAAGTCCAAAATAGCACCATTCATCAGTGTCTCAGGTCCTGTGGCAGCATCTCGGTCACTTACCACAAGGAAACAATGAGTTTCGAACTACTTCTATACATCAAAAGAGTACATGGATAAAATATAGAGATATACAGACAATTGATGAACATAAACTACTAGGCATGTTACATCTAAATGAAAAAAAAAATGGGGACTCTCAGCCTCTGCACAAAAGCAGTCAGGAGCTGTGTGAGCGAGAAGGCAGAGTGGACCGGTCATGTAAGCACGGCAGGGGTTTGAGTTGTGGAAGACATTGTCGTGGCGAACCAGGCCTGAAGGCCCATCTGTAGGGGTTTGTAAACGTGGATTCACAGTGTGAAATTCTGAGCGTTTTCACTTGAGTCAGGATGATTAAAAACTGGTTTGATGATACCTGTTTGTCCACTGTAAATTCTGTAAAGCAAGGCTCAGAGTCCCATAGTTTCTTCTTACACTCGATGATTTACACAGAAAAAAATCCCATATATGATACCATGACCTCATCAATACCCATACACCATATGTAATACAAATGGAGGTGTCACGATTAAAAAGAGTGGAGGTAACTGATACTTGGGGAGCGGCGTTCATTGCTGCCCAGTGGAGTCTGGTGGGCAGCACTGGTCTCATCTTTCTTGCGGTTCACTTCCTTTGGGACAGGAAATCTTCCCTGTAAAGCAGGTGGACCCATATAAAAACAGACAAGACAGACAGTCAGTCAGACAGACAGACACAAAAGACAAACTTAGTCATATATCTGAAACCATGTTTTAAAATTTTTGCTTCTCCCACCCACTTTTTAGCTTTGAACTCTTGCTATTCTGCAGAGTTTACACATTAAACACAGTCCACCTGAATGTAAATATGAGGTCTGTGGACATGTAGCACTTAAATACTAGCCGCCTTTGCTTCAACAGCATCGAGTGCTCTGGTGATGATGGTGGGCAGCCACAGGGGAGGCAGCATTCCTGGGAGTTAGATTTCTGAGGCTAGTTGCTAGCATTAGAAAGGGCCTGTCATTAGACTCTGTGTCAAAGACAATTTCTTTAAAAAATGTATGTTAAGTTGATGTCATGGAGTCTGTTTTCTAACACACAAAAAAATTCATATAAACACAGGTTTTTATTTAGAAGCACATTTCCTGTGTGTCTCAATGGTCAGCAGCAGTGAGTACCAAGGAGGGGAGTGTTTGGGAAGGAAGCTGGGGGAAGGGCCTGGGAAGACAACTCCATTAAGTGTGAAATTCAGCTAGTCTGGGTTGACTTGGGTTCTTCTAAGCCTGTTCTGATGGCTGATATTCTGCATTTCTGACTAGACCGATCTAACCTCAGTGCACTCTTGCTGCCAGTGCTGAAGGGGGCTGGGCGTGGAGGGCAGCGCTCCACCAGAGCTAAGCAGACAGTAGGCAGGGGAATAAGGCCCACTACCCAAGGGATATGAAAATTGGAATGCTCCACACACAAAAAATTGCATGCCCCTGATCAGATATGAGCACAGTCAGATTTGACAACAGTCTCTTAGCTAATTAACTATTAATTATAGGCATTTTCTTGGAAGAAATTATCTTTTGTGGTTTGAAAAGACCTGGTTTCATTTCTTTTTTTCTTCTTTTTACTAGAATATAATGCTTGGATGAAAGAAATACTCTTTGCAATATGTAAATTAACATATTTGAATATATTTTTAAGAATTCAGAAACCAGTAACTTCCAAACAATTTGAAACTGAGTAAATATTTTCAGCAGCCTCAGGCTGAACTAAATGCAGCAAATAATTCAACTTCAGGGAACCACATATACTGCATAGGATTTCTGTGTAAAACATCTGGTATGCCTAACTTCAGTTTTAAAATCTCAGAGTTTGAAAGCATACAATATTTGTAGGACGCAGACTCCACAAAGTATATACTTTAATGCTCAAGTCTTAGGTTGTAATTTTAGAGGTTATTTTGTTATCATTAAATACCAGTGAGATTAGACCAGAAAATTAGAATTCACCACTCAAACGCATTTAAGGATCTTCATAAAATTTCCAGAAGCATAGTGAGATTGAGCAGCTTCTTGTAGGTTTCAAAATAATTTTCATTTTGAAATATTGGTATACAATCACAGAATTTAAAAACAAAATCACACTGGATGCAGTGGCACATACCTATCATCCCGGCTGCAGCCAGAAGTATAAAATAGCAAAATTGGGATCCAGATGCAGGCAAAAAGCTTATCTCAAAATAACCTGTGCACAAGGGGGCTGTAGGCAGGGCTCATTGGTAGAGCAGTAAATGTAAGAGCCTGAGTTCAAACCCTGGTACTGCCAAGAGAAATCTACTGGTATCTTTAAAATGATGCTACCACTTCAGTTTACCAGGTAGCGTGGTTTACGACATAGCAAACTTTGTTTTGGACAAATGAAGACTTCAATGGCTGTTGTCACAAGCCAGGAAGAAAAGGAAATCAAAAGCTTACAAATGTTATTTCACTCACGTAACAAGTACATTCTTTACACAGCTGGCCTTGAAACTGACTTAACTCTGTTCTAAAGTGAATAGATAGCACATTGGTCTATCTCTGTACATATCTAGTCTGACTAACCTTTAACCTCCTTGAAAAATAAATAACTTGAGACAAAGAGCTAGGGGTTGCTGAGGATGGGCTTCCAGAAAGAAAAAGTGAAGAAGAGTACTTCAGATATGAATTTAGCATTTTTACTATTTTGTTTCTCTTCTGAGGTCCCAAAACATTCATTTATTATTCATGTTCTGAGTGCTTGAGTACTCTATTAGATTTTAAGCCTACAGGGTCACAGAATCAAAAACACTCCCTGCCTAATCTGCCTTTAATTAACTTGCTGTATGGGAAAGAACCAAGTAATTGGCTAACAGCAAGGCCATGGCTAACAGCAAGGAGGTAGGTGGGCTACTGAAGGTTTCTGAGAGCATCAAGGGAACGGAGGCATTTTGAAGAGGAAGTACGTTGACATCTGATTTCTCCAGAAGTCAGAACTCACAGGAGTTCAAGCAAAAATAACAATTGCACATAATTGTTCCTAGAAGACTAAGAGACGTGAATATTAGAATATAGAAGGCTGGAGTGGAAGATGGAACAGGGTGCCCAGGGCCTCCCGCAGGGGCATCATCCAGACTGGTCTTCCTGGGACGGATACACTTCAGGATAGCAAGATCTCCCTCTGATGATGACTGGATTTGTCTCTAGTTTCTCAGTAAAGTGCACTGGACAAGATTTTCATACTATTAGGCAAAGCTCTGCTTGTCCCAAAGGAAACTGCTGGAGAAGGAATAAATATATCAGGCTTGAAATATTATTCTCATATGGAGGGAGGAGAGAACTTAAAATAGTGGAAGGCATGACTCTCACAGTCCACTGTGCTCACCCCCTGGAACATGCTTCAGTGGAGGTAAGACACGGCCCCTGGACTGGGTTTCTGAAAGTTAGAAAGAGGAATGGGCCATTGACCGCACTAGGGAATTTTATCTGGTCTTGCCCACGTACTTGATATCTCCGATATCAGAGAGAGGACTTTTGGATCTCTGAATGAGGCAAGAATTAATTTTAAAAAAGGCTACAGTTTGTCTTCCCATTTTCCATTCAGGTGCTTCAGAGTTATCACACCTTGATCTGGTGCAGTGAAGATTGTCTCGGATATATATCTCACAGTGGTGGGGTCAAGAATGTGTTTAGCATAAGCAGGTCCCTGGGATTGAGCTCCAGCACTTGGAGGTGTGGGGGAGGTGCAAAGTGTGGCAGAACTCTAGTATTTTAGCTCTCCTCCACTCAACTCTACAAGAACAGTTCAGGTCTAGCTCAGGAAGGGCTTAAACTATTTTGTCCATCTACTTTCTTACCAGTTATCTCAACCTTGACCTTCAGAAATTCTCTAAAAATCAAAAATGCTTAAAGGTTGTTGGATTTTTTTTTTTTTAGTGTAAACTGCCAATTGGCACCTGCTCTACAATTCTGCCTGTCGGTAATAGAGAACTGTTGAAACTATTTAGTGTAAATAAGAGTTTCTTAAATTTTAGAATACCAGTCATAGCTGGGGGAGGCTTTACCATTGGTTAATAACACTTGTGAAACTTCTGAATAGAAGTTTTATGACTCTTTATTAATTGCGAAATCAGCAGGTCAGTGGCAAAAAAAACACAGTCCTCCTACTTGAGGTCAAATTGATATTTACCTTAACAGGTAAAGTCCAAAGGTATCTACAGGCAAAACTAGTCAATTATTATTTTTAAATTTTAAGAATGGTGCTAAAATCTAAACATAATATTTTAAATTTCCTTAAGGCAGGGAATTGCCACACTAAAATATCACAGACATAAAATCATATGGATTCAAAGGAATTCCCAAAAATTAGGAGGAAAAACATAACAATTATGTGATCCCTATTTTGTTTCTTGGGTGATCTCACTGGATATCAGGCATTATTAGCAGACCAAACAATGCCATCATTTCACACTTTTAAGAAATCTCAATCCTTAACTGCCTTCATCTTCCAGTTTTTAGGTTTTCATATTTGTTTGTCTAATCCAAGAATGAAGCAAATTTAAAGTTTGTAAAATGCAATTTTTTTCTTTTTTTAATTAAATATATGTTTTTTATTGTAAAGATACTGTACAGAGGGGTTACAGTTACATGAGTAAGGTAATGAGTACATTTCCTATGGAGCATTGTTACCCCCTCCTTTGTTTTTCCCCTCATCCCTCTCTCTACATCTCCCCAACTCCTCCTTCACCCATGCCCCCCCCCCCCCCGCAGTTGTAAAGTTCATTTTCAACAGTGTCTTGTACATCTCATTGCTATAATGGGTCAACCTGTATCCTTATTTCAGCATTTTGTTATTTCCCTTCCACTCCCCAAATTAGAAAAATGTATATACAAGATGCAAGGCACTAGAATCAAATACAGTGAAAATAGGGGTTATACAATGGGCGAGGAACACACAAAAGAAACAAAAAAATCACATAGTACATTAAAAACAGGAGCAACAAAGATAAAACCTCTTGTGTCCCTATCTTGGGGTTCATTTCGCTTAGCATCAGGTTATGTCATATGTACATAGCTTTTGACCTTTTCTAAGCAGAATATGTACATATATTATTGCAAATAAGGGAAACCATAGGATCTATGTTTCTTTGGGCCTGGATTACTACACTTAATATAATTTTTTTTTCAAGTCTTTCTATTTCCTAACAAACAGGGCGATGCCATTCTTTCTGATGGAGGCATAGAATTCCATTGTATATTTATACCACATTTTCTTGATTTATTCATCTACTGAGGGGCATCTGGGTTGGTTCCATATTTTAGCTATGGTGAATAATGCTGTGATGAACATAGTTGTGCTGGTAGCTTTACTATGGTCTTGTTTGTGATCTTTTGGGTAAATGCCCCAAAGTGGGATTGCTTGGTTTGTGAAATGCAATTTGACATACTGACTATGATTCTTACATGAAACTTTGCTTTTACTTGTCAAGAAAGCTAACATAAACTTTAAGAGACACAAGATTTTAAGCTGTGATTTTAAAATACTTGCTATTAACAAGATTGTAGCATATAATAGATATTACACTAAAAAAGAAGTAAGTTCAGTTTTCTATGCTGCTAGCTTTCGAACGGTGTCTGTGAATTGGTAGCTAGAGATCTTACCTTAGGAAGACTTCCATCCATTTCCTTGTCTGGAAATGGTCCTTGACTGACCCAGACAAAGAGCTCTGGGTAATAAACCTATAGAGAAATAAAAGTTACACAGATTCAGATTAAAAACAAGATCCTCTCTGAAACCCCGTGGGATCAGCTTAGAAAGCTCAATTCTTTTCAATGATCACTTCTTTCCCTAATACAACTTAGAGCACTGGGGAAACCCATTACTTCTTCCAAATTGGTAGTGCTCTTCTGAATGTGCATTGCACTCGGGAGAGTTTTAGCTCAATGTCTTCCAATAGAGCAGAGGTATCAATCAATGTTATCTTTAGCAGGCAAAGTAGCAGCTTAATGGCATGTCTGGCAGGGTGCACCAAATCACCAAAGAGGCTTTTCAAAGCAACCTATGCATAATAAGTATGCCTGCAACACTCCATATTTATGACATGTTTCGAGTACTCATCCAACACAATTAGGAGTTGCTTTGGACCATTTATTATAAAGCTAAAGATTATGCACAAAGCAAAAGGGAGAAGGGCAGAAGGAATTCATATTCTGCCCAGATCCATGAGGTCACTAATGATAAGCTGTACCCAGCTGTCTGAAATGGCCAGTCATCTGAGAAAGGGGTAGGGATCGGGACAGTGTTGCATGAATGACTCAAAGAACACAAGCTGATGAATTCTGCAGGGCAGAAGGACATGGACAGGGAGGCAAACTGAGTAACGCTTCTTTAAATATACAAAGGGTTGTTAGTGTAAGTGTGCTGACCAGCTGTTCCTCATCTCTAGTGAAGACAGATTGCAGTGGAGAAAGGGCTTAAAATTACACACTACAGATTTAGGTCAGCTATAAGGAAAAACTTGGCACAAGTTTCGTTAAATTACTAAAAGAATTTAGAGAGGAAAACTGTGAAATCTTTTTAAAAAATTTAGAAACAGAATCCAACAACCATCTGTCAGAGCTAATTCATATTTGATACAGCCCTGCCCAAAGAGAAGGGATGAAATTAGATAAGATTTCCTCTAGTTCTGACTCTCCATTTTGCAGATAAGCCTACTATTTAACAAATAATAATTAAGAATCACACTTTATTAGTAGGTTAATAAATAGACTTAGGTGTTATTTTTGGTTTTGAAAGTTTTGCATAAGCCAATTAATTAGTCCATTTGGCTAGGAAACATGAGGTAGGAAATGTAGATAACCAGGTTCAGTCCCTGGGATAATATTACAGTAGTATCTTTGCTCTTATCACCACTAATGTTTATAGCACATCTACCTATAAAGTAATTTTGCATAATAAGCTTGTGAGTAGGTTTTATTTTCATTATATCAACAAGGAAAATGAAACTCAAAAGGATAATCAACTTACTGGAAACAACATGGTGCAGGATAGGAGAGTAACTAAAATTAATTATCTAGACTTACTCCCTGCTCTTTTCCTTACACTACCCTATTAATTTCATGTTATCCTAGAATGCAAATCACCTACCCCCTTTCTCTCAAAATTACACTAGTCCACAGCCATCACTAACACTGCGGTCTTAGATACCTGGGAGCACATTCTGCAAGATCTGGAATGATTTTCTCACTTTTGGTTGATTTGCTTTCTGAGCCACTGAGTTTCTCCAACCCTAACCTAGCTTCATCTAAAAGAGGTTCCATCTTTGCCTAAAATCACACCATCTATTTTGTGACAAGAGGCTATTCCTGACATTTACCAGGAATGGGTGAAGAAAACAAAATTAAAATCTAAAATATACAAGCTCTTTTCAAGGCATAAATTCATAGCACCTAAAAATCTGAATTTGGCTTTCACTTATAGAAGACCCAAATTGAGATCCATTTTAAGTTTAATTGGTATAGATTGATATAAAGCTATTGCTTTTCAAAATTACTGCTTTAAAAAGCATTCTTTAAGCACAACTTAAAATATTACAAGTACTAAGTGAGAAAAAAGTTTCCTTAGAAATAAAAAACATTATTAAAATTCATATAAAATGTAGGCATATGGAAACAATGAAAAAAAGTCAAGCAGATGTAATTTCTGGGCTCTTGTGCTTCTTTGGGTTATTCCATTTGAACAAAATTGGACTACTTTAGGACTTAAATTCTAGGTTCCAAACATCAATGCTAAAGCTTCCAATCTCTAATTTGTAGGACAAATCACTTACCTCTCAGAAAAATTCTTGCTTATTCTAATGATTTGTTTTTCCAAGACTTCTTTTATTCTCAAGAAAATGTCAATGATTTTTTTTTTCTGTAAAGAACTGGGAATACAAGCATTTGAAAGTAAAACTCACCACTAAGGAAACTTTCTGCCTGCCTATTTTTTTGAGACACATTAATTTAGCTACAAGTTGACCAAAGGTATTTCTAGTTAAGCTTTTTGATGTGTTTGAATCATCAAATAATAATTGCCTTCTTTAGGAAGACAAACTTTACCTTGTAGTAAAGATCTTCCAGTTTCTTTCTATGTCAGACCGGAAGCTCAAAATGGTAGGGACAGAGAAGTCTCAGTTATATCCCTAAAATCTGCTTGGCTGTTGTCTAAGAACCCAACAGATCTCTAGATGCAGCATTAAAAGTCATAGTTTATTTCTTTTTTCAGTACAGTTAGTTTGGGAAGAATCTGGATAGTACTATCTACATTATATCTGTGTTCATTCTTAGACTTGTGGTCTATTGACAGTCATTATCCTTGCTCTCAAATAGCTCAGACCTGACCTTTGGTGCTGCACAAGGATCTCAATGTTCATTTCAATTACAGTGCTGGACATGGAGCATGGAAAGTCATAAGCAAAACATATTCATTTATTTTCCTGACAAAAGGTGTCTTCATTTGAATATATTGTATTTTCATTTCCTCATCTAGAGATCTTGTAGCAACTATTTTGGTTCATCTGCTAATAATCAGGGACATTGATAATGTTCAGAACTGATCACTTTGCTGTCCCCTATTTCTTAGTAGTCCCAATGCATTTTTCACAAAGAATTCATGGATAGTTCCTGCTGCCTCTGAGCTCAAATTTGGGGTGAGGAACCATAGGAGTGATCAACCTTCCAAAAGCCACTTTCAACAGGTAATTTTAAACAGGGGCTAACTTGAGTCCCTTCAAATTTTAAATGGAATAGTTATAACCACGATTACCTAAGAATGTGACTGAATTTAGAGATACGATCTTTACAGAGGTAACTAAGATCTGGATGGTTCCAACCCAAAGTGACTCGTGTTCTTCTAAGAAAAGCCTAGGACAGAGATACACATAGAGGGGCAATATGTACAGTCACCAATAGCAGAATCATCTATCACCAAGGAGAGAGATCTAGAAAGAAACCAACCTAGTCAATGTCTTGATCTCCATTCCGAGCTTCCAGAATTGGGAGAAAGTAAGTTTCTGTGGTTTAAGCCCTAACAAACTACATTTCAAGTGTGCTTTAAGTTCAATCTTTAAGTCTATGAGGTATTACCTTATTAGCAATTATTACTTGGTATGAACTTTGGCTGATAGCTTATACTCCAGATTAGAAAAACAAAAAGCAGAAGAAATCAGAAACCAGTCTTTCCAGGTTCTAAAAAATATGCAAAATAGACTACCTCTTAACTTATTTTAAGCTTTACATTTCAAACTTTCTGTTTATTTTCCAGTAGCATGACCCACATAGAAAATCATCCTAAAAGTTCTCTAACATGTTTCCTATCATTTCCATTATATTGCATGTAAAATTAGAATTATACCTTTTACCAGTTTCTAAATTTGTATTTTTATTATTTTTTCCAATATTTCTTTAGGGAGACTGCTTTGTGGTAATGATCATCAAAGGCTAAATAAAGGTTATATCTTTATTCAGTGCAAGACTACACCATATATGCAAATGTGTTGCTTTTTTTAAACTTAATTGTTTAACATATCTTCAAAGAAATCTAAAGGTAAGTTGAGTGGCTTGGTTGTTAATGGCCATAATTGTAACATTAATTTTATTCTTATTGGGGTTCTTTGTGTTTAACAAATGTACATAGACGGCCTTTTTATGACTTAAAAGGTATAGGTGCCCACCCCCTGCAATTAAGAGAGCAGACCAGGGCAGCAGGTGTCCAACCTGCATAATTAATTCTTTGTGTAGCAAGGTCTGTATTTCATAATCTTCTTGCCAATTAAACAGCATATGCCTGCCTATGTACATGTTCTATTATGTCTAATTGGCCTCGATGGTGAAACCCAGTACTATAATTTAAGAAGACTTTATGTACATATACATAAACTTCATTTGTGCAAATGCTCTTTGAAGGGGCACTCTTAAGGCTCCTCCTCAAAAGCCAGTCGGCCTCCAGGTAGTGTTGGTCATGGGAGGGAAGAATGTAAATTGAAACTATCAATGAACCACAAAGATTATTTTTTAAAAAATTCTGAACAGCACTACATGAAAAATGAGATGGTACCAAAAGATGATATACAGTGTTGTCTCTCTAGAGAGGAAGCCTTAGAGACACACCAAAGCATTCGGGAAAAGAAAGGACACAGTGGGAAACACTTCCACTGGAAGAAGAAGGGAGAAGCACTCAGAACAGCAGTGCACTCAGGTGAGGTGTGTAATCATACCTACTGGAAAGCAGAATACAAGTGGTAGTGCCTAATTAAACAAAATATGTACAGAGTGTGCACAAGTGTGTGTGTGCGTGCATATGTGCACACACACACACACACACACACACACACACAGAAGAGTTTGCTGTAGTGACAATGGGTCATTACAGAGAAAGCATTCTGAACATCTGACTATTGTGCTCAATAACCAAACAATGCCCTCCTACTGGCTAGGAAAGGTTGGTCTTTGTGGCTCTGCTGTATTATAATACCTGCTGTTCTCATGGCCTGACAAGTCTTTAACATGTAGAAATAGTGCTGGAGGAAAGACAACTGTACTTCACAGGCCACGATAGCTCGCAAATTAGTAGAACCTGTTTGCATTTAGCTTTGCTTTGAGTGAATATTATGTTAACACAATAGGCACAGAAAAAGGTAACATTGTATTCATATGATGCAACAGGTTATGTTACTGTCCAACATGATGTGAAAGCTAAAGAAGGAAAATTCTTTTACGTTATGAGCTGTAGTGTCTAGAACAAGCTGTGCAGACTTTAATAGCAGAATCTTCTGAATGCATCCTGCTCACTCTAAAGCCACCTTGAGAGGAAAGTGACAGCTGTGGAATTTTATTTGGAGACTTTAACTAAAAGGAACCTCACTGGCAACAAAATGGAAGTGTTTACATGTGAAATTAATCATCAGCACAAGGGGCTTTCACATTCACTGCGTTCCACAATACAATATTGTGTGTGTTCGGCTGCTGAGTCTTTTAAAATGTGATTTCTAAGGATAATAGCACAGACTTTCAAGGGGGGAAACAAATCAAGTCAGAAGCAAGCCACAAAAAGTTAACAATTGCATCTGACTTTTCTTTTTCACCACTACTTAAAGCCTTTCATTATGTGAGTTTGGGGGGGCTTTGTTGGCTCAGGCTCAAGGCCAGCCACAGTAGTGCCTGACTTATTGCAGCTGGGTGAACATGGAGGTCAGTTGCAAATGTTTATGTTGTACCAACTTCCTCTGATGTCAGACTTTATTCTTTTCCAATAGGAGCATGCTTAGCACAAAGCAATCCATCTAACAACTCCAAAAACTATCCCAAAAAGGGAGTCACTGGATCGAGGAATTCTCAGATTTCTGCCAAGGCACTCTCTCCTGGACTGGAGGTCAGCCTGGTATAGTCTCACAGCCAAGCTGCGGCAGGACTCAAGGAAGTGAGTTCAACACTTCAAATCTTGACTTTTAATGGGCAATTTTTCTTTTCAGTAACAAAGACAAGACAAAATACAGATAGCTGATAACAGCCCAAAGTAAAGCAGAAGGAAAAGGGACAAGAATAAAGCCTCAGGGGAAAAAAAATGCACAATATCTAAAAAAGAGATTTCTGAACAGAGAGGAAAAAAAGCAGCTTTAAAAATCTGATTTGAACTTCTGGGTTATGAATGCACAATTGGAAAATAGAGTACCCAACAAAAAAGATGCTTGCTTTTTTTTCCCAGCAATAAAAACAAACAAACAAACAAATAAATAAACTAACAAGAGGAAGGAAAAGAGGGAGAAAAAAAAAGGAGCCTTTGTTACTTCAGCCAAAAGGCCCTTCAGGCATTTAAGCACAACATAAGCTTTGCCTTAGCCTCATGACCTCAACAAATATGTTAATAAAATCTTTTTTTACCTCCTTGGAGTAGAACCAGAGTAAATATTTACTTAACACATCTGAGTTCTAAGTCTGGACCACCTTATTCCATTCTATGAAACCGTTTTCATTGGTAAGCAACAAATAAAACACGGTACATCTTGTGATGTTTCTCTAACGTTTAAGGCACATGAAAAGAAACAATGAACAATTAAATATTAGCTCTATAGTATGCCCCAGTACACCAAACTGCGCCTGTGGATTTCAGAATGGCACCCGCCAACAAAGCTCCTGCTCTTCCAACACTTTCCAGTACTAGACATCAGGAGCAGCAGATTTTTTTTTTCCCCAAACACATTCCAAGGTTAATAGGAAACATCCATACTTGCTTTGATCAGCTGGTTTGAATAACTTTAGATACATTATCCCAGGTTTCATCTCCAAATAACTACTAGAAACCTGATTTATAGTCACCAAGAATGCTATTTTTTTCCCTGTTCAAAAGTTACTCTGCTATGTATTCAAACCTTATGAAAAATTTTCATGAATGCTGAAGAACAATGGAAAAATTCGATTCCTTTTCTTAAAGCCTTACAACCTCATGGGATACTTAATTTATTTCTCTAGACCTAAAATTTTGGATTTTGGATTTTTCCCTGGTCTGATTGGATGATAAGACAGGCTGTTGCTTTTGAAGATCCTCAGGACATTCCAAAGTATTTCTCACGTTGACCAAGCTTTCCAGAAAATCTGGTTACTTTTTAATTTTTTTCACAAAGGCTTATTTCAAAAGAAACTATTCACTCTTTCCATCAATGCATTGTCTTCTGGTAGCTACAACACCCTCAGTTTTTAGCAAAAGTCATTTCATTGTTCACTGCTTGACACACGCTGTGCTGGCCATTTAATGACTGATATCTCTTCAGCAGCAAATAGCATCTAACAGACCACTAACTTCAGAGGGAAAGTGGATTCTGCTGTGAGAGGATACAGCTTCTTTTTAAAGAAGTTTGACCTCTGAAATAAAAAGGAAAATAATACCCAGATGATATGTATCAGCATCCTATAATGCTCAAGTCAAAATGAGACTACTAAGAGGTTTCTGATAACCTGTCCTCTAGGAAAACTAGCCACTTGTATTCCCCCCCCCCACCCAAAACAAAACAAAAACTACCTTACAAATATAGGAAGAATAGAATAAGGTTAGAATGAATGTGTTACAGACCTATTGACTATCTAGCTTTCAACCCTATTGGGTATAGCAAAGTCTGACTGCACAAAAGCTCCTCTCTGATGCTAGATTCAGTCAGACAAACTCATGGAAAGCAAAGAAGACCAAAGAGAGGAGCCAGTTACTCAAAGACATTGAGGTGTTTCAGCATTAGGAGTTAGAAAAGAAGCAGATATTTCAAAAACTATAGAAGTGACGGCAAAAGAAATGCCAAAGCAGGAGGCAAAGTGTCCTGCAAGAATATCCTATATTTTAACTGCCATGAAGATATCATACTGCAAACTTAGATCTTCATTCCAAATACTGAGTGTGTTCAACACAGACCTCAACCTCCTGTTCTCTTTTTCCCTTAGACATTCTACCACTGTGAACCAAACACCAACATTACACTTCCCAAAATGAAGAGAACTATGAGCAATATTGGGAGTTGTCAGATCCACACAGCAGACCTGTTGGGAAGCATAGCTCCCAATAGAAATGCATCATGGGCCGATTATAATTAGAGTGTTTGGGTTTTTTTGCTTGTCTTCCATCTCCCAGTTCTGAGGATGAACAAGGGCCTTGTACATGATACGCATGTGCTCTACCACTGAGCTAAACAACACTAGCTTATAACTGACTTCTTAACTTTTAAGACATGTGCACTCATTTAATCCTCATGGCTTTGTTGCAAGGGTGAAATGAACCAATACATGTAAAGTGTTGGTCACAGGGCCAGGACCAGAAGTAGATCCATAATCCTCCTGTTGGACATTTTAGAGAAGAGAAGAGTAATAGGGAAGTAGCCCAAGGTCATCTAGTGGAGAAAAGGAGAAAAAAAAAACATCATCCTTTCCACAGACTAATCTATCTGTGCTTAATCTGCTCTCTACTTTCCTCAGAGACACTCAAGAGCATCACCACAAGGGCCTACTGAAAGCTGGGGGCCATTTTCAGTCCCTCAAATAGCTGTTGAACATCTCCTCTTAGTGCCCTTGTGATGACATTTGGATAGATTTCTGACACCTACTGTCAAGAGTAATTTTCTCAAAATTATTTGTTGCTCACTGTTTCCAGTAAATAGTCACCTTTCAATACAACTTACTTTAAAAAAATGTTTGAGGACACAGAAGGATTTCTCTCCACTGTTCGAGTGTTGCTACATCTGCTAAAGAAAGACTAACCATTAAGACTTTGGGCTTAACCAACCCAGTAATACTGATAATCATAATTTTGATTTTTTTAGTTTTTCCTTTTTTTCCATGGAAAGGTATTTTCAGCATAACACAAATTAGAAATTACTGAAAGACAATTACAAAGAGCACTACTAAGCAACCAAATTCTTTTTCTATGACCCAAATGAACTCTCAAATAGCTAGCTCCTCAGATGGCCAATGGATGAATTGATTTAATTAATCATCTTTCACCAAATTCATTTGAAATCATGTTCACCGTAATTTTACTTTTCAAAATTCTAGTAAATTAAAAAACAAACAGCTACAACTAGAGGCATGGCTCAGTGGCAGAGCACTGGCCTAGTAAGCAAGAGTTTCTGAGTTCAAGCCATAGTACCACTACAACCACCCAAAATATTTAAAAATCTTCTTTAGCCAGGCAGCAGTAGCTTACAAATAATCCTAGCCTTTCAGATTTAGGAAGCTGACATTGAGGATCCTGGGTTCAAAGCCATCCTGGGCAGACAAACCTGCCAGACTCTTAACCTGCAAAAAGGCAAAGTTGGAGATGTGTTTTCAGTGGTAGAGTGCCAGCCCTGATCAATTGAATTGATTAATTAGCATCAAATAATTGATACTAATAAAAATGTGAAAAACTAAAAACTTAAAAATCTTATTTTTATTAATGATGTACAGAAACACAAACCATACACTATATAAAAATAAAAAGTGGTCCTAAGTGAAGAGCAAGAAAATAAGAACCTATTTGATCACAGAAGCAGTGAGTACATTTCTGAGAATGGTAAATTCAGAAAGAAAAATAAGTTCAACTTGATTCCATTTGGAAATTTTTAATCAATGGATTAAAAATCCAGACAGTTCTAAAGACAGACTAATGGAAAGGTGCAGATGGGGTAACATGCCAATTATTACTCTCATCATGCAGAATCCAAATAGCAAGAAATCAAGTATTTAACCCTTAGATTACATATAGAGTACTGTGTTCACCCACAACCACAGATGTGGTTTAAGAACAGAGTTGGTCACTTTAGTAAAAATACACCTCATTTATCAGATGAACTGTATCTATGATGACAAAGACCAAATTTAACTGACTCTCTTATGACTGATTATGAAAATGTAGACAGTCAAGACTCTTAAAATAAAATTAAAGTTGAAAAAGCAGACCCCATAGGGGGAGAAAAAGAGGAAAAAAGGCTCAATAAAGATTAAATGAAAATATGTGGAGACTATGATAATAAGATCAAGCAATTTAAGACTCTATTATCAAGAACAGAGAAAAAATAGGAAAGACCAAGACATTTTATGATCTATAATTAGACACAAGACTCCATACAGTGGCAAGAAATGGAGTTCTGACTTAAAGCATCTAGGCTATGGAAGTCTAATCTAGGCAATTAAAAACTAAAACCAAAATAATTAAAAAGGGTCAGAAAAGATCTAAGTAGAATTTTTCATCTCATAAAAACTAAATTGGTTAAGTATTTAATATCAATTTCCCAATCAATTAATCAAGAAATTCTTGCTGTTAGGCACTGGATATTTGGTGGACAATTTTCAATCCTATAGAATGAACATCTTATCAAAGAATAGATAAGAATCATAAAAGAAGCAAAGAAAACACTTTTTTTCTACAAAAGGTTTCTTTGTGTTTTTGTTTTGGTTTCTGTTTTTGTTTTTGCTTTTTTTAATCTAAGCCATTAAATCCTAAGACATCTTTTCAGGAGGAGTAGCTAATACAATTCATCTTTGGAAATTCTAATTGATACTGCATTTCAAAACCATTTGTGAATTCCAAGTCCGGTATTCCTTTCTCATGCAATATAACTGGGTTCCTACAATGCAGCAGGCACTAGGCCAAGTGTTTAACCATGTACCTCCAAACCCACAGGGCAAACTGACATCCTAAGGTTCAGCAACTGCCTGGCTAATGTGCATGAGATCTGACCTTCAGATAATGGTCTCAACAAGTTGCAGGGTAATTTTCAGTAGAATAATTTAGCAGAGCACATCAAATGTTCTCTTTTAGAGCAAGTACTTCATACCAAGCCCCTACCAAGGTCATGTTTTTAAGCATGTTTAGTTTTTCCCATTTGACTACTGACTATAGTTTTTCCTTGACAGGTGGCTTTAACCACTGTAAACAAAGCAGTATCTTCTCTTTATTTCTAACTCTTTCCTGTACAAGAATAGGATCCTTAGATTAGAGTTCACCCAACAGAAGTGTCCTCAAATGCCTGGACCCACTTTAGACAAAACAACTTTTGTAAATTTCTCCCAGCTCAACCACTGAACTATGGTACTTTTCCCTGCTGGAATTGTATCAAATCCAGTTCAGCCAGGAAGGTGGTTACCTGCCCCAGTAATCAAAGGACCATGGTGTGTGATGGTGATCTGAGTGCAGGGGCCACAACATTGGAACTGGGCAGCCACACCAACACTTCTGTGCACATCATGAATCTCCCTCCTGTTTTAATTGCCTACTGGTGAATCTGACTCTGTCTTTTTATTGGCAAGAACTATTTGGTTAGGATCCCTTCCTTTCCACTTAATGTCTCTGGTTCCCAATTTCAGCCAGAAAGGAGCAAATAGACCTTCCTTTCTTTGCCCACACTTTGTGTATCTTTTCCAATTTCTCCAGTTCAACTCTGTGTAAAATACTCTGAAAGTAAAAATGAATACCAAATCAAGACATCTACAATAGGGGTCTTAAAAATAGCCCTAATTAGATAATCAGAACACTTTCAAAGAAAAAAAGTTGAAAGGAGAAAGCTTTCCAAGAGAAAGCAATAATTTTACTGAAAAGACTGAACTGCCTTGTGAAACCAGGCATCTGTCATCACTGCTTCAGATTATCAAGAGACAGACTGTCATCTGCTGGAAGAATCTCACTGATAACCTAGTATGTAATGCCCCTTCACTGCCAATGCTCTGGATGAGAGGTGAGACTGTACTTTAAAAATGATTGTCTGTTTCTTTAGCAGACCACACTAACCTAACCTTCTAGACTCTCTTCAGACGTCTTCTGTTTTACACGGTGTAGAAGGGATTCCAGAGTTTAGGAGTTGTGTTTATAGGACACGTGGATTTCAATCAAGTCTCCCCTCTAACCTCCCAAACATTGAAGCACCTAAAAAGTACAGTGAGGGGTGCTTTTCAGCAGTGAAAATATGATCAATATATGATAATCTCATTTCCTGGGCTGCAAGGTTTATCATATGAGTTGTTAAAATTCTTCAAAGGGTCAAGCTGCTGGTAGCTGTAAATCCCAAAGCAGACCACCCCACTCCAGCCAGAAATCACAGACTGTCATGTACCTGTGACCACTGACATATGATGCATTTAGGCGTTCACTGTTCCCTGGGACAAGGAAGATCCTAGTCAGGTGTGAAGGCAGAGATCACATTGGTTTATAGTTACTGGATCTACTCCAGGACCCTGTTAGAACATGTCCTTAAAGGTTGAGTTTCCTTCCATTTTGCTAGAAGAGCAAGTCACCCCATTTCACTAGCTGTCTAAAAGTTTCCTCACAGTGACATCTGAATTCACCACCCTACCCATCATAGTGGAGAAAGAGAAAAATGAAGCACCACAGGCTGAACTACTACCAAAAAAGGGAAGAGATTCAGTTACAAGGGGGTCATTGTTTCAAGGTTACATGCAAAATAAGTTTGCATGTAACCAAAAGAGGAATGCTACAGCTGTGATAAGTATATAGATTATTCCTGCTGAGTATACTGGGGTGGTTTATATAGGAGTGGTCATTTAAAGCCTGTCTAGACCAGTGGCTTTATTTTTGTCAGAGGCTGTATTCCTTATAGAACCAAGGAAGCAAAGGCACAGAACAAAGGACTCCTGGAGCACATTTAAAGTAACAAGTGACCTCGTCCCTCTAAGAAAATAGAATCCATAATGGCTGCAAATAAAGGAGCTTTTCAGGTAGTTCTTGGCAAATCTGCTCATTCAAAGAAATTAAACTGATGGTCTGTCTCAACACAGTAGATGAAAAAGGTTATTGAGAGTATGAGGTAGGAGAAGGCACAAAGGATTCAAGGAACAATGCTTACCTGTGCCACTTTCACGGAGAGATTTATAGATAAGTCCAATGTATCTGAAGGGCTAAAAGTATTAGTCCTATTCTTTCATGTTGAGATCTTGGAGCTTATGCCTTCTAAGGTGAGATAAAAAATCCCTCAAAAATCTCTCTTGGATTTCGTTTTCCCAAACTTGTGTATGTTACATGTGAAATTCGCTTTAGATGGTCACTGGTCTATTAACTACTAGAGTACCAGCCCGTAGGCCTCAAATTGTAAACAATCTTACTAAGGTGGTGAGTAGTGCTGACTTGCCTTTCGTATATGTGTCTAATTAGTCAGGAACATATGGAAGGAAAGAAAAAGCTGACACCATGGTTAGCACATGCCAGCACCTAGTTTGCTTCAAAGAAAGGAGTGTAGTGGCTTCTTCTGGGGGCTGGCAGAGTAGCAACCTCCTGTGGTGCAGGGGACACTACAGAACTTGCTGGGACTTGCCAAGGGAAGAGTGGCCACTTTCTCAGGAGGAAGACGATGTCATGTTCCCTTTCCCTTCCCAGTTCCTTCTAGCGAGAGACCCTCTATCTTTTTACCACCCTCCCCTAGTTCAATCCAGGAAAAGTGAGAGGTAGCAATTAATGATTAAACAGTTTCCAAATTCAAGGCAGAGAAGCAGTTTAAAAATTAGAATCTTGCAATAGATCATGACTTGCCAAAATGACAGTCCAACCGCATTTGATTCATTTTCCCTTGCGATATTCCAGTTGGATTTGCTGATAAGATTTCCTTATCCCTAGTCTTTTCTTGTTACAGCATAGGAATTATGCAGATAATTCAAGCAAATCCTTTCTACTCCTACATCACTCCAGTTACCAAGATGAATCAGACAAAACCAAAGGGTTTTTTTTTAAAGGCCTAATTATTCAGATAATTATTTCAATCTTTCCTTTCACTTGGGCTCTGAGGATATGCCCTAAAAGACTTTCCACCAAGGACTAGTACTAAGGTAGGACAAAGCAAGTTTAGCGCTTCCTTCTAAGTCTCCCCGCAGTCCAAAGTATCTGACTGTACTCCTGAAGTGCCATGACCAGCGGAATACCTGAACGTACACAATTCACAGGTGAGGATTACTTGTGTAGGTTAGTAAAAAATTTATACTTTAGAAACATATTTTCCTATTTTAGAAATATTTATGTTCAGGGTTTAAAATAAAGAGAATCCCTTTAGTACATAATGATTCGATTTATATTTAACTTATTAAGAGTTAGATCAAGTTACAATGGGATGTTACTTTGAATAGCTGTTTATTCCAAGATTTGTACTTATATCCCCTTTCCAGTCTGAATTATCTATAGAGCTCAAGAGGAAGCTGGACTGGGATTAAATCCAGATAGACTATCTCTACTGTCCTAGTTCCCCAAACAGTTGCTAATCCTTGTTGTGCACAGGAAGGCTTGGTGAAAGAGAAGATAGTATCATATAAAATTACCCTCCTTGGTACTCTTCAGCATCTCTACAATAAAAAATGTCCAGAGCAATTTGTCAATGTACATTCCAAACCCAATGGTAATGGCTACCAATAGAACCCACCCCACTCCAATCTTTGTCTTTTTCTTTTAACAAGGAAAGCTTATGTTAGTAAAGAGATTATTGAAGAGTCTCCTAATAAGCTTATGAATGCCACTTCACAGACTCTACAGAAAACAGGGCATATGAATGGTACAATGGAGTCAACTCATCTTTTTGAAAAGCTCAGCCTGCCACAAAGAAAACTTAAATTGTTTCAATTCTTAGGCCTCTGATAAAACATAACAAGTCACTTATATTTTTGCTACTCTGAGTCTCTGGAAGTAGATACTGGGGAGGCAAGTGTACTGTATAGTAAGGGAGATTATATTCAAAATCAGGACTTAAAACTGGATTAAATAATTTAGCTTTCAAACTACTCAACAGGCTCAGCTACTTATTCCGAAATATGTTCTTGTTGATGCATCTGAATCAAGTACCTTTAAGATAAAATACCTAAGTCAATAATAAAAATCTGAAAAAAGTTCTGGAAGTTAAAATTTAGTAAAAAGCCAAATATAAATGAAAGATGTGCTGAAGATCTCTGTAGACTCACAAAAATGAAAAACACTGCACACATTAGTAATTGAAAAATATAAAAGAGGGAAAGTGGGCATGTCCCACCAAAAACTGAAAACTTCAGGTTGGAGAATGAATTATTGAAAAGAATATTGTTTCAACTAAGAGACAGGAAACTCTGCTCAGAATTGACAATTGTAACAACACAGTTGGGTTGCACAAGCCCAGGTGTCTTTTTCCACACCATGATCCATGTGATGGCGCCCCCCAGCAATTGTACCCTAAGAGGCAAATACACACAAACACAATATGGTAGGTTTTTTGTTGTTGTTTTGGCATATAACTATATGTATATCTATATTTATATATGTATTGTGTAATGCAAAAGACACACTAAAATTCCTTCATCTCTCCAAACTATTGCTAAGAACCATTATCATTTTAAAGGATATAACAATCTGGATGTTGAATCACAATCTGAAGAATTCTGGAGTCCACTCATTAATTTCTTACACTGGATGTAGTTGATTATGAATTTGTATTTGGAATGGCTTCATTACATACAGGTTCTCTTTAGTATTTTGCACTATGTAAATGAAAATGTTTCTTTAAAAAATAAACAAAAAACAAGAAAGCTGTGCTTATGCATATTCTGGAGGTGATCAGGGATTGAAGCTCCTAGCTCCCTCACAGTAATTTTGACTGTATGTGGCTGAGCCTTTTCTCTAAGCAAGCTATTAGTTTTAACAAGGAAAAGAAATAAGGATATTAACTTCATGTTGCCAAAAAGAAGAAAGAGGTATAAGATATATCTGATATCACTCCCCTAAGAAAATCAATTGAAACATTTTTTTTTCCTTTTTCAGCAACATTAGTATGTGCAAAGTTTTAAGAACTCAGACTTTCCAGAGTAAAAAAAATTGCTAGAAAGTTCCTTGGGATCACCCACAGACAATAACTGTCAGTGGTTTCATTTCAGGCGATAGGCTTGTGCCAAAAGGGACTGACATCTCGATGAAAGGATCACCAAAAAGTTGTGAGATTGTTTTTCACGAGGAAAAATCCTTCCCAGAGCAACAAACTAGAATTTCCCATTCTGCCACCACACATAAAATGACAACTGCAGGAAATTAACATGTAATATTAATTCACATTTGCTTTTCTATATTCAAATGGCTCCAACTTTCATTCTGGTCTCTGGCACGAATGCTTGCCTTTTACAATGCTCATCCCCCTCTCTACTTCAGAAACATAATATTTACTCTGAGTCTGCAGGGCTAGTTTTGGCAGGGTCAAATCATCATCTGACAAAATGGCAACATACAACCTTCATGGTGTGTCTATGGCAACTCAGAATGGAAAAGATTCTGGCATATATACAAGTAGGAGGTAAGGTGGTGTGTTCCAGTCAGAATAAAAGAATTAAGTAAACAAAAATACTTTCCAGCAGTCCATTTTATTACCATCCTAATACTCTATGACAATAGCTAATTATGAATTTAATATCAAGTTAGGAATTGTTTGCACAAAGCCCATTGATTAGTTTAATTTTGCCTGTCTTGTCTTTCTACTCCAAGCTTCTTAATTGGATCATTATCAAACTGGTCCAGGCCAGACCTACTGTAGTTACTATTCTGACACCCACTCTTTTAAATAACAGGTGAAATACACACACACACACACACACACACACACATTCAAATGCTTACTTGTTAATAAAAAGCAATCTGAACTCATTTAATTGCCTGATTCATTTTTTTCCCCTTAGAAGCTTATTCTTGGACATTCTCAGAGAAAACATGAGCATATTGGATTCAGTTCTGATTCACTAAATTCTATTCTCATTTAAAAGAAAAACCTAAAACTAAATTTGGAAATCACACATTTAAGTGGGAAAGAAGTGTCTTTAAAAGCATAAATACCTGCAGCAGGATATACTATATACTTCAGTGAAAAGCTTTATATCTTTCCATTATTTTTCTAAGTTCAACCTTATTTCCAAAGAGGAAAATTTTCAGCTTAAGATACATATTCACCCGATTTAATGTGAATTCTCTCTTTTACTTCACAAGAACTCAAACATTAAGCTCTCTTCTTTATGGATCATAACCCTTATTTGAAACAGCTATCCTTTTACTTAGAGGTTAACATGCTTGACTTCTAAAGCATGTGTAGATGTCTTGTAAACAAAGTTACAAATCAGGGGGTAAAAAAGCAATAATATATTTTACACACAAACAGGACATAATAACTTACAATTTCATATTTTCACATGTATTGACTCTTAAAGACAGCACATACTGTTGCTGACCAGTTGAACCCAGATACCTAACTTCTGAAGAAGTTCTGGCCATTTGTAATGTAAGAGCCATGGCTTTGTCTGAGCCTTGCCGCCATCACCCCTTTCACGCTTGTCATAACCCATCACTTTTCTTAAAGAGCAGAGTAGTTTTTGTTGTGTGAATTAAATCAGTCTTTGCTCTGTGATTTCAGTTTTCTATTCAGAATGACTGCAAGTCAAAAGATCTAATTCACCACATCTGATTCACACACACTGCTGTAGTGCACCGTGCACAGTTCCCACATGCTGGAGATAGAATCTTTTAAAGGTCAGATGAGGTAGGAACAATGAAGACTTGAAGAGGGTGAAGGTAGGTGATTGATATTTACATGTGATAAAAACTGATGAGAAGCTACTGAGAATTTCCTCTGGTGACCAGTTCTTACCATTTTGAGAATCTTAATAGTCTTGGACTTCTATTCTCTTCAGTCCAGGGAGACCAACCTGCAAAATATATTTAAATATAGTAGACATACTACCTCATCAGTCACAGATCAGCAAAAGAAAAACCAAAATGTCCTGAGAGAGGTTACAGACAAACAACCACTCTTTGTGGCTGAGGTAAGTTATAGGCAAATGATTAAAACCACTGGGATTCATGAAGAGCTTTCCAAGTGGTCTATAGGTTGAAGTAGGGACAAAGGAATCCCTCATACCTGGCCTTACACCATCCAGAGCTATTCTTAAGTGTCTAGCTCATCTTTAAATTGGAGGAGTTCAAAAGGTTTAGCAACTTAAAAGTAGACTCAAGTGATAAAAATAGATTGTTTTCTGGCTTCTCTTTGTTCCCAGACATACTACTGGCAGTATATTTGCAATCAAGGCAGCAGAATGGGATCCAGCCTTCCACCGTAGTGTAATGCCTCAGAGTGGATATTTTTGGAAATGGCACTGCATTACATAACCTTCCGTGCTTTTTTAAAAAAGAAAGAGAGAAAGAAAGAAAGAAAGAAAGAAAGAAAGAAAGAAAGAAAGAAAGAAAGAAAGAAAGAAAGAAGAAAGATCTACACAGAGAAAAAGTCAGAAATATACCATTGTGCCCTTCTCCCTAGATCAAATAAACATTCATGTACATGCTGCAGTGATTCGTCCTCGACCTCCATGCCATCGGAACACAGCTCTTTTGTCAATTAATGTAAGTTAGGACAACATTAAGATGAATGGAACAACTAAAAGTTCTCCGAAAGGGTGTCATAAACTCTTAAGAGTTGTCTTATAATGTTGTTATACATGCATAAATGCAAATCAGATTATTATCATCGCCAAGAAAAAAAATAGTCAATTATGCTTTAGCTTCCCCCCCCCACCCAAGTTCAACTGATTTATTTTAAAAATGCAGAGGGAAAAAAAAAAAACTGTTGCAGGATAGAAAGCATGAAGACTCAGTCGCAGTAGTGCTGAAGAGTCAGCCAGTATAAGGATAAGAAGGTACAAATTCATTTTATAAAGGGGAGGGGGGGATCCTAGCAGGCACCCTGGTGCATTTAATGCAAAGAAACAAACCGGTTTCTAACAATGAGCCAAGAAGAGCAAAATCAACCACCCTAGCAAGCAAAACCCCACCCCTTCTCAAAAGATTTCATTTCTCCTTCCGACTTGAGCATGAAAAAGAAAGAAGCAGCTCAAGTTCAATTCTAGCCTTCCTGCAGCAGCACCGAGATGACAGAATTTCTCCAAGGTCTACGTTCGGGCTCTTTAAAAATTAGAGGGAAGAAAAAGCATGAACTCTGCAGGGTGGAAGAAGGGTCCAGCCAAGAGCCATGGCAAGGAATCGACACAAAAGAGAAAGCAGCGCTCCCAGCCGGAGATGGGAATGGCATATACTTACAGACAAAAGCCCGCTCCCTGCTCACTCTCTCCTCTCTACACCTGAAACACAAATGGGAATGAAAAAGGGCATCATGCTAGAAAGACAGCTGAGGGGGGAGGGGAAGGGAAAAGGGGTGGAGGAAAAGGAGGGGAGTGCGGGGGGGGGGGGGGGGGAGGAAAACAAAACCCCAAACCCGCTCACTTCCAAGAAGTGCAGCCTTGAGCCTTGGAAAAGGAGGGGAAGGTTTTCCTGCCTTGCGCGCGCTCTCCAAGTGTGTGCGTGTGTGTGTGTGTGTGTGTGTGTGTGTGTGTGTGTGTGTGCGCTCGCTCTCTCTCTCTCTCTCTCTCTCTCTCTCGCTCTCTCTCTCTCTCTCTCCTTCCTCCCTCCCCCCCCTCCTCCTGCTAGTGTACTAGTGAACAATGAGCTAATTCTGATAGGGCTGGCGCGGTGCCATCGCCCCGGCCCCGCTGCCACGGCGCTGCCGCCCAGCAGCCAGACTGCTTACTCGGCAGGAATGGGAGGCTCGGGGGGCCCCCCGCGGGCGAGCGGCCAGCGCGCGCGCTCCCCGGCACCCCGGCACCCCGCCCCGCGCGGCGCCCGGCCCCGAGTGTGGACGGGGACTGGCACGGACGCGCGAGGCCCGCGGCGCCCCGGCCCCGCCCCAGCCCGGCCCGGCCCGGCCCGGGGAGCCCGGCGAGCACCGCCGAGCACACACCCCGGCCCGGCCTCCCACGCCCCGGCCGGCTTCTACGCCTCGACGTGCGGCTGCTTTTCAGACAAATAAGGAGGCGGAGGAGGCGGTTTGGGAGCGCGCCCGGAGTGAAGGCGGCCAGGGCGCTGCACACCCGGCGGCCCGCCAGCACCGTGGGGAGAGGCGGCTCGGTCCGTACTGTAATCATAAACCTGCCGCAGAGGGCATCTGAGGGAAAGAGGACAGCGACGGGCCGCAGCCGCCTTCCCTTTTATGTGCCTGTCCTGGGCGAAGCAGAAAATGGTGCCCACGGCGGCCCAGAACGGCACACAAAGAGCGCGCCGCACGCGTCTGCTCCCGGCCCGGCCGCCCCCCCCCCCCCGCCCCCCTGCAGCCGGAGCGGAGGACGCGCGCCCCCTCCCGCCCTCGGGGAAGCCCGGGGCCCGGAGCGCCCGGGGCTGCAGGCCCCGTCCAGAGGTTCTGGGGCTGCCTGTGATGCACACGCGCGCGTGTGCGTACACACATACACACACAATGTGCTCTCACGTGCATAATTCACACGTGCAAGGTACACACGCGTGCCGGGACACACTCACACGCAGGACACCTTCACGTAAAACACACACAGTCCAAGACAGTGACCTCGTGCTCTCTTCTTCTTCCCTAAAGGCTTTAATGTATTTCCCATTCTGCACCTCTGAAACTTTTTTTATTTTAATTGTGGATTGCTTTAAAAAAAAAAAAAAAAAGCACTTTGCCATTTCTGACTTTAAAAAAAATTTAAGATAAATTTTTTCAGAAAAGTGTAATAGCTCAAAATTTTGCAACACCCTGATCATGTGCCAAGAAGGCGGGATATCACTTGGTGATAACTGTCAGATGTTAGGGGGGAGAATTATTTCCTAATTAAATTGCTTTGCCAAGAATGAGATATAAAGGATCCTAAATTCTAACTTGGCTATCTACATTTTAGTTCCCCCTCCCACTTCCTGGATGCAATGCTCTCCATTATAACAAAGAAAGTTCACAAAACTCAATTTTTAGACATGTTTACAGAATGTCTTCTTTTTCAGATTCAAACATCCTGGGCACAGAAACAGCAAATCTTAAAAAGCAATAGTTCACACTCATAATTCTAGAAGCATAAATTAACTTCTCTATAAGCTTATGACAGAACTGTGGACCACCTTTCAAACACTCAATGTCACTATAGCAACACGTTACTATTTGGACTTTACTGAGTATGGTGTTTGCAGAACACAGGAGGAGCTTCTCTGAATTTCATTTTCCTGGAAAAGAAACACCACTTATCTGGGAACTAAGTTGGAAAATAAAGAGAAAAAGTGAAATTCAGCCAAATTTCCTTATGCATTCAGGGCTCAGGGTCAGTGTTTGCAGAAAGAGCTGGAAAGAAAGGGTAAGGAGGAGGTTGGGTGTGAGAGAGGAAAGGGCCTAGAGGTTGCTTTTCTAGCCTACCACTCCAAGAGGCCAGGCCAGGACACCTAAGTCCACATGGGAAAGATATCCAAGGGGACACTAACAAAGATGTACAAAATCTATCCCAGGAACATTGGTTCCAAAGTTGCTTCTCCAAGGAAACAGACATAATACAGAGAGAGAGAGAGGAAGAGAGAGACAGAGAGAGACACTCAGAGAGAGAGAGAGAGGGAAAATGGGAAAGGAAAAGAGGGAGGAGAGATGGCCTTTACCTAAGATGTTCTCCTAAACTAAATTGGGAATTATTTTTATCTTTTCTTTTATCTTTACTTTTATCTTTTCTTCATTGTAACTATAGACATTCAAGTGGCAGATTTTTTGAGGATTAACACTGCCTCAGAATCATGATTTGTTTATTTGTTGTGTTCCAGAAGCCATCATAATACAGCTATCCATTCTCTTTTTTTAAATTTTCATGTATTTAGTTATTTTATTTTGTTTACTTTATTGGTTTTATAAAGGTGATGTACAGAAGGCTTACAATGACATGAGTCAGGTAATGAGTACATTTCCTTTAGTACAGTGTCTTCTGTTCCCTCATTCTCTCCCAGTCCCTCCCTCCTGTCTCCACCCACGAGTTGTGTAGTTTATTTTTATCAGTGTCCAGTGAACTCCACTACTGCACTTTTTCACCCTTTCTCCCTTCAGTTCTGTACCTCCACCCCCAAATATATGCACATGAACACACCATATGTAAGGTCCCAGCCTAAGTGCAGTGGATGAGGCCAACCACTTCAGAATAAAAAGGGAACAGTCACCTCATTCAGAACTTTAGTATGGCCATTTCATGATTTTCCTTAACTGCTCTGCCCTTCCCCTCCCCTCTCTATCCTGCAGATTCTGAAGTAGACCCATCTCCCAAACTCCTTTTATAACTTGCTCTTGAGGCCCTACTTAGCATCACAGTATAACTTCCCAACCTTACATCAACCTTTCCCAAACCACTCAACCTTAGTCCTTGTGGGTGGGATTGATTCCTTAGGGTGGGTGTTCATGCCTCCTCCATCAGGAAGCTTAAGTCGCTCAAAGGTTGGCCAGAACTGGGAGGTCTCCAATGTTCAGCAATGTTGACACTTAGAAAGGAATGAGTCTTTGATGAATCAGGAGGGGTTGGGGAGGAGGCTGGCCTGTGCATGTGGCCTCTGCCAATGGGAGGCCAGTAACCAGCCCCAGGGTGACAACCAAACCTGTCTGGACAGTACCAAATGTCACTCTGGGTGGCAATCTCACCTTAGTTGGGAAACACTAGCTTTAACTTACAATCAGGCCTGCTCCCTGAGGAGAAAGAGTCTTCCTTGAGTCATGTGAACTGCATGCAGGAGGGACAGAGACCTGTACAAAATCAGAGTATTCTTAGGAAAGAGACAGAGGAAGCAGTCAGTATCCTTATCTTCATGGTATTTGCAGTCTAAATTAGAGGATGCAAAGAGAGGCATATCCAAGATTACAGCTCAGTGTAATATCGACAATTGTGGGGTTTGGAAAAGGGAAGTTCTGAGATCCTTTCTAAATCAAACCAGAGGAACAAGGAAGTCTCCTAAAGCAGATATGCCTAAGCTGACTTTGTCAAGAATGAGCAAGAACCAGCAAATGCGGACATTCCAAGAGGACATCTGGTGAGTGAACACACTCAGGTGGTATAAGAAAAGAACATTAGGCCAGGCACTGGTGGCTCATGTTAGTAATCCTAGCTACTCAGGAGGCTGAGATCAGAGGATCAAGGTTCAAAGCCAGCCCAGGCAGGGAAGTCCTTGAGACTTTTTTCTCTAATTAACTACCAGAAAACCAGAAGTGGTGCTGTGGCTCAAGTGGTAGAGTGCTAGCCTTGAGCTGAAGAGCTGAGGGACAGCACCCAGGCCCTGAGTTCAAGCTCCATGAGAAAAGAAAAAAAAAGAAGAAAAAAAAGAAAGGAAGGAAGGAAAGAGAGAGAAAAGAAGATCAGAAGGTCAGAAAATAGCTTGTGCCAAGTCATTCTATCCCTCGCAAGTGTACCAAAGAGTAGTTCATTACACAATTTGATCAAAAAGAGGGGGTGTGCCTTACAAGCAGGTTTTCTCCTCCATCTCAGAGAATTCAATCTCAATATACCCTGATACAGCCAAATGTATCTCACATTCCTGGAACCTTGTCTCAGTGCCATTGTCTGGGAGCTAACAAGTCCCATGACTTTGAATTCCTGACAAAAGGCTATGGGGCAAAGTAGTAAGAGCCAGCTCTGTGTGACCTTGGAGACATTATTTAACCATTTCATGTCATTTTCTTCACATTTGTTACAGCATCAAAGCGCTGTTTTGTATGGCGTTGTGAGCAGTGTTTGACAGGTAGTTGGCATTACATACTAGATAAGAACAGGCATAGGTTTCTAGAATAAAACGCAAGTGATATTCCTGCCTTGGCTTCTCATTCTGGCCTTCATTCTTGACCCTCTCTAGGGAGACTGAATGAAATACAGCTTCCTGGTGAGCTACACTGTTGTACAACACGTAGGCCTTTTCACTTGTTCTGGTTTCTTTATTCAATTTTCTGTCTCTTTCTCCTTCCTTAAAATATCTAGCTTAGGGCTGGGAAAGTGGCTCAGTGGTAGAGCACTTGCCTTGCATGCATGAGGCCCTGGGTTCGATTCCTCAGCAACACATAAGCAAAAAGAGAAAAGCCGGAAGTGGCGCTGTGGCTCAAGTGGTAGAGCACTAGCCTTGAGCTGAAGAGCTGAGGGACAGCGCCCAGGCCCAGAGTTCAGGCCCCACGACCGGACCAAAAATAAAAATAAAAATAAATAAATAAAATATCTAGCTTAGGGACCCAGTGTGGTGATGTACACCTGTAATCCCAACACAAGTAGGCTGACAGGAAGGTCACAAGTTTGAAGTCAGTTTGGCATACGTAGGGAGACCTTGTCTCAAAACAAAAACCAAAAAAGAGTTAATTTTGGTGCTAGCTCAGTGGTAGAGCATATACTAGCATGCACAAATCCCTGGGTCATTCCCCAGTGCTGCAGAAAAACAATAGTTTAGGAAACTTTCTTTGATGACCTCATATGATTTAGAAAGGAGTTGTGTTCACAGTGAACCTGTACAGATCTCTATGCTTGTTTTTTTTCACAATGCATGGCTGTGACTTTATTTTACTATTTTTATCACTATATCAGAAATTCCAGAAACAAACAGACCAGAGCAGACATTAATATCTGTTATCTCTTTCTTCCTCTTTCGTGATCTCATTTTACTCTCCATACTTCTTACACAGCCCACATGATCCAGGCAAAGTGGCCCTGAGAAGTCCAATCTGATTGTTTTAGTCATTGTATTGAAATTCTTGGACCTAATAATAAGCCAGAGATAAATATGCAAAGTAAGTTCAACCAATTAGTAGGAAGGGAAAAATTACAATGCATGCTTAAGTTAGAACATTTAGATGCAATTCTGAAAGCAATACAACATTATTAAAAATATAATCTGAAAGTTACATGAGCACTTTTTATTCCAAAAGAGGTTATTTTGAAAATTACTTAAAAGATGGAGTTGAGTAAGGAAAAGAGTCAGTACTGATCAAATGAGATAGATCAGTGAAGAGGCTATTGGTGTAACCCAGGTAAGTGTTTATGAATGGGTTATGCTAAGGTAGAGGCTGTGAGAAAGGTGGTCAGTTCTTTATGGAGGCCTTCAGTAAGCACAGGGACTTAAAGAGAGAGACAAAAGAGAGCTGGACTAAAAAGTCTAAGATGAGTCCGGATTTTTTGCTTTGTTCCTCACTAGATAAGAATAGTCTTTCCTAAAACCAAAAATACAGGAAGAAAGTAGATTTGGCCACAGAAATGGGTGATATCGGAGTATAATTTTGTACCTGTTGAGTACAAGCATACATATTCAACATTCCAACAGATGGTCTAGAATAATTTTCTTAGCAACACCTTCCCTTTTCTTATGCTTCCTCTGTTATGGGCTGAATTTATACACTGGAGCCTTCTAGAACCTCGCACTGTGACTGCATTTGGGGAGAGAATGTTTAAAAAGATAATTAAGGTCGAATAAAGCCATGTAAGTGGACCCTAATCAGAAGCAACTCTTGTCCTTGGAAGAGAGTAGGACACATACTCACAGAGAGCCAAAGACCCAGGGCCCTGTGAAGACACTGGTAGACGAAGACAGCCACTCAGAAGCTGAAGAAAGAAAAGCCAAAAGAGAAACCAACCTAAATGAAATCTTGATCTCACCTCCTGAGCCTCAAAAATTATAAATAAAGGGTCTGTTGCCTAAGCTACCCAATCTGTGGTACTTGGTTATTGCAGTCCTTGTAAGCAATTATTCCTTTCTTGAACCAAATATACAGAAGAGTAAAGGATTGTAGTATTTAGTACATTGTAGAAGAACAAGCCTGAATCAAAACAAGTTACATCCCTCTGAGGCTTTCCAGACCCAGAAAGTCATTTAAATACGCATTTGAAAACTGCAGTGATAGAACCTTTATTGAAACTCGTGGTTCATGGTTCTCAGGCCAGCATTCCAAAATACATAAAGGAAAAGAATCCTATTTACCACTGACCCTGTCCATTTGCAACTTCCCAGCTGTATTTACACAGCTGGTGAATGTAACCTAGACAGAGATTCTCTACTTCACCATGGAAGAACCCACACAGAGCTAATGTTCAGAAAATCACCTTTATATTAAAGGATCCTGTGAATATCAAGGAGAAAGACAAAATATTAAAAAAAAAAAAGCCATGGACACTGCAGACACTGTTAATGAGAGGAAAACTAGGTAAGAATTGACCAACTGTGAAATACAGTAGCAAAAATGGATACACAATTAATTGAAAACCATACAAGCCTATAAAACAATACTGATGAAATAAAGCACTTGAAAGATAACAGATAAATATTAAAGACTGAAGAATTTTCAAAGAGAATAAACCCAACCATGGTTTTGTATTCTGCCTAACATCTGGAAATAATAGAAATCCCTGGAAAAGTCAAGTTAAATGCTCTAGTGGTAAGGACTCAAGAAGCTATGGCTGAAAGAAAGAGGTAAAGGAAAGTCTAAAAGGAAAATTTATCCAGATTATCATCCCACGCAAAACAAAGCACATGAAACACATTTTAAAATTATCCTTCTGCCTTAAAACTGATTTGAATCATACTTAGTGCAAAACTTTAAAAATAATACTGTTGCTTAATGCCATTCCAAAATAAGTAAAAGAAAATTATTTTTAAAATCCCAGCATGTGTTCATGCGCATGTGCACACGTGCATGCCTTAACTAATTTGCCTTAACAAAGATTTTATTTCTTTGCTGCTGGAAAAGTTTTGAATTTTAAAGTTAATAGATTTTTTTTATCACTAGAGAAATGCTGAGATATATTGTAAGAAGCTGGTATCTGATTCTCTGATAGCAGGTTCTGCTTATTTTATCAATCAATGAGAGGTACACATCAATCAGACCACACTGTGGTTATGACAAAAATCTACATATGCTAAATCAAATTTTGGCAGTAATTCAAGCATCTAGACAACTGTTCTTTCCTAACAGTGGACTTAGCATTTGAGTCAGGGGTTCAGTAGAGTTTGAGATACCCAGGGTTACACTTTCAAACTATTTTATCTATAAACCTTTCTCAAATGCCCACTAGATGTGGTATTTATTCATTTCAGAGGCAAAGATGGAAGGAGTTTGTCCCAACAGAAAGATAGCTGATAGGAAGACAGAAGTCTTTGCCTTTTCCAAACTCCAGGGCCACTGGCCTCCTCTCCTATAGCAAGACTGTGCCAAGGCCTCCACACATCAAGGGGTACAGTTACCTGTAACTTATGGAAATACTTGTGTGAACTATAATGGTGGCTATGTGAGTGCTAGTGGCTCACACCTGTAATCCTAGCAACCCAGGAGGCTAAGATCTGAGGATCACACTTTGAGGCCATCCTGGGATAGAATGTTCATGAGACGCCAACAAAAAGCTGAAAGTGGAGCTGTGGCTCAAGTGGTAGAGTACTAGTCTTGAGCAATAAAAACCTCAGGGACAGTTCCCTGGCCTTGAGTTCAAGCTCAAGGACCAGCATGTGCATATGCATGCATATATGTGCCTGCACATGCTCACGCACAGACACACACACAGAACACACACACACACACACACACACACACACACACACACACACACACACACACACACAGAGAACAGCAGTGGAACTAGGCATGTCAATGTATCCCTGTGAAGCCAACTAAGTGGTTGGTGGAGGTTGATTGGAGGCTATCCTGGGCAAGTTAATAAAGCCTCATCTCAGAAAACAAGCTTGATATTGTGGTGCGCCCCTGAAATCCAGGTAGTATAAAGTCCTCTCTGAAAAATAGAGCCAAAAGACATGAAATTATCATTCAAGTGGTAGAGTGATTGCCTAGCAAGCCTAAAACCCTGAGTTCAAACCTAAGGCCACCAAAAATAGTAATAAAAATCAATGAAGGCATTTGACAGTACTAATATCAAACATGCCTTCTCTAGTCTCTTTTTGAACTTGCAAGAATCTTTCAAAGTTGTCTTAGAAACTATGAAAAACAGGCTTTATTATTTTATTTCACAGATGAGGAAAGAGGTAGAAAACAGTGGCGTCACTTGGGATCACATCTCTAGTTAGCGACACTGACTAGACTGTCTAAAGAATGGATAGATGATATCACTTCTCACAAGAGCCCTCATTCCTCAGAAAATTGCACTTGAAACAAACATTATCCACAGGCAGGCCAGCTTAGCCCAAGCCCCATGGGCAGACAATGTTAGCTCAAGCACTGTCTAGTCCTCATTCTGAGGTCATGACACACAGGTCATCAGATAGAAAACTTCCCAGACTAAAAACTGGGGTACAAAGAGGCTAAGCCATCAGAACAAAGTCAACTCTTTGGTCTCCACAAGGTACTGGATCTGGGATTCCTGCTGAAACTCACATCCTAGGGTGCTCAATTCCCTTCTTTGAATAAAAGGAAGTAGTGGTTGTGTATAAACCTAAAACACATCCTCCATATATGCTTTACAAATCTGTAAAGATTTCTCATAACATCTAACACAGTGGCAATGCTATATGAACATTTGTTGCATTCTAGCATTTAAGGAATAATGACAAGAAAATAAGGCTAGGTTCAACTCAGATGCAGTTTGCTCTGAACAATTTCCTTCCAGGGTTGGTAGCATCTGAATGGATTGGAACCCATGGACACAGAGGGCTGGCTTCACTGAATGTGAATAACTGATAGAGAAGGGACTTGAACCTAGGAGGCCTGGATCCAGAATTCAGTCTCTTAAATCATCGTGTTCTTGTACCACTCTGACTCTATTTAAAGGCCTAGAAATTTGCAAATTCATTGGACATAAATAGCTCTTTTTACCTTGGCCACACCTTCTCACTACTTCTCCAAGTCTTCTATTTACATTTCTAGCATTAGAGTTTCTTTTCACAACCTCTAAATTTGGTGTTGCAGATAGCCTTTTCACTCTAATTTAATCACCTGGCTGGAGTAAAAAATGTGCCCCCATTCTTTTTCTTTTTAAACATTTTAAAGTTTTACTTTTGTTCAGGCCTGAGGACCAATGGAATAGAACTGAAGACATAGACATGATTCCACAGACCTATGGCCACTTAATATTTGATAAAGGAACCAAAATTATCAGATGGAAGAAAGACAGACTCTTCAACAAATGGTGTTGGCAGAATTGGCTCATCTACTCATGTAGAAAACTGAAGTTAGATCCTTATATGTCACCCTGCACCAGAATCAACTCCAAATGGATCAAAGACCTTGAGGCAAAATCAGGTATCCTGAAAATATAGGAACAGATAAGGGAAACACTAGGGCTCCTTGGCACAGGTCAAAACATCCTAAATGAAAATCCAGAAGCACAACAAATCAAAAAAAGACTGGATAAACAGGATTGTTTTAAATGGCAGAGCTTCTGCATGGGAAAGGACATATCTAGCAAAATAAATAGAAAGCCCACAGATTGGGAGAGCTTCACTAATTATAACAGACAAGGGCCTCATATCAAAAATATATGTAGAGCTCAAAAAATTAAATCCCCCCAAACAAATTCCCAAAGAAACAACCACCCCATTAAAAAGTGGGTGAAAGAATTGAAAAGTGACTTTTCTGAAAAGGAAATAAAAATGGCCAATAGACACATGAAGAAATGCTCAACATCTTTGGCCATAAAAGCAATGCAAATCAAAACTACACTGAGATTTCACCTCACCCATGTTAGACTGGCCATTATCAAGAAAACAAATATTAGTACATGCTGAAGGGGATGTGGCCAAAAGGGAACACTACTATACTGTTGGAGGAACTGTAAACTGGTTCAACCACTCTGGAAAGCAGTATGGAGGCTCCTCTAAAGACTAAACATAGAACTACCCTATGATCCAGCAATCCCACTCCTGGGCATTTATCCAAATGATCACAAACAAGGCCGCTCTAAAGCTACCAGCACAACTATATTCATTGCAGCACAACTATGTTCATTGCAGCAGCATTTACCATAGCTAAGATATGGAAGCAACCAACCCAGATGCCCCTCAGTAAATGAATGGATCAAGAAAATGTGGTATATATCCACAATGGAATTCTATGCTTCCATCAGAAAGAATGACATTGCCCCATTCATAAAGAAATGGGAAGACTTGGAAAAAATCATATTAAGTCAAGTAAGCCAGACCCAAAGAAACATAGGCTCCATGGTTTTGTAATCAATCGTATATGTCTAGGATAGTTCTAGTAGAGGATCACAATAGCTCAATAGCTACATATGACCATATAAAATGCTAATCAAAATGAAAAAGCTATGTCAATAAGAGGTCTTTTTGTTGTTGTTTTTAATGTACTGTGTGAAGTTATTTCCTTTTTCTTTCATTTTTTTTCTTTTCCTTTGGTTTATCCTCCATTGTCACTGTTTTTTATTTTAGTACCCTGTGTCTTGTATATACGTTTATCTGATTTGGGGAAGGAAAGGGGAATAACAAAATGGTAAGACAAAGGACAAAGGGGGAACCAATGCAACAGTGATCCTTGCAAGACACTATTGGAAATGAACTTTACAACTTGAGCCCACTCAAGTTGGGAGGCAGGGGGGTGGAGGAAGGGAAAGTGGGAGAAAAACAAGAGAGGGGATAAGAATGTTCCAAGAAATATACTCATTGCCTATGTAACTATAACCCCTCTGTAACTATAACCCCTCTGTACAACACCTTTACAATACAATTAAAATAAAAAAGTTTTACTTTTGTTCAGCCTCAAAAGCATCTTAATAAAACAGTAAGCATTTGGTGCTTACTGGGAAGATCCAGAAGGCCTTCATAGAATTCTGGATTGCTCATATTTAAAAGCTGAAATCAAGACAGTTCCAAGACAAAAAAAAAAAAAAGGCCAGGTTTTCAATTGCAAAGATTTGCCCTCATTTTGCACCAAAATGCAGTGTTTTAAAACATCCAGTTATTATCCCTTAACTATGTCCTGAGAGTTAGAGGGGTAAAATATGTCTTTCATTAGAGAGAAATTTCTTATGGCTTTGATAACCAAGAACTCAAGTGCAGAGTGTTGGGTAACTGAACAATTAATTATTATTCATCTCAAATTGCCTCTCATGTACTGAATCTATTACAGATAGACATCTGAAATTGCTCTTCTTGAAGCTTCCTTCTCCACTGTCTTCTAAGCTTTCCGAACCCTCGCTCCCTTTCTTTCTTTCATCTCCCTGGAATTTTGTTGCTTCATCTACACAATGCCAAGTGTCAGTCTACTGCTTTCTCCTTCATGAAGCTATTTCCTCCAGGGTCTGGTGGGGAGAAAGGGTAAGGCCCAGGAAAGCACTAGATATGTGCCATTTTCCTGGAAAAGCCTGGCAAAGGAAGAATGTTCCTTTTTGTCATAAATCATATGGGTTGTAATTCTTCATTGATTGTTAAGTTCAAGGATATCATCATTCCTTCTGCCAATGAATTTACTTTTCCCAGATTTGAAGTTTTAAATAACTCAAGATCGTTTTGAACATTTCTCTCATAAACTACAATTTACTTGAACACTCCTGCTACCCTAGGGATTTA
Source organism: Dipodomys spectabilis (assembly GCF_019054845.1). NCBI lineage: Eukaryota > Metazoa > Chordata > Mammalia > Rodentia > Heteromyidae > Dipodomys > Dipodomys spectabilis. Next base: position 4,145,767 of record NW_024870824.1, read on the forward strand.
GAGGGGCATGAATAACTGGTAAGACATCCTCAGGAACTCAAGCAACCAAGAATTTTCAAGTATAAGACTCTGAATTCAACTTGAGTCAGGCATCACTGATATTAGAACTGTATTTTTGCAGTCTGTATGGAGGAGCATTTCAAAAAAACAAATTGGTGAAATTATCGGGAGTTCAGTTGTTGAAAGCTCATTCCCAGTGTTGTTCACAAAACAATTTCAATTATTAAAGTAATTCCTGAATAATCTAAGCACAGTCAGAGTCCATTGGAAACTCAAGGTATATCTTATAGCAACATAGACCACTTTCTATTTGTCTGTGGCTTATTCCCCTGGAGAAGCTCACAAGCATTATAAACTCATCCTAAGCTAAATCTATCATCTCCCTTGGAAAAAACTAATCTGTTCCTTGTTCATGCAGTCACTCTTCCATGTAATCAGTCAATCGAAGTGGAACAATTTCTCCTATCTTCTTCCACCGGACCCCTAATTTGTTCAAATCCTGTGTCTTAAACAGGATCTTCCAACTCTTAGCTCAAACTTCAGTACCTCCTATACTCCCTATGATGTCATTCATCCAGCTCAATAAATATGTTCATTGAGCATCTGCTTACTACATACACAACGAAGTGCTAGATGCTAGAGGTAGAACAAGACTGACTCAGGTACACTCTTGTACAATTACAATCACAAACTCTAGACACAAATATACAAACTAGTAAGCAAGGTATTTTCAGATAAAGAACGTGACTGAGAGATGTGGCAAGAACATCAGGGTGCAGAGAACAGACTCCAGCGAAGGCCCTTGGCACCAGGACAGAGATCTGAACGGTGACACAGCGCTAGTCAAAGATCTGAGAGATGAGCATTCCTATCAGCAAGGAAAGTCAAAGGCCTTGGGCTTGAACTGGTGGGGGAGTTCATGAGCTGGGGAAGAGTGTGGCTGAGACCATAGAGCTAGAGCTTAGTGAGCAAGACATGAGTTAATAAAATGAGATCAGAAAGTTAAGCATTCCCCTCATTTCCCACATGCAATACTATATTATAAGGATGAAATGATGCAGAGTGCTTTTAAGTGGCAGGTGAGGATGAATGAGTGGTGGAAGGAATGAAAGGAGTAGCTACTGAGAGCAGGCATGTTTGGAGAAGTACTATGTTTAACACACTCGTCTGCAAAACCTCCCTAAACTTGGTAAGATTCTTCGAGTTAAGCATTCTTTAACTCATTTCAATTTATTTGGGATTATTGAGTAAATAATCTGACACACACACACACACACACACACACACACACACACACACACACACACACACAGAGGATTTTCAAATAGTATTATTTCCCCCTATGGTGTATTCCCTGTTGTGACTGAACTTGATTTTGGTGCCCTGCATCTTGTATAAACATTTATCTAATTTGTGGAGGGGAAGGGACATAACAAAACACTGAAACAAGGACACAGGATGACCTATTGCAACAGTGACACTCACAAGACACTATGTTGGAAATGAACTGTACAACTTCATGTAGGGGGATGGAATGAGGGAGGTGGGAGAGGGAAGGGAGAGTAACAATGCTCAACAAGAAATATATTCATTACCTTACTCATGTAACTGTAACCCCTCTGTACAGTAACCTTACAATAAAATAAAATTAAAAAAATAAAAAAACAGGATTTGACCAAAGGCTTCATATCATATATATATATATATATATATATATATATATATATACACATATATATATATGAATATACATATATATTTAAAGTGGAAAGCCAGACATAGTAATTTATGTCTATAATCTCAGCTAGTTCAAAAGCAGAGACAGAAGAATCACAGTTTAAGACCAGCCTAGTGAAAATAAAGTGAGACTCTATGTCAAAATGTTCTGAGCTTAGTAGTTCATGCCTGTGATCCCAGATACCGGGCTGGTGGAGGTGAGAAAAATGCAGTCTGAGCAGGTCTGGGCAAAGCACAAAACCTTATCTGAAAAATGGAATATTTATAAGCAGAATTTTGTGCCATTAAAAACCAGCATTTCTTTATTCTAATATATAACAAAAATTATACCAAAATCCCTAAAAGTATTCTGCATAACTTTAATCTCAGCTAAAGAACCATGGTTGTAGAATGATTTTATTTTTTAAATCTCCATTTGGCATGTTCTTGTGGGATGCCCCTGTAATCATAGCAATTCAGAAATCTAAGATCCAGAGGCTTTTAGTTCAAAGCCAGCCCCAGCAAAAAAGTCCATGACACTTGGTCTTCAAAATAATGAGCAAAAAACCAGGCTAGCTATGTGGTTCAAGTGGCAGAGCTCCAGCCATTAGCAAACAAACCAAATAAACATGAGGCCATAACTTAAAATATCAATATTCCCCTAGATACAAGATAACTTGGCTGATAGGTTGTTATAAATGCCACTTTAAAATATTATGCCTAGGAACGTTTTTAGGGAAAATGGAATTATAAGGAATCTTATTATCCATAAAATATAGTGGTTAGGTGAGGACATCCTCTAAATCCATTTTAATTCTAACACTCTACAATACTATGACTCTAGAATCTGAAATGGAATATTATGTGAAAATTTATAAGCAAAGTCCTCTGTTTAAATGCAATTCTAGAATTGCTCTCAACTGTGGTTTGTAAAATTATTATTTCGAGCATTGTCTACCTTGTCAAAGGCCTCATTTTTGTGCTCCTGGTAAACAATAAAAAATGGGAAGATAGAAAAGCTTTTGGTTTTGTTATTATTTATTTTTAAATACTTCCACAGTTTTGAAATAGAATTTTGTCATTTTCACTCATCTTTGTTTCACTAGATTTGTAGAAATGATTTTGAGACTTTCATCATTAATGTGAAAAGCTCTTGTTGAAAAAGGAAATTACATTTCTAGTGGAAAAAAATTACATTTCCACTCAGAGTTTAGCTGCCATAAGCAAATCGCATTTTGGTTTGGGGGACTATCTGTGTGCACTTGATGAGTGGGTTCTGCCTGCTTTCATCAAGAAGCAAATGTGCAGCCTCAAGTCAACTCATCTGGTCCTTTTCAAATTACAGAGGCCAGTGGTCCCTGACCTAAATTGCCATCCTGGTCTTTGGCTAGAGGGGGGTATGGTTGCCATACAAGCACAAATGCATCACTTTGACTCAGTGCCTGAAAGATGGTATTTTTCTTTCCACATATCTTTATTATATATTATTAATCATAGCAGTTTAATATAAATGATGCTATGCTTTGTGGCCTGACAGCTTCGGGTTAGGTAATATTATCTTGTTACTAATGGTTACTGCTGCTTAGTTTCTCTGAAATAGCAAAATGATGATCTATTTTAGGTTTTGTGTTTATCTGATTCAATTAAAGTCAACACAGTCTTCATAATTCCAGAATTTTACTACAATATAAATATACTTTCACCCAACTGTTTAAGTATATTCATATTTTATCTGTGTTCTCTAGTTTTGGAGCCTCACAGATAATAAAGTAATGTATAACTTATGGTACCTGGAACTTTAATTCTCTAAGCTTTTCTTTGTTTTTCTATGTTCTTAAATTAATGATGAACTCTTTGCTTAAGATATGAGTAGCCCAGGAAGGAGATAGAATTATAAACATACACTGAATACTAGCAAATGTCCAATTCTATAAAACAAATACAGTGAAAAATAATATTTGAAGGGTACTTTCTAGTTCATGCCCATTCCAAAGAAATAGTGGAGCTAGTGCTTTTAAAAAAATTTGTACAAGCTGTATAAGGTTGTCACTTAACAAAGCTGTTTATGATTGCAATGCATCTTGAACAATGTCATCTCTTTCAATATTCTCCCTCCCTTATCCACCCTTTCCCTCACTCTTATTATTTTAGAATATACATTGAATTATTGATTTCATTCTCCCCCTCTTTTCCTCTTCATCCATTTATCCTATATCCCTTGACCCCATCCACTCCTTTCAAATACTTGCTTCCTGAACTTTGATTCTGATTTCGTAAAGAATTACACTATTTGTATTTTCCTTTGAATCTGCCATATTTCAGTTAATACAGTTGTATACACTTGCATACTACCATATTTACTTATAGTTTTATAAGCTAAATCTAGCTTCCACCTATAAGGGAAAATATGCATCCTCTGTCTCTCTGAACCTGACTTCATTGAACATAATTTTCTCCAAGCATTTCTACTTCTGTATAAATGGTACAATATCATTCTTTATAATGGATAAGTAAAATTCCATTGTGTATTTACATCATATTTTCTTGATCCATTCATCTGTTGGAGGGCATCTGGGCTGACTCCATACCTGAGCTATGGTGAATAATACTGCAGGTTATGCTTGTGGCTTTACTGTATCTGGTTTGTAATCATTTGAATAATCATTTGTATCATTTGGATAAATGCCCAGGAGTGGAATTGCTGGATCATAGGGTGTTCTTTGTTTAATTTTTTGAGGAATCTCCACACTGCTTTCCAGAGTGTTTAAACAAGTTCACATTCCAACTATCAGTGTATTCAGGTTCCCTTTTGGCCACATCCTCACCAGCATCTGTTATCATTTGTTTTCTTGATAATGGCCATATTAGCTGGGGTAAGGTAAAACTCGATATTGTTTTGATTTGCATTTTCGTTATGGCCAGAGATGCTGAATATTTCTTTATGTGTCTATTAGCCATTTTTACTTCTTCTGAGAAGACTCTCTAAATTTAGCTCATTAACTCATTTATTAATCAGGTTTTTTTTGAGGGGATTTAATTTTTTAGATTCTCGTATATTCTAGATATTAGGCCAGTGTCTGATGTGTGGCTGGCAAAAAATCTCCCATTCTGCAGGCTGTCTTTTGAGCTTGTTGTGATGTCCTTTGCAGTACAGAAGCTTTTTAGTTTAAAATAAGCCCAGTCATTGAGGCTTTTTTAATTTGATGTGATCCTGAATCTTTTTTCAGGAAGTTCTTTCATTTCACTTACATCAAGCTAAATAGTCATATTGTTTCACTTAAGAAACTTGAGCACATTCTCTGCTGAGAATATGTGAGTTGCTTCTGTAGCATTGTGACAAATGCCTGACATAGACAATCTCAGGAAGGGAAGACATGCTTTCAGAGGGTTCAGTCCATGGCTGGGTGGCCCTTTGTGCTTGAGTAGAACTCTACAAAAAGTATAATAGAGATGTCTATTCACCTGACAGCAGATAGAAAGCAAAGAGAGAAAAAGAGAGGAGTCAGAGTAAGATATAATGCTCAAAGACACACCTCCAATTGCCTTCTTCCTCCAGCTAGGTCCCACCCCTAAAATTTCCACCAACCCCCAAACTAGCTCCACTAGCTGAGGACTAAGTATCAGCACATGAGTCTGGAGAAGAAATGTCATATTTCAGCCATAACGGACAATACGGGGTTTTATCTTTAATCAAGCTTGCTGGGAGACGTAAGAGTCTCTTATTTTCAATTGTACAACAAAGGTCAAGAAAAATTGCTTCTGAAGAAATCGTAGTTAAAACTCTCAAATGGAGATGTCCCCTTATTCTCGACAAAAAAGATTCCAGGACTCTAGGAAAGTAGACTTTAAGATTAGGTTAAATGATCTAAATGTCTTCTTTACCATAGTGGCAATTTTCTGTTAAAAAATATACCATCTTATATGTGCATGGAGGCTCACACATGTAATCCTAGCTATTCAAGGAGCCAACATCAGAAAGATAGTGATTTGAAGGTAACATGGGCAATAAGTTTACAATATCTCAGGTCAATTAATAAAAAGCTGGACATGGTGGTGTGCACCTATCATTCTTGCTATGACAGTCTAAGTATACATAGGGGGAACACAATCTAGGCCTGCTCAAATACAAAGCAAAACATGATCTCAAAAATAGAGCAGAAAAGGCTGGAGGCATGGTTCAAGCAGTAAGAGAGTCTAGCAAGTACAAGATCCCAAGTTCAAATGCTACTGCTACCAAAAAAAAAAAAAAACTTTTTATAAGGTACACTAAAAACACTGTTGGGTCAAAATTTGTCTTCATTATCAAGAAGGAGTTTATATATTCTGTCCTTGGAGCCCTGCCCTGCACAGCAATCTTGTGGTGCTTAGAGCAACCTGAAGGGTTCTGCTTTGACCAAGAGACACAGATGCAGGCTCCTGAACTAGGCTGGGGAGAAGGGTGATGGTAAGCAAACTCCTCCGTTCAGTTGCTTAACTCTGATATTCTTGGAATTTATAATCTTCATCAGTCTTGGCCTAATATGTAATCCCATAATTTTGGCAAACAGTTTGCTGAAAATCTCATTAAAACAATCCACATGAATTTAGTTCTCCTCACATTACAGGTCCAGTATTTTCTAGATGCTATACATGAGAGTGAAAGGAAGTAAAAGAGAAAGAAGAGAGGGAAGGAAGAAGGGAGGGGCCAAGGAAGGGACAAGGGGAGAGATAGAAGGAAGAAGGAGGAAGGGAGGGAGGGAGGGAAGGAGGAAGGAAGGAAGCAAGCAAGGAAGCAAGGAAGCAAGGAAGGAAGGAAGGAAGGGAAGAGTAGAGAAAAATGACCTCTAAAAATGACCTTTCCCAAACTTCAGTATATATTACTTCACATCATAAAAGGACTTGGAAGATCTAAAGCTACAGATTTTACAATCAGATTACCCTGCTGTGTCTAGCCAATCACATGGCCCCTTGGAAGCAAAGAAACACCATTCAGCTACAGTAAGAACAGCTTGCACAGAAAAAGAATTCAGAAAGACTCAAATCTTGGGAATAATTTGAGTTTCTGCTGTGGGCTTGAAGTTGAAGGGCAACGAGATGCCCATGAGGCACAGAGAGGGGCCCCTGGTTGACAAGCAGCAAGCACTTGGGCCCTCAGACTTACCTTCACAAAGAATTGAATCCTGCCAACCACCTGCATGAGTGTGGAACTGCATTCACTACTGCTAGAGCCTATAGAAAGGAAGGAGCTCTGCCCGCCCGCTAATTTCTGCCTTATACCAAGCAGAGGAATGGCTTAAGCCATTGCAACCTAGACTTCCAACCTGAAGAACTGAGAAGCAAAATATGAGTGTTCTTTTAACCGTTAAAACTATGGTAGTCTGCCATAGCTGTGATAGTAAACTCATACAAATAATAAATGATCTTTATCTGCAAAGAATCTAATAAAAGAGAAAGTAGGTAAATAATAATTAGGTGAGATGACTAATAATATTAATGAGAAAGTTCAGTAGTTGGGGTGAGATGTTCCAGAAGAATAACATATTCATTTTTTTTACAGAAGAATGCCTTAGGCCTATTCTTTTACCTGTTCGCTTGTTTGCTTGCTGGTGGGTTTGTTTAGTGGCAATATCGAGTCTTGAACTCAGGGCCTGTACTTGCAGGAGCAGGTGCTTCACCATTTGAGCCATGCCTCCAGCATCCTTTTCCATACTAATAACTTATTGTTTTGTCTCATTTTTTTAGTGATAGAAACTGAATGCAGGGCTTTATACATGCCTTAGCTCTATCCCCAATCTACACACCTTACTAGCCCATCACTGTTTAAAGAGCATTTGGGGGACATGTCAAACTAACCAATTATTTGGGAGTCAGGGCATAATGCCTGACAATCATTTTACAACTTTAAGGCTGCCCCCAGAGTAGCTAGAGGCACCTGCTTGCCACATAGAACCATTTCTCACCACTGAATAATGGATCTTGCTAAGAAAACAACTTTCCTTTTGCTTTGTTGAGAAAATTGTCAACATAGGAGCCACACCCGCACTCTGTGTGCCTGCCAAATGCTTTTCTACATGCAGGCTTCCTTTCAATTCCCTGCAGCATATGTTAGAGCAAGATTATTTTTAATAATCCAAAAGGGGGAGCATAAATTATTTTTATTCATTATTATGAACAATCAATACACATCTTGTCAGTGGGGGAAGATAAATAGACTAGGGTTTTGTATAATATGCTTTGGAAATCTGATGTAAAGGAAGGAGTCCAAATTATTCTTTCAGTCATTGACAAAAAAAGAAGGCAAACAAATCTAAGGAAAATATTTGCAATTCACAGAGAAAGGACTTATTTTTCTTTAATATAAGAAAGGGTTCTCCCAAATCAATAAAATACTAAGAACCTAGTAGAATAACGGGCAAAGGATATTAAAATATAAGTCACAGCCAGATACAATAGCTCACTTCTATAATCCTAGCTACTCAGGAAGAGAGGTTGGGAGGATCAAAGTTTGAAGTCATCATGAGCAAAAAAAGTTCAAAAGACTACATTTCAACCAATAAAGCTGGGGGTAATTGGACATGCTCTTCATCTCAGCTACATAGGAAGCATAAATAGGAGGGTCAGGGTCAAAGCTAGTGGGGGCATAAATGAGAAACTCCTCATCTCCCTCCCTGCCACAACATAAAGCAAAGGGGGCTGGGATTGCTTGTATAGAAAGCACAAGGCCCAGATTTCAAACACCAGTAAAATACACACACACACACACACACACACACACACACACACACTATAGAAAAAAGAAACACAAACACTTTAAAACTTATGAAAGTGTCACTGTCAGCTCTAATAAGAAACTTCCAAACTAAGACGACCAAAGTCATAATTTATACCTATTGGATGGACAAGTTCAAAACATTTGACAATTTACTCTATAAGCATAAAATGAAACACCCCTAAACTTGTTAGTAGAAGGAAGCACTGGTTGAAATACTTTGAAGAGCAATTCTGTTATATTTTTCCTAGAATTTAAAATGCACAAAGCAATGGTTAAGAAAATTTACTTTTCATATTTTTTTTAACTTGCTCATATAAAAATTGATTATGTAAAAGGTAACACGTAGAACATATTTTGTAACAAGCAAATGCTTGAAAACAACTTATATCTCTAGCAATAATGGGCTAGTTTAAATAAATCATAAAAAAAAGTCTACGTAATGTCATGCAGCTGCTAAGAATGAGCAAAATCAAAGCACGTTTGAAAAACTGTCAGGCAACGTTTATGAAAGCTAAACATATGCCTGCCTCATGACCCAGTCTTCTCTTTGGTACATCACCAAGAGAAATGAATGCATACATCACCAAGAAATGCATGCTGATCTTTCCAAAGTGGTTTTGTTCACAATATCTCTACAGTGGAAACATCTCATCTTGCCCATCAGGAGGAAAATAAGTAAGAGAATACTGGTATATTCATCCAACAGAATAACACTGAATAACAAAAAAGGGAAAACAAGTGAAATATCAGTGACATTGCCCCATTTGTTAGGAAATGGAAAGGCTTGGAAAAAATTATATTAAGTGAAGTAAGCCAGGCCCAAAGAAATATAGGTCCCATGGTTTCCTTTATTTGCAATATCTAGTATATGTCTGAGTCAAGAAGAAAAGGTCAAATAAGGTGATGTTAGGGAAATGAACCCTAAGATATGTATTCAAATGTCTTTTTTCTTTCATGTGATTGTTTCTAATACATTTATAAGATTATTTCTTTGTTGCTTTGTATGTCCCTCCCCCACAGTATAACCCCTGCTTTCACTGTATTTGATGTCGGTATAATTTGTGGAGGGGAAGGGGAAAAACAAATCGTTTAAATAGGGATACAGGTGGACCCATTGCAACAATGAGATGTACAAGTCGTTATGTCAAAAAATGAACTTGATAACTTTGGTGCGGGGGCGGAGGTATCGGGGAGGATTGGGAGGGCGGGGGGAGGATGGGAAGGGATGGGAAGGGGAAACAAAGGAGTACGCTACAATGCTTGATAAGAAATGTACTCATTATCTTGCCCATGTAATTGTAACCCCTCTGTACAGTATTTTCACAATAAAAAAAAATCACATGGAAAAATCATTCTGACATGTAGAGGGAGGGACAAGAGAAACAAACATGGCTTCATTCATATGAGATCTCTAGTCTAACTTTCATCATTGTCATTCATGTTTACAATGATAGATGCTAGACTAAAGGCAAAATTAACGGACAAGGTATAAGTTAGAATACAGACTGCTTCTGAGGAATGGCGACACTTTCTAAAGTGATGGAAATGTTCTGTATCATGATAGGAATGGAGGATATGTGAATATGTGAACATGCAAAATGCATTATGCAGGACATTTAAGACTGAAGCAATTCCTAGGCAGGTGCTCTATTACTTGAGCCACTTGAGCCCTTCATGCAGTTTCTAATTTATACCTCAACTGAAAAAGATGGTAATAAAGAAGTAGAGTAAATTCAAGAAGAAAAAAGAGACAGCAGCTCTCTATATACTCATACATGCATATTTATTCCTATACCTATATCTCTCTATATAAAATTCATATATATAAATATGTATATAAATCATGCATATAATTTATATGTTTAAACAGAAACATGTCTACATACATAAACATGTATAGGTATACATATACATTTACATGCATGTGTCTGTATGTGTACAAAATCTGCAAACTAGATTGTTCAGTGAAAGCATTTCCTATGTTTCTCCTTAGAAAAACAAAATACATACATTTATTTGTGTTTCTTCAATTCTCTAATGGAGCACATAATACCATTCCTGATGCCTAGGAGAAAAATTAATTTATTACACACAATGGAAGCCTTAGGGTATGAGAGCTTAATCTTCTCCAAGAACCATTAATGTGAATGTGCATTATGCTTCATTTTATACTGGTGTGTTTTTACATGTGTAGTTATTGCAAGAAACTAACAGCAACTATCTCTTGAGAGGCACCTAGATAGCTCCCTTTCCACCAAAGGCCTTGGGGATAATTTGAATCATGCGCCACATGAGTGTAAATTCACATATATTTCCTTTCACCTAAGATAGAGAAGAGACATATAGGAATGTTTTGGAGTAGTTGCATATCAAAATGGTGATGTGTGTATTTGTGACATTTAACAATGCAAATGTTTTTCTCATTTTTAAGGCCAAAGTACTATTTATATAAGTTGGAGTGATCGAAGGAAAAAAAGTATTTTGTGGGAATGGAGCCTGGTTTAAGATGGGAAGAGTTCTAGAATTTGTACATGTAGGCAAAACAAGGGGAAATTGGCCAGAGACATAGTTTAAAGCATGACAAATTTCCAACCATATATGACTAGCAGACTGGGTCACCTTTCCTCATCTAGGCCAACTGTCATCTGACTATGCAATGGTCCACATGAAACAGGCTGATAAGGGACATAAAGACAGAAGGATCCAGGGTTCTGACTGCTTTGCTCATAATTTAAAAAGTTATTCTGTAAAATATCAAAACAGCTTCTATCCCTGAATAAGGCAAATTAAAGAAAACCAAAGAAACTGAAACCTGTTGGTAAAATCTAGGAACATGTATAGACAGATTTAATATGCATACATGCGCACGTGTACACACACACACACACACACACACACACACACACACACACACACACACACACACACAAAGCAGAAGTAACTGATCAGAAGCAAGTTGTCTCTAGCCAGCACACTAGGATCTTTGTAGACCAGGAAAGATACACTTGAATTTCCAGATACATTTGGAATAATAAAGACAAGAACAGCTACTACAGCCTGAGATTATTTTAGCATACCTATGCATGTAACTCATGTTACACAAGCACTATTGTTACCTTACAACATCCCACTGAAGTAAGTCATGCTGTTATTCTGTGTTAAAAAGGAGAGAAGAAAGAAAGTTCAATGATATTAAATAGCTTGCTTAGTAATTAGCGGTGGTTGAGCTTAGTGCCTTTCTTCTGACTGTGTCATCTTTTCATATGACATGGCCCATTCGCAGTCATGGCTATGAATTCCTACAAGGATAAATTGCACTCACAGTTTTATAGAATCAAACTTATTATTAATTTAGTCATGATTTAGGCTTTTCCCATACACAGTCTATTAACTTTTAAAAAATTGGTCAGTACATTTGACCTCACTGCTTCAATCAGATGCATATTTCTCAGAAATGCTTTACGAATTTTATTTTGTGAGCTTGTTTTTCTTTTATTTGCTGTGACACACTAAAGGATAGACAGTGATTTCTTGGAAAACAATATCACCTTTTTTAATATCTTGTAATGAAGTCCTGTTATGAAGTCCCTCATCTAAGTGACTACAGACAAAATACCTTCAGAGATACTTCAAGAGGATGCGATTTCTTAAGAAAGTTCTTTGAGTTGGGCGTGGTGGTGTGTATGTCTGTACTTTTAGCCATTAAAGAGGTTGTGGCAGAAGGGTTTCTTGAATCTAAGAGTTTAATGGCAGCCCAGGCAACAAATCAAGGCCAGGCCTGATCTCTCATTCTCTCTGTCCATAAATATATATCTATATATGGATATATGGATATATGGATATATCCATATGTATATATTATATATTATGACATCAAAAATACATTCACCATGATATTTCATTCTGTACTAGAGTATATCTTATTCTTTTGAAGGATCTAGGCTTAACATATAACAGCAGTCCTCCAAATTCTCTTGATATTCCTATATCAATCATACTTTTCAAAAACCTCCTTGAAGCCAGGTGCCAGTGGCTCATGCTTGTAATCCTAGCTACTCAGGAGGCTGAGATCTGAGGATTATGGTCGAAAGCCAGGCCAGGCAGGAAAAGCTGCGAAACTCTCATCTCCAATAAACTACCAGAAAATTAGAAGTGGTGCTGTGGCTCAAGTGGTAGAGTGCTAGCCTTGTGCTGAAGAGCTGAGGGACAGCACTCAGGCCCAGAGTTCAAACCCAATGACTGCCAAAACAAAAACAAAAACAAAACAAAACAAAAAACCTCCTCGATTTACAAGCCCTGAGCTACTTACTTGGAAAATAGTAATACTTTTTATTTTTCTTCTCATAACCTATGCAGAACCATCTCTCTTTGTTTGGCTGTAAACTAGCTGATACAATATGATAAGCTTTCAGTTCCAGTGTTGGGGGATCTCTCTCAGCCAAGGACAGGAGCAAGAAAATATCCAGGCCTCCTAAGGATCTGGATCAGACAGCTTTCACAGCTGATTTCTTTCTTGAGCTCTCAGAGGCCAAACTGCATCCATATCACATTTCCCAGCATCTACTTTGTGCTTCTGCTTCTACACAGAGATTTGGTCAGCTTTGTGCAGACCATTTTAGCCACTATCTTTTAGTCCTATCCCACTGTCTTAGGCAAACATTTATGATTGGATGGGAGTCAGGTGCACGATAATCTCTTCTGCTGCAGGTAGGGAAAAGACATCTTTTTTTGGGGGGTGGGGGTCCGGTCATGGGGCCTGAACTCTGGGCCCGGGCGCTGTCCCTCAGATCTTCAGCTCAAGGCTAGCGCTCTACCACTTGAGCCTCAGTACCACTTCCAGCTTTCTTTTTCTTTTTGCTTATGTGGTGCTGAGGAATCAAACCCAGGGCCTCATGTATGCAAGGTAAGCGCTCTACCACTCAGCCACCTTTCCAGCCCGGGAAAAGACAGCTTATGCTTTACTCGTCAGCCTGTCTGGGAAAACTGGGAAGAGTTAATGCAGGCTCATTAGAAATTGGGAGAGGATAGCAAGGAAGATACAACTGTGCAGAAAAAAAGCTGAAATTTACATCACAGCTGCCACGTGGGAAGCATTATTCTTCAGTCTGGCTATTTAAGGACCAATTCAGAAAGCATTTTTTTCATATGTTTCATAAAGACCTCTCCTGGGACAATCTATTTCTAAAAGTTTATAGGACTTAAGGATAGGCTTTGGCAAAGGAAGTCAGTCAGGTCCAATTATACACAGAGGACAGAAGCTTGGTACACCAATTTGGTTTATGACACAAATAGGATCTCAAGGCTCATGTTTAATTGGATGGTGATTTTTGCTTCCAAAGCTCCATTTTTAAGCAACATTCATGTCTGAGGCTGAGGCTTTCCCTAAATGTTTTGGAAATCAGAGATGGAAAACTTAAGTGGGTAGTACTGGCCACAAGCCAGTGCACGCTAATGCAAAGTTGAGTGGGAAATGCTATTTTAAACCACATCTGAAAGCAGCAACATTGGCCTTTTCCATGGAGAAGACAGGGTGGGAACAGAGAACAATTCCTTTAACTAGAGTCCTAAATCTCTTCAGTGCCTCTTCTCTTGCAAAAGGTGATGGAACGGGGAGTAAGTGTGAGGCTTGGATTTAGATGACCTGTGGATTAGTAGAAAATATCAGGGGCCTTTGGATGTGCAAAGGGGATTCTCATCCTCCATGAGAAATGATGTAGAGGTAACAGTAAAACAGGTAAAAAGTGAATTACTCTTTATGGAAGTATGGAAGGATATTTAAAGTTTTTGCCTCTCTTAGAGAAGAGGCAGGTTAGAAAATAGAGGCTGAGGTGGTGGCTCATACCTGTAATCACAGCTATCTGGAAGGCATAATTGGAAGGATTTAGTTCTGAGGCTGGCTCCAGGAAAAACTAGGAAGGCCTTATCTTAAAAAATTAAATGGGCAAATGAGCTAAAGAGAAACTCTTCAGAAGAAGAGGCAACAATGACAAAGACACATATGAGGAAATGCTCAGCATCCCTGGCCATGCAGGAAATGCAAATCAAAACAACTCTGAGAGTCAGTCTCACCTCAGATTGCCAGTACTATGACTTCAAACAACAAATGTTGGCAGGGATGTGGGCGGGGGGGGGGGGGGGGGAGAGAAAGGAACCCTATTGTACTCTTTGTGGTGGTAATTTAAACTAGTACAGCCACTCTGGACAGCAGTCTGGAGGTTCCTCATAAACTTAAACATAGATCTTCCCTATAACCCAACTATGCAATTCCTGGGCATCTACCCATCAAAAGCCAGGATACCACAAAGACACATGCACATGTTCATTGTTGGACTATTCACAATAGTCCAAGTTATGGAAACAGCTCAGCTGTTCTACAATAGATGACTGGAACAAAAATGTGGTAATTTACACAATGGAATTTTACAAGGCTGTTAGAAAGTATAATATTATATCATTTGCAGGGAAATGGATGTAGCTCAAACACTCATTTTAGGTAAGATAAGCCAAGCTCAGAGAGATAATGCTGCACGCTTTCTCTTATATGTGGAAACTAGTTCCACATGATAAATTATACAGTACTTCAGGAAATCACACACAGTGGCCCAAAGGTTGATACTCTAGGAGGAACTTAAAGGCCTAATGCCTCTCTGCCTCTGATCATATAAAATAATATTTATCTAAATAAATTTCAGAAAACAAGAGGTTTTTTTCATTGTTTTTGTTTTTTTTGCCTTATTTGTCCATTTACCTGTGTTTGGAAGGGCAAAGGGAGCACAGAAACTGAGAGACAAAGGGTGAACAAACATAGCAGTGGTACTCACGAAGCACTGTGTTGAAAATGAACTATACAACTTGTGGGTGGGGACAATAGGGAAAAACTGGGAGAGAGCAAAGGAAGGACTGACATTGTCCAAAAAGAAATGTATTCTTTACCTGACTTATGTAAGTGTAACTGCTCTGTACATCACCTTTATAATAATAATAAAATATATTAAAATAAAAAAGAAAGAGAAAAGAAAAGGGCTAGAGGCATGGTTCAAGTGGTACACCACTTGTCCAGAAAGCATGAGGTCAAATCTCAATACCATCAAGGGGAAAAAAATAGAAGTAGCCAGGGAAAGGGGGAAATCTGGGAACACAGAAAAGAGTCCATAGAGGTTTTTAACTTGAGGTTTTGAATGCTATGTTTTAAAGGTTTTTGTCATAAAATACAAATCACATCCATACTTGTAACAATCATATCTGCGGCATAGAAGGAGACTTCAGAGTGTTTTTAATTTTTCTTAATTATTACATTAATTACATATATTTATGTGATACACTGTTGATTATCTGGTACATGTACACAACATATAATGATCAAATCAGAGTAGTACCATTTCCATCTCCTTAGACACTTAAATTGTTTTTGATTAACAAGTAATAGTTACATATTTATGAAGTACAGTGTGATATTTCAATACTTGTTTATAATGTATACTGATCAAATCAAGATAATTAAGGTTTCCATACCTTTCTTATTTCTTTATACCTGGGGCTTTCAAACTGCTCTCTTCTAGTTATTCTTAGAAGATTTAACAGGTCATATTGAATTTCAGTCACCGCACTGTGTTATAGGACACTGGGACTCCACGCTTGTGTGTCCTTACCCACAAGCCAACCTCTCTCTATTCCTCTGCCCCTCCCCAGCCTCTTCTAATCATCATTCTATATTCATTTTTTTTTAAACATCTACATGAGAGAGAACATGCAGTATCTGTCTTCCTGCACCTAGTTTATTTCAGAATACAGGCATGAGCAACCACAACCAGAATATTTTTCCCATTTGCTTTAGTCATTTGAATTCCTTCTTTTGAGAAATATCTATCCATATCATTTGACCATTTCGAAATTGAATTATCTGCTTTTCTGTTACTGTCTTTGAGTTATTTCTATATTCAAGTGTTAACTCTGTCTGATAATTAGTTTGCAATTTTTCCCTACTCTGCATTGTTTCTTCCTTGTGGATTGTTCTCTTTCTTGAGCAGGAAATTCTTTAATGGAATTCATTATATTTCATTTAACATTATGTCATTGCGCCATTATATGGCAGAATTCTTTAAAAATTTTTATTTTTATACATGTATCTATGTCTAGTTTTTGTGCTAGAGACTGAACTCAGAACATAGCACATGGTAAATTCACTCTTCCATTGGACCACAAAAATTGTTAATTTTACTTTCATCATCTGTGTTTTGGGGGTCTTATTCAAAAATTAGGTGTCCATGCTAATTTCTTAAGGTGTTTTCATGCAAATTTTTTTCCATGGCTTCAGTTTCAGGTCTTTGATTGTTTTGAGCCAATTTTTTTTTCCATACATAAGAGATAAAGAGAAAGTTGAAGTTTTTTGCATATGGATAGCCAATTTTCCCAGGACTATTTATTAAAGGGTTATATTTGGTTGTAAATGCATGCAGGTATCTCTGGGCAATCAGTGGATGTTTGTGTTTGTTTTTGTTTGGTGGGGAGTATAATTCTTTGTGTGTGTGAATTAT
This sequence comes from Dipodomys spectabilis, assembly GCF_019054845.1. NCBI lineage: Eukaryota > Metazoa > Chordata > Mammalia > Rodentia > Heteromyidae > Dipodomys > Dipodomys spectabilis. Next base: position 4,162,768 of record NW_024870824.1, read on the forward strand.
GGAAGTAGGCAAGATTTCAAAAATAGAGAGATAAAACACAGAATAGTTAGATAACTGATTAATGGAATGAATGTAAAAAAGGGGGAGCTAAAAGCCCTTAGTGATTTTGAAATGTTTTAAATCCCATGCTGTTATACCTTGTAGCAATCTTTACATTGCAAAAAGAGCCATGTCAGGATATACCACGTCCTACATGCTTTAAAAAAAACAATAGGGTGGTTTCACATTTCTGTCAAGTTGTAAAAATGATGATGAGAAGGAGGAGATGATGATGATAGCAATGCTAATTGACACAAATGTAAATGAGGACTGTCTATGAGATGATTATTGGGGAGGGAGAAAGAAAGTATACTGAGAGGTAAAGAGGATCAAAGTATATTATATATTATGCATATATTATACACATGTATAAATGCAGTGGAATGGAATCCACCACCCGCTTTTAAAAGTGGGGAGAAGCCCTCTTTGCAGATTATATGATCCTGTTTTTAAAGAACCCTATAGTCTCTTCTCCCAAGTTACTTGAGCTGATCACAAACTTTGGCAAAGTAGCAAAGAATAAAATTAGCCCACAAAAATCAGTAGCTTTTCTGTATGCTAACAATGAGAAGAGTGAAGCCAAAATCAGAAAAGCAACTACTTTTGTAATAGCATAAAAAATACCCAGGAATTCCCTTAACCAACGATGTGAAGGAGCTCTATGAAGAAAACTTTAAAAACTTGAAAAAGGAAATTAGAACAGATCTAAGGAAATGGAAAAACCTCCCATGCTCCTGGATTGGAAGGACTAACATCATGAAAATGGCACTACTGCCTGATACTATCTACAAATTCAATGCAATACCTATCAATATCCCAACAACGTTCACTAATGTAATAGAAGAAGCAATCCAAAAATTTATATGGAAAATAGGAGATCCCAAGTAGCAAAAACAATCCTTAGCAGGAAGAACAGTGCTGGAGGAATATCAGTACCAAACTTCAAACTCTATTATAAAGCTGTAGCTATGAAAGAGCTTAGTACTGGCATATAAACAGCCTGAGGACCAATATAATAGAATTGAAGACCCAGAAATGATCCCACACACCTATGGGCACCTAATATTTGATAAGGAAGCCAAAAACAGCAGATGAAAGAAAGTCTCTTCAAAAAATGGTGCTGGTAAAATTGGCTATAAATTTGTAGAAAACTGAAGTTAGATCCTCATATATCACCCTGCACCAGAATCAATTCCAAATGAATCAAAGACCTTGAGGCAAAATCAGATACCTTGAAGGAATCGGGGAAACACTAGTGCTCCTTAGCATAGGTCAAAACTTCCTAAATAAAGATCCAGAAACACAACAAACTAAAGATAGGCTGGATAAATGGGATAGCATTAAACTGCAGAGCCTCTCTACAACAAAGGACATAGCTAGCAAACAAAATAGCCCACAGACTGGAAGATTTTTCACTAGCCATACAACAGACCAAGGCCTCATATCAAATATATACTTAGAGCTCAAAAAGTTAAACTCCCAAAAATGAATTCCCAAAGAAACAACCACCCCATTAATAGGTAAGCTAAAGAATTAAAAAAAGATTTCTCTAGAGAGGAAATAAGAATAGTCAATAGACATATGAAAATATGTTTAACATCTCTAGCCATAAAAAAAATGCAAATCAAACCCACATTGATATTCCACTTCGCCCCAGTTAGAATGGCCATTATCAAGAAAACGAACAGTAGCAGATGCTGGCAGGGATGTGGCCAAAAGGGAACACTACTACACTGTTGGAGGGAATGTAAAACTGGTTCAACCACTCTGGAAAGCAGTATGGTGGTTCCTCAAAAGACTAAACATAGAGTTCTCAGAATGACCAAGAAATTCCACTCCTGAGCATTTACCCAAATGATCACAAACAAGGCCATACTAAAGCTACCAGCACAACTATGCTCACTGCAGTATTATTTATCATAGCTAAGATATGGAACCAACCCAGATGCCCCGCAGTAAATGATTGGATCAAGAAAATGTGGTGTATATACACAATGGAATTCTATGCTTCCATCAGAAAGAATGACATCACCCCATTCATAAGGAAATGGAAAGACTTGGAAAAAAAATCATATTAAGTGAAGTAAGCCAGACCCCAAAAAACATAGGCACCATGGTTTCTCTCATTTGTAATAATTGTAAAATATGTCTAGGATAGTCCTAGTAGAGGATCACAATAGCTCAATAGCTATGCATATATGACCATATGAAATGATGCTGATTGAAATGAACTCCAAGATATGCAAACAAGAGGGATTTTTGTTGTTTTGTTTTTCTTTCATCTTTCTCTTAGTGTACTGTTTGCTGTTCTTTCTTTTGTTCTTTCTTTTTTTTTTCTCCTCTGGTTTATTACCAGTGCTCATTGCTTCTGATTTTGGCACCCTTTGTCTTGTATATAAGTTAATCTGATTTGGGGAAGGGAAGGGGAATCACAGAAATGGTGGGACAAAGGGTAAACCAGTGTAACAGCAATACTCACTAGACACCATGTTGGAAATGAACTTTACAACTTGTGGGGCAGGGGTGTCAGAGAGGAGGGTTGGGGGAGGGAAAACAGGAGAAAAGGAGGGAAAGGGTAAAACTGTTGGAAAGAAATGTCCTCATTACCTTACTTATGTAGCTGTAACCTCTCTGTATATCACCTTTACAATAAAATAATTTTTTTAATGGGGAGAAGGAGCCAGCACCAGTGGCTCATACCTGTAATTCTCACTACTCAGAGGCTGAGATCTGAGGATCTCAGTTCAAAGCCAGCCCTTGTTTTTGTTGTTATGCTGCACAAGATAAATAATACATCTGAACTCTCACACTTCCCAGAAAAAATTAAGAGCAATTCGGTAGTGAAATTTGGACCCATTCCATTTGAAGGTGAACAAGTCAGTCTATGTCTGTTTCCAAGGCACTTGCTGGGTCTTCGAAATCATTCTTTGCCCTTCAAAGACTATCAGCGCAGAAGAGAAATTGAAGTAGAACTAGTTAATCTTTAAGAAATTAAAAAGTAGGCCCAAAGGATATAATTCAAATATGAAAAGCAGACCCCAAGATACACAAGGAAAAAACAAATGGCTTAACACATTAACAAGTCAATTCTTTTAAATACAGCTATTTATTAATCCAGGTACCTGGAAAGTTATTCTGGTTTTATTTTATTTTTTTGTTATTTTTTATTTTTTTTATTGTGAAAATACTGAACAGAGGGGTTACAATTACGTGGGAAAGATAATGAGTATATTTCTTAACAGTTATTCTGGTTTTAATCTCAGTTTCTTCATCTGTAAAATACACTTATTCATATTTACAGTTGTGAGAATTAAGAAAACATGCAGATAAATAGATTATGAAGTGTCTGGCACAAAATAAGCATTTTACAAACATAAGTCATTATTAAGATCATGCTGGAACTAGCACCTGACATTGGATAATGACTTGATCAGTGGACCTGGAGTCATTGTGGCATTACAAATGTTTATTGTAGCATGCTGACCCAGACCACTGCATTGGACATTCCTCTGTTAACAGCTAATGTTCCTAGAATCTCCACATTGAGAGGGCAGATGGAATCATCAATTTGTTAAGGAGCCTAGTAAACTCAACATATAGTTGAACTCATTTGAAATCTCCCCTAAAGCAACTTGTAAGGTGGCAACCTACAAAGAAATTGATTCATCTCTGCATGTGTTGGAGTATAAATGGCAAAGCTTAGAGATATGAGCATATATACTCTGCCAACCTTGGAACATAGTCACTACATGGAAAATCTGTATTTCAAATTAGACTCTTACATTTTTAGCACTGAATTTCATTTATACTTTACAAAAATGTTTGACTCCCTTGTAAAAATGGAGCCGAAAATAGATTCTCTGGGCATCTGATACTTGTAAATTAACTCTAAAAATAATATTTTGATGAGTAAAACAGAAAAAACCCAGAAATTTCTCATAAAATGCACAATAAATGGAAAATTCAAGTAAGTGGGTATAGGATGACAAAGAAACATATGGCATTTTAAAAGATTTTTTTTGGCAGGCTTTGAGTGGGAAATTGCCACCAGCCAAAGTTTTTAACATTTACACTTTTGGGGGAACTCATGGTAAGAAGATCTTATTGTTCCCTACGAGCAGGAAATAACCTCCAAACTGTAAGTTTTGGTCTCAATAGATTTCCAAGCTACAGGACTGACCACCTAAAATCTCTCTCCACTCCTCCCATGAGAGATGGACTTGGGATATAATGCTTAACTCAATGAGGAAATTCAGATACACTGTGTAAGTTCTTGCTTTGTTGTTTTGTCATTTGAAATCTGAATTTTCCTAAAAGGTTAAAAAATCTTCTTAAGATTATGTGTGGGACAAAGTATACACTAGAGAATCATTCATCTGAAGTATTCAAGTTGTCATGTTTATTTTTATTGTCCAGGTGGACTCAACAAAATCTGTCAAATATAAAAATCATTGTGCCCAAAAGATATCTCAGTCTATGTAAATTCCAACAGGGTTTTCATAGAATTCAAAAACATGATTTTGAAATTCATGATGTAGAATGAAGGTAGGAATTTGTCACAATTTTCATACTTAGAGTAGTGTCAGCTCTATTATGGCACAATTGAAGTACATTAAATTTTACATAATGAAACTCCACCATTTAATCTGCTTTTATGTATGCATAAAACCCATACAATCATCACCAGATTCATTTTTCATTTCTAAACATTTCTGTGTTTCCCTGCCCCTTTCTCCATCCACAGGCAACTACAGACATCCATTCTATCTCTGTGCAATATTTTGCACATTTCAACATTTCATTTAATCAGATCTTATGTTATACTAATCTTACTAAGCACAATTTTTGAGATGCATCCATTTCGTTAGATGTACGACTAGTGCCCTTTTATTTATTTCTGAGTAATATCCCATTGTGTAGACAAATCACAATTGGTTTATTAACTTCCATATTGATGGCCATTAGGGTTGCTTCCAGTTTGAACATGTTACAAATAATGCTACTATCAACACTTGTGTACAAGTTTTTGTGTGGACATATGATCTTTAGCATGGGCATATGTTCTTGTTTTTCTTGAGTAAATACCAAGTACTATAAGTGCTATGTCATATGGTGGATATAAGTTTAATTCTGAAAACTTCATCAGTGATGGAGAGTTCCTGTTGCTCCCTTGGCTCAGTACACTTTTCAAAACCTTAGCCAAACTGAAGGATTTGTGCTAGTATATCATTTGTTGTGAGTTCACTTCACTGGTGACTAATGATACTAACCATCATTATACATATGTGTTAACCCTCCACACATCTCCTAGAGTAAAGTGAATATACAAATCTTTGGATTATTTCCTCATTGGGTAGTACATTGTTTTACTTAGTTTTTTACTTACTTACATTTTTTTACTTACTTAAGGTTCTTTAGACATATAGATGTGAGTTCATTGTCTGATATAGATGTGTGGTAAACATTTTCTTCTGGTTTCTTCCTATTTGTCTTTTGAAGAATGAAAATGGAAGAAGTAGAATTTATCATTGTTTCTTTTCCATTTATGGTTCATAACTTTTGGATAGGTTTGCAAAGTGAAGATATATATGAAAGTGATGTACCATTCCATTAATTTAGTTTTTCTTTTATTTAGTAATATTTTCTAGTTTTTAGTATGCATACATTAGACACTTTTGTTAAATTTATTTCTAGAAATTTTATGCTTGGGAGATGCTGTTTTATATATATATATATATATATATATATATATATATATATATATATATATATATACACACACACACACATGTACACACATATGTTTTTACATTTTTAGTTTCTAATACATAAAAAGTTTACTTTTTTGTATTCCCTGAAATCTTGGTGAACTAATTTCCTAGTTCAAGTTTTAAATTTCCTGAGCTGTCCTATAACAACTAAATCTGTAAATGGTGACCATTTTAACCATTCCTTTTTCTAAGCATTCCTTCTTAATGTTTATGAATTTTATGTCTTTTCTGGGTCTTCATATATTGGATAGGGTCTCAAGAATTATATTTTATAGAAATAAAAGAAGTGAACTTTTTCTATTGCTCCTGATCTTTAGGAGGAAAATCTTTTAGCATTTAGGCATGACATCAAGTGTAGATTTTCTTCATAGATACCCTTTAGACATTTGATGGATTCCCATACAAATACTTTTTTTTTTTTTTTGGGTCCGGTCGTGGGGCCTGAACTCTGGGCCTGGGTGCTGTCCCTCGGCTCTTCAGCTCAAGACTAGCACTCTACCACTTGAGCCACAGTGCTAATTCTGGCTTTTTTCTTTTTTGCTTATATGGTGCTGAGGAATCGAACCCAGAGCCTCATGCATGCAAGGCAAGCGCTCTACCACTGAGCCGTCTTCCAGCCCTGTCAAAGACTTCTTATCTTGAATGGAGATTGAATTTTGTCAAGCGTACAACTATCTATTAAAATTGCCATATAGGCTGGGCATAGTGGCACATATCTGTAGTAATAGATTCTTAGGAAGCTGAAACAGGAGCCTTTATTGAATCTTTGAATTTGAGATCAGTATAGGCAGCATAACAAAAACCAATCCCTAAACTAAAACTAGAACATCCTATCTTTCATGGAGAGAAAGAAGAGGAAGTGCTTTTTGCAGCAATCTGTCACTAAGAAGTATTTAATGTTTTCCATGACTATAGATTATTTGAGCCAAAAAAATCCATCCCTTGTTTGAAGCATAGCTTTATTGAATACAGAGATACTGTAGTCAGAAATGACTCCTTCCTATCTTAAAGTGACTACTAAGTCTTATTCTAAGTTGCTGTTGGTAAAAATATGTTCTTGCTGTGGTAATCCCCCTCTCCCTGTGTGTGTGTGTGTGTGTGTGTGTGTGTGTGTGTGTGTGTGTGTGTGTGTGTGTGTGTGTGTGTAAGAGAGAAGAGGAGTTGGGGGAAGAAAGAGAGAGGACAGAGAGAGAGATAGGGAGAGAGAGAAAGAGAGGAGAGGGAGAGAAAGACAGAGAGAGAGAGAGAGAGAGAGAGAGAGAGAGAGAGAGAGAGAGAGAGAACCTGATCCTTGTGTTTTGTTTTTTTTTAAACTAAGCACTGGGTAATTGTCCCTCTGTTTGTCCTATTCCTAACAATTAAAAAATCAGTCATCATATTGTTTCTTTGCTCCAGAGATTAGTGGGGTGGAAACTGGTAAATGAATAATCACAATAGCACAATAAATTAGAGCTCAGCACTGGGGACACTTACATTACTATAGGTAAGAATTTAAGAGATTAATTGCCCAATATTTATTAACATTTTTTGCTTAGGAGAGTGTTGAGAAAAGAGATAAAAGGAAAACTTGAAAGAAAAGGTAAAGCAGGAGAGCCATTGATACAATGATTTTATTAATCGAAAACTAGACAAAATACTTTGGAGAATGTTCTTCAACTATGTATTTTATAACATTTTTATAATGTTTTATAATTTTAAACTTATTTTTATATAAAAATAAATGTAAGTATAAGTTTCAGCATTGTTTCTTGAACCCTAGGAACAAGATAATTCAACCCCCTAAACATCTTCACTTTTGGAAGTTGAATGGATCAAAATATTAATGATTAAAAATGTCTAAAATAATTTATTGTATTTTTGGCATAGGAAATAGTCCTGTGTCCTAAAGAATTTCAGTAACATTTATCATGCATGCAAATGATCTGCATGAAGTGTCCATACGTGTTTATGTTTATGTGCATGCATCTGTTGATTTTGTTTCCTGCGGGACTAAGGAGAAAAGATGAATTGTGCCTCATCTGACACAGTATGAAGTAAGGACAGAGCACTCTTGGGATAATGAGATAGTCTTTAAAGTGATCATTCAAGCCAGAGCCTGAAGTCAGACTGGGAAAAACATAAGTCAGTTTCTTACATACCCAAAATTCCTGGAAAGACTGGGGAGAAGGCCAGGCATGGCTTCACATAGAATGGAATTTGGATAAATTTTACTTGGATCTTGGAGGACAGGGTAGCACAGATGATATCTGGGCTCCGTGGCTGTGTTTGAAAATTAGACACATTGTGATGATTATAATTTTATGTGTTGACTTGAGTAGGCCAAAGGTTACCCAAATATTTATCAAACATTACTCTGAGTGTTTCTTTAAATGTGTATTTGCGGGAGGTTATCACTGAAATCGGTAGACTGACTACAGTAGATGGGCTCTCCCTGAAGTGAATGGGCCTCATCCAATCAGTTGAAGGTTTAATTAGAATAAAAGGCTGACTTTCACTTGAGAAAGAAAGAATTCTCAACCACGGAATGTGGCTTAGTGGTAGAGTGCTTGCCTAGCATACATGAGGCCCTGAGTTTGATTCCTTGGTACCACATAAACAAAAAATAAATTAAATCCTGGAAACTAGCTCTTTCTGCCTAATAATACAAGCCATCAGTCCTTCCAGGACCTATAGCTGTTTCCAACTTTCCAACTTAAATTAGATGTTGGTTTTGAAGATTTTAGACTTTTTAGCCTCCATAATTGTGTGAGCCAATTCCTCATATTCTCCTCTCTTTCATTCTCTTATTTCTGTTTTTTTTGATATTTTACCTAATCAATAACCTTCTCTTTTACTCTAGATAATTACCAGAAAAACTTGCTATTAAACATATTGTGCAAAAAAACAGAGTATTAACACAGTTAAATTATCATTTCTAACAACATGCATGAGGTTTCCATTTGAATGATTTTATGCTTTAAGTGGGTGTTATTCCCCCTAGATCAAGAGAGTGGAGGTTCTGTTTCCAAGGAGGTTTTCCTCCAAAATAAAAATAATTTGCTTACTTACTTTTGCATGTACATTTATTTTTTTGGTCAATCAGAGCTTGAACTCAGGGCCTGGGAGCTGTTTTGTTCAGGGTTAGTGCTTTGAACCACAGCTTCACTTTCATTGTTGTTGTTGTTTGAGTAGTTAATTGGAGATAAGAGTCTCATGGAGTAACCTCCCCCCAAAATAAACTCTCAAAAAGTCAACAACCCAATCAACAAATGGACTAAAGACTTAAAGAGAGACTTCTCAGAGGAAGAAAGAAGAATGGCCAATAGACACATGAAGAAATGTTCAACATCTCTAGCCATAAAAGAAATGCAAATCAAAACAATGTTAAGATACCATCTAACTAAAGTTAGAATGGCAATTATCAGGAACACTAATAATAACAATGTTGGTAGGGATGTGGCCAAAAGGGAACGCTGTTGGTGGGAATGTAAACTTGTTGTGACTCTGGAAAGCAGTATGGAGGTTCCTTAAAAGACTGATCATAGAGCTTTCCTATGACCCAGAAATTCTACTCTTGGGCATTTATCCAATAGACTTCAAAAACAGGCCCCACTAAAGCCACCAGCACAACGACATTTATTGCAGCAGTGTTTACCATAGCCAAGATGTGGAAACAACATAGAAGTCCTTCAGTGGACAAATGGATCAAGAAAATGTTTTTATATATAAATATATATGAAATATAATATATAATAATATATTATATATAATATTTATGAAATATATTATAATATATCATATATACTATATATATATATATATATATATATATATGAAATTCTACTCATCCAAAAGAATGCTATTGTACCATTTGGAAGAAAATGGAAAGACTTGGAAAATCGTTTTAAGTGAAGTAAGCCAAAGAAACATAGGTTGCATGGTTTCCTTCATTTGTGGTAACTAGAATGTGCCTATAAATCTACAAGCACATTGAATCTAGAAACTCATTGAATGACTAAAATAAATAAATAACACTAGGACATGCTAAATTATATAGGACTCTAGCAATTAACATACAGAGACCAAAGGAGGATATGCATTGGAGTGATAGACAAAGGCTCAATAGCTATGGACAGATGGTCATATAAAATAAGTCTATATTGTATATCCATTTATCTGAATTAGGGAAGGGAAAAGGAACAACAGAATGAGGAGACAATGGACAAGGGGGAAACCAATGCAACAGCGATACTTACAAGAAAATGTTGGAAATAATCTGTACAATTTCGGGGGTGGGGGATGGAAAGTGGGAGAAATATGAGGGAAAGGGTAACAAGTTTGACAAGAAATGTACTTATTTCCTTGCTTTTGTAACTGTAACATCACCTTGACAATAAAAAATATTTAAAAAGTTAAATTAAAAAGAAAAAATAAAAATAAAGTAAAATAAAATAATATTCTATGAAATGAACTCCAAAAAAAAAAAAAAAAAAGAAACACATTTCATTCCTTAGTTGCCATTGTTGCTATTTTTGTTTTCTTTGCCTTTTGTATTGTTTGTTTGTATTTGAGAGGGTAAGGAGGCACATAAAAGGTAGAACAAGGATGAACAAATACAGCAGTGATGCTTACTAGACACTATGTGGAAAATGAACTGGATATCTTATGGGTGGATGGGAAACATGGTTCAAAAAAATTCTACTGATTATACCTGACTCGTGTAACTGTATGCCTCTGTATATCAACTATACAAAACAAAACAGATTAAAATAATAAATAAATAAAAGAGTCTCAAGGGGACTTTTCTGTGGGCTAGCTTCAAACCACAGTCCTCAGATTTCAGCCTCCTGAGTAGCTAGGCTTACAGGCATGAGCCACCAGTTTCTGGTTACATGTACATTTTGTAATAGATTTCTCTTTCACAAATTTCCTTGCTTGAATTTTTAAGTCTATGTTAAAGGAGAACTGAGGACTCTTAGGAAGGGCTATGCTGCTGTTAATTCATTTAATAGTTAATCTTGGGCTTCTCTAATGTAGATTAGCCTATAGACACCCTATGGCTGTTTCCAGCATACTTTCAGTTCTTAGTATCGCCCATTTCTCATCTCCAGAGGACTCTACTAATAATGTAAGATTACTAGCAGCTTTTATTGACTCTCCCTAATCATTGATCTTTTGGCAAAAATAATCTTGAAGGACTCCATGGGATTTCACATGAAATTACTGAGAAAATGGGAAATATTTATGAGATTTTATGGCTCTCAGCTATATTATATAATGACATAAAACTCAGAACACACCAAGTACCTGTAGCTAACATCTGTAATCCTAACTACACAGGGGGTTGATATCTAAGGATTGTGGCTCAATGCCAGTATGGTCAGGTAAATCAATAAGACTTATACCCAGTTAACTACCAAAAAAGCTGAAAGTAGAGTTGTGGCTTAAGTGGTAGAGTGCTAGCCTTAGCAAAGGAGCTAAGGGACAGTAGGCCGTGAGTTCTAGTCCAGGATCGGCAAAAGAAAAAGAGCCCCCAAATAAACAAACAAACAAAAAATAAAAAAACCCTCAGAACACATAAAAAAAGTTTGATAGATCTGACATAAATAAAATAAAATAAAATTTTATATAGGGAAAACATAAGCAGAATGAAAAAGCAAAAACACACCTAGGTAAAACACATGCAGCACAAATTACAGCAGTTGGACAATATCCTTTCTCTAGGGAGAACTGATATGAATAAATAATAAGATAAAGACTACATTAGTAGAAAAATGAACAAAGGATATAAATAATTCATCAAATGAAAATTACAAAGAATACATATGAAGTGTTTAATTTCCTTTGTAAGATACAAGACTTTTTTTGCATTGACAAAATAACAAAGAATTATAAATTTTTCAGTATTCTAGATGGGTAGAATTCAAGAACTATCATACTCTAATATATTTACATACTTAGAAAGGATTTTGCCATTATATGACAAAAAACCAAAGCTCTGTATTAAATTTAAAAATACTTTATTAGTGCATATTAATTGTATAAAATAATGGGTTTCATCATGACATTTTTATAGCTGTATCTAAAGTACTTTGACAGTATTTACTCCCCATTACTCACCCTCATACCCTTTTCCCCAACACAGAATCCCTTCCTATTCCATCATAGTCTTTCTACTTTCCTGTATGTTTTTCTTTTCATTATTGTTATTATACAGGTGATATACAGAAGGGTTACAGTTACACAGTTAGGTAATTGAGTACATTTCTTTTTGGACAATGCCACCCCTTCCCTTGCTCTCTCTCCTGTGGTTTTTTTTTTTAATATTCCTCATATGAGAGAAAATAACGTAATAATACTCTTTCTGAATTCAGCTTATTTTGCTTAACACAATAATCTCCAGATCCATTCATTTTTCTGAATCTTGTAAGGATTGATTGTGCAACTTAAAGTTGGTTGCATATAATAAAAACATAAATAGCTTGATTTTTCACAAAAGGATATGGTATGAGCCACCTGTTAAACACTGGGCTCTCCTTTTACAAGTACTGTTTTCTTCAAGACACATGGCTTCTATTTGTTATATTCAGAGAAGAAAAATGACTAGATGTGACAGATTGATAGAAAAAAAACATTTTAGTAACCTTTTAGCATTGAAAAATAAGTAAAAGAAGACAGTGGGAAAGAAAAAAATAAAGGAAGAAGAGAAAATAGGAAAAAATTGGTTGAACGAAATAGAATTGATTTTTGCTAGTGATTCAACCTTGAATTAGCTTTATATGCTTTGTTTATAATATGTCTGGAAAGTAAACTGGCTCTTATTAAAGACATGTTAGAATGGAAAAATTCCTTCCTGATGATGTTTCTTTTCATTTGGTTGCTCTTTTGTTCTTTCTAGCTTTCCTAGCTCTTCAAAATTGAAAATCACTATGTAAGGGAAAAGGACACGGTTTACTAGCCTTAAGTCATAACCAGTCATGTCAATTGGCAGAAATCTCTATGTAGTATATTTAAGTAAGAGTTCAAGTAAAATACGAGTATGGTATAAAACTATGAGTATTTCTAAATTGTAATGCTTTTAAAATATTTCTTTGAGAAGCATTAGGTTTTAGGAACTGGGTTAGCATTCCCTGCAGAAAAGGTAAAAAACTATGTACATATGGCCATATAAGATGATGTCAAGAGAAATGAACCCCAAGATAGAGACACAAAAGGTTTTGTTTTTGTTGCTGTCATTTTTAATGTATTTATAAGGTACTATGTGATTTTTAAAATTTCTTTTGTATCTTCTTCCCCCATGGTATAACTCCTATTTTCACTGTATTCCGATGCCCTGCATTTTGTATATACATTTTTTTCTAATTTGGGGAGGGGAAGGGAAATAAGAAAATGCTGAAATAAGGATACAGGTTGACCCATTGTAACAATGAAATGTACAAGACACCATGTTGAAAATGAACTTTACAACTTCGGGTTGCGGGGAGGGAGGAGTTGTGGAGGTGGGAAGGGAAGGGATGGTAGGGGGAAAACAAAGGAGAGGTTAACAATGCTGTATAAGAAATATACTCATTCCCTTACTTATGTAACTGTAACCCCTCTGTAAGTGTCTTTACAATAAAACATACAAAAAAAGAAAACAGAAACAGCCAACGGGACACATAGAGATGCATAAAATGACTTACTATGGAAACTGGTTCATGTTATTATAGAGAATGCGAAGTCTCCGGATGTGCCATTGACAAGCTGGACTGCCCAAAACGCTGAGCCTGAAGATTCTGAGAACACAGAGAGCGTAGGGCACTAGTCTATGGCCCAATACCAGGGACCTCAGTATCTGAGGGTAAAGCATGGTTTGTCTCAGCTAAGAGGGAGATGAGAAAAAGTTCACCCTCGCTGCTCTTTTTTGTTCTATTGAGGCCCTTAACAAATTTGCTACCCACTGATTAAGTCAGTTCACTGACGCAAATACTAATAGATTCTAGAGACATCCCACAGATACATCCCAAATGTCTTCTAACTCACTAGATAGGCATCCTTCCCCCCAACCTAGTTCACATACAAAATTAACAATCACGAGAGCCCTTTGTGCTCCCTAGCATAATGCTTTATACTCAGTGGATACCAAGAAGAGCTGATGGTGAATATCTTTCATTTAAAAAAAAAAATCCATCTGTTGTCCTAACTACTCAGAAGGCTGAGATCTGAGGATTTCAGCTTGAGGCCAGTCTACGTAGAAAAAGTCTGCAAGACTCCATCTCCAGTTAACCAGCAAAATGCCAAAATGGTTGGGAGCCAGTGGCTTACACCTGTAATCCTAGCTACCCCAGAGGCTGAGATCTGAGGATTGCCGTTAGAAGTCAGCCAGAGCAAGAAAGTCTGTGAGACTCTTATCTCTAATAAACTACTCAAAAAAGCCAGAAGTGGTGCTGTGGCTCAAGTGGTAGAGTTCTAACCTTGAGCACAAAGAGGGTCAAGGCCCAGGTCCTGAATTCAATCCCCAGGACCAGAAAAAAAAAGCCAGATTGGAAGTTAGGCTTAAGTGGTAGAGTACCAGCCATGAGCAAGAAGTCCTAGTGAGAGCACAAGGTCCAGAGTTCAAATACTCATACCTGCACACAAAATATCTGGGTGCAATCTATAGCATGAATCTATCAAATAGGAAAGAAATTAAGTTAATGTAATAAGTGTTACCAATGAAACTTCAAAATAGAAGCTCAATGTAATTTAAAATAAGATACTACTACATTCCCATGTGATTGTTCAGAATCTTGAACTCTGAATGAACCCAACGTTGGCAAGGATGTGAAATTACAGAAACTCACTGCCACTGGAATATGAAATTGTACAGTTACTTAAGAAGAGAGTTATTTTCTTAAACAAAACTAAACATACTCTACCATGCTATCTAGCAATTAGGTTTCCTGGCATCTACCCCAAATCCTGCATATAGACCGAGATGTTCTTCAGCAGGTGAATGGACAAGTACAGATAATTCACATAATGAAATATCATTCACCACTAAAAAGAAGGAGATAACAAACCATGTAGACACATGGACAAAGCTTAAATACAGATAACTAAGTGAAGGAAGCCAATCTTAATAGCTTTTTTTCCCATATGATTTCAACTGAATGACACTTCCGACAACTATGAACAGTAGGAAGATCAGTGTCTTTCAGGGAGTTGAAGGGATGGGAGACTAGGCAGAGTATAGGGGGTTTTGGAGCATTGAAATCCCTATGATAGCATAATGTGGATATAGGCCCAAAGTCAGAATGTACAACACCAAAAAGAAGCCTAATATAAACAATAGGCTTCAGATGGTGATGAAGTGTCAATTAAGATTTGTTGCCTGTGGCAAATATACCAACCCAGTGGGGACGTTGGTAATGATATGTATAGTGGCAAGAGATAAACAGGAAATATGTTCATTCCAGTTCATTTTGCTGTGACACTCAAACTGCTTTGTAGAAAGTAAAGCTGTAAATCAGGCATGGTGGCTCATAGGTGTCATCTTAGCTACTTAAGAGGCTGAGATCAAGAGGATTAAAGTTCAAGATCAGCCCAGGCAAAATTGTTTGCCAGATCCCTTCTCCATCAATAGCTGGATGTGGTGAAACATGCCTGTTGTCCCAGCTCTGTGGGAAACAGAGATTGGAAAGATGGTAATTCCAGGCCAGCCCAAGCAAAAAGTTTGTGAGACTCCCTCTCAA
Organism: Dipodomys spectabilis; assembly: GCF_019054845.1. NCBI lineage: Eukaryota > Metazoa > Chordata > Mammalia > Rodentia > Heteromyidae > Dipodomys > Dipodomys spectabilis. The sequence continues at coordinate 4,178,270 of NW_024870824.1, forward strand.
TGGAAGGAGCTGGACATGGTGACATGTGCCTGTCATCCCAGCTATAAAGCAAAGATTAAATGGGCAGATTGAGGTCCTCAACATGAGGACTGGCTGAGCAATAGAATACCTCCCTAGAAAGTACCAGGCCCTGAATTCAAATGCTGGTACCATAAAAAAATGGACAAATGAAACTAAAGCCTTTAAAAATAATTCAGTGTAGCAAACTGCCCTGCCTTAAGCTAGTTAAATTAATTTTAGTATCATTCTTTAAAAAATAACAAGTTTCATTATGATATTGTCAGAAGTATATTTAATGTGCTTCAATCATGTTCACTCCCCAATATCCTGTTGTTCACCCTCACCACTAGTCCCTTGCTTCTTTCCCAAATGGTTCCTCTTCTACTTTTATGTACTTTTAAATCCAACTTTACCATTTTTGACTCACACGGAATTCTGATGATTTACATAAAGGGACATTGACATCCTTCCAGAGGTTGCAATGTTAATATGGTTACCATGTGAATAGGTGAGCATGAATAGTTACTAGATGAACATATAAGAATAGATACAGTACAGATGTCAGCACCTATAGGGCCCTACCTGCCATGGTTGGAATCTACTCAAAATAGTTGACTCCTCTAGCAAGCACCAAGGTGATTTTGCTGACTCTGTTTTAAAAGGAAAGCCTGCAGAGCAAAATGTAGTGGGAATTCGGCCTTCATTTGTCAAATTAAAGCTGTGTAGACAACCAATCTAAATTATTCTTATTCACTTCCCTTAACCACAAAGTTTCCACAGTTGTGTAAATTATTGTGACAGTACTGGGGTTTGGCCTCACAGTCTGGCACTTGCTAGTGAATCATTCTTTTGAGTTTAGTTTCACATCCTTTCATAGTCTAGAATTTTTGAAGTATTTAGTTTGTCCAAACTTATAGGTGGTAAAATTTCTATCATTATTTTTTATAATATTTGAAGGTTTTATATATATGTATATAGATAGATAGATCTTCACCTATGGATCCCAGTCATTTGTATTTTTGTTTCATCTATGCATTAAAATGTGCTAAGTACTTTGAGGATATATTGCTTCAATAAAATTTAGCTAATTTTTTGGGAGTAGGTAACTAAATGAGTTAAAATACACAAAGGTAAGCCAGGCACAGGTGGCTCACACCTGTGATCCTCGCTACTCAGGAGTCTGAGATCTGAGGATCATGGTCAGAAGCCAATCCAGGAAGGAAAGTTTGTGAGACTCATTTCCAATTAAACCCCAAAAAGCTGGAAGTGGAAATGTGGCTCAAGTGGTAGAGCACTAGTCTTGAGCACAAAAGTTTCAGGGACAGTACCCAAGCTCTGAGTTGAAGCCCCAGGACCAGCACACACACAGACACAGACACACACACACACACACACACACACACACACACACACAGAGGAAGTACATAAAGATACAATATATATTTGAAAATCAAGTCAAAAGAGACTGCATAGCACATACAAGTATTTTTTTAATATTTTTATTGTAAAAATACTGTTCAGAGTGGTTACAGTTATATGAGTAAGGTAATGAGTACATTTCCTATTGAGTATCATACAAGTATTTTTTAATCCCCAAGCATAGCTAAGCAAGTATCCTAGAAGAAAAGTGCTTTCCTTATTCCCATTTTACAGACAAAGCATGACAACAAACATGAGCCCTAGGCTGGTGTAATGTGAATTTTAAACCATTGTAGCAGTTCAAACCAACACAAAGTTAGAACCACACAAATGTGGTTCTACAGAAGGTAAGAAGTCTTAGTTTTTTTTTTACTACATTAAAGCAAAGGGCTTGACAGATCTACATTTCTTCTAAGGACTAGTAGAGATCTGTTTCCTTACCTTTTTCAGTCTCTAGAAGTCAATTGTATTTCCTGTCTATAGTATCTTCAAATCTCTCAGTTTCTTTGTCTCTGTCTCTATCTGTTTCTCTCTGTCTCTCTGTGTCTCTGTGTGTCTCTGTCTCTGTCTCTCTTTCTCTCTCTCTCCCTCCCTTCTTCTCCCCCTCTCTCTGTTTTCTTTTATCACCTCTAGCTTATATCTCCTATCCTCACACCCTCTCCTCTGGCACTTCTGTCTCCTTCTTCCATCTTTCAATGACCCTGTGATCACAGTTGTCTGCCTCTGATCTCTGACTGGTCTCCCTCTCTTAAAAACCTTAGTTTAATTAGGTGTACAAAGTCCCTCATTATGTAAGGGAATATAGCCATACATTCTGGGGATTCAAATGTATACTTGAAGGACAATGTTATATCACAATCACCATATTAATTGTCTCTCAAGATTTCAGCCAACAAAACAGAGTTAATGCGAGTCTCAAGCCTTTTGGTGAGTCACCTAATTCTCATTTTCATGATATTGTGAACCAGATTATAAAGAGCGCCATAGCAAAGGAAAAAATATTTCCAAAGAAAAGCCTGTGCAAAGCTTAAAATGGTGTTATAGCCTGACTCAACAAATATTTGGTGAATGGATGAACACTGTTAGTATGTGACTCATTTGATTTAGTCAATCAAACATTTATAATACAACGATCACCATGGTTGCCTAATTGTTATCAGAACCAAAGGTATTGCAAATGGAATGACTGCATTTGCACTGCTCTTAAGAAGCTTACAGTCACATTGTGAACTCAATGTGAGTTGCATGAAATAATTAAACAAATACAAACTTGTAGATAAGAACAAAATTATATCTAGGGGCTTATTTCTGCTGTAAATTTGATAAAAGGAGGAAAATTGAAGAACTACTGAAGTCCATATTGCTCAGAAGCACATTAGAGTTTTGAGAATGACCATGTTCACTACATAGAAAAGACATGTGGTGGGGCTAGGAAGGTGGCTCAGTGGTAGAGCGCTTGCCTTGCATGCATGAGACCCTGGGTTCGATTCCTCAGCACCACATAAGCAAAAAGAAAAAAGCCAGAAGTGGCGCTGTGTCTCAAGTGGTAGAGCACTAGCCTTGAGCTGAAGAGCTGAGGGATAGCATCCAGGCCCAGAGTTCAGGCCCCACAACCGGACCCCCCCCAAAAAAAAGAAAAGAAAAGAAAAGACATGTGGTTTCTGCAATAACCAGCATAAATGGTAGACAGACAGATAGACAGACAGACAGATGTACAAAGCTCATGAATAGAATATCCACAGAGCATGGAACACATTAGACAACAAGGAAACTAAATTCACCAATTTATCCATTAAGCAAATATTTATTTAATGAGTATTTTTTATGTACCAGACGCTACACAACTGTCAGAGAAAAATGTGTCTAAACGTTTATAATTTGTCTCTGTGTCATGGCACTTTATTTTCTGGCAAGTATATTTTGTGTCCAAAATTATGATGGAGGAGTTCCTTGTCCATTTTTATTCTAGAAGTGTTTTAGAAGTATTAGTAGTTTTAGAATTACATCCATATATGATAGAATTTAGAATAGAAAAACTTAGAGCAGGAGTACCGATCTTGTAAATATCATGTTCTGCATGGCCTGTTCTCTTTAAATTTATGGAGTCCATCGTTTAAATATACACTCTGTGATACTAAATATAAAGCTGATAATCTTGCTGGAGCTCTTCGAGTTTCTGCAGCTAAACTGGGAAGGCCAGCAGGGCACAGTCCCTGAACTGAAGATTCTCAGCTGTCAAATGAGTCTGAAATTGTGCCAGTTTCATCTTCAAATGAAATAAGCCCACTAAATAAGATAATTGAGACGAGAGTGCTGGCAGCAACCAGGATGAGCCAGAATAACCTTCTAACTGCAAGGGCGCCAATGAAGATGAGATTTTTAGCCTCTTCAGAAAAAAATGGTTTTCTTAGGAAAAGGAAAGTAATAGCTTAGGGGTCGATTTCAGACAATTCAACAGAACACATTTATGGAGGAAGAAAAGTAGCAGAGAAAGAGGGGACATAACTGTGTAGAAAGCACAATAAGGGAAAGTGGGATTCATTTTGTACCTATTACAAACCACTATTATTTGGGGACTTCATACTAAGCATAGACCATTAGCAATTAATACGCTTTCCCCTTAAGTTTAATAGTCTAACTTGGATATTTCGACCTAACAATTATTATGATAGTAGTTAATTGAGAAGAATGCCGTACTTTTTTTTTTTTTTTTTGACAGAATCAGCTTTTAAAAGACAGATCGAATTCAACTTTAACACACATGATTAATGTGTCAGGGAGAAGTGAGAAATTCAATTTGAGGCCCAAATATTCTAAAACAAATGTAGAAACAATTTAAAAACCTAGAAATTGGTTATGTGATTTCATAGCTTTGTCAATATCTTTCCTGGAAAATTTGCCACTATCATTGCTGAATCTCCTGTGGAATCGGCACTTGTTAAAGACGATCTTTTTGCCTCAGCGCAATAAACTGAGATCGTAATTCCTTTATTTTTTTTCTCCTTTTATTTTTTTCCCTCTGTCGCTTTCTTCTTGTTTATACTGCCAATTTCTACTGTTATTCTAATCTGCAATTGTAGAGAGGAATGTCAGTATGAAGCATGAGACTAGTCCCCTAGTCCCAACAAGGAACAGCTTCACTTACTCATAGTTATTTCTGACTTACGTTTGCTGAAAGAACATGGGTACTTATTCTGGGTCTGTAAACTGAATCAGGAAAGGGGTGGTGTTAGTTACTTGGAAAATTATTTGTAACTAAGACAATTCCAAGACCCAGTCAAGACTATTTCTCTAGAGTAAATGCAGTTATAATGAAATTCAATGAAAAACTCTGTCATTTCAGAATTTGTGGCTGATGGCATTTTCTTATAAGCTTATAATTTTAGAAGAAATAAGCAAGGAAAAAATGTGGCCATTTTTTGTTGTTTAAAGTATTTTATTAGATTTCAGGGGCAATGGTTTGCTGTAATTGTGTAAGCTAGTCATTGCTCATCAAGGGATTTATATTAGATCCATCCACAGGCCAGCTATGGAGATATGTCATCTGTGTACAACTACAGTCTGTCCTCAGAAAGCCCTGCTCTGTTATTGCTGTCTTGAAATCTCCCACAATTTTATCTTTGAACTATGTTTTGCAAATAAAGTCCTGTAGAGTGATGGAGTACATATGACATGCCAGGCTACTGTTGGCCTCTGCCCCTCCAATTTGTACCTAGTGTTCACCATGGTTCAGTGAACACAGGATCCTAGTAGGGTTCGTGGGGGTTTAGCAGGATTCAAAGCGCATATTGTTGGAAAGATACACTTAAAAATAAAGTCTTGGATTCAGTAGCTCATACTGATAATCCTAGCCACTTTCAAAACCAGACTCTCAGATTATGTATCTCAGGTCTAGGGAATAACAGTCACCAGGAAGAGGGCTCAGGCTCTTGTGGTTTTAAAACCTTAAATGTATAATAAACTATTCTGATAAGAATCTGTATTTAGGAACCATCACCATTATAGGAATACTATCCAGAGTAGTCAGACAATGTTTATTGAAGAATTTGAGTAAGTCTTGAAGGACAAATACAATTCAGTTGAGAGTAAGTTTAAGTGAGATGGTATTAAAGCGAAACACAAGAAGTATGGGCTTAGAATGCAGACAGTTCATCTTGGACAAAATAAATTGGTGAATGGATTAGTCAGATGATCTTCAATTGCTGAAAACTTTATAAGACCTAGTCTTGAAAACACAAGGAAGCACAGAATGTTTCTAAGAAATGAACCAGGAGCCTTGAGACAGATGGAAGGCAAGAAAGACTGTGATAACCACAGAACTCCATGCAGAACATGAACAGGACTTAGGTGAATACGGCGCTCAAAAATAAAATTATTTATTTATTTTTGTATTTTTAAAAATAATCTTTACTTGTACAAGGAGTTGCTATCAAACAAAGCAATTCATAAACATAGTGCATCTTGAGCTCAAATAGTGTAATTCTTTAGGAAAACTAAGTCAAAGCCCGGAAAAAAGTAAGTACCAGGAAATGGATACTTACAAAAGGGGAGGGTGAGCCAAGGGGAGAGAGCTAGAAGAATGAAGAGGGAGAGAGGAGAATGCAGGCAAGAACTCATTGTATAAAGTGAGGGAAGGGGTGGGCTGGAGAGGGGTGAAGACATTGAAGGGATGACACAGATCAAGATGCATTGTACACATAAACTGCTTTGTTAAATGGCAAAAAAATTCAATACGTAACCTAAAAATTAAGTCAAGAGAGAGAAGGGGTGTGTTGTGAGGGGTGGGTGAGTGTTGAAGGGAGTGACATTTATCAAGAGGTACTATATTCTTAAAAATGAAACGAACAAATGTTAAAAGAGGCAACCTAATGGTATCTTTTTTAAAAAATGCTGCTCAGCTGTATCTCACTATCTGGTCAGAGCAAATTAGTCTGTACTTCAACATTTGCTATAAGACAAGGTTTATGGAAAACCTAATGGTCCTAGCTACTTAGGAGGCTGAAATTCAGGGTTCAGAGCCAGCCTAAGTAAGCAAATCTAAGGGATGCTTATCTTCAACTAATCAGCTAAAAGCTTGAAATGGAGATGTGGCATCAGCCATGAATGAACAAGCCAAGCTAGAGCTCAAGGTCCTGAGTTCAAGACCTAGAATCAGCACATAAAAAAAGTAATGGATTCTTTCAAAAACTATAATGGTAATATAATACTATAACAGTAATGCATCAAAATTGTATTGGCAGACAAAAGTAAGAAAAGTATGAAAAGAGAATCATAAAATTGATTGACTAAATGACTGAGAAAAAGTGAAATGAAAACATGAGAATAGACTGGGTGTGGTGGTGAATATCTGTAATCCCAGACCTGGAAGGCAGAAATAGGAGAATCATGGTTCAAGGCCAAAGCACTATATGCGCATGTGTCAAGTCCCATGGTGAAACCCCTTTGAACAATGAACATATACTTAAAAATGGATGACAAGTCCTATGTACTAGTGAGAGGGGCCAAGGAAAATGGAGAGTATAAATACGGCCAAATACTTTGTGTTCAAGTGCAAAAATGGATACTAAAGCTTGCTGATTTTGGTTTGGAAAGGGGGCCTGGAAGGAGAAGGTTGGAGGAAGGGAGCTACATTGCATACATATGGGGTCATGTCAAAATACTACCTCCCTCCCCCCATGTGACTAACTAAACATGTAGGAATAAAACACAAAAGAAAAAATAAAAAACAATCTAACTCACAAATGGATTAATGAACTGAACAGTTTACAAAAAGTGAAACACAGATGGCTAACAAACACGTGAAGAATTACTGAACATCAATTCATCATAAAGAAAATGGAAATGGACTGATATTTGATTTCATCCTACTCCAGTCAGAATAGCAACCATGTAGAAAAAGAAAAACGCTGGTGAAAATGGGGGGAAAGGAACCCTTGTATCCTGATGGTAGAAATGGATATTTGTGTGGAATCAGCATGGAGGTTCCTCAAAAACTTAAAAGAGACCTACCACATGGTCCTCTTATACCACTATTGGGCATGTGTCCAAAGGAATATAAGTGACACACAGTAGAGACATCCACATATGTGTGTTTGTTGTACTGTTCACAATAGCCAAGCTATGGGGCCAGCCTAGAATTCATAAATAAAAATGAAATTATCTTGTTTGCAGAAAAATGAATAAAACTAGAAATCATCATGTTGAGCGAGATAAACTAGACTCAGAAAAACAAATATCACATGGTAATGATGATGATAATGATAATTATAATATATAAGAAGGAGAGTTTGGGGGGAAAAACCAATGGGAGGGAAACAAAGCAAAGAGTGTGATGAGGTATAAATATGATTGAAGTATTTATATGTATGACTGCAAGTAGAGTAACGAAACCCACTAAAAAATGTAAAATAAAGGTAAGAGAAGAGGAGGAAGAGCAAGGAAAAATACTGTAAGAGGAGAATTTGATCCAAGTATATTGTATGATTGGGTCAAGTGCTAGAGTGACTACCTGGCAAGTGTAAGACCCTAAATTCAATCCCCAGTACTAAAACAATCAAGCAGGCAAGCAAACAAACAAAAAGGAAAAATGGTATTGCCAGAACCCCAAATGAGGATTTCAGAAGAGATAATAAAATTAGATTCAGAGAAGCAACTCTAATGTTAACAGTGAAGCATGCTGTCAATTGGCAGGCTGTACCAAGATGCTCTCCCATCCATTTCTTTGGGGTAGTTTCAATCTCTTGTCTTAAAGATGGATCTATCAGTCCTGTCCTTTCTGGACCCCAGAGCAAGTTGCACATGCACACACACATGCACACATGCATGCATGACATTCACATGCAGGGAAATACACACACACACACACATACACACACAGAGTGGGTCGGAGGAGAGAATGTGTATGTGGTGTGTGTGTGTGTGTGTGTGTGTGTGTGTGTGTGTGTGTGTGTGTGTGTGTGAAGGAGACCTGTTAAAAAGAAGCTGCAACGCCAAGCTTTTATCCTGCTCTGTTAATCAGTGGGCCCAGATAAGGAATAACTGATTCTCAACAAAGCAGTTTTTAAGTGCCTGTTACAGATTTGTCCCTTGAGTAAGGCTAGTGAAATTTTGCTTTATCTGGATAGGAAATGGTTGAAGTTATGAGAGTAAGTGAACCTTCCAAAAGAGGTTTTAAATAGACAGCAGGCAAAACCTGAAGGTGATGATTGTTAGAGAAGAGTCATTCATAGATGTTTTTTAAAATTAATTCACTAATTATTATTAGTTTTGTTTTTGTTTTTGTTTTTTTTGTCGGTCCTGGGGCCTGAACTCTGGGCCTGAGCGCTGTCCCTCAGCTCTTCAGCTCAAAGCTAGCGCTCTACCACTTGAGCCACAGCGCCACTTCCAGCTTTTTCTGCTTATGTGCTGCTGAGGAATCGAACCCAGGGCCTCATGCATGCAAGGCAAGCACTCTACCACTGAGCCACCTTCCTAGCCCTCATAGAAGGTTTGATGCCATTTGATATATGTCAAATCTAGTGTGATACAGTCACAGAAATATACCTAATATTTTGTTTTAAAGAAATCTCATTTGCTGGACAGAGAGCATATTTATGTGCCTGAATGCTATACACACCTTTACAGCAATCTTTTCTCAATTAGTATCTGTTCCTTTTAGTTACATATGTATTTCAGTACTTTAACATTTAACAGAGGGCATTCCTTTTGTAGCAGTGTTAAGTTCCTCTGTGCTGCTCTGAGTATTTATATTGATAGAAGCAGAAAGATAAGTCTTAATTTAAATGCCTATTAATATTAATTATGTCTTCATATTCAGTGTAATTGATAGGCCTATCATCTAAAATTCCTCTGATGTAGATCCTGTCAGTTCCATTTCCTGATAGAAATTTTTTTGGTGTCATTTTCTGTTCCTTGTCCCTCACAGAGATTAATACTAAAATTTGGACAGAGGAAATAGAATAAAATTAACAAGTTAGCTATGTGAAAGTCTTCTTTTTTATTTTAAGAGGCTGCACAAAGGAGTTTGAATTCAACAAGTCAGCTTCTGAGTACAGTGATTCTTGATCACTATCACTCTTTCCAATATTCTCTTCCACGTTTCTCAAACTCATCCATACCCTCAGTCATGGGGCTTAAACTCAGGGCCTGGGTGCTGTCCCTGAGCTCTTTTGCTCAAAGCTACTGCTTTGAGCCACAATTCTACTTCCAGTTTTTTCTTAGTGGTAAATTGGAAATAAAAGTCTCAGGGGGACTTTTTCAGCCCTGCTTGCTTTGAATTGCGATCCTCAGATCTCAGAATCCTGAGTAGCTAGGATTACAGGCATGAGCCATGGGTGCCCAGCTACAAGACTTCTTTAGTAGTGTAAAAGTAGACTTGAACCAACAGAAAGAAATTTCCTTTTCATAGATTAGATAAAGAAATATTATAAAAAATCACTTCTCCATGGATTAATGGATTAATGTATAGAGGTAATGGTAACCTCAATACAAATTAGTAACCTTTTCTAACAAGTTGACTCCAAAGTTTCTATGAAACCCTCTTTAGAATGGCCAGGAAAGACTTAGTGAAAAGGAGTTTAGATAAGAGGAGAAGCAGAGTAAGTGGAAAAGGAACTACCTCATCAGAAATGTAAACACAAGAGCCTCTAGAATAAAATGAAGTGGTACTAACCCTTTAACATTAGAACTATAGAGTAGGGTATAAATCCAGAAGGAGGATGCATATGGAAATTTAAATGAAGAAGGTCTTTTTTCCTTTTTTTTTTTTATTGTGAAAATACTGTACAGAGGAGTTACAATTACATGGGCAAGATAATGAGTACATTTCTTATCAAGCATTGTAGCCTCCTCCTTTGTTTCCCCTTCCCATCCCTTCCCATTCTCCCCCCCACTCCTCCCCCCAATTCTCCGTCCCCCCCCCCCCCCCCCGCCCCACCAAAATTGTAAAGTTCGTTTTCAACACAACGACTTGTACGTCTCATTGTTGCAATGGGTCTACCTGTAACCCTATTTAAACGATTTGTTTTTTTTCCCTTCCCCTCCACAAATTATACCAACATCAAATACAGTGAAAGCAGGGGTTATACCATGGAGGAGGGACATACAAAGCTACAAAGAAATCATCTTATAAATGTGTTAGAAACAATCCCATGAAAGAAAAAAACATTTGAATACATATATTAGGGTTCATTTCCCTAACATCAACTTATCTGACCTTTACTGATTGACTTAGACATATACTAGTTATTGCAAATAAGGGAAACCATGGGACCTGTGTGTCTTTGGGCCTGGCTTTCTTCACTTAATTTTTTCCAAGTCTTTCTGTTTCCTAACAAATGGGGCAATGTCATTCTTTCTGACAGAGGCATAGAATTCCACTGTGTATATATACCACATTTTCTTCATCCATTCATCTACTGAGGGGCATCTGGGTTGGTTCCATATCTTAGCTATAGTAAATAATGCTGCAATAAACATAGTCGTGCTGGTAGCTTTAGTGTGGTCCTGTTTGTGAACATTTGGGTAAATGCCCAAAAGTGGGATTGCTGGGTCATAGGGAATCTATGTGGAGTCTTTTGAGGAACTTCCACAGTGCTTTCCAAAGTGGTTGAACAAGTTTACACTCCCACCAACAATACAGTAAGGTTCCCTTCTGTCCACATCCTCTCCAGCATCTGTTGTTATTAGAGTTCTTGATTCTAGCCATTCTAACTGGGGTGAGGTGGTATCTCAATGTTGTTTTGATATGCATTTCTTTTATGGCTAGAGAGGTTGAGCATTTCTTCATGTGTCTATTGGCCATCCTTCTTTGCTCTTCAGAGAGGTTTCTCTTTAAGTCTTTAGCCCACTTATTTATTGGGCAGTTGTTTGAGGATTTGTTGTTAGGGAATTTAATTTTTTGAGTTCCAGGTATATTTTAGATATGAGACCCTTGTCCATTGTATGGCTAGTGAAGATCTTCTCCCAATCCGTGGGCTTTCTATTGATCTTGCAAGCTATGTCCTTTGCCATGCAGAAGCTCTGCAATTTCATGCAATCCCATTTGTCCAACCTTTCTTTGATTTGTTGTGTTTCTGGGTCTCTATTAAGAAAATTTTGGCCTGTGCCAAGGAGACCTAAGGTTTCTCCTATTCCTTCCTGTAATGTTTTCTTGGTGTCTGCTTTGACTCTGAGGTCTTTGATCCATTTGGAGTTGATTCTGGTGCAGGGTGATATATAAGGATCTAGCTTTCTTTTTCTACAAGTAGTTAACCAATTTTGCCAGCACCATTTACTGAAGAGGCTGTCTTTCTTCCATTCTATTTTTTTTAGCTCCCTTATCAAAGATTAGATGGCTATAGGTCTATGGGTTCATTTCTAGGTTTTCAATTCTATTCCATTAGTCCTGAGGTCTGTTCTTGTGCCAGTACCAAGCTGTTTTGATTACTATGGCTTTATAGTAGAGTTTAAAATTTGGTATTGATATTCCTCCAGCACTTTTCTTTCTGTTGAGGATCATTTTTGCTATTCGGGGTCTTTTATTGTTCCATATGAATTTTTGGATTGACTCTTCTATTTCCTTGAAGAATGAGGTTGGAATATTGATAGGTATTGCATTGAATTTGTAGATAGCCTTGGGAAGTATTGCCATTTTCACGATGTTAATCCTTCCAATCCAGGAGCATGGGAGTTTTTGCCACTTTCTAAGTTCTGTTTTGATTTCCTTTTTCAAGTTCTTAAAGTTTTCATCATAGAGGTCCTTCACTTCTTTGGTTAAGTTAATTCCTAGGTATTTTATTTTTTGTGGGGCTATTACAAATGGAGTTGCTTTCCTAATTTCAGCCACACTTTTCTCATTGTTGGCATACAGAAAAGCCATTGATTTTGGGGGGTTAATTTTATAACCTGCTACTTTGCCAAAGTTTTGAATCAGCTTGAGTAATTTGGGAGTGGAGTCTGTGGAATTCTTTAAATACAAGATCATGTCATCTGCAAAGAGGGAGAGTTTTACTTCTTGTTTCCCTATTTGGATCCCCTTCATGTTTGCATCTTATCATTGCTGTAGCTAGGCATTCTAATACTAGATTGAAGAGAAATCGAGAGAGTGGACATCCTTGTTTCCTGACTTTAGAGGAAATGGCTTTAGTTTTTCACCATTAAGTATAATGCTGGTTGTAGGTTTGTCATATACAGCCTTTATTGTATTGAGGAATGTTCCATGGATTCCTAATTTTTCCAGAACCTTCATCATAAAGGGGTGTTGGATCTTGTCGAATGCTTTTTCTGCATCTATTGAGATAACCATGTGGTTCTTATCCTTGCTCCTGTTGATGTGATGAATTATATTCATTGATTTGCTTATACTGAACCAGCTTTGCATCCCTGAAATGAATCCTGTTTGATCGTGATGTATGATTTTTTGGATGAAATGTTGAAGTCAATTGGCCAAAATTTTGTTAAGAAGTTTTGCATCAATGTTCATCAAAGAAATGGGTCTATAGTTCTCTTTCTTTGATGAGTCCCTGCCTGGTTCTGGGAAGAGGGTTATGATGGTTTCATAGAATGAGTTCGGTAGTGAACTTTTTCTCTTTCAATTTCATTGAAGAGTTGGAGGAGTGTTGGTGTCAGCTCTGCTTCGAAGGCCTTGTAGAATTACAAACCATCTGGTCCTGGGCTTTTCTTAGATGGGAGGTCTCTTATTGCTGTTTCTATTTCAATGCTTGATATGGGCCTGTTAAGATGGTTTAACTCATCTTGGTTTAGTTTCGGCATGTCAATATTTGCTAGGAAAAGGTCCATTTCTGCCAAGTTTGAAGAAGGTCTTATCTCAAAACTCTGGGGCAACAGCAGTAGGAGATCAGAACATGCAAATGGAAAAATAAACCATGTCACATATCATACAAAGAATACAATGCTAATAGATCAGTGATCTAAATGCTAAAATAAGATGAAAATGCAAAAGAGCTAAAAGATGACATACAATACCTAACAAAATCCACGTGTACAAAAGAAATAATTGACAATTAAGAATACATGAAACAACAAATGTTCTCCATGATAGAAAAACACCATAAGCAAAATCAATGGCAAATACAAATTGGAAGATACATTTGCAGTAAGTGGTACAGTTAAGAGCTACTATTAACAAGATGTACTATTAACTAAATGTACTATTACTATTAACAAGATTTCTATTAACAAGATTTCGAATATGTAATAGTGAAAGAAAAGGAAATAAAAATATGTATTAGATGGACATAAAAGGCAATTCCAAAAAGCTTTGGGACATAGAAAAAGTTTTATTTCATTCATGATAATGTGAATGCAATTTAAATTGAGATACCATTTTTCACTTACTAAGTTTAAATCTATAGAAGCTTGTCCACCTAGAAGTTCTCTTGCTCATCATTGGTAGAAATGGAAAACTGCACAACTGCTCTTGCAGGGGTGAAATGCTTCAAGGAAGTCACCAAATCAGCAACAATATATCTTTGCTTAAATTTAAATCCATATAATACAGCAACAATACACACTAGGGTATTTATTACATATTTTTTTTATCTATATATTCATCTCAAACTAAATGGAGGTTAATCAGTGGAGGTTAATCAAGTAAACTATGATACAGACACATAAATGGAGTATTTTGTAGCAGTTAAATACATTGAGGAACACTTATATGAACTAAGATGGAGTTAGTTGCAAAACAACTAAATGAAAGATTCAAGTTAGTATATGGAATATGTGTGTGGACACGTATTGCATGTAAGGGAAGAAATCTTTATATACATTAGATTCTTTATATACATTGGATTCCTTTCCTTTCCTCTTCTCCCCTTTATATTTTCACTTCTTTTTTTAAAGAGAGGCTTCAAATCTTATCTATTATGGGCCTGAATGTATCTTTCTGACTATCTCAGAAATGTACCAAACCATGGATCTAGTCACAGGCCTGATGTAGGTCCATGTGTGAGTGGAGTAGGTGGGTGGATGTTAGTAACAAGTTCCTAGCATGGGAATGAGACCTCCGGAGATCATGCTCTCAGACAATCTGAGATGTGCAGAGTGCAAAGTAGAAGACATGGAGACTGGGGTAAATTCCACTCACTGCATTATCTTAAACATTATTGACTTTTGATCCATGTCAATGTTTTCAATATTAAATAACACATAATAAAAGATGAGGGAATCCAAAATTCAATGTACACAGACACCATTGTTTCCCAAATAAGTCACATAATTCCACAGAAGGGAGTCATAAGCTTCCCAAGGACATCCATTACCTATGTAATAATTCCTGGCAAGAAATGTGCATCCTGATCTGGGTGCAGCTGGTTCACACCTGTAATTCTAGCTACTCTAGAGGCTTTAATCTGAGGATTGCAGTTCAAAGCCATCCCGGGCAAGAAAGTCAGTGAGACTCTTATCTCCAATTAGCCACCAGACAACTGGAAGTGGCACTGTGGCTCAAGTGGTAAAGCATTCACCTTGAGCTGAAGAGTGCAGAGACAGCACCCAGGCCCAGAGTTCAAGCTATACTACCAACAAAAAGAAAGAAAGAGAGAAATAAAGAGAGAAAGAAAGGAAGGAAGGAAGGAAGGAAGGAAGGAAGGAAGGAAGGAAGGAAGGAAGGAAGGAAGGAAGGAAGGAAAGAAATATGTGCCCTGAAAATAATCATACAGAAAAAAATCACACTAATAAAGACAAAATTACAACTTGCAAAACAAGTGGTCTGATGGTTTCCCTTATTTACAATAACTAGTATATGTCTGAGACAAGCAGAAACGGTCAGATAAATTAATGTTAGGTGAAATGAACCCCAAGATAAGGACTCAAATGGTTTTTTCTTTCTTGCTATTGTTTCTAACATATTTAAAAGATGATTTCTTTGTTGCTTTGTATGTCTCTCCCCCACAGTATAACCCCTGTTTTCATTGTATTTGATGTTGGTATAATTTGTGGAGGGGAAGGGAAAAAACAAATTGTTTAAATAGGGATACAGGTGGACCCATTGCAACAATGAGATATACAAGATGGTATGTCAAAAAATGAACTTTACAACTTTTCATGGGGGAGTGTGGGGTGTGGGGGGTTTGGGGGGGTGGGAAGGTAGGAAGGGATGGGAAGGGGAAACAAAGGAGGAGGCAGCAATGTTTGATAAGAAATATATTCATTACCTTGTTCATGTAATTGTAACCCCTCTGTACAGTATTTTCACAATAAAAAAAAAGAAAAAACAACAACAACAAAAAAAACCCAACTGGTCTGGATTCTTTCCCCCCTAAAATGTCATTGTCATAAAGAGACTTTTAGAAAATGCAAAAAGCTGGGGAATTGTTCTATATCAAAGGAAATCAAAGAAATTGATATTCTTAATTGGATCCAGTCAGGAGGAAGCTGTAAAGTTCCTTATTGGAACAATTGATAAAATTAGAATATAAAGTTGCATTAAATAGGAGCATTGTATAAATATTAAATTTCACGATCATGATGACCTTACTTTATGTATTTATTTATTGCCAGTCCTTGGAGCTTATACGGGGCTTGGGCACAGGCCCTGAGCTTTCTTTGCTCAAGGCTAGTATTCTACCACTTGAGCCATAGCTCCACTTCCAGGTTTTTGCAACTCCACTTCCAGTTTTGATGGTTAACTTAACATAGTCTCATGGATTTTTCTGTCTAGGCTGGCTTTGAATTCAGATTCTCAGATCTCAACCTTCTGAGCTAGTTTTATAAGCATGAACCACGAGTGCCCAGTTCTCACTTTATTTTTGTCTTTTTTTCAATAGAGGTATGATGAAGAATTTGGCAGGGAGCATGTTTTAAGCTCACAGCATTCAATTGTTTTAGCAAATAAATGGTTGAGTGGTTGAATGAATAAATGTGTGTATGTTATAGATAGACAACAAACAGTCAGAAAACAAGGATTAAGAAAATGACACAAAATGTTAAAACTGGTTAATCTAAACTTGTCAGGCAGGAGTAACAAGTTTGGGAGATCTACTGTACAATGTGATGATCATAGTTAATAATGCATTAAGCACTAGAAAATGGCTGGTTTTAAATATTGTCACCACACAAATAAGACTGTAGAGCAATAGCTAATGTGAGTTGGCTTGACTGAGCTCTTCCACAGTGTATACACGTACCAAACTATCATGTTGTGTTTATGGCATCAGAAATATATACACTTCTTGTCAATTAAAAAGTAACTTGTAAATTGAGATGAAAGGCACAAGTATTATTGTATCATTCCTGTTCCCCTTCTACAAATTTGAAACTTAAGTCAGAAGCCTTAGGCAGAAGAATGTATGTAGGCCTTTTATGCAGGGACTGAAATAACTGTGTATCTATCTGCCTATCTCATTCCTTGGTGATTTACTCAGCAAATACCACACAGGACTATCCTAGAACTGTGATTCTGACAACATCATCTAGAAAAGAGTTTATCCATATTGTGTGCTATCCTGGAGTATCTCTTCCCAGGCAGGAAGCAGAACATTCATATGATTTTAAAAATGCAGGCAAATATTCACTTTTCTGTCTACTGAAGAGAAGGTATTGGCCTCCAGCACTCTTCTGTGAAGGATAATGGATTTCCAATTGGGTGTGTGTGTTCTGTCACAGTAGAAGAAGAATAAGGGAGAAACAATTTCTCACCAAGTATTTCTGGTGAGCAGTAAATTACTCAGGGAATATGTTATAGCCTTGAAGATCACTGTAACTTAGCATTAGAGTTCTTGATTCAGCACAAGAAGTTAGCAAAAACATCTAATGCAGGCCTTGTAGCTAGAACAGTTTGCTTTCTGGCTGAATCTGAAAATCTGTTTTTTTCCTTACCTTTTCCTTTTCCTTTCTTTTCCCCCCTATACATTTTTCTCTTCTCTCTCTCTTTTTAAGTGATGATTCACATGTTTTCTGTTGCATTTGACTGTGTCCTTCTGACTTTATCCCAGAAAGGTACCAAACCATGGATCTAGTCACAGGCCTCATGTAGTTTTCTGTGTGACTGGAGTGTGTGGGTGGGTTTTAGTGACAAGTTTCTGGTGTGGGGATGAGACCTCCAGAGATCCTGCACTGGAAGCAGAGCCCAGAGACCTGCCTGGGTCTTGCTCAGACCTCCAGGGAGAGCCAGACTTGATGTGGCTTTTGGCTGGAGAAGAGGAACAGGCTGTGCCGGGGACTTGCAACTTGGAAAGTCTATTGAAGAAAAATGTGGGCTGGCAAATATTGATGTCTTTACAAGGCTACATGTAAGGTAATTAAACTTAATTTATCTTTTTTTGGGGGGGGGAGAAACCTCTGTGTTTCTGACTGTTGACTTAAAAAAATCACTCCCAAATAAAACATTATACCTTTTAGTTATTGACTCAGCACTAAACAGCTGGGAAGCCAAAGATTCTTTACTCCAAACTCAATTTTAGTAGAGGCTCTCTCCTAAGATGGAACAAATAAGTAACCATTTTATATTCCATCAGGTTATTCAATCATTAGAGAATAACAAGCCTAATCTTTCTTTCAGATGTCTCTAAGCAACTCTGATAAATATGAAGGAAGTTACCAAGTAGTTTATAAATAATAGTGATTAAAACAATTCAACTAATTCTATCATACTGTAAGGGCCAAAATTTTATAGGAATTATATTCTAGTTTTAAAAATCAGCATGCTGACTTCTGGAAAAGGAAAATTTCATTTGTAGGTAATAAGTTTAAATGACAAATTTGAGATCATAACAAGAGGCCATGAACATTTTCTTAGATAGGACTGAAATAATTGAGTGAAAGTTGTTTGTTCACTTAGAAGTCCAAAAGCAAGTTAAAATTTCAGTGATAGTTTGGAAAGATTTACATCATGCCTTGTTATGCATGGTTTTTTTTTTAAGTTTAAAAATGTCCACAAAATATGAGTAAGTAGTTCTGTGAGTAAATCTGACCCACCCACTCTGAGTTTTAGATAAAACAGAAAAGATCGTGCTTAAATGAGAGAAAGGCTAATCTTTATGCCAAAACAAGACTCTTTTTTCCCATCTTTTCAGTTAAAAGAGGCTTGAAGTGGAAGAGCCCAGAATTGACTTTTTCTTTATAATCTCTCAAGAATTTTCAGCAGGCACAGGTGGCTCACACCTGTGATCCTAACTATTCACGAGGTTGAGATCCAGATTGTGGTTCAAAGCCAGCTGGGCAGAAAAGGCCACAAAACTCTACCTCCAAAATGAGCAGTAAAAAATTGGGTTGGACATATAGCTGAAGTGGTAGAGCACCAGCCAAGCAAGCCAAGTGAGTGAGAAGGCTCAGAGTTGAAACCCTGGTGCCATAAATGAATGAATACAGTCTGCCCCTGATCACACGTTCATGCTTTCCCTTCTTCCTGGAGTAATAATCTTTTATTTCTATACATGGTTAACTTGTACTTATCTATAAGAATGCACTAACATTTGTTCCTCCATGACAATCAGGGCTCCGTGAGCCTCTCCCTAAAAAGCCCTACTTTCAGGTTCTCCTGTTCCAAAATAGCTCACCATCACCTACTGCGACTGCTCATTTTTCCACGGCATCGACTGCTCCTTCTGGGAGAGGGACATTTAGAACTGTAGCTCAAGCTCCCACCAAAATGTGGGCAGTTGATGTTTAAAACAAAATCAAGATCTTTCTTTTTTGGATACTGGTTCATTAAGAAAAAGCTAGTTAGAATGGTTTTTCTTATGTAGTGTATTATTCTGTGTACTGGAACTGGGACTCTTTTCCCTTCAACCTCATCTGCTCCACCCAGCCCAACAGGTTTCAGAAACACTTGCTCTTAGGAAGCCTCCTCATCCTCCCGGTCAGGGTGGGTTAGGGGGCTCTATGCTAGAATCTCATACTCCACACTCATCTACAAAGGCCTTTACAGTTTATAGGGTGGGGGCAATGTTGTTTTCCCCCAGCAGGTAAGTTCCATGATGGCACAGGTTGCACCACAGCTTTAACCTTCACATTCCCAGTGTGTGGCTTGGGCTGGCATGTAGAATATACATTCTATTCCTGGACACAGTTGTTGAGTGAGTAGTATTTTATTTATTATTGACATGTATTTTAGAATTTATTTGTTTGTATTTTACAATTACAAATGGCTTCTTTCCCTTCAGGTTCTCACTCTTCTCTCCATCCTGACACTGCTTTTTGGCTGGCTTTTCTTCAGTTCTACCCCTATCGAGTCATTGCTCAAAAATCTCTTCGTGCCACTGTATTGACTAAATATTAAACCCTGAAGTTCTGCTGCTGATGGGAAGACACTCTCTCACACCTTCTCACCTCCAGGCTCTTCCTCAATTCTCCACTCAGGATGGCTAGTTGCTTTATTCTAAATTGGCACATTCTGCCAACAAAAACTATGTTCACTTACTCACCACCTCCACAGTTCCTGTCTATGAAGTTTTACCACCGCCCACCTCCTCCTTTTTCATAAAAGTTACTATGTTGATGTACACAAATTTTGCTACTTTGCTGACTGGGCTTGTGTGTGTGTGTGTGTGTGTGTGTGTGTGTGTGTGTGTGTGTGTGTGTGTGTGTACATGTGTGTGAAAGAGAGAGCGAAAGAGAAAGGTATGTGGAAGGATTGGTATAATAAACAATATACCTCTAAACTATGTAGACTATGGACTAGCCTATGAGCAGGGTCTACCTCAAATGAACAATAGCCTAATACTAATTAGGCTAATCTCTTAGAAAAGTCTAAATACATCATTATTTAGTCAGATAAATATCCAGAGAGAGACATAGTTAGACCAAGAAAGAGGAGTTGGGAAGAGGGCAGGTGAAGAGAAGGTGTGGTAGAGGAAGTAGTAGATCACATGAGCGAAGTCAGTAATTAGCCACGGGCACAGACCTCACAAGGCAACGGGAGCTGTAAGTAAAAGAGAAGCAGGAAAGCACCCAGAGTAGAGGCTGAGCTGGTTGGTAACAGTTTGAAAATCAGGAATTAATGACTCTCTGCTGCTGTAAGCAGCAAGATAATCAGGTCACGAGTGCCATCTGGACAATAAATGACCTTTCAGTTCCTGAGCCATACAGCAGTCTGCACAAAATCAGCTGTGAAATGTGCTCCATTTCCATCATGCCCAATGTGTGGGCAGAATGCTAACCTTCCCTATTTCCCCATACGCTGTCAGAATAATCATGTATTTGATTCAAGGGATCCTGAGTTATCACGCTGGAGAGCCCCACACAGATTCTATTCTCTTCATTAAGTAGTAAAAGACAATCTTTTTTAGAGGGATCATAAAACAAAAATAACCACAGCAGAGACTTTTGTGCTGTGTTGTTGTTTCTGGGACCTAAATTTTATATTCTTTCCATCACTTCAAAGAATGACTGAGCATCTTGATTTACTAAAAAAAAAAAAAAGGCTTCTCTCTTAGCCAGTTTCATACATACTGAGTCTTTATTTCCTGTACAAAATTGTTACTCGATTGTGTTTTATAATTATGTTTCCTCATTGACAGGTAAGATGGTGTGCTAAGTGAAGTAATTCAAGTGTACTGCATATTTATTGAAAATTACTTGGCTTATCTGGTCAATACTCTATAAATTAATTGAGAGAATTGATTTCTGGTATGCATTAGGGAAATTAAAAAACAGGGAGCTTTATATGAAATAACTGTACAACATAAAACCACATCTTGAGACAGCATAATTGTATGACATAAATAGTTAGGTTTCCCTTTTCTCCCTGAACTTCCCATTAAACATTATTTTCTTCTATCTCCAATCTTCATTTCAGAGGTCCTCAGTTCAGCCTTGCTTGACCTCAGCTTTAATTTCTGGGTTCCTCTTTGCTTTTTCCTATTGTTCTGCAAGGCCTGGCCTCTGATTAATCCTGAATTTTGTCCCTTCTATTACCAGAATATTGGATATTGGAACCACTGAAAATAAAAAATAAAAATGATTAAGATTCATGCCACTAGAGCTGTATTGTCTTCAACTTCAGCTTGGTAGATATATTTGTGTGCTGCTAGGCTGTCATTCTTACGCCTGTAGGGAGAAACCAAGATTGCATTGCTCTTTCTGAACCCCTTAATTCAGGTCCTACTTAACTGAACAAGGATTCCTTCTCTCTCTCTCTCTCTCTCTCTCTCTCTCTCTCTCTCTCTCTCTCTCTTTCTGTCCCCCTCTCTCTCTCCGTCTCTGTGTCTCTATGTGACTCTCTATCTCTGTGTCTCTCTGTGTGTCTCTCTCTGTCTCTCTGTCTCTCTCTCATTCTCTCTGTCTGTCTGTCTGTCTGTCTCTGTCTGCCTGTCTGTCTCTCTCTCTCTCTCTCTTTCCCTCTCTCGGAAACACACAAACAGCCTACATCTGAATGTGATTCTGGCTTTTTATTCCATTTGAGGCTGAGAGTCTCAAAGTGTAAATTCATCAACTGCCTGTGCAAGATCTGTGAGAGTTTCCTGGGTAGGATATTTCTTCTCTTGATCTTAACAAAGCCTTTGTTCAGATACCATTGCTAAACTGAAGATCAGACCTGGCTGCAGGTTTTATTAGTTCCAAATGAGGGATTATCACGAAGGCCTTTGCTTGCTGCACAGTGTTGAGTAAGTAGACTAGGTGTTAATATCTGCTCCTCTCTGGCTTCACTCATGCCTGACCCTGGAGAAGCAATGATCAGTGCACAAAACACAAATACAACATAGCCTTTTAAAAGTTAGAAACCAGCATTTCTCAAGTAGATGAAACTGAGATTAATCTGTTTCATCTCAATTTGGTCCATGAAAACTTACTGCAAAAATTATCCCACTCTAATTTTTAAGAAAATTATACACAGTAGCCTAAATATTTTTAGTACTAACAGTTGAAGATCATAAAATGCTGTCTCTGAAAAACAAGATATTCTTTTTTAATATATTTTTATTGTATAGATACTGTACAGAGGGGCTACAATTACATGGGTAAGGTAATGAGTACATTTCCTATTGAGCATTGTTAGCCCCTCCTTTGTTTTTCCCTTACCATACCTTCCCTCCCCATGTCCCCAATTCCTCCTTCCCCCACCAAAGTTGTAAAGTTAATTTTCAACATCTCATTGTTACAATGGGTCAACCTGTATCCTTATTTCATCATTTTGCTATTTCCCTTCCCTTCCCCAAATTAGAAAAATGTATATACAAGATTCAGGGCACCAGAATCAAGTACAGTGAAAACAGGGGGAAGAACATATAAAAGAAAAAAAAACACATAGTACATTAAAAACAACAGCAAGAAAGATGAAGCTTCTTGTGTCCCTATCTTGGGGTTCATTTCGCTTAGCATCACCTTATATGGTCATATGTACATAGATTTTGACCTTTTCTGTATATCCTAGACACAGACTAGTTATTGCAGATAAGGGAAACAATGGGATCTATGCTTCTTTGGGCCTGTCTTACTTCACTTAATATAATTTTTTCCAAGTCTTTCCAGTTGCTAACAAATGGGATGGTGTCATTCATTCTGTCTGATGGAGGCATAGAATTTCTATCTATCTATCTATCTATCTATCTATCTATCTATCTATCTATCTATCTATCTATCTATCTATCTATCTATCTCACATTTTCTTGATCCATTCAACTACTGAGGGGCATCTGGGTTGCTTCCATATCTTAGCTATGGTGAATAATGTTGTGATTAACATAATTGTGCTGATAGCTTTAGTACAGCCTTGCTTGTGATCATCCCAAAAGTGGGATTGCTGAGTCATAGGGGAACTCTATGTGGAGTCTTTTGAGGAACCTCCATGCTGCTTTCCAAAGTAGTTGAACAAGTTTATACTCCCACCAACAATGCAGTAAGGTTCCCTTTGTCCACATCCCCTCCAACATCTGTTATTATTAGATTTCTTGATTATAGTCATTCTAACTGGGGTGAGGTGGTATCTCTTAGCCATTCTTATTTCCTCTTCAGAGAAGTTTCTCTTTAAGTCTTTAGCCCACTAATTAATGGGGAGGTTATTTCTTTGAGGATTTGTTGTTGGGGGATTTAAACTTTTGAGTTCTAAGTATATTTTATATATGAGACCCTTGTCCATTGTATGGCTAGTAAAGATCTTCTCCCAATCCGTGGGCTTTCTGTTGATCTTGCTAGCTATGTCTTTTGCCATGCAGAAGCTCTGCAGTTTCATATAATCCCATTTTTCCAACCTTTCTTTGATTTGTTGTGTTTCTGGGTCTTTACTAGGAAAATTTCAGCCTGTGCCAAGGAGCCCAAGAAATTCTCCCATTCTTTCCTGTAATGTTTTCTTGGTGTCTGCTTTGACTTCGAGGTCTTTGATCCATTTGGAGTTGATTCTGGTACAGGGTGATATATAAGGATCTAGCTTTCATTTTCTACAAGTAGTTAACCAGTTTTGCCAGCACCATTTACTGAAGAGGCTGTCTTTCTTCCATTCTATTTTTTTTAGCTCCCTTATTGAAGATTAGGTGGCTATAGGTCTGTGGTTCATTTCTGGGTCTTCAGTTCTATTCCAGTGGTCTTCAGGTCTGTTCTTGTGCCAGTACCAAGCTGTGTTGATTACTATGACTTTGTAGTAGAGTTTGAATTTAATATTGATATTCCTCCAGCACTGTTCTTTATTCTAAGGATTAAAAAATAAAATATTCCTTAAATTATAGAAAGCTGGATGTGGTTCCTTACGCTTGTAATCTGAAGCAAGAGGATCAAAAGTTTCAGGCCAGCCTGTGCCACATAGTGTGATCTTATCACACACACACACACACACACACACACACACACACACCACACACACACACACACACACACACACACACACACACACACACACACACGGTATGCAGTAATTTCTTCATTTAATATATCTAAGAGAGCAAGTATAAAGAAAAATTACTTTAGTATTATTGTTACAAAACAAGGTCCAGTTCTATATTATAATAGCATGCTGTTGAATGTTTTAAACCAATGAATTAAACCTAACAGATCTTTTAATTTACCAAAAAAGACTTTATCTTTCCTTCTTTCTTCTAAAAGAGAAAATGATGTCCGTGAAAAGCAGGTGGGACCTTGTGTAACTCAAAGTTACCATTCCCACATAACATAGTGACAGTTCTAACATCGTAATGATGGTCATTATTTGGACAATACTTATTTATAAGATGTCTTACATAGAACTTCACATATGACCATTTCCAGAGAGCAGGGTATAATTTCTTCTCATTTTGTGCGTGCAGTGGCTTCACAGTATGTTGTTAAATCAGACGAGGTCAGCCTAACTCAAAACAATGGCTTTTCATTACTGTTCAGGCATTTTCCTGCTTATGTTTTCACATGCACTAAATATATCATTGGACTTTGAAAATAACCTGTGAAATAGACATAATGTCCAGGCTAAAATTCTGAAATTCAGAGACGTTAAATAACTTCCTCAAAATTATTTGGATGGTGGGCTGGGAAGGTGGCTCAGTGGTAGAGCGCTTGCTTTGCATGCATGAGGCCCTGGGTTCGATTCCTCAGCACTACCTAAGCAAAAAGAAAAAAGGCAGAAGTGGCGCTGTGGGTCAAGTGGTAGAGCGCTAGCCTTGAGCTGAAGAGCTGAGGGACAGCGCCCAGGCCCAGAGTTCAGGCCTCACGACCTGATCCCCCCCCAAAAAATTATTTGGGTGGTGAGTAAAGAGCTGGACTCTGAATGTCCCCCCCCCGCCCCCCACAGACTACTGTCTGAAGTGGCCTTCAGGCACAGGCCAGGTACGGTTAGGGACACAAAGAAGCCTCCTTTTTGTCACTAAAGTTTCAATAAACAATAATAAAAATGTTCAATTATCATAGTTTTAAAGATAAACTGTATACAAATCTCTGAGAATTAGTAATAGCAATACATTTAAAAGTAAAACTGACCATGTATGTTCTACTATGTCTTCTGAAATTCCAGGTATGCCTACATATTTTTCATTTTAACCTCCGATTTCACCATGGTTCCATCTTAAAATCAATCTCTGTAAACATGAAGGTGGTTCAAAGAAGACTTTATATAGTCATAATAAGCTTATATTGATTACATATTCTCTTTTCAGTAATTCACTCCTCTGGAAAGAGCATTGTTAGGACGTGGGAATGAGAGACAGAAGCATATTCTTAAAGAAAGTGATGCAGAGGTTGGTTTGATTGGTTGTTTGGTTGGTTTCTGGGAAGGTGAATCTTGCTCTCCTGCCCAGGCTAGCCTCACTCAAGATCTGCCTGCTTCAGCCCTGCCAGTCTGGGCCAGAGTTTTGTGTTGAGTGATATCTCAGGATTCATATGCATAAGGTGGGAGGTACTACTGTTATTTCTTTTGTTATCTCATGCACCTGCCTTTGCTTTCCCTTTGTACATACACCATCAAATAAATAGAATAAGAGCTGTGGACACACCTTAGCAGTTATAAGGCTACACTGTACAAATACCTTAGCAGTTATAAGGCTACACTGTACAAATGGTGAAAAGGAGGTCTAAAAACCTTTATCAAGAAAAGTAAAAGAGAAGAGAAGAAAAACCTTCTGCTAACTTTCTTGGTTTTATAAATATTTAGTTAGGATCCTGTGAAGGCTGGTCATCATATGCAAATCAAAAAGCACATTTCAGTTATGCAAATTAAGTGCTCTTAGATTATTTGACTTATAAACTTTAGACACTGGACACCTGCAGGTAAGATCAGTAAAAGGAAAGAAAAATATGCAAAGGTAGTTAAGTTTCTAGCTTATTTATCTATCTATGTGTGCAAAATTTTCTGTTTATGCAAATGGTCAGATGTTTAATCAAGGTGCCAGAAACAAGCAAATATCCAAATAAGATTGTTATTCATGCAAGGACCAGGATCTGTGGTAGGTTACAATAAGTTGGAAATCATTGTGTGCCATTCAAACAGCTTAAAACTAAAGAAGAGGCAAAGACAGAAAAATGACAACTTTTCTTCTCTACTAGCTCCATAATGTTTTAAAATTTTTTGCCCATCTTTGAGAAATGTAGAATTAAAGTACTCCCCAGGTCCTGAAAATTATACTGTCCATCATTTACTCACTTATTCCAATAAGATTTACTGGACAATTACAATGGACTAGGCACTGTGCTGGCTAGGAGAGAGGACTTTGGGTATTTCATGGTACATAATGAATTCCCTGTCAACAGAGAAAAAAATACAAGGATTTAAAGATGTGTCTCAAGACCAGAAGAATAGGGATATATGCAGATTACAGAGGATTTAAGAGGAAGAAGAGTGTTAGAATTTTGCTGAGTAGCTTGAAGAAAGGAATAATAGGAAAAAAAATTGAAGCCAGTAGAAGGGAATAAAGAATATTAAAGAATAAAGAGAATAGGGAATGAGGAATGAAATGAGTGAAAAATTCCAAAAGAACTGTAAAGACAAGAAGGGATTTGGACAAGGAAAGGAATTTAAGAGAAGTGGGTCCTACAATCTGCTGGCAATTTCCCTGGCATTTACCAAATCCTCCACTGTGTGGGGCAAGATGAAGCACACACCTGCTAGACACAGACTTCCACAGTCTTATGAGCTACAGAGACAAGAATTTCAGGCCTGGTTCCACCAAGAAGAAACACCTGATATAAATTCATGTCTTCAGTTTATAGTTGAAGACTTAGTATGGATAGGTCCTTGGAGTAAAAGAAAACTGGAAATAGCAAACCTAAAAGCCATGTCCATATCTTGCTGAATTGTGGTGCTCAGCCTTTATCCTAATTACTCTCCAGAAGAAAAGTACATGTTTTCTGAAGAAAGATACAAATGTCTATAGACTATGTTATTTTATCAAAACCTTTGTTGTAATTCAAGAAAAAATGAGTAGGACTATAAAAACTAAGTTGTTATAGAAAGATATTTTTAGTTATTGTAAACAGGTTCAAGAAAAGGGCGATAAGGTGGATTTCTTTCCACTAAAGTATTAACAAATCAAATGAAATTTCTAAGACTGAAAACTACAACCATTGATATAAGGAATTAGAATCCAGTGCATAGATTAGACAAAATAGATTAGAGGATTAGTGACATAGGACAGTTTTAAAACATTCTAATTGAGATCCAGTGTGAAGGTGCACACCTATAATCCCAGGTGCTCAGGAAGTGGAGGTAGGAGGATGGAGATTTGAGCCTGGGTAGAAGTGCACAAGGGCCTATCTGAAAAACAGCCAAAGCAAAAAGGACTCAAGGAGTAGCACGCTTGCCTAGCAAGTACAAGGCCCTAAGCATTCAATTCCCAATATGGCTCAAAAACAAGAGAAGGTAGGGGATAGGGAAGGAAGGAAGGAAGGAAGGAAGGAAGGAAGGAAGGAAGGAAGGAAGGAAGAAAGAAAGAAAGAAAGAAAGAAAGAAGAAGAAAGAAAGAAAGAAAGAAAGAAAGAAAGAAAGAAAGAAAGAAAGAAAGAAAGAAAGAAAGAAAGAAAGAAAGAAAGAAAGAAAGAAAGAAAGAAAGAAAGTAAGAAAGGAAGGAAGGAAGGAAGGAAGGAAGGAAGAAAGGAAGGAAGAAAGAAAGGGTGGAGCAGGGTAGAGTAGGACATAACTGCAATCCCAGCACTTGAGAGGCTGAGGCTGAAGAATCATTACAGGCTAGCTTAGTCTACAAAGTGACCCTGTCTTAAAAAAAAAAAATCCAAATGGAAGCAAAGAGAGGAAAAGGAAAAGAAAATGCTCAAGTCATACATCTACCCAAGAAAATCATGTAAGCTTTAAAATGCATATACACTAAAAAAAAAACACATAGCAACAATTGTAGAAAGGTCAGAAAAATAATGTAAAGTGCTTTTAGGTTTAGAAGTGTTACAATGTTATATTAGACTCTAATAAATCTAATTGTTTTATAATAATATCTAGGATACAGTAAAATATAGAGATAGTAAACAGTAAGTTTAGAGAAAAAATAGAATTATAAAACCTTAACCCTAAAAATTCAAGAAAGGAAAAAAATGATGAAATAAACAATTAGATGATAGATTTAAACCGAATTCATCTCATTTATTACATATAAGTGGTCTAAAGATTTCCAATTAAAATTTTAAAATGTGACAACATATTAAAAAATATTAACCCTAACAACCAGAATATTTGAGAGTTAAATGATAGAAGAAAATATGCCATGAAAACCAAGTCAAAGAAACTTGAGGTTTATATACTAATGAGAAAAAAATGCATACATTTGTATACCATTCAACATATTTACTTAAATGTTATAAGCTTATAAAGAATCTAGCTTCCACACGAAAGGGAAAACATGCATCATGGATCCTTTGTCTCTCTAGGTCTGACTTACTTCAATACCGTTTCTTTACAAATAGTATAGTATCATTCTTTCTAATGGATCCAAGGGAGAATACAAATACTGTAATTCCTTAGATAGGCAAAGACAAAGTTCGGCAAAATACAACATCAGGAAGCAGATACTCATAAGGGGCGGGCTAGGATCATAGGGTCAAGGGGAAAGCAGTGGACAAGTGAAGAGAAGAAGGGGGGTGGGGGGAAGGAGATGCAATCAAGAATTCAAAAATCCTACAAATATCCTACAAAATTAAGAAGAATGAGGGAAGTGGTAGATAGGAGAAGGAAGGGTGAGAATGTTGAAAGGGGTGATATTAATCAAAGTAGATTGTATTCATAAACTGTGTTATTGAATGGCCAAAAAGAAAAGATAAAACCCACTAAGGCAGGAAGTATTAATTCAGCATCAAGATATTACATTTCTAGATCTTTATATAATTAAAACCTAGCCATGAGTTATAACAAATATATGACCTAGACGGGCACTGGTGGCTCATACTTGTAATCCTGGCTACTTAGGAGGCTGACATCTTGAGGACTGCGGTTCAAAGCCAGCCCGGGGAGGAAAGTCCATAAGACTCTTATCTCCAATTAGCCACCAGAAAACTGGAAGTGGTGCTGTGGCTCAAGTGGTAGAGTGCTCACTTTGAGCTGAAGAGCTGAGGGACAGCGCCCAAGCCCAGAGTTCAGCCAGGCCCAAAGAAACATAGGTCCCATGGTTTCCCTTATTTGCAATAACTACTATAAGTCTAGGACAAGCAGAAAAGGCAAAAGCTGTGTACATATGACTATATCAGATGATGTTAAGTGAAATGAACCCCAAGATAGGGATACAAGTGGGTTTTTTTCTTGTTATTGTTTCTAACATATTTAAAATGTACTATGTGATTTTTTTGTTTCTCTTGTATGTTCTTCCCCCATGGTATAACCCCTGTTTTCATTGTATTTGATGTCAGTGCCCTGCATCTTGTATATACATTTTTCTAATTTGGGGAGGGGAAGGGAAATAACAAAATACTGAAATAAGGATAAGGTCTCCTTGTAACAATGAGATATATAAGACACTATGTTGAAAATGAACTTACAACTTGGTGGGGGGTAGGGAGGAGTTGGGGAGGTAGGGAGGGAAGGGATGGTAGGAGGAAAACAAAGGAGGTAACAATGCTCGATAGGAAATGTACTCATACCTTACTCATGTAACTGTAACCCCTCTATACAGTGTTTTTAGAAGAAAAAAAACATAAAAAATGTAAACTATAAGCTGCATACACTGGCTCCTTCCTGTAATCTTAGTTGCTCAGAAGGCCAATATTGGTAGACAGCAGTTCAAGGCTAGCCTACAAAAAAGTTCACTAGACCTCATTTCAACCAATAAAAATCTGGGCATGATGATATGCACCTGCCATCCCAGTTGAAGAGTGAATAGGAGGATCATGGTTCAAATGTGTTCTGGGGAAGAAAAAAAAAAAGCAAGACCTTATTTGAAAAAGAAAAAAGCCCAAAGGGTTGAGGGAATGCCAGCATAAGATGTAAGTACAAGGCATTAAATTCAAACCCAGTACCACCCAAACAAGCATTAAAAAAAAGCATAGAAGTATATTAAAGACTAAAATTTTATAGTTGAAAGCTAACAAATAATTTCATGATAAACATTGTCAATGATTGAAGTAGATTTCTTATTTAAAAAATAACAAAGAGCAATCAAAAGTGTATCTGAATTGCAAGGGGGGGTATAGAAAAGCAATGTTTAGCTTTCTAGACTATTTGGTGGGAGAAGGTAAATTGGAACCGGGCTGGAACAGGTAATGAATAAGATTATATGCAATACACGATACAATACACAATTACTATTCTTTGGATTTTCTTCATTGCACTTGGAATTGACTTCCTTATTTGAAAGTACTCTCACAGGCACCAGAATAAAAAAGAAAAATGAGTATTTGCTTGAGTTGCCAGGTTTGATTGTTTGACAATCACTGGCTTTCCCAGACTCGGTAGTGATATCTACCTTATGTATAGAAGCGTCTTTACTGTTAGAAATTTGATAAAACTTCACAAATGGAGGCTGGGAAGGTGGCTCAGTGGTAGAGCGCTTGCCTTGCATGCATGAGGCCCTGGGTTCGATTCCTCAGCACTACCTAAGCAAAAAGAAAAAAGGCAGAAGTGGCGCTGTGGCTCAAGTGATAGAGCGCTAGCCTTGACCTGAAGAGCTGAGGGACAGCGCCCAGGCCCAGAGTTCAGCCCCCATGACCGAGAAAAAAAACAAAAAACAAAAAAACCACAACTTCACAAGTGGGAAAGTGTGGGCACTACTGCACAATGTTTTTTCAGTTCGAGCAATGCACACTTGCTTTGCCCTCATCCTGTACTTACAGTTTAGTTTCTGATGTATGACATCAGACAGGCTGCTTTTAGATGTCAATTTTTTTTTATTTCACTTCAATAATACTTATGAAGACAAGAGTCACTGGCAAGGTCAAATGGCCACATGATGTTTAGCTTATTAAGAAACCAGGCTTTTTTTTGGAGGCTAGAAGGTTTTCCATTTAATATGTTTTTGCAGAAAATTGTCCTGTCGGTTACCCTTCATGTTAAATAAAAACCTGTGCTCTCTCTAGAGACTCAATACTCAATACATTCATAAAAGTGTGAGAAATATGTTTTAGAACAGTCCTTTCAGACTATATTTTAAATAGTAATTATCTAAAATGTCAGTTGAATTGATTAAATCTTGCACAAATTATTATGTCTTTTAATATATTACCTGTATGCCACATTTATTGAATAACTAGAATATGTTCATCTCTGAGCTTAGATAAAAGAATTCAGATACAGACATTTGCACAAAATAGCATACCTTTAGAGCTAAAGAACTGTCAAGAATGCTGTAAAGGCCACGAAACTAGTGTATAATAGAAAATAACCCTACTGCAAAAAGAAGAAGGAGGAGGAGGAGGAGGAGGAGGAGGAAGAGGAGGAGGAGGAGGAGGAGGAGGAGGAGGAGGAGGAGGAGGAGGAGGAGGAGGAGGAGGAGGAGGAGGAGGAGGAGGAGGAGGAGGAGGAAGAGGAAGAAGAAAGAAGAAGAAGAAGAAGAAGAAGAAGAAGAAGAAGAAGAAGAAGAAGAAGAAGAAGAGGCAGCAGCAGCAGCAGCAGTATAGTGTCTTTTTTTTCTCTACCACCCCACAAAAAATTAACCATCATACTGTCTGATTAATTTAATGTAATGGAGACCGGTAGGCTTGAATGTGTAGAGGAGGTAGATCCTGAGGTTTCTTTTTCAGGCATTGTTTATGAATTATTGGGGCAGATAATCAACTCTAAAAAGATATGCTTGATGTTTTTCTCTCATAAAAATACCAATTCTCAGTGTTTCTATTCTGGGGGTTATAATATATATATATATATATATATATATATATATATATATATATATATATATATATATATATATATATATATATATTAGAGCCAGAAGGAAGTGGGGAACTCTACTGCAGATGAGGATGACAATACTGTTGCTATGGTGAATTATTTATTTAATCATGATTTTTTTTGTGGTATCTTATTTGGGACGTATATCATGTGATGATGAATGCAACCCTGAACAGTTGAATAAACGGTATTTGCTAATTTAATAACCAGTACTATCTTATAATTTTTTTTTGGCCAGTCCTGGGGCCTGAACTCTGGGCTTGGGCACTATCCCTCAGCTCTTCAGCTCAAGGCTAGCGCTCTACCACTTGAGCCACAGAGACACTTCCGGCTTTTTCTGCTTATGTGGTGCTGAGGTCTCGAACCCAGGGCCTCAGGCATGCAAGACAAGCACTCTACCACTGAGCCACCTTCCCAGCCCTTATCTTATAATTTGATGATACTTATATGCCCTAAAATGCTATTATTAAAGTATCTACATAATAAAAGGTATTTAGTGAATATTACAATATTATATAGGAACTAATAAAATAATAAAATTATAGGAAATTTATTTAAAAAAAAATGTCAGTTGTACTTTTAGGTACTTGACCCAAAACACTCTATTTCTTTAGGATTTTTTTTTTTCAGTTGAAGTGGGTGGAGGGACAGGGAAAGGCTACAAGGAGATGCTACATTTGAGAGCAAGTAATAGTATTATAAGGGAAATGTATTTAGTATATCTTTGACCCATATGTCCCTTTTTAACAAAACACATATTCCCTAAAACAATGTCCACCTGCTGTCAACTGTAAAACTTCTGTTAATTTTACACTTAATAATCTTAGATATTACAACACAATAATTACTGATGATTGTTTTGGGCTTTTCTTAAATAGGTGTGTAATACAAAGCCATTACAATTATAATTGATGGATCTGCTATTATTCCTAATAATATAGACTTTGGGACCTACAAATGACTTTTTTAACATAATTGAATGAAATCTGATTGCTTCAAAGACACAATTTGGTATACTGTAAGTATACTAAAACATTCAACAAATAATAAGTAGTTAATGTTTCCCAAGGACTAAAGTAGGTGGAGAGGCTTGTCAACATGGTGAAGAAGACAGGTTTTCTCAAGATGATCACAGTCTAATGGACAATCCAGCCATACACACTACACTGATAGAATATCATAGTCACCGTGCATTGGATAGTATAGCAGCAGAGCCTTCAGGTTAGAAACTTAAGGAAACAGTTGAATTCAACCTAGTAGTTTTCCAGGAAGAGAAAGACAGGGTCATTCTAGGCAAGGAAGTAAAGGCAAACCAGCCTGAAAGAGCATTATGAATCTACGGTAAAAAAAAAAATCCCATATAATTCTGTGTTTTTAGAACATTAGGTACCCGTTGGGAGATGAAGTTGCAGAGCAGACTGTCCAGCTTGAGCAGGACATTAAATGTCATGTTAAGGTGTTTGGGCCTTATTCTTAAGCTGTGGGAGGCAAATGAAAAGTTTTTCAAGCAGTTTGTACTGACACAATCAGACTTGTATTTCATGGAACTCTGGCTGCCGATGTGTCAGGAATTGGCAGGAGAGTCTGGAGTCAGGGAAACCAGGAGACTATTTCAGAAGACATACTCTTCTGGGATTGTTTTACAGACACTGGCTGGTGACATAAAGATGGTATGCCTTGATACTTCTGGTTTCTTACCAATCTGTACCTACACCTAACTAGTTCCTTTTAGGTTTTTGGCCTTTGAATATAAATTCTACCCCTCTTATGTAATCTCTGGCTTCTAAACTCAGTTCCAACTTCAAATTTCTTTTTTCTTCTCTGTTGCCACAGGATGGATAAACTCAGAGAATAAATGCCTAATAAATACATAGTATCTGAGCCTATGAGTTTAGACTCCTGGAACCCAGGCTCTGGGCTGAGGGCACACATTCCATACATTCTGCTGTTCTCTTGTGTTAAGAGGACAAAGGACTTGAATGTTGACTACTAATGACTTTGTCCATATTTACCTCTTTAAACTCAGCTCTGTCTCCCACATAGCATGTCATGGGCTAAACAAACCCTCATGGAAAACAATAGACAAGGTATTAAGTAGTGTATTGGCTCTTAATGCTCTGAATTAGGTTGACAATGGCAACCCAATTCACTAGAAAATTGAGACTTCTCCAAAAGAGCCTACATAGATTTTTATGATTAGGCCTGCCACATTAAATATTAAATGGCCAAGCCGAATACCAGTGACTTATATCTGTAATCCTAGCTACTCAGGAGGCTGAGATATGATGATCAAGATTCAAAGCCAGTCCAGGCAGGAAGGTCAGTGAGACTCTTTTTCCCAATTAACCACCAAAAAGCTGGAAGTGGAGCTGTGGTTCAAGTGATAAAGCAGTAGCTTTGAGCAAAAAAGGGCTGGGCACAGTGCCCAGGTCCTAAGTGCAAGCCCCAGGACTGGTTCAAAAAGGAAAATTGAATGAATAACTGGGCACTGGTGGCTCATGCCTGTAATCCTAACTACTTAGGATGCTAAGAGCTGAGCACCATGGTTCTTTTTTTTTTTTTTTTTTTTTGGGGTCCAGTCATGGGGCCTGAACTCTGGGCCTGGGTGCTGTCCCTCAGTTCTTCAGCTGAAGGCTAGCGCTCTACCACTTGAGCCACAGTGCCACTTCTGGCTTTTTTCTTTCTGCTTATGTGGTGCTGAGGAATTGAACCCAGGGCCTCATGCATGCAAGGCAAGCACTTTACCACTGAGCCACCTTCCCAGCCCAGCACCATGGTTCTAAAGCCAGCCCAAGTAGGAAAGTCCATGAGAGTCTTATCTCCACTTAACTGTCAAAAAACTGGAAATGGAACTGTGGCTCAAGTAATAGAGTGCTAGCCTTGAGTCCAACATACAGAGGCAGTGCCCAGGCCCTGAGTTCAAACACCAGGACTCATACACACACACACAGACACAGACACACACACACACACACACACACACACACAAAATTGAATCACCTTAGGTTAAAACTCAAGTGAAAACTTCAATGCTACCAGGACAAAGGGCATCAAATGCCTTGGAGATAGAGTTCTTAAAAGCAATGCCACTCAATGAGTCAAGCCCAAGTCCAGCAAAGAATGCAAACCTCACAGTTCCAGTGGAAAATATTGTGAATATCATTGTTGAATCAAAGCTGAAATAGATATTGTCAGTCATGATGGTCTCTGCATCTCACACAAGCATTACAAGAGTCCAGTACATTGGAAGCATTGAAAGTACACAAGCCACTACTTTAATATCTCAAACCCAAAAGAATGCTAATACACGTTTACTAACACAGAGCATTCTGGACCCTTCGTTCCCCTTGATCTTTTCTCTGTTTCTGGCCTAAGTTGCTTAAAGATAATATTTTATTAGGGTTATAACTCAAGTCTCTCTTTTCTTCAGTGACAAATGCACATATTGAGTATGCTTGGATATATTAGGGATGAAGAGACTCAAATTTGTATGAGTTTGTTGGAGATGGGTACCAATCCACCATCCCAACAGATCTATGAGGGTGTGGATACAAGAACCACTTTATAAAGATTGGGTAAAATTCACAGTGGAAAATGAAGACTAATGTGACTTTGGGGATGTTTCTTTTGGACAAATATACCATTGTTGCTACTTGTATATCTGAAACTACTGCAGTTGGAATTGATGTACTATACATTATACTTCTTGTTTCCTAAGTGCTAGCAGGAAGAACTGCTAATGGAATATGTAAAAGACTAACAAGCCTTCTGTCCAGACTATCTGAGGAAGGGTACAAACTCCTGGATAGCTCATTCATAAAACTGTACATTTCTCTGATGGTGACTTTGCCTATTGCAAAATCTAAACCGTTTCTTAAAATCTTCCATGTAGAAGCACTTCTATGATTCTGAATGAGTCCGTTCCCTGACATGGCTACCAGGCACACTTCCTTTGGAAGCTGCTATTAGTTTTCTACAAAGCTCCTGTTAACACTGAATGCTTGATCCATGGAGGCCTTATAACTCTGCAGCTTGATCATTTCTCTTACTGTAAGCCAATTAAGACTCAACAACTAATGAGGTCTGAAAGGTACAACTTGCCTCACTTGTTTTGAAATGGCAATGCTATATTGAAGACCATTGCCAGACTGGCCCCAGCAGGACCGTGACTTTTTATGAAGAAATGGCAGCTAAATAAGGAAAACTTATTCCCCACTACACTACCTAAAGCAAAGCTAACTCCTCCATTAGCATAGCTGTTATTCATTTTATGCAACCTGCGTGCTGTGGACAGCTAGAGCAGGTTCCCCAGACATTCCCTCCTTAAGCAAGGATTGTAACCAATTATGCCCAGTAAGCATGGAACATTAGGTTTGTTGTGAGGCTACGTTGGAGATACTGTTAACCTGTGGCTTGAATGATGTATATCCCATTTTTTTGCTTTTGATGGTTATAAACAGCAATTGCAACCCTAGAACTGTAGTTTTGTGTAAACACTGTGCATTAACTTTCTTAACTGCAGTGGTTTCCATCTCAGAGTTCATTAGAGAAAACCTGAGAGTGTTTCTCAAAATGCTTCCTAGTCTGGTGTGGTGGTGTTTGCCATGTAAACAGGAAGCAAAGATAAGACTATCTCAGCCCCCAGCAAAAATGTAAGGCCCTGGACTAGACACATGGCTCAAGACACATGCCTAACAAACATGAGACCCTGAGGTCAAGCCCCACTACTGCCAAAAAAGAAAAGAAAAGAAGCAAGGAGGAAGGAAGGAAGGAAGGAAGGAAGGAAGGAAGGAATCCTTCTACCTATGGATTACCTTGTCCTCAAAGCACTATTAAGAAGGATAAGTGATTTATTTATGTGAACCCTCAGGACACTTTTCCCTATTCCTTCAATTAGAAAAGCAATATAAAATACTTCCCTGACTTCAGCTACACTGACCAATTGCACCACTTTAGCACGGAAAGAGTTTAGGTCAGTTTCAATTCATTACCCAGAGTTGTTAAGGATGATAGAGATGTCCTAGACTTCTTCCTTGCAAGCCAAAGAGGAATCTGTTCAAATGATCAGTCATTCCATTGCACCTAAGTTAATGCCTCATCCAAGAAATTTAAGGAGAAAACAATTAGACTTTCAATTGCAGTTTATAGGATTTGTGGAGCTTGTTGAATCTGAGACTTTATGGGCATAGTTGAAGTCAGTATCACAGAAAGACCCCATTCTCCTGTTTAAAATTCTAATGGAAATTGCCTTAATTAGATACTTCATGAGACTTCTTAAACTATTTGGTTCTGATCCCTCTGTTTCAAGGTTAAGGTTAGTATTAGGATTAGATTAGCAATGTGGCTGATGGGATGACATGTACACAGGTACACATGACACCATATAGATACATGAGGAGATATCCATTGGAAAAATACTCCCGGATTGCAATTGTTTCTGTGTGCTTCTGACCAAAAGTACTATTTCAGACTATCTTTTTGACAATATTTGTATATGTTTGTAGAGCAAACACCCTAGAAAAATAGAGATATGTCTTTCTAGAGCAAAGGACAGTCTTACTGCTTATAAAGAAAGAGTTCAATTTTCTAGCTAAGGTTAACTCTCCTGTAACACCATCCCATGGTGGGTGGAGCTCTTACCTGGTCATGGAGGTTTAAGAAAATAGTACAAATTCCAATCGTCTGTTTATGACTAGTTTCCCAAGTAACAGTCTTTGATCCTCACTGAAAGTCTGTGTCTTCTGACGATAGCCACAAGGCTAACTTGTTAAATTACGCATCATGTAACCTTCCAGACTTTTAAATGATGCAGTGCTCATTACTTCTGTCATGGGTTCATGATTCTTCTCAAAGTAGAATCGTGTACTTTGTAGTTGAAAATGCAAAGCATATAACATACAGCAGTTACTTTCAAACGAACAATATTTCAAGTGCAAGAAAAGATCAACGTCAGGTCATATGCCCGTGTAAGGAAAAGAAAGGAAGTCATATTTCGAAGCAGATCTATATACTATTTAATACTACCATAATAAATTTTAGTTATTTCATCCATCCCTGTCACTCTCCGTGTAGTTTTTCAATTTTATATGCAGAATTAGCATAATGAAGGTGTCATTGAGTTAAAGATCCAGTTTGGCAAATTATTGTCTATGTGACCTTACCAGATTACCTGACACTGCTCTGAATCTCAAATTCTTCATCTTTGAATTGTGAACTAGAGTGCAAAAAATAAGTTGATTTTCTAGATGACTTGATTTTAAGTTTATTCCCCAGGGCTTATTTTCAATAAATAATAAAACAATAATCGGTAGCCAGGATGGGTAATTATTCAGGATTTTTTCCATGTATTTGCCAGAATATCCAGACACACCAGTAATGATTTCCATGACTGTCTGCCTGTCTTCACACATGTGCAAAAGATTCATTTTAACCCTCCTTGAATGATGATTTAAATTCCGAGACAGAACCTCCTGTGAATGAAATGTGAGAGAGGAATGTTCCTTGGACAGAAGGTCTTTTCATTTGCTGCTTTTACCAAACACAACCATCTTTCCTTTGGCCAGAACATTATACAAACAGGAAACTTCGTTGATTTCCTATTTAATACATGACACAACCTTGCCAAGGTCATGCCGCCCTTGCCAGGACTGGCTTCAGAAGGACCACACCCATTGGCTTAAACTATGATAGGATTTTTCCTGAACATAGTACAGTAGCTGTAGGTAAAGAAATGGTGGATCTAATTCATTCATCTGTCTATTCAGTTAGTACCCTTAGGGTCTATTATAGCAACTAATGTGAATATCCATATTACTAAGAAGACCATGTACCAGCCCTCAAGTATCTCACAATCTTTTAGGGAAGGCAGATTTCCAGTAAATAATTACCAATTCAGTCGGATATAAGGTAAAATTATAAGTGGAAAGGTAAGTGGCATGCTGAAATCTTCTGTTCAGGAGTTTTACAAGGCTTCCCAGAGGAAGGAACACTTGAGCAGAAACTTGGGAAAGTTATTGGTAAAACCAGGTAGGAAAGAATAAGGAAATGCAAGCAAAACAAAAGTATATGAAGAGAGGCGTACCAAGATAGAGGTCAGATACTTCAGGAAAGCTGGAGTACAGCTTTCTTGTTATATATGAAATGGAGATGCAGGGGAAGAGGTAGAGGGTTTAAAGATTCCAAAAATTCTAACCTGAGCAGTGGAAAGGCTAGGGTAGAGGAAAAGAGACAATTGCTATATCAAGATCCTAGGGAAATTAAGAGGTTATGCTTATACCAGAACGTTCATTAAAAACTAGTCTGAACCTAAAAATAGGATTCCTTCTTCATCTTAGAACTATGCTTAAAGAGAAAATAGATGCAGAGGAAAGTAAGTTTATAAGGAAAACTGTGGAAAGTCAAGTATTTTGGTATGCTGGCATTAGAAGTCAAGGAAAAGATAAGCTTTATAAAATCTAGGTGGTCAACAATTTAAATGTTTATTCATTCTGTAATTTCCTCCTTCTCTATTCAAAAATATTAATGTTCAGAAATAAAATCATGAGCTGGAGAAATTCTTCTTTCAAAAAGTATATAATCTAGTTCTATAAAAAAGTATAAATCTTAAGCCAGGTACCTTTGGCTCAGGGGTGTAATCTAGCTACTCAGGAGGTTGAGATCTGGAGTATTATGATTCAAATCAGGCCAGAGAAGTCTGAGAGCTCTCTCTCCAGTTAATCAGCAAAAAACCAAACTGGAAGCATTGCTCAAGTGTAGATCACCAGCCATGAGCAAACAAGCTTGGCTTGTGGGAAACTCTATGTTTAAGCCATAGTAATGGCACAAAAACTAAAATGTAGATCTGCTGGGTAATAAGTACTTAATGCAGGTTTTATAGAATGAACAAATGAATAAGTCCCATAAGGCAGGATGGAATATTACAATAGCAAAAGAAAGGTATACTTTCCATGTTTGGGAAATTCCTGAATATAGAAACTGGTGGAGTAAGGAAGTTTATGCAGAAAGGAACACACTGGCAAACTCTTGATGAAAGATCAGGAATAGTAAATATACAACAAAATAACAGAGAAACTTAAACATAAATGTTTCTTTAAGTTTTCTTTGATCTTCAGCATCAAAAGTATAAGACAACATGTTGGAAATTAACTTTACAAATTGGGGAGGCATTGGGGAGAGGGAAAAATGGGAGAAAAATGAGGGAGGAGGTAACAATGTTTGACAAGAAATGTACTACCTTGTGTACATAACTGTAACCCCTCTGTACATCACCTTGACAATAAAATTTAAAAAGAAAGTAGTGGTATTTATTGTGTTGTGTTTCAAAGAAAAGCCAGCATTAAAGGAGAAAGTTAAGTCCCAAAGGAGGAGGGAAGTACTTTACAAATTTTTTTATATCCAACAGGGGTATAAGAAATCCCTATCCACTCGGAACAAGGTGGATGCAGAGAAATATTTGCAAGGACCAAGTGGAAGAGACATTGTTTATTGCTGTGAATATAACTGACAAAGGATGGCCTCTGTTTTTATTTGTGAAGTGTAGCAATCCTCAAATGAATGAAATCCATCTTTCTGAGTGCTATCCTGTCCGCCTTAACTCTCCTGTCCATTCCATCCTTAGAGAGAAAGGAATTGAGAGGACTAAGACATGCATTTGAATTAAAATTGAATCACACCTAAGAAAGCTCCAGAACAGGTTACTTTGATGGACAAAATTTAGTTTTCTGACATTACTGAAATTATCATTTATAAAAAATGAATTTTTTGAAATTTAGAAATGCTTACAAATAAATAAGACGATATCCCAAAGCACAACATACTGGTTTCTTTTTTAAAAAATTAATTTTACTGTAAAAGTAATGTACAGAGGGGTTACAGTTACATACATAAGGTAATGAGTACAATTCTTGGAACACTGTTCATCCCTCTCTCGTTTTCCTCCCACGTTCCCTTCCCCCGCCCCCAGGTTTTAAAGTTAATTTCCAACGTGTTTCATGAATATCACTGTTGCATTGGTTCATCCTCTGTCCTTTGTCTCACCATTTTGTCATTCCCTTCCTTTCCCCAAAGGAGATAAACATATTTACAAGACATAGGGTACCAAAATCAATAACAGTGACAACAGGGAATAAACTAAAAGCGGAAAAAAAAAGAAATAAGAAATAACTTCACAAAGTACATTAAAAATAACAACAACGACAAAGAAAAACCTCTTGTTTCCATATTTTGAAGTTCATTTTGATTAGCATTAGTTTACATGGTCCTATGTACATAGCTTTTGAGCTATTGTGATCTTCTGCTAGGACTATCCTAGACATATACTAATTGTTATAAATGAGGGAGACCATGGAGCCTATGTTTCTTTGGGTCTAGTTTGCTTCACTTAATATGATTGCTTCCAAGTCTTTCCATTTCCTTACTAATCCTGGTTTCTAAATAGAATTTCTAATGCTCAGAACCATAGATTTCAGAGAAATGACTGAATCAAGATCTGAACAGGGAAGATTAAAGGTGAGCTTAGGTATATTGGTGAAAAGCAAAAACATTTCCCAGGATTACAGAAGCTGTGTCAAAAGACAACTGGACTCTTACTGACAGGGTTTCTTCTTTTGTTGCTAGCATCTAAAGAATGATGAATGGAGCAAGGTGACTCATGCCAATAATCCTAGTATTGAGGAGGCTGAGATCTAAGGATTGTGATCAAAGCCAGCCAGAGCAGGAAAGTTCATGAGACTCGTATCTCTGAGTGCCCCAAAAAGAAAGAATAATAAAATCGCATGCTGGTGACTAATGCTCAGGAAGCTGAGATCTAGAGAATCATGTTTGAAGACCAGCCTGAGCAGAAAAGCATGCTAGATTCCATTTCCAAAATAACCAGCAGAAAGCTGACTTGAGGGAATGGCTCAAGGTAGAGTGCCAACCAAGAAAACAAGAGAAGTAAGCTCACAATCGTGAGTTCAAACACAGGCACCACCATTAAAATAATGATTGCTACTAATTGAAATGTATTATATTTTGGGAGGGGGGCGGGGGGTCTGGTCGTGGGGCCTGAACTCTAGGCCTGGGCGCTGTCCTTCAGCTCTTCAACTCAAGGCTAGTGCTCTACTGCTTGAGCCACAGGGCCACTTCCAGCTTTTTTCTTTTTGCTTATGTGGTGCTGAGGAATTGAATCCAGGGCCTCAGGCATGCAAGGCAAGCACTCTACCACTGAGCCACCTTCCCAGCCCTGTATTATATATTTTTAAAACTCCCTCCAGATGAGTTCATAATGTTATTTGAAAAAGATAAAAATACTTAGTCATCATTCAAGGTAGCTATTTTGTAGATTCCTTACATTAAAAACCAGGTATTTAAAAATGTAAGAATTTATCCTTCTTTTTCCAATAAGAATTTACAGCATCCCAATGTCCTGCATTAAACAGGAAACTTCTACTTTATAGAGGAATTATGTGGAGGAGTAACAAAATTGAGTGTTCCTTATATATTAATCATTGATCAAATTCTGGATTCAAGCAAGGATGATCATTTGTATTGAAATCATTATGGGAACTGAAATTGTTTGAATGGTACCAAAGTAACATTATATAGATTGCTTTCTGGCCATAAAAGGAAGAAATATATAATGTTATTATAAGGGGATCAAGAGGGTCATCCCTAAATCTGTTGGCCAAATTCTACAGGACTTGTACTGTACAACATATAATATTTTCTACTGTCACATGAAGAACATAACAACTCACCTATAATGGAATCTCACTGGGAAACTTCAAATCTTAAAAAGCTATTGCAACAATGAGATGTACAAGATGTTATGCCGAAAAACGAACTTTACAACTTTGGCTGGGGGGTGGAGGTGGGGAAGGGGAACGCGGGGAGGAGGAGATGGAAGGGATGAGAAAGGGAAAACAAAGGAGGAGGCAACAATGCTTGATAAGAAATGTACTCATTACCTTGCCCATGTAATTGTAACCCCTCTGTGCGGTATTTTCACACAAACACAAAAAAGCCTTTAATATCTAATTTCTAGATTACAGAAAATACCCAATTTTTAGATTTCGGCCTTACTCAGAAGAAATACATGTGTCTCATTTGCAGCTGCATTTAAAAAAGTAAAA
Source organism: Dipodomys spectabilis (assembly GCF_019054845.1). Lineage (NCBI taxonomy): Eukaryota > Metazoa > Chordata > Mammalia > Rodentia > Heteromyidae > Dipodomys > Dipodomys spectabilis. The sequence goes on from NW_024870824.1 coordinate 4,221,473, forward strand.
TGAAACAATGAAATTATTTGTAATAATTTTTAAAATGGAGGACCAAGTGTAGTGGCTCATACCCGTAACACTCTCAGGAGTGCGGTTGTTGAGGCCAGCCCCTACAAAAAAAAATAGCAAAAGCCCATCTCAATCAATAATCTAGGTGTCCCAGCTTTGTAGGAGACAAAAAAAGGGAGATCACAGGCCAGGAAGGCCTGAGCAAAAAGCGTGAGACCTTACCTGAAAAATAACTAAAACAAAAAGGACTCAAGCACAAATAGCTCAAGTAGTATAGTATCTGCCTAGCAAGCATGAAGCTTTGAGGTCAAACCCTAGTACCATCAAGAAAAAAAAATTAACCTATCTAAAATATTATTACTAACATGTAACTCATATAAAAATTATTACTGAAGTACTTTACATCCTCTTTATTTGTAGTATGTCTTCTAAATTTAGTGTTGATTTGATGCTTAAGGAATATTCAATTGAGACTAACTATATTTAGTTCTGGGGGAAGGCAGAGATTGAGACAGGGTCTTAGTGTATTGCTTATCCTGTTCTCAAATTTGTGATTGTACTGCTTCCAGCATCCTGCATGCTAGGGTTATAGATATAGGTCACCCCCAGCTAGACTAACTACATTCCAAGAGCTTGTTAACTAGTAACAGTCATATTGGACAGAACAGAGCTAGAGGAATAAAATAAGCTCAGCATTAATTCTCAAGTCATAAAATACATCATCTCTAGTATACCAAATGATATTTTAAAAAGTTCTTACCTAATAGTTAACAATGTTACTGAGAGACAAATGAGTCTTTAAAAAATTCAATGTGATTCTAAGGCTGTGATATGTCTGGTTCTGGCTAGCTAGGGAGGACCCAATGCATTCTGCTTAGGAACAAGGTACAAGCAATGACCAAGATCCTAGGAGGTGACATGATTCAATATGTGTGCTTTCCTACCCAGCCCATATTTCCACATGACACCCAAGGACACCATTCCTCAGAGCACTGGCTCTTTGAAATCAGCTATAAAACTGATATTTTGGCTTTCTGTATTGTTTTCTTAAGAGTGCAGATGTCCTGGCCAAGTCACAGTATGTTCTTACCAAAATTCTCCCATACGACTAAAATGACAAGATATTTTTCCTTCTCTTCCTGTCATTAAACTGTAATGAAGTGTGACTGACCCAACAGTTACGGTTGCCTTCACTACCATGGTGACAGGCCTATACACTCCCAAAGAAGAAAAACCCTACCAGTCCAGGATATAGGAAAAAAAAACGGGTCCATTTCATTAACATAAATTCTCAGTGTTTTTGTACAAACTATAATTTTGCCCAGTGTTGAATAATATCATCATATTATATGCCTCATAGTATTAAGAAAAAGAAAAGGTTTATTTGGGGACACAGTTTTAAAACTTTCAGACCACACTCTGTTGGTCTTGTAGCTTTGGGCCTGTAGCAAAGCAGGAGCACATGGTAGGACACAGCTGCTTATTTCAGGGCCTGGTTACCAAAAAAAAAAAAAAAAATAGAGATCAAGATCCTGTTATCTCCTTCAAGAGATCCCTCCAATGACCAAAAATCTTCCACTAAAATTATGCTTGAAAGAAACTGATCTTTAGCCAGGCACTGGTGGCTCATGCCTGTAATCCTAGTTTCTCATGAGACTGAGATCTGAGTATTACAGTTCAAAGCCAGCCTGGGTAGGAAAGTCCATGAGACTCTTGTCTCCAATTAACCACCAGAAAATTAGAAGTGGAGCTCTGGCTCAAAGTGGTAGAGCACTAGTCTTGAGAAAAAAATTGCCCAGAGACAGAGCACAAGCCCCAAGTTAAATCTCCATAACTGACAAAAAAATAAAGAAACTGATCTTTGTAGCAATAGTAAGAATAAAAGATGAACCAACAAGAGAGGAAGCCAAGTACAAAGGTGATCTCTTACACTGATATCATTGTGACAGACAACATTTATGTCCACAGATAGGGCTAGAAAAGTAGAAAGAGGTTTGATGAGAAAAATGCTCTGAATTCTGGTGGAAGGAGGCATTCAGTCTGGAATCTCACCATTCTTGAATTAAATAGAGAGGTTTGTTTAAGAGTAAGGACATGATTTTTTTCCTTAGTGGGTAATCAGAGTTTTAAAGGATTCACATGGAAGCATGAATGATTGTATATTAAATTAGAATATTAACAGCTAATACTTCTGTTTTGTACCATTTCTGGGGCTTGAACTCAGGGCCTGGGCATATCCCTGAGCCTTATTTTTTTCTCAAGGCTAGCACTATATCACTTAAGCCACACTTCTTTTTCTAGCTTTTTTGTGTGGTTAATTGGATATAAGAATCTTGATTTCCTGCTTGGGTATGACCTCAGATCTCAGCCTTTTGAATAATAGGGTTACAGGCATGAAACACCTGTGCTTGGTAACAGCAAATTGTGTGTGTGTGTGTGTGTGTGTGTGTGTGTGTGTGTGTGTGTGTGTGTGTGTCCTGGGACTTGAACTGAGGGACTAGACACTGTCCCTGAGCTTTGTGCTCAAGGCTAGTGCTCTATACCTTTGAGGCACAGCTCCATTTTTGACATTGTTTTGGTAGTTAATTGGAGATGAGTTTCATGGACATTCTCACAACCAGTCTCATGGCTAACTTTGAACTGTAATCTTCAGATCTCAGCCTCCTGAATAGCTAGGATTATAGGTGTTTACTACCAGTGCCTGGCATTGACTAATACTTTTTAGGCAACCAAAACACTGATTTATCTATGCCACACAGCAATTCTTACAGAAAGGTATTGTGTTCTTAAAGAGTAAGTGATCAGGTGTTAGTAGCATACAGTTGGATGTGTGTGTGTCTGTGTGTGTGTGTGTGTGTGTGTGTGTGTGTGTGTGTGTGTGTGTGTGTGTGCTGGCCCTGGGGCTTGAACTCAGGACCAGGATGCAGTTCCTGAACTTTTTCGCTCAAGGATAATGCTCTACCACTTGAGCTACAGCTCTCTATTCCTGGCTTGTTGATGGTTAACTGGAGATAAAAGTCTTTTGGACTTTGCCCTGGCTGGCTTTGATCCATGATTAATCATCAGTTGTGTGCATCACTAGCACTTAACTTTGGACCATTTTAAAGCCATTTAACCACTGTATACCTTTTGATTAGAAAAATTAAACCAATTTATGTTTAAAGGAAATTATTAATAGGTAAGGGTTTATTATTATCACTGATTGATCATTTTATTACCGGTTCTTCTTTGTTCCTTTCTACTCTCTTGCTCTTCCTCTGTGATTTGGTGGATTTGGTGGATTTGGGAGGTTTTGGTGCATATTTTGATTATTTACAAGTTTCTATCTCGCATGTCTTCCCAAAGACAATGATTTATCATTCTAGAGATTTTTTTCATTTATAAATATGTACTTTTCAGTCTGAAAACAAAGTGTTTGTAGCTTCTTTAGAGTCAGTATCTCTCCATGTATTCTGACTAACCTCAGACTTGAAGATCTTCCTACCTAAGCCTACCTCAGTTGGGTTACTCTTCCTTTACCTCTTTCCTACTTTTTAAAAAAAGATATTATCTAAACCAAGTGTGGAACATGTCTATAATCCTAGCATTCAAAATGCTAAGGCAGAATGATCACAGGCTATAGGCCAGACTGGGCTTCATATTGAATTTGAGACCAGCCTGTAGACACACAGTGAGACCCTGCCTCCAGAGCAAAAAGACAGGGGTCTATATATTCCCTAGTTCTAGCCTTGAACTCCTAGACTGAGGAGCCTGCCTCAGGCTCCAAAGCAGCTGGGACTACAGATGCATTGCACTATCACTAGATTTATGATTTCTATTTCTTTATTCAATATCTATTTGGTTAATATTTATATATAAACAATATATACAGATATATAATACTATATATATATTCTCACAGCTCACTGAACTTCTTTAAGATGATTATTTTTACTTTGTTGAGTGGTTTATGGGTATTCCTTCTTTTAGGGTACGTTCCTGGTGCCTTATTTTATTCCTTTTTCATTCTATTCATGGTCCTTGTATTAGCCAGGTTTCTCTAGAGGAGCAGAACCAATGGAATGTATACCTAATTATAAAAGACTTGATAGGCATTCAGGATCAGAAATTGGATAGTCTCACAGCCAAGGAAACCAGTACCTGCTAAAAATAGATTCATGATGAAGCCAAGTCCAAGACTTACACTTTCCTCAGAAAGTCACGTATATAAATTCACATTCAAAGAAAAACCTGGAATCTGTTGTATGGGGATGAGAGTAGCAACCCATAGCATACTTCCTGAGAATAAACTGCACACATGGGTGAGTTTTTCCCTGCTTCTACTTTTCCCCCCAACTTTTTCTTACACAGTGGAAAGCCAGTTATTAAACAGTGTCACCCATATTTGGGGAAGGTGACCCATGCCAACCATCTCTGAAGACACCTTCATACACACCCACAGAAGGGTGACTTCAAGTTTTCTAAGCATCTCTCAGTCCAATCCACAACAGATTAACTGTTAGAGACTCTGATCATGATTAGTAATGATTATTGAGGTCTTATATTGGTGTCTTGAGTATTTGAAGAAGTAAGAGCCTCTTTTGGTCTATAGGCAGAAAAAATTCTTCACCAGTCAGCCTATAAGAGATTTTGACTAACTGATGAAGGTCTACAGGTAGGCTTGCTGCTGGAGTCCTTGGGCTGACTTGTCTGGTATATAGATACATAGAGGAGGGCCTGATCATCAGAATGGGCTAGAACAGACCTAGAGTTTGGTCTACAGATGTATCTTAAACTTGGATACATGGGATTGGGAGCCTGGGCAAATTATGAGCCTACTGGTGTAGAAAGGGAGCCTAGGTCCTCTAGGTCTTTTTTGGGACTTAAGAGGCCAGCCAAGCATTAGGGTCTAAAAAGACAGGCCTACTCCTATGGTCTAGGAGTAGGTCACCCTCCTTCCTCTACATGGAGAGTATCTCTCTCTCATTTTTTAGTGCCAGTTCTGGGGTTTGAATTCAGGCCTGAGCATTTCCCTGGAACTTTTTACACAAGGCTAGTGCTCTACACTTAAGCTTCATCTTCACTTCCAGCTTTTTTAGGTGCTTAATTGAAGGTAAGATTCTTATGGGCTTCCATGCCAAGTCTGGCTTTGAACTAGTATTCCCAGATCTCAGCCTCCTTGAGTAGCTAGGATTACAGGCATGAACCACTGATACCTGGTTTATCTCTCCTCACACAGCCTGGAAGATGGATGATGCAGGTGATGTAAATTTGCATTTACTCTTCCTATCCTCTCAATATGATTTTTTCCTTAATTCACTACACCAATGCCATAATTTCTTGTCTAAAGTCCTTTGTTCTTATAATGCTAATTTCTTGCATGGATGGTGCTTGTTAATTGATGTTTCTGTGAAGGAATGAACCCTGGAAACCCCTAATCTGCTCTCCTGATAATGTCACTCCCTGAGACTTTAGTCTCTAAAAAGTATTTTGAAGTTCAGTAAATTCAATTTTCTTAACCAGTGATATTTTAGCGTTCTTCTGTGTGACTCTAGCTTAACAGTTCAGTGACATAATATAAAAAATCTATATTTTGCTTAGGTCTGCTCCTTGTATACAAAATTTACTTCATTAGCTTAACTAGGTCTAAGACAGATTTAATAATTCTAATTTATAAGAACTGAGTTAGAAATACAAATTTGTTAATTTTATTCACATCCATCATTCACTCATTCATGCATGCATTCATTAAATTAGTGTTTTCTTAAGTATCAACCGGATGACATAAAATCAACAAAAAGATTTAGAGGACCAAACACTAGAAAAGATGATGTTTGATCCGAAAGGCATGACAGCTGTAGAAAGGAGCTAAACCTTTTCAGTTCCATTAAACTATATATAAATATATGTTAAATGACGACATGACAGACTTATGTTTTTATATATTGCTTTAGTTCAGGCTGCTAGACCAGAATAGTTCAGTTCAGTCTGCTCCACAGACTTGGAGGCTTCAAAAACTATTTATTTCTCACAATTCTGAAGACTAGATGTCTGAGATCGGGGAGCTAGCCCAGCCAGACTCTTAGTAAGATCCTTTGTCCTCCTTATGTCTGTGCATGACCTTTCCTTAGTGTGTACACACATGCAGAAAGATCCATGTCTCTTTCTCTTTTTGGGGGGGGAGGGTCTGGTTGTGGGGCCTGAACTCTGGGCCTGGGTGCTGTCCCTCAGTTCTTCAGTTCAAGGCTAGCACTCTACCACTTGAGCCACAGCGCCATTTCCGGCTTTTTTTCTTTTTGCTTATGTGGTGCTGGGGAATCGAACCCAGGGCCTCATGCATGCAAGGCAAACGCTCTACCACTGAGCCACCTTCCCAGCCCTGTCTCTTTCTCTTTATATAAGGAAATTAATCTTATCACAGAGGCTTCACTCTCATGAACTAATTTAACCCAGTTATTTTCCAAAGGCCTCACCTCTGAATACCACCACTTAAAGAATTAGAGTTTCAACATACAAATTAAGGGAAGATTGAACCATTCAGTACATAACACATGCTAACTATTATATTTAACAGGTTAATCATTTTTATACACATAAATCAATATGATGAAGCTATATTCTTTGTGCAATAATAATGGTGTTTATAATATAGTAATTTGTAATGCTCTTCAAAGTATTATGGTCCAGTAATGGATCTAAGTTGAAAGTTTGTCTGATGAATGCCATCTGGTTCCAATCCTGTCAGCCTGTGTCCAACTATTTGTATATCCTTGTTTAAAGACAAGGTCAAATTTCTAAATTTGATGGCCTTAGTGAATGTGAGGCTTGGGCCAAATGTCCTTAGTTGACTCTAGTTATTTACTAGCAAATTAGAATAAATTACATATATGCAATTACCAGTTACATATTTAACTATATGCACAACTGTAATTCAAAGTTTCTATTTATATCCATAAAACTAGTCAACTCAGCAGGTCATCTGAAATAGCTGTGCAAGATCTAAGAGGAAGGTAGATATGCCTTTAGAGTTCTTCCATTTCAAGACATTTCTGGGGGACTTTTGCTAGTAGATTTTCCTGCGTTGTCATAGGCTTAAGACCAAGAAAAATCCAGGAAGTATATTGCCTCAGGCATCCCAGGACCCTGAGTTTCAGTAGGACTGAACTTACTAGATCTTATTGGTTTGGTCCTACCCAAATTCCTCCACTGGAAAATTAGTGCATCAGTAAGTACCATATTTATCACTCTGAATATGTATTTGATATTTTGCCTATATACTGGTGACAAGGAGAAGAATACAATTAAAGCGACATTTTAATTCTTAATTTGCCAAAAAATTCAAAAGTTAATGAGATCTTCCTTTCACATCAACTATTTTTAGACTCAGTTGGCAGGCCATATGGACATATTTCTAGTTTTTTATTTCTAGTAAGATTTTATTTTAAAAAAAAAGAAAAGAAAAATACAGACTAACACTAACACTCTCAAGTTAGTACAGATTGTAATGTTGCCCATTTAGATGCTCACAGGATGTTTTCAACGCTCACTTGCCCACGTGGAGAGAAAAAAAAAACTTTTCTCTTTCAGTACTACAGTGGATACACACCTGCCTGTTTAGAATCAGGCATACAGAAGAGGAAGTACTGATGAAGTTGGTGCTGTCTAGACAAGGATACTACAGTGCAGTGGTGCACTGGTGGTTGCCATGGTAATGAGCAAATAAGCTCTTACAGCTTGGCTAAATAGTGGGTTGTGGATGCTTCCTTTACAATAGGCAATTTTCTCTTTCTTCAAATGGAGATTGCCAAAAACAATCCAACTAACTCTCAGCCATAGAATCATGACATCCAATAATGTTTCAGAATGTAAGATGAATGCTGCACTTAAATGTTCCTTGTCAAAGTAATTCATTTTCTTTGCCATTTGTCAGCAGAGGGAAAAAGTTTCTTATTATGTAGCAGTGGAGCCTGAGCTTCAGAAACAATAGTAAGTAGGCAGGAAATAAAAGTGTTTTGCATCTTTCTCTCATAAGAGTTATTCCCTTATTTCATTCAATCAATACTTTCGGATCTCCTACCTTGCTCTGATCTGGGGCTAACCTCTGAGTGCATACATTTGGATAATAGACTATCTTTTTCCTCAAGAAACTGATCATTTGGGAGGCAACACACAGGGGCCAAACACTACAAAGCAGATGTGTATAAGTAGTATACAAGAGGTGTAAGGCTCTTCTGGAATATAGAAATACAGACAGAACATAGCTCTGAACTAGTGAGGAAAACACTGCAATGGACAATACAGGAAGGTAGGTAGAAGTCCAACCAAAGAGGGAAGAATGCCAGAAGGAGGAAACAGGGGGATTCAATACCTCAGAAGCACAAGAAAAAGGCCCTACACTCCAGTCAACTGGATAAAATAAATAAGGAAGGACTGTAAGGTGCAGCCCACCCTGTGAGAAGCAGCAATAAAGAGAAGTGAGTTCAAATGTTCTAATCGTAAAGGCTTAGCTATCTTTAGAGTTGTGGATTTTTATCCTGAAACGATTAAGGAGCCAAGGAAAGCTTTAAGCAGAGGAATGACATTTTAGAAACTTTTCTAATTGCAATCTGAGGTCTGGGTTCATGGTTCAAATGGTAGAGTGCTTGTCTAGCACGCGCAAGGCCCTGCGGTTCAATTCCCAGTACTGTTAAAAAAAATTGTTTTGACGTACTGTTAGACAGGAAAGTACAGAGTTAGAGTTCATCTTGAGTAAACTATGAGAGGAGAAACAAACATGGGCTACATATGGGCTTCACCTTCCCCCCAATTTGAGCACATGTCTTCTCCCTCCCTTCTTCCTGACAAACAAATCGCAGATGATTGCCCTGGGGACAATGGTTTAGTAAGGAGGCAGGGAATAGAGTTAAATAGCATTTGTATCCTTGTGGCTGACTCCAGGGGACTCCCTTAACCTGGTTTTGGTGTCTGACACATGGAAGACAGGTATCGGGTGGTGTCATTTCCCTCTGGTGTCTACAATCTAGCTTTATTTGACCTATTTTGTCTAGGTTCTAGCTTCTTTTGCCTCAGCCTGACTTGCACTGGGGCCCACCACTGTGCCTCTAGCCATACTGTGGTACACATATACCATGTTTTCCTTTTCATCTGTCGAGTACTTATTGAGGAACTTTGAGCAAAGTATATACTACCGAAGCCATATTGAAAGTTGGGAATCCTGGTTTCCAGTTCCATCCTTATGAGACCTTTGAGAAAGCCTACGGGTCAACATATGCATTTTACTAGCAAATTCAGAAGTTATTTCTTACATTCGAGATGTCCTGTGATTCAATATACAATTTTTTGAAGTTTGCAAACAAGATTTTAAGATATTACTAGCAAAAATTAAGATTTGGGGCTTTTGAATCAAATCACCAGGATTCGAATCTTGACTCTAAAACTCTTGTTAGTGTGTTACCTTGAGCAAATCACTATACCTCTCTGCATGTAGATTTCTCATTGTAAAGATGACATAGGAGTAGTACCTTCCTCTGAGGATTGCTGTGATGATTGAAAGTGCTCATACAAACATTAATACAAAAGGGATGAGGAGACTCTTTTTTTGTTGGCAGGAAGATTTTATATCATGTTTGTGTTGGTGATTATACTATCACACATACTTGTTAAAATTCAGAGACTCTAGCCAGGCATTCGTAGTTCACCTATACTCTTAGGTGTGAGAACTGAGAATCATGATTCTGAGCCAGTCTGAGCAGACAAATCCCCCAGACTCTTACTTTCAATTAATCAGCAAAGAGCCAGAATGGAGGCATGGCCCAAGTAGTAGAAGGCCAGCTATGAGTGAGAGCATCGGACTGAGTTCAAGTTCCAGTATAAACTCTAGATACCTAAAATGGAATTAAACTCAATAACTCTTAATTAAAAAATAAATGTACCCTGTATAATTCCAACTCAAAGGCATTCTGAGGAAGGCAAAACCATAAAGACATGGAAAGATCAATGATTCCAGGGATCAGAGGTAAAGATGGAATACTGAGGAATTCAATTCTGGCTCATCAATTATAGTAAGAGTTACACGTATTACAGTTTTGAGGAGGATTGTATATGGGCACTCAAGAGCATTTCCCTTCAGATTTTCTAGAAATCTAAAACTGCCCTGAAAAGTAAAGTCAATGACAAAGAAATAAAGTTACAAAGCAATTTAAATAAAAACAAGTTTTCAGTACAAGTTTTACTATTCCTGCCTATGAAAATAAGAAGGGCACAGGCAGAAATAGCCGAACTAGAACTGTAGGGAAGGGGTGGGGAGCATAAGAGCAGGCAACAACGGCGATTGCTCCTAACAAACTGAAATCCTGTTTGTTTGGTTGCTTTCCTTAAGGTTCCTATAAGCTTGCAGGTGCCCTTCTGAGGTCAGATGTGTCCTACAAGCTGCTCTTTTCTCCCGAGCAGTTTCAGTTCCCCCTGATTCAGGCACAGATGCTCTTTCTTGTTTCATGACTGTGTCTGCTGCTTTACAGGGAACTGAAGACATGGAACAGCCAATTAAATATCACATTTTTCAGTGCCCTTGGGAAAGCCACACAGGAAACAGACTGTGTTTATATCTCACACCTCTGGGGAGGCTTCACAAGCTGAAAGCAATGTAGGATTTTTTTTTTCTCTTTCTCTTTTATTCTCAAGGAAGAATCAAAAACAAAAATCCAAGCCACACAGCCACCCAAAACAAATAAAAAAATGTAGTTTCAAATATAGAAACAGTCTCCTTCATCATGAATATGGATGTGGGAGACTTGTCACAGAGTCTGGAAAAATCTGGTGAAAAGCTGTTTGATTTGGGGACCTCATCATCTCTCCTGGACTGTTAAAGCTCATACAACTAAGTACTGGTGAATCAACCTTCCTTCCTTTCCAACCTCTTTTCTCCAGGCTCTGGGCTCTGTCCGGCAGTACCTCATAATGGTTCACCTGCCCACGGGGCTTGAGTTCACAAGCTCAAGGTGCAGTGTGCATTTTCAGAGTCAAGGGTTCAATCCCAGCCTCACTTTGCTAAGGACTCTCTGTAAGATCTTAGACACACTACACAACATTTGAGCTTTAATTTTTTAATTAGTAAAACATGCTGGTTAGACCAGAAAATCTCTATAGTCCCTTCTGACTCCAACATCTTATATTTTCAAATGCCTCTTGAGGATTTCTTGTGTGTGTGTGTGTGTGTGTGTGTGTGTGTGTGTGTGTGTGTGTGTGTGTGTGTGTGTGTGTGTGTGTGTGTGATGGGGCCTGAACACGAACTCGGCCTGCACGCTGTCCCTCAGCTCTTCAGCTTAAGGCTAGTTCTTTACCACTTGAGCCACAGTGTCACATCCAGCTTTTTTCTGCTTACGTGTTACAAGGAATGGAACCCAGGGCCTCATGCATGCAAAGCAAGCGCTCTACCACTGAGCCACCTTCCTAGCCCTCTTGAGGATTTCTTTAGCATTGAACCTCTACATGAAAAACATGTTTAATTAATTACTATCTGTCTATGCATCTCTCAATTTCTATTTTCCCAGTATGAAAATGAAAATAATTTTTTTAAAAAAACCACGAACAATTTATAGATAAGAGTAGAGTTCCTCTGGTTACCACTCTTATTACCTCCCTTTCTTCCCTTTCTCTGAAAGAACTACTGGTAGTATTCTGGATATGATCTTTTTGACCATATAGGTACAGTAAATAGATACAGTATTTTTGTTGTTGTCTTTACATAAGTAGTATTGTACTGTTTGTTTCATTCTTTTTAAATAGTTATGTATTCTATAGGATGCATACACCATTGCTTATTCATCCATGTGTGTCCTTATGAATAATTATTTTTTCACTAATACACTGATGAAACCAGTGCATGATTGTAAATGAGTGGGTGCACTTTCCTAAGGTGAACACTAGTAAGGGGAGTTACTGCATTAATTAATTAGCTTTAGACTTAATAGGTATTACTCAATAGAAAGTATCTATACCAAATTATACTGCTACTGCTATAGGAAGTATATTTCCATAGGATTGTGTATAATCTGAATGAGAACATTTAATCTGAAAACAAATTGAATGCTAACATTTACTAGTTCTGGGAGCTTGGTTGAGATTATTTTCTCTGTGCCTCAGTTTCTACAAATGTAAAAGCAGAATAACAAATCTCCACATATTAAGTTGCTCTGGGGATTACTAGCAGAGCTACTGGCACATAGTAAGTTATCAATGTCAGTCCTATCTGCTACTTTTACTCACTTTGGTTTGAAGCACTTCAAGATTTTTAACCAAAGGAGTCTTCAATCTCACCTCCCAAATAACTCTCTGAGTCAGGATTTTTCCAGACCCAGAGATTAGATGACTGCTGGGATCATTTAACTCACACTTCTGGTTTCTCTGTGATGTGAAGCCAGCAGGGCTCTGACTGACAGGCTGTGGGGTCTTGTTTGTACAACAGTCTTCGCTCATGTAAATAGCCTTCAGGGGATTAGAAGACATTCTTGGAAGAGACTGGTTTCACTAATATTTAAGAAGCAAAATACCCTCACTTTGATCCCATGTGTAAGACCATCTCTAGGGGTACAGGATTAGGACAAACAACTAAGGTCTTACCTACCCCCAAAATGCTTTGATGCTGGTGAAATTGGGTTTAAAGTGAACAACCAAAGACAGCTTGGAGTGGGTAAAGAATGCAGAAAGAAACTCTTCAGTGGTAAGAATGTTTGTTAAAAGAAAAAAAGCAAGCTCATTAATTCCTCATTTATTATTTATTATGCATTTAATAAAATATTTTAAAACACAAAAAGAAAGAAAGAGAAAGAAAGAAAGAAAGAAAGAAAGAAAGAAAGAAAGAAAGAAAGAAAGAAAGAAAGAAAGAAAGAAAAAAAGGAAGGAAGGAAGGAAGGAAGGAAGGAAGGAAGGAAGGAAGGAAGGAAGGAAGGAAGGAAGGAAGAAAGAAAGAAAGGAAGGAAGGAAGGAAGGAAGGAAGAAAGAATCTTCTTTTGTCCACTGTGCCCCAGTTGGAGAGGACTTGAGTATAAACAGAAGTGTAGTAGACTGGGTTTCATGTTAACCTCTGAGATCAGTTGAGAGGACTCACAACATCCTATCCCTACTTCCCTAATTTACTAGCACTCTTGCCACAGGTAGAAGGAGAAAAAGGAGGACCTAGATATTGCTACTTAGGCTGCTCTATGCTCACATAGACAGCCAACTTAAAGGGCTCCCAACTGTAGCTGTTTTCAAGGGGATCATAAAACATGAAATAGATTCTTTTAAGCGAATCATTACAGAAAAAAAAGATAGGCTAGTAGACTTTCTTAAGGTCACACAGATGATGTCAGACTCACCAAACAAAACAAGGGTCTTTTTTCATAGCCCAATGCCTATTCCACTTACTACTCTCAGTCCTTAAACTACAAAGAAGACCAACTCATCGCCTGTATTGGAGCTCTGAGGAGATAAATGATTCTCACACTGGTTGCCTTGTACTTTGTACTTCCATGTTGCAATCAGTGCACTGGGCAATTAAAACCCAAGGTTGAAAGCAACACCAATCTCCACCTGAGTTCCAGATCTCCTGCCCCTACCTTCACATGGCCTTTATTAGAAAGAATGCTTCAAATAATTAACCCTTAACAGTGCCTCTTCGTGCCCCCAAATATTCTCCACATTGGTTATATCAGGACATTCAAGTTTACCTATGTAAATTTAATATCAAAACTTCAAGATCGGCACAGTGACTACTGCCTCAGTCTAGCTACTAGGAGGCAGAGATTAGGAGATTGCAGTTAGAGGCCAGTCAGAGTAAAATGTTTAAGAGATCTCCATTTTATGGAAAGACTTGGGAAAAACTATACTAAGTAAAATAAACCAGACCCAAAGAAACATAAGCTACATGGTTTCCCTCATGTGTAACAAATAGAATTCTTAATTTTATTAATTATTAATAATTAGGATTATTAATGAATATTATTAATATGGCTATAAACCTACAAGTAAACCTAATGGATAGTAAAGCACAAATAATTATAGCTGAAAATGATTAATTAAACAGCAGTCTAAACATTCACACAGTGAGAACAAAGAAGGAGATTCTTAGGAGAGGATTACAAGGGCTCAATAGCCATATGCATAAGATCAGATAATATGATGCTTATTGAAATTAACTCCAAGAAATGGAACTAAGAGGTTTTTTTTATTGCACTGTTTGTAGTTCTGTTTTTTTTTCTTCTTTTTTCCTTTTCTCTTTGGTGTATTCCCTTCTGTCTGTTTTTGATTTCTGTACCCTTTGTCTTTATATAAGTTTATCTGGTTTGGGGAGAGGAAGGGGAGGCACAGAGACTATGGAACAAAGCAGTGAAGCTCAGCAGTGAAACGTTGGAAATGTACTCTACAACTTGGTGGGGAGGGAAGTTGGGAGGAAAAAAAACTGGGAGAGAATGAGGGAACAGGTGACATATTCAATAGGAAATGTACTTAATATCTGATTTACGTAACTGTAACCACTCTGTACATCACCTTCACGATACTTTTTTTTAAAGAGAGATCTCCATTTTAACCAACAAAAAAAGTTGGGTGGTATGCCTGGCGTGCCAGCTTCAGGGGAAAGATGCAAAAGGGATGACTGGGCCTAAATTCAAGACCCTATTTGAAAAATTGCTAAAGTAAACATGGCTGGGGAAGTGTAGTAGTAGTGGTAGTAGCAGCAGCAGTAGTAGGTAGTAGTGCAGCTGTTTGTCAAGTACAAGGCCTGAGTTCAAGCCCCAGTACTGCCAACAAATGAAAAGACATAACTTGACAAAACAGAAATGGAGTTTTATGACTTATTCCAGAATCATTGAAGAAACACTTCAAGATTGTCCTTTTGTCAGCTTCTCTCTGACAAAGAGAGGAGATAGGTCGTACTGATGGCCTACTAACTGCTGAGTTACTCCTCCTTCCACATTGAGCTGTTACCTGTGCTTGACTGGTTCTGTAAGTTTGACCCCAGCTTCAACATTTCTTGATTTCAGGTTAATTGTTTCAGTATTTCTTAATTTTAAGTTGCATTTGTTTGTGTACATTTTGGTTTAGTCTCTTTGTAATTTTACCTCAGCTCTTTGTTTATAGAAACACGCTAGTTAAATATTGCTCTATAAATGACAAAACACAGCTGTAAAAGGAAATTTCTGCAGGAGTTAAAGCTCATGTGCTTGATTTACAAATGAAAGTTGGCCTGCACATTTCCCTGGAAAGCAGGGTGGGGATGCAGAGAGGAAGTGCAGAAGTTTTGGCCTAGTACTTGTCACTGTCACCTGTGGCCATAGAGATCACTACGTTTATCTGAGCAAACACAGAGCCGAATTTTCTTTTTTTTTTTTTTTTTCTTGGGTCCGGTGGTGGGGCCTGAACTCTGGGCCTGGGCGCTGTCCTTCAGCTCTTCAGCTCAAGGCTAGCGCTCTACCACTTGAGCCACAGCGCCACTTCTGGCTTTTTTTCTTTTTTGCTTATGTGGTGCTGAGGAATCAAACCCAGGGCCCTAGGCATGCAAGGCAAGCGCTCTACCACTGAGCCACCTTCCCAGACCCAACAGGGCCTAATTTTCTTGTGAGTACAGCGGTGGGCATTACAGGCCAGAGAGCAGTATCCCAAAAGCCAAAATGATAGTTTAGGGTCCCACAGGATGGTTCTCCTGCCTCTGAATTACTGACCTTAAGATTAGTATCACATGATTTAGCACTAAGTGAAGAACAGAGCATTTGCAATACACATTCCCCAAATCAAACTCCATCCTCCAGATCTACTGTAATTTCTGTTTCATCTATCTAGTCTCAGCCGGATGTGAGTGTTCTGGATGATAAGGTGAGATCAGATGATCAATACAAATACAAATAAATTCCATGAGTAGATAGAGTTTTGTAGGTCTTTGTTTGCTAGTTACCTGGCTTCAGGAAAAGTAAGTGGACATAGTAAGAGAATAGCTGTTAAAAAAATAATAATGGATGACAAATGTTGCTTTCTGTTGTTCTCTGGATGGCAGGAGAGAAGAGATGAATGCCTGCCCACCTTTCTGTTAGGGAAATGATGTCACCACCGTCTCATGTGACAATCCCTTCCAAAACCCCGGGGCAGGAATTATCCCCCAAGTAAAAAGACAATGACTCATTTAATCCTTTATTAGTTTAGTCTATTTTGTAATGGAAATATTCAGTTTTTAGGCTACACCCCCTAAAAAGGAAAACATGACCTGGAATATTGACTCGGAGTGAGGCCCTGGGAATTGACAGCTTTCACTGGGAACTTGTTAGAAATGCAAACATTCATGCACTACACCAATCCCACTGAATCTGAAACTCTGAAAAGAGGGCTGATAGTCTGTTTTAACAGCTCTTCAAGTGACACTAATGAACGCTCAAGATTGAGAACTACTGGCTACTAGCAGCTCCATGTTTCTTGTTTCAGCCTCCCATCCCTCTCTTCTTTAGTAAGATTTTCCTGTTCTTCCCCTTTTCCCCTTTCCTTTCCTTCCCTTCCATTCCCTTCCCTTCTCCCCATTTCTCTCCCCATGTAATTTTGTTTTTCACACAGTTCTCTTCCACAAATTTCAGAACATCTAAATCACTGGGTCTGGTATCATCCTATGTGCCTTGGGAACATCTGTGCCTACCTTTTGCCCCAAAGAAGATGACTCTTGTGAACAAGCTCTAGACAAAAAGGTCCATGGAAAATGGTAATAGGCACTTAAAAGCTGGAAGAGGGGGATCTAAATCCTTTGTTTTACAGAAGATAATTGTTGTGGCTAAATACCTCAATCAGATGGTTAAAACGCTAGAATTCAACTTGGTCTCTGTAGACAAGTTTCTTTCACTATTACTGCAAGGTACCCCTTACATTTATAATTTAAGGTGTATATTTGCATTTTAGATACCCATCAACAGGAATACACTCAAACTTCTACCCCTAACACGAGTACCAGGGCTCAAACTCAAGGCCTCACATTTTCTCACCCATGGGCTAGTCTTCCACAACTTGAGCCATATCTCCAGTCTAGCTTTTTGCTAGTTAATTGGAGATTAGCAGACTTTTCTGCCCTGGGCTGGCTTCAAACTTCAGTTCAGACCTCAGCCTCTTGAGTAGCTTGGATTAAAGGCATATATCACTAGCACCCAGCACCACTGAACATTTCCATGTCAGAGTAATTCTTACAAAAGACCTCCAAGGAGCTGGGAAGGTGGCTCAGTGGTAGAGCGCTTGCCTCGCATGCATGAGGCCCTGGGTTTAATTCCTCAGCATCACATAAGCAAAAAAAAAAAAAAAAAAACCGGAAGTGGTGCTGTGGTTCATGTGGTAGGGCACTAGCCTTGAGCTGAAGAGCTGAGGAACAGCGCCTAGACCCAGAGTTCAGGCCCCACGACCAGACCTTGCCCCCCCGAAAAAAGACCTCTAAATTGCCTTTCTTATGAATCTCCCACTGAGAAAGCTAAATCTCCTACTGAGAGAGATAAATTACTTTAAAAAAAGACCAAAGCCCAACTATGAACAATGAATGAGTCAGGAAAAGACTAAGTTCTTTTGCTTTTTACTGCACAGCTCTAGGATGGATCCTGATACCCACACACCTTGTCATCATTTACCATGGGCTGACATGAATTGCTGGGACTGCAAAAGTTGGTTAATACATGTAGTCCTGATTTCCTGAGTTGTAGGTTAGACCGCATGAGCCTTGCCTCTCAGTCACTGAA
The DNA here is from genome assembly GCF_019054845.1 of Dipodomys spectabilis. Taxonomy (NCBI): domain Eukaryota; kingdom Metazoa; phylum Chordata; class Mammalia; order Rodentia; family Heteromyidae; genus Dipodomys; species Dipodomys spectabilis. Next base: position 4,239,181 of record NW_024870824.1, read on the forward strand.
ACGCTTTTCTTTAAGAAGGAGTTATTCTGAGTATAGATGTTGGTTGTTGGCACTCAGAAAAGGACTTCACAGTACTACGGAGATACTAGTTCTAATTTCCTCCCCCAAAACCTCAGGCTCAACGAAATGCTGCAGCAAAATATTCATCCATGGAAAGGAAAATTATTTTTAAAGAAGTTTAGAGAGGAGAAGTTACTTTTAGGGGGAACATTTTTGCCAAGGTGAATAAAAAAGCAGTATTTGAGTCCAATGAATGTACCAGGGAAGTTCTATTCCACAGCATCTCCCCTTGGTGTTTCGTATAAACCAGCAAATCAAAGCCAGAAACTTGTGAGACCCCATGGGGAAGGGAGGCAGACGACAATGCTTAAAAGGGCAAAGCTAATGTGCTCACAAATCTGTTGGGGGCCTGGAGTCAGATGCAGCCTTGCACCCTGCTGGTTCACCCTTTTCCTCTCCTTCCTTACCTGTAGGTATTTATTTTTCCAAAGTCTGAAAGAGGAGGTCAAGCCAGGCCAGGCTGAAAACAGAATGGTTCCAGGAATCTAACTGAGAAGTCCAAAAATATCTCCCGTCCCACAGGCAGCTAGCTCCAAACCTTTTTAATCAGGTCATCCTACTACAAAAAAGTATCATGGTAATGTTGTTTCTTGGAGATCTGAACATAAACTAAACGAAGTCAGAACCACTGCACAAGGCACGCTCTACATTTTATCCACATTCTTCTCACAAATGTGGCTGTACAGTGTTGCCCAAATTTCCTCCCAATTGCAGGTCTTTGTGCTAATTTCTAAGGCAGACAAATACACTGAAGCCTTACTCATGATTCTCTTATTACATATCAGTTGCACAACCATGGAGTAAATGAAAACTTATGTGGCAATGAAATTCTTCTAGGACTTCCAGGAATAAACTTTCCTGGATGGGGTCCAAAATGAAATCACCTTATACTGAATTCAGGGCTTCTGGCAACAGTTGTAAGGCACTAGTGTGAATGTGTATACTTGGGGGGAGGGGATCACTTCATTTGAGCTTTCTGTCTCCATAGTTGATGCCTTAGTGACACTGAAAACCGGCGTTCTCTTTAATTTTCTCTTCTTAGCCAACATTTCATTTTGACCTGTCATGAGTTTCTTGGAAATATTTCTTTCATGTGTACCTTCATGTCCATTCTGTTTGCACTGAAACCCTGGGTCTCATTAGTTAGTGCTTAGATTATCGAAGGGACCACTTCTCTGGTCTGGCTGAATCTAGTCTTTCTCTTCTTTAATCTGTCCTAGATGCCGCATCCAATCAGTGCCCAAAAGAAAAATTACTTGAGATGTCTCCCAGAGCAAGGCACATATTCCATATTTTTACTTTTGTTTCACATCACCCAACATATACTAGGCATCATTTAAAAAGCGCAATGTGAACACTAGCTTTATGTTCAAAAGTCACAGATAATTCATATGAAAATGTTGTATGTGTTCAAAGCATTATACCAATGCTACAGAACTTAAAAAAATCTTCTGAAAACATTTGTAACCTGTCTTATGTATAACTTCATTATTCATTGCTCATAACAAAATTTCAACTATGAATGCTCTATAGATTGGATCAAGATGGTGCTCTGAGAACACTAGATTTTGTCTACTTCCGCTCTAAATACAGAGAAATAACTGACAAACTCTCTGAAAAGAAAGTAAGACAAACATAAAAGATTTTGGAAGGAAAACAAACAGGATCTGTTATTGTTGTTTCCTCAATAAAGGCCATTCTGACTGGGGTGAGGTGGAATCTCAATGTTGTTTTGATTTGCATTTCCTTTAAGGCCAAAGATATTGAGCTTTTCAATATGTGTCGATTGGCTATTTAGACTTTTTCTTAGAAGACTCTCTTTAGCTGATTAGCACATTCGTTAATTAGATTGTTGGATTTTTGAGGATTCATATTTTTAAGTTCTCTGTATATTCTGCATATTAGGCTATTGTCTAATGTGTAAAATCTTCTCCCATTCTGTAGGCTGTTTTTCTTTTTCCATTTGTTGGCTATGTCCTTTGCTATGCAGAAACATTTTGATTCAGTCTTATTTGCCAAGTCTTTACTCAGAAAGTTTCTGAGTAAAGTTTCTGTGCCCAGGAGCCCTAATGTTTCCCTTACTCCTTCCTGTAATACTTTCATGGTTTCAGGTCTTAAGAAATAATGAAGAAGCAATCCCACAGCAGACAATGCATTAAGAAATTGACTGCTTTGAAAATGGAAAGTGTGAAAGGCTTCTGGAGCTCAGAAGCCTCAGGTACAGAGAAGAGGAAGTATTTTATGGACCAACTGCCATGATGGTAGATTGGGGCTCTGTTTTGGAACCGCCACAAATGTGTTATCTCCTACTACTCTAGGCAGTAGCTCAGACTAATGCATGGGGTGCTTGCATCAGAAAAGCATGGTAGTGACTGGTGGCTAGTGATAAACAAGTCTAGTGGGGATTCTGAATGCCAAGAGAAATGGATGACAGATACCCAAAAGAATCAGTGTAAGTATCATCTTCCCAGTGAAGTCTTTCTTGACTTCCCCAGGGCTAGTTAGATTCCATTCTTCTCTGTGTTTGTGGTAAGATTATCCCTCTCCCCAATATCAATTACCTTATTGCTCTTATTTGATAGCAGAAGTAGCCATAAAAATGAAACGGTGTCATTTTATGATTAGATTTTAGAACTAAGATAATACAGCATCTGCTAGATTGCTACAGAGAACAATTTGAAATGTTTTTCATTATGCTCTCATAGCCTGTCTGTTCTGAGAAGCTTTAGATGTAGGAATGTGGCCAGTAACAATAGCTTGCATATTTTAGGTGTGAAAAAAATACTGATTAAAGATAATCCTGATCATGTTATACAGTAAAGTTTTGAAAAGCTTTTAATTAGCAATGGGCATCATGGTACAGAAAGAAATTATGTTCCTGATGTATATAATATATTATATACAGGTCATTATTCAAGTATCTTAAAAAATGAAAATGAATTATATGATATATCTACACATCATAATTTTCTTATTTTCCTTTTCAATATAATGACTGTTTTATTATATTATTATAAAGAATTATAGAAGCTACTTATTTTCAAGAATTATGAATATAATTTTGAGAATATACTTTTTTTATTAATAGAAATGCATTAAGTCACATCATGCAAGCAAATAGCCAAATGTGAATCACATCCTGCAAGCAAATAACCAAATGTGTATAAAACCTCCATTGGAAATGGATTAACTTGGAATTACAGTTGATTTTCCCTTATGTTGTTATTAACACCAGTTGGTGGTACAGAGAGTTCATTTTGTCATGTTCATATATGTAGGCACTGTACTATGATCAGATTTACACTCCCTATCACTCTCCCTCAACTTCCTTCCTTCCCAGATCAATTTCAATAAATATTATTGTTCCATTTTCACCATTGGACATAAAATACTTCTGCTGTAGTCACTCTCTTTCCCCTGCATTTAGACTCTACCCTTCAGCTAGGTCCCTGAGAGGATCTGCTTTAGATTGTCATTTAGGTTCCGAGTGTATGATAATTGTTCAAAAGGAGTTTTACTGTGATATTTCTCACATGCATATACAGTGCTTCAATCAGATTAACCCCTGATGTATTCCCACTCTCCCCATCCCTCCTACCCTCTATTATTCAACAGCTTTCAGTGAGTTTCATTTTGTCATATACTTGTCTACATTTCGGATGAGAATTAAAAGCCCCTGAGTGTAGTCACAAAGACCTTTGATTCAAACAATTATCTATACAAAAAGTATATGAAACTGTCTAACAGTAGGTAGGTTGATGTGGAAAAAACAGATTGCCATTGAATATTTCCATTCACTGTCAGACATGTGAGCATCTGCTTTATTATTATTACTTCATTATTATGCAAAAGAAAGGTACGGCTCTCTCCAAGGTATGAGAGTATAGTGAGGTTGAAGACAGCTTCAGATCCAAAGTAGCAAGCTCCCAGCTGTGGATTTCTCCTGGTCTGGGGATGGAGGATGGGCAACTGTTGGGAAACAGCTGTGAGAAAAACTGTGAGAGTGTAGTGCTACTAAATAACAGAAAATGAAAATGTGAAGAGGCAATCATAATTAATATCAAATGATGATGATGAGCAATTGAATAGTATAAAGACTTGATTCCATGTGCCTATAAATTTACAAGTAAACCCAATGAATAGTAAAAAACAAAAATATTACACCTGGACCTGGTAAATTCACACAGTGAGACCAAAGGAGGATATGGTTATGAGAGGATCATCATGTGCATATGATCATATAAAATGATGGTTATAGAAATGAACTCTAAGAAATGGAAATGAGGTTTTTAATTTTACTTTTCATGGGTTTTTTTTTCTATTTTTACCCTTTTATTACTGTTTTTGATTTCTGTACCTTTTATCTTGTATGTAAGTTTATCTAATTTGGGGAGGGAAAGGGGAAGCACAAAAACTGTGGGATAAAGGGTGAACCAATTCAGACGTGATCCTCACTAGACACTATGTTGGAAAGAACTATACAACTTGTGGCAAAGGTGGTTGGGAGGGAAAATTCTGGGAGAAAATGAGGGAAGAGGTGACACTGTTCAAAAAGAAATGTACTCAATACCTGACTTATATACACGAAATCCCTCTGTATATCACCTTTATGAGAAAAAATTTTAAAAAGAGACTTTATTCCATTTATCTGTCATTCTATTCCAAGATGGCTCATACATATGGTCAGTAAGCTAGTGCTGGCTTTTGGCTAGAAACAGCTGGGCTGCCATCTGGGATTCTCTTCACCATGGGGACTGTTTGTACTTCCTTACACCTTGGCAACTAGCTCCAACAGCAAGATACAGGAAGCCTCTTAATGTCTGGGTTCGGAAATGAGAACACAATTATTTCTATTATATTCTATTGTTCAAGCAGTCATGAAGCTCATGGAAATTCAAAGGAATGGGGTATAAACTGCACTACTTAAAGGCGGACTATCAAAGAAATCACAGCAGCCTCAATTTGTCATAGACCTCAATGTTTAACAGACTTTTTTTTTTTGCCAGTCCTGGAGCTAGGATTTAGAGCCTGGGCACTGTCTCTGAGCTTGGTTTTGCTCAAAGCTAGCACTCTACTACTTGAGCCACAACGCCACATCCAGCTTTTTCTGTGTATGTGGTACTTAGGAATCAAACCCAGGGCTTCGTGCATGCTAAGCAAGCACTCTACCACTAAGCCACATTCCCAGCCTGGACAATTCTTTTTATTACAACATTTTTATAAGCATGATATCTTGTAACCTAAATATACTGGAATTCAGGTAAGAAAATCAACTTAAGTATAGAGCAAAATACAATGTAGCTCCCAAAACTAGTGAGGATATTTTGGTGCAATGTTATGGACATAATACCATAACATTCTTTGCTTTACTTTTTTTTTTTTTTTGTCGGTCCTGTGTCTTAAACTCTGGCCTGCGCGCTGTCCCTCAGCTCTTCAGCTCTTCAGCTCAAGGCGAGCACTCTACCACTTGAGCTACAGCGCCACTTCTGGTTTTCTGGTGGTTTATTGGAGATAGGAGTCTCATGGTCTTTCCTGTCCAGGCTGGCTTTGAACCTTGATCCTCAGATCTCAGCCTCCTGAGTAGCTAGGATTACAGGCATGAGCCACCAGCGCCCGGCATGCTTTACATTTTTTAACAAAATTTTAACTTTTTAACACAATTTTAACTTTTTAAACAGAATAACATTTCACAAATGAACATGAACAAAATGACTCAGGTGCATTCATTTTCACTAGGGTGATATCATTCCTAATGGGACAAAAAAAAATGTGTGTTTTAGCTGGGAGTATCTCTCTTTTTTTGTATATGATATGTAGATAAACATAAAATGCAAAACCAAACATGTACTACATCTGTGAATGAAAATGTGATTGATAATCAGGAAAGGCATGTCTTAAAAGTCTCCTTAGGAGACTGATAATAAAAGGCTGAGAAATTTGGCTCTGGAAGGATACAAAGAAATGAATATAAATGGATGGACACCTGGGAGAGTCGAAACTCATTACTGGAGGAAGGAAAAGATGAAGATGAGAATTAAAACACTCAGTGTATACATTTTATTTTTCTAATTGTTGAAATTAGATCCACGGGACTATACTAGTTATTAAAATTTATAACTAAAAATATTTAAAGAAGGACACATTAGGGTATAGCAACTCTATCAGCATATATTACCATGTAATGAATTTTATATTTACACCATATTGCAAGAAATAAACTAACCATTTTGTTCTTGATGATTCAAAATGGAAACTGGGCCTTTTTTGTAAAACTTTACAAGTTGATTATTATTACATATTCAAGGGAAGCAGTTCTAAAGAACAAGTTAGGGTGGGTACCTGGCTCATTCTGAAGGAGCGGAGTGTTTTCTGTGTGGACTACAAAGGACCACGGCAGATCTCTCAGTGGCAGTGTCCTACTCTCTCACTCTGGGACAGCAGGAGCAGATAAGAGATTCAGAGAAGTGAAAGTAATATGAACAACATAGTACTTAGCAACATCTGTGCTTGCAGAAAACATTCGTGCCTGTTTCAATGGCAGAATTTACCCTAGAGAAGAATGTGTCCCAGCCACTCCCTTCCAAGTCTGGATGCACAACATTGCCTTGAAATAGGGAGCTCCTTCTATGTCTATAGACAGTTAGGTGGGAACTGTTAGAGAATAGTGTTGGTCCTCAACTAGCATTGCTTTAACTTTGGCTAGTATAAATAGAATACCACACACTAGGAGCACATGGAGGCTTATGCAACAAGAATTTGTTTTCTCATAGTTAGGGAGGTTAAAAGTTTGAGATCAAGGAGCATGCATGGTTCTGGTGAGGGTTCTCTTCCTACCTTTGAGATTTGGCCTTCTCTTGAGTGCTCAGATAGACTTTTCTTGTATGTATGGGGTAGAAAGTTGTATGCAAAAAGCACGTATGTATGTAGAAAGTTCTTTTCTTCCCCTTTCTACCTTTCCCTTTCTTCTTTCATCCCTTTTCCTTCCTCCTTCTCTTCTCTTAAGACCACTAATGTGATATCATTTAAATAGTTCACTCTTTATATTAGTCCATTTTCTATTTGTATTACAACATGCACAAGGTTGAATAATTTGTAAAGAAAAAAATATTTATTTAGCTCATAGTTTTGGAGGCTAGAAGTTCCAAATGCATGGCATTTGGATGGTTGCACCCCATCATGGTGGATGGCCATAGAGCTCTTATGAGAGCTATGAGACATCACATAACAAGACATGCAGAGAGGAGTGAAGTAAGCCTTGTTCTTTTATAGCAAACTATAGTGTAGCAGGGGTGGAGGGTGAGGGTGGGAAGAGGCTGGAGTCCCATAAGAGCTACATCATAATCACTTCTGAAAACAGTATCCAGTGACCTGATTATATTTCTATGGACAGTTAGGTGGGAACTCTTACTAGACATCACTTCTTCACAGCTCCACTCACTCTCACATCAGCACACTGGGAACACCAAGCTTCTCACATACATGGGAACACACTCAAGCCTGAGCCAGAGCGCTCCTAAATACCTAGTCTCCAAATACAATGGCATTAAGGGTTAAAGTTTCAATATGTGGATTGAAGTGGAGGTATACCAGTAGAAGTCCATAGCATCTACAAATGAGAAAAATTTAAATATAACCAAGAAATCTTAGGCTGAATATTAGGGAGGTTAGAAGTCACATAAGAAGAATTTGAGAAATAGAAGCATCTTTTCAGAAAATAAAACATGGCACTCTTATCTGCCTGGCCAGTGGAAATTGACTTTTAAAAAAATTATAGTAAAATCCACATAATATTAGTCTCCAATTGCACCATTTCAAGGTATGTAATCCAGTGCCTTCTAGTATTCAAATGTAGTCGCAATCATCACCAATCCTAGAACATTTCAAAAAGAATCCCCATACCTATAAGTAGTCCATTCCTATTTTGCCTACTTAATCTCTTGCATTGTTCTTCTGAAGTTTAAGACATGAAGTTCTAAGGTTCCCTTCTCTCTTCTTTCCACTGAGACAAAAGGAAAGGACAGTAGTTTTTTTATTTAATGTTTTTTATTGTAAAAATACTGTACAGAGGAGTTACAGTTACATGAGCAGGTAACAAGTACATTTCCTATCAAGCATTGTAGGACAGTAGTTTTAAAGCCACTAAAAACACTAACTCAAAGAGAACTTAGCACTGTATCTACCTCTCTTCATCATGGAAAAGGCAACTTCACAGTATGAGTTTGAGATCTTTCAGAGGGTCTCCATTTCCAGTGTGTTTCCAAAATGGTACCACAGAGCTGAAAATATTACATCTGCCACATTCTCGTGCAGAGAGACAAACAGGTTTTAGGTTGCAATATATTTAGGAAATCCTAAGTTATACTGCTAACAGATTCCTCTGCTGAACAAACAGGATAAGTAACGCATCAGCAGGGAGGTGTTTGGTTTCATCATGATTATCCTAGCAGAATACTTGGTGATTTTACCACAGCAAATGGACCAAAAATCACAGATGGATTTCATTTTTTCAAAAAAAGCCAGCCATCAATGTAATACCTGTAAGTTTCAAACAAAATGCACAGATTCTAGCTTTATTTAAAAAAAACACCAGCTCAAGTGACTATTTGCAGCAATTGGCAACAAGTCGGTGGGGATGAGGCAAAAGGCATATTTTATTTACTTCAGCATCTGGCTGGTCCATTTCCCTATGTGTCAGCAGCCAGGCCTCTAATACCCCTGGAATTTCTTTCTCCTATTATAGAATAGCCTCTGAGAAAAAAAATTGCAAAGTCACAGCCTTCAAGCACAAAATCATCCCAATGGCAAGAGAGCTTTTAGCATCTTATTTTCTACCACAATATTGAATTCCATTGTCTCTTCATGGACCTCTAGCCTGCTGGCCTTTGGACCTAAACTATACTATATTACATGTTCTCCTGGGTCTTCAAATTCAGCACTCAGCCTGCAGATGTTGGGACTTAGCCTCAACTCTCTTTGTCTCTGTCTGTCTCTGTCTCTGTCCTTATAAACATATCTGAAATCACACAAAAAGTTGTACTTTGTACTTCAAATTCTGTTAAAATGAAAATATCACAGGTAAACTCCAACTCACCTCTTGATAAACAAAATGATTGTATCAGAATTTTCTGAAGAATAGATTCATAAAGAAAGAACACAGGGAATGATCTAAATTGGAGTAAGCAGTGAAATCACAGCATAAAATACAATTCACCTACTTGAAAATTTTGCCAAGTGATAACATTTTTCCTAATTTTGTGACTTTCTTTGCTATAAAATTCCTTTGAATATTCTCTCTTTAAATTTCTCCTTTCCTGCTAATTTTTAAAATGATACTTTCCCTAAATATAATAATGGCACTATGAAGCAAATATAAAAAGAGAGGATATATATAGAGAGAGACAGAGAGAGAGCATTACTTTCCACTAGATCTTCAGCTTTAATTTTTTTAAAAGAGAGAAAAAAGAAACTTCTTCATAACATTTTTGCTGAACCATTTTTTCAGAAATACATCAATTAAACAAATAAAATTTGGACAACATAGAAATCTTTTTGTGGTTTCAACTACTCAGGATATCATAGAATTTACAGAATGACTCATGGGCACAGAGTTAAAATCCTTAGGTCATCAGGAGTTTCTCTGTCTCCTAATATACCTTTTTAAACTATAGATAAAAAAACATTTTACGGGGCTGGGAAGGTGGCTCAGTGGTAGAGCGCTTGCCTTGCATGCATGAGGCCCTGGGTTCGATTCCCCAGCACCACATAAGCAAAAAGAAAAAAAGCTGGAAATGGCGCTGTGGCTCAAGTGGTAGAGCACTAGCTTTGAGCTGAAGAGCTTAGGGACAGCGCCAAGGCCCAGAGTTCAGGCCCCATGATCGAACCCCTCTCCCCCCCCAAAAAAATTTTACTTCATAAACACCATCCAGAAACAATCAAGCTAACCTAACTCATCACTTCTGGAATATTTAACTTTATTCTCATTATACTTCTTCCTAATAGAAGTACTTTCCAGGTGGCAGACAAAAGTACTAGTGTCCTGACTTTACATGCCAATTTCACTGGTCATTCAAGATGACAGGACTCCAAAGGGAAAATGAGGCCCAGACTCATTTTATCTGCCCTCTTCCTCTGGAGAACGACTCTTAAAGCACTTAGGAGAGACAAGCTACTGGCCTCCTGAGAAGTATAATTCCTACAGGCAGGCCTAGAAAGGAAATGTGGAGTTCTTGGCCTGTGAGTCCCCCACTTTGCGTTGTGAAAATCAAAATGAAAGAAACCCCCATCTGTCTACAGAAGAAAAATGACTGGCCATCATTCTTTTATTTAAGGGTTGTGCTGGTGAGGTACAAAGAACAATGGAGACTTAAGTCTATGCCTATCCTTCGCTGATCAGATTTTATTTATTATACATTTCTATCTCACAGGCACTCATCTAAGTGTTTTACAAATGAAACTTAGCAATAGCCTTATAGGATCCTGTGAGTAATATAACTAAATCTATTTTACAGATGAAGAAAGTGAAGTATAGAAAACTTAAATAACTTATCAAACGTCACAAGGCTGGTGAGTAGTAGAACCAGAATGTGAACTCTTCATCTCTATACTCAATCTTTCTCATTCACGAGTAATAAAATAACAATATGTCTTGTATAACTCAAAATACCAGTTTTGAACTCTCCTTCTTTTCCTTATTTTGGGGAGGAGGGTGGTACTAGGGTTTGAACTCAGTGTCTTGCACTTGCTAGACAGGCAATCTCCTAGAGCCAGAACCCCAGCCTTTCGCTTTTATCTCTTTATCTTTTTATTGTTAAGAAGGTTTTGTTTTTCCTCCTGGTTAACTTGGATGGTAATCCTCTCATCCCACAGAGCTAGGATAACAAGCATGAGCCACCAGGTCAACTTTTTAATGGTTGAAATAGAGTCTTGTGAACTTTTTGCCTGACTGGTCTCAAAGTGTTAGCCCCCTGAAATCAGTGTCTCAAGCACTGTTTAATTACACGTGTGAACCATCATACCCAGCTTCATTTTGCTTCCAGTCTGCTTTCACCCTGATGTTGCTACCTAAGGCAGAACCTCACTTCTTAATGCCCTAAAGCTAATCTGTGACTAACAGCTGCCCCCACTTCCGGTTGTGGTTTCTTGCTCCTTCCATCTTGTGAGTTCCTGCCAAACTTCTGAGGACTGCTTCCTCTAAAGCCCTCAGCGCTTCCTGTGCTGACAACTCTATAAGATCTTTTTCAAATAAATGATAATATATCATCTTAAGAAAATTAACCATGTTCCCATTGTTCCTTCACACAGCACAGACACTTTCTAGATGGGGCTATATAGCTCTTTGCTCACCTCTCTGCCTCTGCTGCCATAGTGAAAATTCCTTGAAGATCATACTTGCTTTTTGTATTTTTTTTGCTTCCACTCCTCCTATAGCCTAAAACATGTAGATATTGACCAATATTTATTGAATGAATGTACTCAAGTTTACACAATACTGTGAAATAGAGGATGGCAATGGACTCAATTATGTCTCTGCAAAGCTCAAATGTTGAAGGCCTATCCCCCGACCTGATTGTATGGAGCAAGGAAGTAATTAAAGGTTAAATAAAGCTAAAAGGATGGTGCCCTAATCCTTCAGGTTCAGAACCCTAATCAAAAGAAATACTCAGGAGCTCATTCTCATTCTATTGCCAGTGAGAAGACACAGAGAGACCTTTCATCTATACACCTGGAAAAGAGCACTCACCAGAAATCAAACACAGTAGAAACCTTGATTTTGGATTTCCAACTTTTAAAATGGTGAGAAAATGAATTTCTGCTGTCTAATCTTCCTATAGTTTCATGCTATGGAGACTCAGCAGACTTATGACAGACAGGTAGCAAGCAGCAAGGGTGGGCACCTTTAGAGTGGCATTTGTATCAGGAAATCGAGTCTCCCCTCTGTTAATCATCTTTATAATAATAATTAGAATTAAATAAATACATAATTTAAAGAATAAAGCTATGGAAAAACAAGAAATTGAGCCTCACCATTGACCACAATGAACTCTATCCTTTCCTTCCTGAAGTCACAACCTGCTCTTTAGAAAAGAACTCCCAGCAAATGAATGCAACAAGACTGGTGTTAGATATGTTAGGCTGCTTTTGTAACCATTTAAGAGAAATCAACTTCAACTAGCTAAGTGAAAATAAAAATCTTATTTGTAACAACAATAGAGCATCTTACAAAATTCAGGCTCAAGAATGTAGCTAATGCTGTGTGCTGGTGGTTCATGCCTATAATCCTAGCTACTCAGGAGGCTGAGATGTGAGGATCATAGTTCAAAGCCAGCCTGGGTAGGAAAGTCTGTGAGACTCTTATCTCCAATAAACCACCAGAAAACTAGAAGTGGAGCAGTTTCTCAAAGTGGTAGAACGCTAGCTTTGAGCAAATAAAGGCTCAGGAACAGCACTTAGGCCCTGAGTTCAAGCCCAACAACTGACAAAAAAAATGCAGCTGGAGACACAGTTATTTAAACCAAAAACTTGAACACTACTGAGAACCTCCCCACTCCTGGAATTTGAGCCTTTCATCACTATTGCCACACATGATCAAAAGAACAGTTGATCATCTTTAGGTTGTTACCATTGTAGATTCTAAAGGACCCTAACTTAACTCTCAGGAGAGAAATTCCAATATCTAGGTGTTCCACATAGGCCAATCCATTGTGGCCAGGGGCACCTGCAGAGCAGTGCTGGAACATGGCAGCCCCAGTGGCAGCTATACCAACAGGAGAGGCTAGGGGAGAGGAGGCTGCTTCCACTGTCCACCACAGACAATAACTTCATTGATGGAAACAAAAGGACAGTTTAAATTGTGGTAACTGAGGTTGGAGACATGTACTGGGACCAGAAAACAAGGGACCCAAGCTGGGACCAACCCACAGACAGTGCCATAAATATCTTGTGGTGAAGGCCTTTATACCCAGGTTAGCTATATATGAGCCATTTGCTGTTTTGCCTGCTAATTTCAGTATCAATAAACTAAGAAACTGGGCTCATGGAGTGGTTTTAGGTTTTAACTAGTCCCTTTTATTTCCTCTTAGTAAAGAAACAGGGATGATGAAAACAAAAAATTGGAGTCAACACTTTTCTCACCCAAGGCCTAGATGAGCATGTGGACGGTCAAAACCATCACTGAGCTTCAGATGTTCCATGTTTTCTTAATCACCACACACTGTTGTGGCATTTCATGATATTTGACCTAAGTTGTAATTATTCAATCAAGGATTACTCTTTGAACACCACAATGTGCCAGACAGTGCTCCAGGATCCACAGACACAGTACCGACTCCATGGAGTTTTCATGATGGAAAAGGAAACAGCAGTAGTGAGCATCAGGCCACCATAATGACTTGCCACACACTGAGTGAGTTAGGCAACAGAAATTGACTTTCTAACAGTGCTGGAGGCTTGAGATGAGGATGCCAGGCAGTTGGGATTTGGTGAGGGGTTCTTCCTAGGAGAATGATTCCTTGTGATTGCCACACATGAGTGGGAGAGGAGAGGAAGCAAGCTACGTAGTAGTGCCTTTTCTTTAGAAAGTCTCACTGTCACAACTTCACATAATCCTGATTAACTTCATGACCCAGCATAATTAGGGTTTTTCTTTTGGCGTGTCCATATTGAATTAGGGTCCACTTTAAAGACTTCATCTTAACTCTCTTAAAGTCTTTAACCAGGATTTAGTTTATGAATCTGGCTGGAAAATGGACACAATTTATCTCATAGCACAAGGAATGACACTCGTTAAGCCACTAGGTAAATTATTTTATCTCTTGCCCATAGCAACTTTCCAAAGAAGAAGAACGACTTGCATTATCATCATCCCTATGTACAAAGGCAAGAAAGAGGAAGATGTAGAATTGCAACTAAGAATTAATCTATACAAAAGGCCACAATACTTGTGCAAGCTGCCAGTTCATAACTCTCGAGAAATTATGAACTGTGGGTTATACATTCAGTTATGAGTTGCTAAAGTCCGTGTAGACACAAGAGTGTTGGCTTAAATTGGACAGTCACCCTCTACAATGTAGAGCTGTAACCTGTACCACTTTATGGCCATTTAGTGGACATAAAAAATGGGAAAGAGATAAAGTGCCTTGACACACATAGAATACTCTAGTATCTGACGTTCGCTCGACTATTTTTTAGCCAGACTGTTCATATCCAACTAAAGACACCCCTGCCAGATTTTACCCCCAAAACACTCTAATTTGAAAAAGTGTTGGCATGACCAGGCACATTGTTGTTGAGAAGCAGACAGACATTGTCGCAGCACATTCTTCTTACAAAGTCCTGTTCCAGCTTCACCCAAGTAGAAAATGGATTTGGCCCTTTCATAATCCCTTAGATGACTGGTCTAGAAAACATAATTCTGATTGCTTTCTAGCAGTATACTCAAGAATGTCTTGCTAGAACAATTACAGAATCATCTGAAATTAAAGGAAAAATCCTGTCAAATTAACTTCTAAAATTGCACTTTACAAGAGTTACCAGTTTATGGTGGTATTAAAGAAAACAGTAACTTTGGAACAGGATTCCAATATCTATAATCTTTAGGTGGGGATCAGTTAAAATAATGGGACTTTTTGGCCAGAAACGTGTTTGGGGGATGAAAGTCAGTCTGTTGACTTCTAAATTATGAGGCAATGATGACTGACAATACCTGCTTTTAGTTATTTGCAATCTCACTTTATCTGTGTCCCACTGGTTAGGTAATGGGATTCAACTGCATACAGTGTACCAACAATAGCAGTATCTTTTCTACACCCTCTCCCCCCTCCAGCTTCCTCCTCTTGCAACACTCCAAATTGACTATAATACAAAAGAAAATGGTTAGCACTCTCATTTAAATGTTGGAGTGAGCACACATATTTTCCTCTTTCTTAAGACCACATTGAAATAAAAATATAGGAGTACAACATGCATGCACATATTGGCAAAGACAAGAAGCATGGGGCTGGTTATCAGTGCACTGACAGGTTTCAGCAAATACATGGAAGACAGACAATGAAATACTTATATGATCCACAACTCAGCAATCACATTTCTGAGATGCACATCAGAGAAATTCTTACTTAGGTCTGTAGAGCACATTTACACATGTCACCATTATGGGTGTGAGAAGCTGGAAAAAACCTAGGGGAATGGATAAATACAGGAGTAATGCTTTCTGTGAGACACTAGGCAGCAATAAGTAGAAAAGTAAACACCAGAACAAGGGACAGTTTAGGGAGTAAAATAGAAACTGGAGACACAACACTATCATTCATATAAATAAAGACTGAAACACACAACACTTCCTATTGTGAAAGACTGCATATGTATGTACATACATATATTTTTAAGAAGATATCAATATCTTCCTCGGGGTATGTAGAGGAGAGATGAGAGTAAAGGTGTGAAAATGTGAATAAAAGAAAGGGGAAGACATTAGATGCTATCACTTAAATATCAGGTTACGATGTATTCAGGAAAGTAGTAAAAAGGATCAAAGGATCCCAAAGAAGTTACTTGAAGACAAACTTTACTCACTATAAACAATTTTTACCATGTTCATCTATTGCTCAGATTTTTTAAGGAGGGATTGTGATACACTGAAAATACCTTGCTAGTTTTATTTTTGTTCTATGTATACACATATATACATATATACATAAAAAGAGAGAGAAAGAGAGAGAGGGAAGCCCTGAAGGAAATGAGTTAAAACTTTAGCCTAGAATCTAATATAACTAACTTTACATTTTACTTTTTACCTTTTTTCTTATTTTTTTAAAGTATACATTAACATAGTCACTCAGAAACAAAAGCAGAAGTTCAGGAGGCCTGACACCACCCAGCAGCTATTCAAGATACTGACTTGTAATTCCATAAACCCTATGAAAACATGGACTTCTTAGGACTGGAGACCACTACTAGGGTCTTTTATTAGCAAAAGCAAAACTGCCAACAATATAAACCTTCTACTATGTGAAAAGAAAATACTAATGAACAGAACTAAGCACTAACTTAGAAAAATATCTAGAATTCCAGTGAAAAAACAATCTTATTAATTCTTCCATGGTCATACTAATAGCAAGTTTTATGATATTACACAGGAAGTCCGGTTCAATGCTTTGTAATATGATAGTTGCAGCCAGATCTTCCTGTCTGGATGAAGATAGCATCCAAATCCCAGAAAAACAAAATCAGGGTAGAAGCCCCAGCAGCTGCAAATAATTTCTGTCCACTCATCAGGATGCATTTTTGCTTTCATTGCAATTATCATCCCAAAACTCAGAACGAAATAAGGAAATAACAGAAAAACATTCACTTGGACAATACTCACACAGTTGTCAGATTCTATGTGCAATAAACTCAGTAAAGAAAATAATGATTAAAAAAATAAACTCAGCAGCTGTTGCATGGATCAAAACAAAATGGGTAACTCCTAACTCTTTTGCTTTCTTCTCTAGGTTATCACTATTCACTCTCTTAGAGTAAGATTTAATATTTTGAAAAGGTTTCTAGTGGAACTGCATTCTGTGTTTCCAAAGCAAAATAAAACTATTTACTATGGGAGAACTCTATAATCTGTTTAGAAGATAAAACTAGAAAAGAAAGGCTAATAAAAAAGGACAGCTCTTTACTGTACTGATGATCATCAGTATATTTGGGCAGACAGCTCCTAGATGTGGGTCTGAAGGTCATCATCTAAGTACCCTTAAGAACCAAACGGGAGGGAAGCTATTCACATGAAATAGAGTCATTACAGTATTTCTATGGTAATGTTAGCAAATTGGAGATCTTCTACAATAACCATTGTAATAATATGGAAGTACATTTATTTTAAGGGTTAAACATAAGTTTTCTTGCTGATCCTGGGGGATCTAGACACTCACTTAATTTTTACCATCTTATAATTATCATGAGATGTAAGGAATAAGATCAGCATTTTTACAGAGAGATTTAAAAGAACAGACTCATTAGTCTGAATTACTTGAGTTTTTGTAAATAGTACTGTAATAATAATAAGCTCTTGGTTTATCTTAGGTCAAGAATGAATTAAAATGGTTACCTTTATGATGGTCAATTTCTGTTGTTATTTTGGGGTTTTTTTGGCGTTTGTAAGGGGAGGGACCAAAATCAAAGCCACATAGTGGCTTGACTTACTAGGCTGGTACTCTACCATTTGAACCATATCTCCAGCCCAGACTTTTACTGGTCAATAGGAGATGGAGTCTTTTGAAGTTTTCTGCCCAGGCTGACTTCAAACTGCAACCTTCTAGGTCTCAGCCCTGTGAGTAGCTAAGATTATAGAAGTGAACCACCAGCACTAGACTCGTTTTCTTGTTTTAAGAACAACAACAACAACAAAAAAAAAACCCTTGATTTAGCAGATATTTCTGTGGTTAAAGCTCAGGACAAATTAATTCTCATCAAGTTGCTTTACCACATAACATTGGGGTATTTTTTTTTCCAGTTGGAGTTCCTGCTGGAACAAAATTAAATATGGTGGGGTTCAGGAATTCATGTTTGATGTTTTTCCCTTAACCTTGATCTTTGGTAGCTTTCGAAAACAACAGCATCTTCTGTGTTGAGACATGATTCTCCAGCTCCAAAGTCCAGTTCGCAATGCAGACTTTGTCTCAGCTAATTCCTATAATGACCTAGGAATCCCCAGTGATATGTCTTTTTAAGCCATAGCCTGTAATGGAGAGAGCCCTCTGAATATGGGCCTCTAGCTCAGTTCCAGAGTGAGAGTTGGCAAGGCACTATGGGAAGGCTGTTCTCTCAGAGTGAGAGTTGGCAAGGCACTATGGGAAGGCTGTTCTGGTGAACCCAGGAGTCATCATCATAGTTCTGTGGTGATGACAGTGAGTGGAAATCAGATCTTCCACAACAGCAATTGTAAAACATTTAATCACAAGAAAAATCCTCAGTCAACTTCAACAGAGGATTCCAAGGCAAACATTCCACATTTAAAAAAAAAAGCCCAAATACCATCTAAGTGAAAGGAGACAAGAAATGCCTTTGGCTACCAGGCCATCTGAAGCTGTTTCATGCCTGTGGTGGTGGTCATGTTAATGAGCAGTCATTCTAACTCAAAGACAAATTGACGAGGACTAAAAAGCAAATCAATATGCTTTCAATTGTTTTTTTATTACTGGGTAATACATTGAAACAGATGTCCTCAACTTAACCTTATGCCTCATATCCCTTAGAAATTGTGAAAAGAGTGGGGTTCAGGAGTTGTTGGAAGTGAGGAACAAGTGAGACTCCTGGAACACCTAAGGGGTGAGCAGGAGAAAGACTTCACTCAGCAAGTACTAAGGCACTGTTCTCTATATAGAGACAGAAGCGACGGCAGAAAACATTCCTTTGTTCATGAAGCTGACGTTCTAGGTGGACAGAGCAGAGAAGAGACAATCAGCTAAGCATGACAGTCTCAGATAACTCCAGTGTTGTGATTTAAAACATTAAACAGCTAAAAAATATAGAGACCCCTGGGGATAGTAATCGTGTTGTCAAGTAGAGCAAGATTAGTAGTAAGGGAGAAAATGATGTGAATGAAGCAGGCTGGGATGAGAAGATAATCTCATGTTATCTCAGTTTGGGTCTGACTGACATGGGGAGCCAAATAATTCTATTACTCTTCTGTGTCCTGTAGGATGTCTGCCATTGCTCTTAACTCCAGTTGAAAAGGAAGCAGAGATGATACGTAAAATACTTAACAAGACATGTGGCATGGGCACAAACATTCAGAATGGGCGCTGTCCAAAACCCACCAATAAGGCTGTTTCCAGCACCTCCTGGATGAATCACAGCCTGGTTGTAGATCATGGAAAGGAGTTGATGCTGTTAAAATGGCATGACGTCTTTTACGTTTTCAAAAAGATTGCTGTTAGCCATTAAACAGACAACAGCTGCGTGAACAGGCAAGCAGGAGAGGAAGCCAGAAGATTGTCCAGAAGCAAGTGAAGCAATCTATGTGCAAGATAAACAGGCCTGGAAGAGAGTCACAGCAAGAGAGATTGAAATCAGTGTTGAGAAGAAAATCGGGGTGATGAGAAAGAAAATGAAAATTTAACTATTGTAACCAAGTTGTAGCCCAATTGAGTAGAGAAAACTCTAGGAAAAGGACAGATCTTAAAGGAAAAATCATGACTTCTCTGCTAGGCATATTACACCTTAACTCACTTCCTCTGAGAAATCTTCTCACATTGCCTCAGGTAGTTGAGGTATACTTCCCCAAAAATCTTCCACAAAATTCTTTGCTTATTATACTTGTAAGAATTATCATCACATTGTATTTCTGTGTGTACATGCTAGTACTGGTGCTTGAACTCAGGGCTTCATGCTCTCACCTGGCATTTTTGCTCAAGGCTAGTGTTCTACCACATGACCACACCTTCACTTCCAGCTTTTTGCTGGCTAATTGGAGATAAGAGTCTCACAAACTTTTCTGCTGAGGCTGGCTTCCAACATCTATCTTCAGTCTTGGCCTCCTGATCAGCTAAGATTACAGGTGTGATCTTGCACATTGTTGTTTTTTTTTTAATTTTTTATTGTGAAAATACTGTACAGAGGGGTTACAATTACATGGGTAAGATAATGAGTACATTTCTTATCAAGCATTGTAGCCTCCTCCTTTGTTTCCCCTTCCCATCCTATCCTCCCCCCGTGTATTTTTTTTCTTATAGCCCCAGCACCAAGATGAGTACTAGTACATAGGGTACTCAAATGTTGATGAAGAAAATAGTAATGGGTATAGGTATATAAGTACATCTCAGCTATAAAACAGGCTAAAGAAAACAATGTGTAGGGTAAATAACTTAGGCAAAAATGACTAGTTGGTAAGGAACACGGTAAAATTTAATGAGTGACTGCTGTGCTTCTATGAAAAATACAAATCTGTTTGAACTAAAATTATCTTCATTGGTATTAATGTTCTTTATCCATTTATCTAAGGTTGTTTCCTTATAGTGCTGGTTGCTAAGGCAAATTAAACTCAACAAAAATAAAATTCTAACTGTATGTCCATGGCAGGTAATGAAATTAGATAATTTAAAGTGATACCAATAAATACCAACTTAAGAAGATGAGCAATGCTACCGAACCTTTAAACAATTGTCAAAGAAAACATGCAGACC
Organism: Dipodomys spectabilis; assembly: GCF_019054845.1. Lineage (NCBI taxonomy): Eukaryota > Metazoa > Chordata > Mammalia > Rodentia > Heteromyidae > Dipodomys > Dipodomys spectabilis. The sequence goes on from NW_024870824.1 coordinate 4,259,409, forward strand.
AAAAATAGAGGGTTAATTTGCGTATTTGAGGATCGGTTGTAAACATTTAAGTGGAATCTAGTCTTATTCATGGCTGATTAAAGGATTTAGTATATATTAAAGAGATCTATTTCTGCATTTTCAAAATAAAATGCAGCTTTCTCTATCTTTTAGTGGATGAAGCAGATCAAGATATTTTTGGAAAATGAGGTAGAGGTAAATTTTATATCTCCACATGAAGTAATCTCAAGTGGCTTCTAAGTCTTTGGGATCTATAAACCACAAATAAAGAAACAGATACTTAAACTGAGGTGATAGTGAGAAAGTGCTTCTGGGTAAATCCCCATCTATTCTTTTTCAATGGCTTGCACATCAAATGTATTCCATCTACATATCAACGTTTTCATTTTCTAACGTGAATTCCTCCCAGAGCTGCTATGGCAATCGCTGTCCTATCTAACAGATCTAGCAGGAATAATCCATCTGATTGTTTTGTGATAAACATGTACGGCACAATTGGATACGGATAGCTCTGCTGTTACTGCATTATCATCTCTTAGATTCTAACTATCAAATGCTGCTTTCGTGGATTAAGTGGAGAATTAAGAATAAACGGACAAGCCATAGTTTTATGATTTCTCTTTTCACACAATAGATCTACCTGATAAGTTATGGTGGGCACAGTACAATTTACTGTTATCATATAATGCATATTTACAAGAGAAAATAAACGAATTTGTTGAAGATTCATGATATATTTTCTATTTCCTTAAATTCAGTAATCATCAGTGAGGTAAGTTTATCCTGATTATACTTACCAAAACACCCTTACTGCGGATTCCCATATACCTCCAAGATTTTCACTCTATACACCAAGAAAAGATAACATCCTTTTTAGTCTCTTCCATAGAAACATTTAAAATTTTATAACTATGAATTGAAGAGCTTACCAACTGCCTCCATAAAAGCTAGCTAAATTATCTTTTCCCCCTCTTCAAGAAGAACTCTCACAGGGAACAGCACAAAGGGTCAATGTGTGGAGAGTAATTGGCTGTTGTTTTCATTGTGGGAGACTGTTGGCAGGATATTCTCCCAACCAAAAAGACCTCAAGAACTGAACAAGTCAAAAAAGAAAATGCATTTACTTATAACTGGTTCTCTTCATGAGAAGAAACGTATAGACTATTAAAACTTGTATCAAATATTCAAAAAAAATGGATGGTGCTAAGAGTCCAAGTGTTTACCTGCTGTGGGTTTAGGCACTATCAAGGCACTGGGCTATGGGACTGAAGTAGACTCAAAGCTCTCCCAGAAAGTAAGCTCTGATGCCACTGAGGTAAGCCCTCAAAAAGAAGGCAGTTGAAAGAGGGACCTTGTCTTCCTTGTTCACTGCAGAATACGTGAATATCTTCCGCTGTGTTTAAGCAAAGTTTTCAAAATATTCCAGTAGTTCCACATTTAGCTTCTGCATGTCTCAGAAATGGTCTCCTACAGTATCAGCCCTTTCTTTTCCCTGAAATGGTCTCCTACAGTATCAGCCCTTTCTTTTCCCTGCATGCTCTGGAGCCATCACCTGCAACGAGTCATACCTGGCAAAAAGGCGCATCTCTAGATATCACCAGCACCACTGAGGTCGGTTCTCATGGTCTGGTGATTGTCATGTATTCTGGACCACCATTATTAATACAATCCTCTCCTCCCCCAGTTCTGGCTACTGTTCCTATTCCTAGAGTTCTGAGTATAACCAGCACCGGTCTTCTCTTTATACCAGGGCACCAGTGTTGACGACATAGCAGGTTACTCAGTAATGTTTTCTCTTTTCAAGATTATTTCACACCTCTTATAACACCCAGCATGTTTTAAACACTGACATAATTCCCTAAGAAGATGAAACAAAGATGGAGAAAGGTTATCTTAGTAGAAACAAAACACACCAGTTTAGTTTTCAAATATTATTCCATATCCATAATTTGACAAAAGCCGTCATGAAATAATCTGCAGGCTAGTTCTAACAGACAAACACCTGTAAGCAGACATGACTGTCCTAACTTATGTATTAGGTATGAGCTGTGCAAATATTACTTTTATTATTCGTGGTAACGGTGGAGCCAGAGAGTACTGTGCCTTGTCCATGCTGCAGGGTGGGAACCACAGAGTGTGGCAGAACTTGTGGCCTTTCCCAGGCCACGACTCCTGTGGCCTGCACCAGTCAGCCCACGCGTCCCTCTTGAGGACTGTGGACTGGTTTGGAGAGCCACTGGGTGTCAGGATTTCTTCTGATGATCTTACGGAAAGGATCAATGAGGATAACCTGAAAGAGTTTGTATGTGGAATCTTCACCAAGCCAGACGGAAAGGATCAATGAGGATAACCTGAAAGAGTTTGTATGTGGAATCTTCACCAAGCCAGCAAGAATTCAAGACTCAGAGCTCCCAGTGACGGAAGGTTGTGGGCCAAAGAGCTGCCGTGATGGGCGAGCGTGCCATAAGTCGCATCCTTAGGAACGGGCTTTTGCAGCCCCCAGGGCGCATATGAATCCTGTATATGACAAAACCTTGCTTGGCCTTGTATCACAGGCAGAAGCGCCTTGTTGGACCAGAGAGCTGACGGCTCTGCCTGCAGCCAGCTCTCAGAAGAAAGCCACCAGATCCGACTGCTTCTTCCTCCATGGCTCCTGGATGGACTTGTAAGCACCCATCTTGGCTTACCTGATGGCTGCCGCCAGATGGAAAGAAAAATCTGCCTTACTTATTTTACATTGCTTACATACCTTGCGGAAGCATTACTTATTTGCTAGATTACTTCTACAAGTTGTGTTCAATAACCAAAAAAAAAAAAAAGGCATCTGGCTCATTAATATTATCCTTATTGGCAATCATGCCCCTTGTTATTCCATCTGTAAAATAGCAGAGACTAGCATTCACTGACGGAGCTGTGCTGGCCACCACTTGAAACACTGTGTACACAGCCCAGCACAGTATATGGCACATAGTAGAAAGGCAAGGAGCCTTTCTATGGATGTCTTATGCATAACTGATACTATCCATGTTTACATTCATCAGGCCAGCTACTGCCTGAGCACCTGTAATGCAGCAAGAAACCCTCTTGGTCTATGAGGGATCACTGGAAGAGCCTTGATGAGTTGGAGATATGTTTGTTTTTTTCCCAGGAGCATAAATCTCATCAATAATTTACAAACAGGAGAAAACAGGGTTGCCAGAGAGATTAAGTGGCTCATAAATGTGCTACTATTCTTCACATTCAACCTGACTTCTTTTTGGCTATGGTCATAGGGTCTGGAAGTTAATTTTATGACTAGCTAAGGACATAAAAGTAGACACAGGCCTATGACCAGTTGAATAAACTTGAGGAGACAAGCAGACGTTCTATGTCAGCCATAGAATGTAAACCTAAAATAGTTTATGATCTTTGCCTTTCTACTCTGAGCCACATACTGTGCTGGGCTGTGTATATACAGTGTTTCAAATGGTGTCCAGCACAGCTCCATGAGCAAGTGCTAGTCTTTGCTATTTTACAGATGGAATAACAAGGCTAAAGAAATTGTCCAAAGGTACACAGGTGGTAAGTGTCAAGGAAAACATGTGAATTCCTTTCTATCTGTCTCCCCAGTTCAAGTTGCAAGCACTATACCAGCTACTAGCATAGTCAGCTCATTTCGGATTACAACTTGTATATCTAGTAGCTGAACTAGAATAACACATTACTTCTTTGGGCTACTTTCCATTTTCTTCCCAAGTTAGGAATTGGTAGACGTTGCTATGGCAACATTTTCCATCATTTTTTTTCTACTCTTTGTTCTCCTTTCAGATTCCCTCATCCAGTGTTATGTGTTTCCCATTAAGGCTTAAATGGACCCTGGAAAGCTGGACTAGGACTTCCCATCACATTTCACATGGACCTGGTTTTTCATCTTGATCTGGCTTTGTATCCATTTCCCTGTTCCCCACTGACCTAGACTATGGACCTGTTACCTTTTGGGTCCATGTGCTGACCTGGCCATTTAGGTTGACTCATAATATATTCTGTCTTTATCTTGAAAAATGTTTCTATTTTAACGTTCCTCAAGTATTTATAGTTTCTCTTCCCTTAGGTTCTGATAGTTTATGAATAATTTCAGGCTAATAAAGCTCTCAGACCACCAGTTCCTACCTGTTCTGTATTTCACTTCTGCAAGCAGTTTTCATTCTGATTAAGGGACAGGATCTGAATATCCCCTTTTCTGTCTCTTCCCTATATCTAAAGACGTTGTCACATTCAATAGTAGCCCAGCATGGGATTAAGCACTATGTACTTCCAAGCCCTTTACACTTAATAAGCATGTAATTAATTTAATCAATAAAGTAATGAACACCTGGTCAGTGGATGCATATGTAGAGAAGAGCTGATATGGGCCAGTAATCCAATTGTGCATAAGACAGAAGTAAGAGGATTGTGATCTTGGGCAGGCCTAGAACAAAAGCATGAGAATCTATGTGAAAAATAAGCTAACATCAAAAAATGGTCATACATGTGGACCAAATAGTAGAGCACTTGCTAGCAATCACAGAGCCTTGAGTTCAAATCATAGTACCACTAAAAACAAAGAGAGAGAAAAAGAAAGAGTGAGAGAAATGTAGGTGAACTCTAATTTGGTTTTTCTTTTGTGCAATAACTAAGCAATATTTATTCACTGAGTTAACAATAATGGCTGATAATTGGCTTTTAGTCGCCTATTTAGTTTAAGATATTGTTAACATATTAGTCATAATATGTGAGACATCTTCTGTGCATCTGGCTGCTTAAAGTTTTAATTAAATAGCATCAACAGAAATAGAAGCTACATGTCAATCTTCTTTTATAGTAAAGGCAGGTCAGACATGTTCAGAGGAGTTAAATAACTCATTGGCAATCACAGGACAGTGAGTGTGCAATGTGGGTTAGGTTTCATATCAGCATGACCCCAAATCTTGGACTTCTTCATTTTTATATTGCCGACAATATTATTAAAAAATTCCCTTAAAGTTTGCAAGTGCTTTCACGAGATTGAAGAGCTAGTACATGTCTTTCATTAATCCGTTAGAACAGACTAAGTCACAATATAGACTGCTATTTCTTAGCAGAAAGCAGGACTTTGCATACAAGGAACTCAGGGAAGTTAATATAATAAAAAATAACCTGAAAAATACTTAAAACATAAGCATCTCTGATAAATAAGTCCATAGTTCAGAGTCCTAGGTGACCAACTTCTGAGAAGAGATTACTTAATGCCCAATGAGACTTAATAGATAACACAGAGGAAATTTGTAGGAAACAGAGTTGGGGGTGAAGTGATAGATGAAGAGAAGTGGATCTCCTACTCCACAGATCTTTAAAATGGTGGCACAATTAAGAGAAGAGATAAATTTCCAGTCCTACTTTGTTCCCTGTCTTGGCTCTGGTTACAGGAATTGGACTATTAGTATAAGAGAGCAGAAGAGGCTCTACCCTGCATGAGGTCAGTTTGAAAGTCACCTAACAATGGATGAGGCATCTTACATTCAAGTAAAACACAGATGCACATTAAAAAGTAAAAGCATGACAATCTTGAATAAAAGAAAATCAATCATTCTTAGGAATCAAACATTAAAATTATTTGGTGATCCTTGGTACTTCTAGCTTTAGGTCCATTTAATAGATAAAATTTGTGGTAAGAATGACAGTCAGATGCAAAATCTATCACTAGCTTAAAGGATATATTCTCATTCCAGATCCATAGATCATTTCAGAGTTATCTGGGCACGTCTATAAAAGCACTGAAAAAAGATAGCTATTGGTGGGGGTGAACAATATCCAAGTATATTATTTCTGTGTATGAAGTAAGCATAAGGAAAGCCACTGAAAGCTGTTGGAAAATGGGATGGGGAAAGAGAGAGCAATAGAGAGGGCTAACAGAAGGAATCAATCTAATCAAAGTATAATATATGCACCTGTGATATCGTTAGTGAAGCCTCTTGTACAATATTACATTTTCTCCTTCAAAAAAGTATCTATGGTGGGATTGCATGAAACTGCAGAGCTTCTGCATGGCAAAGGACATGGCTAGCAAGATAAATAGAAAGCCCACAGATGGGAGAAGGTTTTCACTAGCCATACAATGGACAAGGGTCTCATATCTAAAATATACTTGGAACTCAAAAAATTAAATCCCCAACAACAAATCCTTAAAGAAATAACCTCCCCATTAATTAGTGGGCTACAGACTTAAAGAGAACTTCTCAGAAGAGGAAGTAAGAATGGCCAATAGACACATGAAGAAATGCTCAACTTCTCTAGCCATAAAAGAAATGCAAATTCAAAACAACATTGAGGTTCCACCCCAGTTAGAATGGCTATAATCAAGAAATTTAATAACAGACACTGAAGGGGATGTAGACAGAAGGGAACCTTACTGCATTGTACTGGTGGGAGTGTAAACTTGTTCAACCACTTTGGAAAGCAGTATGGAGGTTCCTCAAAAGACTCCACATAGAGCTCCCCTATGGCTCAGTATTCCCACTTTTGGGCATTTACCCTAATGATCACAAACAAGACCATACTAAGGTTACCAGCACGACTATGTTTATTGCAGCGTTATTTACCACAGCTAAGATCTGGAACCAACCCAGATGCCCCTCAGTAGATGAATAGATCAAGAAAATGTGGCATATATATATATATATATATATATATATATATATATATATAATGAAATTCTATGCCTCCATCAGAAAGAATGACATTGCCTCATTTGTTAGGAAATGGAAAGACTTCAAAAAATTATATTAAGTGAAGTAAGACAGGCCCAAAGAAACTAAGTCCCAAGGTTTCCCTTATTGGCAATAACTAGTACATGTATAGGACAAGTAGAAAAGTTCAAAAGCTATGTACATATGACCATATAAGATGATGTTAAGCAAAATGAACCCCAAGATAGAGACACATTTTTTTTCTTTCTCGCTATTGTTTCTAACGTATTTATAATGTGCTATGTGATTTTTTGTTTCTTTGTATGTTCCTCCTCCATGGTATGACCCTTGTTTTCACTGTATTTGATTCCGGTGTCCTGCATCTTATGTGTACACTTCTGTAATTTGGTGAGGGGAAGGGAAAAAACAAAATGCTTAAATAGGGATACAGGTTGACCCATTGTAACAATGAGATATACAAGATACTATGTTGAAAACGGACTTTACAACTTTGGTGGTGGGGGGGGTTGGGAGTGGGGGGGTAGTTGTGGAGGTGGGAGGGAAGGGATGCTAGGGGGAAAATGAAGGAGGAGGCAGCAATGCTCGATAGGAAATGTACTCATTACCTTGCTCATGTAACTGTAACCACTCTATACAGTATGTTTACAATAAAAAAAACATACAAAAAATAAAAAACAAAAAATAAATATCTATGCTGACCATCCAGCTAAAACCAGTGGCAGATTGTCAAATACGACCTACAAGACAGAAGATCTTCACGATCTAACCAAAACTAGCTGAAATTGGCCTCGAAATTAGGTTAGGAACAGCAGAAGAAATATTGATGGAGGGCCTACTCTCAAAATTCATGTTGAAATACTAATCTCCAAAATGATGGTATTGGAAAGGATACCTCTGGGTCCCCTATGATCTAAGCTATGATTAGGTTACAAGGGTGGAACCCTCTTAACTGAAATTAGTGCCTATGTAAAAGAATCCCCAGAGAGCTGCCTGACTCCATTCATACTATAAGGACACAGCTAGAAACCACCATCTGCAGGTCCTTAGCAGACACCAAATCTGCCAGCACCTTGATCTTAGACTTCTTGGCCCCAGGTTGTAATAAATAAATTACTACTAATTTTATTTTTTATTTATTAGTCATGAGGCTTGAACTCAGGGCCTGGGCGCTGTCCCTGAACTTTTTTGCTCAAGGCTAGTGCTCTACCACTTTGAGCCACTGCTCCACTTCCAGTTGTGTGGTGGTTAATTGGAGATCAGAGTGACCTGGAGTTTCCTGCCTGGGCTGACTTCAAACAGGGATCCTCAGATCTCAGACTCCTGGGTAGCTAGGATTACAAGCATGAGCCACCAGCACCAGGTACTATTAATTTTTTTAAGTAGCTTTTGGAGTCTGTCTTTCTACTCACATTTTCATATTAGGTTATTAGAGAGTTTAAGAATCTTTAAAGATGCAACTTTCTCTGATATAAAGTAGTTTTCCTTAAAGTTACTTCCAGAAAGCCACTTTTCCATTATTGTACAAATCTCCTTCTCTTTCCTTGGTTATCTTTTGAAATATGTCTGTGTATTAATAAATGTCTTTGTAATTGCAGGTACAGAGAACCACACGAACCAACAGTAATAGATGCTATCAGCGTCATTCGCTGCACTTGGAATCTCTTCCCTTTTCTGGGAGCCTTTATGCAGGTTTCCTTAAGCCATTGCTTGCTGCAGCCTCGTCTGCTACTTTGCTTTCGAGGACTTCCCTCAGGCTACTGAGTTGCTAATACTTCGTGGGCTGGAGGTGTCCAAGTGTTTTCATTTCCCCAGAGACAGAAAGTTCAGGACAATGAAAGCATAACTCTCTGGCGTCAGGTCAGGAGGGTTCCAAGGTAAAATCTATGTTCGAGGAACTTGCCTAACATCACAACTTACTTTTCTCATTCTGTAACGCTTTCTCCACTTCCTTACTGCATCTCTTGGGAGTACTTCCTTAATAAATGACTTCCACTTGAATCATCATTTCACACTCAGCCTCTAGGGAGACTGACCTAAGACACTGGCTCAAATAAAAACTGGCTGGAGTGGTTTTGGTAAGGCTGCAAGAGGCAATCACAGAGAAAAAGGGCACAGTGCTGTTGAGAGAAGGAGACGCAAAAGCATGCAGGTCTTCACTATACCACATGCCTCCATATGCAGTGCATTGGGATTTGTAACTGTGTTAGGAACCATTCTACTTCCCTCCCTGAAGACTCCTTTTCTATGCTTCAGGCAGCCCTGTCCAAGGACAATCAAGTCACAAGCATTAAGTATGGTTACCTAAGCATGTTCTTTCTTCTGGGGCTGCAAACAATGTGCACACACACACACACAAATTGTTTAAGTTCTAAAGTGGCTGAGTAAATAAGGCTGAGTGAAAAGTGAAAGAAAGTTTAGATGCCCCTCAGTAGATGAATGGGTCAAGAAAATGTGGTATATATACACAATGGAATTCAATGCCTCCATCAGAAAGAATGGCATCGCCCCATTTGTTAGGAAATGGAAAGACTTGGAAAAAATTATATGAAGTGAAGTAAGCCAGGCCCAAAGAAACATAGGTCCCATGGTTTCCCTTATTTGCAATAACTAGTATATGTCTGAGTCAAGCAGAAAAGGTCAGATAAGTTGATGTTAGGTGAAATGAACCCCAAGATAAGTATTCAACTGTTTTTGCTTTCATGCAATTGGTTCTAACATATTTATAAGATGATTTCTTTGTTGCTTTGTATGTCCCTCTCCCTCGGTGTAACCCCTTCTATCATTGTATTTGACATTGGTATACCTTGTGGAGGAGAAGGGCAAAAACCAATAGTTTAAATAGGGATACAGGTGGGCCCATTGCAACAATGAGATGTGCAGGTCGTTATGTCGAAAAACAAACTTTACAACTTTGGCGGGGGGTGGGGGGTGGGAGGGTGGGGGTTGGGGGGTGGGAGATGGAAAGGGGAAACAAAGGAGGAGGCTACAATGCTTGATAAGAAATGTACTCATTACCTTGCCCATGTAAGTGTAACCCCTCTGTATGGTATTTTTACAATAAAAAATTATTAAAAAATAAAAAAATAAAAAAGAAAGTTTAGGAAATGCAAATACACTGGAATATTGTGATTATTGTTTGATATTCTACACTTAGAAATACACTAGCAATTATATAATATCAATGTTTTGTATGACAGCAGAAATATTTAGATGCATCAATGTATGTTTTACCAGCTTTTCACTAGAGAGTAGTTACTTCATATTCTAGAATGGATGCCTGATTGGACAGTCCACCTTGCCTAAAATAGGTGTATGTGGATGTTGAGTGGGGAATTGATTTCCTTGTGGCCTTTTTCTTTACCTCAGCAGCTATAAGCTAATATTTGGTGTTCTTGGACCTGCATTGGGTTTGTGTGGTAGGTGATCATGGGGATAATTAGCATACTGTCTCCCAAACCTTCACTGCACTCTTTTTTGGTACATTTTTATTGTAAAAATGCTGTACAGAGGTGTCACAGTTCCATGAGCAAGGTGATGAGTACATTTTCTATTGAGCATTGTTGCCTCCTCCTTTGTTTTCCCCCTACTTTTGCCAGGAGTTGTGACACCCTGACCATTAGTCACTGCCACTCTTTGAGCATGTCAAACATCCTTAGCCCATAGCAATACCATAAAATACACACAACACATGAACATAATCAAAGCAAAGTAATACTGGTTCTTCTCATCTGTAATAAACTCCATTGTTTTCTGTTAAAATTGACTCTATTTCATTTTATTAAAATGCTAGCTCAACCAACTAAATTGATTTCAGGGCTCATTAATGGGTTATAACCAGTGCCTTGAGAAATTAGGGATTTGCATCTAAATGCTAATTTTGCCAGAAGAATTGCACCTATAAGTCATTATCATCCACTACCACCTTGTTGTATAGCAGCTTATTATTCATGCAAGAAACGTGTTTTGAGCAGCTGCTCTAAGCAGAGCATTTTGTTGAGAACCAAGAATGATAAAAACAGAAGAATGTTCCAACACTCACCTTTAAAGACAATATATTATACATATTATATAGACTATATAGTGGAAATATAACTATATATGTATTTAAGGTACATATAGTAGACTCGTGAAAATAGATGAGTAATAGATTAGATAGGTAGATAGATAGATAGATAGCTTTCTCAGAACTGCTGGTTGTCAGGGAGAGAACCAGAAAGAAGGGCCCACAGCCAGAGCCACTGCCACAGTCACCCCTAAAAGTGGATCTCAGCTGCCCCTGGAGACCCTCCAGGCCACAGTGCACACAGCCAGCCCAAGACGCCTTTTGCTATTGTTTGACATCACTGCCTGTTGCCCTGGAGAAAATTGCAGTGGCCCTCCCCAGGTATAGATAGGGTTTCCTATCACCACTTCCATGAAACATCAGCTTGAATATAAATCTGCAGAGGAGTGCAGAGGAGAAAAAGGGGAGAATGCAGTGAACACTTCAATATATGTCCTACAAGATTAAGAAGAGTGAAGGAAAGGGAGTGTAGGGGAGGAATGGATGAAGATGTTGAATGATGCATTGTATTCATAAACTGCTTTGTGCAATGGAAACTCCTTTCTACAACTATATAAAGGTAATTACAAGAGAAAAAATTTTTAATAAATAAACCTGCAGTGACTTTGAACCTGGGACCTGTGATTTTGCATGGTGGCTAATAGCTTGATTGGCTCTTCAGTTACTTTTCTCTCACTGTGTTTTAATTTCCTCCATTGTATCAATTCAGTAGTAATAAAACTTGCTTCACAGGGTTGTTTGAGCACTAAATGAGATACTGTTTCCTAAGTACTTCGTGATGATGGGCTCTTAATGTGAGGGACTCTTTAAATCAGATTTAGATCAGATTTTATTGTGGGAGATCAGCTTAGCTTCCAATAATCAAGCCTAAAAGAGGGAAGGAGTCCCAAACCACAAGATGGTTTGGGACCACAAACAAAACATAGCAAGACAAAAGAATGACTATGTCCAGCAAGCAAGTGGACTACTTTAAACTACATCATGAGATTTTTGCTCTTAGAGTTCAGGAATCTGACAGAAGGAAGCCCAAGCTGGGATGGAGAACACGGCTCTGAGAAGATCTAAGGCTTTGTGAGTCTTGGCCTAGAGAAGCCTGGAAGCCAGAAATCCATGGGAAAGAAGCTCCAGAGGAAAGGCAGAGTATAGGGGAAAGACAAAATGGTGCCAAAGAGCTCACCAGGCATACAGTGAGATGCTGCTCCTCAACATTCTGAGATGATACGGTATTCTAGAGCAGAGGTCTTCAAATATACTTGCCCCTATATACTTTAAAGCAAGTTTACAAACTGTATCCCACAGATCTTTTTTTCTGATTCTAAGGTTTGAATCTAAGGTTGTACTTGATTAGCTATGTATCTAGTCTATTGGACTTAGATTCTGTCCAAGCTGGCTTCAAACCATGATCTTCTAAATCTCAGCCTCTTAAGTACTAGGATTACAGGTGTGAATCACTGGCACCCAACTTACCCACAGAATTTAAGATAGCATCTAAAATTTATCATAAACTTAAATAGTTAAAAAGGTAAGTAATTTCTAACATATAATATATATGCTTTAAATATATTTTCTTTAAAACTTCAAAGCTTTTTTTTTTAATTTTTAGAAATTGCCCTTTTAAGCAAACAAAGGGTCCCAGAATCCCTAAATTGAGAAAAACAGACCTAATTTTCACTAGGGAAAAAATAGCCAACAGTATTTGTACTATGAGTGTTTACCTGTACCCGTGTCAATCCTCTGACTTGAATTCCAGTCTTAGAAAAGAGAAGGTATGAGGTCTTTCTATGTATGGGGTTTTAAGGACTGAAGAAATAATGGGTTGCTCACTTTTTTTCCTGGAAGCTATCTTTTTCTCTAACACAATGCTCATGCATGAGTTGTAACATCTCTTGGACATGTTAATGGTTAGTTAAGATATTTACCATAGTCTGTTTTAGGGTGATGGAATGGAAGGAAGCAACTAACTATAAAGGGGGAGGTGGAAAGAGAAAATTGAGGCCACAGGCACACACAAAAATGGCCAGTATAAGAAAAATACATTTTCATACTGAAGAATTGAACCTTTTTCTTAAAAAGAGCTCTGAATACTCACCAGAAAATCCTCTTGTTCCTGAAAGCGAACAACCATTTATAGAGCAATATCTAACAGGATAATCGTTATATGCACAATTTTTCAATTAGGGAAAAATACTTGCTCTGTAATAATGTATCTAATGTTGAGCCAATCAGTACTGAAATGTAGAACTAGTGGCATTTCTTCTCACCCTTTCTAAAAGAAACGGAAAATGATCCTTTAGCAAATTGTGCTAGGATTTCAGAGGACACGTTCATTTCTTCTGGATTTTGCTAGTAGCTCTACTTAAGGGCCCTAGAATGCCTTTCGTTCCAATTAATCTTGGCAAAATATTGCCTTTAATTTTGATATGTGAATATTTTATAAAGTGCTATGCTACTTAGAGCAAATATAGAATCCAATAAAAAGAAAACTTAAAGATACTTAGTAACTTTTTAAAAAGCATTTTAAAGAAGGCCAGCGTGCTGAAGAGTTAGAGTCCACAGTCCCCAACTACTGCTGCGGTCAGCCTCAGAGCTTCAAGCTAATCAATACCAACAAACCAGCTCTGCAGAGGTCTGGGCAGTGGCCTTTCTGTACTACATATTCTAAGCAGCTCCAGCCACAGACATTTAGAGTTTTCAGTTAGGTTCTTTGGAATTGCAAAATTGATTTCAAATGGAAAATTTTTCTTTCTTTAAGCATGTGCATGACAGATACAACATTCTACAAGAAAGGCAAATTCCACACCGTGACCTTCACACATTTTCAGAGCTGGCAAAAATCTTAATTTGTGGAGTTAACTTGTGACCTGGAACATACATCTATGTTGCTCAATTTGTCAAAGCAGTTCTTGTGTGGCAAACTTTTCTACCCCCAATCCTTTGCTTACTCTATAAATGACAGCAATTTAAAGCTCATGAACAGAGTCAAAGCTAAATATGTAAGTTAATGAACACGTAAGTGAATAACAATCTATGAAATGCAAAGCACCAAGCCAAACTCCATTAAACTATTTAAGTTTCATTTTCCTATCAAGAGGAGCACATTACTCTTTCCTTTCCCCTTCCTTTTTGCCCCCTGGATTTATCTTTAGGAGACTGTTCAACAAGTGTAAAACTCCTTGAAATGACTAAAGCAGAATAAAGCTGGGCATGAAAGACTGATGAGGGGAAAAAACTGTGGGTAAGAAATGCAGAAGTCACAACAAATAGTTCTATAGGTCTCAGGAGTATAAAAAAGGAAGACAGGACTTATGGTTCTCTACCTCTTCTCTTTGCAGTCCTCCACATTAGCAAGAGCAGTGAGTATGGAGTCTGCTACAAGTAAAACCCAGGGAAGATGAGATACAGGATAACTAATCTAATTGATTACGCAGCACAGAATTCCTTTTTAAATGGTAGATCCCTTAAGTACAAGTGCCCTGTCTGCCACCAAATGAGAATGTAGTCTTCCTGGAACACCTAACTATATATAATGATTCTCCTGTAGGTGATGAATTTAGTGTAGTTTAACCTTCCTCTCTTTTTAAAATTAACACTACACAATTAGCCCAGATGCTCCTCAATGGATGAATGAATCAAGCAAATGTGGTATATGTACACAATGGAATTCTACTCATCCATCAGAAGGAATGATATTGTATCATTCATAAGGAAATGGAAAGACTTGGAAAAATTATATTAAGCGAGGTAAGCCAGGCCCAGAGAAACATAGGTTGCATGATTTCCCTCGTTTGTGGTAGTTAGAATGTGCCCATAAGTCTGTAAGCAAACACACCGGGTGGTAAGCAAGGGGCTACAAATGAATTAACTGAAGTGTAATAGGCTCTACAGAATGCACAAAAAGACTAAGTCAAAACCCAACAAAATAACCAGGAAATGGGTACTCGTAAGAGGAGAGGGGAGAGCCCAGAGGAGAGCCCAGAAGAATGAAGGCGATAAAGGGGGGAAATACAAGCAAAAATTTATTGGGTATATACTATACAATTGAGAAATATAAGGGAAGGGGTGTATCAAAGGGGGTGAAGATGTTGAAGTGATGACATTAAATAAAGATTCATTGTAAAACTGCTTTGTTAGGATGGGAAGGGGAAACAAAGGAGGAGGCAACAATGCTTGATAAGAAATGTACTCATTACCTTGCCCATGTAATTGTAACCCTCTGTACAGTATTTTCACGATAAAATGTTCTAAAAACAAAACAAAAAAACTGCTTTGTTAAATGGGGGGAAATCCAATATATAACCTAAAATTAAGGTAAGTGAGAGAAGGGGTGGGCCGGGAGGGGCAGATAAGAACGTTGAAAGGGGTGACATCCATCAAGATGCACTGTATTCATAAACTCTTTGGTGAATAGCAACTCCTTTGTACAACTACTCAAAGATAATAAAAATATTCAAAAGATTACCACTATATATTGTTAAAGATATATTTTATCATTATCTTCTTTATACTTTATTTTTTTTTTCTTTTTTTTCTAAAAGTTTGTTTGTTTGTTTGTTTGGGTCTAGTCATGTGGCCTGAACTCTGGGCCTGGGCGCTGTCCCTCAGCTCTTCAGCTCAAGGCTTGCGCTCTACCACTTGAGCCACAGCGCCAATTCCGGCTTTTTTTCTTTTTGCTTATGTGGTGCTGAGGAATCGAACCCAGGGCCTCTGGCATGCAAGGCATGCGCTCTACCACTGAGCCACCTTCCCAGCCCCATCTTCTTTATACTTTAAAATGAGCTTTTTTAAAATAAGTTCTTTTATTGTGAAAATACCGTACAGAAGGGTTACAATTACATGAGCAAGGTAATGAGTACATTTCTTATCCAGCATTATTGCCTCCTCCTTTGTTTTTCTCCTACATCCCTGCCCTCCCATCTCCATGACTACACTTCCTCCCCCACCGCCAAAGTTGTAAAGTTCATTTTTTGACATAGCATCTTGTACATCTCATTGTTGCAATGTATCCCTATTTAAGCAATTTGTTTTTTCCCTTCCCCTCTCTAAATTATACCATCAAATACAGTGAAAACAGGGGTTATACTATGGGGGAGGGACATACAAAGCAACAAAATAATCACCTTATAAATATGTTAAAAACAATAGCAAGAAAGAAAAAACCACTTGTGTCCTTATCTTGGGGTTCATTTCACCTAACATAATCTTATCTGACCTTTTCTGCTTGTCTCAGACATATACTAGTTATTGCAAATAAGGGAAACCATGGGACCTATGTTTCTTTGGGCCTGGCTTACTTCACTTCATATAATTTTTTCCAAGTCTTTCCATTTCCTAACAAATGGGGCAATGGCATTCTTTCTGATGGAGGCCTACAATTCCATTGTGTATGTATACCACATTTTCTTGATCCATAGAATGAGCTTTGCAGCAAGAACTACTAAGAAGTTCTCTAGACTTGATTTTCCATCTCAAGTGTAGGTTTCCATATTTTATCAAACATATGCTGTTACCAGCCTTATACAAAAGACATGGTATCCTGAAGACAGTTATGGAAGAAAATTATGGCTACTTGGCAAGCTACCTGTCAATTGCTAATCCAGTAGACATTTTCTCTTCCTCCTCCTGCTCCTGCTGCTGCTTCTCTCCCTCTTCCTCCTCCTTCTCCTCCTCTTCCTTTTCCTCCTCCTCATTCTCTGAACTGGTGCAGGACTTCACATCCTTGTTTGGCTTTCTTTCTTGTCTCAGCAAGGCAAAATTGAATTCTGCACAAAAATAGTGCACCATTGGCAAGCAAGCCCTGGCTCTGCTTTTTCCACTCAAAACAGGAGCTCTGCCACTTGAGCAACATGACTTTTCTGCCAAGGTGGGCTCCTAACCCTGGTCCTCAGATCTCGGCCTCCCTTCTGAGTGGCTAGGATTACAGGCTTGACCCACGGCCTAGTATTTCTCTCCCAACTTTGCAAAGGAGATGCTGGTTTATTTTAGTATCACTTAAGCACATATGTTGTTCTAGCTCAGGAGTATAGTGTGTCTGAGGAAATCCACTCATACCAGCCCCACTTCTCTTACCTATGCTTGATTTCATCCTGAGCATATGAAACAGCTCTGGGCAGTGAGTTAGGAAGCTAAGTGAGGGTTCCTAGGGAAGGAAGATTTCCTTACTCAAAAGTAATGTTGCAAGGAAGCTATCATTGATTTGTGCTGGACGTTGTGACTACATGCTAGAACCTACTTGTGCAGCCATTATTCAACCAGCATGAGGACAAAGCCAAGGCAACTAGCAACAGCAGAGTTGAAGATGGAAAGAATGGTTAAGTCATCCAAGCCTTGCCCTATCTTGCTCTTTCTTCTCATGTTCATATTAGTTAAATCTCCTATTGTGGTTTTAAAATATGTCCACAATTCCTAGATTTTCTTTCCTATAGCATGTGAAGCCTAATTCTCCTCTTTGGAGAGTGATCTAAACTGGGTGATCTGCTTCTAACATGGAGAATAAAGCAAAAGTGACGCTAGCTGTCACATCATGACAACAGCAGGAGAATCCTCATGGAGGGAAGGAAAATGGTTCCTATAGACATGTAGGGAAGCCCTATTGGAAGCTGACTTTCTAGCTTCAGTCAAGCCTTAAGATACTCATATCCTAAATGCTCCATATCACACTTGGAAAAACCCAGCTAAGTCACTCCTGAATTGCCAATTCACAGAACCAGTGAGATAACGTATTTGTTTTTAACTCACTAAATTTGAGGGACATTTGTTATGCAGCTGTGGATAACTAACACATGTTTAAAGATTGTATTTTCTGGATTTGACAATGACCAAATATTTTAAAATATCAAATCCTAAAACAAGAGACTGGCAAGTTCCTTCATGGGTCTTTTGGATTAGTCTCTCCTTTTTCTTGAAAGATTATGTAACACTATTTAAAACAAATGGTATCTTTCTCATAAGGCTTTCTGCAAAAGGAGGTAACAGTTGTTCCAAAGCTTTTCTTTCCATAACCATCTGGTGAGAGGCTGAAATCACTCTGGTTATGATTAAACCAATTGCATCTCATTGTATCCCTAGAATAGTGTCCCCCAAACTGTCTTATAGGAAATGTGTCCAGAATGATATTAACTTATTACCAAAATTAGGTGTGGCAGTGGGGAATTAGAAAAGATTGAGATTCAAAATGTACATATAACACATTAAGGACTATAGAGAAAAGTCTTTCTGCCAAGAGATCCATTTAACTTGCTTAATCCTAAATTTCTCAAATAATTACCTACTGCCTTTACAGATTGACCCCCAACAAAAATACCTAGGAGCATTAAATGGAGCACTACTCTTCTGCAGCATAAAAAACATGGGAATAGGTAAGAAAGAGTTCAACATGATTTATACTGAATGGAATATATTAGCATAAATGATTAAAATAACACAAAACACCATACTCAAAATAACATAGCCATCCTACAGTGATATAGTCACATCCATTATCTGAGTAATTCAAAGTGTCTAAGTTTAGACTCAAACTTCAAGTCAAAAAATGGTGTAAGTCAAGAAATACTAGCATTCAATTGTAGCAAAACAGAACCCATGCACATTATTTCAACCTCCCAAAATACAAACTTTCTGTTAGTTTCTTCTTTGCGATTAAACAATAACATTTTTGCCTTATCCTTTTAAAAGGTTTAAAATGTTCACTCTAAAATGTTGGTTATAAGGAGAAAACTTCTTGCAGCTATTTCTGGAATCATGACCTTCGATATATAAGACTATGAATTTGAATATCTATGCCAAATGAAAAGTCAAATCATTCATCTGTGACTTAGCCAGTTACCAAAGCCTTAATAACAGAAGTCCTGGTTTCTGTCCAGTTCGGTCCTAAAGTCAAGCAAATAAAGCCCCATTCTTCTTGAATGGGTAGAAAGATCACTTACAATTTGCTCTAACCTAACAAAGTTCTGTATGGTAAATGGTTCTTCCCTAGAGTTGGACCAGATCTGACATACCTAGAATAAAAAGATCTTTTAGTGCAAGAGTCTCTAACCTCACTTTAGCATTACAACAGTGAAGGGATTGTTTGACTATTCAGAACTTTAAGGCTTCAGTGGAAATGTGATTTATGGACACAAATATACACACAAGTAATCCCAATTTCTCCCCCATGCTCATGGCTCTCTCTTTGCTTCTTGCTTCTTTTACCACGTCCAGCATCTGGGAAAAGAGGATGGTTTTATAACTCTGGTCCGAGTGAGAACAGAGTGCTTTTCCTTAGTTCTCTTAGTACAAATAAGATATGCCATCATTTGGATATTTAGTATTTAGGAAGGAATTCCCCAAAGAAAATAAGTGAAATAATTATGGAATATTCCATAAGTGATCAAGTACCACAAGAACAGTCTAGGGCTACAACTACAGTT
This sequence comes from Dipodomys spectabilis, assembly GCF_019054845.1. Lineage (NCBI taxonomy): Eukaryota > Metazoa > Chordata > Mammalia > Rodentia > Heteromyidae > Dipodomys > Dipodomys spectabilis. The sequence continues at coordinate 4,278,581 of NW_024870824.1, forward strand.
GACCCTACTGGCTGGTAAATTTGTTTGGATTCTTTCCTCATTTGTTCTGTCTTAATCCATTACTCTCACCCTGCATTGACAGAAAGAGGACAAAATGGCTATCCTCTGTCACCCATATCCATCACTTCCCAACTTTTCAAGTTCCACTTTTTCTTTTTTCTTTTTTTTTAAATTTAATTTAATTTTATTTGTGAACATACTGTACAGAGGAGTTACAGTTACATGGGCAGGATAATGCGTACATTTCTTACCAAGCATTGCAGCCTCCTCCTTTGTTTACCCTTCACATCCCTTCCCAGCCTCCCCCCTCCCCCCCTAATCCCAATCCTTCTCCTTCCCCCCCCCCCCCCCCCGCCCTGCACCAACGTTGTAAAGCTCGTTTTGGACATGACAACTTGTACTTCTCATTGTTGCAACAGGTCCACCTGTATCCTTAAACAACTGGTTTTTCCCCATCTCCTCCACAAGTTATACTGACATCAAATATAGTGAAAGCAGGGGTTATACTGTGGGGGAGGGACATACAAAGTAACAAAGAGATAATCTTATCCACTTTTTCTTTGATATAAAAAATCCTTGTCTAACTTTCCTAACTTTCCATTTCCAACTAGTCAGTAATTCCATAAAGAGTATTGCTTAGTCCCAGAATGTCTGAGTTTATGAACATCTGAACTATTCTTTGTTGTTTAAGGCCAGTACAAGGATACAGACTGCACTCACTTACTGAGTGTAGCTATGAGAGCTCACAGCTACTAGTACAGAGGCAAAGGAGGGGTGAGATGGTCTCAGAAACCAGAAAGGGTCTATTCGGTGGAGGAGCCATACTGAATCTGAGAAGATCTAGGTTTCTTTAGCCTGTTATACATAAATTGTTCAAGGGTACTCCTTGAATCTCACAAGGAAAGTATGGCCACTGGCTCATATTGGGAACCATCGACATTATCCGCTGGCATAAACAATAAGTTTCTTAGTGTCTGATATGTGAGGCTCACTACATGTTTATCCCAGCTTTCAGTACACGTGGCTAGCAACCTAAAGACAACAGCACTATTCTTGAAAGATAGAGAACCCTGTGGTTCTATCTATTACAAGCAGTAAGCTCTAAGTGAAGAGGCAGTAATTTCAGACACTTACCTACACAAGTTTGGAGCCAGATGCTGCTTGGCCTGGGGGAGTTATGGTTGTGGAGGAGCACATTCTGTATAAAGACCTGAATTACTGTGGAGTAGGCAAGGTGAGTGAGTAGGAAGATGGCAGGAGGACTAGAAAAGAAAGAGTAATTTCATAGTGTGTGTGTGTGTGTTTAGAAAATTATTTTTAGGAAGAGAAATGTATTTTACATCATTTAAAATGGGTCATTTGCCCCATTATGTTCCTACCTTTCCAATTCGACATAGTCTTCAGAGAAACCAGGCTCTGCTTATGACCATGCAGGAGAAAGGTAGCACCAGAAATCAGGGAGAAAGAGGACTCTTCCAGACAACCTCTGAACACAGAGAAGCTGTTTACTGAATGCGGGTAAAGAGGACCGTACACCACCTCCCAGAAATCTCGAGATCCCAGAAAGGCTTGGACTTTGCAAAGTCTGAATAGCCAGGAGCATATATATATATATGAATCTCTTGGTAATGATGAGCAGAAATCAAGAACTGAGAAACAGAGGAGAGAGACCTCAACAGAGAAAGTTCCAGCAGGACATCAGGACAACTGCAACCATACACAGTATCACGGAGAAGAAATGAATATATGTATGCCTTACATTCAGTAGTAATGCCAGGGGGAGATACGGGCATAATAAAATAGTATGATACAGTTAATAAAATAGAACTCAAAGGAATATGGTCCCTAATTTCTTTTGACTGTTTCAAGGGCACTTTTCTTGGTTTCTATACTGCTCTCCCTTATCCCTGGCCTACATACTGTTCTGGATAAGCGGCATCTTCCCATTCACATAATTTCATGGGGTCAATGACCCAGTGCTGTATGGCTCTAAGGGCCTTGTCACCCATTTCTAACTTTCTGACCTGATTTTTGACATCTTAGAATTCTGAAACTTATAGTAATTTTGTGTTCATTTTTGGCTGACTTGCTTTGCTTTCAAAAATCTGAACACAGTGTCTATCTTTGCCTCTTCCTTTTGACTCCATTCTGGCTTAGTTTTCCTTCAGGGTTTCCCATGGCCCAGTGTCCATCTACCTCTTTTTGGATTACCGGTGATATTGGCTCTGGCCATCTTCATCCAGGGCAATGGCCTTCTGACCCTACTATACTCCCCACTGAGTTCTTCACCCTTTAGCTTACAGTCTTTTCTGGGATACAAGGACCTTCATAATCTGATCCTTGCTTTTCTCTCTCAATTCTTCTGTCATTCTTGAGTAAAGATTATCAGGTAGGTCACTAAACTACTAAACTATATTATATAAACATATGTGAGCCAAAACTAACCAAACCACCATTATGAATTTATTATCAAAGTATATCTTATTTTTATTTTGTTTCCTGATAGATTATTCTATTAACCTCATTTTTTCCTAGTCCTGAGGCTTGAACACAGGACCTGGATGCTGTCCCTGAGTTTCTTTTGCTCAAGGATAGCCCTCTATCATTTCAGTCACAGCTCCATTTCTGGTTTTTTGGTGGTTCATTGACTTTCCTGTCTGGGCTAGTTTTGAACTCTGATCTCCATACCTTTGCCTACTGAGTAGCAAGGATTAAAGATATGAGCAACCAGTGTCCATATAACCTCAATTTTTAAAATAAAACATTGAATCAAGACAAATGATTTGAATTTAAAACAAGGCTCACTATGTCCTTGAGAAAGAACAGTCTGGTATAATAACTAAGAGCTAATAATATGAACCCCATAGGCAGTTGGCCTAGTTGTTTGACTCTTAATTTTGTCACTTATTATATGTAGAATTTCTAGAGCAAAGTACCTAACTTATGCTTCAATTTTTCTCATGCACAAATTGAGGGTGATACTGTTTCTTATCTCAAAGGCTTACTGTAATATTTAAATATTTTCATATCTGTAAAGTGCTTGGAACAGAATCCAAGCATAAAAAAAACTTTCAGTGAACACTAGCTACTCTTATTATTGCTATCAATGGATGGCTTAGTCTATAGCAGGTTTCAGTTCAGAGATCACCCATGAACTCTAACAATACTCTCAAAACCTTTGGGCAAAAGCAATTAAGATAGATTATGAAGTCTCTATGCTGAATATAAAGAGCACTTTACACATTCACTGAGCTGGGAAGAGTGTGTCCCTGCCATTATGCCTTTAATAGCTAGAAAAGCATTCAATTACAAAGAAGTCTCTAATGTTATTATTTTTCTCATAATCTGTCTGGAATAGACTCATTTATCCTCCTTAATATTGCTTAAAAATTACCCTGTACTTTGCTCTCGGTCTACCTTTCCCACCTTCTTCTCACAACTATTTTGATTCTTGAAAAAGAATTAATGAATCTTCATACTATTTCATAGGGAACATTTCCTATGAAAGAAATATAGAAACTATATTTCTTGCCAATACTAACTATCTCATCACAAACATTGATCTATTAGGTAGGCAAAAGAGACAAGGATTCTGGTCTTATCCTCTTTGGAATTATAAGGTAGGAAAAGGGGAAAAAGCTATCAAAGACAAAATGCCCAATATACCAGCTTCTTTATAAGATATTTTAGCACAACCAGAGATGATACAACGTGGAAAATCCTCATTGATTGTGGATTCTATATTGTAAATTTGCTTACTTGCTGTAATTTATTCATCACCTCTAAATCAATACCCACAGTGCTTTTGTGGTTATTATTGGGAATGCTTTGAAATGCTAGATAAACAGTTGTTTCACATCTAAGTTCTCAGCTGAGGTCATCAAACAGGTGACAGTCTATCTCCTGTTTTGTCTTTCCTACTGTAAACATTTGTCATTTTTATGAGCCACTAAGTGCCACATTACTCTCTCTTTTTCTTGGTAATTTTTCTATTTAAAATTGTTCTCAGCAGTAAGGTTGAAATGCTATTTAATGTCTCTGAGCACAAGAGAGCCATGTTAGATAACACTACTGAGGCATGAGTTTTAGTGCTGTCAGACAGGAGTTCAAAATTAATTAATCAACAATGCATATTAGGCAAGATGTTTTAGAACAGAAACACATGAAATAAAATTGTGTATTGTATCTGTTGATGAAAATGCTATGACCAGAAGCTTGAAGCTACCTTCTGTTTCTTTTAGGAACAAGGTTCAGTATTTGCAAACTCAAGGGTTACAGAAATTTTATAGATCATAATTACAGTATATATGAAGAATCAAATCCAAAACAAATTACTTAATTCAAAGAATTCTTTTTGCTAGCTACTCTCCTTGCCTAGTGCAGTGGGTTTTCAAAACAAAACTCCTCCAAGGGTAATGTTCTTATTATATAAGTTGAAACACTGATGTAAGGTTTCTACCTTTTTCTAGTAAACAAAGATGCCTTATGCACCTTATCTGAAGGAAGACTGAGAAATTCCACAAGTATCTAGTTTAAGGAGAGATATAAAAGATAAAAGTAAACTTAAAGCAATGTTTATAAAACGTAGTTTCCTCCCTTTCCCACCCCCCGATTATCTGGGTGTGTTTTAAATATCATCTTCCTCCACACCCTCAACCACCGGGTAGTTGACTTCTCTCTGCTATAACAGGGCTCACAGACATGGGATTATACTGACAAGAAGATCAAAGTTTCTGTTTGTCTGTCTTCCATGAAAAATAACTCAGCAGACACATATCTTCCTTTCCAACTGGCAGAAACTTTGGCTAATGCAGGCATTGTTTTCCCCATCACATCACATCCAGATACCTTGTCCTAAGAGGCCAGAGTTACAGAATTGGGCCCTGGTTCTGAGGAGAGGAAGTAGACTGGGGGAAAGATTGGAGCATATAAATCTACCTTCACTTATGAAACCTGATGTAAGTGCAGGCATACCAAAGATTACCCCCACTTGTATGCCAACTACAAGTGCCCTTGGGATGACTTTCTGGCTCAATAATTTAGGGGAAGAACTCAGAGAACGTAGTTTAACCATTATAGTTATGTCTCTAGTATATTACAGGCAAAAGATGCCAATTAAATACCGGCCAAGGGAAGAGACACATAGGAGAGGGTGTGTGTAACACTAACCTTCTCATCAGACTTCCATGAGATCTTCAGGAAGAGTCACATCTTATGGAATAAGGTCCTTGGGGAAAGGGGGAGGTCAAGAAGGGATAAGATAAATCAATTCCTATTTGAAGGCTGCTTCTGGGAGAGATCACAGTATTACTATGACATTTCATTAACCTCAGAGTTACAAATCAATACAAGGACATCAGGCCTCATTCTCAAAGCAATTGGAAATGAGTAATCCATGACAAAGACCACCTGGGAAATTATCATTCATATTTTCTGTTACCTTGTTATAATCTGGAGTGAAAACCCAACAGCATACTTGCTTACATTTGTTAGCTAGGGATGCTATACCGTAGCCAAAATGAATAGCTTAAACAACAGAAATCATTTTCTCACAGTTCTGGAGGCTAGAAATCCATGATGAAGGTATCAGCAGGGTTGAGTTATTCTGAAGCCCTTCTGTTGGTTTGTAAATGCCACTCTTCTGCTGTGTCTTCATATGGTCTTATCTCTGTGCATGCCTGAATCTGAATGAGTCTCTTTTCTTCTTTTTCTTTTTCTTTTTGGCAATTTGAAAAGCAAACAGTGCTTTACTTATTAAGCAGGTGCTCTATTGCTGAGCCATGCCTCCAGCTCTTGGTTTTGCTTTGCTAATCTTTTGAGGTAAGCTCTCTCTTTTTGCAGCATGGGCAATGATCATATTTATGCTTCCTACTACAGCTGAGATAATAGGCACATATCACTATACCAAGTTTTTGTCTGTTGAGTCTCACAAACTTTTGGCCTGGACTCTAATCACAATGCTCCTGTTCTACTTCTTCTAGCTAGGATTACAGATGTGAGCCACTGCTTTGAAATGCCTGCTTATAATAAGCGTATCAGTCATATTGGATTAGAGTCTACCCTAATTATATCATTTTAGCTTGATCAGTCTTTAAAGACTCGATCTCCAGATATAGTCACATTATAGAAGTCTAGGGAATATAGCATCAACATAAGGAATATGAGGCTGGTGTTAGTAGTTTGAGATAGGATATCTGAAAATGGAGTTGATAGCTAAAAACTTCAGTGTTCACTGGCCCAGAGGATAACGTACATGTACTAAAAGTAATTTAAGATGTTGACCTAGCAGAACCAACCACAGGAATATAAACCTTTAAGTTCTGTTGTTCTTTACATAGATTGCATATGCTTACCTGTATGCTCTCCATCTGGCCATGTCAACACAATAATATAGTCACTACCGCTAAGTCTGCATTTCTACAACCATGTGAGAATCCAGGAGATGATTTTTTTGAATGCTACTTTATTCTTCTTGTGATCACAGAGGTGATAAATAGCAGTGTTACTCCTACACGAGTCAGGTAATGAGTTCAATTCTTTCTGAACCATGTCACCCCTTCCCTAGCTCTCTCCCAGTTTTTCCCTTCCATCCCTGCCCACAAGACGTACAGTTCATTTCCCACAGAGTGTCTAGTGAGTACCACTGTTGTATTTGTTAGCCCTTTGTTCCTCCTTTTCTGTGCCCCCTTTTATCCTCCCAAATATAAACAAACAAAACAAAAGGAAAAGAAAACAAAACCAGCAACTAAGAAGAGCTCTTGTTTCCTTTTCATTTCAGAATATTATTTTATATGATCATATGCACATAGCTATTAAGCAGGAGATGATTCTTGTACATCTACTCCAACTTTTGTAGGAGAGCAAAAATAACTTTGGTTTCACTTTGCTTTTGTGGTAAAAGTATCTGTCTCAAGGGTCACTTCTAGGTATTATTCTCATTAAACAGTTACATTAGCCTCATAAAAGACATTTGCTTTATTCTTTTATGATAAGTATCTTAGGAAAAGTTGCCAGGATGTAATAGCTATTTGTTAATGAAATTTCAATTCCAATGCTTGCCATAAAATGTTTAATACCATTTAACATTTTTATTGAGAATGACATCAAGTAACACTAGACTACAATGATTCATATTTGCCTCCAGTGTTAGTATTCTGAATTTTCTCACTTTTAAAAAGTCTCAGTAGATTTGCCTTCCCATCTGATAAGTGAGAGTCATGGTCACATGTGATTCAGTCATTGATTCAATCGCGTTAGAACTTAAAAACTGTTCTAAAATCGGCTCTGCTGCTTTTCCTGATGCCTTGTCTGCATCAGTGCACATCTGCAGTTCTGCAGGTGGCTTTGATTCATTGCAAAGGAGTTTTGCTCTCAAACAACATCAGTAAGTATGGTTAAGAGTGATTATCAGGGACAGAGTATAAAATAATTGTAGAAGAAACCTAAAATGATACAGAGGTTGATATTATTATTTAAAGACATTAGAAATACTAATTTTTTAAAGACTGCAGTTTAATAAACTAAAGAAGCCGTGGCATGAGGCTGCTGAGCTCTAGAACCCCCCCTAAAAGTACATTATCATCATTACCCACCGAATTAAGAAACTGTACACAGAAGAAATTAAGCATGGGTATTTAGAATGCCTGAGATCAAAGCCTTGGTCTACCTCTTAGTAGCAGCAAACATTAGGCTAATTGCCTATTTATCCATGCCTCAGCTGCAACTCCATACTGACTTGGTGCTTGCTCACTTTGGAGCTTGGAGGCTGTTGTGAAATTGAATCTGTTAAGCATTTGAGTGATTCACCTGGTACCAGGCAACACTCAGATAATGGAGATCTTCCTCTCCTTTGCCCCCTGGTGCGTATCCGGCTCCCATGGCAAGTTCTCTCTTTGATTTTCCATGTTCAGCATTCTAAGCAGCCTTGACAATTGGCTCTCCTCTTACATCTTTACTCTGTCTTGGTGAATTCCATAGTGTATTAATACAGCTGCCTGCCATTACTCACTATTCATAAACAGCTATCTGTTTAAACATTTATTATGGTCCAGTTGTGACTGGCTTTGTAAAACACACACTTTTTTAAAAACACATTCATTCTGGAACTCTCCTAGGGATATGCTGCCCTGATTTTCCTTGATTCTTCTGGATTGTTCTTAAATGCTGGGCTTCCTTCACATTCTTTCCTCTGCTGCTCCTCACTCTATGCAGGAAAGAGACCATATCCTTAATCACTAACTAAAGGCTGTATACTCTCGAACCCGTATCTCCAGCTTGAAATTCTCCCCTGAGCTCTTGAGCTTTATACTACAGGTGGACAATGAACATCCACTGTACCACAAAGGCAGCATCAGCAAACCCAAATCCTTCTTCACGCCACACCTTCTCTTTCTGGGAAACAGTATCCCATCTCCTCTCCACTGTGCTAAATGCTGGGACTGCAGAAACAACAGGAGCAAAGGTCCTGTCCTCATGGAGCTTAAGAGCTAACTGTCAGATATGTAGAAGAAATGAACACATAAGCCATATTCAACCTTCCATTTTGTGAATGTTTTCCTTAGGTTAGTCCTTCTTGAACTTTACAAAATTGAGTCACTGTCAGATTTTGCTACATGTATTTTCAGTAACTTGGTTGGGTTTTTTTTTTTTTGGATTCAAGAAAATTGTGATCAAATCTAACGAGCTTTGCTTTCATGAGTTTTCTACCATATCACTTTACAAATTTCTCTTCTGTCAAGAGAGCTGATGAATATTCAGTGTTACCACTTAGTTTTTCTATTTGTTTATGCTGCATTTTATTCTCCCTAGGATTTATTTTGATGTTGGTGCTGTTTTATATTTTGAAAATTCCCAGAAGTTTTCTTTTTTTATGTTGAATTTTAATCTTTTTTTTCTTTTATTATTGTGAAAACAAAATACAGAGGGGTTACAATTACATGGGCAAGATAGTGAGTACATTTCTTATCAAGCATTGTTGTCTCCTCCTTTGTCTCCCCATACCATCCCTTCCCCTCTCCACCCCACACCCCCACACCTCCCTACCACTATCCCCCCTACTACCTTCTCTACCACCCCCACCCCCTACCTCACCAAAGTTGTAAAGTTTATTTTTCAACATAACATCTTGTACATCTCATTGTTGCAATGGGTCCATCTGTATCCCTATTTAAACAGTTTGTTTTTCCCTTCCCCTCCACAAATTATATCAACATCAAATACAGTGAAAACAGGAGTTATACCCTGTGGGAGGGACATACAAAGCTACAAAGAAATCATCTTCTAAATATGTTGGAAACAATCACAAGAAAGAAAAAAAATTTGAATCCTTATCTTGGGGGTCATTTCACCTAACATCAACTTATCTGACCATTTCTGTTTGTCTCAGACATATACTAGTTATTGCAAATAAGGGAAACCATGGGACTTATGTTTCTTTGGGCCTGGCATACTTCACTTAATATAACTTTTCCAAGTCTTTCCATTTCCTAACAAATGGGGCAATGTCATTCTTTCTGATGGAGGCATAGAATTCCATTGTGTATATATACCACATTTTCTTCATCCATTCATCTACTGAGGGGCATCTGGGTTGGTTCCAGATCTTAGCTATGGTAAATAATGCTGCAATAAACATAGTTGTGCTGGTAGCTTTAGTATGGTCTTGTTTGTGATCATTTGAGTAAATGCCCAAAAGTGGGATTGCTGGGTCATAGGGGAGCTCTATGTGTAGTCTTTTGAGGAACCTCCATACTGCTTTCCAAAGTGGTCGAACAAGTTTACACTCCCACCAACAATGCAGTAAGGTTCCCTTCTGTCCACATCCCCTCCACTGTCTGTTGTTATTAGAGTTCTTGATTATAGCCATTCTAACTGGGGTGAGGTGGTATCTCAATGTTGTTGCATTTGCATTTCTTTTATGGCTAGGGAAGGTGAGCATTTCTTCATGTGTCTATTGGTCATCCTTCTTTCCTCTTCAGAGAAGTTTCTCTTTAAGTCTTTAGCCCACTTATTTATTGGGCAGTTGTTTCTTAGAGGATTTGTTGTTGGGGGATTTAATTTTTTGAGTTCCAAGTATATTTTAGATATGAGACCCTTGTCCATTGTATGGCTAGTGAAGATCTTCTCCCAATCCGTGGGCTTTCTATTGATCTTGCTAGCTATATCCTTTACCATGCAGAAGCTCTGCAATTTCATGCAATTCCATTTGTCCAACCTTTCTTTGATTTGTTGTGTTCCCAGAAGTTTTCTTAATATATTGGATGACATATTCATGCATAGATTTCTCTTCCCTTACTTTGGTGTTTGAGACTGTCCTTTCTTAAGATTAACATCTCTCTTGGTTTGGCATTATCATTTCAGGGTTTCTTCCTGCTTTTCAAATGTTAGACACCTCTCTGCTATTTTCTCACTCCTTTTTGTCCGTTCTCTTAATTTGTTTTCCATGCCTAAAACTTTGGATATCTGACCTTACCTTGATAACATTCTTTGACAAAATTCTGCCTGCTACATCAAAGATTACTTTAGATGATCTTCAGAGTGATATTTTCAGCAATGATATCTCTATTCTAAACCTGCTTCTCTGAGCCTTAACTCAAATTCAAGAACAAAGGTCAACCTAGAATCATCCGTTACCTTCAATCAGCTCACCCCTCTCTCTACCAATTATCTGTTGGTCATTTTTGTTCCATTAGTTATTTCTGTGTTTCAGACATCAAAATCTTGGAATTATGGTTGCCTTTATTCCTCATATTTCATTAGTTAATTTCTTTTCTTTCCAAAATTTTTTATCTTTTCTTTTTGTGCTAGATCTGGGCCCTGAATTCAGGGCCTGCACACTGTCTAATGCTAGTGCTCTACCACTTGGCTACAGCTCCACTTTTGGCTTTTTTGAGTAGTTTTATTGGAGATGAGAGTCTCAGGACTTTCCTGATGGCTTTGAACCACGATCCTTAGATCTCAGCCTCCTGAGTAGCTAGAATCTGTTACGGGCATAAGCCACTGGCTCCCAGCACTTTTTATCATTTTAAGATGAGATGTTGCTGTGTTGCCCTGGATGGTTTCAAACTGGCAATTCTGCTCCAGCCTCCTAAATAGCTGGGATTAGTATGAGTTTATTGGACAACTTTGTTTTATTTCATTGGGTGTTTTTTGTTATTATTTTCTGAGTCAGGAACTCTCTCTGCAGCCTGGGTTGGCCTCAAACTTGTAATTCTCCTGTGTGTATGTATTATCGGTGGTGAACTTTTCTGCTGAGGCTAGCTTTGAACCATGATCCTCCGGCTCTCAACCTCCTGAGTAGCAAGGATTATAGGCATGACCACCAGCATGCAACACTGATTTCTTTTGTTATTATTATATTTTTGCTGTCCTTAAGTAGTTGTACAAAGAAGTTGCCATTCAACACAACAGTTTATGAGCACAATTCATCTTGATTGAGGTTAGGCCTTTCTTCATTCTTCCCTCTCAACCCAACTCCTCCCTTCAATTTTCTTAATTTCATAGGATATGCATTAAATATGATGACTGTATTTTCCCCTTCCTCTCTATATTTCTACAAGCTTCCCTTTGATCTCCCTTCATACACACTTGGGATGTAGCCCAGTGGCAGAGCACTGCCTAGCAAGTGCAACATCCTGGGTTCAGTCCCCAGTGCCAAAAAGAAAAGACAAAAAACAACAACAAATACTTTTAAAAAAAAGAACAAGGGGCTGGGAAGGTGGCTCAGTGGTAGAGTGCTTCCCTTGCATGCATGAGGCCCTGGGTTCAATTCCTCAGCACCACATAAGCAAAAAAGAAAAAAGCCAGAAGTGGCGCTGTGGCTCAAGTGGTAGAGCGCTAGCCTTGAACTGAAGAGCTGAGGGACAGCGCCCAGGCCTAGAGTTCAGGCCCCAAGACTGGCAAAAAAAAAAAGAAAGAAAGAAAGAACAAGGACCAGTTTCTTGGCATTCATTTTGTTGGACTGTGAGTTCATTTCTCTAAGAAATTACACCATTTGACTCCTCCCCAATTTCTTATTAAAAACTTTAAGGAGGAAAGAAAAGAAAGGATGAAAAAGACTGGGAAGGAAAACAAAAGGACAAAGAAGATGTGGGGGAAGGGAAGGGAAGGGAGGAGTATTTTTGTTGTAAGTGACAGACTCCAATCTCAAAATAACTACTGAAATCATTGACACATCTAAGTAGGAATTTAAGAACTGAATCTGGCCTCAGAATACTTGGATCCAGAGCCCTGGGTAATGTTATGTTTCATAGTCCTGTATGCCTCATTCTGGGCATCGTTCTCAGCCAGAATCTCTAAGAAGATGGGAAGGATGACCACTAGCTCAGGAAGCCTATTTAAATAACATCAGTAAATTTCTTTTTCTTTTTCTTTTTTTTTTTGTGCTGGTAGCTTTAGTATGGTCTTTTATTTATTTGTTGTTTGTTTGTTTATTATTGTGAAAATACTGTACAGAGGAGTTACAATTACATGGGCAAGGTAATGAGTACATATCTTATCAAGCATTGTAGCCTCCTCCTTTGTTTTTCCTTCCCATCCCTTCCTATCTCCCTGGATCCACCGAGCCCCCCTTGCATCCCCCTTCCCCTCCCCCTCCACACACACACCCCCAGCCTAAGTTGTAAAGTTCATTTTTCGACATAGCGTCTTTTACATCTCATTGTTGCAATGGGTCCACCTGTATCCCTATTTAAACAATTTGTTTTTTCCCTTCCCCTCCATAAATTATACCAAATTCAGTGAAAACAGAGGTTATACCGTGGGGGAGAGACATAAAAAGCAACAAAGAAATCATCTTATAAATATGTTAGACACAATTGCAAGAAAGAAAAACCATTTGAGTCCTTATCTTGGGCTTCATTTCACCTAACCTCAACTTATCTGACCGTTTCTGCTTATCTCAGACATATACTAGTTATTGCAAATAAGGGAAACCATGGGACCTATGTTTCTTTGCCCCTTGCTTACTTCACTTAATATAATTATTTCCAAGTCTTTCCATTTCCTAACAAATGGGGCAATTTCATTCTTTCTGATGGAGGCATAGAATTCCATTGTGTATATATATACCACATCTTCTTGATCCATTCATCTACTGAAGGGCATCTGGGTTGGTTCCATATCTTAGCTATGGTAAATAATGCTGCAATAAACATAGTTGTGCTGGTAGCTTTAGTATGGTCTTGTTTGTGATCATTTGGGTAAATGCCCAAAAGTGGGATTGCTGGGTCATAGGGGAGCTCTATGTGGAGTCTTTTGAGGAACCTCCATACTGCTTTCCAAAGTGGTTGAACAAGTTTACACTTCCACCAACAAGACAGTAAGGTTCCCTTCTGTCCACATCCCCTCCAGCATCTGTCGTTATTAACATGAGTAAATTTCTTGAATTAACTCTTGTTCCTTCACCTTGGATCTCGTGCTCAACTCTGAGACAGTCACAATCAAAGATAATCAAAGATAATTGTTCCATTAAGGAGATGCTGGAAACATCTTCCGGCCTGGAACATTTAGGAAATAACCGAGCCCCCCACTCCCCAAATGAACAGAGAGAAGACAAGGAATCTTTCCAAAGAGATTCTGATAGAACAACAAACATATATGTGTAAGAAAAACTAACGGTGAACAAGCTAGTGAGCAAGATAACCTATTAATCTGGAATTTTCAATTCTGTTAGTCACTCATTAGTGAGATCATATCAAGTTAATTTCATTTCTACCTTAGTTTCTTTCTTAAAAAAGAAAAAAAAGTGAGCATAGAATTTGTCACCCCAAAACAGATCCTGAAATGAAACTCAATGAACTACTGCCAAGATCACAAATGGCAAGCAGCTCTAAACTGAAGCTCTTTGGTGTTCTTTTATACATGTGGGGAGCTCTGGGTTTAGAACATTAGATCTTATTTGATTTGAATAACACAGAATGCAAAAGTTTTTCATTTTACCCATGATACGCTTATCACTCAAACCACAGTAAAATATAGTCTTTTGGAAGCTCCTTCTTAGTGGTCAGCTGGCATTGGCCATTTTCTCTCTCTGCTTTCATTCTTTTTTAGTGAAATGGCTATGAAGACATATTAACTCCCTCAGGAGGCCAACCTGAGCAGAAGGTTTCCGTTTCCTCTCTCCTGCTCTTCCTCTACAGATTGTAGAATCCAATTGACCTCACCTCAAGACCAGCCACATCTTCCCCCCAGATTGCCTCTGCTCTTCAGAGCAGCGGAAATAAAAAACAAAAGAAATCCACCAATTAAGAAGTTAGCAATAATTTTAATAAATGAGAAAAGTAAAAAATATTCAAGTCTCTTCATTAGTATTCCATTTTTTTCTGTAATATAATTTAGCTAATGGGCATTATTTTCCCTGGGGCAATGGCTTTATATGTTCCCAAAGAATAACTTTGACATTTTATAAGCACAAAATCAAAGATAACACTCATGACTATATCCAGTCCTCCACAGTACAATATTTCATAATTGTCTGCACATGTAAGCTGATTTGATATTTTTTCTTAAAATTAATTAAATCACTGTCTTTAGACATCCTAAGTACTACACTTGCTAGCCAAAAAAAAAAAAAAACTCTCTTTAATTCATTTTTTACTAATTCAGATTCTGTGCTCTTTTAATTAAGAACTGGAATTAATTGTTAGTACTATTAATAAGAAATATAAAATGGTAAGTGATGGGTGGTCATCAGTTATATTCTAGAGGGATATTCATTGACTTTGAAAACGATATTTTCAATCTATCCCTTATATTAAGGATGTAATGTAATTAAAGATATTGGTTGAGTGCTGATTTCAGGATTCATAGTGACTGCTTTACACTATCTGGTTAAATTTTCACAACAGATCCCTGAGATAAGGAATCTTCTCTCACACGTGTAAAAACAATATCAGATAGAAACCAACCAGACTGAAATAGGTTGGGCTACTTGAAAACATGGTTTTTTTGTGCATACCAGTACTGGGGCTTGAACTCAGGACCTCTCACTCTTGCTTTGGTTTTTCACTCAAAGATGGCACTGTACCACTTTAGTTAGTTCCAGGTTTTCGCTGATTTTTTTGGAAATGAGAGTGTCAAGGACTTGCCTGCCTGGGCTGGCTCTAAACCTCAGTTTTTCAGATCTCAGCTTACTGCCCAGCCAAGGTTACAGACATGAGCCACTGGCACCTGGCTAACATTATACTTTTAAACACTGTGTTATTATGTTCTTCCTCCTTCCAGGACATGAACACTATCAAGAATACTGCATTAGTTTGATAATTTCAAATTTTATTTTGCACATTTCTTAAAGATATCTTATCAAGTAATATTTTGATAGCATATGTTAGTCACCAGGAATATTTTTGGAAGTATTTGAATGCATTCTTTCTTGGTTTCTTATAAGAATTCTGGCTTTATGAGTTGCTGAGACTTAAGAACTTTTCTCCTCCTTACTCTTAGTGTTTCATACATTATAGTCCCAGTCTGCCCTATCAATCATATTACCAATATTTTTTCTTATGTTATTTTTATTAGCATTCATGAATTGTAAAAGGGCATGTTGTTGTGGCAATCACATAGCCATACTGTTTTCAGGAGCTATGTTAAATTCTTTGAACATCAAAATTACATTTTGTTGGAAAATCTATTTTCTAAACTTTAAATACTGAAGATAAACTGCACTTGAGAGAGGCAGAAAAATCAACCTTCCTGATGAGTCTAGTAATACTGAGTCTCTCACCAAAGACTCATTATAATAATTTCATCTTTCCTGTAATGCTATTTCCCTAGTGGGAAGATCAGGTCAATATGTTCCACCCTTTTGGACAATTTTGTATTTTGGATCAGAAATGTATGGCAGTGAACAGCTGTGGAGAAAACAGAATAAAGTGCGCTGGATAAATGCTGACCAAATCTCATGAAATAATTTCCAGTTGTTTTAGAACAAGAATCAAGTCTTTATTGTTTCTCAACCCCGCCCTCACAGGGTATGTATGAGATAGATGTCTGGGTGGTCTTTGGTTCTATGTCAACAATCTGTAAGCTAGAATCTATCTTAGACATTTCAATTTTATCAAGTTCATCTGTGTTTTATAGCTATCAGAGACAAAACCCAGCCTTCTTCCCAGACAGCTGTGCCTAAAGACCATGCAAAGTAAGTTGGGTAGTCCAACATATATCTTCATGGAAAACATTCCTAAACACCAAAACAAAGCCAATAGCTGTCTCTCCTGTTCCCACAGCCAGTCTGTCACCTATCCCAACTGTGGAACAGCTCACTGAGTGGACAGTATGTTCCCAGCTGTGTCTGACTCATATCATGAATATGAATCCAAATCAGCATCTTTCCAGTGTGGGAAAAATCTGAATTTAATCAATTCCCCATTTAGAAGACATTTCCAATTTTTCTCATCCTCTCTGGAGAACAACAAAGGCACCTAACTTGGACACTTGATGACCTAAATTCATCCAGCTACATAGCCAAGACCAAAGCTAGTTGATGAATCTCTTCCTGAGTTGTATAAAGAGAAAACATGAAGAACAACAATCAACCCAAGAATCTAAATAAGGAAACTGAAGGGATTGATTGTTGAAAGATATATAACAGAAAAAAATAAAATCTGGAAATCCTTTTCTCACCCAGAAATTTCCATAGCAACCTATTCCTATCACAAACAAGAGTACTTCTGGCTGACCAAGGATATTAAAACATTCTCATTGTCCAGTACAAACATTATCATAAGTATGCCATAAATAGATGGACTATGTGGCCACAGTATGGCAGTAACAGGAGAATTTAAGATGATTACATCTTGTATCAATAATGGGTCAAAAGCTGCAGTCTAATGCAGAGGCAAAGACATTTAAATTTTAAAACCATCTAGGTTTTTATGGTATAAAATCTTAGACATATAAAGAATCTAGGCAATAGTATGAGCACAAATTTTCTTCCAATTTATAGCCCTCCATGAGCTTAAGAAATAAAATGTTAATGGTGCAATTTAAATCTCCTGAAAATGCACTATCCTTACTCTCTCTCATAGGTTAATACTATCTTAAATTTGATGTTTTTCCCCCATACATTTCTTTATACTTGTACTTTATGTGTATGTATCACAAAAGATTATGTGTAATTGATTGGTATATTCTAAAACTATAAATAAATTTTATCATCTTGTGTGCATTCTTCCTACTTTTTTACTTACTTTATTTGTGATATTTATTCATGATAATAGAGAACACTTACTCAGATAATACTATTAGAAACATTCTTTTGCATTTTTTGTTGTACTTATGATTGAATGTTTCTTTAGGGCATTGGTCAACAAACTATGCTTGTGGCCCGTATCTAGCCAGCTTTATTAGAATCTGATCATGTTCATTATTGTATAACTGTTGATGACTACTCTCATACTACCATGAGAGAGTAGAGTAGTTATAATAATAATTTATTAACCACGGAAAATAGTTATTATCTGGTCTTTAGGGGGAAAAAAGTTTGTAGGGCACCAGTGGCTCATACCTGTAATCCTAACTACTCAGGAGGCTGAGATCTGAGGATAGGTGCCAGCTCTTGCAGAAAAGTTCCATGAAACTATGTCCAATTAACCACTCAAAAACTGTAAGTGGAGCTGTGACTCAGAGTGGTACAGTGCTAGCCTTGAGAAAAAGAGACAGTGCCAGACCCTGAGTTCAAGCCCCATGACCAACAAAAAGAAAAGTTTGTCAAACCGTTCTCTGGGAAATTAACTTATCAGTGATATGGCTGGGTTGAAATCTCTATAAGCATTCAATTTTACCAAACATCAAAAAATCCCCAAAATAAAATGTATTAATTTAAACTCATCTCAATAATGTAAAAACATCTGAAATCTCATTTGAGACTGTGTTAATTTGTTTTGTGCTTCATTTCAAATATCCTGGAGTTGTTATCATGTTTCATATTAATGAAATATCATGTTTCAGGTATTACAAACAACAGAGTAATAGTAGTCCAACTGTGTGTCAAGGCCAGGCTAAGAGACAAAAGTAGATCCTTTCCTGTCTGGTTCCACTTAAGAGCCCTCTCTACCCCACCAGCCTCCCCTGCCCCTCCTGCCCCCTCCACTTCTCAAACTCCACATCCCATTCTCTTCCCCAGCAGCCCTTCCAGGCACATCATGTGTGTGAATCATCTGCCTCTGAGTTATTTAGACAAAGTTCATTTATAGTTTTTAATTCACTGTCTGCCACATACAACTTTCTGCACCTCTTGACAAACAAATTATACTATTAATTGATTCCACAAGCTTTTATGAAGTGGAGAAGAGAATAAAACACGAGGAGAGAAGAGGCTAGGCATTGGTGTCTCATGCCTGTAATCCCTGCTACTCAGGAGGCCAAGATCTGAGGATGAAGATTTGAAGCCAGCTGTGCAGGAAAGACTGTAAGATTCTTTTTTAATTTAATTTTATTTATTTATTTTTGTTGATCTTAGGGGCTGAACTCTGGGCCTGGGTGCTGTCCCTCAGCTCTTCAGCTCAAGGCTAGCGCCTTACCGTATGAGCCACAGTACCACTTCCAGCTTGTTCTGCTTATGTGGTGCTGAGGAATCGAACCCAGGGCCTCATGCATGCAAGGCAAGCGCTCTACCACTGAGCCACCTTCCCAGCCTTGACTGTGAGAGTCTTATCTCCAATGAATTGCCAAAAAAAAGCTGAAAGTGGAGCTGTGTCTCAAAGGGTAGAGTGCTAGCCTTGAGCAAAAGAAGCTTAGGGACAATGCCCAGGCCCTGAGTTCAAGCCCCACATCAGGCAAGAGAGAGAGAGAGAGGGGAGAGAGACATACAGAGACAGAGAGAGACAGAGACAGACAGAGAGAGAGAGAGACAGACAGACAGATAGAGACTTGGGTGTTTTTATATGGGAACCTGTCTCCACATTACAAGCCCCAAAGCATTTCCCTACCATTTACAAAAGGCCACCATTCTTGTAGAATTGAGGGCAAAAAGAAAAAGGATTCATCTGTGCTTTTGATGTGGTGATGCTCCATGCCTAGGTATGTCAATGGTCATTTGGATTGGATTATGTTCTTTGATGAAAGGAAATCAGCCCTTTACCCCTCTTTATCTTGTCAGGCCATATGATACTGTTCTAAGCAGTAAATGTTTATTGGCAGTCAAGGCTGTTATTCTCTTCATTTGTATTAAACTTGAATAGGTAAATAAGGCAAGAAGTTAGCTAGGGAAAGGTGACAGGCCAAGAAGTGAAGAAAGAATTTTATATATAACAGTTACTGGAACATACCTAGAACAATGAAATCCCAGTGGGACACCTCTTGTTTCACAGCAAGCACTGTTGACCTAATAAATTCAAGGAACAGGGGGAGAACAAAAGCAAAGAAGGGGGAATGAATTAAAGGAGGGAGAACAAAAAACACCATAGAAGGCAAAGTCAGGATAGCAGTGAAAAAAAAAAAAGGTTTGTAAAAAGCATTTTCAAGAATGATTAGCCTCATCCCAGCCACAGACAATAATTTTGGTTATCTTAATTTTATGGAAAGCGCTGTCCAGTGAGAACGTCCCAGAGGGGCAATATACAGGCAGGTGCTCCATGCCTTTGGCCTCTCCAAAGCCCACATGCCATGATCATGGGATACCTGGGGTTGGATTCCATCAATTTCTTGTTGAATTCTCTGCACGGGAACAGGATCCTCTGAAGCCATCTGTATAGTTCCCAATGTATTTCTTTTTTTTACTATCAGACTAATTGTCTTCTAGAACTTTCTGGATTTTCAACTTTATCTGAGCAATTCCTTCATTCTCAGGCATCACATGCTCAGAAAATATTTGATAAGGGCCAACTGAGAGTTTAAGTAATGAAAATTTTAAAAAATTAGAAAGACATGGCCTCTGTCCTCAAAAACCCCAGACACTTAAGTTTCATTATGAAGAACAAAGAATGGATGAGGACAGGAACTCTAGGAGGGTGGAAGAGGAAACAGTACGCTTTACATATATGGGTCAGGGTAAATTTTTCAGAAGGAGATGGTTGATCTGGATTTTGAGAAATAGTGATGAATGGGGAAAACGATAGTCATGGACAAAAGAACAACATATACAAACAAACACACAAAAACGTGGAGCCATGTGTATTTAGGAAAATGTTTTGAAATAATCACTCCTAGGTATGGCAAATTCCAGTTTCATGCATTCAAAGCATCAGGACGTGTACTTGAAAAAGGAGCAGCATGTACAGAATGGGCTGGAGAAGAAAGAAGGGTACACCCACTAAAAACTATAACTCTAGGATTCTCCACATCTCACTAATACTGAAGTAAGCTGAAGTTATAGAACATTCAACTGTTAATTAAGCACTGGGTTACGTCTCTTGTAATATTTTTGGCCAAGATGGGAAAAATCTAGGCTCTATGGTGGAACACTTATCAAATCATGTGGCACATACTAGAAAAATCGTCAAGTAGAAGAAAGTATTATTTTATGTTCATATCTAGAGGTAGAGCTGGAACCACTCAGTAAGAAATGCAACCAAGAAGCCAATTTCTGTTCTGAACTAGAAAAATAATCTAGGTAGTGCCTTGTAATAGTATTAGTGGGAAATGGTAAGTGCTTCACTTATAATAGTATTAGTGGGAAATTGTAAGTGCTTTACTTCTCGCTAGTTCTTGGATTGGTCGAGGTTATTAATGTTATCACCAGATTTAGCGGTGGTACGTTTGGGTTTCATGTATTTTTATGACCTCCTACAATTGTCAAAGAGTTGTACTTTTTTTATTGAGGATTCCCAAATTCCAAGGTAGCACTGAGATAGTTTGTCCTAACAAATGATAACTTTTTATTTTAAAATGTCTATGGTGAGATTAGAGACTAGCAAGGAGGTCAATATATATCAAGGAGGTCAATATATCAAGGAGGTCTAAAGGAGAGAAAAGTAGAAAGAAAAAACAGAGTAGACAACAGGGATACACAATATGAATCAATACATATGCAAAATGGCGAGCTCATGTCTGACAGTAGAAAGAAATTCTATTTTATGAGTCAATTATTCTCCTCTTATGCTTTAAGTGGTAAAAAATATGCTCTGAAAAATTCTTCTTTCCTTTATTATACATTTCTCCCATTGTATTTAACTTTAAAAAGATTTAAGATGGTATTTTAAGATTATGAGTTATAGTTCTACAATAAAAATGCTTGCCTTTGTTTATTCAGCATTGGTAAATTTCAAATGTCTCCATAATAATAGCTCTAGCATATAATTCCTTCCTGTGGTGAGTCCTATCTTTAGGAATCATTGAATACTACTAATTCTCTAATTTAATCTGGGTTTTAAGCCATATGCCAAACTTAAATGCTTTGTGAACTAAGCAATAACAAAAACACAAGAAGTGGTAACTTGAGTGGTGAAAACTTCTTGAACAAAAGAGTTACTGCTATGTGTTTTGTTTGATTTTTATTTAAATCATGTGTAATTCCAAAAGCCATGCTGCACTCATGAGCCATGAATATCAGTGAGCCATTAGCTCAAATATTAAAGAAGAAGGAAAGAAATGCTGAATCTGTCATTCAAAGAGAAAGTCTATCTCATCTTTTCCATGTTTAAGATGATAATTGGCTGTGGGTTTTGTCATATGTACTCTTTATTATGTTGCAGTACACTCTTTCTATTCTCAATCTATTCAGTTTTTATCATGAAAAGATGTTGAACTTTATTGGATTTTTCTTGTATCTATGGCAATAATCATACGACCTTTGTCCTTCGTTCTGTTGATACAATGTATTATGTGTATTGATTTGTATCTACTGGAACATTCTTGCCTCCCAAAGATAAATCGATTGTTCTAAGTGATTTTTTTAATATACTGTTGGATTTAATTTGTTGAAATTTTTCACATCTATTCTCATTATGGATGTTGGTCTCCAGGTGTTTGTTTTTGGTTTTTGATCATGACTTTAACTGGTTTGGGCATCAAGGTAATAAATTTGGAGGAGCTCCCTCACTTTCAATTTTATTATAATAGATTGAGAGGAACTGATGTTTGTTCTTCTTTAATCGTGTGGTAGAAATCAACCACAACTGAGAAACATTTAATTTAATCTAATCATTCATTATTGGTCTGTTCAGATTTTCTGTTGTTATGGTTAATTTTTGTAAGATTATGTGTATAATTGTATTCATTTCTAGGTTTTCCAAAGACTGGCAAGTTCAGAATCCTGATATAAGACTTGAATGTCTATCTTCACCACTTTTACTCAGTATTGTCCAGGAAGTCTTAGCCAGAGCAATTAAGAGAAAGAAAAACTGGATATATATTTAAAGAGAGGAAGTTAACTCATACCTCTTTGAAAATGATCTGATTTTACATAGAGAATAACCTAAGAATTCTACCAAGATTATTAGGACTTACAAACCAATAAAAAAAATTTGTTTGTTTTGTTTTGTCAGTTGTGGGGCCTGAACTCTGGACCTGGACGCTGTCGCTCAGCTCTTCAGCTCAAGGCTAGCGTTCTACCACTTGAGCCACAGCACCACTTTCGGCTTTTTCTGCTTATGTGGTGCTGAGGAATCGAACCAAGCCTCATGCATGTGAGGCAAGCACTCTACCACTGAGTCATCTTCTTAGTCCAAACTGATGAAGTTTTAAGATACAAAAGTAACATAAAAATATCAGTAGCATTTTTATACATGACTGACATATTTTGTGAAACGGAAACAATCCCATTCATAATAGCTAACAAAAACCATCTGGAATGAAAGAAAGTTAACCAAGAAAGTGAAAGACTTCTACAATAAAAATTACAAAATATTGATGAGAGAAATTGAAGAAGACAGGTTTAAAAAAGCCATTCTGTTGTGTATTGGAAGAATTTGTATTCTTAAAATGTTTATACTGTCCAAAGCAATTCTCACATTCAATGAGATATTCATCAAAATATCAATGACCATCTTCACAGAACTAGAAAATAAAATAAAGCTCAAGATTCACACAAACACTCAAGAGATCCTAAATAGTGGAAACAATTTTGAGCAAAAAGACAAAGCTGGAGATATCACAATACCTAATCTTAAAATGTACTACTGGAGTATATTGACCAGGACAGCTTTATAATGGCATAAAAATCGACACAGAGACCAAGGAAACAAAATAGAGATCCCAGAAATAAATCCACACTTCTATGACCAACTCATTTTCCACAAAGAGACCAAAATCACTTAAGAAAAAGGACAGTTACCTTAACAAATAGTGCTTCAAAATTGAACATCTACTTGCAGAAGAATAAGACCTAAACCCATCTCTCTTACCCTATACCAAAAAATTAATGTAAAATGATCTAAGACATAATATAAGACATGAAATATGAAACTCTAGTGAAAAAACACAACTTCAAACCATCAATATAGACAATTTGTTTTTTTAATAAGTTCTGAAAAACTCAAGCAACCAAAGCAAAAATACATAAATAGGGATTAGAAAAAACTAAGAATCTTCTGCTTGGGGCTAAAGAGACAATCAACAGAGTGAAGAGGAAAAGTTGACAACAACTGACCTGATAAAAGATAAATACCCAGAATATATAAGGAACTGCAAAAACACAAGAAATAACAAATTATACAATTTAAGATCAGACAAATCATCTCAATAGCCATTTCTCAAAAGAAGAAATACAATCAAACAACCATCATTAGGGAAATGCGAATCAAACCCACAGTGAGATACAATCTCCCCCAAGTCAGAATGGCTGTTATCAAATGATGTAAAAATTTGCAGATACTGAGAAGTATGCAGAGGGTTCCCTTACAAACTGATAATAGAAATGGAAATCTCCATTTATAGAGAACAGCATGGAGATTCCTCTAAAACCAAAATAGATCTACCATTTGATCCACCTCCTCTATTTCTGAAAATTTATTCAAATGAAATGAAATCAACAAAATCAGAGTCACTCACACAATGGCCAGTGTATGGAAAAAACCTATGTGTCTTTTGACAGATGAACAGATAAAGAAGACGGTATACACAATTAAACATTAATCATTCCTAAAAAAGGTAATTAAGTCTTGTTACAATAAAAATAAAATTGTAGATTATTAGGTAAAATAAACTTTTCACAAAAAAGACAAATATCACATGTTTTTCTCTTGCACAGAAGCTAAAATGTTGACCTGGATATGTAAAAATAAGTGCTAGAAACTAAGGATGCAAGGATAAAAGAAGGTTGAGAAATACGTACCAAGACAAATAAACATAGAAAGAATAAATTTCAGTGTTCTAAGTCATAGTAGAGTGACTGTGGTTCATCATCATGAATTGTACATTTTATGAAGAATTAGAAGAAAAGACTGAAAGATTTAAAACATAACAAATAATTTTTTAAAAACCAAACATAGAATGTTGAAGCAGGAGGCCTGTAAGTTTGAAACTAACTTAGGTAGCATAGCAAGATCCTGTCTCAAACCTCCTCCAAAATTAAAAATGAGGAGACAGAAATGGCAACTACTTTGATTTACAGTACCTAAACATTGTGCAGAACCATATAAATATGTATCATTTACCATATGTTAATTAAAGATAAAATACAAAGTGAAAAAAGGAAAATTTTCCTTAAATTAGAACTTTTTGTGAAGTGTAGAGTGACATATTTCAGAGGAGGGACAGATTCATGCTACTACAAATTCCATAACTAAGTTAGCCTCAACAGTCCAATGTTCTTTTTATGACAGCATCATGGATGTTCTGTTCTAGCTTTAACCAGTAACAACTAAATTTTGATTTTAATCACAAGAAGTTCTTTCTGTGCCTGAATTTTAAAAAATACCCTTGCTTTTCATTATCTCCTTCTAAAGACAAAGATCTTTTTCCTACAACTTCTATCATTAAAATAAAAATTGCCAAGGAAGAATGCTCCAGGAAATAAAATGTATGCCTCCAAACTTGCCCGATTTTTCCAGTTTCAAACCGATTGTATCGTGTACAGGAAGAGAAAAAAATTATATCACAGAAAAAAAAATGGGCAAGCTTTCTGCTTAATAGAAGTTTCCTTAAGCTACGGATCTGAAGACCTATGGACTCTCAGAGCCATGGCAACGTAGAGAATCCCCAGCCTGAGAACACATCACTCTACTAACAGAAAATGTTCACATGGGCTGAGAAAAAGTCCAAAGGAGAAGAAATGGAAAAATAAAAAGCAGTGTGGGAAATAAGACCGTCAACTAAATGAAACTAGAATTCTCCCCTAAGGACTAACCACAGATGCATGGCAGCTTTTGTTCGTAGCCATACTGTTTCCATGGTTCCATTCACTTCAGACATTTCTATGGCACCTTGCTCAAATATGGTAGTTTTATAGTTAATCCTCACAGCCAAAAATTTGTAAGCTTGAAAATAAGAACAGGTACCATGAAATTACATATGATAAAAAGATAGAAAGTTAACAGCAAAAGGCATCCAGTTGGCTCAGTGACTCCATTTTATAGAACCAGAAACTGAGCCCTGGCTGTTGACATAATCAGAGCAAGAATAATATCAATAGTGATCCTGGTTTTAATTCCATAATATCATGTCCAATTATTTTTTCTTCTACACAACACTGCCTATTTCTCTCAAAATTCAATTGAAGTGATTCGAAGTTATAAAGAGGAGCAAGTTAAACAGATATGCATTTTTTAAATAATACTAAAGCTAGGCCTTGTAAAACCATCACCCAGGTAAAGAACTGGAACACCGGCAATCTCAGCAACTTTTCCACACCTCTCCTATTGGCATTCACTACCTCCCTCTCTTGCTTATATAACAGCTGTTCATTTGTTTCATCTTATAGGTTTACTACTTAGGTATGTATCTCCAAACACTGTATTTTTAGTTTGGTTTACTTAGTAGAATTATATAATCATCTGTAATATTTGTATCTAATCTTCTTCCTTCAACACATGTGGTGTGTGTGTGTGTGTGTGTGTGTGTGTGTGTGTGTGTGTGTGTGTGTGTGTGTGTGTGTGTGTGTGTGTGTTGGTTTGGGGACTTGAACTCAAGCCCTAAGTACTGTCCATTAGATTTTTCCCTCAAGACTGGCAACCACTTAAACCACAGCTTCACTTTGGGGTTTTTGGTGTTTAATTGGAGATAAAAGTCTCACATACTTTCCTGACTGGGCTGGCTTTAGCTCTTGATCCTCAGGTCTCAAGCCTCCTGAGTAACCAGAAGTACAGGCATGAGACATCAGCATCCAGCTTTCAACATATATTTTGAGATTTAACTAAATTGGTCATAGTATGGTATTGGTGATGGCAAATGAAGACATGTAGAAATGCTGTGCCCAGGCAAGTCAGATTACTGTCTACAAGAATTTTATCCCTGAAAAAGCAAGAAATAGTTAAGAATCTGATCTCTCAGAGAAAGAATATCACAAGGGAAAAAAAAGAAGAGCATTAAAAACTTAGAATGAGAGCAGAATTAATATTCATTTCAATTCAACAGGACTTTGCCTTTAAGAAATTGGCCATTAGAAGGAGATTAATAAAGTATGATGAAGAAATAGAAAGTTATACTCCCCTGGGGAATACCTACTGATTAAAATAATTAAAAAGTCTAAAAGATAATGGCTCTAACTTACCACTTCTTTGTAATCAATTTGCTTTTAATCTATGCTTAGTTTTGAAAATTAGGTTGTAAATACTTGAAATCATTGGTATCCTGATTTTTAATGTGGCCCTGAGAAAATAAATTACTAACAGCAGAAGCAATATAATGCTAATAAGTTTTGCTGTTGTTTATGAAGACTTTTTTTTTCTAAAAATGATTTGCAGAACCAAAATAAAATACATAGCTTGTAAGATAGGACGAAGATTAAAGCAGAATAAAAAAGCAAAGTCCAAGAAAATGAGAAAATAAAACTGGGAGCCAGTGACTCATGCCTGTAATTCTACCTACTCAGGAAGGCTGAGATCTGAGGGCTGCCCTTTGAAACCAGCCTAAGATCATAGTCTCTTATCGCCAATAAACTAAGAGAGAAAGAGAGAGAGAGAGAGAAAGAGAAGCTGGAGGTGAAGGTGTAGCTCAAGTGGTAGAGTGCTAGTCATGAGCAAAAAAAAGCTCAGGAACAGTTCTGAGGCCCTGAGTTCAAGCACCAGGGCTAGCACAAAAGAAAAAAATTAAGAAAGAAAGAAAAGGGAAAGGAAGGGAGAAGGGGAAGGAAGGGGAAAGAGGAGGGGAGGGGAAGAAAAAAGGAAATGACAAAATGAGAAAATAAAGCAGAAAATAATATCTAAAGGAATGGATTAATCCAATACAATGAGAGCCAAAAATCCTGTAAATATCTGAAACATTTATTCTTTTTAAATTTTTTATTGTTGTATAAAGGTCATGAACAGAGGGGTTATAGTTACATAAGTCAGGTAAAGAGTACATTTCTTTTCTTTTATTTTCTTTATTTTCTTCCTTTTTCCCCCTTTTTTATTGTGAAAATACTGTACAGAGGAGTAACAATTACATGGGCAAGATAACGAGTACATTTCTTATCAAGCATTGTAGCCTCCTCCTTTGTTTCCCCTTCCCATCCTCCCCTCACTGCCCCCCCCCACCCCCACCCAAACCTCCCCCAAGAGTACATTTCTTTTAGACAATGTTACCTCTTCCCTCCATGTCTCCCAGTTTTTACTGTTTTTTTTTTTAAATAATACTTTTTTAAGTTTATGATGTCCTTTTTCTTCAGTTTTCTATCTTTGGACTAGTATGTAAAGTCACCAAGGTCACATCAATTAGATGTGGTATTCAGTGAAAGAAACCATGTTGACTAGGGGCTGGTCATCCATGTCCACAAAAGGAGACTCCCATAAAGGACATTTGGCAATGACAAAAGGCATTTTTGGTTGTCACAACTTGGGAAAGAGAACTGTTGTCCCCTGTCAACTGTAGAAGCCAAAGCTGAGTAACCTATCCTATGAGGTGCAGAACACTCTCCAATAAAATTTCTCTAAGGGCAGCAGGTGTAGTTCAATATTAGAGCACTTGTGCAAGGCCCTGGCTTCTATCCCCACCACTGCAAAAGAAACATTTTCTCTACTCAAAAATGCTCCTGGAGCCTAGTTGAGAAACCCTGACCTAAGAGATGTACAACAACTCCAATGCACACAGCTCTTTGTGCATCATTAGCACATGTGGAATAACTTTCCTTGTCTGGAGAATTTTCTCTCATGGTTTTCTTTTTCATCACCATTGCCACAATCAAAAATGTCGAAAGTCTCAAATTCTAGTTTACTGGCCAAGATTGCATTTTTTGCTTTCTTCTATCATGACTAAGTCAAACAATTGCAGAATCTATTGTTGCTACCCACAACCAGGGACAGTGCAACAGGATACCATGCAGAAGAACTGAGAAAGAGAGGCTAGGAAGGGGAAACCAGGGGGGGTCCCAGTGTTAATTCGCTTCTGAACCCTGAGTTCCCATTAACCATCTTATTTATGTAGTTCAGTACAGGGGAGATGACAACAGGTACATGCAGAAATTAGGGTATGAATCTATCTTGTGGTTACAACCATTAACATGAGGTATAGTTTGTATACATAATGATAATTGACTTCCTTATAGTTCAGGAACAGAGGAGAGCAACAAACATTCCAACCATAACACAGACTTTGATCTTATCTCTAAGGCCTTAAGCTTTTAGTGTCCAAACTGCTCTAACTTAAACACACGTAGAATAGTAACATATACCTTGACTGACCTTTCCCAGGTCCAGCTCTCAGCCTTCTGAGAGCAGTGGAGGCAGCATTCCAATCTCTTAACCCTTTCCTGGCCTTACAACAGGCTCCAGAGCTCCCTACAATCTAAAAGAAAAGAAGTGAATTGGAAAGATTTCATCAGCCTTCTCCTGACACAGGAAACTACTTTCAACATGAAAGACTGGAAGAAAAAAATATTTTTCATTTCCTTTTTCTCAATTAAGCATAGTTTTTCATTTTCTAAATGATGAAAATCTGTAACGGAGAGTTTCTTTCGTGGAAGTCTTGGTTTGAAAGCAAGATAAATTAAAGTTTATAGTGTACTTACTATGTGATGTTTTTTGTTTCATTTGTATGTTCTTCCCCCATGCTATAACCCCTGTTTTCATTGTATTTGATTCCAGTGCCCTGCATGTGGTATACACATTTTCTAATTTGAGGAGGGGAAGGGAAAAAACAAAATGCTGAAATAAGGTTGACCCATTTTAACAATGAGATGTACAAGACACTATGTTGAAAAGGAATTTTACAACTTGGGAGGGGGAGGAGTTGTGGAGGTGAGGAGGGAAGAAATGGTAGGGGAAAAACAAAAGAGGAGGAATCAATGCTAGATAGGAAATGTACTCATTACCTTATTCAGTATTTTTGATATATATATATATATATATATATATATGTGATAGATAATTCTATGTGATAGATATAATTATATGTGATAGATACAATTCTATCTCTTTTTTAAAAATCTGATTTCTGTTCATCTCAAAATACATATTTATGATTAAAACATTTTTTTCTAAATCAAACAATACTACGATGAAAAAATGAAATTAAGATAAAGCATGAAATAACATAACAATTTTCCAGTAAATTTTGTTGCATAAGAAACTTACTCTCTTATCTTAGATATTTTAAATCAATAATATTTCTATTGGAGAAACTGGATGTGTTTGGTCTGAATGTGTTTGGTCTGGATGTGTTTGGTCTGGATGTGTTTGGTCTGGATGTGTTTGGTCTGGATGTGTTTGGTCTGGATAGAAGAATTCTTGCCTGTCATCTCAGCAACTTGAGAAATAGAGATCATGACAATCATCATTCGAAGCTAGTGCAAGCCAAAGATCAATGAGACCATCATCTCAACAACAACAACAACAAAAAGCCAGATATAGTGGTGTATCCAAGTCATGTGATAGGCATAAGTAGGAGATTACATTCCAAAGTTAGACCCAGGAGAAATCATAAGATCCTTCCCAAAACTATAGAGCAAAATGTCAGACTTTTTAAAAAATAATTTCAATACAGCTAAAGAACTAAATTCAGCAGCCATAATGCATCCAGACAGTGTGAAGGAATTTGATGGAACCCCTCATGAAATCTCTGTAGGCAAGTTCTAACTTGAAATATGAACAAAATATTGGGACGCTAATAGGCTGGAAAGTGATCCTATGTGTTGGTGGAAGTGTAAACTTGTTCAACCACTTTGAGAAGCAGTATGGAGGCTCCTCAAAAGACTCCACATAGAGCTCCCTTATGACCCAGCAATACCACTTTTGGGCATTTACCCAAATGATCACAAACAAGGCCACACTAAAGCTACCAGCACAACTATGTTTATCACAGCATTATTCACCATAGCAAAGATAGGGAACCAACCCAGATGCCCCTCAGTAGATGAATGGATCAAGAAAATGTGGTATATATATAGATAGATAGATATGCATATATATATATATATATATGTATATATATATATATATATATATATATAATGGAATTCTATGCCTCCATCAGAAAGAATGACATTGCCCCATTTGTTAGGAAATGGAAAGACTTGGAAAAATTATATAAAGTGAAGTAAGCCAGGCCCAAAGAAACTAAGCCCCATAGTTTCCCTTATTTGCAATAACTTGTATATGTCTAGGACAAGTAGAGCTACGTACATATGACTATATAAGATGATGTTAAGTGAAATGAACCCCAAGATAGGGACAAAAATAATTTTTTTCTTTCTTGCTATTGTTTCTAATGATTTCTAATGTAGCATGTTTTTTTTTTGTTTCTTTGTCTGTTCCTCCCCCATGTATAACCACTGTTTTCACTGTATTTGATGCCAGTGCTCTGCATCTTGTATATATACTTCTCTAATTCAGGGAGGGGAAGGGAAAAAACAAAATGCTTAAATAGGGATACAGGTTGACCCACTGTAACAATGAGATGTACAAGACACCTATGCTGAAAACAAACTTTACAACTTGGGAGGGGGAGGAGTTGAGGAGGTGGGAAGGAAAGAGATGGTAGGGGAAAAACAAAGAAGAGGGGTAACAGTGCTCGATAGGAAATGTACTCATTACCTTGCTCATGTAACTGTAACCCCTCTGTACAGTATTTTTACAATAAAAAATATACAAAAAAGCTATGTACATATGACCATATAAGATGATGCTAAGCGAAATGACCCCCAAGGTAGGGACACAAGAGGTTTTTTTCTTTGTTGCTGTTGTTTTTAATGTATCATGTGATTTTTTAAAATTTCTTTTATATGTTCTTCCCCCACAATATAACCCCTGTTTTCACTGTAATTTATTCCGGTGCCCTGCATCTTGTATATTCATTTTTCTAATTTGGGGAGGGGAAGGGAAATAACAAAATGCTGATATAAGGGTACAGGTTGAGCCATTGTAACAATGAGATATATAAGACACTATGTTGAAAATGAATCTTACAAGGTGGGGGAGGAATTGGCGAGGTGGGGAAGGAAGGGATTGTAGGGGAGAAACAAAGGAGGGGGTAACAATGCTCCATAGGAAATGTACTCATGTAACTGTAACCCCTCTGTACAGTATCTTTACAATAAAAAAAATACAAAAAAAGAGGGAAAAAAAGGAAGTGACCCTGTGTGCTGATTAATGGAACATTGTCAGCCTCTAAGCAACATCTTCCCTATAACAGAGCACAAAACATTGCTTGTCCAGTGGTGTGGTTAAAAATATTTCACTTCTGTTCATGACAGTTGCAGATGACAAGATGGCATGAAAGGAAGGAAATACATGAACAGCATAAAGAAGAAAACAAAAACTAGAACATGAGACAAAGCAAAAGCAGATGCAATTCATTAGCACAAAACCCAAACTGCCAAGGAACAAGTACATGGAGATGGCAACATCCCAAAACCCTTTGCATGAAAGATTTAAAGATTTTATTCAATTGTAATCTTAATAGAAGTCACCCCAAAAAAGTGGCTAATATGATCTAGGGACATATTGATAGCATACTGTAGCTATAGATAGGAAAATCAATGTTCGTGTCCTCTGCAGCATGAAAGATAAAGGAAGTGGTGGTGTCTGGCCTGAAGAAAGGAAGTAGATGGATTGTTCATTCTCTTTAAATATTTTAAAAGGTGCCATGTAGAACAGCCCTCAGAAATGCAATGAACAATGAGTAAAATATGAGGAGATATAATTGGACTTTCTTCTTACAATGTGAACTTCCATCAGCCAGAATAACACTTCTCTTATTACACTGGACCAGCCTTAACTTACGCTGCATAGAGGATTTTTAAATCCAGCTGAGGTGATTGGGATGGAAAACTAGAAAGAATTTTTAAACTCTAAGATTCTATGATTTGGGATAATCCAGAAAGCTGGGGTTTACTTGGTAGAACTGTAATAACTGGAATATTGCCTTTGTGAAGGAAAGTTACTCCATCCTTAATAATTATGAAGCAAAACTCTAATTTATTATCAATAATGAATCAAGCTTCCACACTCATTTGGTATAAAATCTAATAATAGAATTATAGGGACAAGTCTCTTCCCATTTTATGCTTTATAAAGCTTTAAAATGTTTCCTCATCCTAAACCTACTCAGTGAGATTTCTTTTCAAAGTTATGAGAAAGTAGAAATGTTCCAAAAGTAATTGTCCAACTAAAATTAGGTAGAACTCTAACAATAAAATATAAAACTAGCAGGGTACTGGTGGTTCATGCCTGTAATCTTAGCTACCCAGGAGGCTGAGATCTAAGGATTGTTGTTTAAAGCCAGCCCAGCAGGAAAGTTTATGGAGACTCTTCTCTCCAATTAACTACCAGTAAACCAGAAGTGGAGATGTGGCTCAAAGTGGTAAAGGTCTATCCTTAAGCAAAAGAGCTCAGGGATAGTGCCCAGGACCTGAGTTCAAGACCCATGTCGGAAAAAATTAAATAAATAAATAAATAAATAAAACCACAAATAAGGTCTTGAGAAGTAAAATTTGTGATCTAATTTTTGTGTTTGAATTTTATATTTGAATTTTACAATAAGTAAAATAAACCTATCTGCTCCCATATATGACACATCTGTCACCCTGATGGCTTTGGTCTGAGTTATTTTCAATCTTTATCATTAATGATGGACATCTGATCAGCATCCCTTCAGGCTATGTTGGTGTTGGCTTTGTATCAGCAATCTATGAATATGCTTTTTGTCAAGTCTCTATGGTCTTTCAAGGCTTCTAGTCTTTATTTATTTTCCATCCTATGCCACTTCCTTGTGCATGTTTTGAGAATTCTTGATAGCTAAGTCTCTCATTGCTTCATTTTCCTTCCTCTTGTTTCTCTTATGATAGTGTTTAAAACTCCTTGATTTGTACTTTGGCAATAAATTTTTGGAAATAAACATGAGAGCACAGGAAACAAAAGGAAAAATAAGAACAGGAATAAAAATTACATCAGACTCAAAATCTTTCACACAGCAATGAAAATATCAACCAAATGAAGATCAAATCTATGGAATGGGGAAACACTAAGTGATTAAGATCTAGAATACATATGAAACTCCAAAAACACAATAGCAAGGAAAAAAACTTGATTTAAAAATGAGCATGAGACCTGAATAGACATTTCTGAAAAATGGCATACCAATGTCCAACAATTATAAGAAAAATGTTCATCATCAGTACTAATCAGTAAAATACAAATTAAAACCACAGGAAGCATCACCTCTTTCCTGTTAGAATGATGACCATCAGAAAGACAAAAGATAGCA
Source organism: Dipodomys spectabilis (assembly GCF_019054845.1). Lineage (NCBI taxonomy): Eukaryota > Metazoa > Chordata > Mammalia > Rodentia > Heteromyidae > Dipodomys > Dipodomys spectabilis. The sequence goes on from NW_024870824.1 coordinate 4,312,295, forward strand.
AATATTGACAAGAATGTGGAAAAGCTGACAATGCAAATTGATACAGCTATTATAGAAAATAATATTACAGAAAATAATAGAGGTTCCTCCAAAAATTAAAAATAAACTGTCATATGATATAGCAATTCCACTACTGAGTATTTAGCCAGAGGAAACAATATCAGCATGAATATTAAAATTTGAGGAACAAATGTATTAGAGGTCCTGAAAAAAGTAACAAAATCAAATGGGTCAACAAATGAGGGTTAGATTCAGTTTAGACTCAAACTAATGATCATTCCAACAAAACAATGTAAAGTTTAGTCTGCTCACATGTACATAAAAGTTCAGGTATTCATAATCTACAGGAGAAGTGTATATAGCTTTGTTTCATTATTTCCTTCTTGACCAGAGAGCTATATACCGTGTTGTTTATAAGATGCACTACACAATTCTAAGGCATTTTGTATTGTTATGTGTATATTTATCATTACAGTTTTTCTGCATCTGACAGAGTAAGTGCTGCTTTCTAAATCACAAAAGTATGCTCTCTGGGCTGGCTATAGAACAGTCTTTCAGCTTGCTTTACCATCATGTTTCTGCTAAGTTAGATTTTCAGATATCACATTCATTTTTCAAGTAGAACCCTAGATAAAAAGGTAAAAAATGTGTTATCAGCTCTCTACAGTTGCTAAATGTATTTGATACTATTACAGTCTCATTGATAGACTGAATCTCATAGACATACCTAGCTGTAAAAGGAGGTCTTTATTCTGGAAAGAAGCTATATTCCAAAAAGTGGCACAAAAACCTATCATAATACACAAAAGGGATAGAGAACCACTTAGAGCCAATGGCTCACATCTGTAATCCTAGCTACTCAGGAAGTTAAGATCAGAGGATCAAGGTTCAAAGTCAGCCCAGGCAGGAAAGTACATGAGACTTTTGTCTCCAATTGACCAGCAAAAAGCCTACAGCGAAGCTGTGGCTCAAGTGGTAAATTGCCAGTCTTGAGAGAGAACAAATGAACAGTACCCAGGCCCTGAATTCAAGCCCCAGTATGGGCACATATATACATGCATGCACACATGCGAGGGCACACACACACACCACCCACACACACACACACATACACACACACACGCACACACACTTATAAATTAGGATACGTAAATAGAATACAAATACACATTGACATTTACATGTACATAAATTGATATATTTTCTTTAGAATTCTTTGTTTTCCATTGACATAACTAAAAGGTATATAAGTTGTTCTTGACAAAAGATCATAAAGAATATTTTGTAATATTTGATTTGGGAATATTTTGAATTATACAACTGTGACTAGAGATGTTATGAATATTAGATAAACTCTGTCAACATTGCAATAAATGGCTGAGAAATTATTTTGAAATAAAATTTTGGTACTTTTAGAGTCAACTGTTCTTACTGAAAATTTCTTGCAAAAAGTTTAATTTCCTCATATAAATTACTTTTGTACAAGCCTAAATTCAACTTTACATCCAAATTAATTACAAATGCAATGCTTATGACATTTTCTGAATTGGAAGTTGTAACCCTAATCAAAAGTAGTATCATGAATTTTTGTAACAAATCAACCCAGCTGCTTAAATATTCTATCACTGCATCTTCAATTATAAGAAAAAACTTGAAAATTATCTTCCTTACTAATACAAGGTTTTCCTGAACGTTTTATGTGAAAATATGAATGTTCTTTTTCATTGGAAGCAACAATCAGCAAATTTACTTTCTAAGCCTGAGGATGTTTGCTTTTCAAAAATACTGCAGCAGTTTTCAAATTCAGACATATTAAACTCTTTGAAGAATTGTAATAACTCCCTAACATGTTTTATTTCAATCTTCATGTGTGTGGCTGAATTTTTAAATTTTTATGTTATGAAGTTTACTACCTTAAAGCCAGAACTTTCTATGCAAGTGTTCAAGACAGAAAATTTTCATTTGGCCACAAGCCATATGGATTAGACCACAACTCTGACAGCTCCTAGTACAGCCCCAATGTCAGACCTTCCTCTTTCCCAGGGATGTTGTTGCTACCACCAGAAACCTACACCCAGGTTCCAGATGCCTGCCCCATCTTCAGGACATAATGGTACCCTGATTGCCCTGGGCATGCATGAACCAGGCCAGATATTCTGTGTCTATGCTGCTTGCTAGTAGTAGTGTCTGTGAGTATGGACTGTGAATGCTGTGCCTGGAAAGTCTGCTTTGGTTCTAGTCATCTTCCTTGTCCCATTGGGCTGCATCATAAAATATAAGCACCAAGTAAAATCTAAAGATTTAAAGACAGCATCAGCACAATATTAAACAAAGCTCAGGAACCCTCCCCGCCTCCCCACACACACACTTACACACCTCCCAGGATGGGTCATACTTATGAAGCTACCCCTGTTGGTAAGAGAAGTGATATAGTTTCTAAGAATTTACCAGGTTGTGAACATTTCAGGCTGTCATCTCACAATAGGAAAACACACTTCTTCCTTCACTATTTCACCATGCTCAAAATGTTCTCAAAATACAGCCCTCAGCATTTCTTCTGCTCTTGCCATGCCAGAAACTGAAATCTCAATCATAATTTCCCCATGCATGGCAAATTTGCTACTATGTTTTTTAATGGTTGGAACTTATTAAGGCAAAACTCACAGTGGCCCTTTGATGCTGTTATCTCTCATCCACAGAGAATACTTTCAGGTATTGACTTTTGTGGAAGAAGAAAATATTTCTTTCATATTTCCTGAGCTCTCAAAAGCTATTTTTAAATAATATGGATATTAAGGTCATTTGACTAGGAAGGAGTCCATTAGAATTTTCACTAAGGCACACTATGTAAATCTTCAAAAGTTTTGTACTATGAGGAAGCAATTTTGAGCCTCTTGCCAGCCTGCCAAGCCTTATAACCCAAACCTTTCTGACTTTTCCATGCCCCTGTGTCACTTACTGCAGGTTAACTCTCCACTCTGCTGTCTTCATTATTTGGAATAACTAATAATAGGCTTATTTCTGTCTTGGTACTCTGACTCAAGTGATCTAGTTCTTTACCTTTAAGAATTTCTCTCCTTTTCTTTCTTTCCACAGAGCCCTGCAGCTTACACCTTTCTTTTGTGTTTATCAATTTATAATCAGTGAATGTGTATTTACATTTAATTTCTCCATGTTCTATCCAAGTTATCAGATTTAATATCACTTTATCAACTCTTCACTTGTTATAAAGCATTTTGTTTCTGAAATGTATACACACACACACACACACACACACACAAATATGTGTATACACTCCATGTCGGTTAACTAACGTTGAGCATTTCCATGCTCTGAGTAGTTCAACCAGCTCATGGTCAGCCACAGCTGATACAAATACTGAAGAAATTCTGTCCTAAGTGTGCAGCTTTGCTCTCCTGTCATCAGTATGTTTCATATGGTCCCTCAGTCTATTTATTTCTGATTTCTGGTCTGGTTAAGAGCAATTTTGTGTGACATTAATTAGTTCGTGAGCCTATTTTCTAAAATGCATCCTACGTGACAAGCCAGGTGCACAGATCCCATAGACTAATAACATCTCTCTATGAAATTCATTGCTGTAAGAATTGTTGCTATTAAATTTAACCCAAATCCTAAATATTATTTTGTTTAAATGAACCATTATGTTTACCATTATTGTCCATTGCATTTTCAAGAATAGTATATGTTAGTAATTATCTCCACCTCTGTCCTCAGCTCACCCATACCTGAGCTAGCTCCTCCCTGCCCCGGAGTTCCAGCCATACAGCTGGCCACTCCCTCTTTCCCCCCAGACCCACCTGAGCAAACACCTACCTCACTTTCTGTCCCCAGATCCTCCTGCTAACTGGATAGGGACGGGTGCCATGTGCTCCCTCTCCCTGGGAGATATGGACCCTAGTAATAAACCTAGTAATAATCCTCCTCCTGTGCCTAATTGCTTCCGCATGGTCCCTTGGATGGATGTGAAGGATTCCTTTCAGTATATACCCATGAAATAATTGTCAGAAATATCACAGAACTGAACACATTCAATATTTGAAGCACTTAAAAAAACACAGGGAGGGATTTTCAGTCTAGTACTGGGGAAAGGCAGGAGCCAGGGGTATATACTGAGAACAAAGCCTATGTGAGTTCCAAAGACAGCGAATACACAGAGCTAAGGCACTCAAGGAATGGTGTGTCATAGAAGTGGAAGTTAGGCTGGATGCCTGAATGGACCAAGGAAGGAGCACATGGCATTCAGGAGGCAAGACCAAGAGCCTGAACTAACGGAAGGACTGACACTGAACAGAAATGAGGATGATAGTAATTAGTTGGGAATCACTTGGTTGCACGTGATAGACATGCAGCTTCAACTGGCTGAATGAAAAAGGGGAAACCAGGATAGCAACATGTCTTGCAGAATTCAGTAATAGAAACCTGGCACTAAACCTGAGAACACTGAAAAACACTGTCCATCACTCTGCCTTTCTAGGTTATGCTAGATCTTTTCTTCCATCTGCAGACCAGGCCACATGGAAAACATGAGCACTGACCTCCTCCCTCCCCTGAGCACCACATTTTACAGCTTCAGCATTGCACAGGAGGACAATGAGCTTTGCTTCCATTTCTAAATTCTCCCCAAAGGACTAGCCAACGTACAGAATTAATTAATTAAGATGAAGCTCTTTCAAGAACCCTAGAAATTAACTTAGGGGATTCAGGGAATTTTCATAAGGGGTGTGATCCTCAGGAAAGGGTTGAAGAAGAAAAATGATACATAGAGAACCAGCATTCACCAGCATAGGTATTTACGCTAAACTTTATAAGCAGTATTTTGTGTTTCTCACCCTATTCAACTTGGGTTACAAATGCTTCAAACCTCACATCAAAATGCTAACTTGAGATAAAATTGATTCATTATTGTTCTTCCTCCAAAATAGTTACAGGCAATCCCTGATTAAAATGACTCAACTTACTAGTTTTACCTTTTTACCTAGCTATTTTTTACCTTTTTACCTTATCTCCATATGACCACTGTGTTTTCACCATTAGTACAGTATTCAACAAATTATAACATTATCAACACTTTATCACAGAATGGGTTTTGTGGCCAGGAGCTGGTGGCTTATGGCTATAATCCTGGCTACTCAGATGGCTGAGATCTGTGGGTAGTGGTCTGAAGCCAGTCTGGACAGGAAAATTCATGGGACTCTTAATACCACTAAACTCCTCAAAAAAAGCCAGAAGTAGTACTGTGACTCAAGTGGTAGTGCTAGCCTTGAACCAAAGAAGCTCAAAGACAGTGCCCAGGACCTGAGTTCAAGCCCAGGAACAGTGCGTGTGCACACGCGCGCGCATGTGCGCACGCGCGCGCACACACACACACACACACACACACACATACAAAAATAGGTTTTGAGTTAGATTTTGCTGCATTAATGCAGCAATGGCTAATGTAAGTGTTCTGAGTGTTCCCTCCTCCTGTCTACAAATCAGCACATATAAGTCTTTTACAAATTAATCTGCTCATTCTTCTAGTTAGAGTAAAATCTCTTTATAATAATTGGTAGGAACTGAGCTGACCTTCAAAGTATAGCTGAGCTACGTGTATATTACGTTGAGGCTTAAGATTTTACCAGTTTCAAATAATGAACCACATTATAAGGAATCATTACTGCCTTCTTAGAAAAGATTGTGTGACAGCCTCTGACTTAAAGAATAGTTCTGCATACTTCAATGCTACAGTGAAAAAATATAGTCAGGAGCATAATAGAAAAACTGCTAATTAAGTCAGGCAGTATAGCTTATGCCTATAATCCTAGCTACTCAGATGGCTGATTTTGGGAGATGGAGGTTTGAGGGCAGCCAGGCAAAATGTTCGCAAGCTCTCATCTCAACCAACAAAAGTTGAATGTGATATGTCTGTCATCCCAGGAAGTAAAAATAGGAAGATGGCAGTTCATACCTCAGGCCTACATACGAGACCTGATTAAAAACTAACAAAGGCAAAAGTTGCTAGGGGCCAGGCTTGAGTGGTAGAGTGTCCAGCAAATACAAGATGCTAATTTCAAACCCTAGTTCTGCAAGAAAAAGAAAAAAAATTGTAAAAAAATATGTTGAAAGGTGTGACATGGATCAAAATATATTGTATTCATGAAATATTTTGTGAAATGGCAACTCCTTTGTACAATTACCTAAACATAATTTTTTTTAAAAAAAGGAAGATGATTCTAGCCAGGTTAAAAAAAAAGAGAGAGAAAATGAAAAAAGTAATAATTGCCTTTTCTTAAAAAAAAAAAAAAGTAATTTCTTCTGGCATCCTTGACACTAAGAAACAGGTTCTCGGTCCAGAAACTCCCTTTGGAATAATCTTGGAATTTGTTTCCTAGGACATTCCTTTCCCCATTCCCTGGTGCCTCTAACCCAGGAACCTCATCTGATTCATTTGGCCCAGTATAGCAGCAATTTAACAGTATGATGCTGTATGGAACAGCCATTAAATATTGAGCCAATAAATTACACAAAAAGACTGTATTCTTAAACAGAATCAAGTATCTTACAAGGAGAAAAGAGTAGGATTAAAATAGAGCGGTGAGTAGAGCTGAACAGAGCTTATAATTGCTTCCTTCTTCAGAGATGTCACTTCATACATATATACCGTGGTTCTTCACATCCTAACCCTGACTCCTTTCATTCCAATTTGATTACTACTTGTAGATAAAGCTCAGTCCCTAAAGGACAAAGAAGTTTCTTGCTGAGAGTCAGCCAGATGGCTGAGGACACAGCTCTGAAGTCCATTCTGACTGTCCAGTGTTTCTTTTGATAAATAGCACAATTGTTTTGCCTGGAAAAGTAATTCCTTCTATCGCAAGATGCTGGAAACAAAGTCATTCTGGACCATGAAAAATGTCAAAGGAAATGATAAGTGTCAGCAAACTCGATCAGTAGGATGAGATCAGTTTTGATTGGGTTCCTTGGCTAACCAGGCATCACATTGCACACTCTGTGAATTAAATCTGTCCAAGCTTCAACATCCAGTTTCACATAGCACACCACATGTCTTTCTACTCCACCCAAGACATTTTCCTAATTAGAAGAAATTAAGAGCATATGGCAGGAGGGAGGGAAGGGCTGGCACCAGGAGTTTGAGGGGCTAACAGGCCAAGGGGAAGATATACAACCACAAATACAAAAGGCTAAAGATAGTGTCTTTAGTCATAGCTAACATGGAATAGAGCTTTCTATACATTGCGCTGAGTTTAACCTATGTGACCTTACTTAACCCTTGCAGCAATCCTCTGATATGCTTTATTTTAATCCTCATCTTATAGATAAGGAAAAATGGGCTTTGAGTGACTAAGTAACCTGTTCATAACTACCAAATGGTAGAATGGCTTATAAGCCAATGCCTTTCTGATTCCAGCCTTACTATGAGTTTGTTTAAAGGCAATCTCTCACAAAAAAGGAAGAATCTACAATTTTTATAGTGTCAATTGTGGGAGTCAGGACAACAATACAGAAAGGAGAGGGCTGTTTGCTGATTAAGCAAACTGGAGTCTCTATCATTTTCCTTCTAACTCAATTCCCTCAGCCCTCGCTATACTGGGCTTTTCCATATATGAGATATGGCTTGATTTTCTACTTCCTTAAACTCTTTTCAGGTCCTGCTCTTACCAGTTTTGTCTCCTACTTCTTTACCTTTTCAGTCCTCCCATCCTTACTCTTCATTCTCAGTCAGATGAGAATAATGGGCTGTTTCAGAGATCATAAAATCAAGAGCCTCAAAAGACAAAGCCAAAAACAATCAATAAGTGATTATGACCATGAGGGATGGGAAGCACTGGAGTGTGGTAAACAAAGAGTGCATGCTCATTTAAAGACAACCAAGTTCATATTTTAAAAAACACTTGGGCTAAGAAAATTCATTTTAAGCCAAATATATCCTGTGGGCCTTCCCTTTGCACCATCCAAAAATGACTAATTTTTCAATTATTATAATTCTGCACCTTTTTTCCTCCAAATGAACTGTTCTTGGCAGTCTATTAGCCCTCTGAGACCATGGATGGTATGTGTCAGTCATAGCTCAGATAGTTAAAACTCACCAAGTAGAAATAGCAGGAACACAGGGAAGAAATTATTAGGGACATCTTGACTCACTCAGAACTAATTGTAAAAACAGTCTTGTCACCAGAAGAGGTAGATACGGTATCTTCATGTCCACAGAACTGAAAGCTTTCTTCATTCCACACAGTTTTATGAGCAAGTAAAACAGAAGTGATTGGAAGAACACAGGAAATTTCCCAATAGAAAAGTGTTCTTATAAGTCCCATCTGTATTTTGTAGTTAAAAAAAATCCATTCCTTTAAGTTGTTTGGATTTTATATTTTTAAGAGTGTTTTGTTAAAATGCAAATACCTGTGGGCAGATTCAGACGTTAACTCCTTATCACTGGGGAAGGGAAATAAACAGACAGAAGGAGGAGGGAAGGGATAAAGCATATAAAATCCTGTAGTAAAGTTGACTGTAATCACACACACACACACACACACACACACACACACACACACACACACACACACTATTTTAATATGCCATCTCCCTTCAGATTCATTCATAAATTATAAGAAAACAAAATGAGCACTTTTTATTTTACAAAAACATGCATTGGGAATGCATGTAATGTATACAAGACATACATTGGCTATTTATTGAAAATGAACACTTAGTTTTCATCTGAAAGTTTGAAGGACCTGGCAACAGTGGATGTGTGTTCCATATGTGATGATTGGTCAGGGATGAGCAGTGGCTCCTCCCTTCCATAGTACACATGTTCTGTGACTATCACTGTCATTACCCTTCCTAATGTGCCTGCTACTGAGAGGAATGTTAGCTGCCATTTTTCATTGTGTTTTTACTAGAGATTTCTTTAAGAAAGAAACATTTAATTATAGTCCTAAGAGGAGGAAAATAAAGCACCCAATAGGGAGGATGTTTCAAACATATAAAGAAAAAGTATGGTAGTGATTTGTAGTGTTCACCAACATCTGTTCGTCTTTGTAGATCTTACAATTCTTGACTCTTTCAGACTTAGCTGGATGAAATGTAAACAAATGATAAAAGGTTAAAAATAGATGAACTAGATAGAGTGTTTGCCAAGCCAAATGTGAGGTCCCGAGTTTAACCCCTAGTACCCTATTCACAATAAAAAATACATTCTCTTCTTACTTTCTCCCCTAGCCAAACACACAGATTCACTGGAGAGCTGTGGAGCCACAATTAAAACTGAACTGGATCCGTAGATGACAGCATGGAACAAGATGGCTTATCCCACTCTGTTCAATAACATGAATGTGCAACACATCATATTTGAGAGCCATTCAGATTTGAGAGCCATTCATTGTGACAGTAAGCTTGCCTTAAATAAATAGTACATATATCCCCTTCCACCCCCCAAGTAAAAACTAATATCCTACAAGTCAAAAAAAATAACAATATCTATCCTCTACTATTTTGTTACAATACTGTTTACTATTCAGATCTCTGTAGACATTTCAATCCTGGAATAAAATGAGGCATAGGTGATATATAGGGTTATAATGATGACTGAGACTGTGAAAATAAGATGCATAAAGCTTTCTTGCAGAGGGTGGGGACATAGAAGTCCATTCCATAAGTGTTCTCAGGAATGACCTGGTGAATTTTTTGCAATCTACTACTTCATTACTCAGCTCTCCGACCTAAGCAGTCTCTCTTCTTTGTGTTCAGCCTGTTCCTATCATTTGCACTTTTTACTCATTGAACTTGAAGTATCCTTTGCAGTTTTATACATCCCTTGTAAACATAAAATAAAAAATTTAAGATTCATGGTGTAGCTATTAAAAATGATAATACATGTGAGCCTCTTTAGCTAGAGATAACCTCTACTTAAGAGAAAAGGACTGAACTCTAGAGGAGGAATTTCAATTGGTTTGAATCAGGGTGTTTTGGAAAACAAAGAACAGGGAGTCACTCAGACTAAGTCAAGGAAAGGAAATTAATTCTAAAAGAAACAAAAAAACAGACTTCCTGGGAATCCAGCAGCAGGAAAGAGCAAACTGCTAAGAAGGCATTGCATTGGGAGGAGCTCCAGGGTCTTCAGCAACAAACTTCACACATCTCCTTTCTAATAGCCATACTATTAAAGAAACCCAATTGCTTTCCACATCTCATTTCTCTTTAGAGTTTCTTAGTTCTCCATTTAAGTTGTCTTTCTCAACATAAAAAAACTTCATAGTTTTTCTCTGTCTCAAGACTTCTACTTACTGCCTCTCATCTTTAAAATCTCTATTTGACCCCTCGAATCTCCAATTCTTTCTCATGTTATTTTTCTCTGTGTAATCTTAGCTTCTGCCCTAATATACCACCAGATTCTACTAGACCAGTCAACTCTAGATGAGTGGAAGCAGACATCTATCACACGGAAAATGGCTATCTGGGATAATAGCTATTGGTCCTAACCAATAGCCAGTATAACACCTACCAACTTACAAAGTCCCTATAGAAAAGCTCCACAGATTTGGGGCACATAATATGTCTATCAGTGTTTAAGCATAACTTTGTGTAAATAGATAGGTAAGACAGAATAAATGAATTCTTTTGGCAAGCTTTCATAGGTATTGCCAAAAGCTAAAAGTATAAGCATATACAGTTATCCCTAAAAGTATAAGACCTGGAATGAATCTCACAATGTATCATTCTTTTCCTGCCTATAACTATTAACCCTGTCGACCATGCACCTATCCAGAAGCTTTTAAAATACAAGTAACTTTAAACATTTTTATGAAGTAACTTATGCAAATAGAAATATTTCAAATTGCACAAGAGTCTTAAAAAATCAAGTCTCTCTAGCTTCTTTCTGCAGCCTCCTATTTTTCCTGTGCTTTTGTGATTTTCATACAAGTTCAAATGAACCGAAGGTAGGTGTGAAGGTAAAATAGAGAAGAAAACTTGGACAATTGTGAGAGATGTATGGTCCTAAACAAGTTTCTTTTCCTAAAGGCTCTGATGAGTCTCACTAGCTAGAAGTCTCAGGGAAGTCCTACAACATAGAACTGAGTGACTTTCCCATACCCTAATGAAGAGTTTTTTGTAAAAGTCAGTAGCACCTATTGGGCTCCCATTGGAAAAAGTTTAAATTGGTGAGTTAAGGTACCTGATACCTCTATCAAAGAATACCAGACCTTATGTGCTATTAAATAATAAATACTGCCGTGAGAAGAAAAATCTGTCTTTTCTGTAGAGCAATTACAGAAATCCAGTCTAAAAAATCAAAATCCTCCCACCATTGTTTATGTATATCAATATTTTTTTCTCTCTCCAAGTAACAAACATTAATTGTCTGAATCAAAACTGATTTTGGTGTAAGTCCTATTTTCCTCTTGGACATGGAGCCAATGCCCTCTCCTCTGTCTGCTCCCATGACACAAAAATCTCTAAATTCCTAGTGCCATAAAAAACCTCTCCAAGAATCCCATCCTGGGTTCTTACCTACTAATAATTCTCTCTCTGACCCAAGTAATATATTTCTGTTTGCCTCCCTTATAAACAATTCCAGTTCTGCAATCATGTCCTACACATCCTCCACAAGAAGAAGCTAGTTTCTTGTCCATAAAATAGCAAAAATATACATAGTTCTAGAAAAGCTGATACTTTGTCCTTTTTTCATTGGTGATCTTGAAAAGGTTTCATCTCAAAGCCCAAAATTAAGATCTAGTTATCTGCTTCTTTATTTTATTGGGAAACAGTTATATTCCATTGCTTATATCTTGTCCATGGCGGGTTATTTTTTGTTATACAGTGGCACTACAGAATAGTTGCAACAAAATTGCATGTTCCTCTAAGCCTAAAACATTTATCGTCTGACCTGTACAGCATTTGTTGACCTCTGATCGATGAGGTTGGGAAGGGAAATACATCGTAAGTGTGTTTTGAACAAATTACATAAGTCTCAACATGAATATTTATGCACCATCTCAGAGCAACTGTGGCAGAATCTCAGGTGAGTCCCAGGAGTGAATAACTTAACTCCCAAGAAAAGTAATCCAATCAGTAACCAGGAATGAGAAGAACTAGGGGAACTAAAGGATTCATCTCCTGGAATTGACTATATGCCTAATTGGGAAAGAAAAAAAAAAACTAGGATCTCATTGCCTGAGAAGAAGGAAGAAATGATTATTTTGGACAGGCAACAAACCAGTGGTATTACAGTCATCAACAATGACCTCAAGTGACTCAGAATTTGGTACCTAGGGGGCAAAGACGGTGAGTCAAAATCTGCCAAGATCCTTAATGACTAAAAGGGAGAACACAGACAGCTATGGGAAACAACTCCAAGAAGTGTAAGGGATATGAACTTCAATACTGGATAAAAATGCACATAAAGATGTAAAGGAATCAGCACCCAAGAGGTCAAAGGATGTAGGAAAGAATAGTGAGGATAGTGAGCATATGGAGGGGAAAGTGTCCATGTTATTTCAAGTTGTCTATGTAATTGAGGAATCTAAAAATATCTATAAGCCCAGAGTTCAGAAAAGAGTTAAGTCAAGTTCTTTATAGAACATTTTTATGATAGGAGTGTTACTAAGAACTTTAGGGAACAGGCAAACGGAAAATGTTGTGAGAAAACATATCTATGAGAATGGTGAAAAACATTAATCTGAGTGAGTTGTTCTGCAATATCTGTAACTTACAAAGAAAGATAAAATCTGATATCCTGGATACAATAAACATAAATCATATCTGTTGCCAAATGGTAATAGACTGCAGTTGTTTGGATTTATCCTAAACTCCTTCTAGTGATAATAAAATTTGAAGTGCTTTGTTTGACATATTTTAAGGTTTGATGTTAAAATTAAATCACTCTGTTTCAATTCATAAGAATAATAAAATTAGGACAAACCCAGATCTTCCAGTTCCAAATCCCTTGGACTGAGTTGTGACTTAATCCAAATACTGACTTGCACATGACTAGTAACTTCAAAATCTGTGTGACCTTTTGGTCTCCAATAAAACACTCTGGGAAAATTCTTTTCCGTACAATCATTTCAAAACAGTACCAGCTCTACATCATTTAAGATCCTTTGTCAAGGGAATTCAGTTAGCATCAGTCTGGGGTCACATTAGGACTTCCTCAAGTTTTTCATCCTGTGAACTCCTCTGGGTTTTCCATGACTCATATTGACTGTCTACAAAATAAATAAATACGTTCAAATTTCACTGGATAGATTCTGAGGTGGCTCTGATTGGTCTTTCCCTCAGTATTACATCAAATTTGAAAGAAGGAAGTGCCCATAGGGATGTGATAGGTAGAAAATGCTAGGTCACCCATAGTTCACTGCCCCTTCCCCAAGCAGTTACTCAGAGCACAGGGGGCTGCAGTCTCTGTGACTTCCTGAGCATAGCCCATAGTCTCCTTGTGGGTCAACTACAAGTTCAGAAAACTCTAGAAAAACACTGAGTCTATTTGGTGTAATGAACAGGCTCTGTGAGTTTAATAGCACCTAGAAATGCGAAAACATTCACCAAATAACATAAAAATATCAACTTAAGTCAATGGACAAATATTTATTGCTTGCTATTACTAGTAAATTTAAATATGCCACTTTCATTTAAAACGGCTTGTCCAGAAAATGCAATTCATTCATCCTCTAGATCAACAAATACTTGAGAGCTTACTATTTGTAAAACATTGACCAAGTCACAAGTAAGAATAACATTCTTCTTTTTAGTAACTAAAAAAATAAGTTTAGCTAGGTGCCAGTGGCTTACACCTGGAAGCCTAGCTACTCAAGAGACTGAGATCTGAGAACCATAGTTTGAAGCCAGCCCAGGTTGAAAAGTTCCCTTGAGATTCTTATCTCCAATTAACCACCACAAAACCAGAAGTAGAGTTGTGGCTCAAAGTGGTAGAGGACTAGCCTTGAGAAAAAGAGCTCAGGGACAGGGCCCAAGCCCTGAGTTCAAGCCCCATGACTAACAAACAAATAAAACAAATTAATAAATAAAAATAAAAGTTTAAGTATCCTATGTAAAGAAAAAAGTAAATGTGTCATAAATGTGTGTGATGAGTAAACACAGATCTGGCCACCAGCATTCAGATGTGCCTGATCACACTGAAAGGTTTGTGATAAGGTCACCTGGGAATCTGTCCCTGTGACACTTCCTGGGTGGGTATTGTAAAGACAGCTCTGGCAAAATAGTGTGACCTGTAAGAAATGCTTTCCTGATTAGAAGAAAGGGGGCAGTGCTTGCAGCTTTTAGCTGTCAATCGTGTTTCCTTTGAGTAAACGCAGAGAGAGATGCTTTTATTAACATCTGTATAATATTGAACCAAATGAGAGCACAGCTCGGCATCCTTGCCTCAAAGGTAAAGGTCTACTAATATCCACAAATCTCAATTACATTCAATCATTCAACATTTTTTGTTGACAATCTACAATGTGGTAAAAAAAAAAAAAAAGCACTATCACAGGGTGTGAACCTAACAAAATGTGGATCATAAATGAATAGCATGCATAAGCCAAAAGTAATCAAACTGATTTAGTTAAAATTAATAAGACCTATATGAAAATGAGTGTCTAACTGGTGACAATTTTTTTTAAGATATGTGAAGACTAAAACATACTTTAAAATGACAGGAATAATTAAGAAAAAAAGCTAGATTCTGAGAGAAAAGGTTAAATTAATTTGAGTCATTTAACTTGGAGAAGGCAAAAAACTGACTGGATTATAAATTCATGATCCAGCCAGGATCTATGCTATTCTTTTCCTTAAAGACACAGGCATGAGAAAATGACCTGAAACTAAAACATTTTAAGCACTGATTCAAACATTAAAAATATATAACATGGGCACCTATCTTGTTGCCTAAATAAGAAATTACAAAAATTACAAAATAAATTAATAGAAGGTACTTCATTTGGATATAGGGAAGAACTCTCAATAATCAGAGGGTAAAACTGAAGAGCTAGCTGAAACATATATATCTAGATATCAAGGTTATTGGTTACTTTTGTAGATCATTATGATAAAAAATGGAGCTACATGTTTACCTAAGTTCTTATTGAAATCTGTGATACTAAATCCCACACTCTCATTTTATAGTTAGCAATTTCCTACAGAGTGAGATTAACAGTATCCTTTATAAAAAGAAATACCCTTAGTACAAGAGTGCAAAACTATACAACATACATATTTATCCATGACTACAATTATGGTTTCACACAAAATATATATCCATTTCTAGTTGCTCTTTAAGATGGACCTAATGCTTAGACTTAAGGCATAACATCTGATAATCTCTGTCAAAGAGTTAAAAATGTAAACTCAGGATTAAGATTACTGCCATTAAACAGATGACAGTTGTAAGATGAGAAAACTATTGAGAAAATCATTACCAACACTTTATTTTTACTGTGTATTTAGAAGTTTAATGTCCATTATTTAAGACTACAAAATGAACTGTGAAAGTACATACCACCTTAAAGCATAGAGTCACATATAACATTTTGTTGTTTAACTAGACCAGCAGAGGGAATACAGGGTTTGAATCCACCTGCTAGATATACTTCTATTTAGATACCTCATTGGAATTTCATATTCATTATGTTCAAGGAAAAGAGCAAGAAGCAAGAGCTCTTATGGAAGGAAGAGTTTGTCTATCTTTACTCTTGTAATCATGTCTCTTAATTACAGATATCATCTTCTTCCTATTCCTTCAGAACAGAACATTCAGCCATCTTTGACTTTACTGTCTTTTAATCCAGCAATTAATTTAGAAGAGTCACCTCTTCCATCTTTTTCTCTCCCTTTCTTATCTATTCCTCTTCCACCAGACTCATACCTCTTTCAGGTATGAATCTGTTTCACTCTTCCCATGCGTTTCAGGACCATTTTGTTTATGTCACCAAAACTTATTTCATCCTATATTGCATTTGTTAGCTTGAATTATGTTGCCTTTTTTCATATTTCTTGTGCTTCTGTTTTGGAATTTGTAAATCTTAGCCCAAGTTTTTAGTAGAGTTTTAGTTACTATAACCTCAGTTGAAATATGCTCAGTGTTCAAGAAGAACATTGTAGCAGCCAGGCTGAGATGCTGTTTCTCACCCCTGGGCTAGAGGTATGGCTCCATAGCCAAGCATTTGCTCACATAATTAGGCA
This sequence comes from Dipodomys spectabilis, assembly GCF_019054845.1. NCBI lineage: Eukaryota > Metazoa > Chordata > Mammalia > Rodentia > Heteromyidae > Dipodomys > Dipodomys spectabilis. The sequence continues at coordinate 4,328,495 of NW_024870824.1, forward strand.
CCAGGCCTGGTACCAGCAATGCTTAGACTGAGGAAAACTTGTAGAATGGTTAGTTGTTGTCTTTTCTGAGCTGCTTTCACTAGAGAAGCTTCCTCCCTTCTTTGTGTGGTAGAAGTTGATGCTGACCATATAGAAAGTTTTATAGCCTGGATGCCAAGCAGATTCCCACTTACTCCACAAGCCCTCCACCCCCAGTTTGTGTCCAGGGTCAGTAAGCCTAAGGATGACCCCTGAATGTATCAGAGAATACCACAGTTAATTTAACCATTCATCTGTTGATGGATAGCAGGCCAGTTGCAGTTTTTATTACTTTAAAAAGAGCTGTTATAAGCATTTGAAGATGGATTATTGTGTGAGCATATATTTTCTCTTGGATATTTGCTGGGTTACATGGTAATTGGATCTTTATGTTTTTTAAAAGGAACTATAAAGCTTTTCCAGAATGAGAGTACCATTTTATTCTTACCAAAAATGCATGGGGATCAAGTTTCTCAGTATTACCACCAGTTTTTATTTTAGCCATTCTAGTGGGTGTGTAATGTCATGAGATTAGTTTTATAAGAGGAGAATAAATATATTGCTCTGGGAAGGGAAATAGAGAATGACTAAGACCAAAAAGCAACAGGGATGTGGGGTACACGAGATACCAGAGGTCTGGTTAGTAAAATGCCCACAGTGAGGTAATATTTGAGCTAGGTTTTTTAAAACTGTGTCTATCTACAGAAACTAGAGGAAAGAGAAGGCTGTGCCTGGCATAGTACATAAAATATCTGAAATCAGAGTGATATATGACAACATGAAGAATGAACAGAAAGTTTACATAGGTGAAGCCAACAGCTGTGTTTGCATGAGGAGGGTAGGGAGGTGAAGGAAAAAAGAGAAAGGGGAATTTCAACTGTGTACTTCAGGTGAAGGTAACACTCAGGTCCAGAAAGGGTAAGGACATGACTATATCCATTTTCCATGTGCTGTTAGTTGGAAATCATCACTGACTTTCTTGTCTTTGCAGAATAAAGTCAAAAATAGCACTAAACTTTTACAAATTCCTAACATTCCATTAGATATCATCTACATCTAATAAATGTATGCAGATGTGAAAGTGAGGTACATACCAATGACCTTGCCCGTTCCACACTGTATGATGCCAGGGTATCAAAAATGAAATCAAGGTATCCAAGATATAGCCAAAGATATGGTTTGCAATTTGGCCAAACTTGCTTAACATTCAGGAAGCCCCAGATTTGATTCCTTAGTACCTTATAAACAGAAAAAAAGCTGGAAGTGGTATTGTGGCTCAAGTGGTAGTGTTAGCCTTGAGCAAAAGAAGCTCAGGGACAGTGCTCAGGCCCTGAGGTCAGTCCCCAGGACTGGTAAAAATAAATAAATTATATATATATATATATATATATATATATATATATATATGTGTGTATATATATAACAGCAGTGCAATTAAAAACTTATCTCTTGGTAAATGGACCAATGAAATTTATCACAAAAGACTTGGCATCTCCTGCCACTTGTCTGATAATTTACGTAAGTAATTATCTAAATTAAAACCAAGTACATGTCATATTTTCCTCTAATAGAATCAGTATTCTATTCCTATACTGTACTGACAGCACTTGATGAGTTTTCAATTAGAAAAAGCAAATATATGGCATGTTGACCTTCTCTTGTATTTACCAAAGGTTAAAGGACAATTGCTCTGGTCTTTTCTCTACTGGATAAACCATTATTAGGAACCGATCACTGGAATCATATTTGAAGTTTTTCTACAAACAAAATTTTTATTTGTTTTTGTTTTTTAGGTCAGTTTCAAAAGAAATTCAGAAACATATGGGTCATGATTTTTACTAATCCCTAAAGTTATAGCCAGCATCTCAACTTTATCTTATAATTCCCCATTACTCAAATTTTTAATCACATTTATTGGGTACTACAATTAAAATTTCCATAAAAATTACTGAACCTGAATGGAATATAATTGTTCAGAAGTTTCCAACACATACTAAGTTGAATACACAGAGATTTATTTCCTCAGCACCAAATTTTATCTCTCTTTTCTAATTAGCAAACAAAAATATTTAACCAATAGATGTGTCAAAGACACTGAATGACTTACCTTCAAAGGAAAGCTTTGTTAACCGTATAAACTTATACAAAGGATAGCTAGGGAAGTTCAGGATAGCTATGTGAAAGGTAACGGTTGCTATTAAAAGAATTTTTAAATGTCTCAATATTTTTCCTTTTCCTTTAGTATTTGAGAGAATGTATAAAAATTTTAAGAGAAGGTTACAGGAAGGAAACAAAAGAATACATTTGGAGAGAAGACTCTGAGAGGGTAGAAAAGAGCCATGGCAAAGAAATCCATTAAAAGTTCTTGATTCATCCATTTCATCAGATAAAAATGTAAAATAAAAATGTAAATAAAATGTAAATAAATGTAATAAAATGTAAAATAAAAAAATAAGTTTGAAAAGACAGAGCTTTTAAAAGCTTTGCCTCTATTTCAAAAGCAAAAGGTAATGCTAACATAAGTGCTTCCCATCTGATAATGTCTTAGAATTTATGTGGCATTTCTACCACACATTTCCTTCCATGTATAACAAGAGGTTGAAAGAACTGCTTACTACATGTTTATCTATCTTTGCAAGTGCCTGACTTTGCTGTCTAATATGCAAGCACAGTAATGGACTCCATCATCCATGGCATGAATAAGGTCTGTAAAATCACAAAAATATAGACTCATGATTTCCTGACCTGCTGGTCAGAATGGCATCAAATCCTATATTCTTAAGGCTACTGCTTTATTTCATGTGATATCTGATGATACAGACAGTGTAAGATGATCTGTTAATGACAAATTATACAGAAACAAAACAATTCTACAAAATATTATCAGAGAAATTTCCATGATTTAATCTATATGAACAGAACAGTTACAATTTAACTGAAAAGAATCTTACCATGCTTCTCTTTCTGTTTGTAAAACTTAAGCCTTCAAACAGTAGATGTCATTAATGAAAGATAAAAGCTATGAAAATAGTTTACATGTCTTTTTAGTTTGTCATCTAAGACATGTTTAGTCTAACATGAAGCACAAGCCATGGATCTGATTCTTGTGGCCTGAATCCTGGCCAAGTGAGACTCATTCTGCCTCAGACACAGCACACTGAGTCAGCCTTGTGGTCTAAAATGAGGAGCTGCTATCCTCGAAGTGGAGCTCCCCCATGGACCAAACAGCTAATGAAGTTGAGTCATCAGAGTCTGTGAACCAAGCCAGTCCCCAACTGAAAGCTTTATAGATAACAGATTCCCAGTCCTAACAAGCATACATCTTTTGATCTTCATGTTGTCAAATATCTGCTGTTGTCAAAAGCCTCATAGGTGATGGGAACAATAGATGCAGGGTGAACCAGAGAACAAGACTAGAATCATTCAAAGTGGGAATGAAAACTCTCCTAAACTTCCTCAGCATTCAGTATTGCCAACTAGAAGTTTAGTAAAACTTTGACTCCGTTCTTCTTATTGATTGACTGATTTTCTTTCTGGAAGCTGATACAATTTTAATAATCTCAAACAATCAAAGTTTCAGGAGGATGTGGCTAGATATGGACATCCTTTTAACATGGAGATTAAAGCCTTTAGTTCAAGTAAACTTCCCATGTCTTCTTTACCTTTTCTAAAACTCACACGTTAAACATCCTCTACTAGTTTGTGTGTTCTAATTTTTATTCATTTTTCTTATTACTGACTTCCTGTGGGCTTTAGAATATTCTTCCTTCTGGTTTTCTCCCTTGGATAGATATTCTTTCTACTTGTGTGTGTGTGTGTTTGTGTGTGTGTGTGTGTGTGTGAGTCAGTCATCACTAGGATCACTTGTGTGTTCTACAGTGACTCAACTTCATAGGAGCTTTTTCATTCTTTCCTCCTTCTTTTCTGTCTCCGGCCACTTGATTCTTGAAAGACTTTTAAGAAGTTCCTCTGGTTAAGTCTTTGTGAATTTCTTGAATAATTTCTTTTGTAATTTCAGATTGGTGGTTCTAATCACTCATCCTGATTCTTCCACTCATTTTTCATTAAGTCTCTGTCGATACATGATTTCCAATCATGGCTAGCTAGGGATGTCTTCACAGTGAAATAGGTCTCTTCTAAGCCCATCAGGTCTTAGCAAACTACCATCAAAGTAAAAAAGGACCTGAAGAAAGCCAATGTGTGTGCTGGTAGAAGATTCCACCATATATATGCAGTGCAGATGGAGCCTGATTCGGTTCCCAGAGAGCCAAGGCATAAAGTAGTATTTAAATAATGCCTAAGTCACATGCAGAGGAAACAAACTATCATGATACCCTCATTTTAAAATGTTGATATTGGGCCACATTGAGTTTGAGGATAGAAACAATTGTATTTTGATCTTTTATTCAGAGTTTGGGAATGTATTTCATGAATGAATTAAAAAGGCGCGAGGAATAAATGCAGTGGAAGTTTGTGTAACAAAGTACCTCTAGCAGTGGAGCTCAAATAACAGATATTTCTTTTCTCACACTTTGGGAGGCTGGAAGTCCAAGAAGAAGGTATCGGCATGGTGGGTTATTTTTGAGGGCTTTGAGGAAAGGAGCTGCTCCAGGTCAGTCTCTGGGCTTGCTGATGCCCACCTTCTCCCTATATTCTCATGTCATTTCTTTCTGGGCCAATGTCAGTGTCCAAATTATCTCTTTAGACTTGATCTTGTTACATAATCCGGACTGGCCTCAAAGATTTTTCTGCCTTGGTATCCTAAGCGCTGGAATTACAGCCATCTACTACAATACAAGACCTTTTGGATTGGGTCTCATTCTAAATGGCTTGATATTAACTTTATTATTTCTGTAATAACGTTATCTCTACATGAAGTCACACTTTCAGCTTGTAGGGTTAAAATTTCAAAATATGAATTCTTGAGGGGACATAATTCATCCCAAAAAATGTTGGTATCTATTTTTGTTTAGGTTTTGGTGTTTGTTTGTTTATTTGATTTTGTTTTGTTTTAGGACAGCAACCACAAACAAGAATCCAGGAACTAAATTCATCAGAATACACATATCTCAAAGCAAGCAAGATCACAAACTAGATAAATGAATGCTGATATTTTAACTAGAAAAGCAGTGGAAGGAAACACATTGATCTTTGCATTTGACCCTTAGTACTTCCTACCAAAAAATAGTAATACAAGCATATCGATCCATCAAATAATTCAAAAACTGTTTCAATTACCCAGTGAGCAATTAATTTAGAATTATTTAAGATTAGAACTAATTATGTATGAAACTGATTTCATGTCAAAAAAGGTAGTACTTGGAGTCTGGAAGAAGATGGTGGAGGAGAAGCTGGAGGCTTCTCACATAGAAAGCAGTTTTAGTATTCCAGTGAATAGTATTAGACTAGAGAATCACACCAAGTGTGCCATCACAGTACAGAGAGTTTGGTCAGAGAGGAAAAATCCTGGTAGCTTGGTCATGGAGACAGATCTGAGCACTTGTCAGTAGCTGCAGCATGGTGGTGGCAGCCTCGGCTGCCATACCAACAGAGAGAGTCCGGGACAAAGGTGTCAGATGAGGCATGCAAGCAGATTCTACTCACCACTAGCAAGAACTGAAAAGGAGCAGAAATCTTCATGCTGCAGATCACAGACCAGGGATGGCCCAGGAACCAAGAGTCTGGCATGAGTAGAACCCTGACATCCTCACTTCTTCTCATGGCCCAGCGATGGGAAGGTAGCCCCACCCCCACCACTGGAGAAGATCTCCATCTTTGATTCTGACAAAGGCCTGGCTGAGCCACTAGCTCCAACTCAGGCCTTGGAAGAAAACAATAGGAACCATTCAGCAGGTCACAGGAACCTGGCCTGACCTGCCAGGTTCAGTTCCACCCAGGGGAAAGTCACCCTGTCCAGGCAGAGGGGGCTCCATCCCCAGAGGAGGCTCCATCCCCAGAGGAGTGACATTCTTCATTGGGTAAACAGAGCTAAAGGTTGCCCCTTCCCACTGCAGCCTAGACAAACAATTGAAACTCAGTAAACATAAACCCTGAGAATGGCTCCAGGCTGGACTCTGTGAGTATCTCAAGAGCTAGCCCCTCAGGGAAAAGCTACTGATTGCTGATAGACCTCAACCCTACCCAGAACCTAGCCTCATCACAGCAACTCCAAGCTAGAGGAAACAGCCATATCTCTCTTTTGTGATACTCACAGCAGAGCTCCTTCCCACTGAACTAGCCTGGGAGGAGGATCACAAAGTCCTGGATAAGGCAGAGTTTCTTTCTGCCTGCTCAAACTGACTTAAGAAACCAATCAAGCCACAAGAAAACCAAACACCACAAGCAGACCAGAGACTCCACCAAGAGACTGGTACGGACACAGGGGAGATACAAGATCTTCCCCACACACAAAAAAGCAAACCATCAAAATTTTTCTACCTATTTTTCTTATTTAAAAAAAATTGTTTTCGGGCTGGGAAGGTGGCTCAGTGGTAGTGCGCTTGTCTTGCATGCATGAGGCCCTGGGTTCGATTCCCCAGCACCACATAAGCAAAAAGGAAAAAAGCCGGAAGTGGTGCTGTGGCTCAAGTCGTAGAGCGCTAGCCTTGAGCTGAGTTCAGGCCCACAATCGGACCAAAAAAAAATTGTTTTCTATTATTTTTTCTCTTTCATAATTTTTATTTTAGATGTGTGTGTGTGTGTGTGTGTTTAAATCTCTTTTGACCTTTTGGTCCTTTTCTTTCTTTCATTCTTTCTTTTTTGCGTGACTTAATTGCTGTTCTGCTCATCCCCAGACATATACCGGTCATCAATTATTAGACCTAATCCCTCATTGTGTACATACTTAATTCAGAAATGTATTACACAATTCACAACCTCCTAGGCTTAACTTCTTTAATAGCAATATCATTTCTTTATACCTATATAATTTTTAAGTATTCCAATTTTAAGATTTTTTTTATTTTTTCATTTTTCCTTTTAATCTCTCTCCTCCTATCCTTTCTTCTCTCAATATCATTTCTTTAATCCTACATTTTTTTTGTGGGGGGGGCCTGGTCATGGGGCCTGAAACTCTGGGCCTGATCGCTGACCCTCAGCGCTTCAGCTCAAGGCTGAGTCACAGTGCCACTTCTGGCTTTTTTCTTTTTGCTTATGTGGTGCTGAGGAATCGAACCCAGGGCTTCAGGCATGCAAGGCAAGCATTCTACCACTGAGCCACCTTCAAAGCCCTAATCTTACATAATTTTTAAGTGTTTCATTTTTTAAATTTAAATTTTTGTTTTTTCATTTTTTCTTGTTTTTTTTTAAATCTCTCTCCTTTCATTTTGTCCTATGCATTTCCCTCTCTGAGATTAGAATTTGATTAAACTCACTTTTTCCTTTTACCTGTCTCTATTCCTCTAATCTTATTTTTTCCCCCAATTCTCCCTAAACCTATTAATTTCTGGTCTGCTGAATCCCAATTTGATGTTCTTAACCCATTAATCCATAGTTGTTTGATGTTGAATAGATTGTATCTGTTGAACTAGATTGTATCTGCAGCCATTATGACTATGCAACTACAGGACTCTGATTGATGCTTGCCTTAAAATAGTGTTCTAGCACAAAATTGGTGTTACTTTCATACCAAATGGGCAGAATAAGTCAGAGAAACACAAGAAAAATGTCAAGCCCGGGTATCTCAGCTCCCACTCATGATAATCAGGGAACAGAACAGTTAATGAATAATCCAGAGGAGAGTTCCCAAAAAGCTCTGCAAACACTACTAGTAAACATAATGAATGAAAAGACTGCAAACCTGTAAAGGACTCAGGGTGAGCGTAATAGGGAGCTAGACGAGGCAAACCAAAGATTAATACAGGAACTTCATGAGCATGATAAGGCTAACCAAAAATTAATGCAGGGATCTTGTGGGCATGAGGAAGCTAATCAAAGGTTAATACAGAAATTGTGTGAGCAGGCAGAGAACAGTCAAAGAGAAATACAGGAATTGTGTGAGCAGGCTGAGAACAGTCAAGGACAAATAACAGGAATTGTGTGAGAGTGAGGAACCTAATCAAAGAGTAATACAAGAATTGAGTGAGTGAGATGAGAATAGACAAAAATCAATAGAGACATTCATGGAATCCATAAACAGACAGCTGAAGGAATCCAGGGATATCACAAAGGAAATGCTGAATGGAGCCCATCACAAGGAAAGGGATTCCAAGGAAACCATAACCAATCAACTAAGATTTGAGAATAAACATTGAACATCAAATTATGGAAGTAAAGAAGTTCTAAGATCTAAAACAAAGCTCCTCAACAAAGAATTTAAAGCCATCAAAGCTGACCAATTAGAAGGAAAGGAAATAAAAAACAAAGTAGAAAGTTTTGACAGTAGGTTAGATCACGCAGAAAATCAAATCTCTGGGATTGAAAACAGCCTAGATATTATAGAGAAAATCCAAGAAATATGATAGATCTATTCAATATTTGGAAGACACCATCAAAGCATAATCTGGGTGTAGAGGAGCACCTAGAGACAGAACTTAATGGACTAGGAAATTTATTTAACAATATTCTAGCAGAGAACTTCCCAAACATGCAAAAAGATGGCCTATTGAGATTCAAGAAGCTTTTAGAGGGACTGGGAAGGTGGCTCAGTGGTAGAGTGCTTGCCTTGCATGCATGAGGCCCTGGGTTCGATTCCTCAGCACCACATAAGCAGGAAAAAAAAAGCTGGAAGTGGCACTGTGGCTCAAGTGGGAGAGTGCTACCCTTGAGCTAAAGAGCTGAGGGACAGTACCCAGGCCCAGAGTTCAGGCCCACGACCAGACCCCCCCAAAAAAAACAAAAAAAAAAACAAAAACGAAGCTTCTAGAACCCCAAATAGACCAGACCAAAACAGGACATCCCACTGACACATTATAATCAACACAGGATCAATTCAGACCAAGGAAAGGATGCTTAAAGCTGTCAAGGAGAAAAGATCAATCACCTATAAAGGGAAAACAATTAGAGTAACCTCAGATTTCTCAGCAGAGACAATTAAAGCAAGAAGAGCCTGGAATTATGTATGACACACACTAAAGACAAACAACTTTCAATCAAGAATACTATACCCAGCTAAACTCTCCTTCATAACTGAAGGTCAAATAAAAACCTTCCATATCAAAAAAAAAAAAAACTGAAACAATATATCTCTACCAAATAAGCCCTATAAAAGATACATAAAGATGTCCTACACATAGAAAACCAACAAGACCACAATAAAAGCCAAGAAACTACACCCAAACTGAGAATCCAAGAACCATAGGAAGGACCCAGATGTTGCAGCCCCCAAGAAGGTGGATAACATAGAAGGAACTACCAAACACTTCTCAGTCTTAACTCTCAACATTAATGGTCTTAACTCTCCAATTAAGCGACATAGACTGTCTAGTTGGATTAAAAAGCAAGATCCTTCTATATGCTGCCTTCAAGAGTCACAGCTTGTCCATAAAAACAAACATAATTTGAAAGTGAAAGGCTGGAATAAAGTCTACCAAGCAAACATTCCCCATAAACAGGCGGGAGTTGCAATGTTAATATCAGATTAACTAGACTTCAAATTAAAATTAGTGAGAAGAGATAAAGAAGGTCACTGCATACTAATTAAGAGATCTCTCCTTCAGGAGGATATTACAATTCTAAATATCTACTCACCAAACAATGAAGCACCCAAATTCATCCAAGAAACACTACTTTCCCTCAAATCTCACATAGATCCAAATACATTAATTGTCGAGGACTTTAACACAACCCTGTCCCCACTAGATACATCAACTCGGCACAGAGAAACCGCAGATCTAAACTACTGCATAGATCAACAAGATTTAACCGACCTCTATCGAATATTTCACTCAGCATCATGGGAATACACGTTTTTCTCAGCAGCACATGGAACATTTTCCAAAACAGAACACATTTTAGGTCACAAAACAAACTTGTCCAAATTCAGAATTATTGAAGTTATATCCTGCATTCACTCAGACCACAAGGGTATAAAATTAGAACTCAACACCAAAGGTCACCAAAGAAAGTCCTGTATCACATGGAGGCTGAACAACACGCTGTTAAATCACCAGTTGGTCATGGAAGAGATTAGAAAGAATATTCAAATGTTCCTGATATTCAACAAAAACGACATAAAAATTACCAGCTCCTCTGGGACACAGCAAAGGCAGTACTCAGAGGCAAGTTTATAGCCCTGAGTTCCTACATCAACAAATCAGAGAGATCTGAAACCAACAATTTAATGAGACATCTGAACCGCCTTGAAAAAGAGCAGCAAGCTAAACCCCAATCCAGCAGACAGAAAGAAATAATTAAAATTAAATCAGAATTTGACAAGTTTACACTCGCACCAACAATGAAGTAAGGTTCCCTTCTGTCCACATCCCCTCCAGCATCTTTTGTTGTTAGAGTTCTTGATTTTTGCCATTCTAACTGGGATGAGGTGGTATCTCAATGTTGTTTTGATTTGCAGTTCTTTTATGGCTAGGGATGTTGAGTATTTCTTCATGTGTCTATTGGCCATCTTTCTTTCTTCTTCAGAGAAGTTTCTCTTTAAGTCTTTAGCCCACTTATTTATTGGGCAGTTGTTTCTTCGAGGATTTGTTGTTTGGGGATTTATTTTTTGAGTTCCAAGTATATTTTAGATATGAGACCCTTGTCCGTTATATGGCTAGTGAAGATCTTCTCCCAATCCGTGAGCTTTCTATTGATCTTGCTAGCTATGTCTTTTGCCATGCAGAAGCTCTGCAACTTCATGCAATCCTATTTGTCCAACCTTTCTTTGATTTGTTGGGTTTCCGGGTCTCTATTAAGAAAATTTCGGCCTGTGCCAAGGAGACCTAGGGTTTCTCCTATTCCATCCTGTAATGTTTTCAGAGTGTCTGCTTTGACTCTGAGGTCTTTGATCCACTTGGAGTTGATTCTGGTGCAGGGTGATATATAAGGATCTAGCTTTCGTTTTCTACAAGTAGTTAACCAATTTTGCCAGCACCATTTACTGAAGAGGCTGTCTTTCTTCCATTCTATTGTTTTAGCTCCCTTATCGAAGATTAGATGGCTAAAGGTCTGTAGGTTCATTTCTAGGTTTTCAATTCTATTCCATTGGTCCTGAGGTCTGTTCTTGTGCCAGTACCAAGCTGTTTTGATAACTATGGCTTTATAGTAGAGTTTGAAGTTTGGTATTGATATTCCTCCAGCAGTGTTCTTTCCGTTGAGGAGTGTTTTTGCTATTCGGGGTCTTTTATCGTTCCATGTGAATTTTTAGATTGCCTCTTCTATTTCCTTCAAGAATGAGGTTGGAATTTTGATAGGTATCACATTGAATTTGTAGATAGCCTTGGGAAGTATTGCCATTTTCACGATGTTAATCTTTCCAATCCAGGAGCATGGGAGGTTTTGCCATTTTGTAAGTTCTGTCTTGATTTCCTTTTTCAATTTTTTAAAGTTTTCATCATAGAGGTCCTTCACTTCTTTGGTTAAGTTAATTCCTAGGTATTTTATTTTTTGTGGGGCTATTACAAATGGAGTTGCTTTCCTAATTTCAGCCACACTTTTCTCATTGTTGGCATACAGAAAAGCCATGAAGATACAGAGCTTCTGCATGGCAAAGGACATAGCTAGCAAGACCAGTAGAAAGCCCACAGATTGGGAGAAGATCTTCACTAGCCATACAATGGACAAGGGTCTCATATCAAAATATACTTGGAACTCAAAAAATTAAATCCCCCAACAACAAATCCTCAAAGAAACAACTGCCCAATAAATAAGTGGGCTAAAGACTTAAAGAGAAACTTCTCTGAAGAAGAAAGAAGGATGGCCAATAGACACATGAAGAAACGCTCAATTTCACTAGCCATAAAAGAAATGCAAATCAAAACAACACCTTACCCCAGTTAGAATGGCTAGAATCAAGAACTCTAATAACAACAGACAGTGGAGGGGATGTGGACAGAAGGGAACCTTACTTCATTGTTGGTGGGAGTGTAAACTTGTTTAACCACTTTGGAAAGCAGTTTGGAGGTTCCTCAAAAGACTTCACATAGAACTCCCCTATGACCCAGCAATCCCACTTTTGGGCATTTACCCAAATGTTTACAAACAAGACCACACTAAGGCTACCAGCACAACTATGTTTATTGCAGCATTATTTACCATAGCTAAGATATGGAACCAACCCAGATGTCCTTCAGTAGATGAATGGATCAAGAAAATGTGGTGTATATACACAATGGAATTCTATGCTTCCATCAGAAAGAATGACATTGCCCCATTTGTTAGGAAAAGGAAAGGCTTGGAAAAAAAATTATATTAAGTGACGTAAGCCAAGCCCAAAGTAACATAGGTCCCATGGTTTCCCTTATTTGCAATATCTAGTATATGTATGAGTCAAACAGATAATGTGATGTTAGGAAAATGAACCCTTAAATATGTATTTAAATGTTTTTTTCTTTCATGCATTTGTTTCTAACGTATTTATAAGATTATTTCTTTGTTGCTTTGTATGTCCGTCCCCCACAGTATAACTCCTGCTTTCACTATATTTGATGTCGGTATTATTTGTGGAAGAGAAGGGGAAAAACAAATCGTTTAAGGATGCAGGTGGACTCGTTGCAACAATGAGAAGTACAAGTTGTCATGTCGAAAACGAACTTTACAACTTTGGTGGGGGGGGGAGGATTTGGGAGGTGGCGGGGGGGGGGGGAGGCAGGGAAGGGATGTGAAGGGTAAACAAAGGAGGAGGCTGCAATGCTTGATAAGAAATGTACGCATTATCTTGCCCATGTAATTGTAACCCCTCTGTACAGTATGTTCACAATAAAAAAAATAAAAATAATAAAAACATTAAATCAGAATTAAACGAATTAGAATCCAAAAAAAATTAGTAAGAATCAACAAAACAAAGAGTTGGTTCTTCAAAAACATTAACAAAATTGACAGACCCTTAGCAAATCTTTTCAGAAAAAGAAGAGAACACACAGAAATAAACAAACTCAAAGATGAGAATGGAAACATCACCACAGAAATAACCAAGATTCAGAACATTATAAAGGAATACTTTTCTAACCTTTATGCTAAAGTTTGAGAATCTGGAAGAAATGGACGATTTCCTAACAAATATCGACGTGCCGAAACTAAACCAAGATGAGTAAAACTAACTTAACAGGCCCACACCAAGCATTGAAATAGAAACAGCTATGAGACCTCCCATCTAAGAAAAACCTAGGACTGGATGGATTTACAGCAGAATTCTACAAGGCCTTCAATGCAGAAGTCACACCAATATTCCTCCAACTCTTCAATGAAATTGAAAAAGAAAGTTCACTACCTAACTCTATGAAGCCATCATAACCCTCATCCCAAAACCAGACAGGAACTCATCAAAGAAAGAGAACTATAGAACCATTTTTTTTTTTGATGAACACTGATGCAAACCGTCTCAACAAAATTTTGGCCAATCGACTTCAATTTATCCAAAAAATCATACACCACAATCAAACAGGATTCATTTCAGGGATGCAAAGCTGGTTCAATATATGCAAATCAATTAATATAACTCATCAAATCAACAAGAGCAAGGATAAGAACCACATGGTTATCTCAATAGATGCATAAAAAGCATTTGACAAGATCCAACACCCCTTTATGATGAAGGCTCTGGAAAAATTAGGAACCCATGGAACATTCCTCAATACAGTAAGGCTGTATATGACAAACCTACAGCCATCATTATACTTAATGGTGAAAAACTAAAGCCATTTCCTCTAAAGTCAGTAACGCGAGAAGGATGTCCAATCTCTCCATTTTTCTTCAATTTAGTATTAGAATGCCTAGCTACAGCAATAAGACAAGATGCAAATATAAAAGGGATCCAAATAGGAAAATGAAGTAAAACTTTCCCTCTTTGCAGATGACATGATTTTGTATTTAAGGAATCCCATGGACTCTACTCCCAAATTACTCAAGCTGATTCAAAACTTTGGCAAAGTAGCAGGGTATAAAATTAACCCTCAAAAATCAATGGCTTTTCTATATGCCAACAATGAGAAGAGCATGGCTGAAATCAGTAAAGCAACGCCATTCATAATAGCCCCACAAAAAATAAAATACCTAGGAATTAACTTAACCAAAGAAGTGAAGGACTTCTATGATGAAAACTTTAAAAACCTGACAAAGGAAATCAAAATACAACTTAGAAAGTGGAAAAATCTCCCATGCTCCTGGATTGGAAGGATCAACATCATGAAAATGGCAATACTTCCCAAGGCTATTACAAATTCAATGCGATACCTATCAATATTACAACCTCATTCTTCAAGGAAATAGAAGAGGCAATCCAAAAACTCATATGGGACAATAAAAGACCCCGAATAGCAAAAATGATCTTAATAGAAAGAGTGCTGGAGGAATATCAATACCCAATTTCAAACTCTACTACAAAACCATAGTAATCAAAACAGCTTGGTACTGGCACAAGAGCAGACCTCAGGACCAATGGAATAGAATTGAAAATCCAGAAATGAACCCACAGACCTATAGCCACCTAATCTTCAATAAGGGAGCTAAAAAAATAGAATGGAAGAAAGACAGCCCCTTCAGTAAATGGTGCTGGCAAAATTGGTTAATCACTTGTAGAAAACTAAAACTAGATCCTTATATATCACCCTGCACCAGAATCACCTCCAAATGGATCAAAGACCTCGAAGTCAAAGCAGACACCCTGAAAACATTTCAGGAAGGAATAGATGAAACCCTAGGTTTCCTTGGCACAGGCCAAAATTTTCTTAATAGAAACCCAGAAACATAATAAATCAAAGAAAGGTTGGACAAATGGGATTGCATGAAAATGCAGAGCTTCTGCATGGTAAAGGATATAGCTAGCAAGATCAATAGAAAGCCCACGGATTGGGAGAAGATCTTCACTAGCCATACAATGGACAAGGCTCTCATATCTAAAATATACTTGGAACTCAAAAAATTAAATCCCCCAACAACAAATCCTCTAAGAAACAACTGCCCAATAAATAAGTGGGCTAAAGACTTAAAGAGAAACTTCTCTGAAGAGGAAAGAAGGATGACCAATAGACACATGAAGAAATGCTCACCCTCCCTAGCCATAAAAGAAATGTAAATCAAAACAACATTGAGATACCACCTCACCCCAGTTAGAATGGCTATAATCAAGAACTCTAATAACAACAGACAGTGGAGGGGATGTGGACAGAAGGGAACCTTACTGCATTGTTGGTGGGAGTGTAAACTTGTTCAATCACTTTGGAAAGCAGTATGGAGGTTCCTCAAAAGACTACACATAGAGCTCCCCTATGACCCAGCAATCCCACTTTTGGGCATTTACTCAAATGATCACAAACAAGACCATACTAAAGCTACCAGCACAACTATGTTTATTGTAGCATTATTTACCATAGCTAAGATCTGGAACCAACCCAGATGCCCCTCAGTAGATGAATGGATCATGAAAATGTGGTATATATACACAATGGAATTCTATGCTTCATTAGAAAGAAAGACATTGCCTTATTTGTTAGGAAATGGAAAGACTTGGAAAAAATTATATTAAGTGAAGTAAGCCAGGCCAAAAGAAACATATCCCATGCTTTCCCTTATTTGCAATAACTAGTATATGTCTTAGACAAGCAGAAAAGGTCAGATAAGAAGATGTTAAGCAAAATGAACCCCAAGATAAGGACACAAGTGTTTTTTTTCTTTCTTGCTATTGTTTCTAACATGATTTCTTTGTTGCTTTGTATGTCCCTCCCCCACAATATAACCTTTGTTTTCACTGTATTTGATGTTGGTATAATTTGTGGAGGGGAAGGGAAAAAACAAATTGTTTAAATAGGGAGTTAGGTGGACCCATTGCAACGATGAGATGTACAAATCGTTATGTCGAAAAATGAACTTTACGGCTTTGGTCGGGTGGGGTTGGGGGAGATGGGAAGTGATGGGAAAGGGAAACAAAGAAGGAGGCAACAATGCTTGATATGAAATGTACTCATTACCTTGCTCATGTAACTGTAACCCCTCTGTACAGTATTTTCACAATAAAAAGCTTATTTTTAAAAAGGTAATACTTGCAATGTTATAATAATATGAAATACAGAATTAATGTTCTTGTTAACCATAATTTTTTAATTTTCTTGAAAAATTTAGAGGTTCATTTTCATTTTTAGGTAAGATTGTTGATTGAAGCACTTGTTTTCTGTTTTCAGTGTTTTTAAAATATACCATTGCTTGGTGCTTGTGGCTTATACCAGGCAAGAGGCTGAGATCTGATGGTCATTGTTCAAAGCCAGCCCATGCAGGAAAGTCCAAGAGACTCTTACTTCCAATTAACCAGCAAAAAGCCAGAAGTAGACCTGTGTCCCAAGTGGTAGGTTGCCAACCTTGAGCAAAATAAGCTAAGCAAGAGCACAAGGCGCTGAGTTCAAGCCCTAGTACTGGCATAAAAATATTAATTAAAATGAAATAAATTAATCAAATACATCATCAATGGGATATGCATAGAAGTATACATAAAGCACAATTTTCTGGCTTTCAGACACTGAGTCAGATCTCTGTTATGAGTGAAAAACAGCCTGTCAGTTAATCTTAACATCTTCCATTTCAAAATTTTCACCATGGAACATCCATCCATTTAAAATAAAAGCTTTGACAAACTGTTTCAATAGGGACTTTTAGCCTTCAATGGGGGCTTTATATTTTAGCTTTACATCATCCTCTCTAGACCTTGTCAGCTCCCCCCCTCCCCAGAAATGCCACCAGTCTAGTTTAAAAGAAGTCAAAAGCCTTCATGTTTCCTGGCAAACACACATTGCATTCCTTGACTTTCAATCAGCTTCAAAGCATCATGGGATGATGCTGGGCCCTCCTGTTCTACCTTGGGATGTGGCCTGGTTTAGCTCTTATTCTGGTGACTCACCAAACACAGCTTTTTTAATAATCCTTATATCTGTCACTATCAATCAACTCAGACTGAGACAGCTTTCCTGAATGTCAGAAATAAACACAGAGTTTTCCTGCAAGCTCAGAGGGGAAAGAGATGAGGGCATTGGATATATGAAAACATATGCTATATTTACTTGACTTAGAACATTAAGTGTTTTTAAATCTGTCCTTTGAAAGTCAGAGCTTCTTCTTAAGTTTTCACTGTGCCTACTTAGAGATGGAGCCATAATCTTCTAGCCCAGCGTTTCTTTTTTCTGTGTATATAGAGAAGCTGGTTCATTTTTAGAACAAGAGTGCTTGTCAAATCGTTAAGTAGAGGTATAGTTGTTCATTTACCAATTAATGATTTTGTTTTTTCCTAAAAGCCCTCTGTTTCTACTTATGGAGGTTCATACTTAAAGTTAACTTAAAATCTTGTCTTTAAGGAGGAAGGGATGTGGGAACTTGGGTCTCTCCAGCATAAAGACAGAACACAAAAATTTGATACTGAAATTTTCCTTTTGGTTCAAATCACAAAATCTTAACATGCTCAAGTATACATAAAAACATTTATTGCTTGAAATAGCAAGTAGGAAAACTATAATGTCTGTTGATGGAAAAGAGTGAATAAATTATGGGATCTCTAATCATACTAAAATTAATGCAGCAGCCCCAAAACTAAGATGACTGTGTGTATAAATAACAGACATGAGCTAGGTTTCTGTTTATTTATTCAGATATTCCACCTTCAGACTTACTTCTTTTTTTATGTTTTTTTAATTGCAAAAATACTGTACAGAGGGGTTATAGTTACATGAGTTAGGTAATGAGTACATTTCCTATTGAACATTGTTACCTCCTCCTTTGATTTTCCCCTACCATCGTTTCCCACCCCACCTTCCCAACTCCTCCCTCCTCCCCCCCAACTTGTAAAGTTCGTCTTCTAGTGTCTTATAAATCTCACTGTTACAATGGGTCAACCTGTATCCTTATTCCAGCATTTTGTTATTTCCTTTCCACTCCCCAAATTAGAAAAATGTATATACAAGATGCAGGGCACTGACATCAAATACAGTGAAAACAGGGGTTATATTGTTAGGGAAGAACATACAAAAGAAACCAAAAGGACTGGGAAGGTGGCTCAGTGGTTGAGCGCTTGCCTTGCATGCATGAGGCCCTGGGTTCAATTCCTCAGCACCACATAAGCAAAAAGGAAAAACCGGAAGTGGCGTTGTGACTCCAGTGGTAGAGCACTAGCCTTGAGCTGAAGAGCTGAGGGACAGCGCCCAGGCCCAGAATTCGGGCCCCACGACCGGACCCCCAAAAAAGGAAAATCACATGGTACATTTTAAGTACGCTAAAAACAATAGCAAGAAAGAAAAAAAATTGTGTCCCTATCTTGGGGCTCATTTTGCTTACCATCATCTTATATGGTCATATGTACATAGCTTTTGACCTTTTCTGCTTGTCCTAGACTTATAATAGTTATTGCAAATAAGGGAAAGCATGGGACCTATGTTTCTTTGGGCCTGGCTTACTTCACTTAATATATTTTCCAAGTCTTTCCATTTCCTAACAAATGGGGCAGAGTCATTCTTTCTAATGGAGGCATAGAATTCCATTGTATAAATATGCCACATTTTCTTGATCCATTCATCTACTGAGGGGCCTCTGGGTTGGTTCCATATCTTAACTATGGTAAATCATGCTGTGATAAACATAGTTGTGCTGATAGCATCTCCCAACAACAAATCCTCAAAGGAACAACTGCCAGATAAATAAGTGGGTTAAAGACTTAAAGAGAAACTTCTCTGAAGAGGAAATAAGAATGGCCAATAGACATATGAAAAAATGTTCAACTTCTCTAGCCATGAAAGAAATGCAAATCAAAACAACATTGAGATTCTACCTCACCCCAGTTAGAATGGCTATAATCAAGAAATCTAATAACAACAGATGCTGGAGGGGATGTGGCCAAAAGGGAACCTTACTGCGTTGTTGGTGGGAGTGTAAACTTGTTCAACCACTTTGGAAAGCATTATGGATGTTCCTCCAAACACTCCACATAGAGCTCCTCTATGACCCAGCAATCCCACTTTTGGGTATTTACCCAAACAATCACAAATAGACTCACTTCTTATTGGAAAGAAATTCTCCTTCATGACATAGCAATATGTGGTAAACTTACCATGCATGATTTGCTCATGTTTTACATGCATCCCTGGGTGAGCCAAAGAAAATATACTTTATAACCAATTCTTTGGATATTTGACAAAGGATACTAGTATTTAGAAAATTTAGAAATAAATATTAGAACATTTCCCAACACATAGTAAGTGTTCAGTAAAAGTTATCTATTAATATTTTTCATCTATACAAAAAAAAAAACAAATTAACTGGGATAATTTTGGACTGAGAAGTGAAAAAGTCATATTTTTTGCATTACTATTGCAGCATGCCTCTGAATTAACATAATTTCCTAAGAATCCAGACTAACACTATAGTCTACAAATAAGACATATTGAGATTCAGGTTGAAAAGTAAATACTGAAAGTCTTATAAATCTATTCTGTAATTATTTGTATATATACACTAGAGAGTTTAAGACATATATTTATAATATATTATATGTATTATGTATATATTATATAATTATGGAACTTCCCCTATTTTGCATTCTTGATTCAAAGAGTAAAGTGTAAGTAACAAACAAAATACTCTGGAACATCCCTCTTGACAACAGTATTTAACCAAAAGCCAAACTATAGTTCTAAGAACTACTCAATATATTAGCAACAGTATATTTGAAATACATGCATGATACCTTCTACTCCATCCACCATCATTTAATTGTCCAGCTTACTTGACAAAAAAAGATAGATGTATTCTGGAGAGTAACCATTAATGTAAGCTAGATTAATATAAACTGAGAAGTAAAGCTTTGCCAGAAGTAAAACTTAGCCATAATCAAACAGAAGTGGCTTAAAGGAGGAAGTTTGAACAATTCTGATAATCCAAGTACTGGGAAAGGAGTCTGCTTACATTATTCTGGGCTAGTCACAAAGCTGCCCTATTAACTGAGCTGAACCTTGGGAGTTTCTGCTGTCAGACTGTGACTGGTTGGGACCACCTGGCACAGCCACCCCTTTCAAGTAAGGGAAATATCATACTTCCATAGGGGTAGTACCAGTGCAAACTTAGTTAGCATTTCTAGCCCCCTTGTTCTGAGTGTAGGATCACCAAGAAACTTTGGATCGCAAGTTGTTTAAATCCAGGAGAACAGGCTGATGATATAGATTTTGTTCCTGAATTCACAGTGCCTTGCCCACAGTTTCTAACCATGATGAAGCTCCTCATGGAAGCCTGTCTACAGGGAGACTGTGTTGATTATGCTCTCCTGTATACTTCCAGTCCCCACACTAGTTATATTTTCCTTTGTTAATAAATAAATAGTCATCCTTATGTCTACTTTAGTCATGCAAGAATTTTGGTGAGCATGAGTCAGATGCTGATGGCCTAGTCACTCCTGGAAAATATGTCTTAGGATTTTAAAAGATGACCAAATTTAGCTGGCCTGTCTCTTAGATGACTCTGCACACAGGAGCACATGTCCATTCAAATCTTCTTAAACTTTTTCATTTCATTTCTCTCCCCTCTGTTGTCAGTAATATTCATTCGATGCCTAGAGCTCCAATTTTAATTCCCTCATCGCTATTGCATGGTGATTGCATTCCCAGTTGCTCATCTATTTCTAGACTCTCATTGAAGTTATCAGGAGAGGTTTCTAGAAGCCCATGCTTTTGTTGACATTGTGGTTGTTGCTAGTAGAGACCATGGGCATATGATGTACCTTGACCAGTGTCCAATTCTTCCTTCTCTCTCCAGTTGGGTCTAGAAACAACAGACACTTGATGGCCACCTAAATGGATTCTTTATGGGCCCAAGTGATTTCTCCCCACAGAGACATATGCTCACTGTGGCTTTCCCAAGAACTCCCTGTATTTGTCTAATGCCAAAGCCAATAATACCCTTTATTTCCTGAGTCTTACTTGAATACATTAATCTGGATTCAATAAAGTAGTTTTCTGCTGACCTGTCACAAAAATCAATCCCACAAAAATCAATCCCACAACTTTTCTTAAGTCCTCTTACAAACAAGTACTGGGCCTGCCCAGAAATTTATCTTGGCAAAACTTAAACACAGCAAACTTAGGGGATGCTGACTAGAAATCTCATCATTAATCCTCAAAGATGTGACTGAGTTTACTTGGCATTGACCTTGGCCTTTGGCAAGACATGTAGAAACTTTTCCTTAGTGACAAAACAGAACTGAAAGCATTCAAGAGAGAAGAGGAGAGACGGTGAGAGAGAAAGGAGAATAGAAACACATAAATAAAAAGTATGCTCCTTTGGGCTTATGACTCACAGTAATATGTTATACTAAATCCCAAATATGAGTTGAAGCTTGTTGGATGTTGTATTACTTTTGTAATTGCCTTTCTAAGAGCAAATTCCCCCAATGGGGAACTGTTCTTTCTCAAGATATCAGAATAAAAGAGCCTTAAAAATTGTTTTCAATATTATTTCTCAATATATGAGTTATCATCCAAATCCTAATAAAATAAATGACTCACTTAAAAGAAGAAAGAGTTCCTATATAAGGTAATGTTTTTCAGGCTACAAGAATCCTAGGTTATGCTGGTTAATAAACAATCATAATTCACTTTTAATACTTTTGTCTGCTCTGAAGATATTTCATATAAGATACATGTTTCAATTGGCTTATCAATTTTATGTGGGTACTTCTAACATCTTTGTGGCTAAATTATTTTTATTTTTATTTTTCCTGCCAAGGGCCATTTGAATACTTACAACATTATCTATAGCCCATACAAAATTATTAATATAGGCAGATTATGTTTAGGCAGCCAAGCAGAAAAACATGCATCTGTCTGTCATATACCATATGATTTTTCAGGCCTTATATGGTCCACTGACTAGATATTACTCAGCCCTCCTTTAGCTTTATGGTAATCCTATCAGTTTATAAATTCATAGCAACAAGCAGTGCAAAGATGCTAGTAAGTCATCTATGGATTTCTCATGTTATGAAATTAACATATACATTTCTTCCCTCTAAAAATAAGCAAATATTTACATTCATTCACAATATGCTTTGAGGGCAAATGGAGTATCTGTTTTTGTGTTACTGCCTTTTATGTGGCTATTTTGGGGCGGGGGGGGGGGCGGGGGGGGGGGGGAGTTCGGTCGTGAGGTCTGAACTCTGGGCCTGGGCGCTGTCCCTCAGCTCTTTAGCTCAAGGCTAACGCTCTACCACTTGAGCCACAGCGCCACTTCTGGCTTTCTTCTTTTTGCTTATGTGGTGCTGAGGAATCGAACACAGGTCCTCAGGCATGCAAGGCAAGCGCTCTACCACTGAGCTCTACCACCTTCCCAGCCCAATGTGGCTATTTTTTTAATAATAAGGAAGGATTGGGTCTTTAATAGTTTTCATGAAGGAAAGCTTGGGACATTGATAGCACACATACATGTAAAAAAATTCTGGCAAACCAGGTGTCAGCTCATGCTTGTAATCCTAGCTACTCAGGAGGCTGAGATCTGAGGATCACAAGTAGAAGCCAGCACAGGCAAGAAAGTCCTTGAGACTTATCTATAAACCAAAAGTGTAGTTGTGGCTTAAGTAGTAGAGTACTAGCTTTGAGCATAGAAAAACTCAAGAGCCAGGTCCAGTGGCTTATACCTGTAATCATAGTTAGTCAGGATGCTGAAATCTGAGGATTGCAGTTCAAAGCCAGCCCAGACAGGAAAGTCCATGAGACTCTTATCTCCAGTTAATCACCTGAAAACCAGAAGT
Source organism: Dipodomys spectabilis (assembly GCF_019054845.1). Taxonomy (NCBI): domain Eukaryota; kingdom Metazoa; phylum Chordata; class Mammalia; order Rodentia; family Heteromyidae; genus Dipodomys; species Dipodomys spectabilis. Next base: position 4,351,371 of record NW_024870824.1, read on the forward strand.
GGTGCTGTGGCTAAAAGTAGTAGAGCATTAGCCTACTGAGGCCCTGAGTACAAGCCCCAGGACCAGCTTACACACACACACACACACACACACACACACACACACAAAATATGTATTATGAAACATTTTCATTTTTTGTATTACAGAGAAAATTTATTTTTGATTCATTTCATAAGGCATTTCCCAATTTACAAATTGTTTTAACCCAGGGTCTTTTTTGAGAAGTTCCCAATAGAGTTCATGATGTAGACATCTGTCACAAAGAGTGTACATCTAAAGATTTTTTTATTTCTTTATGTTTTTAAATATGTCACTATCCATGAATGTGCATATAGATAGAGGGTTTTCTAGATTTTTTTTGTGCTAGTCCTTGAGCTTAAACTCAGGACCTGGGCACTGACCCTAGCCTTTTTTTTTGTTTTTGGTCCATCATAGGCTTGAACTCAGAGCCTAAGCACTGTCCCTGAGCTCTTCTGCTCAAGGATAGACCTCTACCACTTCTGGCTTTTTGGTGGTTGATTGGAGATAAGAGTCTCACAAACTTTTCTGCCTGGATTAGCTTCAATCTGAAATCCTTAGATCTCAGCTTTCTAAGTAGCTAGGATTACAGACTTAAGCCACCAGTACCTGGCTTTATAATATAATTTTTAAAGCATGATGACAGCAAACCTAGATAACATATCTTCTAGCCAATGCAAAGGGTAATAAACATGAGATAAACAGTAATCTGAAGTCCTGTCTCCTCCCTATTACCAATACCAGCTATTTTAAACAGCTTTATCCTTACCACAGGGATCTTCGTTGCAGATATCATATAACCACTTACCATGTGTTTCTTCCTCCTCAAGGAACAGGGCTGGGTTATATTTTTATTTTTTATTTTTTGCCAACTCTCAAGTTGTTCAGATAAAACTAACTCCATCTACATGTCTAAAGATAGGCATGTGGTCTCTGCAGGCCTATCAAAATATTGATTCCTAGTTCTCACACATAGCAATTGTTTGAGCAAAGAAAATTATAACCACATCAGAGATATTTCCAGGCCTTTGACCATGAGTACTGGGAAAGAAATTCTTTGCTGTAATCCTGGAATTTAGAAGATCTGAATCTGATCCACAAGGAACAACTCAAAAAGAAAATTCAAGCGGGGCGCCGGTGGCTCACACCTGTAATCCAAGCTACTCAGGAGGGTGAGATCTGAGGATCGAGGTTCAAAGCCAGCCAGGGCAGGAAAAGTCCATGAGACTCTTATCTCCAATAAGCCACCAGAAAACTGGATATGGCACTGTGGCTCAAGTGGTAGAGCGCTCCCCTTGAGCTGAAGAGCTCAGGGACAGAGCCCAGGCACAGAGTTCAAGCCCCACAACAGACAAAAGAAGGAAAGAAAGAGAAAGAAAGAAAGAAAGAAAGAAAGAAAGAAAGAAAGAAAGAAAGAAAGAAAGAAAGAAAGAAAGGAAGGAAGGAAGGAAGGAAGGAAGGAAGGAAGGAAGGAAGGAAGGAAGGAAGGAAGGAAGGAAGGAAGGAAGGAAGGAAAAGGAAGGAAGGGGAAAGGAGGGAGGGAGGGAAGGAAGGAAGGGAGGAAGGAAAGAAAAAGAGAAAGAGAAAGAATGAAAGAAAGAAAGAAGGGAAGAAAGAAAGAAAATTCACCTAACAGCAAAGCTAAATTCTGTAGGGATGCCATAGCAAGCCAGAAAGAGTGGTTTGGTTTTCGTTGTACCCATATTTTGAATCTAGTAATGTTAATAAGCAAAATATACAACAGACTTTTCACAAGAGCCATTTCAGTTCTTTTTCTGCCTTAAGCCAGTTTGGGTTGAGTTTTCTTTCCCTTGAATTCTAACACAATCATACATTTGTACTTAAGTACATTCAACACAAGATATGCAAAATACTCCCACAGATGTCTCACATCTAAATACCCTTCCAGTACACACACACACACACACACACACACATATATATATATATATATACATATATATTGCATTAATAATAAAGTCAAAAGAATCTGTTTAATGTTTTATCCACAACATCAAGTATATTTAATCAGTAAGAAGCACTCAGGAAATATTTATTGCATGATTTGAAAATGGTAGACCGAAAAAGCAAATTTAGCTCTCACTTTGTCCAGTATTAAACCAGGCAGTATGGATCATCTGTATAAATAATCATTCATCTTAATTTAATGATTTCCAGGGGTGGCTGGAAATTCCCAGTGGAAAGAAATATATTCAATTATAACACATTTATAAGATTATTTCTTTGGTGCTTTGTATGTCCCTCCCGTCATGGTAAAACCCCTGCTTTCACTGTATTTGATGTCGGTATAATTTTGTGGAGGGGAAGGGAAAAAACAAATCATTTAAATAGGGATACAGGTGGACCCATTGCAACAATGACATGTACAAGTCGTTATGTCGAAAACCAACTTTACAACTTTGGTGGGAGGGAGGGGGGAGGATTGAGTGGGGAGGTGGGGGAAGGATGGGAAGGGATGGGAAGGGGAAACAAAGGAGGACGCTACAATGCTTGATAAGAAATGTACTCATTATCTTGCCCATGTAATTGTAACCCCTCTGTACAGTATTTTCACAATTAAAAAAAAAAAAGAAATACACTCAATTAGCTTTATCTAATCCAAGTAGAATGTGCTTATAATTTACCTAGTGCTTAAGTTAGAGAGTAGAAAGTATGAGTTAAAGTGGCCTGGTTCATGTCACCTAAGAATGTATCAGCTAATATGTTTAATATATGAAGTAGCTCTAAAAGAAATGTAAATATAAATATTCAAAAACACACAGGACTCCTGGATCAAAGAAATATGGAAATTTATATGCAAGTTTGGATACCGAAAGTACTCAAATAACTAATTTATTTTTTATTTTAAATTATCAGCCATTTTAATCTCATCATGTAACAGGAAAACATAGGTTTGCTAGAATATGCTATGCTAAAGAAGACAGCTTCATTAACAACATCCACAGATAAAATTATTCAAGTGATTTACCTGGCATTTAAGACAAAATTTTGTAAGACACCATGCATTTTAAATTTAATTTTTTATCATAATTAACATTTCATATGATGTACCACAATGGTCAGCCTCAATGTCGTTTGTAAATCATTGCCTTCCTTCAGGGAAGATACAAAAAATCCAAAATATTAGTCTAAAAGGGGTCAGGCCTGATAGTTTGGGAAAATAATATTTTACTGTAGGTATCCGTACTCACAATTCATAAATGAGGAAATGGGGCTCAGAAAGGTTAAGTAACTCATCAAAGGTCAAACGAGCAATAGGTGGCTAAGCCACGATTCAAATCCTTTTCCCTCTGATTCTGGAGCCCATGTTCTTCTCCAGTGCAACACAAATGAAATATAACGTGACTGGTCTGGTCGATTCCTCACGAACACAGTTTAGTGTTCACTAATTACTTCACTGTATAACAAAGTGGTACACTAGGAAAGTACTTGATCACCCATTTCATCATTGATCAAGATGCTTGTACTCACAAACTGACGTTGAATCAAAACCCCTTTGTATAACTACATAAAGATAATTTAAAATATATCTATATGTAATTAAAAAGTACACTAGAATATAGCTCCATGAGGTCAAAGTGTTTTATCTGTTTTGTTCACTATTACAGTTCTTGAACATAGGCTAATAACTGATATGAAAAAGCTACTAAAAGCCAGGTGCTGGTTGCTCACGCCTGTAATACTAGCTAGTCAGGAGGCTGAGATCTGAGGAACACAGTTCAAACCAGCCTGGGCAAGAAAGTATGTAAGACTCTTATCTCTAATAAACTACTCAGAAAAAGCCAGAAGTGATGCTGAGGTTCAAGTGGTAGAGTGTTAGAACACAAAGTGTACACAGAGAATAGAACACAAAGAGCTCAGGAACAACACCCAGATCCTGAGTTCCAGCACCAGGACCGGAAAAAAAAAATAATACAGCCTACTTAATAAACATTTGAAGGACAAGCAGAAAAATGGGTTATCATTTCCCTTTATTTAGCATTTATGCAAACGCTTAACTTAGCAATGTTAACCACTGTTAACCTCTATAAAAACACTAATTTTTTCATGAGCAAATGGTAAGTCACAACTCATGTACTTAGTGTTTTTAAATTAATATTTATTTATTCATCAAACAAATACTTCTTAGGTACCTACAATACACTGTTGCATCTAACATTTAGAGATTTATCTGTGAACAGAACAAAAATCCCCATCTAAGGTTCTGAGTTCAAACCTTACTTAGTACATTCCCCCAATAAAAGAGCAGTTTTAATAGAATTAGATAGAGAAAATAGTGTTAATAGTAGGTTTGGTAGAATATAAAAATAATATATGTGTTTAATATTAGAAATTAATAAGCAGCATTGGAGAGTTTTGCTGCAAAGAACTGGGACAGAAGTAAGACCCAAGAAAGGGTTTCTTTTAAGAAGTAATAATAGAGTGAGAGAAGAGGTGGCATTGCCCATAAAGAAATGTACTCTTTACCTGACTTATCTAACTGTAACCCCTCTTAATAATAATAACTGTAACCCTCATCTTAAAAATAACACAATTTTTTTATTTTATTTTATGGTAAAGATGCTGTGCAGAGGCGTTACTGTTACGTGAGTAAGGTAATGACTACATTTCTTGTCGAGTATTGTTACACCCCTCCTTTGTTCTTCCATCCTCCACCTCCCTCATTCCTCTCCCTTCCCAACGTTGTAAAGTTCATTTTTGATATGCTGTCTTGTGGGTATCATTGTTGCAATGGGTCATCCCATGTCCTTGTTTCAGAGAATAACACTAAAATTTTTATACAATGGAATACTATACTTCCATCAGAAAGAATGACACCACCCCATTTGTAAGGAATTGGAAGGACTTGGGAAAAAATCATATTAAATGAAATACGCCAGACCCAAAGAAACACAGATCCCATTGTTTCCTTATTTGTAATAATTAGTATACATCTAGGACAACCTTGGCAGATGAGCAGAATAGCTCAATAGCTATGCACATATGGCCATAAAGGATGATGCTAAGCAAAATGAATTCCAAAACATGGACACAAGAAGTTTTCCTTTGTTGTTGTTTTTAATGAACTACATGATTTCTTCTTTCTTTTGTGTTTTCCCCCCCTATGGTTTATTCCCTGTATTTTATTTTGGTACCATAGATATTGTGTATATATTTATTTGAACTAAGGAAGGGAAGGGGCACAACAAAATGGTGAGACAAAAGAAAAGGGTGAACCAATGCAACAGCGATACACACAAGACACTATGTTGGAAATGATCTGTACAACTTGGGCGGGGGAGGGAAAGAGGAAGAAAAATGAGGAAGGGGGTAACAAGTTCAACAGGAAATGTACTCACTGTGTTACTTATGTAACTATAAATCCTCTGTACATCACCTTGACAATAAAATTAACATTAAAAAATTAAAAATGAGTAATAATGACGTGTGTGTATAAATGTTATATAGTACAGTGTGAAAAGTAGAAAGTATAAGTAGAAAGTGGAAAATATAAGAAAGCCAGAATTTCTGGAACAATGTTCTTGAGGAGCAAGATCAGCATAGAAGCAATTCTGAGATTGTAAGGGTGGGCAAAGTGTGCGTGTGCAAGGAGGTGGTGGTAGTGAGTGGCATCCTCACAGTCATCGTTGGGTTTCTTGAATCTTCTCAGTGAGTTGGAAGGAAGGTCATCAAGCAGGAAGGAGAAGAAAGCTTAAAGAGAAAAAGAAAAGTTCTACAAGAGCCATTTGAGAAAGTCGGAGAGGAGAACTAGGAATCTATAAAATTTACCTCGGCTAGGTGGCCATTCTTACAGTGAAGCACGGCAGCACGGCAGTAGGCCATATACATCCACAGATCCAAGTGAACAGCTGTATTTATTCAAGGACATTCATTGGTCAAGGACAGCACCAGAGAGGTGCGAGGAAATGATTACAGTGATCCACCATGAAATTAAGCTTGGTAAAGCGGGCAAGCAAGAATGGCCAAGGACAATAAAATCTGTAAGATCAATGGGGGCAGAGATTGAACCCTGTCTTTTTAGTTGGATGTGTTTTTTTTTCAATTATTGGATTCTTTCTAAATTTTGAATCTGTTATTTTCCTATGTTTATATCATAGAAAAATAATAATAAGTACGACATAAATTTATTCATGTACCTATTCAAAAAATCTTCCTGGTGGATCCTAGGTGTCAGAAAGCAATATAAGACTGGTATTTGAACTTGACCACAGGACTTCTCAGTCTAGCAAAGGAGCAGACAGGTGGATGAGGAATCATCAACAACATGGTGAGTAGCAGTGGACAACCACTACAGACATTCAGAGAAGCCTTGATTTCAGACATGAGCATAATGGAACACTTCCCTGCACGGCATTCTAGAATTATAGTTTTGAAGATAGCAATTAGCTGGAAGAAAATAGAAAAGGGACTACCATGACTCTTCAAAAGTATAAATGAAAATGTTGCCTCATGTTTCTTGCAAACCCCTAAATACTACCTCCTCCTAAATTATACAATTTTACTAATTATCTACAATTGTTCTACCAGACATTGTCATTTCACCCAGATCTGTTTTCTCCTTCTTGTCTGAGTAAGCTACCTTAATGCAAGTTTCTCTGACTCTAAATCACATAACTGAGCTAAATTTGTTTTGTCTGAATTTGTTTTGCTAAATTTGTCTTTGCTATTTCTTTTTTTTTGTCTTTGCTATTTCTTATTTGTTCCTAGAAAAACCAGAAAGGCCTTCATAATTAATCATTGATTTTTTTTCCGTAGATATTAAGAAACCACTTGCTTGATATTTTGTTTTGGGGATTTTGCCACTGACTTCTAACATCAGGTGGAAAACAATTCCCCTCTCTGGAGAATCACTTTCATTCTAAGGTTATTGAGAAGGGAAAGTATTGCCTAAGACAAAGGCCAAGAGATAGAGGCAGGCCAAGAGAGATGGGAGGAAAAGATGGTACATACGCCCACTGAAACAGAGCAGCATTAAAGAGGCTTGTTTGCAACTCATGGAGAGTCATCAGGTCAGCCTGGGTCAGGACCTTAGAAGTCAAAGATAATGTCTGGGTTTTGACATCTGGTAAAGGACTCTCTTAAGGCTCAAGATAAAAGCCAGACTTACTGGGGGAAACCTGGAAACCTTTTTTAAATAAAACAAAGGGTATTATTTTCAATGACATCATGCCAACTCTGCCAACTCACAGCCTGCGAATGCTTGTCACAATGTTTACAATTAAGAGTTCAATTACACAAAAGTCCTTGGCTGCGTTACATACAGTGCAGCAAGGCTGCCAAGAGTCTGGAACAACTCCTTCAAGGAAAAGGAACCAACAAACAAACGTCATAGCTCAACTCATTTAACAAACACTACAGGGTTAAAAAAATGTATTAAATGGGTCAGCCAAGGACCTATTTGATATATAAGCCACTACTTGCTTCTTTTCACTTTCTTCATTGTAGAAGTTTACTCCTAAGTTTTGTTTCTTTCATCCTCTGTTTTGTTTCATCAAATTTTTCTATCTTACAATCAAACTCCAGACTGAATAGTACTTTTATCTACATTACGAAAGGAGTACCTGACTAAAGATGCGGCATGGGCTGCTGAGGAGGAAGAATTCCTTTTATTATTTTTTGGTTAACCTTTTGGTTGTTGTTAATTAGTAGGTCGGTGAAGTATCTGTGAGCAGGAAACTTAAGTGTCTGTTCAGGTTTTCCAAGTAAAGCAAGAGATGGAAGCTAGAAATACAAAAATTGACAAATTTAAAACCATCTGATTATATTATTTCCTAATGGTTTCCAACGTTAGGGAAATTGTACTATTTTGCCAAGACTAGCCATCTCCAAAAACAAATATGCTTCTTGTAAGGAAGGTGGCTAAGGAAATTAGAACAATACATCGTTGCTGCAGGTTAGAAATATCATTGAAATAGTCTCTCTCCATTTCAATATAAAATATTTTTAAATGCCAGAATTATTTATGGAACAACTACCCAAACATCATCAATAAGTATACATGAATGGATTTTTATCCTTAATAGTGTTTTATATGCTCTAAAAACCACCAGGCTACAAAAGCAAGATATTTTGACACCTGAGCTACATGAGTTTTTTAGACTTAAGTGAAAGTAACCATATGCTAAACAGACCTAATATATTTAGTGATGGTTGTTGCTATGCTATATAATGATATGCAAAATCAACAACTTACATATTTTCATAATTAGTATTTTTTTATTTTTCATAACTAGTATTTTAAACCATTTTCCCTTTCACATTCCTCAGCAACAGTGTTGCTTGACAGCTTCCTTCCTTCTGAGTCAGGCTTTACTTCTTGTCATTTTATTTTTGTTTTCCAAGTTACAACAATACTCTAACCTTGGCACCTCAACACCTCAAGCTCAGTCTCAAGGCTTGTTCCAAGGATCTCTTGTCCCAACCTCCTGTCCCCTACCTATACCAATACAGCCATCCCTTAAATGCCATTTTCACTACTCTCCCTCCATTCAGGACATAGGTCTGATGTCTAAAGTGTCTGTGTAGGAGTTGCTCACATGGCAGACATAGGCCAGCAGCAGTATCCAATACAGGAGTGAAGGACGCAAGTCAGTGGGCCCAGAATGGAGAAAAACAGGGAGATAAAAGCATCCCCTGAAAGAGCAGCTGGGGAATTTATGAGTTTGCACCAGGACAACTTTATAGAAAACACAGCAGTGCTCCTTTGGTCTTTTCTCTTGTTACTTTCTCCTTGACGTTCAACTGGGCAGCCATTCAAACAATTAAAGAGGCAGGTATACAAGACATCAAGATCAGCTCAAAGCCCAAGGGAGGAGACCTGGGAGGAGCCCAACGCTATTAAAAAAAAAATGCACCATCTGAGAGAACACCATTGGACTTCTCTTTGAGACCTTCCCTGAATTGAAAGTCTCCTTACTTTTCTTTTGCTGCTTTCCTTTCACTTTCAAACAAACTTGCATTTCTGCTTAAAAAAATAAATACACCAGATGCTTTTTTTTTTTTTAAGTGAAGGGAGGGTAGTTCAGCTACACAGCATTTCCCAAATACCTTTGAGAAATGCACTTTTTACTACCAGGATTGACATACACTGTCTCATATACTGTAGGACTCAGTGAATAATTACTGAATACATTTTTATTTTTGGTCAGTCGTGGGGCCTGAACTCTGGGCCTGGGCACTGTCCCTCAGCTCTTCAGCTCAAGGCTAGTGCTCTCTACCACTTGAGCCACAGCGCCACTTCTGGCCTTTTCTGCTTATGTGGTGCTGAGGAATCGAACCCAGGGCCTCACTCTACCACTGAGCCACCTTCCTAGCCCTACTTTTTTTTTTTTAAAGAAAATTCTCAGGCCAGGTGCCAGTGGCTCATGACTTTAATCCTAACTCCTCAGGAGGCTGAGATCTGAAGGATCTCAGTTTGAAGCCAGCCCAGGTAGGAAAGTCTGTGAGACTCTGTCTCCAAAATAACCAGCAAAAAGCCAAGCTGAACACATGCTTCAAGTGTTAGAGCTGCATGCAAGGAAGCAAGCTCAGCAAGCACAAGGAAACCTTGTGTTCAAACTCAGATGCTCACATGATTTCTCTCATATCCAGAAGCTAGATCTAAAATACACTATATCATGATACATTTTGCCCAAAGGCAAAATGACTTTGAACATTTAAATTATTATTTTTTGAAACAAATTCCAGGAACTGTAGACACAGGAGGAGGGTGTGTGTTTTCACACTTTTGTTGTTGTTTTTATTTTGTTCTTCTTTCTGTCTTTTGAGGAGTTGGGGGGACAGCAGCACACAGAAATGAAGGGAGAAAGGTGAACAAATGCTGCTATGGTACTCAAACACTCTGTGGAAAATGGACTATGCAATTTGTGGGCTAGGAGGGGAGGAGGAAACTGGGGGAAAGCAAAGGAGGGAGTGACATTGTCCAAAAAGAACAGAACTCATTATGTGACATATGAAATAGTAACTCCTCCGTATAACAACACCTTAATAATAACAATAGAATCACATGGTTGTTTTTTTTTTTAAGCTCAGTATTAGATGTATATTCTCAGTAGAACCATATTGCTGAAACACTTACTTAATTACCCACAGATGACTGAAAAAAGTCTGAAATAGTTTGGGCATCTGGAGCATGCCACAAAGAGCATACCCCAAGTTCAAGGTCTAGCTTATTTGGCCAGTGTTCTAGGTACAATATAGGTGAAAAAAAATATTTTCTGCCTCAAATCTATCCTTTGGCTTAAATGCCTATTTGAATTTGATCCTGTTAACAGTTACCACTTACTATGCTGTATCAGTTATTTGTTTTTTTAATCTTTTTTTGGGGGGGGGCAGGCAGGGGTCGGGTCATGGGGCCTGAACTCTGGGCCTGGGCACTGTCCTTCAGCTCAAGGCTAGTGCTCTACCACTTGAGCCACAGCGCCACTTCTGGCTTTTTTCTTTTTGCTTATGTGGTGCTGAAGAATCAAACCCAGGGCCTCAAGCATGCAAGGCAAGCGCTCTACCACTGAGCCACCTTCCCAGCCTTGTTTTTTTCATCTTTAAATGGATGAATTATTTGTTGAACTAAAGTTTGTTGGGTAGGTCCTGCTTAAAAAACATGTGATGGACACTATTATAAAGGAGAAACATGACAGTATTCAGAAATTGAGATCATCCATAACAGGGAGATATCCACCCACCCTAAACATTCACAAGGAAAGCCATTTAGGAATATGTCATAATAAACAATGTTAATAATAAAAGTAACTTTATGCTTCCTATTTGTTTTCCTTAAATCTCTTTTGGGGCTTACCAGAGGACACTGATGAATCACCTGACAATCCCTACAGTTAGAAAGCTTTTTTTATTTCTGATTTAAGTCCTGCCTGATATAGCTTTAATCCATTTCCACCTATTCTGTTCTCATAGAAGACAGAGAAAAGCCATTCATCCCCCTCGGTGCGACTGTGCTTCATGTATTAAAGATTTCAGCCTTCATTTATCCGGGTTACATAATGCCAATCCCTTTCATTTTGCTCATATATCTTATTTTCCAAGCTTTTAAATTAATTCCATTGCACTCCTTTTGGACTAGATGGATAATGAAGTAGTCATGAAACTGCTTTCAGATTGTAATTGAGTAATAAACCTTCAGGGAAGGGAGTCATTTTAAATCTTAAATCAGAGTCTCACATAATTTGGGACTTAAAACATTTTTGGAGAGCCGGAGGAGGCTAGAACATGCATGTAAAATTGTCACCAACACCATGGGAAGAAATGGGAAATCGCCATTGGATGTTGTTTTATAAAAATGGATAAAACTAAAGGCATGTGTCACAGCAAATAACTAAAAGATGTAAGACTAAATCTCACCATTAAATTAAGCAGCTGCTAATTCCTGGTTTGCTACCAAGTTGCTGTCAAGTGCTTATGACATCTGATCATAGTAATCGAGATTGACGTTTACAAAATAAATTACATTATCCCAGTTTAATAAGATAGGAATTCAATGTCCATTGTGTTTGCATTATATTTCTTGAAAAGCTTCCAGTTGTCCCTTCTTTCCTTCCCAAGTGAGTCTGCAGAAGAGACCCTCTCTGATGTTGTGTTATGCAGTAGGAACTAGAACCTCCATGTGTTAATGTATTATATTTCAGATAGTTTCTAAAATCAGTTGGCACACATATAAAATGCTATCTGTATTCATCAACTAATAAATGAATAAATCCTTACAATGGACTATTAATCAATAAAGAGGAATAAAATACTAGTTAGACACTAGTGACTCATACTTATAATTCTAACTATTCAGGAGGCTGAGATCTGAGGAATGTGGTTTAAAGCACATCTGGGCAGACAAATCCATGAGACTCATATCTACAATTAACAAGCAAGAAGCCAGAATTAGAGATTTGGCAGATAAACCCAAGCAAGACCTTGAGGCCTGAGTTCAAGCCCCTCCTCAAAAAAATTACCTATTGTATGATTCAATTTTCATTAAATGTCCAGTATAGGCAAGTCCATAGAAATAGAATGTACATTAATAAGTGCCAAGGCACTGGAGAAGGAAGAATGAGAGACAAGATTTCTTATTTGAAGTGACTTTTTAAAAAGTAGTAAAATTAGCCAGGCGCCAGTGGCTCACGCCTGTAATCCTAGCTACTCAGGAAGCTGAGATCTGAGGATCACAGTTCAAAGCCAGCCTGGGCAGGAAAGTCCATGAGACTGTTATCTCCAATAAACCACTAGAAAACTGGAAGTGGCTTAAGTGGTAGAGCACTAGCCTTGAGCTGAAGAGCTGAAGGACAGCACCCAAGCCCAGAGTTCAAGCCCCACAACCAACAACAACAACAAAAAGTAGTAAAATTACATACTTATGATGATTGCATAACATTGGGAATATAGTGATGCTAAATTGCACATTCTAATATTGTTAAAAAAGAAAATGATGTGTTATAACTGTTTTGCCACCATGAAAAACACATTGATTATATTTTTTTGGTATGTTAATGCAAAGTGAGACAGAAATAATGGTGGGAGACAGACAGGGCTGACCCTCTTGTAAGCTAGTAATCAGTCAGTTGAGTATTTGTTGAGTGCCTACTAAAAGCAACATACTGGGCTGGATGCTGAGATACAGCAAATTGACACAGATGCCATTTCTGCCCTGGTACCGCCTTACATTTTACAGCACATCGTTCTTCTATTTCTTTTCTCCTGCCAGAGATGTTTGGTCTAAGATGAGAAAGTAGGAAGAAAAAACAATGAATGGGCTTTATTAATCTACCAAATATGTGGGAGATAAAAGAGTTGTGTGTAATGAAAACAAACACCAAAAACAAAATATATAACTGCTTGTACACACAAAAATTTAACCTGGGGTCCTACAGTAGGACCCTAATTTTACCTTAAATTTACACTAAACCATTACTATATAACTTGAAAAAAGAGAGATAATTTTTCTGCACATTATTTTATAGATTCTTTAGATCTTATGCATTGTTTAACATAAAGGATAAAACACTCAAGATAGTTTGGATTACTGGATCAAGTACTCACTCCTTCTTTTCCCGCCCCTCTGTGGACATGATGTATTTCCTGTGCTTGTGTATTTGGAGCAAGGCCACATAACTGTTTTGGGCCAATAAAATCTTAGAAGATGAAGGTCAGGGAAGCCTTAAATGTGTTGCACAGTTTAGTTCTTCTCTTCCTGCTCTTAACCATAAGAATATTGAAGTAGACACTGTCTAAGAACCTAAGAAAAAAAAATGCAAAACAGCAACCCCAACCAGGAGCCTGAAGACAGTTGTTCGACTATTCCACACTAGATTCAAATACTGTTACTGCATGTAGAGTTTTGAGCATGGTAATAAATTTGTCCCATTCTTAGTTACAATATGTTAGAGTATTGCAATAATAACTGGTTGGTGCAACATATATATTGAAAGGATCTCCAGAATTTTCCATCACATATGGTTTTATTTAGGAACCTAGCTATCAATAATAAAATAGTTTTTCTCTACATGTTTTTATTCAGTTTTAGTTTTAATATTTAAAATGGTTAGCTATATGAAATGGAAACTTAAAGATAAATAATCTAACTTTCTCTATTAATAGTATAGCTAGTAAAATCTGCCAGAACTATTACTGGGATGTTAGAAACATAAAATAACACTTGCCATATACATGCATATACATGCATGATCAGCAGTCAGCATCTTGATGAAGCTAAATCACTAATTTGACATTTTCTTTTGGCAAATTAGCAAAATTAGATTTTTCATTAAGTGAAAAACGTATTTGTATGTGAGGAATTCATACTGTGGAAAGGATAAAATTGTAGCAAATACTTTCAATACATTCTTCTATTTCAGATACTTATATTCGTAAGTTTCATATTTTCAGAACTTAGGTAAAGATATTAACACAATACCACCTTTGTGTGAGACTTACCTTTTGAAATATTCCAGATATTTGTACAGAAAGCATTTGGCACATTCAAAATCTTCTGGTGTTACTCCTTTCACCTAAATCCTGCTATCATTCTAGATGGGAACTTTTACACACTGTACTTATTTCTGCGAATGAATACAGAGTTGATAGAAACACTGAGTCTCTTAAATAGATTTTTTTTTACTTTCTCTTTGCCCCAGATTCTTTTCCTAATAAAATATTAGCTTATTAAATAAATATGGTTCATAAAGTATGATGGAACATCTAATGGAAAGGGATGTTCTTTCACTTAACACTTTCTGCCACTCACACGAGTTAGTTTAAGCAGGAAAACAGTGCAAAAAATCATACACAAAAAGAGAAATAAAATGATGTTCACTGAAAAGCACATGTTAAAAAAAGAATTTAATCTTTATGAGCATTAGGAAAACTATGAAGCATAGATAAGTGATAAAGTAGATAAATAGACATATGATCCTATTTATCAAGATAGCTAAGCTAACAATGAATGTGAAAAGAAGAAGAAGAAAAACCCTAAATATCCATAAAAGGAAATATACCAGTGAAGAAAAACTCCAGAAGCAGGTCTCCAAGGTCAATCCATTACAAGTGTCCTTTGACTAGATTAGAGCCATCAGGACTTTTCTTTATATGTTCATGCATTGTAAAGCAACAGGCCTTGTAGTCAGGAAGAAAGAGAAAAGAAAAAAAAAGCACCTGGGAAAGCTGGCAATTTTGCTATTGTAAAAATTGATAGATGAAATATTTGTCTATAGAAATTCAGAATTGCAGTGGAGTCAAAATTGATTAATCTCTACTATTCAGAAGATCAAGTAAATTTCAAGCCTTCATTATTTTAAATGTTTAAATAGCTCTCAAAACACTTAAAAATGTTCATCTCTGTGGTAGGCAGAACTATATAAGACAGCCTCTTAAAAACCCTGACACGGAGTAGACACATACCTTTTCCCAGATTGTCAATCAGACTCTAGCGTACATGTTTTTCTCCCTTACTTTTCTCACAGCGGGAAGAAATGTTCAATTTTGTAAGACCTCTACCAAAAAGAAAAGTCATTTACAAACCCTTACTTTTCCCCTTTCCCCTCAAATCCCCGCCGTTTCTCCTCTGTCCCCGGCCTAAATTTCCAACTACACTCTGAAAGTTGAAGCAATCCAAAGACAATATTCGCAAATTCCTATAAACACATCTCCGCGGCCAGGGCCTGACTCCATCACCGGTTCCCCTGAGTTTCTTCTTCCTTAAAGAGGGAGCCGCCTCCACGGCACACCAATTCTAGAATACTGTCGAGGAAGATTCGTGGTAGCCTAGTTCAGACCCTCTTCCTCCTGCCCTTTTAGCTAATCCTAACTTTCTAGTTATAAATTACTTGTGCTTAAAATAGCTAAAGTAGCTTCCTTTCTCTCTACCTTAACCAAGACTAATAAATACATCAGTCAAAGCTTAATGGTATGCAGGAACATATAATAAGGCTAATAATATAAAATAGGAATGAATAGAGCATATCCAACAGAAGGCAGATGAATATTTTGTAAAAAAAAAAAAAAAAAAAAAAGAGAGAGAGAGAGAGAGACTCCAGGAAATAAGGAAAAAATGAGACCAAAGAGAAGAGATGCAAGAAAGCAAAGGTATGATGCTATTTTAACGAAGGGAGATTTAAAGAGAGCCAGAAACATAAGGAGAGAACACATTACAGAAATAAAAAGCAAGCCAGAAGCAGCAAGATGGTGAGCCAGCACTAGTGAGAACACGGTTGCATCATGGAAGGGAAACTGAAAAAATGGCACAGAAGGAAGTAGAATTAGAAGCCAGTCCTTACATAAAATGAAAAATGAGATATAAAAGTATTCATCAGAAAACTATTCCTAACTGGGCTGTAGTAGTCCATACCCTGCAATCCTAGCTATGCAGGAAGCTGAGTTCCGAGGATCACAATTCAAAGTCAGCCTAGTCAGGAAAGTTCATGAGACTCTTATCTCCAATTAACCACCAAAAAAGCTGGAAATGAAGCTGTGACTCCCATGCGGAGCACCTGCCTTGAGTGAGAAAACTAAAGGACAGGCCCAGGCTCCGGATTCAAGCCCAGCACCAGCACACACAAAAACATTCCTTTTTGAAAATAGGACCTACATATTCATATTGAAAAAGTCCATTATGATCCATAAAAAAATGTTTTCTAACATTAAATTTCAAATACAAGGACAGACTCACACAAATAAGAAGAGGAATCGGACCTACTACAATTCTTTTTAAAGAATTCCGGACTTCATTTTAGCAATTCTGAAGGCCAAAAGGGCAGAGGAACCACATGCAGTGCTGAAAAAAAAAGGGGTAGATCCCAGGTCCAGTCCATTTAGGCAGGCTGTCATTCAAGAACGGAAGGAGGAGGGAGGAGAGGGGGGAGGGGGGAGGGATGGTAGGGGAAAAACAAAGGAGGGGGTAACAACGCTCAACAGGAAATATACTCATTACCTTACTCATGTAACTGTAACCCCTCTGTACAGCATCTTTACAATAAAAAATATATATTTATATATATATATATATATATTTTTAAAAGAACAGAAGGAAATGCCCACTTTGCAATGCCTCACAACTAATATTACTTAAAAAAACTTCCTGAAAAAAAAATACATGAAGTCGTAACAAAGTCAGTTAAAATATAGCTCAAAACAAAGAATTCACAAGTAAAGAAAACCCACCATGAAAAAAAAATGTGGTATACACTGACTCAAAATAACTTAAATATTTACAACAGTCTTGGTAACCACCATACAATTCTTGAAAGAAAAGTTGCATAAATATTAGTGCGATGATAAATCTAGAAATATCAAAATGTAGTATCATTACTATTTTTAGATTCTATGATTATATGTCTGGGAAGCTAAAGTTGAGCCACTAAGAAAGTAGTAGAATAAACATGGTATCTTGCTGAATCTAAAATCAATATGAGAAATAGCTTTTTATTTTCTTGGAAAATATCTTTTAAATTGAAACAAAAATTACCAAGTATTCCAGGAAAGTTTAAGCAGAAAGGCATAACCCTCACAGATGTACAAATCTATTGCATGACAGAAAAGAAGACTTCAGAAACATAAATAGGAAGATCATGGTCCAGGTCAGCCCAGACACAAATGAAAGACTCTATTCCAAGAACAACTAAAGCAAAAGGGGCTAAAGGCCTGGCTCAAGTGGTAGATCACCTGCCCAGCAAGTCTGAGGCCCTGAGTTCAAACCCCAGTACCACCAAATACAAAACAAAGTAAGAGAGAATGGAAAAAGAACAAGGAGAAGAAGCCAAAGAAGAAAGAGGAGAAAACAGGTAGAAAAATCGGATCATGAGAATTTTTCAAATAAGTTCTAAAGGAATATAAACAAACTGTTAGTGATAATCATTTCTGGAGAGTGAGACTGTAGGGCAACTACATCTTATTAAAGTTTCTGCACCTTTTAATCTTTATAGCAAGCATATGTTACTTTTAAATAAATATTTCAGTATAAATGAAAATGCAAGCAAGGCTAAAAAGACAGTTTGCTACATTGGTTTCTCTACTACTTTTTTTCTTGCAAGTCTCTATCTTGAGCTCCCATTTATATGATTACTTATTTCTTTGTTTTTTTTTCCAACAATAATGGAGTTTGAAGCCAGGGTCTTGCACTTACTAGGCAAGTGTCTCTAACCCTTATTTTGTGCTGGTTATTTTTAAGATAATGTATCACTTCCCACCTGGCACATGCCTGGACCTCAATCTTACTATTTACATCCCCTATCATGTCTGAGATGACAGACACACACCATCACACCCAGCTTCTTCTGTGGAGATGGAATACCACTGACTTTTCTGCCTGAGCTTGTCTAGAACCACAGTCCTTAAGATTTCAGCTACCTATGTAGCTAGGATGACAGGCAGACACCACTCTGCCCCACTTCTGATTGAGAGGAGTTTTGTAAGCTTTTCTTTCTGGTCTGCTGTCAAACCAAGATTCTCCCAATCTCAGACGTTCAACTAGCTAGATTACAGGCATGAGCCACTGTGACCCAGCTAATGATTCTCATTTCCATTCCAGGTGTGGCACTCCATGACATATGATCACTGACTGATAAGAAAGAATGGAACCATTTCCATCAAAGCTTCACCCTAACACCAGCACAGACACACTCTATCTCCACAAAGTGCTCATACTGTTGATTTTAAGAGCCATTAGGCAAGAAATGTTGGAAAGCTAGTACTGAGTTACATAAATAATGATATGAAAGGAATGGAAATAATTGTGCTTTGCCAAGTCAGCAGTCTAAGAATTCTGTTGGGAAAGCAACAGAAAGTTATTTATATCAAGACAGTTTGTGATGTTTCCAAAAAACTAAGGAACATTCTTGGACAAGCTTACGCCCTATTAATCTTTTGGAAATCTCTTATCAGCAGAAGACCTCTGAGGAGTTGTTATCCTTGTTCAGCTCAGAGAAAAGTTTCACCTTTTGAACTCATTTATTAAACCTTTCTTTACACTATTTCAGTAGCACAAAAAAAAAAACTTTAATATTGACTTCCACAGAGCATATGATATATTAAATATATCCTTCTACTAGATAAGTGAATAAATCCTTACATATTAAGACCATACATTTCCACAGGATAGCCAATAATCAAAAAAGTAACCATAATAATTCAGAAATACGTTAATGGCTTTTTTTCTCAAGAGCACTGGAAATTAAAGTCAGGGATTTGTACTTGTTAAGTAGAGGCTCTACTAGTTGGGTCAGTTTCATAGTCAAGTTCAATGCATCTTGATCAGTGTTATTCCCTCAGTTATACTTCTTCACCTACCTATCTCATCATCAAGTTTCCTAGCTGTTTCCACATAGAAACACTGAAATATATGACTGTATTCGTCCACCATCCCTCCTTCCATTGATCAATCCCGTTCCCTTTAGCCCCTGCCTCCGGCAGACAGGCAGACAAGACATGGTGTAGCACCTAAGGTTTATTTTGTTTGTTAATTGTTGCAAGGAGCTACATTATAGAAACCTGCTTCTGTCATACCATCCTTTAATGAGTTTGATTATGTATCTGTTCATATGGCCCTATATGTGTTTTCATACATATTTATATTATTTTAAGCCCAACTTCCATATGTGAGAGAAAATATGTGCCTTTCTTCTCTCTCAGCCTGGATGTCAGTGTTTTTAACAGATGAATTTTTCTTCCATGACTCTAGAACTGCAAGGTTAAAAAAAATTCACACAAAGAGCAGAGACTTAGAACTGTGCTACTTTTAACATACCACTTAAGAAAGTAATATCTGACATTTTTTAAGAATCAGGATATATACTAAAAATCCACAACGTGTCACTGCTTTCTCTCTGTGTCTCTCCCTCCCACTCTCTCTATCGCTATCTCTCTCTGTGGAATACCGAGGATCAACCTTGATTTGACTTTGTACATGTTGGGGAAGCATTCTACTACCACTGTTCATTTTTTAAACCTTGGAAATGGACTTGAAAACCCTTGGAATGGCTGAATACCACCATTTTATATCAAATTGAAGGCAAATGGAATTCATTGTACCTGAGATTTTCCAGAAGTTGGCCTAAGATTGAGCCATTATGCCATAAATTACCTTCAAATTTTATTATCTCTCTTTTTAAAGGCATCACCTGTAAGTTAAGATTAATAAATTATTTTGAAGTTATGATTCAATTGTTTATTTTTCAACATAGATCTGACATACAGAAAGTGATATATCTAATAGTACACATTTGTAAAAAGCTGATGTAGCCAATAAAGATTATTATACCATTCCCTCAATTGATAGGTGGTAACACTGTTTTTCTATTAGTACTGTTGTATTTTTGTTCTGAAAATGGGTCTCATGAGTTACAAGTAATAGAATAGAATACATATTAGAATATGTAAAATTAACTTTGACATGATCTAACAAAGCAAATGTATTAAAATCAATCTTTAAACACTAATTTCACTCTCAACTGAATTGAGGAATTATATTCCATTTTGTTTCTGCAATGGAATCAGAGCATTTGTTCTTTAAAAAAGAGGAACAACAAATACTATTTTTCATTCAAATAACCTATTATTTCATTGAATTTATCACCTCATATGTGTGTGTGTGTGTAAAACAAGTTTATTTAAAAAGTGACTCTCAAAAAAGTGACTCTCTACATTAAAAAAAAACTGTCAATAGGAAGGAAAAACAAGTATATAAACACATTTATTAAAAATGGCCATCTCTACATATAAAATATATTTTTTAAACTTGAAAAAAACCCACAAACTTGACAACATAAGCAAACTAACAAATGCCACCTGTGGCATTAGTACCTATGTGCAGAGGAAAAAGAGAAACAATCAACATGTGATAAATAAGGAAAAGATCAAAGTAGCAAATAGTCATTCCCTGGAAAGCAAAGCCAAGTGATCTGAAAACAGCAACTAAAATTAGCCTTTACGTTTAACTAAAATCATTTTTCTCAATCCAAGAATGGATGATTATAAGGAACCAGAGTCAGGCCCGAAACAAGACCCAAGGCAACTCACAGGAACAACAAAAGTAAACGTCGAGAAAGCCTTCTCAGGGGAAAGCTCACAGTGAGGAAGAACTTGTGGTACTAAACTCTATCTCAGAGTTTTAAACAATAAAAATAAAATGAAAGGTCCAGAAAAAGGGAAATGGGGCAAGAAAGTATCAAAAACCAAGTCAATATAAGTTTTAGCACTAAGAGGGAGTACTAAACACTTAGCACTTAGACACTACTTAAGTCATAGCTTCTAAAAGTTCTGGAAAAAAAGAGTTCCACATAAATAAGAACAATAGACAAACGTCTTAGTGATACCTATTATAAGAAGAAAAGGGACAAAAGAAAGAGAATTGTATTACTCTAGACAAGAAAAACATGCCAGAAATATTTGCCCATAAACAGATCCAATGATGACCTACTAAATCAAATCAAGTAGAATTTATAAAGCAAATTAAACAAATTATAAAAAGTCTCAAAAATAGAGAACTAGAAGTAAAAATAAATGTCATTTTAGGATTGGGGTTGGAGACATGATTCAAGTAGTTACTTACCTAGTAAATGTGAAACCTGGGGTCAAGCCCCAAGGCTTGGAGAAGGGAAGAGAAGGGAAGGGAAGGGAAGGGAGGAATATAGAAAGGAGAAAGAAAACATCATTTTAGAAAAATGACTCACAGAAGAAATACCAAGAGCATATAAATCATTTAAGAATAAGAGAAAAGAGCCAGCATCTGTCAGCCATACCTGTAATTGTAGCAACTCAGGAGACTGAAATCTGAGGATCATGGTATAAAGCCAGCCCAGACAGAAAAGTCCTCAAGACCATCTCCACTTACTCATCAAACTATAGATCTGGAGCTGTGGCTTAAGTGGTAGAGCACCAGTCATGAGCAAGAAAGCCCAGAAAGAGTGCCAGGCCATTAAGTACTTTCAAAAAAAAAAAAAACGAGAAAGAAGATAATAGAAGTTCGAAAGTAATAACTACTAAAGGCAAAAAGATAAAAGATAGAGATAATAAGATTTCCCAGAACGTTAAAATCAAACAAGATAACAGCATAAAGACAAACTACACAAGTCAAATAGGAATGATGAACCACAATGGCTAGCTTAGAGACATGTTCTGGCAAAATAATTTCTAGACATTTTTTAAAAGATACATTTGTCGATCTAGGTAAAAAGAAACAATAATATGGAAGGAAAATTTTTAGGTTATATTTTAATTTCCAATGTTATGAGAAGAGAAAGGATATATTACTCAAAGAAGGCAGTTGTAAGCCTAGAATACTATATCTAATAAAACTGACTTTTAGTTACAAAGGATATATGCAAACTACTATCAACCTGTAAGAATTCAAAGAACATTATTCTTGAGACTCTGTCCTTGAGAAGATTTTGTATAATCTAGAAAAACATCTAAATAAGAACACTTGGGAGGGGATGTGGCCGAAAGGGAAGCCTACTGCATTGTTGGTGGGAGTGTAAACTTGTTCAACCACTTTGGAAAGTAGTATGGAGGTTCCTCAAAAGACTCCACATAAAGCTCCCCTATGACCCAGCAATCCCACTTTTGAGCATTTACCCAAATGATCACAAACAAGGCCATACTAAAGCTACCAGCACAGCATTGTTTACCATAGCTAAGACATGGAACCAACCCAGATGCCCCTCAGTAGATGAATGAATCAAGAAAGTGTGGTATATATACACAATGGAATTCTATGCCTCCATCAAAAGAGTGACACTGCCCCATTTGTTAGGAAATTGAAATGGAAAGACTTGGAAAAAATTATATGAAGTGAGGTAAGCCAGGCCCAAAGAAACATAGGTCCCATGGTTTCCCTTATTTGCAATAACTAGTATACCTCCAGGATAACCTTACCAGACAAGTAGAAAAGGTCAAACGCTATGCACATTTGACTATATAAGATGGTGCTAAGCAAAATGAGCCCCAAAATAGAGACACAAGAGGTTTTATCTTTCTTGCTGTTGCTTTTAATGTACTTATAATGTACTACATGATTTTTTGTTTGTTTTGTATGTTTTCACTATATTTGATTCTTATCCTGCATCTTGTATATACATTCTTCTCATTTGGTGAGGAGAAGGGAAACAACAAAATGCTGAAACAAGGATACAGGCTGACCCATTGTAACAATGAGATGTACAAGACACTATGTTAAAAAAAAGAATTTTACAACTTCGGGGTGGAGGAAGGGAAGTGTTGGGGAGGTGGGGAAGGAAGGGATGGCTAGGGAAAAACAAAGGAGGGGATAACAATGCTTGATAGGAAATGTACTCATTACCTTACTCATGTAACTGTAACCCCTCTGTACAGTATCTTTACAATAAAAAGAACATTTGGTGAACATTAAATATATACTTGCTTATATAACTGACTAAATATGAACTAAAGGAGGAAATTAAAGTGATGGCAATGTGATACGTCAATAAAGCAAAGCCATTTAAGAAAGAGACAAGCATGGTAGGGCATACGTAAACCCAGCACTCAGAATGCTAAAGAAGAATGATTGCAAGTTGGAGGCCAGCTTGGATAACATAAGAAAACCCTGTCTTAAGGCAAAAACAACAAAAAAGAGAAAATGAGAAGGCTATCTGTTCTCAGAAATCACATTGGTGTTTGGTAGTGTGAAAGTCACTCTGAGATTATTGTGTATGGAAAATGGGATGTTGTAACGGTACATTGTGTCCTTCCAGCAATGCTCACAATGAAAGAGAAAGAAAGAAAGAAAGAAAGAAAGAAAGAAAGAAAGAAAGAAAGAAAGGAAGGAAGGAAGGAAGGAAGGAAGGAAGGAAGGAAGGAAGGAAGGAAGGAAGGAAGGAAGGAAGGAAGGAAGGAAGGAAGGAAGGTAGGTTCCAACTTATTCTAGAAGTCAAGAAACATTTCTGAAGCTAGCAAGATCAATATATTTGGGAGAAGCTCTTCACTAGCCATACAACAGACAAGGGTCTCATGTCTAAAATATACTTGGAACTCAAAAAATTAAATCCCCCAACAACAAATCCTTAAAGAAACAACTGCCCAATAAATGAGTGGGCTAAAGACTTACAGAGAAACTTCTCTGAAGAGGAAAGAAGGATGGCCAACAGACACATGAAGAAATGCTCAACCTCTCTAGCCATAAAAGAAATGAAAATCAAAACAACACTGAGATACCACCTCTCCCCAGTTAGAATGGCTAGAATCAAGAACTCTAATAACAACAGATGCTGGAGGGGATGTGGACAGTAGGGAACCCTACCTCATTGTTGGTGGGAGTGTAAACTTGTTCAACTACTTTGGAAAGTAGTATGGAGGTTCCTCAAAAGACTCCACATAGAGCTCCCCTATGACCCAGCAATCCCACTTTTGAGCATTTACCTGAATGATCACAAACAAGACCATACTAAAGCTACCAGCACAACAATGTTTATTGTAGCATTATTTACCATAGCTAAGATATGGAACAAACTCAGATGCCCTTCAAACGATGAATGGATCAAGAAAATGTGGTATATACACACAATGGAATTCTATGCCTCCATCAGAAAGAATGACATTGCCCCATTTGTTAGGAAATGGAAAGACCTGAAAAAAATTATATTAAGTGAAGTAAGTCAGGCCCAAAAAAACATAGGTCCCATGGTTTCCCTTATTTGCAATAACTAGTATATGTCTGAGACAAGCAGAAAAGGTCCAATAAGTTGATGTTAGGCGAAATGAATCCCAAGATATGGACTCAAATGGGTTTTCTTTCTTGCTATTGTTTCTAACATATTTCTAAGATGATTTCTTTGTTGTTTTGTATGTCCGTCCCCTGTATTTGATGTTGGTATAATTTTTGGAGGGGAAGGGAAAAAAACAAATCATTTAAATAGGGATACAGGTGGACCCATTGCAAGAATGAGATGTACAAAATGTTATCTCGAAAAACGAACTTTACAACTTTGGCAAGGGAGGGGACATGGGAAGGGATGGGAAAGGGGAACAAAGGAGGAGGCAACAATGCTTGATAAGAAATGTACTCATTATCTTGCTCATGTAATTGTAACCCCTCTGCGTGGTATTTTCACAATCAAAAAAAATCATAAAAAAGAAACATTTCTGAAAATTTTGAATTTTAAGACAAACAAGAATTATCACTCAAGTATTACTGGCTAAGAAAGTTTACTTTCTTTTCGTATACATAGTTGGATTTGCTGTTGTAGTGAACTTATGAAGGCTACTTCTTTTTTGGCTTATACTCAGATTGGTTTACATCTGGATTAAACTAGATGAAATCCCTGCAACAACTTGGCCAACTTTCAGGGCCTGGGCTTCACGCTAATCACAAGCCAACAACTGACCTAGTACAAGTTCCTGAGACCCAATCCCTTCAGTAAAAATTATGTTTCAAATGAACATTGAGTAAAAAATGTCTGTGTATCATGTAAACTTGAACACAATGCATATAAGTTAGGGAAAACTATAAAGATCATCTCATTTAATATTTTTATTTTATACATGAGAAGACGAAGGACCAGAAAGGCACACTTACTCTCCCAAATTCACACATTCCATCTGACTATAACTATTTGTTTAAATGTTTATGTTAATCCACGCATGGAGAGTGTTTTAATCATCCTGAAATCTAACAATGAAGTACAGAATCAAATAATGCTAAGAATGCAATAAAATTTTTTGATTTAAGAGAACAATACAGTTTAACAGTATACTTTTAAGAATCACTTTCCAGGGTACATGTTATAGTTTATTAGTATAAAAAATCAAACATTAGTTTAAAAAATCAATAACAGAACATATTCTTGTGATTACAAATTTCATTCATTTTTAGTTAAGCAAATTGTGCTTTCTAGTTGGAGTTTTTTAAATTAGTTTATCGCTATTGTAAAGATAATATACAATGCCACCCCTTCCCTCACTCTCTCCCAGTTTTTCCCTCTTGTCCTCACTCACAAGTTGTACAGTTCATTTTCAACATAGTGTCTAGTATCACTGCTGTATTTGTCCACGCTTTGTCCCTCCATTTCTATGCCCGCTCCCAAAGACAGATTAACGAACAAACGACAAAAGAAAATGAAAACAAAAACAGCAACAAAAGAGAAAGAAAACTCTTGTTTCTATGAAGTAAACCATATCCAAAGAAACATAGGCTGCATGGATCATCTCATGTGTAGTAACTATAAATCTACAAGCAAACACACTGGATGGTAAAAGGAAAAAATACATTTGGACATGATAAATTATATAGGTCTCTAGGCATTCACACAGAGTGAGACCAAAGGAGGGTATTCTTAGCAGAGGATCATGTAGGTACAATACCTATGTGCACCTGACCATATCAAATAGTTTTTATCAAAGTGCAATAAATTTTGGATGAATAAATCAACAAAACTCCAGTTAGGAAGAGGGTTAACTTCACCCATTCACTTAACCAATATTCATTGAACACCTTTCATATGCTAACTCTCTGTCTTATGTTTTTGTCAAACCGTGTTGAGCTATGCAGGACTCTAGGCATTCCACACAGTGAAACGGAAGGAGGATACTCCTGGGGAGGAACAAAGGCGCATTGCTTGTGTGCTTCTTATCACATAAAATAATCTTTATTAAAATGAACTCCAGGAATGAAAACAAGAGGTTTTTTCTTTATCAATTTTGTTTTCTTTGCTATTTATCTTGTTCGTTTATCTATCTTTGAGAGGGTAAATGGGGACACAGAAATGGAGGGACAAAGCATGAACAAATGTTGCAAGTGGTACTCACTAGATACTATATAACTTGTGGGTAGGGACGAGTGTGAAAAACTGGAAGAAAGGGAGGGAAGGGGTGACATTGTCCAAAAAGAATTGTACTCATTACCTGACTTATGTAACTGTAACCCCTCTGGACATCATCTTTATAATAACAATTTTTAAAAAGGGGAAAAAAGTTAGAAGACAGATTAAAAAAAAATATGTTAAGGAAGAGGAACCTGTTCTCAAGGAATTCATTGTGTACCTGTGTCAGAGACTGCTAAGTCTATGTAAGATTTTTTAAAGTAGCATCATGCAGTGGATAATTAACAATGGCTCTTTGAGATTGCATGGGAAGGCTAGGCAGGGTAAGACTGCATAGATCAGCATTTTTTTGTTGTTGTTTCTTCATCTCCATGATGCCTGGGAGAAAAGCCATTATGATCTACTGCTATGAAACATATGGAGTTTCCGTCTGAAAATAATAGGTCATTTAAAAAATTAATTGCATATTTTCATTGACTTCTGCTTCTGCCTTGCTCCAGAGCTTCAGTCTCTTATTGATCTCCACAGCTATGACTCCTTAGAGAAGCTGTAAATTTATTTACTTTTCTATTCCCTGTCAAATAATTAATGATATTTGAACAGGCTCTTAATTAACAG
Organism: Dipodomys spectabilis; assembly: GCF_019054845.1. NCBI lineage: Eukaryota > Metazoa > Chordata > Mammalia > Rodentia > Heteromyidae > Dipodomys > Dipodomys spectabilis. The sequence goes on from NW_024870824.1 coordinate 4,378,292, forward strand.
GTAGAATTTATAACTGAAAAGACTGGAGATATCTGTCATTATGTCTAAAAATAATCATTTCCTTATCTATATATCTTGTGAGTATTGCTTTCATGTATAGGTACAGCTTTTGTGATTTCCTCATAAAAAAATAAAACACACTAGCATAAAACTTGTCTTACATATACAACAACTGCATGAATCCAACCAATATAAAAACCAATAGAATAGAAATCAAATACCCTTGTTAACTACCAGTTCCCATTTGCTATCTTGTGTTGGAGGGGAGGGAGATTGTCAGATATACTTTCAAAAGCCTTTCTAGTTGCAAATACAGTAATGCATGTATGATATAGGAGACTTCAGTTGGTACTATATGGCACGTATTGTGCACATATATGCTTTTCCACCACATTAAATGTATTTTTGGAAACCCACATAAGTAAATAGGTCCCTCTTATTCTTTTGTATTGCATGATATCCACAAAGTGGTTGTATAATTAGTCATTTTCCTGTGGAGAGTTATTTGGGTTGCATGCTGCTACTGAGCTTTCAAACATTGTTTCATCATGCATGCGAGTTGTGCATATTTCTAAAGAATGGGCAATGTTTTTTATTTCTGTATCCTTTGTCTTGTATATAAGTTTATCTGATATGGGGAAGAAAAGGGAATCACAGAGACAGCAGGACAAAGGGTGAACCAATTCAACAGTGATACTCACTAGACACTATGTTGGAAATGAACTACACAACAGTGGGGAGTGGGAGAAAATGAGGGAGAGGTAACAATGTTCAAAAAGAAATGTACTCATTAACTTACTTGTGTAACTGTAACCCCTCTGTACATCACCTTTACAGTAACATTTAAGGAAAAGAAAAAGAATATGCACCTTGAAGTAGGACCCCACCACAGGCCTGTTGCAGAGCAGGGAGGAAGGTGGTGTTGAAATAACATAACCATTTCCTCCAAAACTAGGGGGTCCTGGTTTACCTAGAAAGTCAGCTGGCCCTGATCCAAGATGAGAAAGGCCGACAGTGGGAGCAGAGACACTTACACAGCAATGAACACACTGTCAGAGCAGAGCCTTCAGGGGAACTAGCTCCGCCAGAAAGGCTAGCAATAGACCCGCCAGATGAGCAGAGTCCAAAAGCATCTGCAAGAGAAACGTCCCTGCATCAAAGCATTTCAGCTGGAAATTTCCCTGCAGTGAGGATCTCTAAAAGCCCCCCGAAGTAGCCCATGAGAAGAAGAGCTCTGTGGGGGCATACACCAGTTCAGTCAGTTTGAACCATCCTGTCACATACCTTCTATTCCCCTTTTCCTACCCTCGCCCTGCAAGAACCAAAAACAGCCTCAAGAGCAGGAATGCAGAGGTGAAAATCCAGAAGTAGGCACTGGTGTCCCAACAACTGTAATCCTAGCTACTCAGGAGGCTGGGATGTGAAGATCACAGTTTGAAGCCAGCCGGGGCAGGAAAGTGGAAGAGATTCTTATCTCTAATAAACTATTCAGAAAAAGTTGGAAATGGCACTATGGCTCAAGGGGTAGAGCGATGGCCTTAAGCAAAAGAAGCTCCGGGACAAAGCCCAGGCTCTGAGTTCAATTCCCAGGACCAGCAAAACGAAAAAAAGAAAATGAAACTCCAGTAGAAATCATTAAAGGGCAAACTGCACATCCCTTCCCTATTGTGGGTTTCCTTCCAAACCTAAATCAGGAGAGAGCTTGGAAAAGGAAAGAAATTCAATCAGTTAAGAGAGTTGGTTTTTAGATAAGACAGCAGCTTCTGATATCTAAAAATGGCAGCGTTTCTAATCGTTGAATAGGATCAGTAAACTACAGAATCTTCCCAAAATAGTGTCCTGGGTGAAGAAGGGAGATCAGCCAGAACATGTTCAGGAACAAGGTCAAAAATATATAATGAAATAAAGTTCTTTCCAGGCTGGTAGCTTCCTAACAAGTAGTTACATGGTAATGTCTAGTTCTTGCACAGAAGAGCTGAATCCTCTGGTTGTCTTAAGGGAAAGGAATTAACATGTTGTAAGGAGTAACTTCCCACACTCAGTATGTGTCCTCTATCTTTGCAAGTGAACAATGAAGAAAGAATTTCTATATTTCATCTAAGAGGAGGAAACAGAGAAGCAAAAACATTTTTATTTATTTTCATGTTTTTTATTGTGAAAATACTGTACAGAGGGGTTACAGTTACATGAGTAAGGTAATGAGTACATTTCCTATTGAGCATTGTTACCTCCTCCTTTGTTTTTCTCCTACCATCCCTTTCCTCCCACCTCCTCAACTCCTCCCTCCCCACAGTTGTAAAGTTCATTTTCACCATAGTGTCTTGTACATCTCATTGTTAGAATGGGTCAACCTGTATCCTTATTTCAGCATTTTGTTATTTCCCTTCCCCTCCAGAAATTAGAAAAATGTATATACAAGATGCAGAGCATGGACATCAAATAGAGTGGAAACAGGGGTTATACCGTGGGGGAAGAACATACAAGAAAAACAAAAAAATCACATAGTATACTTTAAATATGTTAAAAACAATAGCAAGAAAGAAAAAAACACTGTGTCCCATCTTGGGGTTAGTTTCAGGTGATATCATCTTATATGATCTTATGTACATAGCTTTTGATCTTTTCTGCTTGTCCTAGAGGTATACTAGTTATTCCAAATAAGGGAAACCATGGGACCTATGTTTCTTTGGGCCTGGCTTACTTCACTTCATATAATTTTTTCCAAGTCTAACAAATGGGGCAATGTTATTCTTTCTGATGGAGGCATAGAATTCCATTGTGTATATATACCACATTTTCTTGATCCATTCATCTACTGAAGGGTATCTGGGTTGGTTCCATATCTTAGCTATGGTGAATCATGCTGTGATAAACATTGTAGTGCTGGTAGCTTTAGTATGGCCTTGTTTGTGATACTTTGGGTAAATGCCCAAAAGTGGGATTGTTGGGTCATAGGAGAGCTCTATGTAGAGTCTTTTGAGGAACCTCCATACTGCTTTCCAAAGTGGTTGAACAAGTTTACACTCCCACCAACAGTGCAATAAGGTTCCCTTTTGCTCACATCCCCTCCAGCCTCTGTTGTAATTAGATTTCTCGCCTATAGCCATTCTAACTGGGGTTAGGTGTTGTTTTGATTTGCATTTCTTTTATGGCTAGTGAAATTGAGTGTTTCTTCATGTGTCTATTGGCCATTCTTATTTCCTCTTCAGAGAAGTTTCTTTTTTTTTTTTTTTTGTCGGTCGTGGGGCTTGAACTCTGGGCCTGGGCATCTTTAAGTCTTTAGCCCACTATTTATCTGGCAGTTGTTTCTTTGAGGATATGTTGTAGGGGGATTTAGTTTTTGAGTTCTAAGTATATTTTAGATATGAGACTCTTGTTATGGCTAGTGAAGAGCTATGTCCTTTACCACACAGAAACTCTGCAGTTTCATGCAATCCCATTTGTCCACCTTTTTTTGATTTGTTGTGTTTCTGGGTCTTTATTAAGAAAATTTCAGCCTGTGCCAAGGAGCCCTAGAGTTTCTCCTTTTCCTTCCTGTAATGTTTTCAGGGTGTCTGCTTTGACTTCGAGGTCTTTGATCCATTTGGAGTTGATTGTGGTGCAGGGTGATATATAAGTATTTAGCCTTAGTTTTCTACAGGTGTTTAACCAATTTTGCCAGCACCATTTACTGAAAAGGCTGTCTTTCTTCCATTCTATATTTTTAGCTCCCTTATCGAAGATTAGGTGGCTATAGGTCTGTGGGTTCATTTCTCAGTTTCAGTTCTATTCCATTGGTCCTGGGGTCTGTTCTTGTGCCAGTACCAAGCTGCTTTGATTACTATGGCTTTGTAGTAGAGTCTGAAATTTGGTATTGATATTCCTCCAGCACTTTTTTTCTGTTAAGGATTGTTTTTGTTATTCAGGGTCTTTTATTGTTCCATATGAATTCTATTTCCTTGAAGAATGAGGTTAGAATATTGATAGGTATTTCATTGAATTTGTAGATAGCCTTTGGAAGTATTGCCATTTTCACAATGTTAATCTTCCAATCCAGGAGCATGGGAGGTTTTTCCATTTCCTAAGTTCTGCTTTAATTTCTTTTTTTAGGTTTTTAAAATAGAAAATGTATATAATATAATTAGTATCATATATAATTGCCAGGGAATAATCATGACTATAACATTTACTAAGTGTCATGTGCCAGCTCTTTGCTGAAAGTTCTATACTCATTCCTCATTTAATCCTGACAATAACTCTAGAAGATGGGTTCAAATATGATCTCAGTACAGAAAAATAAAGCTCTTATCTTTCCTGCTTCATCATCCTGGGAAGTCTAGTATCTGGAAAGTCAAAGAAAAGAGTAATGCAAGCAATATCCATTCTCCTTTCTATCTATTTTTGGAGGAAAACAAATCATAGGCACCTCAAAGCTAAAGAAATTTCATTCTAGATTTAATGCCCACTTCACATGTCAGGAGCAGGTAATTACAACCAAATTACAGAACAGAGTAGGTTTTATTCATTGTCCATTCACAGACTTAGTTTCTTGATTCATCCCAACAGTTACTGGACTGATATGAAAATACTCACTTTGTTTATATTAAAGCTTTCAGATAGAAGCTCTTGGTTTGTAGCATGATATGAAGTTAACTGCAAATACATTTCTACTGACAAGAATAAAAACTGAGGACCATAAAATGTAGATGGTTTACTGTGTTATAGTTAACTTTCTAGTGATCTTCCTAAGGAACAGAACACAATAGGAATATGACATATTGCTGAAAGCCAGCCGTCATTGATAAATACATTTCTAGAAGTCAATTTAACTCTACTAGCTGGAAGAGAAAATAGTGTATACAAGTATATAAATCACATAGGAGAAGAAGACAGGGAAGGAAACAGGAAGATAATCAAGTCTTAGTTATTATGGTACTGAATTCTACAAGGACACATTTAGTCATAACTGCAGCCTCTTGTTTAATATGCAAAGCAAGGCTATATCCTGCTCTGTTTCAGTAAAGAAATGGAATTTTTCCAATTTTACATATTATATATTAAGAAATCCTACTACATGGAGATTTCAATAAATTTTGTAATCAAATTTACCTTCTCTCTATGCCTTTGCAGAGTTTGTTTTCAGTAAATTGTAGTCAGCTGAATCAAAATCTGTTTTCTGGGTTAATAGCACATAAGATATATCAGATTCATACTTTTGTCATTATGGGTTTCAAGGTGGATAATGAGAAAATATAGCATTGATAGGGAAATCTATAGAAACTAAGAAACTATCAGATTTCTTGAACATTTTTTAACTTCTTAAACTAAGTTTGGTCTTTTGGCCTCATTTCTTTATCCCACTGGATGATTATTTGTTAAAACATTAAAATAAGAAGATCCCGTGTTCTGCTTAGGATACAAAAAAGCAAAAGAGAAGGCTGTATGAGTCCTCATCCAGGCTCATGGAAAGGGGAGACATCACTACCACCCCCCCACACACACCCACACAGAAAGAGGGTGGTAGATGAGAAAGGAGTCCAGATTCTGTTGTAAAAAAAGACATTTGAGGAAGAATAACTGAGCCCTTGGAATAAATCTCAGCCAGGATGGAGTGATTAAGGGGAAAGTCATCACAGAGTGCTAAATGAACAATCCAAAGGACTATCTACTCCTGTTCACCTCCCCTTTGGAGAGGAGGTGGGGATAGGTCTGTGTTTAAGCAAAGAACAAAACCATAGCAAGCAAGATGCCAGCCCAGAAGGGTCAAGTTAAACAAAAATGCTTTTAATTGACTTTGTAGTAGAAGAGATATGAGGAGAAAAACTCCTCCTTTATTCTTTTCCAGTACTGTCAGACTGCATCTGGTGCTTAAAAGCTACTTTGGCCAAAAAGCACTGAGATCTTATTTGTGTCCATCAATAACTCAAAGCAGGAGAAAGGCTTGACATCTCTGACTACATTTTGTATTCATCTTTGCTCTAAGCCATTCTCACTTCAGCCACCTTGGGTTTCAGAAAGGTCAGGACTGAACAATAGCATCTTTACAACAAGGACTAAAACCACCTCTAGGGAACAATAAGTCACCTCAAAATTAACCACACATCAGGCAACTACTTATTTATCATGGCCTGTGATGACAAAGATAGAGTTCTCCAGAACCCTCCCAAAACAATTACGGAAATCATGATAAACCATACTCGGACTAGGGCTACTTAAGAATTTTGAATCTCTCTCTCTCTACCCTGCTCCCAGTTCTTTGTCCGCATGAAGCTACAGCCCATGTCTGCACCCTGAAGGCCAGTGAGCTGTACTGATGCTCTCTCTTCCCCTTTCACTACACTTCACCATTGCTAGCTTTTTATTTGGTGTGTAAGGGCAAGTAGCCACACCTGACATGTGAATCCCAGGAGTTTGGGACCTGGAGCTTAACATTCCAATTTCAGGACTATCAAACCAAACCAAATTTTTTTTAAATCTACTAAACAGAAGAGCCAAAGTCGTTTTCTACAAGTTGGTGTGTTGAACAGTCTCAAAATCAAAGGAAAACATGTGCCAGAATTGAAAAATGAATAGCAGGAAAAGTTGCAACTAAGTCATCACTTAGCAAAATTTTCTTTAAAATAGCCTAATAAAATTCTTTTTCATGGGCAGCTGCCAACGATGACAGAGGGGCAGCTTCCCAGAGAAGTCCTCCTGAGACTGAGCCCACAGGGGTTAAAAAAAAAAGTAGTAAGACTTGTGTAACTTGCTTACATTTGGATAGTGATCGTTGGAACATCACCTGAACAGTACAAAAGAATGGCCACAATTTTAAAACCAATGACTTACTTCCAAACCAATCTCAGAAATAACAGAGATAGCCCTGAGAGGAGTCATTCTACAGTAATAAAAAAACAAGTCTGCTGCATGAAAATGAGTGATGTGGGACACACACAGGCAGACTTTTCTGAATCCATAACTCTTAGGGTTTATCTGTTAGTATTTATGCTAACCTGGATCATTCCCTCTTTAATTTTGAGAAATATACTGTTAGCTAAATTTTGGGTTCTTTTATTCTGCGTCACATGTTTGTGTCAACATCAGTGACACAGTACTGAAAATCATGTGCTAGTAATTATCTGTTCCTTATGATGTAGTTTTGTCTGTTGTGGATTAATTCTTCTGATCTTGTCATAAAAGCCAAGCAAATCAGATTTATGTTCATAGAAATATAATAAGAATTGTGGAAATATATATAATTAATCCCAGATGTGCTGTTTGTTTGGATTAGTAAAACTGAAAGAGAATTTGAAGAGATCACTAGGGGGTGAGGGGATTTAGAAATGTGCTCTGATGTCATTTCCTAATGTTCCACAAGGACAGATTACCTGAGCAAACAAGTAGTTTGTCTTAGGCCTCAAGAGTTCTTCTTGATAAGATTGGATCCAGTTTTATGTAAGGGAATACACTATTTACAGATAAAGAGAATTCTGATGGCCCCCTCGTGAAGGTATCAGAAAGCAAGTGGCAGACCCCACAGAACACTTTGGATAATTCTGCTATCAAGAGAGAACAATGATATCAGAATTACAACCAATTAAACACATTTTTAAAACCCTAGGAAACATGTAAAAGTAGTCATTATTGTCTCCTAAATGTACTGTGCTCCAATATACAATACAGAATAAAAGATGCTAAACCTCTGCTATCTGCAAGGTAGCTCTTACAAAGCATCAATTGCTCAGTTACTCCTCAATCAGGGAATTGTTTTATTATTTGGCCTCACAAATACTATTTGCCTTGAGAAAACTGGAGAAATGTACAATCATTTGGTCCAGCTCCATGCTGTTCCTGTGTCCTTACTTAAATCTCTCCAAACACCTGGTTGTTCATATAATTTTTACACCCCTTCAAAGGCAAGACTATGCAATCTTACTATACTAAAATGTTTACTTCACAAAAAATGTATTCTTTCCAATCACTATTGAATCCATTGCAGTGACAGGAGGGCTTTTGACATGGCAGCAGAAAGACCTAATTGACAAAGAAGTAATGACTCAGGGTAGGAAGCAAAGAGCTGTAGGAAATAAATACTGGGACTAGATTATGAAAGCAGGGCCTGCCCCACAGGACGCTCATTCTCAAACTGGAGCTAGATCCACAGTCACCTGGAGGACACAGTAAACAGACTGCTGGCTCCAGCCCCAGAACATCTGATCCAGTAAGTCTGATGTCATGTAACGCCTGAAAGTCTGCATTTCTACAAATTTCCCAGTGCTGCTGCTGCTGCTGGTCCAGGAATATTTGAATAAAAGCCCTTGCCTCCAGGGGCAGAACTATATGCAGTAGAAACAATAATTCAATCAAAAGGATTTTTTTCCTCCTCCTAGAAACATTATTCTCTTACCATAAAGATTACATCATTTGTTTCTCCAATGATAAAGCCAATTTCCTTCATCCAAGAAAACCACAAAAGGGGCAAAGGCAGTGACCAAGTTATTACTGCTCTTACTACAGCATCATCTCCCTAAGAGATTCTGATTCCTAGGGGAGATTTTATCATGAAACCAAAGATTCAGACCCATTAGAAACACTTGAAGGAGGAGGGGACAGCTGCCCTCTTCCTATTTCAAGCAGAGAAAAATTGTTTTCCTTGTCTCTCTCTGTGGAGTATGTAGCCATTCAAGTAAAACATTTGCCTGCATCTTGTCCACTCAAAACAGAAAGAAAAGTCTAGAACAGCATGGTTGATGTCCTGATGAACTTTGATCCACCTTGTATATGCTTTTGGATACATTAATTTTTTAATACTAAAAGCCCAATAGCAGCCCAATCCTATACCCCATCACTGAGATTAGCCATCTCCTGTTAGAGTCACATGCGCACTTAACTGAATCTAAAAAAGAAGTATTAGAAACTTTAACCCAAAAGATTTATATTAGGTAAGAAAAATAATTCTTTATGTCTATAGTCAGTTAGGCTATTAACCAGTTTTCAATCTAAGGAATTCTCTTAGTGAATTTCCTATCAATGCCCAGTTTCCCAAATGCCTACTATCTTAGAAATTTCTGTTAATTGAAGAAGTGAAAGAGATTATCGATTAGTTTTTATGTTTGTGTTATTCATGTTTTTTGACGTTAGAGTTGCGATTACATTTATCTGAGGTTCCAACAGAGTATAAAACAGGTAGGTAGGTGTAGGTTTACAAAACACAGTATAAAACAGGGGTCAGGAGTCTATACCTCTATGCGGGCATCTCTAGCACCTGGAAAACTCTTTTCCTAGCACAAAAGGATCAACACCATCATTCTTTCTCTAATATCATGTGAACTTTATTAGAAGCAGGAAAAATATCAACCTTTAAATCACTCTTGAATAAAACGGTCCTCTTGGTACTTCTAGTAGCACAATCCTGGGTCCCCTCAACTTTCACATCAAGTGCAGCTCAAAGAATGCCTTCTGAAGTCATGCAATGGAGGTGGCTCTGAATCAACCCCTTGGGTCTTAGAACGATAGGAGAATCATGGAGGCATATTAGTGCTTTCTCCATTCACTATCAGTCCATGTTTGAATGAATAGCCACTTCCACTCATCTCGAGGATGGAAGACCTTGTAATTCCACATTTGCAAATACAGAAAGACTGAAGAGAGGGGTGGTTCTAAGCTGTTTAAATGAATGTGATGAGTCTTGGTCTTACCCACTTTTCTTGCTTTATGCAGAAAGGCAATTCCTTCTCTGTGTAAGTAACTACATTTAAGTGACTGCAGTAACACAGGCCAGAAAGACAGGGCAAGCCCAGCAGCCTCTACTGAATCCTTCCCAGACCACTTTGCCTCAGCAAATTATGGTCCCTCCATATCACCACATGCATGCTCCACACTGAAATACATACAAGCTGTGTTGAAATCGATCCTGCTCTATGCTGAAATACACACACTTAACAACCCCCAGCAATGTGTCACTGCCACACTTAAGAACTGCTGGAAATGTCACTCATTCAGTCACATGATGCCTTGTTTATTAAGAGTTTAAGAAATAGCTCCCTGTTTCCACCTTCAAGGATACAGTTGCATCTCTAGAGCCACAAATGTTTGTGTATTAAGTACATCTCACTTCCTTTCACCTCTTTTCTGAATGGTTTCTAGAATCTCAGACTCAAAAAAAAAAAAAAAAAAAACCTGAGGCCCTACCTGGATCTTTGTGATTAAAAACTTTAAAAAAAAATAATGTCATTTCTTGTTTCATCTCATTATCCATGTCTTTGTGCTACATTGTTCTCCTTTCTTCTTATATTACTTTGTTCTTTTACTTTCATTCCCTTTCTGTGGTTCAAAGTGATGGATTTGCCAGCCTGGAGCAAAAGAGCTCAAGGACAGCACCCAGGCACCAAGTTCAAGCCCCACGACAGATTAAAAAAAAAAAAAAAGGTTGTTTAGGAGTATTTTTAATTAGTGGAGCAGTGGTTTCTATTTCCAAGTCTCTGTTTAGCTAAAGTAAAATTTATTATTGCAGAATATGTTTCTAATTGTGTTTTAAACTTTCACTGACAACCAGCAGCATATGAAATACCCTAAACAACATTAAGCCTAATTACAGTCCAGTGGGCAGGCTGCCTAAAATGGTCATTTTCTTGCATCTGTCTGATATAATTCTGCCCACTTGGCCTATCCTGTCAATTTAGGTTTTATTTATTACTCGGGGGGCGGGGAGGGCGCATGCACATGTGCATGTGCACGCACATACACACACACACACACACACACACACACACACACACACACGTGTACTCTCTCATCTCATTCCTATCCTTGACTGAGCTTTCATGCTCAGGGCAAGTGCTCTGACACTTAGGCTGCAACTCCACTTCAAGCATTTTGGTGGTTAACTGGAGATAAGAGTCTCATGGACTTTCCTGCCCAGGTTGGTTTTGAACCATGATCCTCAAATCTCAGCCTCCTGAGTAGCTAGGATTACAGGCATGAACCACCAACACCTGGGTTCATTATTACTTTTATATCTATATATACCTATATCTACTACTAAATATCTCAAGCAATTTTATTCATGTGAAGAAAAGAAAATATTTGAATCCCAATTGTGTTCTAAGTTCTGAGATTTATTTCTCCAATAATACATCAAACTTATTTGAATAACTTCATCTTTTACTTGTTTTATGCTACAAACTCTATTTTTTAAGACGCCCCAAAGGTTATCTGTTTTAATGACCCTTTTGGTGCCTACATTGGAATCTCAAAGAGTGACAGTTATAACAAACATAATTTCAATAAATATATAGTTAAGAGTTCTTATAATAGATCTGCATGTAACAAAGAAAGTAGAAGAACTTCTAGATATTAAACATATAAAACATGACTGCTTGGTAAATGCATTATAATCTCTTGAGCAGTTGATTACTTGTATAAGAGCTACTCCTTCCCCCCAAAAGAATGTGGCATTGACGTGTACACATAGCAGGTGCCATAGAACATTGGCTGGCTGTGGGAGGAAGACACAGCTTGCAGGGCCTTCTTTCATCAATCAGTGCTCTTGACTGGCCTGGTACAACCTGCACTATACAGCTGCACACTAGCATTTCCTGACACACATCTCAGTAGTTTCCCATGCTCTGTGGCTCAAATACAAACAACCTAAATGGGAAGCACTACTAACACCCAATGTAGGGAGAGGTAGGTAGGCAGCAGTCCCTCTTCTCTTATTTGATCTGTAGGAAGGCCCCAAGATGGTCATAAAAGAAGAAATTAGACAACTCAAATAGTCAATTATATTAATTTTCATATACCAGAGCAATAGTGTAAAATCTGAACTATAACTCAGCCTCTCTCCCCCAATAAGGATCAATAATTCGTCCTTGTCATTGGATGTTTCTAGAAGTTCTTGGGTAAGTTACAACCATCCCAAAGAGCTACTTCTCTTGAGAATCCAGAAAGGGAATGACTAAAATCTAGAAGTCCCTGAAGTCACCTGTGCTATTTCAAAGTATGGAAGGAATTTCTACTGTGGTATAATTTCATCCTTCCCTCCTTGCTCCATCTTTAAGGCAGCTAAAAACTTGCTGGAAAACTTCTAGCTATACTTGGCATACCTTTCAAAAATCCATTGGGTGATATGGAAGGGTTTTAGCTTCCTTTTTTAAATAAGTGTTCATTAATTGTTCATAGTAATCATTGTGATTTTTTGGGGGAGGTCCGGTCATGAGGCCTGAACTCTAGGCCTGGGCGCTGTCCCTCAGCTCTTCAGCTCAAGGCTAGCGCTCTACCACTTGAGCTACAGCGCCACTTCCAGCTTTTTTTCTTTTTGCTTATGTGGTACTGAGGTACTGAGGGCCTCAGGCATGCAAGGTAAGCGCTCTACCACTGAGCCACCTTCCCAGCCCTCATTGTGATATTTTTATACAAGCACATCATGTACTGTGATCATATTCACTCCTATTACTCTCTCTTGTCCCTCTCTGCCCTCCCTGATCCTTTCCATCTTCCAAAATAGTCCACCTTATAGAAGGATTTTTTAAAATTTCACTATGCCTCAGTTTCCTGATGATACTGTAGCAAATTATCACAAATTTGGTAGTTTAGAATAACAGAAATAAATCCCTCATAATTCTGGAAGCCAGACATCGGAAATCACTATCACTATGTAAGAATCAAGTTGTCAGCACTGCCATGCTCTGTCTGAAGGTTCTCGAGGAGAAGGCCTTCCTTGCCTCTTCCAGTTTCTGGTGGCTGCCAGCATTCCTTGGCTTGTGTTGCATCATTGTACTCTCTCCCACTATGATCACATTCCTTCTATGCTGCTGTGACAAATCTCCCTCTGACTTCATGTTAAGTTGTTGTCTATGGTTGCAATTAGAGCCTACCTGTATATACAGGATCATCTTCCATTTCAAAAATGTTTAACTTGATCTTATCTGTGAAGTCTTTTCCACATATAAGAATATTCATGGTTTCTAAGAATTAAGCCATGGGAGCGGGGAGAATGGGATATTTCTATAATCTTAGCAGTTCAGGAGTCAGGAGGATTGCCAGTAGTTCAAGGTCAACTTGGTCTCTATCAAGTTCCAGTCCAATCTTGGATATCTAGTGAGACAGTGTCTCAAAAATAAATGAAAGAATTAGTGGTTTGCCTGCCACCTACACAGAAAGATAGTAGTGAGGAATCCACAGAATTTAAGAAAGTACACCTATTGTATTTGTGAAATGTATTTTATGTTGAACTCTTACAGTAAATGGATTATATTTAATAAATGAATATTATCACATAAAAAAGAAAAAGTACAACTGCCACAACAGATCAGAGAAGGAAGGATGCTAACAAAAAGTGAACTGCTGCATTTCTACCTTCTCACCCACAAGCTGCCAGAAGAGAAGAGGTTATTCTCAGAAGAAATAAAATCAGAAAGATCTCAGTCATGACCATGAGGTACAATGAGAGGGAAGGGAGGCTTGGCACATGACTGAAAACAAGGAAAATAACACAAAGTCTACACAACTAGCTAAAGGATATGTAAATCCCTGCTGACTCTTACAAAATGACACCATATAGCCCCTACACAGACCTGAAGGATTTCTCTATAGGAAAAACAAATCAATGGCAGAGAAATGCATTAATAAATAATGGCACGTAGACACATCTCATTAAAAATATCCTTAAACCTCTTACCAACATCCTCAAATTTTGGATCTGAATCTCTATACACATTTCACCAAATGTGCAATTCATATCAAACTTTATCATATTAGAAATTAAACTGGGAATTTTTAAAATAATTATTTTATTAAATAACATTTCAAAATAACAAATTTCATTTCAAAATAACAAATCCCGTATATAATAACACATTTTATAAAAATAATTATATTTTCAAAGCAAATAAAGATTTAAAAGTAGAATAGTAGTTTTGGAAAATCTCTTTAATGTCTATATTAATAGAAAACATCTGGATTATCATAGCTGTTTCTGCATTCAATCTACTACAGTGTGTTGTTCTGGTTGAAATGTATGTAGAAAAGCTACCTCAGAGCAATAGACAAATGGAAAAGGGATGAGGATTTTCATGGTCTTCACATGTAATCACTGATTAAAACTATACCACGAATTGAAAAGCAGTCATTTCTTTTTTTTTTTTTTTTTCTTTTTTTTTGGGGGGGGGGAGTCCGGTCTTAGGGCCTGAACTCTGGGCCTGGGCGCTGTCCCTCAGCTCTTCAGCTCAAGGCGAGCACTCTACCACTTGAGCCACAGTGCCACTTCCGGCTTTTTTCTTTTTGCTTATGTGGTGCTGAGGAATCGAACCCAGGGCCTCATGCATGCAAAGCAAGTGCTCTACCACTGAGCCACCTTCCCAGCCCCAAAGCAGTCATTTCTTAAAAGATAATTGAAAGCCAGAATCTGACACCATGTCAATACCTTTTTATTCCATCTAACATATATAATATATACATATATATATACACATATATATGAGTATATATATATATATGAGTATATGTGAGTATATATATACTCATATATGTACATATATGTATATAATATTATATACCTATTACATAGTTATCTATTTATATTTATCTATTGTTATTTATCTATTATATTTTTAATATCTTATTCCAACTACATATATTAGATGGAATAATACATAGATAATATTATATATATAATCACCCATGTATGTTTACCACTATGAATTGGACATAAATATCTTTTGAGGTAGTGGCTTGCCACATGCCTAAAACCCAAGTGAAAAGTCATCAGAGTTTAAGGAAGTATGTCTGTCGGGCTTCGTGTAATACATGTGCTTTATCATTTAGCAAAACTCTGTTCACTGAGTTATGCAGCTCTTTCAAGTGTTGATAAATTTCATCATGCAATATCCAAAAAAGAAATATTTTTTAATATTACTGACAACATGGGAAAATTCTGTGCCTATTTTCCCATTGTCAATACAAATTTGCAAAACTTCTCATTTTTCCTTAAAGTCTGACTTTTCTCTTTGAAAGTAAGTATTTATTGTCAGGTCTTTTTTTTCTTGAGTGATGGGTTCACTTTATTGACTTTTAAGAAACTGTCTTCCATATACTTATAGCTATATAGAAATAGTTTATAAGCTATGGTTTCATTTTTTAAAATGGTTCCATACTTAGGGGCAGGAGATGTGATTTCAATTCTCAAATCAAACAATTATACTAGTGCTTTTCCTTAAGAGAGTATTGTATAACTGTAAATGGGAGAAACAGTGGAGACATCCTTGCCATTTTCTCACATAAAACTTTAAAATATGTAGATTCAGTCAAGTTTTACTGTCTCATGAAGGCCAGTCTCAAGGGAGAATAGCATTTGGTACACCAGCCTGTGGTGGTACAGAATCTGAGTGTAGCTTAGGACATGTTCCTTGTTCACAGCAAGGCTTCAACAGTTCTTTATTTTTTACTATTATTAATAAAATTTTTATTGTGAAAATATCATACAGAGGGGTTACAATTACATGAGCAAGATAATGAGTATATTTCTTATCAAGCATTGTTGCCTCCTTCTTTGTTTCCCCTTACCATACTTGCCCTCCACCCCCGACCCCCCCCACCAAACCCTCCCACCCCACCCCCCTCCAACAAAGGTGTAAAGTTCCTTTTTCCAACATAACCTCTTGTACATCTAATTGTTGCAATGGGTCCACCTGTATCCCTATTTAAACAATTTGTTTTGCCCTTCCCGTCCACAAATTATACCAACATTAATTACAGTGAAAACAGGGATTATATACCAACATTAATTACAGTGAAAGCAGGGGTTATACTGTGGGGAAGGGACCTACAAAGCAACGAAGAAGTCATCTTATAAATATGTTAGAAACAATTGCATGAAAGAAAAAACATTTGAGTCCTTATCTTGGGATTCATTTCCCTAACATCAACTTATCTGACCATTTCTGCTTGTCTCAGACATATACTAGTTATTGCAAATAAGGGAAACCATGGGACCTATGTTTCTTTGTACCTGGCTTACTTCACTTCATATAATTTTTTCCAAGTCTTTCCATTTCCTAAAAAATGGGGCAATGTCATTCTTTCTGATAGAGGCATAGAATTCCATTGTATAAATATACCACATTTTCTTGATCCATTCATCTACTGAGGGGCATCTGGGTTTGTTCCATATCTTAGCTATGGTAAATAATGCTACAATAAATATAGTTGTGCTGGTAGCTTTAGTATGGTCTTGTTTGTGATCATCTGGGTAAATGCTCAAAAGTGGGATTGCTGGGTCATAGGGAACACTATGTGGAGTCTTTGGAGAAACCTCCATACTACTTTCTAAAGTGGTTGAACAAGTTTACATTCCCACCAACAATGCAGTAGGGTTCCCTTTTGGCCACATCCCCTCCAGCATCTGTTCTTGATTATAGCCATTCTAACTGGGGTGAGGTGGTATTCAGTGTTGTTTTGATTTTCATTTCTTTTATGGTTAGGGAGGTTGAGCATTTCTTCATGTCTCTGTTGGCCATCCTTCTTTCCTCTTAAGAGAAGTTTCTCTTTAAGTCTCTAGCCCACTTAAGTATTGTGCAGTTGTTTCTTTGAGGATTTGTTGTTGGGGGATTTCATTTTTTGAGTTCCAGGTATATTTTAGATATGAGACCCTTGTCCATTGTATGGCTAGTGAAGATCTTCTCCCAAACCATGGGCTTTCTATTGATCTTGCTAGCTATATCCTTTGCCATGCGGAAGCTCTACAGATTCATGCAATCCCATTTGTCCAACCTTTCTTTGATTTGTTGTGTTTCCAGGTCTCTAATAAGAAAATTTCAGCCTGTGCCAAGGAGACCTACCTATTACGTCCTGTAATGTTTTCAGGGTGTCTGCTTTGACTTCGAGGTCTTTGATCCACTTGGAGTTGATTCTGGTTCAGGGTGATATATAAGGATCTAGCTTTAGTTTTCTACAAGTAGTTAACCAATTTTGCCAGCACCATTTACTGAAGAGGCTGTCTTTCCTCCATTCTATTTTTTTAACTCCCTTATTGAAGATTAGATGGCTATAGGTCTGTGGGTTCATTTCTGGATTTTCAATTCTATTCCATTGGTCCTGAGGTCTGTTCTTGTGCCAGTATCAACATGTTTTGTTTACTATGGCTTTGTAATAGAGTTTGAAATTGGTATTGATATTCCTGCAGCACTGTTCTTTCTGTTAAGGATCGCTTTTGCTATTAGGGATCTTTTATTGTTCCATATGAATTTTTAGATTGCCTCTTCTATTTCCTTGAAGAGTGGAGTTAGAATATTGATCGGTATCACATTGAATTTTTAGATAGCACCAAGGTTTCAACAGTTCTATTCATCATCACTGCTTTGCACCATTGGTGCAAATTAGTAACCAGTCAAAAGATGAATAGAATATTGGTGTTCACATGAAAATATCTTGCTACTTCGTGAATTCCCTATAAGTCCTTATGAGACATCAGGGCTCCTTGAAGAGCACTTTGAGAACTACTGCTCTCCTATGAAAGGAACAACCTGGTCTTCTTCACATTCTAAGTCCAGTATGAAATTTAGTCCTTTACATAAACCATGAATATTCCATTAGAAATCACTCTGTAGTGAAGAGTCCCAAAAATATTCTTAGGTTGGCTCAATGAATGACTCACTAGGACTTACAAGATTCAAATAAAATATAGCACTAATAGCTATATTTTATTACATGAAAGGACACAAGTGAAAAGAGCAAAGGGCAAAGTACAAGAGAAAGGAGGCACAGTTTCCAGAGTCATCCTCCTGGTACAGTCACATAGGGATATGCTTAATTCTCTTAACAATGAGGAAGTGACACAGTTAAGCACTCTCGAGTCTTGAGGTCTGGGATTCTTACTAGAGAATCAGTCATACGGGCAAGCAACGCTTACATTATTTATTATTTACCCCCTGAGCAAAAACAGGCATTCACTCTAAGTCTCAGTGACCAAACTGTATATTGTGACTCAAGGTCTCAGCCATATCAAATCAGTCTTATCAGGAAGTATAGGAAGATAGACTTAAGTTTCTTCAAAATGTGCAAGGTTTGAGATCCAGACCTGGTGAATTAATTGTATCCTGCTTTACCTCCCTCCAACAAAAAAGAAAAAGATTTTTTTCAAGGGTCTAAAAGATGAGCCAGAAATCAAAGAACAATATAGAAAACTTTCAAATGAAGCATAATTAATATCTTCAGGAGAAAAGATATTACAATAATAAAACAATATGAAGCGCAGCACTGATAGCTCATGCCTATAATTCTAGTTACTCAAGAGGCTGAGATCTGAGGATTGAGGATTAAAGCCAGCCTGGACAGGAAAGCCTGTGAGACTCTGATCTTCAATAAAACTACTCAAAAAAAGCCGGAAATGGCACTATGGCTCAAATGGTATAACCCTAGCCTTGAGCATAAGAAGCTCAGGGACAATGCCCAGGATCTTAGTTCTAGCCCCAGTACCAGAAAATCAACAACAACAACAATATGAAGAGGCTACACAATGATTAGAAGAAAATGCTGGTACAGTTATGCACACCTGTAATTCCAACACTCAGAAAGCTGAGCTTGGAGGATTGAAAGTTCAAGGCCAGCCTGGAATACAGAGAGGCCTGTCTCAAAAATAAGTAAGTAAACAATTAAGTAGGTAAATAACTAAATAAATAAATAAATGCAAGCTCTTGGAAACTAATTATCATCATAAAACATCCAAAATATAGAAATCATCAAATGATTGAAGTTTAGAATAGTTTAGACTAGAAGAAACTGTCAAAAAATGAGACAAATTCTAAAGAAACAGAAAATATGAAAGAAATGTTTAAAAGGAAGGAAGAAGGGAAGGCCAGAACAGAGGAAAGGAGGGAAGGAGGAAAGGAAGGAAGGAGGGAGGAAGGGAGGGAGGGAAGGAAGGAAGTCAACTTCTAGAATTGAAAAATGAGAGAACAGTGAGGATGGTGGGGGGGGGGGAATCAAAGAAACAGGAACATACATTTTTCCAGAACTGTCAGGTAAATCACTGAAGAACAATCAAGAACTAGAATGATGAAGAAATACTTATCAATACGACCTTTCAAAATGCTACAGATAATAAGAAGATCCTAAAAATTCAAAAGAGTAAAAATGAGCCTGGCAGCTAAGGAGGTGGCTCAGTAGCAGAGCTCATAGCAGCACAAGTGAGGCTCTGCCCCAAGCACACCTGTGAAGGAAGGCGATGCTTCCACAAAGGAGAGTCAGGAAGGCAAGAGAAGTGCATAGATAAATGGCTCCTACAAAGCAGCTCCAACCAAACAGAGACTCAAAGAAAGGGCCTTCAAGGATCCTAGGCTTCACTGTTTTTTTCTTCAATTGCAAGTAGAACAAGTATACAATCTGTGTTTGCTGGTACCAATTCACACAAGATGTCCATTAAACCTCCCTTAACTCTCAAGCACTAGCTCCACAATCTGGAGGAGAATCTGTCTCCTTTTATTTTCCCAAAGCTAAACATCACACACAAACAGAAAAGGGAAAGAAGGTATAGCAAAAAGCTTCTGAGAGTAATGCATTAAATTAACCCCTCCACCCTGGCCAAGAATAGCTCTAATGTTGCTTTTTGCATAATAATTTATCTTGTGTTGCAGAAAAGTCAATGCTTTGCCAAAGTTCACATGAACAGTAACTCTGAACCTGAACACATGCAGGCTGACCTCAGGGCCCATGCCCTTGGCAGTACACTACCCTGCCTCCATAGAGCCCATATGATAAAGAGCCAGTGTGGGGGGTGGAGGAAGGGAATCATAGTGGTAAAAAATGTCAGAAAAAACTATGTGTCACTCTTCACTTCAATCTTCAGCTAGCTCCCAAGACACTAGTTGGATACTTACTCTATTTTAGGGTGAATTTCCACTTTTCTTTCCAGACTGCCCCAACTAGAATAACTGGCAAATGGCTTGAAAATGGTAAGAATTTAGTATTAATTGGGTGATTAATGCAAAGATCTCAACAGTGCACCTACCCAAAATTTTAAAAAGCTAAGATTTCCATAGTTAATAGAACTAATAAGTTATTTGAAGGTATGGTACACAATTGATTCCTTGAAAAAAATCTTATCATAAAGTAGATTTCATATGCATCATTGCTCCCAAAATAACTATTATAAATTTTAAACATAAGAATTAGTATCTTTCTGAAATTATATTAAGTAAGCCAGGCCCAAAGAAACATAGGTTCCATGGTTTCCCTTATTTGCAATTTCTAGTATATGTCTGAGTCAAGCAGAAAAGGTCACATAAGGTGATGTTAGGGAAATGAACCCTAAGATATGTATTCAAATTTTTTTTTCTTTCATGCGATTGTTTCTAACACATTTATAAGCTTATTTCTTTGTTGCTTTGTATGTCCCTCCCCCACAGTATAACCCCTGCTTTCACTGTATTTGATGTCAGTGTAATTTGTGGAGGGGAAGGGGAAAAACAAATCGTTTAAATAGGGATACAGGTGGACCCATTGCAACAATGAGACGTACAAGTCATTATGTCGAAAACGAACTTTACAACTTTGGTGGGGGGGGGGGGGGACGGGGGGAGCGGGGAAGATTGGGTGGGGGGGGAGGGCGAGGATGGAAAGGGATGGGGGAAGGGGAAACAAAGGAGGAGGCTAAAATGCTTGATAAGAAATGTACTCATTATCTTGCCCATGTAATTGTAACCCCTCTGTACAGTATTTTCACAATAAATAAGTAAATAAATAAATATAAATAAAATTGCAAAAAAAAGGAATTAGTATCTTTCTGATTGATAGTAAAGGGTCTGGGTTTTTTAATGTATCTGCTTTCATTTTGTTTTGAGACAATGCCTTACTGTGCAGCCTAGACTAACTTCAAACTGGCAACCTTCCTGCGTCAGCCTCCCCAGTTCTAGGGAGAACCTCTATGCCCAGCTGAAAAAAACTACCACTTCTAATTTAAAAATCTGAAAGCCAAATTGTCTGAATTAGTAATGAAATGTCTAGTAACAATATTTACAGGCATACTTATATGTCCTTTATATGTTGTTAATATATTATAATAGGAAATGAGACATTTCACTTATAACATTTAAAAATTATTTTTCAGCCAGGAACCTGTGGCTCACACCTATAATCCTAGCTACTCAGGAGGCTGAAATCTGAGGATCGTGGTTCAAAACCAGCCCAGGCAGGAAAGTGATCTCCAATTAACCACCAGAAAGCTGGAAGTGGCAATGTGGCTCAAGTGGTAGAGCACTCACCTTGAGCTGAAGAGCTGAGGGACAGCGCCCAGGCCCAGAGTTCAAGCCTCATGACTGACAAAAAAAAAAAATTTCAGCAGAAAGTTATGAGATTCCTATTTCAAATACTTATGTATTTCAAATATCTAAATCCATTTGTATTTATTCTATAAAAGAAAAAAAGGTCAATTTCTAATTTCACAGAACATTAGTGCATACTTTCAAGTTATTGATTTTTCCTCTGACAGAGCTATTTCATTCTGTTAGAAAATTACAGCTTAGAGGTTATTAGAAACATAGCAAAATATTACATGTGCACAATGGCAGTTTATTAGTGAGTTTTCTTAATTTCATGCCCTTACTGTTTTCCCTGCTTTTATGTAGACTGCTAGACATGCATTCTACAAAGAAGGATTGATTAAAAATTTGTTATCTGGATCAGAAGAATATTCACAATCATTACACAAGCCATTGGTATATTTCAGCTTTTATTGAATTATATAATTTAGGAACAGAAATAAATTCAGCTAAAAAATGTCTTTTTTTATTGTCAAGGTGTGTGCAGAGAGGTTACAGTTACACAGGTAAGGTAATAAGCACATTTCTTGTCAAACTTGTTACGATCTATGTTTATGAATGTATCCTTCATGTATTTCATAGAAGTATTCAAATTAGATCCTGTATTGTAAAAGTCTTCAAAAGTTTACCACAATTAGCAAGATTGGTGTTTCTAAGTTTTTATTTGCTGAATTCAACTAAAAACTAAAGATGAAAACTAACTCAATCTTACAGGTGGGAGTAACCATGCAGAAACAAGTTCTATGTATTTTTTAGGGCCAAGCAAGAAGAAGAATGAGCAGGAAGTAGGGAAACTCAATTTTTCTTCATCTGCTTAATCTTAACAATACAAAAGAAGGTAAAGCATCAGAGGAAGGTATTCATATAGTATCTAGCACCATACAAACCAAAGGTGTATAGAACTCTTGACATAAAAGTTTTTTCATTTATTGGTTCAGCATCAAAAATATCTAACACAAATTCTGTTAATTTTGTAATTGGATAGGTCCTATTTTTATCTTTCTAAAAACAGTGATGTGGACTACAGAACTATTTGACATCAGAACTACATTACTATATATTAATACTTTTTAAATTTGGCATGTTCATTTAGATAATATTGTTTCTGTATTGCCTCACGACATAGATAGAGATAGATAGATAAATAGATAGATAGATAGATAGATAGATAGATAGATAGATAGATAGATAGATAGATATTCTTCGCTGGATTAAGGATTTTTCAAAAATTCAAAAATAAATCACTGAAAGGTTATAAATGGGGAGCTGGCATGACCCAGTGTGTATTTTAAAAGGCCTGTCTGCCACATGGTGAGTGGCACAGGAGGAATCAGAGCAAGTGACAGAAAGCCACACTGTTGAAATGTTATTGCCAGAAAAAGGTTATTTAACATATATTTAAAGGTACAGTCCATAGATTCAGTAATGAATTGGTCTGTGGTGAGGAAACTAATATTGGTTTACATATTTTATAAACTGTGAATAATTAGGAGTCATTTCTTCTCTGTGTATAGAAACTTGAGTCTTCTCCCGAATAGCAAAAACAGTCCTTAGCAGAAAAAAAACAGTGCTGGAGGAATATCAATACCAAATTTCAGACTCTACTACAAAGCCATAGTAATCAAAACAGCTTGATACTGGCATAAGAACAGACCTGAGGACCAATAGAATAGAACTGAAGACCCGGAAATGAACCCACAGACCTATAGCTACCTAATCTTCAATAATGGAGCTAAAAAAGATCGAATGGAAGAAAGACAGCCTCTTCAGTAAATGGTGCTGGCAAAATTGGTTAAACACCTGTGGAAAACTAAGGCTAGATTCTTTTTTTTTTTTTGGTCCAGTCGTGGGGCCTGAACTCTGGTCCTTCAGCTCTTCAGCTCAAGGCTAGCACTCTACCACTTGAGCCACAGCGCCACTTCTGGCTTTTTTCTTTTTGCTTATGTGGTGCTGAGGAATCGAACCCAGGGTCTCAGGCATGCAAGGCAAGCGCTCTACCACTGAGCCACCTTCCCAGCTAAGGCTAGATTCTTATATATCACCCTGCACCACAATCAAGTATAAATGGATCAAAGACCTCAAAGTCAAAGCAGACACCCTGAAAACATTACGGGAAAGAATAGGAGAAAATGTGGGGCTCCTTGGCACAGGCTGAAATTTTCTAAATAAAGACCTAGAAACACAACAAATCAAAGAAAGGTTGGACAAATGAGATTGCATGAAACTACCGAGCTTCTGCACGACAAAGGACATAGCTAGCAAGATCAATAGAAAGCGCACGGATTGGGAGAAGATCTTCACTAGCCATACAACAGACATGGGTCTCATATCTAAAATATACTTAACACTCAAAAAACTAAATCCCCCAACAACAAATCCTCAAAGAAATAACCTCCTCATTAATAAATTAATTTCCACTCGAAAGAAGAAATAAGAATGGCCAATAGACACATGAAGAAATGTTCAACTTCTCTAGCCATAAAAGAAATGTAAATCAAAACAACATTGAGATTCCACCTCAACCCAGTTAGAATGGCAATAATCAAGAAATCTAGTAACAACAGATGCTAGCAGGGATGTGGCCAAAAGGGAAGCCTACTGCATTGTAGGTGGGAGTGTAAACTTGTTCAACCTAGAAAGCAGTATGGAGGTTCCTCAAAGGACTCCACATAGAGCCCCCCTATGATTTAGCAATTCCGCTTTTGGGCATTTACCCAACAAATTTAGTTGGGTTTACCCAACTAAACCTACCAGCACTACAATGTTTATCGCAGCATTATTTACCATAGCTGAGATATGGAACCAACCCAGATGCCCTTCAGTAGATGAATGGATCAAGAAAATGTGGCATATTTATACAATGGAATTCTATGCCTCCATCAGAAAAAATGACATCACCCCATTTGTTAGGACATGGAGAGACTTGGAAAAAAATTATCTCAAGTGAAGTAAGCCAGGCCCAAAGAAACATAGGTCCCATGGTTTCCCTTACTTGCAGTAACTAGTATAAGTCTAAGACAAGCAGAAAAGGTCAAATGCTATGTACATATGACCATATAAGATGATGCTAAGTGAAATGAACCCCAAAATAGGGACACAAGTGGTTTTTCCTTTCTTGCTATTGTTTTTAATGCATTTAAAATGTACTATGTGATTTTTTTTGTTTCTTTTGTATGTTCTTCCCCCACGGTATAACCCCTGTTTTCAACGTATTTGATGTCAGTGCCCTGAATTTTGTATATACATTTTTCTAATTTCTGGAGGGGAAGGGAAATAACAAAATGCTGAAATAAGGATACAGGTTGACCCATTGTAACAATGAAATGTATAAGACACTATGTTGAAGTGAACTTTACAACTTGGGGGCAGAAGGGAGGAGTTGGGAGGTGAGGAGAGAAGGGATAGTAGGGGAAAATCAAAGGAGGAGGTAACAATACTCAATAGGAAATGTACTCATTACCTTATATATATATATATTGCTCCTTTGAGATGAGTGGGAGACCCTGCTTTAGGATCTGGGACAACCAAAGTCTAGTATAAGTGATGGAGTGATATCAGTTGAACTGAAAGATTGGTCAAGTGTGGGCATTATTTAATCATAGAACCAATAAAGAATTTAATGAATTAGTACAATGAAGACCCAAGTTTCTTTTTTTATTATATATATTTTTATTGTAAAGATTCTGTACAGAGGGGTTACAGTTACATGAGTAAGGTAATGAATTTATTTCCTATCAAGTATTGTTACCCCCTCCTTTGTTTTTCCTCTACCATCCCTTTCCTGCTCACCTTCCCAACTCCTCCCTCCCTACAAATGTTGTAAAGTTCATTTTCAACATGGTGTCTTGTACATTTCATTGTTACAATGGGTTAGCCTGTATCCCTGTTTCAGAATTTTGTTATTTCCCTTCCCCTCCGCAAATTAGAAAAACATATATACAAGATGCAGGGCACTAGATTCAAATACAATGAAAACAGTTATACCATGGGGGAAGAACATACAAAAGAAACAAAAAAATCACATAGTATATTGTAAGTACATTAAAAACAATAGCAGCGAAGATAAAACCTCCTGTGTCCCTATTTGGGGTGCATTTCAATTACCATAATTTTATATGGTCATATGTATGAAGCTTTTGACCTTTTCTGCTTGTCTTAAACTTACACTAGTTACTGCAAATAAGGGAAACCATGGGACCTATGTTTCTTTGGGCGTGGCTTACTCCACTTAATATAATTTTTTCCAAGTCTCTCCATTTCCTAACAAATGGGGCAGTGTCATTCTTTCTGATGGAGGCATAGAATTCCATTGTGTATATATCCCACATTTTCTTGATCCATTCATCTACTGAAGGGCATCTTGGTTGGTTCCATATCTTAGCTATGGTAAATAATGCTGCAATAAACATAGTTGTGCTGGTAGATTTCATATGGTCTTGTTTGTGATCATTCCGGTAAATACCCAAAAGTGGGATTGCTAGGTCATAGGGGAGTTCTATGTGGAGTCTTTTGAGGACTCCATACTGCTCCATACCGCTTTCCAAAGTGGTTGAACAAGTTTACACTCCCACCAACAATGCAGTAGGGTTCCCTTTTGGCCACATCCCCGCCAGCATCTGTAGTTATTAAAGTTCTTGATTACAGCTATTCTAACTGGGGTGAGGTGGAATCTCAATGTTGTTTTGATTTACATTTCTTTTATGGCTAGAGAAGTTGAACATTTCTTCATGTGTCTATTAGCCATTCTTATTTCCTCTTCAGAGAAGTTTCTCTTTAAGTCTTTAGCCCACTTATTTATTGGGCAGTTGTTTCTTTGAGGATTTGTTGTTGGGGGATTTACTTTTTTGAGTTTGTTAAGTATATTTTAGATATGAGACCCATGTCTGTTGTATGGCTAGTGAAGATCTTCTCCCAATCCGTGGGCTTTCTATTGATCTTGCTAGCTATGTCCTTTGCCATGCAGAAGCTCCGCAGCTTCATGCAATCCCATTTGTCCAACCTTTCTTTAATTTGTTGTGTTTCTAGGTCTTTATTTAGAAAATTTCGGCCTGTGCCAAGGAGCCCTAGAGTTTCTCTTATTCTTTCCTGTAATGTTTTCAGGGTGTCTGCTTTGACTTTGAGGTCTTTGATCCATTTATACTTGATTGTGGTGCAGGGTGATATAGAAGGATCTAACCTTAGTTTTCTACAGGTGTTTAACCAATTTTGCCAGCACCATTTACTGAAGAGGCTGTCTTTCTTCCATTTGATTTTTTAGCTCCCTTATTGAAGATTAGGTACTATAAGTCTGTGGATTCATTTCTGGGTCTTCAGTTCTATTCCATTGGTCCTCAGGTCTGTTCTTGTGCCAGTACCAAGCTGTTTTGATTACTATGGCTTTGTAGTAGAGTTTGAAATTGGTATTGATATTCCTCCATCACTGTTTTTTTTTTTTTTCTGCTAAGGATTGTTTTTGCTATTCAGGGTCTTTTATTGTTCCATATGAATTTTTGGGTTGCTTCTTCTATTTCCTTGAAGAATGGGGTTGGGATATTGATAAGTATTTCAATGAATTTGTAGATAGCCTTTGGAAGTACTGCCATTTTCAAGATGTTAATCCTCCCAATTCAGGATCCTGGGAGGTTTTGCCACTTCCTAAGTTCCACTTTGATTTCCCTTTTTAGATTTTTGAAAGTTTTTATCATAGGAATCCTTTACTTCTTTAGTTAACTCTTAGGTATCTAATTTTTAAAAATAAGTTTTTACCTAGATATATAGATATATTCAAAATTACATATGTACATATACATATTACATATAGTGAAAATATATATAACTTAGAAAAACAGACACACAAAAACATATACATTAGTAGTAGTAGTATTCATGATAGCCAAAAAAGCAGAAGCAACCCACATGTCCGTCATCTGATGAATGGGGAAATAAAAATCCATACAATAAAATGCCATTAGACAATGGCAAATAGAACAATGACACTTAGAACAAGGACAGACCTTGTAAACATTATAAACATTATGCTAAGTGACAGCAGCCAGACACTAAAGGCCTTATACTGTATAATTCCATTTATATAAAGTGTTCAAAGCAAGCAAATCTTTAGAGAGGTGATAGCAGATTAGCAGTTTATTTCCAGGCATTAAGAGAAAGTCAAAGTAGAGAGGAGGGAATGACTATCAGTGAGTACAGGGTGAGGGAATGTTCTAAAATTTTATTTCTGCAGTTTGGTAAATACATTTAAAACCATTGAAAGTATATATACTTGAAATAAAATGAGGTTTGCACATATAAGTTATATATCAACAAAGATTTGAAAAAAGAATGTTCACAGCAATTGTGTTTTTAACAACAAAAGGCTGAAAATAACCTATACATCAACAGTAGAACAGATAAACTGGCATATTTATACTCTAAAAATGTCCACCACAATGAAAATGAATAAATTATATACTAAGGAGGAAGAAAAAAGGAACCCAAAAACATAAACAGTAGAAGGAACTCACAGAAGCACACAATTCTATTTGTAGAGTTTAACCAGGAAAAACTAAATGAACTAATCCCTTTCCTATTAGATTATTCACTAAAAGGGGAAAGGGGAAATCATAGTTAACAATTTACTATGTTCTAAAGTCTTTCATTTTTAACGTTGAAAAACATTTCACTATGTTTTCCAGAACATATTTATAGAATGATTCTATATTTTATCCAAATACTATTCAAAACAAGTGTAGGTAGAAAATAAAAAATGTCTTGACATCCAAATTACAAATATAGATTAGTAAATTCTAAACATTATCAAAAAATGGATTATGTATCATAAGGTTGATTTAAAGGTAAATTTGTGCACTGCCCTACAGTATGGATGGCAGTCTAAGAGCATGCAATAGAAGATCATACTGTTCCTATACCAATTAGTTATAAAACACTTCATAGAGCCTCCCAATACTTCAGGCCTTCTGTTCAAAATAGAAACAGGTTAGCAAATTGAAATCTTTTAGAACTCCACTGTTTTTCTTGAGGCAATTTCCCTTGTCAGACTTCTCTGATCAGATACGTGAAGTCTCAATGAAAACAAAGGTATGACCCCATGGTCTCAGTTTATTAGGTGGTTTGTAGATGGTTTAGGTGGTATCATTTCTGAAAGATGAATGACTGAAGCTATCAGTGGGCTCCTGAGTCCCACAAGGAGAAGATTCTGAGTCAATGAGATTTAGATAATACAAGGAATTTTGAGGGATTGTTGCATTGGGGGTGTCTTAGGGTCTCAGTCCCAGCTTTACACCATAAAATATAGTAAACACATAAAGCAAGTAGTTGGCAACATCAGGATGCTTCTAGCTGGTCAAATCATTACATCATGGTTTTAGATGACAAACACTCTGCTTGTGGTAGATAGAGCTTGTATTTTATATAATAAGCAAAGCTGAAGCCTATCTAACAAGGAATGCCCAACAGAGGTTGAACATAAAATCAGTAACCAGAATTTTTTTCTTTGAATAATGTACATTTTTAAAACCACTTACATAGAAAATAAGTTATTATGTAATAATAGAGAATTCTCATCTCAAAGGTATGTGTCAATATTTTAAATTTATGCATGATCCTTCCCAAAGGATGAGGTGGCTTTCTGATCTATCTTAAAGATGATTAGTGGAAAAGAGATGAATACAGAATACTAAGAACGTGTGCATAAGTGCTTTAGAGAAGGATACTATGTTTCTTGTCTTGTCACAAAAGTGAGAGTGCTGCTATATGGCTTAGGAAAGGAGGGGTAAAGACTAAAGACTAGACAAACATAACATTTAAACTGTGGAGGACTCCTAAGGCTAAGGCAAGAAAAGAGCCTTAGTGATTGTAATCGATCTGAATGAATTTTGTGAATTTCTAGAGACTCTATTAAGAAGGAAGCTAGAGAAAATCTGAGTTAGAAGAACAAAGAGAATTCAGTGGTTTCTTATTTACTCCTGTTACAGAATAAATAATCTTGTACAGAAACAAAACTTACGGTTCACAGACAGAGCTCTTCCTGAAAACCCACTCATTGCTGTTGTCAGTATAAATAGATCATCTGGAGAATCATGAAGACACTTGATTCAGTGGCCACAGCAGAAACACGGCTGTGTAGACTAAGTACCTACTATGTGCCAGACACT
Source organism: Dipodomys spectabilis (assembly GCF_019054845.1). Lineage (NCBI taxonomy): Eukaryota > Metazoa > Chordata > Mammalia > Rodentia > Heteromyidae > Dipodomys > Dipodomys spectabilis. Next base: position 4,407,711 of record NW_024870824.1, read on the forward strand.
ATGTTAGATCCTAAGATACAGTTGCAGTAGGCAGCTTCGCATACAGCCCCCAATATTCCCACTCCTTATAATTCTGCCTTCTGGGCTTGACCTAGTAACTTCCTCCTAATGAACAGAAATAAAAGAATGATGAGATGTCATTTCCAAGACTGGATTATGAAAACCTGTGGCTTCTGTTCTGGATGCCCTTTCTTGCCCTGGAGATAAGCAGTGGATATATACAGAAAGCCCTTGCCCATCTAAATTAGCTAGAAAGCAGACATCTAGGCCTGCCAACACTCACAGGAGTAAGCGGAGAGTAAATTCTTTGGCCCAGCTTGAATGCAACCTTAGGAGACATCTTAGCTGGGCCAGAGGCACTCAGTAAGTCATACCCAAACCCAAAACCCACAGAAAACTGGAAGATGACAAATATTTGTGCTCTAAGCTGCTAAATTTGGCTACAATTTATTATTCACCAATTCAAAACAAACAAGTGATGGCTTATAAGACATGGAAGATGCTTGCTTAGGTGGAGTTTATAATTGAGTGGGTAGAGATGGATGATAAACACAACATGACAATGTAATAGGCAGGAGAATGGCTGCATAAGAGGATGGAAAATGAAGAGCTCTCTTCAGAGACCTGAGTGAAGCAGGTCTGAGCATCCAAGACAATAAATCCATGTGGTATTGCAATAAACTAAAAGCTAAATACGAGAATTCAATCCATTTCTGTTAATCCAAACACTAAAGAAATTTTCAAAAATGTAAAACAATGTTATTTTTTTCAATTGTTTCTACTTTTAAACATATTTTTCATTAAATGTATTATGTACATTCTTTTTAAATGAAAATGTACATATTTTTCAATTTCTACTTTAATTTTAGTGAAATAAATACAAATAGATGCAATTCACATAAACAAAGTACACTGCAAAATCTTAATATTTAAGAGTGTGAAGGGATTCTGAGTGAGAACTGCTGATGTAGAGAACTGTGAAGCATGGTACAGGATATGGATGGACCTTATTCTAAGAGCAGAAATCCATTTGATGGTTTTTAAGAAAAAGATGAAACGTGGGGTATTTAAAAGATTGCTTTTGGATTCTATAGTAAGAATGGACTGGAAGGGATGGAAATAAGGCAATCTTTCATCCTTTCAAATAAGTGCCTACACGTAGTTTGTGTGTGTGTGTGTGTGTGTGTGTGTGTGTGTGTGTGTGTGTGTGTGTGTGTGTGTGTGTTGCTGGAGATTGAACCCAGGAACTTGAATTTGGTAGACTACCACTGAGCTATGTCTCCATTGCTCCCACAGACGTTTCCATGGGGACCTAAAAGAGAAATTGATTGTTGAATTTTTCACACTACAAAAAAATATCCTTTACGCTAATATCCTATCTTTCTATTATGTAACGGAAGCTTTGCTATTGTTATATTAACTTTCAAAGATAGGATTAAACTAATCCTGAGAATTGATTATGCAACATTGAATCACTTTTCACTTGTTTTTAGGCTGTAGTGATTCAACTCAGGTCTGGAAGTTGTCCTACATGAATCCAACAACGCCATATAATTTCTAAGTAAAATAATCCTTTGGTGACATTTTCTAGAAGATTAAATAAGCAGGAAGCAGGGCTATCTGTTGGCTGCATTCGGCTTTGCTTTTGCCATTATGAGTCACACACTTCTATAAACTGGCAATAACAGAATGTGCCCTGCCTTGTAAATAGCACTTTCAGGATGGATAGAATGCTATCTCTAACAGTGCTATACCACAAATGTAGAAACATATATATAGAGATAGATATATCAAACAAAAACTTCTAATTTCATTTCACTGTTGTATATAATATGGTAGGATTTTTTCTTTACTCATCTCCACCAACAGATAACAGAGTCTCAGTAAAACTGAATTACTATGGATGTTTAAATATCCTTATTAAATATTTCTACCAACTGAGATGAATACCTAAGGCTGTTGCTAACTAAATGTTTTAGCTTAATTTTTATGCCCCAAGCAGTTCATAAAATATAACTAAAATGCTAGGAAAGACATAAATTAAGTCTCTTTTTGAATCATATAAATTTCTGAGACCACATCCACACAATGAGGTAAACATCTACCTACTGTGTCCTAAATAAAATGTCATGTTTTTGTTTTTTTTTTCCCAGTCCTGGGTCTTGAACTCTGGGCCTGGGAGCTGTTGTTAGACTTCTTTTGCTCAAGGCAAGTACTCTACCACTTGAGCCACAGTGCCACTTCTGGGTTTTGGATTAGCTTATTAGAGGTAAGAGTCTCACAGACTTTCCTGCCTGGGCTGACTTCAAACCAAGATCCTCAGATCTCAGCCTCCTGAATAGCTAGGATTACAGGCGTGTGCCAATGACACCTGGTTTACCATGTCTTTCTTGCCATCCTTAATAACTTTTCCTTCCTTCATATATATAAATCACCAAAAAGTGAACATGTAAAACAAAAGTAAAACTTGTGATAAATTTTTTCTTAGTAGGAAAGAAGCTAGACAGCATTAATTAATAAAATGCAATGGTACACTGGAGTCATCTTTACACACATGGATGAAAACAGAACAAGGAAACAGGTTTTTTTTTTTTGAAGAGGAGATAAGAAAGTAAGAGAGGTGGAGAAATTTGATCAAAGCATATTATATGCATGCATAGAAATATCACAGTGGAACTTCTTTTAAATTAATGCATACTAACAAAAGTAAGATTAAATGTAGTGGCACAAAGATAAAATCTACTAAGGATTTAGCCAACCTGAGTTACAGAATAGCATTTTTGCCTTTATCCTGGCTTTCAACACTGAGAAAAATAATCAGGGAAAGCTTAGATTGTTAAACTTCTCTTTGAGCCAGCTTTAAACAGGCAGTTTTAATATTGCTAGTGACTGGTGGCAGAAAAGTTATTTTCCTGGCTGGTGATTATGAAATCAAATGTGGAGTAAATACAAACAAACTTGATATTAAAAGGTATGGATAGCTTCTCTAAAATGAAAGCAAGGTATTTTTAAAGCCCTCTGTGCAATCCAACAGAAATTACCAGAGTAAATTTTAAATAGCATGTGTAAAATAGTTTGTTGTGTAAAAATCACTAAATGCAAAATATTCAAAACTGTATTTAAAATAAAGCACACTAGGCTTATCAATTAAATGATTTGCATCATAGCTGGGATAAGGACATCCTAAAGCTCAGTTTAATTTCCTACTTCTCTATATGCCATATCCTTTTCTCTCACTCTCATTGACAAGTTCTGAAGATCCAACTGTTCTACTCCACTGGGTAGTAATTGGGTAGGAAGCAGGAAGTTTAAATGAAAAAGGTAGTAAGTATACCAATGCAAAACTTACATTATGTGGCAGCGGCCAGCACCATTTGACTTTTTTTTTGGGGGGGGGGAGGATTCTGGTCCTGGGGCCTTAACTCTGGGCCTGGGCGCTGTCCCTCAGCTCTTCAGCTCAAGGCCAGCGCTCTACCACTTGAGCCACAGCGCCACTTCCAGCTTTTTTCTTTTTGCTTATGTGGTGCTGAGGAATCGAACCCAGGGCCTCATGCATACAAAGCAAGCGCTCTACCACTGAGCCACCTTCCCAGCCCCACCATTTGACTTTGAGAGTTCCAAAAGATCTCCCTAAAGACCACTCCCAGAATTTTTGTGCACTAGCTTCTAGCTCAGTGACAGTAATTTCCAAGCTTCTATTCTGACCCAAGATAGTAGATACTTTAGCTCTGGTGTTAGCTTGGGGCTATAATATATGACAAAGTTTAAGTGAAAGATAGAATGAGCCTATAATAGTTGTGAGCCTGGTATATTCCTGAAAGACTATAAAATCAAGAGTAACTAAGGTGAAAATTTCATCTACAACAAATGTATGTGGGTCAAAGTGAGGCAGATTTAGGATCAATAAACTGGAACTTCGATAGATATGTGTACCATGTGAGCCATAGATACTCATTAAGGGGAAAAAATGAACCTTTCCACTGGAGCAGAAATCCACAGGTGTGAGGAAAAGTCAAGTAAGAAGCTACAGGGAAGTCCAAATACCAAAGAGAAAAAAACAGATCAAGTATAAGTTGGAGATTTATTCCTTGAGACATCTTAAAGACATCATGTAATGCCTAACAGTTCAAAGCCAGCTTAGGCAAAGAAGTCCGTGAGATGCTTACTGTAACTAATCAGCAAAAAGCAAAAAGTGGAAATGTGGCTCAAGTCATAGAATGCCTGCCTTGAATGAAAAAGCTAAAGGGGAATTGCTCTGTTACTAATTTTAAGCCACAGTACCAGCACACAAAATAGGTAGGATTTAGGAAAGAATAACTACAAATGTGTAACACATATAAACAACAGTGTCAATTTACAGAAAGGCAAGCAAAATAAAACATGTAAAATGACCACAGAAGAACACAGTGGAGGATGTTGATGAACTCTGAGCACACAGACTCAATGGAATGTTAAATACAGATTATTGTATGAGAAGAAAATAGAACCACCAACCATAAACCATCTGGTGGCCATTGAGGGAAAAAGAGAACCAAGTGATGACTCAAGGAAGGAGCAACACTAATCAAAAGTTTTTCTTTAGGTAGGCGAGACCTGAAAGAGAAGTACATTGTATCTCCCTCTCTTTCTGAAGATGGTAACAAAGGAACATTAAGTAGACAAGAATTATTTGACCACAAATCTCTCCAGGAAAGGAACTGAAAGAAAGAATATTTCCTTTCCCTCCAAAGTCACAGATGCGGACTTCTTCACAAACAATGCAGGATGTTCCTCCAGACACGCTCCCCTCCGATCCACCCATCTCACTCCCATGCCTCAGATACTACCTGCTTTCTAGCAGTTTTCCATCCACAGGATCCCAGACTCCCCCCCCCCCCCCATGTACCTGTCCTGTGGACAGCGCCATTTCCCCTACCCCGCCCCGTTCTCAGCTGAACATCAACTTCCATCTACATCAGGGTTTCTGTACTATTATCATTTTGTACCTAATGGTTTTTTGCTTATTGAAAGTGTGCAGTAAGAGGTACAGTCTAGTGCACTGTGGAATGTTTAGTGGCATCCTTGGACTCTCTTCAAAGAGTCAACGACATGCTCTCCTATCATCCTGACATTACCAAATATTCCTCCCTTACAAGAATACAGAATACTGTTATAGATACTTCCCTTCCCCACCTCCGTTCTCCATATAATTATGCCTGTGTCTGAAAAATAAATGTATATATACTCTTTTTTTCTACAAAAGAAAATCTTCCTTACAGGTAAGTGATAAAGCTTAATAAACATAATTCCAATAAAATCCCAGTTTCAAGAATGCTCAATGTTGCCTTGTTCTCTAGATTCTAGGAACATGTGAAGTGAAAGAGGGCTGCGATTCTGCCTCTCTGCCCTCCCCACGCCCCTCGCATCCAGCCTCCCTTCTCAGTTACAGCCTAGTATCGGCTGCAGCTGCTTAATGGTGAGGCTATGGATCTACCTTATAGTCCAGATGGACACAGACATGGCATGGGCATTAGGTCTAGTAGGTTTTAAAGGACAAAACTCAGAAGACTTTGCCAAACTCAGTTTTCTCCTCACCCTTTCTTGCTGATGGGTCTCAAGACAATTGTATAATGTGCAGAGACTGTAACATCCTGGGGTAAGAAGGGACTGGCTAGAACTCTGTTGTAGTCCTATACTCCCAAAATAGGATGTCCTCTGGTATTCCAGCTTGGTGATTCATGCTTCCCCAGGTATAAAAGTCAGAGAAGCCCCTTAAAACCCCTCAGCTATGGTGCAAATGGGGCATGAGATAGAGAATCTATCCAGCCCAGGAAGCTTTCTTCACTTTTTGGGTCCTGATTCACAATGACTCCCAGGCTTCTGTTTTCCCAGGCTGCCTGCTGGTAAGTAATAAACCTGATTTACATAACCATGTGCATAGGTGTTCTGTCTCACTGAACTCAGAGAAATTGGTACCCAGTGCCCACTGAACTGCTTCACGGATTTACTTCATCTCATTGTCAAACATTAGCTGCATGGTTACCATTTTTTGCTAAAAATCACGGTGCCATTTCTGTTATTTGTTCTTATTCTGCTTTTCCCACCCAACACAAACCCTCAAATATGCATCTTGCATGTTTTAGTCTATATTTTTTTACTGACCTTGCTAGGAGACATTTATGATTCCACACCTAGAGTTCTGACCCTTCTCTGGACTCTTGGGTGAGGATTGTCATCTCCCTTTCCAAGGTTCTTATTTGGCTCTCAGGCTTCTCTCAATCATAGTCCTCCTAACAGCTCCCCCCCCCATACACACACTTTTCCCATTTTATTCTGCATATTTGATTTGCCTAAAATAGCTTTTTATTTGAATAGTAAGACTGGTTTCACATATAAGACTTACAATAAATTCTCATTGTCCAAGAACACCTTAGATCCTTAGCTCATTTGAAAAGAAGTAATAGGTATGCTCTGAATTATCAAAAAATTTCTTATGGATTATACTAATTTTGCCTACTTTTCAAAAGCCTCCCTGAGTCAGTGCTTCTGTCCTTCTCCTCATTCTTTAAGAAAGTGGTTCCTTACCAGAGTAAGTCATTTTACACATACAGTAGCACTGATCGATAGAGATGACTTAGGAATATATCTCTGACATGACCAGAAAGCATAGTCAAAAGACTTGCTTTGAAACTTATTGTCATTTTCTTTCCAGAAATATATTCATATAAGCTTGGCATGTTGGTGTATGCCATATAATCCCAGCACTCAGTAGGCTGAGGCAGGAAGATCACAAGGAAATCAGCCTGGGTGGTAGAAAGAAAAAAGGGAGAAGAGAAGAAGAAATACTCTTCTTGCTTCAACAATGAGATGTACAAGTAGTTATGTTGAAAACAAACTTTACAACTTTGGTGTGGGGGGGAAGCTGGGGGGGACAAGGGGAGGATGGGAAGGGATGAGAAGGGGAAACAAAGTAGGAGGCTGCAATGCTTGATAAGAAATGTACTCATTATCTTGCCCGTGTAATTGTAACCCCTTTGTACAGTATTTTCACAAGAAAAAAAAATATTGTGTGCCAGTACTGGGGCTTCAAGCTCTTACTCAGCTTTCTCTTACTCAAGATTGGTCCTCTACCACTTAAGCCACACCTCCACTTCTGGCTTTTTGCTGGTTAATTGGAGATAACAATCTCTCAGACATGTCTGCCTAGGCTGGCTTCAAACTCTGATCCTCATATTTCAGCCTACTGAGTAGCTAGGATTGCAGGCATTTTTTGATCAAAATAACTTTGCACATATTTGTAAGATTCACTGTACTGATCCCTGTATAGATTAGGTAATGATCAAATCAAAGTAATTCCAATATTCATCACCTTCATGCTGAATATTTTGAATGGCTTAATTGTTGAGATATAAAATCATTTTGATTGGCCCTACCAAAAGAAAAAAATATGGCCTATCTTTTTGTTACCTTAAGGATGGTTAAAATTTTAACCAATCTATACTCAGCAGTGCTCTCCAAGTAGCTTCTAGGTCAACATGCCTGTGAATGTCTTGCCTTCAGCCCTATGCCCTCAAGTAATCACCAAAAAAATAAATAAATAACTATTTTTTCTGGTTACTTTCTAGCTAATCTATTTATTACTGACTACAAAAAAAATCCTATCAGGGCTTCATTTTAAAATCCTTTCCAAATCCTACCCAATTCTCCTCTCAAACTGTGTAGACACTAAAAGGAAGGAAGGAAAGAAGGAAGAAAGGAAGGAAGGAAAGAAGGAAGGAAGGAAGGAAAGAAGGAAGGAAGGAAGGAAAGAAGGAAAGAAGGGAGGGAGGGAGGGAGGAAGGACGGGAGGGAGGGAGAGAGGGAGGGCAGGAAGGAAGGATACCATAATAAGATCCCAGAATATCACTTAACTGACAATCTAAACATGCAATGCACCCAGCCCCTACTCTGAGCCAGTCTGTCAAAATTCTGAAGCACATCCATAATGAACTGATCTACTTATGTCCTGCATGAAGTGCCATTTATCACTAAAATCTCTTTTCCATTATTGAAGCATCCCTTGAAATGTCCCAATAAATAACAGTAACTTCAACACTTGGGCTAAGTCTAAACTTTTTTATTTAATTGTCTGAGGAAGCTCAGTTAAAATTCTGTTTGGTGTTATAATTTAAAAACAAGTGAGATAACACCTCTATGAATACATATACATATAAAGGTTTGAGTCATTTGGAAGGAGTGTAGAAATAAATGAAATGTGGAACAAAGACTAAAGGTGAGAATTGGTCCCTGTGGGGGTGTTGGGACTTAGTACAAGAGAGGAAGTAACTAAGTGGGGAGGGTTAACAAGTTGTATCCTCCTTTGGGCCAGAGAATAAAACGAAGGAAACTAGGGAGGGGTGTAGGAAAGGCTTTTCTCCTACTTCTTGCCTCCTAGGGGAAGTCATTAATATTTTCTGAGAAAAGGAATAAGCTGTCCATTTTTACCTACTAATGAAACACCAATTTGTAGACTTAAGCAAATTAGCAAGCACTGTCCTTTATAATAGCTCTTCCCAAAAATCCTCTTAGAAAATACTTGACAGTAATCTCCATTCTTTCTATCAGATACTAATCCTCCTTTAAGTGTGACTCAAAAAACATGACTTCTAAGCTAGGTGCAGGTGCTCATGCCTGTAATCCTAGCTACCCAGGAGGCTAAGATCTGAGGATCACAGCCAAAGCCAACCCAGGACAAGAAAATCCATGAGATGCTTATCTCCATTTGACCACCAAAAATCCAGAAGTGGAGTTGGGACTCAAGTGTACAGTGCCAGCCTTGAGCAAAAAAACTAAGGGACAGCAGCCAGGTCCTGAGTTCAGACCCCAGTACCAGGGGGAAAAATGACATTTGAAAAACAGCAAGCACCTTCTATCCCACCATTTCTGTACCCCCCCCTTTACCCTTCCATAGACAGATAAACAAATAAAACAAAACAGAAACAAAGGAAAAAATTTCTTGTTTCCATTTCCTGGAGTTCATTTTGATAAATATTATTTTATATGCTCAGATGCACATCTGTATTGCACCTTTGTGCTCCTCTCCTAAGAATATCTCTTTTGGTCTCACTGTGTGTGAATGGCTAGAGACCTGAATAAGTTATCATATCCCAGTCTGTTTTTTTTTGTTTTGGTTTTGGTTTTGGTTTTGGTTTTACCAGTTATAGGTACATTCTAGCTACCACAAATGAGAGAAACTATGCAATCTATATTTCTCTGGGTCTGAATTACTTCACTTAATATAGTTATTTCCCAAGTCTTTCCACTTCCTTACTAATGTTACAATATCAGCAATGGTACTCACTAGACACTGTGTGGAAAACAAACTATACAACTTGAGGGTGAAGGGAAAACCTTCGATAAAGTGAGGGAAGGGTAACATTGTTATGTAAATGTAACTCCCTCTGTATATCATCTTTATAACAACAATAAGAAATGCATGAAAATACACAAAAAATATAAATACAATAAAAACAGCAAGCAAATTGATATAGCAAATTCTAAGAGTCTACTACAAAAGGTAATATAACTCTCCTTAATTATTCAGCACTAACTGAAGCAAAATGGGCTTTCTATAGTATTTAGGTATTCACCATATTAGCTTCCCCTAAGTAATTCTTACTAGATAATGGTAAAAATATAGAATAGCAGCAACATGTGATTCAGAGAGAAAACAATGGCATTAAAAGAAAGCATCTTTTTTTTTTTCTGTCAGTTGTGGAGCCTGAACTCTGGGCCTGGCCACTATCTCTCAGCTCTTCAGCTCAAGGCTAGCGCTCTACCATTTGCGCCACAGCATCACTTCTGGCTTTTTCTGCTTATGTGGTGCTGAGGAATCGAACCTAGGGCCTCAGGCATGCAAAGCAAGCACTCTACCACTGACCCACTTTCCCAGCCCCAGAGAGCATCTGAAACCATCACCTCTTAGTAAATACCTGATTCTTAGCATAATCCTAGTTTTTTATAATGATTACAAAGAATTAAACTCTTACCCATCTGACTGTCTCAAAATTATTGCCCACTCTTTCATAATTATTTAGGGATCTCTTCTTATACTTGAAGACTTCAAAACAAAAATTATTAACTCCCATGAAACAATGTATATTTGTGCAATACCATGCTGAAAGTTGGGGATGGAATGTTAAGTATTGCATGTGTGAATAAAATATAGCTATGTGTTTAAATAGAGCATCTAACTTTCCTATTTACTATTCAAGGCTTTAAAAGAACAAATGTACTTATAATTTACTATGTGATTTTTTTTGTTTCTCTTGTATGTTCTTCCCCCATGGTATAAGCCCTGTTTTCACTGTAATTGATTCTGGTGCCCTGCATGTTGTATACACATTTTTCTAATTTGGGGAGGGGAAGGGAAAAAACAAAAAGCTGAAATAAGAATACAGGTTGACCCATTGTAACAATGCAAGACACTATGTTGAAAACAAACTTTACAACTTTGGGGGGAGGGAGGAGTTGTGGAGGTAGGGAGGGAAAGGATGGTAGGGGAAAAACAAAGGAGGGGTAACAATGCTCGATAGGCAATGTACTCATTACCTTACTCATGTAACTGTAACCTCTCTGTACAGTATCTTTCTTTGTTGTTGTAGGTCTTGGGGCCTGAACTCCGGCCTGGGAGCTGTCCCTCAGCTCTTCAGCTCAAGGCTAGCACTCTACCACTTGATCCACAGGGCCACTTCCGGCTTTTTCTGCTTATGTGGTGCTGAGGAATCGAACCCAGGGCCACATGCATACAAGGCAAGCACTCTACCACTGAGCCACCTTCCAAGTCCCTGTACAGTATCTTTACAATAAAAATACATATTTTAAAAAAGAACACTTATTCTGTGCCTGTTTTAGGCTCTTCTCTCCACACACTGCTGCTGTGGTTTGCGTATGGTTTGTCCCCTCTGAAATTCATGCTGAATTTTAGTCCTCATTGAGAGGTATTCAGAAACAACCCTACTGGGGCTGGGAAGGTGACTCAGTGGTGGAGCGCTAGCCTAGCACACGTGAGGCCCAGGTTCAAAGAAAGCCTGAAGTGGCGCTGCAGTTCAAGAGGTAGAGTGCTAGCTTTGAGTAGCAGTTGTTCAGGGACAGCGCCCGGGCCCTGAGTTCAAGCCCCAGGACTGGCAAAAAAAGAAAAAGAAACAACCCTACTATAGTTTGAAGTAGGTTCTTTGGGAGGTATCAAGATTAAATAAGATCATCTCACCATAGTCTCTATGATTGCAAACTGAGGACTTTCTAAAAAGAGAGACAGAGACCCAAAGACAGAGGCTAATGGAACACATGTACACTCGAGTGCACACACACATAGAAGATGATCATGTATAAGCCATGGAGAGAGGCCTGGATCAGGGTCTCCCTCCTGACCTCTCAGAAAGAACCAGCCCTGGGGCTGATAAGACTTCTAACCTCAACTATGAGGATAATCAAATGTCTGTTGCTTTAGCCACCCCTCTGCAAATAAATATCTCCACCAAAAGAAGAGTGCAGAAAGTTTTAAGATGCCAAAAAATACAGATTGTAAAGCAGTAGGAAATGTGGAAGTTCATTAGAAGGACTTGTGGGAGCCAAAGGTTACCTAATAGTACAACTGCCAGACACTCCTGGTAAAGGAAGGGATTAATTTTAGGTCCTGCTGGACCCTACAATAGGTGCAAATTAAAGACAATTACCTCACCATTCCTAAATACAAAAAATAAATAAATAAAAGAGCACTGAAATAGATAAAATACCAAAAAACTGCCATAATTAAAGTGTATGAGCATAGTATGTTAAAATAAAGTTTTAACATTTGAATATATATGATATTTAAGTCTTTGAAATTCACAGTGGTAAATTCTAACATCACCATAATACTGAAAAAGTCTATCTTATTCTTTGAATACTCATGCAAAGTAAAGATGATCGTAACATAGTACCACATAGGTTCAGAAGAAATAATTTCAAAAAATTAACCAAATCACTGACCATGATATGTATTTTAGTGTAACTTAAAAAAATAACCTATTAAATGCCTTCCAATAAATACTGATACATAAATAACAACCTGAAAGAACTCTGTGATGAAGTTTGGCCTATTGTTTCTCATTTATAAAGTAGAAAATACATGGGTTATAACTACATAAAGATATGAAATACTCAGATTGAACTTTGTATCTTCCAGGATATGACACAAGAAAGGAGCATAAAATATGCAAATTGAACTTGTTTTTGCTCTGGTCATCCTCATTGTACCATCCTGCCTATCAGAGAAGTGAAATCTTCTGTTTAATGTCTCACCAAAAAAAAAAAAAAAAAAAAACTTCATCTATCATTTATAGTGGAATTCTCTTAACCATCCATTATAATTTCATCTTAAGCATCAGCTCCCTGCTTGTTTTTTATCTGTATGCCAGAATGTTAGGTTAACTATTTTCCTCCAAATGCATTCTTCACCAAGGTTTACTTCTTTTTTTTAGTTTAAATTCTGAACGAAAAGAGACAGAGTCTATATGGCTGATGGATAAAGGTTAAGGACCCAAGGACTAACAAGATTGTGTCAGAAGCTACTGCTGGGTGATATATGTATATATTGGAGTAATGCTCGCTGAAAGTGAAGAGGCAGCCTGGAGCAGTTGGCAGGACAACAGGCAGCCTAAATTACATCACTCATTTGATAGTTCTAACATATGGCAGTGATTAGCTCTCCAAAAACAAATGCAAGACTAACTAGTACTCTCAGAGAAAAGAAGCTTCCATTCTTAAGATTTCAATCCCAGTTGCAATCCTAGCTGCTGTGAATTCCAATATAAAATAATACTAATAATAATATAGATTTCTACACATAGTAATAATATAGCTCTTACTAAAGATTACTGATTTCACCTAACAATATACAAAATGTGAAATATTCTTGTTTTTATGCCTTTTACAATTTTTAGGGTGATCTGTAGAAACTCAATTAGATAATTTAATCATTTTAAGTAGCAGCAGAATTCTGTAATACCTGAATCAGCTAATAATTGTTTTCAGAATGGATACAAATGCTCTATATTAATAAGCTGTCCTTTACTTAAAGCATGTCTCCAATTCTATCATTTTCCAATTCATCTCATTTTTATGACTCAAAAAGCACAGGAGGAAGCTCCAGAAATTTTTGGAAAACGTAATGTCTCTCTTATTCTATGGGTTTTTTAAAATAATTACCCTAAGCCAGAAAGAAGGAAAGAGAAAGAAAGAGAGAGAGAGAGAGAGAGAGGAAGGAAGGAAGGAAGGAAGGGAGGAAGGAAGGAAGGAAGGAAGGAAGGAAGGAAGGAAGGAAGGAAGGAAGGAAGGAAGGAAGGAAGGAAGGAAGGAAGGAAGGAAGGAAGGAAGGAAGGAAAGAAAGAAGGAAGGAAGGAAGGAAGAAAGAAAGAAAGAAAGGAAAGAAGAAAAACTGAGCAAGGAACAGCACACCATCATTAGTAATCATCACTGGAAATCTGTTATCATACTTAGATAAAACCCTTTATCTGGATGCCAGCTCTTAAGGGGAGCTACTTTTAAAATCTCAGGTTCTCTGAATACTACAAGAGAGCAAAACGCCTTGGACTAACAATATTTTTTAAGGTTTTAGCAAGGACCATGTTAGTCAGTTTTATATTATTGTCAAAAAGAAAATGTCTGAGACAATCACTTATAAAAGGAAAGGTTTATTTTGTAGGTTTCAGCCTATGTTTGGTTGACCCATTAATTCCCGGTCTTTGGTGAAGCTGTACATAATGGCAGAAGTATGTGGCAAAGAAAATCCTTCACCTCAGGGCTGAGATTTAAGAGAAAGAGAAAGGAGAAGGTCTAAAGTCCCGATACTCTCTTCAAGAGCAAGCTCCAAAGACCTAACTTCCTTCCACTAGGACCCACCTCCTAAAGACTACAACACCCCTAGCACAGGCGCAATGCACAGGCCTTTGGGGAACATCCTAAATATAAATTACAGTAAGAGCCATAACTAAATTCCTCACTGCCAATTTCTAGTTTTATGCTTTATCCATATCACATCAGGTTGCCCATCCCTTTCCTCTGTCCCTTGGATTGAATCCCACCTAAGTTAGTCTTTGCCTCTCTGATCTGAGTTCTCTCACCCTAAATCCTTTTTAAAGTTGTCTAATGTACCTTATAGAATATCATTCTTTTTATGTATGCTAGTACTGAGGTTTGAACTCTGGGCCTCTCACTCTTGCTTACCTTTTGCATTCAAGGTTGACATTTCTAGCTTTCTACCGGTTAACTGCAGACAAGAGTCTCTCAGGATGGCTTGTAACCTTGATTCTCAGATCTCAGCCTCTTGAGTTACTAGTATTTACATGTATTACCCACCAGCACATGACTCGGGATTTCATTTCTGTACCTACTATTCATTCACCTTTTTCAAGTGTTTCTCTAGGAAATGAACTTTTTTATCTAGTCCAGGTGCCTGTAATAAATTTACTGCACCCCTGTCTCCAGTGGTACACAAACAACTGACATAGGATCCACAGCATTCCCCCCTTATCTAGATAGGTTTACTTTCCAAGGTTTCACTCAACCTATAATCCAAAACCTAAGTGGAAAATCCCAGAAATAAATCACTCCTAAGTCTTAAATTATACTATTCTGAGTAGCTGCATTAAATCTTCCACCATTATACCTCTTTCCTAGAACATGAAGCATCCATTTGTCCAAGGTATCCACCCCACTTACACCATCACCTATGTATAAACACATGAATTACTAGGCAGACTGATGGTGATCAGGTATACTGTCACAGTATGGGGGTGATTGTGTTCAGGTAACCCTTACCTAGGAGACCAATGCAACATCTCAATGCCTATATAGTAATTTCATTTCAACTCATGGTGTAGGCATATCATCACAAGAAGATGGGTGAGTACAATATAGTCAGCCCTTCATATACATAGGTTACACATGTACAGATGCCATGGGTCAGAAATACACAGGGAGAATCTGTAATGAATATATACAGGTTTTTTTCATTTCTTGTTGTAGTTCTCTATGTAATAACTGTTTACACAGCATTTACATTGTATTAGGTATTGCAAGCAATCAAGAAATACTTTAAGGTATTTCTAAATGAACATGTTATGATTTTTGTGTTCTCAAAGGATTCAGGAACCAATGCCCCATGGATACCGAAGAACAATAATGAGAGGTGAGAGGGAGAGAGAAACAGAGACCAAGACAGAGACAGAGAATCAGAGACCAAGACAGGGACAGAGACAGAGGCAGAGACAGAGGCAGAGGTAGGCAGAGAGATAGAAATAAAGAGACCACATTCATATAGCTCTTATTGCAATATATTGTCATAATTATTTTATTTTTTAGTTACTCTTGTTAATCTCTTACTGGACCAATTTATAAATTAAGTTTTGTCATAGGTAGTTATATATAGGAAAACACAGTATGTACAGAAAAGGGTTGGTACTAGCTAAGGTCTCAAACATCCACTGGGGGTCTTAGAATGTATCCTGGCAGAAAAAGGTTATATTCCACTCTTTTCTTCTTACCATACATTTCCTCTACCACTACTCACAGTGAGTGATGGTAATAAATGATAAGTCCTTACTTGTGAGCCAGTCAAGATCCAATGAAATGCAAGAGGTTCTGGACCTGCTCCCAAAGATAAGCCCTGTTCCACTGAACACTGTGTGGAGAACATGGACCCAGTATTGGCAGTTTTCTTACCAATCCATGAAACCTGAGAATGAAGCCACTGTGAATATTCAGAGCCGAGATACAGTGAAAAATCATTATGAGATCTCTATATTATTACTTCTTTCTTACATTACTCTCATGAGGGACACTGCATATCCCCTGAGATCAAGTTCCTGGATATTTCCCAATGGTTCCAATAGTGACTAACACAGTGCTAATATTGTTCTAACAAAAGAGGGAGAGAGTAATAAATATGTCTTTCTTCCACATTCTGTTCCAAACTGAGACTAATCTGGTAGATGTATGGTGTTTTTCCCTCAATGTAGCTCTAGGATTTTTTTTAAAACCTTTTTTCCCTACATACAAGGTATTTTTTTCATATGCTACTCAACTGAAGATTTAAGAAGGTTTTACACTAACTTTCACAGATAATGTCTGTGTTAAGTGTTGATTTCATGACCATTTGATACGATGCTCTCCTTGTATGACTGTCTTGCATGACTATGGTCAGAAGGAAAGAGAGGTTAATATGATTCAAAGGTGTATCAGGAGTTTGATGTACATTTCTAGGGGGGAAAGTTCCACTGTAGAAGGATTTGAGCATATTTCAGAGGCCGAATTGTCTCCAGAAACTCATTTGGAATGCCCCAAGTGCTACTGCCATGAAAATGACTCCCACTCGCCTCAGAAACAGGAAGCTGGGCTCAGCCTTCACTAACTGTTACAGGGAATTCCTAATGCCAATATGAAAATGTGTAACCTTTATGTTCTTGTAAACATTTTTCTCTTTTTAAGCTGAGCCTCACTGTAGTTTCCACTGAGACAAGTTGAAGAGTAAGAACCTGATGGTCCCCATACCTGGCACCAGAGCAGGACTTCAGAGAACCTTCAGGACCTCAGATATATTTACACTGTAGACATATTGCTACATATAGGCCACAGACAGCCTCAGACAGATGTCTTTATCCAAACATAGTTCAGGCTAAAAGATTCCTTCATCTTCTAGCCTGGCATTGGAGGAGCAGTTGAGACAGTCACCTGACTGGAAGGAGCCATGGAGATCACTCACTGTGAAGAATGTGTTGGTGGAGACCCATAGCAACCAATGTCCATAGGCCAACTGGGACAAGGTATATATCTAGAGAGCACAGTGTGGAAAACTGCAGCTTCAAGTCCCCCTTGTGTTTGGAAAGAGCTGAAAGGCCATCCATGGACACATTTGGGAGGCATCCACATAGGAAGACATTCCTCTACCCTTCTAGCCAGATGCCAGTGGCTCACACCTGTAATCCTAGCTACTAAGGAGGCTGAGATCTGATGATTGCCCTTCAAAGCCAGCCTGGGCAGGAACGTCCCTGAGACTCTTATCTCCAATTAATCACCAGATAACTGAAGTGGCACTGTGGCTCAAGTGGTAGAGTGCTAGCCTTGAGCTGAAGAGCTGAGGGACAGCCCCCACAACCCACCAATTTAAACAAAAAAAAAAAAAGGACATTCAAACAACCAGGCTCAGAAGTCCTGTCTGCAACCTACCAGTGGCTCAGCTAGCTCCTCTTCTCTATGCCCCAGTCTAGGGAACTTTTTGCTAATCTTAGGGAAAACCCTGTTCTCTCTCCCTCCAGCCTCTAATTATCCCATCCATCCTTCAAATACTCTTAGTTCTCTAAAGACTTCAAATTTTGGAACACGATTCTGGAGAGACTTGTATACTGACACTTCCCTTCCCTAAGGTGATGAGCTCAGAGTTGTCCATCTGTTCCAACGGGGAGAGGAAAAGTGTGCCAAACAAAACAGAAAATAAGCAACTATATTGTTATAGTATCATAACTATATTATTCCATCCTATTTTCCTGCTGAATTAAACGTTTACAAGAAAATTTAGCAACTGGGTGATACTTTTCACCCTCACCACACATCCCTTCCAAACATACTCATACCTCAGGCAGAGACCTGAGTCCAAACGCCAACTAGACACATTAAAGCAGCCCTGATGGCAGGAGCAGAGCTGGGATCTAGAGAATGACAATAACAGAGTCTAGGTGAGTTCTTCCCCTAATAATGCCTATCTGGAGTTACCCATGAAATTCTCCCACTACCAATCACCAACTGCCCTTCAGACTCACTCATCATTCACTGCATGGAGAGGAGGCCTTGAATGTTTCGGACAGGAGAAAAACATTGCTGACTTTAATCAGAAAGCTGGCGATGTGGACAGATCTCCTGGGTTGAATGTCCATCCTAACTTCTTTCCTGAAGTCTTTTACACTGTACCCAGGCTTCAGAGATCTGCAAAAAGAAGGGGATTTGGAACTTACTGGGATCATACTCTTAAACAAACTTTGTTTATCTATTTATTTTGCTGGGACTAGAACCCAGGGCCTCACACATGGGAGGTTCATGCTCTGCCACTGCACTCCACGCCCAGCTCCCAAGCCCAGACTCTTCAAGGTGTCCACATCTCCATTCTCTGCTTTTCTGTTTTCTGAGATGCTTTTCTGCTAACCTAATCAGGCAGGTATTCCCCCAGTTTTAGTCGCTGAGGATTTATCCTAGGGGAACATAGCCATTAAATTTTTCTCTTTTTTTCTTATAAGCATAATAAAATAAGAAACGTGCTTGTGCTTCTCGGGAGTCCTAATGCATCACCTTCAGCGCTGCACAACATGCTCTCCTGCGGCTGATCGTAGCTTCATCTTCCTCAAAAGAGTGACCACTGGCTATGGCCCAGGCCATTGCATAGATTCATAGCATATTAAAGCAACATCCATTTGGCAGGGCTCCAAGATGCTCCTGCCTGGGGAGCTGCCATCTAAACAGCCTAAGTGAGGGCATCTGAGAAGGATGGCTGTGGTAAATGCCCAGCTGTGCTGTCTGGCAGGGCCTGAGCTGCTGCTGGGATCAATCCCTTCCTCTCCAGATGGGAAGTCATTCTAAATTCAGAAGCTGAGAAAGATACTTTAACATCATATCCCACATGCCTGCCTTTAAAACTGCCTTCCTGACATGTATAGAATTCAAATTCATCCATGGGCTCTCCTGAGGTTACAATTGCCCTCTCTTCCTCCTACCCACTCTTCTCAGGGTGCATTTATGTTTAGTTCCAACCTGACCTCACCACAGTCCACTGGCTTCCATAAGATCATTAGTGCCTTATGAGCAACAATGCTTTCTCTGCTCACAACCATAAATACTACTCCAGTTCTAGAGTATGCTGGTCATAGATGTGCAGTTCCTAGATACCCTGCATGAAGAGTCTCAGTAATTCCAGAAACCTGGTGAAAGGGGTACCAGGTAGTAGGACCTAAATGTGCACAAGCACTGGTTCTCCAGAAAGTTCAGGTAACCCACATTCTGAATTAGAAAGGCCATATTTGGCTTGGAAGCTTTATATCATATATTATTTTTTATTAATAAGTTTTTTATCATGAAAATACCATACAGAGGGGTTACAATTACATGAGCAAGGTAAGGAGTACATTTCTTACCAAGCATTGTTGCCTCCTCCTTTGTTTTTCCCTTACCATCCCTGCCCTCCCATCTCCACGATTACACTACCCTACCCCTCCCGCCAAAGTTGCAATGTTTGTTTTTCAACATAGCATCTTGTACATTTCATTGTTGCAATGGGTCCACCTGTATCACTATTTAAACAATTTGTTTTTTTCCCTTCCCTTCCACAGATTATACCAACATCAAATACAGTGAAAACAGGGGTTATACCATGGGGAAAGGACATACAAAGCAGCAAAAAAAAAAATCACATGGTACCTTATAAATATGTTAGAAACAACAACAAGAAAGAAAAACCACTTGAGTCCTTATCTTGGAGTTTATTTTGCCTAACATCAACTTATCTGACCTTTTCTGCTTGTCTCAGACATATACTACTTATTGCAAATAAGGGAAACCATGGGACCTATGTTTCTTTGGCTTACTTCTTTCCATTTCCTAATAAATGGGGCAAAGTCATTCTTTCTGATGGAGGCATAGAATTCCATTGTGTATATATACCACATTTTCTTGATCCATTCATCTACTGAGGTGCATCTGGGTTAGTTCCTTATCTTAGCTATGGTAAGTAATGCTGCAATAAACATGGTTGTGCTGGTAGCTTTAGTATGGTCTTGTTTGTGATCATTTGGGTAAATGCTCAAAAGTGGGATTGCTGGGTCATAGGGGAGCTCTATGTGGAGTCTTTTGAGGAACCTCCATACTACTTTCCAAAGTGGCTGAACAAGTTTACACTCCCACCAACAAAGGGAACCCTACTATTGAATGGATAAATTCAAGAAACACACACGTGTAAATTACCAATAAGAAGAATAAGAGGGAGTAACTATGTAGCTAAGTGACAATATATCCAATGTTATTAGAAGTAAAACATTTAATCTGTCAGCAGATTATGTTTTGGAGCTTGCCACTTCATTTTGTCCCTCTTCCCATTCTAATTAACTGAGGCAATTCGATGTAACTGTAGAGTACTGGGTATGATGGGCAGCCTTTAAAATAGCCCTTCATGAGTCTTGCCTCCTCACAGTCATCCCTTTTATAATCCTCTCCCTATGAGTGTAGGCTGAACTAGTGACTCACTCGCAACAAATATAAAGTGGCAAAAATGATAGGATGTCATGTCCATGATTTGTTACAAAACGAACTGTGATTCCCTTTTGAGTACCATCTTTCTCTCTCATTCCAAAAGAAGCCAACTGGCATGTTGTGAGCCCTTCTTTGAAGAGGCTTACACAGCCATGAACTAACTGATGAATATATAGCCAGTGAGGTTTTGAGGGCTACCACTAGCCATGGGCGTGAGCCTGGAAGCTCTTTCCCTATAGAGAATTGAAATCATTACAGTTCTTGCCAGCACCTTAATGGATGATTGTGAGGGATGAACCAGAGGTATCCAGTATGTCAAACACAACTTCTAGATCTATGCAGCCACATTTGCTATTGTAAACCATTGAGTTTAGGAGCAATTTATTATAGAGTAATAGGTAACTAATAGTCTGGGAACAGAAAGAAAATTAAACCAATACTATATCACAAAAGCAAGTGACATATAAACTGTAACAATTTGAGCATCTAAGTAAAGTAGTATTAGAGTTATGTTAAATGTATTATATTATAAATATGCATGTATTGATAGTGACACAAATTATCAACAGAAAGAGAAAGAGGAAGAAAAAGGAAACAAAAGAACAAAAGCAGAATGATAAATACAACTTTCTTACAGAAAATTTCTATATAATATGCATGGGTATGCATACATACACTTTCTGAGATAGAGCTTAATAATCCCTTATCCTGATGAATATAAGCTGCACTTAAAATTGGTTTTGAGCAATAGAGTATAAAAAGAGTAGATAGTGCCCTTACAGTGCATAAACCTTAAAAAGAACACTCATGTAAGTGATCAAAGTTAAAATCACCAATGATAAGTCATGTAGATCAACCTTTAATCTGATATCGTAATAAGAGCACTTTATGGTATTTGTCTCCCTAATTCATATCCAATCTACTTATGAAAAAAGTGGCAAATGAAGTAAAGGTCATTGTACAAAGTAACTCAAAACCGTTAATGGCATGAAAAACAGAAAGCCCGGGAAAGTCACTGATGGAGACAATGACAACCAAATGTAGTGTGGTGCCTTGAGTTGGATTCTAGAACAAATATAGGGCATCAGTAGAAAAACTAGTCCTCTCTCCTTCTCTCCATGTCTCCTTCTCCTGTATATGTCTAATGTGAACACTTGTTATTTTTAAGGCTCTCTGGGATAATTCAGAATAATCACATTCTGAGATTCTTAACCTATTTACATTTACAAAGACTCTTTTGCCACATAAGGTCATAGTCCTGGATCCTGGTGATTAGGGTGTGGACAAATCTGAGGCCACTGTCCAGCCCACTACCAATATTAATGGGAAGGGGAGATGCAAGACATGTAAATGGGAATGTGCTACACTCTCTTTCAAATTTTTCTGTCCATCTAAGTTATTCCAAAATAAAAATCATATTTTTAAAAAATAAGATAGTTGAGGGAAGTTGGCCTGTGGCATAAAAATTCAGAGACTCAAGTAGTAAAAAGAAGCAGCCACAGCCAGCTTTCCTTTTGTAGACAGTAAAAGTGGGAAAGTTATTATCTAGCAACTTGTAAAAAATAACACTCTAATTAGTAACTAGACTCCAGAAAACATTCAGATTACATTTTGGTTTTGGAAACATGTCCAAGCCACTGCTCTGATTTGATTAAGTGTTCCCCAAAGTCCCATGAATTAAAATCTTGGTCCCCAGCCTGTGGCACCTTTGAGAATAGAGCCTTCTTAAAGGCCTTCATCCTCCTCTCTTTCACACCCATCATGAGGTGAATGGTTATACCTCCTGCTGCTCCTGTGATACCCCAAAACAATGAGGACAATCAATCAGGGACTTTTTCTCTTTATAAGGTTATTGTCTTCGATATTTGTTACAGAAATTGAAAAATGACTAACAAGACCACCAAAGGTAGAAAACCTTCCCAAAGAACTAGCCTTCCAAAATTCTTCAGCTAGAACTTGAAAATTAAAAAAATAATAGTCTTTAATGATTAGTTATTTCTCTTCCCCTTTATAACTACAGATTTGGAAGGGCTTGGCCAATCACTGCAAAAAAAAACTATTTGCAGACTTAGCTTCTTGGGTTATCTTTGAATATTTGTCACCTCATAGTAAAATTCCAACCATTACACAATTTCCTCTAATTTATTTAGTGCTTTGGACAAAATTGTAGGTGAAATTAGTTCTAGTGGCTTATATTTCCCCTATTATCAACAAGGACATTCCTGCAGCTCAAATCTGTGATTAAAAAGTTCAATTGGATTACATGAGGTTGCCCTTACCTGAGTTGAGGAAGGGGGGTGGCGGCTATTTTTCAGAAATTACTTTCTATTTATCTAATGGTTACTGATCTGTTTTCTTCTCATTTCCTTGGTTTTTTTTCTCTTTAATAGTATAAAATGAGATCTATATTTTCAATAGTCTGTATTGGTAAATGATTTCAGGTTATTACTCTTGTGGTTAGAATCCTGTACCTTTCTGACAAGGGAAAGGATCAGCAGTTTGATGACAACAAGACACAGATAACATCTTCTAGACATTGCAGTCTGGGAATGTTGGTACCATTACCCTGTACTGAAGCCTCAACTAAAGCCTCAATGAAAGGCCTAATGTCTCTGTCCTACGCTGAAGTCACCCTTTCTTTATAGGCTTTCCTGCCAGAATACAAATGGAAAGTAGAAGAAAAGAGGAGGGGGAAAACCTAATTTTATAAGGTTCTTTGTAAGACTGTACATTCTTCTAAACTAAATTAATTAAATTCTCCCAGGCTGGTCCTCAAGGGTTCGGAACATACTGAAGCATTTCCTATCCTCCACCCCTCATGACCACCACATTCCAACATCAGAACCTCTTCAGGAACTTAAAAGGACATCTTCACTCATATGATGAAAAGGCATGAAAATAGAAGACACTAAGGCACTTAAAAACAATATAGGAGCTAAGAGTGTATGTAATTAAGTTATAAAACACATGTTTAGCTTGTATGAGGCCCTGAAATACATTTTCAGCACACACACACACACACACACACACACACACACAATCATATCACCTTTTCCCCAATAGGTAACAATCTGCGTTCCTTAACAACCATACATGACCTCCTCCTTGTCTCTACCTCCTCCAAGTGGTCTCGCTTAACCCATTTGAACACCTCATTTCTGATACCTACATCCCAAAGATAAGTTTTCAATCATTCATCTTAAACAAATGATCTTTGAGATGCTCCCAAGTGTTTGATTCTATTTGCCAAGTCTTACCTTCTAAGAGAAGACCCTACTTGACTAAAAGGAAAATTCCTGGAAGATGCCTTCTTGTTTTCCACTGTAATTTTTTTTCTTGGTCCTGAGGCTTGAACTCTGGGTCTGGCTTCTGTCCCTGAGCTTCATTTTGATCAAGGCTAGCACTCTATCACTTGGGTCACAGCTCCAATTCTGGATTTTTCTGTGATTAACTGGAGATAGAGTCTCATGGATTTTCCTGCCAGGGCTAACTTCAAATCATAATCCTCAGATCTCAGCCTTCTAGGCAGCTAGGATTACAGACATGCACCACTGGCATCATTTCCACTGTAACTTTCTATACTCTCTTGACTTTCCTTTCTACCCAGAAATTGTGCATGTTGTGTTTTGTTCATAAGGCTGACTATGTTGCCACCACTCACAAATACTCTGAGGATTATTCTAGAGGAACATATATAACACACTGTTGAATGGAAGTATGACAGAGAGGTTTGAGCTAAATTGTTCTGATAGTGACAAAACGATTTTGATTGAGGTTCAATTAGGTCTTGTGATGCAATTCCAGACTCTATTGGCCTTATCTCTACTCTCCATATTCTGCTTCTTTGGAATTACTTGGAGAAGGCTTCTCTGGAATGTGTCTGGAGCCTTGCACAGAGTCTGTAAGATTTCTCAGTGGTAGCCACTGCCATGACTGCCTTCCTTAGGATCCCCAGGAGTAAAGCCCCTACCTCTTTCTTCTGGTAGTAGACAACCTTCTTCCTCATCTACAGATTCTGCCTCTCACCAGCCTCCAGCCTCCCACTTGCACTTGCTTGAAATGATTGTTTCTTTCCTTCCTATATCACTGGCAAATTGACTAGGTATTCCATGTTACTTTATCCAGCTTTCTAAAATAACAACTGGTATTTCTCATCATAGCTGTGACACAAGATGAAATTATGAACCTCAGTTTTGTTGTGGATCTGAATATGAGTCAAAATGCTTATATACTGTTAGCCAACCATGCCCCATTTGTGGAAAGTTACTATCTTTATTACAACAAAGGACACTCAGAGTAACTCCAAAATCATTCAAAAATGATCGAAGGATAGGAATTTGGAAGTTAACTACATTATGACATGTAGACCACATAAATCAATTAGCAGGTCCAGAGAGAAATGTTGAAAAAGAGTGAATTTTCAGTCAGAAGATTAACTCTCAAATCCTGCCTCTACCGCTTCATAACTGAATGGCCTTCACTGAAGTTCCTGAGTATAATAGACAAGTTATTCCATGCCTCCCTACCTCTGTTCACTTTTACTTTCAGCCCCTCCCATTGAGAACAAAGATGTGTGCCTATAATCCTAGCACTCAAGATGCAGAGGCAGGACGATCACAAGTTCAAGGCCAGCCCAGGCCACAGAGTGAGACCTTCTATCAAAACAAAAATGCATTAAAAAAAAAAACCACCAAAACACAGCTTCCTATTCCTTCAATCTGAACCAAACAGAACAGAATACTGCAGAAGTACTGTGGCGTCTGGAACAAGTATGAACCCTTGGGAGAACTCACACCCCTCCATCACTCTCTCTCAGTTTCACTCATAATATCCATGTGACCAAGCCAGGGCTAGCCTGATAGTGACGCATGCCCAGTCACTCCTACGTAGCCATCTACTAAGACCAGCAAACTCCACACCCCTGAGTAAGGCTGCCCTAGACTGATCAGCTCTGAGAAACCCAAAAACATATTCCAGGGCCAAGAGCTCATCCTAGTCCAGATCAGAATTACCCAGACAATACAGAGACTAGTAAATTAATTTTCTTGTTGTTTTGTCAAGCCACTACATTGTGGGACAGATAGTTACCCAGAAAAAGCTTATGTATGACTTAGGCTGTTATAAAATTATTTTTTCAAAGAAATGCATAATACATGTCTAGCAGCACCATGTAGTAGATGCTTAATTTTTATGTCTATAAAGCAATATTTTATAGCAATGTTTGTTTGAAGGATGAACGAATCGGGAGAAATGACAGCAATACAAATGAAACAAAAGAAGAAGATGCATAACAGAGCTGAAAGTCAGACCTAGATCCAGACCCAAAGCAAAGCCAGCACTTCTCTCCTGCTCTCTCTTTGTCTTCCTCCTGGTATATTGAAGACATCATGCTCAGCTCCCCTCCCACTCTCAGAAACACACAAGCAAAAGACATTTTCTCTATTGACTCCAATACAGCCAAATCTCACACAAGGGCTCCCACTGTCCCAACTTGGGGCCAGTTTGTCCTATTTGAACTAATCACAATGCCCAGATAGATGGGGCTCTCTACCCATTAAGTCACATGTGACCCCCTCAGTCTGCATGAAAGCATGGAAAATGTGTTGTGTGGCTGCAAATAACACCATCAGAAGTTTAGAATAATGAATTGTGCTCTTGCTAACTTTTAATTCACTGTAGTACAACTGTCACTCCATATCACTTGACTGGATCTGAGCACTTGGAGTCTAGTAAGATAGAAAATAAACTTTCAGAAATGGCTACTTTTCTCTTTCTCCAACTGTTCCTCTTTAATCACCATTACATGGAGCAAGCCTTGAGATGTGAAGAAAATGGAACTAATATATACAAATTTGTGAAAAGGCATTTTATTATATTTGATTTCCCAACATGCAGATATTCTCCTTGTTTTCCAGCAGGGCATTGGGTGTTGGATACTGAGATTTCTGAGGCGTTAGTTGCCATGGTTGAATTTATCCCTGACCTTTGGAGATGATCTCTGCTGTAAGCTGAATCATAAGACTAGAGAAAGAGAAGGCAACTTCATGATTATTTAAATCTAAATTAGGTGAAAATAACAAATCTATCTCAGGTTATAAGCACTGGGGCCATGGGTGTTACAATTTTTGTTCCTGTTGCTCTAGTTTAACACAACAGATGCTCTATGTATAAATATGTAGTTTATGTACCATGCTAAACTGAAAATCTTTTATTTGATAAAGAATGAATATTTTGTAAAATTTAAAACTAACAAACATGCAAGCTAGTAAGATTTATAGCAAACCATTTCTATTACCATAGTCAAGAATTTAGAAAGTCTAGCAAAGCAGAAAGCAGATTAAGATGTCTGGTGCCCACTCATTCTGTCTGCTTTATGATATCTTAATCATTGTTTCATGTGAACTAAAATGCACACCTTTTGGTATCATTTAAAATAGCTCAACTAGTTCAAGAAATGATTTGGCTGTGTTGACTCTTTCCGGGGCATGTCAGAGATGGACAGGAACTTACAGCTAATTATGTTACCTTAGACAGCAGCTGTGTTAGGAAGAGACTTAAAATTCAACAAACAAACTTGCTCTACTTTTTTGACACACATGAAAAAATGCAGAATTGTTTCATGAATTCCAACATGTTTGAGAGTTCAGTAATGTTTGATTGTATTCCTTTTACTTTCTGGAATTTAGTTTGCCTGTGATTTTTCATCCAGAAAATATAAACACCACATGTTGACTGAATCAGCAGAATTTCTGTGGGGAAGCATTTGAAAATACATGTGCTCAAAGCGCTGCACCTCACTTAAGCTTTTCTATGTAAAGTTTAGCAAAGAGGAAAACTACTGGCGAAACCAGCAAACCTTAATGCCATACTTAGCACAAAACACAATGCAAAGGACAGCAGACCATGGAAATTTAGATAGATTGGTTCTTTCTGGAAAAAGTTTAAGTGTAAATAAATATTTTAAATAAATGTAAATTAAATGTAAATGTAATTAAATGTAAATAAATATTGAAATTCTATATGCATACCAAATCTTGGTTGAGCTGTAAAATGGAAACAGAAATACAAAGCTAAGCAGAATCAGGAGTCAGGAGGTCTTCTATGGGGGAAGAGGTTTGAGACTCAAATGGATTGAGCAATGGCCTGAGAACATTGCTGATGAATAGTGCAATCATGTTCAGAATTCATCCACAGCTCTTGGCATTCCCACTCATAGCAATGGGCAGATTGTTGAATAGTTCAGCTGGTCCACACAGGACATGAGCAGAAAGCAGCTTTATTCTCTTCCCTGATACTTCACACCAGCTTCCTGGATTCCTTTCCTATCCCTGGATAAAAATATGGGAAACTGTCATGGCTCTCACTTTACCTTTCAGTTATAAGAAAAGAGGATAGGATAAGAGGGGATGGGGGGCACAGAAATGGAGGGACAAAGAGTAAACAAATGCAGCAGTGGTCCTCGACTGGACACTATGTTGAAAATGAACTATACGACTAGTAGATGGGGGCAGGAAGGAAAAACTGGGAGAGAGCAAGGGAAGGGGTGACATTGTCCAAAAAGAAATGTTCTCTTTACCTGAATTATGTAACAATAACCTTTCTGTACATCACCTTTATAATAACAATAAAAAAGTTGTAAGAATATTCTTACTTCAGCCAGGTAGACGTGGCTCATAACTGTAATCCTAGCTACTAATTAGGCTAAAATCAGATAGTTGCGGTTCGAAGCCAGCCTAGGCAGAAAGGTCTATGAGTTCTTAATTCAATTAACCAATAGAACTTAATCAAACTAGAATCTAGCTCCATTAGTTCTAGCTCAATTTATTTTAGCCCGATTAATCTAGAAGTAGAGGTATGGCTTCTTAAGAACCAGCCTTGAGTAAAAAAGCCAAGTGAGAGCAAGAGTCCCTGAGTTTAAACCTCAATAATCAGCATACATATACACATAGACTCTCTCTCTCTCTCTCTCTCTCTCTCTCTCTCTCTCTCTCTCTCTCTCTCTTTCTATGTCTCAGGAATAATCTTACTTCAGTATTTCAAGTCTCTTTTTGTCCCATTTAACTGGCTTCCCTTATAGAAGCTTCCTACAATTCAGGTAGTAATGTGAGCTTACTTTCTTCTTCCATTCTCACTCTCTCTCTTCTCATGATCACCAAGTGAATAGGCAGCACAGCTGGGATTTGAATGATATAGCTGAAGGTCCCTTAATCTCTTCTTCACTTAGGTCTACTGTCAATAGCCTGTGTATTATCCCTACCTTATCCCTGATTGCTAGCAGTCCACCATTCTAGGCAAATCTGTTGGCCAAGGTATCCTTTAAAATGATCTCACTTTTTTGTTTAAATCCCAGCTCCCTCCCCCTCTCCTTTGTATTTGTTAAAAGCTCCAATTGGTAGTGATTTTGAGCTGGCATATAAATTCAGGGGGAAAAAAATTGTGGACCTGAGACTGTGTTCCTATTGATAGCTGTCACAAGACCTACACGGGTAACTGAGGCATTGTCCAGGTCACTAAAGATCAGGTTCCTCAGCCAGCTAGAAAAGCTTTTACAAACCAGAGTGCTAAACAGGCTACACTGCTGTGGCCAAGGAAATGTCTGTGAAGTTGTTAGAAATTAAATGTTCTTTATGATTTCCAGTTTGGAGTAAAATAGTGCTTTTAATGATATCTAATCCTGTCAACCCCTTGGTAAAATAGGCTAAGGTTATAGGTTCCTGGCTAAGTAGGGTCAATGCCCATGAGTCAGCTTAAACAAGTTTCAGAAGATGGATCTTCACCCATCAATCCCCTTTAAGATCAAGAGACCAGAGTCATTGTTTAAAAATGAGGCAGGATAAATTAAAGGAAGAGGCATGGAAACAATAGTAACAAGTGTGCAAGTGTAGAGACTACTCTTGTAAAAAAGGTAGTTAAAGCCCAAGCCTTCTGTGTCTGCCTAGGAAATCGTAGCCTTATTTAAAAGAAATCTGGTTAATAAAAAGTTGTCACCATGTTAAAATTACCCAGGGACCACTGCCTAAAACCTGCCTTAAACCAATGAAGTGCCAGCCCACAAAAGCCAGTGTACAACCAGGAAAATATTGGGAGATTTCACTAAAGTCAGGACTTAGGTAAAGCTTCTTTAATCAGTCTGTGTAGGATTTGCAGGCAGCCTAGCAGGAGGTGTGACAACCCATGGGAACTGCTGGGAGATGCTGCTGCTGCTGCCCGCCCCTCTGGGGAAAGCTCACAGACGGGCTGATATCACCTGGAGGGAAATCTACATCATCATCCTGACCACCTCCACCATGGTGAGAGTGGACTGGACTCTTGCTTGACGCCATCACCCTGAATGCTTCCCAGTAAAAGACTGCTTTGGATCTGCCAAACCTAAGACTTTGTTGGTGGGACATAGATTTGTAAACTTTACCCTGCCTGACCTAGGAAAAGACAGTTCAAAGTCCCCTTACTAGATGGGTACTAACCATACGGAGCCAACATTAACTGCTGGAGACTCCTTAAATTACAAGAGGTAACAGCCCAGGCAAAGCTTCAGCCCTCTTACAGAGAAGTCAATGATTTGATGATTTCAGTACATAAAAGAAAAGGCGGGATGAAGTAAGGTGGTTGAGCCTAAATAATTTCTTGCCACTATCCTGGTGCCTACGCAGGAGATGGGGGGGGGGGGTCCACCCAGCTCCAAAGGCCTAGAGGTGAGACAAGCCATTCTTTGAAATGCAGATGCCTAGCTTGAGCTAGTCGGGCTCTGCTTCAGAGAATTCAGATGTCCTCTTGTTTTCATGGTGCAGGGAGGATGGGCCCCCCCAACCCCCTCAGATGATAGGCATACCCAGATCTCTGAAGACATGAGTAGGCACTCGGATGATTGGTTGCTGAACCTGTCAACCCAGTGCCTGGGACTAGAAGTGTCCTGTGACCCTGCCCCCTGTGCAGACCCTATTTAGGCTCGGATGGCATAGGTGTCATGGCAGGATGCCCCGTGCCATGTGATCCTGTCCTGTGTCCTGTCTCCTGGCTCACCTCTAGTCATCATAGCGTCCCAATTCATCTCTCCATCAGAGCTGGTTTGTTGGTATTGTTATTGTTCTTTCTTTCCTCTCTGGCCTATTTCCTACCCATGTTATATGTATTTGGGGGCTGCAGGCCTTTGTAACTACCGGCTACTTGCAGACTGCTGTGTAATAAAAACACCACTATTCCATCTACCAAAAAAAAATTATCTCACTTCTTTCCAAGCCAAGTGGTACATGCCTGTAATCTCAGATCGAAGAAGTTGAGGCAGGATGATTATGAGTTTGAGGTCACCCTGGGGTACATGGGGAAATCATATCAAAATTTAAAACAAACATAAAAAAATCACCTTACTACTGATCTAGGAGAAACATGCACTTTTGCCACAGAGGACATTCCCATGTCCCCACAAAAGTCCTTTCTCCCATTTGCAACACTGCCAGACAAGAGTAGCTCCAGCAGTCTGAACCAGTGCATTATCCTATTCCCTGAGTCTCTCACACGGCAGCACACACAGATCGGCTTGTCTCAGCCCTTCCTCATGGGGGAAGGCACAGCCCAAAGCCCACCAATGACTCACTCTCTTGCTACCAGTCTCTTCCACTCCACCACTCCCATTAGAGCTGGGCTCATTTGGTTAAATTGATTGCACAGCCACCTAAAATTACATGCCAGGGAAGTTCCTTTAGGAGCTGGGCGTGCTAGGCACAACTGTTTATCCTGACATTGGAGACTTGACTATAACTCAGAAGCAAAAGAAATAGAGGTCACATTTAAAATCCTAGTATTGCCTCTGTTATCTAAAGAAACTGAAACAAACAAAAAGACACATATTAAGATTGTCAGGGTAAATTAATACTGAGTTTTTCAACATGCCTTCTCAAAAAGATTCATGTTAGCTTAGTGGCTTAAGAAAAAACACAAGTTCTCACAACTAAAAAGAAATTTTAAATTCTTTCAATGACTTATCAGTTGCTGAAGTATTTCCAAATGCTACCAGTCTGTGCTTGAACCCTCTAATGATGGAGAGGTTCACCTCTGGGACTGCTTTCACCCATCAGAAACTTGTTCTATGAAAAACAAAGCTGTCTCTTTAAAGTTTCCACCCTCCTGATCTTAACTGGCTCTTTTGTGATCACCCAAGAAAACATATAAGCCCATTTTTTTATACTACAGGTTCTTACCACACTTAGCTCTTCAAGCCATTCCATTCATCAAGCCGTTTGCATTACAGCTGTTGCTTGCCCTTTTCTGGAAGTCATGGCCTGTCAATACCCCCACATGAGGCCTAGCACCCATCCACACTATGCTCAGGACATCATGCCACACTTTCTAACTAAGGAAACCGAAGTAGACATTTATTGTGCTGACAACCCTGGTACAACTAATGTATACTGTAGTCACTGCCAGCTACATTTCTTGTCTTTTCCAAATGTGTTACAGCTATTAGAACAAATAGCAGTCCTAACGTGTGATCTCCTATCTTTACCAATCTAAAGTTTTGAAATCCTGATTTGACCATTTAATTTCTGCTCTTTAATTTCACATCCATCCAAAGTTGGTAAGTGCCTAAAATATCCTCAACAAAAGAAAAAGGACATCCCAAACAATATTCCTCCATATAATATCAATGAAGTCCATAGAAAACCAATTCTCAGTACACATAATTATACCAAAGTTCCCTTTTCCCCCCACTCAGGACAAATGTTAGTAGTAATACAACGAATGCCACTCATTAGAAACCCAGGTTCTGTCATTGCTGTTTGACTATCCTGTCCTCACAAAAGTATTCCCCCAACAGGACATTATCCTGTGATCTGGCTGTCTGCTTCCCAGAGAAAGACCTCTGGGATTGGAAGTAAGGTATAGATGGTAGAGCACCTGAAAGCATCAGATACAGAATTCGAGCTGCAGTCTTGGACTATAAAAAAGAAAGAAAGGCTGTTGCACCATGGAAAGGCAAAGTTACTGACATGGAAACAGAGTTTTCTAAAAATGTTCTTGGAATCATGTGAACATGAACCACATGCTACCTATACTTAGTCATAAATATAAAAGACACATATTTTGGTCTAGCAGCTATTTCTTTTCATAGTGTGACTAATCATAGCAATCAAGTCATACCTGACTAAAAAAAAATTAAGACAGAATGAGCTGCCTAACCCACAAAAGAAGTACTTATGAATAATTCAGCCTGCATTCCTATGTATATTTCCTGGCCACAGCAGCCTTACTTTCCCAGTTGGTTCAGGACATATATATCTGTAGTACACAGACTGTTGCCAGTGAGAGACATGCATTCTTCTCTGAACTGGCATTTGGGGGGTAATACAAAGTAACCTACCAAATCAAGTCTTTTCTATGTAACTAGACAAGGTTTTTAAATAAGAAAATCAATGCCTTATTTCTGAAAAACTAGAATAGAAACTAGGTTTTAAAATTCCTGGAAAATGAGATGGTTATACTTAATATAGTTACTTGGTTGTAATTTCATTCACACTGAAGTGGGTGTGTGATGTGACTTTGTAAATCAGTGTTTGTGATTGTCCTGTACCGCCACCTGGTGGTAGTTACATGTACTAACAGCAGGCCTGTCAGTATTTTCATGATTTTGTAGTCATTGAGTAGTCCATTTTACTATGGCTGTCATGGACAAGGCCACCTTTCTAAGAGTTCCTTCAACTGATGATGTACAAGAGGTTTTATGTAGCCTTTGCTAACCAAATAAAGACAAACCACATCTGAAATTATATGTGAACATATTCAACTTAATGATTAATAAATCCACAATGAAAAATCTGTGAGAAAAATTATGGTTAATTATACCTCAAAATAGAACAAAAATAAAAGAGAAAAGCTATTTTTTAATTATTCAAATTTCTCAGAAGAAGAGATAAGAATAGCAAGTAAATATATAAGGAAATGTTCAACATCCCTGGTCATAAAGGAAATGCAAATCATAACTGAGATTACATCACACTCCAGTTAGATGGGCTAACCAAAAACAAATATTGGTGGGGATGTGGGGAAAATGGAACCCTATCGCACTATTAGTGCAATTTAAACCAGGCAGAACCACTCCGGACAACAGTCTGCAAATTTCTCAAAAAACGAATCATAGGGGCTGGGAAGGGGACTCAGTGGTAGAGTACTTGCCTTGCATGCATGAGGCCCTGGGTTCGATTCCTCACAACTACATAAGCAGAAAAAGCCAGAAGTGGTGCTGTGGCTCAAGTGGTAGAGCGCTAGCCTTGAGCTGAAGAGCTGAGGGACAATGCCCAAGCCCTGATTTCAGGCTCCATGACCAACAAAAAAACAAACAACTAATCATAGACTTTCCCTACAACCCAGCCATACCAATCCTAGGCATCTACCCAGAACATCACAAACCAGGATACCATAAAGACACTTGCAAATCCATGTTCATTACTTAACTCTTCACAAGAGCCAAGTTATGGAAACCGCCCAAATGCCTGAAAATAGATGAAGCAAATTCAAAAAACATGGTACCTATACACAATGGAATTTTACACAGCCATTAGAAAGAATAATATGTAGTTTGCAGGGAAATGGATGGACCTAAAACAAATCATGTTGAATGAGCTAAGACAAACTCTATGAGACAAATGGTGCATGTACAAAGGCTACACTTAAAATACATCAGGACGTGATGAATTATACAGGACTCTAGGCATTCACACAGTGAGGCCAAAGGAGGATACTCTTAGGGGAGGAACACAAATGAACTCCAGAAAATGGAAACAAGCGGTTTTTTCCTTTGTTGTTGTTTTAACTTTCTTTTTGATTTGTTTGTTCATTTATCTGTGTTTGGGAAGATAATGGGGGCACCGAAATGGAAGGACAAAGGGTATACAAATGCATCAGTGGTACTCACTAGACATTATGTTGAAAATGAACAACTTGTAGGTAGGGATGTGAGGGAAAAACTGGGAGAGAACAAGGGAAGGGTGACATTGTTCAAAAAGAAATGTATTCTTTACCTGACTCGTAATTGTAACCCCTCTGTAAATGATCTTTATAACAAAAAAAAAGTTAATATTCAAAAAACTTAAACCTAAGGTTTAGATTTGAATAAAAATTAACACATAAAGATGAGGAAACAAGACCAAAGGTTAGATTTGTATTAGCATAAATTACTGGTTACAAAAAAATACTTTGTAGGATTTGTTTGCATGTTATTCAGAATTCTCTTTTGTGAAATATCTCCTTCTATCACTGTCTCTGCAGATTTTTCAGTCTATATGGATAAACACAAATATTTTGTCCTTGAAAACTAGTTACAATTACATTTAAAAATTTGGCCAACAATGGGAAGTATTATACATGCCTGTTATCCCAGCTAACCAAAAGGCCCAGGTAAAGAGTGGGAAACTGCCTGAATAAAAAACCAAAGCAAAAGTGACTGGGATCATGGCTGCACTGATAAAATGCAAGCACAAGGCCCAGAGTTCAAAACTCCAGTTCTGAAAAAGTATTCATAGAACTACTCTTTAACTGTTAGTTTGGATATAAAGTTTAGATTTAGCAAATCAAGACTATTAGTTGTCTAGATTTACCTCTGAGATAGCATAGAAAGATACTTCTTATCAAAAGGTTATTTTTTTTTAAATAACAATCATTTTCTTGCTCATTTTATTAACTTACTAAATTTTTTTCATGGGTCAAAAGGTAAAAAAAATCTGTATTATCTGTATTATCATCTATTGCAGCCAGTTTCTTTACCATTTTCCAAGTTATCCTTTTTTTATCAATTTTATTTATTTATTTATATTTATTTTTGTCAGTACTTGACTCGGATCCTATTGCTTGCCTTCAGTGTTTTTGCTCATGGCTGGCACTCTACCACTTAAGCCACATTTCTACTTCTACCTCCAGCAATTTTTGCTGGTTAATTGGAGATAAGTTTCTCTCAGATTTGACTGCCCAGGTTGACTTCAAACCTAGATCTCAGCATCCTAAAAATCTAGGATTATAGACATGAGCCACCAGAGCTCAGGGTGGAACAAATACTTTCACCTAGCCTTTCTTACCTATAAAGTCCACCGGGGCCATGAAGGCACTGTGCAGACACCTGCCTACCTCTTGGCTAAGTTTCCACTCAGTATCTGTTACCTAGGTAACTGGCACACCTGGAAGCAGTTCCTCCCCCTCCTGCTAGGTTTTATCCTGGGCTGCCCCAGGCCTTCCATTGGACTGTAGGCAGGTCCCAGGCTCTGAGGTCACATCCAGATCCAATGTGGCCACACCTCTTC
Source organism: Dipodomys spectabilis (assembly GCF_019054845.1). Taxonomy (NCBI): domain Eukaryota; kingdom Metazoa; phylum Chordata; class Mammalia; order Rodentia; family Heteromyidae; genus Dipodomys; species Dipodomys spectabilis. Next base: position 4,443,281 of record NW_024870824.1, read on the forward strand.
CTGTCCCTGGCCCAGATAAGTTCTGGCCTGGGGGTGGGTCTCCCTTTAAGCCATGTACTACAGTGCCAGGGCAACAGTTGAGTAAACTTCTTTTCCTGCCTGAATAGCGCATAGTGTTCTCTTCATGGGCTACCTAATGAAACCTACCTACTTAATTTACCTTACATTACAATTGTTTGTTTTTTTTTTTCATTTTTTAAAACTAAAATAAGTTTGTTTCACAACATGCTACCAATCATTTTTTTTCTTTTTTCTAAATGTCAAATATGCCTGTCATTTCTGAGTTCAAACCTCAGTACCTCAAAAAAATAAATATTTATTTTTAACCTATATCCTATTTACATCATTGCTATAATCTGAAAATCTGTGTCCACTCAAAATTCATATGTCGAAACCTAACCTCCAAGATGATGGTGTTCAGAGCTGGGCTTTTGGCCAGTGATTAGGTCACGCAAGGGCTGGAGGAGCTTATTGGCCCTTCTGCCACTTGAGCTAACAGCAAGAATTGCACAACAGACCACACTAGACACTGCAGCTGTTGGGAGCCTGATCCTGGCCTTCCCAGCCTCCAGAACTAAAGAAGCAAATTTCTGCTGTTGTAAATTGTCTAGTCAAAGGTGCTTTAAGGATGGACCTACCTCTACTCGAAGCCACCCTTGAAGGTACAGAAAAAGATAAACCAGTCACAAACAGTTCATGTAAAACCTCATTTTCTTTTTCTTTGTTCTTCTGGCATTGCTGATAGTTGAACCAGGGGCTTTGAGTTTGTCAGGCACTCTAACACTCGCACCACCCGCTGAGCCTCTCTTTGATTTTTGAGATAGTCTTGTTTCCTTTCCTGGCACATATCAGCAAACTCAACTTCTTACACTTGCTAAGCAGACACTCTGCCACCTGACCCACACCCCTAGGCCAGTTTTATCCTTCTACTTTTCTGCCTGGACTGGCTTTGGACCTCAAGTCTCAGATCTCAGCCTCCTGAGTAGACAGGATAACAAGTGTAAGCCACCAGCTCCTGCTCATACTTCCTTTCCTGATTGACCTGGATTAAATTGTGCACAGCAATGGATTTCATTTTGATGTTTCCATGAATGCACGAATGTTCTCCATTGAACACTGTTGTTCATTAAGTGCTTGAGGGTTTAGGATAATCATTAGTTTTCCTTTTGCCAGGTTGTGTAGTTACTCCTCTTCCTCCTAAATAGTTTGGTTTTACTTGGGCATACTGTGCATATTCCATTGTTCTTGAGTAAGCAGCAATTGTTTGGTATATGGTAATCAAGAATTTATAGCACAGCATCTTTACAATAAAATAAAATTTAAAAATAAAGAAATAAATGACTAAAAAAGAATGTATAACAACTTTATATCAAATATCTTCAATAAAGAGAAAGCTTTTCTCAACATACTTTTTACATGATATTTAAATGGTTCTTCTGAAACTGCGGGGAGTTTAAGACACAGGATATCAATAATTAAGGACAATGACAGCATGGTACTGTACAAAGCCTAGACCAATATAGAATGTCGATTTTATAGTGCCCCCTTTTGTGAGCCTGAAGCATAAATATGTACAAAATACTCAGTTACTTTAACAAAACTGGAGTGATTTGTTACTGCTAAGGTGACATAAATGCTAGCTATAATAATGTTAATACTTTAAAAAAATACTGAGTAACTACTAATAAAATTGGCAATCTTGTGACACATTAGAATGAAAAGGAACATAAGTGCAGGAAGAACAGAGGTTTAAAAAGCCAGATAAAAATGCTTGTATGCAGAGGCTCTGGGTTCGATCCCTTATACCACCAAAAAAAATTAAGCCAGATAATAGATACATTTCTGTCAATAAATTTCTTATCAGAAGGCATAGTGCATGGCAGCAGAGGACATTCCACACACGGATACTGAGGCAGGGTCACCTCCTGGGGGCCATCCATCCTCTGCGCCAAACGCTCTGACATAGCCGCGCGGTCATTCACACTCACCCTCCCTTGCACACTTCTTTCCCCCACTATAGTTTAGAATAAGAGCTAAAGAAGATGAGAAAATGTTAACCTTTATGTAATAAGGAAGCAAAGCAAGCCAAAAAGTCATTACTATATTATTTGGGAAGAAAAATTACACACATTCCCTTCCTAATGTTATAGTTTGTTATCAATATAGGTTTATTTACTGCATTTAGTTACAATTTCAGAAATTAGTTTGAGCTAACAATTAACCTCTTAATTCTGTCACTTAACGTAAGGGGAAATAGGCTCTAGCCTATTTGAGTAGGTATCTGGTAATTTTAATTCCAAACTAATAAAGACAGTTGAAAAAAGACAACTATAGTCTCAACTCATCCAGAAACATAATTACAGTGATTCTCAGCGGAATATTTTTTGAAATGACATATTTGACTTCCTTTAGAAATGCTATGTTGATTCAACTTCAGAAAATGCAATTCACCACACAAATAAATGACAAGAAAAAAGCCCTTCTTCATCTCTAGAGAGGTGAGAAAAAATAACAAAACTCATATTAATAAATAATTACAAAGACAACTATTAGCAAAGTAGAAGGAAATATCTCTAACTCAATAAACAATAGGAAAGGTATAAAATGCCATGCACATCATACACATAGGCTGAAAACACATGAGTAAGATAAGAGTGTCCACTGTTGTAATTCTATTCAACATTGATTTAGAGGGCCCAGCCTGGACACTTACACATACACACACACACACACACACACACACACACACGTGTGAGAACTGGAAAGAAACTTCCCATGACATGATTGTTAAAAGAAAGAAAAGAATCTACAAATTATTTTAAATTATATAAATTAGTCAAAGTATTTAATATCAATAGTTAAAAACAATGATATTTATAAATAGTAAAAAGCAATTGGTTAGCCAGGTGCTAGTGGCTCAGGCCTGTAACCCTAACTACTCATGAGGCTGATATTTGAGGATCACGGTTCAAAGTCATCCCGGATAGGAAAGTGAGACTCGTATCTCCAATCAACCACCAAAAAGTGCCAAGTGGAGCTGTGATAGCCTTAAGCAAAATAGCTCAAGGGCAAAGCCCAGGCTCTGGGTTCAAGCCACAGGACCAGCACAACAGGGGAAGAGATGGGAAGGGAGGGGAAGGGACAGGACAGGAAGCAACTGGTTAGAAATTTTGATTTTAAAATACTTTAAAATCCTGGCACCGGTGGCTCACACCTGTAATCCTAGCTACTCAGGAAGCTGAGATCTCAAGATCTCAGCTCCACGCCAGCCTGGGCAGAGAAGTCCCTATGAGACTCTTTTTTTTTTTTTTAATTTAATTTAATTTTATTTGTGAACATACTGTACAGAGGAGTTACAGTTACATGGGCAGGATAATGCGTACATTTCTTACCAAGCATTGCAGCCTCCTCCTTTGTTTACCCTTCCCTATGAGACTCTTATCTCCAGTTAAGCACTCAAAAACTGGAAGTGGCCCTGTAACTCAAAGTGGTAGAGTGCTAACTTTGAGCAAAAGATCTCATGGACAGTGCCTAAGCCCTGAATTCAAGCCCTGTTAGCAAAATGAGCTCCCTTCCCATAGCTTAATCCATTCCTTCCCTTCTTCACAGCTTAGCATGCTCCCTTCCTAGGCAACACTAGACCCATGTAGTAAAGGCAGTAAATAATCATCTTCCAACCCCCTTTACCTTGGGATGGCACTTCTCTGGGGCAGCTACCACCATAAAAGCAACAAGAGCCCCTTAGAGTGACCTTCGGATCTGAGCAGCTGCAGGACCCTTATCTACTATTTGGATAGTGGACATATATCCTAGTCCACCATGATGAAGCCCATGGCCTACACGTCCACACCAGGGTCTCTGCCTCCTAGCCCCTTCTAGTCTCTCCTAAACCTTCTGGGTTATATAGGTCACCTCAGACAATAGCCAGTGCTTCTTCTCATTCTCCCTTGTGAGGAGTCAAGCCGGCTCCCTTTCCCGGCAATAAACCTTTCTTTGTTCTCTGTACCTGGATATCTGTGTGGTTCTCTGGCAAAGTCTATTAAGCTTTCATTTATTTTTTCAGGCCCCATGACCTACCACAGAGAAAAAGAAAGAGAGAGAGAGTAGTAACAGTAGTATGAGGTCTAAGAATTACCCCCCAAAAAACATTGACTTATAAGTTACTGGCTAATATGATATGAAGCCTGAAAAGTGCTATGACCTGTTATCTACAAACTGGAGGAACTAGTTTCCTCTTGCTGACATTACAAATTAACAAATTTAGAACTAATCTCACTGCTCTGTAGGAATACAACATGAGTCTCACTGGGCTAAAATCCGGACATCAGTGGGCCGTGTTCTTTTCTGGAGGCTAGGGAGAATCTGCTTCTATGCTTAGTCAGGCTGGTGCCTTAATTTGGTTCCATGCAGGGGCAGAAATTCATTCCCTATTCCCCTGCTGGCTGTGAGATCAGGGACATTGCCTCATTCTAGAGGTTGCCCAAATTCTTTGGCTTTGGGCTGCTTGCTGCTTGCCTCTCTTCTGCTGTTTTTCTGACTCTTGTGCATTCTAACATTTTCATCTCCTCAAGATCGCTAATATTAATCACATCTACACAGTCCCCTTTGTTATGCATTGTGCTTTATTCACATATTCTGGGCATGCAGATGTGAACATCTTTTGAGAACTATTATTCTGTCTGCCACTCTGGAAAACTGAGGTCAGTCCATGTTTTCATGGACCCACAGGCATGCCAGGAGGAAAGAGAACGTTGAAAATGTCCCCTGTCTTCTTCTCGGGTCCTTTCTTCTACTTCATTACTGGACTTTCCTTCCCAGAATAAGTGAGGTTAAATTAGCAGGGAAATGAACTATTTAGAAATGATTTCCTGAACCCCAATATGAATCTAATAAGGGAACAAATGATTTGCTTCTGCCTGTTCTTGCACTATTTTAAGTTTAGGGCAAATATATAGACAAGGAAAGAGTAAGGAATAAGGTGGGAGCAAAAATTGAAAGCCATTAAAGAATAAAAAAGCAGTATTATCTTCCTTTTCCTTTAGAATTTAATCCAGTAAGTTTCCATACTCAAGGAGGGATGGGTAAACAAGAGGAAGAGCCTAGCTCTTTGGGGGCATTTTCTGGATGTCATTATGCAGCATACACCATTCTAGATGACACCACAAACTTTCCTTAATGCTTTAATCTGTACAGTAAATGTGTATAGGTATGACCTATATAAATGAGGAAACCGAAGCTCTGAATGGTGGTATTTTCCTACAAGCCCAGATGCAAGCCCAGCTCTGCTGGTTTCCCCAGCCCAAGGGAATTTCCTCACTGTGACTCTGTCTATCAAGAAGGCAAGACTAAGACTTGTTATAACCCCCACACTGTAGCCTTCAGTATCAAAAGACAGTCCTTGGTATTGTTGTCTTCCATGTCCAGCCTTTCTTCCGAAATGTTATGATAAGCTCCCAATACAGGTCTGGAGTTACTTTATCTTCTTTTGGTTGTCACATTTCCTTCTGTTGCCCCAAGTTAATGTTCTTATAATTCAGGCTGCTTCTTTTGCATAATGATTATTGGGCTGTAGGACTAAATTTTCTTTTATTTCCTTTAACTTTTATCCCAAACAGCTTGGAATTATGCCTAAGATATTAAAAAATCTAAGTATTTAATTTATTCAACTAGTTGAGACTTTTTTCTTTTCCTTGTGTTTTATTTACAAAAAAACCAAAAGTGCAATATCATTATTTCTGATGGGTAAGTAGAATTCCATTCTTCCCTCCCCTCCCCCCTCTCTCAGCGCTCTACACACACACACACACACACACACACACACACACACACAGATGTTTTCTTGATCTGCTCATCCACTTGATTGATTCCATATCTTGACTATGGTAAGCAATACTGCAACAATCATGATTGTACTGGTAGCTTTAGTGTGGCCTTATTTATGTTCTATTGGATAAATGCCTAGGATGTAATTGCCAGGTCATAAGGGAGCTCTATTGAACTATTCATAAGGAAATAGACTTGGAAAAAAATTATGTTAAGTAAAGTAAGCCAGACACAGAGAAACATAGGTTGCATGGTTTCCCTCATTTGTGGTAGCTAGAATGTGGCTATAAATCTGCAAGTAAACACACTGTATGATTTAAAAAAATACACTGGTACATGATAAAATATATAGGTCTCTAGGCATTCACACAGTGGGACTAAAGGAGGATATTTTTAGGAGAGGAGCACAAAACACAATAACTATGTGCATCTGATCATATAAAATAATGCTTATCTAAATGAACTCCAGGAAATGGAACCAATAGGTTTTTTCTTTGTTGCTTTTTTCTTTTCTTTTCTTTATTTTGGTATTGTTTATTCCTTTATCTGTCTTTGGGAAGGTTAAGAGGGGACACAAATGGAGGGACAAAAGTGAACAAATGCAGCAGTGATACTCACTGGACACTATGTTGAAAATGAACTATACAACCTGTGGGTGGAGATGAGAGGTAAAAACTAGGAGAGAACAAGAGAAGGGGTGACATTGCTCAAAAACAAATGTACTCTTTATCTGACTTATATAACTTTAACCCCTCTGTACAGCACCTTTTAATAACAATAAAATGCATGAAAAAATAAAAAAGAAGCAAAGGTGCTGAAGCTAATCTTTGGATAAGTCTCTCATAGAACTTATAGGAGCTAGGAGATCCCATTGTTAACCACACACTTACCAGGAAGAAAAAAAAATAACAACTTCTGCTTATCTCTATTTTAATTCTAAAATTTCAGCATAAAACTCCAATTTCTTCCACAGTTCTGAACCTTATATGACTTGCCTGTCTCATACATGGCATCATGTCACTTCATTGCTTGCTCTCTGCCAGCTACTTACATGACCACAGCTTGCTGTTTCCAGATCATTTTCTCCCTTTTTTCTGGTCCATTACCAGAGCCTTACACTCTTGTTCATAGAGCTATTTTGCTAGCTAACTAGAGATAGAATCTTGCAGATTTTTCTGCCACGGGTTGGCTTTGAACTGTGATACTCAAATCTCAGCTTCCAAATGTCTAGGATTAAAAACGTGAGCCACTGGCACCAGGTTTTGACTCCAGATCTTTCGTGACCACCCAAACACACTTTACTCAAAGTTCACCTCCAGACTTTCCATTACTAGCCCTGGCAGCTAGTGAAAATTTGAAACATGCCTTGTGTGAACTAAAATGTGCCCAGAGTATAAAATATGCACACGATTTTTAAGAGCTAGCAGGAATTTAAAGATGTAAAACAACGTACTAGTAAATTTATATTGATCACCTGTTTAGATACTATGTAAAAGTGGTATTATTAAAAACCACTACAACCTGTTTGTATGTTTTTATGAATGTGGTGGCTAATTTGAGTGTTTAAATATAATCCTGGTCCTTGCTCTACTTTTATTGGACGGTTGCTTGTAGCTAAGATCAAGTGTTAATATTTCTATCATACAACGCTGCTCTATCACTTCGCACCCTTTTGCATCCTTCTCTGCCCACCAACACTGTGGAGTGACAGAATGCATGCTTTCCGGTGGATGTCAGGCACTGCTCACGGTGCAAGACAGGTTCCTGGCCATGTAGGACCGAGCCTGAAACAGTGCAAGTGTTGTTTGGTGATAATGGAGCTGGGGTTAATACCCAGGGTCTCCAATGTACTGGATAAGCACCCTACCGCTGCGCTATACTGTGTGTGTGTGTGTGTGTGTGTACCTGTGTGTGTGCACCTGTGTGTGTGTGCCTGAACTCCAGGCCTGGGCTCTCTCCCTGAACGCTTTCATTCAATGCTAGCGCTCTACCACTTGAGCCACAGCTCCACTTCCGGCCACAGCTCCACTTCCGGCTTTGTTAGTAAATTGGAGTCTTTCCGCATGTTCTTGCCTGGGCTGGCTTGGAACCATAATCCTCATGTCTCAGCCTCCTGAGTAGCCAGCTCTCGATTTGTTAATTGTCTATTTTTGTTTTCTGTGTCGTCATCATGAATCATTATAGATAATGAATGACCTGGCGCTCCGTGGACCGGTGAGCGGCCGCCGCGCGTCGTCGAGTCTGAGGCCTCTAGGCCTACCCCGTCCGCGCAGCACTGCCTACGCGCATGCGCTCTGGGCCCCGGGCCACACGTCGGCACACTTTTCCTATCAAGAGTGGGCTCCCGCGGACGTCCTGAGGGCCCGCGCGTGCGCCGAGGGCCTCATTCTGGAAAACCAGCCCCGCGGCTCCCGCTGCGCGCTTTTCCCCTCCGGCCGCACGGCGCAGTCGAGAGCGCGGCTGCAGATGGTACGGTCCGCTTCCACACATTCCTCCCCCCCACCCCCCACCCCGCGCCCGGCGGCAGTGGGTCCTTCCGGCCGTAGAAAAGCATTGTGGGAAGGCGGCGCGGCCTTTCTTTCCTTCCGCGGAGGCCGTGGCGGCCGGCGCGTTGCGAGCCGTGTGCGCCGCGGGGCCTTCCACACCGGGGCGCGGGCCGGACAGGCGCTCCCTCCCGGAGCCTAGCTGGGCGCTCCAGACCCCGGGCGCGGACGCCAGCGCCCTAACGTGGTCTCTTTCTCCAGGAAAATCCCTGAGGGGCCCGAGGCGGCCTGCGGCCTGTTCCGACGCTTGCTTTTTCCTGGATGGCTGACGGCTCTCGCCCCGGCGCGGCCCGGGGAACCAGCGCGGACGAGCGCCCGCCAGCCCCGCGGTGGAGTGCGAGCTCGGAGGGGCTGGGTACCGGTGAAGACGCCGGACGTGGCGGAGGGTGAGCAGGCCAGGCTGGGTGCTGGAGCCCGTCCGGGGCGGCTGTCCTCGTAGCCTTTGTGTTGCCCGTTCACTTTTGGAAACTAGTGAATGCGGTGTCAAAAAAGGCGCACATAAATGCTCTGCAGCCTTTTCCTGCCCTTAAATTCTGATATCTTCGGTGTTGGAGCTGCATCAGCAACAGTACGTGCTTTTGTGTCTGTCCGTACGCGCAGGTCATCTTTGAGGTGGGCCAGCTCAGATGTGTGGTTTCCCTTAACCAATTTGAACTATAATTCTCTTCAGGTGAAAGATGAAGTGCTTGGGGCGGATTGCTCTAGTTTGGATACCACGTGGGACGCAAAGGTGACTTCAGGTCAGGTGAGTGGCGGGATTGTAACTTGGAAGTTGGGGTAACGTACATTTAGTACACCTGTACCAAAGCTAGGAAATACAATGGCCTTGAAGGAGAATACACTTAGTAGGGGCCTTCACGATGTTTAGTTTCGTTGCTGGTGGCTAAATGTAAAGGGCAGCTAGCGATGTGTGCTGGTATTCAGAGCTAAATACAATAATGGTGTGACATCTTTCAGTACAAAAACCTTGTGCTGAGGTCTTGTTGTCAGATTCTTAAGATGTGACACAGATAAATGTTTTCAAGCTTTTCTTTTTTATTTCTAGGATGTCTTTGATGATTTTGAGCTTCACAAGTTGCTTGGATCGCAAAAGTTCCACGACTCTTGAGTAGTGAATGCCTGGCAAACATGCGGGAACATACATTTAAGAGAATAATATGAATAAATGTTTTAATATTTGAGATTTGTGTTTTAAGTCATTAACTGCCATAAAACAGCCTTCTGTTACTGAAAGTTCAAAGGGAATGTTTTTACTAACAAATCTCTGAAATCTCAACAGCTAAAGTTAGTCAGGAATACGGATGGCTTTAGGATAGCGCTTGGCAAGGTTTTCTTGCATGTAATTCAAATAGCCTGCTCTTGACTCAAAGGTGTGTGTTTTACTGTACTCACTGTGGAGGAGGTTGTATGTGCACTCAGAGTTGGCTTTTTTCCCCTTTTTTTGCACCAGTCCTGGGGCTTGGGTGCTGTTCCTAAGGCTCAAAGGCTATTACACTACCACTGAAGCCACAGCTATTTAGTTAATTGGAGATTAGACTCTCACTGGCTTTCTTGCCCTGCCTAGTTGGCCTGAACCACAACCCTCAGATCTCATCCTCCTGAGAAGCTAGGAACCGCCATTGTCAAGAGCCTATCTAATAGGAATGAACAAATAGCATGATCAAGCATTCTGAAAATTTTATTGAAAGCACTGTACTATGAGCTGGAAACAAGATGTAAAACACAGTTCCTCTGGAAGGAAACAGCTGATAAGGGAATATCTTCACAAAATATTGTTTGTGAGATGAATCCTATGATGCCATTTGACAAGTCAAAAGCATGAGCTAGTCAGAGTGGGACTGGAAGTATGATGATAAGTCAAGCTTCTCTGATTGCTTCGGTTTTTCCCTCTTGCCTTGTTAAGATGGCTCTTGTAGGAGCTGGAGATGGTGAGGTTGAAGAGGTAGGTAGAAAAGACCAGACCACTTCAGGTTTGGACTTTATTAAAGCAAGAAATAAAAATCTGGTAGAAAACAGTCCAGAGCAGATAGCAGATTACCGTCTAGATTAGACCAGTTAAACAAGGGTATTTAACCCGTCACAAGCTTAGTGGGCCCAATTATAGCTGTTGGGCAGCATTTTCTTGTGATAGAACCTGCTCTGAAATAAGAAACCATAAGGTCACAAATATAAACAAAACCCTGGGGTAGAGAGTTCCTAGGTAGGTCTGAGTTTGAAATGGATGAGCTATAAAAGGTGGTCAGAACAGAAATGAAATGTTAGGACCTAAACATTCTTGGACTGGTGAATACAGTAGAGGGTCCACATTAGAAATGGCTTGAAAAACAGCATTAGAGGATACTGAAGGTCAATTACCTCAGAAATTTAGATGACAATGGAAAAGTTGGAGCCGGAGGGAATTACTATACTCCCATGTATGACAAAGAGGAGGGCCGAGGCAGGAATATGGGTGAGAAAGCCCTGAAGCATAGGTGAGGACAGCTGTGGAGGACTGCAGCCAGGAAAGATGCTCTGTGTGGGTCTACTGTGGTCATGTGGAGATCCAGTTAAAAGAATGGAAAGACAACTTGCATTGACACATAGCTTCCCTCTCCCACTCAGTAAACACAAGACAAGGACACTAAAAACAGTAACACTGAAAAACAAGATTCTTACATCATTTGTAAATGACCAGTGGAACTTAATGCCACAAAATACAATATTACAGGGAGCTTCATGTGAATAAAAACAGTCCAAAAGTTAATGTCTCTGTGTGGAGCACTAGTTTTAAACTACCTGGAGCTGGGGAGATCACTTTCTGCCCATTTGGCATTCTATTGCCAAGAGCAAAAGCCAGCTGCAGGCCAGGAGTCCTGGAGGCTGATTAGAAGCATCTGGTGGTGCTTGTAGGCAGATAATAGATGGTTGGTATCCAGTTTCAGAAAGGAAGAGGCAACATCAAGTTTACAAGACTGTCCTTCCAGTTATAATGCAAAGATCATTCAACTCAAGTATGATGTAGATCTTTAAAAGAAGTAAAGGATGCTTTTTGTACTCGGGAGACACAGGTCCAAAATACTTGCTTAATTACCTAATTCACAGTTTCAAAAGTACCAGTGATAACACCCCTCCCAACCCATTGCTGGCTCTTCACTAAGTTCAAGTGTCTATCTTGAGACGGGCAGCTTGAATAGTTTTCACTGTTTTTGCTGTGTGCTTTCCAACCAGATTGCTTGTAGATAACTGAGATTTTTCTTCAATCAGGCTGTCTTTAGACCCATTTCTTTTCTGAAAGAAAATATTTTTAAAAGTCAGAAGAAGAAAATGCAGCCAAAGCAAGCTTTTAAAAAAGATACATCAGAAGCCAGTGTAGAATCCCACATTGAGAGACAGGCTGATTAAAGTCAAACCCTGTCTCAAGTCAGAAATTATTACACTTTAAAATTTTTATGGTACTAAACTAGATATTCAAAGTTAATGCATGCCGAGCACAAATGGCACATGCTGGGCACATGTGGCTCATGCCTGTAATCTACTCGGGAGGTTAAATCTGGTTTTGAAGCCAGCCTGGGCAGTAAAGCCCCTGACACTTTTCCCTCCAATAAACTAAAAAAAAAAGCCAGAAGTGGAGCTGTGGTTCAAGTGGTAGAGCAGCAGCATTGAGCAAAAAAGCTCAAGGATATCACCCTGGCCAAGTTAAAACCCCAGGATTGGCGTGCACATACACCAGAGCTGCAGTCTGTTCACTAAATATTCCCTCTAAATAGTTATATAAGTAACAAAGACGGGTTTAATCTTAAAGTCAATCTAATACGCATAATTAGAATTCCCTAAAATTAAGGCATAATTCAAGCAAATACACAAATATTTGGTAATTCCTAAGCCAGGATCTCAGTCTACTTTTCTGAGCAGAAGAGGCTAAGATATGAGATTCAAGGTTTGAAGCCTGCCCAGGCAGGAAAGACTATGGGGCTTTTGTCTCCAATTAACTACCAAAAAGCAGAAAGTGGCTGAAGTGGTAGAGTGCCAGCTTTGTGCAAAAAGCTCAGGGACAATTCCCAGGTCCTAAGTTCAAGCTCCAGAACTGGCACATATACACAAACACAAGATCTATTTGAGCTAAACACAAATCACTCTTTAAGAAGTCACTTCCCTGTGTTCTTAGGAGTGGTTTGTCTGCTGTAGCAAAGCATTGCCTATTTAATAAAAATTCCAGAAGCATGGTAAATACAGATCTGTATTAAAGGAAAGGTTTCTAAATGGACAGGTTTTGTGAGCAAAGGATGATGGTGTACATTAGAGAGGAAAAGGGATTTTATTAGAAGGCCTTCCAGTAGAAAAACTAGAAAGTGACTTAAAACTGCTTTTCAAGTTGGTCTGGGACTCCTTGTCCGCAGACATTAAATAAGCCAGTGAGTCAAGTCCCCAATCCATCCTCTTCCTGCCTGCCTCTTGCATGAAAATGTGCTCTGAAGTATTTTGCAGATTACTGCCAGAACTCTGTACCAAAGTTGGAACTTGGGAGATGCAAATTTCCTGTTCCACTGGTCACACCAGCCCCCTTCCCAGGTGGCAGCCAAATAAATGGCTTACTTTGTGGTACACAGAACAAAAAGTAAAATCTAAACACTTATCTCCTGGACTCGAGGCCCTCCCCTCCTCACTTTGTGTGCTCAGGTCATTCCGGTCTTTTGACTCTTCATAGCATCAGCTCCTCCCAGGCTCTTACCTTTGCTTACATCAGCCTTCTACCTAGTAACCTGTCAAGTCTCAGTGTTAACTGCCACATTCTGAAGTGGCTTCTAACCACCTACTTAAGTGAGATTACCTTGTTGATTCTCTTAACTTAGACCTTTATCATTTCAAAATACCTACATGATTTTTCTTTTGTCTGTTTATATGTATATGCTAGAGTTAGCAAGTATTTTTTTGTAAAGGGTCAGAATGTGGACTATGTTCTGTCCCTATCAAATACTAATTATTTAAGAACAAGAAACCTTGTTATTAGTGCCTGTACCAGAACAGGCAGTGGACTGATCAGGTGATGAGCTGTGATTTACTGACTGCTTGGGCCAGTGCTTATTACCACTTATTGCAAATGTTCAGTGCATAGGTAGCTGTTTAATTTGAAAGCAGGTTTAGGATCACCACAGGCAAGATGTACCTGACTTACATACAGCAAAGTGAGAGCTATTATGCATAATTTGCCATTTTTGAGGTTCCTCAGTGATGCTGATAAATCATACAGATTGTCATAGAAGCTGTGTTTGTTGCTCAGATTTCCATTCCAGGCTGAGGCTATTGGGAGTCCTGGCTTGCTGTACAGCTCAAATTTGAGACCCTCTGGAACTATCCTAGGCTGAAGAGAGCCTCCCCAATACCATGAGTCTTCCAAGAACAGCCCTCACCCACAACACTCAACCTCCTCAGCCCAAGACTGGATGACTGAAGCTCCAGAGCTTCCCACAGGATCACCACTGCGGTTATAGGACTGAGCTACACAGTTTAGCTTGTGCCTCTGCCCAAATCTCTCTCCTTTCACTTCCCAACAAGTACCACAGGGTACTTTCCGATAAACTTCTGGCACATGAATCTCCATCTGCTGATCTGTTTCTAAGGAAACATAAGGTTTTTGGGGTTTTTTTCTGTCCTTTAATCAAGTCATTGATTAAAAAAAAAAAGAAACAGGACAAATTAAAGATAGCATATGATGGACAACAGCTTTGTAAGTTAGCCTATGAACTCCCAAGTTTTTAAAATGCATAGGCTTACACACATTTTTATGGAGTGAGATTCTCTACAGGATTCTTGATCCAGTGAAAACTGCAGAACAATAGGCTGACACAAATCAATCATAAATGTCAACTTTGCATTTGTAGTAGTTAACAAGCCTATAAGTCCATCCAATTGTCAGCCCATCCTATTAAATATCTGCTGTGAGAATGATGTCAAATAGTGCAAAAAGACAAAGTTCTCTGATACCTAATTCAGGAGAGGGTTAAATTATGTTAAGGCAGCTAGTTTCCTTCAACCACATTTGTGACAAATTTCACGGATGTAGGTACCTCCTTTTGAAAGGAAAGACAACTAAATTAGGATTTGAGTAATTGTTTTGTCTGCCATAGTTAACAATAACATCTGTCCCCACTTTGACTTTGTTTCTCTGGCTTGAAAAATACCTAAAACGCCTTTTTTTAAGTAGGGAAGCTAGGCACCAGTGGTCCTTATTCTTACCTATATTCCTAGATACTCAGAAGGCTGAGATCTGAGGGTCATGGTTGAAAGCTAGCCTGGGCAGAAAAGTCTGTAAGATTCTTATCTACAATTAACCATTAAAAAGTTGGGAGCAGAGCTGTGGCTTAAGTGGTAATTGCTTGCCTAACAAGCCCAAGGTCCTGAGTTCAAATCCCGGTGCTTCCAAGAAAGAGCAAGAATCTCAGAATGTACTTAATGATTATCTTACCTACCAAAAGGAATTCTCCAAAGCACAAAAAGCTTCTGAAATTTGTCAACAGTAGTATACCTTCTAAACTTCATTATTACTAACCTGATGAACAGTAGAACCACCAGAACCCTGAGCATCTGAAGAACGGGTCACAGGAAGAGGTGGTACCAAATCTGTCTTTGAACTGCAAGAGAGTTTTAAAATTAATGAAGAGCCTAGGCACAGTGGCTCATGCCTGCCTTCCCAGCTCTTTGGGAAGTAGAAACTGGGAGAATCAAGGTCCAAGGCCAGCACCAAGAGGGGAAACTTTCCCAAGACCCTATCTAAAAAGTAACAACAACAACAAAAAGACTGGAGGTTAGACTCAAATGGTTTTGAGTGCTTGCCTTGCAAGTGTGAGGTCCTGAGTTCAAACTCCAGTAAATACCGCCTCCCCCCCCCCCCACCACCACCACATACACACCACAAAATACAATAGGTTAGTAGCTAGACTCAGAACTTAAGTGAAAGAGGGCTGTTTCCCTCATTGGCAAAGGCTGTTTTGGAACCACATGCCAATGTCCTCAGACCTGCCCACTTACTTCACTTCTGAGAGAACTGATCGCTCTCCATCTGAACACTGGGACCTTCGATATTGGCGGTAACTTCGTGGTGAATGAGAATGCCTGATTCGGACTGGGTCACCCTGAGTCCTGAATGACAAAAAGAAGAAAGAATGGGCAGGGAGGGAAGGAAGGAAGGAGGGAGGGAGGGAGGGAGGGAAAAAGGAAGGAAGGAAGGAAGGAAGGAAGGAAGGAAGGAAAAAGCAAGAAGGAAGGAGAGAGAGAGACAGAGAAGAAAGCAAACAATCCATAAAAATAATTAGAACAGAATAATTTGATTCTTCCTGAATACTAAAACTGCAAAAATGGCTGGTTTTTAAAAGAACTTGCTTCTTACAGGCCTGATAGCCTTTAGTGACTTAAACGTCATGATCTGTTCATAATAATAATAAAAATGAAACACTCCCTCAGCCATCCATGAAACAAGAACTGTTTATAGAGTATTTGCATATACAGGTGGATATTTGTTTAACCACCAATCTAAATTCAACCTTACAGTTGATTTTTCTCCAGGAGTATGGAAGATACAATGTAGTCAAAATAGCATCTCATGCCTATCAGAAAGCATTCATCATACTCTTGTCTGCTAATTAGTCTATCATTAAGAATTCAATCTTGCCTGGCTCTGGTGGCTCACACTTGTAATGCTAACTACTTAGGCGGCTGAGATCCTGAGAACAGGTTCAAAGCCAGCCTACAATGAAAAGTCCGTGAGACTCAGATCTTAACCAGTACCACCAAAATAAACAAATAAATAAGAAGTCTTTACTTGCTAGATCTTAAATGTTCTAACCACAAAAAGTGAAATGTATGGTGACAGATATGTTAATCAGCTTGATTTAATGATTTCACATTGTAAACATACTAAACCATTACATTTTAAACAAACTACATGGTACACTTTAATCAATTATGCATTTGATTTTTAAAACTTCCATCTTTGTGTCCTATAAGGGTGGTAGGGAGAGGCTAGGATTTATCAACCTGAATTTTCTGAGTATGAAAGAAGCACAGGTTGCCTAAGGGAAAGCAACCAATGGAGTGGGCACAAACTTCTGACCAATCCCAGCAAGGCAGCACATACAATGAACAGGGCAGCCACCGGACTGGGGACCGGGAACCACATTCCAATGCTTGTGAAGCCTGTTCAACTCCACATGCTAGTTCTACAACAAATGTTTTGTGCTTTAAGGCAGATTTTATGGTAAACATAATTCTTTAGATGTTAGGTGATGGATTAAAAATAAACTTTGAGGGCTGGGAAGGTGGCTCAGTGGTAGAGTGCTTGCCTTGCATGCATGAGGCCCTGGGTTCGATTCCTCAGCACTACATAAGCAAAAAGAAAAAAGTCAGAAGTGGTGCTGTGGCTCAAGTGGTAGAGCGCTAGCCTTGAGCTGAAGAGCTGAGGGACAGCACCCAGGCCCAGAGTTCAGGCCTCACCACCGGACCCCCCCAAAATAAAAAATAAACAAACTTTGTTTCAATCAATAAATATCACAGAAAGAAGCCTTTTAAAATGGATTTTACTCATCAAAAGTCCCATTGTACCTACCTTGTACAAATGGACAGCTACAGGAAATGGAATGACTGAAGAATGAGGATAGCTTTAACATCCATTTTTGTCTCTTTTTCCACATTCACTTCTGTGTGTTTGTGTGTGTGTATGTGTGCGCAAGTGCACATGTGTGCGCGCATAGGACTTGAATTTGAGCCTGTGCACTGTCCCTGAGCTATTTGGTTCAAGGCTAGTGTTCCATCACTTGAGCCATACCTCCACTTTCAGCTGTTTGGGTGATTAATTAAAGATAGTCTCATGGACCTTCCTGCCCAGGCTGGCTTTGAACTGCAGTCCTTAAATCTCAGCCTCCTGAGTAGCTAGAATTACAGATGTGAACCACCAGCACCTGCTTCCATATTCACTTTTCATTTCTGTTAAAATATAGAAATGAAAGCACTACAAAGAGCACAACTGAAATGCAAGAAGGAATTTCTCCCCTAGCATTAGTAAAACATTAAGATTTTCAATGACATACTCACTCTATTTTAGTGTAAGGAATCTCTTTTAATTGCTCTTCTGACAATCCAGATGGATCTACCAATTCCTTTCTAGAAGGAAATAATCATGAGAGAAAACATTGCAATGTCAGTATATATATATATATACACTGATATCTTTCAGTGTATGTATCTTTTCCTTTATAATGTTCTAAAATGCACTAGTGAAACTAACATATATATAAAGCAGGGGTATGAATGAAAAAAAATGTCTTTAAGGAAAAATGGAAAGAAACCCTTCTGGTAGCTCTTATGCTTCTTTCTTTGGCTTTTCTACATGTACACTTCTGCCATCCCCTGCCTGTTTCCCTTGTGGTAGAGGTCTCTTTTCTTCTGGATTTGTTTCCTTTTGTATGTATTTATAAACTATTGGTATATCTGAGCTCCACTTATGGATGAGGTAAGTGACCTCAAACAGGAGCTATCTGGAACTGTTTCTCTGGGCTGCTGCCCTACCCTGGGCTTGGACAGCATATAGTAAGTAGCCAGCTGGCAGGCTGTGGACCAAAGCTGCCTCTCAGTGGCTCTTCTTGGTATTGCATTGTACTACCTGGATTCTAGAACAATGATGTAAAGACCCCAATACTCACTGAATATGTTTCCATAACTCCTCTTTTGCTTGGACATCAGGGCTTCTCCTGTAGATAAAGAAAGCAACACTCATCTCTGCAACTATGCTTCATTTATAATCTAAAGACTTTATAACCTACAGACTTAAAGATTTGCCATCTGAGAACAGAAAAGGAAGGATAGGCCAGGGAAATTATTTTTGATAATCATCAAGTAAATTTTTGACTGGGGGCCACTGAAGAAAAATCACGTTTCATTGGAAACATCACCTTGACAACCTCATCCAGATATCAGTAGTTTGCAATAAAAATAATAAGACATCACCACAAGAGGGAGCCCGAGCCCACTCATTGAAACTTGCAAAGCTATTGTTTGAGCTCCAATGCCTCCTCAGCATAGCTCAGTGAGTAAAATACCTTTCATGGCTCAGTGAATAAAATACCTTTCATGGATTCTTGAAAAAAAAAAAAAAAAGGAGCAAAAAAGAGTTTCCTTCGGTGATGCTAACATTTCTCCTAACAATTGTAAACCTTGTGGTTCTAAACCTGAAGACTGGACCAGATAGTACTACAACTTCCTACTGTTTTCCCAGACAAGATCCAATCTGTTGCTGATGAATGCTTTATAAGATAGGAGGCTTTGTATTTCATACACTATGTCTCTGGTACTTAATAATGAATTGAATTTTCTAGCTTTTCATTTGGGATAGAAAAAACCATAATGAATGAATAACTATAGATCATCACATTCTGAGCTTCAGGAATTCTGTAAGAGACATTTATACACAGTGAAGCAGGAAATTAAGAACATGGGAGGAATTGAGAGATCCATAGCTCACTGTATTATCTGAAATGCCAAATAGACGCATGCAGAAAATGTTATATACAATATACATAATATATATACATTATATTGATATATTTTTCTGCAAAGAACAATTTTTCAGTTACTTTCCTCAGATATTTCTCCTTTTCCTCCCTGAGGCTTGAACTCAGGGTCTGGGCACTGTCCCTGAGCTTCTTTTTGCTCAAGGCTAGCACTCTATCACATGAGCCACAGAGACACTTCTGGCTTTTTTCGGAGTATTTTATTGGAGATAAGAGTCTCACAGACTTTGCTGCCTGGGCTGGCTTTGAACCATGATCCTCTGATCTCAGCCTCCTGAGTAGCTAGGATTACAGGCATGAGACACTGGCATCCAGCCTAGAGAATTTCTTAATATAACTTCCATTCTATTTATTATGTCACAGATATGTGTAACATATGTGACCTCTCTTAAAGTTCAGAAAAATCTCAGGAGGATTGCACTCTCCATGGAGAAGAAACTAGGAGCTGCAAGATCATGGAAAAGCTAAGAGGAAGAGGAAGAATAATAAGCTAAAATTAAGGGTCCTTGAATATGAACAGACTGTCAACAGTACCCAG
This sequence comes from Dipodomys spectabilis, assembly GCF_019054845.1. Classification (NCBI taxonomy): domain Eukaryota; kingdom Metazoa; phylum Chordata; class Mammalia; order Rodentia; family Heteromyidae; genus Dipodomys; species Dipodomys spectabilis. Next base: position 4,462,723 of record NW_024870824.1, read on the forward strand.
AATAAACTTATAAACTTATGAATAAACTTCAGAACTTTTGATGACTAAGTTCAGCTTGTTCTGTACAAAGCCAATTCATCATCTGCAAAAACATAATACTCTGAGGGATGAGGCGGTACTGGGGCTTGAACTCCAGGCCTGGGGTTCTCATTAATAGTACTCCTACCACTTGAGGCACATCCCCACTGCCCACTTTTTGCTGATTAATTAGAGATAAAGGTCTCTCACATTTATCTTCCATGGATAGTTTTGTTTTGTTTTGTTTTTGACAGTCAAGGGTCTTGAACTCAGGGTCTGGGTGCTCTCTCTGAGTTCTTCTGCTCAAGGATGGTGCTCTACCATTTTGAGCCAAAGTGCCACTTCCCCATGGCTACTTTTGAACCTCGATATTCAGACCTCAGCCTCCTGAGCAGCTAGGATTACAGACTTGAGAGACATCAGTGCCTAGCTGAGATAATACATTTACCGAGTTGTCCATATAACACTTCCATCTGACTGTCTACTTGGCATCTCAAATTAATTAAACAGAAACTTGGTCTACCCACTCCTACCCTCACATCCCCAGCTCATTCCTTCTTTTCTCAGTAAAGCGGCATGGCTACCCACCCAGAAAACATGAGTTCCTGAGTTCAAGCACTGGTACAAAAAAAAAGACTTAATACCATTAGATTTGTTTTTTACTGATTTCAGCTGATCAAATAGAAGCAATTCTCAATGCACAGATATTTATTTCCTTCAAAAGAATATTTCTTAGGGAGCCAGTAGGGGAACAGAGGGAGAACACTACAGGGTAATAGGATGGATATGACCAAGTACATTATGAACATGTACAAAATGTCAACATGAAACCCATTGTTTTCTACAGTTAAGATCTGCTAATGAAAAGGGAAGAAGGAACGTTCCTCTGGCCACCATGGAGTCAATGGCATCAGATGAACCTCCCATCTTCACTAACCACCCCAGATACAACCCAGAGAACTGTGTTCAGGTACTAGGCAGCACCCATGATCTGTGAGAGAAAGGAAGCATAAGGTCCCACTTCTCTAGCTTTCTGCTTGGGTATCTTCCTAATGGTGCGGGGGAGTACAGCTCAGGATACAACAGTCTCATGGAGCTGAGGACACAGAGATCAGAAAAAGGAAGCTGTTGACTAGGCTGAAACTGAAGCTCAGGAGGGGAAGAATAGGGGAGCCCCCCTCCCCTCACCTCAGACTCCAGAATTCAGAATGGGAGTTTTCCTTAAAACGGCTGAGTATGTTCCCCAAACAAAACATTCATAACAAGCAGGTCAGACTGTCAGGGGCCTTCAGAGAAAGCGCTACTGCAAGGCTGAGGGCATCAGAGACACCAGACAGGGAGAAGTTCTATGGCAGTCACAGCGGGAGAAATCATGTTGAGGGTTTGACTCAAGTGGTAGAATGCCTCTGCTTGGCAAGCACAAGGTCCTGAGGTAAGAAAGAGCAAGAGGGAAGTGGAGAGGAGAGAAAGAGAGCAAGCAAGGGAGGGACCAAGAAGCTTGACCTCAGGAGGACCAGCTTTGGCAGTGAGGACCAAGCACAGTGTATTCTAGGCCAGTGGCAAAGTCTAAGAAGTTCCACATTATGGAAACAAAAAAGAGCCTGATAAGATGGAGAGGCTCAGCAGTAATCTAACTACCTTCCAAAACAAAACTTGACACTGCAAAGAAAGACTGCATAGTCCCGACCTCTGCAAACACTCACCTAAAATTTCTAGCATACAAGAAAAAATCACCAGTCATGAAAAGTCAGGGGAATGTAAACATAACTAGGCACTGGGGTAAGAATAGTACATAGAAACAGACTTTGGGAAGATCTCGATGCAAGTATGTGAATTCTTTTTTTTTTTTTTTTTTTAATTTTTTTCTGGTCCGGTCGTGGGGCCTGAACTCTGGGCCTGGGCGCTGTCCCTCAGCTCTTCAGCTCAAGGCTAGCACTCTACCACTTGAGCCACAGCACCAATTCTGGCTTTTTTCTTTTTGCTTATGTAGTGCTGAGGAATCGAACCCAGGGCCTCATGCATGCAAGGCAAGCACTCTACCACTGAGCCACCTTCCCAGCCCCCCGTGAATTCTTTTAAAAACAAATTATCGAAACCTTGACAGAACAAGTAGGAAATAGTAATAGTGTCATATATTTAAAAAAAAGAATTGACTTTGTAATTTAAAATGTCCCATAAAGGAAACTCCAGGCACTAATGGTTTCATTGGTGAATTATTTTTATATGTTTTTTTATTGTCAAAATACTGTACAGAGAGGTTACAGTTACATGAGTAAGGTAATAAGTACATTTCCTATCAAGCATTGTTACCTCCTCCTTTGTTTTTCCACTATCATCCCTTCCCTCTCTTCCTCCCCAACTCCTCCTGCCCCATCCTCCACGTTGTAAAGTTTTCAACATAGTGTCTTGTTCACTGGTGAATTATATAAAAATATTTAAAAATTTAAAAAAGCTATCTGAGAACTCTGTTACCAAAAAGCCTAGCAAAAATATTACAAGAAAATTATGGATCAATATTTCCTGTAAATAGTGAAACTATTTTAAAATAGCAAATAAAATGTAGCAATGTACAAAAAAAGATAGCACATATGATTCAAAACTGAATTGATATATTGGGGCTGGGAAGGTAGTTCAGTGGTAGAGTGCTTGCCTTGCATGCATGAGGCCCTGGGTTCGATTCCTTAGCACCACATAAGCAGAAAAAGCTGAAAGTGGGGCTGTGGTTCAAGTGGTAGAGCACTAGCCTTGAGCTGAAGAGCTGAGGGACAGAGCCCAGGCCCAGAGTTCACAACCCATAACAAGCAAAACAAAACAAAACTGAATTGATATAATTCTTCCACTAACAAAGAAGAAAAATCCATATGCAAACATCTCAATAGGTACATAAAAATACAACAGCATTCAAAACTCATTCAAGAAACAAACTTTATTATTCTGGGTGATGTTATCTCACACCTGTAATCCTAGCTACTCAGGATGCTGTAATCTGAGGACAGCAGTTCAAAGCCATCCCAGGCAGGAAAGACTATTTCCAATAAACTACCAAAAGTCCAGAAGTAGATCTGTGGCTCAAATGGTAGAATGCTACTTCTAAACAAAAAAAGCTCAGGGACAGTGCTCAGGCCCTGGGTTCAAGCCCTAGGACTGGCACACAAACAACAATAAAAAAAAAAAAAAACTCTTCACTAACTCAGCAAAAGAGGAACAGAAGAGAGTTTTCCTCATTATTAAGGCACTAATGTGAACTACTGAATTCAGCTTCATAAGAGAGAACCAACCAAGAATATCTGCTTTCTACCACAACTCCTGTTCTACATCATAATTCAACCGTTTGCTGTAGGAGCTAGCTAGTACAACAAGAGAAGAAAAATAAAAGAAATGGTTTAAAATGAAAACTACTACTGTTTATAACAATGTGATTGCAGCAAATCCCCAAAATAATGCTCCCACATGAGTCAATTTCTACAGTTAGTGAGGTTGCAGTGTGTTTTGAGGGACTGACTTGCTATGTCACCCATGCTGGTGTAGAATGCGTTATAAAGCCCTAGACTGGCCTCAAATTCACAATCTTCCCGCCTCAGCCTTCTTTCTGAGTGCTTGGGTTTCACAAGGACAACCATGCCTGACTATCAGTATTTTTTAAATCAGATTTTTCTACATACTAAAAATAAGTGGAAGAAATTTACAACTATATAAATTCTAGATCATCAAAAAGCACTAAATATTTAGGATTGCCAAGCTCCAAGCCTGTAATCCAAGCTACTCAGTATCAAGGGTAAAAGTCAGCTCAGACAGAAAAGTCTACCAAACTACATCTCCAATTAAACAGCAAAAAGCAAACTACATCTCCAATTAAACATCAAAAACCCAGGCTGGAGATATGGCTCAAGTGAGCACAGTCCGTGAGCAAGAAAGCCATATGAGAGTTTGAAGAACTGAGTTCAAGCCCTCCTACCAGCATAAAAAAACAAAAACAAAAATACTAAATATTTAGGATTAAATTTGACAATAACTACTAAAATTGTAAATAAGTTAAATAATAATTATAAAGTTAATAATATAGTTAATATATATAATAATATAGTTAAGTAATAATAAGTGGATAGGTAAGATTAATTTTCTCAAAACTGGCCTCTGGGGTTAATAATAATCTTAACTTTAAACCTATAGCCTTTTCTAGATGGGTGGAAAAGACTGACAACTTTGTCAATTTTTTTTTTTTGTCAATTTTTTTTTTTTTTTGGTCCTGGGTCTTGAACTCTGGGCCTGGGTGCTGTCCCTCAGCTCTTCAGCTAAAGGGGAGCACTCTACCACTTGAGCCACAGTGTCACTTCCGGTTTTCTGATGGTTAATTGGAGATAAGAGTCTCATGGACTTTCTTGCCAGAGTTGGCTTTGAACCACGATCCTCAAATCTCAGCCTCCTGAATAGTTAGGATTAAAGGCATGAACCACCAGCACCGGGCTTGATCAAAAATTTTATATAAAAACACAAGGAACTTAAAATGGCTCAAAACTATCTTGAAAAAGAACAATGTTGTAGAATTTACACAGCCTGATTCAAGTGTTACTATAAATTACAGCAGTCAAGACAACATAGTGGCGTACAGATAGACAAATAGATCAATAAAACAAAATTGGCTCACATACAGGCAGCTAACTGATTTTCAAGGAAGGCTCTAGGATATTTCAAAGAAGCTGGTCTTTGCAACAGATAGTATGATATAACTGAATAAATACCTGAAATAAACCTCTCAATTTCTAGTTAATATACATATAGGAAATAATCCTAGATGGATCCCAGGTCTGAATATAAGACAAACTTTAGAAGCTGCTAGAAAAAGATGAGACTATCTTTGTAATCTTGGGATAGGAAAATATTCCTTAAGATGAAGGGGGGGGGGGGGAGGACTAGTTGTAGCGGCATACCTCTCTAATCCCAGCTTCATAAAGAATTCTCATCACAGGTGAAATTCAAAAGTTGTGAAAATACAAAAGCAAAAGAGTGCTAGGGGCATTGTTCAGGTAGTAGAGCACCTGCCTAGCAAATGTGAGGGCCTGGGTTCAAAACCACCCTCCAAAAAAAGTATTCACTGGGCTGGGAATGTGCTTAGTGGTAGAATGCTTGCCTAGCATGCATGAAGCCGTGGGTTCGATTTCTCAGTACCACATACACAGAAAAACCAGAAGTGGCACTGTGGCTCAAGTGGCAGGGTACTACCTTTGAGCAAAAGAAGCCCAGAGCCAGTGCCCAGGCCCTGAGTTCAAGCCCTAGGATGGCAAAAAAAATATTTATAAACTAGGTACTGGTGGCTCACAATTGTAAGCCTAGCTACTCAGGAGCTTGAGATCTGAGAATTGTGGTTCAAAGCCAGTCCAGGTAGACAAGTCCATGAGACTCTTATTTCCAACAAACCAGCAAAAAAGCTGTAAGTAGAAGTATGTCTCAATTGATAGAGTGCCAGCTTTAAGAAAAAAAGAAAAAAGAAAGAAGAGCAAAGTGAGTTTGAATCCCTGAATTCAAGTCCCAGTACTGGAATTAAAAAAAGTATCCATAATATTTGTCCATAAATCTGAAAAAAAGAACGCGTCCAGAATACATAAAGAACTCTATATTTAAAAGACAAAAGACTTTTAAACCAATGGTTTAATTGATTTCCTAGTAGAATCATTACAGACTCATAAATACAGCTGTCATAATGTATGCTGCTTAGTAGCTTTTTTCAGGATTTCTGTACAAAAGCAGTCTCACTCTGATACACTAATGCAACCAACATAGTGTGCATGAAGTTCTAATTAAATGGTACGCATCCTAGACTGAGCTAACTCCCCCCCACCCCGCATACCCTCCCCCCTTCCCCGGCCCCGCCCCCAGGTTCCTGGATTGTAACTTTGGGAGCTTCCTGGCCTCTGTCAGCCTGACCTCATGCTCTCCTTCCTGGCTCCCTCAGCGCTCAGATGGACCTGCCTGGTTTGTTTCTGCATCAACTTCTCAGCATCCTCCCCCTGATCTCATCTCTCCCCCCCACAAAGCAACACACCACATGCCTTACCGCCCACTTGGAGTCACAGCTGGATCTGCAGAATGGGAGTGGGGGGGGGGGGAGGGGGGAATCATGATACATAGAATAACACACATACACATTTTATTTTATCAGCTCAAATGAAATTAATTTGGTGGACTGGTATCATCACCGTGATGGGGTAATAGTATTAACACATGGCATTGCCTAGCAACAGGAGGGGCATGCCAGCCCCAACACTGGGGTGTAATGAATCACTAACTGACTACTGTTTGCAATCGCTAATTTGATGGGAAAACATCCACATCTGGCTCAGTCTGGAACAAGACTTGAGAGAATTCTTCAGATTGGAATTGAGAGAAGCAGCAGGTATTTTACCAACAGCCAGGCTTCAGAACAAAGGAGCCTATTTCTATTTATCCAGCCGGATGTCTACATCTGTTCAAAAATAATACACAAAGAATATGGTTTTGACAGCCTAGTTTCTCTGACATTTTGTTTTAGCAGAGCTCCAGAGGCTTCAAATATAGTTAATGAATGTCACAAACATCAGAAGGTGCATATGACAAATAAACAACAGGGCTACAGTGAAACTCCTTAGACTGCCTGAGCATCCATGTGCTACTTTAAGCTAGTGTTTGGAGAGACGGTGTAAAAAGGTGGCACATACGAGCGAGATCTGTGTCTGGATCGCCTGTTGTTGGGGTCCGCTTGGTTTTTTTCCTTTTGTCTCCTTAATACAGCTTCCCACTGAGGTGCTGAATCAACCATATCATTCTCCTGTCGTGTTCTGAAAAGAAAAAGCATTCATCTAAAGTTAACCTCCAAGCTGCACATTTGTAGTAGTCACCTGTAATCCCAGCACGGAGGCTGAGGGAGGATGATCAAGAGTTCAAGGTCACCTTAGACTATATACCTATTTTGAAAAAATAAAAATCAAAACAAAATCCATACCTGAAGCCTTGTTTCATCTTCATCTTAAAAATGCTGTTATTTAAGCAGTAGCTTTTTTTTCCTTTTCAGTTGTACTGGGATTTGAACTCATGGCCTCCAGCTTGCTCAACTTGCTGGCTTGAGTAGTGCTCTGACACTTGAGCCATAACTCCAGTCCAGATTTTTGCTGGTTATTTTGGACAGTGAATTTTCCTATCCCTTCTGGCCTTAAAGCACTACCCTTCAGATCTCAGACTCCTTGAGTCACAAGGGTCTGGAAGCAATTTTATTACAACCACTGAAAGCTGAGAATGTATTAACTGGATTCATATATCCTTAAATAGATTAAGTGTTAGTTTACACATATTAATGTATACACCAAGACATTAATATGTAATAGTCTTATTAAATAAAGACATATTGTAATTTTTTATTCTTTTGACACTTTTCTAACAAAAGATGTGTGCCAAATAAAAATTCATCATCTGAGTAAAGAAACAACGGTGTAGTGCTACAGTGGTGATCTTAAATGCTGAAACAAAATCACTTTTTAAAAATAGGCTAGTTGAAATCGCATTTAAGAGTTGGATGCTGGTAGAGTCACACCTGTATTCCTAGCTACTCAGGAGGCTGAGATCTGAGAATCCCAATTTGAAGCCAGCCTGGGCAGAAAAGTCTCTGAGACTCCATCTCCAATTAACCAGCAAAATGCCGGGTTGGAGACATGCCTAGAAGGTGCTGAGTCTTGAGTACTACCCTTCCCTTGCAAATGTCTAAAATACAAGTATAAAACTATGGTGGCAAAAGGCATTAGCAGGTGGATACACACACACCAGGCTGACTATATCTTGCTCACAGGTGGAAGAGGGAAGCGGGGAGAGTAGGGGACATTCAATATGGGTGGAACCAGGCAGGGAAAGGAAAAGTGGGGGAAGGGGCAGTGAACAGTACTGACACTTGACATGTGAAATAATAGGATAATTCTACCAAATCCTCTGATATTTAAAAAAAGATAATTGATAAATCTGGATATTTAAAGTGAATTCTTCCAACTGTCAAGTATTAGCAACCAATTCTGAGTTTTAAAGCACTGTGTGGGCCTAAAAAACTCATCCATGGATCGCAGACACATTGGACTTCTGCCTTTCCAATAAAGGGGTGAGTGTCACAAGGGCTAGGGCACTTGGCATTTCATAGCCAAACTTAACTGAAGTAACTGCAGTTGAAGCAGCAAGGCTCTGGTGTCCTCATACCAGTAATCTTAACTACTCAGAAGGTGGAGATCTGAAGATTGTGGTTCAAAGCCAAGCCAGGCAGAAAAGTCTCTGAGACTCTATCTCCAATTTATCAGCAAAAGACCAAGCTGGAGGCATAGGTGCATAGCATGCACTGCAGTTCAGTGCTTCATGTATATAGACTGCCTCCAAAGAGCAGCGTGATGTATGCACTGACTAGTCCTTGCAAAAAAATCAAACACCTGTAATTCACAAAATTCACAGGAGGTGGCCCCAGTGAGGCCTCCCAGGTGTGGGAACAGCTCACAGTGGTCAGGATCACATCCTGTCACTGTGGCCAGGGGAATGCCCCTGTGTCCAGGTGCAGAAAGTGGACCCATTTACATCCTTACTCTCTGAATGGATGTCTTTCCATTCCTCTGTTACAGCACTTAGGACAGAGTATGGGCTGGGTATCTGGATTTGCTTATAAGTGCAAATCAGCAAGTGGTGGCAAATATTCATTTCACACAGAATTAAACAGAGATCATGTAGGGAAACATGTAGAGCAATTTCAAGTTGAATAAAACAGCATCTTGCAAGGAAGAAACTATTTAAATCCCCAGATTAAAGGAAAATGGTGTTAAGTTAAAAAAAAAAATCTGTAACATACCCCAAGTCTTTGAAGTGTGTACATTTCCTCAGTAAAATTTCACTTCTAACGGTCTATTATTTGAGGATTAACAGGATACCGTCATGGAATTTTTCACAGATTCACATGGAATTGTCACAGTATGTACAGAGTAGATTAAAACTGAATATATACTGTCACGGCCTTAACATTAGAAACAGCCAAAGCTGAAAAAGAACACCAGCTGGGATCACAATCACTAAGCACTCTTTGAGACTAACATGCCCGTTTGAAAAGTCCTATGTGAACCTGTTCAAATATGTGTATACACATTTTCATAATGGCTTACACCTACAGGCCTTTCCATGTGTAATATAACCATAGCAAGCCACGAGGCCTGTTGCAATCCCTAAAACTGGGGGACTGGGGCTAGGAAAGAGATACTGGCATAGGGAGACTTCCCCTCCCTTCCCACAGGACCCCATACCCAGATTTCTGGGCTTAAGGTGAGGCACAAAACACAGGTCTTCTAACTCCTAACCCTGGAGTCTGGCACACTAAGCTTCCGTCCTGAATGGAATCACTGCACAGTTCATAAGCAGGATTAAATTTTACAGCATCAAGTATCTTTTATTCATGAAGTCAGAATCTTTAAATATTTCTGTAAGGTCAAACCTTCTAACAAGACTAAGGCCTAGCTTAGGCAAGCACACACTTTTTCAGAGTAGAACTTTTTTTTTTGGTCAGTCGTGAGACTTGAACTCAGGGCTTGTGCACTGTCCCAGAGCTCTTTTGCTCAAGGCTAGCACTCTACCACTTTGATTCATAGCACCACTTCTGGTTTTCTGGTAGTTAATTCGAGATAAGAGTCTCACAGGAGTGGAGGATGGGAAGGGATGGGAAGGGGAAACAAAGGAGGAGGCTACAATGCTTGATAAGAAATGTACTCATTATTTTGTCCATGTAATTGTAACCCCTCTGTACAGTATTTTCACAATTAAAATTAAAATTAAAAAAAAAAAGAGTCTCACAGACTTTCCTGTCCAGGCTGTCTTTGAACCGCAATCCTCAGATCTCAGACTCTTGAGTAGCTAGGAGTCTGGCACAGAGTAGAACATTGAAAAGAAACCACAATTATTGTATATTAACTATTGTGGAATTTAGCAGGTTATCTTCATATTCAAACTTGGATGATAAAATATTAAAACTGCAGGGATACACATATACATATATCTTTTACTGTGCTAGTCATAAGGACTAAATCAAACCAAATTTGTTTCAGATTATAACATGTACTTTGTTTTTTGTCCGTCGTGGGGCTTGAACTCTGGGCCTGAGCACTGTTCCTCAGCTCTTCAGCTCAAGGCTAGCACTCTACCACTTGAACTACAGCGCCACTTCCAGTTTTCTGGTGGTTTATTGGAGATAAAAGTTTGACGGACTTTCCTGCCTGGGCTGGCTTTGAACCACGATCCTCAGATCTCAGCCTCCTGAGTAGCTAGGATTACTGTACTTTTAACTTTGATGTTGTAAACTGACTAGTCTCAAGGAAAGTAGTGAAACGTGGTCGTGAATATTCTTGTGAACCACAGCATTTATTTAAAGACTGACACCCCCTACTGGTGATGCTGATTCATAAATATTCTAAGAAGCAGCATTAAAAATGTAAGGCCTATTGAAGAGTTACAACAGAAGCACATCTTCCTGAGTAATGGCAGTGAGGCCGCCTCAGTCTGTAATGAAGTTTGAAATTACACCCTTACAAAAGGCCTCAGAGTAATGGTGCCTCATTACAAGAATAAAAGTGTCATTTCTTCCATTGCTAAACTGCCCCAGAAAACATAGGTGTGACTTGAAAAGAAAAGCCCTAAGAAGCAAAAGTGTTGTAGGACCTCAGGCCTTTAGCTATAAGAATTATCTTTTTTTATGCACGAGTGAATGAAGGTGATCTTTAAACAAAAAGAAGATGTCTCCTATAATGGTTCTACTTTAAATCTCACTATTCTTAGGTATGGGATCTACATGTATTTTCTGATCCTTTTCTGATACATTTTAATTGTGATATAGGATTTACATCAGGAAGAATTGAAAAAAATACTATTAGCTGGGTTGATATGGAACCTTTTAAAATCAAAATGAGCTGTTACATCACACTCCTCAAGTTCCGAAGGGGGAAAAGTAATATATTTGCAGATCTATTCATTTTCAAATGTTGTAAAAGATAAACAACAACAACAAAAAACAAAAATGTTTTGTTCTATATCCTTTGATCCTGTTTACATTTATCTCTGTCAACAGCTTGAGTGCAAAGTATATCATAACAATGCTTTCACTTTTTAATTAATATATAAAAGTTGTTTTAAAATAGAGCCAATTTCAACAATGTATCTGAATTGGAGAATCTAATATATTTTCTCCATTTCTCACTAAATCTCACAATCTACTTTTCTAGGCAACATATGAAATTTAGATTTGTACTGCATTTGACACTTAATTAAAGTTTTAAAAGGTTTTGAAGATGGAATGTCATATAATCATTTGATAACAATAATGAAGATAATAACTATTTCTATTCTTTCCTTTCTTCCCTATTATACTTCTGCCTTTTCTGCAAAACCCTTCACATTGCTAAATGAATTATTACACAAATCCTGTCCCTTTATCAGTTTTGTTCCTCATAGGGCCTTCCTATACACCAGTTCTTAATTCACTGAGATAAAGACCATGTTTAATGCTGAATGTGGCAGGCTTTTGGAGCAAGTGCATCAGGGGAGTTTCAAGCTATGTGGGTAGCATCCACTGCTTTCAATTTCTATGTAGACCCAGTTCTACCATTATCTGACTGAGACACTTGGGGCAAGCTGCTTAAATCCTTTGGTTAGGTCTCAGTTTCCTCACACACAAAGAAAAAGTATTGCAAAGATATTTTCTAGCCTTAAAACTCAATGTGTCTCAATTTCATTTCCAAACAGGTTGAAGTAAACCTCTGCACTTCAACTATAGCATACTACTCCAGACAATTGCTTTGTGTGGCCACTCCACTGCTGAAATTAAGTCAGTCAGTCCCAACTGATGGAGACCTTGTATTCTCATCAGCTGTACTCATTTTTGGTTCACCTGCTCTAAAGCAATCTTCATTTTTTTTCAGTAGTTTTTCTTCCCTAGGGAAATTTATATTGGTTCCAGGCATCTGTCAACATACTTCCTTTAAGACCAGCAAGCAAAAATTTCATTTGTTTTTTCTATCTTCCCCTACCATCAATAAATTAATCTTATTTGCTCTTAAAAGTGTTTTGGTCTCTTCCACTTATTCCCTGTGCTCCTGCTACTAAAGCGGGCTACCTCTAATGCAACCTCACTTAGAAATTCTCTTGTTTCTGTAATTCTTGAAGCCTGCTTTGTCCCCTGAGAGCATTCCAGCAATGTCACAGCGTTCCTGCAGTGCTGCAGCCTTGCATGTCCCCAGTCATCTCTGTCAACTCTGATTATACACTAGAAGCCCCCCCAGCCCCACAGAGCATGGCTGTATCTTGGTATGTCCTGGTGCAGCAGACATCAGAAGCCCTGCATCCGTGACATGGTGACCACACTCTGTTTCCACTGAACTATCTTCTCCACAACCACAATCTCCTCCTTGGCTGCTGCTCTTAAAACAAAAGCAGGACCACAAAGAAGGCTTGCTTGCAAGGAAGAAGCATCTGTTTGCAGCTATGTGGAAAAGTCTGCTAACATCCCAAACTAGTTTTTCTGGTGTATAGAGACATGCCATTTTTTTTCTCTGGTGTCAGTACTGAGGATTAAATTCAAAGTCTGGGCACTATCTCTTAGCTTTTCTGCTCAGGGCTAACATTCTATCACTTCAGCCATAGCTCCACTTCTAGCTTCTTGGTGGTTAACTGGAGAAAAAAGTCTCATGGGCTTTCCTATCCAGGCTGGCTTTGAACTGAGATCCTTAGATCTCAGCCTCCTGAGGAGCTAGGATTACAGGAGCCACCAGTGCCTGCTTTTTTTTAAAAAAAAATATTCTTTTTCCACTCTCACAAAAAAGTCCTCTTAAAAATCACCATATTCAACATTTGTTTTGATCAAATATGTTGTTCCTGTTAGTTACAGAGGATTTCTGTATTTCTGCCACAGAAATATCTCTCTCCTAAAAAAGTAATAAGACCCTACAGAATATATTTAAAATTATCTTAATCTACTATACAGATACTAATAGTCATCGAATAGGCTAATCAGTCATAAAAGGCAAGAAGAAACTCTAACAACATTCATGCCAGAATGAATTCATGTTGAAAACACTGGTTTCTTTGTTCAAGAGAGCTGGGCTCCACTTTATAGGCAAGGTTAGGCAGCACTGAGTGATACTGTGAGTTGAATAGCACCTGCTATTCTTATTCCAGCACATCCATTATCTCCTAAATTTTCACAGACTTCTTGTGAGGTAGGTAGGACAGGTCTTCCAAACTGCACTCAAAAAACAAAAGATTCTGAGGGTAAAGAAATCTACATGGAGCCATGAAATCCTTCAAAGTTGTGTGAGAACCACAACACACCTCCTTAATTTGGATGTGTGCACACAGAGCCTCACATACGTGACTCATGTGTTTATGATGTAAACATTCCTGGATGAAATTAGAGAAAAAATTCAGATGGCCTCCTGTTGCCAATTTGCACTAGTCCTGCTCTTTCTCTGAGCATCTCACATTTCTTACTTTTTAAATCCTTACCAGACTCCAGGGTTACTTCCACAGTTTTGCTTATGCAGAAAACACCAGACTATTTGAGTAGAGCAACACATCAAAGCTGATGAATGAGAGACAAATCCAGAGGATATTCTTAGTAATGCTCAAAGGACTGCTGATTTCCATTAATAGCACCAAGGGTACTTTGGAGACCACTTTCTTTAAATGTGAAGCATATTTTATTAAGCTTAAGGTATTTTCAATCTACTTTCTGGTCTTCCTTCAATATGCTCTGAGCAAGTTTAGAGCATGGCCCATGGCGTCAAATTTATAGAGATAATATTACAATCTAATATTCACATTCATCATTAATTCAAAGGGCCTGTTCTTTGATAGGCTACCAGTTTGATGAATTTAATCAAATGAATTGTTTCACAAATCAACAGAACAGTGCAAATAAAAGTTTAAATATTTCAGCTTCTAATATTACCAGTTAATATTAATCTACTTTCAATTTCAAGATCACAGATCCTTATCTTTTGTAAAAGTGTAGCATTAAGTATACATCTAAATCACACATGATTTTACTTTCCAATTTTATGGGGATAGAAGACCATTAAAACTCACCTATTAATCAAGGGGGAAGAATGCCTATTATTAAAAAAATAACCAAATAAGCGGAGTACCAATGGCTCACATTTGTAATCCTAGCTACTCAGGAGGCTGAGATATAAAGATCACAGTTCAAAGCCAGCCCAAATAGGAAAGTCTGTGAGACTTATCTCCAATTAACAATTAAAAAAATGGAAGTAGAACTGTGGTTCGACTGACAAAAACAACAACAACAAATTTATAAAGTTAGGAATGGTGAAGAAATAGTATATAGAACCAAATGCAAAGAAGAAAAGGCTGGAGCCAGGCACCAGTGGCTCATGCCTATAATCCTCAATACTCAGGAGGCTGAGCTCTGAGGATGATGGTTCAAAGCCAGCCTGGGCAGGAAAGTTCATGAGACTTATCTATAATTAAGCACTAGAAACCCAGAAGTGGCACTGTGGCTCAAAGTGGTAGAGCAGAAGCCTTGAGTAGAAAAGCTCAGAGATAGCGCCCAGGCCCTGAATTCAAGCCCCATAACCCATGAAATGAGAGAAAAGGCTGGAAGAGGGGCAGAGAGGAAGAAGAAATTCCAAAACTGGCTACAGGACACTCTGGCTCCGCATCTCAACATGCTCCCACCTCATAGATTTAATTTGGTCTGCAGAGTAACTGATACAACAAAGCAGATCAGTTGTTACCCCTACACATACTTTACAGATTAAAAAAACACAACAACTAAGATTCAAATTAACAAAATGAGTTACCCAGGGTCAAATAATAACATAAGGCAGAAACCCTGACCTAAATTCTTGGGAATTCTGAAAACCCACTGGATCGTATGCAGAGACATGATTCAGAGAAGACAAAGGAAGAATGGGAGAGAAATCTAGGGAAGGAAATAGGGCCCACATGGGAAAACATTAAGATATAAGTGTAACGGAAGCAGTGGGATAGGGAAGGAGCTGAAGCTGTGAGGATAAAAATGAAGAGGAAGTGAAAATGGCCAAGTTCTGC
The DNA here is from genome assembly GCF_019054845.1 of Dipodomys spectabilis. Classification (NCBI taxonomy): domain Eukaryota; kingdom Metazoa; phylum Chordata; class Mammalia; order Rodentia; family Heteromyidae; genus Dipodomys; species Dipodomys spectabilis. Next base: position 4,477,837 of record NW_024870824.1, read on the forward strand.
TCCAATTTCTAGCTATCATGAAAAGGTAAAACATTATCTTCTCAAGCCTCTAAATCTATAAGACAGTCAAACACCCATACGAACTATAAAAGTACTAAAATAAGTGCCATGGAAGGGGAAAGACACTAATGTTGCCCCCAAATAAAGGAAGAGGCTGAACCCTGCTCTTTTCTAGGGAACTCTGGAACAAACCCCAACAGTGAATATACAACTACAGGAAGAATACTCACACATCTGTACTAAAAGCTATATTGTTTTTCTAAAACTAAAACTAAACAACAGTTGCTTTATGTAGCTTTCTATTGACCTTCTTTTTTTCTCTTAGGACTGGTGTTTAAACTCAGGGCCTAGTAGCTTGCCCAGCTGGTGCTCTACCTCTTGAGCCATGCTGTCAGCTTGGTTTTTTGCTGGTTAATAATAGATTCTCATTGACTTTTCTGCCCAGACTGGCTTTGAACCATGATCTCTAGGTGTCAGCCTCCAAAGCAGCTAAGATTAGAGACATGAGCCACCAGAGCATAGTTTGGCTTTTATTTGTTTGGTACCAGTGCTGGGGCTTGAACTCATGGCCTGGGCATTAGCCCCGAGCCTTTTTTGCTCAAGGCTAGTGCTCTACCACTTAAACCATAGCTCCACTTCCAACTTTTTGGAAGTCAGTTGGAAATAAGAGTTTCACAGACATTCCTACCCAGGCTGGCATCAAACCAGCACCCTCAGCCCTATCCTCCTGAGTAGCTAGAATTACAGGCATGATCCACAGGCTCCTGGGACTGTTTGACTTTTAAAAAGTAGTGTTAACAATTAAAAAAAAAAAGAACCTTGGGGAAGGTAGGGAGGGAAGGGATAGTAGGGGGAAACAATGGAGGGGGTAACAATGCCCAATAGGAAGTGTACTCATTACCTTACTCATGTAACTGTAATCCTTACAATAAAAAAAATTTTAAAAAGTAGTGTTAAAAGCCTGCTTTGGATGTTATTAATATCTATACATCCTTTTATTATCTTTTGTTTCTCTTTATAGAATGGAAGGTGTTTAAATTGTTACCCATGGAAACAGCAAAACAATTTAACCTCCAATGGTATGATTTTGTGTGTGTGATAGGGGAGCAACACACAATAATTTCACAAAATTGACTCAAGACTAATAGGAAAGATGTTCTTTATGTTAAGAAAAAAATAACCAGCAAGAAGGGGATGGCAAAAGGAAAAACATTCTAAGGACCATACAACTTCCTACAGTAACTCTGTCTGCCTCTGTGTGAAGTTCCCTCCACTAGATATACCATGGGCTTCAAAAGAGTTCTGAAAAGCCCCGTAGTTTCCCCTCTTCACAGGCTATGTTTTCCAGAGGGAGAAGGGAAAGCAGAGTATGCTGGAGTGCAGGCCCTTCATGTGATGTGAAGCACTCTGGACTAGCTCCAGAAATGTTGTTAGCAAGAAGCAAAACACAGGCTTACACCAGATTCTGTTTGCCCAAGGCCTTGCCTAAAAGCTCAAGGGATGACACTGAGAGTACTTGAAGGGACACCTCCTCTTGCTAAAAGAAGTCCTATACACAAATTCATTGGACACCAGGAAGCAGACATACCAAAATATCCAAGGCTAATCAGGGATATAGATACCCACAGTGGCGCAGCATAATAGGTGATGGCAGCAGAGGCAGCATGACTTGTGCCACCCACCCACCCCTTTCCAAATGCATCAGAATTCACAGGAGGGGAGATAAGAACAGAAAGGCTTACTTTTTCCTCTGCCTACCTTTTGCTTTGCCCTTAAAGCTAGACTCTACACCTCATCTTCTCATATAGAAATTTCTATAACCCTAAGGCAATTATTCTACAGGTAAATGATGATGAAAGCCATTTGAATCTGCTGCACAAAATATGTCAGAGTATGCTTTGAAAGGCATTTCTCATTACTAGCCCTACAAAGTGCATTAGCATTTAAGCATTCACAACTACTACATTCTAAACCACACTTCCTGCCCAGTACCAAGAAACTATTCGTGGGGGGGGGGGGGGGGGGAGATAGTTCCAGGAGGAATATGGAAACTGCTCGAGCCAGATCAGCACACAGCAATTTAAGAGTTTGGTGATAACCTTCCAATAGTGCTGCATTCTTTTTTTTTTTTTTGGCGGGGGGGGGGGGGTCCGGTCATGGGGCCTTAACTCTGGGCCTGGGTGCCGTCCCTCAGCTCTTCAGCTCAAGGCTAGCCCTCTACCACTTGAGCCGCAGCGCTACTTTGGGCTTTTTTCTTTTAGCTTATGTGGTGCTGAGGAATCGAACCCAGGGCCTCATGCATGCAAGGCAAGCACTCTACCACTGAGCCACCTTCCCAGCCCTAGGGCTTACTTCTTAACAGCAAATATCACCATAAGCACATCTAGCTCCCAAAGACACTGTTGATAAACAAGCTACGTTCTGGCCAATTGAAAACATATAGAGAACACCCATGAGCACAATTTAGGATATCTAAGCAAAACAAATACATTTGTTAAAATTATGGCTTGATCAATGAACATGTTTTTAAAAAGTATGTTTTTTTCTGTTATTTGAACAGAAGTACTAAAATACAGAATCTCAGAGAAGAGAACACCTAGGGGAGAATTGTCTTCCATAATTGGGTTTTCACAGATAAAGAAACTGAAGTTGTTTCCTTGAAAAAAGTCTAATAACACAGTAAACTCTTACATCCACCTGTGTAATTCCAGCTCCGAGGAATGTTGCACATAGAAAAATGTTCCAAAGAAAGTAATCCACTTTTACAAAGCTCTGGGCTATAATTACACTGGTTTTGTAGTCTGAGAGGGCAGGTGACTCAATCTGTGCCAAACACAAGGGCTCCAAGGACTAGAGAAGAGCCTCAGAGATTATCTAGTCTAGTCTAACTTCCTCATTTTACAGAAGAGAAAAAGACTCTTACAATAAAAAGCACAGCAGTCCACAGCAAGTATCACTTGCTCACAACTGTAATCCTAGTTACTCAAGAGGCTGAGATTTCAGGATCAAGATTTGAAGCTAACCTGGGCAAAAAAAAGCCTACTTTTATCTCCAATTAATCACCAAAAAACAAATAAAAAACAGACGAGGAGCTGTGGCTCAAGTGGTAGAACATTAGCCTTGAGCAAACAAGCTCAGGGACAGAGGCTAGATCCTGAGTTCTGACCCCAGGACTGGCACACATACTTCTTAAAAATGTGAACTAACTGTATTCATCTGTAGTGCCTGATGTGAATGTAAACACATATTAGGCATGTACAGACATATGTGTATGTGTATGTGTATGTATGTGTGTGTGTGCATTTGTATATGACAATAAGTCTTATTTTTGGTACAGTAAATGCAGCAAGTCACATTAAAAAAGACTTCAAGGAGAAATCTCCTATAAATGGACTTCTCTAAAGATCTATCAACTTTAAATATTAAATCCACTAAACACTGTATCTAAATGATCATCTTTAAAAAAAAAAAGAAACCAAAAATAAAAGAAAGTGCCAGTGGCTTATACCTCGCTTTCAGAAGGCTGCAATCCAATAGATCAAAGTTTAAGCCAGTGCAAGCAGAAAAGCCCACAAAAACCTACCCTTAACCAGCAAAAGTCCAGGCTGGAGGCCTGGCTTAAATGACAAAGAACCAGCCATGAATGACCAAGCAAGCAGAGAAAACTAAAGGTCCTAACCTTAAGTCTTCATTCTGGCAAAATAGACAATAGCTAGCTAGATAGATAATACAACTTCACTGATGAGTTATTTAACCATCTTATCATAAACATAAAAAGTGTCAAGAGCTGAGATTCTCTATATCAGTGCTTTAAAATAGTGTCAAAATCCTTTGTGACACAGATGAGAACCTCAGTTTCTATGATAAGTGGCAGCCTGATTTCAGAGTTCGAGTCAGTCCTGAGAAATATTACCTGTTTCTCTTTTTCCGGTGCTCTCTATTAGAATTTTCCGATTCACTACCACTGCTTGTGTTACAGCGCGAGCGCGACCTGAAGGCAAAATGGGAAAAGAAAAGGGGGGGAGGCTATGTTTATGAGAAAGAAAAAAATCTCAGAAACATTCATTTGGTTCTTTAGCAGTGATTTTTGTAATAAAACTGCTAATCTAGATATACAAGAACTACATTATCCCTCTCCCAGTCAGTTGTTGCTGAACTCAAACATGTGACTAAGTCTACAGCTCAGGGAAATAACAAGGGCAGGAAAGATAAAAACATATTAAAGCAATTGTACTCCCAGAAGGACCATGAGAACAATCGTTTCCAACAAAACTTAGACATGGCAAAGCTATAAGCTCCAAAAGTGGACTAAACATGGATGAAAAGTATTAGTCCTCTTCCCACTACCACTTACACAGAGAGATTATTTCCTCTGCTTTGAATTTGCAATGGTCCTGTGCCTGCTTTTACCAATCCAATAAGCTGTGAAAGACACTCTGACAGCTTCAGGAATGTTCTACAACACTCTTGCTCACTGCTACTTCCTCTCCACCACCATCAAAAGAAGACTAGGCTAGCCACTTGGAGAGACCTTATAGACAGGTCCAGCCAAGTCTCCAGCCACATTCCCCAAGAGGGAAACATGAGAGAAAAAGGTCCCCAGCTACCACACTGCCTCCTCTGCCATCCAATGCTAAGTTTGCAAAAAAAAAGAGCCTGTTCTAGCAAGAGAATTATACAATATATAGATGTGCTTATAAACACATCTACTGACATATAAAAATTTGTTGTTGCTTTAGAACACCAATTGTGGAGTGGTTTATAATACAATAATGAATAACTGAGCCAGCTTTAAGTAGAAAAAGAGAAATGACTCAATGTCCAAGGATGATACCGAATGGAAAACTGAGAACTAATTGAAACTAAAACTGTTTTTTTTTAAGTTAGGAAAAAAATATTTACAACATACAATATAATCTCTTAAGCAGCCACCATATCAAAGAAAAAACTATTCCCACACTTTCCTTAACTCTGACTATGGCTAGTCCTTCCTTCATCTTGCTAGCTGCCCTTTTGAGTTTTTTGTTTTGGTTTGGTTTTACCTCCTCCTCTGCTTTAGATCTGAGTCTTCACCACTGTTATGGGCTTTCCTAGGGAAAACAAAAGAAAATATTAAAGAAAAAAGAATACTATCAAGAAAGTACACCAGCTGAGTATGGTAGTACATACTTCTAGTACTTGGGGATAAAGGCAGGAGGATCTATAATTTGAGACTAGACTGGGCTACAAAGCAAGTTCAAGGCCAGAACAGGCCTCATAGTGAGATCCTGTCTCAAAAAAAATCTGTTCTGTATCTGTTCACCGAGCACACATTTAAGTCATACATATAAGCATGTAAGCTCAACAGTACAAACAGAAATACAACAAACCACCAACTGGCCTGGCGAAGCCAGAAAATTGGAGGGGGCAGCTAACCATCTGTAAGTAATTGTACACATGTCGGTTATTTTCCTTTTGTCCAGAGACAGGGGTCTGCAGTTTCCTGGTCTGCAGTCCTCCAAGGAAATTTCTAACTGACAGTCCCCACTGGATGCCCTGTCCCATACCTTGGTCTTCAAGTCTTTTTATCTCTTCTCTGATAACCTCTCCCATTACAACTCAACATCATCATGGTCACACTGTGGACTTTACTGTCTGTAGCCAGCTCCAGACATTTTTGTTCTCTGACCATAACCTCCTCTCCTTTCTATTTGCCTTGAACAGCTCCAGTGGGGGCATCTTGTTACAAGTACAGGTTCTGAAGCCAGACACACTCAATGTGAATCCCATCACCTCCACTGCTAACTCATTTCTCTACTTAGTGCCTCCATTTTAACAGAACCTTCCATAAATGGTTGTTATGAAGAGCCAATGAATGAATACAACTAAAATGAAGAGTAGGATGAAGTCATTGCAAGTACTCAACAATGGAAGCTATGTTATGACTGCTTATTCAACTATTTTCATTTCATTATGCTTTTTTTTTTTTGTCGGTCGTGGGGCTTGAACTCTGGGCCTGGGCGCTGTCCCTCAGCTCTTCAGCTCAAGGCGAGCGCTCTACCACTTGAGCTACAGCGCCACTTCCGGTTTTCTGGTGGTTTATTGGAGATAGGAGTCTCATGGTCTTTCCTGCCCAGGCTGGCTTTGAACCGCGATCCTCAGATCTCAGTCTCCTGAGTAGCTAGGATTACAGGCGTGAGCCACCAGCGCCCGGCTCATTATGCTTTTAACTCCAACAGGACTACCTATTGACTTTACACCTTTCTCCAGCTCTTTACCTTTCTTCATTGTCCTCCTCACTCAGCTTAGATTTTTCTAGCCTGTCTTTTCAATGACCTGTGTCAATACTTAACCCTTGTCTTGTCTCTGTATTTCATCCGATCTTTTTTGGCAAAACACCATACATGGGTAAATACAACTCTCCAGGTGTTCTGAGCCAGCCCCAAATAGCTGGCCGAGCATAGCTGTGAAGAGCTACACAAGAGCATATCAGTTATGCTTCAATGTTCACATTGTGAACCTTAGCCTTCTCATTACTTTTCTCTGCCTCTGCAGAGAGTGATTAAGGCTTCCACTTGCATCTCTCCAGCTAAGGTTCCTTTGCTCCAGTATATGACTTTGCTTTCTCCTTCCAAAGGAGCCAGGGGCCGGAACTCTTTCATCTTCCTGCTACCAAAAATAACAATTTACCAGCATCCCCCTGTTATTTATAGACCTATCCTGACAGGTGCAGGACCTGCACCTGTGTTGTACAAGACCCATCCCTGAGTTTTCTCAATACTTTCATTAACTATTCTCTTTTAAAAAACTGCCAGTTTTTTTTTTTTTTCCAGTCATGGGCCTTGAACTCTGGGCCTGGGCGCTGACCCTCAGCTCTTCAGCTCAAGGCTAGCGCTCTACCACTTGAGCCACAATGACACTTCTGGTTTAACTCTTGTGGTCTATTGGAGATAAAAGTCTCACAGACTTTGCTGCCCGGGCTGGCTTTGAACGGTGATCCTCAGCCTCTGAGTAGCTAGGATTACATGTGTGAGCCACTGGTGCCTGGCACCAGCTAACATTCTCACCCCATCTTATTTAAATAGGTACGTATCTATGATTACTCCACATACCCCAATCACTCCACATACCCCAATCTTCTACTGAGACTCACCTTTCTTTCAAAGCCAAAACCTGAGGTCTAAGCATCCTGTACCTTGTCCTTCTCACCATTATTCTAATCTCCCTAGGGTAGGCATAGCTCATAATGCCATCACCATTGCTTATATTCTCCTATTATTGCAATATACTTGTATCCAATACCACAACATTGAAAGTAGTTCTTGTCCTAACATCAAAATTTTGGGTAATCATTACTATATATACAAGTATATGAGTACTCTTATAAGGATTATCTATATAGTGTTTTAGGAATGTAGTTCCATTATAGGATTTTAATTTTCTGAGGGAGGCTGATTTTCTAGTTTTCTATGATAAACCACTTGCTTAGTTTTCCTTTGCTTATCAGTAATTCCTCATCTACACTCTTTGGGAGTTGCCCAACTCCTGATATAAACTGAACAGACCCGCAGGTAATCACGAATTCCACACGTCCTCCTCCTGTACCCTCTGTTCTTCTGCTCACACTGGAGGGCCTGTTCCTTAGCACCAGTGCACACTGATGTTTTTGATAGACTCCCTTCACCATGATCTGGAGAATTCTTTTCTTTGTATGATAGATCCTGTATTTCCAAGTTTTGAGACTTCTGGTCTTAGTTATCAATCATCTTTCACAGGATCTGACTGTACGTGTTTTTTTGTGTGTTTTATGGGTTTTTTTGTAGTGGTAGGGGTCTCATGCATGCTAGGCAAGTGCTTTGCCACTGAGCTATAACCACAGCCTAGCTGCACCATTTAAATGACATTACGATGTGCATCGGTGGCTCATGCTACTTCATGTAATCCTAGTAATCCAGACTACCTCATGTAATCCTAGTAATCCAGACTCAGGAAGCTGAAATCTGAGGATCAGGGTTCAAAGCCAGTTGGGATGGCAAAGTCCATGAGACTCTTATCCCCAATTAACCAGCTAAAAGTGGAGCTCAAGTGGTAGAGTACTAGCCTTCATCATAAAAGCCCAGCGACAGCGCTCAAGCCCTGAGTTCAAACCCCAGGACTGGCACCCTAAAAAAAAAAAGGAAAAGAAAAAAGAAAAAAAAAGTAGTCTCTCAAACTTTTTTTTCTTTTGCCCAGGCTGGCCTGGAACCAGTTTTCTCCAGATCTCAGTCCTTCCCACATAGCTACTATGGCAGGGACTCACCATCCCAGCTATGGTTTGAGAAGTGGTCTTTCGTGCATGTATTGCCTGGACTCCTCAATATCCTGACCTCACTCTCTCTCAAGTAGCTAGCTAGGATTTCAAGCATGGGCCACCACACCTGGCTTTTGTCTTGATTTTAATGGGTCAAGTCTTCAAGTTTGACAACTGAGATTTTGCAATGGTAGATATATTTTGGAAACCTTGTATTTCTGTAAATGTTTTATTCTACACATGCAATCACAATTTATCTGGGCATAGAATCAAAGACTGATAATAATCTTTCAGAATTTTGAAGGAAGCATCTTCCTTGCCTTTGATGTGTTTTATTATCACAGAGCTAGCTGTTATGCAGCCCAATGTCATTCTGACTTGTCATGAATACTTGTGCATGGATTTTTCCCTCTCCCATCTCTTCTTCTCTTCTCCAGCTCTTTAAATTGTCACTTAATCTGCATTTTGAAACTTAACGATAGTAGATCTTGGTATGAACCTCATTTTTCAATCTATTGTGCCAAATTCTCTGAGAGTTGTTTTATGTCTAAAAGTCATGTCCTTCAGTTATGGGATATTTACTGAATGTTCATTTTCCTATATTTTCTACTTAATATTCTCTTGCTCTATATGCTCCTTATTTTTTATCGGAAATTCCATTAATTCAATTTTTTGATATATAGGTTCAATAATTTTATTAAACTCTTATCACCAAACAAAATTGTTTCTGTTCTCCTAGGAAGATTTCCTTAACTTCATCTTAAGTTCAGTCATACTGCTATAAAGTCTTTGTTTCTATTCTTCTAGGAAGATTTCCTTAACTTCATCTTAAGTTCAGTCACACTACTATAAAGTCTAAGAACTAATATTCACTGACTCTTACCTTCTTATAGAAATTCACTGACATTATTTTTCATTTTTCTACAGATAATCCTTGCTAGCAATTTTGTGTGTGTATTTTATTTTCTCTGCTTCCTGTGAGATTCTTCCCCGTCCCTGAACCTCATTTGTTTGTTTCAGTGTCTGTCTTTCAAGACAGAAGCTACACTAGAGTGCAGACTTTCATGGCTCTCTTCAGCTCTAGACACTAAAGAGACTGGGACCTGTTATGTGGGGCAGAGCATGCTGAGTGATAGCTCCACTGTTCTTTGGGGGTAGTCTCAGCCCCTTGTGAGAAGATTCTTTGAAAATTACTTTCTGTAGGTTTTTTTTCTCTTATACCTGCCCATCCTACAGAAGGATTTTTTTTTAGTCTCATGCGTAGTAGATGAGATAAAAGTCTGGCTTCTAGCATTCTGGGAGTGAGGAAGGAGGAATCAAAAACAAAATTTCAATAAGAAAGAAGCAGAGAGGAAGGATCCATTTGGAGAGCACATTTGAAGAGTAGGTTTTTTCCCCCCCCTATGGCTACAATGTCTTTGCTTCCTCCTTTACCAGCCAATCCTGTTCAGTGAAGCAACAAAATGATGGCGTTTCTTACAGCTCTGCCATTGGCTTTGTCTTTACATCATCTGTCTAAAGCTTCATCTCGATTACATGTCTAAATTAATATCTTTAGTGTTAATTGATATTGATGATTGATATTTCAGTCCACAGTTAATCTAGCTCTGAATTTATAATCCAACAACCCATGAAAATCTTGTACTTAAGACTTCTCAGCAATACTGCAAATCTGACAGATCAGACACTAAATTCCCAATTGTCCCTTTCAAGCCTGCAATGTTCTAGTGATTTTATTTTTATGCATTGCACCTGAATTCCTGAAATTACAGTGTCTTGGATTCATTTTTTATAATTGCCTAGTCTCCATCCCTCATACTGATGCTATGGTTTGGGTCCTATATATTGATTTCTCTTCCTAAAGGCTCTCAAACCATTTGTTTTCTTATGTCCCTACATCACTATCTTGTCCAAGCCCTCCTTCTCTATCTTATTTTCTGTGTTTTTTTAAGGGAAGGGGTAGTTGCCATTTGTTTGATTTTTGTTTTTTTAGAGAGAGGGTCTTATTATAACCAGGATAACCTCAAACACATGATCTGGCTTAGCTTAAATTACAGGTTTGTACTACCATGTCAAGCTCTAATGCCATTTCTTCCACAGTATAATAAAGGCCATTGCTATGAACACAAATGCAATCATATTTTATTTCCTTGTAAAAACTATTGGTTTAAGAACCAAATTCCTAAACAAGGCCCAAGTGGGCTTTAAAGTCTGTCGTACCTTTTTATTTGAGCTCATTTCTCAACTCTCAAAGGTTGAGAACAACTGGCCTTTTTTTTACTCCCCCATCCTCCCACCTTTTCAAAGATGTTCCCTGTTCTCTCCTAGCACCTTCTTTATCCCAGCTCACTGACTCATCTCAGGAAACCTTTGCTGGCCCACTTCATTAAGCAATTAGCAAACTTCCTCTAATGGTACTGGTTGTACAGGACTTCAATACGTAAATCCAGCAGGCTCTTATAATATGTATACTTTTGTGCATGCACACTAGGTTTCAATAGAGAGGTTTTTGTCAATTCCTCCAAGCAACATATAACTCACTTTCATATAACACCAAAGACAAGACTGTGCATATATTTGTGTGTTTTATGTATTTTTCCCTTAACAGCCTGTAAGCGTCTACAGGACAGGAACTTTGTCTAGTGTTTTTCTTTTTCACCCCATCTGACACACAGAAAGATACTCAATAAATCTTTGAGATTAAAAGACAGAGAAGATGAGGGGTACAGACACATTGCACTTCCAGAAAGTACATTGGTTTTCTTTTTCTGGAATAGAAATGTCTAAACAAGCCGCTTTCAAAAGTTTAATAAACACTGAAAATTATATGTCAATATTTATGCATATTTAAATATATATCTTTTCCTCTAGAGACTGAACCCGACATCTTATCAGATTCTCAGAGGGTGCCAACTCTCAAAAGGTTAAGGACCACTGTTGTAGACACAGCCGGGATTAGATAACTTACATCCATCTCATCAACAACAACTACAAAGCAAGAAGTTGTAATACCTTTCCAAAACGTGTTCATCCTGGCATCCAAAGCAAAACACAACTTCCCATTATTAAATGTTAAGTTAAATGTTAAGTCCTTGAGATTCTTCCACACGGATGACAAATCTCTGTTTTAAATGTCAGAGTTAATCCAGCAACGTAGGGATTTGTGCCCATGGGCAAAGCAAATGTGTGTGAAGATGAAAGAAGATGACAAGGACACGGACATTTATAGGACATTTACAGTGGAAAGAAATGGAGAATAATGCACTTTAGATTTCTATTCCAACATACAGCAATGGCTGGTTTCCTCGAAATGAATGTGCCCAACAAGAGACCTTTAAATGACCTGGAGAGCGGACAGAGGCTGTAGGGCCACTCAGGCAGAAAAGACTCTTCACGGTAAATTAAAGCACTCTTCCCTTGAACTGAGCCCTTAAAGGCACTGTATCCACTCTTCACAAACGACTTCTCAGTGTTTCACAGGATACCAGGCGAAAATGCATGTCAGTATAGATGTGATTTAGCCCTGATTTTGGCATGTATAATGTTCCAAACAGTCTTAAGCAATAAATTTAGGGGGAAAAGTAAATTTTGATATGTTTTAGCACAGATTGATGGATTCAAATTTCAAATGTATTAAAATAAAAATGATTATCTGCTGAACAGATGTCATAATTTTATTTAGGGAGGACTAACGAGTTACACTAGTGATTAAGGATCTATCCATCCCTCCAACAATCTATTCATCTAACAATAATAATGTTCAATCCTTAATAATAATGTGTTGTCCTTAATATATGTCACCATCACTACTTATACCTCTTCAATGCAGACACACACATACAATTACATGCAGACATACACATACACAAATATACAGAGGCATGCTGTTCTTTCCAGCATTTCACAGTGATGCTGCTTTGTCTTGGGTGTCACCACAGTTGAATGAATCCTTGGCTTTCCCAGGAGAGCGCTCAGTAAAAGAAGAGCCTTATTTAAATTAGGGCTTATTTTCCTTGTTTTTTCAGATCTATAGGCTTGGATTTGAATCCTAGGTGTATCCCAAAGAACACGTGGCTATCATCTCTCTCTCAGCCTGTTTTCTTATCTATAAATGACTAAGGAGTTTTCATGGGAAGCCAGTCCCATACTAACTCATTAATATCCTCTTCTTCATTGTTGCAACTAGAAGCCTAAAAATTATTTTCTCCTAGATTTCCTTGCCAGCTGCATTCTTGTTAGAAGCGGTCACATAACCCTTGAGGGTGAGAGAAAAGGGCAAGCAATTATGCTCTGGACAACTACGGCATCAGCTCCCAAGAATGGAGTCTCAGTGGCTCTAACCATGGTGCTGCTATCTCCGCCAGAGGCAGCAAGAGGAGCCCCTGCTCAGAATCTGTGCTAGCATCATTATGGTCCCCATGCAATGCTAGCTGAAGCACAGGCTCAGCAGAGCCAGCTCAAAGAAAAAGTAGCTTCTGATCTCTGGTCTTCTCTTCTCTAGTCCTCCATCCAAGGGAACTAACTGGCCAGCTCTCCAGGTTATATTATTCTTTACTCTCTGTGCCTTGACTCCTTCATACGCCAGTGTGGCAACTGCCTGCACAATCTGTGTTAGAGACTCCTATAACTTCATCAAATATCAGTTGCCAGAGCTTACCGACAGGACCAAATCAGATGCTAGACAGTGAACACTTTGCACAGTACTCAGAGCTCAGCAAGCACCAAACAAATGCTATTACTTCATTGTTCTCTAAGCACTGTTGGTCCTGATCTAGCTCTCCTTTCTCAGACCTTCTTGGGAAGGTGATGTAGATTCTTCTTAACCATCAGAGGATTTCAGTTGAATTCAAGTTGAGAAAGCTGAGGAGCAAGACTCTAGGAAACAGACCGAAGTAAAAGGCATCCAGTAGGGAAGGATCTACAAGTGAGTGAGCACAGGAGCACAGGAGGCTTTGTTTACAAAGCCACAATGTTATCTACAGAATCTTGATGGCTCTATGACACTGTGGCTTAAACTCATCACTTATAAAACGCTAATTATGTGAGTAGCCACAGTAAGACTAGGTCTTGATCAGTTGGTGTAAAGGGAATTTCACTTACAGGTCTCCCTTCATCTGTCACCTGTCATATTTCTGCATTGCAGCACCCAAAACCTCTAAGTATAGGCTTTTTATTTTAAGGTTAAGCATACAGGCACAAATAAAATGACAGAAACATTCTGACCTGCTTTATATGAGATTATGACTCATTTTCACAGCTCTAAAAGGGGCTTCCAGCCAGGCACTGAAGGCTCAAATGTATAATCCTAACTACTCAAGAAGCTGAGATCTGAGAATTGTGGCTCAAACCCAGCTCTGCAGGAAAGTCTCTTATCTCCAATTAACCACTAAAATGCAAGAAGTGAAACTGTGGCTCAAGGGGTAGCGTGTTAGCCTTGAACAAAGAAAAGATCAGGGATAATGCCAATGTCCTGAGTTCAAGCCCCAGGATCAGCACTAAAAAAAAAGTTATGTTTATGTTTACATAACAACCTCTGCAGAGGTCAGGGTACTCAGACCCAGCATAGAACACTTATATTTAAATGTTGTATTCTCTTCCTGGGTATAAATATTTAACACATTTATATATTATTTATACTATGTAACATGCATGCCATATTGTCAGCATAAAATATATATAGCATTCTTAAAATCTATTAATTAAAGTAAATTACACAAATTAATTAAAGAATTTACACAAAGTAAATTCTTCATGCTATTTTATGACATTATTATTTAAAGATCTGGCGGTTGCAGATAAATGTCTCCGGATCCCTAGTTTACTTTATCTTAAAATTAATCATCTCCAGTTTTCTCAAGGAGTCAACAGCAATGGCATTACAAGACCTTCCTCTGGTAAAAGCATGTTTGGGGATCAACGCTTCCATCAGAACCTGGAACCAGAGCTGTGCTCCTCTTACCGTCGCCTCATTGGCTGCACAGAGTCATTGTCACTTCCACAGGAGGGGTTTCGGCGACGAGTACAGGGGAACTTTGGTGATTTAGTGCGGTCACTGGGAGAATTGTAGAGTCCACTGGAGGAAAAGAGCAACGGTTGACATGTCAACTTGGAAGTTGACAGGAACTATGAGATAGCAGAAATTATCATGAATATGTCATTTGGACCGTGCAGAAAGATATTACTTCACTCTATGTCTATCACTATGACCTTGCAAGGAAAACATTGCATGTTTAAAACAATAAATTACTCAGGAGGCTGAGATCTAAGGATCACAGTTCAAATCCAGCCTGGGCAGGAAAGTCTGTGAAACTCTTATCTCTTTGAACTTTGGCTCAAAGTGGCAGAGTGCTAGCCCTGAGCACAAAAAGCTCAGGGACAGTACCTAAGTCCTGAATTCAAGCTCTACTACCAACAAAAAAGAAACAAAACCAAACAAAAAAAAAAAAACCATATTATTAGCTGTGCACAGTATCTCAAGCCTGTAATCCTAGCTATTTGGGAAACAGAGACTTGGGGGGTAGGTCATGGTTCAAGACTAGACTGTGTATAAAAGTTCATGCCTCGCATGCATAAGGTGCTGGGTTCGATTCCTCAGCACCACATAAGCAGACAAAAGCTGGAAGTGGCACTGTAGCGCTAGTGGTAGAGTGCTAGCCTTGAACTGAAGAGCTAAGGGACAGTGCCCAGGCCCAGAGTTCAGACCCCATTACTGGCAAAAAAAAAAAAAAAAGTTCACAACAGATTGCTGGGAAGGGTGGCACACATCTGTCATCCAGGCTACAGAGAAAGTAGATAGACGGCTGGACACAGTGGTGCCGATGTCACCCGCAGAAAGATGGAGAGGCACAGGTAGCAGGATCACAGTCCAGGATAGCCCAGGCATCAAATGACCTTACCTCAAAAATAACCAGGGCAAAAAGGGGTGACAGGTGTGGCCCAGTCAGTCTCAAGTACCTGCCTAGCAAATGTGAGTCCCTGAGCTCAATCCCCAGTATCACCAAAATAAACCAAGCAAAACAAAACACAAAAGAAAGAAAAGAGACCCAATATTGATTTCCACCTTGAAATCTGCCCCCAGTCAAGCCGGTTTAGGAATATGCCTTGCCCAGTACTAGCTGTTACCAGCCACATCACAGTAAAATTGCTGTATTCAGTGAGCTGTAACGGCTAACTCTTTGTTCTTATTCTCCTTTCTAAAGACAATGAGTCCCTTTACCTCTGGGGGCCATTTTCTTCCCACGGGGCATGAGATTTTCGTCTTTGGGTATCAGGGCTGTTCTCATTCTTTGCTTTCTTAAAGCTTTAATAAAGAAAAAGAAATAAAAAGAATGAAAGCAAGTTAACCAGAAAATAACAGACATTAACCCGTGTATTGATCTCTATAGTAAATTTCTTTCATACATGTTAAGATGTATACATACATGTTTATTTACTTGTTTATATCTGTGACTCATCCAAAAACAAAAAAAGGAACAAGAACTGGCTACTTAAAAAATATATTTCGCCAGCAAGTTCTTTTGGTTCTCTTCCTGGTAGCTCTATTGCTTTAAGTCAACAGATGGCAGGTCCATCAATTGTTAAAAAGCTTTCAAAACAGTTCACCTCAGGATAAGAAGCAAAAGCAACTGGTGAGCCAAGAAAAGTAGCAGAGTACGAAGGAAGCCTGGCTGCTTTTTACAACAGTGGTTCCAGACTCTCTGCTCTAGACTTGGGTCTGAACCAGTGGAACTTGGTCAGCTCTGGGCAGGTTCAGACTACCCAAACTGACCTTTTCCTAGCTTCCGCTCCACCTTGGCTTCATCCTCCTGGATCAGAATGACTTTCAAATGCTATTTCCTGACCTAGTATCATCTTTCTGTCCCAAGAATGTAAATATAACTGAGTTGTTATTTAATCCCTACAAATTGTTTTAGAAACACATAGGGGGACAGAAGAACAGACTCAGGATGGAGGTGGGGGAGGTGTGTCACTTCTCACTTCTTCAGGAAATCTTAGCTGCAGAAAAATTACTTTTCCTAATTACCTTTTCTCTGGCTTTCTGAAGGATTCTCTATATATCTGTCCTAGAACATAGCTGCAGTGGTGCTTAATAACAGTCAACAAAGTGGAGAAAGGGAAAGTAACAAGGTCATTTCAAAAACAAAGAACAATATAAAGAAATGAACTTGTATCCCAGCATATTAGAAACACCAGACACACAGACACAGAGGAATTAACATATGCATATAAACTTATAGAAATGTGTCCAGTGGATATGTTTTATATATAAAAATGTACTATCATTATAAAGGTTAAGGAAACTTCTAAAGATCAAATTCCCTACTTTGGAAATGGGGGTGGGGAGTAATAAACATAGTTGCGATTTAATACAACAGTCCATAGCGTATGTATTTCATAAATCAAAAGAGCAGAAAAAGGGAGACTGAAAAAAGAAACAGGAAGATGAAAAGTGAACTGGGAGTAAATGGAAGTTAAAGAATAATGAAAACCTGGTGGAACGTTAATTGCATTCTCTCCCTAAGCTATTTCTTCTCTGGAGCCTGTGTGGGAATTTGGCGGCCCTTCAGTGTCCATGGCAGGAAGTCACAAAGTAAAGTGAACTCCTTCTTCATATTGTATGAGGCTGAATTTCCTGGAAGATGACCCTTCTTATGTTGGATATACTATAAGCATCCCCTGTACATGCAGATAAAGCTGCCTCTACCACAACTGTGAGACCCACCGATAAATCAAAGTATCATCAAATACAAAGAAGCTGTCTGTGGTCCCCAAAAGATAATCTATAAAGAGAATCTCCTAGACAAGAAATTGTAGGCAAAAACTTAGGAAAAACATTGCAATTCTGAGAATCCATGCTTCATAAAATTATCTTGTGGAGGAATTTTAAACTATAGTTGTGAAAGTAGCTCCAGTCCAGCTGAATGAAGGCACCATTATTTATTAACAAAAGCTCCAGCAGATGATCTAAGAGGTCTTCACAGATCACATATTTCTGATTGCTTGGACTTCTTCATGATGGCTGTGAGGCAACCTCTACAGAGAAGGGCGAGCTCATGAAAGCAGCTCATTATACATCTATAATGCCGTTTCGTGAACGTAATTGGAGATGGGGGGAAAATGACTCTGACAGTGTCTTAACCGAGAACAAGGCTGATCTTTCAGGGGAGCAATTCATGTAATATATTAAGGGAAAGTTTTTCCATGGAAGTTATAGCTGGGAAACTGATGGAAAGGACCACGACAACTCTTCATACATTACAAACATAATCCCTTAGTTCTGAGGCTCAGATGCCTCTAAATGCCATAAACCCTCTCTCTGGGGCCATAGTTCAGTGCACCACTGTAATGAACCAAGTGCATTAAACATAAATATCATCTACTTTACTTCATGAGTTGACTCCAAGATAATCCACTATGTCATGCCATTTTGAAAATCACATGGAATTTTCACTTTGCTACTAATAATTCAGACTACAGATGGTCTCTGAGTTTACCATACTTTGACAGCTAGAGTGCGTTCTTTGCCAAAAGGGGTAAGCTCCTGATGGAACCCCCAGGTCAAAAGTATTTGTTGACTCTCAAAGTAGAAAGGATTCTTAACCTCACAAACAGAGATATAGCTGTATGGCAGCATGCAGTTAGTTGTATATGCCTTAGGTTAGCTATACTGACCTTTTCACTGGTGAAGGCGCGATAATTTTAGTTGTTCCTTCATTCTCTCCATTTTCCAGATTTACAGTTATCCGATTTATACTGTTTGATCCTAGTAACAAAGAGGAGAAAAGAAAGGGGGGAGAGAGAAAGGAATGGGAAGAAGGAAAACACAAAGAAGCAGGATAATTAGTGCCGCTGTGGTTATTATTATTATTATTACTACTACTAGTACTACTATTACTACTACTACTACTATTACAGGGAGTTGAGACAAGGTCTTGCCATGTAGCTCAGACTGGTCTCTAGCTTACAATCCTCCTGCCTCAGCCTCCCAAGCTTCTCAAGCACTGAGATTATAGGAATACACCACCACATTAGGACAGAATTATTATTTTAATGTGCACTGGTAGGGACTTTGCACCACATTTGATCAACTCCAAATAAATAATAGGCCACTCAATAAATCTGAGGTACACTTTCCTCAGATTTATTAATCTGGCATGTATTAAACCCTCAACGTAACAATTTCCCAGGGGTTTATCATCCTTTGAGACTCTTAAGACTCACATCAATTGACATTACCTTAGTCTGTTAAATTAAGACTTTAAGATATACAATGACCTTACTTTGAAAAATTTCTAACTATAAGTTTCTTTTTTTAAAAAAAGTATTATTTACTTTATTGTTATAATGGTGGTATACAGAGGGATTACAATTACATGAGTGAGGTAATGAGTATATTGTGTTTCCCAGACCT
This sequence comes from Dipodomys spectabilis, assembly GCF_019054845.1. Taxonomy (NCBI): domain Eukaryota; kingdom Metazoa; phylum Chordata; class Mammalia; order Rodentia; family Heteromyidae; genus Dipodomys; species Dipodomys spectabilis. The sequence continues at coordinate 4,496,517 of NW_024870824.1, forward strand.
CAACTGAAATCAAACCAAACAAAAAAAACTTTCAAATCTGAAAACATATCAATTAATAATATGAACAGTAATATAGACCTGATTTGTATCATTCACATACAAAAAGTTTTCAAATGTGTTTTTATGAAAACATGCCTGAGTTTTTAAAAGCTTATTCCACTGATTTGCGTACATGCTAAACTGGACCAGCAGAGGGCACCCACAGCAGATAGGATGAAGGAAATAATGATGGAAACAAAGACAAATGCCTGCCCTGAAGGTCTGGATCTCTGTTCCCAGGGCAGAGGCAGATAAGCCTTTGGGAGCAAGATGTGTGGGCTCTGATGATGGCTCTTCCCCAGTGTGCATGCATCTCTCTCTATGAGGAGGCAGTTTAGGGGAACAGGAGATCAGCCTGTGTGGATGAATGATCACCACAGCTCTTCCTCAGAGCTGCTTCTCATAGGACTATGCCTGCATTCAGAGTCCTTATACCAATGCATACTCATCACTAATGAGAGTTATGAAAAAGCTCATAATATTAACAAGTGCTATCACTGATGGAGCCCTTAGTATGTTTCAGGTATTGTCCCTCAGCACTCCTCATCATGCAATCCTCATAACAATCTTAGAAAGCAAATAGCGGTATCACTTTATTTTAAAAGATATTTAGAAATGAGATTGCCTCAAGGCCCCATAGTCATGAATGGTGGGACCAGCTTTGAAACAGAGCAGTTTGGTTCCAGAGATTTAGACCCTACCCATCAAAGGAAGAATGCTTTCCCTCTGCTACCTAGGCCTCAACCATAATTAGTACAAAGTCAGACAAATCAAAGGTCACCTGGGACATAGGATCTCTTCAGAGGATAAGTGAAAGTAATGGAAAATGAGGAGAATATTCAAGTTATTGAACTAAAAGAATGCTTTCTCTCCAAGGAAACCAAGACTGATACTCAAGAGGAGCATTTGAACACCCCCAAGTTGTCAAGTCCCCCCAAAAGCAGTCTGGTAATATGTCTGGCTAACCAGTCAGGGAAGATTAACATTCATAACTGCCTTAAACAGAGAAAACAAATGGTGGCTTCAAATAAGTGCTACAAATACCATTATTTTAAGGAGTTGAACATGGATCATCTCCAAATTGTGTTCCTATTTTGGAATCCTGATCTGAAAAGTTGTATCTGAAGATATATGTGGCACTACAGGTGAGCTATAGTGGAGCCAGCACTGATAACTGAACAACATCCTGAATCTGGGAATTTCAAAGAGGCACACTAGCCAGGCACTTGTGGCTTATGCCTGAAAATCATGATTCAAAGCCAGCTTGGGCAGAAAAATTCAAGAGATTCTTATCTCCAATAAACCAGCAAAAAACCTGAAGTAGAGGTGTGACTCAAATGGTAGAGTGCCCAGCCCTTGGGCAGAAAAAGCCAAACAAGTACTCAAGGCTCTGAGTTCAAGCCCTAGTACACACACACACACACACACACACACACACACACACACACACACACACACACACTACTCCGATAAATATGACCAGGTGTGACAAATAGCACACAAGCACACACACACACACATCACTCCAATAAATATGACCAGGTGTGACAAATAGCACACAAGCAATTACTTTGCACTGTTCCATGTCAACTAAACAAGTGTAGTTATCCATGTCACCTTTTTCAGGACCACATGGCCATTAACAAAATCCCAGATTGTACACATCTATCTGGGATAGAACTGCCTTCCAGTGGAACTCTATAGGTGTGGCTCCCAGACAATGGCAAAGAGATTAATTCCCTTGTATCCCAGGCAGTAGTAAACCAAACGTTAATGTTTTTCATTATTCCTAAAAAACTTTAAACATGGCAATGTTCTTGGCAGATACAACTGATTTATAGTATAAGTTAAAGAGACCCTCATATAACAGTCTTCCCAGGCTTGGGGGAAGAGGACAGGGGCCAATGCTTAGTGTCAGCTGAAAAAGAGCTGGGAAAAAGTAACTACTATCTTAACAAAGCCCTGTGAACCAGCTGAAGAACAAACCAAGGTTTACTCCAACTTTCATCTCTGTAGACTGACAGGTCTTCTTGGAGTTTAACAACCAATCACTTTGGGCAAAGTGAAGCTGCCTGATGACTTTTACCTAGTTTCCTTCCAATCATGTCTGCCACTTTTTAATACATAGCTAGATAAATAGAATAATTTAAACAATAATTTAAACAGAAAAAAATTGAAAACAATATTTATGTATTTTCTTTAAGAACCCAATATTTGGCTATTCATAATATTCCAATCATATTTTTTGATATTCTGGATAGATGGTTTTCCAAAAGAATTTAAGAAGAAAAAGTTATATATGCATTATCTCTCTCATAGACATGGGCAAGCAGCATGGTTAAACTATGAAAATAAGTTGCTTGATCACCAGGACCAATTTACTAACATAAATATTATCAGTAATATAACCTAATTCATATTCAGAGTTGCAAACTATATCTGTGTATGGTCCATTTATGTGTACTAGAAAATCTGGTTGTATATGTTCCCCTACTGAATCCATAACTATGTGTGACTTAGAGAAAGCTGAGTTTTTTAAGCCTCACTAGGAAAACAAGACTCCTTGGGGAAAAACCACTTAGAAGCATTAACTTACTGGGAGGACTTATGACATTATCTTTATGTCTTTATGTATATGCCACAAAATGGTTTCATTTTAAAGACAAGAGAGAGAGGGGGCCAACTATTAAATTAATATAGCAGATGAGTAGCAACAGTTTCAGGTAGATACTGCTCCAGAAGATGTTTTGAGGTTAGAGAAATCTTTTCTCTCCATTCCTTTTTCATTACAACTTGTAACAGGGATACAAGAAAGAACATAGCAATACATAAATAAAATATACCTGCAATACATAAAATTAATTCAAACCTCAACTTAACCACGTCACTTCAAGAATTAAAACAGTGAGAAAGGTTTTGTTACATTTCACAAATCAACCTAGGTGAGTGCAATTCTTTATCTTTCTGATAAGGCTCAAAGGCTGTTTCCCACCTAACATACCTAAAAACATACATTTTCAAAATTATTCATAATATAGCCAAGAAAACCAATTAAATTCAAAAATGCAAAATAACGCATCTTTATTAATAAAATAAAGGACATCATCACTGTGTCCCTCCTATTAGCCCATTTAGTCAACTAAGATCTATTCTTAGGAAAGATCTGTTTCAGTTTCTAACACTTTTTCACTTGGAAAGTAAAACTCAACATGATGGTATTGTGTGTATCAAGTGTTCAGAGTAATATCTCAGCCAAAGGAAAAAAAAATTAAATCAAACACCTGGATTTGGCAGAATGAGAGACACAGGTCAGGAGGATACAAAGCCAGGTCCCACTGCTTAGAGCAGTGGTGTGCAGCCTTTGCACACCACTTTTAATCATAGCTACAGAATATCTGTGACAAAGATCCTTCATTGACATATGGCTATTACGGTTCCTAAGTAAACCTTTATGCTACTTTAGATAATATAATGGTAGCTCTAGTTTTCTTAATGAATTCAAATTAGTGAGAATTTGCCATGCCAACATGTGAGAAGAAAATTAATCAACTCAGCAAGGCTAGGATATGTCAAGAGGGCTGATTCATTTTACATACTGTTCTCATCAAAAAGACAGAGGACCTTGTCACAATGTCATACCTGGAAGGGCAAGTTTTATAGGAATTATACTTTTTTTTTAATGACACAAACTGAGCCACAGCCTATGACATATTTCTGGACTAGTAGACACTATAACTGAATCTGAACCCTCTAGCCCAGACAATGCTCAACGGCCAATTCCAGAACTCCACAGTCTTTTTGTTCTCTTTCAACAAACTATGTCCAAACGCTTGCAACCTGTGTGCATCAAATACTACACCAGGTTTCTGTCTGCTAAGGCTCTGTGTACACGAGCATCTGCATGTTAAGTCACCTGCACCTTCAGTCCAGGAACAGTGGCTGTCAGACACAGAATCAATTTCCCCAGGATCTGTTTAGCTACTTGATTTGAGGAAAATTCTTAAAAGTCATCCTGTGACATCAAGATATGATGATGAATATACATGCATTTTCAATTCCAAAAACACTTTGCCTTGAAGTAGTAGGAACCGTATAAAATTCATAACTCTATTTGACACCTGTCGACTTAAATAAAATCTTTGATGTTATTTAAATGTTGTCATGGATATTAATTTACAGAGTGTGACTAGAACATGAATGGGTAACATTAAAATGTGAGAAAACTTTATTTTGATATGTAGAAACAGAACACGACTACTGAATGAGGCAAGTTTGTGATGTATTATTGATTTCTTTGTCAAAACCCACATATGTAATTTTTTTTTGTAGTGCTGGAGATCAAACCCAGGGCCTCATGCATGGATTCTGCTACTGAGCAGCATTTCCACTTAATCATATGTCATTTTCTCTTAATATTTTTTCTTAGAAAAAGTTTTTAAACTATAATTAAGACAGATAACCACTACTGGAGGTATGGCTCAGGTGGTAGAGTGCCTGCCTATCAAGTGCAAGGCCCAGTACCATTATATAAAATTTTTTTTTTAAAGACAATCACAGCACAAAAACCCAACCAAATAATCAAAGCAAGTTATTACTAATAACAACACATTATTAGGTTTCAATAAAAGCCAGCTAATTGATTATCTAACTAGGTATAACTTATCTGAGGAAATGTACATTTAATTAGTTAAGAATAAGCTAATAAACTAGAAATGTATTTTAGCTTTATTTCTCACACTGGCAATACAAAGTCACTTTGGTTTCAGTAACTTTCAACTTAGTATATGAGGAAAAGGCAGAGAGTAGAACAAATAGGGTGCACATTATGGTCAAGCAGAAAAATAGTCAGAAGGAACCTTACATATCATCATGGACATTTTATGTCTAACAAATTATAAAACAAAACCAACTTTTAAAACATCTACTTTGGAAAATAAAAATATTTAAAGATCAAATGCCTATTCATCCCAAAGAAGTTTCCAGATCCCTGTTTCTATTTTCAAAATCCCAAGAGAGCTATTAGCAGTTAACTTCCTTACCATAAATATACAGATTGTCAAAACAATGCTTTGCTACATGTCAACTGCAAGATCAAATAAGCCATGTGGCTAAGACATTGGACGGTGGATTATGAAGATGAGGATGGGATGTGTGTGTGTGTGCTAGAAAAATACATCTACACATAAAAATCCCTTCCCAAATTGATCCACTTCCAATTCCTCTTCTCTAACCTGGCAGTCTCCAGATCACTATTAACATGATCACTGGAGGTGTGAGCTGTAGATATGGAGACATTTCTTCCTCACTCTTCTGCCCAAGCTCCAGAGGTACCACACTGCGGTGGCCACAGACACTCTGTGGGTTGCAATAGCAGGTTCAAGGGTACTTGTGAGTCTGAAAAGGCATCTATCTGCTCACTCCTCCAGGTGCTAGAGAGTAGACTCCATTCTATTCCTCTGAGCACCTAGGGGAGTAAGCAGAGGCTTTCCAGGCTCAATTGCAATTTACACCAGTGTTGGGAGGATTGCAAGGGTATAAAGTTGAGTATGCCCATCTTTCCTTCAGGCTCTCTTGGGCCTGCTGCTGTCTGTGAGGTTGGCTGGAATCAGAAAGTATCCTGAGGCACTTGGGTAATAATCGAACACATTCTGAGGGTATTCTTGAGGATAACAAGAGAACACATTACATCTTGTCCTGCTAATGCCTCCTCATTAACTCCCCTAACACCTAATAGAATCACACAATTTATATAGAAAAACTACAGACCACAATGTGTGTTTATAAGAACATTTTTCATTAAATGTAAATACTACCAGGAAATGGTGCTGTGGCTCAAGTGGTAGAGTGCTCGCCTTGAGCTAAAGAGCTGAGGTACAGCACCCAGGCCCAGAGTTCAAGCCCCATGACAGACAAAAAAAAAAAAGTAAATACTACCAAAGAACATAATTTGTACCACACAGTGGATATGTACATTTTAAAACAAAACTGCTCCATAACTGCTAAATGTGTCCAAAATAATAAAATATCATAGTAATTAAATACATGGAATGAGTGAATTTAACAACTCTTGTAATCACTTTCTCCTTTATATTTGCATGTCAACTCTACTTCCCTTGTAAAAATTTATCCTTAGCATGATTTATATGCTTGGAAGTTTAAAAACTACCTAACTTTCACTAAAATTGAAATATCAATGGTGTAACATGATTGTATAATATTTAACCAGGTTAATATAGCTATATTATCACTCAGTGTCTGATAAAAATTTCAAAATTCTCTCTCGTAGCTTCGTAAAACAATCCCCTTGTACAACAACATGCCAGGACTTACAACTTCTATTTTTTTTTTTTGGGGGGGGGGGGTAGGTCCGGTCGTGGGGCTGAACTCTGGGCCTGGGCCCTGTCCCTCAGCTCTTCAGCTCAAGGCTAGCGCTCTACCACTTGAGCCACAGTGCCACTTCCAGCTTTTTTCTTTTTGCTTATGTGGTGCTGAGGAATCGAATCCAGGGCCTCAGGCATGCAAGGCAAGCACTCTACCACTGAGCCACCTTCCCACCTCCAGAACTTACAACTTCTAATAGTACCTTAATATCTACTGACTAATCTTCCCCCATCCCTCTCTACGCTCTGCTTTCTTGCAACCACCTGAAGGTGCAGTAACCACCACACTATTCTCAACTTCAACAAAATCAGTGTTTTTAGACTCTACAGGAATAAGATCATGGGCTATTGTCTATGTCTAGCTTATCTAAAACTTAATAATCTCCAGTTCCAATCATATTGTTGCAAATGACAGGATTTTGTTATATTTTATGGACAAATAAGCATTTCATTAAGACTATGTGACACATTTTCTTTACCCATTCATTAGCTGGTGATAAAGGTTGTTCCCACTGCTTGCATTGCGAACATGGATATGCAGATGTATCTCTGACATACTGCTTTCCTTTCCGTTTAATTTATGTACTGCTTTCCTTAATGACAGTACTAATTTACATACCCACCAACAGTGCCAAGAATTCTGTTCTCCACACACAACCTCATCAGCTCTTGTTATCTTGAGTATTTTTTGTTGTTGTTGCTGTTTGTTTGTTTAGGTAGCACTCAAGTTTGAACTCAAGGTCTACTTAAGGGCTCTCTCACTTGAGCTATGCTTCTGATCCTTTATGCTTTTATTTGTCAAATAAGGTATTGCACTTCTACCCAGAACAGCCTTGGCCCTCTATCCTCTTTCACAGAAACTTTTTAGTTTGCTTTATTATTTTTGCATCAATAGTCATCAAGAATATTGGTTGATTTTTTAAATTTGTTTATTCTTATTTGGTGTGTGCTTGAACTCAGGGCCTTCCACTCTCACTTGGCTTTTTGCTCATGGTTGCTCTCTACCATTTAAGCTATACCTCCAATTCCAGCTTTTTTCTTGTTAACTGGAAATAAAAGTCTCCTGGATTTTTCTCTTGGATTTTTCCTATTGTTTCCTGTGCTTTTAGAGTCTTATCAAAAAAAGGGGGCCCATTCCACTGATTTGAAGCATTTCACTTATATTTTCTTCTAGTACTTTCATTGTTTTATGTCTTTACTACATTTCAATTTGTTTTTCAACAAGTAAGAGATAGGTAGGGGTCTAACTTCATTTTTCTGTATGTAGCTATCCAATTTTCCCACCACTATTTGCTGAAAAGATTGTCATTTCTCCAATATGTGTTCCTAGCACTTTTGTGAAGAAAAATCAGTTTATGATAAATGCATGGGTTTAGTTCTAGGCTCTATTCTATTCCACTAATCTGTGTGTCTGCTTTATACCAATAGAATGCTGGGACTTGCTTTGTTTTGTTTTTTTGTTTTGTTTTTCCTTCTTTCCTTCCCTCCCTCCCTCTCTTCTCCTTTCTTCCTTCCTTCCTGCCCTCCCTCTTGCAGTGTTGGGGATTGGACCCAGGGCTTCAAGGACAGATGTTGCATTATAGTATGTTTTAAATTCAGATATGTTCTTTATGCTCAAGATGGCTTTGGTAAAAGGGAGGGGTGTTTGAGGGCAGTAATTCTATATGACTTTTAAGATTTTTCCCCCTAGTTTTAGTTTAGAATATCATTGATATTTTGCTAAGGACTGTACTAAATCTACCAACTTTGCTATAATAATATATCATCCAAATCTCTTAAGGTTTAAATGGTATATTTTAGTAGCATTGATTCTTCCAATCCATGAACCTAGATGTTTTTCCTTTTTAATCTTCATTTCTTCCTTTACTGGTTTCTAATTTATGTTTTAGAGATATTTCACCTTTTTGGTTAAATTGATTCCTTGGTAACTTTCTTTTTTAGCTACTATAAATGAGACTGCTTAACTTCTTTTCCAACTTGAATCACTTTATTTATTCTCTTACCTGACTTCTCTGGCTAGGACTTCCAGTACTAGTTTAGATAAAAATGGTGAAAGTGAGAAAACTTGTTTTATTGTAGATCTTAAAGAAAAAATCAGTTTTCTCCTAGCCAGTATAATGTTAGTTGTTGTTATAAATGGACTAGATTATGTTGATACATTTTTCTTTTTTTTTTTCTTTTCTTTTTTTTTGGGTCCGGTCGTGGGGCCTGAACTCTGGGCCTGGGCACTGTCCCTCAGCTCTTCAGCTCAAGGCTAGTGCTCTACCACTTGAGCCACAGCGCCACTTCCGGCTTTTTTCTTTTTGCTTATGTGGTGCTGAGGAATCGAACCTAAGGCCTCATGCATGCAAGGCAAGCTCTCTACTACTGAGCCACCTTCCCAGCCCCATATGTTGATACATTTTTCTATATCTCATTTGTTCAAGACTTTTGTCATGAAGTAATGTTGGAAAGGTGATAAATAACTTTTCTGATAACATAGTTTTTTAAATTCATTCCATTGTTATCCATGTATCATGCTCATTGATTTTCGCACATTGAACCATCTCTGGGATGAATCCACTTTATAATTGTGAGTAATATTTTTAAATATGTTTGTTAGATCTGATTGGTTAGTATGTACTCTATTATTTTTGCAACAATAGTCATCAAGAATATTGGTTGACTTTTTTTAAATTTGTTTATTCTTATTTTGTGTGTGCTTGAACTCAGGGCCTTCCACTGTTACTTGGCTTTGTGCTCATGGTTGCACTCTACCATTTGAGCTATACCTCCAATTCCAGCTTTTTTCTTGTTAACTGGAAATAAAAGTCTCCTGGATTTTTCTCTTGGGCTGGTTTCAAACTTTGATCCACAGATCTCAGTCACTTGAGTATCTAGAATTATAAGATTGAGTGAGAACCAGCACCCAGGACCAGTCCTGTTTTTTTGCTATTTTTTTGTGTTTTATACTTTTATACACTTTTTTAATTTGTTGAGTAAGAATATATATATATATATATATATATATATATATATATATATATATCCACAAAAGGCAAGAATTAGATTTAAAGAAAAATATTTGTGTTCCAATACTCAAAACCACTTACTAGGTACTTAGGCTTAGGCAAAGAATTTGTTTGTGCAGGACAATGGTGGCTCATGCCGGTAATTCTAGCCACTCAGGAGGCTGAGATCTAAGGATTACAGTGCAAAGTCAGCCCAGGTAGGAAAGTCTATGTGACTTTTATCTCCAAGTAAACATCAGAAAACAAGAAGTGGGCTGGGCACCAGTGGCTCATGCCTGTAATCCTAGCTACTCAGGAGGCTGAGATCTGAGGATCACAGTTCAAAGCCAGCCCAGGCAAGAAAGTCTGTGAGACTCTTGTCTCCAATAAACCACTAGAAAACCGGAAGTGGTGCTGTGGCTCATGCGGTAGAGCGCTCACCTTAAGCTGAAGAGCTGAGGGACAGCGCCCAGGTCCAGAGTTCAAGCCCCACAACCAACAACAACAACAAAAAAAGAAGTGGCACTGTAAGTCAAGTGGTAGAACACTAGCCTTGAACAAAAAAGCTCAGGGACAGTACCCAGGCTCTAATTTCAAGCTCCATGACTAACAAAAAAAGAATTTACAGATGGAATGTAGAGAACTTTTCTGCCCTCACTGGCTGCCAGATTTTAGCCTTCTTAATAATTAGGGTAATAGGTGTGAGTTCCCAGAACCTAGCTTCTGAGTGAAAGCTTTTTTTTAATCACTCTATCATATTTCTCTTTGATAAAATATGGAAACAAATTGTCTCCCTTTCCATTACTATAAAGCTCTAAATGCTAAAAATTACTTCTGAACTAAATTGTTATACATGGCAGTAATATATTATTAGCCTGCCATCCTAATGTTGACAAAATAAGCAGGATACATAGAAAGTAAGGTATTGATTGGAAAGCAGATAAGAAAGGTAGTTGTATTTCCTTAATGATGAAGTATATCTACTCAAGAATGGTGTTTTGTTTCATTTTGTTTTGTTTGACTAGAATGACCATTTAAGAGCAACAATTCTATTTATTTTTATTTTAATAGATTTTCAGTCTTGACCATAAATAAATAAAAATGAATGCAAAGTGTTCTATTCTGAGGATGTCATCAATGTTCCAAAAGATTTCTAAGAGTTGTCTAGCAGTAATATTATTCAAAATCATTTTGACTGATATCAGATGATAAATTCATTAAATCCTCCTTCAATTTTGTTATAAATCAAGATGGAAAAAAAACAACAAACACAAAAGCAGTATAATAAAATTAAAAATCCAGGGAAGGTCTGCTTTCTTTTGTAAACTGTGCTAAGTTCTGCTGCAAAAGGGCAGGTTAGAGACAAGAACTAACTTGTTAGTACCACAAGTAGATTTCTTTTAGAAAAGAGTAAAAGTTCATTCAGTCAAAACCATCTGTGTCCACACACCTCTTAGAAAGCCTCCAAAATCTCCCACTCTACCTGACTGAGTTCAGGACACAAGACTCCAAAATACAGTTCTTTGGCATCTGACCCAATAGCAGAAACCAGAATAGCTCTCCCCCTCCCTCCTCACCACCCCACACACTGATCTTCCTATGAAACCAGTCATAAATCCAAGCAAAGTTGCTCTCTGATCTTCTCCCGCTTTCTTCCCCTTAAGACCCCAGTTTGTTACAATTCCATCCCACCCTCTGTCCTCTAACCATACTACTGCATGACTATCCATAAACATACAGAGTCATCCCCTGTTTCTCTGAGTCTTCATTTATGAAAACACTTCTATTAAGCAAATTTGAATGCTTCATCTGTCCTTTGTTATACAGGCCCAGTATGAACATAGAGATGAGTGAGGGAAAACATTGCTATTCTCTTCTATATACTCCACTTTGGGAGCTGCAGACCCCTGCTTGAAATCTATTAGGCTCATCCCTCTGCCCTTCAAAACCACAAATTTCCTAGAGCCCTATGAAATCATCCTGAACTATTTTAGTTCCACTCCATCACCCTTGCCTGTATTGCCTGCACTGAATTCCACCTTTAACTAATCTAGTCTTGCAAAGTGCCTTAGTATATAAAGCCAACAATCATGCATGCCTAGAACTGCTTCTCAGCTATGTCAATTGATTGTGTGATTTTGGGTAAGTTTTTTTTTTTTTTTGTTGGGTCCGGTCGTGGGGCCTGAACTCTGGGCCTGGGTGCTGTCCCTCAGCTCTTCAGCTCAAGGCTAGCACTCTACCACTTGAGCCACAGTGCCACTTCCGGCTTTTTTCTTATGTGGTGCTGAGGAATCGAACCCAGGGCCTCAAGCATGCAAGGCAAGTGCTCTACCACTGAGCCACCTTCCCAGCCCCATTGGGCAAGTTTTTAAACTCCTCTTGGCTTCAGTTTTCTCATCTGGAATATGAGAACACCTCTAACTATTTCTGTAGAGAACAAGAGGATTTAAATAGACAATTTATAGTGAGGTCTTTTCATAATATTCAATAAAGGCTAGTAAGTCTGTGTTATCTTTATATAACTAAGCTCCTATAGGTTAGAGGTTGAGTTCCATTCAATTTTTTGTGCTCCATAAAATAGTCTTTTCCCAAAGAAATTCCCAATAAATTCTTCTGAAAAAGAAGAAAAGAGAAAGGCATCATTACAGTAATTCACTAAAGCTAAGACTTTAGCTTGAACCCATAATAAGCCTTTAGTTTTCCTTGCTTTTCTAATTTCAGGAGCTATGCTTGGAATGTTAAACACCCTCCAGAAGAGCAAACATATTAACTTTTCAGAGAAAAATCTAACCTGACTTACCACATATTAATAAATCTTTTACAGAGGAAAGTATCAGTTTCCAGTCAGAAAAGATGTCAACAAAGGACAGAGCCATGAACCAACACCTGCATCTGACTACATGTTCTACCCAGCAATTGCCACTATTAAGTGCCTTTCCCTACTGTGTTTGGTAAAATGTCCCAGAAACTAAGACCTCTCCTCTTTTAATAATGGGTTAGTAAGAACAAGTAACCTGGCTTCTCAAAAATACCTGATGAAGCCAGGCGCTGGTCATTCACACTGTAATCCTCAGGAAGCTGAGTCCAGGCAGGAAAGGCTGAGACTCTTTATTGTCAACAAACTACTCAGGAAAAGCTGGAAGTGGTGTTGTGTCTCAAGTGTAGAGTGCTAGCCTTTAGCTATAGAAGCTCAGAAACAGCACCCAGGCCCTGAGTTCAAGCCCCAGGACACTCCCTCCCACCCCCCCCAAAAAAACAAATACTTGCTGAAACCAGTGAAATCACACAATGGGGGAGGGGCAGGATTGTATATTTCCAAATATTTCCAGACTTCATATTTTTATTTTGTATTTCCTTTCCAAACATTTCCTTCCTTTGCTAAGATCTGGGCTCAGATCTTACTAGTATGCAACCTTAAGCAAGTATTTGATATATCTTGAACGGGTCTTCCAGTTTCTGCATTGGTTTAAAAAAAAAAAAAAGATAGCATCTTCCTCTTGAGGCTATTAAAAGGATTATACCCAGTAATGAAACCAGCTCAGATTAGAAAGGAGTTGATGTATATATGCATATGGGCCTGTATATATATTCATACATTTGTAATTTAGATCTAACTTATCACATATCATGATATGTAAACATATCATCTAAAGTATGGTATAAGCAGGGGAGGTTTGCAATGGTGTGACTCTTTCACACAATTAACTCATAGTTTAACAAAATGAATACCAGGAAGCTTTAACTGTGTTGTTGGGAAATGAGGAGGTAAAGGGGGAAAGGTGAATGGAGAGACGAAGGTTGGGCAAATGCAGTCATAATATTCAATGTATATATGTGAAAGTGGAACCAGGTAATTTGAGGGAATGGATGGGGTTGGGAGAATGATGGAAGGGGTAACATTGATCTAGATGCATTGCACTAGATTGAAAACATCTGTACAACTACTTGAAGATAACTTTAAAAAAAGAGAGAAAAAGGGAAACGGAAAAGAAAAGGAGTTACTGATGGTAAAGGCACTGATGGTTAAGCCGCCTTGGGATCTCAGAGACTAGGACTTAAGGACATAAGGTCTCCTGCTTCTTCTCTTCTCACATGTGGTCCTTAAATGTTTCTTTCAGTGATTTGACTCCATTTTTATTTCTCTGCAACTAGCTTCTCTACCTGGTACCTGATGTGTAATAGCAGCCCAAAATTCTTGAGTGACTCACCTGTTACATTCCAATTCAGCTTTTCTGAAGAAGGAATCTGATTTCAGGGTTCATCGAACACCCTGTTCTTACCCCAACGGAGACATTAGTTACAGAAGGTTGTCCCCTCTGCTTTCTGGATTTGGTGTCCCAAGATGTGCATAGCGCAGGATTCCAAGTGCCACCCAGGCAGCACCTCCACAGTGAACATATTCTTCTCCCTGGCCTCACCTTCTCTTCCCATACCCACACCTACCAAAATAACCTGAGCTCTGGGAACACTTTCCTTATTGATATCAATAAGTAAGACAAGCAGAGGCATAGAACTCCATCCTAGTTTCCTCAAAGTCCAAACAAAATGCTGGCATAGAAACCACGATAAATCCTATCTGATAACAAAACAAAGGTGTGGAATGTCAGATATCATCTGCCCAAGAATATCTCCCAAGTAGAATCTCAAACAGCTGCATGACACACCCTTCAAACAGTGCCTGAGAAAAAGGAAGGGAAGAAGGCAGGAAAACAGAAGCATGTGCTTAACTGGTTAATAATATCAAGGCACAGCATCAAGAATTATGAGTAGCTCATGCCTATAATCTTAGCTACTCAGGAGGCTGAAGCAGAGGCTTGAGGCTGAGCAAGAAATTAGAGGCTATCCCTGGCAGAAAAGTCCATTAAGCTCCTTCTCCAATCAACCAGCAAAAAACTTGGCTCAAGTAGGAGAGAACCATGCATATAAGGCCCTGTACTGGAAAAAAAAATCCAATTAGCAAATAACTACCAACCAAGATAAAGCCAAGTCCCACTATTGACTTCTAAAAATACAAGTAGGTAATACACCAGAGTCAAAGGCAAAGACATAGCTTTACAAACCTTTCCAGAAAGAAATGTTTCCTTGATTTTTTACCCAGTAATTTTTAACAATAAGTTCAGAAAAGAGGCAAAAACTTCAGATACATCTTATCCCTTTGATCTAAAAGAGTAATTTATCAGAGGACTGAAGCAATGCTTGTCACAGAGAGAGAGAGAGAGAGAAAGAGAGAGAGAGAGTGCGTGCGTGCGTGTGTGTGCGTGTGTGTGCGTGTGTGTGTGTGGGGTGTGTGTGTGTGTGTGTGTGTGTGTGTGTGTGTGTGTGTGTGTGTGTGTGTGTGTGTGTGTGTGTGTGTGTGTGTGTGTGTGTGTGTGTGTGTACCAGTACTGGGGTTTGAATGCACTGGGGTTTGAATGCAGGGCTTTGTATTGTAACATGGTTTTTTTATTCACAGCTTGAGCTCTATCACTTGAACCATGTTTCCAGTCCTGTGTTTTGCTGGTTAATTAGAAACAGAGTCTCACAGATACTGTTTTTTTTCCCCCAGGCTGTCTTTGAACCCTGATCCTCCAGCTCTCAATCTCCTGAATAGCTAGGATTATAAGCATAAGCCACCAGTGTCTGGCCGAATAATTCATTTTTTTTCAATTTTGTTGATAAGGTTTTCATTTGACCTTGACAATGTTTAAATAATTTTAATGCTGTACATTTCTAATGACAAACATTTATTTTATAACTTGGGAATATACTTTTCACAAACCTTTGAAACTTCTGTGAGACTTCTGAAGTGGTAAAGACCATACATTAAATATTTCCTAAAATGATTTTATGTCTCCTTTTCATATTTGGTCCTTTCAATTTTGTGACAGGTAAATCAGAAAGAATGGAAGAGAACTTTAGGTAGAAGAGAATGCTTTAAAGTTCATTTGTTTTATGTGTTTTATTCATTTTGACAATGCCTCAAGACAAGGTGCTATTAAAATAGCACCTCAAAGCCAGGTGCCATTGGCTCATGCCTGTAATCTTAGCTACTCCCTGCTTAAAACCAGCCCAATCAGGAAAGTCTGTGAGACTTATCACCAGAAAACCAGAAGTGTTGCAGTGGCTCAAGTGGTAGAGCGCTAACCTTGAGCTGAAGAGCTCAGGGACAGTGCCCAGGCTCAGAGTTCAAGCCCCAACTGAAAAAAAAGCAGCTCACAGCTTCCCAATGCAGGACTTGATTAAGCAGGCAACAAGCAGCTCATGGGAGTAGGACCTGTATTTACTCTCAGAACAGCCATTCTCACAGTCAGCGGGACAAGAACATGGGAATACAGATTTGGATCATACCCCAATAAATTATCTACTCCTGATATGTTTTCTTGAAAAAGAAGAGCCGTACTATAATATGTCTCAACTACAGTTAACCCTCTTAGCTTCTACAAACCATCTCCACTCTAGAAATGTAGCCACTCACACAACAACTCTCACTCAGGATGTTCTGTTCTAATTCCATTGTGAGAATGAATGCTAAAGTCTTCCTTTTCCCATCTTCAGCTGACCCAGAGGAGGTAAACACAAACTTCACAACACTCATCAAAGGTCTGGCAGGTATGATGAATATTATGCTGCCATTTTTTTTCCAGTCTCCTTATCATCATCATTCCCAGAAATCTGCCAATGCCCAGTGATTCTCTGCCAGATACCCTCCAAATTACAGAGAGTAAATCCCTTGCCTCTCCAGGTCTTGATTTCTTGCCTAACACACAAAGTAACTGACTACTACTTCATTTGATGCAAGGACTCTGAATCTTTGTGCATCTCCTTCTTCAAAATAAAGCCTGCTCTGAGTGGAGGCACTGTTAATATTCTATACTTTAATGCAGGCTTATCATGTACAGGTTAAAATGTGCCTCCCATCCTCTTCCTTGAGGACTTGGGTCATACATATTGCAACACAGGAGAAATTCCAAACCTTTGCATTTTGCATGACTGGTGTGTTTTTGTGCTGTTACTTTTCTGTAATTGCATGCTTCTTAGTATAGTATCAGTATCCTTGGTTCTGAGCCTTCTGAGACTATCTCTGCTAGAAACAATTTTATGAGCTTAATGCATTCCTATGGAATTATCTATAGAGCTTTTAAAAATTACAACATGGAAAAAATTCAAATGAAAATAAATCTCTCCCACTCCCAATCCCTACTGTCTCCAAATCTTCCCCAAAGGCCATGACTGGTTTCTAATGCATTCTGCCTGCAAGGATATCTGTATGTATACACCTCCACCCCTGGTTTTCTGTCTTTTTATATAGTGAGAGTATATTCTATACCCCGGGGACTGATGCTTTTGTTGTTCCCACCTACCCTAAACGTCCTGGAAATCATTCTATATCAGTACATACCGATTTAGTGCATTCATTTTTTAGTTTTTCTTCTTTATATTACAGACTCTAACTGACCCAAGTTCAAACCCCAGCTCTGTAGTCCTAGAAAAGTCCCATTCTTTTCTTCTACACTAAACTCTGAGAGTCATCGTACCTTCTAAAAGAAAGGAGCAAGACACTATCTCTAGAGTTCCTAGTACAGAGTCCAGCACATGGGATGCTCAGTGAACCTTGGTCTCCCCTGGCAGGCTTCTCATGGGGCCTGGCCTTTCCTGGCAAGTATCCTGGGACTGTGGAATCTATGGAGACAAGTTCAAATCCTGCTCTCACACAGAGCATCCAATACAAAACCAGTTTGCTATTCCAAGCTGTTTAGGCAATTTCAAGTCTCTGTGATGACAATACAACAAATTTCTATGGATAACATACCATCGTTAATACAGCAATTTTCTGGACCACCTTAGAGGCCAAGGACTTACTTGTGTGGATTTTGTGTGTGCCTTGTTCAACAACTTCTCTTCTCCTCTCTGAGCCTATAGGCTTTGTCCTTTCCTCTGTTTTCTGTTTCTATTGTCTACTTGACATGAAAATGCACTCAGATACGACTAGAAACTAATTACTTCAAATAGGGAAAACCACCTCCCACAGAAGATGGAATGATTAATTATGTGAACTGTAGAACTGTCACCTAACAGCCTCACTATTCCAGATGCACAGCAAGAAGTCTGCTGTTCCCAACACATAGTCAGAAAATCCCCAGGGAGCTGAAGAACAATGAGCCTGGGGAGTAGGGGTGGGGAGGAAAGTCATGCCAAGAAGGGCAAAGGTAATACACCAAGGGGGAGGGGAGCAGTATTTGGGGATTCTGAGATTCAGTGCTACCAGATAAAAATGGTCTAGAGACCTGTTGTACAACACAGTGACTATGTTTAACACTACTGAATTTACACTTAAAATAGCAGAGAGAATGAACTTAATACTATGTATTATTGCAATTAAAAGAAAATAACGTGGACTAGGGGCTGGGAAGGTGGCTCAGTGGTAGAGCGCTTGCCTTGCATGCTCAAGGCCCTGGGTTCGATTCCTCAGCACCACATAAGCAAAAAGAAAAAAGCCGGAAATGGCACTGTGGCTCAAGTGGTAGAGCGCTAGCCTTGAGCTGAAGAGCTGAAGGACAGTGCCCAGGCCCAGAGTTCAGGCCCCACGACCGGACCCAAAAAAAAAAAAAGAAAATAACTTGGACTAAAGGCTAGTCTGAAAGTAGGAACTCAGTAAGAACAACTCGTAGCTGAGCTTCCTTTGCTAAGACCTCCAGGCAGACAGGG
This sequence comes from Dipodomys spectabilis, assembly GCF_019054845.1. Lineage (NCBI taxonomy): Eukaryota > Metazoa > Chordata > Mammalia > Rodentia > Heteromyidae > Dipodomys > Dipodomys spectabilis. The sequence continues at coordinate 4,514,611 of NW_024870824.1, forward strand.
CAAAAGACCCCACAAATGGTGTGCTTTGACCTAACCACTTCATTCACACCCTATTTATATTCAATCATCTAGAAAAAAGTAAAAGCACTCAATTTCCTTCCCATGTGCCATCTACTACTTAAATGGCCCCTACCCTCAACAGCCTATCACTGCTTAATAAACAACCATATAATCCTTAGTATAAAAAGTCTATGATAGCCGGGTGCCGGTGGCTCACACCTGTAATCCTAGCTACTCAGGAGGCTGAGATCTGAGAATTGTGGTTCAAAGCCAGCCTGGGCAAGAAAGTCTGTGAAACTCTTCTCTCCAATAAACCACTTGAAAACCAAAGTGGCACTGTAGCTCAAGTGGTAGAGTGCTAGCCTTGAGCTGTAGAGCTGAGGGACAGCGCTCAGGCCCAGAGTTCAAGCCCCACGACCAACCAAAAAAAAAAAGTCTATGATATTATAGTATTGTAAATATAAATCAAATGCTGACAGGTGGATTTGTAGACAAGCTCATGTGGTTTATAAAAATAAATCCTCGGGCTGGGAAGATGGCTCAGTGGTAGAGTCCTTGCCTTGCATGCCTGAGGCCCTGGGTTCGATTCCTCAGCACCACATAAGCAAAAAGAAAAAAGCCGGAAGTGGCGCTGTGGCTCAAGGGGTAGAGTGCTAGCCACAAGCTGAAGAGCTGAGGGACAGCGCCCAGGCCCAGAGTTCAAGTCCTACGACCGGACCCAAAAAAAATAAAATAAAAATAAATCCTCTTACTTTAGAAGGAGACTAAAGTATAACATACCATACAATGCCCAACAGGGTGCTCAACTGGTTTCAGACACTATTGCCATGACAACAAATCACAAAACAGCAGTGAGATTCCCCACCTGACAGAGGAAGAAACTGAGGTTCGAGTTGGTTAAGGGCCTTTACAATAGTGCACATTAAATATGCAAACTTCTGATGCTGCTTCCCATATTTAGCAGGTTCACAGTGCCTTGGTCTGACACAGCCTCTACTGACACAATTACCTTTTCTCTGCTTTCACAAAAGACCTGATCACACAGCTAAGCTGGGCTGCTTCTCATTCTCACACGAAGTGCCACCAGAGGAAGTGCCCAAGAAATGATTCTTTCTTTCTTGATCTGTCTTATTATTGGCAGCCCAAACTACCTTGCATCAAGTGAAATGGTACTGCACAGTGTCAACATACTTCTATGTCTGCCTGCTTTCGCTGTACCCATCTTCGGTCACCACAGATTCTGGCTAGTTCCCCTCAAGTGCGTCATTTGCTATTGGGTCCCTATGCAGCACATCAGCCCTGGCTGATGACTACTCAAACATGCTTGAGAGTGATGGTACTTGGCCAGATGGAGTGATGTTCACAGGAACTCTGAGGCAGCCCACTATGGGGCTGCAGGCAGGCAGAGGGATCTCCTGGCCATGTGGTATATCAGCCTTCCATCCCCAGCAAAGCTAAGCAGGACATCTGAACTGGCAGTCCTCAACCAAGTATGTCCTACAGACGTGTTCAATCCATGTAAGTATTTAGGTTTCATAGCTTTAGAAGTTTAGGGGGGTTTTGGTATTGGGGGGTTGAATTTATAGTCTCATAATTGGTAGGCAGGTGCTCTACCACTTAAGCCACATGGCCATGCTTAAACCCATACTGGGTTTTATACTTCTGGAAACACTAGAAGTCTTGGGTATATTTTCCTTCGCTTAGCCCAGGCCATACAGTCTGCTTGCACACTGAGGGGCTTTCATTGCTCAGAGACCACTTTCATGTTTCTCAGGCATGTTCATTGCCCTTCTGCACCGCAAGAATGGGAAAATCAAAACCACATCCTGTTTCATTTGAAGCCCTAAGAAGATGTTGTAAGCATTTACCTCTGTGCCCACCAGTAGGTTATCTTTAAGAACTTAAAATGTCATATCAGGTAATCAAAGCACTATTTTTCCATGTCAGCTTGTTTTACCCATCATTTTTCTTATAGTTGGTCATGTATTAGAGCTAATTAACTGCCTGCTTCTAGTAGAGACCCTTCTGACAAGAACTCACCTGTGAGAGTTGCTATGACCTGATCAAAGAAAGGACTGTACACAGAGACAATTTTCCAGCCTGCCACCCCTCCTCTGGCTTTCCCAGGAGCCTCACAGAAGAACTGTGATCTGCAGGAATGCTCTGGCTGCCTGCCCTAGCATTGAACTCCTCTGGGCAGAGGCAGCAGGCTGCTGGGTGCAGGTTCCTGATTCTGGAATGTACTTCCTCATAAAGGTGCCAAGGCTTAACTTGGCAGGTTCTTTTCACAATGGCTTTTCAGCTACCTGCCATTTACGATTCCTGATTGCAAAATGAATAGAAGGCATTTTAAACTTACAGAGAGCTAGAGTACAGGTTAAAGGAAGCAGTCATCTAATCAGATTAAAGTGCTTTAACTTCAGGAAAAGAAAAAGAATGAAATAAAAAGGCTTGTACTATAATGATACAAGGTAACCCAAAGTAACAATTTTTTTTCTATTACAACTTGCTCTTATTATATGTAAATGCTAAATGGATACTAATTCCAAAAACTAGTTGTAAAATGTCATTTAAGAAAGGATAGCAGAATTCAGCCTGTAAAAATTAATAACTGGGCTGGGAAGGTGGCTCAGTGGTAGAGCGCTTGCCTTGCATGCTTGAGGCTCTGGGTTCGATTCCTCAGCACCACATAAGCAGAAAAGAAAAGCCGGAAGTGGCGCTGTGGCTCAAGTGGTAGAGCGCTAGCCTTGAGCTGAAGAGCTGAGGGACAGCGCCCAGGCCCAGAGTTCAGGCCCCACGACTGGACCCCCCCCACACACAAAAAAAATACAAAAAAAAATAACTGGCCCTATTAGAGTAAAAAAAAATCTTATTACAGGCTTGATAATCTCAAGCCTATAACCATAGGTATTTGGGATATTTGGGGGGGGGATGGGGAGAGTGGATGTTTGAGTCCAGTACAGGCAAAAAAAAGAAAAAAAAGTCACAAGATTCCTTCTTGATCAACGGCTGAGCATTGTAGTGCACAATTCTCATCCCAAGCTAGGGAGGAACCACAATGGCTTAGTGCAGTGGTATATGCCTGTCATCCCAGCAATATGGAGAAGGACAAAATAGGAGATCACAGTCCAGGTCAACATGGACATAAAGCACAAAATGGGCTGGCAAAAAGACACAAGTGGTAGAGCACCTGCCTAGAAAGTATAGACCCTGAGTTCAAACAATATCTCAACAACAACAACAACAAATCATCTTCTTAAACTAGAACTCCATTTTTACCAAAAGTCAAAGTTTTCCTTGAGTTTAAAAAGCTCATAAGAAGCTTTCTTTAAAAAATCAGCTAATACTTTGTAAATATTTTATATAAAAATTTAAATGAGTGTAGTAAAGTATTTTCCTAAGTGAATTCAAAAAATAAAAAACAAAAACTCTTTTGGTTTTGTTCAGTGTTGGGGATAAAACTCATAAACATTTTTAACAAATGAGAAGCTACTGTTCCTTTCTAGAAACACTAGAAGTCTTGCTATCATGGGTATATTCTCCTGGGCTTAGAAAGGGCAAGGCACAAATACCCATGAATAAGTCCCCAAAACAGAACAATTATAATCTAGCGCAGCCAACAGAGGAGGAGAGAGCCAGGACAGGCTAGTCTCTGCCTTTCTGCTCAGGCTGACCCCCCAAGGGTCAGATTCATCACAGACCCCACCCCTCTCCTGCTCTCTGAGACCAGCTTCACACAGACTGCCCACCTTCATGTGGCCTGGCAAGCTTGGACAAGGAACAACTGGACAAGAAGCACAGCACTGACAGAAGCAGGTAAAGTCTAGAGGAATTTCTTCAAATATTCTCCTTCAAGTTAAAATCCCATTACCACCTGAAGAGACAGCTTGGGATTACTCTCTACCAACAAAGCACAATCCAGACTCATTGTAGATCACATTTCAAATACAAGAACAAAAGAAACATTTGAAAAATGGAATAGAGATGGGGGCCAATGGCTCACATCATTATTCCTAGCTACTGACAAGGCTGAGATCTAAGGATGGCATTTCAAAACCAGAATGGGCAGGAAAGTCCATTAACAACAGAAAACCAGAATTGGTGTTGTTGCTCAAAGTGGCAGAGTGTAAGCCTTGAGCAAAAACAGCTCAGAGACAGCACTCAGGCTCTGAGTTCCACCCCTCCTCCCCCAAAGAAGAAGAAGAACAAATCCCTCATATATGCCTACAGCAACTGCAACCATGATCACTGATATTTGCTATATACCAGTCACAGGGAAGGTCATCTCTGAATCTCTAGAACATGTCACCATATTGTGGACCAAGGCTTGAAAATTCGAGCTAAATTCAAAATCAAAGTGAAATGTGTTTACAATAGCCTTAGTTTTTTCACCCACTTTGGAAAGTAGTATGGAGGGTCCTCCAAAGACTCCACATAGAGCTCCCCTATGACCCAGCAATCCCACTTGTGGGCATTTACCCCAATGATCACAAACAGGACCATACTAAAGCTACCAGCACAACTATGTTTATTGCAGCATTATTTATCATAGCTAAGATATGGAACCAACCCAGATGCCCCTCAGTAGGTGAATGGATCAAGAAAATGTGGTATATATACACAATGGAATTCTATGCCTCCATCAGAAAGAATGACATTGCCCCATTTGTTAGGAAATGGAAAGACTTGGAAAAAATTATATTAAATGAAGTAAGCTAGGCCCAAAGAAACATAGGTCCCATGGTTTCCCTTATTTGCAATAACTAGTATATGTTTGAGACAAGCAGAAAAGGTCAGATAAGTTGATGTTAGGTGAAATGAACCCCAAGATAAGTATTCAAATGTTTTTGCTTTCATGCGATTGTTTCTAACATATTTATAAGATGATTTCTTGGGCTGGAAAGGTGGCTCAGTGGTAGAGCGCTTGCTTTGCATGCGTGAGGCCCTGGGTTCGATTCCTCAGCACCACATAAGCAAAAAGAAAAAAGCCGGAAGTGGCACTGTGGGCTCAAGTGGTAGAGTGCTAGCCTTGCGCTGAAGAGCTGAGGGACAGCACCCAGGCCCAGAGTTCAGGCCCCACGACTGGATTAAAAAAAAAAAAAGATGATTTCTTTGTTGCTTTGTATATCCCTCCTCCACAGCATAACCCCTGCTTTCACCGTATTTGATGTTGGTATAATTTGTGGAGGGGAAGGGCAAAAACAAATCGTTTAAATAGGGATACAGGTGGACCCATTGCAACAATGAGATGTACAAGTCATTATGTCAAAAAACGAACTTTACAACTTTGACTGGGGAAGGGGAGATGGGAAGGGATGGGAAGGGGAAACAAAGGAGGAGGCAACAATGCTTGATAAGAAATGTACTCATTATCTTGCCCATGTAACTGCAGCCCCTCTATACAGTATTTTCACAATAAAAAAATCAATACAATAAAAAATAGTCTTAGTTTTAAACACAGTAGTGTTTGATCCTCCTAGAGAATGAAAATGATGGCTATTCAGCACTATTTAAAACACATACAATGAATAGTCATGAATACTTAGTGATATACTCTAAAGATATTTACTTGTTATACTTTTAGTTTCAAAAATTTGAATAGCTTTAGAACCCAAGAATTAAAAGATGGCTGAGTAAATTATGTCACATCTATACATATATCTATACAAACATTATATTATAGAAACATTAAAATAGTACTGTGGAAGACTTAAAGATATACAGCATATCTGTGATATATTAAATAAGAAAAACAGGGTGTTAATACTATACCCATTTTTTTCTCCCAAAAGATATATGAACAACTAAAAGGCGGTAACAATATAATTTATTATTATCAATACAGAATTAAATTATTTTTAAGAAGGAAGATTCTAAGTTTTTAAAAAATTTTATAAAAATGTGCAAGTTATTTTGTAATGATAAAAGCATAATCTGTTATATTTCTAAAAGAAGGTCCTCAGGGGGGACACATCCAGCATGAGGTAGCTACTTGGATTCTGTCCCCTGAAGGAGGAGGAATGCATGTGAATAAGGTCAAGCCATACACCTTTCTGTGGGGAACTTTTCTTATGCTCCAATGTGGAGCAAAGGTTGGCCTCAGTGCGGATCAGTTCAGAAGTAACAGCTCAATACTGTCCCAGGGTATTCTCTGAGAACTGTATGGCTAGAGCCATAATAAGTCACAGAAAAACAAAAACAAACAATGGTTAAAAACAAACAAAAAACCTTGTCCTTAAATCTGGCTTCAAGCATTTAGGCTTCCAAGAAGAGGTCTCTTTTCTGCCTCTCAAGAAATAAACAGGGAAAAATATTCTGAAGGCAAGTATTTGCAGATATTTTCATAAAAGTGCATGAGAAAGTTAGACACTGGTGGCTCATGCCTATAATTCTAGCTACTCATGAGGCTGAGATCTGAGGATTGAGGTGTGAAGCCAGACCCACCAGCAAAGTCCTTGAGACTTTTATCTCCAATAAACTGACCCACCAGCAAAGTCCTTGAGACTTTTATCTCCAATAAACTAACAAAGCCAGAAGCGGAGCTGTGGTGCAAGTGGCAGATCAGCAGCCTTGAGCCAAAGAATCTCAGGGATAGTACCCAGCCCTGAGTTCAAGCCCCAGGACATAAAGAGAGGGGGGAAAAAAAAGAACAATCTATGGAGGTTTGCACAAAGGGGATGCATGATTTCTTATGCCACAAATGGAATGAAGTACCAAGTGAACACTTGGTATTTTCAGTGGGTCTCAGGCTAGTTTCATGAGGCAAGCATGGTGTTCAGAAACACTAGACGACTGGAAAATTTGGTTACTAATTGTACTACAGTTTAGTTGATCCAAATGGGATTTAAGATTGCTTATATAAAAAGAAATACTAGGTATACTATGCTAAATATACTATACTAAGGCTAGACATTAGAAGACTAGAATTCTTGGTCTAAAACACATATTTATTTCATAGTTGTAGGAAAGTTCTCTGGGTGGTCTTAGTACTTCCTTTCTGACCTGTAATTATCAAGAATAACTATAGAATGTAGGAGATGCCATATCATGAAGCAGAGAGGAAGTGCCTAAAGCACCCTAGATGGGAGTTCTACCTGAGTTCTGTCTGCCTCAGTCGGCTTTACTGAGCATTGGGGAACTAGCTTCTTTAGTCCTTGTTACCTTATTGTAAATCCAAAATCCTTTTCATATAACTTGCTGTGCTTGAGTGTATTGTGTCCTTATATTCAGACAAGGTGATCATCAGTGCACAATACGCTTGCTCCTCAGTAATCCTGACCAAATTATCTTTACAATTTACTTCCTCAGAAGGTAACAACACTGAAATAGCAAGGTAATCTTTGTAAATTTAAGTCTCTAATTTTTGCCATAGCAGAGCCATCAGAAGGAGTTGTGTCTTCCCAGCCTTGTGAAATGAGAGAACCTATAGCCAGATTAAAGAGATTCTAGAAATAATACAAGAGGTAACATTCTCACACCTATGAATGTGGAACAGATGTATACATTTGTTTCTCAGTCTTCGCATGAGGATTAAACAAAGCAATGAGTGCCATGTCAACTTCCTTCCTTTCTTTCTTCCTTTTTAAATTTTTTGGTCAGTCATGGGGCTTAAACTCAGGGCCTAGGCACTGTCCCTTAGCCCTTTTTGCTCTAGTGCTTTACCACTTTGAGCCACATTGCCACTTCTGGTTTTCTGTTAGTTAATTGGAGATTAGAGTCTCAAGTAGGACTGGGATTGTGGCTTAGTGGTAGAGTGCTTGCCTGGCATACATGAGACCCTGGGTTTGATTCCTTAGTACCACATAAACAAAAAATAAATAAAATTAATTAATAACGAAAGAAAACGTGTTTGTTTTTTTAAAGAAAGAGTCTCAACTACTTTCTTCTCCAAGCTGGCTTTGGAACTGTGATCCTCAGATCTCACACTCTTGAGTAGTTTGGGATTACAGGTGTGAGCCACTGGCACCTAGCTTTCAATTTTCATTCAGTAATTTCATTTTCAGTTATTCACTATTGCCATTCAAAGTTCCATTCATTTCACATACCATGACACAAAGATCTAGGAACCCTGGGCTCTTGCTTCTACACAGAGAGTACCCACATCTGTTCAGCCACTGAGGCCATGTCTTTCTCACCAGCAGACTGTGAAAGTATACCCTGGCCTACCTCACAGGGTTACTGTAAGATGTTATAAATGAAAGGGCTCTGGGGGAGGTAAATAAGGGTGACCTATATGTAAGCCATGATTTTACTATAAAATTGACAGCACTGGTTCCTCAAAAGACTCCATAGAGAACTCCCTATGACCCAGCAATCCCACTTTTGGGCATTTACCCAAACAATCACAAATAAGACTATACTAAAGCTACCAGAACAACTATGTTTATCACAGCATTATTTACCATACTAAGATATGAAAACAACCAGATGCCCTTTAGTAGATGAATAGATCAAGGAAATGTAATATATATAATGGAATTCTATGCCTCCATCAGACAGAATGACAACACAGCATTTGTTAGGAAATGGAGAGACTTGGAAAAAAATTACATGAAGTGAAGTAAACCAGGCCCAAAGAAACATAGGTCCCGTGGTTTCCCTTATTTGCAATAACTAGTATACATCTAGGACAAGAAGAAAAGGTCAAAAGCTATGCACATATGATCATATAAGATGATGCTGAGTGAAATAAATCCCAAGATAGGGACACAAGTGCTTTTATCTTTCTTGCTATTGATTTTAATGGATTTATAATGTACTATGTGATGTTTTTGTTTCTTTTGTATGTTCTTCCCCCATGGCATAACCTCTATTTTCCCTGTATTTGATGTTGGTGCCCTGCATCTTGTATATACATTTTTCTATTTGGGAAGGGGAAGGGAAATAAGAAAATGCTGAAACAAGGATACAGGTTGGCCCACTGTAACAATGAGATGTACAAGACACTATGTAGAAAATAAACTTTATAACTTGGGTGGGGGGAGTTGGGGAAGTGGGGAGAGAAGGGATGGTAGGGGGAAAACAAAGGAGGAGGCAACAATGCTCAATAGGAAATGTACTCATTACCTTACTCATGTAACTGTAACCCTCTGTACAGTATTTTTATAATAAAAATATATAAAAATTGAAAGAATCACTTTATAATAAAATTCTGTGAGCTTTGAGTATGCATATGCAAAATCTGACTGCAAAGGTGGCTTTATTAAAGGAATAAACATTAGAAACAAAAATAAATAGGTAACCCAAAATAGCCACTAACAGTAGAATTAAAAAATAAACACTAGGTACTTAAAGCAAGAAAAATGAATGCACTTTAGTACTCATTACATATAAACTTAAATTTTAAAAAAGAACCAAAGCACCAAAGAGTACATAGTATGATATTTTCATATAACATTCAAAACAGGTAAAATATGAATGGATATAGTAATGCCTGTAATACCAGTTCTTCTAGAGGTAGAGATCAGGAGGATCTCTGACAGACAAACAAAAAGTTAGTGAGGTGATATCTCAACCAATAAGCTGCGCATGATAGTATGCATCTCTAATCCCAGCTGCATTGAACTTCCTAAAATAGGAGGACTGTGGTCCAGGCTGGCTAGAAATAAACTGTAAGACCTTATCCCCAAAATACAGTATTGGGGAAAAAAGGGCTATGGGCATAGTTCGCATTTGCTTAGCAAGCATGAGGCCCTGAGTTGAAACCCTAATACCTCCAAAAACAGAAAGAAAAACAAGCAAAAAGGAACAGGCAAAATTAACTTTCCCAAGGAAAGATGAAAGACATAGTAAAATTATACTGCAAAAATATTAATACATGACAGGGATGATGATATGTTGAGAATATGATCAGGAAAGTGGTCATGAGGGACTTTTAGAGTTTCTGATTGAATTAAACTTGTTGTGTCTACATATATATGTACATGTACTCATACACAGATATGTAATGTCTATGTGTATATTTTCTATATGGTATTTCATAGCAAAAAGAAGATTCACAATAACATAAAACGCAACTGAATTCTATAGAAATTAAGTTAGGTCAAGAGTGATGCTTTTTTTTATACTTCTGCTAGAGATTATGTCAATTCAATCTCAGAGTCACCAAACTAAGAAATTACTCATTTGAGACTTGATTTAAAATAAAACCCCTTCAAAAACAAAGTGTAATCATTAAGCAGGTCAGAAGGATTCAAGTGACTATTTATCTACTCATTGATAACTACTAGCTGCTTATATATTTCAAGGTCAAATTTTAAGTGTTAGTATTAAAAGACAATAGGACCATAAGTCAACATTGAGCATATCATATAACACAGGACTAGAAGAAGATTACACCAATGACTCAGGGCACTGTGACTTACCAACTGGTTGGGTTTGTGCTATTCTTTTAGGATAGGTCTTGCTTCGACTTCTCGTCACATTCAGATCAGGCCGGGGAAGTTGGACAGAAAGATCTCGGCTCATTTGCAAAGCTGTCCTGCCACTTGAAAATTAAACATTTTGGTTAGCAAATGAAAAACCCACAAAGCCACAAAATTTAAGAATGGTTAAGTTACCAGTGGCTTGCACTCATAATACTAGCTACTCAGGAGGCTGAGATCTGAGGATCATAGTTGGAAGCTAGTCCAGGCAAGGAAATCCATGAAACACTTATCTCCAATTAAACACACACACACACACACACACACACACACACACACACACACACACGTGTGCGTGAGCGTACACGCACACGCAATCTGGAAGTGAAGCTGTGACTCAAGTGGTAGAGGCCAGCCTTGGGCAAAAAAAGCTCAAGGGCAGTAGCTAGGCCATGAGTTCAAGCCTCAGGACTCACACACTGAAACAGACAGACAGACAGACAGACAGACAGACAGATATAGGCAGACTGACTAACTCAAATATATGAATTTATAACTTCATGAGCTATGAGGAAGTGGGGCCTAGTTAGAGGACAGAGGTCATTGAGAGCATGCCTTTGAAAGACACATCTGGTCCATGGCCTCTTTCTCTTTCAGCTTGCTTGTTTCTAGGAGGCTAGCAGTCTTCCCACTACTCACTACTACCATTATGTTGTACCTTACCTCAGGCCCAAAGCAATGGAGCCAACTTAAAACCTTTGAAAACATGAGCTAAAATAAATCTTTCTTCAAGTTCATTTCTCTCAGGTATTTTGTCACAGTAAAAAAAAAAAAAAAAAAAAAAAAAAAAGTCTGACTAAAATAGCTGGGCTAGCCTCGAGTAATATTCCCAAAGAATTATGTGATTTCATTTGCTGAATGTCAGTAAATATTCATTTTACTAAAAGTCAATTCCACAACTGCTGGATTTAAGCTAGCAAATGATAAGGGAAATACCTCTCAGGCACAGGGGGAAAATGCTTTTTTTTTATGGTCATGAGGCCTGAACTCTGGACCTGGGCACTGTCCCTCAGCTCTTCAGCTCAAGGCTAGCACTCTACCACTTGAGCCACAGCATCACTTCCAGATTTTCTGCTTATCTGATGCTGAAGAATTGAACCCAGGGCCTCATGCATGCAAGGCAGGCCTTCTACCACTGAACCACCTTCCAAGCCTCAGAAAATGCATTTAATATATCTAATTTGATTCACTATAACCACAGGTCTTCTTATGGCTCCAAGTTCTATTGATCCTACATAAATAGGACATTGGTAACTTCTTCTCCCCCAATAAGACTAAATAAAATGTATAGTATTCATCTCTCACAAGCTTCTGTAAATGTTTTCCTGCCTCACTACTTGCTCTTATTAGAAAGAAAGATGCCTGTAACACTTATAAAAAAAAAAGTCTCTTCATTGGAGGAGCACCATTTGGTATATGGGTACCTGGGATCACCAGTTGGTATGAGATACCATGAGAAGAGGCCAAGTTCCACCCTAAGAGTTCAGGTTCTCGGGCTAGGAAGGTGGCTCAGTGGTAGAGCGCTTGCCTTGCATGCATGAGGCCCTGGGTTCGATTCCTCAGCACCACATAAGCAGAAAAAGCCAGAAGTAGCGCTGTGGCTCAAGTGGTAGAGCGCTAGCCTTGAGCTGAAGAGCTGAGAGACAGCACCCAGGCCCAGAGTTCAGGCCCCACAACTGACCATAAAAAAGAAAAAAGAAATGTACTCATTATCTGACTGTATGTACTCATTATCTGTACAATACCTTAATAATAACAATAAAATTATATTTAAAAAAAAGAGTTCAGGTTCACAAGAACTGGAGGTGAAAGGAACTAGTTCTTTCACTTGAAACAGCTTTTTTTTCCCTCAAAGGTATATAAGGTAACATAAATTTCTGTAAAACTAAAATAAATCCAAAGAATAAATAACATTCCATTTTTACAATGGTTTGAAATATGAAGATAAAGTATACTCACACCAGACTTGCTCTGTTATCAGAAAGACTTGGGCACTGAGTGCCTTATGAACAGAAGAAAAACATATTTGCCATGTAAATATCAACATGCAGACCACTGAGATATTTTTATGTGACTGTACTTTATTTTTCTAATTTTCCTCATGGTTTTTCTCTTTCAGGAACAGACAAGAAATGAGAAAAATCACACCACAAAATTACTAATACCTAAATTCAGAAACACAAACTAAAATCACACCACAAAATTACTAATACCTAAATTCAGAAACACAAACTAATCTGCCATAGGCTTTATAGGACCTAGGACTAGAACAAACTTTCTGAAATTCCCCTTCCTCCATGTATGTCACATGCCCTACTGTGATACTAGCCTTGTCGTATTGTTTCCCTGTAGCAGGAAGTAATGGGCAAGTGTCTTTGTAGAGACTAGCAGTACAAGGTGGTGGCTAGCATGTCTGGTGGCTCTCACCTAGGACAGGATAGAGTTCTATTTCCATGATTGTCACATTCCTCATATGCTAACACACATACCCTTTCCATGTTCAGTAACAACACTAACAGCCCCCAGCCACAAAGTGAGGGAGTAGGAAAGATGGAGAGAAGTGCTTAGGTTCAAATCTCAGATTTAATTCAATTATTTTATTTGTGAAGTAGAGGCTCCCATTTCCCATTTATAATTGGGAATATGATGCATCCTCTGAGAGATCACTGAGTAGACCATGTGACAGCGCCTGCAACAAAGGGGATCTCCTGAAGACCTAGGCCCTTCCATGTTTCATAAAATGTGAGTTTCCAGGTTACTGAAGTCCTGCAGGGTGTAGATCTGAGCTCTAGGTTGGGAGAAATCAGACCTTGTTCTTACTTCTAGAGTGTAAAGTCCATACAACTCATTCACTCATCAAAACCTTACCTTGCCAGGTACAGGCAAGGATGATTTTTTTTAAGAGGCTCCCAGGAGGAGATATCAGTTCATAACAAAATATTTCATCCATCAGAATGAATCACCTCCCTATTCAGATTACTGATCTCTGACAGGAACAACAAGAGTATTAGAATGTCGGATTTCAGCTCAGACTTTCTCCCAAAAACTTTTGAAATTTGTTTGTCCTTTATCATTAAAAATGTCTGTTTTTTCTCTTCTTAAGTATATTTGCTAGTTTCCTCAAAGATATAAGGATTTTTTCCACATTTTTTTTTGGTTGGTGGTGGGGCCTGAACTCTAGGCCTAAGCACTGTCCTTGGGCTCTTCAGCTCAAGAGTAGTGCCCTACTACTTGAGCGACAACACCACTTCCGGTTTTTTCTGCTTATGTGGTGCTGAGGAATCAAACCCAGGCCCTCATGCATGCAAGGCAAGCACTCTACTACTGAGCCACCTTTCAAGCCCTCTCTTCCACATTGATGTAAAGAAAGACTAGAAATCTTGTTCAAGTTGCAAAATGCACCCACTGGTATATCCACAAAACCACCATATACCACTAGCAACATATGAACACTGTATACACACACACACACACACACCACTCCACACTCACATACTACAGTCTCCTGAGAGGCTGTCTTTTCCCTCAACTCTGACAGCCTCCAGGATAAAAGGGGCTGGGCTGCCTGTGGTCCAGGGCTCTGCCTTCATTCCAGGATAGTTCCAGATTGCCTCAACAAAGGGAGAGGAACACAATGCTAATTAAGGGCTATTGTCTGTCATCTTTTTTTTTTCAGTACTAAGGACCCAACTCAGAGTCTTGCTCAGATTAGACAATCACTCTTCCACTAGGCTAAATCCCAAACCATCTGTCTGTCTTCTTTTACCAACAGTCAGAGACCTGTTCTCTTAAACTCTGTAAAGGGAAACAAATCATATCTCTTCCAAAATTAGTATAAGGTTAGTGAGTCTTACATACAGACATGTAGATTTGGGTTTCATTAAGATTGACTAGGCAGTCAACATTAGCCATAAAATTAGAAAAGATTTAGCAGAGACTCCAATTCTGCAAAGGTTACCTTTAATTACTTGCTTGGAAGAAATGATATTTAATATGCAAAATTCAATAACTTCTTAATAGTAATTCCCAATAGCCACAACATTTGCATTTCAATAAATTTGGGGAATCATGTATGGTTATGTTTGTGGAAGTCAGCTACAGCTTATGTTCTCATTTTAATCATAACATCACTAAGACAGATGCCTTCTTACCAGCTACATTCTAGTGACCAGGAGAAAGGTTTGCCTATTTTCTAACCCTGGCAAAGGTTTATATGCAAATAAAGAACAGCTTCCATCCTGGCTGTTAGCTATCCTAAATGTAAAAGTAAATAATCTTACCTCAGCCCTCCTAATCTTGCCTGAGGGTTAACTACTTAAGAATTAACCAATACATTATAGAAGAATTGCCAGGCTCTAGCTCACACCTATCATTCTAGCTATTCAGGAGGCTGAGATCTGAGAATCATGGTTCAATGACAGCTCAAGCAGAAAAATACATGAGACTCTTATCTTGAATCAACCACCAAAAAGCTTGAGGTAGAGATGTGGCTAAAGTAGAGCACCAGCCTTGAACAAAAAAAACTAAAGGACTGGGAGTAGGTCTTGAATTCAATCACAAAACTTTTTGGTTTTAATTTCTCCAACATTTACTTTTTAAAATTATTTTTGGAATTGTGAATGATCTATTTCTATCTTTTGGGTTTAATATATAAACAACATAAACAATACCTACAAATAGTAAATATAATCATGATTTCTAATCTCCATTCTCATTAAGACTTACCTTTTCAAACTTTTTTTGTTGCTATTTGGTTTTTTTATGCTAGGGAAATGCACTGAACATATAATATTAATCACTTTAATATTAACATTTAATATTAATAACTCTTACTCTAGTCTTAAATTTAAGAGAGTTATTAAAGTGAAAGAACTGTCATAGTTCTGTCCATGTGACTAATTTATTTTTAAGTCTTCTGTGACATCTCTAATGGAATAAGAAGAAGGTCTTGTCTCCAGGGTGCCATTTCTACTTGATGCTTAGTAGTGTAGGCCTGGTAACCTACCTCACAGCATAATACAATGTCTCTTTGAAGGGAGAAATGGTTAGATCACATTCTTTGTATCCCTGGGATCCTAACAGCATGTCTTGCCCATCACGGGCTCACTGATGAACAGAATGAATTGAAACAAAACAAATGTTTCTTCAAAATAGAGAACACAGTCCCCCTTTTACTGCTAGCATTAGAAAAAGACACGAGCTGCAGTACTATCATGCTTCTGCATCATCAGGCTGTCTGATGTAAAAGCAAAGGCTGTGGCCTGAGACTGCCAGACATGAGGAAAGCCTCTTCTCTGCTTTGATGATTAAATGAAGCAATAAAAGGAAAACATTCAGACAATAATGATCCTTAATTATAACTCAATAATGATAATCATGATAAGCAGTTTTTACGCATATAGTAACATTGTACTTCAGAAACATGGTTTGATATTACACATATAGATCCCTCTATATGTATATCAAGTATTGATATGTTTTATAATGTAAAAGGTACATTGTAGTCAATAGGTGATAAACTGAATGTGTTAAGAACACATGTCCACCATTCAGAATATCTACTTGCTTATAGATCATAATTAGAAATAATTTATAACCACATAAAAATGAAAACCTAAATAATAAACTATATTCTAAAAGTCCTGAACTTAGTACAGTGAATGCAGACATTTACTATAGTCCAATCAGAAAGTCATGTTTGTCAAGGAAGAAAACTTTAATAAACTGCTACAGTTACAAAGCATGGAAGAAAGAAAACAATTAAATCACACACGTCATGATGCATGTCTGAGGGCAACTGAATTAAATACTTATTTACATGCACAAACTCCAAAGGGAGGAAAAATGTCATTTACCTGTAGCGGTGCTTATAGCTTATGGATCCAAATTTGCTAAGTTTTCTTGACAATGAATTTGATTCTGTTTCCGGCATTCTAATTTTTTTAGGAAAAAAAAACTTCATAAACACAGATACTTTACAACATCTAAGCATAAAGCTATTTAGAAAATATAGCAAAACTAGTCAAAATATTTTAACAAAACTAATCAGAATACTGTATTTATTCTAAATATTGGCAAGAAATGATAAGCAATTACTAAGAGAATACCTGAAACAGAGCCATAGCTTAGAATGTTATGTTATATGTATAATAATATCAAATACTCAACTCATACCTCTACAAAGCATTATATAAATATGTCTTTGCCCTAGGAAGTTTTAGCTGTGACTCAACTAACTTCCTCTGCTTAAATTGATTTTCTCACATTATGGTCTCCATGGCAGCTAATCACATTAGACACAGTACTTCATTCATTTTTATAGTATACTCCAGTATTTTCCTGTTTTAAGGCATTTTTAAAAAATATTGTTTGGCAGTATTGGGTTTGGAACTCAAGACATTGAACTTGCCTCTCTACCACTCTGACAACATCTCCAGCCCCTATTCATGTAGTCTATTTTCCAATAGGGTCTCTAGCCTCAGATGGTAATACTCCTCCTATCTCTGCCCTCCTGTCTAGCTGGAATCACAGGCATGCACCACCATGCCCAGCCCTCATGTCAGGGTACTATCAATAGATAGACTCACTGAACTAAAGGCAAAGGCTTAGATTTGCTTTCTGGGTCACATCCTTCCCCTAACACAAATCATATGAAGGACACTGGTCATTTTATAGAATATTTCTCTCCTATACCAGAGAAATTGCTCAACCTAAAATAAATAGAAATAAGAGAAAGAATCTAACCTTGGTCCTTTAAAAAAAATAAAGACTGTTTTACCTGTTAAATTCTTATTTTATCTTTACAATGTAAGGACATGAAACAATGAAGATGGTGTGTTGATAAGCCCATTTTCTGACTTCATCTTACATAAGGCACGGCCGCTCCCCCCCCCCCCCACCCCCGTCCTCTGCCTGTGCACACTGCATATAATTCCTGGCATTCTGCTCCTCCTTTCCAACGATATAACACATCATCCCGGTTGCTGTTTCTCCTGTCTTGTCAGCAGCTCCTTTCCTCCAAATCCAGGGAAGGTCCAGAGCTCAGCTTTTAGCTTTCTAATTCTCCTTTCTTATCACCATTTCCATGGTAATCTCATTCGACCCCTCTGTCTAAATGCCTTCATCATTCTAGTAAGCCCTGTGCTGTGCCACAATAAATTAAGAGTCAAAATAGATTAATAAAAAGGAACATCTCTACAGTTGTTTGTAGACAGAACAAAATATTTGCTATAAAAAGAAACACTATTTTTATTTATTAGTACAGTGTACAAAACTGTCCAGTAAAATATACAAAACATACCTAAAAAATGTATGATGTTCTACACTGCACTTCCAGAGGTGCTTGCAAGCGGTTTTACTTCGAGCTTCAAAAAAGAATGAGGTTTCGTTGCACTGAGAGGCAGAGAAAAAGAAAGAACGAGTTATTGACCATAATACTTTTCAGATGTCTGCCCTCCTGTAGGTAAAAGAAGTCAGCAGAGAGATTATTATCACATAAACAAATAATTATCTCTTGGTAATGATTTTTGGAAAACCACATTAAAATCACTTTCCATTCAGTCTTAGCCCAACATTTTACCCTCTACTTTTGCATCACCCAATGGCTGAATAACCCTGGTGATAGCACTGGACTCCTGAAATTCCTGCCATCAGAAATGGCCCCTGATGAACAAAAATCACAGACTGTAGAATTCAGCCCTCAATAAAAAGATATTCCTATAAATCCAGTCCTTAACTCTGCTACATTCAGGGAAGTACAGGTCATACTAAAGCTGATGTCTAACGAGCCTCAGGAGAAATCACTGGAAAGAGGCATGCCACTGCAGTATAACCTGTGCAAATTGAAAAAACTCAGAACCTAGCTTCTCCATTTTACCTCAAATTACCAGGCAGATTAAATTAAATGATAAGATAGCATCGAGTGTCACATAATGAGGATATAATAAATCTTAGTTATTTTAATCTAGCTGTTTATTTAATGAGTTTAATTTAATATATTGAATATGTAAGAAATTGCAGACATATTAAAGTTAATCCTAATTTGGCAGAAGATATTACTTTTAAGTTACTAAACAGAAAACCAAACAAAATACAGAATGAATGCCATAACAATAAACCCTATGTTCTGGGAAGTGCTATAACTGCTCATTTCATTTCAAATTTAAAAACCAAACTCAAGTCTCCAACATGGCAATTCTTCTGGAATGAGCTTCCTCTAGACTCATAAACACTAAACTGTCAGGGCAGGGGATCATTGAAATGATTTGTCCCCCACTTTTTAACAAGGAAAGAACATTTATATGCATGAAATTCCTCCTAAGTGCAATTGGAATGGTACTGTCTAACCGAAGAGCTACTTGTAAAATGAAGAGACAGGGTGGAAACAAAGCCAACACACTCAGATTACAGTAAAGCTGTCTGGAATTCCAAAATTATAGGAGGATGAAATTTAGGATTATTCTCAGGTGTTTTTTTTTTCTTGGTTTTTTTGTTTGTTTTTGGCTCGAATGCTTCTAACTATTAAAATACAGCAAATGGGAAAGCAGCAGGGGGATTTGGCTGGTGAGGGAATGGACACTAAGCAAAGGCTGAGTGGGTTGGGGTACCTAGGGAATGCAAATTGGGCTGCTTAGTTCTACTGACACTGGATATCGCACTGGGCATAAACAAGAGGGCTCAGGAAGGGAGAGCAGAATGTTAATGGAAAAGTGGCAGCAAAGTGCTGTGGGGGTGCAGAGAAGGGGGCAAAACAAGACAAAGGTCAAACGGTCAAATGGCTTGAAAGATCACTGCATTTCATGGTGACTTTTGTGAAATGAGTAGAAATTTTAAAATTAGAGATGAGGAAGCGAAGTCAATGAATTCACAGGAAGATATCACATGTTTCTTGCAGGACAAGGTAGAAAAACCCAGGATTCTGTCCAGAGATGAAAATATTCAAAGAATAATCTGTTTTCCTTTAAAATAGATACGATATATGCATAGTAGTAAAGCAAAACTTTCCAAAGTTGGTGCATAATGACTGACACAAGTCAATCTCCCTTCTACCACTGTCCCAAGTCCCTTCCCGAATCTATTCTACCACAATTTCTATTACAGGGCATTAGATAATCCTAAACATAATACATAGGCCACTCACCTAAAACTAAGTCTGCTTGTGAAGGCATTCTACCAGAAAAAAATTGTCAAGACAAAGAAAGAACACAGACAAGCTGTCCCTCCCTCCCCAACCACCACATTCCTCACACACAGAGATTTGGCCACCATCCCCTCTCTCTCTGCAACAGGATGTACCAGGTGTCACAGGACACACTGAGCATTACCACTGTAAGAAATGATGGCCACAGATAACTTGTCTGGAACACATAAACTTTCATATTTCAGCAAAATCACTCATAGATAAGGTATAATTAAATACCAAATACAAATTGTCAAAAGAGGAGGAGAAACTTAAAAGCTTTCAATTTTCAATACAAAATGAGATCTATCTCCTCCAAATCTCAAGCTCCCATTGGGCTGGTTTTCACTTTCCCTTTCACACCAATGTCTGTATTCTTTTATTTTTCAAGTAGAAACTGGTCACAGTTTAATTCTTAATACACATTCTTAAGCTACCATCACTTAATGGAAGGATAAAAGGCACTTTTTAATTCCAACCAGAATTAGGCTTTTCTGTTTCTTTAGGTACAAAATAAAGGAAGTAAAGAGCCTCCCACAGGTCTCTTAATTCTTTCTGCCACGAGCAAATGCAAGTATGAACTCATTCTCTATTTACAGGGCTTGAAGACAAACTGCCCACTTTTCCTCTCATTATTGGTGGAGAGATCCAAATGCCAAAAGGAGAATTAACATAAGCAATATAGAAGCCAGGTATTCTGAATAAATTCTGTATACTTTTGCCACACACACACAGTAACTGTTGGCATGAATGAACTGGCAGGACATTTTACATGTCTCTTTCCACCCCACCCCTCCCTTGTTAAGCCTTTTCCAAATAGACATGGCCCTTAGCATATTTCCACTCACTCAGCCAGAGATGAGCAGCTGCTTAGCTAAAGAAGCTCATCACACAAAAAAAGAGAAGCTCATCACAAGCCATTGCTAAAGTACCTTGCTGTCCAAATGGCCAAGGCTTGCTTTTTTTGCAAAATTATTCAAATATCTTTATAGCTATGGTCATTTCAAGCCAGAAGCAAAGCTATTTTCTGAATGTACTTTTTAATTTTATCAATGAATCATGCTAAGGCTTTTATAATTCAGATATCTTGTGAATATCACTGTCTCCTGAGTCTTTATATACACTTGATCAAGCCTTCTTTTTTTTTTTTTTTTTTTTGTCAGTTGTGGGGCCTGAACTCTGGACCTGGGCGCTGTCCCTCAACTCTTCAGCTCAAGCCTAGTGCTCTAACATTTGAGCCATAGCACCACTTCCAGCTTTTTCTGCTTATGTGGTGCTGAGGAATTGAACCCAGGGCCTCATGCACAAAAGGCAAGCACTCTACCACTGAGCCACCTTCCCAGCCCAAGCCCTCATTTCTATCATTTCTAAGAATCTAGAGGTTATAGAATATCCACCAACTCCCAACTGAACTCCCTCTGGTCAGTCTCTTTACCTGTCTTTGCTGGCTATGATTCTCTTGGCAAGATTAAAGAAATGAATCTACATTTCCCAGCATCTCTCACAAGTACCCCCCCCCCCCCCACACACACACACAATGAAGAGTATGTAACCAACTGCAAGAGGCATGGTCACTCTTTATCCCACTACAGCCCCTCACACAAGCTTATGTTTTTGATACAGACCCTCCCTACCACATGTAATCCATGTACTTTATCTGGTCTCTCCCTACGTCTATTTTGGGAAGCAATCACAGCTGGATGCCCTGCCTTTCTCAGCCTCCCCAATATTTTTTTTAAGGGAAAATGAATTTTTTTTTTATTGTGAAAATACTGTACAGAGGAGTTACAATTACATGGGCAAGATAATGAGTACATTTCTTATCAAACATCGTAGCCTCCTCCTTTGTTTCCCCTTCCCCTCCCTACAGCCTCCCCAATATTAAGGAGATGAATTATTGTGTATTTCACCCACATTCAAAGTCAGGAGAATAGTCAAGGTCCATGTATACCCAAAGTATACACTATGTGGGTTATTATTCAGGAACCAAGGAGATCAGTACTTCTAACAATGATAAGATGCAATCATCATATGAATACTTGAAGATCGACAGCAGACAGGATTCATGTTCCATTGAGGTGGGGGAGGAGGGGGCAGCTAAAGAAACAAGTCCCAAGTATTATGGAACTTTTGCTTTTTTTTTTTTTTTTTTACATTCAATCTATACAAGACTTACACATTTACTATTATGAACTCTTTAACTTACTTTAGGCATGGGTGGGAAAAAATAGATGCCTAATAAATGACTACAACAATGTTCTTCTTAATTACTGACAAAGCAAGCAGTGAAACAAGGTGGGGTGGGTGTATTCTTTAACTGGAGATACCAAAAGAGGTATTTCTGTATTTTTATCTTGTTGCCTATAGGCAACAAGTTCAAATTCAGCTAACCAATTCAGTGCTTCCTCAAAACAAAGCTACTAGCTTTGTTATTACCTGGGAAGAGTAGGTCAGAAAGCAATTTTGGAACACTGAAGATATATTATTCTTACAAGCTTTGTAGTTGCATAATGCTCTCAGAGAATAGTTCTTATGAGTATCTTCTAATAGTGGCCTAAGAGGTTCTGTGGTCCATAAACATGGGAAATGATGGCTATACCTTTTCACGTTTTAATGTGGCATTGTGCTCCATGACTCTCCATTAGCTGGAGAGGTAGTGGGTTGTTTTACTAATTAATTTGGACTCAAAACTGTTTTCCACAGAAGTGTATTTTAAATACTCTAGTTTAGAAAAGATGGTGGTACGTATAAATACTGTTCTATACATGTACGTACACGTATCAGTTATTAAGTTCTTTTGAAAATACAAATACATTTTAACTGAGAATCACTGAACACTTCAGCATCACTTAAGAAAATAAAATTAGTTTCCAGTCTGTAAGTGCATTTCATAGTAGAAATAAAAACAGGAACTGGGTACCAGTGGCTCATACCTGTAATCTTACCTACTGAGACCAGAGGCTGAGATCTAAGGATCACAATTTGAAGCCAGCCTGGGCAGGAAAGTCTGTGAGACTCTTATCCCTAATGAATAACACCCCCCCCCCCCGCCCCTCCCCGCCCCCGTTAAAAAAAAAAAGCCAGAAGTATTGCTATGGCTCAAGTGGCAGAATACTAACTTGAGCAAAACAAGTTCAGGGGCAACGCCAAGGCCCTAAATTCAAGCTCCAAGACCAGCACAAAAGAATAAGTACAAACAAGAGAAATATTATAGTATTGTCAGATGTGTGGATTTGAAAATACATAATAAATGGATAATCATTTTCTGGATGAATAAGTTAATTTGTTGATAGATAAATTTCCTCCTAGTTCAGTGAACATAAATTACAAAAGGCAAAGGATGTGTTAGATTATGCTGCTTCTCCTCTTATTTCTTTTCCTCCACAAAATTCAAAAAGAGAATAAGCTCAAGTAAGAGGAGGGTCGTAAACAGAAAGGGGTGAAAGGTGGTGAATATGGTCAAAATATTTTATGTATGCATATGAAAATGGACCACTGAAGCTTTTTGGGACTGCCTTGGAGAAGGGGGAGACAGGAGGAAGAAGAATGACCGAGTCAGTAATTCTCATCAAGATCTATTGTATACAAATGGTTATGTTAAAATGAACCACCACCCCCCACCTTATACAAATTGATGGTAATAAAAAATTCTTCTTTTAAAAAAAAGTAAAAGAAAATGCGAGCCAAAACATTAAATAACAGTTACATCAGATTTCAGGAAACTTTGGAAAACTATTATATTGAGGTTTCTTCCTAATTGAAAGAATTCACAGATGGAAACCTAGGGATCCAGATGGTTTACTTCTGTTACCATTTCTACTCTATCACTCCTTCATCTGCTCTTTAGAGGAACTATAATATTTCCAAATATCAACATTTCCCTCTGATAAATGCAGATTAAATTTTGTTTTTAATGATAATTAAGTTTTATTTCCTTTCTTACAAATGTTAAATAGTCTCATAAATATTGTTATGCTTGTTAAATGAAGGTATATCTGGTTAGGACCCACTGCTACTCAATTTAAACTTTTTTATAGGATGATTTTCATTCCTTCTAAGCATAATTATGAGCAAATACTTTCTGAACAAATGGCTTATGTGTTTTAGTTATTAGGAAAGTCAACAAAACACACCATCTAGTGAAGATCTGGGCTTCCTTCCTGCCCTGGCATAAGATGGTCACAGGACAAGCCTGGCGAGAACAAGGTGATCCCACAGGACTTCCTGTGTAAGATTCCAGTTGTTCAGAGGGCACACCACCAAAACAGTCCCCATGCAAAGGCATGGACTGGGTTCCTATTACATATCTGACTTCTCACTGCGTGATTTCAACCTCTCAACAACTCTGTAAAAGAATTCTCATTCTGCAGATTTAAAAATGTAGATAAAATGGTGCTCAGTGAATTGTCCAAAGTTAGATAGTAAAGAGAGCCCTGGACTTAAACCATGTTACCTGACCAGAACCCTAGTAGTTTATCACAAGAATTTCAACCAAACACCAGGACACAAATATTTCTAAGAATAGTTGGAGGAGGGCAAGTATTAAATCTATAGTTCTGGTATTTTCATATGGTATAGGTGGAAATGCTAAATGGTACTACTATGGGAGGAAAGTAGGACAGGGAGATGAATACAGAAATAACAACAAAAAAACAACGTACATATGCACTTACCCTCTGACTAAGCAAAACCACTCCAAGGAACTTACTACACAGACTCGTCTCTAAAAATATATATGTATGGTTGTTGAATGAAGAAGAAAGTATAAATGCAAGATATTGAAATCTACCTAAGTATTCAACATACATAATTGGTTGAATAAAGTAGGGAATCTATACTCAATGGATCCTGCAAAAAAACAAAAATGAAGGGCCAGTGGCTCAGTGGTAGAACTTGCCTTTCATATGCAAACGTTGGATTCAGTGAAAAGGAGAGAGAAAAGGAGCCAGAGAAGAGAAAAGAAAGGAGGGAATACGCAATAAACTGATAAGAGAAAAAGATGGGAGAAAGATGCAAAGGACTTTATATGTATGCAACTTCCAGAAGAAAGAAGAAAAAGAAGAAAAAAATGCTTCTGTGTATAAAAAGAAACACAAGAAAGATAAACTAGAAAACAGCAAAGATTCACATCTACAAGGAAGGGAGAAAAACAGTCCTGAAGGAACATGACACTTCTCTGAGTGTGTCTTTGTTGTCTAGTTTGACTTTTGCATTCATGCTAATCTTTTACCTATTCAAAGTGTACAACTAAGCAAGTAAGAATGTGAAAGGAAGGGAACCAGAACTGAACATTAACTGAAACAAATAAACTTAATTGCATTTTGAGTGAATAAACAGCCACAATAATGAGGAAGGAAGGAAGGAATGAAAAGAGAAAAGGAGGGAGGAAGGGGGAAAAGGAGAGATGGAGGGAGGGTGGAAGTTTTGAACACAGTACAGTAGAAGCTCTTAGTCTTGGCAACATAGTGTATGTGGGTGAAAGAACTGCAAATAATTTTAGTGGTTTAGCCAAAGTGGTTCTGAAATTTGATATGCATTTTAGATCTAAGTGAATGAGTCAATGTGTTACTGTTACTGGGAGCCAAGATTCTCATGGTCAAAGAAAGAACATAAAAACATGAAATGAAAGAAGGCAAGAAAGAACCCTGTGGATATGAGGTATGTTGTGAACTCAGTATTTCTAAAATATGCATGAGTATGTGTATGTTCAGCTTCACATGCACAAATGTATGCATTTGTGTTTGTAATTATGTGAAGTGTGGGCTAAGCTTGTATATAAGCATAAAGATTGCCTCGTGCTGTCTACTTGAAAAGGGTAGGTGGCCAAATTCTCCCAGCAGTAATGACTACACCCAGCACAGAGACTGCAACCATTCCCCACACAAATGAACCAGGGCTCCTTAGAGACATGGCTGATACCAGGGTAGGAGAGAGATACAAAATGCACCTGAAATACCATACTATATCAAAAGGGAAGAAGTACACAACTAATGATGGACAAAAATCTAAAGGGCACAGGGACTAAAGGGACTTCTGTTGACCACATCTAGAACAACTTGCAAATAAAAAGTTAGGCACATCAAGCAGAAAAGGTCAGATAATGTGATGTTAGGAAAATGAACCCTTAGATATGTATTTAAATGTTTTTTTTTCTTTCATGCATTTGTTTCTAACACATTTATAAGATTATTTCTTTGTTGCTTTGTATGTCCCTCCCCCACAGTATAACCCCTGCTTTCACTATATTTTGTCGGTATAATTTGTGGAGGAGAAGGTAAAAAACAAGTCATTTAAGGATACAGGTGGACTCGTTGCAACAATGAGAAGTACAAGTTGTCATGTCGAAAATGAAATTTACAACTTTGGGGGGGGGGAGGATTGAGTGGGGGGCGGGGGGAGGCTGGGAAGGGAGGTGAAGGGTAAACAAAGGAGAAGGCTGCAATTCTTGATAAGAAATGTACTCATTATCTTGCCCATGTAATTGTAACCCCTCTGTACAGTATGTTCACAATAAAAATAAAAAAAATAACAAGTTAGGCACAGTAATATATCAGAAACCATGAAAGGCAAGGATTAACAAAGGAGGATGGCTATGGTGGAAGCATAGTTTGTATGTACAAAAACAAAACAATGAAACCCACTGAAATTGCTTGAAGGAAGGTAGGAAGAGGAAAATAAAGAGGAAAAGGGGGCGGGGGTGTGCCTGATAGGAATACATTGTAAACATCCATGGAAATATCAGAATAAAATCCCTTTCTGTATAACTAATATAGGATGATATGAGTGAACTGAATGGGGAAGGAGGGAGGGAGGGAGGGAGGGAGGGAGGGAGGGAGGGAGGGAGGGAGGGAAGGAGGGAAGGAAAGAAGGGAGGAAGGAAGGAAGGAAGGAAGGAAGGAAGGAAGGAAGGAAGGAAGTCAGGCAGGCAGGCAGGGAAGGAGGGAAGGAGGAAAGGAGGGAGGGAGAGAAGGAGGGAGGGAGGGAAGGAGGGAAAAAAGGGAGTAAATGGGTTAACATCTTCCCATGGTACATAAGACTGAGGTCTAGAATTCATCCAGTATGAGACCAGAATCTGTGACACAAACTACTATAAACTACTAACTACCCTTGTCCCCCATGTCCATAACAATACTGCTTCAATTTCTCGTCTTTCCTGTCTAAATTCTCAGCACAGCCATCAGAGAACTGAATCCTGATCTGGAAGACCTTATACAATCAATGTGCATTTCATTGTCAAATATGGTGGCCACCATGCACAAACTGTGAACGGACTCTCAAATGTTACCCCTATTCCTGTCTCTTATCTTTGCCCAGAGCTAAGGTATCCTCATAATGTGAACACATATTCTCATAATGGGACCTGGGGTGATTTATATTCTCTGAAGTTAATCACCCTTCCCATACTGTCATATTTCCAGCACCATGAAAATAAGTAAAATGATAATGCCCTCTATCCTAAGTCTCATAGGGTGAATTCCTTACTTCTAATGTGTCCTCTTAAAAAGCCACTGTATAATTATGAAAATCAGGAATTTAACACTGCTTTCGCTACCATCATGTCATTCTCAGACATGCTCCAAGTTTTAAGGATTACCACTGCTGACCTTATGGTCTGTCCAGAAAGGTCTGTCCAGAACCATGGCACTGAGCTGCTGAATCTCTAGACCACATGCTGAAACGGTTTCTAGGTCTCTTGATGATAGTTCATTGTCTTTAAAAGTTTCTGGGTAATCTTCCTTAGAAATCCCATAAATTGTATGTCCACTATTTTCTCATGATTAGGTTTAGATAGCAGTTTGTGGGGATTTTTTTGTAAAGATTATCATAGCAGCCTGCTATGTCCTCAGAGAACTGTATTGTATCTATCCTAGTATTATTGCTGTTAAATTTGATTACTTGGTTATGATACTGTCTTATACTTTCCAACACAATAAATTTAATAACTATCATATGCCAAAAATAGATAAATAAATGAAAGAAGTTCTGTTTGCAGTGGAATCCCAAGGGCTGGGTGATAAATACAGAAGGAGTGGGGAAGCTAGACAATCAGCTCTGTGCAATTAGTTTAGTAAAAGATCAGATCAGGCAAGAACTCTCAATGAATGTTAAATACACAAGGAAACTCTGACAGGGAGTGCAATATTTACCCTGGTTGTCTGTATCTCCTCCACAGACTACTCACTAGCTTCAAGGGAAGAAAATAACAACAACAACAACCATATATAAAAACCAGGAACCACATAGTGGAGAAATCAGGTAATACTGTGACCACATAATCAAACTTATTAGCCAATAAGGGTAACACATTGCTATCATGTGCCTCCCAGTGCAGCTAGACAGCATGGACTTTGGTGTGATCACAAGGGGAAATAGAGAAATAAAAGTTAAATTTTAAAAAAAGAAATGAAAAGCTTTCTACTTTAGGACTGGATTCCTTTGAAATGTCAATATATAAAACAAAGAACTTCTATGCGAATGTTCCAGATTAAAGAAGGCTAACTGAATTCTATACTATTTAAGGAGATGCAATGAGGACATTTTCAGGTCAACCAACAAAACTGGAGGAGAGTTGATAGACAGTAAAAGTGTGATATTGATATGAATTTATTAAGTTGATTAACGACACTGAGGTGCTACCAGAGAGCAATCTTATTCTTGGGAAATACATACTACAGTCTCTAGGGTCTATTATATGGATAGCTTACTCTCACATGGCTTAGAAAAGAATTGGGTGTGAATGGAAAGAGAGAGAACAACTTATTAAGGCACGGAGTAAAATGTTAGAGAAAGTAAATGTGGAAGAATTGGACACATTTTCTTTGTAATATTTGGAATTGGACACATTTTCTTTGTAATATTTGAGCATACTACTTTTTTATAAATGTAGGATTATTCTCAAATTAAATATATATGTGTGTGTGTATATATATATCTATATCTTATAAGCTCTAGTGTTATTTTGAAATGTGCAGGAACCCAACACTTACTTAAGCTGATCTCTTAGGCTCATTGACCAATGGTAGCAAGTTCTTGCCACCATCACTTCCTGTGTCCTTGCCCCAAAGCAGACCGGAGAGTTCTGCCAAATGGGTCTAATTACTTATGGCAGAGTTGCCAGGAAACTTTTGGTCCTATGCCCTGTCATGCTGAGTAAGTTTAGCTAAGGCAAGTCTCGGGATGCACTGTCCATCAAGTAATTACAGTACTATTTACTCATCCTTAACATTAATTTCATAAATGAGCTTACTACACATGCCAAGTTATGGGCTTAGAGTGAGGAATGGCATACTTTCCCTGATGCCAAAGCCAAGAAAATAGTGTATGATCCACAAAACCATTCAATCTGCTACCATCAGAAGTAATATTATCTCCTGCATGCCTTCTACATCTACCCACTTGCCTCCCTCCTTCCAGTGAGGTCTCTCACCACATCCCCTTGCTCAGTAGACTATTTCCAGCCTCATACCCTTTGTTCTCAGTGTCTGTACTATTCTACTTTGCAGCCTGAGTCCACTCAAAAGGCTAGAGACTGCTGTGACACTCAGTTCCCTATAAGTCCTCAGGTCCATCAGCAAAAGTCAAGACCAAGTACATGCCCACAAGTACGAGAGGCCTTCTCAGAGAAAGTTCAGACCTAGCTAGCTATCATACTGACCCCCATTAGCCTTCTACCCCATCATCTGTGAAAAGGCAGACAAGGAAACTCAGCCTTCAAGTCTTCCAACACTCACAGCCCATAGCTTTATCATGCATCTTACCTATGTTTATGTCACTCAACCCCAAATGTTGCTCAGCATATTATCTTCCCAGAGCTCCTGGTCTGTTCCCCTCTCTACCAATACCCAATTCCATTTATGCCCTCTGGAATTCATGGCCTCTCATTAGCAAATTCCCAACCTCTACAGTCTGTTCTCCTTCCTTTGTCCTCATACTCTTGCAAAACTGAACCTGACTCTCCCTGGCAGATACAGCTTCCACACAGGCCTCCCCAGAGGTGCTACACTTTTTGTTTCTGCTGATCTCCCATCGCTGGGCATGAAAGTGAATCCTCCCTGATCTCTAGTGCCTCTTTCAGAAAACCCTCTCTCCTTCCCCTGAGACTCCTAGCTTATGCCACCTACAGACTCTAAGGGCGGCTGTCATACTTCAGTTCATTCCTCCCCCCTTCCCGCCCTACACCTCCTAACCTTTCTGCCAGATACATCCCCATTCCTATCCTCCAAAGAGCTGTCTGTACTTAACTTCTGTTCTCCTTTTTCCTGTTACTTCTCTTTTCTGGATATGCATCGATTTATTTTTCATTCTCCTAGTCATAGACTTCTATAGTATTTCTATTTTTTTTTAAAATTTTTACTTAAGTGTAGCACAGAATATCATGTCTCCTGCATTCTTCTGGAGTATACATTCCTCAGAGGAGAACTGCTAGGTTGAACTCAATTTTCTACTCCAGTGAAACTAGTGTTGTCATTTCTAAATTTAGGAGTGCCTTCACAGTCCTGATCTTATTGGATGCATGTCAATACCATGAAATTTCCTCAACATAAGACTTTCCTTCTACCTCAGTGCTGATCTCCACCTTTTTTGATGCCCTCTTTTCTCCTTGGTGGTCCTGTCCCTTATGGGCTTTATATCCCCTTGTGACTTCAAGTACCCATACACACTAATGATTCTCAAACATGTATATTCTGCTCAGAACTTGGTCCTGAAGTCTGGACTTATAAGGCAACTTCTGATCATTTCTCCACTTAGATGTCTCAGAGACATTTTAACTTCAACAAACTCACAGCAGGACTCTTGGACCTTGCAGATCAAGCACCTTTCAGTCACCAGGACTCTTTCCCCTACCTCCCCACAGCCAGAAAACCCTGGTGGCTAAGTATAGAATCCAAGAACTTTTTAGTACTTTGTTACTACCCTGTTAAGAAACAGCCTCTTTTTTGGGGGGGCAGGCCTTCATTAAAGATTGAAGACTAAAGACTGGGTGCTGTGGCTCAAAATTACAGGAAATAAGGAGGACTGAGTTCAAGACCAGCCTGTACAAAAAGTTAGCATAGAGCTTATCTCAACAAATAAGGCAAGCCTGGTACACCATATCTAGAATTCTAGCTAAGCAGGAGGTAGGAGGATCAATCCAAGACAAAAAAAAAAAAAAAGGAAGATATCTGAAGTATGTCTAAAGCCAAAGGGCTGGGGCCATGGCTCAAGTGGGTCAGTGCTTGGTTAAGAGCATGAAGCCTTGAGTTCAAAATAAAATAACTAAACAAATCACAGAGTAAAGACAGAATCACTACCATCACCAAGGATGACTTCTATATGTAAATCATTACTTCTAGAGTGTTAATAATAACAATAAATGTGAAATTTACATAGCAGAGGAATAAATTATTTTCACTTGAAAATGATATTATTATATTGCTATGGAAGTTTATGAGAACCAAATTTAAAAACTCTTGTCTAGAACACAGGAATTGGGCAAAATGGCCAGATCTGAGATAAACTTAACAATATTTCACAGCTTTTACTTCTAGCCAAAATCAGAAGCTACGTGTGTTGGTACGTGCCTATAACCCCAGCAGGTAGAAGATAAGGCAGTAGAACTGTGAGTTTGAGGCTCACCTAGGCTACATATGACAGAACAGAAGATTGCATCTTCAATAGCAAAAGAAAAAAAATGAAAATAAAACTTATCAAATACCAAACAGGCACATACAAAATAGATAAAATGAGAAGAAAATTCTTAAGGTATAGTACTAAGAATAAAACATTCAAATGGTGAGACCAAGAACAAAGGATGAACCAATGCAACAAGAATACTCACAAGACAATATGTTGGAATGAACTGTACAACTTGGTGGGGGGAGTGATGGGAGGGAAGTTGGAGAAAAATGAGGGAGGTGTTAACAAGTTTGACAAGTAATGTACTCACTACCTTATGTGTGTAACTGTAACCCCTCTGTAAATCACCTTGACAATAAAATTAAACTAAAAAAATGTACCAAACCATATAGGGCATGACATATCAATATATGAATATATACACAAATGAGGTATTCAATATTAATGGAAGCAATAGTAATAACAATGTATTAATAATATCCACTATTTCTGAATATTAGGATAATAGAAATATTAATTTTCTTCATATTGTTACTATTATCCCCACCTTTGGTCCTCAGCTCCACCCAGACCTGAGCTCCTGCCTGCCCTAGAGTTCCCACCACACAGCTGTCCGCTCCCTCTCTCTGCCCAGACCTATCTTGCATGCACTTACCTCACTTCTACCCTCACTTCCTCCCCCAGGCCTGCCTGCCACCTGGATAGGAGCAGATGCCATGGGCTCCCTCTCCCAGGATGCTGTGGCCCCTCTAATAAACCTTATAATAAGCTTTTTCCTGTGCCTGCCTGCATCTGTGTGGTCCCCTGGGATGGTTGGAAGGATTCTTACAATAGTTTGTTTTTTAGATTTTCTACTATGATCATGTAAAATATCTGTACCCCAAATTCATATTTCTGCAAGGTGTTATTTAAAGCACAATGCCTATTTTGAAATGTAAATAATACATAGACTTCAGTCTCTAACTTTGGCCAGAAAGCACTAAGGGAATGGAGTTCAGTCTCTTTACCAAGCCAGCATACCAGAATAGCAGCAGAACAAGCACTTGAACCACCCTTCAAGCTGAATATGATTACTGTTCCAGGTGATGGATTTGAAAGGGCTTTTAAATTCAATCTGTGATTACAGTTAGGCCTCCATAATAATCAACTTGATTCTACATTATGTAAATCCTGCTTCACAAAGGGAGACCCTGATCGAGAAAGAAGGAAAGAAAAAAGCTCTGCAAGCAAGAATACTCTAGAAATACCATGTTTTGGATTAAATTAATATGCTATTTAATAATTTTTTAAAAAAATCCTTTTGATTCAAGCCTCATGTTCAGTGGCCTGCTGGGCCACATCACTAATGATTTCAGAGAGTGAATTTTAATGACCCGGAGGCGGGGGGGGGAGGGGGGAGCCATACCTTGGCCTCTCCACATACCCAGCCAATGTCAAAGCTGAATGAGGAAACTGGTTCTATTGTGGTGGAGATGGTCAATGAAAAGTAATATAATGATATTGGTTTTGTTGCTGTTATGTTTTACTTAAGAAGTCTAAGATGCTGGAAGCTCAGATTAACTCTGACGTTACCAAATACTTTCCTTGGGACAGTGGAAGACATTTTATTCATTTTATTTTGGCAGTACTGCACACATATTACACATATTATATCATATGTATACATATTCTGTATACATATTCATATATAGAGAAATCATGTGCTATATAGTTCAGTATATATTTTTGAAGATGGAGCCGCATGCTTGCCTAGCAGGGGCTTTATCACTTGCGCTGTGTACAATTCTAACTCCTTTTTTTTTCCACATTAGTTATTTTTCAAGTAGGATCTTGCATTTTTCCAAGGTCAGCCTCAAATTATACACCCAGCATACCTGGCACAACAGACACACACTATCATGCCCAACTTATTGACTGAGATGGGGTGGGGGGGTGTCTTGCTAACTTTTTGCCTGGGCCAGCCTCAAACCAGAATTC
Organism: Dipodomys spectabilis; assembly: GCF_019054845.1. Lineage (NCBI taxonomy): Eukaryota > Metazoa > Chordata > Mammalia > Rodentia > Heteromyidae > Dipodomys > Dipodomys spectabilis. The sequence goes on from NW_024870824.1 coordinate 4,547,806, forward strand.
TCCCAATCTCTGCCTACCAAGTATCTGGGATTTCAGATGTGAGCCACTGAATCTGGGCAGGAAAAGACATTTTAAATCAATAAAATAGTAATATGAAAGTAATTCACCAAAGCTAAACATAGTGACATATACCTATAATCCTAGTACTCATAGACTGAGTCAAGAAGATGAAAAGTTTGAAGCTACCCTTGACTCCAGAGCAAGACACTGTCTATAAATAAATAAACAAACAAACTGAATAAATGCAGCTCATCAAAGGACCTCACTCACAAAATTAACCTAAGTATAAGGTGAGAGAGTACTTTAATAATGCCTCCATGAGAAGCCTTATTTCTTATTATTATATGCTTTAAAAACCCTTGAAAATGCCATATACTTTTTAACAGATTCTATTCCTTATATTTTTAAGTCATATGACCTCAGTGGTAGGATAGAAAGAAAACTACAGAAAGGAAGAAATTACAGATAGGAAAAAAAATCACTAGCTATTCACTTTTTAAATGCTTTTAAAGCAGTCAGACATTAGTACAACTTTTCAGATTGACAAGTCTAATCAGAAGTTGAAGAACATAATGTACTTTCTTCAAACTAGATCTCTAATAACTATTATGTGTGCTGAATACAGTATTACAACCCTATAATACCAGCTACTTGGGAGATGAAGGTGGGAGGGTTCATAGTTTGAGGCCACACAGGCAAAATGTGAGATTCCCATTCCAACAAACAAACCATGTGTGGTGATCCATTACAGAGAAGGTGTAGATAAGTGAATCACAATCTGAGGCTGGCCCTAGACAATAAAGCATGAGACCCTATTCAAAATATAACACTAGAACAGGCTAGGGTTGTGGCACAAGAAAGAGATTACCTGCCTATTAAGTATGAGGCCCAGAGTTTAAATTTCAATACCAAAAATATATACTATGTGATTTCTGGACCATCAGTTCTTTAAACATATGAAAGTTTACCTCCAAGTTCAAATTAATTCCAAATCCAACTTTAATTTTATCAACAAACACTAGCATTAGTAGGAAAACAGTTTACTTTTTTTCCTAGAAGAATAAATAGTACCTGATTTTCAGATTTAGCAGTACTTACTGCCAATAATTAGGCCATTAATCATTTAAGTGGTATTACTGAGTACCCACTACCTCTGAGGTACTCTGTCAAACACTATGTCCCAGTCTTACAGCTGCTATCTTATTCCTGTGCCCATGTGTGGACATGAAAGAGCTGATTTCTGTGTAAATCCTTTTTAACTTTAAGAAAGCCAGTTCAATTCCAGTTGTGCTTAGTTTTTGTTCAGCATGGAATTACTATCAAAAGAGATAGAAAAACAGATTCCTTGAATCACATTTTCCCCTAAGGACAGGACTAATAGCATCTTCTGAGAGCATGGTTTCTATAGGTTAGTTTAAGAGGAAGCTTTCTCATCTTTGCCTTCTTCAATTAGTATCCTAGAGTACACCTGTGAAGCTGTAAAAGTACACTTGCCTCTAACACCCTTTATGCTGTCTCCACACTGCCCAGAGGCAGCAGAAGTCCACATTTCCATACCTCAACTCATGGTCTCCCTCCAAAGTGGCCAGTTTCTGTTTGGTTTGTCTATCAAGCTCAACAAGGAGCAAGCAGACATGTGAGTCCAATCAGAATGTTAAATTTACTTCAGAAAAGGTAGGACACAATTTTTCATCCTGTGTGCAGGCTACACCTTTCAGATTATATGAATCCTCCCCTCACAGACAGCACTGACTAGCAAATTACAGTAATAATGATAAAAAAAAAAAAACCTCCTAGTCTCTCCTCTGCCCTAGAAAGGTTCTGCTTCCTTTTGCTAAAACCAAAATGACATTTCCCCATCTTATTCTTTACTACTTCTTTCCCTTTCCCTTTCTTGTAGAAGTTGTATACACTGAGTTCATTAACATGTTTCCCCAGGAAGAAAACCCCGTAGTTTTGTCTCCCAATGTCTTTTAGGTTATAAATATCAGATAAGACCCTTTCTTGCCTTTGTATTTAAGCTAAGTGTTCACAAAAACTTACATCTTTTCCCAGTACCCGGAGTTCAAACTGAGTCTCCTTAAAGTGAACCTTTGTGATCCGAGGCCTGAAAAAAAACAAAGCAGTTGTGGTTTTAAAGACTTCATCTTTCAGAAATTCAGAGAAGTATCCAGTAGACAAAAAGGTTGGTGACTGACTTTATATACTTCTGTAGTGACTTATAGAGTTTTCCACGCAAGTCCTTTGCTCCATTCCCATCATCCTATCTCCACTTCTCTACTATATGCACACAGCAACTTGGCACCCCCAGGCCTAACAGTGCCATTTTCCCAAGACAGCCAGGCCCTTAGGATCCTCCAGCTCCTCCATTCATTGGTAAATCAAAGCCAAAATTCAGAGTTGTTCTGGATCCACAGCCCACCAGCACTCATCAGAGCGGGTGGGAAATCCTACCAGAGTTTCCCCAGAGCCTAGAACCTCAGTGCCTGAAATTTGGAGAGATTATTTACTAAGGTGCCGTAGAAGAAAAAGGTCACACCCACACTCACATATTTATTTACCACGTATTGGTCAGGTGCCCACCCTTTCAAGGACACAAGCATCCTATAAGACTGAGACATGCAGTGGTTAACTTCTGACTGTGTCCTCTGGTCACTTACCAGAAATACTTCCCCACTTGCTTCTTGTTCTTATAGACAACAACACCAACTGGAGTTAATCCCAAGAAATACTCAGACTTGTTTTCTCCCTGAAAAAAAAAAAAACCATAGGCTCAAAACCATGAATTTATTCGAATAAAAGTTCATTAAACACTATAATTGATCATATAAATACTACTTACAGGATTAATGTTGGATTTCATTTCTGAAATGTTTTGGTCCAAAAAGCCAGCTAAGCTATAATACTAGGTAATTTGATGCTCTTTTCTTTTTCCTTGAAGTTCTTGAGAGGACTTTGTTACCTTAGTGTTAATTCATACTTATAACTTTAGCTCATTAAAAGGACCAGGGAAGCTGGGCACCAGTGGTTCACACCTATAATCCTAGCTACTCAGGAGGCTGACTTCTGAAGATTGAAGTTTCAAGTAAGCCAGGGCAGAAAAGTGTGTGAGGAGTCTTTTATCTCCAATTAACTGCAAAAAAAAAAGCCAGAAGTAGAGGTGTGGCTCCTCTTAAGAGAAAAGGCTAAGAGAGAGTGCCCAGGCCCTGAGTTCAAGCCCCAGTGTCAGTACAAAGGATCTGGGGCATTCCACCAAACCACTAACTGAGGTAGCCCCAGCTGCTTCCATAGTGATACCTGACCCTCGCTAAACATTAACCAGAATCCCCTGCAGCTTAAAATACTGATGACCCGGGCAACCACACCAATAACTCACAATCCCCAGGCAGGGTCTAGAGCTTCCAAAATACACAGAAGCTCCAAATGAGCTCCAAATGGCTTCCTACAGCCAAGGCTTGAAACATGGGCTTCTATCCAGGGTGCTTTCAAATGGCTTATCTTCATTTTTCTCTCTGATATAGACAATCTTGAGAACCAATTCACCAACAAGTTCAGGCAGCCAACAGCAGACACACACCATACTCCTTTCTTCCCTTGTAACTTTGCTCAAAAAAATTAAAAAATAGAAACTCTTCACTGCAGTTCAGGTGGTACTGGTAGGCACTTGTGGTTCAAGCCTGTAATCCTAACTACTCAAGAGGCTGAGATCTGAGGATTATGGTTCAAAGCCAGCCCAGGCAGGAAAGTCTGTGAGACTCTTATCTCCAATAAACTCTCAAAACCTCAGAAGTAGAGCTGTGGTTCAACTGGTAGAGTGCTAGCCTTGAGCAAAAGAAACTTGAGGACAGCACCCAGACTCTGAGTTCAAGCCCCAGGATAGGCACCAAATAAAGAAAAAAAAAAAAAAGAAAGAAAATCTTCTCATAAAAGACTGAAGAACCTTGATTTTCAGGCAATGATAAGTCTTAACCCACAGCACCTATGTTCTAGGTATCCAGACAATGTGCAGAACTAACAGCCTGCAAAATTACATTCATAGGAACAGAAGATCACTAATACACATTGGAAGAATACCAGCTGTTGCCCACTTTTAGCTCTGGAAATTCAATCTTAAAGGAACGCATGAAAGATCCTAACAAATCTAGGTCATTTCCCATAAATTTCAACCCACCAACAAACTTGATTGTGGGTGAGGATAAACATTACAGAAGCAGAAACATTTTTCAGAAGACTCCCTTTATAAGTTTTCCTTATGGAATGTTCTTTTAAAAATCTGAAAACCTAAGGGGAAAGTTTTAGAGGTATTTTGTTTTGTGACAGAGTCATGCTGCGTAACAGTCCAAGCTGGCCTCAAACTTGAAATCCTCTTGCCTTTACCTCCCAAGTACTAGGATTACAAATATACATCACCACACTAAAGGTTTTCTTAAAGGGTAGTGCTGTGAAGCAGTTAATGAACTAATGAGATTAACATGATTACTTTCTCCCAATCTGTTCTGTAACTGTCATTTCTACATGGACTGTGTGCCCTAGTATGCTTCTTCTTCTTTTTTTTGGTTGGTCATGGGACCTGAACTCGGCCTGGGTGCTGTCCCTCAGCTCTTCAGCTCAAGGCTAGCCCTCTACCTCTTGAGCCACAGCACCACTTCCAGCTATTTCTGCTTATGTGGTGCTGAGGAATCAAACCCAGGGCCTCACGCATATAAGGCAAGCACTCTACCACTGAGCCACCTTCCCAGCCCCCGCCCCCCGCCCCCCGGTATGCTTCTCATGCTTCAAAAAATAATAGAAAATGATTTCTTGTTTCAGGAAATATTGATGATAAAAAAGACTACAAAGTGAATATATGAGTTGTCTGCTTTAGAGAAAGTTTTACTGGGGTTTCTTAAATACTAAGGAATTCTCAAATCCAACTGATTTTTTAAAAGTTCATCTCTAGCTATTTATTTCTTATAAAGAATAAGTCACTTGCTGTAATCCTAGATACTTAGAGCTAGACTGAGGTAGGAGGATTCCAATTTGAAGCCAGCCTAGAAAAGCCCATGAAACTCTTGACCAGCAAAAAGCTGAAAGCAGAGGTATGCCTTGAGTGGTAGAGTGCCAACCTGAAGCAGAAAAGCTAAGGAAGATAAAGAGGCCCTTGGTTCAAGCGCCAGTACCACCCATTAAATAAAAATGGCACTTGACTTATTATTTCAAAAAACTAAATGTGACTATTACTAACTACATGAATGCCATGTAAAGTGATGCATTCTATCTCACTGGTATACAATAAACCATTTTACGAGGAATGGCTCAGAGAGTAAGACCTGGGTGAGAAGAACACTCAATGCAGATCTAGTGTAACTAATCACCACTTCTGGCAAGTTTTCATCAGCCACACTGAAGAAAATCTGCAAAAAATATTTCTATTAATGCAGTGATACTTTCAGTGGGAGTCAGCCTCCTACAGATAGAACATGCCCATCTAACAGCCCTACCACTGCTAACCTGGACTGTTGCCTAATGCCGGCTTCACCTGACAAGTTATTTTCCTTATGGTTTTCAGCCATAATACCTATTTTTGGAAAACCCTCCTGTTTTCTGTCTCACACGATCAATTATAAACCAATTTTAAATTGTTTTGACGTTTAGCTAAGCCCTTTGGAGCTGTTATCCAGATTGTGTTTTCAAGCCCAGTTAATTGTTTTCTACACATGGAAATATAATCACAGACTTTTATGCAAACCTCATTAGGGCTTAATCCATGCAAGAGCTGCTTTGTGTTTGGAAAACCCAGATGAAAAAAGTCTCATCCACTTGTCAAACAACAGGACTGCTACTCTCCTCAGGGAGTCCCAGTGACTTTTTAAGAAAAATGTCATCAGCTTAACATATTTTGTGTTTTAATTAAATGTTACTCACATAGACAGGATGGAGGTCAACGCCATACATCTCTAGGGACTTGGCCGTCCTCAAGTAATTCAGCTCAGCTTCACAGGGAGCCTGCCCCCTACATCAGCACAAAAACGAAGGGTTTGACTTTACTAACAGCTACTGCACTTGTAGGGATGCAACCATCTTCATTGTACTCACTGCAAAACAATCCTTTGTACTCACGTAAGTCTACATCTTTGTATTTCAGGAAGGACTCTGCCTTCTTGGTGACAAAATGATATGTATAAAGATGATACTTCTATCAATGTCATGTTCCAAGTCTGTTTTTGTTCACTATGGTCTAGCCCCCAAATTCCCAGTATATATTAAAAATTCTCATTTCAAAAACCCCCAAAGAGGCTATTGAGGATACAAGCATTCAAAAAAAAAAAAAAAAAAGCATCCACTTCACAAAGAGCAAAATGTCTCCATGCACCAGCAGCTCTATCTGCATCAGAAAGAAATGTACAGCTGCACAGTGGTGGGAAGAGGAGGGAGCTAAGACTGTCAACCAGCAAGGGCACGTCTACAGCTCCTGAGCAAACTTACAGTTTAGAAACACACTAGTTAACACAACGAAATTGTAAAAGTAATTGTCATTTTCTTATTATAGAATATAGAAACCTCCATAGATGATATAGAGAAAACAGCATCATTTCTAATGCAGGTGGGCATCTGCAAGAAATCTCAATAAAGGAAGAGGAAGAGAGAGAGACAGAGAGACAGAGACAGAGAGACAGACAGACAGAGAGAGAGAGAGAGAGAGAGAGAAAGGGGGGGTGAAGGCAAGAGAAAGAGACAGATTAAAAGAGATACACCGAGAAACAGACTGAGACAAAGACAGAGAGACATGGAGAGGCAGACAAAGATGGGGAGGAAGAGTGAAGGAATAATAGACAGACAGAGACAAGGGGATAGAAAGAGAAACAGATTAAAAGAGGGTGAGTAAAACAGACTGAAAGAGACAGATCTCAATTGTTAAGAGAGTTATAAATTTACAAAAAATTAAGAAACCATGCTTCAATGATTCTCTCATTTCAGTCATTTACACACACTTTTAAAACATTTGAAGAAGGGCTGGAGGTATTGCCCAAATGGTAGAGTATGTGCTTGTCTAACAAGAGCAAGGCCCTAAGTTCAAATAGCATGTTACTAAAAGAAAAGCATGTTACTTAAATCTATGAACAATATTCAACAAAAATTAAGACACAGAAAGCTACCAAAACCTTCATTGATCATTATATATATATATATATATATATATATATATATATACACACACATATAAACACTTTTTTAATAGTCACAATGCTCACAATACCACAAAAACATGAACAAGAGCCTTTACTGAAAGCTCCACAGTAATTTCAAAATACAGTCCTTTGAAACTCCAAGAAGACTATATTCTCCCTCCAATTGTGCCAACACACTGCTTTCATACTTTAACAAGAATGCTTTGGGCCTCTCCACTGAAACCTTCAGCTGAAGGGCCCCCTCAACAGGCTAGAAAGCTTCATAGTGCATGTAAATACAGAAGCAAGAGCCACCCAGCAAGGGACTTCCACCTCTACTCACTGAGATCTTTTAGGTCAACATTTTTGTTAAGCACATGAATCCTACAAGTTTCTTCAATATAATGAATCTAATGAATCTGAAACCAAAGCTAATCAAGGGAGAATGTCACATAAGAAGCACAGTTAATCATAACTCCAAATTAAATTATATCTGCAATGCTTCAGGTTATGAAAGGCCATTCAATTGGGAGGGACATCTACTCTCAGAAGAGCTCATGATTTTCACATAATGTCTTCAGTGGCTCCATACCAGTGTCATCAGGACTTCCAGCTTCATTGTTGTTGTTGTTGTTGTTTATTTTATTGTCAAGGTGATGTACAAAGGGGCTATAAGTTATATGAGTAAGGTAGTGAGTAGCCAGCTTCATTGTTATTGCTGACCAGGACTTTGTTTCAAATGCTGAAGAATTTACATAACACAGAGTAAATAGAGAATAAATTAAGGCATTTTGGAATATTTTTATAGTTAAAAAATAATATTTAATGTTGATTTCCAGTGCTTATATCTGGAATTCTAGCTACTTCAGAAGCTGAGTTCAGGAAGATCACAGTTTGAGGCTAGCAGGGACATACACCCAAGACCCCTTCTCAACCCATAACTTGGCATGGTGGCACACACCTGTTATCCTAGCTACATGGGAGGCCGAGATCATGTAGACTATGGTTCCAGCCCAGCTTAGCTAGGAAAGTCCACAGGTCTCCATCTAATATAAGTTAGAAGTGGTGACGTGTGCTTGTCATCCAACTAGGACAGGAAGCTTAAAATAGGCAAATCACAGTCCAAATGTATACCAGGGCATCTCAAATATAATCAGGGCAAGAAAGGGGCAGAGGCATATCTCATCAGTAGAGTATCTTTCATGGCAAGCCAAGTACCACCAAAAAAGAGTAGTTTAAAAGAGAGAAAGGGAGTGAGGGGTAAACAATGGCTGAAAAAAAGGAAGAAAGTACACAGTACTTACAGAATTATCCCACTAGGTAAAACCATATCACATAATCTATACAAAAATCAGTTTCTGTAAGGGAAATTATGCATCAGAGTGTGGTCTGAAAGGCTAGTAACCAAAAATATGATAACTTTAGGTACTGTCATTTATTTTCTCCTTTATATCATTTATATTGCTGGAGTTTTGATGGGCATTTTAGTGTTATAAGTCATTAAAAATAAAAAGTGACAATAAAAAGAAAGCTAGAATGTTCAAGGCAGAGATGAGGAAATGTACCAAACTAGAATTTTCTCATGAATGTCAATAGGCTGACTGACAGAAGACATGGTTCCTACATTAGAGTCTTGTGAATCCTTTCTATGGCTTCTTCAAGTTCTTCCTTCTGATCAGGAACAAACCGATACTCTGATACATAGCCTGCAGTGTGCTTGTAAGGGTCGTAATCTCCAAGTTCAGCTGGAAAGAAATAAAGAAATTTATCATTTTATTCTATGTTAGAAAATACTTTTAAAATTACAAGAATTAAGTAATTTCTATCAGTCTTAAGCAATTTTCTCCAAATACCTAATAAATTACATATACATCTATTAAAATTAAAACAACTCTCATAAGCACAGATAGATAGTACAAACAAAATCTTGACATGAAATATGTTATATATTTCTGCTTTCCCAGAAAACCTAATTATCACCATTTTAACCATTTATAAAGTAAAATATATATGAACATTAATTACACATGTATATATACACACATTCACTCTAATTCTAGTTATAATTCTAGTAGTATATTTATAAGCACTTTATATATGTATATAGTATTTGTGTGTATGTGTGTGTACAGGGGACCCTTATATCCTCTTGGGCAATAAGGAAAGTATGTCCGTTCAAACCATCCAATCCCCAAATAATGGTCATAGAAATTTAACAAAATGCTGCCTATACCTATTACAGGTTACATAAAGAAGCAGAATGAAACTTAAAAGCTCATTATGTTACTTGTAAAAGTTCTCCCTGCATCAATTCCCTTCCAAGCTCCAAATCCAGTTCATCTATTTGACATTTTTCCTAGGATATTTTTTCCTATATAATTTCTGGCCTACAAATTTTCTAAAGGACAAAGACCATGCTTAGCTTGATTCTTAAAAGATGCTCAATAAACCAGGTGCTGGTGGCTTATACCTGTAATAGTAGCTACTCAGGAGGCTGAGATCTGAGGACTGTAGTTCAAAGCTAGCCAGGGCAGGAAAGTCCGTAAGATTCTTATCTCCAATAAACTACTCAGAAAAAGCTGGAAGAGGTGCTGTGGCTCAAGTGGTAGAGCACTAGCCTTAAGCACAAAGAGGCTCAGATACTACGCATAGGCCTTGTGTTCAACCTTGAGTTCAGGACCAGCAAAAAAAAAAAAAAAGATGCTCAGTAATTATTCATACAAAAAATAATCTTAGCCTCAGTCTCCAAGAAGACAGAACAACCAGAGCCATCCTCTGTGGCCACCATGTGGATGTCAAGAGCTAAAGTGCACTGTGCACCAGATGTATGCCCAGGTGAACTTAGTGCTGGCACTTGGCCACGTGGGGTTCTTCAGAAGAGCTGGAGCAGGAAGCTGGTGGACTGTTTTTGTTTTTTATTTTTGGTTTTTTGTCGATCGTGGGGCCTGAACTCTGGGCCTGAGCGCTGTCCCTCAGCTCTTCAGCTCAAGGCTAGCGCTCTACCACTTGAGCTATAGTGCCACTTCCAAGGTAGTGGACTGTATCATCACTGATGGAAGGTGAGATACAAAACAGAACAGACTGTTATGCCCCCAGTGAATCAAGAATCAATTCTAGTCCTAAAACTAAAACTATACAACCTACAACTGGCTCCACTTTTACTTCTGTAGGAACACTTGTCAAAACTTGGGTTCTGATTTTTTTTTCTTCAAATGTCATTTGATAGGAAGCATTTTAGAAGATAAGCCTGCATAACAATACAAAACTTCAAAATATTTTCTGCACACATTAGTGAATCAAATCTGCTTAGGTGAAACCTACACTGGATGGCATATGCTCCCAGCTGAGCAGCAATGTTCACAGGGCAGGGCAGCCGGCCCTGAAGGACATCTTGCTTCACCTGCAAGAAAAACTGGTATCTAAAAGAGAAATGGGGGGAAAAAGAGATCAGCAATATCTAACACTTAAACAAATCTAAAGTTTCATGTCCTGATCATCAAGGTTAACATCAGTCATGGTCAGTGAAAATCAAGCCTCTTTCCACACCAAAGAAAGAGGCAACCAAGAGCTGCAGCTAAAATGCTCATGTCCGGGAGGCAGGCTGCCTGGTCTGAACCCAGCTCTGCTACTCACTACCCCTATGTAGGGCTTCTGCTTAATCTATCAGCAGCCTCCAACTCTTGAGGATTGGGAGAGCAGGGTTGATGTTAAAATTGAAGGTTAAAATAATCACCCACTGGCATCATCACTTCCACCATCATTACTACAGAATGCTCTTCCTTGGAGGAACAAATCACAAAAATCATCACCTACATCACAAGTGGCACCTACAAGGCTCAGAATTTAGTAAGCAAGTCATTTTAATGTAATCTCATCAATCTTTCTTTTTCTTTCTTTTTTTCCCTGTTCATTATCTGCTGCTTGCTCATTCCATGTTGTCAAAAGAGAATCTATCTTAATTACAGTGCCAAGAATTATTCTCAAGATAGTAAACATTGTAACTCATTTATGGACATAAACACTATGTAACACTTCAAAAGTAACATCAGTACTACTATCTCCGTTATGTAGAAAAGGAGCCCCAAAGACAGAGGTAAAGTGACTACTGTCGAAAAGCGAACCAAAGTAATTAGACCCTAGAAATCTCTCAAGGAAAATGCTATTCAACTTTGACAAGCTTTTTGCTTTTCTCTGGTTCGGTCTTGTTGCTGGTGGACTGACAGAGCTCGGAGTTTTACCAGACTACATATGAATCACCACCATCATCACAAACATGCACTCACACCCACACACTTCAGGTTGCCCTGTGTGATTTCCCATCCTTTGCAAGGTGTCTTTTGATGCCACTAGGAAGGGCAGAGAAAAGCAAAGGAAATGAATGTAAAAATTCAGTATCTCACAACTGAATTTTACGTATGTATATGTATATCTATATCTATATGAACCTTCTGTACAGAATCAAAGCCCTTCACAATGTTACATTATTACCAAAACACCAATCTTGACTTTGATTGCAACCTAGGCTTAAATGAAAACTTCCCCCAAGCCTACTGTTTTCCTATTGTGAAGACATCATCTTTCCCAACTAACCATGGAAGAGAAATCAGCGACCATGGTGTAAACACGCCTAGAACTCAAATTCTATCACTACATCGGTATGGGAAGTAACACAATTCTCTCTACCCCCAGCTTAGGTATCCATCCCTTGGATTTCTAAAACGCCTGCTGATCTTCCATCATCCATAATTATTTTCCTTCAAATCTTTCAAAAAGATAGAGAGGACAACACAGAGGCAAACAGGATCTTGCTACTCCTCTGGTTTGAAAAACAATACCTAGAAAGTGTTCTCTTTATCATAAAAATAAAGATCAAGTGCCCAAGACGGCTTATGTGACTTCTGCTTACTTCTTAGGTCAAATTTCTTGAGACACAGACCAGTGACTATCACTACTTCATAATTAGTCGATTAGCTTTCCAATCTTACTTAATTACTTCCTATCTCCTGAAATGTCTGAAATGCTCACCTGGATATTACATCCACTTTATAACAATCATTTGTGCTCCTCTTGGAGAATAGAAAAATGAAGTGACATTAAACTTAAACCCAAAGTTTTATTAATTGGAGGCATTTATAGAATTACTTCTATGAACTTGGGTTTGCTAAACCCTCCTTCTCTACTGTACCTTTATTTTCCTGAAGTATTGAGATTTGTATTTTAAATAACACAAGTCACACATGTATATTTACCATTCTCTAGTAAAACTTTTATAACTTTTGACTAAACTGTCACATCCCTTCCCAAATGTAGGATCAGAGGATCTAATCCTATAGACATTTCCTTTGAAGACAAAGGGAACAAGTTACAGGAGGAGATGGAAAAATAGACAGAACTAATTTCAAAAATATAGATATTACATTTCAAGTAGCTAGTACTCAGTACATAATAGCTACTCAATAAATAACTTGATAGGTGGAAATATAGATGAACAGATAGATGAATGGAAGTCAAGGAGGGGTATGGGTATTTTTATATGCTAAACACTTTATAGTGTCTTGGGGCCCATTTTAAATTAACTTTGTAAGGTCTGCACAGGGACACCTTCCTCCCTCTTGGCTAAGTTTCTGCCCAGTATCTGTTACTTAGGTAACTGGCAGACCTGGAAGCAGTCACCTTCCCCTTCCGCTAGGTCACATCCTGGGCTACCTCTGGTCACATGCCTCCCATCTGACCTTAGGAGGGTTCCAGACTCTGAGATCATGTCCAGATCCAGTGTGGCCACACCTTTCCCCCACCTGACCCTACCTCTTCCTGTCTCTGGCCTAGATAAGTCCTGGCCTGGGTGGGTCACCCCTTTCCTTTTTGGTCATGCCTTTCTACCATGCATGGTGAGGGCAGCAGTTCGGTAAATAAACTTCTCCTGCTTGAATAGCGCATGATGTTCTCTTCATCAGCTATCTAATGAAACCTACCTATTTAATATACCTTACAAACTTTATATAATTTATTTTATGAGACTTATGAGTACAATTTATTATTTGTCTATTTTATGGGACTTTATGAATATAATTTATTATTTTCAGTAAATTTAGAAGATTAAAGTCATTGGGTCTTTTCTTCTGTGTCATTTTGATTAAAATGTTGAATGTTCATACCTGTAGTCATAACTACTCAGTAGGTTGAGATTCAGAGGATGTTGGTTCCAGGCCAGCCTGAGCAGAAACATCCATGGGCCTCTATCTCCAAAATAACTAGCAAAAAGTCAGGCTATAGGAATGGCTCAATTGGTGGAGACAGCTAACCCCTGAGTTCAAACCCCAGTACTACCTAATAAATAACTATGAATTAATGGAGCCCTTGTGTATCTCTGATTTTAATTAAAATAAAAACCTAGATGTACGTAGAAAGTTCTATCTAGCTTAAGCTTATTAGAGAGGCTTATGATCCGAATTATATGGTATTCCTGTTGTGGGGGGGGAGGGGAGAGAGAGAAGGAAAGCTGATTAAAATGATCTACATAGCAAGAAAGTTTCCAGAACATGCTATGATGAAAAGCAAAAGTTTTATAAGGCAGCTTCTGCTACTTACTTTTTATTCCTTGCCCCTCTACCTCCATTCCCACTCCGTTCTGGGGACTGTCCTTGAGCTTCTTTGAGCCACAGCACCACTGCTGGCTTTTTCTGAGTAGATTATTAGAGATGAGTCCCCCATGGACTTTTCCTGACCAGGTTGGCTTGAAACCATGAACCTCAGATCTCAGCTTGTGAGTAGATAGGAATACAGGCATGAGCCATCGACGCTGGGCTAATTAATATTGTAGCCTAAGATCTGTCTCCTAAAATAGATTATGAGTCCCAAGGGAGAATAATTTGGTCTTTCACCCTCTCTACATTTAAGAAAATGCAAGAAACTACGGGGCAAGGAAAGGACTTGAAATATTGAGCCCACAATTCTCCATTAATCTCATATTTGTTTAAGAGGTGAATTGAAACTAAGGTTAAACAAGTTGATGAGGGCCATCAATCATTTAGAAATTCTCAAAAAGCACTGCTAAAGATTTACTTTAAAAAGAAGCGGAGAGACCCCCATTCTTCCAGGAGCCCCATGAAACTTCCTGGTCAAATCTAGCCATGAGTGTTCCTCACTCCAATGAAGGTGAAATGCACCTCCAAGGTCTTGAAATTCTGTGATGGAAACTAAAAGACATGTCTTTTAGTTGAATGTGAACAAGACCCACCACACAGAGGAAGACACAGCATGTGATCGGACTCTGACTAGTCTGGATAAAACTTGTGAGTGCAATGTTTAAACATCATAATATTGAATAATGCGGGAAAATGGCAGGTATGGCTTAGGAAGAGGAAAAATAAAATGAAGAGTAACACTCTTGCTTCTGAAGTTTAAAACTGATGGTTACTCTGGGAACAAATAGCCATACTACCCTACCCTTACATAGTCCTTTAAAGTTCACAAATGTCTGTTGTAACAATTCATCGAGGAATGTGACCCCACAGGTAGATAAGGACAAAGGAACTCAGGAAGTGAGCATGTGACTGAAGGTCACTCTGCTAGTCAAAAAGTAAAACCAGAATCTCTCAGGAGATGATGGATCCCACACAAAAAAGATAGAAACAGGGAGGCTTTTTTTTTTCTTTGTTGCTGTTTTTGTTTTCTTTACTTCTGTCTTAGGGAGGTTAAGGGGAGGCACAGAATGGGTAGGACAAAGGGTAAACAATGCAGCAGTGGTACTCAATCCATACTATATTGAAAATGAACTATGTAACTTTTAGGTAGGGTCAGAGGGAAAAACTGGTAGAAAGCAAGGGAAGGGGTGGCACTGCTTAAAAAGAAATGTACTCGGGCTGGGAAGATGGCACAGTGGTAGAGTGCTTGTCTTGCATACATGAGGCCCTGGGTTCGATTCCTCAGCACCACATAAGCAGAAAAAGGCCGGAAGTGGCACTGTGGCTCAAGTGGTAGGGCGTTTGCCTTGAGCTGAAGAGCTGAGGGACAGTGCGCAGGCCCAGACTTTAAGCCCCACAACCGGCAAAAAAAAAAAAGAAGTGTACTCATTACCTGACTTATGTAACTGTAACCCCTCTGTACATCACCTTTACAATAACAATAAAAAAAAAAATTAAAAAGAATAGGTGAACTTCACATCAATTGCCAAGAAAATGCTATCAAATATTACATATAAAATTTAAAAATCAAACACTTGTTTGTAGAATCTAAAACAAAAGTCTGTTATAATTGAATCTATTTGGAAATAGCATTATTTTCCTTTTTAGAAAGAGTTGTCTGATGAATGAAAGTCCAAGGAAATGACAATGGCATCACAGGTAGGGCTCTGGGAAGACAAGTGACTGGTCCTCTCTTCAGGATGGAAACCAGATCTCTCCTTGCTCATTACTGAGCTTCCTGTTACTGAGCACATGGAACTTGGTGTTCATACAGTGACCCAGTGAGTGAGTAGATGAGTGAATTCCGCTTAACATACAAATTCTAGGAAAGCAGGCTACAGGGCAGTAGTAGGATGTCAGTTAAGTAAACACTTATGCATGAAGAAAATTCACACGAATGGTTGATTTAAACCTGGAAGATCTACTTCAGGGCTCCAGGTTGATATTTTTCTAATTTTCAAATCAATCATTTGAAAAATATAAAATAACCATTATTATTTCCATCTGTCCTCCTCTGCCAATTTATTTATTTATTTTTATTGTGAAAATACTGTACAGAGGGGTTACAATTACATGAGCAAGATAATGAGTACATTTCTTATCAAGCATTGTAGCCTCCTCCTTTGTTTCCCCTTCCCATCCTTCCCCCGGCCGCCCCCCCCAATCCCACTCCCTCATCCCCCCCCCCCCCCCCCCCCCGCACCAAAGTTGTAAAGTTCGTTTTCGACATAACAACTTATACATCTCATTGTTGCAATGGGTCCACCTGTATCCCTATTTAAAAGATTTGTTTTTCCCCTTTCCCTCCACAAATTATACCGACATCAAATACAATAAAAGCAGGGGTTATATTATGGGGGAAAGACATAAAAAGCAACAAAGAAATAATCTTATAAATGTGTTAGAAACAATCACATGAAAGGAAAAAAAAACATTTGAATACATATCTTAGGGTTCATTTCCCTAACATCAACTTATCTGACCTTTTCTGCTTGACTCAGACATATACTAGATATTGCAAATAAGGGAAACCATGGGACCTATGTTTCTTTTAGCCTGGCTTGCTTCATTTAATATAATTTTTTCCACGCCTTTCCATTTTCTAACAAATGGGGCAATGTCATTCTTTCTGATGGAGGCATAGAATTCTATTGTGTATATATACCACATTTTCTTGATCCATTCATCTACTGAGGGGCATCTGAGTTGGTTCCATATCTTAGCTATAGTAAATAATGCTGCAATAAACATAGTAGTGCTGGTAGCTTTAGTGTGGTCTTGTTTGTGAACATTTGGGTAAATGCCCAAAAGTGGGATTGCTGGGTCATAGGGGAGCTCTATGTGGAGTCTTTGTAGGAACCTCCATATTGCTTTCCAAAGTGGTTGAACAAGTTTACACTCCCACCAACAATGAAGTAAGGTTCCCTTCTGTCCACATCCCCTCCAGCATCTGTTGTTATTAGAGTTCTTGATTTTAGCCATTCTAACTGGAATGAGGTGGTATCTCAATGTTGTTTTGATTTGCATTTCTTTTATTCCTCTGCCAATTTATTGAACACTTGTGTTGTCTTCATTCTAAGCACTTGGCATGTGTGATTTTACCTATTCTTATAGTCATCTTTCTGAAAAATACTGCAATTCCATTACATAAATAAGAAAAGTGAGACTTTAAAGGATTAAATAATCTTCTCCAGATCACATGACTTGTGAGTGATAGAATTAGTGACCTCAACCTGCCTGACCCCAAAGCCTTCATCTTAACCAATGTATGTGCTACATATATCCAATGTGCAGAGGATAAAGAGGTATAATAATAGACAATAATAAAACAATATCAAAACAAGTGAATTAGAACTGAAAGTAAGTTTGCCAGATTTCACAAGGACACAAATTAAAGGACTAATAAAACGAAGAGAGAGGAGATTTATTCTGCATTCAAGAAAACCTAGCAGGGATGATAGGAATCACAGGGATTTCTGTTGTTTTTTTAAAAAATGAACTTAATACTTTTTATTTTTATTATAAAGGTGACATATAGAGTGGTTACAGTTACATAAATCAGATAAACAGTACATTTCTTTTTGAACAATGTCACTCCTTCCCTAGCTCTTCTGAATATCTTACTGCTTTTCTAGGTAGGAAGGTTTCCAATCAAACAATGTGCAAGCAGAAGCTGGTTTACACTCAGAAATGTCCTACGAGAGTGGAGGTTAAAATATATGACCTTATAGTTCCCTAGCTCTGCTTCCTTCAGCAAACATTTCAGAGCAAACAGCAGGGATTCTGAGTTGAAATGATTCAATTAGCAAACATTTTTCATAATGTGAAGTTTTCTTTACCTGTGTATTCCACTTACACATAGTTTCTTAATTATGTACAGTTTTTTAAAAAGGAAACATTATAGGCATATAATAGAAACATGTAGAAAGTAGAGGTATGGCTCAAGTAGTAGAGTGCTAATCTTGTTGAAAAAGCTAATCAGGATATGAGTTCCCAAGTTCAAGTCCCAGTAACAGTGCACATGTGCGTGCCATGTGCACGCACATACACACACAATTAGGATCAAATCAAGAAAATGTGGTAGATATACACAATGGAATTTTACTCATCCATTAGAAAGAATAATATGTCATTTGCAGTGAAATGAATGGACCTAGAACCAATTAGGCTAAGTGAAGTGAGCCAAGCTCAGTAAGAGAAAAATGGCCCATGCTTTCTCACACATGTGGAAGCTAGATCTAAAATACAATGGACAAGATAACTTATACGGAGCTATAGGCATTTACACACAAACACACTGACTATAGGAGTATACACTCCGGGGAGGAACCCAAAGGTGTAACTTCTCTGAACATCTAAAGGGCTATTTACTTTAGGAAATGGAAACATATATTTTGTTGATTTAGGGTTTTGGGGGGAGGTGAGGTAAAAAGGGAACATAGGAATGCAGGAAAAACGTGAGCTAATGTTCTGATTGTAGATAATATACACTATTTAAAAAATGACCTATGCAGTTTGAGGGCAGGGACAGAAGGGACAAAATGGGGGAAAACAAAGGAAAGGAAAGGGTGACACTGTCTAAGAAACATTGCATTCATTATATAACTTGTGGAATTGTAATCCCTTTGTACAACTTCTTTTTTTTAATTGTGAGACTACCGTACAAGGGGAAGATGACGAGTACATTTCTTATCAAGCATTGTTGCCTCCTCATTGTTTCCCCTTCCCATCTCTTCCCATACTCCTCCCTTCCCCCCACCCAACCCTCCCCCCACCCCCAACCAAAGTTGTTAAGTTCGTTTTTTGACATAACGACTTGTACATCTCATTGTTGCAATGGGTCCACCTGTATTCCTAGTTAAACGATTTGTTTTTTTCCCTTCCCCTCCACAATTTATACCAACATCAAATACAGTGAAAGTATGGGTTATACTGTGGGGGAGGGACATACAAAGCAACATAGAAATCATCTTATAAATATGATAGAAACAATCGTATGAAAGGAAAAAAAAACAAACAAAAATTTGAATACTTATCTTGGGGTTCATTCCACTAACATCAACTTCTTAATTATAACAATACATACTGATATTAAAAATAGGACCTTATATGCGCATAAGAAGATTCACAGAAACATTATGTTACAGGAATCTCACCTGACTTGCAGGTTTGTTGCATGGAGTTTAAACCAAGCATGGTTGGAAAAAAAACCCCAATTACTAAAAATCAAAAAATTTCAAAAACAGAAACTTTTAATTCCTACACACATTACACAGCTAGAAGCTTTCTATAAATTCCACATTACCATTAACTCTACTTCAATCACTGTGTAATCTGCTGAATTTTCCTGTCCTTAAATTTGTGAATAAATGTTTCCCAAGAAACAAATGGTGCCTCCAAAGCAAGGGAAAGCAAGGTAAAAATGAATTAGCTTAACTAAAGTGATAAAAATGAAGATTTTTAGATGTGTTGAAAGACAGCCTGTCTTTAGCAGGAGCTCAATGGGAATCATACATGTGTAGTAAGTATTCAAAATAAAGAGACACCAGTGGCACATGCCTGTAATCCTAGCTACTCAGAAGGCTGCGATCTGAGGATCGCAGTTCAAAGCTAGCCAGGACAAGAAAGTCCATGAGACTCTTATCTCCAATAAACTAGTCAGAAAAAGTAAGAAGTGGTACCATGGCTCAAGTGGTAGAGCGCTAGCCTTGAACACAAAGAGGCTCAGGAATTTGAGCACAAAGATGCTCAGGAACAGTGCTCAGGCCCTGAGTTTAAAGCCCCAGGACCAGCAAGAAAAAAAAAAAAAAAAAAAAAAAGTACAGAGCATGAAATAGGATAGCTTTGGAAGTGGCGGTGTGGCTCAAGTGGTAGCGCACTCACCTTGAGCTGCAGAACTGAGGGATAGCGTCAAAGTTCAAGCCCCACAACCAAATAAAAGAAATAGGGTAGCTTTCGGTGAACTGTATTAGAATATTTTTTGTGGCACTAATGTAGCCTACCCCATGTTTTTCAAGTTATAAATGTTCAAACCTAGTAAAGATAAACTGAGTGATTTTAAAATACTGAATTCTGTGTATCCTGACACTTTACAGTTTTTCCTCAAGAGCACCCTCCTTGGAACTATATATACACAGATACCAAAAATCTGCTTTAATATTTTTAAAAAAGGTAACAATCCAGAGAGCCATCTACAAAGGCATGGTTAAAAAAAAAAGGCATGAAACATCATGCAGAAGGAAAAAAATAATTTAGATGGTAAAAGCACATTTAACTTACTTAAGTTCAACTATATGTTTAGGGCAAAAGCAGAATAAATTATAAGTCATAGCCACTATTTGTAAGCCAAATATATCACCTGGTTCTTCTCTGTTCTAATACTTGAAAAACTGACTACCTTAAACATATTGTAGAGATTTACATTATGTTCAAAATCATGAATTGTACAGATGAACCATTAGGAGATTCTAAAGAGAAATTTCTATTCATTATAAATACATTATGAACAGTGGTAAAGTATATAGTATAAGCCATTAGTCTCTTTCCTCCCTTCTTAACTTTAATGCAAATATTTTTTTAATCTAACCCCATTTAAAATGTAATTCTATTGTACTGTCAAGACAAAGATGAGATGCAATAGTAAATATTAATATTCATGAAGCAGTTTCTTTGCACCAAACCCTGCTATAAAAACTTCAAGTACATTATTCTATGTAAGGCTTACAAAAGACTTGTGGGACAGATACATCTCCAATTTTAGACTTCAAGACACGAATCACAAAAAGATTACTGACAACCTCAACATGATGGGATTTTGCTGCATTTTAGTAAACTGTTATTCCTTTACAATCCTTTAATCTTAAGAAAGTATTTTTACACCATTTTCACTTTTTCCTCCCAAGAGGCTCTAGTTGTAAACATCACGACTCTCCAAACATCTTCTCCCAGAGAGGTGTGCTCCAGGAAAGTCTGAGTGGAATCTCTCTTTTTCAGATGCACAATAATAATGTAACAGTGAACATCTACACAGGAAAATGAGGCTTAACATGGCATTTGGAAAAGGCCCAGTGAGCCCACCTATCATTCACCCCTCCCCATGCAGTCCAAAATGAAGACAAAAGGAAGTCTGAAAGATTGAAAGAGGGACTAGAGACTACCATAGGCTGCCTTTAATCCTCTACGAGATCAATAGCAAAGTACAGGTAAATGCACAACAAATTTTGACTCCAGTTTTTAATTCATTTACAATAAGTTCTAAGTTCTTCTATATATACCATTCAAGTATTTGTTCAAAAACTAAGTTATTACCATACCTGGTTATTTCTTCTTTCAGTTTACATGGATCATCAGCATAGAATTTGATACCAAAATACAAAGTATATGGAGGCCCAGCTAAAATAAGAAATAGAAGTTAATTACAATTCACAATATGGTCAAAATAGTGTCTTAACATTATATAACTATTAAGATTTGCACTATGGAAAGGGTGGGGGAAAGAGTGGGGGAAAAGAATGGGGGGAAAGGGGTGGATGAGAATGTTAAAAGAAGCAGCTCTGATCAAGAGACGTTATATTCATAAATTTCTTTGTTGAATGGTAATGCCTCTGTACAACTAAAGAAAAAAATTTAAATGTTGGGAAAAAAGAATTGCACTAAGAATTTCTAAAGACAAGCAGACATAGTGACAAAATCAGCATCTATGAACAGACAATACAGGGACAAGACAGAATGATGCTGGCTCTTGTATCTGATTGATGAGACCACACAATTTTTTGTTTACTTCCCACTAATTGCAATTTAGTGAGAGATGTTTTTTTCCATAATGAAGAAGAGTAGTGACAAACTAAGTATACTATTTTTTAAAACCATTTGCCTATAATTTCAATTAAGAAAATTTTTCTAAAAAAACATTTTATTAGTATCTTATAGTTGTATAAGGGGGGGTCATTGTAATATTTTATACATGTAAAGTTTTTTCATTCTTAAAAAACTTCTTTGTAAAACTCTGGAAACAAATATTTATCGTCAAGTGGATCATCAACCTGATGGTGGATAAGTCAACTAAGTCATAAGTCATCATAGGCCGGAGGAATGATAACATGCAAGTATTTAACCACACAGAGGGACAGCTGTTTGGTCTATGTTCTCAAGTGCAGAAATAGAATTTATTTTGTGAAAAAGGATAATATTAATATATGTTGTTGTTTTTCCTGAAGGAATACACAGCAATTATAAGTAAGGGCTAACTTTGAGCACAGTGATTAATAAACTTTCTTTTTTTTAAACTGATTAGTTAGAACTTACAATGGATACCCTTTCTCTGTGTGTGTGTGTGTGTGTGTGTGTACACAGGGGTACAAGTTCTGGGGCTTGAATTTAGTTGCTCATATTGTTGCTTGACTTTCTTCTTTTTTAATATTTTTTTAATTGTAAAACTAGTGTACACAGGGGTTAGTTACATGAGTAAGATAATGAGTACATTTACTATCAAGCATTGTTACCTCCTCCTTTGTTTTTCCCCCACCATCCCTTCTCTCCCCACCTCCCCAGCTCTTCCCTCCCTCCCCCCCACAAGCTGTAAAGTTCATTTTCAATATAGTGTCTCGTATATCTCATGGTTACAATGGGTCAACCTGGATCCCTATTTAAGCATTTTGTTTTTCCCTTCCCCTCCCCAAATTAGAAAAGTGTATATACAAGATGCAGGGCACCAGAATCAAAAACAGTGAAAACAGGGGTTATACCATGAGGGAAGAACATACCAAAGAAACAAAAAAAAAAAAATCACATAGTACATTATAAGTACATTAAAAACAATACAAGAAAGAAAAAAAACACTTATGTCCCTGTCTTGGGGTTCATTTCAGTTAACATCATCTTATATGGTCATATGTACATAGCTTTTGACCTTTTGTGCTTGTCCTAGACTTATACAAGTTATTGCAAATATGGGAAACCATGGGACCTATGTTTCTTGGGGCCTGGCTTACTTCACTTAATATAATTTTTTTCTAAGTCTTTCCATTTCCTAAAAAATGGGGCAATGTCATTCTTTCTGATGGAGGCATAGAATTCATATATACATATATATGTATGTGTATGTGTATGTATGTATGTGTATATGTGTGTGTGTGTGTGTGTGTATATATATATACACCTGTTGCTTGACTTTCTTGCTCACAGCTGATGCTCTACCACTTGAGCCATACATCCAGTCAATCATTTCCTAGTAAATTGGAGATGAAGTCTCTTAGATTTTTCAGCTGTAAGTAGCCTTACACCTCAATCTATGATCTCAGCCTCCCAAAATAAGTAGGGTTACAGACATGAGCACCAGTGCCAAGTTCATAGATATCTTTTTTAAGAGAAAAAAATCATCAGTGAAGCTATGTGATAGGATTAAACAATAATTCCTTCATTTTGAAACTTTTCTACATTAAAAATATATTCTTGTAACAGAATAGGAAATTTTTAATTAAGTTTTTATTGTGAAAATACTATACAGAGGGGTTACAGTTACATGAACAAGATAATGAGTACATTTCTTATCCAGCATTTTTGTCTCCTCCTTTGTTTTTCCCCTACCATCCCGTCCCTCCCACCTCCTCAACTACACCAACCCCCGCCACCCTTCCCCCTCCTAAATTGTAAAGTTCATTTTTCGACATAGTATCTTAATATCTCATTGTTGCAATGGGTCAATCTGTATCCTTATTTAAACATTTTGTTTTTTCCCTTCCCCTCCCCAAATTATACCACCATCAAATACAGTGAAAACAGGGGTTATACCATGGGGGAGGGACATACAAAGCAACAAAAAAAAAATCACATGGTACATTATAAATACGTTAGAAACAATAGCAAGGAAGAAAAAAACAGTTGTGTCCTTATCTTGAGGTTCATTTTGCTTAACATCATCTAATCTGACCTTTTCTGCTTGCCCCAGACATATACTAGTTATTGCAAATAAGGGAAACCATGGGACCTATGTTTCTTTGGGCCTGGCTAATTTCACTTAATATAATTTTCTTCAAGTCTTTCCATTTTCTCACAAATGGGAGTAATGTTAGTCTTTCTGCTGGAGGCATAGAATTCCATTGTGTATATAGACCACATTTTCTTGATCCCTTCATCTATTGAGGGGCATCTGGGTTGGTTCCATATCTTAGCTATGGTAAATAATGCTGCAATAAACATAGTTGTGCTGGCAGCTTTAGTATGGTCCTATTTGTGATCATTTGGGTAAATGCCCAAAAGTGGGATTGCTGCATCATAGGGAACCTCCATACTGCTTTCCAAAGTGGTTGAACAAGTTTACACTCCCACCAACAATGCAGTAGGGTTCCCTTTTGGCCACATGCCCTCCAGCATCTGTTTTTATTAGAGTTCTTATTCTAGCCATTCTAACTGGGTTGAGGTGAAATCTCAATGTTGTTTTGATTTGCATTTCTTTTATGGCTAGAGAGGTTGAGCATTTCTTCATGTGTCTATAGGCCATTCTTCAGAATAGCAATTTTTTTCATCTCATTAGTCTTTCATAAACAGAAGAACTAAGTCCATAAATAACAAAAACAAAATTAAAACTTCGTAAATAAAGCCTGGAATTATACATATGTGGGTAAACATAAAATAAAGTATTAAATACAATGTTCAGGACAACAGTTCCTTGATGGCAACTAATTTCCTTTACACTTTTACTAAAAACATTTTATTTCTGAGAACATGAATGTGACCTGCGCAATTTTTAGAACTGTACTTCCAAGTTAGCAATAACTATATCTAACATAATCTGTTTGAAAGGGAGCTTTTTTAACAACACACCGATAGGCAGTCACAATTTAGTTCTGAGGGTTTTCATTTCTCAGCCAAAGTTTTCCCTATTAATAATGTTTATAAGGTTAAGAATGCAGCCGGACGCCAGTGGCTCACACCTATAATCCAAGCGAAAAAGGAGGGTAAGATGTGAGGATTTTGGTTCAAAGATAGCCCAAGCAGGAAAGTCTGTGAGACTCTTATCTCCAATTAACCACCAAAAGGCCAGAAGTATAGCTGTAGCTCAACTGGTAGAATGCTAGCCTTGAGCAAAAAAGCTCAAGGACAGTGCCCAAGCCCTGAGTTCAAGCCCCAGAACCAGGACCAGCACACAAACAAAAAGAATGCATTTTAGGGTAAGTATCTTATGCTTGGTAACTCATAAAGTATCTCTGATATAGTCTTATTTCTAAGAAATAAAAGACACAAATTTAGAGGAACAGAAACTAGAACAAGTAATGTATTTATAATAAACTAATTTTATTTATTATTATTATTATTATTACATACACATGCTTATGTTGACAATCTCCCCAAGTCATGTTCCCAGCACACATTGAGTGCCAGCCCTTCTCTTTAATTGATGCCTTCTTGAGTAAGGAACTTCTTATGCAAGTGCAATTTGAAACAAAATATTAAACACCTTGCTCTAATTTTTTATCCTGGGAGTTGCTGCCATTGGTTTGATCTTTATATTTATTTTACCACTGTGTGAATATTTCTGATAAATATACCTCTATCCCAGAACATAGATGTCAAGGAGGATAGACTATTAAATATTTAGAAGATGCAGGAAGTCCATGCTGGGCTGATCCCGTCAAGTCAATCAAGCTCTGTGATCCAGAGCAGATGGAGCCTCTTGTGCCTGCAGGCAGCAGGGGTTGGCACTTAGGGGGCGGGGACATGCACAGATGCTGCAGAAACACTGCACAAAGGCAAGAGGTCTCCTAGCCTCCAGAGCTGCTTTTATTCTCTGCAACATGGCAGATTACAGCCTATTCACCAAACACCATTTCAAATGGGCTCAGTGATGAGCAGGTAAGCAGAAGTTTGAAAAAAATACAAAATGAAAAATATTCAGTGTGGGTTTAATTTTTTTAATAACTTTCAACTCAACTGAACCATTTACCACTCACATACCAAGTGGCTTGTGTATATATAAACTACCGTTGTCATCTGATAGCATTCAATAATGAGTGAAAGTGTTTCATAAACATTTGATTTTGAAAGACAACCTGGTTAACAGCGAAGCTCCAAGAAATTAAGAAACTTGTTTAAAATTTCAGAAGTGAAGTTAGGCCCAAAGAGACAAAGGACCATGTTTTCCCTTATATGTGGAACTAGATTTAGCTTACAAACTCATAAGTAAATATGCTGGGTGGTATGTAAATATATATAAATGGTTTAACTGATTCAAAGGAGATCTCGAATAGTGTAATACCTTAGAAAGCCAAAATCAAAGTTCAGCAAAATAAAACGTCAGGAAGTAGGAACTCAAAGGAGTTGGTATGGGGTCAAGAAAAAAGAGGTTGATGAATGAAGAGGAGAAGAGCAGGAGAATGCAATCAAGAAAACAATGTATATCTCACAAAATTAAGAAGAACAAGGAAAGGAGTAGAAAGGGGAGGGATGGTTGAGAATGCTGAAAGACATTGATCAAGATACATTGTATTTGTATTAACTAGTATGTGTCTAGGACAAGCAGAAAAGGTCAAAAGCTACACACATATGACCATATAAGATGATGCTAAGCAAAATGAACCCCAAGACAGAGACACAAGTGGTTTTTTTCTTTCTTGCTATTGTTTTTAATATACTTATAACGTACTATGTGATTTTTTTTTTGTTTCTTTGGTATGTTCCTCCCCCACCATATAATCCCTGTTTACACTGTATTTAATTCGGGTGCCCTGCATCTTGTATATACACTTTTCTAATTTGAGGAGGGGAAGGGAAAAAAAAAATGCTCAAATAGGGATACAGGTTGACCCATTGTAACAATAAGACACTGTGTTGAATACGAACTTTACAACTTGTGGGGGAGGGAGGGGAGGAGGGGTTGAGGAGGTGAGGAGGGAACGGATGGTGGGGGAAAAACAGAGGAGGTAACAATGCTTGATAGGAAATGTACTCATTATCTTACTCATGTAACTGTAACCCCTCTATACACTATTTTTTACAATAAAAAACATATTTTTTAAAAAGATATATTGTATTTATAAACTGCTTTGTTAAATGTCAACTCCTTTGTACAACTACTTAAAGGTAATAATACTAAAAAAAAATAAGCGGAGTGCCAATGGTTCATGTTACTGGAATCTGAGGACTGAAATTCAAAGCCAGCCCAGACAGAAAAGTCTGTGAGGCTCTTATCTCGAAGAACCACCAAAAGGGCAGAAGTAGAGATATGGTTCAAGTGGTAGAGTTCTAGCCTTGAGCAAAAGGAGGTCAGGGACAGCATGGAGGTCCAGAGTTCAAGCGCCAGGACCAGCAAAAACAAACAAACAAACTATAAACTAACAAAAAAAGAAGCTAGACATTTCCGTCCTAGTATATTGGGCCCCTTAGGGAAAACAAGAGAAAGTACAGAGTGAGCAAACACATCATCTGTGCCATTCTGCTAGAGCAATCAGAGCCTAGAAAAATGATTAGGGGCAAGAATATATCGGGCCAGATACTTTTGGCTTCCTAGTTTAAGACTATAAAAACCAGTTGCTGATTAAGCAAATTATTAAATTATTATTAAGTCAATGTCTTTCTACAGAATCAACATTAAAGAAAAAAAACGCAAAATAAAGCTAATATAGTTTTATCTTAACAAAAAGTCAGAAACTGGGAGTGGCCTATATCTGACTTTTATGAAGATTAATTTCCAGTCTTTAAATGATAATAATGAACTTCTATTTCATTTAAGGATAAATACATCAAGACTTGGCTACAGCAATGTTCTGTTGTTCTTACAGATATTGCTCCTGCCAACTCTACTGTAGATCCATGTTTCTTCACTATTCATCAGATTATTTTTATTGTCAAAGTGATGTACAGAGGGGTTCAGACTTTTAAGAGATGGAATACACACATTCTTGCATGATTCTGTTTCTTTAATTGTGATAGTGTTGTTTGTGTTCTGGTACTAAGGCTTGAACTCAGACTCCAAAGCTCTTGTTTGCTTTTTTGTTCATACCTGGTACTCTCACTTGAGCAACATTTGCACTTCTAACTTCTTGCTGAATAATTCTCATGGACTTTGCTGCGTGTGCTGGCTTTGAACCATGATCCACAGATTTCAATCCCCTGAATAGCTAGAATTATAGCAATGTGGACCACCAGCGCCCAGCCAATTGTGATAGTGTTTTATTCCTATTATACATCAAATATTTAACAATATCATATTTTGGGGGGGGAAGCCCTTTAGAGTACGATTTGAATATTTTACAGTAGGTAGACTTGAAGTGTGTGCAGGTAGGTTTTTAATAATGCATCTTAAAATAATTTACTTTATACTTTAATAGAAAGCTCTACTTTTTTCTTATAGGAGAAACCTAAGTATAATTTAAAATAAGCATTCCTGAGATTTTTTTAACTTTCCATCTGGTATTTTTTAAACTGGTTTAAAGGGGTTGTAACTATAATTTGCAAACTCCAGTGGTTTATACCACAGAGGTGGAAGAAATGAAAGATGAATGGGATGGTGATGTTTGAGAAGCACAGCTTGTTTCTGATGGGTTTGCAAGTCCTGGCTTCCCACTCCCTTCTGAAGCATGGCTGCAGTGCTAAGCTTCACACAACCAGTGTTACCAACTCAGGCACTCAAAAATGCTGACTCCACTCAGGGCCTCTGGGTTCTGATTAACATTAATGCACACATCTAAACACAATGGCTTCGTGAAACAGAGTTTCAGTTTGGGACAATGAAAAACTTAGTATATGGATGAGGTGATGGTTGCACAATAATGTGAATGTCAATTTACACAAGGATGGTTAAAATGGTCAGTTTTACATGATGTATATTTTATCATAATTAAAAGAAACTACTTTTAAAGTACTATTCTTTTATATACTTAAGAAATGTGTTTGTATGGTTGTGTGTATATGTGCATATCATAAATTTAAAAACTCTGAAATTAAGATTTAAGGAATACATAATTAATTATATTGAGTAAATTCATACTGATAAGCACTAGCTAAAGCCTGACAATGGATGCTTGTGCACTCTTGCATTCTCTCTCTTCCCCTCTCCACTCCTCCCATAATAGTAATTTTTTAAATTACAAGGGCACCCCTTAATAACTTCACAAACTGAAACTGAGTGGCATGAATAACAAAACCACTCTATAACCCAAGACATTTTTTTCAAAGCTGAGAACTCATCTTCTTTATTTAAAAAATCTATGCTTCTCTGCTTTTTCTGTTTGAAGGCTAAATGTTAAAGACATGAGTAGAGAAAAATCAAGGGAAGATGTAATCACTAAAATAAGTTGAATATAATATTAAGATCTGCTCAAAGCTGGACATGGCAGCCTATGCCTAAGCCTACCTTCTTGGAAGGTGGAAATCAGAGGATCATGAGGTCAAGGTGAGCCCAGGCAAAGTTAGTGAGACTTTCTCTCAAAGACAAATAAAAACAAAAGGCTGAGGCATAGTTCAGGGCCTAGCATATGCAAAGTCCTGAGAAGTCCTGAGTTCTATCCCCAATAGATAAAGAAACATTTAATAAATCTACTGAGCGTGTGATTAAAGTAAAACTGACTCAGAATTTGGAGCAGGCTGGCAATGCATACAACACCCATTCTCATGTGTTAGCACTCCAGTACTGGTTCTTCCTCTCTAATATGAAAGTTTGTTTCTGCACCCAACTACACATGGGTATTTTATCACTTTCAAGCCACCCTTTAACAAAATTAAAATTAAATACCTACTGTTGATCAGTTCCTTGTGTTCAGCAAGCGTTTTTGCAGGATCCAGCCAATACTAAATGAGGGGGGGGAAAAGAGGTAATTATACAAACTAGTTGCTTGTCATTGACCTTTACCAAAAGAATATTTGCAAAATAATATTTAAGTGACATTTAAGTACTTACTAAGTAAAAGACTTTATTTACCATATGTATTTACAAAAACATACAGATGATTATTATTGAAGTATGAAGGTCATTCTTGATCATTGCCTTTAGCTAGTCTAAGATATTGGTTTATTAACTCAAACTGATCTTCAGTGAATATAATTTCAAGTATGAATGAGAGAATTCTAGACTCTGGGGAGAAATTTTCTTTTGTGTCACTTTTGTGACATAAAAATCAATAAAAGAAAGAGAAGATACAAGTCTTCAGATTCATCTCTTCCACTGTAAGAGAAACAGGAAGAAGCCACAGAAGCACAGAGAAAGTACCAAGAGTGAAAGTACACAGTGAAAGGCTCTGAGGGGGTGCTCTAGAGGACCTGAGGTGTCCAGAGACAAAAATCCTCTTCACTGCTTTCCTAAATAAATATGGGAAACCCCAAGAAACAAGCTACCCAGTTTCCACATTCTCATGTTCCTGTGTAAAGAGTGATTCTCACAGCAGGGAAAACAGAGGAGTGGCCTCCCCCAAGCCACCTCAATCCCACAATTCTCACATTAGCCCATTGAAATCATTCTCACACAGTCTGACAGTCCTAGTCAGGAATAAGTACTGCAAAAGAAGTCCTAAAGAACTTGCCTTCCTGGTTCTCCCTTCCTTTCTTCTGAATTAAGGGCAGAAATTATTGTTCTGTCGGGTCAAAGCAGCAGTACTTATAAATAGTTCTAATACTTTATTCAATCCCTTTACCTTTTATTCCTAATAACACAAAACAAAAATTCATACTAAGTGTACATCCTAACTCATTTTAACTACAGCCCTACACTTTCTTTGTATATGTAACTGTAACTATCTATCACTCAAATGGCTATTGCAATCTTCCAATGCTGACAAATTGAAGTAAACATTCTATACAAATGTATCCATTTGAACACAATGTTCACTGTACTGGTGTTCAACCTTTCTTGTGATGATGCACTAACTTCTGCAACAGCAAAGGTATCTGAAGCATGGGCTGTAGTCAGGGAAGTGCTTATGTATTCCACAATGACTAAAAGATATGGTTTTAATGTTAAAATAGAGCTTCATAGGAAAACTGGCTTACTCACACAGAGCTAAATCAACCTAAATATTAAGTTGTATGACACAGAGAAGACTAATTTCTCGGTGTACATACAAGTAAGGGTTCTTCCCACAAAATAAAAACATTAGAACCAGACAGTGGTGCCTCAACGCATGTCTGTCTTTCCTTCCTTCCTTCCTTCCTTCCTTCCTTCCTTCCTTCCTTCCTTCCTTCCCTTCTTTCTTTCTTTCTTTCTTGGTCAGTCATGGGGCTTGAACTCTGGGCTTGGGCACTGTCCCTGAGCTCTTCAGCTCAAGGCAAGTGCTCTACCATTTGAACCACAGCACCACTTCCAGTTTTCTAGTGGTTTATTGGAGATAAGAGTCTCATGGACTTTCCTGTCCCTCCTGGTTTTGAACCGAGATCCTCAGATCTCAGCCTCCTGAGTAGCCAGGATTACAGGCGTGACCACTGATGCCCGGCTCACACATGTATTTCTAGCCACTCAAGAGGCTGACATCTAAGGATCATGGTTCAAAGCCTGCCTGGGCAAGAAAGTCTGTGAGAGTCTCTTTTTATTGGGGGGGGGCTTTATTTTATTTATTTTTAATTGCTATTGTAAAGTTGATATACAAAAAGGCTATAGTTACATGAATCAGGTAATGAGAGACTCTTATCTCCAATTAACCACCAGAAAACTGGAAGTGTCACTATGGCTCAAAGTGGCAGAGCACTAGCCTTGAGCAAAAAAGCTCAGGAGAGCACCTAGGCCCTGTGGTCAAGCCCCATGGCCAACAAAAAAAAAGAAAAAAAAGAAAAAAGAAACATTAGGTAGATGGACTATTTCTTATCATTTATGTTAAATAAAAAGGTTTAGCTAGGGGCTGGGAAGTGGCTCAGTGGTAGAGTGCTTGCTTTGCATGCATGAGGCCCTGGGTTCGATTCCTCAGCACCACATAAGCAGAAAAAGCCAGAAGTGGTGCTGTGGCTCAAGTGGTAGAACACTAGCCATGAGCTGAAGAGCTGAGACTCAGAGTTCAGGACCCACGACCGACCAAAAACAAAAAAAAAAAGTTTAGCTATACTCATATTTCTTCAAAGATGAGAAATACCAAAGGGAACAAACATAAATACCAATTAACACTTGTATTAGATTTCTATTACTGCATAAT
The DNA here is from genome assembly GCF_019054845.1 of Dipodomys spectabilis. Taxonomy (NCBI): domain Eukaryota; kingdom Metazoa; phylum Chordata; class Mammalia; order Rodentia; family Heteromyidae; genus Dipodomys; species Dipodomys spectabilis. Next base: position 4,579,744 of record NW_024870824.1, read on the forward strand.
TGTCACAACCCCCATTTATGATCTCAGAGTTCAGCAGATACATAGGTCAGCTGGTTTCCTTTCTTCTTGATCAAGGTACAAGCTAACAGCAACTTGAAGGGCTGTTCAGCAAATATATAGGGGACTTAAAAATGGGATATTAGAGCTTCTCCAGCTTTTCCCCAGATGTCAAAGCTATCACAATACTGGGACTTAGTTTCAGGCCTTATACCACATTTACACACTGTACTCAACTCAAAAAGTACTTTAGCAAGAAAAGAAGAAAGGGTAGAGGCCTCTGGTCATAATAAGCTGTCTAATCTTGTCTTGAAACTACAAAGGAACAAATTAAAGGACTTTAAAAGGCTACCTAATCTATATTAATGTCATAATATGATATACAAATATGTGCACATACTAGGTCACTTTTCTTTTTCTGTCTCCAGAATTTTTTTTCAAACATTGAAAAAGCCAGGATAATAAGAAGGAAGCATGAGGCTCACAGGAATAGGAAAAACTGGTTTAGCCTATCAGAAAAAAAACACATTAATAACATAATAACACCATTTTAAAATAAATTTCCTTTCATGAGTAATTAATCTGTGAGGTTAGAAAATGTAATGAAGTTTCTGAGATGAATTAGAAATTACAATTTTGCAACAAGTAAAAGAGGCAAGATTCAAAGGCCATTCAATCAATTCACTGCACATCAGATATGCTAAACATCAATCTGGAGCTTGCCACACACAAATCTCATTTGATCAACGTGGAAACCAGGGTTACAGAGGTAAGACAATGATAAATGCTCCAGAACACAAATAATAAACACAAGCTATCAGGCTTCCTAAACCAAGATCTTGAAATGCAAAATCCACTTATGTTCAACCAAGGAAAAGATATGACCTTGGAACCAAAGTAGCCATACAATGACAGCTCTTGTCATCACTCATTATCAACGAGCAATCAAATATAACACATGTCTGATCTTAGTGAAACACATCATGCTGATGCTTTATAACCTAAAAGGAAAAAGAGAAGAATTCAACTATGAATACAATATCCCAGCTTTAAGGACAACATTCAGATTACTAGTCATGGGGGCAACAATCCTCAAAAGGTAGGCTCCAAAACTAAGATATCATTCATTCATTCATTTAACATGATACTTCATTTGTTCACTTTAACATGCCTCAAAAACTCCTTATATATATAGTATTTATATATCTTTTCAGGCACCATCCTGGGGATCCTTTGAATTACTTACAGTCCAATAGGAGACATACAAACATATACATATGATACCATGTGGTAAGCTAAGCAATAATGTATATACTGTGAATACATAAAGGATTATAAAATTATAACAAAGAAAATCAAGTCTGCAGAGTGAGTGTAAGAAGACTTCACAGAAGAGAAAACCATTGATCAATGTATTTATGAAAAAAAATCCTCAAATTAAATAAACAGAGGCAGGTGCCAGTGGCTTGCATTTATAATCCTAGCAGGAGGATGAGATATGAGAATCCTGGTTCAAAACCAACCAGGAAAGTCCATAAAACTCTATTTGTATAAAGCACATTCTTATCACCAAAACTGCTCTGTAAATTAGCCTATTTTTAAGTTTCAATATAGAATTTAATATCCCAACTCCTTTATAAGTGAGCACTACACTGAAATCATTATTGCCCAATACTTAACAATACTCAGCTAAGAAATCAATATTCACAAAGGATGCTATAGTTTGGGCATGGTTTGTTCCCTCCTGAACTCCTGTTGAAGTGGTCCCCAATATAACAACACTGAGAAAAAGTAGGACCCCAATATAGCAACACTGAGAAAAAGTAGAATATATAAATATAATATATATAAATATATATAAAAAGTGGTCCCCAATATAATAACACTGAGAAAAAGTATGACCATTAAGAGGTGATAGACGTGCTTATGAATGAATTCACACTGCTCTTATTTATAACCTCAGGTTATTGTGAAACAAAACCACCACTCTAACTCCCATTTGACCACTACTGTTATCTGATACAAGGTCCCTGCCAGGTGCACTTTCCTGACCTCAGACTTCAGCTTCTAGAACTAGGAGCCAAAATGTATCTGTATTCTTTTTAACTTATTCAGTCTCAGATATTCTATCATAATAAACAACACTGAGCAAATTAGAGAAAAAAGCTATCTAGCCTTGTCATCTGTCCAGGGTATAGGGAAAGAAATCAACAAAAATCCCAATACTATAACAGGTGTTGCTGGTCATCAGAGAATGGCATTTTTGGATTACACTTGATGTGCAACCATCTTGCCAACCCAGATGATTATAAGGAGAAATAGCATGTTCTCTGAACATTCAAGCTATCCATTTTCTAAGAAAATCATTCAACAATTTTTCCCTCATCTTTTTTTCTTTCTTGTAAACATACATGCTATAGTTTATATATATATATATATATATATATATATATATATATATATATATATATTCACAAGCTGGATTAGATCCTATTCTGTAGGAAAATAACAATAAATAGAAACACACTGTTTTCTCATTGTGCTTCCTAACATTCTACCTAACACAGGAGGGTTAAAACACTGTATCTCAAATACTCAATCACTAAGGAGTCATGATCACAATTCTCTCTTTCTGACCCTTTGCCTAGGTATAAGAGGAAAGTAGTTAGATATCCCTTCCATTTTCAGTCTTGTCAATTTTAATAATTGATGCAACCTGGAGAAATAGAAGATGCTTCCTTCTCTGACAATCTTGGCTAAGCACCCTGGACTTCCTTTGTCCAGCTTGGCTGATAATGTCTCAATTTCATCAATTTCTTAGGTAACAGTTACAGAATTAGATTTTTAAGCTCTAATACTATTCTGTAAATCAATAGCCTAACTTCCAAAATTACATATTAAATTCAAGGTCATTTATTAACTGTTCTTGAGGAGCCTCCTAGAGTTCAGCTCAGCACCTTGAAAATGGTGTGGCTATCATTGTAGATCAGGAAGAGATAAACCTTGATTTCATGAACTTGCCAGGATTTCTTATTCAGTAAATAGGAAATGTCTTGTGATGATACGTTTTTCACTTGAAGTTTCTCATAGTGGAGAAGCTTAGAAAATAGCTCTTATACCAGGGACCCATAGAACTTCTGCCTCGACATTTCTGCACAGACTTCTGTAAATGCACAAACTTAAAAATAAAATGTTTTAGTTTCACATGGAAGAAAAACAGAAATCTAAAGAAGCTTTGTGCATCTTATTATACTAGGTGTAAAATTCTCCTTTCAATAATTGAAGAATGCTACATTTATGTGTAATAATGTTCTGTGTACACTGAAAAAAAGTCTCAAAAGAACACAATATACCCAGACAATCTCTTGATAGAGAGAATAGAAAGAGAACTATCTGTAAGGGTTATCAGGAGCTACAAAGATCTCATTCTTGGGGAGTTTTAGGACTCAACATAATTCACACATGTGGTCCAAGAAGTCCCAGACTGTGGTGATAGCTATTTATGCTTTTCCTGTTGGCCTTGGTGACAGATCTCAGCCTCTCTAAGCAACATTAAAAAGTCTTGCTATAATTTGTTCCTTGATATGAATAACTGAAGTTTCAGAATCTGATATGAAACACCATTTAAAAAATAAGCTATCTCAGCCAGGCGCCGGTGGCTCACACCTGGTACTCCTAGCAACTCTGGAGGCTGAGATCTGAGGATTGTGGTTCAAAGCCAGCTGGGGCAGGAAAGTCCGTGAGACTCTTATCTCCAATAAACCACTAGAAAACCCGAAGTGGCACTGTGGCTCAAGCAGTAGAGTGCTTGCCTTGAGCTGAAGAGCACTGGGACAGCACCCAGGCCCAGAGTCCAAGCCCCCAAGGACATAACAACAACAACAACAAACTAAGCTATTTCTATGTATAGTGACAATAAACAAAGGCCTATCACTCAAGCAATCTACACTGATAGAGGGAGGATTACAGGTGGACGTCATTTTTCAGCATAAGTAGTTTCCTGTTGGATCTTTGGTTCCCTGTGGAGTATTACTGGTCCCTATAACTCTTTCACCCATGGACTGTTGTGGCAATAGATATTAAAGTCTCACTATATGCCAGGCAATACTGGATAGACACTTTACCATTACTCCTTCATTGAGTTCTCTTAATCTATGATATAAGAACTATCACAATTATGATGTAAAACGAAGAAACAAATGCTAAATAATTACACAACTTGCCCAGAAGTATACAACAGCAGATCCAAGGAACTGAAGTTCTTCTTACTTCTAGAATTTGTTTGAATAGAAATGTATAATTAATTTTAAGATTATTTCTCTCAACTATCAATTCCTCTTTCCCTAATTCATGCCAATTCACTCTGACTCTGTGAAGATACCTAATTTGGTGACCCTACTAGCTTTCTCCCCCCCCCCAAGGCTGAGGACCGCCTACTAGCTTTTTATTGTCTCTTCCAATGGTTCCCCTCAATCTGTGCTCTCACTACAACCATGACCCATTACAGTTCTTTAATTTCAATCATCCTCAGTTTTCCTATACTTCCTTCCCTCCATAATGTCCACAAGGGTGAGGAATACACCCATCTAACCATAATTTCCCTCCTTCCCATGCAGGCACATACCTCAAGGCACAAATTGTGTTAGTTTTTCCTCACTCTGAGAAGATTAACTTAAGAGAAAGGTTTATTTTGGCTCAAGATTTCAGAGATTTTAGTTCATGCCACCACTGGTTCCACATGACAGTAAGTGGGTATGCTGCTTACCTTATGATTTGATACAGCTAGGAGGGAGACAGAATACATAGAGCCTTCAAAGGCATAATACCAATGGCCCACTTCCTCCAACCAGGCCAACTTTCTTATTAATTCACCAATTAATCCATTGATGAAGTAAGCATCTTCACTTACTTCATATAAAAGGCCAATCATTCAACACAGTGTCCTTTGCGGGGGACATTTCATATTTCAAGTAGAATAGTTGATAGCTCACTTTAAATTCATTATGCTCTTGGTATCACCCAGAATCCTTCTCCATTGTATTCTCTCACTTGCCAAAGTTCTTTGATTCTTTCATCCTTAAACCTTCAACATCTCTTCCTTTCTCACTCTCAGCTCAAGATCTTCATTATCTCACTGCGACAAGGGAAGCAATCAGAAGAGAATATGCCCAAGCCTAGTCCCCTCTACCAGCATGTATCTGTGCTACATCCTGCCCTCTCTATTCAGGAAAAAGGTACAATAATTTTCGGACTGTATTATCAAAGTTTCTGTTCCTACAAAATCACTCCTGGATGAATGTGTGATGTTATTTTCCCCAAAATAAAAAGGCCTTTGACTCTCATATCTGCCCATCTTACTTACATACTTTAAAAGAAATCTCTATAAGACTTTCATTCCTCTTAAATCTATTTTTTAATTTGAAAATTTCTATTTTTAAATAAGTTTTTTTAATGTGAAAATATTGTATAGAGAGGTTAGTTACATGAACAAGGTAATGAGTATATTTCTTATCTAGCATTGTTGCCTCCTCTTTGTTTTTCCCCTACCATCCCGTTCCTCCCACCTCCTCAACTACACCTCCTCACCCCCCCAACCCTCCACCCTCTCACCTCTCCACCCAGCCTAAATTGTAAAGTTTGTTTTTTGACATAGTGTCTTGTACATCTCATTGTTGCAATGGGTCCACCTGTATCCCTATTTAGACATTTTGTTTTTCCCCTCCCCTCCCCAAATTATACTGCCATCAAATACAGTGAAAACAGGGGTTATACCATGGGGGAGGGACATACAAAGCAACAACAAAAAAAAAATCACATGGTACCTTATAAATACGTTAGAAACAATAGCAAGAAAGAAAAAAACATTTGTGTCCCTATCTTGGGGTTCATTTCGCTTAACATCATCTTATCTGACCTTTTCTGCTTGTCCTAGACATATACTAGTTATTGCAAATAAGGGAAACCATGGGACCTATGTTTCTTTGGGCCTGGCTTATTTCACTTAATATAATTTTCTCCAAGTCTATTTCCTAACAAATGGGGTGATGTCATTCTTTCTGATGGAGGCATAGCATTCCTCTGTGCGTGTGTGTGTGTGTGTGTGTGTGTGTGTGTGTGTGTGTGTGTGTGTGTATCACATTTTCTTGATTCATTCATCTACTGAGGGGCATCTGGGTTGGTCCCATATCTTAGCTGTGGCAAGTAATGCTGCAATAAACATAGTTGTGCTGGTAGCTTTAGTATGGTCTTGTTTGTGATCATTTGGGTAAATGCCCAAAAGTGGGAATGCTGGGTCATAGGGGAGCTCTATGTGGAGTCTTTGGAGGAACCTCCATACTACTTTCCAAAGTGTTGAACAAGTTTACACTCCCACTAACAATGCAGTAGGGTTCCCTTTTGGCCACATCCCCTCCAGCATCTGTTGTTGTTAGAGTTCTTGATTATGGCCATTCTAACTGGGGTAAGGTGGTATCTCAATGTTGTTTTGATTTGCATTTCTTTTATGGCTAGAGAGGTTGAACATTTCCTCCTGTGTCTATTGACCATTCTTATTTCCTCTTCAGAGAAGTTTCTCTTTAAGTCTTTAGCCCACTTATTTATTGGGCAGTTGTTTCTTCTTTTTTTTTGTTTTTTGGGTTGGTCATGGGGCTTGAACTCTGGACTTGGGTGCTGTCCCTGCGCTCTTCAGCTCAAGGTAAGCACTCTACCGCTTGAGCCACAGTGCCACTTCTGGTTTTCTCGGGCAGTTGTTTCTTTAAGGATTTGTTGTTGGGGGATTTAATTTTTTGAGTTCCAAGTATATTTTAGATATGAGACCCGTGTCTGTTGTATGGCTAGTAAATATCTTCTCCCAGTACGTGGGCTTTCTATTGATCTTGCTAGCTATATCCTTTGTCATGCAGAAGCTCATGCAATTCCATTTGTCCAACCTTTCTTTGATTTGTTGTTTCTGGGTCTCTATTAAGAAAATTCCAGCCTGTACCAATGAGACCTAGGGTTTCTCTTATTCTGTCCTGTAATGTTTTCAGGGTGCCTGCTTTGACTCCAAGGTCTTTGATCCATTTGGAGTTGATTCTGATACAGGATGATATATAAGAATCTAGCTTTAGTTTTCTACAGGTGTTAAATCTACTTTTATATAGACTGAACAGCACTTTACTCCAAATACTTAAGACCAGCTAGGTGCAGTGGTTCACATCTATAATTCCAGCTACATGGAAGTGTAGGTAGGAGATAATGGTCAACCTGGCAAAGTTAATGAGACCTTGTATCAAGAAACAAACATGCCAGTCATACCTGTTCCAATCTATGCAGAGCTGTAATTAAGAGTATCTCAGTCCAAGACTATCCCCAGTCAAAAAACACAAATCCCTATCTGGAAAATAGCTAGCTAGTTAGAGACAGCTAGATGGGCTAGACATGTGGCTCAAGTGGTAGAGCATGTGCTTAGCAAACACAAGGCCCTGAGTTCAATTCCCAGTGCTTATAAAAGAAAAAAAAAATCTGGGGGTAAGGGGGGTGGGATGCTTACATACTCAGAAATCTTGGGGATGAATCGCAAGCAATCCAAAAACAAAATCTATTTATATACGCATAATTTAAAGGTAGTTAGGTCATAATACTTTAAATACTTTTGAGTGTGTTAAACATCAGAAAGCAAAGATATTGCTCTCAGTCACCTGTTTGGCTCCGCACTTAAGTTCCACTGAATCATTTCCTTACATTTGTACATAAGTACTTGACAATACATGACTTACCATTAACATAGTGAAAAAAAGAATGTTCAGAGAATCTGGGCAGCACTAACGTATTGCCAGAGCATTACAAAGCCCCTATGCTGATAAATCTAATAACAGATGTAAGGACTTCACCTTCACACACTGTAAATATTTGCCACAGGCTTGGGAGGCAGTTCCCCCCCCCCCCCCCCCCCCCCCCCCCGTTTCTCCACCTACCTACCTCTTACCTCCACCAGGCTACACTTTACTAGCTACTTTTTATCTCATGAAGCCAGGAAGGATAGATTGCCTAAGGCTCACACTTCACAACAAAGCCCTCACCAGAAGATTGTCTACATACTGACAACTGCCAGACCAGATGGTTCTCTTGAATCCAACTGCCACCTTGACATTTTCACTTAGATGCCATTAGAAGCTCAGACCTTTTGTGTCTAAAAGCAAGTTGAGAGGGGGGACCAAGATGGCGACGGGGCAGTAGAGAAACGCCACAGCTTTCTCCAACCAAAAACAGAGTTCGAGTTCCAACGCTTAATCTCCTCAAGAGACCAACAACAACAAAAAGACGAACACTCAGAGAAAAACCAGAGGTGGAAAATAACAAAAAAAGAAAGAGAGGAAAAGAACAACTTCAGAACAGAGAAGAGTGAAGACCCCTCCCCCAACCTTTCCTGGCCGCGAGGCAGTGCACCAAGCCGCTGGCCAGCCGGCCCGGCGGGGGCTGCCGGAGCCCCAGAGACAGGGGCTGCTTGCAGATCACCAGGTACCGGATTGCAGAACAGCGGATCGGATCGCCAGGAACAGAGAAACCTAACAGCCGGGAGTCTCCACGAGGATCCCACCCGCACCCCTCACTCTCCACCAGAGCGGAGAGGCTCCATCCCGCCAAAACCGCCCGGCACCAGCAGCGCGACAAAGGGACCTGTCGGCAGACCACCCGCCCAATCGTGATTGCAACGACCCGGCGGGGGCCGCCCAACCCAGCCCGCAACCACCCCAACTGAACTCAGATTGCAACAACAACTGAAGACCTACACCACACAGAAACAACCAGCTCCAGGGTGAGTACCCCACAGGGGACAGTGTATCCCTCAAGGGAGACCAGAGCTGGAGGGAATCCCCAGACCCTGACCTAGACTCCCTACCCCAACACCCAGACCACAGGACCCACTAAAACTGGGAACTGTTCGAGAGCTCCACCAGCCGGTGGAGCACACTCTGCTGGCCAGGCCAGAGCAAGAGTGACCCTGGAAGGGAGCTTAAATGCCCAGGCCAGGAACAGCGCCCCTGGGTCAAGACTACCAACAGTAGAAGAAATTTGAACTGTGTCCTCCAGGCTGCATAACCTAGGTGGTATACACATCAGCACAGGCCTAACGAGCGCGCTCCAGGCTGGGGCCGGAACCAGGCCCGGGGATCCGGCGCCTGAACAACACAACCAACTCCTCCCAACTGAAGTAAAAAGCTGAGCATACGCCTCAACAGAGGGGAAAAAAACAGGAAACAACACTCCCTGGGAAGCACGCCTGTGACAACAAAAGACCTGGAGGCTCAGGACAAGAGAAGCCCAAACCCCACCAAAACTCCACCCATATACCCTAGGCTGGGAATTGGGCAACACAGGCTGCCAGCACCTGATAGTAAGCAGGAGCTCAGGCTGATAAGGCGGCTCAGCAATAGAGTGATAGTCTTGGATGTATGAGGCCCTGGATCTGATTCCTCAGCATCACAAAAGCAAAAAGGGTCAGAAGTGGTGCTGTGGCTCAAATGGTAGGGTGCCAGCCTTGAGCTGAAGAGCTGAGGGACAGCACCCAAACCTAGAGTTCAAGTCCACAACCAGCCCAAAACAAACAAACAAAAACACATCAGGAGCCCATAGCAGACTCCAGTATTTGGGAGAGTGCATCCAGAGCATCTGATCTTCCCAAGAGCACCCGTAGGCGCAAACACAAGCAGTCTAGGCTGCTCAACCCTTCCAAAGGCGGAAATTGCCAGCAATCTACAGCAGAGAGCTGAGAATCCTAAGTAAGTCAGAATAGCAGCTGGAAATAGGCTCCCAACAGAATCCAGATCAGGCACAGACTCTCTCTACCAATACAGAATCAGCAACCAAGCAAAGACAGACACACCAAAACAAGATTGAAGAGCAGTCTCCTGAACCCCCATGCGAAAATCACAGAGAAAAATCACAAGGTTTACCACCACCCAGGACAGCAAGCTCACCTCAAAAGCCAGCAGCGACGCAGGGGAGAGCCCCAGTGGGAGCAAAGCAGGAATGGAAGACAAAAGCTACATCCAAGGGTTGCTGGAGGCAATGACTCAAGAAATAAAGCGAGAAATGGATCAGAAATTGAAAGAGCACAAGGATGAACTATCAAAAGAGATACAGGATATCAAACAAAAGTTGGATGCAAAAATAGAAGCTGCACAAACCTCAGTAAGAAGTGAGATAAACGCCAAATTAGAGGTAATGCATACTGATCTCACCTCATTGAGAGGTGAGATCAGTACTCTGAGAACCAACATTGAATCCATAAAGGGATCCATTTCCTCCATGCAAACCACAATAGAAGCCACGGTCAACAGAGTGAATGAAATGGAAGGTAGAGTGTCAGATACAGAAGACAGAATACACCAACTGGACCAAAAAGTGACAGATATGGAAAAATCACTCAAATTAAACCAAAGGGAAATTCAAGAGCAAGCAGATAATGCTAAAAAATTTAACCTTCGCATAATCGGAGTGGGCAAAGGTGAGGAATTCCAGAGCAAGGGAATGCAACACCTATTTAACAAGATAGTCAATGAAAATTTTCCCCACCTCAAAAACGACCATCTTAACTACATCACAAAAGCTTATCGAACACCCAACAAACAAGATCCCAGGAGAAACACTTCTAGACACATTATAGTAAAAATGATGGATCTGAATAATAAGGAAACAATCCTGCATGCAGCAAAAATGAAGAAGGAGCTATACTACAACGGGAAAAAAATTAGAATCACTGCAGATCTCGCCACACAAACAATGAATGCAAGAAAAGCCTGGGAAAGCACCATATGAGCCCTGAGAGCCAATAACTGCCAACCCAGACTGATATACCCGGCAAAGCTAGCATTCACATTCGATGGAGAACTGAAAACTTTTAATAGCAAAGAAAAACTTGAATACATAAACATTAAGCCAGCATTACAAAGAATTCTAAGAGGAGGGACACAACCTGAAGAAAGCAACCAGGAACTGGGACCTGCCCCAAACAGGCATTACTCAAAGTCTAACTGAGCAAGCACAGGAGGAAAGGAAAGAAGAAAAACTTAGGAAAACGGAATGGCAGGGACAACAATGCATCTCTCTATACTTTCTCTTAATATAAATGGGCTGAATTCACCAATTAAAAGAAAACGAACTGAGGACTGGATCAGAAAACAAGACCCATCCATCTGTTGCCTTCAGGAGACCCACCTCTCAGCCAAACATACAAACAAACTCAGAGTGAAGGGGTGGAAAAGGATCTACCAATCAAATGCCCCCAGTAAGAAAGCAGGTGTAGCTATCCTGATATCTGACAAAATAAACTTTTCATTAAAATCAGTACAGAAAGACAAGGACAGACACTACATATTAATAAAGGGAACAATCCAAGAGGAGGATATAACCATCATCAACTTATATGCCCCAAATATTGGTGCACCCAGATATATCAAACAAATGCTCTCAAACTTACAGAATAAAATAGATCCCAATACAATAATACTAGGAGACTTTAACACGCCACTCTCACCAAAGGACAGGTCTACCAACCAGAGGATTGGCAAAGAAGCTACCGAATTAAGTGAGGCCATACTTCAAGCGGAATTAACTGACATCTACCGAGTATTTCACCCTAAAACAACACAGTACACATTCTTCTCAGCAGCTCATGGAACTTTCTCCAAAATAGACCATATCATAGTTCATGCAAGGAACTTAAGCAAATACAAAGGGATCGACATAATCCCCTGTATCCTATCTGACCACAGTGGAATCAAGCTAGCTCTCAATAACAAAGCATACCGCAGAAATTTCTCTAATACATGGAAATTGAACAGCACACTCCTTAACAATGCCTGGGTAACAGAAGAGATCAGAGAAGAAATAAAGCATTTCCTACAACTCAATGAAAATGAAAACACCTCACAAAGAAACTTGTGGGACACAGCAAAAGCAGTCCTGAGGGGCAAATTTATTGCCCTCAGTGCCCACATCAAGAGAATAGAGACAGACCAAGGAAATAATTGCATGTTGCAACTAAAACAGCTAGAAAAACAAGAAAAAATGGGACCTAAAGCTACTAGACGAAGCCAGATAACCAAATTAAGAGCAGAGATTAACCAATTAGAAAATCAGAAAACCATACCCAAAATAAACCAAACAAAAAGCTGGTTCTTTGAAAAAATAAACAAAATTGATGGCCCGTTGGCAAGATTAATTAAAAAAAGAAGAGAGGAAACCCATATTAATAGGATTAGGTATGCCACCGGAAACATCACAACACATACCCAAGATATCCAAACAATTCTAACAGACTACTTTCAAAAGCTATACTCTCTAAAGGAAGAAAATCTGGCAGAAATGGATGCATTTTTAGAGAAATACAAGTTACCCAAACTGAGCAAAGAAGAAGTTAACCAATTAAATAAGCCAATATCCTATAATGAGATACAGGAAGCTATCAAAAGTCTTCCAACAAAAAAAAGCCCAGGACCAGATGGATTCACAGCAGAATTCTATAAGACCTTTAAACAAGAACTAATACCCATACTCCTCAAGCTCTTCAGAGAAACAGAGAAGGAGGGAGCCATCCCAAACTCATTTTACGAAGCCAATATCACACTCATCCCCAAACCAGGCAAAGACCCAACCAAAAAGGAGAATTACAGGCCAATTTCCTTGATGAACACAGATGCAAAGATCCTTAACAAGATTCTAGCTAACAGAATCCAGAAACACATAAAAAAAATAATACACTATGATCAGGTAGGCTTCATCCCAGAGACACAGGGATGGTTTAACATACGTAAGTCAATAAATGTAATCCAACATATCAACAGAGCCAAGGTCAAGAATCACATGATTATCGCCACAGATGCAGAAAAGGCCTTTGATAAAATTCAACATTCATTCATGCTAAAAGCTCTGGAGAAAATAGGAATAGAAGGAACATTTCTAAAAACAATAAAAGCCATTTATGACAGACCAATAGCCAATATTATACTTAATGGGGAAAAGCTACAACCAATCCTCCTAAAATCAGGAACAAGGCAAGGATGCCCACTGTCTCCACTCCTCTTCAACATAGTCCTAGAACCCTTAGCCAGGGCAATAAGGCAAGAAAAAGACATGATCCGCATAGGGAAAGAAGAAGTGAAACTATCCCTTTTTGCAGACGACATGATACTATACCTCCACGATCCCAAAAACTCCATCCCCAAACTTTTAGAAATCATAAGTCACTTCGGCAAAATAGCAGGATACAAAATAAACCCACAAAAATCAGTTGCCTTCCTATACACTGATAACGTACAGGAAGAGAGGGAAATAAAGGGAGCAACCCCATTCACAATAACCTCCCAAAAAATAAAATATTTAGGAATTAACCTAACCAAAGATGTAAAAGAATTATTTAATGAGAACTATAAAAAGTTAAAGAAAGACATTGCAGAAGACACTAGGAAATGGAAAAACCTCCCATGCTCCTGGATAGGCCGACTTAATATAGTAAAGATGGTAATACTTCCAAAACTAATATACAAATTCAATGCAATTCCTATTAAAATCCCAATGACGTACATCACTGAAATACAGAAAACAGTCCAAAAATTTATATGGAACAACAAAAGACCTAGAATAGCCAAAACAATTCTAGGGGATAAAGACAATATGGGAGGGCTATCCATACCGAACTTCAAACTCTACTACAGAGCTATAATAACAAAGACAACATGGTACTGGCACAAAAACAGACCCGAAGACCAATGGAACAGAATAGAAGATCCAGAAATAAATCCACAGGCCTACAGCCAGCTGATATTCAACAAAGGAGCCAAAGACATACAATGGAAGAAACACAGCCTCTTCAACCGCTGGTGCTGGGAAAACTGGGCAGCCACATGCAGAAAACTAAAAGTGGACCCCAGCCTATCACCATGCACCAACATCAACTCAAAATGGATTAAAGACCTTAACATTAAACCTGAATCTCTGAAACTACTGCAGGACAGAGTAGGAGAGACACTTGAACTAATAGGCACAGGAAAGAACTTCCTGAACAGAGTCCCAGGGTCACAACAAGTTGGAGAGAGACTCGGCAAATGGGACTACTTTAAAATAAAAAGCTTCTGCACAGCTAAATCTATCACAACTAAGCTAGAAAGACAACCAACTAATTGGGAAAAAATATTTACCAGCAATATATCAGACAAGGGGTTAACATCCTGTATATACAGGGAACTCAAGAAACTAATCCCTCCCAAACCTAACAAACCAATTACTAAATGGGCAAGGGAACTAAAGAGGGACTTCTCAAATGAAGAAATAAAAATGGCAAAGAAACACATGAGGAAATGTTCATCATCCCTGGTGGTGAAGGAAATGCAAATAAAGACAACCCTGAGATACCACCTTACCCCAGTCAGAATGTCCCACATCCACAAATCAGCCAACGACAAATGCTGGAGGGGATGTGGAGAAAGAGGAACCCTATTACACTGCTGGTGGGAATGTACACTTATACAACCACTTTGGAAAGCAGTCTGGAGGGTCCTTAGAAAGCTAAAGATTGACCTCCCTTACGACCCAGTCATACCACTTCTAGGCATCTACCCTGAACAACAGGAACCAATATACAAGGACACGTGCACCTCCATGTTTATTGCAGCACTGTTCGCAATAGCTAGGATATGGAAACAACCTAGATGCCCCACCACAGATGAATGGATCCAAAAATTGTGGTATCTATACACAATGGAATATTATGCAGCCATTAGAAATGACAAAATAATGGCATTTGCAGGGAAATGGATGGAGCTAGAAGGAATCATGTTGAGCAAGGTAAGCCAAGAACGAAGAGACAAACGGTACATGGTCTCCCTGATAAGTGGATGCTAAATCCAAAATGTTAGGTGATACGACAAAACTAACAGGACTTAAGAAACAAAGAACTCCCGCTCATCTGGTTGAACCACTACTAAATATCCCCATGCTGCTGATCACAAATATGGTATATAACATGTGAACACTGTTATATATTACAGACTGTGATAGACAATTTGCTCCAGGAAAGTTAGAATGAAGTTGTGACTTTGAAATTATGTAATCACTTAATCACAATCAAAAAAAAAAAAAAAGAACCTCGGGGAAGGGAGGGAGGGAGGGGATGGTAGGAGGAAAACAATGGAGGGGGTAACAATGTTCAAGAGGAAGTGTACTCACTACCTCACTCATGTAACTGTAACCCTCTGTATAGTATCTTTACAATAAAAAAAAAAAAAAAGAATGGGAGAAAAAAAAAATAAAAGCAAGTTGATGCTTCCACTCCAACATCCCCTCCCCCACAAAAAAAATCTTTGCTCCCCTTCCATCTCCCCATCTGTCTAAATAGTACTACATTCTTCCGTAAGCACCAAGCAAGATTTTTTTCATCGTCAATCTCTTCTATCCATCAGCAAATCCTGTTGGCTCTGTGTTCAAAATATAAACAGAATCTGAAAAAACATTATCTTCACTTTTAGACCTAAGCAGCATTAGCATTTTACACCCTCCTGGATTTTTGTTTAATGGTATCTCAGCATCTGTCTTTGTATTGGATGGAGGTGTCAGATTATGTTTTTAGTCAGTATATTTTAATGCTTCGTTTCTTAGGGCAAATAAAAACCCTAAGAAGGCCCTCCACAGTCTGTCCCCGTTCCCTTTCCCTCCGGGTGAAAGGAGGCAGCAGAAAGGACCTAAGGAGAGTACATTGGAAGCTCGAGGGCCTTCAAGATGGCTATCAGTCAGAGCCTCGTGGAAAGCAGAGAGAAAAGCAATTTAATTGTGCAGAGGCAGAAAATTTAGCAATGCTGGTGCCTGTGGCAACTTGTGGGGGAAAAAGTACCAAATGAACTGGATGATCTAGATAAGGAAATTTCTAAGCAGACTGGATCATTTTGCTGCCTACAATGAAATGCAAGAGGGGTGAGATAAGCTTTAAAAAAATGTTAAAATATAAAGGAGCCAGAACTTCCTGGTTTTCAAAATGAAACTTTCTCATTCTTTATCTTATCAGAAGGTAAACTAGGATACTACTAAGAAATGGCTTCTAGGCAGATTGAATTCAGGTCTTTCAAAAAAAATTATGCAATTATAAAAATCCTTTATTAAATCTTCAAAAAAGAGTTAGTGTTGAGGCCTCATAGAATCTTTCAAAAAAAAAAAACAAGAGGTCTTCTAGGAATCCTAAGTGCATTGTTCCTAAACAGCAAACAATTCCTTAAAGGGAATCCAAGGTATAGCAAAGCCTATTTCAAAGCCACTTATCAATTTTGATTTTGTCAAATAAAGCTGAATAAAAATCACTTCAAAAAGAAATCCACAAAATTTATTTTAAAAGTGATACCAGACTGAATTGAAAGAAACCAGAACACTACAGACTGAAATGAAGCCTCTGAACTCTGAGTCTTCATCACACAGAAAGGCTAAGAAAACCACTGGACTACTTTTTATGAAAAAGAAGGGAAAATCAGAGAATAGGACCTAGAGCCAAAAGCAGGGTCAAGCATCACACAAATAACCCCTAGGTAGTAAGACCAAGCTCTAGTAAAAGAAATGGCTACATGTGTTCTGATAGACTCAAACCACAGGTATATACAAATATGGTGCTGGTTTAAAACAATAAAAACTAAAATATCAAAAATAAACTACATGGAACTAGCAATGTCCTACAATTTTCCTACTATGTTTTTGTTCATCATTGTTTCCTCATTCTTTTTGTAGCATCTTGTTCCTTTCCTTAGTTCACATGCCTCTGGTTCAAAAGGGACTGTAATCTAGGAGCTGAACTTGAAGGAAAGTAACCAGAGTCTCATTTGATGATAATGCCAGACCTCAAGTCTGCATCCAAAACCCTACACTAAATGAGAATTTAGGAAGGCCAAGGGAACAATGCATTTTACATGTATAAAAAATATAAATAATTTCTGACCAGAGGACAAACTCTCACACTTTAAAGCGTATCTTTGAAATAAATCAACAGTATTCCTATCAAAAGGTGCTGAGTAAGCTTGGCACCAGTGGTTCATGCTTATAATCCTAGCTAAGGCCAGTTAGGGAAGTCCATGAGATTCATCTCCAATTAACAAGCAAAAAACCAGAAGTGTAGTTCTGGCTCAAGGGGTAGAGCACCAGCTTGATTGAAAAAGCTAAGGGACAGTATCTAGTCCCTGAGTTCAAACACTATTATGTGCGTGCATGGGCACGCACGGGCATGCACACACACACACACACACACACACACACACACACACACACACACACACAGTGCTAAGTAATACTTTCCCTCTTTAAATGTGCACTGGCTTTCACTTCAAATGATCCTGTCTGACAGCTGAGATCCTGTCTGACTGACCCTCCATCCATCCTTCTTTCCCACTCGCTTTTCTTCAGATACTAGTCCTTGAAACCCAACCACTACATTGTGAGGAAGCTATACAACAACATAGAACCTCATATGTCCTGAAAGTGTAGAAATTAAAATATACAGATAATTAAATTGGTTTGTTTAAACTCTGTGTCCTAGCAGCCGAAAGTAACATAACTGCAGCCACCCAAGTAACTTGCCACAAGAGAATGGTGCCAACCCTAGGGGCTGAAAAGCAAGCTTGGCCTGCTCAGTACCTTATCACTCAACTCCAGAGCACTGAAACTGCATGGCCAGCACAATGGCACATGGCAGCCTCATCTCTTTTTTTTGCATTTATAGTCTCTTTCTCCCTCATGACCTGATCTAATCTGGTGACTAACAGTTTAGGAACTCCTAGCACAACTCTTTTACCTCCTAGGACCCCAAACTACCCATGTCACATCTCCACTTAGTTGTCTAAAGTACATTTTAAACTTAACACATCCAAAACAGAACTGTTAATACTTGATTCCCCAAAGACCAGCTCCTCTATCTGACCCTATCTTCTCATCCTTAACCTGCACTGCCTATGTAGGCTACTAGACCCACAGAAATAGAGACCCTTCCCTCCTCCACTTCATGCCCCCTTCCTTACTGTCATCAAGTACCACTAGTCTTTCCATTCTAGAACTGTCCCTGCCTTAGGGCGACTGTGCCAGCTATTCCCTCTGCCTGCCATGCTCCTGTCATCGCAGAGAGGCCTTTTCTGATATCCCACTAGAAAAAGCCTAACAGTCACTGTGATTTATCAACCTAATTTCAGTGCACTCATCACTACTTGATCTTTGAACGTGTACTTACAATCTGTGTCAGCCCTGGAAATAAACTCCTTCACACCAGAGACCTTGCCTCCTGCTCACCATCATATTTGACTTCCTGAAACACAGAAGCTGCTGGATTCAATGGAGATGGGAAATAGCAAGTGCTCATCTTTCCTCATAGTCCAGGCCAGGAGCACTGATGAGAGTTGGGATATTACACTGAAGAATTTTAAATAAGAAGCTTTCTGAATAAATGTCCTCTATAAAATATTCTGTAGCCCAAAAGACTGATGGGTACCTAGAAGAAAAAAGCTAAGTTCTTACAAACCATGAGCTTTTTAAAAGCCTATCTCTTTTCAGACACAAGGCAAATTTCAAAATTTATAGCCCACAATGGAAAATGAGTGTCTCACTCTCCTGCACCCTCAAAAAAAGCACCAACTCAACTCTAACAATCCTACAGCACCTCTCTAACTGGGATAGGTCCTATGAAAAACACACAAGCTAGTTACCTTAAAACTATCACATACAATATATCTAAAATGTTATACAATTCAAGATAATATAAGCAATATTCCATAAAATATATATTATTAATAGCCTTGTTCTATTAATATAGTATCACTAGTTAATATTCATGAGCATTGTTCTCTTATGGTTCAGAGTAGATCAACACTAGTAATCAGAAATTTATTTTTAAAATTCTATACTTTTAAAAAACTAGTTCCTTATGATAACCAAAAAATGTCTATAATAATAATCTCTTCTGCTAGCCACCGACCAATTAACTGTCTGAAATTCTATCCTTTATACACATGCTGATTTAACCTGGAAGAATGACAATCTAATCAAATGTTCACACTGAAGAAATCAACAAAGTAATATTGCTCCCAAATTCTTCTGTAAAGAGGATGATGTGGAACATAGAAATTCCTTCAGGTGTCTGTTTCATTGGCAAAAGATAATAAGCATACTTATCTTGTTTTTATATATATATATATATACATATATATATATATATATATATATACACACACACACACACACACACACACACATATATAGTGTGTATATAGTGTGTGGAACATAGAAATTCTTTCAGGTGTCTGTTTCATTGGCAAAAGATAATAAGCATACTTATCTTGTTTATACACACACACACACACATACACACACACACACACACATATAGTCAGACATGTATATGGACTGATGTTTCAATCAGACCTGACAGTTTTGTTTTAAAGTATTTTATAACTTCATGTTTTCCATTGTTCATCCTTTAAGCCTAGTTTTAGTTATTAAAAAAAAAAAGTAAAAAGGCATGGAGTGCCATTAATTGAAGAAAGACCTTTCTATTCTGGATTAAATTTACTTACTTATCTCCCTTAACCAGAAAGCAACAAATTTATAAAAGTGATAGGAAAAAATACTTCATTATACATGGTTTTTAGAAAACTCACTAGTGTTTATTACTATCAAGCACCTGAGAGGGGAAAGAAAGAAATAAAACAAGAACTATATAAAGAATTAAGTTCAGCCGGGCGCCGGTGGCTCATGCCTGTAATCCTAGCTACTCAGGAGGCTAAGATCTGAAGATCGCGGTTCAAAGCCAGCCCAGGCAGGGAAGGCTATGAGACTCTCATCTCTAATAAACCACCAGAAAACCGGAAGTGGCACTGTAGCTCAAGTGGCAGAGCGCTAGCCTTGAGCTGAAGAGCTGAGGGACAACGCCCAGGCCTAGAGTTCAAGCCCAGGACCACCACCACCAACAACAACAACAAAAAAGGGATTAAGTTCAAAGTGTGTTGTGGAGCTGCCTTAGGACTCCAGCTCTTTCATGAGCATTTTTGAATCTCTAGCAAAATCAACACATACAACAAAGAAGGCAAAGACTAATCAAAACATGCTTTTTCCATGTGCTGTGGTAGAAAAGTGTCCAATACAGCAAGCAGCTTGGCAAGTGCTGTGGGCAGGTCCCCCTTAGCACTTTTCAGAGTGCTTTCCAACAAATTAGCTCTCCAAATCACAACATCTCACATATTGTGACCAGAAGGTATAAGACCCTTTTCTGAACAGAGAATACTTTTCTGGTCTTTCTAAACATTGTTGTCAACTATAGAAAAAAATAGAAAAATGTATTTTATTACAAATACTACTTAGGATAAGCAATTCTTTAGAATCATATGATCCACAGACATCCAGTTACCTGCAATACTGTCTCAGTTATACAGGTACTTGTGACAATGCACTTCTTCTATTACACTCTGTACTATACTACCTGTTAATAGATAAGAACATACTAAACAGCACCTCATAGTTACTGCACTATCATGAACACATCCTTGTAATCCCACACATTTCCAAGTTAACCTCCAAGCATATAAGAAAAGCCTTTCCTTTTCTTTGTAAAACATAAGCACAATCTGCCGATAATGTCCAACAGAAGCAGCCTTTCCCAAGAGAATCAAGGCAATAAACTCAAAGCAAATGTTGTGTTTGAGGTACCTAGGAAAGTACCCAAAACTGTCTTAGCTGAGAAACCCAAAGGTTTTTGGCATATAACAGAAGGAGCTTAAGGAATTGAATGATCTTCCTTATTGGAACTCCTTCCTTGTCTACTTAAATAAATAGTGCTTACATCTATAGAAAGAGGCAGAAAACTACAGCTGAACCCTATTTTACTCCAAAAACACAGTACATTTATCCTGAGGAGATATGGACAAATTGGATTAATTGAGAAAAAAAGTTCTATTCATCTCATTAATTTCTCAGAAGTAGAAATGTGGCTCAAGTGTTACAGTACTAACCATGAGTGAAAAGGCCAAGCAAGAATACCAGGCCCTGGGTTCAAGCTCTTATACAGCACACACAAAAAAAAAGTTAAAACAAAGAGGGAGATGTATTTTTAATAAATACTTGCTTTTTATGTCTAAAATTTATGAAAATGTATAATACTTTTCTGTTCTAATTAATTACTTGGTAGCAATCACACCTAGACTCAACAATTTGTGTGTTCAGATTTCAAGATACCAAAATTTAAAAGCTATTTATATGAATGACATTTTATGCATAAATATATTTTACTAGTAAAAATTTAAGATAAAATTTTATGGAGAAACTACAATAGAATAAAAGTTTAAGAACCAAAAAGAATAAAGTTTCAGCCAGCGAGGCCCACTTACATTATTTCTAATACCGTATAATCTACAGAGTTTTCACATATTCTGTTTTGGTCCTATGACAATCCTGAGAGTTGGGGTAAAAGATAGTTTATTCTCAATTTACAGCTAAGTGTACTGCTATGATTTGGATATGGTCCATTTTACACCAAGGGTCCATGTGTTAGGAGTGTGGTCCTCAGAATGACAATATTAGGAGATGATGCAGAAGCTTTAAAGCTAGTGGACACTGCCCTGGGAAGGAATTGATATAGTTCTCCTACAGCCTTTATTAGTTCTCTCAAGAGGTTGTTACAAAAGAGCAAGCTTGACTCCTCCCCGGCTCTTCCACTTCCTGTCTTGCCATGTGATGCTGCCTTTTCTGCCCATATGATGCCATCTACCTCCTCACCAGGGCTAAGCCGATTAGCAGCACTGTGCCCTTCAATCTCTAAGACTGTGAGTAAAATAAACCTCTTTTTTAAATTTATTATGTACCTTCAGGTATTTTACTATAGTAAAAGTGAACACACACACACACACACACACACACACACACACACACACACACACACACACTTCAGAAAACTAAATTATTTGACCCATTTATTAACAAGAGATATAGGACCTAAATCTTTGTTTTGACTACAAAGGTAGCTAGCTATCTGTTCCATACCATCACATCCCATTTATAATAGCTTTTGAAAACCTCACATTAATTTCAAATTCGCCAATTTGTGTTTGATTCAATTCTCAGCCTACGGCTCATAGATCTCACTATCCCTCTCCCATAATAAAGAATTCAATACACACATCTGGAGAAGCATATGTCGCTCTAATTACAAAGAAATCCTGATCATGGGCAGCAGAAGATGGATGATATTATTACTAAGGAAAAGTAATAGTGTTTGAGGTCTAATACAAAGAACCCAAACAATAAAGCTTTACATTTCCATCTAACAAGCAAGAATAAAATTCTCCCTCATCTACCCATGAGTATTAGTTCCTGTTGTAACAAACTGCCATAAACTTAATGGCATCAAAGAACAAAAATTTATTATCTTACACTTAATAGAGGTCTGAGTCTAAATCAAAACATAGGGAGGGCTGCCCTTCTAAAGGATCTGGGGAAAATCAATTCCCTTGCTCTTTCCAGTTTCCAGAGAGCTGCCTTCATTCCTTGGCTCAAAGGCCTTCTTGCAGTAATTGCACCACTTTAACCTCTTCTTCCACTGTCACATTTTCTGACTCTCCAGACTTCCCCTTTCACATACAAGGACACTTGTGTTTTCACTGCTAAATCTTTCCAGGAAAATTTGGCAAACTGGATAAGATCAAGAAACTGTATTTTTCTCTGCTAGGATAAGTATTATTTATAAAATGAGTGTAATTTAAGGTATCTACTAGAACCTTCAATTTAATCTTTCAGTATGTATTTATAGTTATGCTATAGTGGCCTGAGACCTACATGTGATAGAATTCAATCAACTTGTCAATATGTATCTGTTCCTTTTCTTTGAAATGTGCATTCATGACTATTTCTGTCTATGGAAGCACTACCTAATACTCCCAATTTTTACTTTTTCATTTGTTTTCTGGTGAAATCTTCCTGGGAGATAACGTTATAGAGCTAGCTCAAGAAAAATCATAAGTACACTATCAACAACTTTCTTCTTTCCTGCCTCTTCTCATCTTAGGACATGTCTTAGGTCAAAGCACAAAGACACCACTCAGAAAATATATTTCTCACTGAACACACCTCAGATGACCCAGAGGATATAAGCACTGATGAAGGAAGAAGAGGAAATATGTATTTCAACAGCAGCTGCACAGAATAAAAAAATAAAAGGCTAAAGGTATTACCTTAAAATATGGTATTTCTAAGGTAAATATAGGAGTATTTTGTATGATAAGGCTGTGAATGTCTGAGGTTAAGGGATTTCTCAGGCTAAATCAAAAGTCTCATTAAAAAATGTCCTTTCCATTCCTCAAAATCATCAGCCCCCAAGTCTTTTAAGTATTATGAATTTTTTAGTATCTCTACCATTAGAACAGATAGAAAGATTTTCAAGACACCCTATAAACAACTAATGTCAGAACCCAAAGATCACCTGTGCTCCACTCCTTCCATCAGGCTCAGGAACAAAAACTCCTACTTGTTTTTATTTTTAAGAGCTCAAACTATTTTTTAAACTTAGGTGATGGCTTTATTTTTTTTTTACTTTATACTTATTTCTTTTTTAACCATTTTCTGTCTTAAAGGTAATCAGGTAGCCAGGTGCTGGTGGCACACGCCTAGTACTCAGGAGGCTGAGATCTGAGGATCACAGTTTAAAGCCAAACCGGGCAAGAAAGTCCATGAGACTCTTACCTCCAGTTAACCACCAAAAATCCAGAAGTAGAGCTATGGCACAAAGTAGTAGAGTACTAGCCTTGAGCACAAAAGCTCAAAGACAGCACCCAGGCCCTGAGTTCAAGCCCCATGACCACCATCAACAATAACAACAAAAAGGTAATGTCTAACCACCTTCTTCTTGACACATTTGGCAACATATTCAGTCCTCCTAACATCACAAATGGAAAGTCATTTACAAAAATAGAAGCTAGATACCTTCTACAAAGGGGACATCATACAAGAAACTGTGAATCCATCAACTCTACAGACTTGTAAGCAGGAGGGAAGGCGAAAAATAGAACACAAAAAAGAGGTTTGAGGTTTTTAGTCATTTTCAGTTATAAAGAATCTAACTACCTAGAACCACATCCAGAAAGCCCAGAGATAAAGAGAGAAATTTATAACCAGAAAAATGTAATATAAAATCACTGGACTCACCGTCTGATGGCTTCTGTCACAGTAACGCAGCCCAAAATAATCTATCTCCATGAGATTTATGTGACGGAATACATGGTCAAGGACAACAGAACCTTTCGTTGACTTCTGCAAAAATAATTCACAGTTGTTGGTTGTTGTTGTTGTTGTTGTTGTTTTTTAATTTAACAAGTGTCTTGTCTTTCTCAGGGAGCCACATCACAGGGCTTGTGTTTTATTAGTTTCTCTCACAATGGACAGAATTTTATTTTACCATGGTATTCTCTGTAGGTTTTTGCCTCAGTTCCAAAGACAAATGTGGTTTAAAGCAAAGAGTATTAAAGAAATTGCTTTAGCAAAATAATCTTAAATTACAGTGAGTGTTAATGTAAGCTTCTTTTCTTAAGGGATTACGTATTATCTTCAGGACAGAATTCTTCTTCAAATAGAGATAATCCTTTTATATGAAGAATATCTACCAAATTAATCAAATACTGCTGTTGTTAAAAGTCCCACAGTTTTTCCATTTTAGAAAGCAATTTTCATCTATAACATTATTCTTAGAAGTATCTAACATAGAATATATACAAAATTTAAAGAATACTAGACAAAGCTTTTAATTTTCTCAAATAATAAATGCATAGATTAGACTGCTTCCGTTTATGTTCTGAAAAGCCCTTGTACGGATATTTCACTAGATCTCTTTCACCTAAATAGAGACACAAACAAAAAGCTGACATCTATTTAAAAAGTCAATCTCTTTTCTCCCCTTTCTCACTATGTACACAATTCCTTAAGACTCTTGCAGATGGGTCCCAATAGCTGGTACCTGCAATCCTAGCTAGCTACTCAAAAGACCAAACCTGGAGGATCAAGGTTTGAAGCCAGCTGTGCAGAAAAATCTATCTCAATCAGCAAAAAGCTGGGCTGAAGGCATGGCTCAAGTGGCAGAGCAATAGTCATGAGCAAGCAAACTGAGTTATCTTGACACCCTGAGTTCAAGCCTAGGTACTGTCAAAAGAATGAGGCCGGGCTCGGTGGCTCACGCCTATAATCCTAGCTACTCACAAGGCTGAGATCTAAGGATCGAGGTTCAAAGCCGAGCCCGGCAGGAAAGTCTGTGAGACTCTTAGCTTTAATAAACCACCAGAAAACCGGAAGTGGTGCTGTGGCTCAAGTAGTAGAGCCTAGTCTTGAGCTGAAGAGCTGAGGGACAGCGAGCACCCAGGCCCAGAGTTCAAGCCCCATGATTGCCAAGAAAAAAAAAAAGAATGAGAAAAAAAGAGAGAGAGGAAGGGAAGGTGGGAGGGAAAAGACTCATGCATACTCACAACTCTGGGATGATCCCACAACCATATAGGAAAAAATATTTTTTATCATATGATATCTTAAGCAATAATTATTCCCACATATAAGCAACAGTCAAGTATGTATCTACAAGTTTGTACTTAAAGTACATACCAAACTGACCTTGAAAGTGATACATTTCAATAGTGTAACTACAGAACAAATCAGACCTTCCCTTTCTTTTTTCCCATTACTGTCAGCTGTAAACAGGTAGCACAAGTCCCCAAGTCATGCATTGTAGCAAAACAACAAAGGCTTTTGTTCCATTGTATCTTTCCATACAGAACTACCATTATTACATGCTTACATATATAGGGGAACACTCCGTACTACACTGCTTATAGAAAATAGATTGTTAACCTAAGGGAAATGCTTTAATTAAATGTATTATAAAATGGTTGATACACAATGATAGATGATCACACCTGCAAAAGATAGTTTTGTTACAAATCCCATAAGTATTTTCTTTTCCTTAAAGTCATGATTAAATTTAATTCCCTTTTCAAGATTTCTGAACATGGGCTGGGAAGGTGGCTCAGTGGTAGAGTGCTTACCTTGCATGCATAAGGCCCTAGGTTCCATTCCGCAGCACCACATAAACAGAAAAAGCTGGAAGTGGCACTGTGGCTCAAGTGGTAGAGCCTTGAGCTGAAATGCTGAGGGGCAGTGCCCAAGCCCAGAGTTCAAGCCCCATGACCAAAAAAAAAAAAAAAAGATTGCTTAACAACTTACTGAAAAGCAAAAAAGGCCTTCCATGGTGGACTGGATATTTTCTGCTATAGTTACAAAAGTCTCATCCAGTCAATGTCTCTTTTTTAAATTATTTTTATTGTCATGATAAAGGTGATGTACAGAGGGGTTACAGTTACATAAATCAGATAAAGAGTCCTTTTCCTTTTGGACAATGTCACCCCTTCCCTCACTTTCCCTCAGTTTTTCCTCCCATCCCCACCAACAAGTTGTATAGTACATTTTCAACATAGTAGTCAATGTCTCTTTGTGCTCTGTCCCTGTGTATTTCTCCGAGGTAAAAATATGGGTATGAAGTCACTCACTGGAAGAACACGTGCTTAAAATTACACTGGGCACTGCCAAAAGGACCATCACAATTCATTCACAGGACTACATCCTCCTGTCCCTGGCAAAGAAACACTTGGACTGAGGGACAAAGGGGAAGGGGACTATTTTATTTTTTTATTTTCTTAACTATAACAAAAGCAATGCTCTTTTATGTGCTTACTAGCTTTAACTGCATGACCTAAGCATTCCCTAACCCAAAGTTTATGAGCAAATGCTCCTGCCTCTTTTGATAACTTACACAATTTTGTTTAGTATATTTAACTGCACTTCATTTAGAAAGTATTTTCGTGTTTGGGATAAAGGCCTAACTTTATTTCCTTATGGATACAAAACTGTGCCACCATTTCCTGACAAGACCATCATTTCTGTTTGGTTCAAACAACTTTATTATTTACTAATTACCCAATTTACCCCCCATATTTTAATAAATTTACTTCAATATTTTGTGTTTAATAACAATTTTCACAATTATATTTGTCAGTTCTTAGACATTTTTCTCAAAGAAACTTTTAGAGACAGCTTGCCAGTTTAATAAACAGTTCTACTGGGAATTTGGAATTTAATTAGATTGGCAGATGGGATGACTAGTAGGGGATGGGAACACTACAATATTTACCAAGTAAAATCTATGCAGCTTTTTCTTCTATGTTCCAAGGGAATTTTATGCTTTTTTATGTAGCTCTTTTCAAATTCCAATTAGATTTTATAACAGGCAAAATTTATAAAATTCCCTTTCTTGACTAAAGCCGTCCAGTTATCATCTCTGGAACCTGTGGCTATGATGAAATATCACCCCAGTGGTAGTATTATGTTAGATGGCACAATGACCTTATGATAGGAAGGTTATCAGAATAAGCCTAATCAAATCACAAGGGCTCCAAAACTCAAAGCATTTTCTACAGTAGAATAGTTAGATAGGAAAAAAAATCAAAGACATTTAAAGCTTAAGAAGTTTTCCACATGTCCATGCCACTGGAAAGAAGGAGGGATCATCTGAAAAGCCATGTGAGCAGCCAGACAAGGCAAGCAGCAATGTGAGCACAGCTGACAGCCAGAGAGGAAAAGAAAATTCAGTCCCAGATCACAAAAATAGGATTATGCTAACCACCTGAAAAAGATTGGGAGCAGATATTTTTCCCCAGACTGGTCAGATAAGAGACAAGTAAATTTGCATCTTAACTTAGATGGTCCCTCCCTAAGAAGAGAACCTAGGGAAATGGTGCTGTGGCTCAAGTGGTAGAAAGCTCGCCTTGAGCTGTAAGAGCTCAGAAACAGAGCGAGGCCCACAGTTCAAGCCCCACGACGAAGGAAGGAAAGGAAGGAAGGAAGGAAGAGAAGGAAGGAAGGGAGGGAGGGAGGGGGGGAAAGGGGGGAAGGGAGGGAGGGGAGAGGAGGGAGGGAGGGAGGGAAGGGGGAAAGGAGGGAGGGGAGGGGAGGGAGGGAGGGAGGGAGGAAGGAAGGAAGGAAGGAAGGAAGGAAGGAAGGAGAAAGAAAGAGAGAAAGAGGGAGAGAAAGAAAAGAAAGAAAGAAAGAAAGAAAGAAAGAAAGAAAGAAAGAAAGAAAGAAAGAAAGAAAGAAAGAAAGAAAGAAAGAAAGAAAAGAAAGAAAAAGAAAGAAAGAAGAAAGAGAAAGAGAAAGAAAGAGAGAAAGAGAGAGAAAGAAAGAAAGAAAGAAAGAAAGAAAGAAAGAAAGAAAGAAAGAAAGAAAGAAAGAAAGAAAGAAAGAAAGAAAGAAAGAAAGAAAGAAAGGAAGGAAGGAAGGAAGGAAGGAAGGAAGGAGGAAGGAAGGAAGGAAGGAAGGAAGAAAAGGAAGGAAGGAAGGAAGGAAGAAAGCAAGCAAGCAAGCAAGCAAGCAAGCAAGCTGGGCGCTGGTGGCACGCCTGTAATCCTAGCTACTCAGGAGGCTGAGAGCTGAGGATCTTGGTTCAAAGCCAGTCCAGGAAGAAGGGGGAGGGAGGAGGATCCAGCCATGTTATTCTGGACTTCTGGCTATGAAACCTGGAGAGAGTAAATGCTTAAGCCACTGTGTATGTGGTAATTACTTCTGGGACAATGGACACTAATACAGACTTCAGTCTTAGGTATTTTGTAGTTTTATTGATATTACAGTGTCTGTCTATTGCTAATATAATATAAAAACACATTAGTCTTATTTCCAAACAGCTTGTTAATCTCATTAATTAAACCAGTCTATACAGTGTTTCCATATAACCACATTTTCTGTAAGAGTTCTGGCCCTTCCTTTACAAGACAACCTCTGCATATTACTGCATTGGCTAGGATCTCAAAGAGTCATTGATAGCTGTGAAGGCGTACATCCTTCTCTCCTTGTAAACTTTCACCAAGTATGATGTCTATTGCTTTATATATTCTCTATCAAATAAAAGGCCCTTCCTATTCTGCTTTTTCTGTCTTTTGTGTCGGTTTGTAATCAAGAATGGATAATCATTCTGCTGAGTGTTTTTTAGAAGTCTGACACAAGTATACAATTTTTGTCTTTTCATCTGTGGGTTACAGTAAGAGATTTTGACCTGAAACATTCTTAATAGAGATGTTTCTATTTTAGTTCTTTTGTTTGGGGTATTTGGAAAGAATTCTCCACTACATGAGTCTTGATTGAGACAGGAACCAGAGTCCCCAATCACTGCCAGACATGCTACAGGCACATGACCTGGTTTTCAGCCATGGGCTTAACTTCTGGACCAGTGGCGCAAAGATGAGTTTAAAATTTACCTATGGCAAGAGGCACCTAAGCAGCAGAGGAATCTAGTTACAGAATCAACTGTGTTGCGCAGGATCATTGAGCCAGATTTTTCAGCACTCTTGAGTGGTGAATAGGAACAGCCAGACAATCCAGCACCTGCTTCCCTTGTTGTATAAGAACCATGATTTTGGGCGCAAGAGCCATCCCAATGTCCCAAAGGAAAATCCTGAATAAGAGGATTTTTTAAATGGGCTGAAGTTGTCATCTTGAAGACAAACAACTGATCCTAATATTAAGTGCATATGTAGAGTTCTTAAAGCTGATTCTAGCTAGTGTCATTACAGTAAGAATCCCTAGAAAGTCACTGAGTATCTCATTGGCTTTATAGGTATCAGCATGATGGGTGCCCAGGCTTTTCCTGCTGTTATATATCCACAACCACAGAGCTTTGATGGTGCCTTAATCCAATACTACCTCCTTCCAACGTTTTGTCGTATGTTGGGCAATGATTTTTTTTCTCTTTCTATTGTTTTCCAATGATTTTTCAGAAATTAGAAAAAATAATTTTTGGCTGACTAAGGTCAATTTCTTTTCCCCAAGAAGCTATGGAAAATGAGCACACACCTTTGCCATTACTTCAAACTATTTCTGGAAGGACAGACTATCAGGTTCATTTTCTATCTTAATCTCATCTCTCCTATAGATTCTTTCTCCCTTCTAATCACAGACTGAATATGTAATAACTAAAGCAGGTATAGCCATATAACTCTACCAAATTCTTCTATTTAAAGCTTTCCTCATGAGTAAATGAAGAAAGAGATACACATGAAATTGGTATAGAGAACTTTGAAAAACATGTAATTCAAGTCTTTTTAATAAACACTATTTTTATGTTCCTAGGCCCACATATGTCATATGTCCTATGTCATACAAATAATCTACCTACAAGGCGTGAAAAGGATCTAATACTCTACTTATGAGGAATATTTAAAAAACAAGCTTAGAAAATTGGCTCACTAGTTTATTTTATTTTATTTTTTGGGGGGGATCCGGTCGTGGGGCCTGAACTCTGGGCCTGGGCACTGTCCCTCAGCTCTTCAGCTCAAGGCTAGCACTCTACCACTTGAGCCACAGCGCCACTTCCGGCTTTTTTTTTTCTGCTTATGTGGTGCTGAGGAATCGAACTCAGGGCCTCATGCATGCAAGGCAAGCACTCTACCCACTGAGCCACTTTCCCAGCCCCTCACTAGTTTATAAAGTACATGGAAAATGCAAAAATTTTATGCAAGGGAGGAAATCACTCCTTTCCAAAACTATCATTCCAAAAATACCAGAACATATCATATATCAATTCTCTATGAGAGTTTTGCATTTATATAGAATCTGGTGCTGAAAATACTTTACAAATATTACCCTTTGGCATGTTTTGTTGTCCTTTGCAAAGAAACCACAGGAAAATATCAAGTATTATGCAATGAATCCAGCACTGACCTAAGGAAAAACATGATGTCTCATGATTCTTTCTTCAGCATTCTCTAAGCATGGGTGTGTCTATACACCGGGAGCAGAGCCAAGTGAGCAAAGAAAACCTGTATTTCTTTTACCACTTCAAATGAAAATATATGTGAAAACCTCTTAACTTCTCATCTGTCTTATTGTAATATAACAAAGCTCTGAAAGTATGGATGCCAATGGAGAATTTGCTACTGTGGTAGAATGTATATCACTAGTTCACTATCTGCCAGTCTAACATAAACTAACCTCTTCTGAACTCTAACTCCAAATTTGTATTCCATTATTATGATTCCTAGTCTTAAGAAATATCTCATTCTTCCCATGGATCTGTATTTTCAAATTCTGTGATCTGTATTTTTCAGTTTAAGTCTTCATGGCTATAAGAAATCCCCTTTGAAAAAGAAATTAAGAATTAATAAAGAATCAACATGAGAATTAATGGAGAATTAACATGAGAGGCAAAGTAGGAACTAAAGTGTATGAGGCCATTTATCTCCTGAAATAAAGGACAAATATCATCTTGGAGAATATTATGAAACAAATTTATGACTTCACTTTTTATTATGTGCTTATTACATGATAGCAAGTTATTCCTATTCATAAGATTTTTACACAAACAGATTCTAGAAAAGAGGACAATGCATCCAGAATCTAGTGCAAAGGACAACTGTGATAGGGGATGCTTTGAATGCCTATGGGAACCCTAGAGAAGCCTGGGAATACATAGTAGTTTCACTATTTCTAATAGTGGCCTCTGAAAAGTAGGCAAGGAAAAACTTCATTTTCATCAGAAGGACTTCTGACTTGCTACCAGGCATATGTATGGCTTGTATAAAAGTATTTTCAAAAAGAAAAAATACTCCAGTAGAAATATGTTACTACCTTGTTTTGCCCATAGAGGCTGTTGTTTTGTGGAAGTCGTTTCTCTATGAAGCTGTTCAAACAAAGAAATATGGCTGAAGGCATAGCTCTGTCAGTAGTAGAGAACCTGTCTAACAAGCATGAGTTCAAACCCCAGAATTGGCACAAAAAAATAAATTTAAAAAAGAGAAAGGAAATACACAAGATTAATGTTAATATATGGACCATGTTTATGCAATCCTCACCCTCTAAGGATTTATTAAATCCTCCCCTTTTGTCAGGACTTTTTTTTTTTTTGGGTCCAGTCATGGGGCCTGAACTCTGGGCCTGGGTGCTGTCCCTCAGCTCTTCAGCTCAAGGCTAGCACTCTACCACTTGAGCCACAGCGCCACTTCCGGCTTTTTTTTTTCTGCTTATGTGGTGCTGAGGAATCGAACCCAGGGCCTCAGACATGCAAGGCAAGCGCTCTACCACTGAGCCATCTCCTCAGCCCTGTCAGGACTTTTTAACTTGAAATCTTCCTGAAGCTCTTGAGTAGCAGACCTAACTATCACAGCCCATATATACCAATGTGGAGATTAACCCTAAAAGGAGAACTTAACCCTAAAAGGGCTTCATTTCTAAGTCAGATAGTTTCATTTAAATTTTAAGGAAAACTTGATTCTTCTTTCAGTCCTTGGCAAACAAAAAGACATGAATGTGATAGTATTGAGTACCATTCCAAGTTTTTCTTACTATTTCTAGAAGAAACACCAAAATGAGAAATTCCCTAAGTAGCTACAAAACAAGCTATAACTACAACCACAGCACTTAGCAACATACCCATGGATTTTCTGAACTAGATGAAATTAAAATTTTGTCTCAGATTGTAGATTTCCACTAATAAGACGTGAGACAATGAGCTAAGAAACAAATTCTTCCTGTTTCAACTTCCATGAGATAGATCTCCCTTGGGTTTTGGCTGGATAGTTATGGTTCCCTTCATCTGCAGAGCTTCCTTGCTCTGTCTTGATCAGAATCCATTTAACTTCAAGATCCAGTTCAAAGGCCACCTTCTGCAAGAAACCTGCCTTATCCTCTCACCTTCATTGTGACCGTCTCTGCCACCAGAGATGACGTTGTGACCCTTCCCTTCCCGCCTGGGCTGACCTTAGGTCTTGTTTTAATCAATAAAGCATAGCAAGAATGATGCTGCACAGCCTCTGCCCTTGCTCTCTGAGCATCAGTCACTGTGGGACATTCAGGGGAGCCTTACAGCATGAGAGACTGTGAAGAAATGGAGGGAGAGAGGGCGGGAGGGAGGAAGGGAGTTAGGGAGGGAAGAAAGAAGGGGAAGGAAGGAAAAAAAGTGGAAGATACAGCCAGGTCAACCATTCCACCCATCCAAGGTGACATGAATGAGGTCATATTGGGTTCTCCGAACCTACAAAGTTTCATATTTTTGCCTGTCTCTGAGACTGAATCTATGTTAGTTTTCCTAAAACTATGTAATGCTTCTCTTAACTTTTCTGTTGCTTAGACACTCTGAAAATAGGTATTATTACATTCCATTTATTCTCTGAATAATCCAATAATTTACACTCTTGAAAGATTTCCCTAAATGTTCACTACATTAATAATTAAGGGCCAATGAACAATTGAATTTTGATGCAACACTAAAACCTTAAACCTCTCTTCTTGTCTCTTAAGAACATTTCTACTTTTCTTGACCATACTATGAAAGTAAAGAGAAAACAGGACCTTTCATTTTTCCTGTTATATCAGCTCATCCAGAACTATTCAATTCCCTTTAATTTTAAAATTAATCTGTGTTTCAACAATACATAATTTCTACATGTCAAAATATTCTCAAAGTAGTATTAGGAATAAGTATCACATTTAAAACATGTTAGATACTAAAAAATAAAGGAGCCCGATAATAAATTTTACACATAACATTTTGTAGAAAGGTACAACTTTCTGTATGCAATAAACAAAGACTGGAGATGAGATGATTAAGAAGAAAATAAATAAATCAAAATGAAGCATCTGTGTAGAAAAAATCTTCATTTAAATGCTTCATCATACTAATTTACTTTTCAAGTGAGAGTAAATAACTGCGTATGACATAATTCTGGAATTTGAATTATATACCATGTAGCTAGATAAGTGGCAACAGATTGCTTTCATATCAGTGAGATTCTTCAAAGAACTGGGCTACTAGAGACTTACAGTCTTACAGAAAGACTCCTAAGTAGGATATATTTGTTTGGAAATACCACCAGTAGGTCTTTCAACCGGAACAAGGAATACTCAAGTGAATAATAACACCTTTGCAAATTAACATGACATTACAAACCTGAAAGGCAGGTTTTTGCTAACTGCAGAGAATGAAACTATTACATCTGAAGCAAGTAGCTTATTTCTTCACAAAAGGAATATAAATTCTGCAAAAACTTTCCACTCATGCCCTTAAAATATCCACTCAAGCTTTATTTAGTGCTTTGAACATTAGAGAGTCCGAGTTCTCTAAGAAAACATAACTCATGTTAAATTGTTTGGCTTAGGCCCTTCAGGATAAGGTAAAGTAGGGACATGGGGAGGTGTTCCTCTGACACCAATGATACTTCCTTCCCTGGCATGCAACAGTATGCACTAATGGCTTTCCATAAAGAGAGTTACACTCACTCTCATTTGTAGAGAAAACCCTCACTTGATCATTAAACTAAAAAGTGTGTTTATTTTTTGCAAAGTACTATTCATATTTTTTCATATTTTTTATATACTGAATTTGCTCACATTGATCAACTTGTGATAAACTTTCTCAGATCTCAAGGTGTTGGTTTTTTTTAAAAATTGCTTTTTATTGCAATGTAACAACCTCAAAACTTACTGGTTTAAGCAACATTAATTTACTTATGATTCTAAATATTTGGTCAGAGTTCAAAAACAGGCTGGGTGGGGCTGGGAAGGTGGCTCAGTGGTAGAGCGCTTGCCTTGCATGCATGAGGCCCTGGGTTCAATTCCTCAGCACCACATAAGCAAAAAGAAAAAAAAAGCCGGGAAGTGGCGCTGTGGCTCAAGTGGTAGCGCACTAGCCTTGAGCTGAAGAGCTGAGGGACAATGCCCAAGGCCCAGAGTTCAGGCCCCACAACCGACCAAAAAAAAAGACAGCTGGTGTTTGCTGAACCTTGTGTGGATGGAAAGGTTTACCTGGTCTGGAGAATCCAATATGACTTCATTCACATTGCCTGGGTGGGTGGTGGAATGGCTAGAATGGCTGGGCTTCCTCCTTCCTTCCCTTCAATGTCTCTCACCCTATAAGGGTACTCTCTCCAAGTGACTTCATCCCACATTGACTGAGCACTCAGAGAGCAAGGGCAAGAGGCTCTGCAGCCTTGTTTTTGTTGTTGTTTTGTTTTGTTTTATAACCAATAGAGCTTTGTTATGCTCTACTGATTAAAAAAAAATAAGCCACAAGGTCAGCCCAGGTGAAAGAGAAACAGAGGCCATGAACCTATAGTGAATGAGTGGAATAACTGTAGGATGCCATCTTTGTTGACAATCTACTTTAGCCTTATCTCTCCAAGCCCATTCTATTTTTAGGTTTCCATCCACCTACTCATCTTCTTTGTAATAGTACAACAAAACAAAGACAGAACAAATGCCAAATGTATCATGTTGATTATTCATATTTAAAGAGGTATACTAAATGCTTCCATATAGTTCATTGCACTTAATCTCCACAAAAACCATGCAAATTTGACATTTTTATTTCTATTTTACAAATATATAAATTTACACAGGTGGAGAGAACATAAGGACTACAGCTACAGCAACACAGAAAGAAGCAGGGTAGGTAGGATTCCAACCCAGATGTATGGGACTAAAAGCCTCAGCTTATTCTATGACGTGCTTTGAGAACTGAAGCATGGAATAAGACATGGAGACCATGAAGTGTGAACAGTATTTCTGGTATTATTAGTTATTTATCACTTTACTCTCTTTCTCTTACAAGTACAAAGTTGTCCACCAAGTTACTACAATATATCACAACAGGTAATATATCAAACAGAAAACAGAATAGAGCTAACCTTCTATTTGTAAGGTCTGAACAGGAACACCTCCCTCCCTGTTGGCTAAGTTTCCACCCAGTATCTGTTACCTAGGTAACTGGCAGACCTGGAAGCAGTCACCTTCCCCTCCTGCTAGGTCACATACCTCAAATCTGACCTTAGGAGGGTCCCAGACCCTGAGGTTATATCCAGATCCAGTGTGGCCACACCTCTTCCTGCCCTTGGCCTAGATAAGTTCTGGCCCAGGGGTGGGTCATCCCTTTTTTTTCCTTTTCCAGCCATGCCTCTCCACCGTGCATGACAGGGGCAACAGTTGGGTAAAGAAACTTCTTTTCCTGCCTGAATAGCGAGTGGTGTTCTCTTCCTCAGCTACCTAATGAAACCTACCTATTTAATATACCTTACACTATTAAATCACCTACAATTAAAATATTTGCAGAAATTTAGAAACAATGCCAGTTGTTGCACCAAAATTGTTTTGCTTTGGACTATAACAGCTTTTTTATTGCTATTATAAAGGTAGTGTACAGAGGGGTTACAGTTATATAAGTCAGGATTTTGTTGTTGTTGTTTTGTCAGTCATGGGGCTTGAACTAAGGGCCTGAGCACTGTTCCTAAGCTTTTTCACTTAAGGCTAGTGATCTAACCCTTTGAGCACAGCTCTACTTCCGATTTTCTGGTGGTTAATTGAAGAGTCTCACAGACTTTCCTGCCTGAGCTGGTTTCAATCTGTGATCCTCAGATCTCAGCCTCCTGAGTAGCTAGGATTAAAGGCATGAGCCACTGGCATGAGGCAAGTATATTTCTTTTTGGACAAGGTCATTCTTCCCAGTTTTTCTCTCCTGACCCACACCCACAAGTTGTATAGTTCATTCTCAACATAGTGTCTAGTGAATACCACTGCTGCATTTGTTCACCCATAGCTATTTTCATTAAAAAATATTTTGATATGTAATTCTTCATAGTGGGTTTTATTTAATAAATTGTTTTTAATTGCTTAGTTTAAATTTATAATAGTAATATCATAAAGATATTTCACATAAGCAAAAATTATTTAAGGTCTTAAAACCACAAAGCCTGAGATTATTCCACTATACTAAAGATATAAGTATATTCTTGGTGTCACATATTTCAAAATAGGCATTGTCCTTGATTGCTTTATGTCTGGAGAAACTTTTCAGCCAGGATTCTCATAAAAAATGAGGACACTGAGACCAGGGCCAGCTAATGCCCTAGGAACAGAACTAATATAGAATAGTTACCAATAACACAAGCATTTTCCTCTACCAGTTGTGTTTTTTTTTTTTAACAAATCATTTTAAGATAAACAAGACGTCATGAAAATGTCATCAATAATAAAATGGAACTAATAAAATGGAAATAAAATGGAAAATAAAAGCAATTGAAAGGAATCTTAGACGTGAAATAACAGATACTATCATTCTTTGACAGAAATCAGAATCCTCCTATTAGTTATTTTCAAGAGTCTAAAATTTTTGCTTTGACAGAAGTAAGAATTCCTATTAGTTATTTTCAAGAGTCTAAAATTTTTGTTCCATCAAATTTGCATTAAATAAATTAAATCCCTATAAATATAGTTAAAATATAGTCAATTTTTCCTCTATGTCTTGGACATCCTCAAAATATTTCAAGTTTGTGAATATTACAATTAATCTTTCTGCCATGCACTAGTTGCTCACCACTATAATCCTAACTACTGGAAAGACTGAGATCTGAAAATAAATGTTCAAAGCCAGATTGGGAAGACAAATTCACAAGACTTTTACCTCCACTTAACCAGCAAAAAGCAGGAAGTAGAGATGTGAGTCAAGTGGTAGAGTACTAGCCATGAGCAAAAAGAGCCCAACAAGAGTTCAAAGCCCTGAGTTCAAGCCCTAGTACTGGCATGCAAGCATGTGCGTGCGTGCGCATGCTCATGCATGCGTGCACGCACACACACGCACGCACATACAGAAATCATCATCATATTTCCAAATGTGCTATGATATCCTGGACTGGATTTCAGAACAAGAAAGAATATTCATGGAAAAATGTTAAAGCCCCAAATAATCTATAGTTTAACTTTAATACTTTTTTAAGAAAAAGAAAATAAATTATATATCCTTCTGATAAAATTTTTGGGAACTCATTAATAACCTTGCTTTATCTAGGACATTCAGATGATTCTTTCTCTACATTCATAAGCCTTACAGAACAGGAACTCACATTTTAAGCCACAGATCTATGTTTTATAAACACATTCCCTCACATAAGATACGGTCATTTGAACTCCAAGTTGAATAATGAAAAGATTATATTTCACAATCTTTAAATCTCCTATATTTAATATTAATAAGTATGAATTCATAGTAAAACAAATGTTATTGTATAGAGAAGGTTTAGGAGAAAGCTTAAAAAATCTATTCATCTTCTATTTGTATTTTTCAAGCTATAGTGCAATAAAGATTGCTGAAAATTTTTTTACTCTCTTCTCATCAAAAGCTAATTAATTACCTTTTCCTTGATTCTGGGCTACCCTATGACTGTTCTCATCCCTATGGTACTTCACAAGTGATGCCAAGCTATCAGTTCCAGACTAGCTATTAAAAGAACTGGCTGCTTTCTCCTTGGTGTTGCAGAGTCCTGAGACACCATAAAAGGCTAATTACCTTTCTAGAGAGACCCAGATCAGTGACCCAGATCAAGAGATCAGGAAAATAGAGAAATGGGACCCTTCTGAGCCCATCCTTTTGGATTCCCTGCCCAGACACCCAGGCTGTGAAGGAAGACTGAAATTTTAGCTCCTCACCATCAACAGACTATCCAACTGCCTGATCAATATTAGCAAGTGCTCCCAGTCAGTCACAGGGAGAAAAATGACTCAGAGAGCTTGTTAGCTGCTCTTGTATCCCTATCTTAGGGCTCATTTCCCTTAGCATCATCATCTTCCTCTTTTTTTTTTTTTGCCAGTGCTTGGGCTTGAACTCAGGGCCTGGGCACTGTCCCTGAGCTTCTTTTGCTCAGGGCTAGCATTCTACCACTAAGCCACAGCACCACTTCTGTTTTTCTGTTTATGTGGTACTGAGAAATCGAACTCAGGGCTTCATGCATGCAAGGCAAGCACTCTATCACTAGGCAACATCTCAGCCCTTAGCATCATCTTATATGATCGTATGTACTTAACTTTTGGCCTTTTTTGCTTGTCCTAGACATATACTAATTATTGCAATTAAGGGAAACCATGGGACCTATGTTTTTTGGGCCTGGCTTGCTTCATTTAATATAATTTTTTCCAAGTCTTTCCATTTCCTAACAAATGGGGTGATGCCATTCTGTCTGATGGAGGCATAGAATTCCATTGTGTATATATACCACATTTTCTTGATCCATTCATCTACTGAGGGGCATTTGGGTTGGTTCCATATCTTAGCTATGGTGAATAATGCTGCGATAAACATAGTTGTGCTGGTAACTTTAGTATGGCCTTGTATGTGATCATTTGGATAAATGCCCAAAAGTGGGATTGCTGGGTCATAGAGTAGCTCTATGTGGAGTCTTTTTTTTGAGGGGGGTCCAGTCCTGGGGCCTGAACTCTGGGCCTGGGTGCTGTCCCTCAGCTCTTCAGCTCAAGGCTAGTGCTCTACCACTTGAGCCACAGTGCCCCTTCCGGCTTTTTTCTTTTTGCTTATGTGGGGCTGAGGAATGGAACCCAGGGCCTCATGCATGCAAGGCAAGTGCTCTACCACTGAGCCACCTTCCCAGCCCCTATGTGGAGTCTTTGGAGGTACCTCCATACTGCTTTCCACAGTGGTTGAACAAGTTTATACTCCCACCAACAATGCAGTAGGGTTCCCTTTTGGCCACACCCCCTCCAGCATCTGTTGTTATTAGATTTCTTGATTATAGCCATTCTAACTGGGGTAAGGTAGAATCAGTTTTGATTTGCATTTCTTTTATGGCTAGAGAAGTTGAGCATTTTTTCCTATGTCTACCGGCCATTCTTATTTCCTCTTCAGAGAAGTCTTTTAAGTCTTTAGCCCACTTACTAATCAGGTGGTTGGTTTCTTTGAAATTTGTTGTTGGGGGATTTTTGAGTTCTAAGTTCATTAAGAGTTTCTAAGCCACCTGTCCTGCTTCCAGACAAGATTGTAAACACTGATATTCTATGATCTGAAATCCCTATGGCTTGTTTATTTTTTTTAATCTCTTCTCTCAGTGACTCACAGAGCAATGGGGAAATCAGAGTGCAAAACACCCTGCTCCTCCACTCATACTCAAGACTTGGACTTCTTTCTTCATATTTGTACTTCTTTACATAGGTATGCAACAGTCGTGTCCAGGCAACCAGCAGTGATTAACAATGGAGTCTGGCAAACTTTATGCCTGGGCTAACCTCAAACCCTGATCCCCTAATCTCCACCTCCCAAGAAATTAGGATTCTAGGTTTAGGCTACCATACCTAATCCCCTCACTCTTGAACAGTAACTTACCTTTATGACCTTACTATTTTTGAAGAGATTAGGCTCACATAGGCATGTGAGGTGACACTTACAGTGTTTAACACTGACTGAAAGGAAGTGACTTGTTCCCTGAAAGACTTTGGAGGGGGAAGAAAAAAGGGATTTCAGATCATAGAAATGTCAGTGATTATAGTCTTGCCTGGAAGCAGGACAGATGTCTTAGAAACTCCTAATCACCAGCTAGTTTATGTCAGGACACTTTGTAGGAGACAGTCCAAAAGACTCAGGATCACAGAAGAAACAATGTACACAGAAAAATCAGAGCTCAGAAGAAGATATGCTCAGATCTAAGCAGTTAGACAGAGGGGCACTGGGCAATCAGAAATGAGCTGGAACAGAAAGTCCATGGGAAAAATGACTCCCATAAGGTATATTAATGACCTGCTTTTTTCCCCACCTCCTCTGCAAGAACACAATAACTAAGTACTGGGTGCAGAAGACGCATTTCTGAAGGCATTGCATAATTGAAAACTCATTTTTACACAGGAACAGCAGAAAGGCAAGACTGCTCTCTCAGGACACACAAACCTACAGCTGCCTCTCGGCTTTGTTTTATGAAAATGACACTGAATTATTTATTATCTAGATTATTTGGCAAAATACATTACTAACATAGCTTACCATAGCCCCTGTTCAGTTATTTTGTCAATGCTTATGATATCTAACATGCCTCAGAGGCTACTGATTTGGGGAATAAATCTGGGGACCCTGGCCCTCACACACCACAATCAACAAAATACATGGAGGGTAT
Organism: Dipodomys spectabilis; assembly: GCF_019054845.1. Taxonomy (NCBI): domain Eukaryota; kingdom Metazoa; phylum Chordata; class Mammalia; order Rodentia; family Heteromyidae; genus Dipodomys; species Dipodomys spectabilis. Next base: position 4,620,735 of record NW_024870824.1, read on the forward strand.
TCTTTCCCAAATATAAAAAGCTTTTACAAATGCAATGGAATCTGATAAAAATAATGGCACAGCAGTTGCTATACTTGGCTGCCTAAATTGCAGTGCACAAGGGTGTTTAACCCATACTAACGTTGTTTTGCTAGCTAAAGTGCCCCCACAAGGTGGCTGCAACATAATTCATTCAACCTCTCAAATTAAAATTAAGTGATTTTTTTAAATAAAATTAATTTGGGGAAAATTCCAAACTTTAAAAGAGGATGAACTGCATTAACATTTTTATAATAGTCTAGCCACGTAAATCATAATCATGTATCATAACAAAGTAAGTATCATTAACTTTAGGAGCCTGTATTAGGTTTTTGTTGTTGTTTTGTTTTTTGGTCCGTCGTGGGCCTTGAACTCTGGGCCTGGACGCTACCCCCAGCTCTTCAGCTCAAGGCAAGCGCTCTACCACTTGAGCCACAGCGCCACTTCTGGTTTTCTGGTGGTTAATTGGAGATAAGAGTCTCACAGACTTTCCTTCCCGGGCTGGCTTTGAACCGAGATCCTCAGATCTCAGCCTTCTGAGTAACTAGGATTATTGGCATGAGCCACTGGTTCCTGGCTACATTAGTTCTTTACATATGAATTTACTGAACCCTCACAGCAACTATGAATTGAAGATAATTACAACAGCTAATACTTCCTTAAGTGTGTTCCAAGTACCTGCCACTGTTACAAGAACACTACATCTTTCCTAAGTGTGAAACTCATTTAATCCTCATCCTTTTAGAAATGAGATAACCCAGGCATGCTAATATGCACCTGTAGTCTCAGATACTTAAAAGGTTGAAGGAGGATTGTTCCATCCCAAGAGTTCCAGACAAGCTTGGGCAACACACTGGGAGGAAGGGAGACTGAGAGGGAGGTAGGAGAGATAGAGGGAGAGAAGCAGGGAAGTGGGGAGGGAGGATAGAAAGGAGGGAAGGGAGGAAGGAATGAGAGAAGGAGATAGCTGGAAAGTAACTTTACCACAAGCACCCAGTTAGCTAGGATTAAACTCCAGACTGCCTGGGTCTATCTAGTCTGAGCACTCTACATTGAACATTCATACTAAGCTGGAAATGCTGAGACTCATGTAAAGGCTGAAGCTCTGACGAAGCCCTAGGGAGAGCACTCTCAAAATCGATGTCTGAGCCAAAGGGCCTTATTTAACTGTAGACTTAACAGTTATCTGAAAAAATGTGGCCAGAAAACTAATTAGGAAGATATTGGTTAGTCATAAGAACAGTGTAATTGTACTTACTCCATCAGATTCAAAGACTACTATACTGGTGAGCTAAACTGCTCTTGAGAACCATCAGTTACCTGGTTTGATTTTTTTATACCTACCCACTATCACACACACACACACACACACACACACACACACACCTTCTACTCCTTGATAGTTTACCACAACCCTAGAGGTACTCACACACTCACACACACACACACACACACACACACACACACACACACACCTTCTACTCCTTGATAGTTTACCACAATCCTAGAGGTACTCACACACACACACACACACACACACACACACACACACACCTTCTACTCCTTGATAGTTTACCACAATCCTAGAGGTACTCTTAGCCTGCCTGTGGAACATGCAACCCATTAAAAGATTTTTAAAAAATTGTAACTTCATATAAGGAATGTAAGGTAGCACAGTCAGTTGCACAAAGGAAACTGAGATAAATAACCAGAAGAACCCAATAGTGCTTAGGAAAAAGGCAAGAAGAAACAAGGGTTTTAAGGGAGATACCATTAGGACACACAAAGGACCTCTGAAATTAAATAACCTGATTCTGAACTCAAAATTTCAATAGGCAAAATGAGAAAAAGACAACAATCAAGACTAAGAACTTATTCAGTTCTAAAATATCAAATAGGCATTATAAGCAAAAATACCAAATACTAAAAACAGAAAATGTAGACATATAGCTGAGTTTCCCAAAGGAGAAACAGTAACTAATGAAGATGACATAAACGGAAGGGATGAGGGAGTGGGGAGAACCTATCTGTGATGAAAGAAGGGATAGTTTCCTCCACTGTGTGGGTTCCCAGCACTAACAGGGGTAGAGGGCTGGGAAATGAATGCATAGGCTTGGTAAAATATTTAAAGTGACAGCCTAACTCACATATCTCTCTGCCTTTATCAGTATGACTTTACTATCCATCTGTCTACATTGATATGACTTACTACTTCAGGAAACTTAGGAATATGAAGTTACAAATTACATCATTGATTGTCACAAAACATTTCAAACATCTTTTTATCTGAATAGACAACGCAAGTGCTCCTTATGAAACATTCCCTACTCACAGCTTCACAAATCTCAAATTCTTTAATCAAACACTTTGTCATTTCTGTAATAACAACTTTCCTTATACCAATTCCTAAAAGACTTACATGTACTCTCCATTTTTGCCCTACCACATCCAAAATGCTCAATGTAATAGTCTTCTTTACTGCTGTAAGCAATAACCTTGACTGTATTCATAGATGATTTAGGGAGTAGTAGTCAGGGGGGTCAAGATTCAAGGAAAATCACATAGTCAAATATACTGAGCAGGAACTTTATAGAGGAAGAATAATCAGATTTCTCAACTATAGCACTGGAAATTAGCACACAAACAATAATTACAGAAAGAAAACTTCAAGTCAAGATGCTATTCATCTTCCAATCAACAAAACAACAACAATAAGACATTATTTTTGTGCAATGAAAGTTTTTCTTATCTGTATCTTTTTTTTTTTTTGGGTCCGGTAGTGGGCCTGAACTCTGGGCCTGGGCGCTGTCCCTCAGCTCTTCAGCTCAAGGCTAGCACTCTACCACTTGAGCCACAGCACCACTTCCAGCTTTTTTTTCTGCTTATGTGGTGCCGAGGAATTGAACCCAGGGCCTCATGCATGCAAGGCAAGCACTCTACCACTGAGCCACCTTCCCAGCCAAGACATTATTTTTGAATATGTAAGAACTAAGCCTAACCAGGGACTCCAGTCTTAGGAAATCTTTGACTATTTCACTAACTAGACAAAGATATCAAGAACAGAAATCCAAGTAAAGAGGGGAAAGGGTACAATGTGGATGAAGCTAATACAAATTGAAATGTTCAACAAATGGAGTCATGGTTTCAGTATACACTGTGAAAAATGAACTAATTGCAAGTTGTGGGCAGGGACAAGAGGAGGAAACTGAGGGAAAGTAAAGGCACGCATGACATTGTCCAAAAAGAATGGTACTCATTACCTGACTTATAAAATGGTAACCCCTATGTACATCACCTTAATTAATAACAACAAAATCATATTTTTAAAAAGAGACATACAATAAGAAAACATTTAACAGATAAGAAAAATTACAAACTATATCAGTAAAACTCAGAAGGGAATGTTATTTAATTTTTATATATTAGTACTGATTTTAAATTACAGCTGCTCTGAAATATCTAATAGGAAAGAAACCACTAATCAGATGGAAAAGCAGAGATATTCATGTTACTGATAAGTGAACAGAGGATGGAGGAGAAATTTGACCATGTGACAAAAGAGAGGAGGGGAAGGATGCAGAAAGAATAACCAAGTATATGGGTTGGGAATGTGGCTTAGTGGTAGAGTGCTTGCCTAGCATTCATGAAGCCCTGAGTTCAATTCCTAAGTACAACATACACAGAAAAAGCTGGAAGTGGTGCTCTGGCTCAAGTGGTAGAGTGTTAGACTTGAGCAAAAGGAGCTCAAGGACAGCCCAAGCCCTGAGTTCAAGTCCCAGGACTGGCAAAAAAAAAGGGGGGGGTGGGGATAGCCAAGTATAATAAACACTGAATAAAAGAGATGCAAAGAATAGGAAAAAATATAGTGTTTATGATGATAATAAATGAGCGGTAGAGGAACTACAACAATCTTTTTTTTTTTACCACAACAATCTTTATGAGAGGTAATCAAACAGTAGCTATCACAAATACTCTATAAATTTTAAAGCAAATGGGGTGAGTGGAGTTTTTAGATCACAGTTTTGGAGGCTGAAAGGCCAATGAGCATGTCACTGGCTCTGGAAACCATATATATTGCATCATGGCAGGAGTGTGCATGAAACAGAGACCAGCCTTGGTAAGGCAGGAAGCCAGAGTACAAGGAGGGGAGGGAGTTGGGGGGGGGGGGCGGGAGAGGGAGAGGAGAGAGAGAGGGAGAGAGAGAGGAAAAGGGAGAGGGAGAGGGAGAGGGAGAGGAAGAGGAAGGGAGGGAGGGAGGGAGGGGGAGAGGGGAGAGAGAGAGAGAGGTTCTTTTTTTATCAGTAGATATAAATTACACAAGGAGGGGAGGGTTTTCATTTTGACATCTCACTATACTATATACAATCGATCTCATTATATATCAATCAATTTCACCCCTCTTATCACTCTTCCTTACATTACAGTACACAATCTTCAATCTTAACTATTTCATTTTAGAGAATCTAGTCTAGGGAAGTAAGAGGGCCAGATAAACATACAAATTATCTGTCACAGGATTATCAGTTAAAAGCAAAAATAACCCTTCAACAAGAATGGCCATCAGTGGAAGAATTACTGACAAAACTACAGTCACAACTAGAGTACCTCCTTCCTCTTCCCTCCCTTCCCCTCCCCCCCTTTCCCTCTCTGTCCCTCTCCACCCCCCCCCCCCCACCTTGAAGGCATGCTCAGCCCTGCACCCAGAAGATATTCCATCAGAGTTGTCAAAGGAACAAAGGAATCACTGAACTTACCCAGAGCCCCTACATACAAATTATTTGTGGGGTCTCTTCATCAAACAGAGCCCTCCCAACTTCATTGAATGGCAATTAATAAATTCTCTAGAGGAGTTAAGCTGTAAATCAAAATATTTTTAAGGTGAAAATACTTCTTTTCATCTCAAATTTCTGAGATGATATTAGAAAAGGAAAGCCTTCTATTAGAACAAAAGTTTTACACATGAGCTTCATCTTTCTTTACAAGCTCTCTCAATATATCATGCCTCTCAAGGTAAGGTCTTGTTCTAATATAGCTATTTCATTGACACTCCTTACTAAAATGCTCCTAACAAAGAAATGATGTGCGGCAGTTCATGGTACAAAAGGCCATAGAGTTCTCCTGCTCACATTCTTCTCTGCTTTCATTGCTTCCTAATTCCTTGATTCCTTCCTCTCCTCTCAACCAACAGCCTTGAGCACAAAAGCTCAGAGACAGAGCAAAAGCTCTAAGTTGAAGCCTCCAGACCCATAAAAAAAATCAAAATAAAAAACAAAAACAAAAAAACAAATAGGCAGTGGAGTTGTAATTCAAGTAGCAGAATGCCAGCCTTGAGCAAAAAGTCAAGTGAAAGTGCAAGGCCTTGAGTTCAAGCCCAAGTACCAGCACCAAAACTAAATAAAAATAAAAACAGCCAAATGACTGAGGACACATTCAATTTTAGGCATATGGGATTAAACAATATGTGTTATTAAAGCATTTCATTTTAATGTGGATATTTAACAATTGCTAGGTGGCTTGTGTGTGTGTGTGTGTGTGTGTGTGTGTGTGTGTGTGTGTGTGTTTTAAATGTCACCACACTTTAGCAAAGCATATGTTGCTAAAGAAACACAACTATAGATAGTCAACAAGGTTAGGAAAGGGATGTTGCTAGCCCTGATTATTTGTTCTGACTTTCATGTACCTATGCGTGTGTGTGTGTGTGTGTGTGTGTGTGTGTGTGTGTGTTAATGAAGTTTAAACTCATTGCCTCCCACTTACTCTAGCACTGAGCTGCTCTACCACAGAGTCATTGCCTAGTCCCCTGATTACTAATTCTTTTGTTATAAATTCTCCCTATTTAGTCCTTGCTGTGCTGTTAACTAAGTGGACTGGAACTGTCACTATTCTCTTTGGCTTCACATCCTCATCTTCAATCCTATAGATCATCTAAGACTGAGTCATCATTTCACACAATGAAGATGCTGAGATCCACATTTCCCACCTTTTTGTTCATTGCTAGCCTCACTATACAAATGCACCATTCCTCTCACTTTCTGATTTTATCTGTTCAGTGGCTCCAAATACATCTCAAATCCCAGGGTCTATCCTGCAAGTGAAGTCTGGGTCACTCTACAGTTAGAGTGTATCTAGATTCAGCAAGCTTGTCCCACCATTAGAGAAACGCTTCTAGCAACAGTATAAGCAACAGGACTCTTCCAAGACAGGTGGCCAATTGGGATATCTGCCACATCAAAGGAAAAACAATAAATATTGGGCATCTTTACAGGTCTGGGCAAGGCTGTGTGACCTTCAGAGAGTTTGCTGAATCACTTTCAAACATTTGTGTCCTTATTTGCAAAAGGCATTAACAATACCTGTCCAACCCACATCATAGGCTGTCTGTCTTAAAAGATCAAATAAAACATACCTGAAAGCTCTTTCAAAGCATGAAGCACCACATCAATGATTAAGGCCATTTTGATAATTCATTAATTAATTTTTAAAGGACTAAAGGAGTTGACATGATATTGACATTTTAAACAATAAAAACCAGCAAGGTACAAAATAATAACAGCGATAGCTTCAGTCTGTATTTATTAAGCAGCAGACATTGTTCTAACCTCTGAATATTATCTACATTCATCAGAATGACTCACACTGCAGATGAGGAAACTGAAGCACAAAGGAAGTAGCTCAATGCTATAAATATGGTAAGAAGAAGAAACAGAATTTGAACCCACAAAATCTTACACAGGATCCAATTCTTGCAACTGTACTGCCATGCATCTACATTTAAAAGGATAAGAACAGTTGGTTTATGTATCAGTATACATTAATGTACTCTGGCTTTCCTTCAGACGATATAAATCTTTAATTTTTTGCAATATATTAGAATATGCATATTTCTACATAGATGTAGAAAACAGTATCAATAGTGAGCACCTATTTAATACTTAGCAGGAAGGGAATTGGATGAGAGAAGAGCTTCTACTCTATATAAACTTTTGTACTATTTTGATCTTCTAACCTGTGTATCTTATTTAGGTCAACTGGCCTAAGGAAGCAAATACATCTTTTCAATATAGGAACGGGCTACCTTTCTGTTCTTAGGAATCCTGAAACCAATACAGTAGAGAAGCCAAGGATACTATGTTAAGCAAACACAAATTCTCATGTGAACTTGAACTGATATAAACCAGAAACCTAGTCTCAAATGTGTACCTTACCAGTACTCACCAACTACTCAGTTTTACTGGACTTATACATAAACCAGTGGGAAAGTTTTGACCCAAATCTTCAGATCAATGCCCACAAATGGGAAGCTAACCTCTACTTTCTGTGTTCATACTTACAATGGTAGTGGGAACATCCCTCCCACAAGTACCACCACCCCCACCCCGGCATGGGAGAAGTCAGGGTGTGCTAGGGTTTTAGAGTGCTGAGTGTCCTGCTTCTCACTGGGACTCCATATAGCATTTCCTGCCACCTGAACTCAGAAAAACTAGGAATCCAAGCCAGAACAGCTGAGGGTATCAGGCTGGTGTCACTAAGCAGGGACTTTTGGATATGAATGCTATACTTCAAGTATCCAAGCAAAGTTCTTGGCTTCCAACTTGACACTGTATCCAGAGATCAGATCCCCACAATCCAGCTGGCTGTTGGGAGAAAAGGGATCATGGTCCTTAGGAACAAATAATCACTAGTCCTGCAACCAACATGGGCTGCTGCTGCAGCAGCTGTGAAGCTCCCAACTGAACAGGGGATGTGCCATCCATCCATTGTCCCCCTATGGAACATACCTCTGTGAACATGTGAGAACTACCTGTATCTTTTTGCTCTCTTTCTTTCTTTGTTTTTCTTTCTTTCTTTCATTCGTTCTTTCTTTCTAAGGTTTGGAGTTTTTTTGTTTTTTTGTTTTTTCGGGGGGGGGTCTGGTTATGGGGCCTGAACTCTGGGCCTGGGCTCTGTCCCTCAGCTCTTCAGCTCTAGGCTAGCGCTCTACCACTTGAGCCACAGCATCACTTCCGGCTTTTTTCTTTTTTTGCTTATGTGGTACTGAGGAATCGAACCCAGGGCCTCAGGCATGCAAGGCAAGCGCTCCACCACTGAACCACCTTTCCAGCCCCTGAAGATTTTTTTTTTGATGGAGTCTTACTATATACCCCAAACTGGCTTGGAACCCTCTTACCCTCTTGTCTTAACCTCCCCCGTACTGGAATTACAGGCATGCATCTCCACACAGGCACCTGCATCATTTAAGAATACTAATTTCTCCCCTCTCACTTCAAGCCATCTAGAAAATGTTGCCAAAAGCAGCCAGCGTTGCAAATCACAAGTACTATGTCCTATGAAGACACAGAATGTCACTAAACAGCTACCTCTTAAGCCAGAGGAGCTGAAGGAAAGTTAAGGGATCTGGCAAGAGGTACCAACAAGAAAAACAAAAGTTATTCTCACCAGGCACTGGTGGCTCCTGCCTGTATATAGTCCTAGCTACTCAGAAGGCTGAGATCTGAGGATTCTGGTTCAAAGCCCATCTGGATAGGAAAGTCCTCAAGACTCTATCTTTAAAATAACTAGCAAGAGACCCGGCTAGAGGCATGGCTCAATTAGTTCAGCCCCAGCCAAGCAAGAAAGATGAGCAAGCATGAGATCTTGAGTTCAAATCCTAGTATCAACAATCAAAAAAATAAGGCTATTCTCACCATCTGTCTCCATCCTCAATGTTATTGTAAAGCCCTTCCTCTAAATTTCTGTTCCAGAATTGTACGCATAGAAAGAAGATTAAAACAGTCTTTCTTAATTCCATTCAAAACCATCTTGTCACTTTTCCTTATTCTACTCTTTCTTTTCTTAACCATTCTTGCTAAAATGCAGCTTTAGAGAGGATACTACTACTGCCATTATTTGAAGTAATTGGTGAGGTTGTGAAGCACCCAGAACCTGATCTTTACCTTATTAGTGGTATTCCAGGGTGTAAAAGATCTGATCGGCAGCATAAGTGCTCCAGAATGATACAGCAGTCTCCCATTCTACCACTCCCCAACCTACACATACTTTTCTTTTTCCATCTCTACTTACTTTTCCTTCTTCCTTGGGCATTCTTTCTTTCCTAACTCCTATTCGACTGTTATATTTAATGGCCTACTGATAGTTCTCAGGATAACTGAAGTTGTCAAAATATGATTGAAATTACCAAGGGAAAAATATACACCAATATAATAAAAAATATGACTTTTTGAAAATCAACCATACTTTGTAAAACACCATAATTGTTTTTGTAGTATTGTTTATGTACTTTTGTTTGCTCTTTGTAAATTGTGGAAGGCTTTCTTTCTCTACTACTGTTTTCAAACCCATTCTTAAGAGATCAGTAGACATGGTACCTGACTATAAGCCCAGCTATTGAGAGACTGAGGGATAATGGTAGCCTGAGCCATAAAGAGAGACCCTTGTCTCAAAAAAACAAACTGAGGAGAGAAAAGGGAGAAGAGGAGGAGGAAAAGGTATAGAGGAAGAAGGAGAAAGGTGTGTCATTGTCTCAGATTTGGAGGAAGGTTCTTCAGAGACACAGATCACACTCTGCATGTGCTCTAAGGGAATAAAGAAATGGTAGGCACTGATTTTTAAACATAATTCATGGTTTCCTTGTTTTTTATGATAAAGAATCCAATACCTATCTACACATGTTAAGAATACTGAAATCATTAGTAGCCACTACCAATAGCTCATACCTGGAGGACTGTTTTTTTTTCTCCATCAGTTAAAATGGAGGCTCCCTCAAAAGGCTTAGTTGGGATCTCCATTTGAGAAGGAACCTCTAGCTGAGAAGCAGCACCCTAGACAGGTTTCATTTCTCAATGGGACTCCTAATTCCTCTGGGTTCTGCTGCCCCACCTCTCTACCCCAGGAACTATATTCTCAAGATGGAGAGGGGAAAGCAGCAGGAAGGTGCATGTCAATTTTTGCTGACCCTATCTGCCAATTAAGGAGACATACTGCTGGTCTCTACTGGGAAGCTGCAGCCAGCCCACAATGGAAGGATAATGGTTGTGACACTAGTCCCCAGGAGATCGGTATAGATGAATATTAAACAAACACAGTGACAGACAAAACAGAAACAACCAGAATGCTGTCTTTATGGCTCCTAAGCTCAGAAATGGATGGCTTGGTTAGGAGAGGGGAATACATATGTATTCCTGAAATTGCCTTCTCTAGTCTCTCCACACTTCTCCATGTACACACTGTGAGTCACAACCTCAACACCCCTCCCCCCAAAACACACTGCTACATACTGACAGCGGATCTGATGCTATTTTTCCAAGACACATGCCACCAACTCTCTTCTTGCACAAATGCTTCTGTGGCAACCCGGCTGTCTGCTAGACCGCTGATTAGCCAGGAGGGATATCACATTGAATTATTCTATGTTCATACTGGATGCTATTACCATCAGTTCCCCCTGTGTGTTCTTAGAAAGTACTTGCTCAGCACCTACTTTAGGTCACCCAAAGGCTGCAATGTATCATCAATAGTGAGTTGAAGAAAATGAGATGAGCAAGCTGGGTGTTTCTACTAGGCAAAGTCAAACATTAAACATCAGCAGAAAAAAAAAAATTAGAAGATGTTTTACCAAACACTGGCCCAGACTGAGGTGAAATCTTCTTCCCTCATCATTATTTTTATTTTTTAAATTTATGTGTTTAAAAAAATTGTTATTGGGGCTGGGAAGGTGGCTCAGTGGTATAGCGCTTGCCTTGCATGCATGAGGCCCTGGGTTTGATTCCTCAGCACCACATAAGCAAAAAGAAAAAAGCCAGAAGTGGCACTGTGGCTCAAGTGGTAGAGCACTAGCCTTGAGCTGAAGAGCTGAGGGACAGGGCCCAGGCCCAGAGTTCAGGCCCCAACGGACCCCCCAAAAAACTTGTTATTATAAAGGTGATGTACGGAGGGGTAACAGTTACATGTCAAGTAATGAGTACATTTCTTTTTGGGCAGTGTCACCCTTTCTCTCGCTCTCTCCCAGTTTTTCCCTCCTATCCACACATATAAGTTGTATAGTTCATTTTCAGCATAGCTCCATCACTTTTATTTCTAAGAAATTAATGTGGACCAATCAGCTACTCTGCTCACTGAAGGACACAGGGGGTTCCACAATGATTGGGAATGACAGTGCTTAGGACCAGGCCAAGGCTGGGCACAGGAGGATGGGAGGACAAGGAGGGATTTCCACCACTAAAAGACACAAAACCAGAATCTAGATTATACACTAGAATCTAAAGCTGTCCAAGTATCAACACTTTTAAAGAGGAAGTTTTAATCTACCACATTTTAACAAGAACAGGTAACTTCCTTTAAAAAAAAATTTAAATCTCACAACCCTACTAAACAAAGAATAGGAGAAAAAACACTCCAGTAGCATATTTCTAGACTTTTAATCCATTAATCTGGGCCCACATACACTGACCTTCTACAGATGGTTCGTCTTCCCCAATTATTCAGGCCATATGTTTTGATTATTATGACAAGATTTCTGGGCACAAATCTGTCATCAATGCTCCATCTCCATCACCATCACTTTGTCTAAGTCCCTGACGTGACTGCAACTGCCTCTCAACTATGTCCCCATATCCACCTTTGCTTCCATCTCCACACGGCAGCTAGAATATTTGGAGACATAAATCTGACTTTAACATGGTTTTGTTTAAAATTCCCCAATGGAGCTTCAACATAATAAAAAGAAAACAAAATTTCCACAGTCTTCTAGGCTATCTGGGTTAGGAGTGAGGCTCTTCTTTGCTATCTAGTCCTGGTGTTTCTCTCCCCACACTGGACTTCCTGCCCACAGGCACTTCGCAACTGCAAAGAATGGAGTAGCACAAATCCCTGCATAATCCTAACAAAAGGAGAGTTGTCAGGCTAGCATTTCCTCAACTGTAGTTAATAAGAAATTCAGCAACCAAACATACAGAAAGACATGCTTGTCAATTACCTACAGAACTGGGACTGTATAGATTGTTCAGAAACTGTGTTTCAAAGGGCTTCAGAATAGATTATCTTGAGTTAGAAGGGGTGAGGTGTTCTCTGCCTTGTTTCTCTGCATGTCATTTGGTAGGCAAGGTAAATTGTAGAATAAGATATGAGGCCTGCAGTGTGATTTATAGATTTCCAGCAATTAAGCTGATTTCTTTATTCTTCCCTCCTCTGTCTCCCTGGTCTCCTACAAAGCTCCTCCAATAAGACATCATGCTCACTACCTTATGCAAATCATTGTGGTAGTCATTAAAGCTCTTCACCAGGCATTCTAGGTAGGCAGACAGCACCTCTTGAGTCCTCTTTGTGGTTAGTGGGCCCCTGTGATGAGCTTATTATTTAGTTGAACCAATGTAAGATCAAAGAGCTAGGAAGGGTAGGGAAAACAATAGTACAAAATGAGTAACTACAATGTCCAAAGGCTTGGTGACTGGGCCACTTGGGGTACTAAAAATATGGCCTTCCATTAGAAAGATCAGAAAATCATAAAGAAAAATTTTAGTTGAAAGAATAAAGAAGAGGAAGAATTCTGGAAATATATGGGATCACCTTTGCTTCTTTTAAATTTTCCAAGATCATGTCTAAACTCAGTTTCTGATCTCTCTTGAGCTAAGCATCTTTTTTATCAGAAGCTTCCCTTTTAGAGTCTGTTCACATACCTTGCTCCTAAGACAGAAAATACTACCTGCCTCTAATTGTTTCACAAAACCAAAATAATGTGGACAGCACAATCAACTTGGAAAGATAATGCATTGTTGACATTAATTATTATCTTTCAATGTTCGTCTTTCAAGCCTGTCAGGTACAAGAAGATCCGCTTATAATAGGCATCTTTCTAAGAGGGTGATATACAAATTTCTCTAAATACCATAACTTGATCCTCACAGAGTCAAACCCACATGTTACAGTGAGCTTTGCTACAATTCAGGCAAGTTTACTTGCACCTACCATAAAATCTACCTACACCACCCTCCCTCTGCCAGCCAATGTTTGTGGAGCAGCCTCTATTTACCAGGCACTGTGTTAAGCCCTGTTGCAATGTAACAGTAATTCTACGAATAATTGTTAACATGTATTGAACCACTAAAACACGCAGACTCTAAATGAAGTGCTTCAGGCATATCTCAGTCATCAGCAGAGCCCTGGGAGACTGGTAATACTATCTCCTTCCACAGACAAGGACAGGAGGCTTCCATAAACAGTCATTTACCTCCAGTCACAGAGCTAACTCCTGAGTTCATATTCCCTCTATGCCATACTAAGATCCCCTTGAGAGTGTGTAATACCTAAGAAGTGAAAATGGCACATGAGCAAATGGCACTATTCTATTGATGTTGGAAGAAAAGTGCCAAGAAGAAGGAAGGAGCTCTACAGACTGGAAGAAGGAGGCGAACTTTTCTAATTGGAGTGATTAAAGCAGGCTTCTCAGACAAGGAGGTGATGGTGAGGGGCAAGCATTCCTTGGCACGAGCATGTAGAAAGACAAAGGCCGACTCCAGTTGGCTGAGTGCAGTCTCCTCTAAATCCCCAGCCTAGTCTCCATCCTCAGCCTTGGGTCGGATCCCCCTACCACTTGCCCTCTGACACCACAGGCCATCTGTGACCTGTGCTAAAAGTAAGTAGGCAGTGTTCCTCTCCCTAAAATTCTGATTCTGCATGAGAGTAAAAACTGTAAGTCATGATATTCAAAGCCACGTTATCAATCTCAGCTCCTCACACTCTTGAGGATCCCTTCCAATCTAGTCTTCAGCCAAACAGAAGGACACCACCTCCACACTCAGGACTACCTGTCCCAGCACTCCCTCCCTTCACATAGGCTGTTCCCTCTCTGGAAAGTGCCTCCTCCCTATCTGCTGCTGAGTCCTGCCATCCCTTCTCTTGGCACTGTGTGGCTCATTCCAGCTAGTCTGGCCTCCCTGCTATGCCTTAAACAAGTCTAGTTCAGCCAGGCCTGGTCTCAGCACCTGTGTTCTCTTCCCAGGGAGGATCTTCAAGTCACCACATGTCCCATGGTTGCTTCTTCTATCAGCTGATGCACAAAAGCAAACACCCCGCCCCCCATAGCCTTACTCACCCCGCTTCATTTCTTCATTGCATTTGTTAGGACCTGAGACACACACATCAATGACTTGTGTCTGGCCTGGCCTCACCTTCTAGAACAGGGTTGGGAAACCACAATGCAGGGGCACATCTGGCCCACGGCCTGAGCTTTTACAGGAACACAAGTACACTATTGTTTTACATCCTGTCAGAGGTAGTTGCATAGTTGCGACAGAGACTTTATGGCCCACGAAGACTAAAATATTTACTGTCTAATCCTTTCAGTGAGATTTGCCAACCCCTGCCAGACTGTCAACTCACTTCTCCTGCTGTGTCACACTCAAGCTCCAGAGTATTTCAGTGAATTGCCTAGTAGGCAGACAGCACTCAGAAAGCATAAAGTGACAGGGGCAGCAGATAGATGTGAGACAGGCTGGAGGAACAAATCACCTGGCCTGGTGACTGAGTTTTAACACCATGAAGAAAGGAGGAATTGCTCAACAGAAGCATTCAACTATGGCTGTGTTTCTTGGTCAAAGAGTGAGATTCTTAACCATATTAAGATCTGCACTGCGAGCTGCCTATGGCACCACTGATGGGTATAAAGCGAAACTTTCTGGGTGTTCAGAAAGGTAAGTCAGGCAAAATGCCCCATCCATTTAAGTAATTGGCTCTGCTGTTTTGGGATGAAGGGTACACCGAGGATTCAAAGTTTTGGTAATCACAGATATAAATGCACAAAGCATAGTAGCTGACAGCAGAGTAACAAATACATATATTGAAGCAAATTTGTAAAATTTAGATACATAAGTCATTAAGCAAACAGAATAGCACTAGCCTTGATGGAAGAAAGCTTTTCAAAATTAAGACTCATTATCTGGGTTTGCATATGAGAACACTAAGGCCTAGTCTAGTTAACCTCTCCTGTTACCTCATCCTGCTGCTTAAGAGGAGGCTAGAACAGAACTCAGAGCTCCTGACTGTGCTTCTGTCGAGTCAGTGCTCTTGGCAGCAGGAGAAAAGTCAGGAGGGAAGGCTGCCACCTCAGAGAACTGCTGAAGTGTGAGGAACACCACTGCAAAACTACAAAGGGTGAAGGAGGTGACAGAGATGAAGATTCCCCAGTTAGGAACTCCAGTTGGCATTCTGGACCTTTATCTAGCTTGACCTCTCAACTGCACACCTTGTTATAATAGGTTGCTGTCTCTATCAAGCATTCTATGAGTCGGTCTGAGGTAGGACCCAACTGGAAGTAAACCATGAACCCCTCTTTTGGCTTTCATCTATATCTGGCTCTCTACATCCTCTGGCTACCACTTTGAGAAGGGTAGAAAGCTTAAATTAGATGGCTTCTTTCAATAAGAAAATATTTTTCTAATTATCATATAAGGAGTTTATATTAATGAAAACAGGTATCTGTTCTCATTAATCTTAATTACCTGCGGAGTAGGTTTAAATTGATGTATAAAGACCAGGCATAGTAGCTGATAGCTGTAATCCCAGCTACTTGGGAGAACATAGGGAAGATCTGAGCAAAACATTTAATTGCCAATCTGAAAAATAACTAAAACTAAGAAAGGATCAGTGGTGTGGCTCAAGTGGTAGAGCACCTACACAGCAAGGATGAGGTCCCTAGTTCAATCACACAAAGAAAAATGAAGAATGCGGAGGAGGAGGAGGAGGAGGAGGAGGAGGAGGAGGAGGAGGAGCAACAGCAGGAGGAGGAGGAGGAGGAGGAGGAGGAGCAACAGCAGCAGCAGGAGGAGGAGGAGGAAGAGGAGGAGGAGGAGGAGGAGGAGGAGGCGGTGGCATCTAAGAATCATTTTCTCGATGCTAAGCAACCATTTTCATGATAACAAGCAACAGAGAGAAACATTATAAATGATGTGCACAATACAATAACCATGATTACTAGATACAACACACGCTGTCCAACTGGCTCTCCAATTTCCTTCTGTCATTGTTCCTTTTTCCCATTCTTTCTCCTCTTCTCTCTCTTATCCCACTGAATTGTAGAAGTATGCAACATCTTATCACCAGTCTCTACTAATAACTTTACTAAAGCATTTGCTGCTGAGTTTTCATAGAAGTCGTGTTCAGCAAATCCTGTTTTGAATGATCAGCAGTCCCAACAAGATGGCAAGCCACCCATATATTTTATAGAATTTTGATGGTACCAGACATATTTTCTAGGCCATTCCAAGTTGTTTGTGTACTGTTAAACCCCATACATATGAAACAAAGGAGGACTGGAGACGTCTGTTCTTCCTTGGCCTGTTAAGCTGAAGCCCAGAGGGCAGGGAAGGCCACTGGGTTAAGGAATTGAGGAAGTCAGATCCAAGGGGGTGTGCTTAAGGGGAGAGCAGCCACCAATCCTGGAGCAGCTTTTATGCTTGCCGTCATTGGCTCAGCATACAAAGTAGGTAAAAGCTGGGCCTACAGGCATTCAATTTTCATAAATTGCTACCTTTTGGAGGTGTTTTCTCCCAAGAGCACATTTCAGTGATTATTGTCAGCACATACATATCTCTCATAACCAATAAGTAAAAAATAATCTAGAAAATAGACAAAGTACTCAGGATAGAAGAGTTTCTAAATAGACTTCTTAAGTAATTTCTATAATGCATACATGACTCTAAATAAAAATGTCATATTCACAATGATGTCTATAGGAATCAATTTTACATGAAAGTAACTTCTATGCAAGACACAAATAAGACTCTGGGAATGGCAGGACTTGAGACAAGTAAACACTTTCTATAAGAGTCTTTTACATGAAGGGCTCTCGAGTGTTGGAAGCACTAATTGATTCCATTCTCCCAATAGCCCTGGATAACACTTGATCAAAATTTGCTACAGAATTTTAAATGTCCAAGTTCCTAACAGTCAGCCCAGAATAAATTTCTCTTCCTATGTGTTTAAGAGGACAAAAGAGTCTGGAGATAAAGTAGCATAGTGGATAAGACTTCAGACCCAGCAATAATATTTGCTAGTGTAATAGTAACTACTGGATCCAAAAGCTAGCTCATTTGGTTCGATGCTGGTTATGACCTTTAACCATGGTGGTCTGTTATATCTCCTAAAGGCCAATTAAGTTACTTAGCTATTTTTGAAAAAGAACATAAAACAAATTCAGACTAGGTTTGGATCTTCACACTTAACATTCTAAGATGGAGACACATCTCCATCTTAGAGCTATTGAGAGGAAGAGATGCATTGAGGCATGTAACTACTTAGAGTGCCTGGCCTACAGCAAGCACTCAAGTTTGGCTATGTTATCACTGCTACTACCTCCATTATTACCACCGTCACTGTGACCATCATTATCCCTATCACCAGTTCATTTCAGGAAAGTATAAGAACTTAAATTCTGAAGTCAGACTTGGCTTTGGACTCAGCTGATGAATCTAAGTCACCATCAAACCATCTAGAAAATGAGTGGGATACACTATCTAGCAAGGTTAAACTGTCCAATCAATCAATCAATAGCACAACAAAGAGAACCTATTGTTTTTTAAAACAAATACATGAACCAATTGCCATGTACATTTTTATTTATATCCTATCCATTTCTATTAAAAATACACAATTTAGCTGGGCAAAATTTAGCTACCAAGGAGGCAGCGATCTGAGGATCACAGTTCCAAGCCAGCCCTGGTAGAAAAGTCCCCTGAGATTCTTATCTCTAATGAACTACTCAAAAAAGCCACAAGTGGCACTGTGGCTCCAGTGGTAGAGTGCTAGCCTTTAGCAAAAGAAGCTCAGAGATAGTGCCCCCAGGCCCAGAGTTCAAGCCCTAGAACTAGCACACTCAAAAAAATATTGTAATTATGAAACAAGTAGAAGTGTTACCACTGCCTGGATATTTGACAATTGTAAGGAATTACTTCTAAATAGGATGCCTTTGCTTAGGAGAATGTTCAATTCTGAAGTTGTACTCAACAATACTTAAGTTAAAACAGTTACTTACGTTAAAAATAAATAACAGTAAAATCTCAGTTTTTCGGTCTAGTCACATTACAAATGTTCAATAACTGTGTGCAGGTAGGGTAGTGGCCCAAGTAGCAGAATGACACACACACACACACACACACACACCTTTATGTGGCTAATAACTACAGATATGTAATATTCTTGTCATAACAGAAATTTCTGTCAGACAACCCTGGACCAGCAATACTTACCAAAGCATTTATGGATGAAAAAAGACATGAGAACTGAAATTCTCTTCAAAATAAAACAGGAAAGAGAGAAGCAAATGGAAGTGTGGACGAGGCAAGACTAGTTTGATTGTTGCTACAGAGGGAATGAGTTCACAAAACTATTCTGTATGACAGTTTTGAGTCAGCTTGGCGAGGCACAATTAATTCCTCAATTAACCCAAAACAAACCTTGGCGTTTATAGATGTGATTTAGGAATATAGACTTACAGATGTGATTTAAGTCTATAGATTTCTTTAAGGTATATGGTCCTACATTATCAGAGTAGGGCCGATTCAATCTGCTAAATTAAAACAAAACAAAAGATTCCTGGGAGAAGAAATTCTACATAAGCTCAGCTCATGTCCAAGTGTCCCAAATGTTTGTCCTTCCTGACCACATTCCCTATAGATTTCAGTCTTACCTAGTCAGCCTGACACTCACATAGCAAGTTCTCAGAATCGATATCTCACTGTGTATCTTCTATTTGTTCTGTTTCTTTGGTGAAACCCTAATAATCCATAATATTCCATTTTAATCTATAATTCAATTATATCTAATATTCAATTTTAAAAATAGTATCTACTTCACAGAGCCACTATGAAATAATAACCATAGATATCTTAACACAGTGCCTGTCACATAAGAAGTACCAAGAAATGAGGACTAGAATGATATCTGCACATGCATACCATAGGATATTGGGCCTTAAGTGATTCTGCATTCATGGATGCAACCAACTGCATACTGAAAATATTAAAGAAGAAAATAACTGAGTCTGTACCTAACAGACTTTTTTCTTGTCATTTTCTATAAAAATATGGTAAAAATACATTAACACTATTTACACTGCATTAGGTATTACAAGTAATACACAGGATCTGTACAAACACTGTATTCTTTTATCCAGGAGACTTAAGCATCTGCAGATTTTGATATCTATAAAGGGGAGTGGCTGGAACTAACCTTCAGAACACACTGAAGGACAATTGTAGACATACACACACAGAGGCAACTGAGGATGATTTTTATTTTCTCATTATACTTGTCTATATTTTCCAAATTCTCCAGCATAATAACATGTTTACATTATTATTTAAGCACCTTCAAGTAAAAATTATAAGAAAATTTATATAGAAATATTAGAAACAATCTTGTTATCCCCTCCACAATTAATTTTGCTTCCTCGTTCCAAGATTTTCAGTGTTTTTAGATGCCATATCATTTATTCACACAGATACAACCATTTGCCATATTTTCATCAAACATCTCAAGTAGAAAAAATCTTTTGAAGTTATATAAATTGTATATTATTACCTAACAAAAGAAACCAAATGAAAAAGAATTTATAAAATGCCTGGAGACTAAGAAGTAGAAATTGAAGGGGGAAAAAATCTACACTGTAAGAGGAGATAATTCATTCCGTTTATTATGAAAGAATCTTACCCTGAGGAACTAAGAAACTAAGAAACATCCAACACCTCCAAAATGATCAAGACTCTCAACACTTAGTGTTATATTACTTTACAGTCATAACCTACAATAACTAAAACTAAATTTTAGTAAAACGAAACTTGCAAATCATCATTTCCATGTTGTGTCAGCACAACCTCAGAAATTCCTCTGAGTTTTCTGTGGACACAACTTTGAGAGAAATATACCTACACTGATTCTTAAAACCTTAGTGTTATTTAAAACTTTCATAAGGGTTTGTATGTGGATATTAATATTTGATACTTTAACAATTACATTAAATAGCCAGTGCATATATCTGACTAACCCCAAATCAAAACTGGGCACAGGCAAGCCCATCCTGAGTCACTGCAAGGGTAGATCTCCCAGCACTAAGTACTATACATATTTTGGAGAGGAAGCACAAAAAAGAAGTAAACAACAAAACACTTGAAAGTTACAAGTAGTCGGCATGATCTAGTCCTTTAAATAGGCTGGAATAACCAACAGATGCATGGACATAGACACATACAGACATCTCACACACACACACACACACACACACACACACACACAAAACACAAACACACACACTATTTTCAAAGTATAATCTTTTAAGAGGATTACAGAAATCAAAACTGTAGTCATTTGCTTGTTTTACTGTTGACATTTGCACTGAAGACAGAAAAGCAAGGGTGGGTACAGAATAACAAAAATGAAGAAGTAATAAGTTGAATTTTAAGGAATTGTGGAACATTCTTGGCAATTCTCCAAAAAATTTGGATAGTTTGTGTCTGCTTATTACAATTCAGACTTTAGCCTAGTACTCACATTTTAACTACAGATCTTGTCACTCCTCCCCACCCCCTGCCCTAGAAACTTCATAGCTTGCAAGGTGACTTGTTAGTAAGCATCTCAGAGCCATTACATAGACTCACCTAAGAATACATGGTCGCTGTGCACCAAACATGTTTTTGGATCTTCACATAGATTGTATATATTCGTTTGACTTCTGGTCTTCATCCCTTTTACTACCTAACCTTTGGGCATCCACTCAGATCATAACTGAACCCTTATGGAAGTACAGCAGTAAGATAGGACTAAATGAGTAGAAATTTAGAAAGAAGCAGAGAAGCCAAACGCCACAGTCTCAGATCACAGTCTCAGAAACACAATGCCTCCCACCAACCCAACACTTAAGTAAAACCTTCATTGTTGCCATCTCTCTTATTTAACCATGCAGCCACAGTTACCCTATCTTTGGACTGCTCACTGCCAAATGCATCTTCCCAGTACTCAATCTAGTCACTCTCCTCTGACAAAGACCTTCAAAGGTACCCTAACTACTTACAGCATCTGCACTCTTTAGATTCTTCTTTGAGGGTTTCTATTACATGATTTCCATCTACCCTCCCATGTTTATCTCCCAATATGCCCTTACAACCAACTAATTCAGATACTCAGTCAGAACCAAGGCTTGCCACATTTATACATTTTACTGCCTCCACTTGTGTTACTCATCCATACAATAAGCTCGTCCCAAGTAAGGTCCTCTGTATCCCTTAAGGCCCTTTATCTCCTTCATAAAGCCTTCTGTGAAACCTCCCAAACCTCCTCTTTTTTCATTTATTACATCATACCTATATTAGAATTTAAACTTATATAGGGTCTTTCCTAATGGACTGTCAACTCCTCAAACACTATGGCTTTCATATATTATTTCTCTTTGTATAATCCTCATAAGTTAAACATAAATAATCTGTAAATTGATAAAAAGTAATAGTGTGGCCCAAACCAATTTTATGAAAGCCATTTTGTTAGAAAAATAAATGACTTATAAATATGGTAATTCTACATATTTTTCTGCTTTAGACAAAGGCTGGAGAAGCTGATGAGACCCAACCACCACCTACAGGCAAAGGGAGACATCAGTGAGAGAAGAGATGGAGGCATGGTCAGGACAAACTTGCAAAGATACTGTGTGATGGGTAACATGACAGTGGTACTAATGAAACATATTCAGGTGCTTTGTGGAGAGAGAAAATAAACCTCGGTGAACTCTCGAACATCCCTCAGGGAGTCCATCTGTCCACTGAGAACCATATATGTGTAAGCCAAAATTATGTGCCAAGGCATTCCCAAAAAGCTATTATTCCTACACAGAATCGTACTAGAGACTCGTCTTTCTCCATAATGTTACTAAGAACAACCTTTGCACCAAGCACTAAAGTGATGCTGAGGAAGGTGTGACCAAGACAGATCCTCCCAGATAAAGGCAGGAAGACAGAAAGAGTGTGCAGGATTCTGGAAACAGAATGGAGAAAGAACAGAACCACAGAGAACCCCAACAAAGAAGACAACTCAGAAAAGCAAACAGCTTCAATTGTTCCCGCAGCATCATAGATCTGGTACCAGGAGGTCAGTGATAACAGAGAGGGAACAATTGTAGTATATACACTGGCAGGTATGAAAAGCAGACAGAAGAGACTTGAAGAATAAAAAAGAGGCATATAGACATCATTGTAGGGTGATGCACCATCAAGAAGGCACATCTTTAGGACAGGAGAGGCCTGAACAAATTCCTAGCACAGAAATATGGGACTCAGATAACTAGCTGGAGAGAGGAACCTAGGAAAGAAGTGGGACTTCTCATTACAAAGATGGGTGGGAGAAAAGGCAGAAGGAAGGGAGCCCAGGGAGTATATGTAATATCTCTCTAGGTCATTCACTGAGGCTGAGCTGGACTGGACTGATCAGGGCATTAAGGTATGAAAAGTAAGGAACAGTTGCTAAGGGCAAAAAGCAAATAAAAGGACAGTTGAGAACTAGCTGAGGAGATCTGAGTATCCAAATGAGACTAAAAAGTTCTGCACACATCCATCAGAAGACAGATGACATCTTCTCTAGCAGCAATGAGTGTAAACAGCTTCCTACTCAGCAAGAAAGATGCCCACCATGGATAGGTATGACAGGAAAAAGGACAAAAGAAAGTGTAGCGCTGGCATGTCCAGAATATAATGGAGATGGGTTCCATTAAATGGTAAAGAAAAACAAAGCTGAAAGAAGCAGATGGTAGGGAAACAAATGTAGAGATGGCCTAAATTAATGAGCTGACAGAAGACAGAGTAGAAAGCTCTGGTCAAAGAGAAACTAGCCAGTTAAGAGATTTTGCAAAGTTGACAAGTTCTAGGTGATAATAAGACCCAGTGTTTAGCATTAGCAATGGACTGTGTAAACAATAATGATGAAGGAATGCTTAAGGAAGAAGGAAGACAGGGTGAGGGTGAGTAGAAGGAAGCATGATCATAGCACAACTTCTGCAAGGACGGAAAGATTCTGTATCCACACACTCATAGCCACGGATCTCATGGCTACGGAGCACTGTAAATGTATCAGCTATGACAGAAGAGCTACATTTTTTATTTCAATTCACTGAAGTTCAAATAAGCACATGTAGCTAGAAGCTACCATATTAAATAGTGCAAATATAGAGCAGTGATTCTTTTTTAACAAATTTTATTATCTTCACGTGGTTGTACAAAGGAATTGCCATTCACAAAGCAGTTTATGAATACAGTTCATCTTGATCAATGTCACCCTTTTCAACATTCTCACCCAAGAGCAGTGATTCTTTTTATTCATTGTAAAGATACTGTACAGAGGGGTTACAGTTGCATGAGTAAGGTAATGAGTACATTTCTTGTCAAGCATTGTTACCCCCTCCTTTGTTGCTCTCCCACTATCCCTCCGGTCCCCACCTCCCACACTCCTCCTTGCTCTCCTGAAGTTGTAAAGTTCATTTCCATTATAATATCCTTGTTGTAATGGGTCATCCTGTGTCCTTGTTTCAGCGTTTTGTTATTCCCCTTCCCTCCCCAAATAGACAAATGTATATACAAGATTCCAAAAATCAAATACCAAAATCAAGTACAGTGCCAACAGAGGATATAGCATAGAGGGAAGAACATACAAAGAAAACAAAAAAATCACATAGTACATTAAAAACAACAACAAAGAAAGACCTCTTGTGTCCATATCTTGGTGTTCATTTCATTTAGCATCATTTTATATGGTCATATATATATAGCTTTTGAGCTTTTCTGCCCATCTGATAAAAATTATACTAGTTGTATATTAATTATTGCAAATGAGGGAAACCACCATGGGACCTATATTTCTTTGGGTCTGGCTTACTTCATGTAATAAGATTTTTTCCAAATCTTTCCATTTCCTAACAAATGTGGTAGTGTCATTCTTTCTGGGTGTGTGTGTGTGTGTGTGTGTGTGTGTGTGTGTGTGTGTGTGTGTGTGTGTGTGTGTGTGTGTGTGTGTGTGTGTGTGTGTGTGTGTGTGTGTGTGTGTGTGTGTGTGTGTGTACTGAGGGGCATCTGGGTTGGTTGCATATCTTAGCTATAGTGAATAATGCTGCGATAAACATAGTTGTGCTGCTGGTAGCTTTAGTATGTGATCATTTGTTTGTGATCATTTGGGTAAATGCCCAGAAGTGGGATTGCTGGGTCATAGAGGAACCTCCATACTTCTTTCCAGAGTGGTTGAACAAGTTCACACTCTTACCAATAGTGCTCTTACCAAAAGAGTTTCCTTTTGTCCACATCCCCTCCAGCATCTACTGTTATTAGATTTCTTGATTATAGCCATTCTAACTAGGGTGAAGTAGAATCTCAATGTAGTTTTGATCTGCATTTCTTTTTTTAATGTATTTTTTGTTGTAAAGATACTGTACAAAGGGGTTACAGTTTTCCCCCTAACACCCCTTCCCTCCCCACCTCCTCAACTCTCCCTGCCCTCTGCCAAGCAGTAAAGTTCTTTTTCAACATAAGTGTCTTGTACAATGAGTCAACCTGTATCCTTGTTTCAGCATTTTGTTATTTCCCTTCCCCTCCACTAATTAGAAAAATGTATATACAAGATGCAGGGCACCGGAATCAAATACAGTGACAACAGGGGTTATACATGGGGTAAGAACATAGAAAAGAAACAAAAGAAATCACATAGTGCTTAAAAACAAAAGCAATAAAGATAAAACCTCTTGGGGTTCATTTCACTTAGCATCATCTTATATGGTCATATGTACATAGCTTTTGACCTTTTCTGCTTGTCCTAGACATATACTAATTATTTGATTTGCATTTCTTTTTATGGCCAGAGAAGTAGAGCATTTCTTCATGTGTCTATTGGCCATTCTTATTTCCTCTTCAAAGAAGTCTCTCTTTAAGTCTTTAGCCCACTTATTTATTGGACAGTTGTTTCTTTGAAGATTTGTTGTTGGGGATTTAATTTTTTGAGTTCTAAGTATATTTTAGATATGAGGCTCTTGTCCATTATATGGCTAGTGAAGATCTTCCCCCAATCTGTGGGCTTTCTGTTGATCTTACTAACTATATACTTTGCCATGCAGAAGCTCTGCAGTTTAATGTAATCCCATTTGTCCAATCTTTCTTTGATTTGTTGTATTTCTGGGTCTTTATTAAGAAAATTTCAGCCTGTGCCAAGGAGCCCTAGAGTTTCTCCTGTTTCTTCCTGTAATGTTTTCAGGGTGTAGAGCAGTGATTCTTAATTTTCACTGCACAGTGGAATCACCTGCAAAGGCTTAAAAAATAGAGGCACTTAGGCCAATTCCCTTGAGATTCTGATTTAGCTAGTTGGGTGAGTGTGTCTTAGACACCAGAATTTGTTTAAAGTTCCTAAATGAAACTGTGTTTGAAAAACTGGTGTTGATATTTATACTATGGACTCTGAAGCCAAATTATACAAATTTAAAGCCTAGATCTATCAATTGGGCAACCAATGAATGGTGCCATTCTATTTTACCAGAATTTTACATGACATAGATTTATACTCAAATTTCATTTATTATCTGTCAGCACCTGAGAATCTACTAACTTGCAAAAGAATACAAGTTATGCAATATTCTCATTTAATTGCAATTAGTAAGATAAGCTACTAGGAGCTGAAAACTCTTTCAAAGATAGATCTTATATAACTAAAATGCTTGAAATTAATACAGTACATGCACATAAAGTATGTCAGATGACTCCACTGTGTTCAAACTTTTACCTAACAAAAAAATGAAGTTTAAAATTTCACTAGACTTATTCTCATGAAAGAAAAAGAAAAAAGAAAACTGCAACCTCTTTCCACAGTATGTTTCACACTTCAAAATGATGTTTCACATGCTTGTGGAGTGCTAAATGTGTTTGTGAATCATCACAAGTTGAGTTTCACAGTTGAAACACAATTTCCAACAGATGTCATTCATTTCTGGTTCCTTATTAGGAGCCAGGTTGAAGACCATTAAGGATATGTGAAAACAGAAGTATTTTTCCAAACCCTCTTCTACCACAATTATAACCTCCATAGAACCACCTCCTTCAAAAGGATCTATGGAGAACTCCATTCCTTCACCTGTTCTTCCTTAACTCTGTGTGTGTGTGTGTGTGTGTGTGTGTGTGTGTGTGTGTGTGTGTGTGTGTGTGTGTGTGTGTGTGTGTGTGTGTGTGTGTGTGTGTGTGTGTGTGTGTGTACACACACACACACCAGTTTCAGAGCTTGAATTCAGGTCTTGGACACTCTCTCTGGGCTTTTTTACTCAAGAACAGTGCTCTACCACTTGAGCCACAGCTCTACTTTTGGCTTTTTGCTAATTAATTGGAGATAAGATCTCATGGACTATATAGCCCAGGCTAGTTTTGAACCATGATCCTCACATCTGAGCTTCCCTGTAGTTAGGGTTATAGGCGTGAGCCTATAACCAGCTCTCTAACTACCTTTAAGGGTAAGTTTTCCCAGCAGGATTCTGGGAGATCCTAGACTGGAAACAAAAGCATAACACTTTTTTTTTTTTTTTTTTTTTACTGTAGCTTCTGATTCCCTCAGAGTGTAATTCTCACCTTTCTGCTTTTGAAAAGGTAGAATTCCACTAAATCCTAGGGCTCTAATATGCTATTGTCTTCCAGTTAGAAGTAAGTTATTGTGGCCAAGCATTTGTGAAGTTTTAGTCTCCTACCTCTGAGAAGGTC
This sequence comes from Dipodomys spectabilis, assembly GCF_019054845.1. Lineage (NCBI taxonomy): Eukaryota > Metazoa > Chordata > Mammalia > Rodentia > Heteromyidae > Dipodomys > Dipodomys spectabilis. Next base: position 4,647,497 of record NW_024870824.1, read on the forward strand.
AGTGAATTCATGGATCCATTCTATGGTATTTTTCAGTTTGTGGATTTCTTAGTGGAGTACACATATCTGGCCATTGGTAGAATTCCCATAATGGCTCCTGGGCCATAGAGTGTAGACTATTATGATAACATGACAAATAGATGACTCTGAACTTCCTCTCCTTACCAGGACAATAAAGAAACACCACATCCATTGAAGAACTATACAGATTATCACTATCATCAAATCTTGGAATTTATGAGGATGGTAATTCCTCAAAAATGGTACATTTAACCTTACCTATCTGATCTATGCAAAAAAAAAAAAAAAAAACAGTAAATCTTGGAGAATGACTATGAGCTATTATATATCCTTTTGGATTTGGCTAATCTACCAAACAAAGCATCTTTCCTGGAACACAACTAATTCCTGGCATCTGATATAAAGATAGAATATTAGAAAATACCAATAAGCAAGAAAAACAAGAAATCATTTGGTTTGGGAACAATCATACACATTCTTCTGCAGATCACAGTTTTGCTTTTGAGAAATTGCTCCAAGCTTTGCATTAGAACCTAATCAAAGGACATCAAGTGACCAAGTGGTCTAAGCTACTCATGATAACCTAAATGTTACCTATCCCACCTAGCTATCAAGCTGGTTCTGACAAGGTCTAGCTAAAGTCTATAAGTCCTCCCAAAAAATGTATACGCAAATCTCAGATATACGTAATACCTACTGAATAACCACACTTAAGGGGTGTGTGTGTGTGTGTGCATATGCACATGCACTAGTCCTAGGGCTTGAACTCGAGGCTTGGGTGCTGTCCCTGAGCTTTTTCACTAAAGGCTTGTGATCTACCACTTGAGCCACAGCGCTATTTCTAGGGTTTTTATTATTATTATTATTGTGAAAATACTGTACACAGGGGTTACAATTACATGGGCAAGATAATGAGTACATTTCTTATCAAGCATTGTAGCCTCCTCCTTTGTTTCCCCTTCCCATCTCTTCCTATCCTCCCCCCACCCCCTACCCGTCTCCCCCCCTCCTCCCCCTGCACCAAAGTTGTAAAGTTCGTTTTCGACATAACGACTTATACATCTCATTGTTGCAATGGGTCCACCTGTATCCCTATTTAAACAATTTGTTTTTCCCCTTCCCCTCCACAAATTATACCGACATCAAATACAGTGAAAGCAGGGGTTATACTATGGGGGAGGGACATACAAAGCAACAAAGAAATAATCTTATAAATGTGTTAGTAACAATCGTATGAAAGAAAAAAAAATTTGAATACATATCTTAGGGTTCATTTCCCTAACATCACCTTATCTGACCTTTTCTGCTTGACTTAGACATATACTAGATATTGCAAATAAGGGAAATCATGGGACCTATGTTTCTTTGGGCCTGGCTTACTTCACTTCATATAATTGTTTTCAAGTCTTTCCATTTCCTAACAAATGGGGCAATGTCATTCTTTCTGATGGAGGCACAGAATTCCATTGTGTATACATACCACATTTTCTTGATCCATTCATCTACTGAGGGGCATCTGGGTTGGTTCCATATCTTAGCTATAGTAAATAATGCTACAATAAACATAGTCGTGCTGGTAGCTTTAGTGTGGTCTTGTTTGTAAACATCTGGGTAAATGCCCAAAAGTGGGATTGCTGGGTCATAGGGGAGCTCTATGTGGAGTCTTTTGAGGAATCTCCATACTGCTTTCCATAGTGGTTGAACAAGTTTACACTCCCACCAACAATGCAGTAAGGTTCCCTTCTGTCCACATCCCCTCCAGCATCTGTTGTTATTAGAGTTCTTGATTTTAGCCATTCTAACTGGGGTGAGGTGTATCTCAATGTTGTTATGATTTGCATTTCTTTTATGGCTAGGGAGGTTGAGCATTTCTTCATGTGTCTATTGGCCATCCTTCTTTCCTCTTCAGAGAAGTTTCTCTTTAAGTCTTTAGCCCACTTATTTATTGGGCAGTTGTTTCTTTGAAGATTTGTTGTTGGGGATTTAATTTTTTGAGTTCAAGGTATATTTTAGATATGAGACCCTTGTCTGTTGTATGGCTAGTGAAAATCTTCTCCCAATCTGTGGGCTTTCTATCGATCTTGCTAGCTATGTCCTTTGCCATGCAGAAGCTCTGCAATTTCATGCAATCCCCATTTGTCCAACCTTTCTTTGATTTGTTGTGTTTCTAGGTCTCTATTAAGAAAATTTCGGGGCTGGGAAGGTGGCTCAATGGTAGAGTGCTTGCCTTGCATGCATGAGGCCCTTGGTTCGATTCCTCAGCATCACATAAGCAAAAAGAAAAAAGCCAGAAGTGGCGCTGTGGCTCAAGTGGTAGAGCGCTAGCCTTGAGCTGAAGAGCTGAGGGACAGCGCCCAGGCCCAGAGTTCAGGCCCCATGACCGGACCCAAAAAAAAAAAAAAATTCGGCCTGTGTCAACAAGACCTAGGTTTTCTCCTATTCCATCCTGTAATGTTTTCAGAGTGTCTGCTTTGACTCCCAGGTCTCTGATCCATTTGGAGTTGATTCTGGTGCAAGGTGATATATAAGGATCTAGCTTTAGTTTTCTACAAGTAGTTAACCAATTTTGCCAGCACCATTTACTGAAGAGGCTGTCTTTCTTCCATTCTATTTTTTTTTTTTTTAGCTCCCAGGGGGTTTTTTGTTGTTGTTGTTTTTTGTAGCTAATTGCAGATGAGTCTCACAGACTTTCCTGCCTGGGCTAGGTTTGAACTGTAATCCTCACATTTTAGCCTCCTCAGTAGTTAGGATTAGAGACATAAGCAACTGGCTACTGGCTTATGGAGATTTCTTATAACCCACTTAGAAGGAATCTTGGACCTGGTTTATACAAAGTATGTGTGATATCACCACCAAGCAAAAGTCTACTATTGCAGCCTTCTATCCTCAGGAAAGAATGCTTCTGAAAGACTTCATGAGAGCAATCATCCCAGCATCTACTTTATCTATTCTGGGGGAAAAAAGGGGTGGGAGGAAGAAATACAGGTAGATACATACTGATTCAAGGGCAGTGACTAGTGGTTAACTATGATAGTCAAAGACTTGAAAAACAAAAGTGTTCAAAGAGAAAGTACAAGGACACCTGAGGAAGAAGATAGACCTCTGAGAATAAGTACATTATATAAAAAAATATAAGGTAAGTGTGGGAAGATGGGAAAGAACCACACACATCTCATCGTCTTACAGGCTTTGGCGGATCATGTTATAGAGCTTTGATTTTATTCACAATGTAATGGCAGTCATTTAACAATTTTTAAGAAGCTGACTCATTGTGGTTACTATATAGCTAAATGAACCTATCAGGGAAGAAAGTAGGGGAAACAAATACGTATTGTTACAGCAATATACATGAGAGGCAATGGCATGTGGCTATGGAGCTTTGAAGACACAGTACATGTTAGTTCCTTAATATACATATATAAATATTTTTATACTACACTTTTAAGAGCAAACACTAAAGAATTAACAGTCAGAAATAATATTATCTATTCTAAAAAAATGTACTCAGATATAGTAATGCAACAACCAGGAATAAAATCTTCACATTGCAGACTGAGCTGAACTCTTGATTCATTCATCTTCTCAACAAAAGAGGGGGAGCAGTGTCCAGTCCCAAATATGGTTCCCTCAGCCTAGGGGAACATTATGCAGGTCTTGGAAAGCGAAGGCTGGAACAAGACACCAGAAGCATGGAACACTGACATATCCAGGGATTCTGCAAGGTTCCTCCTCAGGTGCCTCTTCAGCCAGCTCCCTGGCAAAAGAATCCTCTCCTCTCCCCTTTCCCCTGCCACCAACAGCAGCTCTGATGTGGTTTCCTCTATCCTGGTAGCTCAGTCTATAACTAAATGCCAAATGTGCACAAATTGGAAGCCACCTATATTTAATTTCCATGAAAACAACAGCTTATTTATCAAGCATAAATTGTATATGCCATGCAAATATTAAAGAGTTCTCAATGTATTAACTCATGTCGTTCTCTTAAATAATCCTAGCCCCATGTTTCACAAGAGGAAACTAAGATATAAAGAAGTAAGTTGCCCAGCTGGGAAGTAGCAGTGCCAGAAATTGAACTTGGGCAGTCTGGCTGCTGGCTGCATGCTCTTATGGCCTAAGCTATGGAGTCCTGGAGTCTGGCTTGAAGAGCAAGCTTTTCAGAAATACAATAAAACAACTACAGTCAATTACTGGCAGGTCTGACTTAAAAGACAGTACTCCACTTGTATTTTAATGAAGAAATGTTCAAGTGAATGTTTAGCTGGTTTCTATAGTGCAGAAATTATGAGAGTTTGCTTGCATCAAATATTGGATCACCTCCAGGAAATCAGATTAATGTGTGAAGAAGGGGTGACATTCATTTTGTACTCACTGCGTGGGAGGGAAGAATAACTCGTGTACACACTTGTCAGTTCTGCCAGAGTGCAAGCCTGCGGGGAAGGAAGCACCAGTCTTCCACAAGAACTTCCCACCAAGAGAATTATTAGTGTGAAATGAGCACTCGATTCAGGAATAAATGGCATTCTCCAAATGTCAGAAGCATCCCCATGGAATTACCCAGGTCCCCAACTAGACTATTAAGTTGACATTACAAACAATAGCCATGAAGAAAGGAGTTCATCTGTGCTGACAGTGATTAGAAGTGGAAACAAAAGGGCCCAGAAGATTCTCATTATCCAACAGCTTCCTGGTTTAACCTTCTAAGAATGAACAGTGTTTCCTAAGTTCAAAATTCACACCCAAGGGACTCTTTGTACACAGAGCTGCAGACAAAAAATAACAATAATAGTAAAAAAGAAGAAAAAGAGTAGCAATGTTATATATAATACATATATAATATAAATAATTTAAATATAAATAAAATTTCTTCTACTCAGGTGGAGGATATATTTTGACAGTTAAAGATGATGAAAAGGGGTAAAATCTTCTATATAAAAATGATTCGTACCATAAAACATCACATAACTTAGTAACCAGTAACTTAGGTTACATAATATTAAGAATATTAAGAATTATAAACATTGCTCAATAATATTTTTGCCCCCTAGCTCTTCAAGGAACCTCTCCAAGAAATGAATCCAAAGTCATCCTAACAGGAGAATCGTGCAAACCACAGGATGGAGGTGGCACAAGTGTGTATTCTCATTCATCTAGCACCCTCAGGAAGCTGAGGCAGGAAGGACAACAATCTGAGGAAGCAAGTGTACAAGACTCTGTACACTCTGTACACTCTGTACACAAAGACACAGAGAGAATGAAAGAACAAAAAGAGGAAGGGGAAGAGAGAGAGGGAAAGGGAAGGAAAAGGAAGATAGGGAAGAGGAAGGGAAGTGGAGGGAAGGGAAAGAAAAGGGAGGGAAAAGGAGGGGAGGGAAGGAGGGAGGGAGGGAAGAAAATATAAAAGAATGTGTCTATAATCTCAGGGCTTGGAAAGCTGAGACAAGTTTGAGACTAGCCTGGTCTACACAGCAAAACTCTAAAACAAACAAACAAACATAAACCCACAAAGAAACACTTTAACGCAAGCAAATTTTATATTCTTCCCTATAAATGATCTGTTTTGATTTTTGTTTCAAGATGTATGGTAATTTAAAATATTATTTTTATATCTGGTAAAATTGCTACTCTAGTATACTGGGCCACATTTGTCTTGTGGCCTTTCACATCTCCCCAGTGCCACCACCAAGAACAGATTTACAAAATTGTTGAGTTTAAGACCCAGGCTTTAAAAACATGTAGGAAACCACATGGTCTACCTGATGTTCAACATTCAAGTTCTCTTTGTCTGCACATTAGCAGTTCTCAATTCTAGCTTCACATTAGAGTTAATCTGGAAAGCTTTAAAAAAAAAATCATCAAAGCCTAACCTTTACCTGTCCAACTGAGTCAGCATCTCAAAGTAGAAGAAGAAACCACCATGCTTTGTCGTAGCTGCTTTTAGTGCCAATGCATGCCTTTAACAGGCAGAAAGGATGAAGAATCAGATCTTAAGGATCCTTCAGAAACAGTTAAGCTACCTCCTCCTGCTAGCCACGATGGACAATTACTCATAAGTGGAAAACAGAAGGATCACAGGTCTGAGGCCAACACCAGCAAAATTTCTGAGATCCCATCTAAATGAGCAACAGCTGGCCACAGTGGCTTATACCTGTCATACTACCTATATAGAAAGGATAAATAGGAAGATTGAGGGTCAGGCCCATCCAGGCATAAACACCCTATTTGAAAAATAACTAAAGCAAAAAGGGGTGGGAGGCATAACTCAAGTGACAGACTACCTGCCTAGCAAGTGTAAGGCCATGAGTTCAAACCCTAGTAAGGAAGGAAGGAAGTGAGGAAGGGAGGAAGGGAGGAAGGGGGAAGGGAGGGAGAAAGGGAAGGTTGAGGCCCCACAGTGATATAGGAATAGCCTAGTCAACCCCTAAAAACCATCATTTTTGCCCTTTTCCTAAACCCAAACCTCTTGTACACACAGATATTATGATAACATATATACCCTTTTCCTAACAGAGTGGTAAGATTTATTTTGATGCTGTTGTTGTTGTTGTTGTGGGGGGGGGGGGCATGTGGTCATACATGGGGCATGAACTCAGGGCCTGGGCACTGTCTCTGAGCTCTCTTGCTCAAGGCTAGTGCTCTACCACTTTGAGCCACAGCGCCACTGTTTTCTGGTAGTTAATTGGAAATGAGTCTCATGGACTTTTCTTCCTAGGCTGGCTTTGAACCATGATCCTCAGATCTTGGCCTCCTGAGTAACTAGGATTACAGGCATGAGCTAGCAGCTAGCACCTAGCACCTAGAGGTAGTTGTTTTTTTTCTTTTTAAGCCATCTGACACAGAAGTTTTAGATGAAATCCAAAATCTCAAACATAATTTGAAAATGTCCAGGTGTCAATGAAATTATTATGCATACCAAGAATGAGAAAGAGATCAAAACAAATGAGAAGTGACAACTGTCAGGTTCCAACACCAAGATGACCAAGCTGTATAAATTACTTGGCAAATATTTTAATAGAGCAGTGATAAAAAAAATTTAAAAACAATTTTGGGTAAGTGATTACAAACACACTTAAATAAATGAAAACAGTATCATCCATCATGCCTTTAAGGTAGGTTCATTGCTGGTCCAGCCATGATTGCACAAATTGGGATGGCGTACAGGTTGGGAAGTTTGTTTTGGTAGAAGAGATACCTAAAATCCTACGTTATGTACATATTGGCATACGGTATCCTGGTACCTGTTCACTCAAATTGCTTTGATGAACCCAAGCTGACTGTGAATGGTATTGTTGAATGAGGTAAAAATAAAAATTTAAAAAAAGAATCCTAAAGGCAGACTACTCTCCAAGCAATTAAATGATTGCCAGAGTCTGTGTCTTCAAGGGGTTGGGTTAAGTAAAGGGGTAAGATGACAGTTCCCAGGGATGGCTTTCACTTGACTCTGAAAAGCATGAGCTATCAAAGTAAAAACTGATACTGTGAACTGGCTGAAAACTAATCATTTCTGTTCAGCTAAGTATGCTGGAAAGATGATAAAAAAAGAAACTGGAGACAGAGTATTTTCAATTCACATAGTCAAACAAATAACTAGTATCTAGAATATGAGTAGAACCTCCAAACCCAACAGATAAGACCAATCCACTTAGAACTGTAGCACAGGGGTGGGGGAGAATGTTAAAGGGGGTAACACTGATCAAGAGGCACTGTATTCATAAACAGCTCTCCTGAAAGGCAATTCCTTTGAATAACTACCTAAAATAAATAAATAAATTTTTAAAAAGAACTGCACCAAAGACATAAAGAAACACCTCACCAAAGAAGCCCCACAGAAGGCAAATAAGCACATGAAAATGTGTTCTATACAATCTACCATTAAAAGTAAATGAGCTATATCACTACACACCAAACAGGGTATCTAAAATAAGACGGCGATAACCATGGCAATAACCAGGCACAGGTAGCTCACATCTGTGATCTAGCTACTCCTGGGAGGCTGAGATTCAGAGGATCTTGATTTGAGGCTAGCCAGAGGGAAAAAAGTCCTTGAAACTCCATCCTCAAAATAACCAGCAAAATGCCAGGTTTGAGGCATGGTTCAAGTGACAGAGCACTAGCAGAGCAAGAAACCAGGCAATCCAAAGGTTCTGAGTTCAAACCTTGACATCAGAAGAAGAAAAAAACAAAAATAACAAGACAATCAGGCATACTTATAATCTTATCAACTCAGAAGGCTGATATCTGAGGATCATGGGTCAAACCCAGACTGGGCAGGAAGTCCATGGAACTCTTATTTGCAATTAACCCCCAGAAAAACAGAAGTGGAGCTGTGGCTTCAAGCAGTAGAGTTTTACCCTTGAGTAAAAAAGCTCAGGGACAGCGCCCAGTCCCAGAGTTTAAGACGTACAACCACCACTACCACCACCACCACCAACAACAACAAAGGACAGTGATAATACCAGTTCTGGCGAGGGTGAAAAGAAACTGGCTCACTTGCACATTGGTGGATAAAATGATATGACTAATGTAGTAAACAGATGGGCAGTTTCTTCAAACATTAAATGTGGCATTTACACCAGAGAAATAAATCTTGATTTTTAATAGCCAAAATCTGTACATATATGTTCCTAACAGCTTTATTAATAAAGACAAAACTGTAAACTATCCAAATGTTCCACAGCAGGAGAAAAATTAAACAGACTTTGATATATCAAAACCATGGAATAATTGTTCAGCAATAAAATGATATAAACTTCTTTTTAGAGATACAAACTTTGACACAACAAAAAAAAAACCAATGAATTGCCAGGAAAGTATGCTAAATGAAAAACAAATAAATTGAATCTAAAAGGTACAATTTCATTGATTGACATTCTTCAAGTGACAAAAATCTAGAAATCGGGGCTGGGAAGGTGGCTCAGTGGTAGAGTGCTTGCTTTGCATGCATGAGTCTCTGGGTTCGATTCCTCAGCACCACATAAGCAAAAAAGAAAAAAAGCCGGAAGTGGCACTGGGGCTCAAGTGGTAGAGCGCTAGCCTTGAGCTGAAGAGCTGAGGGACAGTGCCCAGGCCCAGAGTTCAGGCCCCATGACCGGACTCCCAAAATAAAAAATCTAGAAATCAAGAACAAAATAATGGTTGTCAGAGTTTAGAAGAGGAAAAGATGCTGGGAAGAGGGAATGAGAATCTCTGAGGAAAGGAAACATTTGAATGATTATCAATATCAATATCAATATCCTGATTGGAAAACACGAGTAATGAAGCACAAGGAATCTCTGTGCTATTTCTTAAAAACTACATACGAGTTGTTTCTAACTTAAAAGCACAACAATAATAATAACAATAAAAGGTTACTGGCTCACTGAACTCTGACGGCAAAACACAGAAAACAGCAAGCACTTGAAAGTGATCTTTATATATATTCAAGATTTTCACTTAATAGTCATTTGTAGCTCCAGCAAATGATCCATGATTCATGAAGCCTAGAAATCTACTTAATTTTATTCAATAAGGAAGGGATACCTTGTAGCCCTTCCAATGCTAATTATTTCCATGGTCACACTGAATACTACTACCAAACCAACAGCACATCCCAACCAAGAGCTATCTCTACTGCTTTATTTCTTCCGGAAACAAGACTAAAATACACAAATATCCCCCTTCCCAGTGTACTACTCCAAAGCTGCCTTTCATACACTAATACCCTCCTACAATCTGTACTACTCTAAAGCTGCCTTCCATACACTAATATCCTCATACAATCTGGGAGGAAAATGACTGTTATTAATCCCTCATCTTTCACATCTCAACAAATCCAGTTCTGCCCAAAAACAAGGATGTAAGATTCCACTTTTGACTCAATTCACACTCAGTAGATCCGAACTCCACAGAGACTGGATTCAAAATAAAATATTTTTAAGCCACCTTCCCTTTCTACTCATAAGTTCGGAGCTCACAATTTCTCCAGCCATAAGGATTCACATAACTCATCTGTAGGGGGAAACTTACTTCAACTAGGGGAGGTAAAAATCAGCCCTGAATTGAAAACTTCTGCCAACAAGGGATATCCCCAACCTAATTTGATATGCATCCTGGAATTTCACAACTTTCACTTGTCCCACCAAGCCACCTTCTGCATCTCAACTTGGTAAAAATCATGTCTGTTTCCTTTCATGATAACCTTATATAACCTGCTAAATTTTAGTTACTACTAAGAATGCCATGTTACCTAGGATAATGAATCGTTTTGTAGCCCTATGGTCTGCTTTTTTCTTTATAAATCTTTTACATGCATCACCAGAATTCAAGAGTTCAGCAACTGATAAAATTTCAAAAAGGTAAAAAAAAAATCCAAGGCCAAAAAGATATGAATTATATATTAACAATGCAAATTAGCAGCATCAAGAAACCTACAGGGAGTTTCCCATATATTGTTTCCTAGATAAATGAATGAAGTATTTGTAAGGCAAGAAAGTCACATCACATAAGCATTACCTGATGCAATTAAAATAGTTTCGCTTAAGAAAGGACAGGGAAGAGCAGACAAGGAGATCTGCAGAGTCTAGCCGTATTCCCTTACTCTCAGATCTCAGATGCCTCTAAAGTGTGCTCTGAAACAGAGCTGGCACATTGACTCTCCTTCCAGTGGCTCAACTGCATGTGTAATGCTTATATATTTACCAATTATTTCATATAAATTTTTCTATATTTTATTGGTGAATATTAATTGTACAGAGCCTACTTGTTCATAGGGTACTTTCATCATATTCACCCTCTATTACCCTTTCCTAGCCTCCCCTTTGAGTGCATTTTTTTGTACATGCCCTGTAAATAAAAGCTTCCTTCTCAGATGCTCAGTTTAATTACCGTATAGTAACTGTTCCACATACAACAGGAAACTTGGGCTGTTTAAATGGCTGATAGGTCAGCTTCCATGGCAGATCCTTTCTAAACTGCTGGAGTCTAATTTTTAACCAGCATTACTTTGCCTCTGGGGCTGAATTTGGAAGCCATTCCACAGCAAGGTGTTCTTCATCAGTCAGTATATACTTTTTCTCTCAGATATTACGTGTTTGCAGATGTGCTAAAGATATGTAGGAGTATACAGATCTATGCATTTGTGACAGGTACATGCAGGTACAAACACCTTTACAAAGGTGATGAAGTGCATTGAGCTAGAACCATGTTAGTACTTCCTCCTCCTCTCTATACATTCTCAGTCTCTGAGAAAAAGCACTAGGAAAGCCATGCTAGTCCACTGGTTTCCAATGAGGGTAGAAGAGTTGATGTATCTCCTCCTAGTTTAGAATGCTATCATAAAAGTAATAACCAGAAGTTTGTTGAATAATTCCTTTCATGTAAATGGTTCCTCCCAAAAAAAATACCTTCATATCCACTAAGCACCTATAATTCCTTTTATTACAAAATAAGATCTTATATCCCACAATCAAAACTAGAGCCTAACATGGAAGTATTTTTTAAAAGAGTAAAGTTTTAAAGTCATCCTTTATAAAGGCCAGTTTTAATGAAACAAAAAGAAAGGAACACAAAAGCCAGGTTTAAGAAATGTCAAGGAAGGGGCAAGCATTATTAGCAGAAGAATGAGTTTGTGACAGTGCTCCAAAGATCCTAGAATTTGGCCATAATGGAGAGAAAAAGAAAGAAATATTAAAATGCTCATGTGCCTAATCACTTCTGCTTTTTCGCCCACAAAAGGAAGACAAGATCTCACTAATGGAAAGCTGTATGAAAAGACACTGGACTTACTTGAAATCCCAGCCATTCAAAAAAAAATAAAGCTACTGGATAGCATGCTTGGAGAGACACTGATCTCAGGCTCACCCACAGGCACAAAATCTTCTCCAAGAGTTAACATGAAAGCAGGCAAGACAACTGCAAAATAGCACCAGTCCAAATCTAGAATCAATCACTTTATATCAAAATGTGAGTAGTTACAGTAATTCTATAAGACAGAAGGAAGACAATTTGAGCTGCCTTTTGCTTAAAGCAGTGACCTACTCTAATTTAAGAAGACAATTTTAAGGAAATTGAAGGGTAGCCAATTTCTCTATTTTATGATCTTAGGTAAGAGCCTAACATTTAGAGTTGAAATTGAATCTACTCTTCAGGGAAGATTCATCTTCATTACCTGGTCAGGAAATGGTTAGGTACTGAAAAGTCCCCTCACTTCTTGGAGAGCCCAACCCTGGTCCCAGAGAACATCTGTAGGGGTAAAGGAAACTCAAATGCTATAAATCCTGAGTAAACTCCAGAACTGATTAAAAACAAGGATCACTGAGAAAAGTGTCCAAGGTTATTTATTGCTCTATAGTTAAATACAATGCTTCCTCTATCCTGTTCATTCAATTTGCCTATAATTTTACTTAAATATTTTCATTAAAATGTTTTAATACTATTTGATGTTAAATAATATATAAAATATCATATAAATGGTATTACTTGTGGTAACTTTGTGTTTTTCAGTAAAATAAGTACCAATGGAGGACAGGAAGTGACTCTAGATGCTTAGTTTCTCATCCATAATGCATCACTTGAAAAATCCTTTGACTACTGGTTGAATATGGGTGAAAATTCTTGAGCATGCCAATTTTCAAGGGAGGCACAAAACTCAAAGGGAGGAAACTAATCATTTGTATCCAACTTCATCCTGCATTTTTAGATCAAAGTTTTTATATCTCAATTTTTCAAATACATATCATGTAGCAATGATGTTTCAGCACATAAGCTCCTAGAAGAATCCTTTTTTTTTTTTTTGCCAGTCGTGGGGCCTGAACTCAGGCTTGGGCGCTGTCCCTCAGCTCTTCAGCTCAAGGCTAGTGCTCTACCGCTTGAGCCACAGCGCCACTTCCAGCTTTTTCTGCTTATGTGGTACTGAGGAGTCGAACCCAGGGCCTCGTGCATGCAAGGCAAGCACTCTACCACTGAGCCACCTTCCCAGCCCTAGAAGAACGCTTTTGAAAATAACATGGGTAGCATGGATGCAACTCTTTGAAACTAGGACATTACCCTTCTCTCCCTCTAGCGTCATGATTCCAGAAAGTTGTGAGCTCACTGCCAGCCAAATAATTAACCTTTGAATATGACTCAATTAGTCCTTTCAGTTACACTTATGACTAGCTACTTTAATGAAGAACTCAACCCTAGTGCTTCATATTTTTTAAAGGCATAATGGATTAAAAACACAAACTGCATCCTTTCAGTCTGTTAGTCATTTTGTTTAATAAGCACAGCTGTTTGCACTAAGCTATATCGAAGCACTACTACCCAGGAGAGGCATCATGTGTTAAATCCCACAGTTAAATGTACAGAGAAAAAACAAACATTTGTCTTGTAAACCCTATCTATAAAATTACTCAAACCTTACATAAAAATATTCATACAGCAAATTATTTCTGCCAGGTCCTAAATTGTTTCCAATGAGACATCAAGTCTTCAGCAATAAATTTTATTAGCATAAAAATTAATAATGTTGATTTTAATACATTTTAAAGTGCTGATATATTATAGTAATTGTTTTGAGGGAGACAGAGACTTCTAATTTCATTTATATAACCCAGTATTGATTAAAAAGGATGCTCAGGGAATGGGGTTTTCTGGGTAATTGAATGTTTGTTTGCTTTAATCCACCGTAGCAAATGACTGGATTTAACTGTCAGCTCTGATCTACCAAAGATGTAAGATACTGGAATGAATACTGACCTCAGGACACACTATACAAGTAAAGTTTTAAAATAAATAACTTATATTAACTTTCTTTTAAATCACCACATCTAAGGTCATACACATAGGACACATCTCAAAACTTAGATTACTGACTTGGTTATTTTGATTGGATGTTAGAGTCAAGGGAATGCTACAAATATGAATTTGAAGACAGAATAGATGCAATGACTCAATGAGAATGAAAAGCAATTCTCTTAAAAGGGAGCAAAAGTAATCCAAAAAAGGGAAAAATCAGCAAATGATGGCAGATTCTTTCCTCTTTGTCACCTCCCTCTACACTGACCTCACCATTAACAAGGTTCCCACAATTAAGTCCTTGGCTTTAGCTAAAAAGAGCTAATAAATACATACAAAAATGTTTATCTGCAGATCACATGCCTGTAATTCTAGCTACTCAAGAGGCTGAGATCTGAGGATCACTATTCAAAGCCAGCCTGGACAAGAAAGTCCATGAGACTCTTATCTCCAATAAATCACTAGAAAACCAGAAGTGATGCTGTGGCTCAAGCGGTAGAGCACGCTTGCCTTGAGCAGAAGAGTGCAGGGACAGAGCCCAAGCCCAGAGTTCAAGCCCAGGACCAACAAAGGAGAGAAAGAGAGAGAGAGAGAGAGAGAGAGAGAGAGAAGAGAGAGAGAGAGAAATGCAGATCAAAACTACACTAAGATTCCAACTCATCCCAGCCAAACAGGAGCCATCAAGAAAGCAAACAATAAATGCTAGTAAGGTTTGGGCAGAGGGAAGTGAAATGTAAATTCATGTTATCACTACAGAAAGCAGTATGGAAGCTCCTAAAAAAACAAAAGCCAGACCTACTTTATTACTCCACCATACCACTCTTGGACACACATCTGAAGGAATGTAAATCAATATATTAGAAAGATACCTGAATGCCCATGTTCACTGCAGCATTGTTTCCAACAACCAAACTCTAGAATCAACCAAGGTTGCAGAAAAACAATAAATAAGCATGAGGATGTGTATGCGTGTCTGAGCCTGTGCACTGTCCCTAGGCACTTCAGCTCAAGGCTAGTGCTCTACCATTTGAGCCACAGTGCCACTTCCAGTTTTCTGGTGCTTAATTGGATATGAGACTCATGGACTTTCCTGTCCAAGCTGGCTTTGAACAGCAATCCTCAAATCTCAGCCTTCCGAATAGCTAGGATTACAGGCATGAGCCACCAGTACCCAGCCACAAACATTGTTTTTTAAAAAAGGAAAGAAGGACAGAAGGAATGGGAATATAATGGAAGGGGTTAATTCATTCAAAGAACATTGTACAAATGTATGAAATTATCACAATGAAACTATTGGTATTACTAAATTATATTAATTTTAAATTATTTTTAAGACAACCAAAGAGACTATAGGAAACATTAAAATAAAAAAAAAAGGATAAAACTCCTGCCTGAATACCTCAAGCAGTGTGTGCCCTGTAGAGAGCCACACTGGCCCCATGGAGATGGTCCTCACATCTGTTAAGAGAGAGCCAGCTCTTCCCACTGGAACTAACTAATCTGAGAAGAATCACAGTCAGGCAGCACTGGGTGAACCTGAGACCTCAGTCCTGCAAGCCTGACAATTTCACTTTGTCAAGAAGCCTCTCTTTCCTGGGGTCTGATTTAATGATCTAGCCTGTTTTAAGTTTTTCTTTTAGCTGCAAGATACTATTTGCATTTATCACAAGACCTCTGAAGTACAGACTGAGAAAGTTTCTACATTTTCAAATACACATAATCTATAAACGAGATTATATACAGAACATCTTAGTAAAATGTAGTTTATTAAATGCTAAATCACTATAGTATAATGAAAGAGGAAGAATTAGATTCACTCTAGGAGATTTATTCATAACTCAGGATGAAGCTAAACATTGAAACCAGATCTTACTCTCAACTCCCTACTTAATTACATGACCCTTGTCTTTCACATTAGTAAGTGAAAAATGTTTTTTGCAATACTGTAAGATTGTAGATAAACAAAAGGGCCTCAGGGCAGCTACAGCCTCCAGCCTGTCCATTATGTATGTCAGTAAACCATTGAATGACAAGAACAGTCCAAGGGAAGTTCTGGGATGTAGCTCAGTAGCAAAGTGTTTGTCTATCAAGTGCAACATCCTGGTTCAATCCCCAGTACCCAAAAAGGTAAGACAAAATGCAATTAAAGTAAAAGAACAGTCCAAGGAAAGAAGAGCCTTTCATCCTAAGATTTACAGTACCAGAAAACATCTTGGAACTGGAACTTGGATTGACAGATAACATGTCTTCACAAATGCCCACCTGTACGAAGGTAGCTTGCTGATTATTACAAAGTTCTTTCTCCACAGTGCCTTGCCTTGTGACAGATTAGCTTCTGTTGTGATAAAAGTAGAGTAAGTCTTCCTTTCAATAACAATGACATCCATTCTCAAGTCTTCCCATTCCCCACTTAAAAAGAAACATGAAATGGGCGCTGGTGGCTCATGCCTGTAATCCTAGCTAGTAAGGAGGCTGAGATCTGAGGATCATGGTTCAAAGACAGCTAGGGCAGGAAAGTCCGTGAAATTCTGATTTCTAATAAACCACCAGAAAACCGGAAGTGGCATTGTGACTCAAGTGGTAGAACACTTGCCTTGAGCTGAGAAGCTGAGTGACAGCGCCTAGGCCCAGAGTTCAAGCCCCACACCTAACCAAAAAAAAATAAAACTATGAAAGTTACCCATCTGATTCTTTAATAACAACAATAATAAAGAAATAACAGAGTAAGGCATCTCAACATACACAACTGGAAAAGAATCTCATGGGAGAAATCTCAAAAGACACCATACTCTAAAAGCTCTCTCTAGAAGCTGTGGCATGAAGAAAGATTCAACAATTAGAGTTGTTTCAACAGAAATACATAGATGATTAAATTCATTCAACACCCAACAGGTGCCAAACTAACAATTTACACTAAGTGTGTGGCTACTGCCTATGCTTTTTTCACTAAGAGAAATCTTCTTCCTTCCTACCACTTTACAGAGCCAATTTAAGGTTATAGTTTAAAAGTGCAATGTAGAGGTGCTGCCAGCCAGAGTCCACCTTTAAATAACACAGGTTTAAGGGAAGTGAGATGAATGCCTGTAAACCAAGGTCAATGGGCCCACCCGCCTAGACCAGGCCTCCGGGTCTCAGGCCTCTTCTGTGCCTCCAAGTCATCTGGGCTAGGTTTTAAATTGTACCCACACTAAAAACACCACATAGTCAACTTGAATCAGAATCTTCAGTTAGTGGTTGGTTTCCAGAGAACACCCATAGACTGTAATGCACATTCCGGAATTAGCACCACCAAGTAGAGGACAGGGAGGCAGAAAGAAAAGGTCAGGGCCAGAAGCACACAGACAGTCTATGAACACCTCATGTCCAAGATTGCCTTGATATAAAGCACTGCTCTGTACAACATGCTTCAGCTCTAGGCAGCAGC
The DNA here is from genome assembly GCF_019054845.1 of Dipodomys spectabilis. Classification (NCBI taxonomy): domain Eukaryota; kingdom Metazoa; phylum Chordata; class Mammalia; order Rodentia; family Heteromyidae; genus Dipodomys; species Dipodomys spectabilis. Next base: position 4,664,694 of record NW_024870824.1, read on the forward strand.
TGGCTCCCTCGAAGCTCCCAGGGTCTCATCTACCTGCTCCATTACTATGCACAGAGGCATGGAGGCTGGGTACTTCCCCTCAGTGCTACCCCTTCAGCCTCCATGCCATCATCACCTGGTTTGCAGAACGGCTGTCTTTAATTTCAAAATGGCAACTTGGTCGGATAACTGGAATTGAAAGCCAGCTGGGCAGAGGACGGGCTAGGCCGTCTAGGGACTTGTTAAAGCCCATTACTTTCCCCTATGCTCCCAGCTGTGAGTTCCCAGATGTAAACACACACTTAAGAGTAAATTATTGGTTTGTATGACTCTGAAGCAGTTGGTTCTTAAATTAATTTAATGAGCTGTGAACTTACCCTAAAGTAATCTCTTCTCTCAAGAGAGGAGTTGGGGGGAAGGGCGGATGTAGGGGGAGGGCGGTGGAGAGAGAATTTCTGATGCTTAACAAGAGGTTCTGGAGAAGGAATAAGAGTTAAAAAAGTACCATAATTTAAAGATCAAGTCTCTAGCACCTTTAGAAAATTGTTTCACTAGAAAAGTGTATGCCCCTATATTGGAAAATATTTATATTGTCATGTTTAATGCGCTAAAAACTACATAGGTTTTTCTAATGTTGACACTGTACTAATATTCCCTTCACCTGATCCTCACAACTAGCCAACACTAAGTAGTAGCTGTAAACCTGAAGGCTGCCCAGACAGAAGCCAAGCAACCAGTCCATTCTTACACCATAAAGAAAGATATGGAGCCAACATGCAAAACCAGGTCTGTCTGACTCCAACATGTCAGTAACTAAGCTCTAGTGAATCAATTCCACACCTCTTAAGAATATGAAAGAAGGTCACTATAAGAAAACCACTGCATACTTTTATACAAAGGTCCTGTGTAGATTACTTCAATAAGCAGTTTCTTCCAGACCCAGGGGCTCATGTATTTTAGAATATTTGGGTCATATTTGGGTTTTTATTTTCATTTTTAAACAAAAGCAAATATTGGCAAGACCTTAGGGGGCAACTATAGTGTACTACTGCTGTGTAACAAATTACTCCAAAACTTAACATCTTAAAACAACTAAGATTTGGGTCACACAGCATCTGAGAGTCAGGAATTCCAAAGCAGCTAAGCTGACTGGTTTTGGCACCAGGTCTCTCATAGTTACAGCCAGAGCTACATCAACTGAAGATATGCCTCTGGTTAAGGGATCAAATTCCAGATGGCTTACTCATAAGGCTGTTGGCAAGAGTCTTAGACTCTTCACCTTAGAGGCCTCACAACAGGTCAGCTGGCTTCCCACAAAACAAGTAGCGGGAGAGACAGAGGACAAAACTATGCTGCCATTTCAAGACCCTGTTGCAAAGCTCTAAATCTAGCTCATACTCAAGAGCAGGTAGATTATTACCATCTTCTAAAAAAAGGAATGTCAGGAACTTCATGAACATATTCTTAAACTATAATAACCAACATACTGGAAGATATACAATGGGTTTTCATATTATAAGATTTCCCAAGAAAATAATTTTTAAAGATTTTTCTTTAAAAAGTAAAATACAAATAACTGGTTGATCAAATAAGAGGGTTTTCTTAATCAAAACAAAATGATCTTTATATTTCTAAATGTAAATGTTTAAAAACATATATAGTACCTACTGAACACAAAACTGCAATCTTAGTGCTTTTTCATGCTATTAAAGATCGTGAGCCAGGCACTCTTGACCCTCACCTGTAATCTTAGCTACTCAGGAAGGTGAAATCTGAGGATCCAGATTCAAAACCAGCCCAGAAGTCAAATGTGAAAGACTTATCTACAATTAACTGGGGAAAAAGCTGGAAGTGGAAATGTGACTCAGGTGGTAGAGTGCTAGCTTTGAACAAAAAAGCTAGTAAGACACAAGCACTGGTGGATCCCACTTGTAAACCTAGCTACTCAAAAGCTGAGATCTGAAGATCATAGTTCAAAGCCAGCTCAAGCAAGGAAGTCCTTGAAACTCTTATCTCCAATTAACCACCAAAAGGCCAGAAGTAGAGCAGTGGCTCAAGAGATAGAGCACTAACTAGCCTGAGCACAAAAGCTCAGGGACAACACCCAGACCTGAGTTCAAGCCTCAGAACTGACACACACACACACACACACACACACACACACACACACACACACACACACACACACACACACACACACACACACACACACACACACACACACACACACACACACACACACACACACACACACACACACACACACACAGTGAGAAAGCCTGGCCCTGAGTTGAAGTCCTAGTACAAGGGTAACAAATGCACATAAAACGAGCTTGAATAGGCCAGGCACTGGTGGCTCAGGTCTGTAATCCTTGCTACTCAGGAGGCTGAGATCTGAGGTTCGAGGTTCAAAGCTAGCCCTGGCAGGAAAGTCCATGAGACTCTTATCTCCAATAAATCACCAGAAAACTGGAAGTGGCGCTATGGCTCAAGTGGTAGAATGCTAACCTTGGGCTGAAGAGCTGAAGAACAGTGCCCAGGCCCAGAGTTCAAGCCCCACAACCAACAACAACAACAACAAGCTTGAGTATAAATGTAGAGAAAAAAAAATCTTTAATGAAGTAATTTGAGACATCTTTTTAAAAGAGAATTCAGTAAAAATGCAAATAGCAAATAATGAAAAATACTCAACCTCAACATGAATCAGAAAGTGTAAACAAAACTTCATATTCTTTTAAACAAATTGACAAGGATATTTTATATATAATAAAGTCTGGGAGTATAAATATACTGATAACAGCTAGAGGAGACATTTTCAGTTAATCTACATAACAACCTATCTGGAAGGAATGATCCTTATTTCCTATTTCTAGATGAAGGAGTAAAGGAGTAGGGTTTAAGTGAATTCTCTCAGTCACATGGTTAGCAAGTGGTAGAACCAGGAACTGACCACAGCTTCCCTACCTCAGTAACCTATCCATTAACTATACTGCAGCCTATCTAGAAAACATTTGGCCCCATGAATCTAGAGATTTAAAGAATAGCCTCTATATCTGGGCACACTGACTCACATTGTGAATTCTAGAAAATCAGGACAAGAAAATCAGGAGGATCAAGGTTCCAGACCAGCCAATCCCAGTAAATGGGACTTTTTCCCAATAGAAAAAGCTAATGTAGTGGTATGCACCTATCATCCCAACATAATAGGAAGACTGTGGACCAGGCTGGCCCAGACATAAACATGAGATTATGTTTTTAAAAATGAAAGCAAAAAAGAGGTGGGGCATAGCTCAAGTAGTAGAATACCTGCCTAGAAAGCCCCAACCCTAGTACCACCAAAAAAAAGAAAGCATACACAGGCTGGAGACAGCTACATATTTCCATGCTAAGCCAATGAGGTCAGAAGTGACACCAGTACATTCCTATAGTGACGCGTAGAACAGACTGGCAAAGTAGAAGATTTGACAAGAACAGGATATAGAACTTTCAAAATGAACAGTAGGCCTTCATGATTACTTAGTCCAACCCACTCTTTGTGTAGTAACATTCATTATTTTTAAAAAAAAAACATTTTGCAACATGAAGAAACATAAGGAAAATCCAGTCCCTCTCCACAGCAGTTAATGAAAGGGGAGAGTTACTGGCCTCATAATAAATACTGTCATAATAAATGCCTCTTTAGAACTTGAATTTTAGCTGGGTATTATATCTCATACCTATAATCCTAGTTACTAAGTGGCTGAGATTGAGAGGATCAAGGTTCCAGACCAACCCGAGTAAAAAGTTTTCCAGATCCCATCTTAACAGAAAAAGCTTAGCATGGTGGTAAATGCCTGGCATTCTAGCTAAGGTGGAAAGTATAAATAGGAGGAGCATGGTCTGGGCTCGTCTAGGAAAAGCAAGACCTTATCTAAAAATAAAAAATAGTAACTAGAGCAAAAATATGGAGGTATGGCTCAGGCAATAGAGTGTCAAGCAAGTGTCAACCAACACCCTTGAGATCTAATCCCAGTACTTCCCTCCTCAAAAAGAATTTGGATTTTCTTTCTTTTACTTTAGACCCAATTATAGTATGCTATAAATTAAGAAATCAGTTTAACTGCCTGTACGTATATATAAACAAACAAATATGTCTAAAACAAAACAAAATTGTTAATGGAAGTTCACAGACTCTTCGAAAGGTGGGCTTTAAGAGACCTTTCACTCATAGTCAGGGTGTTTTCTACAAGACAGAAGCTTGTAGAAGCTTCACCTTAATCAAAAATAAATAAATAAATAAAGCCAGGCACAGATGAATCCTAGCTCATAATCCTAGCTACTCAGGAGGCTGAGATCTGAGGGTTGCAGTTCAAACCAGCCTGGGCAGGAAAGTCCAAGAGACTCTTATCTCCAATTAACCAACAGACAACCAGAAGTGGCACTGTGGCTCAAGTGGTAGAGCGTTTGTCATGAGCTGAAGAGCTGAGGGATAGTGCCCAGGCCCAGAGTTCAAGCCCCACAACCAAAAAAATCAAAAAATTAAAACAGGTAATACCTTGATTAGAGCTGATCAGAGAAACAAGAGTTAAAAAAAGATATTTATTCCTAATTGGAAATGAACACCAGTGTAACCAACATGAAGCCTTGAGTTCAAATCCCAGTATTTGCCCCTTCTCCCAAAAAAGAATGAGGTGTTCTTCATTTAATATGTACTGCATGTCCAATGTGCAAGGGCCATCAGGGAAGACCTCAGTAAAGGAAATGTTCAAACAATTCGAGGAGGTAAGAGTAAGCCAATTTTTTGGAGGGAAGAGAGTGCTAGGCAGAAGGAACAGTAAGTACCAAGGCCTTATGGCAAAGATAAACTCTGTATGACAGAACAAACTTTGCTCTGACAATCTCAAGGATCTTAAACTTTGGTACTCAGAGAATTTAAGATTAGTAAACTTTTGTCTCTCAAGAAATCTCTTTTTAAATAATTTTAAACCTAAAGCTTTTCATGCATAAAGAAATTGTCCAAAACAGTTCTGTTTGAGGACATGTTTGCGGGCACATTTCTCTAAACATGAACACCCTGTCAAAAGCCCATCTAAATAAAACTGTTGCGACTTTATCTCAGGTAGGTCACATTAAACAATCGCCAGCTGCAGGCAGAGTTATAACTAGGCAAATTAGCTCTCCTTCATAAGAAGCATTAGTGTATAGATGGGAGACTGTAGTGGGCAGATAGTTACAGAGATGTGAGGACAGAAGCAAGAAACAGGCAATAAACAGAAACTGAATCTGGAATCCATCACTCTTACCCAAATCAATCCACCTATTTGACACCAATCTTCCTATCAAAGCCTGCCCCGCTCCTGTCAATGCCTGCCCCTCTTCTAATCATGATAACACCTGCTCCCTCCCCAACTTCACTCCCACCATCTACTGCTCCTTTTTTATCTGCTCTAGGCTACTTACACAGGCAGCTCTCTTTGCCTGGAACCTCTGCCGCCCTGTCACCACCATTCAGCCCGTATTCTACTTCCTGGAGAACACTGTACTCCATCAGATTCCATGCTGCATACATTAATGTCACCACCACCATTTCCTCCCAGACCCATGTATCACTGTCCTGATCCCCCACTAAGGTTGGCACTCCATACTGGCAAGGACTGGGTTACATTGCTTCACAACTACATCCAGGCTCCAACATAGTGCTTGGCAGCTGAAAGGCTCTCACAATTATTTTTTTCAAGGAATGATGATCTAAGACCTTCTCACTGTATTCTATCTATCCCCTACCACTGTGTTACCCCAGCTCTCACCTACCACAGATCCTGGTTACCCCAAGCTCCAGGTCGATGTGCTGACAGCAACTGCCAGCCTAAAGCCCTAAAATTCCAGTAAGACTCTTCTCTGCTATCAACTATTGCTCACCCTGTCTTACAGTCTCTAGGTAGATCTCTAGTCCTTCCCTTCCCTCATAACACCAACAGAAAAAAATCAATTCCCCTTTGCCTCTTCACTGTCCCAAGAGTCCCCTGGGATAAACCTTCCTCTTTTGTATGTTCTTAAAAGCCAAATTCAAGACCTACTTGGTGAGACCCTCATGTCTTTTCTCCATTAGAGTTCATGTTTGTAAATTTAGCTCCTTTCTTAGGATTCCATGCATGTTTCTTTCCCGCCCCTAGTGTCAGGAAAGGAAGATATTGACATTTACTGAACACTATGGAGTATCAGACACTATAGGAGATGCAGATTGACTAGATGCCTACCAAGTTGTTAGAACTTCCACTAACTGCCTCACTCTTCTTTGTGGGCAACTTCTCTTTGCTTTTATTTATTTATTTTGTACTAGGGATTAAAATCTGCCAATTTGTGCTATGCTTTCAGCCCTTTTGTTGTTTATGAGATAGGGTCTTTTTAACTCTGCCTAGGCTTAACCCAAACTCATAATTCTGTTTCCACCTCCTGAGTAGCCAGGATTGCAAGCTTATCTAGCCATGCCCAGTCAATTTGTAGGAAGATTAAATTATAGTCTTATACTATATTTCTTCCTAACAAAAAAAAAAACACCATCACCAGGCACCAGTGACTCATGGCTGTAATCCTAGCTACTCAGGAGGCTGAGACCTAAGGATCACAGTTCAAAGACAGCGTAGGCAGGAAAGTGTGAGACTCTTAACTCCCAATTAACCACACACACACACACACACACACACACAAACACACACAAAACCACCACCACCACAACTCCCTGGAGGGGGGGCAGGCAGAGAACAGAAATAGAGCACTAGCCTTGAGCAAAAAAATTTTAGAAACAGTACCCAGGCTCTGAGTTCAAGCTCCAGGACTGGCATCAAAAAACAAACAAAACCTATCTCATGGAGGATAGGGAATGTATGTGGCTCAGACTAGATTAACCACTGACACAGTCTCCAAGCTAGAAAACTAGGCCCCCCTCCATTATCTAGATGGAAGCCTTCAAGGTTAAATACTTACTATCAAGCTGCATTTAACATAGTTACTATCCTGGCTCCCAGAAATCCTTCTCATCACCCTTTATACAATTTCCCACATAAGAGGAAACTAGCTTTTACTATGGAAAAAATTTTAAACCTTATCCTTGCATGCACTAACACATCTAGAAATACCAGAATCCTATGGTAATAGATACACGTGTGGATTGATAGGCTGCATTCCTACCCAACTGTCTTAGTGAGGAGCCTAAGATACCTTAGTAATCATGCAGCAGAGCTTTGAAATGAACCAGGCAGGTAGTCTAAGTAATGTGTGTATTGTGCTGGACATAAAATCCAAGGCCTCATATGTCCTAAGTAAATGCTTTACTGCTGAGCTAACCACCATCTAACCCCCTAAGCGACTGTTGCTCATGGTTTTTTGGTTGAGAATGTTCAGAAAACTAGAATTTAGCTCATAAGCTAAATCCATAGCTCATAAGCCATAGATTCCACTCAGAGAAGGAAATTTTGTTGGATATGTGTGGGAGGGAACAGTATAATTTGTCATCACTTTGTTATCTCAACCTCAGGCAGAAGGTGTGAAAATAACCCTTCAAGAAGTTATAAAAACATACTAGGAAGACCAAAGCTCAGTTGACCTGTCTTCTGGTCTTCAGAAAGCCCAAAGCAGCCAAGTCAATAATTACTGAAACGAAAAGCATGAGAAAACCTCATGGAAGGCTCTGAAAACCATATGAATCTGTCACATAAAATCATCACCACTCCCCAGGAAATAATCCCTGCATCCATATCAAGTTTTCTATGATGCCACATGGGAAATATTGTAAAAAAATTGATTTATAATAAAAACTTTCCCCTTAAACTTTTTTTCAGTAATGCAAGGTGCAGGTAGTTGAGAATGTGCACCTGTTTTCAGTAGCTTTGATTTTTATATATTCAGGGGTTGGGAAGGTGGCTCAGTGGTAGAGTGCTTGCCTTGCATGCCTGAACTAGCCAAAGATCCACATAACATACATAAAATTGTCCAAGTCTAGATAACTATACATGTTATCACAGGACCTTCTGAGTCCACCAACCCTGATTTTCTGCTGAAAAGTGAATATATCTATAAAATCAAGAAAATGGTATTGCATATACATGGCAAAAATATTCCTTAAATTAAAAAATATACGTTTCAAAGAATTTATGGAAAAATTACATCGTTTTAGTAAGTTCTAATATACCAACATATATCACCTCTACATTGCAACAACTGTGGTACTGCTGGAGAGTAGCAGAATGGCTACTTAATATGGGGGCAAACAGTGCCACAATGACATGTCACAAAAAAAAAAAATTTAATAGTCATATTGCAGAAGACTCTGGAAAGATAAAATGCAAGATGCCATGAAATGGTAGGCCCAAAAATATCTACAGTGACACATCCCATATACATTTCTGAAATGCATATGTAAAAATACAATTCTCAAGTATTGAGAAGGCATGTTTTAAAACTTGCTCACATGGAAATCCTTAAATGTGTATGCTGACACATATCTGAGTGCTTATCAGTATGCAGTAAAAAAAAAAAAAGGCAGCTTAAGAAATTTCCAGTGTTTCAAAGCACTTTTTAAAAGGTATATAATACATGAAAAACATTTAGTTATACTATATAATAAATGCAGCACTGTAAGATAAAAGGAAGACTATTATATGTGGAATTTTGGCCTTTTTCCTGCTACAAGCTGCAACCATCTTGAACCTGCTCAACTTAAAGGTTACAGCTTTTTGTTGTTCTTGTTTCCTCCTATTCAGCTCACATTTCAGGCTGTTCAGCAAATGTCTGTGATTCTAGAAATTCAAATCGCTGGTGAAAGTTTTTCTCTGTTTCCTCGGTTTTTCAGGAGCTTTTCTCCATAAAATAATCTCCTGCTTCTGGAAGTACCTTCTGTCTTCCTCATCAACAAGCACTAGGCTCAAAAAATACCTTACTGAAATTTTTTATTCATATCTCTCATTGTTTGAGTTGGGTCATACCCCGTTAAAAACAATCTTATTGGAATTGATTCACCTTTAACTGGTGCACCATCCATTATTTCATATTTGGCAACTGTTTCTGTTTCTGTAGTGGTACTGGGTCCTATTCCTGTGATCTTTTTTTTTTGGGGGGGGGGGGAGGGGTTCGGTCGTGGGCCTGAACTCTGGGCCTGGGCAACTGTCCCTCAGCTCTTCACCTCAAGGCTAGTACTCTACCACTTGAGCCACAGCGCCACTTCCAGCTTTTTTTTTTTTTGCTTATGTGGTGCTGAGGAATCGAACCCAGGACTCAGGCATGCAAGGCAAGTGCTCTACCACTGAACCACCTTCCCAACCCCTATGATCTCTTTTTTGATTAGTTGTAATTCCATGTGCTATATTTTTCTTCTTACTAATAGGAAGTAAATTTTTCCAACAATCACATCCTTTAAATGATACTTTGGTTTATTATATTCAAACTCTACATGTAGAGAACCTTTAATACCCACTTCCATTTTAATGAAGTTGTTAACATCAGGATAGGTGGCAAGCTGGTGAACAGTAAGATCATACTCTTTCACCATATCTGTCAGTCTCCTCATTATTGTCACCTTAAGAAAATACCTCAAGTGGATATTGGCACCAATGTAAGACTCATATGGCTTTTCAACTTGCATAAATTCAAAATCACAACTTCTCTGAGTCAGTTCTCCAGGAAGGGCTAGTTCTTTCACTAGATTTACAAATTTGTGAGTTCAATTTGACCTACAAATTCAATTCTAATTTCTTGGTGTTCTAGCCTCTTTCCAGCTGGCTTAAAGGGTAGGTTTACCTTTCCTGAAACAGATTCTCCAACATAGAAGAGATAATATTTTTCTACTTTGCCATCTTCTGTTTTCATTTCTGTCATTTTCCTGGTTTCCTCATCATTAAGAACATTGATCTCACTAAGGGGACTAAAAAAACCTCCAAGGGAACTTATTGGCAAAGCTGCTGCTTACTCTTCCCCCCCCCCCCCCCCCATTTCACTCAGCTTCCCTCAAGAGAACTCCTGAACTGGTTCTGTCCACCAGGGTGCCCTGTCACGTGACCCCCTCAAAGTTGTTGTTTGTTTGTTTGTTTTTTAACCTGAAAATATATAAGCAACTCCAAGTTTCTTCACCCCTTTCACATAGGAAATTTGTGACCTAAGGTCACACTGATCAGCTATCAGCTCAGGATCTGATTTCCTTTGTCAATGTTCTTTGGGATAGCAATCATGCCTATGTCAATACTGTGTTTCCATGACACTGTGGTTGGTAACTGTTGCCTCTGGGTGTGTGAAGGCTAGAAGGCCTGTGACTGTCCACACAAATGAGACTGGAAGCAGATCCATTATCTCCAAATGAAAACACTTCAGGCATAACTTGGGTAATAGCTTCATCAGAAACCTTGAACTAAATCATATAGCTAAAGTGCTTCTAGATTCCTAACCTATTAAATGGTACACTGAAATCTTTTTTCTAATTTTCTACAAAGCAATAAGTAACTAATATAAGATGGTTATAAATTGCTTCTAAGCTTCTTAGTATCTACCCTATTTATTGTAAATATACAAATGTTAAGTTTCAGAATATTAATATTTTGGGTTTAGAAGATATACCATCCCAAATCTGACTGGATAGGTTGACATATATTCCATAAGTCTATACTGGAATCTGAAAAGGTTTGAGTTTTGCAAACACTTGGTCTCAAGAGTTTTGGATGAGGCACTATAAAATATAGTCCCACTATTTCATATTAATTTCATGCTGGCATATAAATATAAGTAATTTCTTATCAAAATTTCTATGTATATGAAAATCTCTGTCACATATTAAACATTCTGATTTTTTTGTCAGTTCTGGAGCTTGAACTTGGGTTTGGGCACTGTCCCTGAGCTTCTTTTGCTCAAGGCTAGCACTCTACCACTTGAGCCACAGTGCCACTTTTGGCTTTTTCTGTTCATGTGGTACTGAGGAATCAAACCCAGGGCTTCATGCATGCTAGTCAAGTACTCTACCACTAAGACACATTCCCAGCCCATATTCTGCTGTTTTATAAGTGAATGTTGTCTCTCCATCTACAGATTAAATTTCCTATGGAATAAGAGTCTTTCAACTTCATTATCCTCACCAGAAATCCTGACAACCCCGGGTTCACAACAAACTCTAGATAAACTCTTATGCAAATCTGTGCCTACAATTACAGACACACAGCACTGGAACCCTCACACTTAAACCCTATTTGTCTTAAAAACTGCGGCAAAACATGAGGTCAAAATAGTGCCTGAAAGAAAAAAGAAGGCCCCCGTAGGAATTATGAAAATTTTACATATCCTCCAAGTCCTCTTGTTAGCAGCAGCAGAAGCACAAAATAATCTGAAATAATCCAAATAATAGACATCAGGAGGAAAGATCTATTAGCCTCTTGATGATTGGCCCATCTGAATCTTCAATGAAGAGTAATTTCACCTTTCTCACTCTGCTCTGTGCCCTCCTGTAGGCAATAAAAAGGTTCACTAATCAGTTTTTAATTTTCTTTCCTGGAGAGATAGTTGGCCTGAAGCTATATACACTCAAGGTAAAAATCATTACAAACTAAAGCTCTAAAACCATGCCATTAAATAAATTATTCTAGATCTTTTAAATAAATAACCACTTTCAAAACCCCAAAAACAGAATGCCATGCAATAGCTATTATTCTGAAAAGAAGCCCCACATAATCTCTTATGAAAATTTAAATGAAGGAAAGAAAAGACTTAACCAAGAAAGTCCTAACCATAAATCCAAATGCCAAGACAGCACAGTTATCAAGACAGACGATGGACCTAGGCAGACTTAATTTTAGAGAGGTGGCAGAAGAGGTTGGGAATACAGGAACACTTGGAACTAGTGGTAAACCTAAGCAATCAATTTTCAATAAATTCTGACATCAGTTGCTACAATCAGCTCTCAGTACTTCCTTCCATGGAGAAAAGAAAATAAGCAGGGGTGAGCAGTGAATAAAGAAGTAGGCAGATGGGGAGACCAGGGTCTAGGCTCACATACTGGGCCCAGTCCCTCACTTGTAGGATATGAGGAAAGGATTAGATGACTGGAATCTAATTTTCTAAGTGAAATCCAATCAAGTGTAATTTATGTCCCCTTTTCCATAACTTCAACCTGGCATTCTGCTGTCTTTTCAGGGAATTTCACTGGGCTGGATTAACTGAGCATAAGAGACCAGGCACATGTTTGGTACTGAGGATTACACAACTGAGCTGCTGGGCAAAAGAATGAATGGCATACAGAAGAAAAAAAAAGGCAATGGCAGCAGAAACAGATGTATAAAAGATTTTTGTGATGCTATGTCTCTATTCAGATTCTAGATGGTTGAGATACTCTTCATAAACAGAGCTTCAGTGGCCTGTACAGCTGCTGGGATTTTTCACATCTTTGGATAACTATGGACTTTAAAAATGTGCAAGCCAGACAAGACTGTAAAGCTTATATTATGCCAGTTTCAATACCACAAATATTTGCTACAGTTACCCTTCCCCCCCAGTCACAGGAATCTTAGTTCAATTCCATAAAGCCCTGTCTGTTCCCTAGGTTTTAACCTGCAATCCTACTAGAAATCCCTGAAGATAAGAGTTCAAATTGATGGGGGAGGCTGTGTGTGTGTTGAGAAGTAGTTTTCTAGCCATTGACATTATTTCCCTAGGGGAGAAAAAACACCAACAGCACATATCACCTTTCTCAGAACAAATCTCTAACAATTTCTCAGGTTATTTCAAGGTAACAAATGAAAAATACATATATAAATCACATTTACCTTCCCTAACCCCTTTGTTTATCAAAACTCCCAACGCAAAACTATTTATAAAACAAACACAGACAAGGGGATGGGATGTAGCACAGTGGCAAATCGCTTGCCTAGCAAGTGCAAAATCCTGCGTTCAACCCCTAGTACCGAAAAAGAAAAGACCAAAACAAAAATCACAGGCAAGTGCCCTTTTTTAAATCATCCAATAATTGATTTCCAAGAATAAATAAATAGCAATATACAAGGCTTTAAAACAGACATAGCTTATTCAGGCACAGTTTCAAGTTATAAAAGCAATAGCATCAGAATGATTAAAATGACCCTTCAATTAGTCCTCTGCCAAACATTTACTGACCACCACCATGTGCTTGGCATTCTTTTAAGTGCTTGATGACATTAACAGTCCATGAAGACACAGTGTCATTAAGAGGTTTACAGACATTTTTCTAAAAATATTAACTGTTTTAAACTAGGAATATTACCTCTGCTAAAGTACATACAAACCTACCTTACAAGGACATAGGGAAAATAAACAAGCTATAGTAAGAGTCCTTGCAGATCAATGGAATAGAATTGAGAGTTTGGAAATAAATCCTCTTATTTATTGTTACTTGGTTTTTAATAAGGGTGCCAGACAATCAGATGGGGAATAAACAGCTCTGTGACAACTGATTAACTTCATACAAAAGTATAAAGAATAGATCTAACTGTAAGACCCTGAAAGGGAATCAGGAATTAATTTTCATGCTTTGATATAACATCAACAAACAAACAAATAAGTAAACTGGGCTTCCTCAAATATTGATCTTGGGTTTTTTAAATTAAGAAAAATTTAAGCCAGGCACCTGTAGTTCATGCCTGTGATCCTAGCTACTCAGGAGGCTGAGATCTGAGGATCATGGTTCAAAGCCAGCCTGGGCAGAAAAGTCCATGAGACTCTTATCTCTAATAAACTACTCAGAAAAGCCAGAAGTGGCACTGTGGCTCAAGTGGTAGAGTACTAGCCTTGGGCAGAAAGAGGCTCAAGGACAGTGTCCAGGCCCTGACTTGGAAGAGGAGGAGGAGGAAGAAAAAGACAAAAAAAGTTAATTGTATTTGAATATTCATGTGACTCAAATACCTGATAAGACACTCATATATGGTATGTTTTAAACATAACTTTTTCACAAATCAGGTAATGAGTACATTTCTTTTTTTTTGTACAATGTTACCCCTTCTTTGCTTCCCCCCAGATTCCTCCTCCTGTTCCTGCCAACAAATTATATAGGTAATTTTCCACATAATGTATACTGAACAGCATAACTGTGTTTGTTCACCCTTCCTCCCTTTCTGTGTCTCTCTGGAATATATTTTTAAACTCTTGTACTCAATAATTTAAAAACCAATAAATCAGTTTTTGTTGTTTTTTTGTTGGCCATGGGGCTTGAACTCAGAGCCTGGGTACTGTCCCTCTATTCTTTTGCTCAAGGCTAGCATTCTACCACTTTGAGCCACAGTGCCACTTCCAGTTTTGTGAGTGGTATATTGAAGATAAGAGTTTCATGGACTTTACTGTCCTGGCTGGCTTCAAACCATGATCCTCAGATCTCAGCCTTCTGAGTAGCTAGGATTACAGGAATGAGCCAGTTTTTTGACTTGGCTGAGAATCTCAATGGACATCTCTCTATACAAATGGGCAATCAGCACATGAAAAGATACTCAACCAGCAAAATGCAAATCTAAACAACTGTGAGATACCACTTTGCACCCAACAGGATGGTCATAATAAAAAAGATTATAAAAATTGTTAATGAGCTGGATGCCAGTGGCTCACACCTGTAATCCTAGCTACTGAGGAGACTGAGATCTGGGGATCACCGTTCAAAGCCAGCCCAGGCGGGAAAATTCATGACACTCTTATCTCCAATAAACCACCAGAAAACCAGAAGTGGCGCCGTGGCTCAAGCGGTAGCACGCTCGCCATGAGCTGAAGAGCAGCAGGGACAGCACCCAGGTCCAGAGTTCAAGTACCACGACCAACAAAAAAAAAAAATTGTGAATGAAAATGTTCAGGGGCTGGGAAGGTGGCTCAGTGCTAGAGCGCTTGCCTTGCATGCATGAAGCCCTGGGTTCGATTCCCCAGCACCACATAAGCAAAAAGAAAAAAAGCCGGAAGTGGTGCTGTGGTAGCGCTCAAGTGGTAGAGTGCTAGCCTTGAGCTGAAGAGCTGAGGGACAGCGCCCAGGCCCAGAGTTCAGGCCCCACAACCAGACCTTTCCCCCCAACCCCCACCCAAAAAAAAAGAAAATGTTCAGAAATTGCAACCATTTCATTGCTGGTAAGAATGTAAACTGGTACAACCATTGTAGAAAATGACTTGGTACTCCATAAACTGTTCTATTTCCAATCCTAAAGAAACATGCAATTAGGAATTTGGAAAAATAGGAAACTGGGAAATTTAGCAAATTAGGGAAAATGTCTGCATAAAAATCTGTACATGGCCGGGCGCTGGTGGCTCACGCCTGTAATCCTAGCTTCTCAGGAGGCTGAGAGCTGAGGATCAAGGTTCAAAGCCAGCCTGGGCAAGGAAAGTCCGTGAGACCCTTATCTCCAATAAACCATTAGAAAACTGGAAGTGGTGCTGTGGCTCAAGTGGTAGAGCACTCACCTTGAGCTGAAGAGCTGAAGGATAGTGCCCAAACCCAGAGCTCAAGCCCCACGACCAATCAAAAAAAAAAAAAATCTGTACATGAATCTTCATGATAACATTATTTAGAATTTAAAATCACCAAAATGTAAGCATGAGCCAAAAGTCCATCAACTCATGAAAGTTGATTATAAATACACTATACCCATACCACAGAGTATTAAATATACAGCTATAAAAAGACATGAAGCATTAATATATGCTATATTATGAATGAATCTTATAAACATTATGCTAAGTGAAAGCTGGTCAAAATAGAACATGTATTATATGAATCCACCATGAAATATCCAGACTACGCAAATCATGTGGGGAGGGGGATGATGTGAGGAGTTAGAAGGAAATGCAGAGTGGACTGATAATGTTTGAAAATTCATTGTGGTGTTGGTCTCAATTCTGAATATATGGGAAACCCATGGAATTGTATACTATAAAACAGTGAATTGCCTAGTATATCATTTATATATCTCAAGCTGCATAAGCAGTTGAGTCAAACTTGTGTGTTATATGTTCTGAAAAAGCAAAAAGGAATGTTTCAGATTCATTAGCATATGTCCATAAAGAGGTCATTTTTCTCATTCCAATTAATTTAGCCAGTCAACATTAATTCTTTGATGTCTACCATTTCTTAGTAACTGGGCATGACAAGGAATCTCATAAGAAATATCTAGTCCCCTTCCTCAAGGATTTCATACAATTGCCACTTGTAAGGCACAAAGCTACAGGCTTCATATATAGCATCTCAAAATATGGTGAAAAGACTAACCATAATTTTACAAATAAGGAAAAACACTCAAAAAGGTAACTTGCCTGTGTTTACAGTGCTAACCAAAGGAAGAGAGATTAAAAGCCAGATGAACTATGGCTAAAGCCTGTCCTCTTCACCCCACTATATTCCTTCCAGGATGAGGTAGGCAGGAAACCATAGAAACTACTGTATGGAGGACAGGCTTAGTTAAGTTTGGAAGAATGACCATAGCAATGAGGAAATAAATTCAGATTTTGCTTGGGATGCTAAAAGTATGTGAAAATTTAAGGATCCTGGCCCAAAGGAGAACGCAGGCATACTGTTGGTGGCCAAAACACCCACAACCCCCTACTCCTCTCCTTATTTAGCTCCTCTCCAGAGCAGCCACTGGCTATTGGGAAACTGATTCCAGCCCTACCCAACTCCCAGAAGGATCCTTGATGTAAAGATGATCTTGTTACCATGGTGACTGGAAAACAATCATTCAGACCAAAGGGCACATAGAAAAGTCTGCTGCAAGACTTTTGGAGAAAGCAGGACTACCTCTATTCCTATCTAGCACATTACCATATATGAATACCATCTTGTCTCAGAACCCTCTGACCATCCTGTTCAGTCTGCAGACTGCAGTGACTCCCATGATGGCAGAGAAAGGGAGAGATGGGAGAAGCAGGGCTTTGACATTATGTACCTGCCCTGAGTGTTTTCTTGGCCCCTGGAATCCCTGAAAGGTTAGCTGATAAATTTCTTCACACTGAGACAGCCTTGCAATGGCATCTCCATAGGAGACCAAAACATTTTAATCAACAGAGAGTGTGGTATCATTCACCAACATCTACCAAACTAGGGGTAGCAGGTTTGGAAGGAGCAGAGGGATAAGGACTGGGGCTTAGGTATCTACTGTGGTATCCAGGAAGCAGTAAGAAATACACATAATGCAGGTAATGAGAAGGAAGCCAAAACTGAGGAGATTGATTGTGGTCCACATCTTATAGATGTGGGGTTTCACATTCCAGCAGTAGCTGAGGCAATATTACTGGATGCACTGCTGGAACATGATAAAAGGAGACCACACAGCAGCCCAGTAAGGAGGCCAAGTGGGTGTGAAGGCCATACTAAGAGCCGTGAGAATGGAGGACAAAAAAAAATCTGACAAGGACCACTACAGACAACAGAGGCTCAAGACTGCTTCTCAAACTTTGATAGTGGATCTGAACAACTTACATACACAAATGGCACCTGGGGGCTAGCTCAGGAACCTGAACTTCAGTCACATCACTGCTCATGTAAAAGACAGATTGCAAACAATTTCAACCACCTTCCGGAAAGGCATGCCCACAAAACTGGAAATTCAGTTGGTTGGTTGGTTGGTTGGTGTCAACATTGCATACTTGATGAACACTGGCATTGGAGGACACAAAGCCCCCAGTCTGACAAACCAACAATGAGAATACCTTTTAGACATGATCCCTCTCCGGTCTATATCACAGTCTATTAGTGGACAGAAATAACACCTGTTCCACTTGTCCTGCCTAACCTTGAACTCTTTTCCCCTTTCCTCTCCTGTTGCTCCCAACTTCCATTACATGCAATTGCCTGTACTGGTACCTACCAAACACAGAAAGCAAAACTGAAAGAAACAGAAGACAAAAAGCAGAAATCAACAAGAAGATACATACCCTGCCCCACCACCTCCCCTTTGCTTCACACTGCTGTGATGTGTTATCCTGCCACTCAGTCTTCTCTCTTTGATTCTTTAACAGTGAGGTGGATCTTTGATTCTGACAGAGATCAGAATGAGGTCCTGGGGAGAATTTAAGCCCTCTGTCATGTGTTTCTGCAGTTTGTCTTATGCTATAATTATTTTTTAAAAAATAAAAATAAATACATAAATAAACTGGAAATTCAGTCACTACCTGTGGTTTATGGTAGGCTCACAATGTATCCTTTCTAAATAATATGCTACCAGGCACCAATGGCTTGAGCCTGTAATCTTAGCTCCACAGGAGGCTGAGATCTGAGGATCAAAGTTCAAAGCCAATCCAGGCAGAAAAATCCAAAAGACTGTTAGCACCAAATAAACAGCAAAAAGTCAAAAGTAGAAGTATGGCTCAACGTGGTAGGACATCAACTGTGAGCAAAAAAGCCAAGCAAAAGCTCAAGGTCCTGAGTTCAAGCTCTAGTTCTAGCACAATTAACAATGTTCTACAGCCAGCCCTAAAATCATCCCTGCTGACCCTCCCTTCCCATCTGACCTTTTGTTGTCTGGGTGAGCTATCACTGGCACTCCAGGTTAGCACTCCCACACTTTCCTTAACATATCAGTCTCCCCCACTAGGAAACAAGTTTCACGTTTGGAAAAGCAGCCTATCCTTTTAAGTCTCCAGTGATGATTAGGACATTCTCCAAAGGAGCCATTTAGCCCTTGGGAATCTCCTTACAAGAATGTTCAGTTATAGAGTAAGGGATTAACATCGACAACATTAAGAAAAAATAGCTGTTTCACACTAAAAAAGAAAAGAAAAAACAGGAAATGGGTCAGTGAGCACAGGAATGTCATGCACATTTTCAAGAAGGGTACAAACCCTCTACATTGCAGTTGCAAGCTTTTTGAGTCACAAAGTAAACTGACTGGTTCCTGAACTCACACACCTAGTCTATACTACAACATGTGATAACAGGTGCCTTTTTAATCTTAACATGTGAAACTTGGAGACAAACTCATGATGCAGAAGCAAATAGCAGTTAGTCATTACAACCCCAAGCAAGCTGATCAGGAACAACATGTACAAGCTTTACCTGTGCTTAAAGGCTGGAGATAAAGCTCTGCCAAAGCAGTCAAAAGAAGAAGAAGGAGAGATACAACCAACCTGATCTCTGACTAGTCAGGTTTACTACAGGCCTGTAGACAAATATACTTCACATCGAAGTGAAAAACAAAATTTTTCATAAAAATAAAATATTCTATTAGTTTACTCTGGCATTTCTGTAATGCAGCAGGTACCTTAACTAAGATGTGTATGAAACATAGATGAGCACTTAATTCTATTCCTAGCTGCTCAGCTGAATATGTGTTTAAGGAAAAACAAAGGGTACAATAAGGCTCAAGAGCATCTGGAATGTTTGATAAACTCCACAGCTGTGCAAGCAGCAGGGAAAGTCCTTTTGGCAGATAGGTATAGATAAACCAGGTAGGGTGCTGAACCAAACAATGACATTTGGACTTTATCTCTAGACCAGAATGAGCCACTACCAGAATGGATAAACAGGAAAGTCTCCCATATTAAAGAATTATCTGGCCCTATGGTCTGGGATAAAACATGACACATTCCAAAGCGCATGGGGGAGGGGGGGAACAGGGATCACTTTTTCATCTTGTAAATATCTTAACAAACCAAACCAATGTCCACAGGCGTAATCAGAAGTTAGTCTGGACTTTTGCCCATACAATTTAGATTTAACCTTATTTATCCCCACTCATGCTGAAAACATTGCATTCATTTGACTTTAGTTCAAACTTAGTTCAACATTATAGAATTAAAGAGTAGACAGACATAATGACTGGGCTACAAAAAGTCTGGTTCATCATTAATCAAGAACATTATAAGCCCCTGGAGAAAGGGAGTCATCGGCTGCTCCAGGTAACTAATCTTTCTCCCTTAGTGTTTAAATTATATTCAAGTCATGGATAATAAAAGTCATTTCAGTACCCTTTCAAGAAAAAAATCTTTATGAAATACTGAGGAGGTATTTATGCAGCCTCAACTGGGATGTCACATAGGAATTTTAGAAAGCTGGTGCAGCCGTATGGAAGAAGGACACTTTCCATCCCACTCACATCTGACTTTCTAACCTAAGAAGACCATCGGTCCACTTCCATTAATAGAAATGCTACTGCACATTACTCCTACTTCCGGTCCCTAACTCTAAGTTATGTGTTTGATACAAAAAGACACAGGTATTCATATATACGTCTAATATATGAAAAGCTACTGCTTTTCACTTTTCCCTCAATCTTCTGAGATGTTTTCTGTGCCAATTCAAATGCAATGAAAATTACAATTCTTTTCAAGTGAGATGCCTATGGTCTAAAACCTCACCTTGTAATTATTTTTCTGGCTTACTAGGAAATTACTGACCAAAGGATCAAAACTGACTCACAGTAATTCTCAAACCTTGGGATGGTTAGGAGGTAACATTATTTAACTGCTAATGCACACATTGTATGTTTTGCCTTGGCAAACTGAACAACATATCTCAAAGCCATTAAAAATGTTAGTGGAGATTCTATCTTAATGCCATATTAATTCATTAATTCAGCCAACATACCTAGAGAAAAACCTAGAACCTTTATGTTTACTAAGGTCCAAAAGCTTGATGAGTGAAAACATGACTCTCATATTTGCAACAGCAAGTTTGAGGCCTAAATTTATAATCACACCTTGTGACTTTTTTTCCCTGAGAACCTTTATGCTAGCCAAATAAAATCTAGAAAAGTAGTATGACTCACCAAGTTTAGGTTCTTAAAAGAGCATAAAGAAAGATCTCTGTTCTGGCTCAGAGAATTACAAAAGGCCTAACAAAAGTATCCTAGAACAAACATTACTCAAAAAAAAAAATCGAGACCAACCATAGCAGAAATTCTTAAGTTGAATAAACAATAGAGATAGCAGCAGAGGACAAACAGCTAAAGGCCATTGTGAGAGTGCAACACACAACCAATAGTTTGCAGCTTATATAAACTTGGTCTTTTCAAATCTTGGATAGAGCTCAAACAATGAACTGCAGGGAAAAGACTTCCGGCTCGTCAAATGAGGCTATGTCCAAGGCAAGAATGCAAATGCCTATGTAACATTAATATTGACACAAAAATACTATAGTTTGTTTTGCGGTTTGTTCAGTAAAACGTTATTTTCCACTTATGTAATATTTATTTGAACATATAAGGTATGTGGTTATTAGCATCAAGCTGAAATAATTTCAATGGCAACACATTGATTCTTTTTTCTAAAGTTGATGTAAAACTTTTACCTAAGTTTTAGATAATTACTTCATAACTAGTTTTTTAATGTGTGATAAATCCATAGAGTACTTTTCAAAATTGCACACATTAAAAAAAATATTTTGCCTGGCCTCTCTTCATTTCTACATTGTTTACCACAATTAAGCTTGGAACTCATAATGCATTATTATATCAATACTACAAGCAAATTCTTTTTGTTGTTAGTTTTTAAGTAATTCTTCAGTAACTATTTAGAAATCAGCAAAATTTTCTTTATTAGAGGATAAAATATGTGAATGATTTTAATGCAAAGTTGGCTGTTTCTATTTCTTTTGAGGATAGAAAAATAAGGAGGGTCATCTCAAAATAAATATTAAAAAACACTTTGAAAACTAAAAAGTGATACTTTTGTCTTAATTTCAGAGGAAAGATTTTGCTTGCCTAAGTTATTTTTACTGCTATTTTCAGAAAAGTTTACATGTTAGTAATAGTTTACATGAAGCCAGGTACCCATGGCTCACGCCTGTAATCCTAGCTACTCAGGAGGCTGACATCTGAGAATAATGGTTCAAAGCCAGCCCATGAAGGAAAGTCCATGAGACTCTTATCTCCAATAAACCACTAAAAAACTGGAAGTGGCGTTGTGGTTCAAGCAATATAGTGTTCGCCTTGAGCTAAAGAGTGCAGGGACAGCACCCAAGCCCAGAGTTCAAGCCCCACGACTGCCAATAAATAAATATATCAGACACATGAAGTGAAAAATCAGTATTTTCTAGCAATATGTAATTATAGTTTCATGAAAATACTAAAATATTCAAAATATATGCAAAAACATGCTTGCAGTAATAAGGTTAAAATAAAGTTGAAAGTCAGCTTTTGCCTACCATTGATAAAAATTTTCACAATTTTCCATTGTTTTTCTTCTTATCTTTCCAGCATTTACAAGTGGATTTCCTGGTATAATAGCTTCAACTAGAATTAAGTTTCTGTGCATTTTTTCAAGTTTTAAACTTTAGAAATAGTTTTTTTAATTTAATTTTATTTTTTTGTGAACATACTATACAGAGGGGTTACAATTACATGGGCAGGATAATGCATAAATTTCTCATCAAGCATTGCAGCCTTCTCCTTTGTTTACCCTTCACATCCCTTCCCTACCTCCCCCCTACCTCCCCACCACCCAATCCTCTCCCCCCCCCCCCGCCCCCCACCAACATTGTAAAGCTGGTTTTCGACATGACCTTGTACTTCTCATTGTTGCAACAGATCCACCTGTATCCTTAAATGACTTGTTTTTCCCCATCTCCTCCACAAGTTATACTGACATAAAATATAGTGAAAGCAGGGGTTATACTGTGGGGGAGGGACATACAAAGCAACAAAGAGATAATCTTATAAATGCGTTAGAAACAAATGCATGAAATAAAAAAGCATTAAAATACATATCTAAGGGTTCATTTTCCTAACATCACATTATCTGACCTTTTCCGCTTGACTCACATACTAGATATTGCAAACAAGGGAAACCATGGGACCTATGTTTCTTTGGGCCTGGCTTACTTCACTTAATATAATTTTTTCCAAGTAAAACTTTAGAAATAGTTTAAAGTACTAAATTTCAGGTATACTGCCTGAAGGTCTGACTTTTCTGACTCAATACTTAGAAATTCCTGAAATTTTTCATCAAAATTTGCTCATTTTCTACGATCTGAAGATGTAAGCATTTCTTTTCTGCATTCAAAGCAGTGTAAGATCTCTCTTACTTTAGAAAGTACATAGCATTATCTTTGTTTTTAATTAGTAACAACCAAAATCATCTCAAAAGAAAACACATAATAGTAGCCATCGGCTATTAACTTTAAATTGTTTACTATTTCACGCATGAACTAAAGGAGAAACTAATTTATCTAATTACAATAATATACAGTAGCTGTACCTATACATCATAATGCAAGAAAGTTAGGAAAATGTTTTTATCAATGGTCAAGTATACACAGAATAAAATACGTGTATAATTAAATGTATTTGAATATCATTTATATGTGAGGTGCTTTTTCCCAACCTTCTATCCTTGATAAATGTTTTAGTTTAGTGCATACAAGTATAGAGGCATTAACACATGCAACATGGCAGTGACAGAAAATATGGTTCTTCAGCAGACAACATCTGTGTTACACACATGGCCTTCAAAATAATCATAGCATGCTTTTGTGACACCAAAAGAGTCCAAGCCTGGTGTGAAATGATTACTTCCAACCAAAGCCTGCTTAAATTATTGTTTAGTTATATGGCATACAGCCAGAATAACAATATTATAAAGTTGATGGTGCTTTTAAATTACTTCACAATTTTCAACTTGTTAGTAAAACAAGATAAGCACCATTTGGGTTATTAAAAATGATTATGGATCAGGACTTTTGATTCCTGTTTCTTTGACAAAATTGTTTCTATTTGATCCCAAGACTTGCCTGCTCTCTTGACAGAATAATGTACATACTGCACAGCTGAAAGGAGCATGGCTTTCATGATTAAATAGGAAGCTCACACCACAGATGACTTTAGACTCCAGATGAGTTTAGACTTTTGCACTTCAGAAAGATCTCTTTGTTGTTTTAATATTGGATCATCACTTATCTTTTTCTAATTGTTTCCACTCACACACCACAGTCTACGTATCACCAAGAACAGGGCGTTTATAATTTTATTTTATTCTATTCTATTCACATAGTACACCATAGAATGTTCCATCATCTTGTAAGTTCCTTCCCAGATCTCATTGAGCTGGCCAGGGGCGTGTTTGGGAACATAAAAGTTGAAAATATCAAATGAACATTGTCTCCCAAAAGGGTCTATGTTATAGGTCACATAAGAACACACCAAATAAGAATTGGATTGGATTTTGCTTATTAATAGTAAATGCGGAAATAATAATATCTTAGACAACTACCTCAATTAGGAAAGAGTTCACAATAGTATAGCTTTGATTGACTTTGCCCAGTTTCTCCTACAAAAGGCTCATACCTGTGAACTTAGAATACTATATACCCAAAACAGCCACAATTGTGCCTGCGATTTCTAGCCAGGAACAATTAGCTACCCTAGTGTGGGTAAAGTTATGTAAAAGTGGATTCGCATCAGGAAATGCCCAGGGCTTCCTCCTTCCCACCGCCCCCGCCTGCCCCCTACCCCCACCCCACATCACCATTAGGATTAGATTCTGAAATGACAGGACTGGGCCAGGACACTTAGCATCCAGGCCTTGCGTTTCCCAGTCCAGCCAGCTCTAGCAAAGGGGGGCGGGGGTTTTCTTTCACCAGCCTGGCCAGGCCGCCCTTATCTAAAAATGCCTTAGTGATTCAAACTGAAGGGGAAGGAAAACCAAACAATAAAACGCCCGGGATTCGGTCCTCCGCTGCAGTTACAACTGTGGGGAGGAAGGAAAACGAGCGCGCAGGCGCAGCCTCAGGTTGTCAGGTATAAACTTAAGCAGGCGTCTGAATGAAGGAAGTGGATCAGGGTAGGGGTGCTCCTCAGGCTTTTTGTTTGGGCTCTGTTGTTAGTAGGAACTGCACCTTGAACGACTACAAGCCGGGGCGCAGTTACTCCGGAGTGCTTTGAGAAATGGGGAGGTGGACGGGAAATTATTGTTTTCAGTGCAAACGTTAATGCATTACTTAGCGATAAACTAGAGGAACCTCGTCACCCACCGAGACCCGGGGAGCTAGGTGACTTCCCCAGGAACGCTATCAAGGGAAGCAGAGGAAAAGAAAGAAAAGAAAAGGCCCTCCACAGGGCCTATAGGAATCATGCCTTCCACGGCGGGGTGGAGTGCAACCTGTCTTATTCCATTCTGAGCCTCTCCGGGGGCTTCCAGGGGCCTAAATGCGTCTGGAAGAAATGGGTGGTGGGCAGCTGTCCCCGCTGCAGGGCGGTGAGTCTCGGCCGGGAGTGGGCGCGTTCGCTAACCTCTGGGACGTCAAACTTACTTTACCAGGACCTCGAAGTTCACCAACCCGGACACGTCCGTCCTCCCTCGGTCTGCGCTCAGGGACAGCCGGCCCTCCCGGCTCCCCGCACACAAAGCCGAGGACCCGGGAGCCCTCCGGGCTGCCAGCCTGCCCCCCCACACACACACACACCCCGCCCGGAACGCTTCCCGGCCTCACTTACCTTGATGCCCTGTTGCTGGGTAGTGAGGGTTAACTTGGATTCATCCAGGAGCAAAACTTCGCAATAAAATTCTTCCGGAACAGCGCAGAAGCAGCCCATGTCGGCTTGCCACCGTCTGCAGCCCGGAGAGAAAGCGGCGACCCAAGCGCCCAGCCGCCCCCTCGCCTCACGCACGGAGCATTAACGTCTCGTCCGGACCGGAGCCGGAGCCGGGGCGGGAGGACCAGCGAGCGGCTCCCGGTGGGCTCCGGGAAGCGGGCCGGGCGGAGCCGGCGGGGCAGGTCAGCGCCCGGGCGCCGCCGGGGAAGCACGGGCGGAACTGGGCGCGGAGGGCGGCGGCGCGTCCCCGTGCATCCTGCAGCTCTGGCTCCTGAAGGCAGGGGCGACGCGGCTCCTCCCGCAGCCCTGGGAACGACAGGAGTGGCCGGGCAATGGGGGAGTGAGGGAGACGGACACACACACAAGGAAGGGACAAAGGCGAGACACCCTCCCCGGACTGGAAGTCCCTAGACGTTCGGTCGCTCCCTCCCACCCACGCCAGGTCAGCCGCCCGCCGCGACGCACCGGCCGCCCCTCGGGGCGCGGAGTCTCCCGCGGGCGCGCACTTCCAGAGCCGACCCCGCCCCGCGACCCCACCCCCACCCCGCCCCGGGCCCCGGGTCGGCTGAGGGTAGGGTTTCTCTTTTGTATCGGCCACACGTCCCATTCAAGGGCGCGGGGGCAGA
The DNA here is from genome assembly GCF_019054845.1 of Dipodomys spectabilis. Classification (NCBI taxonomy): domain Eukaryota; kingdom Metazoa; phylum Chordata; class Mammalia; order Rodentia; family Heteromyidae; genus Dipodomys; species Dipodomys spectabilis. The sequence continues at coordinate 4,690,768 of NW_024870824.1, forward strand.
GGCGAGGGTCGACCACCCCTCACGCCCCAACCCTCGGGCAGCGAGAGGCCGGAAGAGGACTGGAAAGGGCAGCGGGGCTGCTTACCGAAACCAGCGAGGGCAGGTCAGCTCGTCGCGGGGTGCGCTGGCCGTCTAGGGGCTCCCGAACTCATCACGGAAGCTGGAGGGCCGCGGGGGGGGGGGGGGCCGGGGGGAGGCAAGTTCAAGCTCTCCCTCTGGGCACGCCCGGCCGCCGAATAGGAGCGCTGCTTCGGCCGAACATTCAGGAAAGCCGGGAGTCGGGGGTATCTGCGGGGTGGAGCCGCGGGTGCGGGGCTGGTTGCGCCGCGCGCTGCGGCCGGGGGTGCGCCCCGGGCGCACGCCAGGCCCCGCAGGCTCCGGGGAAAGTTCTTTTGGCAGCGCGAGAGGGGGCGCCCCGGGCGGAAGCAGCCCAGGTACTCCCGGGCCCGGCCCTGGCGTGGGCAAAAGAAAGGCCCGCAGCGACGCGGCAGCCCCAGGACCTCAGCCGGGAGCCCGTCAGCTGGGGACGGAGGGCGGAGCGGCTAGGTGCCGCCGACAGGTCTCGTCGAGAGAACCGCGCGCGGCGAAGCGCCGGAGCCCAGCGGCCGTCGGGAGGTCGCGATGTCCGTTTCCCTGGGAGACCGGGAGGCTGGCTCCGAGAGGGCCGGGTGCAGTTGTGCTCCCACCCACCCAGCCTTGGGCGAACCCAGTCCCACGCCCTCCGCGCGGCCCGCCGCCGTCAGGACTGGCGGGCACAATAGCTCTGAGGCTGCAGTGACCCCTGGTGGGTCCCCGTGTCCGCGCACAGGCAACGAGTCTGAGTTAGGGCCGAAACAGACTCCGGGAGCAGGTGCAGCCGGTGCACTCCAGCTGGGAACCAGCAGGGAGTCACAGTTCAGAGGAGGCACCTGGGGAGGACGTAGAGCCGGGTGGACTTTGGGCCTCCCAGAAAACGTCTCTGCTCTATACTAAATATTAGAGCAAAAACTTTTGCGTAAGGCATCGTTTTTGAATGCCCTCCTCTCCCACCCATTAGCTTGGGTAATCCGAGCTAAAAGAAAAAAGAAAAGAAAAAGCTTAAAAACCCTGGGAAAATCTGGGTGCCTGTGGCTCATAATCCTAGCTACTCAGGAGGCTGAGATCCTTGAATCGTGGTCAGCCTGGATAGGTTATCTCCAATTAACCGCCAAAAATACAAGTGTGGCTCAAGTGATAGAACACCAACCTTGAGCAAAAAAGCTGAGACAGCACCCGGGCCCTGAGTTCAAGCACCAATACTGGCACACGCACACACATATCAGGAAGGTAGTGCTATTTAAAAAGTGGTTTCCACAGCACAGTAGAGATAAAGTGAACAGTTTGCAACATGAGGCGGAGTGAGGAGAGGAGGGGGTTTCCGATCTCTAGTGATTTGTGGAAGCCTCATTCTTCCCTGACACGGTGGCCCCATCTAAAAGCAGATCGCCACTTTTTGTTTCCAAAGTACAAAATAAGGTTCGTGTTTGGCATGAACTTTACCTTTTGTAAATAAAACCTATTTTATCTCTCAGGATTTCTGTGACATTGAAGCAGGTTTTGAAATTCAGCATCAACTTCAGGTTTTATTGCAAGGTTTTTTGTTGTTTTTTTTTTTTTCTTGTTTCTGGGCTGACACCTTTCAGTTTTAGTTTCTCTGGGTGTGGAAGCTTTGCTGTTCTAAGTAGACTTTCCCTAACACAAGTTACCAAATGTGATTGGAAGATGTAATGAATTTTTATTCTTTACCACAATAGTCAACTGAGCCACATAAACTTGCAAAAACCAAAAGTACAAACATAATCTTTTTTTCCTAGTTTGCATTTCACCGCCCCACGTTTTATAACCCTTTGATTTGGGTGTGTGTTTGCTGCTTTACTTCTGATAATAATGGAAAAGGTAAGCCAGGAATTCTGTTACCAGCTCCAAACAGAGAAAGGTTTAAAAAAAAAAGCATTGTCATGACACATGCAAGATGCTCTTTGCTAGGTGAGCCATTTTCACTTCTAGCTCTTTAGTAAAGACTAGAAAAAAGAAAAACTTAAATCTCTTCAACAAAAAGTTGGAGCTTTTAGAGAGAAGATTTCACAAGCGTGGCACCTGTGGCTTCTGCCTGCAATCCTAGTTGTTCAGGAGGCTGAGACCTGCAGGCTCAAGGTTCCAAGCCAACCTGAGCAGAAAGTTGGAGAGACACCATCTTCAATGAACCAGCAAAATACCACACTGGAGGGATAGTTCAAGTGGTTGTGTAGCAGCCATGAGCAAAAAAGTTCAATGAGAGTGAGGCACTGAGTTGATGTCCCAGTACTGCCTTGAAGTCTCACACACACACACACACACACACACACACACACACACATACATTTCATGATTCCATAGACTTTTTAACAGTATTATTGAGTATAATTGGCATGCCATAAACTACATATATTTAAGGCAAACAATTTAGTAGGTTTTGACAAATGTATACATCTATAAAACCATCACCTGGTAAACATGTCCATCACTGGCTAAAGTTTTCTTCCACACTCTTGAAATCCCTCCACACTTCCCAAGGCACCACAGATCTGCTTTCTGTAACTAACCTATAAATTACCTAACTTTCTTGAGTTTATATAAATGCAATCACATGTTGTCAAGTCTTCTTGTCTGGTTTGTTTCACTCAGTTCAATTATTTTGAGATTTATCCATGTTGTATATAGAAAGAGTTCACTCAGTTTTATTTCTTCGTATTTTATTGTGTGTTACACATTTATTTTCCCATTCATTTTCATGGTTTTTCAGTTTGGGACAATTACAAATAAAGCTTCTATACAGCTCATAGTTGTCACCTCAGGTAGCCCAAACAAAACAGCATAGACTGGGTGGCTAAAACAATTTTTTCCAGAGGCCATAAGTCTATGGTCATTGTATCATGGTTCATTGCTGCTTATAGACAGCTTCCATCTTGCTGTGTGTTCACGTGATTGCTTCTTGGTGTGTTCAGGAGAGGGAGGGAGGAAGAAGGGAGTAACAGAGGGAATGTGTTTGAGCACCTGGGATGTATCATAAAGACACAAATCCTTAGTATCAGGGTACTACCCTTATTTCATTTAATCTCCTGTCTCTAAATATAATCATTATGTTAGGGTTTCCACATAAGAATCTGAAGAGATGCAACTGGATCTATAGTAAAAATCCATGTCTTAATATGAACTTGTTATTTCTTTTTAAATAAAAATTGATATGACTAGATCAGAAGATAGCCAAATGACAGATAAGCACATGAGAAGATATTTGACATATTAGTCATTATGGAAATGCATGTTATAAAATGACTGTAAAATACGACTATACCCCTACTGGGATGGCTGTCCTACCACAGATCGGCTTTGCTACCATACTATGGCACCATACCAAGCATTGGTAAGGACAAGGGACGAGAAGAAACTGGAATTCTCAAACACTGTTAGGTGTATATTACACACTGACTAATAGTTTGGTAGTTTCTTAAAAGCTGTACATAACTTTCCACAGAATTTGGTAGGAACATTTTCTCTGCCTAGCCAGAGAAATGAATTAACAAGATACTATTGAAACTCTTTTATTAGAAAAATCACAGAGCCTTTCAACATGTGCACAACATAATACTCTGTTTAAAGCTCTGTCAAAGGCTTTGATCTTTTTTCTGGGTTTTTATAAAAAAATATTTTCTTTGGTCCAGATGATATTTTGTCATACTAAACCTAATGTAGATGAGTCAATGACACACAAATTCAGAATCAATATAATTCTACAAAATATGCTTACCATCTGTGTGGGGTTTTAAGGATCCTCATCCTGGAAGAAAACATCCCAGAGTATGATCAAAGCACATTCATGTATATATGTAGATGCTGTAGTGAGACTCATCAAAAATCTATAAAATGGCTCCCTCACCCTGGCTGAAACATATACTGCAGAATGACAGACAAGGCTTTCCCTCTCTCTCTCTCTCTCTTTCTTTTTCTTTCTGTTTTTCTTTCCTTCTTTCTTTCTTTTCTTTCTTCCTTTCTTCATTCCTTTTTTTTTTTTTTTGCCAGTCCTGGGGTCCAAACTGGGCTTGGGTACTGTCCCTGAGCATCTTTTTGCTTAAGGCTAGCACTCTACCACTTCATCCACAGCACCACTTCCAGCCTTTTCTGTGATTAATTGGAGATACACCACAGCACCACTTCCAGCCTTTTCTAAGTGTATATGATTAATTGGAGATAAGTCTCATGGACTTTCCTGTGATCCTCAGTTCTCAGCCTTCTGAGTAGCTAGGATTACAAGCATGAGCCACTGGCACCCTGTACAAGGCTCTTTTAAACCTATTATATTTTATACATCCAAACCCATGTCTCTTTTTTCTCTCCCTCCCTCCTTCTTTCCCTCTGCCTCCCTCTCTCCACCCCCTTCCTCATTGTGCGTGTACTGGGGCTTGAATTCAGGGCCTTGAGCGCTTGCTTGGTTTTTTTCACTCAAGGCTAGCACTCTACCGCTTCAGCCACAGCTCTACATCCAGCTTGTTGGTAATTAGTTGGAGATAAAAGTCTCATGGACTTTTTTGCGCAGGCTGACTTCAAACCACAAACCTCAGCCTTCAGCTTCCTGAGTACCTAGGATTACAGGCATGAGTCACTAGTGCCTGGATCTGTTATCACTTTATAGTTCTACATTTTTTAAACATGTGTTACTTAACTGTAATTTTTTTTTTAATTTGAGAACTTGAAAACACTGACAGTAAGTATCTAAGTAGTTTACTTATATGCCAGAGGGTGAGACAGCAGAATCATCTAGGAGGACTTGTTAAAGCACAAATTCCTAGTGGCACCCTCAGAGTTTCTGATTTAGGAACCCTGGAGTAGAGCCTGAGAACTTGCATTTCTAACAAGCTGCCAATTGGCAAGGACATTTTGCGAATATCTGCTCTAGAGATTTTCTTTTTAAAGCATAATGGAAGTTGTTCTTTAGAACGTCTGGATAATTTGGAGTGTGGTTCATTCTTCATCAGCAGCCTCTCTCTTATCCTCCCTCATCCATCAAGTTACTGCCTGCCAGGTAAAAGAGGATTGAAGACCCTGTCAGGTAGACTACATCAAAAAGGACAGTTTTTAAGGAAGAGCAATATCTCTGTTTGGGTCTCATACCACTACCTGGTTTATTTGGATCCTATACTCACTTGTATTTCTAACATAGCTATGTGTCCAGGCACATCCAGTTTTTAAGACCATCATGCCTTCTGACTCATTTCACATATATGTCATTAGCCAGCTATCCTCTCTTCTAAGTACTAAGGCCTTAGATCTCATTTATTGAAATGCCTCTAGGCTGTTACCCATGTTGCAAGAGAAGTCATCTTCCAAGACTGCTCTGCCACCTAAGCTGTTTCTTCATGCAGGTGATCACCAAGTAAATCTTCTTTGAGTTACTGAGAATTCTTTTTTTTTTTTTTAAGGAGGGGCACAGTGCCAGGGGGGAATCAGAGTTAGCCCTTTAATATTGCAGGTAGGAAAATTACTTGGAGATGGTTCACAGAAGAATTCTTATTATGCACAGTTATTAATCTTTGTTGGTGAATATATTTAAATAGTTTGTATTTAACATCAATTAGTTGGGATTTTTACTTTGAAATATCCTACTTTCCTCTCTGTTCAAAGATAAGCTAGCAAAAAAAAAAAAAGGAGTAGCTAATGGAGAAGTATTGTTCTCTTAGAGGCTTTTTAAAAGTTTTTAAAACAGATTTGCTTCTTTCACCTATGCAATTGAAAGTCTCCGAAGAGTAGGGGGAAATGAGCATTTTGATACATTGTTGGTAGAACTTAAAGCTAACTCAGGTGTTCTGGAATATCGTCTGTCATTAATAATTTAAATATACATATACCTTGATATGGAAATTCAGCATCTATGAATTTAGCCTTATTCAATAATGAGCATGCATATATAGGAAAAGATATTTATTATGCATGTTGACAACATTAAAACTTTTTCAGAATCAGGTGCTGGTAATCCTAGCTACTCAGAAGGCTGAGATCTGAGGATCATGGTTTGAAGCCAGGCTCAAGCAAGTTAATTGGTTATCTTCAGTTAACCACCAAAAGGCCAGAAGTGGAGGTGTGGCTCAAGTGGTACATTACTAGCCTTGAGCACAAAAACTCAGAGACAACGTTCAAGCCCCAGGACTGGTACCAAAAAAAAGTTTAAATTTTTTACACTGAGCATCAATTTAACTGAAAATGGGTTCTTACCCTTCCTTCCTTCCTTCCTTCCTTCCTTCCTTCCTTCCTTCCTTCCTTCCTTCCTTCCTTCCTTCCTTCCTTCCTTCCCTCCCTCCCTCCCTCCCTCCTTCCTTCCTTTCTTTTTTACACCAGGGTTTTGAACTTAGGGCCTTCCACTTTCCAGAAAAGTGTTCTACCACTTGAATCTCACACCTATAGCCTTTTTTGTTTTTAGACTGAAGTCTTGAGTTTGTGTCCAGGCCAACCTGAACAGCAGTCCTCCTACTTACATTCCCTGTGTGGTTGGGATGACAGGTATATACCACCATATCCAGCTTTAATTGCTTGAGATGAGGTGTCAAGAACTTTTTTCCCAAGATGACTTTAAAGTAAGATCCTCCTAATCTGTGTCCTGTGTGGCTAGGATTACAGGTGTGAGCTTCCACATCCTGCTAAAAATTGATTCTTTTATTCAACTCTCATTTAAAGTGGGACATCTTTTCTAGATTTCAACCTAGGTTCTAATGTGTCTGCTAGTTTGTCTGGCTAATGCATTTGGGTTTACTTCCTGAATAAATTATATCAACTTAATTTAATACCATATTAGTGGTATGGGTACTAACTAGGCTCTCCACCAAGTTTTGAGGAAAAGAATAAGGAACTGAGCTTTCAGTTATCTTCCAATCATTTCCATTTTAAGTCCATCTTTATGACCTTGAAGAAATGCTTCTCTGTACTTTGGCATACTCATCTATAAAATAAAGGGTCTAAGATATAGATGGGCTGTGATACAACATATTTAACATGTTGATTTTCCATTGCCTCTCCATAAAAATAGTGTCCTATGGAAGGTGCAACCCACTGACACATCTAGCAAAGGAACCTCTGGAGGAGATGTCTTCTGAACTCACAGCTAGCTTTGTGGATAAGACTTTGCCAAGAAAAACTAAAAACAGTTATTTCCTCTGGGGAAAGGGAACAGTGACTAGATTGGAGACATTGTTTGGCCATATTCCTTTTCAGAATTTTGTATTCTGTTATTCTATTCATGTGTTACCTACCCATTGCCTAAATACGTATTTTAAACCATTTTAAAAGACAAAATATAGTTTATGATATCATATCTCTAAGTGGGTATTCAACAAATAAGAATAAGTTGATATGCAAAAATATCAACAGTAATATCTCTGTGGAAGAACTGTTTGTGAACATTTATGTGATTTTATTTATCGTTATAAATTTTGTTCCTTGAATATCATTCTTGTGACTAGCTAATACTTTTGACTTCAAGCATTTATTTCCCTCCCTCACTCCTCCTCCTCCTTCTTCTCTTTCTTCTTCTTCTCCTTCTCTTTCTCCACCTCCTCCTCTTCTTCCTCCTCCTCCTCCTCACCCCTCTTCCTCCTCCTCTCCTTCTTCCTCTTTCTGTGATACTGGTGATTAAACCCAAGCCCATACATATGCTAATCAAGTGCTCTACCCCTTGAACTCCATCCAGACCTTTTTTATTTTTTGGTTTTTAGAAACTAACTCTCCCTACTCTTGCCCAGACTTGCCTCAAACTTGAAATCCTCCTATGTCTTATCTATCTCCCAAGAGACTAGGATTACAGGTATATAACAGTAAATAGCAGTAAATCCCAAAGAATAACTAGGGTTATAGTAAACACTTCAGATTGTCCTTATCCAAGCAAAGGAAAGAGCATTCGCACTCAAGGTGTCCCTTATAAATGCTGAATACTATTAGAGACAAAATGTCTACTTCTTGGCAGAGTTGGGTTTGACCATTGGACTTCAAACCTTGTAATTTTTTTCTTCCTTTAATAATTAGTAGTATGTTTTCTTTAAAGGAAAAAAACTACTGATACAAGAATTCTAATAATCTATGGTCTTTTAGAAAGCTTAGTTAAGCTAAATGTTATGTTAACTAAGTAGTAATCTTTAATAATTTTCTTAATCTATATTTAGTCCATGCTTTATTGGTATTGTGATTATAACTGGTGGTACTGGTGATTCTATACAACAATGAAGGGCAATTCAATTATAGAGGATCCACGGCAAGTGAAATCTAGATAAAACTTAATGATTACCTAACCTCATCCTCTAATTATTTACACATGAAGTTACTGAGACACAAAGAGATAAACTATTTACTTCTTGGTTTGACCATTGGACTCCTAACCTTGTATAGTTTTTTTTTTCTTCCTTTAGCTATTAGTATTGTGTTTCCTGTAAAGGAAAGTATGAACAGCTGAATAATTTAACTATCTGTGGACACTTCATATTTTGGTATTTCTCCTTAGGTCTGTCTTAGGTAATTTTTCTCACCATTACTTGTAACATAACCTCACCCAAACTGGAACAGTATGGAATTAGTTTAAGTTTCATTTCATACATGTAATAATCACTAATGTTCTACTAATCACTATATCTTAATATTTAATATTCAAGAATATTTAATATATATGAAGAGGAATATATCCAGTTATAATCAAATTATTGTATTTCAGTGAATCCAAGATGTCATTGATTGTACAAATTTACTTTATTTATATAAAGAAAGAAATTGCAAATTAATTTAAGACATCATCATTTATAAGACATACTCAATTTCAAAAATGTTAAAAAGTGAAATATATATATATATATACTTTATTTTTCTTTTTTAGCAGTACTAAAGTTTTAAATCAAGTCCCTGCACTTGCTAAAAGAAGGCAATATACCACTGCCACACTCTAGCCCTTTTTTGCTTTTTTTTTTCTGGTCATGGGGCTTGAACTCTGGTCCTAGGCACTGTCCCTCAGCTCTTCAGCTCAAGATAAGCACACTACCACTTGAGCCACAGCACCAATTCCAGTTTTCTGAGTAGTTTATTGGAGATTTGGGTTTCATAGACGTGCCTGCCTGGGCTGGCTTTGAACTGTGATCCTCAGATCTCAGCCTCCCTAGTAGCTAGGCGTGAGCCCCCGTCCCCCAGCCTTTTTTTTTTTTTTTTTTTGCTTTGCTTTTTAGTTATTTTTTCTGGTAGGTTTTTGCAGTTTTGCTCAAGACTAGCCTCAGAATACCATCCTCCTACCTCTAGCCTTTTGTGTAGCTGGTACCACAGGTGCATGCCACCACACCCAGTTATTGAGTGAGATGGGGCCTCCTTTGCTTTTTTGTCTGGGCTGGCTTCAAAATACAGCCCTCTCAATCACCTCCTGAGTAGCTGTAATTACAGACCTGTACCACAGCACCTGTCCATATTAACTTGATAATTGAGGAAACACAGTGTTACATAGGTTCCTGTTAATATTATTCATCTCTGTTAAAATATAAGTGAAATATATACAGATAGAAATATTTTCATGTAGTAGTGTATACCTGGAATCTTGTCATTGAGGAGGCCAAGACAAGAGGATTAAGCATTCAAAGCCAGCCCAAACTACAACATAAAATAACAAACTAAACACATATTCTGAGGGGGAGAGATCAAGGGGAGCTCTAGACAAATGGAGAGAAAAAGGGTGGGAGTATGCGGTCATAAAATTCAATGTATATAAGTAAAAATGAAGCTAAAAAAATGAAGGAAATGAGTGGAGGTGGAGAGAGGGGAGAATGAGGAAAGGGATGGCATTGATCAAGACACACTGTACTCATAAACTGACATGTTGAATTGAAACCCCTTTGTACAACTACTTAAAGATAATAACAAAAAGAAAGAGTACATGTATATTGTTTTTTAATAAATGAATCAATGTCAAGATGTTTTTGGAAACTCAACTCAACCTTTCAAATAAAGAGTTTATGCCTCACTGACTAGAATGTTCACAATATCATCTGGGCACTGATTCCAATTTTCTGCATCCTTTTACCTCTGCCACCTCCATGTATTGGCCTTGAACTCAGCCTAGCCTCCCTCCCTGAAAACAATCACATGCTGGAGTAGTTCCAGGACACATCTGCTCACCACCCAGACACAGCAAGCGAGCCACCTGTGCTACCTTCTTTAGTCAAGGCTTGTAATGGACTAGCTGGAGAACTGCAAAGTTTCCAGAACCAGACTGTCTTGGTTCAGATCCATTCCAGTTTACCAGAACAGCAATAGAGAACTAACTATAATAGCATCTCTGGAATTACATGGGTCCTCCAATATGAATCAGAAGCAGGAACTGGGGAAATAAAACCCAGAATGCAGGCAGGGGCAACCAATCAATGTCCAATATCCAAAGCATGGTGTATTAAATACACAAGGTTTGACAAATCGGAATCGAAATGAATACCATATGTTCATAGAAAATAACCACTCTATGCTTTCAATCTTTCAGAAAGATGTATATTCATATACTGAGTTTCCATGTGATATGAATTATACATTTTACTGATGTTATGCAGACTTTCCTTTGGCCCACATATTTCCTTTGGTTTTATAGCTCAGTCAGGACTGACTGGCCATTCATTGGGAGCTAGGTACTCTTGTGCCAAACTGGCCTCTGCTTTCATGGAGCTTGTAGTCTGATAGGAGGATAGTGCTTAGCCAGTATATCTTATTGTAGCTAGATGCCTGTAATCTAAAATAAAACAGGAACCTAGAAAACCATCATGTGAGTAGATTGTTTTCCTGGTTATAGTACTATATTCCTGAATGTGACATGAGTCTCCTTCTTTGCCTGAAGACAAAAGCAGACCCATTCAATTTTTTTATCTGTATCACTGAAGCTGATACATAGCACTTAATAGCTACCCATAGCTTTTAGTTAATTCAGTCCAAACTCCAAAATGTAGTGTGCATGGGTAGAGTTGGTAAGAATTTTATCTGAATGCTTATCTGAAAGATAATTCTGATTTTCAACTTAGGAGAACTTGAGGTTAAAGTTTCCCTTGTCATCATCTACGAATGAAGGCAAAGTGTGCCAAGTAATCCAGCACCGAAACTGAAGCCCAATATTTAGCGAGGCACATTTCTCAGATTCCCTTGCAAATGGTTATGGTCATATGATCCAATCTAGCCAATGAAAACTGTTAAGGATTTTTTTTGTTTGTTTTGTTTTTATTTTTGTTTTGGTGGCTCTTAATTTTGAACTCAGGGCCTCAAATTTACTAGGTTGAACCACATAATTAACCCTGTAATAAAATCTGAAATAAAAAAAAAAGGACCAGTACTGTGCTTATTGTTTGGATCAGTAAACTGGGGCTCAGAGAGGTAGTGAGATTCCAAATGACACAATGCACTTCTGAGCATATTGCAGTAGCCTATATACTTCAAGAACTGACCAACAGAGTCATTCCTCTTTTCTTAATAAAAGGTGAAATAAAAACAAGATATGCTTATCCTCCACAGTTTGGCTTAACAAAGGCTCCCATGGGACCATCTCCTGCTAGACAATCAATATCCATCCCATTCTGCCAGGTTGGGGGGGTGGATGATTTCCTGAGCTGCCTTTGGTAGAAGACTTGCCTGGGGAATCCAGGGATTAAGGCATAAGCAGGAGGGCCTAATTGACCTTTCTGTGTCTTCCTAGTCTGTACTCCTGCATGGCAGAGGCCCCTGTTTGCAGAGCTGGTGGTCCTGTGATGGATGGAACCTGACAGTTTGCTTCAGCTGGTACCCAGGAAACATATGGTGTCAGGGTCAATATTTGCCTTCATTGAACATGTGCAGTGCTTCCTCTGTTTCTTTATTTATTCAGCAGGCAATTAGATTTCACCAGCAAAATCCCTTTGTTCTCTACATGGGTTACTGGATCTCAGAACGGGAGGCAAACTGCTTTCTGACAAGCCTTTCCATCCCTTAGCATGCAGTGTTGGCTTCCCTTGTGCAAAGAGAAAGCACACACTAATATACACACATAAATACTGACCATACATTGATTGCTTCTACATGGAAGGGAGGAATGGAAAGAAGGGAGGAATGGAAATATGGTAGAGAGGTGAATGTGTTTCAAGTGTGCTGTATGCACATATGAAACTATCACAGTGAAGCACTCTCATATTGCAAATATGTGGTTAATTCAAAAATAAAATTAAAAAGAAAATACATCACTATAAAACTTGCTCTCTAATAAGAGGCTCATGGAATTGTCTGCCCAGGATGGCTTCAAACCATGATAGTCAAATCTCATCCTCCCAAGTAACCAGGATTCCCAGCATGAGCCATTGATGTTTTTAATAATTTAGTAAATAAAATTTAGTAAACTAAATTTTAATAATTTAGTTACAGAAGTTATAAATTATCATCTGTATAATTATACATTATAACCTGTGTAATATATGTGTATGTATGTATCAATGCATACGGAAAGAAATATTTTAACATATTTTTGTATCTACAGTAGATTTATGAAATCATCCTTCGTTATAAAATAAATTGGAAACAAAAGTTAATAAGGAGCAAAAAAATAAACTTGCTCTCTATACAATGAGTATGTTTGAGAATATATTAATAAACTGGGAAACACATCATGTTCTGTTTAATTTGGGCATACTTCATACCATTGTTATTTTTATGCCTTTGGGTGGGAGTGGCTTTTGTGAGCAGAAATTATTCAGTAACATTAATTTTTCTTTTTCAAATAAGTGATGTATTGAAATTAAAAATGAAAATTCTAGCCTTGCCTCAACTTTTATTTCATTTACAAATCTTCTTGTATTCTCAAAACTAACAAATTTTAACCATCATTTTGCAGGAAGCTTTTTTAAATGTATTAAATTAATATATTGATAAGAAATATTTTCAAACATTTTAACCTGAGTTTATTCATTTCATTACATTCTTTTTTATTTTTTTATTTTTATTTTTTAATTATTATTTTTGAGTGAGACTTTGTTTCACTCTGTAGCTTAGATTGGCCTTGAATTCCCCATCCTCCTGTCTCAGCCTCCTTCTGATCCACTTTGCTGGCCTACATTAGGTCCTGCCACTTGGCCAAATAAAGAGACATAATGAAGGGCAGAGAAAGGAAATGTATTACATGGCAGCCATTGGAAGACAGCATTCAGTACATCTTCAGCAGTCTTTAGGGTGATGACATCGACTTCAGGTTAAAAGGGAGATTTGGGGCAGCAGGCAAGAAAGGTATGCATGGTTAAAACACTCCCAAATCACAGGTATGGCCTGGTAGACCATTAGTTCATTCTTTGTTTCTAGAGGAATTCTAGAGAAATTATTACCACTTTACCAATGGAACAAGTTGCCTGGTGGGTAATCTCCTGAGTTTTGGACTGCTTTCTTTAAAATGATAAGACAGCATTGACTGAGAGTTAGTTGCCTTCCACACAGATGATTATCAGAGAATGTAGTCTTTCCTGGAGCCCGAGGTGATTGCAAAATTACCACAGCAGTGAATATCTCACATCAAAAGGCTCAGATCCAAAGCTGGAGGGACTTTCAGTTAGTTCACAGGGCCCAGCAAAACCATTTAGGCTGCTCTTACAACAGCATCCTTTCCTTTACATTTTTTTTTAACTTTTCTTTTTATGTCCTTTTTCTTTTTTCTGTATAGTAGTTATCCTCATTTGACTTCTGCTTTCTGGTATCACGGTTGTGATTCTCATCATCTTCAATTGCCTCAGCCTAATTTATTTCTATACTTTCCCTCATCACCATCTTCTTCCTCCTCCTCCGCACCCCTACCTTCTTCCTCTTCATTAGCTCGGCATTTTCCTCATTAGAATTTCCAGTGGCAGGAGCCTCTCTTCCATTCTCTGCCTCTTCCACAATGTCTCTTTTCTCCTCAAGTCTTTGTTGGTTGTCATTAGCAAGCTATGATCAGAAACATAGACAGACATGCTCGTGTCTTACTCCAGTGTCAAAATGCATTGAATAACAACAAATTCACAAACTATGTCAATTTTGTTGGTGTTAAATGTGCCAAGTACTACAGGGCAGTTGGCAACATATTCCAATCTTAATTTACTACCATTACCTCTCAGATCACTCATCACAGTTCACAGTAATAAAGAAAGGCTAAGGAAAGGTTAAAGCAGTGGCTACAGCATTCAAAGAGACCTTGCTTAAGACAAGGGCAGAGGGGGTTTACAGAAGGAAAAAGTCACTGCAGGTGGTCAGATTAGATACTGGTTCTGAACCTAGTATAGAGCTGTGGAGGTCTGGTTGTATCACAAGGCAGAATTGCTCCACAGTTGTAGGTGCCAAACTGATTTCAGGCAGAATTGAGTCCAGGCATGGAGATACTTTTCAGGCTTGCTGGATGGAGATGGATGACAAATTGAATGAGTCCCACCAGGTAGGGGATGGAGCTGAAATGAAGCTCCAGCGACACAGTCAGGAGTTTCCTGATCTGGTGACAGGTCAGTCTGTGTTTCCATGTCCCACTGCTAGGAGTCCCTCCTTCTACATGATTCATGTGGGGGAATGACAATCACTTAGTTTGTGTATTTGATAAGTTCATGGATCTGTCTTTTCTAATATGTATCCATATGTTCTTGAATTAAAAGATTTATCAGTCTATCCAGATGGTAGTTTATTACTTCCACAAACAAGATTCTTAGATTAAGACCATTGCTTTAAAAATGATCCTTAACAGAAAGAACACTGCTGGGAGAATATCAATACCAATTTTCAAACTCTACTACAAAGCCATAGTAATCAAAACAGCTTGGTACTGGCATAAGAACCGACTTCAAGACCAATGGAATAGAATTAAAAATCCAGAAATGAACCCACAGACCTATAGCCACCTAAAATAAGGGAGCTAAAAAATAGAATGGAAGAAAGACAGCCACTTCAGTAAATTGTGCTGGAAAAATTGGTTAATCACCTGCGAAAAACTAAAGCTAGATCCATATATATCACCCTGCACCAGAATCAACTCCAAATGGACCAAAGACCTCGAAGTCAAAACAGACACCCTGAAAACATTACTGGACGGAATAGGAGAAACCCTAGGTCTCCTTAGCACAGGCTGAGTTTTCTTAACAGAGACCCAGAAACACAACAAAACAAAGAAAGTTTGGACAAATGGGATTGCATGAAGCTGCAGAACTTCTGCATGGCAAAGGACATAGCTAGCAAGATCAATAGAAAGCCCACGGATTGGGAGAAGATCTTCACTAGCCATACAATAGATAAGGGTCTCATATCTAAAATACACTTGGAACTCAAAAAATTAAATCCCCCAACAACAAATCCTCAAAGAAACAACTGTCTGACAAATAAGTGGGCTAAAGACTTGAAGAGAAACTTCTCTGAAGAGGAAAGAAGGATCGCCAAAAGACACATGAAGAAATGCTCAACCTCTCTAGCCATAAAAGAAATGTAAATTTGCAACAATGAGATGTACAAGACACTATGACAAAAAACAAACTTTACAATTTAGGTGGGGGGAGGGGGGGCGGAGAAAGGGGGAGAGGGGAGGAGGGAGTGTAGTTTAGGAGATAGGAGGGATGAGATGGGAGGGGAAAAACAAAGGAGGAAGCAACTGCTGAATGAGAAATGTACTCGTTACCTTGCTCATGTAACTGTAATCCTTCTGTATAGTTTCACAATAAAAAACTTATTAAAAAAATGCAAATCAAAACAACATTGAGATTCCACCTCATCCCTGTTAGAATGGCTAGAATCAAGAGCTCTAATAACAACAGATGCTAGAGGGGATGTGGCCAGAAGGGAACCTACTGCATTGATGGTGGGAGTGTAAACTTGTTCGACCACTTTGGAAAGTAGTATGGAGGTTCCTCAAAAGACTCCACATAGAACTCCCCTATGACCCAACAATCCCACTTTGGGGCATTTACCCAAATGATCACAAACAAGACCAACTAAAGCCACCAGCACAACTATGTTTATTGCAGCATTATTTACCAAAGCTAAGATATGGAACCAACCCAGATGCCCCTCAGTAGATGAATGGATCGAGAAAATGTGGTATTTATACACAATGGAATTCTATGCCTCCATCAGAAAGAATGACATTGTCCCATTTGTTAGGAAATGGAAAGACTTGGAGAAAATTATATTAAGCCAGGCCCAAAGAAACATAGGTCCCATGGTTTCCCTTATTTGCAATAACTAGTATATGTCTGGGACAAGTAGAAAAGGTCAAAAGCTATGTACCTATGACCAGACAAGATGAAGTTAAGCGAAATGAACCCCAAGATAGGGACACAAGTGGTTTCTTCTTTCTTTCTATTGTTTCTAACGTATTTATAAGGTACCATGTGATTTTTTTTTGTTGCTTTGTATGTCCCTCCCCCCCAATATAACCCCTGTTTTCACTGTATTTGATGTAGGTATAATTTGGGGAGGGGAAGGGAAAAAACAAAATGTTTAAATAGGGATGCAGGTTGACCCATTGTAACAATGAGATGTAGAAGACACTGTTGAAAAACAAACTTTACAACTTTACAATTTAGGCGGGGAGGGGGGCGAAGGGGGGAGTGTAGTTGTGGGGATGGGAGGGAAGGGATGGTAGGGGAAAAACAGGAGCAGGCGACAAGGCTTGATAAGAAATGTACTCATTACCTTGCTCATGTAAATGTACCTCTCTGTACAGTATTTTCACAATAAAAAAAAACATTTAAAAAAAAGACCATTGCAATAACTAGTATATGTCTGAGTCAAGCAGAAAAGGTCAGATAAGTTGATGTTAGGGAAATAAACCCTAAAATATGTATTGAAATGTTTTTTTCTTTCATGCGATTGTTTCTAACACATTTATAAGATGATTTCTTTGTTGCTTTGTATGTCCCTCTCCCATGGTATAACCCCTTTCTTTCACTGTATTTGATGTTGTTATAATTTGTGGAGGGGAAGGGAAAAAACAAATCGTTTAAATAGGGATACAGGTGGACCCATTGCAACAATGAGATGTACAAGTCGTTATGTCGAAAACGAACTTTACAACTTTGGTGGGGGGGGAGGAGGGTTAGGTGGGGGGACGGGGGGGGGGGGGCGGGGGAGGATGGGATGGGAAGGGGAAACAAAGGAGGAGGCTACAATGCTTGATAAGAAATGTACTCATTATCTTGCCCATGTAATTGTAACCCCTCTGTACGGTATTTTCACAATAAAAAAAAAGACCATTGCTTTACGAAATAGAGTGAGTGACCTTTACATGTCATAGAGTTACCAAAACCAGGCCCAGCCTCCTCTCCTCAGTGGTGATCTTGGAGCTGGTAACCACAGTCACTCCTGACATGGTAGGGCATGGCTTTATCCAATGCAGTGAGTGAGAAAGAAAGTGACAGGTCCAGAGTCTAAAAGGAAAGCTAGCAGAGGGAGGAGGCCTATGTTGGAGGTGGCTGTGGCAAGCTGGACCTGGGAAAATACAAAATGGCTTAGCAGAGCAGCCAGCAGGAGTCCAATACTCTCTATGTCAGCTCCAAGTGATCAGGTTGAAATCTCTCCTGACTTCACAGATGCCTATGGCAGGTTCAGTTCTTCCTCTCCCTGCCTTCCCACACCAGCACTAGCACCTGAGGCAGAAACCTTGGGGAATATTCCTCCCTCTCTTTTAATTCATAATCTGTCCAAACCACCACTAGATTCATACTATTTTACCTGCAACCATTGTCTCATCTTTCTCAAGTCTTCCTGCTTTCCCCACAACTGCTGCCTGAATTCAGGCTTCATCATTCTTACCTCACATTACACAGCCACCACCACTACCCCATCTGTTTCATCCACTCCAGGGATCCTACCCAAGCTTCTACCCTCAATCATGATAACCAACCCCACTTCAGTCACAATGAAAATAAGCATCCTCACCTTCTATCGTAACAACAACCATGCTAACCACTTCCAATCAAAATGAGAACCATCACCATTTACCACAAACATCTTATGTGTACCTGGTGTTACTCCATTGTTCCACCCACTTTTCCTCAGATCCTAGAATAATACAAATTATTGCTCATTTTAAGAAGAGTAAATTGAGATTCAAGGAGATTAAGTAACTTTTCCATCATCACACTGATAAAGCATAGATGAAACAAGATTTAAAAGCAAGGGCTGAACAATTCAGTTCTCTAAACAAACATTTTCTGCCAACTCTACCTATAACACTGTCGCTATTTTCAAAACTGAATTCTGGATCCCTTCCTCTGAGAAGACAACCCCTGAATCCCAACCTGATTTAAGTATCTCTCCTTTGGTTTTTCCACAGCACTTCCTATACCCCTTTATCAGAGGATACAACATACTTAACTACAAGTGATTCATTTAGGCTTCCTTACTTTTCAGGAGGAAAAGTGAGAAGTGAGGAAGTGCCTGCTACATTAATCCATAAATAGTGGGGCAGCAAGCCCAACATTTTGCAACTCATGTTCAGAAATTAGAGACCAAAACTCCCATTCCCTCCTAGCCACGTAATCTTGGACAAGTCAGTTAACCTCTCTGATCTTAGGTTGATAAATAAGAACAATAATTCCTCTTTTTAGGTTATTGTGAGAAAAAATTCAATGTACTTCTGGACATATAAATTGTAAATAATTGCTGCCATTATGATCTTGTGACCGTTATTGAACTCCAAATAATCTCTTCTTTCTGAGTTTATGGCATAGATGAGGTCTCTGAGGATAGAGTGCCTTGCAGGCAAGAGTCTGACCTCTCTGGGGTCCAATAATAAATTTGTGATTTTTAAAATCTTCCTGCCTCTACTTCCTGCCTCTAGACACAGCTTCCTTTCAAAACAGGAGATTTTGGAAGGCTTCCCCTTCTCCACTATTTATTCCAATTGAAATCAACCATCATTTATTGAGTTTCTGCTACTTGCCAAATGCAAAGTGTTATAGAGGACACAGCTTGGATCTGGTTCTTACAAGGAAAAGAGTCTCATGACCAATACACACAGTGCACTGGCACCAGAGGCCATAGTTACCTCCATAGGCCTGGGAACTTGTAGAGATGAAGAAGAGAGACTGTCAATGAAATCTGAGGTGCATTGTCCCAAAAGTTTGGTGTGGAAGATTCTGAGCAGTTACAGCATGAAATACTGAGATCATAGATGAGGGTACCATAAATTCGTGAAATTAAATAAAAGTCCTCAAATGAATGTAGGTTTTTCTGATCTGTATAATGACTTATTTTTTGCAGGGAAGAAAGAACAGTTAGTGAACTTGAATTATGGTTCTAGTTCCTGATCTTCTGAACATTATTATGTAGATTATTTCAACCATAACCAAATGTGGAATTCATGATTTTTTTTCTACCAAGCTTGGTTAAGGCAGTTTAGGTAGATGATTGTGTGTGTTGTATAATTTGACAGGCCTGGAAGACAGTCTTTACAAATTTTTCATCTTCCTAAAGTTTCCCTATCTCTCTTTTGTTCTTTTGGGTTGACATCTGACTCCAGAAAAGTCTCATGTTGCGTATTTTGGACATTCAGTTAATTATCTTCTAAGTAACTAGATGAAAATGCAGAGTAAGCAAGTGTTTATCACTATGTGACTCCATGAAGTTAATTAGAGACAATCACTGCTTCTCTTAAGAAACAGGACAGGAAGTGGCGCTGTGACTCAAGCGGTAGAGTGCTCGCCTTGAGCTGAAGAGCTGAGGGACAGTGCCCAAGCCCAGAGTTCAAGCCCCATGACCCACAAAAAACAAAAAAAAAAGAAACAGGACAACCCCTGCCCTCCGTATCTTACTACCTGGAAAGGCAGAAAATTTCCTAAGCCTACAGCACTACTGGCAGCAGGGAAGGTTGGCTCAGGAACCTTAGAAGAGAGTTCTGGGAAATCCAAGGAAGGGATCATGAGGGCCCTCAGATTGAATAACCAAAAATCTAAGTAGGAGAGCTTAAAATGATGTTTAGCTATTTCATAATTTGGAATAGGTTAGCCTTGTTTCCTGGGATTCTCAAGTCTACCCCAAAATATTTAAAATCACAGCTCTGCTTCCTAAGATGTCAGCATTATGCCATCCCAATCAAGTATTCATTAAGTATCCAGTTGACTTGAATATTACACTCCTCAGGTTCAGCAGACACCCAAGTAAATAATTCCAGAATGGGAAAAATGTCTCCTTCTCTCTCTTAAGTGTTAGACTTTAGAAATGGGCTAAGAAAACACACTCAGGGTGAGCTTCATCAATTGCCTTAGGGTTATCAGTTAATTTAACATAATATGTATATCACCTACAGGCGTAACAAAGTCATGACAATGAAGTGCCTAAAATTTTAGTATTTTTTAAAAAAATATATACCTTCTGGAAAGATGGTAACATCCTTTTTAGCTTACTTGGGAAGCACCAGCAATCCTACAGAAACCTAGGGAGATTTCTTCTCTGTTCCACAAAAAGGATCCTGATTGGGCAAAGCAGCATGTTAGAAAATAAACCGGAATCCAAATAGTTTCCTCTCCAAAGCATGAATTGGATTATTTTCTTTTAGTTTCAAAGAGTTTTCTATTTGAATTTATACACCCACACCATGTAGTTCAAGATTATAATATTCCTTCAAGATTCTCTCCTCTTTCTGTCTGCTGAAACCTCAAACCAACCTCCACTGCTCATTTCTTGCCAGCTTTTAATTTTTCCTAGTTTTCCTTTAATAGTCCTTTCTCTTAACTGACTGATAAATAAAGCCCAGTGCACTGGGGGCATTTGCATGTGACTTGCAGATAAAAACGCACGTTTCATTTGGAATCAAACACAGTTTCCTGAGGAAATAAGTGAAATCACAATATTGTTGAAAAAGCTGATAAGCAAACTCAGGTCACCAGGAAAGTCATCTTTTCTTGAACAAAGCATCTAAAGCAGCTTTACAAAGAAACATGAGTTGAGAGTTTAGGCCCAGAAATCACTTTGTGCCCTAAATACCAGACTGCAGGCAATGAGGAAACAGAGGTTTTCATAAAAATAAAGAGCATGAGCAGGTACAGCAACACAACAGGAATATCAACAAAAGCAGCTTCCCCGGAGATGGATTAAGATATTTGTCTTGAATAGTTTGCCTGCCCCAGCTGGAAGCAGAGATCCAGACCAGATGATCAAAACACTGATCCATAACTCCCTCTAACCTAAGGAGGATCACTGATGTCAGATTTTGGTGAACTTAAAGGAAGATTGGTTCATTTCATTTAATCCTTCATTCATTCACTAATGAATGAATTCTCAATGAATGTGCTTGGAGTACATATATTACTAGCAATACTAGTTCTTCGAGGGAAAAGTAATCCCTACTCCGAATCTAGCAAGGTTAGCAAAGCCAAAACCTGATTGAAGCTAGGTAGGTCATATAAATAAGCAGGCCATATGGGCCCTGGGAGTTATGGTAAACTGAATGAATACACACTTTTTATAAAAGGCTGCCTCTGTTTAGATCCACCGGCACCAGAAGTTCCCCTTTATCCAAGGGGGATACGTTCCAAGACTCAGAGTGGATGCTTTAAACTAGAAATAATATCAACTCCTATGTATACAATTTTTTCTACACATTCATATGATACAGTGTCATTTATTAATGAGACACAGTAAGAGATTACCAACAACAACCACTAGTAGAATGACTGTAATACAAGTCATGCAAATGCAGTTTTTCCTCTCAAAATACCTTTTTGTGCTTTCTACCTTTTCACTTTAAAAAGGAAATGCTTTATGTCTTCTCTTTGGCATATCTGAACAAGCAATGTCACTA
Source organism: Dipodomys spectabilis (assembly GCF_019054845.1). Taxonomy (NCBI): domain Eukaryota; kingdom Metazoa; phylum Chordata; class Mammalia; order Rodentia; family Heteromyidae; genus Dipodomys; species Dipodomys spectabilis. Next base: position 4,712,573 of record NW_024870824.1, read on the forward strand.
ATCTTGTACTCTGGGGCCACCTTGAGTGCAACAAGAGTTATCTGATCACAGACACTGCAGCACACTGAAAGCACTGGTGGTTGCTTTGATAACAAAGAAAGCTACTAAGTGACAAGTGGTCAGTCAGCATACACAAAGTAGAAATGTTGGATATGAAGGGATGATTTACACCCCTGGGAAAGATGGGAAGAGGACATCAGAAGAGTTTATAGTGCTACTCAGAATGTTGAGCAATGTAGAACTCATCAATTACTAGCTAATGTGGGTAATGGAAACCTCTGAAGGCAAAACCACAAATGAGGGTGGGTCACCACAGTTCCATCAAGGCCCTTGAGCTCACAACTGTCATATTTTCCAGCTTTCCTAAAAAGGAGCTTCAGATTTGGATTTTACTCTGAATTCTTTTCTTTTTAAATACTGCTCACAATCTTGATTGTTAAAATAATACTACATCAGCAAAGTTAAACTTGAATGCAAGGCCAAATTTGACCTGTGGAGCCAGTTTACAATCTGGTGTAAAATAGTATATGACCCTTGTAAACACTGGTAATAAATTTTATAAAGTGCTATTATTTCTCTGTCATTATCTCCTTCCCTCCAAAATTTGGAAATTGATGAAATACAGGATAGCCATTCTTTTTGAGGGTATGTGTGCAAGTCCTGGGGCTTGAACTCAGAGTTTGGATCTGTCCTTGAGCTTTTATGCTCAAGGCTATTGCTCTACCACTTGAGCACAGCTCCACTTCCAGCTTCTTCTTTTTTTTTTTTTTTTTGGTTAGAGTCGCATAGCCTTTCCTTTCTAGGCTGCTTTAAACTGTACTCCTCAGCTCTCAGCCTCTTAAGTAGCTAGGATTACAGGTGAGAGCCACTAGCCTTAGAATAGCCATTCTTAAAAATGTTTAGGGTAAAATGTGTTTTTTAAAGAGTTATTGGAGATCTCTCTCTTTCTGTCTCTCTCTTACACACACACACACACACACACACACACACACACACACACACACACACACACACTTCACTTCCCTACCGTCATTTTGAGAGTCTAGGATTTCCTATGCAATAGCCCACAGGCCTCACAGCAGAAGCTGTCCTGAAATCTGAATAGTACTTCATGGTTGGTTCAGAAACTTAGATCTTACTCCTGCTGCAATGCTCTCTAATACTAATGAAGAGAAAGGTATTTTTTCCTTTTCTTGGATATTTGCGTGTTCTGTCTCTGGCCCCAAGATGTCACCCACTATAGGACTTTAGCCCCAGCCAGTCTTTCACAGCTGCCCAACACTAATCGTAGCTCATTCTTACACATTATAACTGTGCAAATTAGGAAAAAATGGACCCTTGCTCTCTAGTAACACCTGCTAGGAGAATGTCAGAACGTATAAATCTCAACCCCTTCAAGAATGGGTTTCCTGTAGTTGTGCACTTCCCAACCTACAAGGACAATGAGAGGCCCTGTGCCCACACCCTCCAACAGTATTTTCTCTCCATTTCAGCCTTAAATTCCTTTCCTTCTGGCCCCTCATAAACCCATGCCTTCTTGTTTTCACAATTAGTTAGCCATTCAGCAATGATGGACCTAAACTATGTACTTCCCCTTCTACCCCCACCTGTCCACCTGCTAAAGAACTGGCAGGCAGGGTCATCTTTACTGGGATCTGTGAGAAGGGTGCACAGAGAGGAATGAGTACATGGTATGTGACAACTTCTCCAAACTTCTTCAGTCCAGGCCTTAGAAAAGAGACTGAAGAATAGAGGTCACAATTACAAATAAGTTCATTAGATTCACTTTAAAAATATTCTGGACTTCAAAAGGGGTTATGATTTAATATACCATGTAAGTGTTTATTGCTTCTTGATCAGAGTCTCTCCTTTCTCCAACCCTCAAAAAACTGAACATAGAGTTACCCTATGATCCAGAGAGACTACTCTTGAGCATTTATCCAAAACACTATACCTCAAGATAGAAGAAAGACACTTGTACACCCATGTTCATGGCACCAGAGTTCACAAATAGCCAGGTTATAGAAACAGGACAATTACAGCCAGAATAGTCAATGTACTTAGATGTGTTATTTTTTACTTTGTCTACATATCTGTGTCTAGATTTGAATGCTCTTAGGACTTTAACTCCTTACACAGTGTTAAATGAGAAGTTGATCTTGCTATTACAACAAAGACACCAACTGTGCCTCAAAGTAAACAGGAGCTTGTTTTTCTGTCAGGTAACAGTCTGAGTATAAGCATTACAGAGCTGGATTGATGGGTCTATGGTGGAAGGGATTTAGACCCCTTCAGTGTTGTCACTCAATTAGCTCTAAGGCATTGTCCTCTGCCCAGTGGTCCAAGATAGCTCACCTCCACCATGGACAGATTGCAACTGATGAGATAGAAGGGAAATAGGAAATAGTATGCCCATTCCCTGCAATGGTGCAACCCAGGGGTTATCCACATCATTTCTGCAGATTACTCATAGGCCAAAATGTGCCTCCACTAGTTTCAAGGAAGTATGGGAAGCATAATGTAGATCCTGAGTAAGATTCTGCTACTAATATGCAAAACCCATTAGTCTGCTTTCGCCAAAATTTTACCTGCCCAGTTGTCCAGCACATCCTTTGTCACCATTATTTTAGTGTCTTGGTTAATTCATTGGCATTTTTCAGAATCCCTGCACTATTATTATATCCATAGTCTGACATAACTATAATATAAAGAACAACTTAGGGTTGGGGGCATATTCTAAGTGGTAGAGTGCTCGACTATCATGCACAAGGCCTTGGGTCCTATCTCCAGCACTACACAATAAATAAATGACCAAAAAATCAACAAATTATATATATTTTTTGATTTAAATACACTTCTTTTAAGTCAGTGTGTGTGTGTGTGTGTGTGTGTGTGTGTGTGTGTGTGTGTGTGTGTGTGTGTGTGTGTGTGTACTGGGGTTAGAATGCAGGGCCTACGCACTGTCCCTTAGCTTTTTATTTTTTTTTTGTCAGTCATGGGGCTTGAACTCTGGGCCTGGGTGCTGTCCCTCAGCTCTTCAGATCAAGGCGAGTACTCTACCACTTGAGCCACAGAACCATTTCTGGTCTTCTGTTGGTTAATTGGAGATAATACTCTCACGGACTTTCCTGTCCAGGCTGGTTTTGAACCATGATCCTCAGATCTCAGCCTTCTGAGTAGCCAGGATTACAGACGTGAGCCACCGGTGCCCAGCCCATAGCTTTTTCACTCAAGCTGGCACCTTACCACTTTCAGCTTTCTGGTGGTTAATTGTAGATAAGAGCCTCACATACTTTTCTGCTGAGTAGCTAGGATTGATTACAGGTATAAGCAGTCAGCTTCCAGCTAACTTATCATCTCAGAAAACAAAATTGACCATTAAGCTAATACTAATCTTTCAAAGCAGTTTTAATGTAACAATCTATAAACAACAAGGGGAATCAGTGTCACCTTTTGTTTCTGCAGAGGTGATGGCTCAGTTTCTGTCGTAGCCTCAGGAACCTGACAGAACCCAGGTGATACTCAGGACCCTTGCTTGAATCAGGAAGCCAGAATCATTCTGTAAAATTTGATTTTAATATGCAAATTAAGGTCAAACAACCCCACATCTGAGATTTAAAAGCAAATCTGCTCAGACAGCTGCTTCTTGGCCATTAAATTACAAGGTAACTGAGTTCATTAAGATTTTCACACACAGCTAACTCCTCAAATTGTATTTCCATACTTTCTATAAATTTCATGGACAGCACTAGTCAGATGAGCTGTGGTTATCACAGAAAGAGTCAATCTGTCACCATGTGTTTTCCAAGAGACAAGTATTACTTTCAGGTTGATTAAAACTAGTCATTCAAGCCAAATTCCAAGATGAAGTCATAAAGATCAGTTATGGGGGGTTTATTGCCAAAGGGAACTGAGAAAGAGTCTAGCCTTATTTGCTGAGAGACACGCTACCAAAATTTCAAGCTAAAGTTTAAAATTATGATAGTTTATAAAATAGTTTTATCTTATAAAAATAATGAAGCCAGGTAGAAGTCCTTAAATCCAGCCTATGTTTGGACATTGTTTAATGTTTAGGCATCAAAAGTTAAATGAGGCATCCTTTGGTATTTCTGCTATTCTCCTACCTCTTCTCTAACAATTGAACACATATTTGTTCTAAAAACTATATTTTGTAAACAAAATTCTTCATTCTGCCCATTCCGATTTATTTCACATGATTTTATTGTTAAATATCAGAGAAACAATAGAATATAAATGACAATTTTACCATTCAAGCTTTTTCAGATACTGTATAAACTACTTTAGTTCCACAAAACTATCTGGCCAATAAATTAAAATGACTATGAATTCTCAAAATAACCTCTTGAGTCTGGTAATATAAGTATGTTATGATTAATCTCACAAACAAAACAATAACCAAATTCACAGTCTATATGAGAATTAAAAATTAAAAATAATTCAAATGTGATCCACTATTTATATAAACCAGATAATATAGAAATAAGGAGTAAAATGAACTAACACTGTTTGAATAATTAGCACAAATGATTTATTACAAAACAATTATTGCTAAAACCAGAAATTGTTCCCCATATACTAGATGGCAGGGGGGCAGGGAAGGGAGGCAGTTCTGGGATTTGTATTCACTGGGGCTTGTATTCAGGGCTTGGGCTCTGTCTGTGAGTTGAGCTTTTGTGCTCAATATTAGTGCTTTACCACTTGAGCCCCAGCTCCACTTCTGGCTTTTTTGGAAGTTAATTGGAGATAAGAATCTTATGGAGTTGTCTGTCCATGCTGGTTTCCAATCTACATCCATCAGCCTACTAAGTAGCTAGGATTACAGGTATAAGCCACCAGCACCAGCATTCTTCCTTTAAAAAAAAAAAAGTGATCTGCTTTGGACTAAAATAGCTTTTGCTTTTCTTCCTTTTTTCCCCCCCACAGTACCAAGGTTTCTGGGTTTGTTTGTTTGCTGGAGGGGAGGAGGCTTGGGAGGGGTCAGTGTTTAGAGGTGTGCTGGTACTGGGGCTGGAACTCAGGGTCTTGTGTTCTCACTTGCCTTTCTTACTCAAAGCTGGCACTCTACCACTTGAGCCCCAGCTCCACTTCTGGCTTTTTTGGAAGTTAATTGGAGATAAGAATCTTATGGAGTTGTCTGTCCATGCTGGTTTCCAATCTACATCCATCAGCCTACTAAGTAGCTAGGATTACAGGTATAAGCCACCAGCACCAGCATTCTTCCTTTAAAAAAAAAAAAGTGATCTGCTTTGGACTAAAATAGCTTTTGCTTTTCTTCCTTTTTTCCCCCCCACAGTACCAAGGTTTCTGGGTTTGTTTGTTTGCTGGAGGGGAGGAGGCTTGGGAGGGGTCAGTGTTTAGAGGTGTGCTGGTACTGGGGCTGGAACTCAGGATCTTGTGTTCTCACTTGCCTTTCTTACTCAAAGCTGGCACTCTACCACTAGAGCCACAGCTCCACTTCTGGCTTTTTGCCAGAGAGAAAGAGAAAGAGAGAAAGAGAAAGAAAGAAAGAGAGAGAGAGAGAGAGAGAAAGAAAAAGGAGGAAGGAGGGAGAAAGAGAGGGAGGGAGGAAGAAAGGAAGGGAGGGAGGAAGAAAGGAAGGGAGGGAAAGAAGGAAGGAAGGAAGAAAGAAAGGAAGGAAGGAAAAAGAGAGAGAGGGAGGGAGGAAGAAAGGAAGGAAGGGAGGGAGGGAAAAAGGAAGGGAGGAAAGGAAGGAAGAGGGAGAGAGTGGGAGGGAGGGAAAGAAAGAGAAGAAAAGAGAATAGAAAAGAAGAAAAAGAGGAAGAGATATTAGTAACTAATGTGTTATTTCTTCATTTACAATTAGAAAATGCAAACTTCAGAGAAGTTATATAACTTAGCCACAGCCAAACAAATAAAAGATCTGAAATTTGAACCCAAGAACTGTAGCTCAAATCCTGGGATCTTAACTATACCCACTGACCCTCTGGGCAGTACCAGGAAATAGTTAAGCTTCAGACAGGTTGACATAGGCATCACAAAGGAACTGCATAATCTGAGACCCTAAAATTTGAAACCACAGAGTGTTCTTTAATTTCCCACAGCTAAATAGAGACAATTTTAGAACCAAGAAAGAAAATGAGATCTTAAAAAAAAAACCCACAAGATTCTATCATTCTTAGAAGTAAGCCCTACAAGTACAGGTTGAGTTAGTTCCTCTCTGTGCTTCCATACACTCTTATTAAAAGTGTTGTTTGTTTTCATGGATTTGTCTTCTTCATTTGTCTTCTCTATCTGTGGACTCTTCAAAGGAAGAAAATGATACCTTTTTTTATCCTTTTTCATTTATTGCTCCATAATATGAATTCTTTGATGAAAAACCAACAAATCTGTTTAGCCTTCCACAGAACTAGCCAGAAAATAAGTCACCTTCCATTGGATTTATTTATTTATTTATTTATTCAATTGGATTTCATAGGCCATTACATTTTTAGGGGCCATACTTTTATTCATATCAATATTAAGATTATAAATATATATAAAATGATATCTAGGCAATATAATAATAATAATAAAAAGAAACAGAAACCTGATTTTCATAAACTGAGCTACAAAAACATGAATAAAAGATTTTATCAGTTGTTTCATAGAAATGTTCTGATTTAAACCCAGCTCGTATCCCTTTCAGTGTCTCTTTTTCAGATCAGATAGACTCCTGGCCACATTATTTGCAGGCTCCAGAGCAGAAGAGTGAGAGAATGCAGAAATTCCTGTCCTGTTGCTATTTGCTTCAAGTTAGGAAACCTAGTTTGCATAAAATTTCCTACTGCATTATTTTGTGTGATAAACTCCTCTGCTTCTCCAAGCAGGAAAAAAAATATTATTGAGATATATACCCTATCTCATTTCCTCTTCTTTCAACATTCCACTTTGGTAGGAGAGTATTAGAAGGGAACTTAGGCATGCTTACTGTGACAGTTCTGTGCTATCATATTTTATTCTTGGAAGATACGGCAGAGGTGTGGAGCAGATTTCCTCTATCTTCCTCAACAAATCAATTAAAGCCATATGCTTACTTATATTTATCTCTCCTAGGAAGAGAGGAGCATTCACTCAACAATATTTGCTCAGTAAAGGCTATCTGAAGACCAGCTTTGTGCCAAATGCCATACCATAGATACACTTAGACAAAGTCACTTAAAATATGCTAAGAAGATAATGCAATATCATTTCGAGCAAACAGTAAAAATATATGAGAGAATACAATATATAATGACTTTCAAAAAGTAAAATTTTAGTTTTGAAATACTTACAGATTTGCATATGATTGTAAGACAAACCAGTTAGCCAGTTTCCTCTAAATAGTAACATCTCCAAGCAATAGTATTGTGCAATATCAAATCATCCCCTACCAGAGTGTGAATGTTACAACTAATAAATATGTTTTGCCACATCATTACCACACAGTCCGCAGTCTACATTAAAGCCCCCCCCCCCTGTTTATTTCTGCCAGTCCTGAGGCTTGGACTCAGGGCCTGGGCACTGTCCCAGAACTTTTTTGCCCAAGGTTAGCACTCTACCACTTGAACCACAGCACCACTTCTGGCATTTTCTGTTTATGTGATACTGAGGAATAACCCAGGGCATCATGCATACTAGACAAGAACTCTACCACTAAGCCACATTCCCAGCCCTTAAAGCGCTTTGTACTGTATCTTCTCCTGGGTTGGACAAATAGACAATGGTATACCTTTATCATTCATATAATATCATACAGAGGATTTTCCCTGCCCTAAAAATCTTCTGCATAAAGACGATGAGATGGTGGCGGCTACACAATTGTAAATACAAGGGATAGCTTACTTTACTGTCAAATTTCGTTGAACCTACAACTAGACCAAAAAGAAAATGAAGCCTTTGAAATAAAAAATCCTCTGTGCTCTGCCTATTCATCTCTTCCTCTCCACAGCATCTAGCAACCAGTGATTGTGGTTTTAGTTTGCATTTTCCTGACAGTTGAACATCTTTCCACATGCTTACTTTCCATTTGTATATCTTCATTGGCAAAAATTCTGTGTATTTATTGATGTTCTAAATGGACTATTTGCTTTTTACTTTCCAGTTGAGAGTTCTTTCTAAATTCTAAACACTAATGCTTTGTTCAGATATATACTTTGAAAGTATTATCCCTTTGTCTATAGCTTCTTTCACCTTCTTTCCAATCTTTCATGGAGTAAAATATTCCATTCAAGTGAAATCTAATTACTCAAATTATTTGCTTTATTGATCATGCTTCTGGTGTCAGTCTAAGATGTCTTTGCCAATTCCTAGTTACCAAATATTTTCTCCTACACTTTTTTCTAAAAGTTTCATAATTTTACGTTTTACATTTAAGTCTTGATCCATTTTGAGTTACCTTTTATGTGAAGTATAAGACAGAGCAGGATTCTTCCTCCTTTCTTTTCTTTCTTTATCCCTTTCTTTCCTATGTATATCCACTTGTACCAGCACCAATGATTGATGATGTTTCCTTCATTAAATTAAGTAGCCTTTTATCCAAAGTACAAATGATAGGCATATTTTTGTGAGTTTGATTTTAGATTTTCTACTTTGTTCCATTGATCCTTGTGTTTGTCTCTCCTCTAACATTATACAGGTTCGGTTACTATAGTTATGTAACAAAAACAAACAAACCTTGCAATTGAGTGGGCAGTCCTCCTACTACATTCTTTGCCAAAATTATTTTAGCTATTCTAGTTTCTTTTCTTCCAAATAGCTTTGGAATACTTTGTGTCTAAATCTACAAAAAAAATGTTAGGATCTTAGTAGGAATTGTGTTTACCTATATATTAATCATGAACTCATAAATCCATTTTGTTGAGTGTTCTAATCCATGAACATAGTATGTCTCTACATACTTTGCTAGATATACACCTAAATAAATGTGTGAGAGAAAATTAGAAATGTTTAATTTAATTTTTTTTTTCTATTTCTGTGTGTTTGCTGCAACCAGAGTAGCCTCATTACTCTTGGCAATGGTGAAAGGCTTGACTCTCTCTCAGGCCTCCTTTGAAGTGGCTCCAAGAAAATAGAGGGAGTAAAAGCACAGGCTATATACTTGCCCTTTTCTGAAACCATCCCAGATGGGGTGTTAGATGCTTCATTATAGCTTCACAAGTGTGGAAATCTGGGCTCCCGACTTGGCCTTGGTTGACATGGGTAGGAATGAAGCCAGAGATTTCTGGGCTATTTGGTTAGAGCAGAGTTGTTATTGTATAAGTGTGTTCTGTCTTGCCAAGTATCCCCTTCCTTGGTTCTTTGAATAAGGAATTCTTTGGGCATTTGTTGGGCCCCTTTTATGTCTATTTAGTATTTCTGAATTTGGTTAGCCTTCTCAGTTCCAAGTCAGAGATATATGAGACAAACAGAAATCCCAGGGAACTTTCAACTGTGCTGTTCCTTGTGTTCCAAGGTTTTCCAAGAGTATCCTTGAATAGGCTTGTCTTTTGTCTCACTAATTTTTAGAATCATCTTATTTTATTTAAATATATAATATCCAGGGAGTTCAGTTGTATTATTGAGAAAAATATGAGAAAAATCACATCTATTCCATCTTCTTGAAAGTCCATTTTTCAATATGGATCAAATGTTGTACACAGGCCTGGCATAGTAGAAATAGTTTTGAGTCAAGCCTTTAAAAAGAAGTTTTTCTTTGTTGTTGTTGTTCTCAATGTACTACATGATTTTTCTTCTTTTGTGTTTTTCCTCCTATGCTTTATACCCTGTTGTCATTGTATTCAATTTTGGTACCTTGGGTATTGTATATACGCTTATCTGAATGAGGGAAGGGAAAGGGAACAAAAAAATGGTGAGATAAAGGACAAAGTGGGAACCTATGCAACAACAATACGCACAAGACAATATGTTGGAAGTGACCTGTACAACTTGGGGGGGTCTCGTGAGGTGGAGGGAAAGAGGAAGAAAGATGAGGGAGGGGGTAACAAGCTAGACAAGAAATGTAATCACTGCCTTACTTATGTAACAGTGACCCCTCTGTACATCACCTTGACAATAAAATTAAAATTTTAAAAATGAGTTACATTTTTAAAGGAGAAGAATATCAAGAAGACGAGAAATGGCAGAAAGAATCGAAGGTACTCTGAGGGGAAATAGGGTTGGGAATGAATCACTGGACCCATGAGAAGACCAACTTGTCTAGAATGGAGAGTTCATGTTGGAGAATGGAGACAATAATCTGAGATTAAATTTTACTTGCTCATTAGTATCAGATAGTCTATTAAGAATTTAAGATATATCATCCGTGTGTGTGTGTGTGTATGTGTGTGTGTGTGTGTGTGTGTGTGTGTGTGTGTATTGGTACTAGGGCTTGAACTCAGGACCTAGATACTACACTCAGCTTTATTTGCTCAAGGTTAGGACTCTACTACTTGAACCACAGCTCTACTTCTGCTTTTTTGCTGGCTAATTGGGCTGGCTTTAAACCATGACCATCAGATCAGCCTCTTGAGGAGACAGGATTATAAGCCTGAGTCACTGGGGTCCAGTAATATATATATTGTCTTATTTATTCTTTATAATTCTCTGAGATAACTACTGCCATTTATATGTTACAGATGAGGAAGCTGAAGCTCTGAAAAAGCACCAACTTCATATATTTAGTACATAGTAAAGCCTGGATTAAACTCAGGTCTTTTTGATATAATAGGCCATATTCTTTTATTTATTTATTTTCTTTAAGTAGTTGTACAAAGGAGTTGCCATTCAACAGAACAGTTTATGAATACAGTCCCTCTTGATCAATTAGACCATATTCTTAACCACTAGCTCTTACTATGTAATGAGATAAACAGCTTAGAAGATGATCTAGAAAATCTAAGTACTGAGGTTAAAGACCTTAGAAGGTAAATAAGGTAATAAAATCTATGTTAAAGGAAAATTAATCCCTTAGTAGAAGGGAGAATACACTAACACTGGGAAAATGATACCAGTGCCTAGATATAGGGGGCTTGCTTGTTCCATTTTGCATTTAATTCATTGATGAATACATCAAATATTCATTGCATGGCACATGAGCCAGCTTTCTATGAGAGAAACAATCAGTAAGATATATGCATGTACCTATAGAAGATATGTATAGCTAGTAACTGAAGCTGCAGACTGGAGGAAGAATTCTTCTGTAGGGAAACTTTAGATCTGGTCTTAAGCCTTCCAACTGATTAGATTATTCCAACTCATATTATTTATAATCTTGTATACTTAAATTCAATTAATTATAGATGTCAATAACATCTACAAAAAAACCTTCACAGCAGCATTCAGGCTAGTGCTGAGCAACATAACTGGGTGCCGTAGTTTAGTCAAGTTGACACAAAGAACTGATCATCCCACAATTCTTTCTGTTGCATACATGACCCGGTCCCTGCCTTCATGGCATCCACAGTGCATGAACTAGAGAATACTTGCCACTGTAGCAATCCAAGCACAATCTGAGAAGAAATGAAGATGATCTTAAGACATTGCAATAAAATCAAAAGATAGATAATTATTTCCAACAATAATTTCTATAAACCTGTTTCATCAATTTAGGGAACAAATGCTGCCACCTCTCTTCTCTTTTTTAAATGAGATACTTCTCCACGGGGCCAGAATATATTAGCAGAAAGTTCTATAGCTCTTGAAGTGCTTATAAATTTACGAAGACTCACAAAACTTTGGCCTCAGGATCCAATTTTTCAACATCAAGGAAAAAGAAGACTGAACAGACCAGTTAGTCGAGTAGCAGCCCCAGGTTTCACCTGTGACATCTGTTGCTACTCCACAAAGTGGAGTCGTATATTTTACCTTTGTTCCATCTAGTCTATACGTTGCTATGTGGGGAAATAGAAAGGAGCTATCATCAACTAAAGACTTACTTCTGACACTTGGTGAACTTTGGCAGCAAACAACTATGGCAGACTCCAAAATGGGCCATGAAAGAAGCAGCATGTGTGGTGATGGGAAAAGTCACAATCCCCAGCCATCACAGTGAGCCTACAGAGTGTAATGCCAAAGCCTGTTTTTAAATAGCTGTGAGTGAGTAAGAGTAGTCTTTCAAAGTATTGGTCAACTCTCAAGTTGTGATTTTGGCCTTGTAGTTCTCTGACTGACCCATTCCTCCACTTTTTGTCACTTTTTCTTTTATACTCAGAAGGATGGAGTGTTCTGCCCCACTACTTGCTTGCAGTGACAGAGGAATCTGACAAGCCAGGCACCGAACACAGATTCTGTGGTGAAAGTAGCCTTAGGTTAGAAGCTATCATCTCAATTTTGTTTCAATCAATGTGTCCTTGATTTTGAATTTCATTTCCTGTTATTGGAGTTCTTGGAGTGGGGGAGGGAAAGATAAGAAGTAAAAGTAAGAATTGGAAGGAAGTTGTGCCTGGTTGACTATCTGTGACAGAAGGTGTCAAGAGTCTGTATTGTAACAGCTCTAAGGACATGGAGACTCAGGAAAAGTAAGAAAGGTGCAGAGTTAGGGGAGAAAAAATAAAATCTTAGATGACCAATTAATTCTAAGATCATTCAAAACTAAGCAGGCACTCTAGTACTGGAACCATGACTACCTCTTTTTTTGCTCTGGCTATTTTTAAGATAGGGGTTTTCTTGTTGTTTAGGATAGCCTAGATTGTGCTCTTCCTATTTATGATTTTCCATTGTAGGTGTAAGGACAAGTGCTACCACCATGTCCAACTTTATCTGTTGAGATGGGAGTCTTTCAGATTTTTTACCCAGCCTGTCTTCAAGGCACTGGACTCCTGATCTCAGCTTCCTGAGTAGCTAAAATTACAGATGTCAGCCACCGAATCCTGGCCAGTAAAGATCCACTTTAAGAAGTTCTCAAAATTCTGTTGGGCACTTGTGCCAAAAACATTGAAGATATTTTACTCTATCTTTAAAATGTACAAATTAGAAGACAATGCAGGCAAGATGACTTGCTCAGTATCAACACTGCCAATGGATGTCTTGAGATTGAAACCAGTTAGTCTTATTTTCCACCTGGTGTTTGAATATATTATTCAAGCATTTAAAAAGTACTTACTGAGACATACATTAAAAAGGAAAAGTAAATTCATTTATTTTCTTAAAAGTACTTTTACTGAGTTATTAATAGTGACCTTACTGGTTAAAAGGGGAAAGACAGCTACAAGAATTCTGCCTGATTGAACAAAATGTCTCCTCAAAATTCTGAATGAGACACCGAAACACCTGGCAACACCTGGATTCATTTTAATAAGCCAGAGGGCACCTGCACATTCATCATACCAGGATTTTTACTGTAATGGGAGATTTATTGTTACAAGTTAGAAATATTGCATGAAATCATGGAATAATGAAGCTATTCAGGGGAAATTTAATTGGACCAATAGATTTGGAATAGCCACCAGGCTTAACTTTCAACATATACCTTTATAAAGAGACCACCCATATATGTCATTTGAAATGGAGTCATTTGCTATCTGCTTTTCAATACCTTGTTAGGTTTATCCTTCCCCATTCAATCACCACATTTGTCGTATATTGTACAGAAAGTATGAATTTATTTTTCTGTGGAGAAAAAGCTTTAAATGCACAATAGCTCAGAGCTCAAGAATCTAATCAGTTTTCACAAATCAAAGTAATACCTTGTAAAGCTAAATAGTATGTACTTCTACTGTTAAATTGAATCAGAGTCTGCAGCAGGTTCACCTTGTACTTCAGTTAAGCTTCAGGCAAATCACTTCAACTGGAATTGGTGATACTTCATAACAGAAGTCAAGCATATACAAAGAGGAGTGCATGTCTCCAGGACATGCCTGTGACATTTAAATCTACTAAATTATTCCATGTCCTTCTTTGCTCTTTTAAGTACATGCTTTGGGGATACATGGATGTCATGTGATTCGTGGGTTTGTGGAGTAATTTGAAGAATGCCAGAAAGTGCCCTGATTGCCTATAGATATATTTTACTTAGCTCTGAAGTACAAGAAATTACATTCTCCAATAAGCTTTGTCAGATACACTGAAATAAATAATAAGAGAACTGGGTTCACCACCTTTCTATTCCAGGTCTAGTTTGTACACAGCTTCTGGAAAGTTGCTATGCTTTCTTCCACTCTTAGTATTTCCAACACATGGAAATCAGAGTTTTCCAAAGCCAAAGTTGGCCCATTTTCTAATTAATGTCTATCAGTTTGGCCTGGGTTCTCATACTTCATATTCCCAAATGATTTTAAACATGTTCCCAATAGGTGAGGATTTCTATTTAAAAAGGTAAATATCTTGTTGGCATTACTTCAACTCGACCCTCATGGAGAAACCAAACACTTCAGTTATACTGCTGTTTCAGCAGGTTACTTGTTCAAATATGCATTTTCCCAAATATGAAATAATGTGCATTATTCTTTTTTAGGAAGTAATTTTTTATTTTATTTTTTTTTAATTTTTTTATTGTGAAAATACTGTACAGAGAGGTTACAATTACATGGGCAAGAAAATGAGTACATTTCTTATCAAGCATTGTAGCCTCCTCCTTTGTTTCCCCTTCCCATCCCATCCTCCCCCTGCCCCCCAACCCTCCTCCCCCCCCCCACCAAAGTTGTAAAGTTCGTTTTCGACATACGACTTGTATGTCTCATTGTTGCAATGGGTCCACCTGTATCCCTATTTAAACGATTTGTTTTTTCCCTTCCCCTCCACAAATTATACCTACATCAAATACAGTGAAAGCAGGGATTATACCGTGGGAGAGGGACATACAAAGCAACAAAGAAATCATCTTATGAATGTGTTAGAAACAATCGCATGAAAGAAAAAAACATTTGAATACATATCTTAGGGTTCATTTCCCTAACATCAACTTATCTGAGCTTTTCTGCTTGACTCAGACATATACTAGTTATTGCAAATAAGGGAAACCATGGGACCTATGTTTCTTTGGGCCTGGCTTACTTCACTTATTTCCAAGTCTTTCCATTTCTTAACAAATGGGGCAATGTCATTCTTTCTGATGGAGGCATAGAATTCCATTGTGTACTTTTACCACATTTTCTTGATCCATTCATCTACTGAGGGGCATCTGGGTTTGTTCCATATCTTAGCTATGGTAAATAATGCTGCAATAAACATAGTCGTGCTGGAAGCTTTAGTGTGGTCTTGTTTGTGAACATTTGGGTAAATGCCCAAAAATGGGATTGCTGGGTCATAGGGGAGCTCTATGTGGGATCTTTTGAGGAACCTCCATATTACTTTCCAAAATGGTTGAACAAGTTTACACTCCCACAAACAATGCAGTAAGATTCCCTTCTGTCATATCCCCTCCAGCATCTGTTGTTATTAGAGTTCTTGATTATAGTCATTCTAACTGGGGTGAGGTGGTATCTCAATGTTGTTTTGATTTGCATTTCTTTTATGGCTAGCGAGGTTGAGCATTTCTTCATGTCTATTGGCCATCCTTCTTTCCTCTTCAGAGAAGTTTCTCTTTAAGTCTTTAGCCCACTTATTTATTGGGCAGTTGTTTCTTTGAGGATTTGTTGTTGGGGGATTTAATTTTTTGAGTTCCAAGTGTGTTTTAGACATGAGACCCTTGTCTGTTGTATGGCTAATGAAGATCTTCTCCCAATCCGTGGGCTTTCTATTGATCTTGCTAGCTATGTCCTTTGCCATGCAGAAGCTCTGCAATTTCATGCAATCCCATTTGTCCAACCTTTCTTTGATTTGTTGTGTTTCTGGGTCTCTATTAAGAAAATTTCAGCCTGTGCCAAGGAGTCCTAGGGTTTCTCCTATTCCATCCTGTAATGTTTTCAGAGTGTCTGCTTTGACTCTGAGGTCTCTGATCCATTTGGAGTTGATTCTGGTGCAGGGTGATATATAAGGATCTAGCTTTTGTTTTCTACAAGTAGTTAACCAATTTTGCCAGCACCATTTACTGAAGAGGCTGTCTTTCTTCCATTCTATTTTTTTAGCTCCCTTATTAACGATTAGATGGCTATAGGTCTGTAGGTTCATTTCTGGGTTTTCAATTCTATTCCATTGGTCCTGAGGTCTGTTCTTGTGCCAGTACCAAGCTGTTTTGATTACTATGGCTTTGTAGTAGAGTTTGAAATTTGAGACCTGGGATTATTTTCTTGTCCTGCTACCTGAAGAGTGTAGCGCTGCTTCCCACAAGGGTGAGGTTTCCAGGCAACATTTGTGACATGGAAGACCAAAGCTGGTATGCCTTCCTGCTGCCTGGGGAGAGACATACATGGGTTATTTTCATCCTAATGAACTCTGGCATCTGATTAGATCCTGCAGTCTCTGCATGGTATTTTCCAAGAGTTAAAAAAAATAACTTTGCCTTGATCGGTTTAGCAAATGTAACAAAAGGGTGATCCATTTTATTCTTGTGTGTACTTGCTTGCTATCAGTTATGTTACAGTTAACAAGAGTGTTCTGCACGAAGGGAGTGAAAGGGCCCCTTACTCAAGAGGTGGCAAGCTCAGAGACTGATCACATGTTGACAGTGATAAAGTGCCCTCAGCCAGTTGCTAGTGGCTGCTGTAACCCTAGCTACTCAGGAGGCTGAGATCTGATTATCTTGGTTCAAAGCCAAGATCAAAGACTTTCCTGGGCAGGAAAGTCCGTGAGACTCTAATCCCAATTAACTGCCAAAAAAGAAAGAAGCTGGAAGTGGAGCTGTGGCTCAAGTGGTAGAACACAAACCTTAAGCAAAAATGCTCAACGACAGCACCCTGCCCCTGCGTTCAAGAGTTCAAGTCCCAGGACTGATACCATAAAAAGAAATAGAGAGAGAGAGAGAGAGAGAGAGAGAGAGAGAGAGAGGGAGGGAGGGAGAGGAGAGAGAGAGAAGAAAGTGCTCTCAGCACCAAAGCATCACAGTTCTTTTGACTTGTGAAAAAAGACCTGGCTTTTTAGCATTTTTAGAAATGAGAGTCTCATCAGAATATTTTACATTTTCTGGTTAATGAAAGTTATATAATCCCAAATAAACCTTTCGCCTTGAACTTAAATTTAATCCTCAGCTGTAGTAATTAGCCAGGTTTTGTTGGTTTGGTTTGATTTGGTAAGTTTATTTTCCACTCCTACCATTGAGCTTTCTTACTTTATAAATAACTTATGTGCCTGCAAATAGTATTAGTCTCAAGTAAAATTAACTTTGAAGACAAGCGTTTTAACTTCATATAACAAGAGGCCCTGAAGTAGCAAGTTCTCATACTGGTTGATATACCAGCTCTGCAAGACAGTTTGGTTGGTTTTTCTGACTACCTCTTGGCTTTTTCCTCATTGTCACAAAATGGCTGTTGCAGTGTTAATCCTAATTCCTTACACACAACAGGCTTGGTCAATAAAGAAACCTACTGGGCTTGCCCACCTGCTATAAGCAACAAAAAGCTGTACAACAATAGATAAAACATGAGACAGCATGTAGCACTGTAGTATGATTCCTAAGAAAAGGTGTGTTGGTTTTTTCCTTAAAAAAAAAAAAAGCAGGCCTTAAGAATGTTTCAGCTTTCTTCCTCCTGGAACTTTCTGGACTGTTGGGCAGGGATGGGGAATCCAAGCAGAGCATCAAGTCCTCATTGAGTTGATGGAACAGATAGTGGGATTTGCTGAGACTAAAGCAGATATACCAAGCCAGAAAGGAACTACACTAAAATCTTCATGGGGGCCCTTTGAATCTTGGCTGAATGCACATATGGGGTAAGATTCCATGGCTATAGGAAGTAAAATCCTGGGCAACTGAACAATTCCCAGAACTCACATGGAGCTGGGAGACATTCAGATTTACTCTGTTGATTAACTGTCAAATAAAGACTGCGCTACACTTGTCCCAATAAGTCTCAAATGTTAGGATCAAAGAAAGTAGACTTCAAGACAAGGATCATTCCTACTAATACAAGATAGTTCATAATGACAGAAAAGCCAGTTCCACAGGAACGTATAATAATTTTAAATGTGTATGTCTAACAGAAATTTAAAAATATATAAAGCAAATCTGATGTTACTAAGAAGGGTAAAGAAGTGAAGAAAAAAACAGTTGGAGATTTTGACACTTCTCTGTGTAACCAAGAACAAATAGAAAACCAGTAAAGACTTAGAAAATCTGAACAACAGCATTCAACACTTCAGTTGACTGTCATTCATAGAATACTACAGACTGTGTTCATGATTAGAGTAGACCAATTGTTTGATTTAGTTTATGAAAAAGAAAATGATGTCCTGTCCTTATCACGTGCAAAATTTCAATTATAACCCAGAGGCTGCCCTGCCCACCAGTCATACCAATGAAGTTCATAATAGGTGCTACTGCAGGCATACAAACAGTCTCCTTCAATAATTTTATTACAACTTGCTGTGTGTATATGTGCGTGCGCACATTTGCATGTAGGTTCTAGAGCACTGTCTCTGAGCTTTTTTGCTTGAGTGTGCTGCCATTGAGCAACAGCTCCACTTCCAGCTTTTTGGGTAGTTAATTGTAGTTAGAGTCTCACAGACTTTCCTGCCTGGGCTGGCTTCAAACCTCAATCCTTAAATCTCAGCCTCCTAAGTAACTAGGATTTAAGGTGTCCAGCACCCAGCCACAACTTGCTTTAAATTTTTGTTATTTTTATACATAAGATACTTTTAGATTTGTATTGCTTTTAAAAATCACTCTATACTTGTCTTTTTGTTGGAAATAGGATTTCTTTAATATTAGATAGAACAGCTAATAATAGAATTGTTCTTAAATTTCAGGCTCCACATTAAGATTGAAAAATTAATGGTTCCTGTTATTTATAAGTAAACGTAACAAGTGAATTCAGATGTGATTTGTTTGCTCATGACTTGCCATGTTTTGTTTATTAAGAAAGCATGACCCTGAAAATAACAGAAACACAAATGAATTTATTAAATTTATGTAACTACAACACCATTGTATAACACCTTTGCAATACATTTTTATTGTAAAATATATTTTTATTGTAAAGGTGTTATACAGAGATGTTATAGTTATGTAAATCATAGTTACATAATGAGCACATTTCTTTTTCAACAGTGTCACCTCTTCCTCCCTTCTTTTCTCCCAATTTTTCCCTCCCAACAAGGTATATAGTTCATTTTCAACATAGTGTCTAATGAATATCACTGCTGCATTTGTTCACCCTTTGTCCCACTATTTCTGTGCTCCCCCTTACCCTCCCCAAAACAGATAAACTACATACAAGACAAAAGGTACAGAAATCAAAAATAGCAACAAAGGAGAAAAAATTTTAAAGCAAATAAAAAATAAATAATAAATAGAAATAAACAAATCAAAAAATATATAATATAATATAATATAAATATATAATATAAATAAAATTTATTTATTTTATATAATATAAATAAAATATATAATGTATATAATATAAATAAAATTATATAATATATGGTATAATGTATAATAAATATATAATATAATATAAATAAAATATATAATATGATTAATATAAAATATATAATATAATATAATATATAAATAAATAAAAAATAAAAACGATGGTTATAGGAATAAATTCCAAGAGGGCTGGGAATGTGGCTTAGTAGTAGAGTGCTTGCCTAGCATGCTTGAAGCCCTGGGTTCAATTCCTCAGTACCACATACACAGAAAAAGCCAGAAGTAGCACTGTGGCTCAAGTGGTTGAGTCTAGCCTTAAACAAAAGAAGCTCAGGGACAGTGCACTGGACTGGCAAAAAAGAAAGAGAGAGGGAGGGAGGGAGGGAGAGAGGGAAGGAGGGAGGGAAAGGAAGCGAGGGAGAGAAGGTAGAGAGAGGGAGGGAGGAAATTCCAAGAAATGGAAATAAGAGGTTTTGGGGTTTTTATAATGTCTTTTATTGTGAAAGTACTGTACAGAGGTGTTAAAGTTACATGAGCAAGGTAATGAGTACATTTCTTATCAGGCATTGTTGCCAGCTCCTATGTTTTTCTCCTACTATCCCTTCCCTCCCACCTCCACAACTACACTCCCCTCCACCCCTGCCTAAATTGTAAAGTTCGTTTTTTAACATAGTGTCTTCTACATCTCATTGTTACAATGGGTCCACCTGTATCCCTATTTAAACATTTTGTTTTTTCCCTTCCCCTCCCCAAATTATAACAACATCAAATACAGTGAAAACAGGGGTTATACTGTTGGGGAGAAACATTCAAAGAAACAAAAAAAATCACATGGTACCTTATAAATATGTTAGAAAGAAGAAACCACTTGTGTCCCTATCTTGGGGTTCATTTCGCTTAACTTTATCTTATCTGGTCAAATGTACATAGCTTTTGACCTTTTCTACTTGTCCCAGACATATACTAATAAGGGAAACCATGGGACCTATGTTTCTTTGGGCCTGGCTTACTTCACTTAATATAATTTTTTCCAAGTCTTTCCATTTCCTAACACATGAGGCACTGTCATTCTTTCTGATGGAGGCATAGAATTCCATTGTGTACTTTTACCACATTTTCTTGATCCATTCATCTACTGAGGGGCATCTGGGTTTGTTCCATATCTTAGCTATGGTAAATAATGCTGCAATAAACATAGTTTTGCTGGTAGCTTTAGTGAGGTCTTGTTTGTGATCATTAGGGTAAATGACCAAAAGTGAGATTGCTGGGTCATAGGGGAGCTCTATGTGAAGACTTTTGAGGAACCTCCATACTAATTTCCAAAGTGGTTGAACAAGTTTACACTCCCACCAACAATGCAGTAGGGTTCCCTTCTGTCCACATCCCCTCTAGCATCTATTGTTATTAGATTTCTTGATTATAGTCATTCTAACTGGGGTAAGGTGGGATCTCAATGTTGTTTTGATTTGCATTTCTTTTATGGCTAGAGAGGTTGAGCATTTCTTCATGTGTGTCTATTGGCCATTCTTATTTTTTCTTCAGAGAAGTTTCTCTTTAAGTCTTTAGTCCACTTATTTATCAGGCAGTTGTTTCTTTGAGGATTTGTTGTTGGGGGATTTAATTTTTTCAGTTCCAAGTATATTTTAGATATGAGACCCTGATCTGTTCTATGGCTAGTGAAGATCTTCTCCCAATCCGTGGGCTTTCTGTTGATCTTGCTAGCTATGTCCTTTGCCATGCAGAAGCTCTGCAATTTAATGCAATCCCATTTGTCCAACCTTTCTTTGATTTGTTGTGTTTCTGGGTCTCTATTAAGAAAATTTCAGCCTGTGCCAAGGAGACCTAGGGTTTTTCCTATTCTGTCCTGAAATGTTTTCAAGGGGTCTGCTTTGACTTCGAAGTCTTTGATCCATTTGGAGTTGATTCTGGTGCAGGGTGTTATATATGGATCTAGCTTTAGTTTTCGACAGTGATTAACCAGTTTTCCCAGCACCATTTACTGAAGGGGCTGTCTTTCTTCTATTCTATTTTTTTAGCTCCCTTATCGAAGATTAGGTGGCTATAGGTCTGTGGGTTCATTTCTAGGTTTTTAATTCTATTCCATTGGTCCTGAGGTCTGTTCTTGTGTCAGTACCTAGCTGTTTTGATTACTATGGCTTTGTAGTAGAGTTTGAAATTTGATATTGATATTCTTCCAGCACTGTTCTTTCTGTTAAGGATTGTTTTTGCTTTTCAAGGTCTTTTATTTTTCCATGTGAATTTTTGGATTGCCTCTTCTATTTCTTTGAGAAATGGTTGGAATATTTATAGGTATCACATTGAATTTGTAGATAGCCTTGGGAAGTATTGCCATTTTCACGATGTTGATCCTTCCAATCCAGGAGCATGGGAGTGTTTTCCACTTCCTAAGTTCTGCTTTGATTTTCTTTTTCACGTTTTTAAAGTTTTCATCATAGAAGTCCTTCACTTCTTTGGTTAAGTTAATTCCTAGGTATTTTATTTTTTGTCGGGCTATTACAAAAGGAGTTGCTTTCCTGATTTCAGCCACACTTTTCTCATTGTTGGCATACAGGAAAGCCATTGATTTTTGAGGGTTAATTTTATACCCTGCTACTTTGCCCAAGTTTCAAATCAGCTCAAGTAATTTGGGAACGGAGTCCGTGGTATTCTTTAAATACAAGATCATGTCATCTGCAAAGAGGGAGAGTTTTACTTCATCTTTCCCTATTTGGATCCTCTTTATGTTTGTGTCTAGTCTTATTGTTGTAGCTAGGCATTCTAATACTAAATTGAAGAGAAGTGGAGAGAGTGAACATCCTTGTCTCGTTCCTGAGTTTAGAGAAAGTGGCTTTAGATTTTCAACATTAAGTATAATGATGGCTGTAGGTTTGTCATATACAGCCTTTATTGTATTGAGTAATGTTCCATGAATTCCTAATTTTCCAGACCCTTCATCACAAAGGGGTGTTGGATCTTGTCAAATGCTTTTTCTGCATCTGTTGAGATAACCATGTGTTTCTTATCCTTGCTCTTGTTGATATGATGAATTATATTAATTGATTTGCGTATATTGAACCAGCTTTGCATCCCTGAAATGAATCTTGTTTGATCACAGTGTATGATTTTTTTGGATGAATTGTTGAAGTCGATTGGCCAAAATTTTGTTGAGAAGTTTTGCATCAATGTTCATCAAAGAAATGAGTCTATAGTTCTCTTTCTTTGTTGAGTCCCTGCCTGGTTTGGAGATGAGGGTTACGATGGCCTCATAGAAAGAGTTCGGTAGTGAACTTTCTCTTTCAATTTCATTCCAGTTGGAGGAGTATTGGTGTGAGTTCTGCTTTGAAGACCTTGTAGAATTCAACTGTAAATCTATCCAGTCCTGGGCTTTTCTTAGATGATTGATATGGGTCTGTTAAGTTGGTTTAACTCATCTTGGTTCAGTTTAGGCATGTTGATATTTGCTAGGAAATCATCCATTTCTTCCAGATTCTCAAACTTATTAGCATAAAGGTTTGAGAAGTATTCTCTTACAATGTTCTGAATCTGGCTTGTTTCTGTGATGATGTTTCTATTCTCATCTCTGAGTGTGTTTATTTGGGTGTGTTTTCTTTTTTTTCTGATAAGATTTGCTAAGAATCTGTCAATTTTGTTAATTTTTTCGAAGAACCAACTCTGTTTTGTTGATTCTTTCTATGGTGTTTTTGGATTCTAATTCGTTTAATTCTGATTTAATTTTAATTATTTCTTTCCATTTACTGGATTGGGGTTTATCTTACTGCTCTTTTTCAAGGAGGTTCAGATGTCTCATTAAATTGTTAGTTTCAGATCTCTCCAATTTGTTGATATAGGAACTCAGAGCTATAAACTTGCCTCTGAGTACTGCCTTTGCTGTGTCCCAGAGGATCTGATAATTTGTGTGTTCATTTTTGTTGAATATCATGAACATTTGAATTTCCTTTCTAATCTCTTCCATGAGCCACTGATGATTCAACAGTGGGTTGTTCAGCCTCCATGTGTTACAGGACTTTCTTTGTGGCTTTTGGTGTTGAGTTCTAATTTTATTCCATTGTGTTCTGAGAGAATGCAGGGCATAACTTCAATGTTTCTGAATTTGGACAAGTTTGTTTTGTGACCTAAAATGTGGTCTCTTTTGGAAAATGTTCCATGTGCTGCTGAGAAAAATGTGTATTCTGATGCTGCTGGGTGAAATATTCAATAGAGGTCTGTTAAAACTTGTTGATCTATGCAGTTGTTTAGATCTGCGGTTTCTCTGTTGAGTTTTGCTGAGTTGATCTATCTAATGGGGACAGGGGTGTGTTAAAATCCCCAACAATTACTGTCTTTGGATCTATGTAAGATTTGAGGGAAAGTAGTGTTGCTTGGATAAATTTGGGTGTTCTGTTGTTTGGTGAATAGATATTTAGAATTGTAATATCCTCCTGAAGGAGAGATCCCTTAATTAGTATGTATCGACCTTCTTTATCTCTTCTTACTAATTTTAATTTGAAGTCTATTTTACCTGATATTAGGATTGCAATTCCTGCCTGTTTATGGGGGCCGTTTGCTTGCTAGATTTTATTCCAGCCTTTCACTTTCAAAATATGTTTTTTTTAATGGGCAAGCTGTGACTCTTGAAGGCAGAAGATAGAAGGATCTTGCTTTTTAATCTAACTAGATAGTGAGAGTTAGGACTGAAAGGTGTTTGGTAGCTCCTGCCATGTTATCCACCTTCTTGGAGGCTGTGGCAACTGGATTCTTCCTATGGTTCTTGGATTCTTAGTTTGGGTGCGATTTCTTGGCCTTTATTGTGGTCTTGTTGGTTTTCTATGTGTAGGACATCTTTAAGTATCTTTTGTAGGGCTGGTTTGGTGGAGATATATTGTTTCAGTTTTTCTTTGCTACGGAAGGTTTTTACTTGACCTTCCGTTATAAAGGAGTTTAGCTGGGTACAGTATTCTTGGTTGATAGTTGTTGTCTTTAGGGCATGGCATACATCGTTCCAGGCTCTTTTTGCTTTAATTGTCTCTGCTAAGAAATCTGAGGTGATTCTAATTGGTTTCCCTTTATAGGTGATTGATCTTTTCTCCTTGGCAGCTTTAAGGATCCTTTCCTTGGTCTGAATTGATCCTGTGCGGATTATAATGTGATGGTGGGATGTTCTATTCTGGTCCGGTCTAGTTGGGGTTCTAAAAACTTCCTGTGTCTGAATAGGCCTACCTTTTTGCATGTTTGGAAAGTTCTCTGCTAGGATCCTGATAAATAAATTTTCTGGCCCATTAACTTCTGTCTCTAGGTGCTCCTCTACACCCATTATCCTCAGATTAGGTCTTCCGATGGTGTCTTCTAAATGTTGAATAGATCTACCCTATTTCTTGGGTTTGTCTTGGATAGTTGTATGTTTTTTCTCTATAATAGCTAGGCTGTCTTCAATCCCAGAGATTCGATCTTCTGCATGGTCTAAACTACTGTCAAGACTTTCTACTTTGTTTTTTTATATCCTTTCCTTCTAATTGGTCGGCTTTGGTGGCTTCAAATTCTTTGTTGGAGCTTTGTTTTAGATCTTGTATGAACTTCTTTACTTCCTTACTTTGTTTATTCTCAAATAACATAGTTGCTTGGTTATGGTTTCCTTGGACTCCCTTTCCTTCTGACAGGCTCCATTCAGCATTCCCCTTGTGGTCTCACTGGATTCCTTCAGCTGTCTGTTTATGGATTCCATGAATGTCTCTATTGATTTTTGTCTATTCTCATCCCGCTCATGCAATTCCTGTATTTCTCTTTGACTGTTCTCAGGCTGCTCACACAATTTCTGTATTAACCTTTGATTAGCTTCCACACACTCATGAGATCCCTGCATGAATTTTTGGTTAGCCTTATCATGCTCATGAAGTTCCTGTATTAATCTTTGGTTTGCCTTGTCTAGCTACCTATCATGCTCACACTGAGTCCTTTGCAGGTTTACAGTCTTTTCATTCACCATGTTTACCAGTAGTGTTTGTAGAGCTTTTGGGGAATAATCCTCTGGATTATTCATTAACTTTTCTATCCCGATTATCATGAGTGGGAGTTGAGATTCACAGACTTATCATTTTTCTTGTGTTTCTCCAGCTTGTTCTGCCCTTTTGGTATGAAAGTAAAGTAACAGCAATTTTTTTGCTAGAACACTATTTTAAGGCAAGCATCAACCAGAGTCCTGTAGTTGCACAGTCAAAATGGCTGCAGACACAATCTAGTTCAACAGATACAATCTATTCAACATCAAACAACTATGGATTAATGGGCTAAGAACATCAAATAGTGATTCAGCAGACCAGAAATTAATAGGTTTAGGGAGAATTGGGGGAAAAAATAGGATTAGAGGGATATAGACAGGTAAAAGGAAAAAGTGAGTTTAACCAAGTCCTAATCTCAGAGAGGGAAATGCATAAGACAAAATGAAAGGAGAGAGGTTTTTAAAAAATGAAAAAACAAAAATTTAAATTTAAAAAATGAAACAATTAAAAATTATGTATGATTAAAGAAATGATATTGAGAGAAGAAAATGATAGGAAAAGAGATTAAAAAGAAAAAAGAAAAAATCTTAAAATTGGAATACTTAAAAATTATATAGGTATAAAGAAATAATACTACTATGAAAGAAGTTAAGCCTAAAAGGTTATGAATTGAGTAATAACTTTCTGAATGAAGTATGGACACAATGAGGGATAAAGTCTAATAATCGATGATGGGCATATATCTGGGGATGAGCAGAACAGCAATTAAGTCATGCAAAAAGAAAAAAAAAAAAGGACCAAAAGGTTGAAAGAGAGTTACCAGAAGTCAGAGATCTACCCAGTCCTTAGGCTCATAATCACAGAGAAAGGAGAGGATTCTCTTCAATTTAACTTAAGATGTCTGGGTGTCTAGACCTAAACCATGATCTAACTTCTATAGGAAGTAAGATTGGAGCAGGGCCAGCCTGGGTTCTGCACAAAAAAGAGGAGCTCAGCTATGAGCAGGGGGAAAAGGCACTGTTTACATAACAGTGGTTTCCAAATGTTTGTGATTTTATATATATATATATATATATACATATATATATATATATATGTTTTTTAATTTTTTTTTACAAAAAATTACGCATGACTCCTCTGTGGATTTTTTTTTCTTTTTGGCTGGTCCTAGGGCTTGAACTCTGGGCCAGGGCACTGTCCCTGAGCTTTTGTGCTCAAGTCTAGTACTCTACCACTTGAACCACAGCTCCACTTCCATCTTTTTGGGTAGTTAATTGGAGATAGTCTTGCAGACTTTCCTGCCCAGGCTGGCTGGACTGTGATCCTTATATCTCAGCCTCCTGAGTAGGATTACATATGTGAGCCACTGGTGTCCCATATGGATACTTATTTTAAAGTAAATCTATTCAATAATGTGTCCACATAGTAAACATTGCTGACATTTAGTATATTTCCTAGTATTCAAAGCATTTTTAAAAGCCTGATGTATATGTGGGGTGGGGGTGGGGTGTCTGCCTACTTTGGAGATCAAAGCTCTGCATTATTTTGTTCTGCTTATTTTTCAGTTTGGCAGGAAGATTTCTTGCCAAATTCTCCTTAGACATGGCCCACTTGGCTCCTGACACTTTGATTTCCTGTCCCTTTCCATCGTGGAGAGTGAGAATGGCTCCCAGGTAGGAAGACATGGTTTCTAGGCCAACCTGGGCTTTTTGCTTTCTTGTAAATCTTTCTTTCCCTGCCTTTTCTCCTGCTATGTTCTGTATCCCTCACCCCAAACAACCCTGGCCTCAGTTCTAGTGTTGCCTACATCAGTGTATCTTTAACATCAGCTCACCTGAGTTGTTTCTTTTTTCTCTTTGGATTATCACTCTACAACTGCAGTGGATACCTTAGAATGCCTGAAAGTGCCAGTGGGTATGTCAAATTTGAGTTCTCAGCCCTGTGAGCACAAATCCTGTCTCCAGAACAGTGGGGCCCAAGCAACTGACCCTGGCTGAAGGCAGGGTGCCTTTCCTTCTAAACTAAAAATGGCAAAAATAGGGCTGATAAGGAAGTAAGTACTAGAACTCTGGTCCTTGTGTAGTGACACCCATTTTCCATATAGTATATACTCTACTACTATATGAATATATCATATATACTATCATAGCTCCCTGGGTACTGCTTTCCAACAATACTTATTTTTTGTGATAGTTTTGTTGCTGCATAATTGATGTTGAATATTTACACATTTAAAGTACAGAATTTGGTATTTTGTTATTGTGTTTTTGTTATTGTTGTTGCAACTGTTTATGTTGTCATTGTTTTGAGAAAGGGTCTTGCTATACAGCATAAGCTGGATTCACATTCCTGATCCTATTGCCTTAACTTCTGGAATGCTGAGTTTACAGGCATATGCTACCATGCTCAAACTAGAATTTGATCAATATTGTCATATGTATATACCTGGTAAGCCACTGTTATAATCCTGGTGAAAAACATATTCATCATTCATGTTCCTGGTGCCCCGCACTCCTCTTCGGGTGACCACTGATGTCATCTATCACTATAAGTCACTTTACCTTTTCTAAAATTCTATGCAAATTGGATTATACATTATTGCATGCTTTTGCCTACCTTTCTTTCATTCAGCATAATTATTTTTGAAATTCATCCACATTGTATTATATGTCAGTAGGTCATTTCTTTTAATTTCTGAGCAGTAGTCCATGGTGTAGATGTTTTGTGGTAACATTTGCAATATTTCCAGTTTAACTCTAGGCTGTCAATATTCACAGTGAAATCTTTTTATGAGCATATGCTTTAATTTCTCATGGGCCTATTGGATTGTATGACAAATGCATATTTATCTTTTTAAAGAATCATCACTAATTCCCAAAGCCATTGTGCCATTTTACCTTCCTACTGGCAGCACATGAGAAGAGTAATTCCTTTACATCTTTGCTAACCTTTTATGTGTCCTGTGTATTATTTCCTTTGATGGAACTTAGTGGTTTTAAATAACAGAAATATTTTTCAGAACAAAATTTAGTTAGAATAGTTTGATGGAATGGGGGTTTTCTGTGATTATCCCATATGTATGTACTTTGGATGGGTTCACCCGTCCCATACATCCCCTTCCCCACTCCCTCTCCCTTTGCCTTTCCTTAGCTATAAAGTCTGCCTCAGGGGATTATGTGAATTCAATGAGTTAACATGTATAAAAATCTTAGAATTGTGTCCAGAACTTAAAAGATTTTCACTATATGTTAGCTATGGAAAAAGATACTGTATTATCATGAAAAAATTAGTTTAAGATAATCCAATAAGGCATGTAAATGACAACAGTATGAAAGACCTTCCCCTAAACCTACTAAAGTCAAGTGTCAAGTTCAGCTATTTGGAAAAATCACAAAAACTACTCTATTGATACACATATCCTTAGCCCTGTTGGTTTCTAACTATGTAGCATTAAGCAAGTCATTTAAGTGTGCTTTAGTTTTATCCTTACAATTATGATCCCAGTTAAGATGTTGCCAGAGCTGAATTATAACTTTCATTGACTCTAGATACCTCTACCTTCATGAGTCCTTTTCTCCATAAAATGACATTAAATATATATGTACATGTATGTGTATGTTTATATATGCATATATGAGTATACATATATATACACATATATGTGTATATATACTGTTTATATAAGTACAATCACTGCACTAGTGAAAAGACAAATATCAGATTGGATGTATTATTACTATTTTTATTATTATTATCATGTTGAATTTTTCTTTTCATTTTGAAAGAAAATTACAACTTTTCTGTGTACTCCCTTGAGCATGTTGTCTATTCGACAAGTTGTCTGGGATTGTTTTCTGAATACTAAATTGTTTGGTGTGTATAAAGCACTTCAAGCAGTGGCTGGCACCAGAGCAAACACTACATATTTAACATCGTTCAATAAATCAACATCTAAAGTGGCAGACACACCAGATGTTGCCTCCCTCCCTGGCTGGTCTGATAAGTGAAATCTGATTCAAAATAGGGTTGAATTTTCCATCTGCAATATTCTCAAAAAAAAAAAAAATACCTAGGAATCAACTTAACCAAAGAAGTGAAGGACCTCTACAATGAAAACTTCAAAAATCTAAAAATGGACATTAAAGAAGACCTCAGAAAGTGGAAAAACCTTCCATGTTCCTGGATTGGGAGGATTAACATCATGAAAATGGCAATATTGCCAAAAGCTATCTACAAATTCAATGCAATACCCATCGCTATCCCCATTTCTTTCTTTAATAAAATAGAAGAAGCAGTCCAAAACGTCAGATGGAACAACAAAAGACCCTGAATAGCAAAAGCAATCTTTAGCAGGAAGAATAATGCTGGAGGAATATCAATACCAAACCTCAAACTCTATTACAAAGCCATAGAACTCAAAACAGCTTGATACTGGCACAAGAACAGGCCTGAGGACCAATGGAATAGATCTGAAGACCCAGAAATGAACCCAGAGACCTATGGCCACCTAATTTTTGGCAAGGGAGCCCCAAAAAATAGTATAGAAGAAAGACAACCTCTTTAATAAGTGGTGCTGGCAGAATTGGCTAAGTACGTGTAGAAAACTAAAGTTACATCCTTATATATCATCCTGCACAGAATTAACTCCAAATGGATCAAAGACCTCGAAGTAAAAACAGATACCGTGAAAATATTAAAAAAAAAAAAAGAAGGACTAGGAGAAACACTAGGGCTCCTTGGCACACGTCAAAACTTTCTTAATAAAGATCCAGAAACAACAAATCAAAGAAAGTCTGGATACATGGAACTGCTTTAAACTGCAGAGCTTCTGCATGGCAAAGGACATATCTAGCAAAATATATCAAAACCCCACAGACTGGGAGAAGATCTTTACCAGCCAGACAACAGACAAGGGTCTCATATCTAAAATGTACCAACAGCTCAAGAAATTAAATTCCCCAAAAGCAAACCTCCAAAGAAACAACTACCCCATTAAAAAAGTGGACTAAAGACCTTAAGAGAGACCTGTCTGACGAGGAAATACAAATAAATGGCCAAGAGACATATGAAGAAGTGCTGAACATCTCTGACTATAAAAGAAATGCAAATCAAAACAACATTGAGATTCCAACAGTTAGAATGACCATAATCAAAAAATCTAACACTGGTGGGGATGTGGCCAAAGGGGAATGCTACTACACTGTTGGTAGGAGTGCAGACTTGTTCAGCCACTCTGGAAAGCAGTGTAGAGGTTCCTCAAAAGGCTACACCAAGAGCTTCCCTATGACTCATCAATCCCACTTCTGGGAATTTACCCAAATGACCACAAACAAGGCCACACTAAAGCCACCAGCATGACAATGTTTATCAAGAATTATTTACCATAGCTAAGATATGGAACCAACTAAAATGCCCCTCAGTAGATGAATGGATCAAGAAAATGCTATGCTTCCATCAGAATGAATAACATTGTTCCATTCATAAGGAAATAGGAAGACTTGGAAAAAATTATATTAAGTGAAGTAAGCCAGACCCAAAGAAAAGTAGGTTTCATGATTTCCCTCATTTGCAAGAACTAGAATATGTATATGATATTCTTTCCTTTCTTTCTTACTATTTTTTTTGTCAGTTGTGGTGCTTGAACTCTGGGCCTTGGTGCTGTCCCTCAGCACTTCAGCTCAAGGTGAGCACTCACCACTTGAGCCACAGTGCCACTTCCAGTTTTTGGTGGTTATTTGGAGAAAAGAGTCTCTTGGACTGGGCTGGGAAAGTGGCTCAGTGGTAGAGCTCTTGCCTTGCATGCTCGAGGCCCTGGGTTCAATTCCTCAGCACCACATAAGCAAAAAGAAAAAAGCCAGAAGTGGCGTTGTGGCTCAAGTGGTAGAGCGCTAGCCTTGAGCTGAAGAGCTAAGGGACAGCGCCCAGGCCCAGAGTTCCAGGCCCTACGACCGGACCCAAAAAAAAAAAAAAAGAGTCTCATGGACTTTCCTGCCCAGGCTGGCTCTGAACAACAATCCTCAGATCTCAGCCTCTTGAGTAGCTAGGATTACAAGCATGAGCCACCAGCACCCGGCTAATATGATATTCTTAACAGGGGTTCTCAGTAACCCAGCTACTTAGTGCATAGGACTATATATAATGAACTGTATCGACATGAACTCCAATTTAGGGAAACGAGGTTTTTATTAGACCGTGTATGTAATTTGTTCTTTTTTCTCTATTGTCTTATTTTTTTCTGCATTTCTCTTAGTTTTTTTGTACCTCGTGTTTTGCATATTAGATAATGCAATATGTGGAAGGGAAAAGGAATCACAGAGACAGTAGGATAACAGATGAACCACAGCAACATTGATACTCACTTGATACTATGTTGGATATGAACATTACAACTTGAGGGGAGGGGCATAGGGAGGAGGAAGTGGGACATAATGAAGGATGAGGTAACAAAGATTAAAAACAAATGTACTTATTGCCTTACTTATGTATCTGTAAGCCCCACCCCCACCCCATTCACCACCTTTTCAATAAAAAAAAAAATAGGGTTGAATTTTGTCTTCCCACTCACCTGGAGTTAGCAGTAGCAACTCAGAAACTCTAAAGGCTTTAGAAGATTAAATTAAGAAGACAAATTATGTTTAATTCAATTTGTTAAAGACTCAGCTCAACTTCAGGGGTCCTGAGCTAAGTAAGTACTGCTGTGAGATTCTAGCATCCTGGAAAAACAAGGGTTATCTGGTTCCTGAGTTGCATTTCTAGGAGCAGTGGCCTGTATTGATATCCCCCACATATATGACTACAAAGCCAAACCTAAGAGAATATATATTACATATATATAAACACATATTCATTATTTGTTATATATGACGGTTTTCTCCTTTTAAGATTAAAATACACAAAAGGAATGTTATGTGATAGTCTTTTAAAAATCACATTCATACTTCATGCATATTATAGACAACTTACTTTTCATTGTGAAATTCATTCCCTCAGTCAGGAGGATTGAAAGAAAAATTCAGTCTTCCATACATTCTCGCAGGATCAGGAAAATCTCTTCTTGTCCTCAGGACTAGCAAAGGGCTTGCCCACAGTCAGCACTTCTGGCTTGACATTTGGCCATTTGCGTCTGAGAAACTCCAGTCTAGACTTCCTTTATTTTCCATTATCGCCCCACATTTACACCTTGAGATCAGCTGTGTGTGCAGAGGCCAGCCTAACTCCTCCTCAGGCATCACTGTCGACCACACATTATATAATTTTTTATATAATTTTTAGAGCATAGTGAAAATTTAATGTATAGGGCCTCTTGGATGAAAAAGAAAAAGCTCTCTCTCCCATTCTTTTTGTGATCTTCTCTTAACTTGCTACGGTATGTTTTTGCTTTTGTTTTTGTTGTATGGTTGACTGCATTTTGGTTTTTTTTTTAACTTGATGTTGTATTCCCTTGGGCTCAAGAATATTTTCAGGATGAGTGAGTCCCAGCCCCATAACCCGACACCTGCCAAGTATGCGACATGAACATGCCAAGCCTCAATCCTTCCAAAGATCACACCACAGCTCCAGTCAGGGTGTGTGGAGGGAGTCAGTGGTTGCTGGGAGAGGCTGGGAACAAGGTGGGAGGTAGCTGAGAATCCATCCCTGAGAGTCTAGAGGTGATAAGAAGCAAGACTGTTCAGAAGCTCAGGCTCCAAACCCCCTCTTCATGCTCCATTGTCCAGATCAATTGAATAATGTGCCTCTGCAGTTCACATTCAATTGATTTTTTGCTGTGTATAAGAGCATTCCTCTTCTCCTTGGTCTCCAGCATGCTTAGGGTACCCCTAGTGATCCCAGCTTGTATCTCCTGTTGTCTCTTGGTGTACATACTCAAAATAACAAGTCCTAGTGGAACAAATATAAAGCAAAGCACAAGACCATAGAGGACTTTATGAGGATATGTTTGTTGTACTCAGATTTGGCCAGTTTAGGATGGTACTATCAGTTTGGAAACAATGCTTTTAAGTCTCTTTTACTACATATATCAGAGCAATTTTCTGTGAGCTATTATGATGTTTGGCTTTGCTTTGTTTTAATACAAAAATCTACAATTCCTCAGTTGAATACATCTCAGAGACAAATAAATCAGTTGACCTAATCCATTTTCACTTATAAAACACCAATTTATGGTAAAGCTATTTAAATATTCAAAAGGGTAATGTCAAAACATTGAACTTTAAGCATGAGATCTGCCTAAACAGAATGCTCTATGCAACAGCACAAGGTCATGCTAACAAAACATGAAGTCTGATTACCACCTCTGAATTCTTTGTTCATGCTCAGCAATTTAGAATCAACCTTAGATTCAGACTGATGCATGCCTGTAATCCCAGCTACTGAGTTGTGGGAGGAAAAATTTTGTCCAAGGTCAGGCTGAAAACCAAACTAAAATGAAAGGACTGGAGGATGTGGCTCAGGAGAGATAAAGAGCTTGCCTAGCAAGCAAAACAAGAAAAAATTCCTGAGTTCAATTCCAATAATAATAATAAGGCCAAATAAACTAATGGACTGCACTTTACTACTGCTAGTCTCTGCTTCCCTTTCCACGCCATTTCCAAGTATCTGAACTCCTAAGAGAAGCTTTGGGCAAGATCTCATACCCACATAAAACTCCAGGAGATCCTTCATCCAATTCCCCTTTCTCTTCCTTCAACCTTTACCTTTCTCAGGCTCTCTTCACTCACTCTTGTCTCAAGTTAGCGTGGGTTGACAGGAAGTCAGTGTTAGAGATTAAAGACATTCTGGCCCAGCCTTGAGAAGGCAGAGACCCAAACAAAAGCTATTTTGATGCTCTTGGGTCATGTGAAGAAGCTAATGGACTTTCCAGTAGCCAATCACATGCTTCTTACTGGCAGTGTCTAGATGGAATTTTGCTACTACTTGTAAATACTAGAAGCTAGATGGAATTTCACTGCAATTTGTAAAAACATCTTTTGTCAGATCTCTAGAGATATAACAACAAAATACACAAAGATAAACTACATATATGTGTATGCCACATTTCATATGAATTGATAGTTACCTTATCTTGAGCATTGAAGCTCAAAGAATGGATTTAGATATGAAAGCTATAGTTATAGTTAGCAAATTCAAAACCTACCTTAATTTTCTTAATAATACTATAGAAAATCATATTACTTGGTGTCATATCATAGGGAGTTTTTTGTTTTTGTCCTGGGGCTTGAACTCAGGGCCTGAGCACTGTCTCTGAGCTTTTCTGCTCAAGGCTAGCACTCTAGCACTTGAGCCACAGCACCCCTTCTGGATTTTTGGTGGTTAATTGGAGATAAGAGTTTCTCAGCCTTTCCTGCCCAAGCTGGCTTCAAACTGCCATCCTCAGATCTTAGCCTCCTGAGTAGGTAGGATTACAGATGTGAGCCATCAGTGCCTAGCTTCTATCTAGTTTTAAAATGAAGAAGACCCAACAACACCTCACCTACGTACTTTTACAGATGAGGAAACTGAAACCCAGAGAACTGAAGCTTGGGGTCACACAAACTATTAAATAAGATTAGGAGCAAAGCTGAAACTGGCTTCTGGCTTCCTGCCAGCCCTACCCTAATCTTATGGCATAGTGACTCAACAATCAGAAAACATTAAGATTTTAATAGTTATCATTTTTTTCTGGTTAAATGACAAATAAACAAGCTTCAAATGAAAATGTATAATTCCAGCTGGGCACCAGTGTCTCGCATCTGTAATCTTTGATACTTGGGAATCTGAAAATGGAGAGTGTGGTTCTAGGCCAGTCAAAGAAATCTAAAAGGCTTCATCTCAGTAGAAGAAGCTGGGTGTAGTACTGTGTGCCTATCATCCCAGTTATGATGAGAAGCCTATGAAATTCTGCCCAGTTTTAACATAAGATGGAGATATAAAAGTAAAACTTTTACAGGCAAATAACCTACGGCAAATGGTGGTACATACCTGTAACCCTAGCACTTGGGAGGCAGAAGCAGGAGGCTAGCAAATTTGAGGGCAGCCTGAATTGCATAGACATCTCTGTTTGTCGTCTGTCTGTCTGTCTGTCTCTGTCTCTGTCTCTGTCATTCTCTGTCTCTGCCTCTCTCTGTCTCTGTCTCTCTCTGTCTCTGTCTCTCTGTCTGTCTGTCTTTCTCTCTCTCTCTCTCCTTCCTCCTTTTTCAAAATAGAGTTTAAATTTAAGTCTTTCCAGTTGCAAAGACCTTGCTCTTTTAAACATTACAGCTCTGTGGGGTGGGGGGGGGGGGGGAAGGACAGGAGGGAAGAGAGTACAGATCTATTTACTTGCTCTGTGGTCTCTGGTAGCAAGGACACTGGTACTCCAATCAGCCTTCATAGAGAGAGGATAGGTCATGTAAACACTAGATCAAGTGTATGGCAGCTTTACGAAAATTTATGACTGAACCCAGGTGAA
This sequence comes from Dipodomys spectabilis, assembly GCF_019054845.1. NCBI lineage: Eukaryota > Metazoa > Chordata > Mammalia > Rodentia > Heteromyidae > Dipodomys > Dipodomys spectabilis. The sequence goes on from NW_024870824.1 coordinate 4,748,367, forward strand.
TTATATTCCAAAGTCAGACATGGAGCCTGAAGACATGATCTGAGTTACTATCCTAATCTCAAAAAAAAAAAAAAAACATGGGGATGAGGAGGGAGTGGTAGAATACTGGAAAGAGTTCAAGACTTTTTTCACTCCTAGAAAATAGATGTAGAGATATTTAGTCTTGACATTAGCCATCAGGAAAGCCCTAGGATATTCTTGTGTGAACTGTATTTCTACAAGAAAAAAAAACTGTCAGATTTGCAGTGGGATAGATCTGCACTCATCCTGCAGAATTGTAGTGTTTAAGACAGCAAAGCCTTCACAACTAGAAAGTTTAAAAAAAAAAACTGTCTTATTCTATGTTGTTTTCAATTGCTTGTGTTCACCAGAAAGGTACAAGGAGCAGACTATGGCTTCTGTATGTCTGGGACAGTTCTGTATAGCAGGCAACCAGTATAAACAAAGAGTCTGGCACAATTCTTGACATGAAGTAGGTACTAAATAATACTAGTTATCTGAATAAGTGAAAATGGGAAAGAGCCTTTCAACAATTCAGTGACAGAATTGCTACATCACCAAGTCATAAGTTCTTTGATATTGAGGAGACTTAAATGAAACACTGAGAGGGAGAGGAAGAAGAGGAAGAATAAAGAAAGATGAGGAGGTAGAATAGGAGAAGGAGGAGGAGAAGGAGGAATAGGAGGAGAAAGAGGAAGAGAGGAAAAAGAGTAAAGAGAAGAGGGGAAGGAGGAAGGGAAGGAGATTCTTGTGTGGTTTCAATAGTTTCCAGCAAGGATTCTAATAATTCTGGCCTTTGTAATTTCACAATTATTTCTTATTTATTCTTGGAAAATACTTTTTATTGTCTTTTTAATTTTTAAAAATTTTATTGCTAATTAGTTGTACCAAGAGATTACAATTCTATAAATCAGATTATGACTATGATGCATCTTGATCTATGTCATCCCTTCCATTGCTCTTCCCCATTTTTCCCTCTCCCATCCCTGCCTTCAAGTTATGTAGTTCAATTTTTATATACTGTACAATTAATATAACGACTGACTTTTCTCACCCTTCTTCCCTCCATTTGTGTTCCTCCCTTGTGTTCTCCCCAAAAAACATGTTTCTGCTTCCTGGTATTCATTTTGATAAATGCATTTTAAAGTGTAAAAAAAAGAATATTATATGCATCAAGATAATGTATAAAGATTTGTGGTGTTTGTTTTTTTTTTCAAAGATAGAAGAGCCAAGCCAACCAAAGGCTTTGTAAGAAATACAAACCATTGCTGGGCTTGTTTGCAATGATCTACACTTGATCTATTTTTAGTCCCAAGGAAAGTGAAATCGTCAGGACAGTTGGGTTGCCATGGTTATTCTCATCTACCAGTTCACCTCACCACCCATTTTCCATTACTTCTAATAACTCAGCTTCCCAACGTGATACTTTAGGAGCTGATAAATCAGGCTTTTTAGTAAATGATTTGCTTCAGTGCGACCTTTGCCCAGCCTTTTGTTCTCTTTATCTGGAGAGTCTTCAGCATGGCTGAGGAATAGAAAACCCCCAGCCGGGGGCCCCCAAGATGGTATCGTTCATGGAAGTGTTGTAATCAGTTGGGTAAGACTTAGGAGTCAGGATGGTTGTACATGTTCCTAACCCTTTAGGGAAATTTCCAACATAGGAAAAGCAATAGGGCAAAAGGCAATTGAGAAGGAGGTTGCTATTTTAAGATTAGTGGTTTTCAATTATTTTATAAGTACCTTAATAGGGGAGGTCAAGTGAAATTAAAGAAAACTTTGGAGAATGTCCTACCTTGTGAAGCTAAGCAAGACAAGTATCTTAGTTTGGATTTCAAACAAGGACTCTATCTCATCCTTTGGCAGAAGACTATGAGAATAAAATGAATTTATTTGGGCCCTCTTAATCCAGTTTTTGTGGGAATTACACTCTCCACAAATTCTAGTTTATATTATAATACAGACATAATATTTAAGGCATTGTTATTGTCATGAATGCATCTACACATCTGAACACTAGGTGGCAATCTTGCCTTTTGTGTCACCACTCAAAGCCCTTTTTAAAAAACTAAGATGTAAGGAAATAAACCATTAAATGATTTTAATATTGACATCTACATATATCAAAAAGGCAAATACTACTGTTGAAATCGGATCCAGTTGGAGGAGCATTAAACACATCTAATGTGATTTTCCTCAATGTGTCTACCAATCAGTAACTGCCACCTCACAGTCAGGCTAGCCCTGCTGCCTGGGTGTGGCCATCATCAATTAATACTTGTCCCAGGAATGGGAACTGTGTGGAGACCAGGAAATGGATCTTTGCTTTGGAGGAGCTTGCACTAAAATAGAAGAGGCAAATACTAACCAAGAATGGAAATAATTTTAGACAATAACTGCAGAGACAAATAACACCATAATGTCATCCAATATGAGGGAAAGTTGATGGCGATCAGGAAGACTGAATTATAAAGAGCCACCAGGCCAAGAGCTGGGACAAGCCCAATCCAGGCAGAGCAGGGGCAATGGCCCCAGGGAGGGACAAGCTTAGAGCATTCACGAAATAGAAGTCTGTATAGCTGGAACATGGGGAGGGGAAGGAAAGAAGTGGGTCAAAACGAGGCTGGAAGACAATCAAGGGCAAGACTGTGTGAGGACACCTTGGCCACAAGGAAGGAAATGGTTTGTATTCCAAGCTCCATAGAGAACATTCAAGAAAGAGGGAGGTAAAGGGTGCCAGGACCTGAGCCCCCCTTAACTATCACCAAGGATCACCAAAGGATTACCAACGATTACCTTTTGATGTCCACAGTGAAGTGACTATTAAGTTTCAATAGATATGGCTTCTATTGTAGGATCTCCTTCCCCAGAGCTGACCTCCGATCCCAGGACATGGCAGGGCAGGCAAACCTGTGAGCGCCGATCCCTGCTAGGAAAAGCCATAGGCAGAGAAAAAGGCAACTGGGGAAAACTCTGAGCCCCGTGACAAGCGGCCATTTAACAAGCGGCCATTTACCTCTGAGAAAGCGATTCAGCCTCACATCTTCCTTTGTGCCACAGAGAATACACAGTAGGACTTTCCCATCGTGATATGCACAGATCAGATTTAGGCTGTAAGACACCTGAGTTCTGCAAGTCTCTCTTTACCTGGCACCTAACAATGACACTTTCTGATAAAGGTTGATGGCAACAATTTGATAGGAAACTGATCTATTTAAGGGCACTGAGTGAGGTAGTTTAGTCAGAAGGCAAACATTGCAAAGGAAATGCAGCCCAGCAAGTTCAAAACTTTTCCTTTCACGACAGCCACACCCAGAGTGGATGATGAGCTGTTCACTCTCAGCCTTGTGTGACCTAGAGCAGCAGCTCAGGCTGGGCTCTGGGGGGAGCAGGCGAAGACTTTGGCCCCTGACCACACAAAACAAAAACCAATGTGCAGGATTGCGTTTTCCTGCACAACTGCATGTGTGCCCATGACACGCAAATTTCAGGCATCCTTTTTGTGACATGTTCTCTGTTTTGAGTTTGTTCTGGATCAGTGTCACAAACAGAGAAATGGACTCAGGCAAGTAAGAGGACAAGGAATGAGTATCTCGCATAAAGAACAGAGAGGGATCTCTCTAGCCAGCTGTTTGCATGCAAGGAAGTGGGACCTGCCTGTTATCCAATCCCCTTGATGTGTATGCAGAAGTTAGGAATCCAGATTCTTCAAATTTGTTTTAGTTTTGTTTCCTCAGAGACAGGATCCTGCTCCGGCCTCAACACATGATCCTCCTCTCTCAGCCTCTCAGTGTGGTAGGATTACAGATGCGCTCCAACATACCCAGTAGAAATACAGATTTTTGTGGAATTATGATTTTTTTAATGTCTGGAAAGGATTTTATTTAAAAAATCATGGCATGATTAAGTAACTCATGTCTATGAGCTTCATATGGCTTGTGGGCCACCTGTTTGTAAAGTCTGCTATTATCAGTTATTTATTTCCCAACATTTGTTATGAACATTCCCAATGTATCACATACCAGTTACTTATTTCAGTTGAATTTAACTGTCTGGGAGTTTGAAGGGGCAGGGAAGACAGAAGAAAAGGGATTGTCCTGTAGAGGTGTTTCCAATGGATTACCTTATTTCTTGAAGTTCAGCGGCTTCCTTTTGTCTGATTTAAAACCAGACTTTCGGAGATGGGAGCCAGTGGCTCACATCTGTAGTCCTAGCTAGCTATTCAGAGTCTAAGATTAGAAGGATGTTGGTCCAAAGCCAGCCCAAGCAGAAAAATCTTCAAGACTCCAAAACTGCCAATAAAAAGCAGGACTAGAGACATGCTCAAATGGTAGAGTATCCATTGAGCAAGTACAAGGCCCTGAGTTCAAATCCTAGTACTGAAAAAATTTAAAAAAAAAAAAAACTTGGAAACTGTGAATCAGGAACTTCAAATGTCTGGTGCTCTGGGTAGGCACTGAATGGATCCAACCTGGCTCTCCAGTGATACATGGGAGCGGGCCCTTGATGCTGGAGAGTTTTATCTAGACATTGTACTCACTCCTCTCCTCTCCAGACATGTCAGAACCTTAGGCTCCCTAGAAGTAAGACCGGGAAGGTCTGGGCCGGAACACAGGCCTCAGATCATCTTCCATGGTCCTCAGTGTAGTCACAAAGGACTGGAGGCAGACTGTGGGATCCCTAGCCAGGAAGGAAATTGGGTAGTTTGAGGTGTCACACAAATGATGTTCATTTGATGGGCGAGAAGTTACAGTCAAAGCTGTGGCTGTGGAAATGGATTATTTTAATTAAGTCCCATGAGACCTGATGCAGAACACTGTCGAAGGATGAAAATAGCTTTTTTCAGGATTCCCACATGTGCATGAGGACTCCAGGAAGGTATTTAAATCCTGACAGCAGCTCTCACACTGGCTCTTCTGGAGTGATTGAGATCCACAGCCTGGCCTTGTCCTTTGTGGGAACAGAGGAGCACCTGAGGGACAGAGGGGAGAGGAAGCTTTTCTACCTACTGCTGTTCCCACCCGCTTTCTGCTGTGCTTAAAGAAAATTACATTCCCAGTTCAGGAGCAGCAGTATCATTAAGGGCTGGTAATCACCATGGTAACCAAGGCTCGTCTGCTACAAGCTAATGGGAAAAAAAAGAAAAGCATCGGGACAGAGCTTAGTGCATTACATTAGCTCAAAATGACCAGGCTTTTAAGCAATATGGCGGGGGTAGGAAGTGGGGGGGGGGGGGAATTTATTTTGTAGACCGACAGCTGGACCAAATTTTAGAACCATTAGGTTGTAGAAGTGAAAGAAGCCTAACAGAATGATTAAAGGATACTACTAAATACCTGCCAGGCCAGCAGATCCAGTAAATCATCAGGCCGGTGATTCTGTGCCAGTGGAGGGGATGGGGGCCATCTGCCCAAGCAGAACCAGGCTAAGGGAGGGACAGTAGCCTCTTCAATTGCACCCTTTATACCCCTGGAGGCTGGCCCAGTGAGGTCAGGGCACATGATTCGTCAAAAGAAGCTGAGTATGCAAATTTTTATGTGAAGTAATTCCACGTTGACTATTAATCACTGTTCAGTTAAAGAAAGTTAAATAAAACACGTCTGTGAAGGGCAGTTTAACGTTGGTTCACATGGCCATTCTGGGTTGTTGTTCATCAGGGAACTCCCAGTACAGTGGCTCCTTCCCTTTCAGAATGCTGTTTCCACTTTAATGGGGATATTTTAGTTTCAATTGTAAAACCCCTAGAAATTGTTCCCACAGAGTTAAGTTGTTGCCACTGACAGGCAACTGGTAGAACTTTCCTGACTTTCTTTGTCAGTTCCTGATGCCCAGTGGCCTGGGTTTTGCAAGAGAGGGCAGTGGTTGACCATCCCTGTGCCAGGAGAAAGAGTTCTGATGGGAAGGGACAAGATGTCCATGGCAGGAAAGTACCAGTCAGGAGGGCTAAGATAAAATGAGCTATGGGCAGCTGCCAGTGATCCTGCTTAGGTCCATTGACCTACCACCCAGCCCCAAGACCAGCACGCTCTGGAACCTCAAAACCCACATTATTGTGTGACCAAAATTTAAGCTTAGCATACATGTGTGCCATGTACCAAAGCCTTTATGCAGTGCTTGGCAGAGTCAATGTTGCTGCTTCTCTTTCTTTCCTCAAGTCACATCTGGATCTAGCTCACCCTGTGTGCCAAATTCAAACAGGAGCCACAGGAAGGTGGCAAGAAACACATTACATTACCTTGTTCAGTTTTTGTTTTGTTTGTTTGTTTGCTTGCTTTTGTCAGTCCTGGGGCTTGAACTCTGGGCCTGGGCACTGTCCCTCAGCTCTTCAGCTCAAGGTGAGCGCTCTACCACTTGAGCCATAGTACTACTTCCAGTTATCTCGTGGTTAATTGAAGAGTCTCACAGGCTTTCCTGCCTGGGCTGGCTTTGAACTGTGATCTTCAGATCTCAGCCTCCCGAGTAGCTATGATTACAAGCACGAGCCACTGGCACCCAGCTACCTTGTTTGTTTTTTAAAGGATTTCTTTTCTTTTCTTTTGGAACCAGATTTATTTAAATGATTTTGTTTTTAAATGGCCAGTAAAGTTCAACATCACAGGTATATGCTTATATGAAAATAGAACCTGTTTAAAAAAGTGAGAGAAGGGATGAATTAAGAGAGATGAGTGGCAATGTTGTCAGACACTTTGTACTCATATACTGTTTTGTAGAATGGGAACTTCTTTGTACGACTACTTAAAGATAATAAAAATAAAAACAAATTAAAATTTTTTTAAAAAGAAAAAAGAACCTGTTGAAAAGATTTTAAGAAGAAAAGGTAGATGGGGGGGGATAGATAGAAGGAGTGGTGTTGATAGGCATACTTAGTACATGTGTGTGGAAATGTCACAATTATAGCACCTCCTCGTACAACTAACACATGTAAATAAAATTTCCACAACCCAGCAGAAGATGCAGCTCAATAGTAGAGCACTGCAAAGAAAATTCACACAAAAGAAAGAAAGAGAAACAAAACACAGCTCCCTGCCACTCTGGATAGTTCATCCCCAGTTCCCTTGTTCACTACAAATTGCAATGTGCCATAGAATGTTCTAAGTCTAATGTTATCAGTATACTTTGAAGAGAATGCCTGTTATAATAATAACATGCATACCCTTTTTTAAAAAAAAACACAAAGCATGATGCTATTGCTATATAGGAAAAAAGGGAATTGACAGGAATGTCACATATTGACAAACTATTTCTACTCTTTTGTGATTTTGATAATGAAGTGTATTTCTATGTTCAGGGACATCTACTCATTAATTTTTGTTTTTTAATCATGGAGCTTGAACTCAGGGCTCTTCTACTCAAGGCTAGCACTCTACCACTTTGAGCCACAGTGCCATTTCTGGTTTTCTGGTGGTTAATTGGAGATAAGAGTCTCACAGACTTTTCTGCCCAGGCTGGCTTTGAACTGCAAGCCTCAGATCTCAGCCTCCTGAGAAGGTAGAATTATAGATGTGGGCTATCAGCGCCCAGCTCTACTCATTAATTTCTAACACACAATTGCTGGATCAAAGGGTTTGGATGCTTTTAATATTGAAAGGTTTTATCAAAGTGCTCTCCACTGAGATTTTAAGTTTGGTCTTCCTTCATTCCACATATGTGATCATTTCCTCCCTAACCTTGTGAACACCAAATATTTTCAAAATCTTTGATAATCTGATAAGTAAAATTATTTGTCATTTAATTTGCATTTTACTTGGGATAAACAGGATTGACTTACATCTTTCAAAATAATTCACATTTCCTTTTCAGATTTTTTGTTTTTCTGATTTTTCTTTCTTTTATTTTCTCTCTTCCTTCCTTTCTCCCTTTCATCCATCTGTCCTTTCTTTCTTTCTTTTTTCTCTTTCTTTCTTTCTTTCTTTTTCTTTCTTTCTTTCTTTTTCTTTCTTTCTTTCTTTCTTGGCAGGGTAGGACCTCACTATGCAGTACACACAGTCCTAGAACTCTCTATATAGTTCAACTTCATGAGCCTCAGGCTCTCAAGTGCTGGGAAAACAGATGTGCATCACTTTACCAGCTTCATATTTCCTTTTATGTGACTTGTGTGCTTATATGTTTGTCCATTGTTTGATTAAGAAAAGTGAAGGCACAGTGACTCATGTCTGTAATCCTAGCTACTCAGAAAGCTGAGATCTGAGGATCTCAGTTCAAAGCCAGACCCTAAAGGAAAACCTGTGAGATTCGTATCTCCAATTAACTACCCAAAGTTGGAAGTGGAGCTGTGGTCAAGTGGGAGAGCACTTGTGCAAAAAAGCTCAGAAACAGCCGGGCCGGTGGCTCATGCCTGTAATCCTAGCTACTCAGGAGGCTGAGATTTGAGGATCGTGGTTCAAAGCCAGCCCGGGCAGGAAAGTCTGTGAAACTCCAATAAACCACCAGAAAACTAGAAGTGGCCCTGTAGCTCAAGTGGTAGAGCGCTCACCCTGAGCTGAAGAGCTGAGGGACAGTGCTCAGGCCCCAGAGTTAAAGCCCCACAACCGACAAAAAAAAAAAAAAAAAAGCTCAGAAACAGCACTAAGGCCCAGAGTTCAAGTCCTAGGACTAGCATAAAAAGAAAAAGAAAAGTGAGATCCTTTAAATATTGGCTTAAAAAAAACACTTAATAAATGGAAAAACTTGGAAAAAAATTATATTAAGTGAAGTAAGCCAGGCCCAAAGAACATAGGTCCCATGGTTTCCCTTATTTGCAATAACTAGTACATGTGGAGGACAAGCAGAAAAGACCAAAAGCTATGTACATATGACCATATAAGCTGATGTTAAGTGAAATGAACCCTAAGACAGGGACTCAAATATCTTTTTTTCTTTCTTGCTATTGTTTCTAATGTATCATGTGATTTTATTTTTGTTGCTTTGTATGTCCCTCCCCCATGGTATAGCCCCCGTTTTCACTGTTGGTGAAATGTTGGTGCCCTGCATCTTGTATATACACTTCTCTAATTCGGGGAGGTGAAGGGAAAAAACAAAATGCTTAAATAAGGATACAGGTTGACCCATTATAACAATGAGATGCACACAACACTATGTAGAAAACAAACTTTACAACTTCAAGGGAAGGGGGTAGTTCTGGAAAAAAAAAAAAGAAGAGGAGGAAACAATGCTCAACAGGAAATGTACTCATTACCTTGCTCATGTAACTGTAACCCCTCTGTACAGCATTTTTACAATAAAAAACTTTAAAAAAAAACCAACCACTTCATTTGCTCAGGTTTTTTCCTTTAGAAATAAAAGCCTATAGTGGATAGCATGTCTCTACAATTCCCATCGACTCCCTGTGAGCAGATAGAAGAAGAAAGTCAGTGAACACTTCAGGCCAGCCATTCCGGAGTTGCTAAAATAGGAGGGGATATATAATTTTAATGCATTTTCAAGTGTACACAACATTCTGCAGGATAGCACCTGCTAAGCACACGCCACTTCCTTTCTATATGGAGGAAGCAAGCAAGCAGTAAGGTTCAGGCAGTCACAGAGCTCAAAATCACTTAAGGGCTGAGGCCAGCTCCTACAATGATGCCAAGAACATTAGCCAGCAGTGGAGATACATCTGCTGTCTGTATTTTGTTTATGGTATTATTGCTATGCAGTTATAAAATAGAAAAATTATATATAAGACATGTTATTGTTTGAGGATTTTTGAAAGGTGTTTGGTTTCATAGCCAGGGTGAGAATTATTTTCCTTATCATGAAATTCATAAGGTATTTCTTTCATGTTCTCTTCTACTACTTATAATTTAATTTTTTAATGTTCAAATTTTTACCATTATGGATTTTTTTAAAATTCTGGTGTAAGGAAAGAAATAGAAATTTCCTTTTCTAGTTAGGTTACCATTTGTCTCAATGTGTTGCCACCTCTTTGTTCTGCCTTCTTTGCCATGCACTAGATTTCTGTGCTTATCTGACCCCCTCTTGGCTTTATTTCTAGTTTTTTTTTATCTGTTCTACTGATCTGCTTGTTTGTGTATCAATACCAAAGAGCTGAGCTTATATATTATTTATAATATCTAGGAAAGCTGGTTTCCCTCTTTTTTCATGATTTTCCTGACCATTCCTATTTTCTTTTTTTTGTTTTGTTTTATATGAACTTAAAAATAAGTTTGTTAAAAAGTCAGATAATGTGATGTTAGGAAAACGAAACCTCAAGTATGTATTTTAATGTTTTTGTTTCTTTCATGCATGTGTTTCTAACGCATTTATAAGATTATTTCTTTGTTGCTTTGTATGTCCCTCCCCCACAGTGTAACCCCCGCTTTCACTATATTTGATGTCAGTATAACATGTGGAGGAGATGGGGACAAACAAGTCGTTTAAGGATTCAGGTGGACCTGTTGCAACAATGAGAAGTACAAAATGTCATGTCAAAACCAGCTTTACAATGTCGGTGTGTGGGGCGGGGGGGGTATGATTGGTTGGGAGGGAGGGGGGAGGCTGGGAAGGGAGGTGAAGGGTAAACAAAGGAGGAGGCTGCAATGCTTGGTAAGAAATGTATGCATTATCCTGCCCATGTAATTGTAACCCCTCTGTACAGTATGTTCTCAAATAAAATAAAATAAAATTAAAAAAAAAAAAAAAAAAGTTTGTTAGAGTTTTTCTCTCCTCTCCCCATTCACAGCACAAAGCTAAGTTAGCTTTAATACTTAAATGATATTTAGAAAATACAATATTTTCTTTCATTTGTCTTTTCTACATACATTAGTAGAGCTATGACTCCTCTCTCTCTCTCTCTCTCTCTCTCTCTCTCTCTCTCTCTCTCTCTCTCTCTCTCTCTCTCTTACCCCCCTGCACATATGCCTCATTTCTCATTTATTAGAAACAGTTTGTAAACTAATAAATATATGTGACATTTTATAAAATTCTTTTTCAGCACCCATAGAGATGACTGGTTTTTATCTCTTTGAGAAATATGGGGAGCTATATTACTGCATTTCCAGATGTTGGACTTTCATTCTCCTGAATATTCTTTGAAAGTTCCAAAGGGCTCTATCTGTGAACATTCTTTGGGTAGGTAGCAATTAGAGCATCACTAGATAAGATAATCAAAGTTTGAACCCCCAAGATTAAATGTTGGTAGCTTTTATTAGCGAGACCAGAAGAGTTACATTTCCTTATAATCCCCAGATGATACTCTATCCGCAGTAATACCATCACCAGCTGCAGGCCCTCAACTCTGGACCAGAACCATAAGAACCTCTTTTCTTTATAAGTTACTTGGCCTTGGGAATTTTACATTAGTAACAGAAAATGGACTAATACTCCTTTTTTTGGGGGGGGGGGCGGTCGGGTCGTGGTGCCTGAACTCTGGGTCTGGCACTGTCCCTCAGCTCTTCAGCTCAAGGCTAGCACTCTACCACTTGAGCCACTGGACCACTTCCAGCTTTTTTTTTCCTGCTTATGTGGTGCTGAGGAATCGAACCCAGGGCCTCAAGCATGCAAGGCAAGCGCTCTACCACTGAGCCACCTTCCCAGCCCTAATACTCCTTTTATACAAGGTTTTGATTTTACTTTTAGAGGGAAATTTTTATTTCCTCTGAATATTTGTTTATTTCCCTCACATGTTTGCAATTCTGTAAATTTGTAATAGTGATTTAAATATCCAGTGACTTCCCTTCTTTAATGATAATGTGCTCAAATATGTATTATTTGTTTACCAGTTTTTTATTTTCCAAGCTTTTGTCTCTTTTTTTATTAGCATACATTAGTTGTAAAACTGGGAGTTCATTGTGGCATTTCCATATATGTATGCAATGTAACCCCATCTAATGCATCCTCTATCACACTCCTACTTTAATCTCTCCCTGCTTAAAACAATTCCAACAGGTCTCATTGTTCTATTTGCATATATGCAAACAAACTATTTCAACCATATTCATCTTCATTCTCTCTTTTTCTTAGCTACCTCCACTGGTGTTCTCTACCTACCCCTCAGCCAAGCTTGTTTTGCCTTTCTGTCATTCTTGTTTTCTTTTTCTTCTTTAGTATATATCGATTGTACCAAGGGTTTTCACTATGGGATCTCAGATGTACACATTATATTTTGCTCAGAATAGCCCTCCTTATTGCTTTCTCTTCCTTCCTTCCCCAGCCCCTTATTGATCATCAACTTTCATCGAGATTTCTTGTTTTAGGGTAAAATTTTCTCATTAACAGTAGATTAAGAATGACAGAGCTGGGTGTCTATGGCTCACACCCTAGCTAATCCTAGCTCTCAACATCAGAACCCCCTGGGAAAGGGAGAAAATGTTAATGCCAACACCATTCCACAGTTCAGCGTAATTAGAGTCTCAAGTGCTGGGACCAGATACTGGTATAATTTTATAGATTCCCAGGTGATTGTAGTGTTCAACTATGGGTAAGCATTAATTACCTTAATCTTCATTGTTACCAGCAGGTGTACCTGGGCTGGCTCTGCCTTCTTAATTTCACACCTGCTCTGTGCTCTCCACCACAGCCCACCCCTAACACAGATTGCTCTAAACTTTTGTGGGTTTTTTTTTTGCAAAGACTCAAGTAATAATCTATTTTTATATGATCTAATATAATCACACAAAAATACGTTGTACTTGTAAGTGGAATAAAAGTTAAAGTCAAAGCCTTACTCTGTAAAGCACTCTGATATATGTATTTTTTTTTCTCCTACTCTATTCCATCCCAGTGTGTATGGGGGAAATTAGTAACCATCTAGACACAGGCTTTATGCTGAGTCCCTGACCACTCACTGGCTTCAACCAATAGCTTGAAAAACAAGCCTGGCTGTCTTTAGGCGGAGCTCTCCTCCAGCCGCAGCCTCCTTTACCTTTTGCCCCTGACATCTAATTCTTGGTAATAACAGCAACTCACAGGGAGAAAATTGCTGTGATCCAGGCACTCTGTTAACCTGCTAGAGGGCAGAGAAGCAATCTCATTACCTTTACCACTAAGTTCAGGGTCAAGACATTTATAGCCACGTACAGATCAAAAGAAACGCATATTAAATTCGTTTTCGTAGAAGTTTTGTGTGACAAGAGAGCCTTCAGTGAAGATCCAAAGGAATCCTGTGTCTCTCTGTGAACAATCACGCAGAAGTATGATTGGAGGCAGGCGGTGGGAGCTAAAGGTTATAAGCGTAGGAGAGCTTAGCAAGGCCTCCATTCAGATTCTTCTTGACTTCTGGAGATAGGTCAAGGTCTCATGTCCTACTTTTAGAGAGGATAGGTCAGAGAAATCTTTAATGGCGGGCTTGGAGAGGAGAAAGATGTAAGGTCAGACAGTGAATTTCCTGCTTCTGCAGCTTGCTCAGTCTCCTTTAAAAACTCAAAGAGAACACAGCCCCCTACCTTGAGGTACCATGTTATAAGATCTGATATTGCCCTTGCTCTAAGCACATAATCTTGTCTAATCCCCCAGAGAGTAGACTATGATTTTTTTTCTTGTCTTACAAACTAAAATGCTAAGAATATCTATAAACAGAGAGAACAAGTAACTCACTTACACTACTGGTAACAGAAAACTGAAGATAGGCAGAACTCAATTCCTCACACTTAGTCTGGCTTTCCAAAACTTTTTGAGGGAAGGATTTATGTCATTTTATACGTTGCCTATTAAAATAAAAATAATCCATTTTCAGTAAGTTCCATTGCATCTGACACATAGTTGGCACTCAATAAATACTTGCTTAACTGACTTTACTTTTCTCCATTTCTCCATCATTCCAAGCTGTCATATGAGCAGCCTATAGAGCTCTCTGTGTCTCTTTTAGTTTGTCTTAGACCTGGAAGAGTTCTCAGAGGCAAATGTATCTGGTCTCCTGCTTTCAATCATTCCTGTGAAGCCAAAGACTTGTTCAACCAAGAGATGGTAGAATTCAATCCACAATTCTGACTACTCATGCCCTGCCACAGGCTCTTTCCCCCTCAAACCATGGAGATAAAAACAACTCCTGAATGATGGGTTTGTTCATTTGTGGGGGAGGAGGACCATACTGAAGTTTGCACTTAGGGCCTGGCATTTGTTAGGCACTCTACTACTTGAACCATGCCTCCAGCCCTTTTGGCTTTAGTTGTCTTATTTTTGCCTGGACCACATGGGCCATAATTCCCTTACCTACAATCTCCCATGTGGCCGGAAATACAGATGTGCATCATCATGCTCAGAAGGAGCCTACTTACCTATTTTGTCTGGGATGGCTTTCAACTGTGTCCTCTCAATCTCTATCTTCCAACTCACTGGGATTTTAGGCCTGCACCACCATGCCCAGCTTATTGACTAATTTTTCCTCCAGGCTTGCCTGAAACCTCTTGATCTCTACCTCCTGAATAGCTGGGCTTATAGGCAATGGTTTATAGCCATTAAACTGGGCCCCACACTGGTGCTTTTGATAAAAAATAACTCGTTTGTACAATATGCTGAGTAGCCTCTCATCCCTAGGAGCATCACACATATACACATACATGCAAAATGCTGTGTCCCTCCCAGGATACCAGACTGTCCTTATTTCTATTCCAGCCCTCACACTTGCCCTCTCCTGGGTGGTAAATACTTTCCCTGAGGTCCTGAACTCCCCCCCCCCCCACCTCCATCAGAGGCTTTTGCTTGAACTTGCACTTGTTGCAGTCACTTCTTTTGTCTACCACCTTATGCTTTCTTTAAATGTAATTTTATTATTAGTATTAAGGTGTCGTACAGAGGGGTTACCGTCTCATGAGTCAGGTAATCACTATGTTTCTTTCTGGATACTGTTGACCTTTTCTTTGCATCCCTCCCCCTCCTCCCCAGTTGTCCCCTTCTGTCCCATTCTTATTTGAGAGTTGATCCCAGACAGGAAGAAAGAAAAGAAAAAAAGGGGAGAAGAGAGGGAGGCTGGGAGGGAGACAGAGAGGGAGGGAGGAAAGAAGGAAGGAAAAAGAAAGGAAGGAAGGAAAAAACATTTTATCTGCATATTTTGTCTTTTTGCTGATAAGTTGCATAGAATGAAGAAATAATCATTTTACACGGCAATAGAATTTCCTTTTTTTTTGGGGGGGGGGGTCCTGTTGTGGGGCTTGAACTCGGGGCCGGGGCGCTGTCCCTCAGCTCTTCAGCTCAAGGCTAGCGCTCTACCACTTGAGCCACAGCACCACTTCCGGCTTTTTTCTTTTTTCTTATGTGGTGCTGAGGAATGGAACCCAGGGCCTCAGGCATGCAAGGCAAGCGCTCTACCACTGAGCCACTTTCCCAGCCCCTAGAATTTCCTCTAATATACTTCTTACCCATATTTCAAGTCTGAAAAGATTTGCTTTTCTTTTTTTTCTTGGTGCCAGTCCTGGGGTTTGAACTCCATGTCAGGACACTAACCCTTAGCTTTTTTGTTCAAAGCTACCTCTGTCCATTTGAACCATAGCTCCACTTCTGGCATTTGGTGGCTAATTGGAGATAAGTATCTCATGGACTTTCTTGCCTAGGCTGGCTTCAAGTCATGATCCTCAGATCTCAGCCTCCTACAATCTACGATTGTAGATGAGGACCACCAATATCTGGCTAAGATTTTCTCTTTAACATAACACTTAAGTAAAATTTTTAGTTTATAGACAGACTAAAAAAAATCAGTATCATTTTTTTAAATCCTTTTGATTCTTGAAAAACGTTAAGCAAAAATCACCTTCCTGTTCTTGATTTTTAAAAAGCAAGCTTCCCATAGTGTAAAAGAGAGAGAGAGAAAAAAAAATCCTCCAAGCCTCCAAGAAATGCAAGACTTGTGAGAACTATCATATATTCAAATTCTCTGTGAGGTTCTTAGGCCCTAGCTTCTTTTGTTCTTTGCAGTTTTGTTTTGTGTTTTATCTGTGGGCTCTTTTTCCCCTTTTTCCTATGAAATCAGAGGGCAAAATGGACTCTGCCTCTCTCCAAGAGGATGTGCTGCTATAAGAATGAAATCCTCACTGGGCCTGTGAGTACCACACTGGTCCCCCAAGATCCTCCCTGAAAGGTTCTCTCCCAAGGGACCTTGGGGTTTCTCCTTCTGTTTCCCAGAGATCATGTTGTTCCTTTTTTTTTTTTTTGTCTGTCATGGGTCCTGAACTCTGGGCCTGCGTGCTGTCCCTCAGCTCTTCAGCTCAAGGCTAACACTCTACTACTTGAGCCACAGCTCCACTTCTGGCTTTTTCTGCTCATGTGGTGCTGAGGAATTGAACCCAGGACCTCATTCATGCAAAGCAAGTGCTCTACCACTGAGCCACCTTCCCAGCCCTGTTGTTCCTCTTTAATCCCTCAGAGACCTCTGTAAGGGCGATAAAAGAGATAAAACCTTATCCTCACTCACAACAGTGTTGCTGCTGCTCCTGTAATGAAAGGCAGATGCCCAAGAAAAACACCTGACAAAGTTACCATGAATATTTTCATGACAGGGCTGGAGGTATGGCTTATGATAGGGCACATGCTTAGCATACACAGGGCCTTGGGTTCAATCTCTAACACCAAAAAGGGAAAGGCAAAAGGTTCACCTAAGAGAAGAGCCTTCAGAAATGAAGATCTGAAGACCTAGGGAAAGCTGCATGTTTGAGCTTCGCCTGAGGACAGAGAGCCCAATGACAACCATGGGTACCATGGGGTACCAGAGTATGAAAGGAGACCTGGGTAAGGGAGGTGCAACAAGACCTTTTGCTGGACCAAGGCCTGGCCTCTCTGTGGAGCAATCCTTTCCTCCAGGCCAAGGGAAGGACATGAGTCATATAAGGATCTTATGACCTACTTTCCTTAGACATAGGTCACAGTGACCTTTGTAGTCTTAATAGCTTGTTTTGGCATAGTAGAAGGGGTAGCAGACAGGAGAGCAGGAGAAGGTCAGAAAGACCTCCTTGCTTCTGGGCTCCTCTCCTCCTTCAGCTCAAACCACTCAGCATGTGAGAGTGTCATACATGCGAGTGCCATGTCCTGAACTCCATTATGGCCACAGTGTCTAAAGCAAAGTCGATGTGCAGCAAATGCTGAACAACTGCTTGAATACATAAAACAATGTGTACCATGTGGTTATCAATATTGCTTGAGACACAGATGGAATGTCTAAGAGGCATCAACTCCCTTTCTATTTACACCAAGTAAGAACAACTTCATTGGCTTGAAGCATGCAACCATAGATTTCCTGATTAGAAAGTGTGAGGCCCAGAGTTCATTTCCCAGTGTCTTTGTCTCTCTGTCTGTCTGTCTCTGTCTGTCTCTGTCTCTGTCTCTCTCTCTCACACACACACATGTTATACCTAACATATTTTGCAGATGATGATTCCATATGGTTATTTAAGGAACTTGTGTCCTTTGACTGAGTTGATGGTATGATGCTGAGGAAACAAATTTTAAGTATATAATTTTAAAACATTGAACAATTAATCAAATTAAGTGTAAATCCACCAACTCATGGGAAAAATGAAATGAATGGTGTGCATGATAGTCAGAGATATTGCCTCAACTGGGCATGACATTGCACACCTATAATCCCAGCACTTGGGAGGGTAAAACAGGAGGATCGTGAGTTTAAGCCTGGGTTATGTATCGGGGCGGGGGGGCGGGGGGGGGGGGGGAAGAGAAGCTCTAAACCAGTGGAAACAATCTAAACAGAACTGTTCCAGTTGGGGGACACAGGATACCAGAAGAGGGAGCTTCTTCCATTTCTTGGCCCAAGTTGGTTTCCAGATGACAATTCTGATGGGTAGGAAAAAAAATAACAAAGGAAGAATGCAACTGTAGGAATTATTCTCTATTGAACTGAACCAAAGTCACTGGGAAAAACAAGTTTTTATCTAGGAGCATTATGATGTTGGTGATTTAATTTATATCTTTCTCTCTGTCTCTGTCTTTGTCTCTGTCTGTCTGTCTGTCCGTCTCTCACTCTTTCTCTCTCTCTCTTTCAAATGCCTTATACTTGTCAGGCAAGCAATTTATGGTTGAGCTATGTCTCCAGCCCTTTTCTGGATTGGTTTTATTTGTTTGTTGCTTATTTGTTCATTTTTGTGCCAGTCTTGTGGCTTGAACTCAGGGCCTGGATGCTCTCCCTGAGCTTTTGCGCTCAAGACTAGTGTTGTACCACTTGAGTTCCATTTCTGGCTTTTGGGGTGATTAATTGGAGATAAGAGTCTCACAGACTTTCCCTGCCTGAGCTGACTTCGAACTACAATCCTCGGATGTTAGCCTCCTGAGTAGCTCAGATTATAGGCATGAGCCACCAGCACCTGGCTTGTATTGGTTATATTTTAAGATTAGGGTCTTACTTCTTACTGGCCACAATTCAGGCTTTCAGTCCTAGCTGGGTTGACAAGCATGTGCAGCCACATCCAGCATCTTTCTGTTGAGATGGAATCTAGTACTTTTCTGCCTAGGCTAACCTTGAATCTCAATCCTCCCATTCTTAGTCTCTCAAGTAACTAGGATTACAGGTGTGAGCCACCAGCACCTGGCTCTGTTTTCTCTCTTAATTTTCTAACTTCATTTATTTGTTTTCCTACTCATTTAGTTTCTGCTAAGTAACTTTAATAATTTGCCTTCTTTCCTTTATTTCCCTTTGATTAATAATAATTTTTCAACATTTGTCCTTTCAGATTTCAAGTTTGTAAAGAAGCTTACTCTAGGTCTCCATGGCCCTGACCAGTCTGGTCACACATTCTCTCTTTAGCAAGGGTTCTAGCCATCATATACTGCTTTCTCTTCAGGAACAACTTTTACCTCCTCTCCTTTTAAAATAGAGTCTTACTTCTGATGGCTGAAAACATCACATTCCCTTCCAAGGGTCTCCCAAATAGCCTAGTAGCCTTCCAAGGAACTAGAGACTGTGTAACAGCTCAGAGCTGAGGTAGAAATGTGAGTTAGATTCATGTGGCCTACCCTTTTCTCCCTGCTTAGAACCAGAATACCAGGCCAAGGTTCTTCTTGAATTTAGACATTGCTCTTGCGCATTCATTAGGACCCTTTGTGCTAAGCATGGTTCTACCAGCCCAGTCCAGGGACCTATTCTCCCTCCTTTACTTTGTTAATATTAATCTTTTCTTCACTTTTTCCTTTCCTTTCTTTCTTCTCTCTATTTTAGTCCTTTTTTCCTGCTGCTAAACACAAAGGCAGAGGAGATCATAAATTAGGCTGCAAGAGCAAGAGACATTCTTGTCTAATTTTATTCTGTATTCTAGCTTTTACATTTGTTGTCATAAAGCTAAAATGTCACATGAGGTCTATGTCACCCCTAATGAATCATATTGGCAATGAAATCTAAATAATTTTATTTCTTTACCACCCTTCTTATAGAAGAAACCACTACTAGAATGGGTTACAACTGGCAGGAGATATATCTGTATCAAGTATTCTGGGTCTCCTTATCAGAATGCTCTTAAATTAGTTCCCAAGCCCAGGGGTTTTCAGTATTTGTGATAATATGGTCTAGAGAAGGAAAGTTCTTGAGCTATCCATGTGCATGTTAAAATTGGGCCAGGGGCCAGGGCCTGGTGGCTCACACCTATAATCCTAGCTTCTCAGAAGGCTGAGATCTGAGGATCAAGGTTCAAAGCTAGTCTGGACAGGCAAACCCTCTAGATTCTTATCTCTAATTAACTGGTAAAAAGCCAGAACTAGAAGAGGCAGTTCTGGGATGAACAAAATAGCTGAGTGAGCCAGGAACTCTGTGGCTTATACCTGTAATCCTAGCTACTAAGGAGGCTGAGATCTGAGGAGCGCAGTTCAAAGCCAGTTGGGGCTGGAAAGTCCATAAGACTCTTAGCTCCAATAAACTACCAGAAGGCCAGAAGTGGCGCTGTGGCTCAAGTGGTAGAGCACTAGCCTTGAGTTGAAGAGCTCAGGAACAGCGACCAAGTCCAGAGTTCAAGCCCACGACTGACCAAAAATAAAAGCTGAGTGAGAAGGTGAGGCCCAGAGTTCAAGCACATGGGCATGCCCCGCCCCCCCACATACATATCATTATAATGGACCGTTTGAGAATGACCCAAAGATGACAAGCAGCCCCTTACTACGAGATTTTTATCAAGAGGAAGAAAGAGCCTTGTGGGAGCCCATCATTCCCAATGCAGGCAAAGCTATGCACACACCTGGGCGGTTCACGTCCCACACTGCACCTTCTGAAGCCAGTCATGCTAAACACATTTGGAGCAATATCACAACTGAAGAAAGAAATTCTGCTGATGACAGGAACATGGTTTTCCCGTGAATAAACAGGCACAGGTGGTGAAGCAGCGCTGTGCTACTATGAGAAAGGGAAGAGAGAAGATGTTTGCACTTGTGAAAATATTCTGCCTTTAATAACAACTTGACACTGTAAATGCAAATGGTATGTTAAACTTGGTGCTGGGAATGGCATCATATTGCCATAGTTATTTGGTAGAACAATAAAACACTGTTCGCAGGAGCCCTGCTGGGCACTTGTATGGCACTTAACATTTTCAGAGACTCTGACAGGCAGCAATTCACTGTGAGGCTTTTCACATGCTTTCTCTAGCTCTAGTGCTTTCGAGGGAAAAAAAGAACTCTTTTCAACACAACACCTTAATGCAATAAGCACTCTTGGTAAATCTCTTTAGCTGACAGTTTTTAAAGCTGCTGTGACCATATAGGACATCAGATTATGAATTACTTAGCAACTTAGATGTGAGCAGTTACTAGTTTAAGACACCAACCTCTAGATATAGAGAAGATGAAATATTAACTTAACTTCCTAGTTTTCACTTTTCTCTGTGTGTGTGTTTCTTTTTTGTTTTCAATCTTCTGGTCTTTCATTTGTGAGACAGTTTCACAGAATGCCATCTTTCCTCAGATTTTATAAATGTACATGCACCAAGATGGTCAATAATAACAAAGCTTCAAGAATTAAACTTTTTTAGCTATACCTCCCCTTCCCCAACAATTTATAATCCATGCCACTACCCAAATACGTGACAATGATCTATTCAGAAATGACTTATTGTACATTTTTATTCCCTGAAGACATATATTTCTTCTGAATATGACATGCCAAACTCTCTCTCCTGTATTGTTTTTCACTTTATTGTGACCTACTTTCTTTGGGTTGAACAATTATACTCACATTTATTGTCCACTTCTAGGAAAATTGCTCCAATTAAAGATAAATACTTCAAAGGCAAAGATTAGAAGATCATAGTTCAAGGCTAGCCTGAAGGGTGGGGAAAAATTTGCATGACTCCATCTCAGCCAAACTCAGACATCTGGTAGGTAGAGATTGGGAGGATCGTGATTTGAGGCCAGAAAAAGTTCTGAGACCTCCCTCCTGCCTGTCTCAATAAAAAAAGAAAAAAACAAAACACAACTGTGTGTTGAACTGTGCTCCATGGTTCCAGCTCCCCAGGAGGATTTAGGTAGGAGGATTACTGTTCAAGGCTGATTCTAGGTAAAAACATGAGAAAAATAACTAAAACCAAAAAAAAAAAAAATGAAGTAGGGGCTGGAGAAGTGACTTAAATGGTAACACTTAAGCCTAGCAAGAATATTCTTGCCTAGCAAGAATAAGGCGCTAAGTACAGCCAAAAAGCAAAACACATGAGGGATGTTAGGGAGTATTTCACTCAGTCCTGAGAACTTAAATGATGGGCTCCAGTCAACACCTCCATGTCCTGTGCCCAGCAGCACCTTCCCTAGTCAGGTGGGTGAGCTGGACAGGCGAGGTCTCTGACCATTATGAAGGAGGAAGCAGCCCAGGTAGAAGGCAGGGCCTTGGGTAAGGGGAGCAAGGAAACCCACAGGCAGACTAGCCAAGGGATCTGCACTTTAGACAAAATCTAGCAACTGTTTTTGTGGGGTTTTCTTTTCTTTTCTTTTTTTCTTTTGCTCAGCTCCTTGCTGGAAGGGAAACTCTCTGGAGCCCAGTTCCCATCAAAGTAAAGGAATGAACTTTCACAGCCTAATTAATGCCCAGGGACAAACCTGCCTTCAGTCTGCCTAGGAGGGAAAGGGCTTTTGTCGGACTTGAGCAGTGCTGTTGGTCCCTTTCCCCCTGCTTCACCCGGGCAGTTGGTTGCTAGTTTCCAATTTAGCACTTCCAGCTCTTACAGGAAATTTCTAGAGACTAATTAATCTGGCTACAGGGTCTTTAGCAGCTCAGCTTTGAAGTCCTCCTTTGAGTTCTAAAGGAACCCACAGGGGGGCATCTGGGCTTCAGTTCCTAAACTTTCTTCTTAGCCTTGGCCAGGAGGCATGGGTGGGCTCATTTTTCCCACATGAAACTCATATTGACGGGGCATTATCCCACACCAGATGTATAGATGTATGGGAAATTCTCACCTAAATGTGAGAATTTTCCTACAGCAGAGAAGGCCTTAGCTTATAGAGTGCTGAGTGCCACCCCCCCACCTCAGTTTCTGGTTGAGGTTCCAAACTTGAGAATTTCCCACATAGCCTCAGATTATATCCATGCCTGTGGGTCACAACCCACACATTGAGAATCACTAAGTCAGGGATCAGTTGGTTTTTATGTTGTTTGGTTTTGTTCTTGGTGCTGTGTATCAATGCTAGGCAAACACTCTTCCATTGAGTTATATCCCTAGCCCACGTTTTCCTTTTTTCGTGTTTTTCCTTTTCCTTTATTTTCTTTTCATTGCCTCTCCTTTTCCCTGCAGAAACGTTTTCCTCGGCCCTTCTACATTTCAAAATTATCTTCTGTCTTTCTCATGGATACATCATCATTTCATTCATTAGTTACTGCTCATGCTACAATCTACTGATTTCTACATTTCTGCTTCCAGCGTCTTGAGACAATCCTAATGTGGATGTCTTATATCCTGCCCCTCTTAATCAGAATTCCTTTTATAATAACCAAACCTAAATACATGTAGAATAGAAATGATAAAACAATGCAGTCCAGAGAACAAAGGCAATTTTCTTTCCTAAGAGAAAGAAGTTTCTCTTAAGAGGCTAGGTGAGCTTTAAATGCAAAATGGAGTTCTTGCACATGAAATGATAGATAGTAACTTTCCTGTTAGCATCCTGAAAGATTTTTCCTGGAGAGGTTTAGGTATTGATGCCAAGATTAATTAAGAAATAAAGGTGAGCGAGTCAGTTCCTCCATCAGACTACTTCCACATGTCCTTCTTTGCTGCAGGAATACTAGAGGAGGCATGGGTCCAGTTTCTCCCTGGTGTCCTGCACCTGTTGCAGGAGATCCCACGGCAGGGCCATGATGGGAAGGGGTCGGGTAAATCCATAGACTAGCCCTCTACATCTATTTTTCGCATATTGACTACATCTGGAGAAAGTGAAAGGTAGGGAAATTGTTTCAGAGTTCAAGAGAGGGCACAATCAGAACCCAGTTTTGGAAGCAGTCACTTGGGGATCCTAAGTGGATAATCAGCAGTGGAATTAGAAAGGGATGTGGTCTACTTTAGCTGCTGCCAGGGACCAAAGCTACAGTTATTTTGGAGTGGCCCAAGATCATAGTGGGAGCAACAGAACAGATGATCGAGTTTGAACTGTAGCAAAAACACATAGGAAATGTCTGCAACAAAGAGGTAGCAGAGGGTTGTGGAAAGCTATGGTGGCTTCAGCAAAGGCAGGTTTAAGACAATCACAAATGGAGG
Source organism: Dipodomys spectabilis (assembly GCF_019054845.1). NCBI lineage: Eukaryota > Metazoa > Chordata > Mammalia > Rodentia > Heteromyidae > Dipodomys > Dipodomys spectabilis. The sequence goes on from NW_024870824.1 coordinate 4,771,937, forward strand.
ATCCTTAAACCTCACTGCTGAGAGATCCCAGAGTGATGGATGTGTTGATGAGGGCATGCTCTCTTCAGTACCAATATGGAGAGGAACTATGGATGAAGAAGAATGACACTATCCCTTAGCACCAGAGCTAAGCTGAAATGCTGAGATGGGATAAGAAAACATTGTAGGTCAAGGTTAAGGTCATCCAGGCACTCTAAGCAATGATGCTGTTTATGGGGTCGGGAAAGATACAATGGCAGGGGGTCAATCAGCTTCTACTATGAGCTGAATGTTCATCTCTCCTAATCCTCAGTGTAACACTACTAGATGGGGAGCCTCTAGGACATGACTAGGTTATGAAGGCAAAGTTCTCTTGAATAGGATTAGTATCCTTAGAAGAGGCCCATGATCATTTATTTGCCCTTCCCACCATGAGAAGGCACAGCTAGACGGTGCCACCTGTGAGGGTTGGGCCATACCAGACACCAAATCTGCTAGTACCTTTGACTGCTGAGGCTCCAGACCTATAAGAAATGTTTCTGTAAATAGAACCCCAAACAAAATCTTCTTTTGTAGGACTGGACCACATGAATGCCGAAATTATAATCCAAGACTGTCCCAGCTAGCTATCCAATAAGGATATTAAGAACCCATACTTGAAATGGTACTATAAACACCTGTTCCTTACATGTCCTTATATGTATCTGTGACACATATATCTAAGTCACTGCTAGAAACTTGATATTGGAGCTCTTTGTCAAATGGCTTCTTGACTGAGTATCAAATGTAAAAATCATCTTCTTTATCAAGTTCCTTTGACATAAAAAAAAAAAAAAACCCTCAGCTAGGTACAATGTTCCTTATTTAATGGATGATTGGTAAAATTCTTCAAGATTAGGAAGCTCCCGTGGAGACTAGCCCAGGACTGCATTTGGGACATAACCATTTTTCACTTACTAGGGAGCCACACAGGCAGAAATCTCTCCTGCTTGGAACCCTGACAGCAATTCCTATGAAGGAAGAGATTATATAGAATAATCCAGATAGCCCCAAATGCCCCCTCTGGCAAGTGTGTGTATATGCTGTGTTCTCACTTTCCCCTAAAGCCACCATTACAAGTAGAAACAGTGTTTGCAACCTTTCAAAACCAGTGCCCAAGGCTTTTCTGCCAACCAAATGGCTGCCTAGACCCTCCGGTAATAGATTCTAGGATGGCTATGGGGAAGGTAGGTGAGGGACTGAAAGAACCGCTCAGCATTAGAAGAGTGATCAAGGGAAAGCATGGCTTGTATTCATATCCTACAACTGCTCTTAAGAAATTGTCACAGCCTTGGTGCTTTAAAACAACAGAAATGTGTTCTCTGTGAGATCTGGAGGCCACATGTCCCAAACCAAGGTGTTAGTGAAGCCTCTATAAAACAGAAACAAAAACAAAAAGTTCCCCTGTGTCTCCAGCTTCTGGTGCTGGTTTGTTGTCTTGTGGCTGCACATGCCATCTGTCTCTGGATCTGTCTTTACATGCCCTTCCTCCTTGGGTGTCTCTCTGTGTCCTTTTCTGTCTCATACAGGGCAAGTCTTATTGAATTTAGGGCTCAACCTAACCCCATATGATATTCTCAGACTCCTTTCCATGTTATATCTGCAAAGACACTGGTTTTAAGTAAGGCCACACTCTGAGGTTTCCACATAGACATGAAATTAGAGAGGAGACAATTCATGCCCTCCAAGACATAAGGTAGAGAGTGAGGGAAGGTGCTAAGCTGACAAGGGAGTGGTTAGTTGGTGAAGCACAGGGACTGGCGGAACAATCTAGGTAGCCCCTCTGGATTCAGAATGCCTTGGATTATTTTACCTAAACTTTTAGCATTTTTAAAGATTCTGCAGTAAGCTTTACTGGATCATAGCCACCCACTTGTACCAACTGTAGTCTTCTTCCTTTCTGCAGTAGGGTGCTTGGTACTGGGCTTATATCATTCTGACCAAAATAAAATCACTAAGGAGAAGTGAAAAGCACACTTTCCAACTCAAATTAATCTTTGACTAGATAATTTCTTTTACTTGTGCATTTTGTTTTCTTTGCCCTATTGGGTCAGCTCATAGCTAAGTGTTCTTCTTACATTGCTGTAAAGACATCCAAACTCTAGCCAGGTCAGTGGCTCAAGCCACAGAATTAAATCCTAGCTAGGGAAGTAGAAATTTAGGGGGTAGAGTGAGTTTGAGGCCACCTAGGTAAAATAAATAAATAATTCTCAAGACTTTATCTCAACCAATAACTGGGCACAATGGTATGCCAGTGACCTCATCCAGTGACATGGGGAAGCATATATAGGTAGATCTCAGACTGGAGTATAGTCCAGGCATCAAGCCAGAACCTACCTCAAAAATAACCAATGTAAGAAAAGAGCTGGGGGTGCCGGGCACCGGTGGCTCACACCTGTAATCCTAGCTATTCAGGGGGCTGAGATCTGAGGATCACCGTTCAAAGCCAGTCTGGGCAAGAAAGTCCGTGAGACACTTATTTCCAATAAACCACCAGAAAACAGGAAGTGGCACTGTGGCTCAAGTGGTAGGGCACTAGCCTTGAGCTGAAGAGCTCAGGGACAGTGCCCAGGCCCAGAGTTCAAGTCCCACAACTGCCAAAAAAAAAAAAAAAAAAGAGCTCCAGTGTGGATCAATTGGTAGGATGCCTGTTTAGTAAGTGCAAGGCCTTCAGCTCAAGCACTAGTACTATCATAGGAAGGAAGGAAGGAAGGAAGGAAGGAAGGAAGGAAGGAAGGAAGGAAGGAAGGAAGGAAGGCAGGAAGGAAGGAAGGAAGGAAGGAAGGAAGGAATTGAAAGTAACTTTATACAGTATTTTAGGACTGTGTTTTGATTGTGACCCATCATATGAGGTGGCATGGAGAAGAGTTTTCCATTTGCAGTGTCATACTATCACTCAAAGAGTTTGAATTTTGAAACCATTTAGATTTCATATTTTCTAATTAAGGACAGTCAATCTGTATGTGCTCCATAAACTTTTGTTGAATGAAAGGGGATATTGTGAGGAGAACTAAAAGGGAGGGAAAGAAATGGTTTTGAACATTGACTCTAGTCTAGTCTTAACTGGTGCTACAACCTTCAAGGATGTTCCTTAAATTCTCATATTAACACTTTCCTGATCTGTGAAAGAGGAACAAGTATGTCCTTGAAGGGTTGGTGTAAGGATTAGAGAAACATATATAAGATACTCTGACTTAGTGAAGAAGAATAGGAGTTCATTAGATTATAATCATGTTGTTAGTAGTTTGTTTCTTGTAGATATTTAATCCCTCCACTGTTTTGGTTTTTTAGCTACAGACAAAGACATCCTAAGAAAATTAAACATGTTATCAACCTATGTTGTTTGCAATTCGATGTTTTTACATTCAGTAGTGTGCTATATTGTTGTCAATCCCTCTTTTCTCAATTGAAAAGATGCCCAGAAGCAAATAACTAGCCACATATAAATTGGACAATTTCTACACAGTGCACAAAATACTCTGTTTAACATGCAAGTCAGCTTTCTGTATGAAGAGCATCATATTTGCTGTTTGTGCTCCCTGGCTTTACTGTAGTGAGGATTACTGAGTTAATATGCATTAAGTACTTTGAGCTGCAGGGAGATAAAGTGCAGAACACACACACACAAGTATTAAATCCAAACAAATTGCTTTAACTCAATAGCCTGTTTGAAGCTTCACCAAGAAAATCATAAGGACAGAGTAAATCATAATTACACAAATAATTCAGCTTCCTTAAGGTGATTCATACATATGTGAATTAATACAAAATAGAGAATCATTCTAAAAATGTATGAATTTGCTCCTGTTTAAAATTTAAACATCTCAAAGCTAATTAGTTGTTTGGTTTTCCTAAGTTCTAATGAAAACACTTCATACATATGTTGGATCCTCATTGCACAGTCAAGATTCATGAAATATTTTATGTGATAGCATTTCTAATCAAAGCAAAAGACCTTAATTAAACAAATAATTAGCCTTGAGATGACAAATGTACACAACGGTCCAATTAGTGAACTTGTTAGCTGACTGTTTCTTCCAGTGACGGAAATAAGAGCCATTCTATGTGTAGTTACATAGAGTTACTTTGATTTTAGGAAGTACACAGGAATTTCTTCAAGGAGCAATGGCAAAAATAAAAGCATTAAGGTGAAGTAATGAACTTGAATACAATGTCATGGAGCAAAAATAGTAGAAGCAGCCAAGAAATCTGTGTTCTAGATCAAGCTGCCACAGTTCATTAGCTGGGTGACCTATGATAAATGAACCTTCTTGCTCGTAGTTTCCTTGGTTATAAATGGTCAGACTGCACTCACTGATTTGTCAAGTCTTCTACAGAGCTGACATTTTGCAAGCTTGTGTTGATGGATTCTTCCCTTCAATTCTTATTTGTGAAGCCACTGTGCCTGTCAAACAGCACTGCTGCCAGCCATTTATAAGGTAGGTCTGTCAGTGCAGGGAAGAGGCAGGCTTCTGCCTGATCTAGTTTGTTTACAGTAGCAACATTTCAACACATCCTCTGTGCTTTCAGCAGGAAGCAGCCAGGCAGCAAAATTGCTCTAGCCTAAAACAAATCCAGCTGCAGGGCGTCTTCAAAATGCTCCCTATGTGGTTTTCGATTTAGCCTGCTATTAAAATTTTAAAGCACGATGTGGAGCTGCAGCATGAGGTCTTCTGTTACAAAATGAATCCAGGTTTTTTTCCTTACTGGTTTTGGAGTAGCAGGGCTGAATGGAAGGGAGGAGAGATGTTCTGAGAAAGAAGGAATGTTATAATGTGGAACATGATTTGCCTCCATCCTGTCCAAGCATACATCAACTGTGCCTCATGTAAGGCTTTAGCCTTCTCCCCACAGCCTGGCCACAACCACTTCTGAACTGCAAGCTGTGAGAGGGAATATGAACAGGGCCAGCCTGAGCCCACCCAGTGCTCGGACTGTGATCTGAGACTGTTATGAGGGGTAGAAGCAGTGGGTTTAGAGAAGACTTGGGAGCAAGAAAGGCAGTGTGTACTAGGCAGTGTGGTGGTGGGGGGAGTAAAGGATATTTGGACAATGGCAACTAGTTCACAATAGATTTGCCTTTGGTGGAAAGGAAACATTTTTTTTAAAAGGCAGATAAGCTGGAGAGAATAGCAGTAGCCCATAGGATAAATGTGAACGTGTTAGGAGCAGTTAATGAAAGCTTTTGCTTTTCTTAATAATAAAAGAGACAGAGACAGCTGGGGCCATCCCTTTGGTCTCTTTGCTGACTTAAACGAGAAAGTGATGCTTGGAACTGTGACAGACACTGTGTTGAGACAAAACAGGCTGTGAGAAACAACTACGCTCCGAATGGCAAGATGGAAACACAGAAGAGCCTAGGATTTGGTGGCATCTTTGATCTCCCACTGCAGCCTTGGACTGCCAGTCCCTATGCCTATTGTTATGGGAGAAAAATGACTCTCTATTGTTAAATCAAATACATTCTAAATTCTCAGTGGAATGGGCAGACCTCATGACAAAAGGCAAAAGACTGGACAATACAGCCTTTATTTTTAGGTGGTCATGCATTCAATTCAAAATTTAAAAGTTAAAACATTTTAATTAAAAATTTACTAATATAAGGGGATATCTAACAGTGTACACATAGGAAGATCCAAAGCTCACATTACACTGCAATGTGAAGTCAAGCTTTCTGTCTTCTCTAGTCCTCTAGAATCAGATGATCACAAACCAATAGATGGACTGAACCAGAATTTTGGAGATGTTGGACCCTGGGGTCAATATTTTTAAAAAGCTCCTTAGAGTTCTTGATTATAGCCATTCTAACTGAGGTGAGGTGGAATCTCAATGTTGTTTTGATTTGCATTTCTTTTATGGCTATAGAGGTTGAGCATTTCTTCATGTGCCTATTGGCCATCCTTCTTTCCTCTTTAGAGAAGTTTCTCTTTAAGTCTTGAGCCCACTTATTTATTGGGCAGTTGTTTCTTTGAGGATTTGTTGTTGGGGGATTTAATTTTTTGCGTTCCCAGTATATTTTAGATATGAGACCCTTGTCCGTGGAGGGGATGTGGCCAGAAAGGAACCCTACAGCATTGTTGGTGGAGTGTAAACTTGTTCAACCACTTTGGAAAGCAGTATGAAGGTTCCTCAAGACTCCACATAGAGCTCCCCTATGAACCAGCAATTCCATTTTTGGGCATTTACCCAAATGATCACAAACAAGACCATACTAAAGCTACCAGCACAACTATGTTTATTGCAGCATTATTTACCATAGCTAAGATATGGAACCAGCCCAGATGCCCTTCAGTAGATGAATGGATCAAGAAAACGTGGTGTATATACACAATGGAATTCTATGCCTCCATCAGAAAGAATGACATTGCCCCATTTGTTTTGAAATGGACAGACTTGGAAAAAATTATATATTAAGTGAAGTAAGCCAGGCCCAAAGAAACATAAGTCCCATGTTTTCCCTTATTTGCAATAACTAGCATATGTCTGGGACAAGCAGAAAAGTCAGATAAGATGATGTTAAGCAAAATGAACCCTAAGATAGGGACACAAGTGGTTTTTTTCTTCCTTGCTATTTTTCTTGCACATTTATAAGATACCATGTGATTTTTTTTTGTTGCTTTGTATGTCCCTCCCCCATGATATAACCCCTGTTTTCACTGCATTTGAAGTTGGTATAATTTGGGGAGGGTAAGGGGAAAAAAAAGGTTTAAATAGGGATACAGATTGACCCATTGCAACAAAGAGATGTACAAGATGCTATGTTGAAAAATGAATTTGTGGGAGTGGAGGGGGAGGGGGAGGTAGTTGAGGAAGGAAGGACAGGACGGTAGGGGAAAAACAAAGGAGGAGGCAACAATGCTTGATAAGAAATGCACTCATTACCCTGCTCATGTAACTGTAACCCATCCATACATTATTTTCACAATAAAAAAACTGATTAAAAAATAAAAAGCTCCTTAGGTAATTCTATTTTTAAAAAATCAAAGTTGAAGATCTCTGCTTTTAATATGAATGTAGTCATGCTGTCCCCTTTCTAAACCTACATCTTTTTTTTGCCAGTTGAAGGCTTGAACTCAGGGCCTGGGTGCTGTCTCTGAGCAGTTTTGCTCAAGGCTAGTGCTCTTCCACAGCTCCACTTCTGGTTTTTTAAGTGGTTAATTGGAGATAAGAGTCTTATGGGGGGTTGGGAAGGTAGCTCAGTGGTAGAGCGCTTGCCTTGCATGCATGAGGCCCTGGGTTCGATTCCTCAGCACCACATAAGCAAAAAAAGAAAAAAGCCAGAAGTGGCACCGTGGCTCAAGTGGTAGATCGCTAGCCTTGAGCTGAAGAGCTGAGGGACAGCGCCCAGGCCCAGAGTTCGGGCCCCACAACCGGAACCAAAAAAAAAAAAAAATCTCATGGGGACTTTTCTGCCCAGGCTGTTTTAAAACTGCCATCCTCAGATCTCAGCCTCCTAAGTAAGGGATTAACAGAATACAAGTGAGAGCCTTGAGCACCTGGCTCCTACATCCTATTGAGTGAGCTTATTTACCTAGATCTCTGAGCAGAGGTAAGCCCAGTAGAACATTCCAAAAGCACAGAAACTTACTTTCTTCTGTAGATTCATTGGAATACTATGAATCTGGAATGTAAACCACAGACTGACTTTCTAGAATAAGATACTCAAATGGCATTGTCATTCTGTTGCAAATTTTGTTGCACCAAAATTTTTGTCTACATAGCAAAATGCCCTACTTCTGTCTGCAAATTTCTCTACAGAATCCCTTTTTAAGGTTAAGTCTTGGGATTTTGTTGTTATCTTGTTTTATTTTGTTCTAGACTGGGAAACATTTCTGTTTCATATGTGCCAATTCAGTCTTATCTTTGCAGCCCCTTTCCCATTCTATTTGATGGCAGACCTGAGAATGAATCCATTCCAGGATCCATTCAGAGTTTTTCTTCCTCCCCACCCTTTGTCCTTTTTTTATTTTTTTTTTCTTTTTTTTTGCCCTGGGGAGTGGATAGAGGCTGAAAGAACATCTGGACATGAAGGGTTCATCTGGTCTTTAGTTGTCATCTATCCGTGCTGGCATCTTCTACCATGTCCTTGTTCCCAGGAGGCACCAATTGTCAGCATCTATCCCTGCTGGCATCTATAGACACAACTGAGCTCCCATCTGCCCTTTGACGCAAGGGCAGTGCCAACAGCTGTTCTTTGGCTACATCTTCCCAGCATGAAGTGTCGGCTAATCTGCCAGACCTCTCTTTTCTTTCTCTCTTTCTTTTTTGGTGCCATCCTGGGGTTTGAATTCAGGGTCTGTGCACTATCCCTGAGCTTTCTTTCTCAAGAGTATGATTCTATTCCCACAGGACCACTTCAGGCCTCTTTAAATTTTTTTTTTCTTTTTTTTTTTTTTTGTTGGTTCCGGTGGAGCCTGAACTCTGGGCCTGGGCACTGTCCCTCAGCTCTTCAGCTCAAGGCTAGCACTCTACCACTTGAGCCACAGCACCACTTCCGGCTTTTTTCTTTTTGCTTATGTGGTGCTGAGGAATCGAACCCAGGGCCTCAGGCATGCAAGGCAAGTGCTCTGCCACTGAGCCACCTTCCCAGCCCCCAATTTTTTTTTTCTTAATGACTTTTAAAACAATATATATTATTGTTATTGTAAAAGTGATGTACAGAGAGGTTACATAAGTCAGGTAATGATTACATTTCTGTTTGAACAATGTTAGCCCTTCCCTTGCTCTCTCCCAGTTTTTCCCTCTCGTCCTCACCCACAAGTTGTATAGTTCATTTTCAACATAGTATCTAGTATCACTGCTGCATTTGATTACCCTTGTCCCACCATCTCTATGACCCCTTACCCTACCCAAAATAGATAAATGAACAAATAAGAGAAAAGGTAAAGAAAACAAAAACAGCAACAAAGGGGAAAAAAACCTCTTATTTCCATTTCTGGGAGTTCATTTTGAAAAATATTATTTTATATTATTATATGCACATAGCTATTGGGCCTTTGTGATCCTCTCCTAAGAGTATCCTCCTTTGATCTCATGGTGTGAATGTCTAGAAACCTGTATAATTTATCATGTCTCAGTGTTTATTGGAGATAAGAGTCTCACAGACTTTTCTGCTCAGGCTGGTTTCAAAAGGTGATCCTCAGATCTCACCCTCCTGAGTAGCTAGGATTACAGGCATGAGACAGTGGCTCCTGGCTCAGACCTCTTTTGTACCTACCTTGGGTACGTCTTCAGCCACTCTGATCTATGGGAAACTCAGAAGCTATCTTAGGCCCTAGCTGCCACACCCTGCTAAGGTTTCTTCTCCATTTTCACACTAGAGAAAAGGGCAAGAGAATCCCGGATTTTTTTTGTCACTTTTTGGGAGACTGTCTGGTAAAGCAAACAATGATCTTCTTTGCCTTAAGTTTCATCTTTCCCCAGTGCCTATCTCTGCTGCCTAGAAAGAAAATGGTCTTGGACCATTCCATAGAAATCCTTCTCTTCTCCCTCATCCAGACTTTAACATCATTAGTCAGGGATGTAAGAAAAATGCTGGCTTTAGGGTTGCAGACAGAATGGAACAAAATAATGCTAATTATTTGGCATATATAGCTAATTTAATTGCATTAATTTATTAATGTATCAAATCTATAAAACACATTAGTACTTCAAACTATTACTCTATTTCATACTTGTTGACCTAGAAAATCTGCTCCCAAATCACTCATTGTCACTAAGGCTAGAAAATTTTCAATAATAATTTTTTGGTTAAAAGAATTAGCCTTATAAAAGATCTTCTCTGGGCTGGCAATGTGGCTTAGTGATAGAGTGCTTGCCTAGCATGTATGAAGCCCTGGGTTTGATTCCTCAGTACCAAATAAACAGAAAAAGCCAGAAGCGGTGTTGTAGCACAAGTGGTAGAATGCTAACCTTGAGCAAAAGAAGCTCAGGGACAGTGCCCAGGCCCTGAGTTCAAGCCCCAGGACTGGCAAAAACAAAAAACAAAAAACTTTTCTTCTAACAGCAAAAGTATCAATGACCATTTTTCACCTATTATCATCTTTTCTATACTTTCTAAATTTCTACTGTAATTTTTTATTTATTTATTTTTTTTGGTCAGCTGTGGGGCCTGGACTCTGGGCCTGGGCGCTGTCCCTCAGTGCTTCAGCTCAAGGCTAGCACTCTACCACTTCAGCCACATTGCCACTTCTGACTTTTTCTGCTTATGTGGTGCTGAGGAATCGAACCCAGGGCCTCATGCATGCAGGGCAAGCACTCTACCACTGAGCTACCTTCCCAGCCCTCTACTGTAATTTTTTGCATTATATTCCTATAATGAAAACAACTGCAAAAATGCCCATTTATTCTGTTTTTAAAAAGGCATAAAAGAAAAGAATAATGAATCTGACCACATAACAATATGAAATTTAAAGAGATCTAAAATACTTTAAGCAAAATAAAACAGTAACAAAAAATTCATATGTAACAAAGAAGGTGCTCATAAATGGCCAGGTTCCAGTGGCTCATGACTATAATCCTAGCTACTTAGGAGACTGAGATCCAGAGAATTTCAATTTGAACCCAACCGGGCAGAAAAGTCCATGATCCTTTATCTTCAATTAATCAGCAAAAAGCCAGAATTAGAAGTGTGGTTCAAGTGGTAGAGCACCAGCCACAAGCACGCAAGCCAAAGCTTTGCAAAGCTCTGAGTTCAATCTTCAGTACTGGAAAAGAAATTTTTAAAGATGTTCATGAAAAAAATTAAAATCATAGAAGAACTTTTCTTTTTTTGCTAGTCCTGAGACCAACTTGAGCCTACCTGCTATCTCTGAGCTTCTTTTGCTCAATGCTAGCACTTTACCACAGCTACACTTCTGGCTTTTGGGTAGTTAATTGGAAAATAAAAGGCTCATGGACTTTCCTGCTGAGCCTAGCATTGAACCATAATCTTTACATCTCAGCTTCCTGAGTAGCTAGGATCACAGCCTTGGGCCACGGGTGCCTGACAGAAGAATGTTTTCTAAATATAAATAACCAGTCATCAACAAAAAAAAAACAAGTAACCAAACACTTTAAAAGACTCTCACTCCAAATGACAGAAATGCAAATCAAAACAAAAATAAGATACCAGTTTTACTTGTATTTGTAAATTGAAATTTTTATAAAATTTAGCATTTAAGGACAGATTAAATTACACTGTTGATGAATATATAACTTCAGTACATTTTTGGAGAAATTTCATCATTTGGTCAAAATAGAAATACAATTCTAGGAACTCTTTGGAAAGTAAGTTAACAAAATAAGGATTTGAACAGGAAGGCTACTGCAGTGGCCTAACATTAATACTAACAATGTGAAAAAAAAACTTAAATGACCATCAAGAGGAGACTGGTCACATAAATTATAAATGATAATTCATCAACGCCATCAAATGTCATGTGACTATCTTTAAAAAGAAGTGACATATTGCTGGGTGTCAGAGGCTCACATCTATAATCCTAGCTATTCTGGAGACTGAGACAGAAGCATCATGGTTCAAAGCCAGCATGGGCAAGAAAGTCCATGAGACTCTTCTCTCCAATTAACCACCAAAATGCTGGAAGTGGAGTTGTGGCTCAAATGCTAGAGCATAAAAAGCTCCAGGATAGCACCCTGGCACCTGAATTCAAGCCCCAGGACTGGTACATTCACACACACACACACACACACACAAAAGGTGACGTGTTATATTTGAATGTGGAAAATTATTTGAGTGCTAATATTAACTTTTTATAGAACAAGGTGACTAGTCTTTTCCATGTAAAGAGGCAAGCATATTATATAGATATTGGGGCATGTATACCTAAGAAAGTATTTTCTGGAAGTAAATAATAAAGAAGTATTAAGTTTTTCACTTTCCAATTTTCTTACCAAGTCCATGTTTAACATTTGTTATTATTTTTAATATCAACCACAATTATCCACCCATGAAATTACAATTCTTTTCTCTATAAAATTTCTGAGCTTTTCTTTTAGTCGCTATTCAATTAACCAAAGAGAAATAGTATGTAGGATTTCATAAAGTCTATCTATTCTTCTTATTATTGGTTATTAAAGAATATAATAAAAATGTATAGATCTATGCTATCCAACATGGTAGTTACTATGAGCACTTGAAATATGGATAATCCCAATCTAGACATACTGTGAGTGCAAAATATACGGTGAATTTTAAAAAGAAATGCAAATGATCTCATTAATACTTTTTAATACTTATTACACATTGAAAAATAATGTTTGGATAATATTGGGTAAATATATTCTTTGTTTTTTAAAAATATTTTTATTGAGATTAAGTAATTATATAAATTTCACAGTATTGGGGGATAGTGATACTTAGTTAAAGTCACAAACACTTTTTTTTTTTTTTTTTGGGTCCGGTAGTGGGACCTGAACTCTGGGCCTGGGCGCTGTCTCTCAGCTCTTCAGCTCAAGGCTAGCACTCTACCACTTGAGCCACAGCGCCACTTCCGGCTTTTTTCTTATGTGGTGCTGAGGAATTGAACCCAGGGCCTCGAGCATGCAAGGCAAGTGCTCTACCACTGAGCCACCTTCCCAGCCCGTCAAACACATTTTTTTTTCTTTTTTGGGGGTCCGGTCGTGGGGCCTGAACTCTGGGCCTGGGCACTGTCTCTCAGCTCTTCAGCTCAAGGCTAGCGCTCTACCACTTGAGCCACAGTGCCACTTCTGGCTTTTTTCTTTTTGCTTATGTGGTGCTGGGGAATGGAACCCAGGGCCTCAGGCATGCAAGGCAAGCGCTCTACCACTGAGCCACCTTCCCAGCCCGTCACAAACACATTTTAACTTTCACAAGGCAAATTGTCATTATCATGGTCTATGAAGTTTGTGAATTCCATAAACTTTGACAACGCAACCATTTCTTCCAAATATCTGTACATTTCTTTCCTTTTCTTAGTGTATGCTGTTCCCTCTTTCCCTCTCATTCCCTCCCTCCCATCCCTGCCCTTGAGTTGCTTAGTTCATTTTCATCAATGTCCAGTGCAGCTGATGGACCCCTTGGTCGTATTTTGTCCCATTTTCCTCTGATACTGTGCCCTCCTCCTAGTTTCCCTCAGATGTGCACATGTATATACCATATATGAGGTATATAGAGTCATCTAGAAATGACATGATAAATTAAATAGAGGTCCTTTGTTTCTTGAGTTCTGTTTACTTTGTCATATCTCCTTGCATTTTGGATTTAACATCCACATATCAGGGAGACCATGTGCCATTTGTCTCTCTGATCTCAGGTTAACCTCGTTCACATGATTTGTTCTAGTTCCATCCATTTCCCTGTGGATGCCATTATTTTGTCCATTCTAATGGCTCCATAATATTCTATTGAATATAGGTACCACAATTTTTGGATCATTCATTTGTAGTGGGTCATATCTTGGCTATTATGAACAGTGCTGCAATGAACATAGAGGTACATGTATCCTTGTATCCTGGTTCCTATTGCTCAGAGTAGATGCCTAGGAGTGGTATGGCTGGATCATAGGGGAGATCTATATTTAGCTTTCTGAAGAACCTCCAGACTGCTTTCCAAAGTGGTTGTATTAGTGTACATTCCCACCAGCAATGCAATAGGGTTCCTCTTTCCTTGCATCCCAGCCAGCATTTGTCGTTGGCTGAATTTAGGATATAAGCCATTCTGACTGGGGTAAGGTGGTATCTCAGGGTTGTTTTAATTTGCATTTCCTTAATGTCCAGGGATAATGAGCATTTCCTCGGGTGTTTCTTTGCCATTTTTATCTCTTCTTCTGAGAAATCTCGCTTTAGTTCCCTTGCCCATTTAATGATTGGTCTGTTAGATTTGGGAGGGATTAGTTTTTTGAGTTCCCTGTATATAATGGATATTAGGCCTTTGTCTGATATATTGCTGGTAAATATCTTTTCCCAATTGGTTGGCTGTCTTTCTAGTTTGGTAGCTATGTCTTTAGCTGCAAAGAAACTTTTTATTTTATGGTAGTCCCATTTGTCCAGTCTCTCTCCCATTTGTTGTGACCCTGGGACTCTATTCAGGAAGTTCTTGCCTGTACCTATATATTTAAGTGTCTCTCCTACTCTTTCCTGCAGTAGTTTCAGAGTATCAGGTTTGATGTTGAGGTTTTTAATCCATTTTGAGTTGATGTTAGTGCATGGTGACAGGCTGGGGTCCACTTTTATTTTTCTGCATGTGGCCACCCAGTTTTCCCAGTACCAGTAGTTGAAGAAGCTATGTTTCTTCCACTGTATGTCTTTGACTCCTTTGTCAAATATCAGCTGACTATAGTTATGTGATTTTATTTCTGGATCTTCTAATCTGTTCCATTGGTCTTTGGGTCTGTTTTTGTGCCAATACCAAGCTGTTTTTTGTTATTATGGCTCTATACTAGAGCTTGAAATCTGGTATTGTGATCACTCCTCTGTTATTTCTTTTGCCTGGAATTGCTTTGGCTTTTCTAGGTCTTTTGTAGTTCCTCATGAATTTTTGGATTGTTTTTCTATTTCAGGAAAGAACATCATTAGGATTTTGTATACCATTGAATTTGTAAATCATTTTTGGCAGTTTGGCTATTTTCACAATATTGATTCTGCCTATCCAAGAACATGGTGTCTTCTTTGGTTTCTTTCTTTAGGCTTTTATAGTTTTCACTAAATAAGTCCTTTATATCTTTGGTTCGGTTAATTCCTAGATTTTGGGGGGGGGGGGGGTCCGGTTGTGGGGCCTGAACTCTGGGCCTGGACGCTGTCCCTCAGCCCTTCAGCTCAAGGCTAGCACTCTACCACTTGAGCCATGGCACCACTTTGGCTTTTTTTTCTGCTTATGTGGTGCTGAGGAATCGAACCCAGGACCTCATGCATGCAAGGCAAGCGCTCTACCACTGAGCCACCTTCCCAGCCCCTAGATTTTTTTTTTGAAGTTATTGTGAATGGGGCTATTTCCTTGATTTCCCTTTCTGCTTGTACATTGTTGTTATACAGAAAGGCAATTGATTTTTGTGGGTTAATTTTGTATCCTGCTACTTTGCTGAAGTGGCTTATAAGTTCTAGGAGTTTGGGGTGGAGTTTTGGGGGTCATTAAGGTAAAATATCATGTCATCTGCAAAAAGGGATAATTTAATTTCTTCCTTTCCTATGTGTATCCCTTTAATGTTCTTTTCTTGCCTTATTGCTCTGGCTAAGGATTCCAGAACTATATTGAAGAGGAGTGGAGAGAGTGGCCACCCTTGCCTTGACCTGATTTTAAGAGAATTGGTTGTTTTTCCCCACTTAATATAATATTGGCTATTGGTCTGTCCTACATGGCTTTTTATTGTTGTAAGGACTGTTCCTCCTATTCCTATTTTCTCCAGAGCTTTTAACATGAATGGATGTTGTATTTTATCAAGAGCCTTTTCTGCATCAATGGAGATAATCCTGTGGTTCTTGACCTTGGATCTGTTGATGTGATGGATTACATTAATTGATTTATGTATGTTAAACCAGTCCTGCATCTACTTGAAGACTACTTGACCATAATGTATGAATTTTTTATATGTTTCTGGATTCTTTGGGCTAAAATTTTATTGAGGAGCTTTGCATCTGTGTTCATCAAAGAGATTTGTCTGTAGTTCTCTTTTTTTGTTGCATCTTTGCCTGGTTTGGGGATGAGTGTGATATTGACTTCATAAAATGAGTTTGGGATTTCTCCCTCTGCTCCTATTCTTTGTTGTTTAAAGTAATATTAAAGGTTTGAAAATTACAAATATGGTTAGCATTATGTTCACCATATTATGATTGGACAGCATCATTGTGGATTCCCTCTACATGTGCTCAAGATGCTGTTGGCAGTTTCAGGTTTGGCCATAGACCATTAAGCACCCTGGTCCCAGGTGCAGATTAAGTAAAACCCACAGAGACCCAAGCGTCTGTGTTGAGTCACTATAAACAGTATGCTTCATGGGGCCAGAGTTGTCACTCTGTGGTAAGTGTGCTTTCCTTATAAGCTTGAGGTCCTTCAAGATCTCATCATGCTCTGTCTTCACTGTCTTGTCCATGTTCCTGGCAGAAAGGAAAAAAATTCATACCAGCTCATCCACTAGCTCCCTGGAATACCTTTAGTGAGTAAGATTACAGCTCACGTGGAAAGCTGACTCACAGAGCCACACCTATCTATAAGGGAAGCTAGTGTGTACCTTCTTACTCCTCCCTCCAAATTAGAGTTCTGTTAAAATGAAAGACACCATGTAGTGTATTCTAGCTACTCAGGAAACAGGGATCAGAAAGCTCATGATTCAAGGCCAGCTCAGGCAAAAAGTTAGCAAGACCTCATTGCAACAAATAAGCCAGACATTAGTGATTTACATCTTCAGACCCAGATATGTGAGAGACATAGTAGGAGGATCATGGTCCAAGGCTGGCCTCCTGAAAAAACTCAAAACTCTATCTATAATAATAATAATGATAACTAAAACAAAAAATTGACTGGGAGCATGACTCAAATAGTAGAGTATGTAGCCAGCAAGCATAAGTTCCTGAGTTTGAAACCCTCGTATTGCCAAAAAATGAAAAAAAAAAAGAAAAGAAATAGGAAGAATATGATTTCATGAATGCTTTTAAAAACGACTTAAAGCCAGGCACAAGTGGCTCATGCCTGTAATCCTAGCTACTCGGGAGGCTGAGATCTGCGGATTGAGGTTCAAAGCCAGCCCAGGCAGGAAGCCCAGTCCATAAGACTCTTATCTTCAATTAACAACCAGAAAACCAGAAGTGGTGCTGAGGCTCAACTGGTAGAATGCTGGCCTTTAGTTGAATAGCTCAGGGACTGTGCCCAGGCCCAGCGTTCAAATCCCACGACCAACAAAAAAAATGATTTGAAAAAAAAAATATATATATATATATTTGTTCATAATATTTCAAACTATATCTAGAAGAATTTGCAAGTGTGATATAATTAAAATGTATATTAGATCTTTACTCCAAGTTCTTAGTATAGAGCTCCTAAAACCCTTGGAATTTTCCTAGTTTAAGTCCCTTTCAACCGTACCTGAATTTATGTTAATGAGGTTATTCAAGGTTGGTTCCTAGATAGTTTAAAGATAGAAGTAAATCACCAGAAAGATCAGTCAGATAAATGGAGGGTGGGAACTTCCAATTCCACCCCAGACCTCCAAGAAGGACAAGGTGCATGAAGACCGAGTTCAATCACCAATAGCCACTAATTTCATTCATGCATGTGCAATGAAAACTCCATTAAAACTCTTGAGCAACAATCTTTGGAGAGCTTCCTAGATGGTGAACACCAACACATGCAGGGAGCTGCCCTGTCTCAAAAGCTCAGCACACACTCCACTTAGATTATCACTATGTATCTCTTCCATTTGATTGTTCTTGAGTTGTATCATTTATGATAAATTTTGAGTTTTATGGAGACTTCATTGCATAAACATGATTGCAGCATAGACATCTATGTGGAAAGGTGATTAAACAAGAAGTGTCTGATCTAATGCTAACAGACAGAATGGGGAAAAGCAGAGAGGCCTGCCTGTGCAGATTCTTCTTGGCTTCTCTGTGCAGCATTCCTTCTGCCAGTGTTGGGGGAGAATTTCTTCTGAAAAAGGAGCTTTATGATCTACTGTTAGGCAAGGTGGGTCAGAGAATTTTTCTATGGCCAGCTTTAGGAGAGAAAGGCAAGGGCGATTAGAGTTTCTATGGTCTGCCTTGGGAAAGAGAAATTCTACTTTCCCTGGCCTGCCATAGGGAAGAGGTTAGGATCTGGGAACCAAGAACAAAACCCAAAATGTAATAGTACAGAGCAGTTGTGAAAAATGTAAGTAGTCTGGGGATCCAGGACTTGGTGGCTGAAGAGGGTAGTCTTGTAGGATTGAACCCAAACCTATGGGGTCTTTGCCAACTCTGGATAGTATTCAAACTGAGTTAAATGATTGGATACCTGGTTGGTGTCAAAGAATTAGGGGATTAATATTGAAAACTACCATGTATTTTGTGTCAGAAAACACACCACCCAACTGGAAACAGCATTTGACTCTGGAGAAGAGAACTTTTAGGAGTCACATGAACCATGCACCCGTAGGGGAAAACCCCTATATTAACTGTCTTTTCCTTTGATTTAGGCTAAAACTTTTTTGAGAAAAACAAGCTAAACATACCCTAAAAATGTTGCAGTCTGTCATTTATTTTTGGTTGTTTGGTTTTTAATGCCCCATTACCTTCTTGGTAGTACTGGAGTGAACTCAGGGTTTCAAGTTGCTAAGCAAGTGCTCTACCACTTGAGCCATGCCTCCAGCCCTTTGCCATCTTTATGATGCAAGGATGTGTGCCCAGCTATGTTCCTGCCTCTCATTTTAACCTTTCAAACATAAACTCCGTGGCCTTGAACTAAGCACACACACGAATATGTTTAGCATCTTTCCTTTTTGAACTAGGACCTTAAGCTGAGCAGGCATAATGATACCCATCTTAAACTGAGCATACTGAGGAATGAGTTACCCCTAAAAATGCTTTCCTATATGAACATGTGGAGGAATAAAATCCCCAAGCCTTCTTTGTTCTAGGAGGGCACAGCCTTTGGAATAATGTCAGGGCTCTTCTTACCTGCTTTAGGTAATAAACCTTTTCTATTTTTTTGGTTCTCTAGTTGTACTCGTGTGACTTTGCATACCCTAAAGCAAGAATTCATTATGTTCATTTACAGAACTAAATGCACAAAGTTGGAAAGAAGTCTTTTGTTGTAAATTATTTTCCAGCTTTCAAAATTTTTAACCACAATCACTTACCACCAGTTCAAAAACATAACTAAATAAAACATCAAATAAGTGGGACCTCCTTAGAATTTGAAAGAAGATTCAGAAAGAAGTCTGTGAATTCAAGATCTGTCTTAGACTCAATATTATTTGCTTATGGAATGTGATAGAGTGGACAAGGGAAAAGGACAACACTCACATTTCTGATCTGTACGAATAGTTAAGTGGAGAAGTGTCAACTGAAATGGAGAAGATATGACAGAAAAGGAAGTTTCTTAGGTTTAGTTCCCTAGAGGCCAAGCCTGAAAAAACAGATTTTGGAGTGTGTGATTTTGGGAAGGAGTTCTCTCCAAGAAAAGAATTGAAGGGGTAAGGGAAGTGGGATTAGGAAGGGAAAAATGGAACGACAGACTTATTACCATTTAAACCTCCCTGCAGAGTTAGTTGTCTGTACCCTATTGGGACAAGGGGCACATCTCAGTCAATCACTGGCCATAAGTACAACTCCTGGGGCAAGACAGATCTATTCAGCCAAAAGCAATTCCCCAGAGAAGAGGCAGCTGTGAGTCATTAGCAGCCAACACAGCCGCTGGAGGGCAGGTCACTGACCTGACATTAAAAACCAGTCAGACCAGAAAGAAAAAAAAAAATCTACCACGAGAAGTGAAGACAAGTGTTTCATTTGAGGTATTGCCAGTTTGAGATGTCAAAGTCAAGTAAACAGTCAGAAACACTGGGACTAAGAGATCTCTAATAGAAATGTAGATTTGATAGTGTCCAACATATAAGTGGTCATTTAAAATCATATGGGTACCTGTCCTGATATGAATAGAACTCCAGTGTGCATAGTAGAGTAAAACCAAACAAGCTGTGAAATGAGGTTTAAGATACTGCCTTTTCTACAAGAAAGGTGGCCAATAACAACTAGGGATGTAGCTCAGTAATAGAGTACTTGCCTAACATGTGTGAGGCCTTGGATCAATCCCCAGTACTTCCAAGAAGAGGAAGAAACAAGAGAAGAAGGAAGAAGTGAAGGAGGAAGGAAAGAGGGAAATAATGGAAGAAGGAAGGAAGGAAGGAAGATAGGGAGGGAGGAAAAGACTGAGTACAGTGGTGCACACCTGTAAAACTATGAAACCAGCTACTGGGAGTCATAGGTTTTAAAATCTCACTCTGAGGCTCACTAGGCAAAAGCACCAGATTCTACCTGAAAAATAGCTAACGCAAAAAAGGACCAGGGGCATGGCTTTAGTTAGACTGCTTTTCTAGCTAGTTCAAGGCCCTGACTTCAACCTTTAATACCACTAAAAGAGAAAAGCCATGTGTTGATTGAGATCACCTATGAAGAAAGAAAGGAAAGGAGAAACAGACTCAGATCCAAGTCCTAAAGAATTTTCGGCAGGGAGGACAGACCAACCAAAAAGAAAAAGGAAGGGGAAAATCAGTAATATGGGCATCATGTAGTCCATTCATCAAAGTGGTAACTTGTGAGCCATTGTTAAACATTCTCTATTTCTTTAGAAAAAGGAAAATACCACAAATCAGTGCTCTCTTTCCTCACAACCTTGACCCAGTTTATCAACCCACCATGGCACAGAAGTCAGGAAAAAGGTACTAAGAACAGAATAGTCACTACTGAAAAGGCTGTTAGGGTTTAAATATGAAGGACTTCCCACAGGCTCTTGCTTGGTCCCTAGCTTGTGAAGTTGTTTTCAGAGTGTCTGGAAACCTCGAGAAATGAGACTTACCTGGAGGAAGTAGGCCACTGTGGTTGGCCTGGTGGATTCCTTCCCTTCCTGTCTCTTCTCTCTGCTTCCTAGGTACCATGATGTAAACTTCTCTGCTCCACCTCACCCTCCCAGCCAAGACTGATTGAAACCTTTGAAATTGTGAGCTAAAAGAAACCCTTCCCCCTTTGAATTGCTTTGGTCAAGTATTTGGCTTCAACAGCAAGAAAAGTAGCTAATACAAAAGCAAAATAAGAAAAGGGTAGAAAAATGGCCATCATGTATAGGATTATTAACAGAGGTCATTGATAATTCAGCAAGGACAGTTTGAGCGGAGAGGAAGGATTAGAAGGGCGATTGAAGAAGTGAGAGGTAAGGATTACTTCCTTTACGGTGTAGACAATACTTCCAAAACGTTTTGCTATGGAAAGAAAAGGAATAAAACTAATAAAATACAGATTTGGGATCAAGAGGTGTATGTGTTTTAAGATGAATAGAATTAGACTCAATATGTGTACTGATAGGAAAAACTGCTGATAGGAGAAGGAGAAAGGGGTCAGAGAGAACATGAAAAGGAAGGATTGTCCTTAAAAGAAGAGAATTGTCCTTGAGACAGCTTCTGAAAAACACAAGAAGATACCTGTAGTTAACAGGAAGGCGGTTTCCCCTTTAGAGGAAGAAGTTTATGTATCTCCAAGAAGCATTTGTGATGGGGGCTGGGATACAATTATGCTCAGATACTAAGAGCCCTGTTACCTCCTTGCCTAGAAACATTCATTACCAACACCTTGACAGTGTACACAGATGCCTTTCTCAAAGACTTACAACCAGTTACTAAGCAAATTTCTAGAAGTCCTCAATATCCCCAGAGGACACCAGAAAACGTATCTAAAAACCCAGGATTCCATCCATGGAGAGGAAAGGAGTTGCTGACACGTGTAAGTAAACCTAGACAAATGAATTCCAAAAAGAAGTAATTATATCACAGTATATCACTGTCTGCCACTTCTAGATTATACTTGACTCCAAAAAAACCCACTAATGTTTAATTAATACATGCTTGAGTTTAGTAGCTCAGGTAAAAGCATTGCACTTAGTGAATGGTTGTTGTATTAAATTGAAGTATTTTTAAAAAGCAAAAGTGTTTGAAATGAGTAGGAGAAATGCCTTAAATGGAAGTGATAATTGCTTTAACTTTGTCAATATGGAGAAGACCAATCTTTCACTCAAGAATTTGCTTTGGTCACGGTGCCAATTTTTCACCAACTACTAAACCAATTTTGTGATTTGGGAGAACAATACCTTGGATGAAGTAAACTTGAATGGAGTCTTTGCCGTGATGTGATCATAACGTTATGATCCTGTGGATACAATGTCTGTTACTCTGTGATGAGCAATAATGGCAATTATTTTCAGTGTTATTGATTTATGTTCTCATCTTTAAAAACTATGTTTGTACTCTGTTAATACCTAAACAGAGGCAGAGCATGTTATGTGAGCATAATGTTATGTGAGCATCACATTAGACTGGCATTCTTTGCCGAGCTAAAATCACAAGTGAAATGTCCACTATTTAATTATACATGAAGAATGAGTTCTTATTTGCAATTGTGCTAGGTTATAAGACATTATTATTCAAATGAGCATTGTCTGTGAACATTGAGTTTAGACTGATGTCTATTGAAACAGCTTCTGAAATTTACAGATTCCTATATTCTAGATGGTACTTATATGCACATTACAAGTTTCAAACTTATGTTTGAGACTTAGCCATTTTTATCCTCAATGACAAGTTCCTTACATTGGTAGGAAAGATTTCTCTCACCCTAATGCACAAGGAGTCTTAAAACAAATTCCTTTGGAAGCAATATTTGAGATGGGGATTCTTGTGCAAATCATTTCTTAAGAGAATCGGTGAGGCTCCCAGGAAAAAGTGCAGGGAAGTGAGGCAAATAGAATATGGGAAGGAAAGAACTTCAATAAATGTGGTTTAAAAACTGGGTGCTAGTGGCTCATGCCTCTAATCCTAGCTACTCAGGAGGCTGAGATCTGAGGATTGTGGTTCAAAGCTAGCCAGGTCAGGAAAGTCTAGGAGATTTTCATCTCCAATTAACCACCAGAAAACCAGAAGTGGTTTTCTGTGGCTCAAAGTGGTAGAGCACTAACCTTGAGCTGAAGAGCTCAGGGACAGCTCCCACACCCACAAGCCACAAAATAAGTAAATAATAAAAATAAAATAAATAAATGTGGTTTTTAGAATTCCATCCTTACCAATATCGTGAGGGAACTGTGGAATGTGAATTGTAGCCTAGCTTGTTCTACTTTGAGAAAAGGGACTGGGATTTTATTCTACCCCTCCTCCCTATCCGTCAGTCATTGATCACAGGCCACAGGGGAGCCTAAACTCACTGGCTTCCCTGGCAAAGTGGCTCCTATCCACTATAGTGAATGGAGCATGTGATCCTAGAGCCTGGAAGAGCAGATCAGAGCAGGGCTGTGTGTTACTCAGGGTTATCCGTAAAAGACAGAGCCAATAGGATCTATACAAATATGAGGTGATTTGTTACATAAATTGACTCATATGGAGTTATGCAAGTCGAGAAGTCCCACGAAGTGGGGAAACCAGCAAAGCCAGTGATGTAACTTAGTCCGAGTACCAGTGTATAAAAATTGAGGCTGATGGTATAAACCCTGGTGTGAGTTCAAACACCCATGAACCAGAAGACGCATGTTTACCTTCAAGCAGAGAGAGTGGAGTTGGCCTTCCTTCTACTCTCCCCTCCCCCTCCCCACTTCAATGCACTGGATGCTCACCCACATTGGGGAAGGAAATCTGCTTTATTAATTTTATTCATTCCAATGCTAATCACTTCTGGAACTTCAATCATGGCCAGAAATAATGATTTGTCAGCCTCCCAGGTGCTCTTTAACCCATCCCTTAACTATCACACGTCTTCTTAGGAACTTGGCACCTTAAACAATACCAAACTCCCGAATAAAGACAATAAAAGATCACAATTCCACCTAACATAATACAGCTTTCCTGAATACAACTAAAAGGCATTAATCCTTTCTCTAGAACAGGATGTTTCCAAATGATATTTACTCTTCTTGTACAATATAAGTGAGATATAATATAAAGTGAACAATCCTAAAATGCTAGTGTAAAGTCAGTACATCTTATGTTACACGATAGAGGAATGAGAGAAAACAAAGGTATCTGTTTAATATCTGTATATACTAACATGTTCAGAACAAACTAACTTATAAGAATTATAGTTCTGTACCTAGTCATTTGATCATAGCTTGAAGCTATACTTCTTCTGTTATCAATCCTGTATTATCTTTGCCTTCTCAAGCAAGCATGTCAGTTGTCATGGTTCTTTACCAAAGTGGTAGAACACAAACCTTTATTCCTGAAGTGTTGGGATGTTAGGAGTCCTACCTGTTGTAGATTCTCATTGACCTAATTTGGACATACTTAGAGATACCCTAATGGATTTCTGCATTCTGGACATACTGATTCTTTATCTGTTGTTTGAGAAGTATGAGAAGCCAAGGTCAATTCTAGTTCAATAGCATCATTATTCCTCCTTCTGTAATTAAAATGTATAGACCAGCAGAGCATAAATGTTTGGGAAGAGTAAGCAAAAATGTTGCTAGTGGGATGCCAGGGTAATAGCAAATAGCATCCCTCTCTGAATTTCTTGATTCCTAGAACCATGAATCCTGGCTATAAGAGTACTCTGTTTCTTGGCTATTCATTCAGGGTACCTAGAATCTTCTGAGAGCCTACCCTCATCCCTGAAGGCAATGTCACTTACCTGGAACTGGAACTTTATCTTCCATTATGTTATGGCCAGTTGCTTCAAGATGGTGGGGGGCATGGTAAAAACCAGTGTAATCCATGACTGTTGGGCCTATTGCCACACTTCTTTTGCTGTGAAGTATTTCTTTTCTTTCCTTCCTTCCTTCCTTCCCTCTTTCCTTCCTTCCTTCCTTCCTTCTTTCCTTCCTTCCTTTCTTCCTTCTTTTCTTTCTTTCTTCCTTCCTTTCTTTTTCTTTCTTTCCTTCCTTCTTTCTTTCTTTCCTTCCTTCTTTCTTTCTTTCTTTCCTTCCTTCTTTCCTTCCTTCCTTCCTTCCTTCTTTCCTTCCTTCCTTTCTTCCTTCTTTTCTTTCTTTCTTCCTTCCTTTCTTTTTCTTTCTTTCCTTCCTTCTTTCTTTCTTTCCTTCCTTCTTTCTTTCTTTCTTTCCTTCTTTCTTTCTGCCTTCCTTCCTTCCTTCCTTCCTTTCTTTCTTTCTCTTTCTTTCTTTCTTTCTTCCTTTCTTTCATGTGCCAGTCCTGGGACTTAAACTTACAACCTTGGCTCTGTCCCTTATTTTTTTTTCTCTAGGCTAGTACTCTACCAGTTGAGTCACAGCTCTACTTCTGGCTTTTTGGTGGTTAATTGAAGATGAGTCTCATGGATTTTATGCTGGATTGATTTTGAACCATGATCCTCAGATCTCAGCCTTCTGAATAGCTAGGATTACAGGTTTAAGCCACCAGAGCCTGGCTGTGAAGTGTTTCTTGATCAAAAGGAATGCTACATGGAGTATTGTGATGCTAGATAAGGTGATTATTTTGGCAGAAGCACTGTGTTACAGTAAGGCAAATCCATGTCAAGTGTGTCTATTCCAGGAAGAACAAAAAGCTTTCAAGATAGAAGCAGTCCAGTGTCATCAATCTGCCACCAGGTAGCTAATGAATCACCCTAGGGAATGATCCCAGATGAGGGACTCAGTGTCTATTTCCCTGGCTGGCAGATTTAGTGCTCAATGTTGATCATAGCTAGTTATGACTAACTGCCACTATGGTCATTTATGAGCCCATTAGGCAATAATAAGGGTGACTGGGAAAAGAGACTGACTGATATCCACAGGGTAAGTCATCCTATCCACCTGATTAAAATTCTCCTCCACTAAGGTCACACCTTAGTAATATTCATATAGGACACAGTACCCTCACTATTTTTGCCTGTTCAGGGTAGTCTACCCACATATTTCTTCCTCAGATTTCTTTGTCATCAAATCTCACCACATTTCTTTTATATCCTTGACCTTCCAGACAAACATTGACTACAACTTAAGAATAGGTAGAGATATAATCACACATCTACCTTTGTCACTTTGTAAAGAAATACTTCTTTTTTTCAGAGATAGGGGTTAAACACAGGGCCTTGTGCATATGAGGCAAGTACTCTACTACTTGATTAACATCTTCTATCCCCTAGCCTTCACCTTCGAAGAAAATTACACACTGTTTAGAGTCCTGTGCCTCAGGGGTGTACCAGTGAGGGGCCAGAGTACCTCTGCTACTTTCAGATTGTTACCACATGGTACAGAGTCTTCCCTTTCTCTGTCAATTGATCATAGGGAACTCTCCATGAATCTACAAGTGAAGGATAGAGAAAGAAGATACGTTAGTATGATTGGGGGGAAGGGCAGGCCTTAGACATTTAGGCCACTACTATAGGTAACTTACTTGTGCCTTCAGGGCCCCCTTGGGCTCAACCTCCTATTTGACAAATCATGCCTAACCTTATTACATGGTAGGTCAGACAATACCCAGTTCCGTCTAGGCAACTCAACTTGGTGGCCCATAATTAGCATGTAGTCTCTTAGCAAGCAACATAATCCTTCTCAATCAAGAAGAATACAGATCAGAAGATGATGGTCTTGCTTCATCATCCTAAAAACTCACATTGTGATTCATCGGGAAGGGCCTGACAACATTGCTGGACACTGACCCTTTGAGCACCATCAGATCAATATAGGCTTGTGGCCTCCAGCCACAGAGCAATTTGCAGAAGCTTTTCTCATTTGGGGACCTTCACAAAACCAGCAGTGTCTTGGATCACTTGGCAAATGGAGCAGAGTAACTCATCTATATTACCTCTAAAACCCAAAGAGGCTCACAAGGCATGCTGTTTGATTGTAGTAGGATCCAGATACAACAGCTTCACCTTCTTCCCCTTAGAAGGACTAACTCTACATGCTTCTTCTTATCACTGAACCCCTAAGCCTTTCACTGAGGTAGAAGGCCCTGAATTTTAGTCAGATTTATTTCCTAGCCTTTGATTCACAAATGTCTTAATAGTTTTAGAGTAGGTGCTATTTCTCACTTACTAGGCCCAGTATCATCAACATATGGACCAGTATAATCTTGAGAAAAGGATAGGAAGTCAAGATGTCTGTGAGCTAAATTATGACATAGAGATGGAGAAATAACACATGCCCTGGGGTAGGACAGTGAGAGTATATTGCTGGCTTTGCCATCTTAAAGCAAACTACTTATAGTGTCCTTTATATACAGGGATGGAGATCAGATCAATAGCTGGATACTTGCTCTCAGGAAAGGAATTCATATATCTAATACAGCAGCAACATCAGAGTCACCAATATCCATCCATCTTCTATATAGGCAAAATAAGGAGAGTTGAATGAGGATGTGCTGAGAACCACCACCTCTGCCTCTTTCAATCCCTCCAGGAACATGACATGGCTTTTCATGACTGTTTTATTAGTTCGAAGCAGTTCTACTGGCTTCCAGTTAACCTTTCCAACCATAATAACCCTCACTGGACAGCTCAGGGCACCAAGGTGGGATTCTGTTAACTGCTAAGCAATTCTTCTCTAGTTAGGCATCTTGGAGCCTAGAAAATACCACACACTGGATACTACCACATCTATTGTAAAACATTCTTCTTGAGCTAAAAGTCTGTTGATCACTTGATGATCATAAACCCCTATCCTGACCAGAGGGTCACAAGGACAATTTAAGCATCTTAGAATCACTGTCCACTCAGGACCAGTATCTACTCATCCCTGAGAAGTCTGATGATTATCCCAAAACATAGTTACCCTAGTAAAAGGCCAGAAGTCCCTTGGGGAAGACTGGGAGAAATGTTAACAATGTAAGGTGGGTTGTTTTTGTTTGTTTGTTTGTTTGTTTGCTGTGTAAAGGGCCAGCTCCTTTAGGGAACTTGGCCTTCTCTTTTATTCAAGGTTGGAAAACTGGCACAATCTAGGAACTGAGTAAGATATTGTAACTGCTTCTGTGATTCAAATTTAGCTGACCTAGAATTTTTCTACTCATACATATCAAGAAGGAATTTAGTAAGCTCCCTAACTATTTCACTTACAGGAACACTAACAATTGCCACAGCTCTGGGAGTCAGAGCTTTCTGATTGCTGTTTGACTCTTTTGTGCATTTTATGGTACCTACAGACATCCACTTTGCCTTTATCAGTTGCGTGTGGCCACTTGGCCCCTGCCATCCCAGAATGCAATTATTCCTTTCAAGTTTTCTCTCTCTTTTTTTTTTTTTTGCCAGTCCTGGGGCTTGACCTCAGGGCCTGGTCACTTTCCCTGAGCTTCTTTTGCTCAAGGCTAGCACTCTACCATTTCAGCCATAGTACCACTTCCGGTTTTTTTTCTGTTTATGTGGTACTGAGGAACCCAGGACTTGATGCATGCTAGGCAAGCACTCTACTACTAAGCCACATCCCCAGCCCCTACTTTTAAGTTTGTTTTTTTTTTTGGGGGGGGGGGGGGTCCGGTTGTGGGGCTTGAACTCTGGGCCTGGGCGCTGTCCCTCAGCTCTTCAGCTCAAGGCTAGAGCTCTACCACTTGAGCCACAGCGCCACTTCCAGCTTTTTGCTTTTTGCTTATGTGGTGCTGAGGAATCGAACCCAGGGCCTCTGGCTTGCAAGGCAAGCGCTCTACCACTGAGCCACTTTCCCAGCCCCTACTTTTAAGTTTTCTATGACAGAAACTACAGCTTCTATTTCAAGATCTGGAAGCCAGAGAGGAGAGATCACAGAACTATTCAAAGATGTTATTCACAAACTTTCCTCAAGGCTCTGGTAAAAGGCACATTAACTATTTTCTGGACCATGTAGATCTTAAATGACAGAGCCACTCTAACATTCTAACCTCCTGAGCCAGGCTTATAGCCATTTTGGCTTCATTTTTCTAATAGGATCCCTACCCCTCCCCTCCTGCCCCCAGGCCAACGGGATCTCGTTTTCCTATTTATGTCACACAGTTGGGATGGCAAGTACACATTGTGACATCCATCTTTTTTTTTTCTTTTTCTTTTTCTTTTTTCTCTGTCAGTCGTGGGGTCTGAACTCTGGGCCTGGGCACTGTCCCTCAGCTCTTTACCTCAAGGCTAGTGCTCTACCACTTGAGCCATAGTGCTACTTCCGGCTTTTTCTGGTTATGAGGTGCTGAGGAATCGAACCCAAGGCTTCATACATGCAAGGCAAGCACTCTACCACTGAGCCACCTTCCCAGCCCATGACATCCATCTTTGTAGGGTCTCACAAACTCTTTGTCTGAGTGAGCCTCAAAATATAATCCTCCCAATCTCAGAGTCCTAAATAGCTATGATTTTCAGGCATGAGTCACCAGGCCTGGCTCTCATGTTAGATCATATTTTGACCTGTGTTTCAGCCACCTAGTCAACCAAGCTAAGCCCATTCAAAATTCCCAGCCACACCCTCAGGTTGCAACATTAAATGCAGAAGCTCTGCTTAGCAAGCTCATATCAGTAAACTCATCCTGATTCAATTTTATGCTTCTACAACTATTGTCCCACAACTTCTATACCCATTCCCATGGCCTCCAGATTCCTGGTTGTATAAATTAGAAAACTTCAGTTATCCCTTTGGATTACAGTGTATTTCCTCATGGGTCACAATTTTGTACCTCATCTTTAATCATCTGCTGTGATTTGAGCTTAATTCTAGGTCTAGAAGCAAAGAAGAGTCCAAAGGAGAATCAGAGAGGAGTCCAAAGGAGAATCAGCATTGATTCTCTGGTATGGCAACTTCTCTAACAGTGCTCATAACCATTTCCTGGAGCAATGCAGGATTAATTAATACCATCAGGCAGAAAGGCTAATATCACTGTGAGTAGAAGGGCCATTGATACAGGGATTGGAGAGACTTCTTTCACCATCAAAGAAGATTCAACAAAAGTTAGGGGTCTAATGTGGCTAGCTTCCCAAGGTCTTAACACATGTTTCCATCTCTTGAGATCTTGGCTTTTCTTACTCACTGCCCCTACTTTAACAGTAGACACTCTGCAGAGCTGGGGAATGAACGTGTATTATAATTCAGCCAAGATGAGGTTCTGTATTTTATTTTCAACAATTTTAGCTCTCTAATCACAGAAAGAAAGCTCTTATACCTAGAAGCTCTTAAATCGTTACTCAGAGTTTGAGCTCATAATTGTTTTTGGTTGGTCATTGGGGCTTGAACTTAGGGCCTAAGTGCTGCCCCTGAAATTTTCTGCTCAAGGCTAGTGCTCTACTACAGCTTCAATTCTGGCTTTCTGTTGGTTATTAGAGGTAACAGTCTCACAGACTTTCCTGTCTACATTGGCTTTGAACTGTGATCCTCAGATCTCAGTCTTCTGAGTAGCTAGGATTACAGGAGTGAGCCACCAGTGCCCAACTTAAACTCATCTTTTACTTTTTTGTCCAATGACTTTGGGATAACTAATCAATGTCATTATACTCCTTAGTTTTCCTAAAATGTTCATGAAAATCTTATTAAGAAGAATCATTTAGTTTCTTGTTTCTTCTAATTAACTAGGAGTATCCAGTGAAGCTACTTTGTATATTTTTTGTATATAGCCCATGCATAAATTGTCCAGACTCTTTCTACTGGATATACAATCACAAGCATCTTTAAATCTAGTTAGATTATAGACATAGTTCTAGAAACCCCAGAACCAATTTAGGAAACAACCTTTAAATTCTTCATCATTATTTTTCTTCATTCTTTTATAAATGCTGTATCTTTAAGACCATTCTTGGTATGGAAGTTTATTAGTCCGGATACTCCAGAACCAAGAGGCTATATAGAGAAAGACATAATGGGAAATTCATTTTAAGAATTGCTCATGCAGTGATGGTGAACAAAAAGTGCTACAATCAACACAATACACCACTGCAAGCTGGAGAACCAGAAAAGCTGGTAATGTGATTCAGTTGGAGTTTGAAGGCTGAAAACCAAACACAGTGATGTTCGAGAAGTGGAGCTGCAGCTCAAGTGGTAGAGCCCCAGCCTCATGCAAAAAAGCATCCAGGTCCTGAGTTTAAGGTCATGTTTTGTGCTGTTCACACAAACACAAAATCACTGAAGTCCAAGGGCAGAAGATAGGTGTCTCTATGGAAAAAAAGAATGAATTCACCTTTCCTTTACCACTTTGTTCTAGTCAGACCTTCTGTGTTCCTTACCTTAAAAGGCCATATGGTACTCATGTGAACTCTTCCTGAATCACTCCTACAGACACACCTAGCAATAATGGTTTATCAAGGATCTCCAAATCCTTTAGTCCAGCCACAACGACTCATAACAAAACTATCACAGCTAACAATGGCATCTCCCTCAAAGGACAAATGGCTAGGGTGATTTTAAATATTGAACATCATTTGGGGACAAGAGGCAAGCTTTCTTGAGCCATGTCATTTGAGGTATGCTGACAGTTTTTTCAACATTCATAAGGCTTATTAGTGATCAAAATGGCACTGTAAGAGCTGTCAGTGTATCAATTAATCAAGGCACTTGAATTACAAAGAAGCTCAACCCATTAGCTTATTGTTTTTGTTCCCCTATATGATCATTGTTAAATGGCCCTTAGAGAACTTGGATAGAAAATAACATCAAAGGCACAATTCGTATTCTGTAAATACTTGCATTTTGCAACATTTGATGCCATTAGTAATTATCTATACATGATGATAAAGATGATTTCATTATGATAACAGTTATCCTTTTTAGAAGTTAAGCCCCACAGGACAAAGCTTTGATTTGGATAAAGAATGTAAAAAAAAAATCACAGGACAGTTTGGTAATGCATGATATCATATTGTTAAGAAAAACTACATCCTTTGCCCTATGTTGTCAAGCATTACTTCAGTAACCTATTCTCCTTGGTTAGTAAATGAACTCCAAAGGAGCAAATACACAAATCAAAGCTTTCTTCTGCTAACTAGAATATACCTGCCTTCAAATTTCAATCATTTATTATGTTTGCTACTGTAAATGTTTGCTTCCTTTCCTCTTCCATTCCTCTCCCTCCTCCTGCTTCAAAAGAGTCTTGCTATAAAGCCCAGGCTGGCCTAGAACTCACAACCCTCTTGCCTTCCCTTCCCAAGTTCTTGGATTACAGGCATGAACTTCTAGCAGGCATGAACACCTAGCAAAATATGCCTTCCTAAAACATGGATTTTATCATTCAAAAACATAATTAGGGTAGTGTTTCTTGTTTATTACCTAGGCTTGGACTAGCACAGAGAATGGACTTGTAGACTCTGGGTTTGGGAGCCATGGCCTCCTACACAGGAATTGAGGAATAGAAATTCTAGGCAGGATGCAGCACACTTAGGAAGGACGGTGGGGGCGAGTGTGCTAAAGTGCATTCTACATGAAATGATATTACCTGACATCTACTTTAGGAACTTCTTCATGATATAGGAATCAAGGTGAGTCCAAAAGATAATAAATGCTGAGGAGTTGAGGAAGTCTTTCCCTGGAGCCATTTGGAAGGCAAGAACTATAATCATCTATTTTCTTTAAAATTCCCAAACAACCACATCAAATAGAGGGAAGGAATATGACTGACTAACCTGGAAGTTCTTTGAGTAAGGAGGATATTTTAGGAATATTTCATTTTTTCAGTACCTTCTAGAATTCCTAGTATTTAGCAAGTACATATTGAATACCTATATAATTAATATTGTGTTGCTGTTGGTGTTCTACAGGCTGATAGGTTTTAATTTAGTCATAGTTAAGAATGCAATTATTAACTGCATACCTACATTGAAAGATAGCTTTTTGAGCAGTGGTATGTTTATAAATCATCAAGAAGGCTTTAAGTTTCTTAATTTCCTCTCCTTTAAGTAAATGGTTTGATGAGAAAAACAGCTCTAAGTTTTTAGTAGGTAAATATAAGAGCTCTCTGGGTGCTAACATACTGTGCTTTCCAGGTCATTGAAAATAGCAATGGTAGCCGGGCGCCGGTGGCTCACGCCTGTAATCCTAGCTACTCAGGAGGCTGAGATCTGAGGATCGCAGTTCAAAGCCAGCCCGGGCAGGAAAGTCCATGAGACTCTTATCTCCAATAAACCACCAGAAAACTGGAAGTGGCACTGTAGCTCAAATGGTAGAGCACTCGCCTTGAGCTGAAGAGCACAGGGACAGCGCCCAACCCCAGAGTTGGAGCCCCACAACCAACCAAAAAAAAAAAGAAAAGGAAAGAAAGAAAGAGAGAGAGAGAGAGAGAGAGAGAGAGAAAGAAAGAAAGAAAGAAAGAAAGAAAGAAAGAAAGAAAGAAAGAAAGAAAGAAAGACAGAAAATAGCAATGGTGATAAATATCTGTGAGCCTAGGAGTTTCCTGGGGATCTTGCTTTAACACAGATTTCTAAAAACACTCCACAGATGATCAGTTATTAAGTCTAGGATGGTACTCAGACACCCCATGTACAAGTATCCCCACTTAACTCTGATGTAGGTATGTTTCAGTTGTCCACTAGCTACAATAGTATTGTGTCACAATCCCATTCACCCCCCTCAATTTCAGTGGCAGACAATAATAAGCATTTTCTCACTCATATATCTGCAAATAAACCAGAGTTTAGCTTATAGACTGGATCTATCTCCAAGATGTTGCTTGGGTCCAGATATGTTCCGCATGCCTCTCATTCTTAAACTTGCATCTCATGAGGCAGGGTTTTCTCATTGAGAAGGGCATGCATGAGATGGCAAACTCTACCTCACAACATACCATACCTCCACTCATATCTTTGTGAGTGTGTGTGTGTGTGTATACATGTGTGCATGCGTGCGCCTACACACACACACTCTCACACATACATGCATTCTTAGGCCTGAACTCAGAGCCTGGGTGCTGTCCCTGAGCTTTTGTGCTCAAGACTAGCACTTTACCACTTGAGCTACAACTCCACTCCTAGCTTTATGGTGGTTGATTGAAGATGAGAGTCTCATAAACCTTCTGAGATCTCAGCCTCCTGAATAACTAAGATTACAAGCATGAGCCATTGACACCATGCCTCTGCTCACATCTTGTCCATGCACGTCCTAGGGGCTCAATAAAGGACCAGAACCAAGAATAATGTCAATGCTGAGAAAATACACTTCCTTCATGGAATTCTGGTGGGAGAATAAATTATGTGTTGAATAATATTCTAGCCCATTACAAAGTAGTCCAAAAATTTGCACTCTAAAAAACATTATAGTCCGTTGGGCCATCATAAAATGAAAGGCCAACTTTTTATTTAGTTATACAATAAACATTTATGAGTGACTACCAAATGCCAGACAGACAGATAATTAGTTATTATCTGTCTGCAAAGAGCTCAGTCCAGAGACAGATAAGTAAATAGATAATTATAAGGCCATGTGCAAGATATCATATAACAGAAGTGACAGAGAGTTATTGTTTAAAATCTAAAACAGATCAGGAAATCAGAAAATAATAGTCTCTGTGAGCCAGATGATAAAGTATCCTTAAAAACTGGAAGGCACATGAATCTTATTGTCAGATGAAGTTGCAGGGTATTTACTGAAGATAGCTGCAAGTGATAGAAGTAGTTCCTAGAATGTTCCAGACTGATAGATTGGAGACATGAGGCAGCAAGAGGGCCTGATGACTTCAGTTCAACACCCAGCAAGAGTCATAGACATGACTTTTATTAGTCCAGTTTGGAGCATGTTTCCATCCCTGACCATTCTTGTAATACCAACTGGCTCAATTTGAGTCATAGTCTCACTCCTGGAGGGAGGAAGTAAGATGGTGAAGCACATGAATGAACTGTGGGAAGCAGCTTCCTTGGAAAATCAAGCCACCAATGAAAAAACAGATGCTGACCACGTTGATGTACTATTCAGGTTGAAAGAGACTTATTTATGCTGACATGGAAATGTCCCCAAGGTATTTGTTGTGTCAAATATAGAAACGCAGACTTTTATAAAGGATATTTATGTCAATAAACTATGTATTTCTGTATGTGTATTTTATATCTATGGATGCATATAAATACTAAAAAAAGCTACATATTGAACCTCTAACAGTAGTCAGTACTTGTGGAGGGGACCAGAATTTGAAGATGAGATATAGAAAGTGATTTTGGGTTTAATCTGTATTATTTGAGGCTGTGTTTCTCCCCTGAGTAGAAACTCCAAGATGGTAGGTAAGACTTTTGTAAGCAAGGGAGAAGCTGTAGGACTAAGGCGCATATGATGGTGTTGGTGACCTGCAAACTCTGAGGAAGGCAGTGTATGTGGAAGGAACTAAGGTGGCTCCCAGTGGGAGGTGACTGGATGGATGACAGTCATCCACCTGAGAGAAAGGGGACATAAAAGAGGTGAAAAGAGAGTGTTGAGTTTGAGAGGTTGAGATTTTCAGACATGTTAATTTTGAGAGTAACTGTGGATCATCTAAATAAAACTGAAAGCTCTCCAAGGTTTCATTAAATGTGTATAAAAGAAACCAATCCATGGACATTTGAATGTACTTATTAATCTATCAAAGCGGGGGCAACCCCAACAGGTGTGGTTTGGTTCTGGGGTCAGGATTTTAACTCACAGCTTTTTTCTAATAAATTCTATCTTGTGGCTTCAATTGACAGAAGGATATTAACTATGTAATTTTCTATAAAGGGACTGAATTTTGTTTTTACCTTTGGAGATTTAAAAGCAGAAGATATACAGAGAGGTGTTTGGGAACACAAGCACAGGGCTCACCTGGCAGAAAACTGATGGGAGGAGGAAGAGGGAGATACACCAACGCTCACCATTGTCAGAGATAGGGTACTGTCTGCCTGAACCTCAGCTGTCAATGACCCACACTCAGCCCTGACCTCCAGAGCACTGTTTCTTCAATCTGCTTGCACAATCTTCACTTTGATCTGTTTCAAGGTTTGGAATCTACAGCAATGACAGTCACTGAGAATCAGGGCTCCTGGCCACAAACCTTGATGGCAATGATGTTCTGACTCCCCTGAGAACAAAATTCTGCACCTGGCACTTCAGTGCCAGGACTGAAATTAGACTAAAGAGCCTTTATAACAGGATTCTTTCCCCCTATTCTGTAAAGGGAAGCCTGGGATACGAAGACCTTCCTTCTCCCATCACAAAAGCTGAGAACTTAAACCCACCTTAGACTTAACCAGCACCCTTTCAACAACAACTCTTCCCCTCTTTATCTCTTTGTGTAGCACTGGATTGTTCAAAGAAATACCTGACTTTGTTTGTCTGATGCAAAACAGAAAATGCTGACCCTGAATTCTTTTATTTGCTCCTACTGCTAACCTAGCAAGACTGCAGAATCTGAGACACTTCTCCAAGCTTGAGATGCAGAATAATGAATGCAGAAAGCTCCTGAAGAGGAACCTGCTCTTCCCTTCCAGTTCCACATTCTAAAAAAAAAAGACAAGATGGGGGAGAGAGAGTGAGAGGGGGGAGGAAGGGAAAGGGAGAGAGAGAGAGAGAGAGAGAGAGAGAGAGATCATTAACAGGGTGTAAGGACAAAATAAAGTGCCTAGGAATTATGCTGAGAACAAAAATCAATTTCAGACAATGCTGTTCAGCTGGTACTGTTTCTGCTATGAGTGATTTTCTTGCTTTGTTGAGTTGTCTGAGTCCTGCTGTTAATTTTGACAACCAGAAGAAAGTGAGTCCCTTAAGAACAAAGGCAGCATCTCATTGTCTTCAGGATTTAGCACAAAACTAAGCCAATGAAGGATAGGTAAGCTTTCGAGAGAAAGATTACCGGGAGGGCATCTTTGACAGATAAATAAAAGGTAAATAGCTCTTCTTGTTAATTTGAAGAAGAAAGTAATTCCAAACTGAAAGCTGGTTAGTAGTGGTGTCTTTGCACGTCTTTACAGGTAAGCAACAGAAAGTAACCCTAGCATATATACTATGAGAAAACTTCTGAGATGTCCTATATTCCATTACAAAGCACCGAAGAATGGAAAGGTCAATCAGTTAATGGGCTATAGATCTAAAAGAACAGAATTGCCAGTTCACATTTCTGGATGTATATTAAAACCTTCACTTAAATCCCATCAGCTCGCCTAAGGACTACCTATCCTGCTTACAACCAATCCAGAAGCAACAATAACTTGAACCATCCTGCCATTCCAAAGCTTTCCCCACTGTGTGTGTTCCCAGCCATCTTATCCACATCCAGTTAGGTTCCATGTAAACAAAGTTATGTTTTGATTCACCACTCTTCCTTCAGGAACTTGTCCCAGAACGGATCCTTTTTTTCTGATTAGTACCTGCAATGGCCTAATAAACACTATTATTTCAAAGATACCTTGGTTTTGAGAGTTTTAGTTAACTAGCCAAACAGGCCATTTATTAGTGGGATATTGGGATACAGAAGAGAGTGAAACTCCAGACACCTAAATCAAAACAAGGACAGAAGTTAGTACAAATACAAGTACAGTAGGGATGACACACAACCATCTTACCTAGGAGATAAGTCTGTGCAACATCTTTTTCCTGCTCCAGGTGACAGAAGTGCTAGGATAAAGTCTGATACTGACTGAGCCAAGTTCCGCTTTGGTGAGGATTGGCCTATCTCCAGTGTTTCAAGTCCTCTCAATCTATATCCAGTGAAAAAAATCCATTCCCTCAAAAAAAGATGGGGTAGTGTCAAAGAGAGGGGAATGGATACTGAAAAGTTCAAATGGCCACTCAAGAAAGCCAGGGTTTGAACTTTGGGTAACATCATTATGCCAGTACGGCACAGTGGTTCCTAGCCAGTGGTGACTATTTCTTGGTGAGGTCTGAAACATTCTGGAATGTTACAACTGGAAGAAGGTGCTGATGACATTTAGTGAATGCACAGGACAGATCCCATGAAAAAGAATTGTCCAGCCCAAAATAGCAATAGTTAGAAGTGGAGGTGTGGCTCAAGTGGTAAAGTGCTAGGCTTGAATGAAAAGCTGAAGGGCGGTTCACAGGCCCTGTATTCAAACCCAGTACTGGCACCAATGACCAAAACTAACAACTACAAAATGACAATAGCATTGAAGTTGAGAAACTATTAGTAGAAGCAAAGATGTGGAATTCAAGTAACACTATAGGTTTTTTAAAGTTACTAAGGATAATTTTTGGAAGCAATGGATTATATCTAGAAAAACAGAATGGGGGCTGGGAGGTGGCTCAGTGGTAGAGCGCTTGCCTTGCTTTCTTGAGGCACAACATAAGCAGAAAAAAAAAAAAAGCCGAAAGTGGCGCTGTGGCTCAAGTGGTAGAGCGCTAGCCTTGTGCTGAAAAGCTGAGGGACAGCACCCAGGCCCAGAGTTCAGACCCCACAACCTGACCCCCCCCCCAAAAAAAAACAGAATATGAAAAACAAATCTTTAAAAATAGCTTCTGGTCAGATTTTTATGGGGCCTTGAATGCCAGGTTTAATTTCCTAGATTACATTTAATGGCACTGGGTACGTCTTAGCCCAAAACTATATCTTAATTGCCCTGAATCCTGGCAGGTCTCTCGATTTGGAGGTTTATTTCTAGATCTTTGGAACACATGATCAGATGATGAGATTGCTAATGACAAGGCCTCCTCAGGGCACACTGTCATCCCCGAAGCTTTGCTTCTCTAAGGGAAAGCAATTGCTTCTTACAGTGGACACTCCCATTCAAAGAGATTAATGCTACTTTCCACATCCTTTCAAGTCATATGTCTTGAAAGAATGTCTCAAAAGGTTTTTTTTTAATTTCCAGGATAATTCATTTCTAAAACTACTGTATTTCATTGCTTCACATTTCTGCATTGTCAAAATTAGGAGCTACTTAAAATTACTAATGCATTACAGTTTAATCATTACTGACTTTTTGTAGGGATGCATAAAATATTGTATAGTTAGAATCAATGACACTTGGAATTCAACATGATAGTACATATTTATTTTTCTCTCATCATTGGTTAAATTTTTTTCATATGTATTTAAAACAGCTGACTGTTGGCATCAAGTGTGAGTATTAGTATTGCACATTGGCAGAATGCTAAGAGCCATACAGAATATCCTCATAGAACTGGTCCCTCTCTGTCATCATTATTTTATAATTAGAATTACAGCTCTCGTGTTGAACAGAAGAGGTTTTGTAACCATGCAACCATTTCTCCAATGGGAACATCTAGGGTCTGCCCCCAAGGAAATGTTTCGTCTGTGTTTCAAAGCTTTTTAAAAGTATGTGAAAGAAACATTCATTCAAGGCAAATTGCCTTGACATAGGTTTGGGGGTACTCTTTACTTTGTACAAACTTCCTTGGCACATTATTGGATAATTTTATTTGTATGGGGGAAATGGAATACAATCTCTTGTTACATCCCTTCTCTATTTCTCATCTTTATCCTCTAATAGGCCTTCCCCCTTTCCCTCTTCATCACCATATATAAATGAGATTAATATGTAATGAGATCTACTCTCCCACAATGCAACAGCCTAAGAGACAAAGGCATAAGTAAGACTAAAAGAACAAGATGAATAGTGGTAAAGCTTAAGCAACTGTGAATTTCCAGGAAATATTTATGAGCTTATTTAAATACTAATGAGCTAGTAGTCTGATGGCAGGGAGAAGATAAAGTCTCAGCTGGTTCGTGGGTTGTCTTGTGTCTACCCAAGCTGTACAGTAGAATGGCCACATTTTAAACCTGCTGAACAGACATTTCCAAATGCTGTTAAGTGAGAAACTGACATTTTACCACTGATTTCAATTTTTTATTTCCACCATAGTACTTACCAATCTACTCTAATGTTGAAAAAGGTACTAAACATTTTACCTAAATGACTATAGTATTAGGAATGACTCCATCCATTTTCTTTTTCTGTTCCCTTTAAGGTTCACCAAAAAAGCCTCTTCTGGCAAGTTCCTATGCAGCAACATGAACAATGTCTCAAGAGCGCAGTAAGTGGTAATTTATCTGAAAATGTCTCCTGTCCCAGCCTGATTGCAAAAAACTACTCAGTTGCCATGGGTTAGAAAAGATTTTTTTTAAAAAAACCTTGCTATTAGAGTAAAACAAATTTAAGTTCCAAAGAGCTTTTCACATACAGTGCCTAAGGCACAACAATCTGCTGGCTTGATCTAAAATAAACAACTGACTTTAGTATTCTAAATCATATTTCAAAAGTTACATACACACACATAATTGTTGTAGAGCTTATTCAGCTGGGAGGTTTTTTGGGGGTAGGGTGTTTTATTTTCTTATAACAATGCTAAGTAAACAAGAGATTAAAAATAAGATGAATAAGGAAGAAGGTCTCTGGAAAACTAATCATCCTTAGAACTTAGGAGCTTTACCTCACCAGAGAGACACAGGTCACATCATCTAGAAACCTCGCACGTTGTATGGTATGTGCTCCAACGGTATGGTGGAGCTAGGCTGGGGCTCAGATGAGGCAAGTGAGGTACTTAATTCAAGGACAAAATAATAAAATGCAATCCCCAAACATTCAGTACTCAAGATAAATACTACTAACATTTATGCAGTATTTTCAAAAAAAAAAAAAAAAGTAAGTTGGGCATAGCAGTGCTTATGTATCATCCCAGCTATATAGGAGGCTGGGATTGGGAGGATCACGATTACAGGCTAGCCTTAGCAAAAAAAAAGTTTTCAGGACCCCATATCAACAGAAGAGGTCAGGCACTATAGTACTTGTCTGTCATTCTACCTGCAATAGAAAGCATAAAAGGAGGATTGTGGTCCAGCCCAGCCCAGGAAAAAAGTAAGAACCTATGTCAAAAATAAGCAGATTAAAAAGGACTGGAGGCATAGCTCAAGTGGTAGAGTGCCTGCCTAGCAAACTCAAATCCCTGAATTCAAACCCCAGTACAACCAAAATAATAATAATGATGATAATGATGGTAATAATAAGAATAAATACAGTAATCAAATAGTATGATGCCTTCATCTTTTGCTCAGATTGCTTTGCTATTCAATTCTCTCCCGCACCAACCTCTCTGTCTCTCATTTAGGGCCTGGGCTCTGTCCCCAAGCTTCTTTTACTTCAGACTAGAACTCTACCACTTGAACCACAGCACCACTTCTAGCTATTGTAGTAGTTTATTGGAGATAAGAGCCTTGTAGAATTTCATGCTGGAGCTTGCTTTTGAACTGTGATCCTCAGATCTCAGCCTCCTGAATAGCTAGGATTATAGGTATAAGCCATTGGCACCCAGCTCTGTGTGTGTGTGTGTGTGTGTGTGTGTGTGTGTGTGTGTGTGTGTGTGTGTGTGTGAGTGTGTGTGTGTGTGTGTGTGTGTGTGTGTGTACTAGGGGCATGGCTTCCAGGCCTTGAATATTAGCTGCTGAGTTGTTTCACTCAAGGCTGGTACTCTATACTTTAACCACAACTCCACTTCTAGTTCTCTGCTGGTTAATTGGAGATAAGACTCGGGAATTTTCTGCCCTAGGCTGGCTTTGAATGGCAATTCTCAGATCTCAGCCTGCTAGGATTATAGACATTTGCTTTGGCACCCAGCTTGTATATTATTCTTTCACTGACATAGTTTTTAGTAGATTTTTTTCATCTCCTTGGTTAAATTATTCCCATTAGTTTTTGTAGCTATAATAAGTGGGATTGTTTTGTTTTTTTGGAGAGTTCATTGTTGGTACATAGAGATGCTAATTTTGTGTACCAATTTTGTGCCTTGTAAATTGACTTATTACTTTATTGACAGTTTTGACAGTTTGTGATGGAGTCTCTAAGGTTTCCTATATGCAAGATCATAAAGTTCAGATTAAAACTGCAGTGAGCAATCACCTCATCATACCCATCGAAACACTATTACAAAAAGATAGTAAGTGTTGAGGGGAATGTGAAGAACAGGGAACTTTGCACACTGATAGTAAGGATGTAAATTGATGCAACCTTTATAGGAAATGGTATGGAA
The DNA here is from genome assembly GCF_019054845.1 of Dipodomys spectabilis. Classification (NCBI taxonomy): domain Eukaryota; kingdom Metazoa; phylum Chordata; class Mammalia; order Rodentia; family Heteromyidae; genus Dipodomys; species Dipodomys spectabilis. Next base: position 4,813,428 of record NW_024870824.1, read on the forward strand.
GCTCCTCAAAAAACTAAAAATAGAGCTACATTATCACCCAGCAATCCCACTACTTAGTATATGTCCAAAATGAGTGGGATAAATATGTCATAAACTTATGTCCACCCTCATGTTAGTTGTAGCAATTAACAAAAGTATCAAACAATTGGTAAGTGAATTAAAGAAATATGGTATATATGCATGATGGAATACCTTTTAGCCTTTAAAACGAAGGAAATCCTGTCATTTTCAACAATATAGACAAGCCTAAAGACAAGTTAAATAAAATGAAACAGGTTCATTTTGGGAGCTGGTGGCTCACACCTGTATTCCTAGCTACTCAAGAGGCTGGGATCTGAGAATTGCGGTTTGAAACCAGCCTGGGCCAGAAAGTAGTGAAACACTTTAACACCAGTTAACCACCATAAAAGCCAGACCTGGAGCAATGGCTCCAGTGGTAGATCCTTGAGCAAAAAAACTTGAGGACACTGCCTAAGCCCTGAGTTCAAGCCCCAGGACCAGCACACCTACACAACTACACACACACACACACACACACACACACACACACACAATAAGGTACAGAAAGGCAAATGCTACATGATCCCACTTATATGCAAAATCTAAAAACGTTCAACTCATAGAAATGAAGAGTAGAATGGTAGTTGCCAGACACAGGGAGATGTTGATCAAACTCTGTACGGTATTTTCACAATAAAAAACTTATTAATAAAAAAAGAGATAGTTCAGCTAGATATGAGGAACACATTGCAAAGATCTATTGTACAGCATGCTAACTACAGCTAATGACATATTGTAGTCTTAAAAATTGCTAAGAGACTGGATTTTAAGTGTGTTTGACAAAAAGTTATGGGAAGTATGTGAGGTAATGCATGACAGTTATCTCCATTTAGCCATGCTGTAATGTATACATATTTTAAAACAGCCACAACTCATGTCAGCAAAAAGAATAATCTTTTTTGGGCTGGGAAGGTGGCTCAGTGGTAGATCGCTTGCCTTGCATGCCTGAGGCTTTGGGTTCGATTCCTCAGTACCACATAAGCAAAAAGAAAAAAGCTGGAAGTGGCGCTGTGGCTCAAGTGGTAGAGTGCTAGCCTTGAGCTGAAGAGCTGAGGGACAGCGCCCAGGCCCAGAGTTCAGGCCCCACGACCGGACCCAAAAAAAAGAAAAAAAATAATAATCTTTTATAAGTTATATTCTTTAACCTACTAAGAAATTTATAATTCAAAATGATCATTAGAAGTGAAATACATTGAACTGGGGTGTAGCTCAGAGACAGAGTACTTGCCTAGTGTGCTTGGGGTCCTATATTTGCTTCCCTTCACTACCCAAAATGACCCAAATGAGGATTTCTACAGTTAATCATCACTAATTACTTTTTACCCCCAGCTTCACCACACGCATGTGTGACCATTCATCTCTATAATCTAAAGATAATCAATATGAAAACAATATGCTATGCCTATGCATACAAAACTATATTATAGATGTATATCACTAAAAATTACACATGTCATCATTTTTTACTTATTACATATCTGTGAGGATTTTCTCTTCTTTATCCTGTGCTGATATTCAGTCTCTTGTTCAGCACTTTTGCTTATGGCTGGCCCTCTACAACTTGAACTTTCAGCTTTTTGCTAGCTAACTAGAGATGGTATCATGAATTTCTTTGCTCAGGCTGGCTTTGAGCCACCTCCTGAGTAGCTAAGGATTACAGGCATGAGCCACTGATGCCAGCTTTCTATAAGAATGTTCTATATCATGATCCTTCCCCACTTATTTATATATTTTGTTTTTTAATATATCAGTATGTATGTCTTTTCAGTGCCAAGGCAATATTTCATCACATGTGGCTCAGTGGCGCAGGGCATCACATCAATACATCAGTTTGTTTACCTTACTGTTTCTCTTGCTGAGCATACAGATTGCTTCTATACTAATTTTTGTTGATTCACATAATACTAGAGTAAACGTCTTGATACATTTTGCCACAATATCAAAGTAGAACTGTTGAGTGAGTGTTGTGTGTATTTAAATTTTGATTGATATCATCAAATTGTCTTTATAAAAGTTATACCAGGGCTGGGAAGGTGACTCAGTGGTAGAGTGCTTGCCTCGCATGCATGAGGCCCTGGGTTCAATTCCTCAGCACCACATACACAGAAAAAAAAGAAGAAAAAAAACTGGAAGTGGCACTATGGCTCAAGTGGTAGATAGAGTGCTAGCCTTGAGCTGAAGAGCTGAGGGACAGCACCCAGGCCCAGAGTTCAAGCCCCATGACCGACAAAAAAAAAAAAAAGTTATACCACATTAGGCTTTGCTCAACTACTCATTTTTTGAAAATGTTCCTTATTCCCTCTCTCTTACCAATATTGATTTTGAACATTTAGAAATTCTGCAGTAGGGAAAATATGTTCCTTGCATGCTAAATTTGAAGTTCCACATTATAGTCTTGTTTTATCTGTATGTAGGAATTTATATTTCTTTCTCATGAACTGCCTGTTTTTGCTTTGTAGAATCAAATGAAGCCATCTTCTTCTTATGACCAGACTTTAGAGTTGTATGTAGAAAGACTTGTCTACTCTACCTGCTATATAGTTCATCTACAGTTCTGGCAATCTTAGTAGATATTTTTAATGTTTAAATCGTTAATCCTTCTGGGTTGAGAGAGAGGGGATATATCCTAAAAGATAACCTAGTTGTTTTCCCCAATGGTTCTATACAACTTCCTGAAAAATCCATACCTTCTTCACTGTCCTAAATTATAAAGTGTATTAGTTATATGTTAAAAAATATTGTAAGCCTATCATGTTATTCTGGGTTGTCTGTTCAGTTTCGTTCATCCAAGTAGCTCTTCTCACTTAACAACCTTCTGTTTACTATGCAATTATAGCAAGTTTTTCATCTAACAAGTCTGGTCTCCACCACATAAGTATTTCTCACTCCCCTGAAACATTCTCAGCTATTTCAGCACATTTAATCTTCCAAATGATCTTCCAGATTTAGAGGAAAATTGTATTTTTATAATATCAAGGCTTTCTAAGTCCAATACTCAAAATGCCACATAAAAGCTAGGCATACACATAATCACAGCTACTCCAGAGACTGAGGCAAGAGGATCATGAGTTTAAAGACCATCTTGAGTGACACAGTTCCATCCTGTATAAAAGAAGGAGGGGGGGGGGGGGAGAGAGAGAAATGAAGGGAAGGGGAGAGAAAAAAGAGGGAAGAGGGAAATGTATGTATGTATGTATGTATAGCCAGTCCTGGCGCTTGAACTCGGGGCCTGGGCGCTGTCTCTGAGCTTCCTTTGTTCAAGGCTAGCACTCTACCACTTGAGCCACAGCACCACTTCTGGCTTTTTCTGTTTATGTTGTACTGAGGAATCGAGCCCAGGGCTTCATGCATGCTAGGCAAGCACTCTACCACTAAGCCACATATTCCCATCCTGGACAGGTAAATTCTTAATCAAATAAACATATAAATAACATGTCACATGAAATTGCTAGATAACTTCTTAGGGAATACAAGAGCAAATCCCTTTGGGAATTTTTGACTAGATTAGTGGTATGAGACATCTCAATTTATGTAGAATTATGCATTCTCCCCTCTCCTGTGTAGATATGTGAAAATTATGCAGGTATCAGGAAACTGAGTGTAGATCAAGAAATGAATAGTCCTTCCATAATCATCAGTACATTTTTAATAGAAAAATTAATCGTTCACCTCTTGCCCAAAATGAGAGTGGAGCTCTAGCTACAATCACTGCCCTGCTCATGTGCCCCAGGCTGCAACTGTCTTGTATGTAGCATTCTTGGCTCCTGGCCATAACCAATAGGGAAAGAAATGCCATTTAATTCCACTCAGCTGTTCCTGGGGCCTTCCATGGGTGGGTCTGTCAAAGGGTGTTTCATTCAATTTGCAAGAAAAAATGCACCCCTCAGTTACCTGGCACAAAGCCAGATTTCCAGGTACTTTCCAAACACCCCACAATGCGGGAGACACCATAGGGGATTCATATCACAGACAAACTCCAGCTCAGGTGATCTTCCATCAATTCTACCCGTGTGGCGCAGTGTTCTGAACTCACTTTTTTTTTGGGGGGGGGGGGTCTGGTCATGGGACCTGAACTCTGGGCCTGGGCGCTGTCCCTCAGCTCTTCAACTCAAGGCTAGCTCTCTACCACTTGAGCCACAGTGCCACTTCTGGCTTTTTTCTTTTTGCTTATGGGTGCTGAGAAATCGAACCCAGGGCCTCATGCATGCAAGGCAAGCGCTCTACCACTGAGCCACCTTCCCAGACCCTGAACTCACATTTTTAAAAAATATTTTTATTGTAAAGATACTGTACAGAGGGGTTACAGTTATATGAGTAAGGTGGTGAGCATTTTACTTTGCTCTGAAAAATGACTGCTATGTGTTCAGGATACATTTTTTCTAACATATGGAGTTAAAAGACATTTGTGCATATTTAAATAAATGGAACAGTGGAAATAATTAAATAGAAATTACATTTTTCATGGTATTTGAGGTGATATATAAATTGTTATAATGAAAAAGAATAAAATATTCCTTTAAACACACAATACCACACACACACACACACACACACACACACACACACACACACACACACCTCTTCTTTTACTTAACTGTAGGCTACCCAAACTGTGTGCATGGATTTTGCTGCCAACACAGCAATTTTAGTTTCGCAAAGAGTAACTATTTCCCATTTCACATAATATAATTCTAGAATTTAGTTCAAAATCACGTTCTTCCATTGAAGAAAAAAATCAACAGATAAATGCAAGGGATCATGTTATGGCTTGCTTGCTTGTTGTTTTATTTCATTTAATAATTTCTAAGTCTGTGCTCAAAAGTTCAGAAATTGTGTGCCAATATCATACCAAGAAAATGGCTAGTGAGGACAAAGCAGAGACAGACCAGACTAGAGAGTCGCTGGAACTGAGATATAACAGAATGTCTTGGGACATCCCCAAACTAATGCTCCCTGGTAGGAAGAAGCTATATGAGGACTAGAAGGAAAAAGGAAGACTCCTTGGTGATCAACTCACCTGGAAGAGAATCCACATTCAACCCCATTCTGCTTGAAGAGCTACTTAAATTTCCCATTTGTATTTTGGCATTCATCAAACTCATAATAAATCCAAAAGAGAAAAATCCATAGAGTATCCTTTTAGCAAAGAAAATATTTATTAGCATTTACTGTATTTCAAAACTATGCAAAGACTTCTAATGACAATTTTATTTTATGCCAGTACTAAGACTTGAATTCAGGACCTCATATTCACACCTTGTGCTTTCACTCAAGGCTGGCACTCTACCACTTGAACCACATCTCTAGTTCTGGGGTTTGTTTTTTTCCTGCTGACTAGCTGAAAATGAGAGTCTCTATGTTTTTCTGCCTGGGGCTGATTTCAAACCTCAATCTCTAGTTCTCAGCTTTCTGAGTAACTACGATTATAATCATGAACCATCCACCCACCAAGCCTGTGCCTCCTCTTATTCCAGTAAGAGAACATAATGAATCTTACTGAAAGGATGATAAATTGACCTTTTCTCATGTGTAGGACCCCTAAGATTCTCTCCCATCTGAAGATCACTGTGTAATTTTTTGCAAAGAACTTTTTCCCTCCTAAGTTTGTATAAAGGAGCTTGTTAAAAATGTCCAGAGTTGGGGCTGGGAAGGTGGCTCAGTGGTAGAGCGCTTGCCTTGCATGCATGAGGCCCTGGATTCAATTCCTCAGCACCACATAAGCAAAAAAGAAAAAAAAAACGGAAGTGGAGCTGTGGCTCAAGTGGTAGAGCGCTAGCCTTGAGCTGAAGAGCTGAGGGACAGCGCCCAGGCCCAGAGTTCAGGCCGCACCACCAGACCAAAAAAAAAGAAAACGTCCAGAGTTCTAATTCATGTCTCTGGGTAGGGCTGTATGGGATGCTCTTGCACTCCCCTATGATCCTCAGACAGGCAGAGCAGGAACCTCACTGAGAAATAGCCTTTGTTTACAGTGATGGAGGAGCTCTTGCTTTCTCAGAGACAATGCTACTGCCCAGCGTTCCAGTTGCCTTAATCTGAGCAGTGTTTGAAGATGTAGTTTTCCTGGCTACAAATTTTTGCAATGGATTAAAAAAAAATGGAGTCTCAGTTACTAAGAATCGGAGATTGTATTATTTTATATTTTCTCTGTGAAACAGTAAAGCTATTGGTAATATCTTTTCAATATTATCATTGATCCTGTTACTCTTTTTAAGTCATGCTGAAATTGCCAATGCTGTTAAACATGCTCAGATAGACTCCAGTAAGATTTGATTTTTTTTAAGTGTAATTTAAGTTTAGTTATGGATTGTTTCACTGAAATTATAGCTTACTGGTTTGTGGTTTAAGAAATTGCTACTAGGTGATAGCTCAGAAGCCAGCTTCACTGAGAACAGATTGTGCTGGCTTGCTTTAGATATTTACAATACTTCATCCAACCAGGGAGATTTGTTGCCCAAAAGAAAACTTTAGAGATTATCTAGTTCAGTCCATCATTCTGTAAGTGAGGAGAATGAAGTTTAAAAGAGACAAGTGACTTACCTGAAGTTACACAAGTAATAAAGAGGCAAAAGTGAGACTCACATTGACTGGGCTGATTCTTGATCCATTCCCATACTCTCCTCAAGACTGGGGATGTGGCTCAGCAGCAGGGTGCCTGCCTGCCTAGCTTGGGAGACTCTTAGTTCAAGCTGCAACCCTAAGAGAAAGAGAAGTGTTCATCATAACAATGATTGTATTTATGATACTTTCATTGCTTCCAAAGACATCATCCTCCCCAGCCAAGTGGTCCTTGAGGTCTTTACTTTTTGCTAAATTCTTCTGGCCTGGGGCCAGAGGCATGGCTCAAGTGGTAGACTACTTGTCTCAAAAATGCAAAGCCTTGAGTTCTAACCCCAGCAGTATAAAATTTAATTAAATTTTATAAAATATAAATAAATTCTTCTGGTCTAAATATCTTGCCCGTGCCAGTAAAAAGTCAGGAATGGAGTCCTGCTGGCAATCAGGGAGGGCATTAGTGTAAGAAAATAGTAGACGTTGGTAGAGAACTGGGAAGGGAATGGAGCAGGACAGGAGACTACTGGTCCTACTTTATCCTCTGTCCTGAAGTCCAAATTCTAACCCAGCCATAAAGGACTTCTGATTTTATCTCCAACATGTACAAGAGCCAGGGACTATCCTGATATGAAGCAAAGCTGGAAATTCAAATGGGGCAGGGCGTTGTTACTGTGTCTCTTGGCAACAGGCTGACAAGTCAGAGATGGAGGCAGCAATTTTGTGGCAGAGGCTTAAGATAAATGCTGTATGCTTTCCCCCAGATTTTCAGTTTAGGCATGTGAAGTGTTGGGTTGGTTCCTAACCTTATTGTTGCCTTGAATTCCAGCCATCTGAGCAAAATAGTCTTGTTTGGTCACCTGTCACTGGAAAATTTAACAGTGTCTTTTTCTTCCACCAGGACACAGATTTTTCTTTGTAATGGCTGGATGCTGAGGAAAGTGTGTAAATGATGACAATAATAAGTGTTATGACAGGGGAAGTGAAGGGATGAGAAGCTAGAATACCCATCAGACAAGATGCAAGTAGATGAATGTCCTCACCTGGAAATTGGGAAGGATTACAGGAATAACTACCTCATGGGGCTGGCTTGAGGACGAGATGAGATCATGTGGCTGAAATGCTTTTAAATATAATGACTCTTACTTGCACCTCCTAGCCAAATACCTTACTGAAAAATTTAAATGTCTCAAGGACTAGTGAGAGCAACTCAGTAGTTTGACAGCCAATCTAAGAGGTCAAGCTAGGGATCCTCTTACAAAGCTTGAACAAAGACTCTGAACTCGTCTGTAGTGGGTGACTCCCCACCAAAGTCCTGGACCACTAGGTTTTTCTATGTAAGAGAACAGATGGCAAGTACACAGGCAGGAGATAGCCAAATGCAGGGAACAAGAAGGGTGGAGACTCTGATGTCTCAGCTTGCCAAGAACTAACACAGTTCACCTCCACTTCCTAGCTTTCATTCAGTGCTTTTCATAGTTATAATACCATATCTTTTTGGTGGTGGTGGTGGTGGTGGTGGTGGTAGTGAGGCTTGAACTCAGGGCCTGGGAGCTGTCCCTGAGTTCTTTTGCTCAAGGCTAGCACTCTACCACTTTAAGCCACAGCTCTATTTCTGGCTTTCTGGTGGTTAATTGGAGACAAGAGTCTCGTGGACTTTACTGCCCACGCTGGCTTTGAACTGTGATCCTCAAATCTCAGCCTTTTGAGTAGTAGGATTACAGGCGTGAGCCACCAGGGCCCAGCTAGAATCCCATCTCTCCATAATCCTTTGATCAATCTCTTGCTCCTAGCAGAAAATGTGCCCCACTAGGAGAGTCAAAGGCCGTTTTCCCTCTCCAGCTATTTGTCCCTCTCCAGCCAAGGACTGATGATTAGTGCATCTGAGTTGATGTTGCTTAAACGAATGTCAGAATGTGTGTTTCTTACCTTAAGCTCTCTGGGAAGTATCACTTTATATCTAAGCAACAGCTTACAACTGACCCTTCTCAATAGTGAAGTTCCTACAATTATATCCTGGGAGACAGTCCAGTCTGAGGCAGTCACCTGGAAGTGAAAGCTCATGTTAAAACTGGTCAGGGCAATCGCTCAAGGCCCCTTTCAAGGTCTTCAAACAGGCACTTACAGAAAGAAACTTTCAGCTCACCTCAAGCTGAAGAGAATCTCTGGAACCAGGAAGACACAGCCTTTAGAAAACAAGGTGCGGACTGCCCTTTGATGTATAGAGAGGCAGAGAAACTGAACATCTCAAAGTGGAGAGAAGGTGGTTTCCTCCATTTGAGATCTCAACAAAGTCTCCGTCATGTCCTGTAAAGGGATAATAAATACTGTCCCTGGGCTCTGTTGTGTGTCACAGTTTTAGTAGAAAGGGGGAAAATGGGAATGCATTTGTATACTTTGCCCTTGGTGCCTACTGACTCCCATAGATAAAAGCATAGATTCTAAAATCCGAACCCAAGAAGCCCCTTTCAGGAGGCAATGATCTAATACTTTGACCTTCACTTGATGTCTTCAAAAAAAAATCTTTGGCAAAGAGAGCCATGGGAGCAAATTTGTGGTAAAAAATAAATGGTCTCTCAATGTTCAACCAAATATAACTCTTAATGGCTAAAGCACGAATGCTGATCAGATTTCTTTCTACCTTAAAAAAAAAGTTTGAAGATCAATGTTACTTACCACATACAAAATTCAGTATTATCTGTGATATAAGATATTCTGGACTGCTGTACATTAACGCTTTTGTCATTCTCTTAGATTTTTAGAGTTCCAAAGAAGTGAAGGGAGAATGAAAAGATTAGGATTTGCTGTAGACTTTTCTCTATATAACTAGATAGTCTGCATAAAAAGAATACTTCCAAAAGAGTCTATAATCTAAAAAAGATAGTGAGACTAATAAATGGTAAAGAAAATTACAGCCTTTTGAGTTAGGTAAACCTTCGAGGGGTAAACAGAAGGCAGGAGGGAAATTAATCTTAATCAAGTGGCTCCAGATGTTTTGCCAAGCTGGGAAGTGACAACAGAGTCTTGACAAACTAACCCTAATGAAGAAGAGGAAGTGACAGTGATTTAGGAGTACAGTGAATGGAAAGAAACGCTGAACTAGGAGAAATGATACATTAAAATGAGAACAACTAGGGGTCTGGAATAAGGGAGTTTAAATGCTCTTAATATATAGGTGGTACTCAGATTACTAGCTATTATCTCAGTGACCACAAAGCCTAAATGTACACTGTTACACATTTTTGCAGTTGCTCCATGATATACACCCCAAAAGTGGGCAAAGGACCACAGTTTTAGAACTCTGTCCCCTGCTGCCTGTCACTGTACATTGGCAGCTCCTTTGGTATCCAGGCTGCAGGAGTGTCTGTTCTGGATTAGAGGCGTGAGGCAGGGTGGAGGAGTTGTAGTAAAAAGAGAAAAAGACTCAGTTAAAATAAGATCTCAAGGGCCAATTGTTATTCCAGGGGGGAGATTTCTTTGTCTTGTTCTCTGCCTTCACACAACTGTGGCTTAAAGCATTTCCACAAATCTCCGAGGAGACATTTGGTGTACAAAACACATCCTGCATCTCTGTAAGAGCTCTTCTGCCTTTCCAACACACTAGCTGGAGTCATGTGGTTGAACCCCTGCTTTGCTGGGGGCGGGGGGCGGGGAGGATACTTTATGACTTCACTCCAAGCCTCCAAATTTTTCTCTCCAAGTTTGGGAAGACATGAGATTTCTTTGACTTGAAACTCACAAAGCATGGAGCGTAAGCAGTGAGAAGAGAGGTAAAGGGTTGCCTGGAGCAGCTTGGAGGCTGGGGTCACTGCACCCACCAGCTGCTGCTTGGAAGAGGGCGTTTCCAAGAGAAACAGGAAAGGGTAGATGTACTGCCAACAGTTTTTGCATTTTGCTCTCCAGACAACCAAATAAATTAAGATGACAGGCAGGGTCTCTTGTGGGAAGGGGGTGGGGGCAGCAGCTCAGCTTAAAGGTTTGGAAGTGGGGAGGAGAATGGAGGAGTCATCCTAGACATGCTTCTATTTGTGCAGGATGCAGGAAGCAGCAGGAAAGCCACAAAACTCCGGTGCCGCTCAAGATGGATGGCCCTTGAGGCTTGACTTTGGCCAGAGGGATAGGCGCCACAGCACACAATGGGATGTGACTTTGTCACAAATTGCACACATGGAAACTGATTTGTCAAAGACTCCAAGAAGTGATTAGGAACCAGAAAACAGAAGTGCTGGGGGAGAGGGACTGAGGCTGGAGTTAACCAGCATGCAGAACTGTATAGAGAAGAGAAAAAGCCACTGTGATTTTATATTCAAGGCTGTATTGGGGGGGGGGGGGTGGCCAGTGCTGCAGATCAGGCTGTGCCTGGAAAGCTAGAATATAAAGGGAAGGGAAAGAATGACACAGTGTTCAGGCTCACAAAAGCTAGAGCTGGGAAGCCCTGAGGAACTTTCTTCAGAATCAAACTCGGACTTATAGGACCTCCTTTTTTTAATGACTGAGCCAATAGGCAGAAACCCTGTATTTTCTTTTTTCTTTTAATTTTTGTATCTTATTGTCAAGGTGATGTACAGAGGGGTTACAGTTACATAAGTAAGGTAGTGATCACATTTCTTGTCTAACTTGTTACCCCTTCCCTTATCTTCTTAAAGTTGATTCAAAATATGCCATGGGCTGGAGGACATATTACCCCCCCAATATTGCATCTTGGCATTTGAGAAAACAGCACAAGGCAGAATGATCTCTCCCAGATTCTCCAGCCTTCTGTCATAACAGGTCATAACACTTATGAAGGAATTTTGACCTTGCTTCGAAGCAGATCTTAAGACCATATATATAACAAGTATCTTTCCTATACCTGGTGTAGTGGTATATATCACCCGAGTCTGGAATGTTCCCCCAAGGGTTCATATGTTAAAAGCTTGGTCTTCAGCTCATAGTGCCATTGGGAGGTTGGTGGAGTCTTTAGGAGTTGGCACGTGGTGTAAGCAAATTAGCTCGCTGGGAGCATGTGCTTGAAGCACTGGGGTACTATGTGTTTCTCAGGAGATGGATAGTCTTCTACAACATGCACCTGCCACCACACCCCCAAAGAGACTCAAGCGACCATGGCTTGAAAACTGGAGCCCAAATGAACATTTCCTTCTTATATGTTGTTTATCTCAGCTATTTTGTGACAGGGAAGGCTGTGACACAAAGAGCATCTTTAGCTCCAAAGACAAAGAGACACAGAGGGAATCTGATAGCCCTTTTGAACTTCCTCAGTTCATACAATTACACTCTTAGTCCTATCTTATTTCTCTGCAACTGTCTACTCCTCACTAAACCTAACATAAAATACATAAATTTAACTGTTTATTACAGGCTTCATTTCCTTATGAAAACCCATACTCAACAAATCATGTTTTTTTTTCTTTTGTGATCTCACCTTTTAAATTAGTCTGATTTTAAGTTTTGTATTGATTTTAATTTTGTTCTATTTTGATAAACCTTTTTCACAGATACATTATTTCATGAAGGCTGCAAGAACTCTAATTTGGGAACATCTTCATAAGACCTGCATGCAAAAAGAAAAAAAACACTTAAAACTGAAAATTTTTAACATTGGATTTTTTTTTTCAGTGCTGAATTAGGAAAGAAACTTGGGAAAGACCTTTTACCCTTCATTTAAATGGAAAAATACACTAATCCCCAGGGGGGATAAAAAGCAGCTTTGATGTTCCCAAGGCCTCAGGGTGCTAATGCCCCTGTAATACTGCTGCTAATTCTCCTGTGCAACACTTACTGTCAGTATTCAATGTAACTGCTAGTACTATTGTTAGTTACTATAAGTCATTGACCAAATACTGTAAAGCCAGACTTATTTCTTTCAGCAACCATATCCATTTGAGGGCTTCCAGCTTTGCTAGGCCAAAATCTCTTCTTTTCATAATACTTTACAAGTCAGGTGCTGGTAGCTCACACTTGTAATCCTAGCTGCTCAGGAGGCAGAGATCTGAGGAACCCAGTTCAAAGCCAGAAATGGCAAGAAAGCCCATGAGGGTCTTATTCCTAATTCACTACCAAAAAGAGGTGGAAGTGGAGCAGTGGCTCAAGTGGTGGAGTGCTAGCCTTAATCAAAAGAGCTCAGGGACAGTGCCCAGGCTGTTGAGTTCAAGCCCCCAAAATAAATATATAAATAAATATTACAATAACAGCATTTTCCAGTTTTTCAAAATACTTGTTGCCACATTATTTTCTCAGACAAAGCAAGCACTGTTTGTTCTGTTGTTTTTAACAGATTATTTTTGAAAAATACACTTATTCATATGGTAACAAACTTAAGTAGAGTAATGCAAATTGCAATTTAAACCCCTTTTAACCTAGCCTGTAATCCTAGCTAATCAGGAGGCTGAGATCTGAGGACCATGGTTCAAAGCCAGCCCGGGCAGGGAAGTCTATGAGACTCTTATCTCCAATAAACCACTAGAAAACCCGAAGTGGCACAGTGGCTCAAGCGGTAGAGCATCGCCTCAAGCTGAAGAGCGCAGGGACAGCACCCAAGCCCAGAGTTCAAGCCCCATGACTGACAAAAAATAAGTTTCTAGCCAGGCGTCAGGTGGTTCACGCCTGTAATCCTAGCTACTAGCTACTCGGAAGGCTGAGATCTGAGGATCACTATTCAATGTCAGCAACCCGCCTCAACCCTCTACTCTGCGCAGGAAGTCCACCAGACACTTATCTTCAATTAAGCACCAGAAAACTGGAAGTGGCACTTTGCCTTGAGCTGAAGAGCTCAGGGACAGTGCCCAGAGTTCAAATCCAACGACTGACAAAAAAAAAAAATGCTACATGGCCTTTTCAGAAATGTATGCACACATGAACACAATCTATGTACTCTTTCTTTCTCTTTTTAAAATATTCTTTCCCTCCTTTGTTTGGAGTGTTTAGTTTTGTTTTGAGACAAGATCTTGCTATGTTGCCCAGGGTAATCTTAAACTTAGAGATTCAAGTGACTTTCCTACCTCAGCATGCTGACTGCTGGGACTGCAGGTTCCTGCCACCATATCTACCTATTTATACCCTTTAAAAATGAACTCACAAACATTTCCTGTTTCGCTTTTCCTAACTTTGTATCTAAAGATCTTCAAAAAGAACCTATATTATAAGTATGAAAATGTCAAATGAAATCCTCTTGTACAATTCAAATATGACCATAAAAAATGCAAAAGGAAAAAAAAGGAAGTACCTCTAGAATTTTACCTTAATCTTTACTTGATAGTTTATTTAACTGATCATTTGGTTAATGGGTATTTAAGTTTCTTCTCAGCTGTTCTACTATAAGCAATACTGAAATAAGCCTTCTTACTGAATATTAGCAAAAACTTATATGATGCCTCTGGTATTTGTTTATGCACATAAAGTCATTTAATCTTCACAATTACCCCGTGAGGTAGAAATTACTATTATTTACATCTATTTTACAGATGAAAAAATATATGCAGTTTAAGTAAGTTGAAGATAGTGTGCAACAGAACACAGATTTGAATTCAGTCTACTCTTAGACCCAAGTTTTTCGCAAACACACTACTGGTTCTTTGGTTTTCCTTGAGTGGTTAGCCAAGTAGCACTTTGTATCTGAAGATCTGAGACCACAGGCATTCATACCCATGATTACATATCTGGGTAGTGGCTGAGTAGAACTGGAAACCAAGTTTCCTAATCCTCAGACCAGGATCATTCTGCTGCCTCGTGGGGATATATCAGTGTTGCAGAATCTCTCTGAATTCCTAGGAAATTCTCTATATTTCAGACATGAATGGAGAGTATCCACTGAGCACTGGTTTTAGAGGAGTTTTTCAGAGACCTGGAGCAAAATATGAGCTTATTTCTCAGGGCCTTTCTAACTGTCAGACCATTCCTTGGTAGGTAATGTTGTTAAAACAGATGTTACCATAGACTATCTTTAACATATATACTCTTTTGAGATGTAAGTTTAGAGTCAAATTGTATCAAATTTTATTCGATGTTATTCATTTTTGGCAATTACCCCAAAGAAAGATGTATCAGTCATGAGTTGGAAGTTTAGCCTAAAGAAAGTATGCTGAATTTAATCCTGCATAACTACTCATTTGCCCTACTATGGCACAGGGCCAACATCCTCCCTCTGCTTGGAAATTGCACAGCTGCACTCTATATCTGAAACCATCTTCCCAAACTTGCCAGCTCTTCAGAGTTGTGAACAAAATTACTTTTAAGCACGCCCCATTCATTTAAACAATTCAAGAATCTCCTTAGGTCCCCAATTTCTTTGTCAACCTTGCCCTTTGAAGTCTCCCATTTCCTAATGGGAGACCTTAGCACTCATAAGTTCCATTGGTTATCATGAGAGCAGACACTGTCCGATCCTCACATTTTTCGCGTTCTGTTTTGTTTTGTTTGTTTGATAGTCTCTTCACCAAGGTAGAGTAGAAGCTTCACGTGATTGTTAAATCCTTCCCTGTTCATTTCCCAGGAAACTGGAACTTTTCTACCAGTGAATCAATCAGGCCTAATGGAGAACCAAGCTTCCTTTCTTTTCTGCCAGAAGGACTTGAGGCCAATTCTGGACTATGCATTTAGGTTTATAGTTTTTTCTTCACTCTTTCATTCATTGTGTGCCTATTGTATGCTGGGTATAATACCAGGCACTAGGTATATAGAAATGTACAGATCAACAGAGTATTATGGTCTAATGTGGATGATGGAAATACATGGAACACACAAAAACTATAATCAGGTATACTAAAGGTATAGAGACTACCAAAGGACATGTAATTTAGGTTGGGAGATCAGAGATTGCATCTATGAGGAAATAATATTTAACTTGGGATCTAAAGGATGGAAAGAGTCCATCTGGAGTGGGGAGGAAGAAAAGTCAGGCTGACATATACATATACACAGTCACCAAGACAAGAAAGTGTTTAGAGCAGGAAACACTTCCAGTGTCCTTGTTACATCCTCCATCCCTCCTCCATGATTTCACTACTACTGTGATGACCAGTTATCTACAAGTTCAAATACACCTCTAGCTGATAACCACCCACTTCAAGCATCAGAGCATTGTTCTTTCTTAATAATACCAACTACACCTTGAAAGGGTATGCTAAGGCCTTCCAAGCAACCCTTAAATGTGAAGGGCAAGCTAGGTGCCAGTGGCTCATGTCTGTAATCCTAGCCACCCAAGAGAATGAGATCTGAGGATTATGGTTTGAAGCCAGCCTGGGGAAAAAAGTCCATGAGACTCTTATCTCCAATTAACCACCAAAAAGCCAGAAGTGGAGCTATGGCTCAAGCGGTAGAGCACTATGCTTGAGCATGAAAACTCAAAGACAACTCAGGTCCGGGCTCTGAATTCAAGACCCAAGATGAGGGAAAAAAATATGTATGTGTGTGTGTGTGTGTGTGTGTGTACACATATTTATTATTTATTTGTTTGTTTGTTTGTTTAATAGGAGACAGGCTGAAAGACATGCCTCAGACTCCCATTCCTTAAGTTACCATCTTGGGAGGACATTCTATATACTTCTTGTGAGAGCTCAACAGAATGGAGCCTTGTTGCTCAGAACAGCAATATCAAAACATGTCAAAAACATCTCATTCTTTCTGGCTCTTTCCCCAACTTACACCTATAACATTCAATAGACTTTATCTAGGATGCACATGTTAAAGAAAAAAAAAGATCTGAAAGACAAAAAGATGAGAGTATAAAGCAAGTTGAAGTTGGAATTTTAGAGTCAGGGCAGACCAATATAGAATTGCAGAACTTATGAGGATGTCATATTCTTCTTGGGTAGAAACTGAATAGGAATGCACAGCAGGTGGTTCTATCACTGGTCCAGGCAACAGCAGATAGAGGCTCATACTATGCGGTTAGCAAGGTGATAAAAATATACAGATCAGAGTGTATTCTAAAAGAACAACAGTATGCACTTGCTCATGTGTGAAACAGAGGAAGGAATTAAGGATGATTCTGACAGACAACTGAATAGATGTTGCTAACATTTTAAGTGAGGATAGAAGGAACAAGCTTAGGCAAGAAAATCAACTGTAGGGCTGGGAAGGTGGCTCAATGGTAGAGTGCTTGCCTTGCATGCATGAGGCCCTAGGTTCGATTCCTCAGTACTACATAAGCAGAAAACACTGGAAGTAGCACTGTGGCTCAAGTGGTAGAGTGCCGGCCTTGAGCTGAAGGGCTTAGGGACAGTGCCCAGAGTTCAAGCCCTACAACCGAAAAAAAAAAAAAAAAGGAAAGAAAGAAAGAAAGAAAAGAAAATCAAGTGTAATTTTACCTTCATAAGATCTGAGATATCTATATGATATCCAAGCAGAAACAAGATCTAGGTCCATGAGTCACCTCAAGGGAATGCCTACAACTGTAGACCTGGGAATCATCTTTGAGTATATGATGTCTAAATTAAAGGCTGCTAGATGAGTTTACTTGAAGAGACCAGATAGCTAAAGCAGGGGTGAGGGGAGGACTTATGAGGGAGCTCTGAGGAATTCCAATACTTGGAGGTCAGGTATGAAGGGGAGGAATGAAATTAAATTAAAAAGAAGCCCCTGGGAATATAGAAGGCTGAGAGGATCAGACAATTTTGGAGGGGGGGTGGGAAGATAGAGCATTTCCAGAAGGAGAGAGTACTTGCGTAGTTTGAATGTTGTTCAGAAATAGGATAATCTGAGCTATCATCATTTCTCATCTTTCTTTAGCATTTAAATCAGAAAAAAGGCATTTATCTTCTGGCCAGACATCCTGAGTGAAACAAAGCCACTCCTAAAACCACATCGATGACTGAAGCAGTCACTAAACACTGGTCTGGCTTTGGAGATCTCTTCCACAGAGATACTTACATCTATTTTCATCCCCTTGCTCCCTATCTCTCTAATAAGTCCATGTTCTTCTTTCTATTTCACTGTACTTCTGGCTCTTGTCCAAGTCTGTGAGCACTACAAGTCTTGAGAAAGTGGTTAGAGGGGAGAGACTACTTGTTATTTCCTCAGGCCATAGCCATCATTTAAAAATCCCACTATCATAATCTTACCTTTTTTGAATCTCCAGAGATCTACAGAGATACTCAATTTCTGAATGCTTCTTCTGGACTGCCTCTTTTCCTCAGTGTTTCTCCCATGTATTCTTTGGCTTTTCTTTATTTCACTTTTGAGCCCATGTAAGACTCTTGGAATGATCACAGGGGTCCAAAGTTGACACACCGCTGGCCTCTGTGCACTGCAATGCATAATGGATACCCACCCTGGTCCCAGGAAAATTCATTGCAATATGCAGGGCCTTTCTTCGCTGATATTGAGAAAGGTATCCCTTGCAAAACATCCCATTGCCCTAAAGCCATGAGAGGTTTGTTTTCTAGAAGCAATCCTTCTGTCAGCAACATTACACTTTTAGATAGTCAGTGATAGAGAATACTCTTCAATTCTATCTAAGTAGCAGGGAAATTTTGTTTATATGTTCCTATCCTCTGAAAAGATAGGATCATGTAATTGGGAAAACTGGAAAGGATTCACATTTCAGAGCCAGATTTTCAGGATAATAAAAAAACATTCTCATTAAAAAAAAACCATCTCAAACATGTACAATTAACCAAAGCACCTTGAATCCTTTCATGTTGTGAACAGTGCTCAATACTTTGTTCAAAAATTTTCCCATGTATCTACCTTGGTTATTTGATCTAGCCTAGCTCTTTATTGTCTTCCATAAACCTACCTTCCATGGGACAAGATAAGACCTCAGTTGACAGTACTTTTTCTACACAGCCCTAGGAAGCAGGCCATGCCCCTTTCTACAAGCCCAGAGGTTCCTACAGAGAATGTTTCCTACAGAGAATGCGTTTCTCATACCAGCCACATCCCTTCCTGGAACCTTGCCTGCCACCATCCTCTTGTCTTTATACTCCTCTCTCTTAAAATCCCTGGGTATCCACCTATAATTTAACCTTTGACTTTGCCTTGAATTTTAATCCCACTCTGCCTTCGTTTAAATAATAAAGTCTTTGTAGTCTGTTTTCCACCCACTAGAATGATTTTAATGGTACTTAACTGGTCTAATAAAGTCCCTTTTCTACTTAGAAACCCTATGGAAGGCTTCAGGTTGAAGTTCATCCTCTAAACTTGCACAAGGTCACAAGTAGCTTCTTATGCTGTAGCCCACTGACCTTTCTGGCTTCATAATCCCACCCTTTCTCTTCCCACTATGTCCTACCCTTTGTCCTCAATCTACCACTATACACTGCTTTATTTTTATTGTTATTTTTTTCTTTGGCTGGTTGGTTAACTGGCTGGTTCTGTTTATAGTACTGGAGATCAAACCCAGGATGTAGAACCTTTAGCTCCTATGATCACTCCTGGGATGTCCAACCCATTCCCCAAGTCTCAGCTCAGATCCTATCTCCTCTATAAATTTATGCCTGCCTATGTCATAATTAATCTCACCTTCCTCTACTTTTATAATATTTTGATATTTCACTATAGGTGTCATTATTATTTGCTTTATATTAAGGGAATGTGCATTTGTGAGAGAGGGAGAGAAGCAGTGAGAGAGAGAGAATGCTACCTTAGAGTGTGAGCCCCTAGATAAGACTCCCAACAGCATATTTGCTATAGTTTATATTCAGTTAGTGCATGAAGCTGACAACTTTTGTTAGATGAAACTTTGAGTTCTAGATTGACTTTTTTTTTGGGGGGGGGGGTCAGTCGTGGGGCCTGAACTCTGGGCGTGGGCACTGTCCCTCAGCTCTTCAGTTCAAGGCTAGCGCTCTACCACTTGAGCCACAGCGCCACTTCCGGCTTTTTTCTTTTTGGTTATGTGGTGCTGAGGAATCGAACCCAGGGCCTCATGCATGCAAGACAAGCGTTCTACCACTGAGCCACTTCCCAGCCCCCCGCCCCCTCCAGATTGACTTTTATTCCAGGCTTGTTTGCTTATAACCTTGGTCAGGTCCTTTAACTTCTTTTGGCCTCCCTGGCTTCTTGTTTAAAATAACATTAATCATATTAGGGTTGCTTGAAAATAAATTATTTATCCATTTAAAAGTATCTTAAGCTTTGAAAGACCTTAGAGATTTGCATTTTTATTTTTGTGGCATCTTTCTTGCTAGAGTTTGCAGTTTAAGGATATTTTGTTTAAAAAAAAAACAGGCAAAAGAAAGGCTCCATTTGTTCAAAGAAAAGTTTCCTCTCAGAACCTCCTCTCAGACAAGGTCTTCTTTTATCCTTTATAGCAAATGGTTGAGTCTTGAAGAAACCTGCTCTTCTTATTAGTAAGTTTAAGGTGATTACAGTATTTATGTTGAATTATAAAGATGAGTATGAATTCTGCACAGAGCAGGGATTTCAGGAAGAAACAAATGAAGACTATGCTTGAAGCCTATCTAACTATAAATGACCTTTTTTCATTTTTGTTCTATTTTTTAAATATTTTTATCGTAAAAAATACTGTACAAAGGGGTTACAGTTACATGAGTAAAGTAATGAGTAATTTCCTATTGAGCATTGTTACTCCCTCCTTTGTTTTTCCCCTACCATCCCTTCTCTCCCTCCCACCCCCATCCCCCATACCCAAGTTGTAAAGTTTCGATACAGTGTCTTATAAGTCTTGTTGTTACAATGAGTCAACTTGTATCCTTGTTCCAGGTTTTGTTATTTCCCTTCCCCTCCCCAAATTAGTATAAATGACCTTTTTAGAAACAAATCTATTTATATGTCCTAGTGAAGGCTAATGGTGGAGATGACTTGAGTGGTTAATTCACTTCAAAACACCCAAGACACATCCAAAGTCAAGGGCAAAGGGGACAATAATACTGATAATGAAGACTGACAATAATAACTGATGTCTCATACACACTAATTCACTCAGCCCTCGCTGTCTTCCCAAGAGTTGTCAAGGCAGGTATTACCAAACCTTGTTTTATGATTGAGGAAATTGCAATCCAGTGTGGTTATGCAATGTGTTCAAGACCATACTGTAAATGATTCAGCCAGGATTCAAACTCATCTTTTGACTCAAATCCAGAGTCCTTCATTCACCTTGCCACTTCTCAGCCCTAGGGTGCTGGGCATTGTGCACAGGACACCAACGTTGACTGAGAAAAGTAAGAAGGGAGGGCAAAGTGGTCAGAACCTCAGAGAACTTTTATGCAGCTCTGCATAGGAATCCTTGATACATTTCTCCTCCCTGGTGCTAAGGCTCTCTCAGGTTCTAGATGAGCCCCTTTCAGGGTGCTAATGTCAGAACTGACACACCAGCACAAAAATATTATCAGAACTAACAAAAACAGCATCGGAAGGCAACTTAAATTTGTACCAAGTCAGCTTTCCCTGAATTCTCTAAAGAGGGGGCTGAATACCTACAGATTACAGCTCCTATAGTCAGAGAGGAAGCTCCTAAAACTATCAGTGCTCCAGATACAAACCTTCCTTTATATTTCCTCTGCCCAAGCCCCTACTCTCTCTATCTCCAGGGTTCCCACAAAGCCTTTGGGTATCTTGTAACATTACTCACCTTGGGTCTTGTCTTATATGGACAGGCCAAATGATTCCTCTCTCTTGGATCATGAGCTTACTGAGGACAGGGGAAATACTCACTGTTGTGGTAATAATAGGAAGCAGTATTTATTGGATATTTATTGGGTTCTAGGCACTTGAACCCTCATATTAGCCTAATAAAACAGGGGTCATGATGTTTACCCAAGTGTCATAGCTGAGAAATGGAGAAGTAGAGAAGTTATTTGTCCAAGATTTCACATCTGCATCAAAGCAAAGACAAGAATGAGATCTATCCATTAACTTTCTCTGTAACTCTTGGCTGACCTAGGAGGGACAACATAATGTTTGATAACTTACAGTACAACATGGAAGTGTACTTGTCAAAGTGTCAAGAACACTTTGGTTTAAGTCAATGTTGGATACTTTATATTGGAAGGCAAAATAGTACTATTGATAGCTACAATTTTTACTGCCATATCCTTTGCTAAATGTACTGTTGTGCACTCTCTTGTTCTTCTAAATGTACTTCTTACTCATTCTTTCTCACCCTCTTCCAACGAAAAACATTTTCATTCTCCTTCTAATTTGTTCAGTGAAGAAACTGGGACATTCTTCTTGTAGAATTTCCTTCACCCTAGATTTTGTAGATTGCACAATCCTCATAACACTCCTATGACTACTGTTACTATCTCCATTTGATAGGTGAGAAAAATGTGACTCAGAATGGTGAGAATTTTGCTTCAGGTGATAAAGGAAGGGCTAAGCGAGGACACAAATCCAGCCACTGATGAACCTAAGACCCATGTTCCTTTAACCATCAGAGCAGGCAACCTCCAATGATACAGCAGCACACATCTGCTAAATGGACATCAGCAGCTCTGCTGTAATTCATTTAATCATTTACCATACAGAGAGCACTTAGATGTGTTATAATCATTTGTAAATTTTATGAAGAGCATTAACTAATTTGACAAAGAAGTATAATACACCTAATTCTCAAAATTAAAGACTATTACTTTATCATAGGTGGTCCATTTACAATGATTTTAACTCATAGAAAAAGAAGTAAAATATATCATTTCAGAAAGGATGTATGCTGGGCCTGATGTCACCTCCTTATAATCCTAGCTCCTTGGGAGATGGAGGCTCCCAGGATAACCCTGAGCAAATATTATCAAGATTCTATCTCAAAAGCAAAATATAAACAAAATAGGCTGGGAGTGTGGCTAAGTGATATAAGCATAAGCAAGACACTGGAATCAATTCCCAGTACCACAAAAAAAAAAAAGATTTGTACAAAATAATAAAGCCATAATGATTTATGAAAGAAAGTCAAGTTATTCATTACAAATATACATAATAAACATGTATGTACATATGTAACAATTTTTTATTATTGAACATTTGAAAAAAATCAGAATACAAAGAAAACAAAAGCTATCTACTATGCTTTCATGCTTACATTCCTCATCTTTTGAGACTGTATCTGAAAAGCATTCAGTCTCTTCCATCATATCTGACCACAGGGGTAAAATTAGTCCTGTCAGTAGCAAAGGTGGACTTAGTGTAGAATCTTTAGAAAGTTTTTCAGAAGAGGTAAAGAAGGTCACACATCCTGCAGAGTTAAGAATTTGAGATAAGAAACTATCTACTGGCAATTGTGCAACAGTCATAAAACCCAGATTTTACTAAGAAAGACACACACACATACACATTCACACACAAATGTAGATTCTTATAGGAAAGAATGAATCAAGGAGTGAAGGAAAGAAAAAGTAAAGCATAAAAGATAAAAACCAGATGGTTTATATTTTATATGAAAGTAGATGTATTTATATTTTAGGGAAGTTCAGAAGTTTTCACACTAAAATCACTTCAAGAAACCACATGCATTTTAATGACATACAGTTTGATCCATACAGTTTGAATGTCCTCTCCAAAAGTCATGTTAAAACTAATTATGGTTGCAATGGTAACAATCTATAAGAGGTGGGATCTTTAAGAGATTATTAGGAACTAGAAGCCAGTGGTCCACTCCTGTAATCCTAGCTACTCAAGAAGCTGAGAGCTGAGGATCACAGTTCCAAACTAACTCAGACAAGAAAGTCCATGTGACTACCTCCAATTAGTCACCAAAAAGTAGGAAATGGAGCTGTGGCTAAAATGGCAGTGCCAGCCTTGAATAAAAATGCTAAGAGACAATGCTTAGGCTCTGAATTCAAGCGGAAGGAAGGAAGGAAGGAAGGAAGGAAGGAAGGAAGGAAGGAAGGAAGGAAGGAAGGAAGGAAGGAAGGAAGGAAGGAAGGAAGGAAGGAAGGAAAAAGGGAGGGAGGGAGGAGGGGGAGGGAGGGAGAAAAAAGGTCATTAGATTATCATGAGAGTGGATTATCACAAAAGTGGGCTTCCAGTAACAGAATCAGTTCCACCGGTCCATGGGCCCTTCCTAACTTTGCTAGGAAGTTAGAAATTTGTTATGATGTGGCATTTTTTATATTAACTATGTGTTTTGAACATAGCAATAATAGGGTAACTTCACATTCTGCACAACCATAGAGATCAATCTCTGTTCTTTACAAATTACCCAACTGCATTGATTTTCTTATAGGTCAGATGACAGATTAAACACCCATGTAGTATGAGGTCAAATCAAAGGTCCCAAACCTGCCAAGACAAGGATTGACAATCCCCTAGAAGAACTGTATACCACTCACTGAGCTTGCCATTACAGACTCAGGACATCCCTCTACACGTCTTCACTCTCAACTCTTTATTACAGAGAACTCAGGGCCTGAACACCCTCTGGCCTTCTTCAAGGTCATTTCTACCTCTACCAAAGAATCCTCTCTGTAGCGATCCACTGCCTTGGCCTGAAATGTACCACGACTCCCTCCTCTGCTGGCAAGCAAGGAAAAAGACCTTTCTGGCCCTGCTGCTGGGACTGGCATAAATGATCAGCCAGCCACAGGGCAGATGGAAACAGTTTGACATTGCAATGCAACTGGCTCTATGCCAGGAACAATTCCTTCTGGAGATGCCATATATTTTAACATTAACCACAAGCACATATGAAATGTAACCTGTGGTGCTTATTATGTTATTTAATGAATGAAGCATAACCGATCATAAATTGTTTTATAGAGACACTTAATATGCAGCCCTACTTATTTTTCCAGTCGTAGGACTGCAGTACAGCCTTCTTTGCTGCCCTCCCTTAGGTCATTTCCACACATGGAAAACCACAAACATGGCCAACTGAGGCAGGCAAATTTCCCTTGAGATCCAAAAAAGACAATATGGCTCAATACCTGAGACACCATCTTGTTGTGATTTTAAAATTAGAAAATACCATCTCTCCATCTATAGGCATTTTATGTATTTTATTTTCATAATTTTTTTGCTTAAGCAAAATAATCAATCATAAACAAATTTGGAAATTATATCAAGAGAGAAGATATGTGGAATAGAGCAAACTGGAACAGGAAAAGAGGAGAAGCCCAGGAGAGCTTTTCAACCACTATTAAAGCCTCATACTTCAGCTAGAAGTTAAGAATACACTCTTTCTCTCCTTTAAAACCTAGTCCAATTTACCTTAAAAATTCCAAAGGGTGAACAAATGCAGCAGTGGTACTAACTGGACACTATGTTGAAAATGAAATATACAACTTGTGAGTGGGGATGGGAGGAAAAACTGGTGGAAAGTGTGGGAAGGGGTGACATTGTCTAAAAAAGAAACGTACTCTTTTCCTGACTTATGTAACTGTAACTCTTCTGTACATCACCTTTGTAACAACAATTCTTAAAAATTCACAAAAATATTCTACAGGTTGGTATATTTACAAAAATCCACCCAGGCTTATTGTAGTGTTGTTTTTTTTTTTCAGAAACACTTTGCATTTATGGTTGCAAAAGTGTACTTATGAGCTGGGCACCAGTGGCTCACGCCTCTAATCCTAGCTACTAAGGAAGCTGAGATCTGAGTATGGAGGTTCAAAGCCAGTCCCAGCAGGAAAGTCCCTGAAACTCTTATCTCCAATTAACCACCAGAAAACCGGAAGTGATGTTGTAACTCAAGTGGTAGAGTACTAGCCTTGAGCTAAAGAGCAGGAACAGCATCCAAACCCAGGGTTCAAGTCTCATGACTGGAAAAAAAGTGTACCTATGTTTAGCCATAAATGACATAACTATGTACATTCTTCAGTTCTCCTAACCTTTATCTACATAAGCCACTTTTTTTTTGCATGATTCTCATCATAAAGGATGTGAGATTTTATGTTCTTTTTTTTCCTTTCCTTTATTCTTTATTCTTTTTCTTTCTTTTTCTTTTTGCCAGGCCTAGGTCTAGAACTCGGGGTCTTGGCACTGTCTCAGAGATTTTCTTTCTCTCTCTCAAGACTAGCACTCTACCACTTGAGCCACAACTCACTTTCTGTTTACAGAATTGAAGATAAGAATCTCACAGACTTGCCTGCCCTAATGGTTTCAAAATGTAATCCTCAGATCTTAGCCTCCTGAGTAACTAGGATTTTGGGCATGAGCTACCCATGATGAGTTTACTTTCTACATTTTAAACTGTGTGTTTCTACCAGGGATTTATTTTCCTAATCATCAAGTATGACTTGAGACCTTGTTGTTAAATGCTTCTATTTCAAAATAGAAGACTTTTACTTTAAATTGGTTTAAATTGAATTGTAACAGTTGCTTCAAGTGAATTACCTGCTTTCTCTAGTTTCTAAGAGACTACAACTTCATGACATCATAATCTGCCTAGTCATTACAAGTCCTTTGCTCACTTTTTATTCAACAATTCTAAAAATGAGATTATTCCAATGTGAATTTTATAGGAGAAAAGTATTATTCAAACACAAAAAAATAGAAAACTAAGATGAATTTGATGTAGAAGAACAATCCTTTCCAATCCATTTGAGCCAGAAGAGAACTATAGTGATGTTGGCAACTGAGTATGTTACAACCAAGAGATCTAAGAGGATTTTAGAAGTTAGTAGGTGGAAAAAAAAAAACCCTTAAAAAAATCTAGTCAGATCTCATGAGGCTGAGATTTGAGGATTCTGGTTCAAAGTCAGCCTGGGCAAGAAAGTCTGTGAGACTCTTACTCCGATTAATCACGAGAAAATCAGAAATGGTGCTGTGGCTCAAGTGGTAGAATGCTAACCTTGAACAAGAAAGTTCAGGAACAGTGCCCAGGCCTCGAATTCAAACCCCAACACAGGCACCAAAGAAGGAAAAGAAGGAAGGAAGGAAGGGAGGGAGAGGGAGGGAGGGAGGAAGAAAGGGAGGGAGGGAAAGAGAAAGAAATCATCTAAGATGGAGAGGTTGTAGGAGGCCACATCAAAGTGGTTTTTTTTCTTTTTAATTTACTTTCATTTTGCTTTAAGGGTGAAGTACAGAGGGTTACAGTTACATAAGTAAGGTAATAAGTACATTTCTTGTTGAACATTGTTACCCACTCCCTCATTTTTTCTCCCACTTTCCCTCCCCTCCACTCCCCCCCACCCACACACACAATGTGTTGTTTTGTCTAGAGTTGTTCATCTCTATCAGGTAAAAGCACTCACATCTCTATCAAGTAAAAGCACTCTCACGTATGAGGGGGAAGGACATACTGAACAAATTACTTCTTCAATACTGTCAAGAAATACAATGCAAGAAGTTTCCTCTTATTCCCAGTGACTATGTATGACAATGAAAAGGTGTAAAATCCAAAGGATAACCTATTATGCCATATTCAAAACAAAGCGTTAGTATGGAAGTTCATAGTGGTGAGGGTGGTAAGGCTGCAGCATTTGTCACCTCACTGATCATCTCATTGATCACCGGGTTGGCTAAGCAGATGTCCCTTCCCCCCTCACTCCATGTGCATCCCTCCCATTGCTGCACTCTCAGTAAAGAGGATGATCTTCCCCAGTAGAAGAGGAACATCCTCCCCTGCTATAATCTCCAAACAAGCTCTCAAGAGTTACAATCAGAGTTCTTTAGTATGGCAACTTAAATTACATCGACTTTTAAGATAAGAAATCAAAATATAGTTTACAATCATGGTTTCCAAGCTTAAATTCATGGTCATTTGGTTCCCTTGTACCTGGGCCTGTGGTATAGACCACCATAGCAGGAAAGCATGGTAGTAGACAAGAAGGAGGTGGGGGAGGGAAGTAGTAGTAAAGGGTATATCCCAGTGACCTACATCATCCAACTATGGTTCACCTACCAAAGATTGTACCAGCTTCCCACAGAGCCACAAGCTGGTAGGGAAGCATTTAGCACCTGGCCTTTGAGGCACATTTCATTCCAAACAGTGATATTGATGAATGCTAGAAATGGATGTTGGAAGTAAATAACAATGAAAAAAAAAAAAAAAAGAAATGGATGTTGGTTTATCTTGCCCATGTAATTGTAACCCCT
This sequence comes from Dipodomys spectabilis, assembly GCF_019054845.1. Lineage (NCBI taxonomy): Eukaryota > Metazoa > Chordata > Mammalia > Rodentia > Heteromyidae > Dipodomys > Dipodomys spectabilis. The sequence continues at coordinate 4,840,965 of NW_024870824.1, forward strand.
CTGTACAGTATGTTCACAATAAAAAAAAAAAAAAAGAAATGGATGTTGGAAGGGAAGGGATAATACAGAAGAGTGAGTGATGACCCTCTGGAAGATGTGAAAGACTCCAGGATTTCAGGCTGACTAGGGAAACAATCCAAAGCCCAGGGATGTGCCACCACTGTTGCCAACATACCCCTCAACATTCATCACCCCCACACCTGCTTTGGGGGCTTCCAGTTGCAGCCAGCTCTTCTAGGGTAGGCTGTAGAATGTGTTAATCCCCCCCCACACACAAACACAGCAAAATTTACCAGATGACTGACCAGATGGATTAAATGTCTAATTCTTCCACTCTCAGATACAGTAACTCTGATTATGTCTTCTATAGTGTCTCCCAGAGTTCCCTATCAAGCTCCTAATGCCCTAAATGGAGCACCTGTAGCTTAAGCCTATAATCCTAGCTCCTCAGGAGCCCAAAACCTACGATATGGATTTGAAACCAGTCTGAACAGACAAATCCAAGAAGCTCTTGTCTCCAACTGACCAGCAAAAAGGCCAGAGTTGAGGTATGGCTCCAAGTGGTAGAGTACCAGCTGTCAGTGGGAAAAGCCAAGCAAGAATGCAAGGCCCTGAATTCAAACTCCAGTGCAGCCACACTGAGCCTACAAAAAGTAACTTATTTATCACATACCCTTAAGAGCTTTCTTTCTTTCCCTTCCTCATTTTTCTATTTCTCTACCATTCATTGCTGGAGTTATCTCCCAAATAAACTCCTTCTATTCATATTCGTCCCTCCTACTGACCCCCTCTACTAATTTTTTTTTTCGGTCATGGGGCTTAAACTCTGGGCCTGGGTGCTGTCCCTCAGCTCTTCAGCTCAAGGCTAGCACTCTACCACTTGAATCACAGTGCCACTTCTGATTTTCTGTGGTTTACTGGAGATAAGAGTCTCACGGACTTTCCTGCCTGGGCTGGCTTTGAACCGTGATCCTCATATCTCAGGCTCCTGAATAGCTAGGCTTACAGGTGTGAGCCAACAGCACTCAGCTCTATTATTCTATTTTATCTCTCCCTCTCAATGTAACATTTTCATATGCCTATACAATCACTTCACTCATATTTTCTCATTCACCCTTTCTCCCTCCCACCTCCTGCTGGTTCCCTTCCCAGTCTCCCATTTGTGTTCAAATCATTATTTTTCTTTAGAAGGGATCGTAAATAGTTTCTTCACAGATAAGGTAGCTATATGAAGTGATGGATATGTTAATTAGCTTGATTATGGCAATTATTTCATATTTCAAAACACATGCATCAAATCATCACAAGATATACTTTGAATACATACCATTTCACCAATTATAGTTCAATAAAGCAGAAGAATAAACAAGCAAACAAAAGAATTAAAAAAGCACAAGAAACAACTATGCCAAGAGGTAAATTAGTAATTTATTCTAAATGCTGTGAGTATAGATAACTGTGCTTTTCTATTATGACTTTTCTATTATGACATTTTACTTGAAAATTATTTTCTCTGCCTCACTTCTATCAAGTCAGTAATGAATTTTAAAATTAGCAATGCATAGTTATTGATGAAAGACATAAAAATAGACCATTTTACAGGATACAAGACGGAAAGAACAGTGCTGACAAAACATTCCACAAAGGTAAATGAACAATATAAATAAGAGGTCTTCGAAATCTCTATGCTTTTCACCAGTAATTCTATGTATGTAGCCTAAGGCATGTTTCAAAAAGCTCCATCTTGGCACTGGAATCACCAGAGGTCTCCAAAGACATAAGAATCAATAGCTCAAGGTGGAGATGTAGGAAGTGTGCATTAACAAGTTCTCCTGATAATAATCTTGTACACTAAGGTTAAACTCTACAGCCTGGGGAAATCAGAATCAGTCATTAATGTTTATTTCCTAACAAGGCTGTCTTCCCTACATTGGGGAAGCAACCATAAACAACACATAAAAAGCTCTTGGGGATTATGGACCACTCGTTTTTTTAAAATATATAAACTTATTATCATCTAATTTCTGATTAAATTAAGCAGAATGGAAAACTTCATTAATTTCAAAAAATGACAGGGAAAGCTACTCCTATGCATTGTCAGATGAACATAACTGGGATCCTTTTCTTAAACATATGTGCATTGGTTAAAGAAAAAGCTGAAAGAAAATATATGCATACACAAAAGTATTGATTTTGTTATCCCTACCAAATATGTGTAGATTATTTCTATTTTCCTTTGTTCTTTTAGTATATTCAAAATTCCTGGAATAAATATGAATTGTTGATAGGAGAAAATCATAGTATTTCAAGTTGATTTTACCCAGGTGATGATGGCTCATACCTGTATTCCTAGCTACTCAGGAGGCTAAGATCTGAGGATTGTGGTTTGAAGCCAGCCCAGGCAGAAGAGTCCATGAGATTCTGATTGCCAATAAACAAACAGAAGTGGAGCTATGGCTCAAGTGATAGAGCACTAGTCTTGAGCAAAGAAGCTCAGGGACAGCACCCAGACCCCGAGTTCAAGCCCCAGGACTGGCAAAAAAAGAAAAAAAAAAGTTGATTTTAAATACCAGGGGAAATGAGAAATTTCCATTTATATGTATACCTTCTAAAATGTGCTTTAATTTAACAATATTAGCACATTTTTATTTCTGAGCTAGACCTTAGAACTTTCTATTCCATTTTCTGTAGCTTTTATATTTTTAATTTGTCTGAAGGAAGTGAGGTTTGTTGTTCCTGTTGTTGTTCTTGTTGTTTTGGGGTAAAGCTCCTGGTTTTTTAGTGCCAGCCTTTTCTTTTTTCCTTTTGTTAATTTATTTTATTGTTATTATAAAGATGATGTACAGAGGATTACAATTACAGGAGATAGGTAATGAGTACATTTCCTTCCATAGTGTCTTCCTTCATTATCTCCCAGTCCCTCCCTCCTGTCTCCACCCATGAATTGTATAGTTCACTTTCATCAATGTCCAATGAGCTCCACTGCTGCTGCATTTTTTTCACCCTTTTTCCTTTGAGTTGTGTATCCTACCCCCAACCTTTCTGAAGATACCATACATAATATATATCATACATAAAGCAAAGAAGACAGAATCATCCAAAATTAAAAACTGAAAAAAAAAAAAGAAAGGGGGAAGAAGTCTTTTGTTTCCATATCTTGGGGTTCATTTTCAGTATGTATATCATTTTATAAAAATATGAAGAGGCACTTTGGCATTGCACCTTTTTATTTCTGTCCTAAAAAGAATATCTTGTTTTCCTCTCACTGTGTGTGTGTATCTAGAACCCTGTATAATTTATCATATCCCCGTACATTTTAGATTTAATTTCTACATATCAGAGAGAACATGTGCCATTTATCTCTCTGAGCTTGGCTTACCTCACTTAACATAATTTGTTCTAGTTCCATCCATTTGAAGGAAGTGAGTTTTCAAGTACGCTTAGGAAAAGAGTTCAAAATTCTTTGTCATTCTTTATTGCTTTTTGTGGTTTTCAAACATAAAATATAATTGTCACAAGTTAGCTAATATTAGAGAAAATTAGAGAAATACAAAAACACAAAGATAAAAGATACCAAAATTCAGCTCATCTCCTTCTTTAAAAAGCCATCTTAAAGTGTTAGATATGTAGATATAGAATTTTACTTGCTTTTATGCTTTACAGGATGTTGTGGAACTTGCTATTTCCTCTTACCAAATACCTTAGATAATTTTCCAGATCGTCTTGTACAGACCCACTTCATCTTTGTAGTGACTGTAAATATTATATTGGGTGGCAATTCCTTGACTTGTTTAAAGAAATCCTTTCATTTACATAACTATTGCTGATATGTAAGAAACTTACTGACTTTGGGCAAGTTTGTAATTACTCCCAACTTCCCTACTCTTATCTCTCATTTGACAGCACTCTTCTTTGTCTTACATTTTCTAGAATAACAATTGTAACATTTAGAGATAATGACAACTTTTACTCTTGTCAGTATTTCTCATCCCGTTGACTGATGCTTTGGCCTAAGACCTCCAGAAAAACCAATGATGAGTGATGGCTATTTGTTAAAGTTAAAATGTAAGTGTTCTCAAATATTCTTGTGTTAAATGTCTGATTGCCAGTTAATGGGCTTTTGAGAGGCAACGGATCATGAAGTGCCAATTTCATCAATCGATTAATCCACTGACGAGTTCATAGTTATGAACTAAACGGCAGTAGGATCCACTTGGAGGATGTAGGTCAGTAGGTATATGCTTTTGAATGGTATACCTCTGCTTCTTGGCTCCCGTGAGGTAAATAACTTTGTTCTGCTGTGCTCTTCCACAATGATGTTCTGCTTCTCCGCAGCCCAGAAACATAGCCAGCAGAATATAAACTTATTGAAAACCTTTGAAAGACCCAAAATAAATCTTTTCTCTGTTATATTGTTCCTCTCAGGTGTTTTGTCACAGCAACAAAAGTGACTTATACACCATCTGTATAATTTAGGTAAGAGTTGATCTTTGGGGTTCTAGAATGATTGAGAAAGCTGTTATCTAATTAGTCTGTGCCATCCTGGCCTGAGTACTAGTTCTCAAACATCCTCTTGTCTTCACTTAGCCTCATAATATACTCCACAAGTGGGAGTTCCAAATATCTAATTTCAAACAGCCAAGTCAGTATGAAGAGACAGTAGATGCACTAATTTGCAACTTTCCATCACAAGCATAATCCTGTTCTGTCTCTAGTTTCCTGTTTCTACCACTTTCCATCAAAGGAAAAGAAAAAGAATTGGAAACTCTCAGGTTTCTAATTTCTGCTGTTTTTATACCTGTCCTGTCTTCATATAGCCCTGCTCCCAGGTGGATGGTGGTAAGAGAAGAAGGAAGTGCCCATATTTGCCTAATATTGAAGTAATGAGGTCAGGTCTGGTCGGTGCCATATTGGCCACATGATTGGATGGTAGGGTCTGGCTTCCTGTCTTCATGCTGAGGGAGGGAACACCCCCCCTCCCCCCCTCCCCCCCTTCCCCCCTCCCCCCCCTTCCCCCCTCCCCCCCTTCCCCCCTCCCCCCCCTTCCCCCCTCCCCCCCCTTCCCCCCTTCCCCCCCCCTTCCCCCCGCCCATGACCTGCCTCCCAGGTGATAGGTTACTAAATCTGTCAGTCCAGTGCCTGGGACTGGGAATTTCCTATGGATTCGCCCCCGGGCCCTATTTAGGCCCGGACTAGCCTAGTTGCTGCAATACCATGCTATGTGTGTCTCCTCAGATCTTTCCTCTCTAGCACATTTCCTAACGTATATTTGGGGGCTGCAGGCTTTTGTTACAATGGGCTGCCTACAGCCTGGTAACTTATAATAAAGACTCCTATATTTCATATTCCAAAATGTGGCCTCTGGGATGATTAACCTTGTAACAATATGAATCTGAAACCTGGGTTTAATCTGAAGCACACAGAGAGAGACAGAGACAAAGAGAGAAAGAAATAAATACAAATAAAACATCTTTTTAAAAAGTTAGTAAATCTTACTAAGGGCTTATTGGATAGCTAATATCTCATCAGGTTTGGTGACATCGATTATATTAAACATAAGGACTTTAGTAAAGCTGGGCACCAGTGGCAGATGCCTGTAACCCTGGCTACCCCACGGGCTGAGATCTGAGGGTTGAGGTTAAAAGCTATCCTAGACAGAAAAGTCCCTGAGAAACTTATCTCCAATTAACCAGCAAAAAGCCAAAAGTGGAGGCATTGCTCAGGTAGTAGAGTGCCAGCCTTGAGTGAAAAAGTTAAGCAGGAGTATGAGGTTCTGAGTTCAAGCCCCAATAGTGGCTTGATACAAAAAGACTTTGCTAGAGCTACTTGTATTATTAAGCCAATCTAGAAGTTGTTTTAAATTGAGAAGATACTAACTTAAAAAGAAAAATTATTCACACTTGATCTACACGTCAGGCCAAAAACAACTACTTGAGATCAGCACAATATTGTCAGTACCCAAGTTGGAAAGTTATGCTGTTTTTACTTAGCCTTATCTTGTTCTCCATAATTGCTTCCTTTCAACCAAAACGTTGTTTAGTGCAGGAGAGATATTCCAAGGCTTCTCTTTATATTCACTGCTGCAAGATCCCGTTTTAGCATAATTACAGTCTTAGAGTTGAAGAGCAGGCTCACTCTATCTGGCTCTGCAGCTGGCTTCCCCAATGACAATAGGATGCTCAGTCCAACGCTGCCAGCCCGGGCGAGGCCCTCAGGCTGAAATTTTGCCCTTGCTTTGTCTGTACTTCCTGCTTGAAATGGTTTAGAATTTTTAAAGAACATGGTTTTATTCTCTTCAGGCTTTTTATGGGGACTTGCTGAGCTGCAAATGCAGATTTCAGCTTCTCAAATGAGAGATCATTCACTTTTACCTCTCAAAGAGAGGTTACTAAGCAAAAGCAGCAAAAGGAAGAGAGGAGGTGGAAGAAAACCAAAGGAAGTTTACCCGGGAAATCCCTGCTTGCTTTACCTACAAGCGATTCTATGTTCAACTTGATGTCTTGCTACTATACAAATTCTTTTCATGATTTGAAATAACTCTTCAGCCCAGATCCCAGTTATCCACTAAAAGATGAATGTGTATATCCCCACTGATTTCTCAGTTTTTCAACAAAACTAGGTTCCTCCTCTACTCCCCAGCTAGTCCAGATGTGCTGCTTCTTGCCCTAAGTTCTCTTTACTTTTCCTTCACACAAATTCATACATCAATCCTTTCTATTCCATGTATTATCATCTCTGGATAGGCCTGAACTCTGAGCCTAGGCGCTGTTCCCTGAGCAATTCAGCTCAAAACTAGCGCTCTACCACTTGAGCCACAGTGCCACTTCTGGCTTTTTCTGCTTATGTGATGCTGAGGAATCAACCCAGGGCCTCATGCATGCAAGGCATGCACTCTACCACTGAATCACCTTCCCAGCCTTATATATTTTTTTTAAAATTAATACAAGGCTTTTAAAATGGTCTGTGTACTTCCAGGATCTCCAATCAGGTACTTTTGTATGTTGCAGTTCTCATAGGGCCATTCAAAGTGAAACCAATAAAAACCAACCCTGTGTGACGGGTACCAATACTAGCACTCGGAATACACAGGTGAAAGACACTCACGAGTTGGTTTTCTGCTCTGGTCAAATTAAAATCTTCCCTGTCCCAGAGATAGAATGTATTTATCAATTGGTTCTCAGATGGGATGCTGATGCTATTTTGCCTGCTAGGGAAATGTTAGGGAGTCCTTTGTGATTGTCACAACCGAGGTAGAAGAGAATTACTGGCATCTGACCCTTGATTACAAAAAGGATGTGGTATAAAAGTCATTGATAACTGGGCACCGATGGCTCATGCCGCCTGTAATCCCAGCTACTCAGGAGGTTGAGATCTGAGGATCCAGATTTAAAACCAGCAGGGGGAGAAAAGTTCCCCAGAGACTCATATCTCCAATTAACCACTCAAAAACCAGAAGTGGCACTATGGCTCAAGTGGTAGAGCTCCAGCTTTGAGAACAAAGGCTCAGGGATAGCATCCAGGCCCTGAGTTCAAGCCCCACAACCAACAACAAAAAAGTCATGGATGACAAGGTTGAAAAACTTCATGTTCAAACAGAATTGCTGAAGTCTCTCCTTAGTTTAGTGCCACACAATGTCTTTTCAATTCTATCCAATTGTCAAGGTTTGCTTCAACTCATCTTTCCAAGTCCACTCTCAAGTTCCTAAGTCAGTATGAGTATATCACACACTTCTTGTCTTAGAAGTATTGCCATGACTCTAACTTGTCATGTTGTTACAAGTCACTGGGCCCCTACTCAGCTGTAGTGTCCACACACTGCACCAAGGGCCCGGCACACATTACATATTATAAGAAGACCTTGTATTCAAAAGATGAGGCTGTTAGCCTAGAAATTAGCAATTGATCAAGGAGAATATACTGTAGGTCTGAAACTTGGGCAGTTAATCTCCCCAGACCAAAGCCTAAAGAATTGAGAATTTTAAAAAGAAAGGGATGAGGGCATCAACATATCCATGTGTTTTAATTGGATTCTTACGTATTGTAGGTACACATATAAACCATGTAAGTTGCCATTCTCATAATTCTCAAGTGTGCAGTTCTGTGGCACTAAGTACACTCAGATTGTTTGTAGTCATCACCACTATCCATCTCCAGAACATTTTATTTTTCCACTTGAAGCCCAATATGCATTAAACACTAACTCTCCATTCCCCGCTCTCCTCAGCACCTGGCAGTCTTCATCCTACATTCTGTCACTATTTAGGAACCTTGCATATGAAAGCAGTGTATCTGTCTTTTCATTACCTACTTGTATCTCACTTTGCATGTCTTCAAAGTTCATTGACGTTGTATATGTCAAATCTCCTTAGTTTAAGACAATATTCCATTGTATGAGTGTATGTATATTAATACATATATGCCACACATGTTCAATCCATTCATCTATTAATGGAAATTCAAGTTGTTTTGACCTTCTGTCTGTTGTGGGAAATGCTGCTGTAAATATAATGTATAAATATCTGCTTAAGTTCCTACTTTTACTTCTTCTTCCTTTTTTTCTCTCTTTTTTTTTTTTTTTTTTGCAGTGCTGGAGATCAAACCCATTTACTTACTTCTTTGGGGTGTGTATATATAAAAGTGTAATTACTGCATCATACAGTAATTCTATTTTTAATTTTCAAAAATTTTCCTGTCATTTTCTATAACAGCTGCACCACTTTATAGTCCCACCAGCACATACAAGGATCCTGATTTCTCTACATCCTCATCAACACTTGTTATTTTCTGTTTTTTTTTTTTTCTTATACTAACCATCTTAATGGGCATGAAGTGGTTTTGATTTGCATTTCCCTAATGATTAGTGATGCTGTGACTCTTTTGATGTGCCTTTTGGCCACTTACAAGAAGGTATACCTATCTTCAAAGAAGATATTTTTGTTTCTTCTTTGAAGAACCATCTATCCTTTCTTTCTTGGCCTTTTGGCTAAGATCAATTATAGAGAAATGTCTATTCAAATATTTTGTGTATTTTTAGCCAGTTTTTTGTTTTGTTTTCTTGTTCTTGAATTATAGAAGTTCCTTAGATTATGTATATCAGTCTCATCAGATATATTATATACAAATATTTTCTCACATTCTTGGTTTGTTTTTACTTGTTGATATCCAATTTATTTATTTTTTCAATTAATCACTACTAATTCCAATGCCCCAAAACAGTCCTTTCTCCTGTCTTTTCCTGTAAGAGTTTTATAGTTCTTTGATCCATTTTGAATTAAGTTTTTCATTCGGTTTAAAGTAAAGGGTCCAGCTTCATTCTTTTGCAATACCACTAGTTGAATTGTAGTCTTGTCGTCTGGCTCTCCTGTCAAAAATCATTTGATAATACCCAAGAGGGTTTATTTCTCAGCAATCTATTCTATTCCTTTGATATATATGTTGGCCTTTATTCCTTAGACCATGATCCTCCAGATTTTAGCTTTCTGAGTAGCTATGGTTATAGGCATGACCCACCATGATAGGCTGCTATTATTATAATGTTTGTAATAAATACTTATTCTTTTTTGGGGGGAGCAGAGGTTTATTGGGGGGCGACGGGGTCTCAGCCCTTCTTGGCGGCGGCCAGCACGCTGCTCAGCTCCTCGGGCTTCCTCTTGGCTTGGATGCGCATCCTCACCCTTTTCTTGATGAACTTGAGGTGTGCACTTGTCCTTGGACACCTTGTGCAGCTCCAGCACGCGCGCCGCACCGCTCTTGCGGGGCGAAGCCGCACACCTCCGTGAATCACACGAACTTGGGGTGCTTGGTGAGGCGCCTTTTGGCGGCGGCTGTGCCTCGGCTTGTTCACGTTCTTGGTCACTTTGTGGCCTCTCCTCAGGCCCGCGGCCATGGGGTAGCGCAGAGCCACGGCTGCGGTTCTCCAACAGCTGCTGCTGCGGAAGGGAGGACTATTCTTTTGAAAAGGATTTTAGTGGACTGGTACATTGAACGCTATAAAAACACTTCAAAGAAATATGAAAAGAAACAATAAATGGAAAGATATCAGTGTTCGAAGCTTGTAAGACTTAATGTTTTACAACATCAATACTATATATTGTACACAATCTATGTCAACCAATCATTTGACTTTATATTCCCCGTGTGTGTGTGTGTGTGTGTGTGTGTGTGTGTGTGTGAACAAAATTTTGAACCTGGGCTTCTTTTACTTATTATTCTATCCTACTCACTTTTTCTATGTTGTCCCATAGTCACATTAACAAACTTTGAGTGTGATCTCCCAATAGTGGACCGTCTGTGAAGGGAAATCGCGCCTTAGCCTAAGCTTTTGGTGGGGGAAGAGATGGAAATCTTCGCTCCATTTCCACCAAGTGGTAGAAATAAAATACTGTTAGGTTTTTAAAGAGGTAGCTGAGTAAGAACAGCACCACGCACGTGGTATTCAGGTAAGGGGTAAGTTTATTCAGTAGACCTGCTGGGACCAGGCAAGGTTGGCACTCCACGTGGCTGGCCCCGGGTTAGGCCTTATATAGGGTAGGGGGCGGGGAAGGGTATGTCCAGGAAAAGGGAAGTGGGATCAGGTGGGAGAAAGGTGTGGCCACATCAGATTAAGATGTGACCTCAGCGGATGCAGATGTGACCTCTTCCAGGTGTCCCAGTTGCCTAGGTAACGCAGGTACTGGGCGAGGTCTGTTCGCTGTCCAGAAATGGACCTTACAAGTACTTCCTAAGGAAAAGAAAGAAAACTAGAGATTTAAAGACTACCCTTGGGAATCTGTTTTGATAATTAAATGGGAATACTCACAAGTCAAGAAAATATATTGACTGGCAACCTGTACCTTCTCTGAATCTTCACTAACCAATTCTAACTCCAAAATGTAGCATTTAACATTTGGAATCCATCTTGAAAGACAAGAATCCCAAAGCACAGAGTATATTTATTTGCAATGTTTTTCACAATGGATGCCTAAAATATTTTATATCCATCTATAACTTTCAGTTACTTAGAGTTTTCAGAATCTGTTCAGAAATTGTGAAACTTGATCAAATATAGTTTTTTTAAAAAATAAAGAATCATCCTTGTAATATTTGATTTTATCACCTGTCTTGGAATGAAAAGCTAAGTTGACAGCTCTGGCTGTTAAACTGGGAGACATGAATTAGTAAAGACAGGATTGAGAAGCTTTGCCATGCTAAGGTTTGTAATCAGAAAGTGAACTTGCCTCTACAGTGAAAGCAGTCTGTCTGCTAGAATTATCTCTCCTCCAGTTCTTCAAAAGAGCCTGTACATACCTGACTGCACCAATGAAAATCCACAGCTTCACCTTTCCTTTAGATTTGGGCCATTTCTTAGATGAATATGAGAACTGTTGAAATGTTAGCACAGGTCTTGGATTCATTCTTTCTCCTGGATGCTCACTCCCTTCCCTTTTTTCTCCTTAATTTGAAGACCATGTTTTTCTAATTAGGCATTCTAAAGATACTACAGATAAAATAAATCCCAACAACTGTCGTTTTATCCTTTGTCCTTGCTGTCATCATCACCTTTAGCGCTTATTCCAATTTTAAAGCCACGTGTAACATTGTCTAAATAAGCCATGTTTTCCTACTGTTATCACTTTCCTGAGGTTCAGGAATTGAAGCATTGGGTAAAGCACCAGAATATTCCTTTTAATTAACTTCTGTTTGCTTTCCCACTCCATTTTAAATGGAATATTTTTAAGCTAGAATATATTTGACAGGGTTGATTAAAACTTTGAAAACATACCAGAATCCAGCCCTAAAAAGATCTGAGGCCTTACTCAGATCCCAGGAGTTAAGATCACAAACACCCCCACTAAACAGCTACTGGAATATGCATTAGTTTAATTTTTTAGGCTGGGTGCCCATGGTAGGCTGTTTCCATCTGGGGAAATGGGGAGGGGTGGGGAGACACATATACCTTATTGTAAAGTGCAGAATATACACATTTTAGCTAAGTCACTTTCAGCATGCTCCAGGGAAGTAGCTAGCTCCATTAGCCAATGTCAAAGAAGATAAATGTGCCTAAATTACTTGCCAAAAATGCTTAGTGAGCATCAGAGAGATGCATTCTACTTTCCAAATTATTAAGCAGACTATTCAGAAGTACTCAAACATTGCAGATTGCTGACCAGAAGCCAGGGACAGCTGTCTTCCTCTGATACCCCATGGTGACACTCACAGGAACTTACTCCCTTCAGGGTTCAACCCACTAAAAGGCATGAGAGGATGTGCATCATTTAGCACATCCTGACATCTAGGTTTTGACTGAAGAATTTTTATGCAAGAAACTCCTGGATCCTAGAAAGACAATCCTTTAGATGCACTTTTCTCAATAACATCAATGTATCTGGCTTTCTCTGCATAAATACACTGAAATAAATGACCACTTTCTATATGTTATATACATGTGCAAATATATCATCATTACAATGTATATATCTTTCTAGGAAGCAGGAGCTAAATTTAAGTTATGATGTATTTTAAATGTGGCCTTTTGTTTGATGTATCTAAATGGTTTGGAGGAGTTAGCCATCTCTAAGGAATTGTCTTTGCAAGTAAGGTCCTAGGATTATCTGCATCAGAATTATCTCACTTAAACACAACACAAAATAAACCTTTGGATTTCAGAATTTTCTCACTGGCCTGGTCTGGGAACCTACTTTCTAGCAAACACCTCCAGGAAATGGGCCCTTTCTTAGACACCTTTTGTCTAAGAAAAACCTCTTTAGGAAATCCCTAGGGGAACTGAGTTTTCCTTCTTGGTAGAAGGAAGGAAATGAGCATTACTCTGCTAAATTGTTTTAGTAAAACTACTCATTTTAAAAACTGAGGTGCTTTCTTCAGCAGCACATCTACTTAAGTTGGAATGATTCGGAGCAGATTAGCAAGATCCCTGTTCAAGGATGACATACAGATTGGAGAAGTGTTCCCTTTTTTTTTTTTTAAGGGGGTGGGGGGAATGGCCTGGGAATGTGGCTTTGTGGTAGAGTGCTTGCCTAGCATTCCTCAGCACCACATAAACAGAAAAGGCCGGAAGTGGTGCTGTGACTCAAGTGGTAGAGTGCTAGCCTTGAGCAAAAAGAAGCCCAGGAACAGTGGCTCTGAAGACTGGCAAAAATAAAAATAAAAACAAAACCACCTAAGGAAGGATTTGGGTTAGAGGAGATGGTGGAAAGTGATGAAAGTAGTGACATCAGTTGTAAAACATTATACTTATAAACTAGTTTACTGAATGCTAACTGCTTTGTGCAACTTAAAGACACTAAATATATTTTTTTTAAAAAAACACAAAAACCAGAAGCAGTTAGTAGCATTGTTGAGTCCGCCAACTTTGTGATCTTCTTATCTCATTCCAGTTTTTCTTCAGTTTCTCTCTACAATGAAAGGAACCCTTGGCTCTAACTGTGAGTGCTCATTTATTCTCACGGATTTTTTTTTGTGGGAGAGGGGACTGTGTGTCTATTGGTACTGGAATTTGAACTCAGGGTCTTAAGCTTGCTTGGCGAGAGCTCTAACACTTGAGCCATGCCTCTAGAACAGCTTTTTATTTTTTTGCTAGTTATTCTAGAGAGGAGGTCTCATAGACACAGCCTGGGCTAGCTTCAAACCTGATCCTCTCTATTTTAGCACCTGAGCAGCTATGATTATATCCTCATGGTATTCTCATACATTTTTATCCAGCTCATTAAGCAGGACTATTCACCGTGGCCACTATATTTAGGGAGTGGTTTATTACATGACTGATAATTACTTCATTAGTAATTAATAGTGACTAGAAGTCTAGCTAGAATTTTTTTTCTCCAGACCAGTGGATTGCGTGTACTATTATGACAAAATGCTGTGGGCTGGGTAGCTTAAGCCGTAGAAATTTATTTTCTCATAATTCTGGAGGCCAAAGTCCAAGTTTAAGTGACTGACCAGTTCAGTTTCTGGCAAAGTGCCTCTTATCTGGATTGTGGACAGCTGCTTCTTGCAGAATGCTCACTTAGCTTTCCTTGGTGTGAAGACAGAAAGCTCTTCCTTCATAAGAGCATCAGTTATAACATTAGGGTTTCAGCATATGAACTTAGAAGAGACACAGTTTAGTCCATGGCAGTCTCTTATTAATGTCTCTGAATAAACTAGGGAATAAATAGTATAGCCCTATATTGGCACAACAGTTAGCAGTTAAAAAGGTTAAACTACGGATATACAAAACAACATGAATGGATCTCAAATGTATGATTCTTAGTGTTAAAAAAAAAATCAGGTTTAGCTGGGCACTGATAGTTCACACCTGTAATCCTATCCATTATGGAGGCTGAGATCTGATGATTATGTTTCAAAGCCAGCCCATGCAGAAAAGCCTGTTACACTCTTATCTACAATTTATTACCCAAAAGCCAGAAGTAGAGCTGTGGTTCAAGACTAGCCTTGAGCACAAAAGCTCAGGGACAGTGCTCAGGCCCTGAGTTCAAGCTTCAGTACTCACACACAAAAGGGTCAGGTTAAAAGGGCAATATACTATATGAACTCATTTACATGATTATCTAGAAAGGCAAGCCTGTGGGAAGAGAACATGGATCAGTGGTTTCTGGGGTCTAGGAAAGAGATAGAGAGAGACAGAGACAGAGAGACAGAGACAGAGAAAGAGAAGGAAGGAGGGAGAGGGAGAGAGAATATCCAACAGAGGAATTTCTTGGTGTGGTAGAGCCATTCCATATCTAGATTACAGTGGTGTTTTCATGACTATATAAGTTTGTCAACAACATAAAAACTGCATATGAAATTTACTATACCTAAATTACATTTAATTTTCTTTGTTTTTGTTTTCTAGTCATGGGGCTTTAACTCAGAGCCTGGGCACTGTCCCTGAGCTTTTTTGCTCAAGGCTAGTGCTCTACCACTTCGAGCCACAATGCCACTTCCGGTTATGTGAGTGGGTAATTGGAGTTAAGAGTCTCACAGACTTTCCTGCCTAGGCTGGCTTTAACCATGATCCTCAGATCTCAGCCTCCTGAGTAGCTGGCAGGCATGAGCCACCAATGGCCCTGTATATTTAGTTTTAAATGTAAAAAAAAAAGTCTATTCTGTGTCCTTTATCCTTATCAATCATTGTTTTGAAGATAATGTCTAGTAATGATGTAGTACCCTATACAAGGTATTATTTTCTTTTTAAATTTAACAGAATCTTCCAGGAAAAGACATTAATAAAGCACTGAATCACAATGACAGTTAAGACACATGCTTTTTCTCCTTGAATTGGGATGTCCTTTATATAATCCTGTTACTGACTCCAAGGCCTCCAAGGCCACAAATCAATAGTATTGTTAGCAAGGATAGAAATTTGTAGAAACACAGTCCTGAGTTTTCTTCCTGGTAGCCAGCTTTTTGAAAACACAGACAAAGGCATCAAAAGGACCCAGAGAATGTGAATCCAACCTGCTGTGCTATACAGTAACACACCTGCTTAGGGAAGGAGAGTCAGGGTTTCCATTCCTCAAGGTATAGTCCCTTCCACTTTATCTTCTCTCTCCACTTTCCTGCCACCTTTCCAATGTCCACACAGCGACCAGATATCATTTCTACCATGTTTTGCCATCAATCAAAAGAAAAATAAACTGGTGAGCAAAGTCTTTCATTATGATGACATCAGAAAAATAAATGTAAACCCTAGCAAGCCTCATTTAACAGATAAAAGCCACAATCTCTAATGGAACCTCTCTTAGGGGGAAACAAATAACACAGCATAGACTATCAGAGAGAGGTGTGGCAAACATGCAGGCAAATTTCCCACACATTATTCCCCACAGAGTTTCTCCCTTGACTTGATAAGCAATGAACTCTTAAAATATTTTCAGTATGATGATTCTAAAAAATTATCCAGCTTATCCAGGATGAAAACAAAAACAACTTTTCTCCAAAATAAATGAATCTACCCTTTTCTTATCACTTAGATTCTGCCACTGCTCATCAGAGTGTGTGCTGTGGCACAGTGGGTGGAAATCTCTGAATCCAAGATTGTCCAAGCTGGGAACTTAGTCTGAAAAAATTAGCCGGAAGTGGCAGTACAAATGTATGTAAAAATTAGCACATTTGCTATAGATACTGGGGACCCATATTTTACCTATCAGGAACCTGAGACTTGAGCCTTTACTGTGAGTCTAAGGACTCTATGTTGGAGTTGGCCTGCTCTGAAAGCTAGAAGACTGTCAAGAATAGCTCTGCAAGATGGCTGTGATTAAGATTCAGCTGCTCAGGCTTATTTCTTCCTCTGAAGTTACAAAAAGCAGTTCTGCCTTGTTTTTGTCAGGTTTGGGTTGCCCAAGGAAACCCCCCAAACCATGCACTACTCTTGCCCTCTCGTTCATTCATAGCCTATTTTTAGGATTCCTTAGCAACAGAGCTGCCTGTTATTCCAAACTAATATTTTGCATTCCTGATTCCATTGCTACACTCACCAACCTATCCCGCCCTCAACTGTATACCACAGCATCATCTGTACATCCTCCAGGGACAGGAAAAGCACATTCTGCGGGCCCTGCCCTGTGCCTAATAATTCCTGTGTCCACCCTACCCTTCTGATGCAGTTGAATCCCATTCCTAGCTTTCCCTCTCTGCTAGAGATGGGAATACATTAAGCATTATTCTTTTTTTTTTGGTCATGGGGCTTGAACTCTGGGCTTGGGTGCTATCCCTCAGCTCTTCAGATCAAGGCGAGCACTCTACCAGTTGAGCCACAAAGCCACTTTCAGTTTTCTAGTGGTTTATTGGAGATAAGAGTCTCACGGACTTTCCTGCCCAGGCTGGCCTTGAACCATGGACCTCAGATCTCAGCCTCCTGAGTAGCTAGGATTATAGGCGTGAGCCACCT
This sequence comes from Dipodomys spectabilis, assembly GCF_019054845.1. Lineage (NCBI taxonomy): Eukaryota > Metazoa > Chordata > Mammalia > Rodentia > Heteromyidae > Dipodomys > Dipodomys spectabilis. The sequence continues at coordinate 4,857,835 of NW_024870824.1, forward strand.
GTGCCTGGCTCAATATTCTTTTTCTAATACATTTTTATTTTCCTTTATTGAAAATAAGAGTATAGACATTTTTAGATCGATTGTCTGCTTTTGAAAAAGCCAAAGGTTTAGAGAGCTGCATCCATACCACTGTCACCCCACAGGGTGGGAGATGAAAGGAGACTATACTTTCAGGCCCAGGCTTAAGGAATTCTGCCATTTTCAGTGCACATCACAAAAACATTTGTGCTATGGTTGTAAGAAGCTGTAACATATGGAGGTGAGGGAAAATCTCTGCTTTTTCAACTCAGAATCATTTTTAATCATTTGGTCTTGGCAGGTCTACTTCTCACCCATCACTCTTCTTACTAACAGCTTGTTCCTATTCTTAGCTTGGTGGGAATATTTGACTTTGTGATTTATTTTGGGAACATCAGCTAGAATCATTGAATGTACAAATAAAGAAGTTCATTTTACAGATACACAATTGAACACAATTGCTTTTTAAAAGTCTGTTTTCGGGGCTGGGAAGGTGGCTCAGTGGCAGAGTGCTTGCCTTGCATGCATGAGGCCCTGGGTTCTATTCCTCAGCACCACATAAGCAAAAAGAAAAAAATCCAGAAGTGGTGCTGTGGCTCAAGTGGTAGAACGCTAGCCTTGAGCTGAAGAGCTGAGGGACAGCGCCCAGGCCCAGAGTTCAGGCCCCACAACTGGACCCAAAAAAAAAAAAAAAAAGTCTGTTTTCCACAAGAAGATAAAAAGATTCAATTTTAAAAGGGTCATATTCAGTATGAACTTTTTTTCTGATAAAAAGGAAATACTATTTTTCTTTTACCAAAAGAACTTGATCAGAGCTAGTTCTAAGGGAGTGCCAAAAAAAATTGACATAATTTCACTCCCTGACCTGGGTGCTTGCTGTCTGCTTTCCTGTGCCAGCTGATATGCTCCATTGAAGAGTTTATCCTTGGTGGAGCCTGAAACAAAGCATTCTTTGGGGACAGGTCTTTCATTTTCTTGCCAACTATTTGAAGCTTTAGCTATCCAGTGCAAAGTTCCTATCACTCTAGCACTTAATGGAATGCTAAGAGATGAATGTGGATAATTTGCATTAGCATGCACTCTAAACTCATGGGTAGAGTCTGTTTTGAAATAGATTAAAATATAATCTAGATCTAATATCTAAGATACCTCTCAGTGGCTATAAGAGATTGGTTCATGCAGTCCCCACAGATACCAAAATTTTCTGATACTTAAGTCTCATAATTTTGCATATAACCTATAGACTTCTCCTACATGCTTGCTTGCTTGCTTGCTTGTTTGCTTGCTTCCTTGCCTTCCTTCCTTCCTTCCTTCCTTCCTTCCTTCCTTCCTTCCTTCCTTCCTTCCTTCCTTCCTTCCTTCCTTCCTTCCTTCCTTCTTTCCTTTATTGTTGGTCGTGGGCTTGAACTTTGGGCCTGGGTGCTGTCCCTGAGCCCTTCAGCTCAAAGCTAGCATTCTACTACTTGAGACACAGCGCCACTTCCCGTTTTCTGAGTGGTTTATTGGAGATAAGAGTTTCATGGACATTCCTGCCCAGGCTGACTTTGAACAGCAATGCTCAGATCTCAGCCTCCTGAGTAGCTAGGATTACAGGCATGAGCCACCAGCGGCTCCTATACACTTTAAATCACCTCTAGATTACCAACAATTCCTAATACAAAGTGCTACATGAATAGTTCTTATACTATATTGTTTAGGGACTAACAAGTTAATAGAGTCTGTACATATTCAGTATCATTTTTCTCAAATATTTTCAATTGGATGCAGAGAGCTGGTTATTATCTTAATTAACCACATTTCAGCTAAATAAACCAAGAAAGAAGGCTGGAAAGGTGGCTCAGTGGTAGAGTGCTTGCCTTATATGCATGAGGCCCTGTGTTCAATTCCTCAGCACCACTAAGAAGAAAAAGCCAGAACTGGCACTCTGGCTCAAGTGGTAGAGCACTAGCCTTGAGCTGAAGAGCTGAGGGACAGTGCCCAGGCCCAGAGTTCAGGCCCCACCACCATCAAAAAACAAAACAAAACAAATAAACCAAGAAAGAAATGATTGTAGGACTCTATGAAGGTTAAGTACACTGATTGATGCAAAAAACACTCTATCCTGAAGTACAATAGATCACTCTTATGACAATTAGCCCTAATATTAAGGTATGCACAGATTTCACAGTTGATTCTACAATTTAAATATTATCATCTTTTAAATATTGTCCTCTGGTCTTAGAAAATGCTACAGGTAAATGTATCCCAGTAACTGCATCTATTTATGATAAATAAAAATAGTAACTCCATTTATTTATTTTGGGGGAGGGATATAATTCTGAACTACCACTTTTATATCAGCAATGTGTGCTTGAATAAAATTACACTTAGGTAAAATTACTTACACCATTTGCCTCAATTTTCAGAATTACTTTGATCCAGCAAATGCTTTCGTAATTGTGGCCAAATACTGCTCTGAATGACTACCACTGTGGGTTTTTACCTAAGTGATTCTCTTAGGACCTTAAGGAACCAAAGGTGTTTAGTCCTTTAACTCCAGAGTCCAAGCATTGGGTCCAGGAGTGAGGAGTAGAACCAAGAGAATAAACCACTCAATGCTGCATCTTTCTGCTGCCTCCTCTCCACAAGCTTTTTTCAGTACAGAACAGGAGTCCATCCAAGAACCAGCTTGTTGTCTTTGTTTAAAAAAACAAACACCAAGAACAAAAATTTCATACTGTGTATGTTTGTAGTTCCTAAACTCTCATTATCCAAATTTTTACTGTTTCTTCTTCCCCTTCAGTGGTCCTTCCTGCTTCCTGCCACCAGGACCAAATGTTGACACCACATGTCTCCAACTACAACCACAAAAACATTGAATTCTGCTATCTTTGCTCTCTTACTAAAGGCAAATACAGCATTGCCTTTGTTTAGCACCTGCAAACAGGTGTATGATTGGGATTCTTAAGCAACGCACTTAGAAACAACGTAAGAGATCAGTTCCTTATATTGAGACTTTGCTAAAAATTTTACTTTTATCCTTTTTTTGTTGGTCAATCGTGGGGCTGGAACTCTGGTCTTGAGCACTGTCCCTCAGCTCTTCAGCTCAAGGCTAGTGCTCTATCCACTAGAGCCACAGCCCCACTTCCGGTTTTCTGGTGATTAATTGGAGATAAGAGTCTCACAGACTTTCCTGCTGGGGCTGGCTTCAAACCTTGATTCTCAGATTTCAACCTCCTGAGCAGCTAGGATTACAGGCATGAGCTACTGGTGCCTGGCTTTGGCTTCAATTTTATTCTCTCTCTTTTTTTTTTTTTTTTGGTTGGTTGTGGGGCTTGAACTCTGGGCTTGGGTGCTATCCCTGCGCTCTTCAGCTCAAGACGAGCACTCTACCACTTGAGCCACAGCGCCACTTCCTTCACTTTTATTCTTATGTAACTTCTAATAGCTAATTAGTGAGATAAAATTTTGGCCCTAATCACATTATTTAGATGTAAATAAGAAGAAATTTATAATAGTATGCAGGTCTTTCTGAAACTACAATTCTGTATTCCTTTCACTATTAGTTTTAATAACTTTTTAAAATACCGGGTTTTGAGGGGCTGGGAATGTGGTTAGCAGTAGAGTGCTTGCCTAGCATGCATGGAAACCCTGGTTTAATTCCTCAGTAGCACATAAACAGAAAAGCCAGTAGTGGTGCTGTGCTCAAGTGGTAGAGTGTTAACCGTGATCAAAAGAAGCTCAGGGACAGTGAGCCCCAGGTCTGGCAAAAAAAAAAATAAAAAGTTTTTTTTTTTTTTTTGGTCCAGTCGTGGGGCCTAAACTCTGGGCCTGGGTGCTGTCCCTCAGCTCTTCAGCTCAAGGCTAGCGCTCTACTACTTGAGCCACAGCGCCACTCCCGGCTTTTTTCTTTTTGCTTATGTGGTGCTGAGGAATCGAACCCAGGGCCTCAGGCATGCAAGGCAAGCGCTCTACCACTGAGCCACCTTCCCAGCCCCCAAAAATAAAAAGTTTCGAAGAGAGCTTTTTTGTTTGTTTATTTCTTTCTACCATCTACTACATTTTGTAACAAAGCCATAATCTAATGTTAGGATATTAGTTATTGTGGAAGTTAATGCTATGCAAACTATACTTGGGGTCAGTAAAGGGATTTAAACATGAGTGTTAAGCTACAATAAACAATTTAAGAAAGTAGAACACTTGGAACTATAATCAATTTTAGAGTTAATACATGTTTGCCTTTACACTTACATATTGCTTAGTTGCTGGTTTGTTTTTAAAAAAAATTAAGCCAAAGCAGATTCTATTGAAAAACACCTATTACTTGCAGAATGAAATTATGTTAGTTAATTGTCTGGTCTATGGTATTTTAAAGTATAATATCCCAGATTCAAAAGAAACTCCAAGGCACTCAGTTAAAGGAGCTAGGAACTTTGTTACAGTCACGCGGGGTCTACTTCCTACTACAGGAAAGTAGGAGAACCGCCCCAAGCTCAGGGTAGAATGGGTTTTTATAGGGGTAGGTTACATAGAATTACATAGACGAGCCAGGCAAGGCTGGCTTGGCACATTTTCATTGGTTACGGTTATTTGACCTTTACATTCATTTGTTCTTTATGGTAAATATCATACGTAATAATCTGCAATAGGCTGCCCAAAGTGGGGCCACTCGGTGGTGGTCTTCAATTGGAGGACAGGGGTGGTGTCACCTGTGGGCTTAAGGCCTTGCTACTGAGGCAAGCAAGCAAGGTTACAGAAGCAGCACGTAGCAAAACCATAGCCTTGAGTCACAGGAGCATAGGCAAAACAGAATCTTCACTTGGTCAGCATGACAATACTATCAATGCAATTGACACTATTACAGAAGTGATTTTTATTATAATTTTCTGACTAATACAGCAACTCAGTGCAGCTGGTGATAAGTCTCAAGGTTGTCAGTAACCTTCTGCAAAGCTTTCAGCTTACTTGGTAAACTTGAGTGAGGAAGAGATGTTCTTTTGCTTTTTAGCAAGGATGGAAAAGAGGCAAAAGCCGACTACTGGTCAGCCTTTGCCTGGGGTTTTTCTTTATCAAGAGGTTTTGCCCTTTATCAATAATTTTGTTCTGTTTTCTGATTTTATGTTTTTGTTCTCATTAATATCCTTATTTTCCAAGGGAAAGGGGGCTCAGAGGAGAGAGTAAATTTCCAACAGCAGGAGGGGCGGAGGCCAGACAATAGGAGGAACTTTCTGCCAGATATCACAAAAGGAACCCACTACTGAATATCTAGAATAAATATTTTTATGAAGAAAATTGATGTGTCTTTCTCATTACAATACTAGATTAGTAACACAAGTTGTGAATGTGTGTATGTATGTATACACATGCACATTGGGGGCAGGGAATTAAGATAAAAGAAAGACAAACCCCTGAAATAGGAGTCTTCAACCCTAAATAGTAATTTTCTTAAAGCCTACTATTTCTGCCATCTCCTTGACTTCCCAGCCCCTCAGCTCCCAGCCCCCAGTTCCCATTGGCAACACCATGTCAACACCACCATATTACATAAGCAGACCACTGTCTCCCATACTGACCACAGTGCTTTCACCCAGTTGTACTTTCCCATAGATCAAATGAGAAGATGTTGGATCAGAGAAGACTTCTCATTGGCCATAATGTGAACTTTAATGATAAAGAAGGAAGCTAGACTGAGAAGGAAAGTCTTAGGCAACAAACCATCCTTAGCCAATAAACTACGTTTAAATATCTTTTCTATCATTACTGTTAGGTCATTCTTGCTTTGATACCTCCAACTTTTTTTGTTGCTTTATTCTTGCCCTGGACCTTTGTACACTACCTCCTTACTTCCCTTGTCATTTTGTTCTCTCAGTCATTAAAAAAGGAAATGCAGTCTATTATTTGAGAGATTTGACCTGGATTATCGCAAATGCTTTTCTTAGAAGGTATTTATCAGTCTAGTGTCTTATCTCCTTCTCTCCCTCAGCAAGCTTGTTGAAGTTAACGCCTATTCTGACATATTATTTAGAGGCTAGCACTTAGCATACCATACTTGCTTAATAAATGTTTTTTGGTCATATAAAGATAATTAATGGCATGTGTAATGTGACTTTGCTTCTGAAAAAGCTGTGTCATCCGGGAGAGCTATTATTGTCAGTTGGGAGAAGTTGAAAAGTGCTGCTGTCTCTGAGCCAGATACTCAGCCTTAGGAAATCTGCCCAGGGTTCTAGGTATGGGCCCCAGAACCCCACAAACACTGCTGATTGATCCTGCAGCACTGAGCTCATTCCCATCTGGGTCATGCTGAGTCCACTTTATACAAATGACTTAAGACCACAAAGACAGCATATAGTAACATAATGGATTTAAAAATCACAATCTACGCCTATAAGCCTAGCTACTCAGGGGGCTGAGATCTGAGGATCACGGTTCAAAGCCAGCCTGGACAGGAAAAGCTGTGAAACTTTTATCTCCAATAAAACCACTCAGAAAACTGGAAGTGGTGCGTTGGCTCAAATGGTAGAGCATTAGCCTTGAGCTGAAAGGCTCAGGGACAGCGCCCAGGCCCAGAGTTCAAGCCCCATGACCAACTAAATAAATAAATAAATAAATAAACATCACAATCTATAACAGAAGGAAGGGAAGTATCTTATTTCACTATAATGGATTTCAGTTTAATTCTAAAGTTCCCATTTTCATTAAGAAACCCAGTCTTCTCATTCCCAAAGTAACCATGTCATTACAGTTTTGAAAGTTATCTCTTAGAATAAATATTTGACCAAGTTAAAGATTTCATCTGTTCATTTGGAGCTCAGATTCAATACAAGAGTTTGTTCCCATTCCTAAGGATTCTCTTCTTTCTCCTCAGCCTGTACATAGGTACAAGCAATGGGCATGTCTCTGACTATACCCCCAAATTTCTTCGCCTTTACTACAGCTGAGTAACTTTTAGCCTGATATCTCACCCTTCGTAGTTCACCACTTTCACCCTCACTTAGCCCCTCCTGGATCAAGCACAGTTTGGAGACTTGCCCTCAGCTGGGTCCTTCCTAGCGCACACCTGAAGTCTGAGCTACAGTCACTGTGCCCCAAGACAAGACTCTTCTTGTCACACACAGTACTGGACCTACTGGAAAACTCATTGCCTTTCCTCCATATTAAGGATATGCGCACATCTGCAGACTTCTCTCTACTTTTCGTTGTTGGTGAGGAACAGTCTAACTTTGCTTCCTCCAGAAGCTCTAGAGAAAAGGATCAGAGGTCTTTCCAAGCTTATCTAGGAGTCTCTGTTGCTACAGAGAAAAGGGAGAATTGGAAGATGGAGCAGAGAGCAGCATAAATATACTCAGCAAAACTCTTTTGCTTTCCTCCTTTAGCCAGCTTTTTTTTTTTTAATTTGCTCTTATCTCCTGTCTAGAATTTGGGAGGATTTTTAAAAATACATTGGTACTCTATTTCAAAACCAAGCAAATTTGTAACTTCCGCTTCAAATATAGGCCACTGATAAGATTTAGAGGACTCTTAGAAAATACAGATGTAAGTGTGGTCAGGTGCCTTATTTTAAAACACTGTCTCCTTAGCAATAATTTGCTGAATCCTAAATTTTATCATTATCCCTAGCAAAATTTGTTATTTTCACAGTTTACAGATTGCTTTGAAACTTAAGTCTTTTTTTTTTTTTTTTTCATCAACATCTGATGAAAGGCCAGCATCCTGCTTGCCTTCCTTCTTTTAGGCATAAAGAAGCAGCACTATGTACATCTTTGACACTGATAGGTCACCATTGTATCCCATCATTCGCTAACGAAATAAAGGTACACCTCAAGTATAAAGTCATGACTGGAAACTAGGCTAAGATGCTTTGGGCATGGGGTGGTTGTAGGAGCTGGTCAGGACATTGAGGATGGGAAGAAAGTCTTTCTTCAACATTAAATATATTGGCTAGACCAAAGGAATATAGCCCTTGGTTTGAAAGATCTTCTAGCATTGCTATTTCCTGAGAGTAGTATCCTAAAGAGAAGCTAGCTTTAGTCACATTGGAATTCTGTATGAACCTCATGAAATACCTTTGGTCTCCATTGCTAAAGATATTAGCCGCCTGAAGTATTCCCTCTTTTGTATGCCTATCCCATCTTCCCCAATTCTAAGAGCTGTTATGCAGTGAGATATGGATGTACCCTCACCAGTGAGGCCTAGATCTGAATCTCATCCCACAGTGGAAGGGTCTCTCTTTGGGCCCTATCTCAACCCTCAGGGCTGCTCCCTGTATCTGTTATGTTATTGCTCTTTTCTTTAATGTTATTTTTACCTTTGACCATCCAATCTCCTTTTGTGATGACCCTTTATTATTCTTAATGTTTCTTTATTTCAACTTTTGCTATGCAAATGACTATGTGGTATCTGTCTCTTGATTGGACTCTAACTAATACATATGTCCAAATACAAACACTCATACCAACTCTTCTAATCTCTTTTACACACACACACACACACACACACACACACACACACACACACACACTCTTTGCACAAGACAGAAGAGATAGAATATGGCAGATAAGATGGAGGGGACCTATGTTGACACAGCTTTACTGTAAAACTATAGTAATACCACAATAAATAAATAAATGGAATGGGTTCGGGTAATTGTTAGTTTTGTTTTTAATATAATTTATTGAATCATAATTTTATAGCATTTGAATTTTTATTATGGTTGTATTTAATAGCCAGCTCATAAAAATCTCTGAAATTTCACAATCAACTCTCACTTCTTTGAGCTGGCCTGCTAAAGATCTTGGTGCACATCTATGGACCCTCTCCCTCATCCTATTATAGTATGGCTGGGCAGCCTGAAGGGAGACAGGCACAAACAGAGGTGGTTACTTTAGAACTGCACTAGTCCCAGTCTGCTATTGGTGCTGCTTTGGTCTTGTGGTTTTCTTCTGAGTTTTTCAGACTGGTTGTTAAGGTTGAATTATTGATGTCCTAAGTCAAGGGATAAACTATATAAGGAAATACATGTAGATTTCAGTGATATCACAAGTTGTCTTTTTTTTTGTTAAATTTTATTCATTAAAATATTCCATTTAAAAAATAAATATTTCTATTTGAGGAAAAGTTGTTATTCTGAAACTTTTTTAAAAGTAAGTCTGGAAAAATATTCATCAAAATGTGAACCATCATCTTAGATAGTTTTTTTTTCTTTCTTCTGGGTGATTTTCGGGAGTCAAAAAATGTTATACTTCTGCAACATATAACAATTGAGACAAATCTTTAGTAAAATGATACTCAAACTTCACTGGTTGGTTTTATCCCCTTAAGGACTGGGAGGATAAATCACATTTTCATTAAAAGAAAGCCAAGAAAATAAACATTGCTATGCTGTTTCATTTAAAAGCCAGATATCCAGGAATTGGATATGCTAATTATCGATTTCTATCCAGATGGAGTGTTTTTCTTTTTTTTTCCTGTCATTAGATGGAAAATCATAGCATTTCTAGCTGTTTTAATACATACAGTTGCTTTAGTTGGAAAACATTCAGACATAAGTGGAGATTAGAAGAGTGATTTATCTATCATGAATGAGAAGTTGCTACAGGAGCTGGGTGTACCTCAATGATAGAGCATAAACCTAGCACATGCAAGGCCCTGGGTTCACTCTTGAGCACTCTACCCTCCACCCTCCTGATGTCTAAATAAATAAATAAAGCCAGTTGATACAGATAGAGAAAATAAGAAAAACCAAAAATGTACAACTGGTTTCATGATGAAAGATTTTCAAACCTGTTCAGTTGGGAATGAAATTCACACCTCTCTCATGTCTACCTTCACTCAGTCTATTGCTGATTAACAACCCATGCCAAGACCTACAGCTTACAACAGAAATATTTACATATACTTTCTGTGGAATTTGAGCCTGCTCAGCTGGATGCCTGTGCCTTAAGGTCATCATGAAACAGCCAACTAAGGCTATATTGTCTGGAGGCTTGACAGAGATAGAATCTGCTTCCAAGCTCCCTTCTGTGATTCAGGATTCAGATACTCCTGAAGTGGCAATCCAAGAACCTCAGGTCCTCACTGGCTTTTGGGCAGAGGCCTCCTTTGGTTCCATGCCATGTGGCCCTCTCTGTACGACGGTTAACAATATGGCAGCTGGCTTCCCTCAGCGTAAGAAAAGCGAGAGAAACCCAAGACATTGGCTTTTTAATCTCTGAGGGTTTACTATTCTTCATTGTCAATTGTCCTCATCCTCAAAAAAATATTGCTATTATTCTTTTGCTTCACATTTAGGTAATGAATTATAGCTAGAAAAGTCTGATGTATGATCTTCTTTGGTTAAGTAGAGGAGGGCTATTGGGAAACTAGTGATACAAGAATTAGTACAACCAATGATACCATTTCAGGCTAATCAATTCTACATACAGGTACAGATCATGCCCTGGATTAGAGTGTTTCCTTGCCCACTGCCTTTGCTCTTCCATCACTTCCTGTCTTATCAAAATCTCTCATCCACTGCTGGGGTCATTCTTCTTCTCAATAGTCATGGATTTATGGCTTTGAAGCACATTTATTGGCCAGGAAATAGATCCAAGTCTTATCACAAATGTTAGATTTTGTCAAGTGCTTTTTTTGCCTTTTGCATTGATGTGATGTGCTATGAATTTTTTTCTTCTTCAGCCTGTTGATACATAGATGTAAAGTACATAGATTGTTTTTGAATGTTGAACCAACCATGTTTAGCTAGAATACTACCTGGCCATGTTGTATAATTTGTAAATACATTGTTGGAACTGACTCATTAACATTTTGTTGAAGATTCCTGTAACTAAGTTTATGGGAGATAGTGATCTGTGGCTTGCTTTTGCTGTACTTGTGTAGGAAATACTGGCCTCATAATGAAAGTAGGGAAGTATTCCATCTTTTCCTGCTCTCTGGAAAAGATTGTGCAAAGTTCTGCTAATTCTTCTCTAAATATTTGGTAGAGTTATTCAGCTGAAACCATATAGTTCTGGAGCATTCTTTTTAATAGGCATAGCACTATTCTGTTTTATCTTCTTTGGGTCTCAGTAGTTTGTGGTTTTCAAAAATGGTCCATTTCTTCTCAGGTTGTTGAATTTACAAATGTAAATGTGTCTGTGGTGTTCTCTGATTATTTACTTAATGGCTGTAAGAACTAGAATGATATCCTGTTTCATGACTGAAATCTTTTTAGTTTATCAAGCTCGCTAGAGGTTTACCAGCCAGCTTTTTGTTTCATTGATTCCCCCTATTGTTTTCCTTTTCAATTTTGTTGGTTTCTGTTTTTATTTTCATTACTACTTTCCTGATTTCAGTTTATTTTTTCTTTTTTTCTGGATCCTTAAGATAAGAACAAAATTATTAATGTAATCATTTGATCTTCTCCAATGTAATAACTGATGCTATAAATTATCTTACAGAATACTGTGCATTTCTTGAAAATTTCCTTTTGAGACTTCGCACTGACAAAGTATGTTGTTAAAATGTTAGTATATTGTTTAGAAGTATGTTATTTAATTCCCCAATGTTAGAGATGTTCCTGTTGCTTTTCCATTGATCACTAATTCAATTTCTTTATGGTCACAGAACACAATCTGCATGGCTTGTTTTCTGGCTCAGAATAGGATCTATCATAGGGTGCTAGGGGAAAAAAGTTAATTATAATGTTTGGAATGTTCTATTAATATCAATGAGACCCCTTTGGTTGATTTGGCTATTCAAGCTTTCCATTGCTTTGCTGCTTTTCTGAATACTAGCTCCATCAATTGTTGAGAAGAGAATGCTGAATTGGCTCTTCAAGTGTTAGTGATTTCATCATTTTTAATAGATTAAATAGATAACTCAGTCTTTCAATATTGTTGATAAAAATTTATTAGTTCTACTCTAGACTTTTATTCAGCCTGACAACGTTATTAATTACAGCTTGTGATTTCTTTATTTTTTCTTTTCCTTTTTTTCTTTTCTTTATTTATTTGTTGAGACAAGGTCTCACTACATAACCCAAGCTACCTTAAAACTTGTAATTTTAGTATCTGGAACATTATGGTAGACATAAATAAAGATGAGTAAGGTATGGGTTGGGCAGTCTGCATGCATCTAGTGAAGGACACAAGGAATGGTCTCCCCAAAACAACGATCTTATCATCCAAAAGAGAACTATACAATGAAAGGAGACATGACTTTTGGCCAGGGATCATCAGCAATGGCAGGAAAAAAAGGGATACTAAGGAAAAAGTACATTTTTTTCTAACTTGTCCAGAGATAGAATAGAGATCTTTGAAATACGTATTTGCATGGTTTTTACCCTAGAGCTCTTCTTGACTTTGGGAAAATAATCCAACATCCTTCTTGTTTATCTAGACTTTTGATCAATCTATTCAGATGTAAGTAATATTTTTGAGTGCAATGTATGATTGTTAATTTTATATATCAACTTGTTTGGACTGAGAGATACCCAGATAGCTGGTAAAAGATTATTCTGATTGTGTCTGTGAGGGTGTCTTCAGAAGAGATTCATATTAAATTGGTAGGCTAAGTAAAGATCACCTTCACCAATGTAGATTGGAATCTTCTGCCCATCCCCTGGTTCTTTGGAATTTCAGACCAGGATTTATACCAACAGCCCTTCAATTCTCAGGCTTTTGGCCTCAGACTAAATTATACCACTGGCTTTCCTGGTTTTCTTTATAGCTTTCAGACAGCAGATCATGGGACTTCTCCTATAATAAATGTGTATATACACATACACACACGCATACACACACACACACACACACACTTTGGTTTTGTTTCTCTTTAGATTCTTGAATATATACCAGATGCTAGGCATTTTCACCAGTCAACAAGCCTAAGATGGATATAAAGTGTTCTTCAATTCATTAGCAACATCCACATGGTTCTTTTCTTAAATTTTCAAAGTACTTTTGCAGGTTGCAAACTTTCAGTGACTTTTTACTCATTACAAGATGATAAAAATCTTGATCTAGACATGATCTTATATTTAAAGAACCTCAGAGACTCCATTCCCAAACTCCTAGAGCTGATCAATAACGTTGGCAAAGTAGTAGTATAAAGCAGACAGAGATACCAGGAAAACAGTTTCATTTGCAATAGTCTCAAAAATATTTAGAAATAAAACTAGCCGAGGACACAAAAGACCTCTATAGTGAAAACTTAACAATCTGAAGAAATAAATCGAAGATGACAACAGAAAATGGAAAGACCTCTCATGTTCATGAATAGGTAGAAATAATATTGAGGAAAATGGCCATATTGGCAAAGGTGATGACAAATTTAACACATTTCCCATCAAAATCCCAATGACCTTCTTCATCAAGATAGAGAAAAAAATCCAAAACTTCATATGGAACAACAGAAGACTTCAACTAGCCAAAGCAATTCTAGGCAAAACAAAACCAAACAACAGCATCAACAACAACAAAAAACAATGCTGATGTATTGCTATCCCAGACCTCAAGCTTTACCATAGAGCTATAATAACAACAACAACAAAAAAGATGGGACTGGCATAAAAATAGGCCCAAAGATCAATGGAACAGATTAAAAGACTCAGGAATAAAGCTGTACACTTACATTTATCTGATATTGGACAAGGGAGCAAAAAAGTTTGGTGGAAAAGATAGCCTCTTCAATAAATGGTGTTGAGAAAACTGTACATCCTACATGTAGAAAACTAAAAATTGGGTCCCTGCTTGTCACTCTGCATCAATATCAACTCAAAGTGGATAAAAGACCTCAACATCAGATCTGAAACTTTGAAACTACTGCAAGATGGAGTAGAAGAAACATTAGAACTTATAGGTATAAGTAGGAATTTTAAGAGTCCCAGGGGCACAGCAAATAGGAGAGAAATTTAACAAATGAGATAACATCAAAATAAAAAGTTTCTGTACAGCAAGGGACATAGTTTCTTAAACTACAAAGCACAGCCAACAGACTGGGAGACATTTTTTACAGGTATACATCTGACAAGGGCCTAATATCCAAAATATCCAAGGAGCTCAAGTAATTAACACCTCCCCCCCCAAAAAAAAAACCGAATACATCGATGGGCAAAGGAGCTTAAGAGAGACTTCTCAGAAGCAGTAAGAATGGCAAAGAGACATACAAGGAAATGCTCAATATCCCTTGCCATAAAGGCAATGCAAATCAAACAACTTTGAGATTCCATTTCATCTCAGTTAGATTATCCAGCATCAAGAATTCAACCAATAGGGATGTTGGCAAAAAAAAAAAATCAATCTGACAGGGATGTAGGGGAAAAGATCCTATTGTATTGTTGATGGGAACAACAAAAAACGTTGGCAGGAGCCAGTCGCCGGTGGCTCACGCCTGTAATCCTAGCTACTCAGGAGGCTGAGATCTGAGGGTCTTGGTTCAAAGACAGCCCAGGCAGGAAAGACCATGAGACTCTTATCTCCAATAATCCACTCAGAAAACCGGAAATGGTGCTGTGGCTCAAGTGGTAGAGCCCTAGCTTTGAGCTCAAGAGCTCAGAGACAGCACCCAGGCCCAGAGTTCAAGCCCCAGAACCAACAAAAAAAAAATGTTGGCAGGGATGTGGGGGGAAAGGAACCGTACTGTACTGTTGGTGGGAATGTATGTACAACCTCTCTGGAAGGCAGTTTGCAGGTTCCTCAAAAAACTAAACATAGAACTTCCCTATGACCCAGACATAACTTTTTTTTTTTTTTTTTGTCAGTCATGAGGCTTGAACTCTGGGTCTAGGCACTGTCCCTCAGCTCTTCAGCTCAAGTCTAGCACTCTACCACTTGAACCACCACAGTGCACTTCCAGTTTTCTGAGTGGTTTATTGCAGAAAAGAGTCTCATGGACTTTACTACCCTGGCTGGATTTGAACTGCAATCCTCAAATCGCAACCTCCTGAGTAGCTAGGATTACAGGCATGAGCAACCAGCACCCAGCTCCAACCATAACTCTTGGACAATATCTGTCCAGATCATTACAAGTCAGGATATGGTAAAGACACTTGTACATCCATATTCACTGCTTCATTAGTCACAAAATCCAAGTTATGCAAACAGCCCAGATGCCCTTCTACAGATGAGTAGATTGATAAAATGTGATATATATACACAATGGAATTTTACTTGTCCATTAGAAATAATAAGATTATGTCATTTTCAGGGAAATAGATGGACCTAGACCAAATCATGCTAAGTGAGGTAAGCCAAACTCAGACAAAAACAATGACACATTTTCTCTCATACGTGGAAGCTAGATCTAAAATATAACTAGACATGATAACCTATACAGGACTCCAGGCATTCACATATAGACTAAAAGAGGATACTCTTAAGAGAACTCAAAGGTGTAACTTCTCTGAACATTTAAAATACTATTTATCATATGAATTCCAGTTCAGAGAAATGTTTTGTTGTTGTTGTTATTATTCTTGGTGATGGTGGTGGTGTTTGGTTTTGGTTGTTTTTTTTTTTCCTTTTCTTTAGGGGTAGTTAAAGGGGGCACAGAAAGGGAGGGACGAAGGGTGAACAAATACCATCATGCTAGTCAGTATATACTCTGTGGAAAATGAACTTGTGAGCAGAGATGGGAGGTAGAAGCTGAGGGAAAATGAAAGAAGAGGTGACACTGCCCCCCCCAAAAGAAATGTACTCATTATTTGACATAAATTGGTAACACCTCTGTATGACAACTAATAAGAAAGTTAAGTTAAAAAAAAGTCTTGGTCTACCATTTTCCCTTTTCCATAGTCCAGTCTTGGTTTAACTTTATCTTCCATTTATAAGATTACATGTGAACCCTTGCCCTCCTCATGAAGCAGAACCTACCTCTCACTATGGAAACTATTGTACTCATTTTCCAAACATGCTTATCAGTTACAGCTGTGCTGCTAAATATGCTACCCACCATGATAAAATGGCAATATTTTGGATATATTTGGTTAAATAAATTACTGGCATTAATTTCCCCTGGTTTTCAAACCTTTTTAACATGGCTACTAGAAAATTTTAAATTATACATGTAGCTTGCATTATGTTTCCACTGAAGAGCATGTAGCTGGATTGTTTAACTATGACTTTACTGTGTCAATCATTAATCCTCATGCCAGGCTTGTTAGTGTGTGAAGATCAAATGACTGTCCATTCTGTTGAGCAAAGTGACAGCAATGGTAATTATACCTATTTTCCAGGAACAGCAGTGACATCATCCAGAATCTAGGTTAATTGTATTGGCCTTTTTAGTTTTGGTATCTGTATCTAGCTCTGAATATAGTGGTGGCTTCTTGGGACCATTTGTGGACCTAATGCTCAGCATTGTTCCTAAAAATCCTGTGGATATCTAAAATGATGCTAATAAATACTTTTTCTGGGAAGGTCCTTAATGAAGTCCCCCTTCTCCATCAGTCTACAAGGTCCTTTCTTGATTCAGCATCAAAAGTGAAGATCCAAACCACAAACTTAGTGCTTGGCCTTATAGGAAAATGCTTATCTTTTCAGCCAGACTGTAGAATTCCCTGGGGCAGGAACCCTGCCTTTTGCATAATTGTTTCTTAGTATTTGTCAGACTCTTTTTGTCATAGCATCACTAGACAAATACTTGTTAGTTATCACTGTAGATCTCTGAGGTAGGCAGGGTAGCTATCATTATCCTTGTTTGTACACATGAGAAACGTGTTGCTCAGTTACTAGCCTGCGGTTTTATAGCTGGTTTGCTGCCCAGTTGGGGCAATAATCTAGGTATCCTCACTGCCTGCCCTATATCCTTCCTTTGTTCTAGGTCCTGCATATATATATATATATATATATATACACACACACACACACACACACACACACACACACACACACATATGTGTGTGCGTACATAGATATGTATATATACATATATGTGATGTATTAATTTACTGGCACTATTATAATGAAGTACCACTGATTGGTTGGATTAAAACAACAGAAATTGATTGGTTTACAGTTCAAAAGGATATAAATCCAAAACTGTGTGTCATCAAACCATGTTTCCTTTGAAACTTGTGGGAAAATCCTTGGTTGCCTTTTCTTTTTTCTTTTTTTTGGGGGGGGGGGGGTCCGGTCGTGGGGCCTGAACTCTGGGCGCTGTCCCTCAGCTGTTCAGCTCAAAGCTAGTGCTCTACCACTTGAGCCACAGTGCCACTTCCGGCTTTTTTCTTTTTGCTTATGTGGTGCTGAGGAATTGAACCCAGGGCCTCATGAATGCAAGGCAAGCACTCTACCACTGAGCCATCTTCTCAGCCCCATTGGTTGCCTTTTCTTAAAAGCAAGCAAGCAGGAGAGGGTAACAATGCTCGATAGGAAATGTACTCATTACCTTACTCATGTAACTGTAACCCCTTTGTACAGGATCTTTACAAAAAATATACATATAAGCAAGCAAGAATTGTTTGTTGATAACATTTGGTATTCCTTGGCTTACAGTTACATGACTCCAATCTCTATCTTTGTCCTCACTTGAATTTTCTCTGCCTGCCTCCACACAATCATCTTCTATGGACAATAGCCCTATTGGGTTACCTTCTCCACTGTGTTGTGACCTAGTTTTAACATAATTATATCTGTAATGAACCTATTTCTGATTATGGTCAGAGTCTTTGGTACTAGTGGTTAGGACTATATCTTTGGAGAGTAATACAATTCAACTGTAACAGATGGTAAACCTAAGAGAAGAACAAAATAGAAACTAAAGACATTGTCATGTTTTTAGGATTTAGTCTAAGGATTATTCTATAGTGAGAATGCAGTAATGAGTTTTGTAAGGTTAAATAGTCCTACCCTACTGATTGGGTTTGGTTGATGAACATGTGTCATCATTTTTTTTTTTTTTTGTCAGTTGTAGGGCTTGAACTCAGGGCTGGGGCATTGTCCTCGAGCTCTTTTGCTCAAGGCTAGCACTTTACCACTTCTGGTTTCTGGTGGTTTATTAGAGATAAGAGTCTCACAGACTTTCCTGCCCAGGCTGGATTCAAACTACAATCTTCAGATCTCAGCCTCCTGAGTAGCTAGGATTTCAGGCGTGAGTCAGCAGCACCTGGCTCATCATGGGTTGAATGTTGCTCTTACTTCCTTTAAGAACTGGATGGACCCTAAAATAAGGCAGTAGCCCCATCCTTTTTCAGCAGATCTTCCCAGATATCTTGAGGCAGCTAACCTATATAGAGGGAAATAAGATGCATAATTTGGAAAAAGTCATAGAATAATACATAGGAGAAATGTAGATGGGGAGTAAGACATATTTTACACACATTTCTTCTTTTTCTATACTCAAATGCATATGTAAGAATAAAAAGAAACACAGCATTTTAAAAAAGGAAAATGATTCTAAAAAGAGTTCTAAAAGAATTACAGCAATTTCCAATTAGGCCTTTTGACTGTACACAGACTAGCAATGTGGCTGGAATTCATAAGTACAGTAGCTGAAATCTGTAATGGAAGCTTGTTAGTGACACAGAATCAAATCACCAAATAAGTCTGTCATCAAATTCAATATCTCTAAATGGGAAAGGCGTTCGCTTTAGGGCCAGCACTATCTCTCCATGTATCCCTTGAACAAGTGACTCCATCTCTGTACTTACCTATATATAAAATAAGGATAAATAACTAGCAGAGCTGTAGGAAGGATTAGGTTTCTAGCAGAGTATACTGAATACAAGATTGATGTTCCATAAATACTCATAAATGAGTGTGGCAGGTAAGAGGAACAGAAAGAGAAGGCTACATAGACAATGCCAGGAGGTGTGGTGAAGGAAGGCAGGGTCAAATCAAGGAGGTCCTTGAAGCCATGTAAGCAATTGGATTTAATTCCAAGTGGTCCCTCTAATTTAGCACTGTTCTCTATGATTCATATTCAAATACCTTTAGCTCCTGAGGCCTTACTGCTTGGTACATATGATTGGAATACCTACAAGGCCTTCCTTTATTTCTTTATATGTATAATTACTTGCTCTCCTTCAGGTTTCATTTACAAAGGCCATTTTTTCCTAAGTAAATCTTCTTGCTCTACCCCATTATTTTCCATCATAGCATACCAGCATTTCTTTGATAGCACTCAACATGTTTTTGAACATTAAAGTGTGTGTATATGAATGTGCATATGTTTTAAGGTGGGGCTCTCAGCCTAGAACTTGCAGGCATCCTGTCTTAGCTTCCAAAATGCAGAGATGCATTTGGGAATGCATCTCAGGCATGCATCACCATCCCTGGCTCCTCGGTGCGCTTTTAGGTTATGTATTTATTATATTTTTATTGTCTCTCCACTAAACAATGAATTCTGTAAGAGGGAGATGATTCATCAGTGAATACAAAATGCATAGAACTGTGTCTGGCATGGGTAAATGTTGGCATTCCATAAATGTTGCTGGAATTAATGAAGATTTTTGTCCTCATCTAAGTAGTTAGTATGCACTATTGTTTTGCCTACTTGGCTTTTTAAAAACCAAAATATTTAATTATAAACTTAGACAAAAAGAGAAACTAGGATGGAGAAGGGTAGGACAGTAAGCAGAGATTATATTGCAAATTATTTTGGAGCTAGGAAAAGGAAGGATTTAAGAAAGCTGGAAGTGCAGCCCCCAAACAAGAAAGTTGTTCAACATTGTCTTTTCCACTATCAGGGGGTTCCTTAAACGTTGGAAGTTTTTATTTATTTCCTATTGTCAGCACCTAGCTTGGGGTCTGTGACCCATAGATGTTTGCAAAATATGCCTGCAGTGTGCGCGAAAAGGTTTACTCTGACTACAGCACAGCCCAGGAAGGCAATGGCCAGGGAAACCACCCAGGCACACTGGAGAGCTGGGAGAATCCAGACCCTGCCGATGGAGCACAGCGGAGATGCGCATGCGCACCCGCGTCTGTCAAAGCCAGGCAGCGGAATGCCCCCGCGCTCTCGCGCGCGCCTGCGCGTTGTGTTCTTCCCGCCTCCAGCAAGATGGCGGAAGCCAACTAGCGAAGGGGCGGAGTGTGACCGCCGGAAACCCAGCCGCTGCTTGAGGGGGGGGGAAGCTTCGGGCTAAGGCCCGGGAGCAGCGGGCCGGGGCTAGCAGGATGCTGTGCCCGGGGAGCGTTGTTGGTTACCGGTGAGGAAGGTGAAGCGCGGAGTTGCCTTTCACGGGCCCCCGGCGCCCCCCTATGTACGCCTCTCTGCGCTCGGGGCCGGTGGCCGCTTTACCTGCTTCGGTTCCATCCTCGACCCCCGGGTCCTGGAACTCCGGCGACGACGGCCGGGGCTGCGCCGGGACGGAGGGGAAGCGCCGCGGCGGCGCCCGGGCTTCTGGCTGCGGAGCGCGCATCTGGCAGGTGAGTGAGGCCACGGGCTTCGACGTCTCCCGCCCCGGCCGAGCGCCCTCGGCTTGGCCTCGGCCGCCGCACGCGACCCCGGGACGCCGCGCCCGTGCCACCCCCTCCCCGGGCCGCGCGCCCCTCCCTGGCCCCGAGCCCCCCTCTCAGGCCCGCGTCCCCCTCCCCGGCCTCCAGTCATCCCGCCGTTCTCCCCCGGGCAGGTAGGGGTCGTGACGCCGCCCGCACCTCCCCGCCGCCTTCCCAGGAAGCTTCACCTTTGCAAACCATTCTCCATTCGCCTGAGGTGGGTGGGTCCTCCGCCCCTGAATGTGTTTGTGGTCGCTGCCTCATCTTCCTGGTTTCGGGCTTCTTGCTTCCTTGAATTTTTCTCTTTTTTTTTGGGGGGGGGGGTACATTTTGAAAGTTTTTCGGCTAGTTTTCCCTAGCTGAGGAGATTACCCGACAGACAGTCCGGCATGTGGATTGAGTTCACCTGGAGGGGAGAATCAAATCCTCAAGAGATTGGGATGGAGAATCTGAAGTCTTTGACCCTGAGAACTCCTGCAGAATGGAGATACAGTGTTGGTCGGGACACATGATTGTTCACTTAAGTCTTTCATCTCTTTCTGAGCTTTCGAGGCGGAGATGTAAGCGTTGTAAGTCCAGTGAGAGAATCGGGAAGTGTATTTATTATGTTCCTTCCCCCCCCCCCCCAAAAAGACTACATACATGTAACATAATCACGTAACGACACGAGAAAGGACAAGTAGTTCATTCTTTTATTCAATGGTAGCATAAATAGCACACTGAAGCTTTAAAATCCCGTGTTGTACAAGCCCTTTGTTTTGTTTAGAAAGGACGAAAGTGGAGAAAACCTTTTTAAGGTTAGGACTTCTCAGATTTCTTGTATTCTCAATGATGGCAGTGTGTAACAATTTTTATATATAGTATTTGATATTTTTTATAAGTTGTAGGTTTGTACCTGTCTCAGCCCTCTTTCCTTCCGTGTAATCAGTTATTGATACAAAAAGTGGGATAAAGTAGTACCATGCCAAAAGTTTCTAAGTGCAGACTGCAGAATTAAAGGGCTGGGGATGGAACTTCCCTGGTAGAGCACTTGCTTACATGTGCTGGACCATAGGTTGGATCCTAGCACAGCAAACAACAGCAAACAACAGCCAACAACAAAAAGGTACAACTTCCTGAGGAAGTTGCCTTAGGTGATTGTCACTGTTTAGTTGGATATGTCTCAGGAGCACCAAAATTACAGAAATTGGTCTAAAAACATAGATGATACTGTTTAGAGATAGCATTGTTTGGTTTCAGAGAAGAAATATTGGGGCTGGGAAAGTGGCTCAGTGGTAGCTACAGTGCTTGCCTTGCATGAATGAGGCCCTAGGTTCCATTCCTCAGCTCCACATAAGCAGAAAAACGCGGAAGTGACGCTGTAGCCCAAGTGATAGAGTGCTAGCCTTGAGCTGAAGAGCTGAGGGACAGCGCCCAGGCCCAGAGTTCAGGCTCCACAATGGACCAAAAAACAAAACAAAACAAAATAAAAAAATAAATATTTTCATTTTATTTTTGTACTTAGTAGCCTTCATTAATCTACAACCAAAGCTATGTATTTTTAGCTCTTGTGTTATAAGTTATCTGATTTCAGTTTGAAGAGACAGGAAAGTTTGGGTTGCTGAGCTTCAGTCAATGGTAAGAAAATGTCCATCTGAGGAAGTACTCCCTCCAATTCCCAGTTTTCTTCTCTATATTATCTCCTATTTACTCATATGTCAGAGGAAATAACGTCTTTGCTTCTTTTTGAAAACAGTTCCTCCAGATGTATCCATGACCATCTCTTACTCTTTCCCCTTTTAAAAGTTCAATTCGTTCATCCCAGGAGCCTGGTATAGTAGAAGAATATTCACTGTGAGCCAGCTAGAGTTTTCAAATTAGGTTTTGAAGTCTGTTAAAAACCACTTACTAATTACCCTACTGAGGCTATTCTGCATCTATAAAGTAGGATGTAATTCTTTTCTCACAAAATTGATATTGAAGAATACATGTTAAAAGGCCACTCAAGTGTTTTGTACATTTTGGTTCATTTGTTGTTTTGTGCCAGTTCTGTGGCTTGAACTCAGTGCTTGGGCACTGTTCCTGAGCATTTTTGTGTGTGTCAGTCATGGAGTTTGAACTTAAGACATGGACTCTGCCCCTGAGCTTTTTCATGCAAGGCTAGTGCTCTACCACTTTGAGCAACAGTACACTTCTGATGTTCTGGTGGTTAATTGGAGATAGTCTCACAGACTTTTCTGCCTGGGCTGTCTTTGAACCGTGGTCCTCAGATCTCAGCCTCCTTAGTAGGTAGGGATGACTTGTGTGAGCCACTGGTGCCTGGTGTTCCTGAGCACTTTTGCTCAAGGCTAGCACTCTACCCGTTGAGCCACACAGCTCTACTTCTGGCTTTCTTATTTTATTTTTTATTTCATTTTATTTTTTTGTAGGTTAATTGGAGATAAGAGTTTTCAAGCTTTGATCCTCAGATCTGACATCTGGCACATTGTGGTTCTTAATAAATTCATCAGTGACTTCCTTTACATTTTTACGAAGGAAACTACTGTCTTAAAAGTTACCGGTGGCCAGGAAATTCCAAAAGACTCTTACCTCCAAGTAACCACTAAACGAAGAGGGGGTGGGTGTTGTGACCGGAAGTGGAGCTGTGTCAAGTGGTAGAATGCTAGCCTTGAGCAAAAAAGCTCAGGGACAGTACCCAGCCCCAGGACTGGCACGCACAAAAACATTACCTATGATTTCCTCATCATTAAATCCAATGGCCTTTTCTGTGTTTAATTTTCTCAAATTATTTGTAAATACACTTGATTGTATAATAATAAAATAACTTATTTTCTAGGTTCCTCATTTTATTTCCTGATTTCCTTATGTCTCTGAAGCTTTCTTCACAGTTTTTACAGTCTTAATTTTATTCTTCCCTATAAACATAGTTTCCTATATCAGCTAGGCTGCAAACAATTGTAAACACAACTAGTGTAGTAGTTCATGTAATTAGCAAGTACATAGAGATGGCTGGAATTGTGGGTTATTCAAAGATCATGCTATCAGGGCTGAGGTCCTGCTATTTTCTTAACATTGTCCTGTTTGGGCTTCATGGTCAGACTTCCCTTCTAATGAAGGAAGCAACCAGCAATGTTCTTTTCTTTCTTTCTTTCTTTCTTTTTTTTTTTGGGTCCCATCGAGGGGCCTTAACTCTGGGCCTGGGCGCTGTCCCTCAGCTCAAGGCTAGTGCTCTACCACTTGAGCCACAGCGCCACTTCTGGCTTATGTGGTGCTGAGGAATCGAACCCAGGACCTCAGGCATGCAAAGCAAGCGCTCTACGACTGAGCCACCTTCCCAGCCCCACCAGCAATGTTCTTATTGCAGTCAGCCACCTTCGTGTACTGCCAAAGGGAGAGAGAAGACTTCTTTCGTAATATGTCTCAAAATCCTCAACTCTCCTCTCATTGAAGATCATAGAAGATCATACTGCCAGGTCAGTAGCAGTATCTTTGTCCAGAGGTATAGGATTATAAACTGGCCTAACCTGTGGAGTGAATTAAGTACTGCAGCACAGTGTTGGCAAGGTGAAATGGGTAGTGGGAAGGTAACCAGTGTCCTCAAGGTCCTGTGTGCTTTTCACTGTTTCTTAGTGGTGATGCTCTTTTTTTCCTTTATGAAGTACTTCATTTCTATATGGATGTTTCTCATTTCTATAACTCTACTTTCCACTTCCATTATTTGCTCTATGTCTTTATTTAATGTACTGCTTTAGTTTCAACTCATATTAGAGTTTGATGTGGATCCCTTAGCCTGCTCTGTTTATATGTTTGTATTCTTCCTCCTGATTTCTCTTTTATAAATAACCTTTCTTTCAGCTGTTCAGTCTTGAAACCTTACAGTAATCTTGGTTCTTCTTCCACTGTCAGTTATCACATCTTAAATATATATTAGGCTTCAAGTTACACAGTACTGAACTAATTGATTTAACCAGTAGTTCACATAAAAATACGTTCAAAATTGGAGGATTCCATGAGTAGTCAATTTAGCTGCACAGTGAGATTATCAGGAATTCTGGTGCTTTCCATCTTCAAGCTTCACTCTTCCTTGGTATGCTGATCTTTACACTTAAGACTTGTCCCATAAGGGTTGCGGCTTTCTGCCCAGGCATCGCATTGCCAAGTGGAAGTTTGCCTTCTTATTTATTTATTTATTTAGTCGGTTGTGGGGCCTGAATTCTGGGCCTGGGCACTGTCCCTCAACTCTTCAGTTCAAGGCTAGTACTCTATCACTTGAGCCACAGCACCACTTCCAGCTTTTTCTGCTTATGTGGTGCTGAGGAATAGAACCCAGGGCCTCATGCATGCAAGGCAAGCGTTCTACCACTGAGCCACCTTCCCAGCCCTTCTCATCTTTTGATTAGCCAAATAAATCTTCCAGAGAAGGTGAAGATGCACATCCTACTACACCCATGCCCTAGTTGCAAGGAAGCAGGAAAACTAATGTGGTTTTTTTTTTTTTTTTTTTTGTCGGTCGTGGGGCTTGAACTCTGGGCCTGGGCGCTGTCCCTCAGCTGTTCAGCTCAAGGCGAGTGCTCTACCACTTGAGCTACAGCGCCACTTCTGGTTTTCTAGTGGTTTATTGGAGATAGGAGTCTCATGGTCTTTCCTGCCCGGGCTGGCTTTGAACCGCGATTCTCAGATCTCAGCCTCCTGAGTAGCTAGGATTACAGGCGTGAGCCACCGGCGCCGGGCTAATGTGGTTTTTAAGTAAAGGAAGCAGGTAGGCAGATGACTGAGGGAAAAATAACAAAACATTTTCTGTGAAGTAACTATAGTATTACATAGAGAAGAAAATTTAAATAAATAAGAATGTCCTAACAGTAGTAATAAACTTAAAGCATTATTTACCCAAGAGTTGATGTACGTATTTATTTACTTATTTATTAGTACTAGGCTCTCAGCTTTGTGATTGCTTGGCAGTTACTCTGACCTTTGAGCCATACCAACAGCCTTTTTGCCCATTATTTTTGAGGTAAGGTTTTGCTTTTTGCCTGGTCCAGTGCAGACCTTGACCTTCTTATTTATGCTTTGCACAGTAGCTGGGATAACAGAAACAAACTATCATACCCAAGTTTTGTTTTGTTTTGTTTTGTTTTTTTGGTCGGTCCTGGGGCTTGAACTCTGGGCTTGGGCCTGTCCCTGTGCCCTTCATCTCAAGGTGAGTGCTTTACCATTTGAGCCACAGCAACACTTCTGGTTTTCTAGTGGTTTTTATTGGAGATGAGAGTCTCACGGACTTTCCTGCCCAGGCTGGTTTTGAACCGTGATCCTCAGATCTCAGCCTTCTGAGTAGCTAGGATTACAGGTGTGAGCCACCAGCGCCAGGCCATACTCAAGTTTTATGTTAAGATGGTATCTTAACTTCTGTCCCTGGCTGACCTGGAACCTAGTCGTCTTCATAGCTAGGATGACAAGAACATCTCATTATGCTGAACTATTGATTGAAATGGAGCTTCATGGACCTTTTCTCTCAATCCTCTCAATTTCCATGTTCCAGATAGCTAATATTACAGACAAGAACCACCAGTACCAGACTTAAGATTGATATTAAATACCTTTAAGCATACCCAGTGGAGTAAGAAACACATATATAACAATTATTATAAAAATAGATTGTGGTTCCCTTATGGGTAAGACATTTGGAAATACATGGGGACATTTTGGTGTCACAGAAACTGTCAGGTCCCACTAACAGTGAGTAGAGGTCAGATTTGCTATTTGAAACAGTCTTACAGGACCAAGAATTGTTCCTTCCTAGATCCAGCTACATATCTACATATTGAAATAGGTGAATGTTTTGCCTTTTGGAATTACTTGCTGAGATTCATCTACATTATTCTTTCTTTTTTTTTTGGGGGGTCCGGTCGTGGGGCCTGAACTCTGGGCCTGGGCGCTGTCCTTCAGCTCTTCAGCTCAAGGCTAGCACTCTACCACTTGAGCCACACCACCACTTCCGGCTTTTTTCTTTTTTGCTTATGTGGTGCTGAGGAATCGAACCCAGGGCCTCAGGCATGCAAGGAAGCGCTCTACCACTAGCCATCTTCCCAGCCCCTCCCTCATCTACATTATTCTTACTCTTGTTGGGGCTTTTGTACTCCCAGGCCAGCACTTCACCACAGAAGCTGAGCTATAGCTCCACTTCTGGCTTTTTAGTGGTCAGTTGGAGATGAGAGTCTCAGGAACTTTACTACTAGGGTTGGCTTCAAACTGCTATCTTCGGATCTCAGCCTTCTGAGTATCTAGGATTACAGGTGTGAGCTGCTGGTGCCCAGCTGCACTCTTCTATTTTAAGTGACAGAAAATTAAATTCAATCTAGCTTCACAAATAAAGGAAATGATTAGATCTTGTAGTTAAACTTTAAGCTAAGGCATCATCCAGCAGCTTATAGGAAACCATCAAGAACTTGGCTGAATTTCTCTGAGATTTGTTCTGTTCTGGCACTCCTTTGTTTTGGTTTTATTTTTGGGCTAGTCTACTTCATGGTAGCAAATTCCTGTAGCAGTTTTAGGCTTTCATTAACTCTTTCACTTTCAAAGTAAAGTAAATCTCTTTTACTTGATTTTGTTAGTGTTTGTTGAGTGCAAACAATGCACAAACTTAAACACTATCGCTAAAAAACTGATAAGCTCTTCTATCATGCTACAATTTTGCATATATATATATATATATATATATATATATATATATCAGACTTTGTAGGTATTGTCTATGTCTCATGTATTTCTGTACCTTGTCTTAATCACCTTTTTGCTCTTAAAGTTCATTGTCTAGAATATTCTCTGGATTAGTGGTATTGTCACTTAGTGGAAAGAATTAATGATTTTCTGTATAACACAGAAATGAAGGTTGTAGAAGAGCAAAGAAACAGAATTCCCTCATTCCTTCAGAAGTTGTTACTGAACCCTGAATTAAGTACATGGCACCCCTAAGAATGAATGTGATTTTATTGTGGTTAATAAGAGTATGAATTTATTTGACAGCTTTTCTGAATTCTAGTAGAGGTTTTGTCCTCCTCTGATGTCTAGAGGGATTTGTTCCTAGACTGTTCCATGGATGCTAAAGTCTCATATAAAGTGGTATAGAATTTTTAAACAACCTATGTACATCATCCCATATTTTAAATCATCTCTAGATTACCTAAAGCATACTTGTTAAGCATCTCTGATTTGAATATCTGAGATCACATGCTCTAAATTTTTTTCATATTAGCCTGACACCAGCAGTAGAATTCTATATCTGACCTCATGTATCACAGGTAAAATGTGGTGCACTAAAAATATTTTATAAAATAACCTTCAGCATGTTCATATAAGGTATGTAACTGAGTTTCATGTTTAGACTTGGATCCCATTCCCTAAGATGTTTCATGAATGTGTAAGTACTCTAAAATCCAAAATCTGAGATACTTTAAAGCATGTAGATAAGAGGTATTCCACGTGTACCTAATACAATGTAAATAGTTACTAAACTGTATTAGGTGGTAATGGCAAGAAAAAGAGCAGTAGATGTTCTGTATAGATGCAGTTTTTCCTCCAAATATTTTAAATCCAAGGATATAAACCCTGTGTATATATAGAAAGAGAGCTAACTCTGTTTTCTCAATTAACAAAAGGCAAATGTTATTCATGTAACAGATATTTTTAGGGATTAAAGGTATATCTCATGGTGCAAGATCATGGATTCCAGCCTTACCACAAAAAAACCCTTAAATGTAATTATTTTCATAATTCACTTAAAATGTTTTTCAGTTTTCATTGTGGTTTTTTTCCTTGACTTTTGAGTTATTTGGAAATATTGTATTTTTCATTTCTAAACAATGATTTTCTGTTACTTAGTTTTTAAGTTATGCTAGAAATAGCTCGGTGTCACATAGGAATAAAGACACTAATTGGAAAGAAACTCAGCAAGACAAAGTTTACTTCTACAAAAGAGTGTGCCAGTGGCCAAAAATCTGACCAGCAAACACACAGCGCTGGCAGGCTGCTCCCTTTTTATTCCTAACCTAGCAGGCTCTGCTCCATTAGCCTAGCTCAGGATCACAATCTGCAAAAGGAAATGGCTTAATTAACAGCATGTTAATTAAATGATTAAATGTCAAGGAGTTTCTAACAGGATGTGTTAGAGCTCTGGGGAATAAGATGTATGTAACTAAAATGTAATTAACAAGGGCCAAGCCACCTGGCTAAAGCAGGACCCCTTCAAAAAACAATTCTCTCAGGATTAACAGAAAGGAAGCAAACTACTTTGATAGAAAAGACTCTTTTCTCATATAACATAATTACAGTATAATCCAAGAAGGTACTCTGTTTCAAAGGTTTGTTTTTTCAGGCTTTGGTCTCTGTGTTATTGCCTCAGTTCAATGAAATCCTTGCTAGGTATCCATAGGAATTGGTTCCCATGCTCAAGTTCCTATATAAAATGGTATAGTATTGATATACGACTTAGGCATATCAGCTACATACTTTTTTTAAAGTTATCTCTAGATTACTTGTAATATCTAATGTGATACTGAATATATAATCTCTTATAGGTTAATGTTATGTAAGTAGTTGTTACACTATATTTAGGGAATAGTAACAAGGAAAGAGATTATGCAAATTCAGTACAGACATAATTTTTTCATATATTTTTGATCCATGGGAGCAGAATCCATGAATACAGAAAGCTAGCTGTATCTTTTTTTTCCCCTTCAGTAATCATTGCATGTAATGTTCTGTATTTTTTTCATCAGGGCATGTCTCTTAATCTAGGGAAGAGTATTTTGAGATATTTTATTTTGATTTCATTTCCCCTTGTAAGGATTTCATTTCCCCTTGTAATTCTCCCAACTTTTACTTTATAGATATTAGAGACATTGCTTGTAGTTGCACAGAATTACATAATACTTGAATCTTGTCAGTGACTTAATGTCATTATTCTTTCTAATTCTGGTAATACCTTTTGCACTAGAGTCTAGTTTAACTAGGATTAGTGTAACTCAAGCATGGTATGTATTTTTTTGTGTATGTATATATTTTTCTATTCTTGTACCTCTCCAATCCTTCTTTATTCTGATGTTTTAGATAGGTCTCTTCCATGATATAGTTGAGTTTAAATTTCACATATTGTGTACTATATATTTGCATTGTCTGTTAGTTTTTCCATCTTTTTAGCATTTAGATTAATGGGCTATTTCATCAATCAGATTTTTGTCCTCATTTAGACGCTGTGGCCTTTTTTATCTTCATATAAAGTCTAACGTTAATTGGTAGCTTTATCCTTTCCCAGATGGTGCATCTAGTTCTGTTTACTCTGGCTTTATATCGTGCATTTTTATTACTCTCCTCCCTTATTGTCATTACTCTTTTAGACTGTCAATATTTTAGTAAACTGACAGAAGACAGTATAACAACTATTTACATAACATTGACCTATGAGGTATGATATTATTAAGAATTATAAGTAATGTAGAGGTGATTTGATTTGTTTAGATGTGTTTGTGTGTGTGTTACATGCCAATTTTTCTTGTCTCTTTGTATTCTTAATCTTAGCCCAAAACCTAACATTGTTTTCATTATAGTCTTCACCCGTAATGGTGGTGGGACTCTTAAATAGTCTTTCAGTGCAGGAAACAAATATTGTAAATACTTGCTTTTCAAAATTCACAGAAGTTGTTTCCTGACTTACAGTGGATTTGAACTGGTTATTAATTTCTCATTTGTTGTCAGTTTTTTGGTTCTTTCAAGATTATTTTATTATTTTACCTAGACTTTTAAATTATCATCAGAAAGATAGTTGATTATAATCACCTTACTTGCTGTTTTTACAAGTAGAAGTCCAAAAATTTCCTTTGATTGTTCAAGGAAGACTAACATATCTGCATTAATTTTTCCTTTGTAGTAGTGTTTCTTTTATGGCATAAATTATTTACCTGGGAGGTTAAGCAATTAAGTTATGTTGTTTTAAAATACTTTAACATGTATTATTTACCAAATGAGGTCCTATTATTTTCAAAGCCCCAAGGAAGGAGGCAGAGAACATATTAATTGGAGAAGTTAAAAATATTTATGATGTAGCGAAGATGGAGGCCCAGCTCAATAGAGCACCTGCAGGCATTGTCTTTCATGTAAGCAAGCTTTTTTGTAGTTGAACTCAGGGCCTTGCACTTAACTAGGCAGGCTCTTTGCTACTTAAGCTCACTCTCAGTCCTCTTTGCTTTAGTTATTTTCTAATAGGGTCTTGTGTTTATCCCCAGGCAGTCCTGAACTGCACTCTTCCTACTTAGAAAAAGCTGGATCTTTTTGTAAGGCCCTGCTTTTTATTGGTTGAGATGGAGATCTCCTATTACAGATGAGCACTGCACTTGGCACTGAGCTGAGAAAGAACATACATGTTTTTGTTGGAAATCTGATTTTATTTTCATTAATTAATGTTAGGACTCTGTGCTATGTAGGTTACAGGGTTTTTTTTTTTAACATTTCAGGGACAAAATATAATTTTTCAATCTTACATGTATATTAAATGTTCTACTAATAATTTGTTTTCTGAATTAAGTCTTTTGGTGGTCAAACATACAGATAAAAATTCTAGGCAAACTAAGCTATGATTGCCTTTACATTAATACACATTATCCTGTGTTTGGGCAGTGGTGTTGGTAAAAGTATAAAAAGTACAAAAAGGGGGCTGGGAAGGTGGCTCAGTGGTAGAGCGCTTGCCTTGCATGCCAGAGGCCCTGGGTTCGATTCCTTAGCACCACATAAGCAAAAAGAAAAAAGCTGGAAGTGGCGCTGTGGCTCAAGTGGTAGAGCGCTAACCTTGAGCTGAAGAGCACAGGGACAGCATCCAAGCCCAAAGTTCAAGACCCATGACCGACAAAAAAAAAAAAGAATGGAGGAAAGTGCTGAGGGAATAGAGGGTACATAACTGAATTAACCTGTCAGAAGAGCTTAGGAGGGGGCTAGGAAGTAGCTCAGTGGTAGATTCAGTCCCTGGCACTGGAGAAAAAAAATCTTGAATGTTTAAGGAAGTAGTAGAAATGGCTTATGTAGTTTAAGAAGCCAGCCTGGGGCTGGGAAAGTGGCTCAGTGGTAGAGTGCTTGCCTTACATGCATGAGGCCCTTAGCACTACATAGCAGAAAAAGCCAGAAGTGGCACTGTGGCTCAAGTGGTAGAGCACTGTCCTTGAGCTGAAGAGCTGAGGGATAGCACCCAAGCCCAGAGTTCAGGCCCATGACTGACAAAAAAAAAAGCCAGCCTGGGCAGACAAATTGAAGAAATTCTCATCTCCAGTTTAATAGCAAAAAGCCAGAAATGGAGATGTGGCTCAATTGGTAGACCACTAACCTTGTATAGAAAAACAAGAGTGCAAGACATTGAGTTCAAGTCCCAGTACTGGCATGGCTTTTTTTAAAGTGGTAACTGGAATCAAGGAACACATATATTCCTTCTCTTATACACTTTCAAACATTATTCTAGTCTCCTTGACTAAAGTACATGTATGCAAGAGAAAGTCTCCTCTTGAGGCAGTGTTATCAGATTTCAAATAAGATAAATAGATATATTCATTGAATATATGAAGTTATAAGGATGTTAGTTGGATTAACAGTACAGTAATACTAAAGTATGCTGTTTTATGAGTTACATAAATTTCTATACTATCTTATTAAATACTAAATTAGCACCATGTACTTAGTAGCATTAAGCACTGTATCAAACCTGTTGTGAAATTCAGGTTTTCTTCTGGGAAAGAACAAAACATGGAGTGGAAGAGGAGGAATTGAATATTTGAACATCTGATATGGGTGGGCTGGGAATGTGGCTTAGTGGTAGAGTGCTTGCCTAGCATGCATGAAGCCCTGGGTTCCATTCCTCAGTACCACATAAACAGAAAAGGCGGGAAGTGGTGCTGTGGTTCAAGTGGTAGAGTGCTAGCCTTGAGCAAAAGAAGTTCAGGGACAGTGCCCAGGCCCTGAGTTCAAACCCCAGGTTTGGCAAAA
The DNA here is from genome assembly GCF_019054845.1 of Dipodomys spectabilis. Lineage (NCBI taxonomy): Eukaryota > Metazoa > Chordata > Mammalia > Rodentia > Heteromyidae > Dipodomys > Dipodomys spectabilis. The sequence goes on from NW_024870824.1 coordinate 4,890,240, forward strand.
GAAACACACACACACACACACACACACACACACACACAATTATGTTGATTGTAATGATTCTCTTCATTTAATTCATATGTAGGATTAACTGCTATGTTTAAGATAGAGTAGCACTATTTCCAGAAAAAAGAATGCATTGATCTTTGGGTTTGGTTTGTGATGTTGGGAGCATTTTCTCTCCTTGTTTCCCTAGAATCAGAATGGGGAACCTTTCTGTTCCCCATCCCCATATAAGACCTGAGAAATCATTTGATACATGACAGGACAGGCACATATGCCTCTCATTCCTATCTGTGGGCCATCTACCTGTACTGATAATTTTTTATGGCCTGCAAATGATGTTACAAATATTTAAATAGCTCTTGGCAGAGAAAAGGTCTCCTACCCCTGATAGAGTAAACATTTCTCTTCTTCTTTTAAAGTGGAATTTTTCTACTATTTTTTTTTTGGTCAGTCATGGGGCTTGAACTCTGGGCCTGGAGTGTCCCTAAGCACTCTACCACTTGAGCCATAGTGCCACTTCCGGTTTTCTGAGTGGTTTATTGAAGATGAGTCTCATGGACTTTTCTGCCCCTGCTGGCTTTGAACCATGATCCTCAGATCTCAGCCTCCGGAGTAGCTAGGATTACAGGTGTGAGCCAGCAGCGCCCAGCAGGATTTCTCTATTTCTAAGCTATAGAAAAGGCTCTGATTTTGTAGGGGTAAAGGACTTAGTGATCTGAAATAAGAATAGAATTAAATGAAAAAGTGCTGGCTGGGCTTGGTAACTCAGTCTTGTTATCTTACCTACTTAGGAGACAGAAATCAGTATGATCACAGTTCAAGGCCAGCCTGGGCAAAAAAGTTAGTGAGACCTCTTGCAGCTCAACAAATATACAAAGCATTGTGATACGTGCCTATAATCCCAGTCATATGGGGGAAGCATAAGCAGGATTAGAGTCAAAGGCCAGCCCTGTGAAAAAATATGCCAAAAAAAGCCAAGTGTCTGGTTTTAAATTTTTTAGTATTATAAAGTAGTTTTACAAAGAGGTTTTTTTTTTTATTATTTTAAGGTGTATTCTCCTGCTCACCAAATACTTAATTTCTACTAGGTACTTGAAACAGTGCTGGTAGTTTACAAAAATGAAAGAAGAATTGCTTGTTCAGGAGCTCACAATCTAATGAAGAAAAATAGACATAGTTGAGTTAGTATTTGATTTGTATTCCATTGAAGCATTGAGGGAGAAGCTTCATAGTATTTGAATTTCTATGGATCAGACAGAAGACTGGATGGAATACTGTTGATAATATTAAGATGACATTATAGGAGTCTTGATCTCAAGTAGGTTAGTGAGAAAGACAAATATGTAATCTCAAGTGTATGAAAAATGAAGTAGCTGGTAGGGTGGAGGTGTGGCTCAGGAAGGACCAAATCATAAAGAACCTTGCTTATGCTAAGAACTGGATTTTTACATTTTAGGGTTTTTTCCAGTAGCTTATAATTATGGATTTTCTTTTCATTTACTAAGTAATAGTATAAGACTTATTTCATAACTTACTTATTTCATAGCTCTGTGTTGTTGTTAATGGAAAAATAGCATCATCCAGGCAACGAAGAATTTTTAAATTTTTTTTATTGTGAAAATACTGTACAGAAGGGTTACAATCACATGAACAAGGTAATGAGTACATTTCTTAGTAAGCATTGTTGCCTCCTCCTTCTTTGTTTTTCCCCTAGCATCCCTTCCATCTCCACAATCCATCCCTCGCCTAAATTGCAAAGTTCGTTTTCGACATAGCGTCTCCCACATCTCAACAACAAAGATTTAAACAGTAAAAAATTCTCAATTCTACTTCTCAATGGAAACCAAGGTTCCTGAGTATTTTGAAAAGTATTTACACATCATTGTTCTTAATACCAGCATAGTATTAGAAAGGAAAAAAGAAAACTGTTTCAAAATGAGCAAGAAAATACTAGCTTCCAGGCCAATAAGATTTTATATAGATTGTTTTTACAAAATAGTTATCAAGTCTAACCAAGTTGTCATCACCAAATATGAGCTTGTCCTGCCTGTCCCTCCCTTCCTCCCTTTCTCTATCTCTTTCATTTATTATTATTCTAAAGTGGTTGTAAAAAAGGGGGGGGCGTGTCTGGGAATGTGGCTTAGTGCTAGAGTGCTTGTCTGACATGCATGAAGCCTGGGTTCAATTCCTCAGCACCACATAAAAAGAAAAGGCCGGAAGTGGTGCTATGGCTCAAGTGGTAGAGCACTACCCTTGAGCTGAAGAGCTGAGGGATAATGCCCAGGCCCAGAGTTAAAGCCCCACAACTAGGAAAAAAAAAGAAGTTTGTTTCCTTTGTATATGAGTATAATGCATCTTGATCAGTGTCACCCCTTCCATAAGTCTCCCCCCATCTACCCATTTTCTTTAAAAAAAATTGTTTCCTATTATAAGATATAGCAAAACAACCCTTTTTCTGTGAAATCTAAGTATTTATTAGCAAACCTAGTTTTAATTAACGACCATCAGATTGAGAAAAGGTCTTTTATCATGTTTTATGAAGTATAAAACTTTCAAGATCAGGGTGCTTCTTGATAGAATCAATTGAGAAATGTATTTAAATATGAAATGACATTTTAATAAAGTTTTTTTTTCTTCTATAAGAGCAGTGTGATAGCAGGTATTGATGGCTCATGCCTATAATCCTAGCTACTCAGGAGGCTGAGATCTATGGATTCCACTTCAAAGCCAGATAAAGCAGAAAAGTCCTTGAGACTCTTACCTCCAGTTAACCAGTCAGAAGACCAGACTTAAGGCAAATAGTAGAGCAGAGCAGAAAAAGCCTCGTGAGAGCTCAAAGTCCGCAGTTTAAGTCCGAGTACCAGCACACACAAAAAAGCTAGGAGATACAGATAATTCTACCCTGTCTTGGAGTACTGGGTTGGGATGTAACAGTGGTAAAGCTTAGTAGTCAAAAGATGTTGGGTTTAGTAACAAAAGAATTCAATCATCATCATCTATACTGTGAAAAAGTCAATACATTTATTAGATTGTCTTGATTTTTCTTTCTTTCTCTTCTCTCTCAATGTAATTTTAAATATTCAATATTGAATTATTGCTTAGGTTGCTTTGCCTCCTAGTCCCTAAGGTAGTCCATGTGACCCAGAGGTTTCTTATTTAATGGACAAAATTCCTTAATAGGAAATTTGAATTATTTAGTCTATAATAACAAACATCTTCAGATATCCAGACATAAAATAAATTTATATTCTGTGGTTGGCCTTAGATGTTTAAAATCCAGCATAAAGCCAAAGGAAGAGAAGAGACTCAAAAGGAAGAAAATGGGTTAGTATCAGGTAATAACATCTGCAGTTGGTCTCTAAGGTATTAAAGAATTTGTTTTTCTTTCTAGGTAAGAATTGGGAATATTAGTATGAAAATAAACATTTTTTGACTAAAGTTTTGATAAACATTGTTAGGTACTATATTCTTTTATGTAGACCAAATTTTGGGTTTACATATCAATTAAAATTGGTTCTTCTTTATCATTTCTGCTATATTCCAAGAGCTAATTCATTTGTTATCAACTGATATCTGATATAATGTAGGTATTTTATGATATTTTAAACATTAGAGTAATAACAATTTCAGTCATCTATTCCCAGAGGAAAGATTTTGTTTTTTTTTTATGGTTGTTGTTTTTTGTTTGTTTGTTTGGTCTATCATGAGGCTTGAACTCGGGCCTGGACTATGAGCTCTTTTGCTCAAAGCTAGGACTCTACTACTTTAGCCACAGTGCCACTTCCAGTTTTCTGGTGGTTAATTGGGGATAAAAGTCTCACAAACTTTCCTGTGGGGGCTGGCTTTAAACCACAGCCCTCAGATCTCAGCCTCCAGAGTAACTAGAATTGTAAGTGTGAATACTAGTACCTGGCTTGGAAAGATTTTCATTTTTGGAATAAAATACAGGCAAACATAAAATCTTGCTTTAAGTTTTTAATTTATAAAGTTAATCAGAATTTTTCTGCTTGAGAAGTGATACTTTAAAATATTATACTTCCTAAAACTGGAGTTTTACCAGTTTAAGGCATGTTAGCTTATAGGAGGAAGTGGTGCTGTGGCTCAAAGAGAGAGAGTGCTAGCCTTGAGCCTAAAAAAAAGCTCGGGGACAGCACTCAGGCCCTGAATTCAAGCCCCATAACTAGAAAAAAAAAAAAAGAATTTAAGGGGGAAAAATGGGTTTTCTTGGATATATACAAAATTTGAATATTTTATTAATTGGGTTTGCATTAATAACAAGAGTAATGAATAACTTGTTGACTTTTCCCAAATAATACTAAGTCAAATAAAAATTGTAGAGTATATATTCTCTGTTCATTTTTCTAGCTCTCTCTCTTGCTCTTCTTTTCTAGCTCTCTGCTCTCTCTGTTCAATTCTAGCTCTCTGCTCTCTCTGTTCTGTTCTAGCTCTTTCTCTGTTCTTTTCTGCTCTCTCTCTCCCCTTTCTTGCTCTTCTTTTCTAGCTCTCTCTGCTCTCTCTCTGCTCTAGCTCTTTCCTCTCTCTTTCCCAGCCACGTGGAGTGCCAACCTTGCCTGGTCCCAGCAGGTCTACTGAATAAACCTACCCCTTACCTGAAAAAAAAAAAAAATTGTAGAGTATATATTTCGGTGTTCGTTTGATTACAGGAGAAGCACATTTTTCAATTGAAAATATTTTGGCCCCTTATGTTTAGCTATAAATTGGTAATGACAAGAATACAATTCTGCTCGTTCTGATTATTGTTCCTCTTTCCTAAGAACTAGATACTGGTCCTGTGAATTTTTTCAGGTCTTGCTCTCATCATATATTCTTATTTGAAATACTTACATTTTTTTCTTCGCATAGAGTGGAGTTTAAATTTCTTAATCTAGCAGACAAAATTGAAATCTCTACTTAAGAAATTCCTGAACATCCTACAAGTCACTGTTTTCTCTCTGAACTCTTTTCTTGATTACCTAACTAAAAATGATCTACTTGTTTCTTTAACAGTACATTGCCTTGTATTAAAACTTTTGTTGTGTTAATTGCTTACTAATTTACAAAGTGATACTGTACTTATCACTATATCATCTATATTCATACACTGAACAAAATGTACCAATTATAGTCTTACGTTCAAGAGAAACAGCAATGCAGGAGAATCTAAATTTTGGTCTTCGTGGAATTTATTTTCTTGTTTGGGAAACAGTGATGAGGGAGAAAGACTATATAGATGCATAGAAATTTTTTAGATTCAAGATTATAAAACATAATAACATGATAGAAACTTTGCAACTTAAAACTTCAATCTTTATAAGATGATAATAGAGGGTCTCTTTGGAGATGTGCTATCTATGCCATGTCCTGAAGGATATGAAGTAGTAGTCATAGGAAGATTTGGAAGTAGGTTTTGCAGTTGAAGGATAAGGATAAGGCAGGAAAGAGAGGCAGAAATCAGAAGAGTAAACAGTAGAAGCAAGCCCTTGTCCTTTGTTTATATATATATGCCCTTGCCCTCCAATAACTGACTGGCTTGATCCAGGGGTTATGTGAGACATAAATGTTACTCTCTCTGCTCAAAAAATATTGTAACTTTGTGTCCATCTTAAAGGTATTTAAGTTTTGGGGGGAAAAAGACTTATGAGATGAGTTGTGGGAATTTTATGAATTTTGGAAAAAACTAAAATTGTTGTAATTGCATACAAGGTAAGATATTTGGTTATCTCTGCATGGTCTTATCGGTGGAAATGAATTGTTTAAAAACAAAATCAAGGAGGGGTAACAGTGCTTGATAGGGAATGTACTCCTTACCTTACTCATGTAACTGTAATTCCTCTGAACAGTATCTTTACAATAAAAAATACATATTAATTAAAAAAAACAAAAAGTGGGAGAGAGCAAAGAAAGGGGTGACATTGTCCAAAAAGAAATGTACGCATAGCCGGGCGCCGATGGCTCACGCCTGTAATCCTAGCTACTCAGGAGGCTGAGATCTGAGGATCATGGTTCAAAGCCAGCCGGGCAGGAAAGTCCGTGAGACTCTTAACTCCAATAAACCACTAGAAAACCAGAAGTGACGCTGTGGCTCAAGTAGTAGAACGCTCTCCTTGAGCTGAAGAGCACAGGGACAGCACCCAAGCCCAGAGTTCAAACCCGACGACCGACCAAAAAAAATGTACACATTACCTGACTTAAGTAACTCTAACCCTTCTGTACATCACCTTTATAATAACAATAAAAAATAATAAAATTAAAAGTTAAAAAAATTGAGATTAGATGTGGCTGAATGGTAGAGCTCAAAAAGTTTTAATAAAATAATCACTTTTAGCCGGGCGCTGGTGGCTCACGCCTGTAATCCTGGCTACTCAGGAGGCTGAGATCTGAGGATCACGGTTCAAAGCCAGCCCGGGCAGGAGAGACCGCGAGACTCCTATCTCCAATAAACCACCAGAAAACCGGAAGTGGCGCTGTAGCTCAAGTGGTAGAGCGCTCGCCTTGAGCTGAAGAGTTGAGGGACAACGCCCAGGCCCAGAGTTCAAGACCCACGACTGACAAAAAAAAAAAATCACTTTTATTTATTATCACATGAATTATGTAAATTTTGTCATATAATTACAACATTTTAATCATCTTGTAAGTGTATACTAAAGTACATTAACCAACCTCTTGTTAATAATTAGGAAATTCAAATATTTCAATATGTAAGTAATGTTGAATATCTTTGGGTTATAAGTTTTAGTGCATGTATCTAATTATACATAGGCTGATTTCTTGTAACTGGTCTTGCTTAATATAAGCATTTAAAAATCTCTGAAAGACAGATGACGCTTAATTTCATATATATTCAAAATTATTTTAAAATATATTTAAAAATAAAAATAGTACTCTTATTTTTATTTCTTTGGTTTCTTAATGCAATAAAACATTTTTCTGTGTTTGTGTATGTGGTGGTACTGTGAACTGAAATCAGGGCCTTGCACTTGCTAGGTAGGCACACTACCACTTGAGCCATACCACTGGTCCTTTTGCATTGGTTATTTTCAAGACAACATCTTACATTTTGGCTTGGGCTGGCCTGACTGTAATCCTCCTACTTATTTATGCTTCTCCCTTGTTACTGAGGATAACAGGCATGCACTACTGCAACCAGCCATTTGTTGAGATGAAGTCTCTTGAACTTTTCAGCCTCAGCTGGCTTCAAACTACAATCCACCAGTCTCCACCCCCTGAGTCAACTATTTATTCTCATGTTAATTGCCCATATTTTCACAAGATGCCTAGAAAGCTTTTTGAAAGGAGAAAGTAACATTTTTAAGGTTTTTAAAAAAATTTCCCTCTCTTGTAAGCAAGGCTGTGTAACAATTTAAATTGAAAGTATTTCAGAATGGTTTCCTTACTGTAGTGCAGTGGGGGACTTTGAAAGCACAATCCAGAGCAGTGCTTGGTACTTTCACCCTGGTACATATCAGTGATTGAGCCTTAAACTCAGTGATCTCGACTTAATTGTGTTTTGAAATCTACTCAAGCTACTAAAAGGATTCTACAGTACAGGCTCATAAACTTAGTTCCATAGCTATCACAACTTTTTTTTTTCACCTGCAAGGGCCAGGGTTTTATACTAAAATACTGTTTTAGAATTTAGCATTTAGTTAGCAGTTTATTCTATAAATGTGTCTTCATTAGATATACTTGTTAGATGAATTTTAAATTATTTCTTAAACCAATACCACCATTTTTTTTCTCCCTCGGTCGTGGGGTCTGAACTTGGCCTGGGCACTGTCCCTCAGCACTTCAGCTCAAGGCTAGCGTTCTACTACTTGAGCCACAGCGCCACTTCCAGTTTTTTCTGCTTATGTAGTGCTAAGGAATCGAACCCAGGGCCTCATGCATGCAAGGCACACACTCCACCACTGAGCCACCTTCCCAGCCCAATACCACCATTTTTACTTTTCTCATTTGAATCTAATTTCTAAATTACATATAGTAAAAACTTAAAGTCTGCTTGAAAACTTTTACTAAATAGCTTGAATTATATTAATTCATAACATCCCCTAAGTCAAGAGTAATAAGACAATTTTTCCTAAGAATATTAAGAAGTTATTTTGGGTAACTTATTCTTTATTTTGAATAATACTTTCTCATAAGTAGGCTTTATGAGAAATCCTGGGTTAATCATAAATGATGACTATATAAAAAATCCTGTACACTGAATCATGCACTGTGAGTAACAGGATCTTGAAAGCCTTTTGTAAAACTAAATCATTTTCATAAGAGTTATTTCAAATGGAGTAAAATTTATTCATGTTTGTTCTTTTCAGATATGAAAGAAAGACTGACACTGTGGCTATAATTCTGTAATTATAGTTACTTGGGAGGCTGAAGCAGAGGATTGCAGTTTGAGACCAGCCCAGGCAAAAAATTCAAGACTCTATCTCAGCCAATAGCTAGCACAAGTGGTAGGCACCTGATAAGATTGGAAAGATTGTGGTTCCAGGCAAATAGGTTTGTGAGACTCTTATCTCAGTGAAAGAAGTTGGGTGTGTTTTTGCACACCTGTCATCCAAGCTGTGACAGGAAATGTAAAATAGAATTATTATATAGATGTGAACCTGGGCAAAAAGTGTGAGCCTATCTTAGAATGACCAGTGTAATCCTAGATACTCAGAAGGCTGAGATCTGGGGATCTCAGTTTGAACCCAGGTGGGTAGGAAGTCTCTGAGACTATTATTTTCAATTAAGCGCTCAAAAAGACAGTAGAGCTATGGCTCAAGTGGTAGTGTGTTAGCTTTGAGCACAAAATCTCAGGGACAGGGAGCAGGCCCTAAATTCAGGTCCTGGCACTGGAACAACAACAAAAAACAGGACTGGAGGCATAGGTTAGTAGTAGAACACATACCTAGTAAGCTCAAGGCTCTTCAGTTCAAACCCCAGACCTACTCTCTTCCCACAAAAAAATGAAAGGAATTTTTTTCTGAATATAACTTTAAGCACTTAATATATAAGCCTAATTAATTATAGTGATATGTCTAATTAATTATAGTAATTTGTAATAACTGGGAATCATAAATTTGTTCATTTGGCAGAAACATAGGGAGGATATATGTGTTTGTATATGATAAAGAAGAAAAAATCCAGAGTACAAAGAAAACAGGTAACACTTCATAATCATACCTTCCAAAAGAGAACTTCTGAATTATTTTGATGTGTCTTTTATTTTTCATATACCTATTTTTTTGTTTGATGACAAAGTCTGGCTCAAGCCCTTCTAGAACTGGTCAAGCTAACCTTGAACTCATGATCTTCCTGTCTCAGCCTCCCAAATTCTGGGTTTACAGGTATTACCACAATGCCTGGCTTTATATATACATACATATAGATATGTGCATGTTTATATATAATATTGAATAAAATTGAACTGCCTCTAACATACTATTAAGTATGATTAAGTAGATTACTTCTTGTCATACTATTGGTTTGAAAAATATCAGCTTTTAGTAAGTATACTTCATTTTAAATGCTGGTTTAGTATTCTTTCAGATTATAAATAATAGAAATCTGCCCATTCCCATGTTAAACAATTAAAATCAAATTTTATATTCTTGGAAGTTTAGATATTGTCCTAATTCATAAAATTAGTCATTTAAACATGTTGTGATTAGATGTAAATGAAATGTAGAATTTGCATTTAAATAGTACATTTAATGGAACAGTAAAACCTGTTGAAATTTTTTTAAGAAGGTAGGGTGGATGCAGAAGGAGATGGAGCAGATAAACTTGGTCAGGATACATTATATATGTGGAAAGGTCACAAGGAAACTTCTTAAGCAACTAATGTATGCTAATAAACTAAGCCCCAAATTTATGTATTGACCTGCTCTAAGTATTGTCCTATTTATATTAACTCCTTTATTTTGTACTTCTATTTTCATTTTATAAAGGACTGCATTGAAGCATGGTGAGGTTAAGTGTCTAAAGTTAAGCAGCTGGAGTGGCAAGAGCAGAAGATTTAGCCTAGGCTAGCACTCCAAGGTTCTGGTCTTGTTCACTGTGCTGTGCTATCATAGTCTTTTAGATTCAAATGTAATTTGAGTGGATACACTTACTAGAATTGTGGTTTACTTTGCCACAAACATGTAAATCACATCTGGATGAGATTGAATGTATTGTTGTCCTGCTCACCTCCAGCATCCCATGCTAATTGTCCTGTGGACTTCACTCACCTCATTCTATTATGCATTATCCGATTCCTTGGCTTGCCCTGGGTGGGCGAGGCTGGGTACCTGGCGAGGTCCCAGGCTGGCTGTGGGATATGCAGGTCTCTTGTGTCCTGCTGTGGAGTGTGTATGTGTGGGAGGTGGGGTTGGGGTAGGGGAGATTCGGGGTCGGGAAGCCGAGCGTGAAGCAGCTGTGTAATCCACTGGATGCAGACCAAGGCGCTCCCCATTCCGGTAGCCAGCCCACGGATTGGCTAGACGTGGGCACACGTGACCGACATGTGGTTGTATTGGCGCAGCCCGCTGGGGTGTCACTGGAGACGGAATGGAGGTGCTGCGGGGCTCGGAAATGGGGTAGGTGCTGGAGCAGTGATGGCCAGGCTTGCTTCTAGAGGAGGGAGGAGGCAATTTTCCATGGACTGTCTTAAACTGGTAGCCTTTCCCTGGCACGGGGGTCCGCTGCCATTTGCCAAGCCAAAGAGGCAGGGGCGTAGTCCCTCTCCTTTCCCCCACCCCCACTGCAGCACGGGAGATAGATTTCCCGTGCTTGGGATCCAGGGTTTTTGACAGAAGAGGAAGAGGGGGGGAGGGGCAGAAGTGTTACTGGGAGGCCGTTGAGAAAGCTGGTTTTAAAGCTAGCAGGGGTTTTGTTTTTATAATGCCTGTTGACAGTGAAATAGAATAACAGTATCTAAGGAAACCAGTAGAGGACAACAAAGAATGGAGGATATTCATGGCGAGGAGCAAAAGCTCTAGCCCATTCAAAGGCTGCTTTTCCTCCCTGGCCACAAGGACACATGTCTTAGTAGCCAAAAGGGGAGATACAAAGCAGCTCTTCTGATGGCTGATGTGGAATCGATGGAAAGACTACTGGGGTAGGAAGAAAAGAAGGCAGGTACTGCAGAGCTTGAGTGATTTGGTTGACTGGTGAAATATTGGTCACTAGTAATGTGCCTGCTTTTAAAACATCTAAGAAAACTCCCCGTGAATAGGGTGTGGAAAAGGTACCAGTGTCTTTTGTTAGTTACAAACTGCAGTGGTAGTGGCTTTTTGCAGATGACTGCAGCAGTGCTTTTCTTTCTGTGTCAGGCTGAAAGGACAACTGCAGAGGAATAAGAAACCTTGCAGTAAATGCTAGGGGTAGAAGTCCATTTATGAGAAGCCGTAAGTTTATAATTGCATCCTGAAAAGGAGAAAAAAATGTTTTTCTAATAGGAAAAATAGGCTGTGAATATTTTGACTGTGGAATGTATCAGACACTTTGATTCTACATTACAAAAGAGATGCTCATGCTTGAGTTCTTTGATTTAACACAAATCCTATAGGAAATCTTAATAAATTATGTATGAAACAGTGAGTCTTTTGTAACCTATTATTGCCATTAATTAGATCGTTTATGAGCAAATCACTTCATAATAGAAATTATTTTGTAATTTTTTGAGAAAATTTTTGTGATAATTTTTTATAGGCCTGATGTTTAAGATTGTATCTGCTAAGTAATTTTCTATTTCTCTTTTGCCACTTTTAAGATATCAGTGAATAGTCTACAGGAAAACATTTTAAAGCACCATTCTTTTTCGTATAGGTGATAAATTTCTGTTTAGTGAATACCCATAAGGTAGAATCTTGATATAAGGTGTTTTTCATTGCACTTATTTGGGCCTTTACTTGAATGTTTAAAAAGGTATGTTTTCAGGAGGAGTATAATTTTAATGCCTTGTTTTTATGCATATTTATGATAGCCTGTCTACCACACCTCCTCACTCTGACCCACAATGACAGTGGCTTCATTGTAAAGCCCTCCAGGATCAGTGACAGAGCCTCTTAAATAGTGTTTGTATAATAGTGCTAAGAGAACTTATCACTTGATTTCAATAATTTTTAAGATAAAAAATTGGATATGAAAATTTTTTAATGATTTCTGCTTAAAAATTACTTAATCATAGAGTTTAGAATCAATAGTACTACTTATGTCTTTTTAAAATCTGGTAGAAACTAGCTAGAAGTAAAGATGTCACATTGAAATTTGTAACATAAAAGCTGATATTCAGTCCTTTAAATCCCAGTTTTTGGCATTTATTTTCTCATTCTATCAATTTAGTGTGGCTTTATTTTCATTAGACATCTTAGAGTTCTCTTGAGTATGCAATGACTTTATCCAAGGTCATATATTCTATAAGGATGTAAAGAATTTACGTCTTCTTTTTCAGTTCTATAAAACTGTTTTATAATGCTTCTTATATATAGCATACAAAATATATAACATCATTTGAAAAAATGTAAGTTGCTGACATTCAAGTGAATAGGAAGTTCATGATTGTGGGGTTATACCTACAATACAAAATGTTTTATAAAATACTTGGTAGCTAAGCAAATAAGGAGGCACCAGTTTTCACAATGACATTCATGAATACATTTTTAAAGATCTTATTAATCCTGTAATTAATGTTAAATTGAAATATTGTTCCAAAGTAAAGAAATAAAGGACTAAAACTTTAAAAAATTATTTCATTTTTCCATAGAATAAGATATATATGACAGATGTTGGTAGCTTAGCGGTCTTTGAAATTATTTGTTTTATTTTTGCTTCTATTTTGTTACTTATTTTTGGAAGTACTGGGATTGAAATCAAGACTTTGTGCTTGCTAGGTAATGCTCTACCACTTGAGCCATATTCTCAGCCCTTTTGCATTTAGGTTTTGTTTGTTTATTTTTTCAGATACAGTCTTGTACTTTTGCCCAAGAGGGCCTTGGACCAAGATTCTCCTAATTCCACTTGCCAAGTAGCTTGTATCTCAGGGCATGTCTTAGCGTACCAAGCTTATTTTTGAGACAGAGCTTGCTGAGGATGGCCTTGAACCAGATTCTCCTATCTTTGCCTCTTGAGTAGCTGGAAGTACAAGCATGTACCATCATCCCCATCCTTAACTTCACATGATTTATATTTTTATGTGTTCAATTTCGATCCCCATCACCACCATTTTTAAAATTAGAATCCAACTGAAACCTATCTGAACAAGCACATAAGATGGGGTAGAAGATGATGATTTAGAAAAGATGAATACTTGAAGAATTATATTCACTACTTATTTATCTGAATTACCTATCAAATGCCAAATCTATGAAAGGTGATAAATAAAAATGATACATGATAACTGAGAAATTCATATATATATATATATATTCACTGATTCTTGTTTTGATAAAGGTGACATTTAATGCTTATTTATTTTTATTGTATCTTTTAAAAATATTTTATTGCAATAAAATATTAAATAAAATTCACCATCATAACTACATATAACTGTACCTTTATATTATGCAGCTATAACCATCCATCTGCAAGGCTTTTTTGTGTTCCTCAGTTGAAATTCTGAGAACACTAACTTCCTAGTTTCCCCCTTTACTCATGGGAGGCAGCCAAGCTATCTCTATGAATTTGGCAGTTCAACGAACTTAAAAGTCATATAATATTGATCCCTTTATGCTGGAATATTTGACAGCATCATATCTTCAAGTTTCATTCATTTTGTAATGTATATGAATTCCCTTTTCAAGGCTGAATAATAGTCTTTTACATGCATATAACACATTTTGTGTTTTTATTCCTCTACCAATGTGTACTTGGGTTCCTTCCATCTTTTGTCTTTTATAAATAATGCTGCTGTAAGCACAGGTGTATGTAAACTGTTCCTGCTTTTACTTCTTTTGTGAATATATCCAAGTCTGTTTTTAACTTGGATATTATAATATTGTAAACTCAATACAGTTTTTAAGATCTATTTTAACTTTATTGAGTTTATGGTGTTACTACTGCTAAAAAGTATGCCATTGTCTTTATCACTTACTCTAGTGAAGGCCCTGGGATTTTTCAGATCCTTTCATCACACACAAACACTGTAATGGTGTATGTCCTTGTTCATGATTGTGTTATAGATTGTGTTAGTTACAAGTCACTATTTAACAAATCACACCAAAACTTGGTGGATTAAAAAATAAACATTTATTATTTTAGAGTTTCTTTGAGGCAGGAATTCAGGAATGTCTTAGTAGGTTGTCTAACTCAATCTCTCATGAAGTTGCAGTCATCTGAAAGACTTGATCAGACTAGAGGATCTGTTTAATGATCACTCATTGACATAGTCTCTGTTTCTCCCTGGCTCTCAGCAAGAGGGTTTAGTTCCCTACTATCTGGGCCTCTCATTGGGGCTGCATGAATGTCTTTGTGACATGGCAGCCTTCTTCCCCTAAGGAACACAACAAGAACTAGAAAGAAACCATTTATGACCTGGTTTTAAGCTGCACACCATCATTTCTACCATATTATGGTCATTTGGAGTCACCAAGTCTGGGCCAAAAAAGAAATGAAATAGGCTCCACTCCTTAAAGGAGTAGAATCAACAAATTCATAGATTAATTTTAAGATCATCTTATAGACCAGTAAGAAGATTTCACTGGAATTTAGCCCTAAGAGAGGGATCCCTGTGTTGGCATCACTTTCTGTTGTTGTAACAAGTGACCACAAATTTTATGGTTTAAATAAAAAGAGACATACTGTCTTCCATTCCTTGAGGTCAGAAGTTCAAAATGGTTTTACCAAACCAAAATCTAGCTATCAGTAACACTACCTTTTCCCTAAAGGTTATAGGGAATAATACATTTTTTTTTCTTTTTCTAGTGTCTAGAAGCCTCCTGAATTTCTTAGCTCATAGTGCCTTTCTTCATCTTCAGTGCCAGCAACATATAAAATCTCTCTTCTAAGCAGGTGCTGGTGGTGCATACCTGTAATCCTAGTTACTCAGGAGGCTGAGATCTGAGGATCACAGTCTGAAACCATCCTACGCAGAAACACCCATGAGACTCATCTCTGGTGAACCACAGAAAGAAGCTGGAATTAGAGCTGTAGCTTAAGTTGTAGAGCACTAGCCTTGAGCAAAAGAAGCTCAGGGACAGCTCCCTGAGTTCAAACCCCAAGTGCTAACACGCGTGTGCGCGCACACACACAATCTTGTACTGTGACCCTCTGTATCTCCAACTGACTCATTGGACTCCTTGTGAAAACAAGGTCCTTTACATTGGTGCCAACCAGACAGTCTAGGAAAATCTGAAATCTGTTTAGAGATTTTTACTTAATCACATCTGCAAAGTCCCTGTAGCCATATAAGGTAACACACTTACAGACTTGGGGGATTATGATGACATGGATATCTTTGTGAGGTTATTGTGTCAACCATAGGTATACAAACATAATTCTTTTTTCTATTTGTCATTTTTGTCATGGGGCTTGAAATCTGGGCCTGGGTGCTGTCCCTGAGTACTTTAGCTCAAGGCCAACACTCTACCACTGAGTCACAGTGCCACTTCCAGTTTTTGAGTGGTTAATTGGAGATAAGAAAGGCTGGCTTTGAAACACAATTCTCTGATCTCAGCCTCCTAAGGATTATAGGCATGAGCCACCAACAAGCGCCTGGCACAAACACAGTTCTTTATCTTTTTTAAATTAAAGCATTTTAAAGTTACTTTTTAAAATAATACTTTTGTGAATTTACTTTTGGAGGAGTAACTTCAGATTTTCACTTACCAGATTTGTTATATCTCTTAAGATGGTAGGCAGATTCCACTGAGTAGTATTAAGATATATATTTTTACTAGATATTTTTAGATTATTGGTTTTATTCACTTAATTTATGTAAATTGCATTAGTTACTTCTGATATAGTCTGTCATAATTGATGAGAAATGTTAAAGCAAAATGCCCTTACAGAGTTTTCCTTTGTATCTCTTAGGCCTGTTATAACACTGCTCCTGTGAATACTCTATTTAAATCCTAGCCTCCTTATACTGTCTGGTCACCTAGTCACATTGTTTCAATTCATACTTACATCTTTACCTCCCTGTTTGCCCTGATTACTTTATACTATATTTCACCTAAAGTTGTGTTTCCCCACAACATCTGAGTTTTAATCATAGTGTCCTTTTTCCTGGAATACTGTCTTTTTACTGCCTTTCAAGTCCCTCTACAACTGCATTATAGCTGTATGTGGTATAGTACTTAAAATTCCAGCACTTGGGAGATTCAATCAGGAGGATCTCAAGTTATAGATTAGCCTAAGCTACATAGTCTGAGACCCTATATCAAAAATCATGTATTCAGCCAGGCACCAAAGGCTCACGCCTAGCTAGCTATTCAGGAGGCTGAGATCTGAGGATCTTGGCTCTGAGCTAACCCTGGCATAAAAGTATGTGAAACTCTTGTCTCCAATTAACCACCAAAAAGCTGGAAGTGGAGCTGTGACTCAAGTAAGTGGTAAACTGCTGGCAGTACTCAGGCCCTGAGTTTAAGCCCAAGGACTGGCACCAAAAGAATAATTTACTCAAGGCCAACTACCTAGTGGCTTATGCCAGTAATCCTAACTAAAGGCCAGAACAGGCAGGAAAATTCACAAAACCTCTTCTCTACCCAGAGCTGGGTGTGGTGGCACATGCTTGTCATCCTAGCTATATAGAGGCTGAGATTGGTAGGACTGAGGTCCCAGGCAAGCCCAGAGATAAAAGTGAGAGCAACTGATCGCATTGGAAAAATGGGAAGGGGAAAAAAGTGAATAAGATCTTATATTGGTGGTTGTTCTTAAAAAGAGAAAAAAAAACTAAAATGACTGCAGTATAAAGGCACTTGGAATTAAAGCTTTTAATTGGCTTATTTATTTGGAATCTGATAAAGTTGTTCAGTTTTTGTACTTGTTCCTTTTCCAGCCAATTATTTGCATTTCAAAAAAAATCTTAACTTCGCTTACTAGAATTGCTAGGATTGTGGTAAATAAAAATGGTATAACTGAACTGGCTTAGTGGTAGTGCTTGCCTAGCATGCATGAGGCCATGGGTTTGATTCCACAGTACCACATAAATATTTTTGTAATAGTGATACTTTAAAGAAAATGCCTCTATTCTTCATTTTAAAGAGAGATGTATCTGACATTTTAATATTAAGAACAATGTTTATTATAGGTTCAGGTATCTTCATAGTTCCGTTATACCTTATAAACAATATTCACTGTGGATATTGACTATTGTCAAATTTTTTCTTTACCTGTTCTTTACCTTATAGCGCTTTTCTTTAATGTAGTAATGACACTGACATTAAGCTATGTTTGCATTATTAAAATAATCTCACCTTATTTCTGTACATTTTCTTCACTGTGTATTGTATATTTGTTTTCTGATTTTTTGTTCCCATACAATAATAGTCTGTATTAGTTTTTCCATGAAACTTTTGACTTTTATAGCACAATTATATTGACAGTATTAAATGCACTGTAGAATATTTCTGATTTCTTCTAAGAAGACTTTATAAGGTTGGAATTATTTTTGCCTTAAATAATTTGGTAGAGAGCTGGGTGCTGATGGTTCATGCCTGTAATTCTACCTACTCAGGAGGCTAAGATCTGAGGATTGCAGTTCGAAGCCAGCCAAGGCAGGAAAGTTTATGAGACTTATCTCCAATTAACCACCAGAAACCTAGAAATAGCACTGTGGCTCAAGGTGATAGAACATAGCCTTGAGCATAGAAGCTTAGGGATACACTCAGGCCCTGAATTTAAGCCCCATGATTGACCAAAAAAAAGGTCGAAAGTGTCTGACACTTTCCCTCATGTTTTGGGAGATTGGGAGGGTGGGGGGGGAATGTTTAACCATTACTGCATCTATTAACTATACAGAACTATAAAATTGTTATATGGTTTTTTTTTTCCTTCTGGGGTCAGTTTCTCATCTTTTAAATTCCATTTATATTATATCTTTTGGCTGCCTTCTCTACTGAATAGAACTTTTTGTTTTGATCTTCAAACTCTACAAAAGGGTACACAATAAAAAGGAAGACTTCTTATCATACCTCAGACCTTCTTTCTAGAAGCAGTTTCTATTTATGTATAGCTTTTTTTTAAGTGGTTTTTTAAATCCTTGTCCGTCCATTTATCTTTACTAAAGGATGGATGTCCATAAGACTTTAATGGTTGGCACCTTTCACTTATAAAAATCTATTTATAATATGCTGGGAATTGAACCCAAGACTTTGCACATCTAAATAAGCAAGAAGTACTCTTACCATTGAGCTTCATCTGCATTCTCATCCTCTTGTAGTGGTAGTTGTGGTGGTGGTGGTTGTCATTATTGTTGTATTGATGATATACTGAGTCTCACCATTGGTTGGCAGGCTTTCTTTAATTTGAGCCTTACCTCCCATCCCTTTTTGCTTTAGTTAATTCTTTAGATAGGACCTTGAATTCATTCCTGGGTCAGTCCATTCTTTTATTTTATTCTATTTTACTTATTTATACTTTATTTGGAAGTACTGGAGTTTGAACAGCAGAACTTTGTGCTTGCTAGGTGGGTATGCCTCCAGTCCTGAAATCTTTTTATTTACACTTCCTGAATAGGTAGGAAGACAAGTGCATACCACCATACCTAGAATTTACTTATTGATAGGAAATCTTGTGAATTTTTCTGTCCAGACTGGCTTTGACCTTTACCTCCTAAGTATCAAGGATTAAAGGAATGAGCCACCTTGACTGGTTCAACCTCATTATTTTTCAAATATTTTTGTACCTTACAACAACCTTCCCATTTGAAGGGCCCTAACAACTCAATCTACTATCTACTCAGAGACATCCTTACTTCAGAGAACTCAGGTTGGGCCATACACCCAGTTAACAAAATAATTAAAATAATGTTCCACACCACCAGAAGAGGGTATATGCCATTTGAATGTCTTTATTTAAAAAGAAACCTGTTACCATGATTAAAATGTAATGCTTTTTTTTTTTTTGTTAGTTGAACTCAGAGTCTGGGCACTGTACCTGAGCTGTATTGTTCAAGGCTAATGCTCTACCACTTTGAGCACTACTTCTGGTTTTTGATACTCAAAAAGTCTTGGGGACTTTTCTGCTCAGGCTGGCTTTGAACCAGACCCTCAGATCTCAGCTTCCTGAGTACTAGGATTATAGGTGTGAACCATGGCTCCCACTGAAGTGAAATATTTTTAAACATTTAAATATCTGTTCTAGGGATGTAGATCAGTTATGGAACAAGCATGTGCTCAAGACCCAAAGCTCACTCCTTTTACTTTTTCTTTTTCTTTTTTCTTTTTTTTTTTTTTTTTGGCCAATCATGGGGCCTGGGCGCTGTCCCTCAGCTCTTCAGCTCAAGGCAAGCACTCTACCACTTGAGCCACAGCACCACTTCCAGTTTTCTGGAGGTTAACTGGAGATAAGAGTCCCAAGAAAGTTCCTGCCTGGGCTGACTTTGAACCACAATCTTCAGATCTTAGCCTCCTGAGTAGCTAGGATTGCAGGTGTGAGCCACAGGAGTCCAGCAATATATACTATTTTAATTATAAAGGCTTTGTACAGTATTTTAATATGTAACAGGTGTTCTATGATGGTTTTTCTTTTTCCTCTCTTTTTTTGAGTGTGAACTGAAGATCTTGTGCTTACTAGGGCAGGCACTCTGAACACTTGAGCATATAGCCCTGGCCTGCCTAAATCTCCTATTTACACTTCCCATGTACACTCAGCTTATTGGTGGAGGCGTGGTCTCATTTACTTTTTTCCCTGGTTGCCCTCAAACTCAATCTTTCTGATCTAGGCCTAGGATGACAAGCTTGAGCCCCTGACTTTTTGTCCTATTTTTGTTAATTTGGTTTTTGTTGTTTTTTTTTTATTTTTCACGTGGCTATCTACAGGGGGGAAAAAGCCTTAAATGACATTCTTTTTGATCCTGTAAAACAGTTTTACAGAAAAAAAAATCTGCCAATTTAGGGAGGAAATCTTTACCATCTTTATGATGTTAAATCTTCAGGTACAGATATTTGTTGAAGTCTATTTTGTGTGCTTGTGTGTGCACACACCAGTCCTGAGTGTTTTTTTCTTTTTCCTCTCTCTCTTTTTTTTTAAATCTTTCCTCTCTTTTTTGAGTTTGAACTTAAGGCCTTGATGCTGTCTGAACTTTTGCTGTTCCGGAGCTTTTTTTTTTTTGTTCAAGGCTAATCCTTTACCACTTGAGCCACAGGTCCACTTTCTGCCTTTTGGTGGTTAGTTGGAGATAAGAGTCTTAAAGAGGGCTGGGAAGGTGGCTCAGTGGTAGAGTGCTTGCTTTGCATGCATGAGGCCCTGGGTTTGATTCCTCAGTACCACATAAGCAGGAAAAAAAAAAAGCTGGAAGTGGTGCTGTGGCTCAAGTGGTAGAGCACTAGCCTTGAGCTGAAGAGCTGAGGGACAGCGCCCAGGCCCAGAGTTCAGGCCCATGACTGGACCTTCCCCCCCCCCCCCAAAAAAAAAAAAAAAAGTGTTAAAGACATCCTGCCTGGATTGGCTTTGAATCAGGATTCTCCTAAGATCTCAGCCTTCTGAGTCTAGGATTACTTTTTTGTCTGTCAGAAACATCTTTAT
This sequence comes from Dipodomys spectabilis, assembly GCF_019054845.1. NCBI lineage: Eukaryota > Metazoa > Chordata > Mammalia > Rodentia > Heteromyidae > Dipodomys > Dipodomys spectabilis. Next base: position 4,910,895 of record NW_024870824.1, read on the forward strand.
AGATTTCCACAGTGTTTTGTGTACTTTTTGTTTATGGATTACATATGTGTGTGTGTGTATATATATATATTCACTTAAAAGTATAAATGGGAATTTTTTTTATCTATCTGGCCTATGTCTGTAAAATATTCTTGGAAATATTCTTGTTGTTTTTTTCTTCTTGGTGCCTGTCTTGAGGTTTGAACTCAATAGGGGGGTTGGGCATTGTCCCTTAGATTCTTTTGCTCAAGGCTAGCTTCCTACCACTCTGACTTTTTGGTAGTTTATTAGAAATAGAGTCTCATGGACTTTTCTTTTTTTTTATTTTATTTTTTATTGTTTGAACAGTGATCCTCAGATCTCAGCCTACTGAGCAGTTCCAGTTCCAGGCATAAGCCACCAGTGTCCAGCCAGAGGAAATATCTCTGTTTGCTTTGTACTACAATGTTTTGGTAAACTGTTTTAAAAATAATATTTAATTGATTTTTAATATATTCAAGGCATATAATTTATCTGCCAATTATACTCACAGCTGTTTGCCTTTCATTTGTCGGGGTAAATCATAGTCTAGTAAAAAAAAAAAAATGGGTCTTCCTTTAGTTTGGACAATATATAGTGTTTCTGTGGAAAGTACAGTGCTGGTTTTAGAACTGATATGTGTCATATTAAGTGAGTTCAGGCGAATTTTTGTGGTTTTTTTTTATTAGTTGGTTGTTTATTTGGTTGGTTAGTGCTGGGAATTGGACCCAAGGAGTTGTACATGTTAAGTATCTATCTACCACAACTATAATACTCCTAGCCCCAAAATGTTTTTTTATTTAGTATATACAACAGAAATGGCTATTGAATTTGTAAAATGTCTTTTCATTTTCATCATTTTCAGCATGATCATATTTTTTCTGTATAGGTATGTTAATATGTTAAGTAATACTAATCAATTTTCTAGTAGTACAACTTTTTACTGTAAAGCTTATTAGATTTCTTTCATTTCTTTATGAGGTCAATTTTGGTTAAGATGTTTTAATTATCTTAAGTTATATTAATTATCTTCATGTAGGTTTTCAGATTTGTTTGCATAGAGTTAAGTGGTCTCTTATAATTCATCTGGTTTCTTGGATTTCTTTTTTTTTTTTTAATTTTTTATTGTGAAAATACCATAGAGAGGAGGGGTTACAATTACATGGGCAAGGTAATGAGTACATTTCTCATCAAGCATTGTTGCCTCCTCCTTCGTTTCCCTTTCCCATCTCCCGCACCCCACCCCTCCCGCCCCACCCCGTCCCGCCCCGCCCCGCCAAAGTTGTAAAGTTCGTTTTTTTCAACATTACAGTTTCCTGGATTTCTATTGATATTTTCTTATTTTAGGACAGTCTGGAAGTGCTGACAAATATAACTTTGTTTTTACACCAAAACAATAAAAACAGTTCTATTAAAAGAAAAAATTCTAGGCCCAGCGCTGGTCCTTCCACATTTCATCCTAATTGCCTTTTTTTTTTTTTTCTGTTGGTCATGGGGCTTGAACTCTGGGCCTGGGTGCTGTCCATGAGCTCTTCACCTCAAGGTTAGTGCTCTACCATTTGAACCACAGCGCCACTTCCTGTTTTCTGGTGGTTAATTGGAGATGTCTCGTGGACTTTCCTGCTTGGGCTGGTTTTGACCGTGATCCTCAGATCTCAGCCTCCTGAGTAGCTAGGATTACAGGTGTGAGCCACTGGCACCTGGCTAATCTTAATTATCTTTTGCCTGTGAAATCTTTCTGCCTTCTTGCCTTATTATTACACTTGTTTTTCAGTAAGCATTGGATAAAACTCTTTGAATAGTTGTTTTTGGCTTTCTTTCCTCCTATTCTGTACTGACATAGTGAGGAATCTCTTTAGTAGAAAACTACAGAAAATAAGTTGATGTTTTTATACTTCCAGTGTATTTAAAGTCAGGTTTTCCCCATTTCACAAGATATGATAGCCATAATGTGATCACACAAGTTTCATTCATTAATTTATACCCTTAATTATTTATGGTACTGGGGATCAAAGTCAGGCCTTTTGCTTGTAGGCCACTCTGCCACTTAAGCCACACTCCCAGTCCTCAAGGTCTTTGAATGTTGCTTGTGTAAAAATGGCATGATACTTTTAGCCTTTAAATAATTAAGGATTATTCTTAGCCAACTGTTGTGATGTCCCCTTACAAACCCATCACTTACAAATAAAGCAGGAGGATCACAAATTCAAAGACAGCCTGGACTATGTAGCAAATTAATTTCTTAAAGAAGTTGCGCATCTGTTGCTTAGACCTGTAACTCTGGCTACTCAGGAGGCTGAGATCTGATGATCACAGTTTAAAACCAGCCCAGGTAGTAATGTCTGTAAGACTCTACTTCCACTTAACCAGCAAAATGCTGGGCTGGAGGCATGGCTCAAGCAATGTGCCAACTGTGAGTGAAAAAGCTTCATAGATCTGGAGTCCTGAGTTCAAGCCCTGATTCTGGCATACACATAAATATGAATTCTATATTCTTGATTTTATTAATTCTAAAATATGTTTGACATTAAACTAAAGCGAATCTGGGTCTTCTGAATCTTCCTTGATAATCCTAAAACATCCTACTTCTTCATGCCCAGAACCTCTTATCCTTATTGTTATCCATCTCTATCCTGTCTCTCCACTTTTTTTCAAGGCTTATGAATCACTACCAAGTTGGCTTCACTTCTCTTTGCCAGTCTACACCAAAGATCATCTATTTTATTTAAGTTTTCTTCTAGCCTCAGTTTGAATATAGTAGGTCCCTAGACTACATATTCAATAGAGTTGTCTTATTATCTTCATCCTACCAAAATTTAATTTAGAGTCTTTATTTGATATTTTATTTTGTGACCAGAATTACTTTACCATGGTGTTTAAGACTAGCTGTCATTAAATGGAATGTATGATGAGCTCTATAATCTTTTATCTACTCTGGCCCTAAAAATCTGTAACTTAATCAAAATCCAAAAATAGATTAACATCACTAACATAACTATATCCTTGTCAATGATTACTTTCCTTAAGTTTTGTCTATAAGATCTGTTTAAATATATCTAAATATCTTAAATATCTCTACTTAGTTAGAAAAAAAATCTTACTTTATAAAAATTTTATCCACCTATAAAAAGGCAAAGGTATTCTAACTACTAAAGTTCTCTCTTCTGTTTTAATCTTACTTGTCTTCAACTAAGATCCAATATTACATCCTCTTAGAAAGATGCTGCTTGAATTATATTGCTTTGCAACCAAATGAGCACATTTAACACATTTTTTCTTGTTTCAAATGTCTTGAGGGTTGTTTCCTTTATCCCTTTCTTTGATACAGACAGCCACTATATATTTTAGTAGTGAATTTCAAAATCCTTTTTAACCTTATAGGTCCAAGGGTAGCCAAGGATGGCTGCAGCTTCATATGATCAGTTGTTAAAGCAAGTTGAGGCACTGAAGATGGAGAACTCAAATCTTCGACAAGAGCTAGAAGATAATTCCAGTCATCTTACAAAACTGGAAACTGAGGCATCTAATATGAAGGTATCAAGACTGTGACTTTTAATCGTAGTTTATCCCTTTTCAAATCCTCTTGTAAATGGGGTAGCTAAGACCCTTCATTTATGGTAAGCAACATATGAAAACACTTTTTTGAAAAATAAAATATGTTGAGTTCTTTAGTGGATCATATAAACAAGATAAATGTAAAATTAAATTATTTTTTCATCTTAAAAGTAAGAGATTCAGCCAGGCATCAGCAATTCACACCTGTAATCCTAGCTACTCTGTAGGCGGAGATCTGAGGATCAAGATTCAAAGCTTGCACAAGTAGAAGAATCCATGGGACTCTTTATCTCCTACCACCAAAACAGCTCAAAGTGGAGCTGTGGCTCAAGTGGTAGAGCACTAGCCTTGAGCAAAACAGTTGAGGGACAGTACCCAAAGTTCAAACCACAGGACTGGCACAAGAAAGAGAAAGAGACACAGAGAGGGCGGGGGTGGAGATAGGGAGAGAGATAGAGATAGGAGACCAACTTTAAAAAGTTACTGTACTGAGGCAAGGTTTTCTGTGTAGTTCATAAAAACCAGCCTCATATTTCAGGATAGATCTCAAATATTAAATATCACCATCCCCTTCCACTCCTTTATATCTTGTTAACTCTAAAATGCTACCATGATGGATGATCTAGGAACAAACCTGGAACTGAAAGTCCTGTTCCTGACTTTACCACAGTCTGAGATATATGATCCCTGGTTACCAATGAGGATTTAAATTGTATTATACAGGTATCATACAAGATGATTTTTTTCTTTCCTTTTCTTTTTGGCCAATTGTGGGGCTTGAACTCAGGGCCTCTTTTGCTTAAGGCTAGTGCTCTACCACTTTGAGCCATAGCTCCCCTTCTGGTTTTCTGGTGGTTAACTGAAGATAAAAGTCTCACAAGGACTTTCCTGCTTGGGCTTGCTTTGAACTGCAATCCTCAGATCTCAGCCTCCTTAGTAGTGAGGATTATGGGCATGAACCACCATCACTTGGCTGTTGAAGATGTTTTCTATGCCACTTTCAGGTCCTGTCTGATTTGCCAAATAGTGTTGAAAAGATGTGATAACATTCAAGAAAAGTTATATTCAGTCTGCAGTAGGGAAAACATATTCTAGATTCAAAATAATCAAGATTAAAACTATAGCTGTTTTAATTTCCAGTTAGGCATATTTTTCTTTTGTAGAATTTAATACTTGGATTATCAGCAAATGTTAACCTCTGTGTACTTTAAGAAGTTCTTTCTGCTTTTTAGTGTTTCTCAGCTTGCCTACTTTTTAACATCTTAATTCCTGACTGTTCTTCCTGTCAGGTTTCTACTCTTATTCTTTATTCATTTCCTAGTTTATCTAGTTGTTTTCCTATGCACTTCAAAGTCTCTCTTATTCTCTATGCTTTTGTGTATCCCGGAAATAACTTCTGATCCTTTTACTCTTTATACTTAACATCATAATATTAACCTTGACCTTTTGCCTTATATAAAATTATTCCTGTCTTCATCTTTTTATTGATTCTTCACTATTCTAATATTCTATTTCTGTACTAAAACTCTCCAATAATAACATAGGTAGAATAAAATTGTTTTTTCCATACCACAAACTATGTAATCTCTTACCTTAAAAACACTAGAGTCAGCCAGAAGTCGGTGTTCATGCCTGTAATCCTAGATACTCAGAAGGCTGAGACCTGAGAATTATGGTTTGAAATTAGCATGGGCAAGATAGTCCATGAGACTCTCTTGTGTGTGTGAAAATACTGTACAGATGAGCTACAATTACATGAGCAAGGTAATGAGTACATTTCTTATCAAGCATTGTGGCCACCTCCTTTGTTTTTCCCCTACCATCCCTTCCCTCCCATCTCCACAACTACAGTCCGTGAGACTCTTATCTCTAATGAATCTCTTTCTCTCTCTCTTACACACACACACACACACACACACACACGCGCGCGCGCGCGCGTGGAAGAGTGCTAGCCTTGAGTACAAAAGCTCAGTGACAGTGCCCACACCCTAAGTTCAAGCCCACGACTAGCTGGCACACACAAAAAACCATTGGAATTAGGGCTGGGAAGTTGGCTCATTGGTAGAGCGCTTGCCTTGCATGCTTAACGCCCTGGGTTCGATTCCTCAGCACCACATAAGCAGAAAAAAAAAAAAGCCGGAAGTGGCGCTGTGGCTCAAGTGGTAGAGCGCTAGCCTTGAGCTGAAGAGCTGAGGGACAGCGCCCAGGCCAAGAGTTCAGGCCCCACGACTGTACCCAAAAACAACAACAACAACAACAAAAAAACCATTGGAATTAGTTATCTAATAGAGCTTGATATCATATAATTAATAAATACAGTGTACCTCAAATCATTATATATGGCATGTATTTTCGAAAGTTTAAAGAAGCAGAAGAAAATCCTCTTGTATCTCCTTCAATATGGTATATTTTTTTCAGAGAACTCGGAGTTAGCCTATCTTGATTTATACTCCAGAACTCTTAGATCTCTTTTTAAAGATTTTAACTACTTGAACAAATTTAAAATTCATTTAAAAAATATTTGGGGGCTAAGTGCTATAATGGCTCACCACACCTTTAATTGTAGCTATTCAAGAAGCTGATTTTGAGGATCATGATTCGAAGCCAGTCCAGCTAGGAAAGTCTATGAGAATCTTATCTCCAATTAACCACTAAAAATCCAGAAGTGGAAATGTGGCTCAAAGTGGTAGAATGCTAACCTTGAGCAAAAACTCAGGGACAGCACACAGACCCTAGGTTCAAGCCCCAGGACTAGTACACACAAAAATGCTTTGGAAACCATTTTACCTTACGCTAAGATCCATCTGTATGCCGGCATAGTATCTGATAATCCAAATCACACACTTAAATTTTTACAGTGAAATACAAGTTGATTATACATCAGAAATATAGAAACTTCAGCTATGTCTAAATTTAATCCTGAATTGCTTGTTACTCATCACATGGCTTCTGCATTTTTTTAAATCCATATTTCAAAATTGACACCTGGTTTCATAGCAATTACAACCATAAATGAAATTGTTATGTATCAATTCCTTAAAAGATTATGTGTTTTAAGGAACAGGAACCAGCACCTTTTTATTTCATATTAGAATACTGATTGGTAAAAATACACTTTTAGAACACCTGTTACTTCATACATTGGATTAGAGTTAATGTACTACAGTGGCTCTTCTCACAAAAAACACTTAGTAGATTTTGGAATACATTGTATAGTATGGGATCATGTTTCTTATATCTTATTTTATTTTGGGGGGGTCTGTGGCCTGAATTCTGGGCCTGGGCAATATCCTTTAGCTCTTCAGCTCAAGGATAGCAATCTACCACTGGAGTCACAGCACCACTTCCGGTTTTTTTTCCTGCTCATGTGGTGCTGAGGAATCGAATCCAGGGCCTCAAGAATGCAAGGCAAGTGCTCTACCACTGAGCCACCTTCCCAGCCCGGGATCCTGTTTCTTGACCATTATTTACCACCAACCAAGGCTAAGCCTGTCTCCTTCAACCATTTTATTTAAACTAAGGAAAGCTAAAATGTATGCAATGTTACCATCTAGTGGCAAAAGAAGATACTACCTTGCTGCTGATTAATTACACTATACAAATGTTTTGGCAGATGAGACAATGTGTATAACAGAAATATGGCAGATGGTATATTTGAGGATATTAAGGAAGAAGTATTTTACTTTTTATACAAATTGACACCATTGTGATTGTGTTTAGAAAGGTTCCCTACTGAGATGTAATTATTAAATACTTACCAAAAAATTATGTTTGAAATTCGTGTTCAGATATATCTGGGCTAGAGATGTGAAAATGAAATTTTCTATGATAGAAATATAAAACAGATTGTTATGGGATTTAGATGATCTGGAGCCAGATAAGTTCAAAATATGTGTAATATATGTGTTGGGTTATACACACAGGTATGTATGTTTGTATGTATGTATGTATGTATGTATGTATGTATGTATGTATATCCAAATAGCTGCAACTACAGGTACAACCTACCCTATCCTATGTACTATATATATTTTTTCCCTTCAGGGGTCAACTTAATTGACTTAAAAGTCCTGAACATAGTAGCAAGGTAATATGGTTCTATAGACCTGTAAAGCATTCATGCTAAGAGATGGCATAGTGGAGGAAGAATTGTCTGTAGGCAATTTTTTTTTCCCCATTGCTGGGGCTTGAATTTAGGGCCTTGTGTCCTCAATAGCCTTTATGTCCATGTCTGATGCTCTGCCAGTTGAGCCACACCTCTGTTTACTGGTTTTGGGAGATAAAATTCTCTTGGATTTGTCTGCTCAGGCTAATTCTCAACTCCCACCCTCTTAACTTCCATCTGGTTGTAGGCAAATTATTAATGAAGCATTTATATCTCAGCTAGAATGTAGAATCTCTATGTTGTTCTATAAACTACAAAATCATGTATATGTTAAGTAATTTTTTCAGAGTATAAGGACAGGAAAAAACCATAAAAGTTCAGATCGGCACAGTTAGTGATTTGCTTTTAAATATTTAGTTATCGAAAATGCAGTAAGTTACTTTTTAATCTTAAAAATAAGAGACCTAGGGACTGATGCCCCTAATTTCTTTACAGGTTCTTTTATTCCTGTTAGCTTTTAAGTGTGCGGGTTGTTAACCCATAATAGTAACAAAAGTGTTCTTGGAAACAGAACCCCCTATAATTACAGAGATGTTCCTAGCACATCATACTTTTAATGAAACTTTAAAAAAATAAAAGGAAGTGTTTCTATTTTAGTTGCATAACCCTGAAAGCTCTTTATAGGTTGCTTTCCCTAGCATGCGTGAAGCCCTGAGTTCGATTCCTCAGTACCACAAGAAAAAGCCATAAGTAGTAGGGCTGTGGCTCAAGTGGTGGAGTGCTAGCCTTGAGCAAAAGAGCTCAGAGACCGTGCCCAGGCCTTGAGCAAGCACCAGGACTGGCAAAATAAATAAATAAATTAATTAATTAAAATGCACACCATTAACTGGGAAACTTTTTTTGCTATACATATATGTATGTATATGTGTGTGGTATGTGTGTTTGACAAAGGGACTTGTGTCAGAATATATAAAGAATTCCTGTAAATGGTAACCCAAGAAATAGAATTTTGAAATATATTCTAATGACTTGAAGACAATTCAGAAAGGAAGATAAATGACCAATAAGCACATGAGAAGAGGTTCAGTAACATCTGTCATCAGGAAAATCCAAAGACCATTTGATTCCTACTCAGATGACTAAAATTCAGATGACTATTCATGCCAGATGGGGAACACTGGAGTGCTGTTACATTACTGAGAGGAGTATTAAACACTGGGCAGTTTCTTTTAAACTATGATTCAGCATTTGAACTCCTTGAAATGTACACAAGAGAAGTGATTGCATATACCTAGTAAAAGATTTGAAGCATGGAACAAATGGTAAAGCACTTGCCATGAGCAGGAAAAGCTGAGTGTAAACACAAGGCCTTGAATTCAAGCTCAGATACTGACTGGCATAATAATAATAATAACATTCTTCAGTATAGCCTCCAAACTGGTAACTACCCATTAACAGAAGAATAAATTGAGGTCTGTTCATGCAGTGGATTAGTATACAGCATTAAAAAATAATGAATGATAAATGCAGTAGCTTGGATGCATCTCACAGGTAATTATGTTAAGTAAAAAAACCTGAGACACAAAAGGCTTTTTACTGTGTAATTTCATTTTTAATGAAAAACATGCCAAACCTGCCACATGCTATTATGAAGTCATAACAATGATTATTTATGGAGATTGAAGACTGGTAAGGGTCTGAGAAAAACATCGGAAATGTTAGAAATGTTTTTCTTCACCTAGGTGACAATTACACAGATAGAAAAATTCATCAGGTACTTAAGATTAGTGTACTTTACCTATAAGTTGTACCTCTATAAAAGCAAGAAATATAATTTAGACTTATTTTTATTTTTATTATAGAATAACCAGCCATATTCTAGTCATAGAAATTAGTGAGTAATTTAAGTCATCCCAGATGTTGTCACATTAAAGCAAAGAAAGTAAATGTGACTATAAATTAATATGTCCCCCTTTTTTTAGTGAGCCACTTATTCCAGAGTACACACAAAATAATTTCAGGGACACATCATTGAGGTAAGTTGGTAACTTTCAAAAAATGACTACTTTGAAAGGCTTCAAGAAATTTTAACCATATATTTCAATGAATTTATTTGCTTAAAAGTTGGTGTACATAACTATAACTTGAGAATCACCACTAGTAGGCATTGGAGAAAAAGTCTTGTAAAGAGAGACCTAACCAGAGCTTTAGGGAGCCCTAAAGCTTTACTTTGAAGAAACTATTTTGACAGCTCTGTGCAAGGTTGGACTCTTTAGGAGATTATTTTAGTAGTTTAGATCGGCTTAAACAATAATAAGAATAAACTTGAACCAAAATAAGAGCTGCAAGAGTAAGAGATAACAGAGTAATGATAGAATTTGATATGAGAGGAAAAGTAGTAAGAGTGAATGGAAAGAATATTGAAGGTGCTAGAAAAATCATGGGTAGCTCATAATGAGTTTTCAAACTGGAAGAGATGAAATAACCAGAAGTCCATAGTAGACCTTTTGGTGAGGCTCCACATTCATTTCAGGAAAGGCATCTTTGTCTCACAGAGGGAATACTATGGGAGTGTGAATACATGTTCACACATCTTTGTACTCAAGCCTTTCAAACTACAGCCTGGTCTATTATTTAAAGGTCACATCCTAAGATCACAGGCTAGAGATTATGTTTTTATTACAATGATACTATCTTGAAGTTGTCTTTTCTGCATTCACTCACTGTTGGACAGATTTTCTTTTCAATGCATTTATAGATTACTTTTTTTCTGTAGGATAATAATACTATTAAAGGTTGCAAGTGTTCAAATATAAGTGCATTTGTAAAATTGAATTGATCAAACAAAGGACTTATTCCAGGAGTCAGAATGGAATGCTTTAGTATATGGAAAGTATAAATCTAAATTACTGTTAAAAAACATTCTATTCTAGCCTTATAAATGAGCTTCCAATATTCTCTGAGAAAAATTTATCAAGAAAATTTCTATAAGGAAACAATAGCATCAAAAGTCAGGAAGCAGAGAGCATTACAGTTTTTGAATATCTTATCAGTGATGATCATATTCTAGTAGATAATATGTAAAAGCTTGAATATTAAGCAGGTTATAATATGTTCATTTATGTGGTATTTTCCTTGGTCAAGTTGTTACAAGTTTAAGGGACATGGATTCTAAACACATGCTTGCTTAAAAGCTTAAAAGTTTCTTAGTCTCAATTTATTTATCTGAAAAAAAAACAAAAATAATTGACCTTGTTAATAGTTAAGATATAATTAATAGTCAGGCACTAGCGGCTGATGCCTGTAATCCTAGCTACTCAAGAGGCTGTGATCTGTAGAACACAGTTAACCACCAAAAAGTCAGAAGTGGAGCTGTGGCTCAAGTGGTAGAATGCTAGCTAGACTTGAGCAGAAAAGCTCAGAGGCAAAGTCCAGGGCCTGATGAGTTCAAGCCCCAAACCTGGAGCAAACAAGATATAATTGATGTCTTTTATTTAGAATATATTAACTATATAAAACAGTGTTTCCCTGTGACATTTTATATATATGGATAATGTATGTTGATCATATTTATGTCCCCATCACCCTCTTTTATGTGTATCATATAAGTGTCTTGAACAGAAATTCCTCATAGTCACCATAATCAGAAGCTGTAACTATTACTATAGTAATATTATCATTGGATATATGATATATAATGAATAATAGCGTATATATACACATTTATACATATATACATATTATATAGGTGCTTATAGCTTATATCATGTTTCAGGGTGGTCTAAAATAACTCTTTCCTCCCCCCAAGCAGATCTACATGCCAAGATTTTCTGGAGTTTTTTCTTGTCAATATGCTGCATTTTTTTTTAACAGGAAGTACTTAAACAACTACAAGGAAGTATTGAAGATGAAGCTATGGCTTCTTCAGGACAGATTGACTTATTAGAACGTCTAAAAGGTAGTTCTTTAAAAGTGTCTTAATCTAACTTTTAAAGTTCAAATAACTTTTAAATGTATAGATCAAGTACAGATCATCCTGATTTGGATTTTGGTATCTGTTTTGTTTTTGGGTTTTGTTTTGTTTTGTTGGTATATATCACTCTTAGCTATTAGGCTGTAATTCTTTTTTTTTGGGGTGGGGGGAGGGTCCGGTCGTGGGGCCTGAACTTTGGGCCTGGGAACTCTTGAGCTCTTCAGCTCAAGGCTAGTGCTCCTCCACTTGAGCCACAGCGCCACTTCCAGCTTTTTTCTTTTTGCTTATGTGGTGCTGAGGAATCGAACCTAGGGCCTCATGCATGCAAGGCAAGTGCTCTACCACTGAGCCACCTTCCCAGCCCTCCCCCCTTTTTTTTTGTCTGTTGGTTGTGGGCCTGAACTCTGGGCCTGGGCCTGGGCCCTGGCCCTCAGCTCTTCAGCTCAAGGCTAGCACTCTACCACTTGAGCCACAGTGCCACTTTCAGCTTTTTCTGGTTATGTGGTGCTGAGGAATCTAACGTAGGGGCTCATGCCTGCAAGGCATGCACTCTACCACTGAGCCACCTTCCCAGCCCCTAGACTGTAATTCTTAAAGTACAATTATAGAAAAGTGTATTTGCTATCATTTTTGGGTAAATATTAAATTGGTTTTAATTAAACTATTTCATATTTCTTTTTAAAGTATATTGCCATTCTGCCAATCACTAAATAGAACTTTAGTATTCTGTAGACCACAGACTAAGTAGCAGCAGATATATTTAAAGAGTTATCGTTCATCTGGAATAGAAATCTTTGTCTTTTTACATAGTACATCAGTTTATTAACAAGCCTTTTTAATAGAATTTTTAAAAGAATGGTTCTTTTTTTTTTGCCTTAAAATGTCAGTGTCATACAATGAAAGTGCTTATTAATAATTGAAACTAAGCAGAGAAATTACTTTTGTTTCCAAAATATTATCTAAAGGATTTAAGGGAGTACATTTGTCTAATTTTAACATACCACTTATTTTCTAACTCAAGCTGGCATTGAAGGAAAAGATTACGCACTCTGATTCTTTCTAAGTAATTGATTGTTGTTGGGGGTTTTTTTAGTAATGTACATTGTTAGCTAAAATATGAACCAAAGATTTCTTTTTCACATAACATAATTTTGGGAATATTTTACATGACAAAAAGCAGTTGCTACATAAAAAAGTGTTTTTACATTATTTAGAACTTAACTTAGACAGCAGCAATTTCCCTGGAGTGAAACTACGATCAAAAATGTCCCTCCGTTCTTACGGAAGCCGGGAAGGATCTGTATCAAGTCGTTCAGGAGAGTGCAGTCCTGTTCCTATGGGGTCGTTTCCAAGAAGAGGGTTTGTAAATGGAAGCAGAGAAAGTACTGGATATTTAGAAGAACTTGAAAAAGAGAGGTAACTTCTGTTCATTTTATAGTAAATATTGACTTGTACACTCCAAGTTTGTTGATATTATTTTGTAATACCAGATATAGGTTATGAATTTATTGTAGATGATAGCTAACATTTCAAGAACCCATTGCATCTTTGAACACAAACATAATATATAATTGTATTTAAATACTCTATTCCGGGGATTCTAAAGACTTTTCTTTATCACATATCAGATATTCTGCACATTAACTAATACATATGATCATAATATTTATATCTGGTTAACATCTGCAACTTCTTTTTATTTCTTTTTTTTAATTTCTTTTTTTTTGGCGGTGGGGCTTGAACTCTGGGCTTGGGCGCTGTCCTTCAGCTCTTCAGATAAGGCTAACGCTCTACTGCTTGAGCCACAGCACCACTTCCAACATCTGCAACTTCTTTTTAATTAAATGTCTAGTTATTTTTCAACTAAATTGAGTAACTACTAGATCTAGTATATTGGTCTATTACAGGTGGCAAAAAATGGAAACAGTTATTAATTTATCAGTTTTCATACTTAAAAAAGCATTGCTCAAAATGGAATCAGTCAAGGTGCCAACCAAACAATGAAAGGATAGAGAAAATCCAGTATGCCTACACAGTGGAGGGTTATTCATCCCAGAGGAGGAGGGGGCAGAGGGGAAGAAGAGGAGGAATAATAAAATTATTTTGTTTGCAGAAAAATAGAAGTGGTGATGGCTTTTTAAATTTTGGTGCCAATTCTGGGGCTTGAACTCAGGGCCTGGGCACTGTCCCTGGGCTTTTGTGCTCAAGGCTAGTGGTCTACCAGTTTGAACCATCACACCATTTTTTAGTAGTTAATTGGAAATAAGAGTCTCACAGACTTTTCTGCCCAGTCTGGCTTTGAACTTTGATCCTCAAATCTTAGCCTCCTGAGTAGCTAGGATTACAGGTGTGAGCCACCAACCCTGGCTGGAGATCATCATTTTAAGAGAAATAAGCTAGATTAAAAACAGAAATATTGCAACTGAGTGCCAGTGGCTCTTGCCTGTAAACCTAGCTACTGAAGAGGCTGAGATCTGAGGATAGCAATTTGAAGCCAACCCAGATAGAAAAGTTTGTAAAATTGTTTATCTCCAACTAGCCACCAAAAATCTGAAAGTAGAGCTGTGGCTCAAGTGATAGAGTAGTAGTGAAGAACAGTACCCACACCCTGAGGGAAGAGAGGAAGGGATCTAGATCTAAATGTATATGTATATTTGTATATGACATGAATATAAAAAGGGACTATTTGGTTGAGGGAGAGGAAAGAGGAAAAGAGAGGGTGATAAAGACAGGTGAATGTGATTGATGTGCCTTCAAAGTACATTATATTTATTCAGGGAAATAGTACAATAAACCCTTTTGTGGCTGGGTACTGTTGGCTCCTGCCTGTAATCATAGCAGTTTGAAACCAGTCCAGGTAAGAAAGTTCATGTGACTGTTACCTCCAGTTAGCCAGAAGTGTAGCTGTGGCTCAAGTAATAGAGCACAAGCCATGAGCAGGAAAACTCAAGGACAGTGCCCGTGCCCTGAGTTCAAGCCCCAGGACTGGCGAAAAAATAAGTAAATAAATCCGTTTGTACAAAAATATATGCTAATTTAAAGAAAAACATTGATATAACGTGAGTTCAGAATCCTCATAACTGTTTTACTCTTTTCTTCCTGAAGTTAACATTATCTTATTGTAAACAGAATATGGATCATTATCAAGAATTTTTTTTCAGAAGTAGCACTGTGGCTCAAAGTGGTAGAGTGCTACCCTTGAGCAAAAGAGCTCAGACAACATCCTGGCCCTGAGTTCAAACCCCACATCACATCTGACAGAAAAAAAAATAATTTTTTTCGAGTGTTTCATGTTTCCTAAAAAATAACTAATGTACAAATGATACCTAACTATTCTTCCTATTAGAATTCCTAAAATGTCTGTTAGATATTCAGAATGGTAAAGTATATGTTACATATTAATTTTATGACCTTGGTTACTTCATTTGATTTTTTTTTGGCAAGTTCTGTAAAACACAGATTTGGTTCAGCCTCATGGAGTTATGAAAATCTGGTATTAATTTTAGATAAAGAAAATACTCTAAGAAATGTACTCATTATCTTGCCCATGTAATTGTAACCCCTCTATACAGTATTTTCACAATAAAAAAAATACTCAACATATACTGAGAGTGATATTGATAACACCATCAGTTTCTCAGATATTACATAATTTCATCTTCAAATTCACAACTAAGACATATCAGAGAAATTTCTCTTATTTCAATGTTGGTATATTATTTTGGGTGCTAAGAGCTAAAGCCACATTATGTAATTTCTAATTCTCTCATTTTGTTTCTGGCAGCATTCCTGCTCTTCTTACCTTATTAGTATACTTTCTTACCTTATTAGTATACTTTTTTTTTTTTTGGTCAGTCATGGGGATTGAATTCAGGGGCTAGGTGTTGTCCCTAAGCTTTTTTCCTCAAGGCTAGTCTCTACCACTTTGAGGCACAGCTCCACTTCCAGTTTTTCATGGTTAATTGGAGAGAGAAGTTTCATAGCCTTTCCTGCTTGTGCTGGCTTTGAACTGAGATCCTCAGATCTTGGCCTCCTGAGTAGATAGGATTATAGACATCAGCCACCAGCACCTGGCTCTTATTAGTATACTTTTTATTCTTATACTAGTTTTGGATTTTGTTACATATAATAAAATAGCTGTACCTTTTACTTCTCATCATATTCTTAGACTATAAATAAGAAAGTATTTGGTTGAAATGTAAGTATCATAATTATAACACTCTTAAGTCCTAACTTCAAAAATCCAAATGACTGTTTTTGTTCATTCATTACTAGTAGCTTTAATAGTGATTAAGGATTGCTCTTATGCCATCTGTATTAGCATTGTATAAACTTATCTTTCTTTAAAAAAAATAGATCATTACTCCTTGCTGATCTTGACAAAGAGGAAAAGGAAAAAGACTGGTATTATGCTCAACTTCAGAATCTCACTAAAAGAATAGATAGTCTTCCTTTAACTGAAAACGTAAGTAACTTGGCAGTACCACTTATTTTAGAATTTAACAATTTGACTTTTAAAAATTCCTAAGTTAAGCTGGGCACCGATGGCTCATGCCCATAATCGTAGCTACTCAGGAGGCTGAGATCTGAGGATCACAGTTCAAAGCCAGCACAGGCAGGAAAGGCTGTGAAACTTTTTTATCTCCAATAAACTACCAGAAAACTGGAAGTGGCATTGTGGTTCAAGTGGTAGAGCACTAGCCTTGAGTGAAGAGCCTAGGGACAATGTCTAGGCCCAGAGTTCAAGCCCCATGATCACCATCACCAACAACAAAATTCCTAAGTTAAAACGTTTGGTGGTATGTAACTGTATACAAATGTGTTAACTGAAATACAATAGATTAAAGAGAGATCTCAAATAGTGTAATCCCTTAGAAAGCCAAAATCAGAGTTCAGTACTAGACACTTGAAAGGAGTAGGATGGGGCCAAAGGGAAAGAGGTGGATTAATGAAGAAGAGAAGTGGAAAATGCAGACAAGAATCTAATTTATATCCTACAAAATTTAAGAAGAGGGAGAGAGGGGGTAGATAGGGGAAGGGATGGGTGAGAATGTTGGAAGAGGTAACACTGATATTGATCAAGAGATACTGTATACATTATATTAATAAACTGTATTTATAAACTTCGTTAAATGGCAACTTCATTGTACAACTACTTAAGATAATTTTTTAATGTATTTTTCAAAAAAAGACCTGAGTTGCTGGGTGCCATAAATTTATGTGTGTAATCTTAGCAGGAGGTTGAGATCCAAGGATCACTGTTGGAAGCCATCCCAGGCAGGAAAGGCTTTGAGACTGTAATCTCCAATTAACCACCAAAAGCCAGAAGTGGAGCTGTGTCTCGAGTGGTAGAGTGCTAGCCTTGAGCACAGAAGCACAGAGATAGTGCCTAGTCTCTGAGTTCAAGCCTCAGGACCAACATACACACGCACACATGTGCGCACGGTTACACATACACACACACATACACACACACATAGTTATCTATTAAAAATTCAAGATAACTGAAGTAATTTGTAAATTTTAATAACAATTCTAACCTGAATATATGTTTGGGCAACCATTTTGTTTTTTTAATTCTGTCTGTTGAATTTCCAAACACACTGTTTGAATATTTATTATCTGTCCCTTTTTTATACAGTATTACAGATATCATGCCAGATAGTTTTTGCAATAAAATCATATTGAAGCTATAGCCATGCTCTTACTATTTTTTGTGGGATCCACACTTCCTCTTACAAATATATCTATGTAAAAAAAAGCTCTCCCCTCCTCCTCATAACCTCTCTGTATTAGCTATTTTATACATGGACTGGCATAAATTAAGGAAGTTTCTGAAATACTTTCATAATGTTATGCCTATATGTTTCAACTGTTACTCATCTTTTTTATATATTCTTTCTTTTTGGTATCAGTAGTGGAGCTTGAACTAAGGACTCCTGCCTTGCTTTTTCCACCCAGCGTTGGAATTCTACCTCTTGAGCCATACCTTCACTTCCAGCTTTTTGCTGGTTAACTGGAGATAGAAGTCTCATGGACTTCTTCCTATTGTAGTTTAGACTGTAATCTTCAGATCCTAGCTTCCTGAGTCTCTAGGATTTCAGATATGAGCCCCCAGTGCCTGGCAGATCTTTTATTTAATTTCAAAGAGAGAACAAATTAAAATTAAACTACTTGCTTTTTTAGATTTTTTTTTTTTTAGTTTCCAAGATTAGCACTTTTGAGAAAACATAGTAACTTAAAAAGATACAAGGAGAAGTAAAACTCTTTTCAAAACATGTAATTAGATTTCCTGAGTGGAGGTTAGAACTGGAGGTTTAAATGCTCATTTTCCTAGAACAATCACTGTTGAGCAGGAGAAAAAGCATCCCTTTCCCTGACAGTGTCCTTAAGGTCTTCCTGGGAATTAAGAAGACCTAATTTGGATATGGCTGAAGAGATACATTCTGCATGATATGGCGTGTTCCTTACACATGAAAGGGGTGAGAACTGCTCTGACTTAAAATGACAATACAGTTTGGAGTCCTTAGACTAGAATATTATTCTGATTCAGAGATGTCTCATGCAGTTCTCTGTAGGCACAGAGAGCATGTAATATCTATAGCAGTTGCTTCTCAGCCTTTTAGCTAAGATCAAGTGAAAAAATCTAAAGCATTTCCTCATTCCTTTTATGGCATTATTCCTTCCATAAAACTCTGTTACTATAATTTTATCTAGTCATATTTTACTTTTTCCTCTTCATCCTTTGTAATCTTGGCATACAGTGTCTGATATTTTTTTTATTGTGAAAATACTGTACAGAGGGGTTACAATTACATGAGCAAGATAATGAGTACATTTCTTATCAAGCATTATAGCCTCCTCCTTTGTTTCCCCTTCCCATCCCATCCTCCCCCACCCAACCCTCCTCCCCCCCACCAAAGTTGTAAAGTTCGTTTTCAACATAATGACTTGTACATCTCATTGTTGCAATGGGTCCACCTGTATCCCTATCCCTATTTAAACGATTTGTTTTTCCCTTCCCCTCCACAAATTATACCAACGTCATATACAGTGAAAGCAGGGGTCCGTGGGGGAGGGACATACAAAGCAACAAAGAAATAATCTTATAAATGTGTTAGAAACAATCGCATGAAAGAAAAAAAATTTTAATACTATCTTAGTGTTCATTTCCCTAACATCAACT
Source organism: Dipodomys spectabilis (assembly GCF_019054845.1). Classification (NCBI taxonomy): domain Eukaryota; kingdom Metazoa; phylum Chordata; class Mammalia; order Rodentia; family Heteromyidae; genus Dipodomys; species Dipodomys spectabilis. The sequence continues at coordinate 4,929,711 of NW_024870824.1, forward strand.
CATCTGACCTTTTCTGCTTGACTCAGACATATACTAGATATTACAAATAAGGGAAACCATGGGACCTACGTTTCTTTGAGCCTAGCTTACTTCACTTAATATAATTTTTCTAAGTCTTTCCATTTCCTAACAAATGGGGAAATAGTGTCTGATATTTTAATTGAAGAATTATTTTAAACACTATGATTAAGTACTTTTTATTTCTTTTTGATTTGCTCCACTTTGAGGCTTTTTACCAAAGTTTGTGTTAATTTTTTCCAGTTTATTAATGGTTGTATTACACATAAGCATTTTCTTAGCTTTACAAATGGAAAAATTCCGTTTAGTGTATGTATGGATGTATGTATGTACATATATATATATATATATATATATATATATATACACAGATCTTATAGGTAATGCACCTATTTATTGATTTTTCCATACTACTTATAGTAACATGCTAGTTTTAATAGTTAAACTAGTACCTCTCTAGAAAAATAATACTGCTTTAGAAAAAGCATAAGGGAACTGAAGCTAGGCTCACCCTAACTAAACCAAGGACATATTTTAATAGTCAAACCATTTTGGGGAGGAAAGGGTTTGAGAGGGAAAAAAATTGGGAAAAAACAATGGAAGAAGTGACACTGTTCATAAAGAAATGTACTCATTACCTAATCTGTATAACGGTAACCTCTCTATACATCACCTTCACAATAAAAATAAATTTTAAACCATTTCTAACCTTATAGCAACTGTTTTAACTCTACATCGTATCAGGGACTCAGATTGAATCTAGCACCTATAATCAGTTTTTTAAAATTCCTTGGAATAAAAATAATTTTCTCATGTACAGGACTTACACAGTGGCTTACTCATTTTCTTTATTTGTATTTATATGGCCTTTGGCTTTACTGGAATAAACAAGCACAATAATACTAATATTTTTATATTATTTGTGGTTTTAGTTTTCCTTACAAACAGATATGACCAGAAGGCAACTGGAATATGAAGCGAGACAAATCAGAGTTGCTATGGATGAACAACTAGGTACTTGCCAAGATATGGAAAAACGAGCACAGGTAAATTATTTTAAGCTATAAAAATGACAGCTCTGTTAACATTAAATTTTGTCATTAAAGATATTTATGGGACTAGAGATAGAGCCCAGTGGTAAAATATTGCTTCATATATACAAGTCTCTGAGATCAATCCTCAGCACTGTTTCAAGATAATCTTTCATGGATGCTGCATTGTAACCAATTTTCACATAATATTGTCTCTACCATACTTCGTTTCCCTTGGTACCATTCTGTCCTGCCTTATAGTCATAAGGAGAAGGTATTGATCATAGTACCTGATAATATACTTCAGCTCTCCTTTGATTTTTACTTCATATAATCTTAAGTATGTATAATGGTTTTGAAAATTACATCACCATTTTCAAGTTTTGCACCAAGACTAAAAAGGAAGGAAGGAAACATAACAAAACCAAAGGCAAGATTAAATAAGTTGGGTAAAAAGTACTTGCATATTTCTACACTGGACTGTTGTCAAGAGAAAACATTAACTTTGTTATCAACAATTTTCATAGGTTACTGAATTTAGTATACTAATTTTCATAAGTCTCATAGAGGCCTTGATGGTTAACTTGTCTGTTCCAAAATAAGTATAAGGACTTTCCTTGCTTTGGGTTTTTGTTTGTTTTTTCAACTTTTGGCACACAAAGTTTTTTTAAGTAAAAAGCAAATAAGTAGACAAATACTTGATGTATAAATACATATCTGTGTTTGTAAGGTTTATTTCATAGTTTAAAAATATAACATAAGACATTTTATATTCTCCAAATATTACATAAGACATTTTTATATTCTCCAAATATAAGACTATCTTTCATGTGGTAGCTTCCTAAATATAAGGTATAGTCTATGTTCAAATATGATTGTAGATGAAGGTAATACTTAGCACCCATACTGTGAAATATTTCATAGTCTATACCTGTTAGTTCCACAACTCTCTAGTGTGTACTTAGAATATGTGTGCTCATGTATTTGCATTCATGTACGCATGTATTACCATATTACAAAATATGAACATAATACTGTTTCCTTGCCCATTCACTTTGAAAGTGAAACTTTATACCTTTAGATTGAAAACATGTGAATGTTTCTGATTGAGTAGGAAAGAATTTCTTAAAACCTAAAAGAGTAATTATAAATAAAAGACATAATTTTTACTATAATAAAATTAAGAATTTATCTTCATCTTTCTTGTACCTTATAGAAAGTAAAAAGTAATAAGTTATTGTCATATAGCTAGGCATTGAAATCGATGAGATGTTAGGTATGAAGATTTTTGTGAGACACAAAATCAATGTGTTACCAAAAATTTAATCAATAACCCTTAGAAGAAAGCTTAATTGAAGTTCTTTGGGGGTATTTTGTTCACATATATGTTGATATAGTAATTTTTTATTTAATTCTAGAATACAGTGTTTTGCAATATAAAATTTTACTTCATATTTTGAAAAACATCGTGTTCTTTTTTCTGAAAATAACCATACGAATCTTAGGATTAATGACATATCATAAGATAAACAGACAAATGACAGAAATGTTCATGACACATATGATAGTATTAGTATGCCTTCTATATGTGGAGTACATTTCAGATTAATTGTAAGAAAAACCAGGTAGCAAAAAAGTGAGATGTAAGTCAGGCATGATAAGGTACACTTGTGATCAGCCTACTGAGTGCAGTAGGCTGAATCCAAAGGTTTGAGTTCAGAGACAGCCTCAAAATACTATATATCCTGAACCTGTCATTCATAAATAAATAAATCTAATACGAATCTCAACACAAAATAATTTTAGTTAGTTAATATGAAAAGATGTTTAAACATGAGTAATAAAGGGAAATGTAACATAAAAAACTATCTTTTTGGACTATCAGGCTGGCAAAATCAATGCCATTTGAAAACACTCAAAAAAAAATTTTTTTTTTTTTTTGCCAGTCCTGGAGCTTGAACTCAGAGCCTGGGCACTGCCCTTGAGCCTCCCTGTGCTTAAAACTAGCACTCTACCACTTGATCCACAGCACCACATCTGGCTTTTTCTGTTTATGTGGTGCTGAGGAATTTAACCCAGGGCTTCATGCATACGAAGCAAGCACTCTACCACTAATCCACATACCCAGCCCCAAAACACTCAATATTGATGGAGGACAGCTTTGTGCTATATACCAAAATTAAAATGCTTATGCCTCTGACCCTGTAATTCTATCGTACTTCTAGGAATATGTCCTTCAGAAATTCTTGCTTTAGGGTACAATAATAGAGATATTATATCTTTTATGATACTCATTGTAACACGAGTAAGATCTTAAAAGGAACTATTTAAATGCTCATTATTTGGAGATGCATGAAATAAATGATTGTGTCAATATTCATCAGTTCAAATTACTAAGGTAGTAGACATGTAGTAGCCAGAACATTCCTTCACCTCCTAACTCATGCTTAATTGGGAAGAAACCAGAAAAACTCACAAAGGTCTGAAGCTATGAGAAAAAAAATGTAAAGAAAAGGAATGGATAAGAATGCCAAACAAAATTAAAATAGGGCACAAGTTTTTTAACACAAGTATTTATGGAAAGTCATATGCTTTATATTAATTTAAGAAAATAGGGCTGCACAGTATAACCCCCGCTTTCAATGTATTTGATGTCAGTATAACTTATGGAGGAGATGGGGAAAAACAAGTCATTTAAGGATTCAGGTGGACCTGTTGCAACAATGAGAAGTACAAATTGTCATGTCAAAAAGGAGCTTTACAATGTCGGTGAGGGGGGAGCGGGGGAGGGGGGGGAAGGGGGGAGGGGGAGGCTGGGAAGGGAGGTGAAGGGTAAACAAAGGAGGAGGCTGCAATGCTTGGTAAGAAATGTATGCATTATCTTGCCCATGTAAGTGTAATCCCTCTGTACAGTATGTTCACAAATAAAATAAAATTTAAAAAAAAAAAAAGAAAATAGGGCTGGGAAGGTGGCTCAGTGGTAGAGCGCTTGCCTTGCATGCTTGAGGCCCTGGGTTCGATTCCTCAGCACCACATAAGCAAAAAAGAAAAAAGCCGGAAGTGGCGCTGTGACTCAAGTGGTAGAGCGCTAGCCTTGAGCTGAAGAGCTAAGGGACAGAGTTCAGGCCCCACGACCGGACCCCCCCCCCCCCCCAAAAAAAAAAAAAAAAAAAAAACAGAAAAAAGAAAAGAAAGAAAAAAAAAGAAAATAGGGAAATAGTGAGATTATATAATTTTAGTAATTAAAATGTGGTTGAGGTACTTATTGTCATTACTATATTTAACTTAACTTTGGAGGCTCCTCTATAGATGCAAGTAGAAAAATAAAGTGTTATACTAGATCTTATAGTCATATGCAGAAACTGTTTTAAAAAGAGTCCCAAGTGCACAGTAGATAAGTGAGAGACTTCACAAATGGGATTACATCAAACTAAAAAGTTTCTGCACAGCAAAGGACATAGTTACTAAACTAGAAAGACAGCCAACAGACTGGAGAAGATTTTTTACCAGCAAAGGCCTAGTATCCATGATATACAAGAATTCAATAAACTAACCTCTCCCAGAGCTAATAAACCAATCACTAAATGGGCAGAGGAGCTAAAGAGAGACTTCTCAGAAGAATAGGTAAGAGTGGCAAAGAAACATGAAGAAATGCTGAACATCGCTGGCAATGAAGGAAACACAAATCAAAGCAACTAAGGTTCTATCTCATCCCAGTTAGATTGGCCAACATCATGAATTTAAACAACAGATTTTGTTGGGGATGTGGGGCAAAAGGAACCTTATTTCACTGTTGCTAGGAATGTAAACTAGTACAACTATTCTGGACAGCAATCTGGAGGTTACTTAAAAAACCAAACATAGATCTTCCCTACCACCCAGCCATAGCATTCCTGAGCATCTACCCAGAACTTCACAAACTAGGATGTCATAAAGACACTTGCACATCCATGTTCATTGCTGTACTATTCACAATAGCCAAGTTGTAGGAATAGCCCAGATACCTTATAGTAGTTGGATGGATCAAAAATGTGGTACTTATACACAGTGGAATTTTAACAGCCATTAGAATAATTGTATGTCATTTACAGGGCAATGGATGAACCTAGAACAAATTGTGTTAAGTGAGGTAAGCCAAGCTCAGAGAAACAAATGACACATGTTTAATCTCATTTGCAGAAGTGAGAACTAAAATACATTAAATAAATATACATTAAATAAATACATTAAATAAAATACATAAAATAAATTATACAGGACTCTATAGACATTCACATATAGTGAAACCAAAGGAAGATATTCTTAGGTGCAATTCCCATGTGCCTCTGATTATATAAAATTGTATTTGTCAAAATTAACTCCAAGAAATGGAAACAGTTTTTTCTTTGTTTTCTTGCTTTCTTTCTTTTTTGTTGGCTTGTTTGTTCATTTGTCTTTGGGAGGGTTGTCAAAGGCACAGAAATAGAGGGACAAAGGTGAGTAAATATAGCAGTGGTACTCACTAGACACTATGTTGAAACTGAACAATACAAGTTGTGGGTGGGATAAAACTAGAGGGAAAAACTAGACAAGAGCAAAGGGAGGGGTTCCATTGTCTAAGAAGAAATGTAGGCATACCTGACATGTAACTTAATTCTTCTGTACATCACCTTTATAATAACAATTTTTTAAAAACTTTTAAAAAGAAAAATAGTGTTATAAGTAAGCTATTTCCCACAAGAAAGTGATAATTGTCACTTGTAAATGAGATTGCCTAGAAAAACCCTAAAAGTTGAACCAAAAAGTATTTTGACTAGTAAGAATTTAGTAAAGTAACATTTGTTTTTTCCTATTCATTTTATTGTTTGCTTTTCTTTTTTCTTTTTTTTTCCAAATACTGGGGCTTGAACTCAAGGGTAGGTGCTCTCACTTAGCTTTTTAGTGACAGAATACAGCTTAACTCGTGCCTACAGTCCCAGGAAATCCTCATTAAGAGTGGATAGGAGGCCAGATGCTGGTACTTGACACCTGTAATTCTAGCTACTCAGCAGGCTGAGATCTGAGGAATCACAGTTTGAAGCCAGCCCAGGCTGAAAAATCTGAGACTCCTATCTCCAATTAACTAGCATAAAACAAATGAAGGTGTGGCTCAAATGGTTCAAAGCTAGCCCAGGCAGAAAAGTCTCTGAGACTCATCTCTAATTACCAGAAAACTCAAAAGTGGAGCTGTGGCTCAAAATGGTAGAGTGCTAGCCTTGAGCTCAAGAACAGGGCCCAGCCCCTGAGTTCAAGCCCCACAACTGAACAGAAACAGGGGGGGGGAGGGAGGAAAGGAAGGGGAGAGAGAGAGAGGGAGAGAGAGAGAGAGAGAGGAGATCCTGCTTACTCATTTATGCTAGTCCTGTGGCTTGAACTTAGGGCCTGAGTACTGCTCCTGAGCTTTTGGTTTTTCTTTCTTTGCTCAAGGCTGGTACTGTACTGTACCACTTCTGACTTTTTGCTGGTTAGTTGCAGATAGAGCCTCATAGACTTTCCTGCTGAGGCTGGCTTTGAGCCAAGATCCTCTGATCTCAGCTTTCTGAGTAGGATTTTAGGCATGATCCACAGGCAGCTGGCAAGCTCACAAGTGTCTCTCTCTTTTTTGGGGGGGAGGGGCAGGGTTATTTGTGAGGTTTGAACTCAGGGCCTAGGCACTGTCCCTGAGCTTTTTTTCCCCTCAAGGCTAGCACTCTACTACTTTGAGCCACAGTGGTACTTCCTGTTTCCTGCTGGTTAATTGTAGTTAAAAGTCCTTCCTGGAAAAAGTAAAACCCTCCCTCTTTGCAGATGACATAATCCTGTACTTAAAGAACCTCATAGGGCTGGGAAGGTGGCTCAGTGGTAGAGTGCTTACCTTGCATGCATGCGGCCCTAGGTTCAATTCCTCAGCACCACATAAGCAGAAAAAGCTGGGAAGTGGCACTGCGGCTTAAGTGGTAGAGCAGTAGCCTTGAGCTGAAGAGCTGAGGGACAGTGCCCAGGCCCAGAGTTCAGACCCCACAACCGACAAGAAAAAAAAAAAAAAGAATCCCATAGACTCCTCTCCCAGTTTACTCAAGCTGATCCAAAACTTTGGTAAACTGGCAGGATATAAAATTAACCCTCAAAAATTAGTAGCTTTTAAGAAAGGAACCAACCCAGATGCCCCTCGGTAGATGAATGGATCAAGAAAATGTGGTATATTTATACAATGGAATTCTGTGCCTCCATCAGAAAGAATGACATCGCCTATTCGTTAGGAAATGGAAAGACTTGGAAAAAATATATTAAGTGAAATAAGCCAGGCCCAAAGGAACATAGGTCCCATGGTTTCCCTCATTTGTAATAATGAGTATTAATGTCTAGTCTAGGATAGTCCTAGCAGAGGATCACAGTTGCTCAATAGCTATGTACATATGACCATATAAATTATGCTAATTGAAATGAACTCCAAGAAATGGAAACAAGGGGGGGGGGGCTGTTTTGTTTTTTAATGTACTGTGGGAAGTTATTTCTTTTTTCCTTTTTTCCCTCCTTTGGCTTATCCTCTGCTGTCACTTTTTTATATTGGTATGCTGTGTCTTGTATGTGTTTATCTGATTTGGGGAAGGAAAAGGGAACAATGAAATGGTGAGACAAAGGACAAAGAGTGAGCCAATACAACAACAGTATTCACAAGACTGTTGAAAATTAAGGAGGGAGGGAGTAATACTGTTTGAAAAGAAATGTACTCATTACCTTATTTATGTAACTAACCCCTCTGGACATCACTCACAATAAAATTAAATTAAAAATAAAAAAGAATCTTGCATGCCCAGGCTGTCTTTGAACCAGCCTCCTGAGTAGCTACGATTACAGGCATGAGCCACCAACACCAGCTTCAGACTTTTCTCATGGGTTAGATACCAAAAAAAATTTAGAAACTAGTTTCTTTTTTTCTTTTTCTTTTTTCTTTCTTTTTTTTTTTTCAGTCATGGGGCTTGAACTCTGGGCTTGGGCACTGTCCTTGCCCTCTTCAGCTCAAGGTGAGCACTCTACCACTTGAGCCACAGCACCACTTCCGGTTTTCTAGTGGTTTATTGGAGATAAGAGTCTCACGGACTTTCCTGCCTGGGCTGGCTTTGAACCACAATCCTCAGATCTCAGCCTCCTGAGTAGCTAGGATTACAGGTGTGAGCCACCCATGCCCGGCTTAGAAACTAGTTTTTAATACTGTTTTACTTCATTGTCACTTTATTATTACAATGTCAGGTATAGGATTATCGTAAGAAATGGTACAACCATTTTAATGCTTCTTCATACCTGTGTAATGATTATTGTAACCTTAATTTTTAAAAATGACTTCAGTTTTTATCGTTTTAAGTAATTAGGTTTTTTTCTACTTTTGCTAGTATTCATAAAAATAAGAACAAAGTCTTGCTTTAATAAAGAAAGCATTTTTTTCACATTATTTCACTTTTATGTGATTGAGTCTGTAGTTATTTGTGGTACCAGATGATCTCTTTACAATAGGAAAGCAAAAGCTACACAATCTTTGTGATCTTTGTGTTGAAGATAAAAGTAATGTTAAGTTGAAGTAGGTGCTTGGAAAGTCTGAAAAATACTTCTACCTTTTAACAGAAGTTACTTTGCGGGGAGGGGGGTTACTACTACTTAAACCTTATTTTTATTAAAACAAGTATATGTATACATACTTGATTGCTTATGTAAGAGTTTAGCATAACCCTGAGTTGTTAAATGGTAGCGTAGTATAATTATTTATACTTAATGTGTTTACTAAAAACATCTCTAACTTGGTGTCTTACTTTATTTTAGCGAAGACTAGCCAGAATCCAACAAATAGAAAAGGACATACTTCGTATACGACAGCTTTTACAATCCCAAGCAACTGAAGCAGAGGTTAGTATTTCCTTAATTTTTGTTTGTATATAAATACAGGTAATTGTCTAAGAAAGAAAGTGTTATTGATATATGGATATTCTAGAAAATTGAGGTTTTGGTGGAGTTTTTTGTTGGTGTTTTGTTTTTTGTACTGATCATGGGGTTTGAAATCTGGGTCTGGGTTCTGTCCCTGAGCTTTTTTGCTCAAAGCTAGTATTCTACCACTTGAACCACAGCTCCACTTCTGGCTTTTTTTTGTTTTTTTTTGTTTTTTGTAGGTGGTGGGGCTTGCACTCTGGGCTTGGGCCCTGTTCCTGAGCTCTTCAGCTTAAGGCTAGTGCTCCACCATTTGAGCCACTGCTCCACTTCTGCTTTCCTGAGTGTTTATTGGAGATAAGAGTCTCACAGGAAAAAAAAAAAAAAAGAGTCTCACAGACTTTCCTGCCAGGGCTGGCTTTGAACCACAATCCTCAGATCTCAGCCTCCTGAGTAGCTAGACTTACAGATGTGAGCCACTGGCACCTGGCTATTCTTCCTGTTTCTTTGGTTCTTAATTGGAGATGAGTCTCATGGAGTTTCCTGCCCAGGTTGGCTTCAAACCATCATCCTCAGATTTCAACCTCCTGAATTACTAGGATTACAGGCATGGGCCACTAGTGTATAGCTGAATTGAGATACTTTTTAAGTTTTTTATGAAATTAAGATACCAAAAACTTTGACTATCTTGATTTGTTCATAGTATCTATGTCAATATATATGTATATATTATAACAATTAGCTTAATTTAGCTATCATCACTCTGTAAGTCAGCCTCTTCCTTGTATATAATCCAAAGTAAGAATTGATTGAACATTTTTACTTGTGCTTACTCACAAACCCCATTAAAATGATAGTTTTAAAGCATAAAGACCAAGAGGGGGTAATACAAAAATTTAAGGATCTAAAAAGCAGATGAAAACTTATAGCTATTCTATTCTATCATATTGTAGGAAATTATTCCTAAATCAGCAATAGAAAAGTCATTTAAACACAGTATTCTATTGAGTCCCAAAATATTCCAGAACTGGCTTCTACTGGTTAGCTCTAGATATGTGCATTACAAAAAGGCTGAAAGCAGAGAGCATGATTAAAAAGCTGCTAAGAAGCAAATGAGCCTTCCAGTAACCACAGAACTAGGCAAATGCTCCTCCTTTCTACTCCTAACAAAAGATGTCTTTTAGCTGGATGCCAATGGCTCATGCCTGTAATCCTAGCTATTCAGGACGCTGAGATCTGAGGATCAAGTTCAAAGCCAGCCCAGGCAGGAAAGTCTTTGAGACTCTATTTCTTTCTTTCTTTTTTTTTTTTTTTTTGGTCAATCATGGGGCTTAAACTCTGGGCCTGGGCTACAGTGCCACTTCCGGTTTTCAGGTGGCTTATTGGAGATAGGAGTCTCACCATCTTTTCTGCCCGGGCTGGTTTTGAACCGCGATCCTCAGATCTCAGCCTCCTGAGTAGCTAGGATTACAGGTGTGAGCCACCAGCGCCCGGCCTCCTTGAGACATTCTTATTTCCAGTAAACCACCAGAAAACCCGAATTGGTGCTGTGGTTCAAGTGGTAGAGCGCTAGCCTTGAGCTAAGAGCTCAGGGACAGTGCCCAGGCCCAGAGTTCAAGCCCCACAGCTAACCACCCCCCTCCCCCCCCCCCCAAAAAAAAATCTTAAAGTTGTAGAGAAGGAAGGGGAAAATTTTACACGAAGGAACAAGAATATATAAAAGTGTATGTGCGTGTGTGTTTAGATTATAAACAGCAGAAGCTGGGAAGTTGGGTTCCAATTGCTTTAAATCTTCAGAAAATTATTTTTAGCTCCGTTGACACTAATTCTTTGCCATTACTTGGTGTCATATAATTCTGTTCAATTAGGATCCTAACTGCCTAGATTAGTATTAGCCCATAAGTAAAAGATAGTTATTTACCAGACTATTCTCATTTCACTTACCAGTCCAAATTTTGAAACCACCCACATTTCTCCCTGTCTGACTATAAATCCCACCCAAGTAGATGTATTGCATGGATTCCATTCTGACATTACCTGGAATTAGCACAGATCCTACAGGTTAGAGACAAAGTTCTTTAATTGACACCACTTTGTGTGCTAGCCAATAATTTTGGGTGGCCCCAAGCCATCCACCCTTGTTTCAAGCAGTTTACAAACTTAGAGCTTCCCACAGTCCTCTCTGTTTAAATTTTTCCTAGAATGACTCACTGAAAGCTCTCTACTTAGGGATGTAGTTTTATTATAAGGGTACAGATCATGGAAGAGATAGGATAGAGGGTCATATAGAACTTCTCCATGTCTCCTTGATGTCTCTTTATAGTATCTCCTTTTGCAGCACTGTTACAAGTTTATTTTGGGTTGGGATTTACAAGCTTTTGTGTTTTTTTTTTTTTTTAATTTGGGAATGTGAAATGGTGTGAACGCTTGAAAATGTTTGGCAGTTCCTCAAAATACAATTACGATATAACCCAATATTTGCACTCACTCCTAGGTAGCTAAGAGAAATGTTCATAGAAGCTTTATTCATTGTGGCCCAAAATAGAAACAGTACAAATGTGCATAAACAAAATATGGTATATCTTTCCAATAAGACACTATTCTGCAATAAAAAGTACTTGTTCAGCAGATATTGATACATAACATAACATGGATGAACTTTAAAAATCTTCTTAATAAAATAATCCAGACTGTGCCTAGAAAAGGAAATTTATAAAGACAAAAGGTAGATTAGTGGTTGCCTGAGTCTGTGAGTTAGGAGTACTATGAGGATTAACTGAAAACAGGCAGGAGAGATCTTATTGGAATGATGAAAGTATATATAACATATATGAAATTATAATACTGGATTATGGTGATGCTTGGTAAATTTGCTGAAAAAACATTTAATTGAACACTTAAACTGAATAGCTTTTCTGGCATGTAAATTCTTCAACAGAATTATTTAAACAAATTTTCCCATTCCTATCTTGTACTGTAGGAAAACTTGGAGAAGTGTCACCAAGTGTAGGAATTAGGAATATCATTATGACTATTTTGTTAGGAGCCAGCAGCTTGTTAGTTGTAATTTCAGACAGTGATCTAAGATGGAAGTAGACCTGTAGACTAGCCAGAGTCAATGGAAAAAATAAGAAATGAGCAAAGAAAAATTTTTATAATGTCTTTTTAAAAATTTTTTTATTATAAAGATAACTGTACAGAGGGGTTACAGTTACATGAGTTAGATGAGTACATTTCCTGTCACGCCTTATTACCCACTCTTTTGTTTTCCCCTATTATCTCTTCTCTCCCCAACTCCTCCCTCCCTACCAAGTTGTAAGGTTTGTTTTCAACATAGTGTCTTATACTTCTCATTGTTACAAGGAATCAATCCTGTATCCTTGTTTCAGCATTTTGTTATTTCCCCTCCCCTCCCCAAATTAGAAAAATGTATATACAAGATACACGGCACCAGAATCAAATACAGTGACAACAGGGATTATACCATGGGGGAAGAACATACAAAAGAAACAAAAAAAAATCACATAGTACATTAACAACAGTGACAAAGAAAAACCTTCTGTGTCCCTATCTTGGAGTTCATTTTTCTTAGCATCATTTTCCATGGTCATATGTAGCTTTTGACCTTTTCGAGCAAAGAAAATTTTAAGTGGGTAAGTGGTAAGTTGGGCTCTAGTGTTAGACTGCAAAAGTTGTAATTCTACCTTTCCCATTTACTAGGCATACAACTAAAAGTACATAACAAAAGCAACTTAGATTCTCTGTGCCTCTCATTTCTTTATCTAATAAATGAGAGTCATGATAGTACTAGGGTTGGTAGGAGCATTAAGTGAACCGAAAGAGTAGTGTACTCTACTTGACCTATGTTAACTGTAACCCCTCTGTACAATTAAAACATTACAAAAATCAAATGATTAACACCTAGTAAATACTAGATACTTTAAAACTTTGTCATATTCATTATCATTACCATGACACTTTAAAAAAATTTTTTTTTCCTTTTTCTTGGACCTTGATAGGCCATTCTTCTGTCTAGACATTAATTATTGTAGTTATTGCTTTTGGCCTATTTCTTTTTTTCTTGGTATCTTCTATCCCTTTACCAGTATCACTAATGCTTAGCACTTAGTTATGATCTATACACTATTGTTTCTTACTTTCTAGCTCTAAACTCCAGATTCCTAAATCTGTGTTCCTATTGTACATCTCCATTTAGATGTATGAAACCTACTTTAAGTTCAGTATATCTAAAATATAAATTATCTCCTCCTAAGTACTCTTTACTATCTACCTTTCACCATAAAAAAAACCCATATCCTCCTTCAATTGTCATGATTCTGCAAATGATTCCTCTATTGTGAGCTAATAATCATAGGAGTAATACTTTACACCAGACCTTTTCCTCTACTTCCCATAATCAATCTAGCACCATACTCTTACCAGATTTATATAGGTGGCTGTACTTTTATGTGTATCACTGATCCCCTTTTGCAAAGGAAGCATTTATATCAATAGCCTCCTAACTACTATTTCCTGCCTACTTAAACCAGTTTAAAATTTGACTTAAAAGTCAGTTTGAGCTGGGTGCTGGTGTCTCATGCCTGTAATCTTAGCTACTCAGGAGACTGAGATCTGAGGGTTGTGATTCGAAGCCAGCCAGGGCAGGACTGCCCAGAAAAGGCAGAAGCCATTTTTCCCTTCCCAGGCCGTTTGCATATTGTATTTTGTTTGCCTAGGATATTCATTCTCTATTCCTTTACTTTTTCCTAATTATTTATTTCCTAATTATTCCTAATTTCCTAATTATTCAAACAGCTCTTTCCTAGCCCTAAGCCTATGTCACATCTCTATGTTACATACCCTCATAGTGCCTTAGGCATTATTTTCATAGCATTTGTTTGGCAGTTTTAACTTTACTTTTTCATTATTTCTGTATCCAAATAGACTGCAAGCTTCAAGCAATCATAGCATTGTAGTCCCTAGTACCTAGAACAAGGAGATGTTAGTAATTATATTTTCTGGGAATATATCAACATCATTATACTATCACATCTTTATGGTCTTAGTGATCTTTCATTTATTTCTTTAGGTTGATATTATATATTTCTGTTCTTACTGATTTTGTTGAATTTTAGGGTGTGGATTATTGTGTACTGCCTCACATTTGCTTACATGTAACTATTACTATTTAATTGGTAAAAATATCACATGTAAATTAGTTTAAGTCGTATTTTAAAATGATCTAGGAAAGCTTAAGGTTTAAGGAAACTCCAGTGGAAACCATTTTGTAATATAATTATCAATGATTGTGTCACATTACTAAAGCATAACTTTTATTTTAAAATATAGTTTTCAAGAGAAAGTACACCAGTGTTTCTGTAAAAATAGTGGAATATTCTTTTCTTTGGCTTTGCAGTGTTGTTTTTACAATGACTTCTTTTTATAATCTGTCATTTTTATTTAATATAAGAGATAGTGGTTGTATTAGAAAGAGTTTTGATTTTAGTCATTATCAGAATCTAAGAGCTTGTGGTTTGGTTTCACATGAATTATCTTGGCAGAATATATATCTTTATATATATTCTCTGAATAAATACGCCTACACAAAGGTGTTTGTAAGCTTAGGTGATAGTTCATTACATTTGCGGCCCCATTAAATACCAGGATCGTGTGACCTTGCAGAAAAGTCAGCTATTTGTTGGGTTATCTTCCTGATAGCTATGTGAGCACAGCTGGTAGAGGATGGTGTTTCTGTGCGTGTCAGAAAATCCTTTGTCTTGTGCAGCTCCAATCCTCCAGGGATACAATTCACTTTCTTCTTGCTGAGATAGTCAGCTGCTGGCCATGCTTGAGGTTGTGAAGTGTAACGTGCAGTTTCATGCTTTTGTCAGCCTGTATCATTGATTAATTCAGAGCTTTAAAGAAAAAAAAAAGCTGTGGGCTAAGAGAACATACTCCATTTTTGTATATAATGATGCCAACTCCATGTTAACAGAGGTCATCTCAGAGCAAGCATGAAGCAGGCTCACATGAAGCTGAGCGGCAGAATGAAGGTCAAGGAGTGGCAGAAATCAACATGGCAACTTCTAGCAGTGGCCAGGTAAATATATTATCATGTTTTTAAATGAACTGTTTCAATATCAAAAAGAATGATAGAGTGGAATGATTCACAAAATAATTTGTAAATCTTAACGGTTTTCTTAGAATAGATATCTATCATTTTCCTTATTATATTTAATAATGATGTTTCCTAAATTTCTAAGTATATCTTGATAGCTCTAGATCATGTTTCTGTTTTACTTTAATGATTAGTGTGCATAGTTTTTTTGAAAAATAGTTTGGATACATGTATGCTTGACCTAGTTATTGCTTCCATTGAATAGGTTTGCTCTTTTCTCTAAGGCATTCTGTGTAAAGACATTTTCATGTTTTGTTGGTTGTTTTTTCAATCACAAGGACTTTCTCATAGTTCTAATTTTCTGTAGTACTTCAAGATCACACAGTATAGGAAGGCAAATTTTACTAGAAAAGAGGATTCTAATGTTAATCAAGTTTAACTATTGCCACATTATTGTTAGCATCAATAGAAATTGTCACCAGTTTTCAATTAAAGTTTTATTAAAATGTAGCCTGATATGACAGTTTTCATTGAGATGTTTTTGTATTTTCCAAATTTTCTTCAACAAATACATTTATATTTTTGCTGAGTGATTTTTTTTTCTTTAAATGGAGTTTCTCTAAATTGGCTATAAGATTGTTTCCTACTGACAACATAAAGGATTTCTTTGATCTTTTTGTGTTTATTTTGATAATACTGTTGATTTTTAAGAAGAATATGCTTCAGTAGCTTATTGAAATTTAATGCTTAAAATGCCCCATACTTACATATTTAAATTTATTTTATTGAGCTAAAACAAAGAAAATGCTTCCCTAAGTATTACTACTTAGCAAAATATAAAAAAATTCTTAAGTAGTAAATCAGGACAAAAGCAATTAAATAACATTTGGGATCTTTCTCTGTTGTTTAGGAAATTATTTGGGAAGTTTATATATTTATATATAATATATAGGTATATATGTTTATATATTTATATACATATATGTAGAAGGAAGAAAAGTGTAGTCATTTGACAGAAAAAAATGCTTTCCTAGTGTATCAGGTCATATTGTAATTGTTGTATACTTTGAAATCTTTATATACCCATAATAATTCAGATCTATGTGACACTAGCTATATCAAAGTATATTCTAAGTAGGTTATTATGTTTACTATAAAAAATGAAGCTACTAAAAATTTTTAAAAAATTAGAAAATGTGTAGAATATTTGTAATGGTGAAGTAGGTAGGAAAACTATAAAGGAAGGGTCAATAGGCTTACCTACCAGTGTGAATCTTCAGTATGCCAGGAAGTCATAACAAGATTGTACGAGAAAAGTCAGGATCACAGTACTTGCAAACAATTATGACAAGCTAAAAGTTAAAATTCTGAATACATATAGTATTTACAAATCAATTCCTAAAGACTTGAAAAGTAAGCCATGCACATGAGTAGGAAATTAAAATGAGAAATTAAAATAGTAAATATGTGGAAAGATGATCAGTTTTGCTAGTGATGATATCCTAAGTATAAATTACAACTAAAAGGAGATGGGAGTTATTGGGTTATCAGAGATAAATGACAGCATTGATAAGAGTCAGTACACAAACACTCTCAAAATGCTTTGTGTACCAGTCCTGTAGCACACACAGGATACTTCAAGGGTGAGCCACGGCTCTACTTCTGCCTTCTTAGTGGTTAAAGATAAGAGTCTCTTCCTGCCTGGGCAGCTTCCAGTGATCCTTGGATTTCAGCCTCTTGAGTAGCTAGGATTATAGGTGTAAGCCACTAGGGCCTGGCTCAGATTGCTTTTAGTAGTATGAATGAAATGAAACCACCTTTCTAGACAGCAATTTTGTAAAAAATCATTACAACAGTCAAGAGTAGTCAGGTATGTTTGAAGTCAATCATCGTATTATTTATATAGGTAACAGATAATTAGAAGTAATCCATATGAGCTGGGTGCTCGTGGCTCATGCCTGTAATCCTAGCTACTCAGGAGGCTGAAATCTGAGGATCACAGCTCAAAGCCAGCCCAGGCAGGAAAGTTCATGAAACTCTTATCTCCAATTGACCACCAGAAACCCAGAAGTGGTGCTGTAGCTCAAGTGGTAGAGTGTTAAACGTGAGCTGAAGAGCTGAGGGACAAGGCCCAGGCCCAGAGTTCAAACCCCACGACTGACCAAAAAAAAAAAAAAAGGAAAAAGAAGTAATCCATATGATATTAACTGGTATGTAATGAGTTATTCCATGATAGGAAGTTAAATGGCTTTGTGGGCTAGGAATGTGGCTTAGTGATAGAGTGCTTGCCTAGCATGCATGAAGCCTGGAGTTCGATTCCTTAGTACCACATAAACAGAAAAATCTGGAAGTGGTGCTATGGCTCAAGTGGTAGAGCGCTAGCCTTGAGCACAGTGCCCAGGCCCTGAGTTCAAGCCCAGCAAGCAAACAAGCAAGCAAGCAAATAAATAAATAAATGGCTTTTTGTCAGGAAACCAGAAAATCCCCCTCCTCAGCTAGCTGGCTTAGACCTTGTAACAAATTCTGAGCTGCAGTAACACCTCCTTTATAAAATAGTTTTTGAGAATAAATACAATATGTACTTAACACAATTTGTGGTGTACAGTAAATGTTCACCATTTACTTTCCATATTTATACCTTCCATGGGTTTTCTGCTTCAAAACTCAAGGCCTATCTTTCTCATTACTTATTTAAAGCAATATAGCATTTCATATGCCCTAAATGATTCATTGCTTTCCCTATTTAAAAATATTCTTATGCATTGATGTAGAATCATATGATAATGCAGTTATTTATATTTTTGTGTCTTTCTCCAATAGAAGTTTCAATGGGCCTTCTCTCAACTGAAGTCTTGGAAGACTTGGTCTGTTCCAAATACATATCCATAGTATTTGGGCAGTTAGGAACATTTTAGAATTCCAAAATTCCTTCATAGTTTTCTATCAATCAACTACATTTAACTAAACATGATTTCATTTCTTTTTTTTTCTTTCTTTCTTTTATTTGTTTTGGTAGTGCTCAGAGTCTTATGCTTACTAGACAGAAACTCTTACACTAGAACCTACAGGCCAATTTCATTTCTTTCAACCTGTGAAAATGTATTACTCTAAAATTTCTTCAATATTTTTGGTTTACTCCCACACTTGTGTTAGTTGAGCTCTTCTACAAGATCTCCTTCCTTCAGCTTTTTTCTTTTTTTTTTTTTTGGCGGGGGTTCGGGGGTGGGGGGCGTCCGGTCATGGGGCCTGAACTCTGGGCCTGGGTGCTGTCCCTCAGATCTTCAGCTCAAGGCTAGCACTCTACCATTTGAGCCACAGCACCACTTCCGGCTTTTTTCTTTTTGCTTATGTGGTGCTGAGGAATCGAACCCAGGGCCCCATGCATGCAAGGCAAGCACTCTACCACTTAACCACCTTCCCAGCCCCTCTTCAGCTTTTTTCTAAAGTAATATTTAGTAAGTTTATAGGGGGTTGCCATGGCTCAGGTGGTAAGAGTGCCAGCCAGTGAGCAAAAGTAAGCATCACATAGCAAGTTCCAGTCCTGGTCTCAAACAACATAAAAAAAGAAGTAAGTGTGCAGATCAAAGTATTCATTTGGGGATGATGTGAAGCTTTGTAGTACATGTTTAACATGAACATGCATTGGGTTCAATCCAGCATCGAGAGAGAGAGAGAGAAAGAGGGAGAAAGAGCTAGCGAGCTGGGATATGAATATCAATATCTCTACAGAGATATATCTATAGATATATTTCATTTTGAGCAATCACAGTGGTTATTCTTTAAAAAAAAATGATACGCCTCGTTGTTTATCATAAAAGATGGGTCACTTGGAATACCTTCATGTGGAGTTATCTGTATTTATAATCTAAATTACACTATAATGTGCTGAATTTCTAGGGTTCAACTACTCGAATAGATCATGAAACAGCCAGTGTTTTGAGTTCTGGTAGCACACATTCTGCTCCTCGAAGGCTGACAAGTCACCTGGGAACCAAGGTAACAGAAGATTATAAACCTTGCTTATTACTGCTAAGAGATTCTTCAGTTTTCTTGATAATTTTTGTTTAATCCCTTGAAGAAATGAAATTATTTCTTTTGATAAAAAATATAAGCAAAAGGGAAATAATAATTATAAGAACTGCCAAATTAGGCAGATATTATCCATGTCTCTGCAAGGATCCTAAGCACCAGGCAAATTGGCTTTCTTTCTAAATACACCTTGTGACTTTGTTTCCATGCCTTGTCTCCAGTGGCAAACACTAGTTTTTACCTTCCACAAAATGGCTATCAGTCCTAAACAGTCTTCTAGATTTTGCTTCTTCAAAACATTCCTTTTAATTCCAAGGTTCTTCTTAACCTTCTCTATGCAATCCATTTCCTATCTCCTTTGAATCACTTAACAATTTTCATGAAGCTCTTATGAAAAGAGACTCTTTCTCATGTGTCATTTTCAGCAAGTATAGTTTGCCTGCCCATGATGTTTGATATATATTGAAATGGATAGAAAAGCTATTTAAGGTGAAAGCTATCCAATAGTTATGAATAAGCTTTCTAGAGCATCTTAGATGTTAGCAAATATTGTAGGATTGAGAAAAGATGTTTTTAAAGAAAACAGTTATTTTAGTGAAAATATATAAAATATATAAATGAAATTTGAATGTTACTAAACAGTATATTTTTGAGTTAGATCTAAAGAATTCTATTTTCTTCACAGCATACTTTATATACTCTATTTTAAACAATACAACACTGAAAGTGTTGATTTATGAAATGGATTTTAAGCCGGGCGCCAGTGGTTCACTCCTATAATCCTAGCTACTCAGGAGGCTGAGATCTGAGGAAAACAGGTTGAAGCCAGCCCAGACAGAAAAATTTCTGTGAGACTCTTATCTTCAATTAACCACTCCAAAAAATGGAAGTGGCACTGTAGCTCAAAGTGGTAGAGCACTAGCCTGGAGCAAAAGAGCTCGGGGACAATGCTCAGGCCCTGAATTCAAGTCCCATCAACAAAAAATAAAAAAGAAATGGATTTTAGCCAGTTGGAGTGGCTCACACTTGTAATCCCAGCTACTTGAGAAGCAGAGATCAGGAACATCATTGTTTGAAGCCAGCCTGAGCAAAAAAGTTAGCAGTATCCCCATCTCAAAAGTTGTGACATGCACCTGTCATAGCTACACAGAAGCATAAAGTAAAAGATCACAATCCAGGCTACCTGGGCAAGAAAAGCAAGACCTGTCTGAAATCTAAATAAAAAGGACTGAAGACAAGGCCCAAATGGTAATGAGTGCCTGCAAAGCAAGTTTAAGATCCTGAATTCAAACCTCAGTACTGGAAAGAGGGAGGGAGGAAAGTGAGGAAGGAAAAAAGGGAGGGATGGAAAGAAGGGAGGGGTCTTTTTTAAGATTAAAGTAATTTGTGCATTGATAATATGTATTTTGAATGTCATCCTCTTGCCTATATACATGGATTGTTTCATTTAATCCAATGCATAATTTTATTTAATCTTTATAGATAAAATCCTATTTGGTAAATTTTCTTTTTTCTTCAACACAGGAAATTAAAGCTCATGTAGGCAAGCATCACAGTTGCTTATAAGCAATTGAGCCAAAATTTGAACTAATATCTGATGAAGTTTATTTAAAGTACTTATATTGCCTTCCTCATACTTTAATATCTAAGAATATGTGTGTGTTTACACACTCAGAGCAATATGACAACATCAGCACTAGTACCTAGATAATTCTTTGTTGCACTCTTAAGATGTTAAGGAACATCCCTGGTCTCTACCTGCTAGGTATTCATGACACCTCTACTGAATAATTGTTAGAACCACAAATGTCTACAAGACATAGTCAGATGTGTCCTGATGGGGTACATTTGCCCCTGATTGAGAAACATTTCTTACATAATATGTTTTTATTTTGCAGCCTCTAGCTTTGAAACGAAGCTACATCATAATTAGAGATTCAAGATAACTGAGTTTTGCTTTCCTATGTCTCATCTACTTCTAAGTAAACTATTGAACTTAATGTGATCATACCATTTTTCTTTTTCAGAAGTTGTGGGAAAGTAATAGGGTTTGCACTCAGCCTTGTGAACAAGTGCTCTAGCAATTGAGTCACATTGCTAGGCCATTTTGTGTTAGTGATTTTTCAGATAGGGTATCATGCTTTTTGCATAGGACCAATCTCAGAGCACAGTCCCTCTATCTATGTCTCATATAGCTGTGATTATAGGCATATATCATCATGTCAGATTTGATTGTAGAAATGGATTTCGACAATTTTTTGCCTGGGCTGG
The DNA here is from genome assembly GCF_019054845.1 of Dipodomys spectabilis. Lineage (NCBI taxonomy): Eukaryota > Metazoa > Chordata > Mammalia > Rodentia > Heteromyidae > Dipodomys > Dipodomys spectabilis. The sequence goes on from NW_024870824.1 coordinate 4,951,092, forward strand.
CTTGAATTGTCATTTTCCTATTTTCTGCCCACTGAACAGCTGGGATTACAGATGTGAACTACTGTGCTCAGCTGGATTTTTTTTTTTAAAAAAAATTTGGTTTGATTTTTGCCACTACCAGGGCTTGGACTGAAGAGTTGTTCCTCATTTTGCTTGCTTGCTCACAGCTGGCACACTACCACTTGAGCTATGCCTCCAGCCCAGCTTGTTTACTGATAAATTGACAATGGAGTCTTGGTAACTTTTTCTACTGAAGCTATCATCAAACTTCAATCCCCCTAGTCTTAAATTCCTGAGTAGCTAGGATTACAGATGTAAGCCACTGGCACCTAGCTGTGCATTTTCATTTTTAATGACCAAATCATTTTACGTGGTAAGGAAGAAATTGATAATTTTTTACAGATTTTTGCTGCGGTTCATAGTGGTGGTGGTGATTAATGGGAGATAAGAGTGTCAATCTTTTCTGCCTAGACTATCTTTTGAACTGGGATCCTTAGATCTCAGCCTCATAAATGGGTGAGCCACCAATGCCCAGCTTACATTGATTTTTAGTGAATGATACAGTCACATTTAACAGCTTAAAAGCACAAAGCTATACACAGTGAAAATTAAGTCCAAAGAAATGAATAATTTTAACAATCTGATGAGACTTAATGATTGTTGAAAATATTTAGTAAATTATAATTGTTGCAGAAGTTTTATGTTGATTTTAGTTCTAGATTAAAAGGAGTAAAAAGCAATTTTAAATTGTACAAGTTGAAGCACATTCCTCTGTATGTGAGATTTTTTTGTGTGAGAAAGAATTTTTTAATTCTAGGGGGGGTGGAGATAGGAAGGGATGGTAAGGGGAAACAAAGGAGGAGGCAACAATGCTTGAAATAAAATCAACTGGTCTAGCCAAATTGCAATTTAAGCATGGCATAACCTGCTTTCTCTTTCAACACTATATAATGCCATTACTATTTTTACATATTCACATAAATTGTTGATGGTATTTCAAAATAACACTCATTATTTCATCCTGTAAAGGTATTTGTTACTAATGAGTTAAAATAAATATCCCATTCATAATTTCATTACTTTTGGCTTTTGGATATTAAAGTCATAATTTTGTTTCTAAACTCATTTGGCCCACAGGTGGAAATGGTGTATTCATTATTGTCAATGCTTGGTACTCATGATAAGGATGATATGTCGCGAACTTTGCTAGCTATGTCTAGCTCCCAAGACAGCTGTATATCCATGCGACAGTCTGGATGTCTTCCTCTCCTCATCCAGCTCTTACATGGCAATGACAAAGACTCTGTATTGTTGGGAAATTCCCGGGGCAGTAAAGAGGCTCGGGCCAGGGCCAGTGCAGCACTCCACAACATCATTCACTCACAGCCTGATGACAAGAGAGGCAGGCGTGAAATCCGAGTCCTTCATCTTTTGGAACAGATACGAGCTTACTGTGAAACCTGTTGGGAGTGGCAGGAAGCCCACGAACAAGGCATGGACCAGGACAAAAATCCAAGTATGTTCTCCATACTATATATCACATTGCATGTTTGAAAACAAATTTTTACATTATAAATCTTTCTTTAGTTAATACATTGTTTTATGACAACAAAAGAAATTTATATTATCTATATGCTGCTAACATTTTGAAGCTTAAGTATGTATTTCCTTAGAAAAAAAATTTTAACAGAGGAAAATGTTATGTGAAATACTCCAACCAAATTAGAACAGCAAATTGAAAGAAATGTATGGAAGCAAAACTTACAGCTGTAAAGAAATGTGAACAACTAGATTGTCTTCTTTCATTCTATAGATGACCCTTGGAAAAATAACTGCACATAAGTTAAACCATACATTTGCATGTTAGTATTCAGTGGACAGCTCTACTTATTGTTTTTTGATCTCCAAGCCTTGTGAAGTAGAAAGGGGGAAGGTATTATAGTCTCTATTATTATAAATGAAACTGAGACTCAGAGATGCTTGTGGCCCCATAGTTAAAAAGTGAAAGCCAAGAACAGAAGCCAGGTCTGCTGACTTTAGCTTAGTACTGTTTTTACTGTACCATCTTGCTCCAAAGAGTGGGGCCCTGGTTGGTTACTGGGGCCATAAGTCACATAGCTCTTTGCTTAGGAAGAAATGCTTGACCACTAGCCCTTTTCCCTTAGGAGTAGGAAAACATAAGGATTGGGTTTCTTAGGGACCTCACTTCATTTCAGTAGCCAAGAACTAACAGTAATAAGTATATAAGGTAATACTTTATTTTCAGTCAGCAATAACTCACAGAATAAGTAGATGATTCTGTTGAATTAATGTATTGATTTGGGAAGCAAGAAAACAAATGATGGTGAAACATGAGTTATGAAGCGTTCTATAACAGATTTTTTTTCTAAGCTGCCGTATAAAGATTATTTAAAAATCTAAAGTATGTTCAAGAACAAGAAAAAAAAAGGAGAAATGATGCTTTATATCTACTAGTTCTAATATAAAAAAATTAGTAAGATGCTTTATTGAGAGAACATTGTCTTTCTGGATGATTTTATTTGCCTGTCCACAATTATGAAATGATTCATTATTATTTTGGAAAAAGTATTTCTAATAAATATTTCATGTCAAAAATGATTTTTGCAACATTGCTCGTAGCATTAAATATGTAGTTACCTTTGGTAAACTTTCTCTAGGAGGCATTACATTTATATACAGCCATATCCTTTCAACTCACACTCATAACAATAGTTAAAGTACATATACCAGAATTTTTTTATTTTTATCTAATGAGCATCATTAGATAAATGATGTGAGTTACAGTGTAACTGGACTTAATATAACAGACTAGGTCTTGCACATACGAGTAGTAATAAGCATTTTTATATAGACCCAAGAAAAAGCCCTTTACTCATTTGTAGTGTGTGTTCATCCATTCAGCAAATACTTATTAATCCACTCAACTTCAGTACATTAGGAATATATTAATGACTTCTGCATACTTTCAAAGTATAAGACAGAATTGCTTTTGAAGTAATAAAATAATATGGGACACGGTACTTTTATTTCTTAGTGCCAGCTCCAGTTGAACATCAGATCTGTCCTGCTGTGTGTGTTCTAATGAAACTTTCATTTGATGAAGAACATAGACATGCAATGAATGAACTTGGTAAGACAAAAGTGTTTCTTAATGCCATAGACACACACTGGTTTATTTTTAAATCATGGTTGAAATTCATCATAGTATATAGAAATATTTAATAATTAATGACTTGAGAAATAAGATTACTACCTCTGTTCAGCTTCTGCCTCTTCATAACAAAACAGTGTTTCCTGGTTTCTATGGGAGAAGAGCCCCTGAATCACAAAAACTGCTACCCTGTTATAAACTAACTTCAATTTTCTTATCCTAAAATATACCACTCCTTGTCCCTGTTGACAAGGTAGATCTTGTGTGGTGACAACTAATGGAGAGCATAATTTGAATTATTTTTTTAAATGTAAAGCTACTTCATTTACCTTGGAGTCTATAAGTCACTTTTGATGTATACCAAGGGGAAATACTACTATTACTATTTATTACTTTCATTTATCTTTATGGTTATCAGTATTTTACTGGGTTTTTATAAGATACATTTGAAACTTGTTAATATAGAAAAATTATATTTTGGAATAGTTACTCTTGTGGGTATGTGTAATCACACATTAGACCTTATATAACCTTCATTATAATACACCACATTTTCCATGAAATGATTTTTCTTTGATGTCTAGGTTCATTTTGTGATATTTATAAATTGCATCATGCTGAGCCATCTTATGTGAATTGAATTTCTCTAGTCATGCCACAAGCAAGAACCATACACTGAGTTTCCATCTTAGTGTAGTTGTACCTTGCTTTTTATACTGTTTATGTTATATTACATTCCAGCCTCCACTTTGTATTCCTGCCACCCTCATCATTGTCATTCATCACTTATCTTAAAAATGATAAAGTCATGAGAGTCTTAAATACAGAGAACCTGCACACCCAAAAGTGAATGTTGTCCCCGTCAGAGTCATCACTTGGGGAGGCTGTGTACTTTGAGATTTCAGGCCTGCCCTACAGCCATGCTTTTCTTCCCACAGGCCTCCATGATTCTCTCCTCCCTCAGGACTTGTGAAATCTCAGTTAATCTTATGAGATCCCCCTTCTTCAGTATATTATTAGCATTGTAAAAATTTTATATCTTCTAATACTCACAATTTTGAGAAAGGGATAAAAGTAATGAACAGAAAAATTCAATTATAGTATATTACAAAGAAAGGTTTTCTGTAAATGTTCCAATGGACTACTAGGACTGACACATTAATCATCTGAATTTCAAAATAAAACCTAGACTCAGTATTTGTTCCTCTTCCTTCTTCAGGTAGGAAGGCTACCCGGGGCATTTCATCACAGGAGCTAGGGCAGGGGCTTTCAGGTGAGGAGCAGGATGGGGCCTCTGGGGGTGTGACTGCCTGGGACATAGCCACAGATGTTACCTTTCTCTCATTTCTAGCCTCCATTTTTGCACTGGGGCCAAAACAGGGTTAAGGTTTGTGAATTCAGGCTGGAGACAGTAAGGACAGCACAGGTATCTGGGAATACTAAGAATAAGTAAGAAATAAGTCCTATTAGGTGAACATAAATTCTTAAGCCCCATCATCTAGAACTGCCATTTGTACATATGAAGCCCTGCAACTACCAGGATTAAATTTGCAAGGATTAGTGCTGGTAGTTTTAGATTGTAACATCAGAGATTTTTATTTCTTAATTCCCAAATATGTCCCAGAAACCTTTGCTAGGTACTAGAATTTTATAATGCCTACAGTATGATCTTGGCTTCCAAGGATCTCATGACTTATTTGCATTAATATTTCACAAATTTTCTAGATTGTAATAATCACCAGAGGCACTTGTCAAACCATATAGATTCACTGGCCCTGTGGCAAACAAAATCCCTTGGGGGAAGGGCCTGTGAATCACATTTAATAAGTAGCTCATGCAATACTTCTCAAGAAACTCCAAAGCATTAATCTATGTAATATTGACACTGGGCCCCCAGTATTTAGTCTAGAATGGGGTTATTTCATGCAAATGGTGGCTATGTAAACAAAATAAAAGTGATACACGTTAAGAAATTAAATTCATCTCTCTGTTATTTTTTTAAGTACTTAGTCTTCATTAAGAATGTAAGGATTCTGCCAGGCATTGTTTGGTTCATGCATGTAATGCTATTCTGAGGTTCACAGTTTGAAGCCAGCCTGTGCAGGAAAGTCCATGCGACTCTCTTCTCCAATGAATCACACACACAAAAGCCAGAAGTGGAGCTGTGGCTCCTGAGTTTCAGTACCAGGATTGGCACACAAAAATACCTAAGAATCCTGTTTAATGTCACCTGAAGCAGTTGGTCCTCTGTTATCTATAAGGTTCCAAGACAACAAATGATAATAAAGTTCATCTGGACCGTTGCTTTCTGACATAGGCACCAAGGAAAATGTAAGGCATGCTCTTTTTATTTCCCTTAAGTCATAAAGGCTTTCCTCTTATACTCCAAATTTTTCAAGTTTTTTTTTCATTAGCCATGTTCTTCATTATTGGAAAGACATCCTCCACATCTTGAATCTTGGTTTGCAAAATCAAATTCTAAAACTTAGTTTTTCCATATAACAGTGCTCATCAACTCCTTTCTTGGGACCTTCCTTAGATGCATTTTGCCTTTCTTGAGAAATTATTCAGAATATTGCTGTTTCATGAAGGATTTTATTTAAAACAAAGCCTAGTTTGTTTTGTCTCAGTATTGATAGTCTGCTTTATAATACTCATAATTTTGGGGGTATCAGTACCCTGAGCCTCAGTGACTCCCATATCAATATCCTGAGCAAAATTCTTAGTTATATTACTGGCTCCTTTTTTAATCAAATATAGATTAATGGCATTCCTTGAATACCTTCGGCTGTCTTTCTATAAACCGTGCAATATTATCCACTCCCAAAGTTTCACTTACTATGTTAGTGTTTTTCATATTTGTATTTCAGTACAAGATCTCTCTCCTAAGTTTCAGACACATTTTTTTATAATGCTTATTTGACATCTTCCTTCAGGCAGTATTCCAAGCACTTTTAACTCAACTGTCACTAATTGAATTTGTTACCTACCACAGCCTCTAATCAAACTAAAATCTTAAGAAATCATCCATGGCTTCATCATTATAGTGACGTTAATCCTGCTTTTTAGTTAAATCTCAGGTCATTGTTCTTTTCATCCTGAGTGCAAGACACCATTGTCTCTTGTTCTATAGACTTTGTCCTGCCCTTCTCCCTATGTCTGATCATAATGAATTCTGCATACTTTATCTTGTAGTAATCTATTAAAAATGTGCATTAATTATTCTTCCTTCTGCCTGCATGAATGTGGCACAGAAGGTCTTAACTTGATCTGGTATCTGTCCATTTCTATAGTCTCATCTAGGGGCCTTCTCTTGTTGACTTACATTTCAAGCTTAAGGGTCCTTTTGTTGTACTGTTGCCACACCCCATAGATACTCATTCATCCCTCAAGTCTCACTTTAAGTATTATTTCCTTTTTCTTATTTCTTATTTGCCTTTGTCTTGGCACTACAATCCATCTAGATCTAAATTCAGTCCACCTGTTACCTTAACCATGAGCTTCATATAATCCATCACCCTTACTTTTTCATTGTCTATCTTTGTTCTCCCTAGTAAACTCCATAAGGACATAAAGATTGGTTAGTTCACTGTTTACATTTTTCCATTATCATAAGTGGATGGAGGAAAATCTTCCTAAATATGACTTGGATTTTCTTTAGACAAGTTAATTTTCATTTATCTACATTCAGAATCATCTTCTAGTCATTTCTTCTAGTCATAAAGATATGTATCAAGCCATAAAGATATGTATTTTCTTATAGGTAAATATCTTGGACTAGAATTCTTAAGATGGAACTTAGTTCTGCAAACCTGAAATTTTTTCTATATGCTAATCCTTACAGATCATTTCTGAAAATACTGGTCCTCTTCTAGATTAATGAACTGAAAAGACTTAACAGTGCCCAAGAATTACCTTTTTTTCTGTCAAAGCCACTTCTCCCTAACAAGAAACAAACACAAAAAAGCCTAAGCCCTGTGATGATCAGTGTTTGATGATGAATGATATTTTAATAGCTCCATGTGCATTTTTATTTTTCTTTTGTTCACTCCCTTGACACTTTCACTTTTTTTAAATCCTTTCCTTTATTGTCTTTCCTTTTCTTTTCCCTTTGTTTTCTTTCTTGTCTTCTTAGCACCAACCACTGTGGGCATTATTGAGCAAACCTGGTGATAAGAATCAGAGAGAATGAAAATACTACATCCTGAGATAGTTGGTATTTGACTACTATTAAAGTTTAAAAAAATTAATTAGTAATAATATGAACAGATAATTCTATCTCACAAAAAAGTGTTGTTTCCTATAGTTTTGTTTAGAAGTTTCACTATTCCTAAAGGTAATTATTCCAAAAGGTATTATTTGGCAGATTGAAAAAAAAGTTAAATGATATAGGACACAGCATGTGACAGTGAAGAGTGTTTGTAAAGTTCTAATAATAATATAAGTTGCCTTTTTCTATTTATGTTTAGGAGGACCTAGAATTAGAAAATGGCCTTCTTTGTTAGCAGTAAATAGAAAAAAACTATTTCATTCAGTAAAGCAAAGACTAGCGGGTAGAGAAACTGGCAGTAATGGAATAGTTTTCTGGTGTACTTCATAAATACACTATATAACAGTCCTTCATAACAGTTTTTTTGTGGCTATAATTTTTAAGGCAAATTTATATTCTCATTCTCTGAGATCTCTTTTCCTAATATTTAAGTTATAAACTAGACACCAATTAGTTTAATTTTAGATTATTATCTTTTTCCTCTTGCCCTTTTAAATTAGGGGGACTACAGGCCATTGCAGAATTATTGCAAGTGGACTGTGAGATGTATGGGCTTACTAATGACCACTACAGTATTACTTTAAGACGATATGCTGGAATGGCTTTGACAAACTTGACTTTTGGAGATGTAGCCAACAAGGTATGTTTTATTTTCTTTTGTTTTGTTTTCATAAAATCTAGTTCTTGGGGTTGGAGACATGGCTCCGGTGATAGAATGCCAGCCAATGAGCACAAGTAGATCTATTTCTGAAGAGAGCTCAAGTATCCCAGGTGCTATGGCTCATGCCTGTAATACTACTCAGAGTGGCTGAGATCTGAGGATCAAGGTTTGAAGCTAACCTGGGCAGGAAAGTCTGTGAGACTCTTATCTCAAATTAAGCACCACAAAAGCTACAACTGAAGCTGTGGCTCAAGTGGTAGAATATTTAACATTGAGCAAATAAATTCGGAGACAACACCCAGGACCTGAGTTCAAGTCCCAGGACTTGACACATATACACACACTAAATGATAGCTCAGGTATGAGTTTCTTTACTTTCATACAAACTACTTTTTAAAACAAATGATGCAAAAACTACTAGATGCTTTTTATTTTTGTCACCTTTCTCTGAGTAAACAACGGCTAATAAAAACCTGTACTTCACATTCACTGCATATCCTTACTAATTTGGTTGTCCTGTATCTCAACAAAGGCAAAAGCACATCAGAAATTGTATTACCAACACTTCCTAGAAATGAAACCAAAACTCTAAAAATGCTGATAATAAGCAAGTGTTGCATATGAACTGATTCCATTCAGATAAAAGACTTTAAAACTGTTTGCTTAACATTTCTTTTTATTTATTTTCCAGTTTGTCAAGGAAAGAAAGTAGCAATTAGGATGCTTCTCTCTTTCATTTAGATAATTTTGTTCTGGATCTTTTATAGGTAAAATATTAGTTATGATTGAGGTTTAGTAGCCAAAACTGAAGCATGGCTTCAGATTGCCCTATTGGTGACATTGTTCTCCATCTAATTTTACAGGCTACTCTCTGCTCCATGAAAGGCTGCATGAGAGCACTTGTGGCCCAACTGAAATCTGAAAGTGAAGACTTACAGCAGGTACTACCTAGAATTTCATGTGTTTTTCTTTGATATTAACTAGTTTATGTCCTGATTTATATTAATCTGTAGCTTAGAAAATGTTTAAAGTATAATTCTCTTAACAATAAAGAGAAATAATTATATTGGAAGAATTCCATTTGGCACTTTAGAGAAATTGCTTTAGTACAGAGAGAACATTCTTCTTAGGATTGTAATTCTTCAATCACGTTTATTGTACAAATAATGAATTTCCCTGTGACATTTCCATACATGCTATTATGCTTTGATATAAGGGAAGCATTCCTTAACCAAAATCCAAACTGCTCCAACATCTGATTTTTTGTCATTTTTAAAAATTGTCATTATATAGGCTATATAACGAGAAGTTACATAAGTCAGGTAATGAGTACATTTCTTTTGGGACAATGTTACCCCTTCCTTTGCTCCCTCACAGTTTTTCTCTCCACATACACGTTAACATCTGAAATATTGAGGGTCAGTATAAGGCCACAGTGAAAAATTCAGTACCATGAAACTTGATTTCATGCACAATTTAGAAACATATAAAGTTACTTTCAGGTTATGTGTGTAGGGTGCATATGAAGCAAATACATGATGTATTTTTTAACCATATGTATTTTGATTCAGATCTTATGTAAGAATGTGGTATGTGTGTGTTAGTAAAACACAAAAGCAAAAAAATGTAAAACACAGCATGTTAGATATGGTTTATTTAACCTGTAATATACTTTTTTTACCTCTAGCATTAGAAACAAAAAAGACAACTGATACCATTTTATATTCAGACTATTCTAAAAATTTATTTGCAGGTTGTTGCAAGTGTTTTGAGAAATTTGTCTTGGAGAGCAGATGTAAATAGTAAGAAGACATTGCGAGAAGTTGGAAGTGTGAAAGCATTAATGGAATGTGCTTTGGAAGTTAAAAAGGTACCTTTGAAAAAATTTAATATCGTACTCTGAATTCATGTTCAGTTACTTTTTATTTCCTTCTTTCACTCAGTAGAGTTCCTAATCTCTGACCTTATCTCACCAGTGCATTGTTTAGGTCTAGATTTACAAGGTAGCAATCAGGAAAGTTTTAAGAGTCAGAATTTCTCACCCTCAGCATTAGAAACATTTTGTACCAGATAATGCCTTGCTTTAGGCTGACCTGAGCCTTGGTAAGCTATTTAGAAGCATACTTAACCTTTGTCCTCTGACTCCTAGTGCACCTTCCTCCAAGTTGTGACCCAATTAAAAATGTTTCCAGATATTGCCACAGGTCCTCCAGGAGGGAGAAGGGATTAAAAAGAAATTCCTGATTGAAAAATCATTAGAATAAGTGTTATCTACGAGTTCTCCAACTCTCAATCCCCTAAAGTTTTCTAAGTTTCTTGATAATTTTATCAAGAGTTGTGGAGACCCAAGAGTGAAAAATCTCCAAATAATAATGCTTATAGAAAGTTGATTATCTGGGCTGGGAAGGTGGCTCAGTGGTAGAGCTCTTGCCTTGCATGCATGAGACCCTGGGTTCAATTCCTCATCACCACATAAGCAAAAAGAAAAAAGCCGGAAGTGGCGCTGTGGCTCAAGTGGTAGAGCGCTAGTCTTGCTGAAGAGCTGAGGGACAGCGCCCAGGCCCAGAGTTCAGGTCCCACGACCGGACCCAAAAAGAAAGAAAGAAAGAAAGTTGATTATCTATTTCAGAAATTTGGCTATTTGTTTTTAGGTAAACTTAAAGGCCAGGCACAAGTGGCTCATGCCTATAATCCTTGCTACTCAAGAGTCTGAGATCTGCTAGCCCAGGCAGACAAATTCTCAAGACTCTTACCTGTAATTAAACCAGTAAAAGCCAAAACTAGTGATGTAGCTCAAGTGGTATTGTCATGCTGCAAATTAACTAGTGAACCATCTTAATATAATTTATTCTGTTCTTTATTCCATTTCAGATTTAGGGATTTCTTTGGAGAAAGGGATTGTTTTTGTTGGTGCTGGTGGTGTGTGTGTTTTGGTGATAGTACTGGAGCTTGAACTAAGTACCTCCAGCTCTCACTCAGCTTTTTAGTCAGCTACACCTCCAGTTTTGTTGTTGTTGTTATTGTTGTTTTGGGGTTTTTGCTGGCTAGTTGGAAAAGGAGTCTTGAGGGTTTTTCTTCCTGGGCTGGCTATGAACTATAATCTTCAGATCTCAGCTTCCTAATAAGTAGGATTACAGGTATGAGCCAGTGGCACCAGGCTCAAATAGAACTTTTGAAATAACAATAAAAAGCTGGATACCTGTGGCTCAGGCCTGTAATCCTAGCCTCTCTGGAAGCAAGATCAAGGTTCAAAGCCAGCCCAGGTATATAAATCCCAGAGACCCTTATCTCCATTTAACCAGTAGAGAGAACCAGAATTGTGGTGTGGCTCGAATGGTCAAGCATAATATTTGAGTAAATAAGCCAAGCAGGAGCCAGAGGCCCTGAGTTCAAGCCCCAGTATCAGCATAAAACAATTAAAATAACAATAATACCAGAGTTGTTCTGCCAATTGCAATTGAGTTCATTCTGTTTTCAGTATGCTTGACTATCCCACATTTACCACAGTCACAATGTAATTAAAACTGAGTTCTTACCTTTCTCACATCTTAATTGTTGAAAACATTTCCTTTCTGCCACTCTTAAATTTCTCTGAAAAAATATTGTCAGCCTTTTTTGTTTTTTGCAGTACTGGACTTGAACTCAGGGTTGTGTGCTTGTTTGGCTGTCATTCTACCTCTTCAGCTACAACTCCAGACCAGCTTTTTAGTGATTATTTTGAAGATGTAGTCTCCAAGACTTTTCTGCCTAGGTTGGCTTTAAACAGCAGTCCTCTGGATCTCAGCCCAGGCTCATGCCTATAATAATAGCTCACTATTTCTTAATGAGGCCAATAAAGTATTGAGCTGTTTGTTGAGTTAGGCCCAAAGTGTTTGTTGTGGCATTCAAAGCCTACTTTTGACACCGCTGAACTTAATTTCTACTGTTGGCCTAGCATGATCTTTCATCTCCTTTTGTGTCTTTTCTGTCCGTCAGTCCTCCCTTGCTGGTCCCTATTCCCATGCCTTTTCTTGTTCTGCTTTCTCTGCTAAGAGCCACTGTCTTCTCTTATTTCTGAGTGTACAGGACTTATCCTCCCATGAAATGTTTGACTTGATTAAGCAAATTCAGACTGTAGTGATCTTTATATGCTAAGCAGACATTCTACCACTAAGACATACCCCCTACCCATGCAATAACAACAATAGATTCCCTTGTTATTTTATCTGGAGGAGTGCCTCTACTTATAATAAGAACAGTGTACCTTTTAGGTTTTTGTTTTTTTGTTTTGTTGTTGTGCTACTGGGATTTAAGCTCAGGGCCTTGTATTGGTAGTGCTTTATACTTGAGTTACATCCCAGTCCTTTTTGCTTTCATTATTTTTCAGATAAGATCTCACTTTTTTTTTTTTTAATTGGTCGCCGGGCTTGAACTCTGAGCCTGGGCACTGTCCTTCAGCTCTTTACCTTAAGGCAAGCAATCTACCACTTGAGCCACAGCGCCACTTCCGGTTTTCTGGTGGTTTATTGGAGATAAGAGTCTCACAGACTCCTGCATGGGCTGGCTTTGAACCACAATCCTCAGATCTCAGCCTCCTGAGTTGCTAGGATTATAGGCGTGAGCCACCAACACCTGGCTTAAGAGTACATTTCTTTTTCTTTTTTTTTTTTTTTTTTTTTGTCAGTTGTGGGGCCTGAACTTGGCCTGGGTGCTGTCCCTCAGCTCAAGGCTCAAGGCTAGCACTCTATCACTTGAGCCACAATGCCACTTTGGCTTTTTCTGCTTATGTGGTGCTGAGGAATCGAACCCAGGGCCTCATGCATGCAAGGCAAGCACTCTACCACTGAGCTACCTTCCCAGCCTAGTCTCACATTTTTTTGCCCAGACCAGCCTAGATCATGGTCTTTCTGCTTAACACCTCCCACATAGTTGGGATGACAGGCATGTATCTTCATGCCCATCTTTTTTGTTGAGATGAGATATGGCTAACTTTTTTGCTGAGACGAGATTTTGCTAACTTTTTTGCCTGGACTGCCCTGGAACCTCAATCCTCCTGATAGCTGCCTTCAAGAGGATGGGATTACAGATATAAGCCATAGCACTAAGCACATAAAATAGATTTCTAATAAATGTTTTTTGATTATGTAGCAAAAACAAGAACTGACATAGAAATGATGGCAAATTGAAACCAAATATCTCCAATTGTTTATCAGAATGTTTCTATGGTAATGTAGCTTTTTGTAATTATTTTGTTTCTTTGAAAATTTTAAGAACTTATACTTTTACCAATACCCTTTCTACTTCTCAGAAGTTACTTTTTAATCAAATTTTTAAAAATATATACATATTACATTTTAATATAGGTAGAATATTGTATATTTTTTCTTAATACTTCATACTTTTTCAATCTTTCCATATCTGTATGTGTGGTATATAAAAGTTGAGTATCCATTTATCCTGAGAATGTGATCTTTTCATAATGTACATCTTTTCTGTTTAATATTTTTAGAAAGAATAAAGAATTTATATCATCTTAACACTTAGGATGAAGATCTTTGTTTAATATATTATGCTCATTTTATAGAGATATAACTGGCTTAAATTCCATTCAGCATTTTATGAAAGTTTTTCTAAATGAGAAGTTTTTAACTTACCATTGAGCAATCAGTAGTGAAGGAAAGAATAGGGGAAATAATTTATCCAATAAAAGTAAATATAGTAGAAGTTACCAGCAATAAATTCTAACTCTTAAGTAGAATTTGACAATACTCTGTTTCTTAATAGGAATCCACCCTCAAAAGCGTCTTGAGTGCCTTATGGAATTTGTCAGCACATTGCACTGAAAATAAAGCTGATATATGCGCTGTAGATGGTGCACTTGCATTTTTGGTTGGCACTCTCACTTACCGGAGCCAGACAAATACTTTAGCCATTATTGAAAGTGGAGGTGGGATATTACGGAATGTGTCCAGCCTGATAGCTACAAATGAAGACCACAGGTATATTCAGAGTCTTATATTACTTTTAAATGAATTAGTATAGAATTCATTTCCTTCAAAAGACCTCATCACAAATAGTATTTTGTGTAATTACAGATATTCTAAACCAAAATATCAATACAGTGAAAAGATAGTAACTCCTCCTTTAACTCATTAGTTTATTCCTTCTAATAAAGTTCATAGTATCTTAAAGGAATCTGGAAGTAAATGATAGTTGAGAGGAATGATGCATATTAGAGGAAAAATAAAATGTACAAATGTTAGAAAAAAAATCCTTATCTATTTATTAGTGTAATATAAAAGAATATGGGGCTTATTTTAAAAATAAGGCCAAAACTATGAGCATGATGCAGCAAGTAAAAGTTCACATGTTCTAATGGTGTCTTTTTTTTTGGAGGGGGGGGGGTCGGGGGGGGTGCCTGTCCTGGGACTTGAACTCAGGGCTTAGGCTCTATCCATGAACTTTCTGGTATACAGCTTCACTTCTAGCTTTCTTGTAGAAAGTAGTTAGGATTACAAATATGAGCCACCAGCACCCACCTTCGAGTGGTGTCTTAATATCAATAATTATACTATACCAGGCACCAGTGGCTTGAGCCTAGCTACTCAGGAAGCTGAGATCTGAGGATTACGGTTCAAAGCCAGCCTGTGCAGAAAGGTCCCTGAGACTCTTATTTCCAGTAAACCACCAGAAAACCGGAAGTGGAACTGTGGCTCAAATGGTAGAGCACTAGCCTTGAGCTGAAGAGCTGAGGGACAGCTCCCACACCCAGAGTTTAAGCCCAGTGCCTGACAAAAAAAAAATTATTTAACTACCAGCCATTCATTAGGCTACTAGATCTGTGAAACCTAAGAGATCACTTCAGATTCAGGACACAAAAAATTTAGGGATCTCTTACAGCTTAATTTTTGTTTAACTTATCCAGTATTACTCCATGTTGTTCTTCAAAAGAATGTGAGATTCTTTTAGCAAAAGAGCCTATAAGAATATAAACATATTTTTTCTTCAAGCTTATGATGCACAGAGTATAGCTTGATATCCCTTTCAAAGAAGACTCCTTAAACTCACAAAATCTTCAGTTGACTACTAGTCTACTAAGAGAAAACTGCCATATTAAAATTTACTGTTTATTCTTTAACTAGAGCATCATATGCTGTCATTGAATGTCAGTTTGTTCACATAAACAACACTGTAGCAGCTATTTCAAGTCCCAGAGTCCATTATATTGATTGTCAATCTTTGTATTTATATGTTTTAAATGTTTCAAACACCTTTCAGTTATATATTTTAAAGTAATGACTACACATACAATCTGTCAGAGAACACAGAGGTAGCAACATCACAGAATCAATCCAGAAACACAGAGACCACTGTAGAAAGTAAGTTTGGTAATCTAGGGACATACATTTGACTACAGTTTGATCAGTCAGTTCTGTCCAGCTTTTCCAAGAAAGCTCAGTTGTTGCTATTGTGGCATATATCTATAGATTAAATTACCATAAAGTCTTAAAACTTACTCAGTTTTAAGATTTCATAATATTTGGTACTTAAATTAGAAAAATGTCACTGTGCAAATAGAGTACATGTATCTTCTCAAAAAAATATTTTAAGCTATTGAATCAGAGTAAGACATATAGAATAGATTAAAAGAATAATATTTCTACTCATTTGCTATGACAGATAAATACTTTAAATGGGGAAGTTATAACTGGTACAGTTTCATTGTCCCTGTTATTTTTATAATCTTTAGAACTATATTTTTGTCCTTTTGTTACCTTAAACTTTTTTAGCTTAATTCTGAGATTTCTTGTTTTTATTTCAGGCAAATCCTAAGAGAGAACAATTGCCTACAAACCTTATTACAGCACTTAAAATCTCACAGCTTGACAATAGTCAGTAATGCTTGTGGAACTTTGTGGAATCTCTCGGCAAGAAATCCTAAAGACCAAGAATCATTATGGGATATGGGAGCAGTTAGCATGCTCAAGAATCTCATTCATTCAAAGCACAAAATGATTGCTATGGGAAGTGCTGCAGCTTTAAGGAATCTCATGGCAAACAGACCTGCAAAGTATAAGGATGCCAATATTATGTCTCCTGGTTCAAGCTTGCCATCTCTTCATGTTAGGAAACAAAAAGCCCTAGAAGCAGAATTAGATGCTCAGCATTTATCTGAAACTTTTGACAATATTGACAATTTAAGTCCCAAGGCATCTCATCGTAGTAAGCAAAGACACAAGCAAAGTCTTTATGGTGACTATGTTTTTGATGCCAATCGACATGACGACAATAGATCAGACAATTTTAATACTGGAAACATGACTGTTCTTTCACCATATTTGAATACTACAGTATTGCCTAGCTCTTCTTCTAGGGGAAGCTTAGATAGTTCTCGTTCTGAAAAAGATAGAAGTTTGGAGAGAGAACGAGGAATTGGCCTAAGCACGTATCATCCAGCAACAGAAAATCCAGGAACCTCTTCAAAGCGAAGTTTGCAGATCTCTACCACTGCAGCCCAGATTGCCAAAGTCATGGAAGAAGTATCAGCCATTCATACCTCCCAGGAAGACAGAAGTTCTGGCTCTACTACAGAATTACATTGTGTAACAGATGAAAGGAATGCAATAAGAAGAAGCTCTGCTGCCCACACACACTCAAATGCATACAATTTCACTAAAGCAGAAAATTCAAATAGGACATGCTCTATGCCTTATGCCAAACTAGAATATAAGAGATCTTCAAATGATAGTTTAAATAGTGTTAGTAGTAGCGATGGTTATGGTAAGAGAGGTCAAATGAAACCTTCAATTGAATCCTATTCTGAAGATGATGAAAGCAAATTTTGCAGTTATGGTCAATATCCAGCTGACCTAGCCCATAAAATACATAGTGCAAATCATATGGATGATAATGATGGAGAACTGGATACACCAATAAATTATAGTCTTAAATATTCAGATGAGCAATTGAACTCTGGAAGGCAAAGCCCTTCACAGAATGAAAGATGGGCAAGACCTAAACACATAATAGAAGACGAAATAAAACAAAGTGAACAAAGACAATCAAGAAGTCAAAATACCACTTACCCTGTATATTCTGAGAGCACTGATGAGAAGCACCTCAAGTTCCAACCACACTTTGGACAGCAGGAATGTGTTTCTCCATATAGGTCAAGACCAACAAACAGTTCCGAAACAAATCGAGTTGGTTCTACTCACGGAATTAATCAAAATGTTAACCAGTCTTTGTGTCAGGAAGATGACTATGAAGATGATAAACCTACCAACTACAGTGAACGTTACTCTGAAGAAGAACAGCATGAAGAAGAAGAGAGACCAACAAATTATAGTATAAAATACAATGAGGAAAAACATCATGTAGATCAACCTATTGATTATAGTTTAAAGTATGCTACAGACATGTCTTCCTCACAGAAACAATCATTTTCATTTTCAAAGAGTTCAACTGCACAAAGCACTAAAACAGAACATATCTCTTCAAGCACAGAGAATACATCATCCACACCTTCATCTAATGCCAAGAGACAAAATCAGCTGCACCCAAGTTCAGCACAAAGTAGAAGTGGTCAGACTCAAAAATCTACCACTTGCAAAGTTCCTTCTATCAACCAAGAAACAATACAGACTTACTGTGTAGAAGACACCCCAATATGTTTTTCAAGGTGTAGTTCATTATCGTCATTGTCATCAGCTGAAGATGAAATAGGATGTGGCCAGACAACACAGGAAGGAGATTCTGCTAATAAGCTGCAAATAGCAGAAATAAAAGAGAACAGTGTGACTAGATCCACTGAAGATCCTGTAAGTGAAGTCCCAACAGTGTCACAGCATGTTAGAACCAAATCCAGTAGACTACAGGCTTCTGGTTTGTCCACAGAATCAGCAAGGCACAAAGCTGTGGAATTGTCTTCAGGAGCCAAATCTCCCTCTAAAAGTGGCGCTCAGACACCCAAAAGTCCACCAGAGCACTATGTTCAGGAGACTCCACTCATGTTTAGCAGATGTACTTCTGTCAGCTCACTTGATAGTTTTGAAAGTCGTTCCATTGCCAGCTCTGTTCAAAGTGAGCCATGTAGTGGAATGGTAAGTGGTATTATAAGCCCTAGTGACCTTCCAGATAGTCCTGGACAAACCATGCCACCAAGCAGAAGCAAAACTCCACCACCACCTCCTCAGACAGTTCAAACCAAACGAGAAGTACCAAAAAATAAAGTACCCACTGCTGAAAAGAGAGAGAGTGCACCTAAACAAGCCACTGTAAATGCAGCTGTTCAGAGAGTCCAGGTTCTTCCAGATGCTGATACTTTACTACATTTTGCTACAGAAAGCACCCCAGATGGATTTTCTTGTTCATCTAGCCTAAGTGCTCTGAGCCTCGATGAGCCATTTATACAGAAAGATGTGGAGTTAAGAATAATGCCTCCAGTTCAGGAAAATGATAATGGGAATGAAACAGAACCAGAACAGCCTGAAGAATCAAATGAAAACCAAGAAAAAGAGAAAGAAGAAAAGCCTACTGATTCAGAAAAAGATCTGTTAGATGAATCAGATGATGACGATATTGAAATATTAGAAGAATGTATTATTTCTGCCATGCCAACAAAGTCATCACGCAAAGCCAAAAAGCTTGCCCAGACTGCTTCAAAATTACCTCCACCTGTAGCAAGGAAACCAAGCCAGCTCCCTGTGTACAAACTTCTGCCATCACAGAACAGGTTACAGGCACAAAAACATGTTAGTTTCACACCAGGAGATGATATGCCACGGGTATATTGTGTAGAAGGGACACCTATAAACTTTTCCACAGCTACATCTCTAAGTGATCTAACAATAGAATCACCTCCAAATGAACTAGCTGCTGCAGAGGAGGTCCGAGCAGGGGCCCAGCCAAGTGAATTTGAAAAACGAGATACCATTCCTACAGAAGGCAGAAGTACAGATGAGATCCAAAGAGGAAAAGCATCATCCATAACTGTGCCTAACTTGGATGACAATAAAACAGAGGAAGGTGATATTCTTGCAGAATGCATTAGTTCTGCCATGCCCAAAGGAAAAAGTCACAAGCCTTTCCGAGTGAAAAAGATAATGGACCAGGTCCAACAAGCATCTATGTCTTCATCTGGAACTAATAAAAATCAAGTGGATAGTAAGAAAAAGAAACCTACTTCACCAGTAAAACCCATGCCACAAAATACTGAAAGTAGAACACATGCAAGGAAGAATACAGACTCACAAAATAACTTAAATGCTGAACGAACTTTCACAGACAACAAAGATTCAAAGAAACAGAACTTAAAAAATAATCCCAAGGACTTCAGTGATAAACTACCAAATAATGAAGATCGAGTCAGAGGAAGTTTTACTTTTGATTCACCTCACCATTACACCCCTATTGAGGGAACTCCTTACTGTTTTTCACGAAATGATTCTTTGAGTTCCCTAGACTTTGATGATGATGATGTTGATCTTTCCAGAGAAAAGGCTGAGTTAAGAAAAGGAAAAGAAAGTAAAGATTCAGATGCTAAAGTTACTAGTCATACAGAACTAACCTCAAACCAGCAATCAGGTAATAAGTCACAAGCTGTTACAAAACATACAGTAAATCGAGGTCAGTCTAAACCTGTACTGCAGAAGCAACCTACCTTTCCACAGCCATCGAAAGACATACCAGATAGAGGAGCAGCGACCGATGAAAAATTACAGAATTTTGCTATTGAAAATACTCCCGTTTGCTTTTCTCGTAATTCATCTCTAAGTTCTCTTAGTGACATTGACCAAGAAAACAACAACAACAAAGAAAATGAACCTGTCAAAGAGACTGAGTCTCCTGACTCACAGAGAGAACCAAGTAAACCTCAGGCATCAGGTTATGCGCCTAAATCATTTCATGTGGAAGATACCCCCGTTTGTTTCTCAAGAAACAGTTCTCTCAGCTCTCTTAGTATTGATTCTGAAGATGATCTTTTGCAAGAATGTATAAGTTCTGCAATGCCAAAAAAGAAAAGGCCTTCAAGGCTGAAAGGTGATAATGAGAAACATAGCCCCAGAAATATGGGTGGCATATTAGCCGAAGATTTGACACTTGATTTGAAAGATATACAGAGACCAGATTCAGAACATGGTTTATCCCCTGATTCAGAAAATTTTGATTGGAAAGCTATTCAGGAAGGTGCAAATTCCATAGTGAGTAGTTTACACCAAGCTGCTGCTGCTGCATGCTTATCTAGACAAGCTTCATCTGATTCTGATTCCATTCTTTCTCTAAAATCAGGAATTTCTTTGGGATCACCTTTTCATCTTACACCCGATCAAGAAGAAAAGCCTTTTACAAGTAATAAAGGCCCACGAATTCTCAAACCTGGGGAGAAAAGCACATTGGAAACCAAAAAGATGGAATCTGAAAATAAAGGAATCAAAGGAGGAAAAAAAGTTTATAAAAGTTTAATTACTGGAAAAGTTCGGTCAAATTCAGAAATTTCAAGCCAAATGAAACAGCCCCTTCAAACAAACATGCCTTCAATCTCTAGAGGTAGAACAATGATTCATATTCCAGGAGTTCGAAATAGCTCCTCAAGTACAAGTCCTGTTTCTAAAAAAGGCCCACCCCTTAAAACTCCAGCCTCCAAAAGCCCCAGTGAAGGTCAGACAGCTACCACATCTCCTAGAGGAGCCAAGCCATCAGTGAAATCAGAATTGAGCCCTATTACCAGGCAGACTTCTCAAATTGGTGGGTCAAATAAAGGACCTTCTAGATCAGGATCTAGAGATTCTACTCCTTCGAGACCTACCCAGCAACCATTAAGTAGACCTTTGCAGTCACCAGGGCGAAGCTCAATTTCCCCAGGTAGAAATGGAATAAGTCCTCCTAATAAATTATCTCAGCTTCCCAGGACATCATCCCCTAGTACCTCATCTACTAAGTCCTCAGGTTCTGGGAAAATGTCCTATACATCCCCAGGCAGACAGATGAGCCAACAAAACCTTACCAAACAAACAGGATTATCCAAGAATGCTAGTAGTATCCCAAGAAGTGAGTCTGCTTCTAAAGGACTAAATCAAATGAATACTAGTAATGGGTCTAATAAAAAGGTAGAGCTTTCCAGAATGTCTTCAACTAAGTCAAGTGGAAGTGAATCTGACAGATCGGAAAGACCTGCATTGGTACGCCAGTCTACTTTCATCAAAGAAGCTCCAAGCCCAACCCTAAGGAGAAAATTGGAGGAATCTGCCTCATTTGAATCTCTTTCACCATCTTCCAGACCAGATTCTCCCACTAGGTCCCAGGCACAAACACCAGTTTTAAGTCCTTCCCTTCCTGATATGTCTCTGGCCACACATTCCCCTGTTCAGTCTGGTGGATGGCGAAAACTCCCACCTAATCTTAGTCCCACTATAGAGTATAATGATGGTAGACCAGCAAAGCGACATGATATAGCACGCTCTCATTCTGAAAGTCCTTCCAGACTTCCAATCAATAGGTCAGGAACCTGGAAGCGGGAGCACAGCAAACATTCATCATCCCTTCCTCGAGTAAGCACCTGGAGAAGAACTGGAAGTTCATCTTCTATTCTTTCTGCTTCATCAGAGTCCAGTGAGAAAGCCAAAAGTGAAGATGAAAAACATGTCAACTCTATTTTAGGAACCAAACAGACTAAAGAAAATCAAGTAACCACAAAAGGAACATGGAGAAAAATAAAAGAAAATGAAATTTCTCCCACAAGTACTTCTCAGACCACTTCCTCAGGTGCTACAAATGGTGCTGAATCAAAGACTCTTATTTATCAAATGGCACCTGCTGTTTCTAAAACAGAGGATGTTTGGGTGAGGATTGAGGACTGTCCCATTAACAATCCTAGATCTGGAAGATCTCCCACTGGTAATACTCCTCCAGTGATTGACAGTGTTTCTGAAAAGGGAAATGGTAAAGATTCTAAAGATAATCAGGGAAAACAAAATGTGAGTAATGGCACTGCTCCTGTGCACACCCTGGGTTTGGAAAGCCGCCTGAACTCCTTCATTCAGGTAGATGCCCCAGACCAAAAGGGAATAGAGACAAAACCGGGACAAAATAATTCCGTCCCTGCAGCCGAGATGAGTGAAAGTTCTATAGCCGAACGCACTCCATTCAGTTCAAGTAGCTCCAGCAAACACAGTTCACCTAGTGGAACTGTAGCTGCCAGAGTGACACCTTTTAATTACAACCCAAGCCCTAGGAAAAGCAGCGCAGATAGCACTTCAGCCCGGCCATCTCAAATTCCAACGCCAGTGAATAATAACACAAAGAAGCGAGATTCAAAAACTGACAGTACAGAATCCAGTGGAACTCAAAGTCCTAAGCGCCATTCTGGATCTTACCTTGTGACATCTGTTTAAAAGACTGGAAGGACAAAACTTAAAAAAAAAAAAAAAAAATAGGTGTTAATTAAAATTGCATATAGAAATTTTGTTTCAAATGAAACTTTAAAAGATTGAAAAGTTTTGTAAATAGGTTTGATTCTTGTTAGAGGGGTTTTGTTCTGGAAGCCATATTTGATAGTACATTTTGTCTTCACTGATCATATTTTGGGAGGCACTCTTGATAGTTAGGGGGAAATTGGTAAAGCCAAGTATATTTGTACAGTATGTTTTACACGTATTTAAGTAGCATCCATCCCATAATCTTTTATCACTTGTCTTAAAATAATGAACACTACAAATAGAAATATGATATATTGCTGTTATCAATCATTTCTAGATTATAAACTAAACTTACATCAGGGAGAAATTGGTATTTATGCAAAAATAAATGTTTTAGTCCTTGTGATTCCATCTAACATTATAATTAATCATGTGACTGTGAAATTCACAGTAATATGGTTCCCGATGAATAAGTTTACCCAGCCTGCTTTGCTTTGCTGCATGAGTGAAACTGGTGGTTCAATTTCAGAAGTAATGATTAACAGTTCTGTGGTCACATGATATGCATAGAGATAGCTACAGTGTAATAACTCACACTATTTTGTGCTCCAAAATGTGTAACTGTAAAACATTGAATGAAACTATTTTACATGAACTAGATTTTATCTGAAAGTAGGTAGAATTTTTGCTATGCTGTAACTGTCGTATATTCTGGTATTTGAGGCGAGATGGCTGCTCTTTTATTAATGAGACATGGATTGTGTCTCAACAGAAACTAAGTGAACATTTCAGAATAAATTATTGCTGTATGTAAACTGTTAGTGAAATTGGTATTTGTTTGAAGGGTTTTATTTCACATTTGTATTATTAGCAAAAGGGCCTATTTTAAAAGCTTACATACTTTTTTCCTTCAGATTCTATGCATTAAGAGTAAAATTCCTAGCCAGGCAACAGTGGCTTATGCCTGTAATCCTAGCTACTCAGGCTGCTGAGATCTCTCAGTCTGAAGCCAGCCTGAGCAAGAAAGTCCATGAGATTCTTATCTCCAATTAACTACCCAAAAAGCTGGAAATGGAGCTGTGGCTCAAGTGGTAGAGCACTAGCCTTGAGCATGAAAGCTCAGAGACAGCCCTCACACCCTGAGTTCAAGCCCCAGAGCTGGCACACACAAGAAAAGCAAAACTCCTCTTACTGTAATAAACTGAAGACCATTGTCATTTAACCATTCCTGAAATTTGTTTTGATGTAATTAGCAATTCTTGGTATTCTGTATTTTTCCACATTTTTTTAACTCCACTGGAGTTCAGTCACAACAAATGCATATAATAGCAGTGTAGACTTTCTAGCGCAGGACTAGGTTTTGAACATAATAGGCTCACATAAAATGTGTTATTTTCCTTAATAGTATTCTGTACTTGAAAATTTGGTTATTACAGGCACAAATGGTCTCTTCCTAGCTTTACTGTCTTATTCCTTCATCATCCTGTTGCTGTTGAGTCTGAAATGAATACCTCTATGTTAGGGCAAATTTTCTGTAACCAGTTAATGTCACTTTGCTATATTCCTAATACAGATCACATGCAACTTCAGAGGTAGGTTTAACACCATTAATATAGCCAGAAGAATATTTTAAAATCCTTACCTGATAAGGAAAGCTTTATTTTTGGTGGCTACAACACTAGGATGCTGTGTTCAATGCCACTTCCTCATACAGCAGGGAGGAAACCTTCATGAAGGAAAATAAACTTACTAACAAAATAATATATATATTATGTATCTTCCCTGGGTTTGTCCTAAAAGATTAAAGGGTGGTGTGGAAGTAAATACACGTATTAGCTGAACAAATGAAAGTTCTA
This sequence comes from Dipodomys spectabilis, assembly GCF_019054845.1. Lineage (NCBI taxonomy): Eukaryota > Metazoa > Chordata > Mammalia > Rodentia > Heteromyidae > Dipodomys > Dipodomys spectabilis. The sequence continues at coordinate 4,975,447 of NW_024870824.1, forward strand.
TTTTTAACTATAATTTCTTGCACTCTACATTTGGAGAAGGAAAGGATTTTTAGACATATTGGAGTACTGGGAAGAGATGTGAGAGAGTAAGTACACCTATCTTGTGCCCTGGAAGTCACATCATATATTTAATTATCTACTTACCTCTAATTGTCTTTATAGATGATAGGATTGTAATTTAGAGGTGATTTTAAGCTAGAACACCAGAAAATAAACTGCTCTGGTTTGAACTAAGGTAGTTTACTCCAATGCCTACCCTCTTTCTATTGTAAACTCTTCAATTTATTTATCTTTGGAATGTATCTGTATTTAAATTTTTGTCAGATTTTATCTGAAGTTGTTTATATTGTTTAGAGTGTTCTTGAAGGCTTCAATAAGCAGGGAGACATGAATATGGGTTGTATCTGCTGTTGCCTCTGATTTTCTATTTTGAATTGTTGCATGCCAGTTTTTATAATCCACTTCAAATATTTTTATGGAAAGAGATGGAGTGTTTCAAGTTTTTAAAAATTTATATTGAAAATGAAAGGAGAGTTCATTGCATATGCTAGAAGATGGAAATTCTTGTGGGCAACCCCTATTAGGAGAAGGGCTAGTCTACCTTGAGAAAAAAAAGGTTGCTGGATGAGACCCTTTCATCATCAGAGATAGTGGCTCTGAATTAGTAAAGAAGTAGATCTCAATCCTATCTTGAGAAGTTCACAGGGTGCTGCCATAACTGTGGTAGTGAGTTAAATACTCCCAATGTATGCTTGTTACAAAAAACATACTAAAACCCAGTAGTGGGGATAGTTAATAGTTGTGACGACTATTAAGAGGGTTGCTATTTACTTTGAACTGAAGCAAAAAAAAACTCAAAGCAGTGTTGTTTTTTTTCCAACAAAGGTATGTTCAAATCACCAAAAGTGCTTATTAAAACACTGCTGAGTCATGTACCCCATTTTGATCAAGTTGAGAGTGAGCTACAGGAATTTGCATTTCTAACAAAGTAAAGGTGATAGTGAAGCTTCTGATTAAGGAGACATACTTTGAGAATTACTGTCTGCAGTACCACATTGAAGCTCCAGCAGTAATTGTCTTCTGTCTCAGCAAATCTGTAGTTAGACCTTTGATATCTTAGTGGGGAATAAACTTGAGAGGTGAATGAAGAAGTCATTCTGAAGATAAACCTCTATGTTGGAAGAATCAGCGAATGTTCCCTTTGAAATGATTACTGCAAAAGACAGCCTACAACAAATAACTAATTTGGATTTGCAGTAAAATTAGAAGACTAGGAAAAGGAAATAAAGGAAGGTTGATTTGAGATACAAAGAAAATATTAAATATATTATGTTAATTTATTTGACATTTGTTAATTAATGTTAAACCTTACAAATTACTAAAAGAAAATTGGGTGCAAGGGAAATAATGAGATAAGCCCTTTATGATCCAAATAGCACTATAAATACTGTCAAATTTTTCTTAGTTATATGTAAAATACTAATTTTAGGATGTGTGAAAGGATAAGTCTTGCTAAGGATGAAGCCACTACTCATGAATTCATATAATCACAGGGTTTCTTACTACTTAGGAAAAAGAGCAACAAAGCTGAGTGAGTGCTAGGCCTCAAGTTCAAGCTCTAGTGCTGGCTCTAGTGCTACAAAGGAAAGAAAACAGAGTTCCAGAAAAGCTGAGTAAATTACCCAGAACTGAATAGAGCATTACAATTTACTTTAAAAAAACAATCCAACAAGTTTTTGATTTTTCCAGTTGGCTGAAAGGGAGCATATAAATTATTTTTCTCACTTTCTAATAAGTGTATTTCCTTCACATTATGCTGACTTTACTACTATGTAATGTTGAAATCTATGGACTCTTGCTCCTGTAAACCCAGATCATCTTCCTGCTGTTCTTATAACTGTGGTCTATAAAAAAAATTATTCTGCTTTTTGTTAGGCCATTGATGCTTCTTTCAATTTGTATGTTCTATATGTATAATATTCTTGGTGCTAAATACACTTTCTTTCCTTTGATATTCAGGATAATTTTTTCTCTACATTTATAACTGTTCGCTTGTTTTTCTTGAAGTTATCTGATTGTTAACTTTTTTATTAAAAACTAATATAAACTAGTGAAGGTCACGTGACCATTGAATATAGCAACACTACGGAGGTAACAGCTGAAAGAATGCCAAGCATTACCTTCCCTGCCTTACTTACATTTATCTTTTGGGATGTAAACAGCTCCACTTGATTAATCACTGACCCATGTACCCAGTCTTTGCTCCTGACCATAGCTGTTTTCACTACACATGGATCTCAGTTCTAACGGAGACTCATCAGCTGGACAGTAGCAAAAGACTTGCATTGCCTGGCTTTGTGGAGAAGAGGGAATGACTACTAGTGCAGTCTGACTGCTGGAACTGGAAGTTCACATAAAGTTGGTTACTGTGGTTGATGTCAAGATGAAAGTTAAGCTAACACAAAGCCAGTGGAGAAAGAAGGGAACAGATTTAGGAGGGAAGCATGTAGAGCAAGAGATAAGTCACTAGCTACTGAAGTCACATTAGTCCCCGCTACTTCTGAGACCTACCTCAATTCTTCCTGACTTGGGTGAGGTGGGGGAGACTTGTGAATTAACCTCAATTTGCTCCTGATCGAACTAGCAACCATATTTAGATGCATCTTAGAGTTGTTGAAATGGTGCTGGAGACCAAACCTAGGTCCTCACATTTTTAAGCACGTTTTTTCTTTCTTTTATTTCCTTCTCTCTTCCTCTCTTCCTTCCGTTTCTTGCCCCCCCCCTTCTTTGTTCTAGTACTGAGCCACACCCACAACATTTGTTTTTCAAAACTGATGATATTCTAAAACCCATAGGGGGAAGGAAGTAGTAGGTTGCCCACAAAAATAAAAGGTTTACTTAAGGTTTCTGCACTAATAAATGGCAAAGAAGACCACTAAATGAAACTACAGCATTCAGAAGGGAACAAGTTACAAAGAATTCCCCAAACAGCTCATTTATCTGACACATACCCTTGCTGGTTATTGGTGGTTCACACCTACAATCCTAGCTACAGGAGGTGGAGATCGTGAGAATCACAGTTCGAAGCAGGAAAGTCTGAAAGTGGGGCTATGGATCAAGTGGTAGAGCACTAACCTTGAGCACAAAAGCTCAAGGACAGTACCTAGGCCTTGAGGTCAAACTCCAGGACCAGCACACACACAAAGAGCATATCCTTTACATGAAAAGATGTTTGTTTAAAGAGAATTGGGTAAGTCTAAGATCTATGTGAAGGCTAGAGAAGTAAGTCTAGGAAACTGCAACAGAAACAATACCCAGACCATGTATATGTTGAGACTATTCAATAAATACCCATGCACTAGTCCTAAATGGTTCCTCTGACACTACTGGCATAAAATATACATATGGCATTTGCTTCTATGCTGCTTGCTTCTGAATTGAAGTCTTGCTTGGATAGGCATTGTTGGCAGAGAATAGGTTACCTGTCTGTGTAATCTGGGGAAGCTATATATTATCAGCTGTTTTTTCTCTAGGGAGGAGTCTATACTCGCTTCAGATCTTGAAGAGACATTTCAAAAGCACTGGGCAGGGCCGGGAATGTGGCTACATGGCAGAGTGCTTACCTAGCATGCATGAAGCCCTGAATTTGATTCCTCGGTACCACATAAACAGAAAAGGCCAGAAGTGGTATTGGCTCAAGTAGTAGAGTGCTAGTTTTGAGCACAGAGAGGCTCAGGGACAGAGCCCAGGCCCTGAGTTCAAGCCCCAGGACCAGCCAAAAAAAGAAAAATTGGAGGGCTGGGAATGTGGCTTAGTGGTAGAGTGCTTGCCTAGCATACATGAAGGCCTGGGTTTGATTCCTCAGTACCACATAAACAGAAAAAGGCAGAAGTGGCATTGTGGCTCAAGTGGTAGAGTGCTAGCCTTGAGCAAAAGCAGCTCAGGGACAGTGCCCAGACCCTGAGTTCAAGCCCCAGGACTGGCGATTAATAATAATAATATGAGTGGATAAAGCCAGTGCTGGCAGCTCACACCTATAATCCTAGCTACTCAGGAGGATAACATCTGAGAATCATGGTTCAAAGCAGCCCAGGCAGAAAAGTCCATGAGATTCTTATCTCCACCAGAAAACCAGAAGTGGCACTGGCTTAAAGTGGTAAAGTGCTAGCCTTGAGCAAAAGAGTTGAAACAGTGCCCAGGCCCCGAGTTCAAGCCTCATGACCAAAAAGGGAAAAAAATTAATAACAAAAGACAAAATGATGGAAAATAAATAAAACTTAAAACTATATAATCACACCTGCACCAGCAAATTGTAGTGGCAGATTTATGATATTCTAGAAAAATGGTATTAAACATTGTGAAAACAAACATCAGTTATAAAATCTTAAGTGCCAAATGATATAATATCAAATGAACAGGAATAGTTACAACACACAAAAAAGAGAAATTGATCTATCTCCATGGTACACATCAGTAATTCCAGCACTCAGGAGTTTAAGGCAAAAGTGAGAGACCATTCTGAGCTACACAGCAAAACATTGTTATATATTTACATTTATGGGAAGTAGGATGGTGAAATCGGACTTGTAATTTCAAACTCGGCTACATAGAAGTGTATAGGTAGGCATATTTAGGTCCCAGGCCAGACCAGGCAAAAAAAGTACAAGACTCTATCTGAAAAATAAGACAGAAAAAGACTGAAAATGTAGCTCAACAAAAAATTTGTACAAACAAAATTTTAGCCAGGGAGGTAACTCAGTGGTAAAGTACCTGCTTAGCCAATATAAGGTCTTGAGTTCAAATCCCAGTACTATCCTAAAATATTTTATAGAAATTTTATTAACATAAGGCTCCAACCCTATACTTTTAAATTTGAATCTTTAACGTGTGTATGTGTACATGCACATGTGCTCCTAGGGCATGAATTAAGGGCATGGGCACTATCCTTGAGCTTTTTTTGCTCAAGGCTAGTACTCTTACCACTTGAACAACAGCTCCACTTCTGTTTTTGTTTTTGCTGGTGAATATGAAATAGTCTCACGGACATCTATAGCCATAATACCATGAAGGTGCCAATCTCATCTGATCGCAGTAGAGTCTCACCAACTAGCCCTCACATCACACAATGATCTTAGATCACAGCCTCTTTTTTTTTCCCCCTAGTCATGGGGCTTGAACTCTGGGCCTAGATGCTCTCCCTCTGCTCTTCAGCTCACGGTGAGTGCTCTTCCACTTGAGCCACAGTGCCACTTCCGGTTTTCTGGTGGTTTATTGGAGATAGTCTCACAGACTTTCCTGTCCAGGCTGGCTTTGAACCATGATCTCAGCCTCAGATCTCAGCCTGTTGAGTAGCTAGGATTACAGGCATGAGACCCTGGAACCAAGCTGAATCTTCTATCTTGAGTCTTCAATAAATATTTCCATGTGATCTCTCTTGTTATTGCCACCCACATCACTTCCTTTCAGTATCAGAAATCAAACCTCCCTGATCATAGCATTTGAAAAATAATGTAGAGATAAGTAAGAGTATGGATCTGGCATAAAACAGCACTCAATAATGTTAGCTCCAATATCTTTGTTATTAAATCCCTTACTGTGTATGAGTCAGAAAATGCAATCATCAATTTTATTATTAACTTTTTGTTGTTGTTCCAGTCCTTAGGCTTAAACTCAGGGTCTGTCCCTGAGCTTTTGTACTCAAGGCTAGAAATCTGCCACTTGAGCCAAAGCTCCACTTTCAGCCTTTTGGTTAATTGGAGATAAGTCTCACAGACTTTCCTGCTTGGGCTGGCTTTGGACTGCAACTCTCAGATCTCAGCCTCCTGAGTAGCTGGGATTACAGGCATGAACCACCAGTACCCAGCTTATTATCTTTTTTGTTTCAAGTTACTTACATGTTCCTAAGAAAACAACTCGATGGTAAGTAGGCTACTACTGTATTATCAAATATAGACAACCTTATTAATTTTCCACCTTTTCATATGTAGCTATAGATATATCCTAAATTAAATAAAGTTTAAAATTCATTTCATCCCTAATTGTCCTTTATTTTCAGTCATTGCTTGACACTCCTTTTCCAGGAATCATGAACATTTTAAAAAGAAGAAAGAATTTAAAAAGAAAAATACTGTGGCTCACACTGTAATCCTAGCTACTCAGGAGCGACAAATCTATTGAGATTTGAACCCAGCCCAAGCAAACAAATCCAAGAGACTCTTATCTCCAATTAAAAAGCCAGAAGTGGAGGTATGACTCACGTAGTAGAGAACCAGCCTTGAGTAAAACTAAGCTCTCAAGGCCCTGAGTTCCGGTTCTAGTACCAATATGCCTCATCCTCCTCCACCCAAAAAGGAGTAAGAAGGCAAGCATAATGACGCACATTTGTAATCCAAGAACTCAGAAAGAAGGTTGTGTAGGCAGATCATGAGTTTAAGGCCAGTATGAGCTACAAAGCAAGATTCTGTATGAAAAAACTAAGCAACAACCAAAGGAGTAAAATTTATTTTTATCAGGACCAAGCTTAATCTGGCATTAAGAAATTATAAGGAAGAATTAGATGCAGGAAGTGAAGTAATGGGTAAAAGTCAGATGCTTTCAGTCAGACTAGCCATTATTAATAGTCAGCCATCATTAATGCAAATAGGTAAATTATCCATCCTTACTGCAACTCAAGCATTTGAAGAGATTTTCAGTTGGCTAATTTTTTTTAGTCTGTTTACATCTATAAAGATGAACTTTCCCAAGTGTTTTGACAAGTTCCTTTGTAAATGTAAAATGAACAGCCTTCACTAACATGGAAATGAGTGTGTTTACAAGAACGAAAATAGTACTTTGTAACTGAAGAAGATAAAAGTAGGCTAATATGAGCTGGCTTTGTTACCCAACCATATAATCTCAGCTGCCTGGGAGATTGAAGCCACTAGATGAATTCACACCAGTTCAAGACCAGCCTCAGCAACAGTGACATTCAATCTCAAAAAACAAATAAAAAAAAATCCATTCTGTCTGGCATATTGATAAAGCTAAAGGATCTTGAACAATAGAGCTGGGCTGGGAAGGTGGCTCAGTGGTAGAGGGCTTGCCTTGCATGCTTGAGGCCCCGGGTTCGATTCCTCAGCACCACATAAGCAGGAAAAAAAAAAAAAAGCCGGAAGTGGCACTGTGGCTCAAGTGGTAGAGTGCTGGCCTTGAGCTGAAGAGCTGAGGGACAGTGCCCAGGCCCAGAGTTCAGGCCCCATGACCAGATCCCCCCACTTCCCCCCCCCCAAAAAAAGAGCTTTGAACTATTTCTTACAGTAAAAGGTGAAATTCCCATGTGAAGACACTTGCCCCATACTGAAAGAAGGCAACATCCTTAATGATATGTTGAAATAAGTTACGTAGAGATGTTAACTATTTTAAACCTCACATAATTTAATTGCTTTTTCACAACTATTATTTGTCCAATCTAGTGTATAAGAAACTGCTTCTTCAGATCTTTATTTTCTATGCATCCTCCAGTGTCATGCAAAACTTGCCCTCTATTTAAATGCCACTTTAACTCTGGGACTCAGCTGGGCATTAAGAAGACAAAAGGTGACAGGGTACCTGTGGCTCATCCTAGCTATTCAGGAGGCTGAGATTTGAAGAATGGGATCACAGACTGAAGCTAGTCTAGTCTCCATCTCCAATTAACCAGCAAAGAGCAGGGCTGGTTATGTGGCATAAGTGGTAGAGCACTAGCCATGAGCCAAGCTATCGTACTCTTCCCCACAACTTACGTAAAAATATGGCGGATTTCAAGGCAGGTGCCCTGCATTAGTTTAAAAGGGTGTACAGTCAAGTTTCTAACATTTAAACAGTACATTCCAACAAATGACTTTGCTACCTGCAGCGGTATAGAAAGTCCGCTCTGCGGCCTGGCGCTGGGTGGCTCACGAAAGTAAGCCTAGCCACTCAGGAGTCTGAGACCTGAGCATCACAGTTCGAAGCCAGCCAGGCCTTGGGCCAAGAAGCCCAGGGACGGAGCCCAGGCCGTGAGTTCAAGCCCTGGGAGTAGCCCAGAAAAGGAAAAAAATAAGAAGGGGGGAGTAGATGAGAAAGAGAAAATCCCACTTTGCCAACTTGAAAGCAAGCTTCAAGTTCCAAAGAAACAAGAGAACAAAATTCAGCAGTAAAGACAACTTGCTTGCTTTGTACTTCGTTCCAAAATACCTACTTCCGCGAAAAGAAACTAGAAGCGCAGGACTTAAATAAACAAACGAAGGCGCGCGCGTCTAAAGTGTCCCGGAGTCTTCTCGCGAGAAGACGTTCGCAGACCACGTCAGAGTAGAGATCCAGGTACGGAGCGGGGCGGGGGGGCGGGAATCTGTAGACGCGGACCATTTTAGTAGGCAGGACTTCCTCCGGAAGAGCGTGTTGTCTCAGAACGCCGACTCAACTTCCGGCTGGTTTACCTGTCGCGGTTCCTGTGGGGAAGCGGAGTGTGTTTGTGGCCATGGCTTGCGCCGCCGCGCGTTCCCCGGCCGACCAAGACAGGTGGGTACTGAGGAAGAAGGGGCTGGCTGGGAGGCCGGGGGGTCCGTCTTCGCACCCCTTGAGAATGGCTTCGCCCCTTGAGCCGGGCTAAGCGCCTGTCCGGGCCCTGGACCGTCCCCTCCCCTGACCGAGACCGGCTTTCCTGAGGGGAGTTGCAGCTGCAACCGCTCTCAAGGCCCGGAGAGTCCGAGTTGAGGCCCTAGGGCTCGGGGTGCTCAGAGGACACGTTCCGACTTAGACATGGACTCAGTGAGTGTTACATTTAGAAAGGATTGCTTGGTTTCCTGAATGGCTTTTAATACCTCTGACAAAGTGCCTTATGGTTTTGTTTTGTTTTTGTCGGTCATGGGGGCTTGAACTCTGGGCCTGGGCGCTGTCCCTCAGCTCTTCAGCGCAAGGCGAGCGCTCTGCCACTTGAGCCACAGCGCCACTTCCGGTTTTCTGGTGGTTAATAGGAGATAAGAGTCTCACGGCCTTTCCCGGGCTGGCTTTGAACCGCGATCCTCAGATCTCAGCCTCCTGAGTAGCTAGGATTACAGGCGAGAGCCACCGGCGCCCGGCACCTACGTGTTTTTATGTAAGCGAGTGAGCACCCATCCTACGCAACTGTTTAACCGGCAGCTATGTCGAATGTAAGAGTTGTCACGTTGATTATTTTGTTCCCGTTATTCATTTTGGGCCTTTTCTAATTGGTGATGGGTTTTTGCGGTGGTGAATAGTCTTCTTTCTAAATGAGTTAAGACAATTCAGAGAAAAGCTATTCATCAAATAATGGTCATAGATGTACTTTCAATGAAGATAAATTGATGTAATCTATATAATTAAACAACTATGCTTTTTCTGTGGCAGGTTTATTTGTATCTATCCTGCTTACTTAAATAACAAGAAGACCATCGCAGAAGGAAGGCGGATTCCCATAAGTAAGGTAAGCAGTAGCTGGTAGACTTCTGAAGGGTTCCAAGAGGTTATCCTGTTAGGATCACAATAGATTCTTTTACTCATTGCATTTCTTTAAGGTCTGAGAACTGCAGCCAAGACTTGGAGTGCTTTCATTAATATTGGTGAAACCAGAAGGGAGCTATTGCATAACTGAAGTGATTTTTGTTTTTAAAATATCTCAGTGAACCAGTACTTGTAACATGAAAGCTCGGTGTGTGTGTGTGGGGGTGTGTGTGTGTGTGTATTTTACACTTTTGTTTTAAAAAGTACTAGGAATTGAACTCTACCACTTGAGCCACACACTCCAATCCTTTAATTTTTCATATCGTCACCTGGTTTTGTCCTTGTATTTCTGTCTCTGAGTTGTTAGAATAACAAATATATGCTAATCATGCCTGGCCCTTTACACTTCTTTCTTTTCGATGGGTCATGGGGCTTGCACTCAGGGCTAGGGCACTGTCCCTTAGCTTTTATGCTCAAGACTAGCACTCTACCACGTTAAACCTCAGTGCCACTTGCGATCCTCAGATCTCAGCCTCCTGAGTAGTTAGGATTACAGGCATGAGCTACTGGCACCTGATCCTTTACACTTTTTATTTATTTATTTTGCCAGTCCTGGGACTTGAACTCAAGGCTTGAGCACTGTCCCTGAGCCTCTTTGTGCTCAAGACTAGCTCTCTACCACTTGAGCCACAGCACCACTTCTGGCTTTTTCTGAATAGTTTATTGGAGATAAGAGTCTCACAGATTTTCCTGCCTTGTTGTTGCCTTTGAACCATTCCTTAAACCCAATCTACTAAGTAGCTAGGATTACAAGTATAGCTACTGGCACCCAGACATTTGCAATTTTTTGTTTGTTTTTGCTGGTCTTGGGGATTGAACTCGGCTTGGGCACTGTCTCTGAGTCTCTTTGTGCTCAAGGAGAGCACTCTACCATTTGAACCAAGGCACCACTTCTGGCTTTGTCTGAATAGTATATTGGAGAAAAAGTCTCACAGACTTTCTTGCCCAGGCTGGCTTTGAACCAGATCCTTAGATCTCAGCCTCCAGAGTAGCTAGGATTATAGGTGTAAGCTACTGGTGTCCTGCTCCTTTATACTTCCTTTTTTTTTTTTGGTCGGTCTTGGGGCTTGAACTCTGGGCCTAGGCACTGTCCCTCAGCTCTTCAGCTCAAGGCTGAAGGCTTGGAGCTCAAGGCTCTACCACTTGAGCCACAGCAACACTTCAGCTTTTTCTGCTTATGTGGTACTGAAGAATTGAACCCAGGGCCTCATGCATGCAAGGCAAGCGCTCTACCACTGAGCTACCTGCTCAGCCCACCTTTATACTTCTTCTTCTTTTTTTTTTTTTGGGGGGGGGGGGGCCAGTCGTGGGCCTGAACTCTGGGCCTGGGTGCTGTCCCTCAGCTCTTCAGTTCAAGGCTAGTGCTTTACCACTTGAGCCACAGCGCCACTTCTGGCTTTTTTCCTTTTTGCTTATGTGGTGTTGGGGAATCGAACCCAGGACCTCATGCATGCAAGGCAAGCGCTCTACCACTGAGCCACCTTCCCAGCCTACCTTTATACTTCTTAAACCAAAGATTATGTCAGTCTTAATAAAAGAAATTAAAATGATGGCATAGTACAGTAGTGTCCAGAATGCAGTTGCAGTTTTTAAAGAATATGTGGAAAGTGAAGCCTTAAGTTTTATCATTTTTCAAAAGAATAACCCTAATTTAAAATTAATACTTTTTAAAAGTAGAATAAGGAGGGAGATACCCTAAGGATGTATGTATCTTAAAGAGTACATTCTTGAACATATGACAGCTTTAAAGTAACTTTGAAACAACTAATTTGTTTTGTTTTGTTATTTTGGGTGTAGTGGGATTTGAATTCCGGGCCTCGGCATTGCCCCTTAGTTTTTTTACTCAAGACTGGCTGGTGGAGCTACAGCTCCACTTCTGGTTTTTTGATGGTTAATTTGAGGTAAGAGTCTCACAAACCACAGACTTTCCTGCCCAGGCGATTTTTAAAGTATCATCCTCACATCTCAGCCTCCTGAGTAACTAGGATTACAGGTTCAACTCAGCCTCCTGAGTAACTAGGATTACAGGTTCAATCTGCGTGCATGAGTGCGTGCGTGCGAGCTTGCGTGCGTGCGTGTGTGTATGTGTGTGTGTGTGTGTGTGTGTGTGTGTGTGTTTTAACTCAGGACCTCTAACTGGGCCTTTTCATTCAGATGTAGCATTCTGCCTCTTGAACCATTCCTCTACTTCTGGCATCTACTGGTTAGATGGAGATAAGAACTTCTTGGGTTTTCCTACCCAGGCTGATTCCAAACTGTGATCCTCAAATCTCAGCCTCCTCAACTACAGATTATAGGTGTAAGCCACCAGCATACAACTCAAATTCACCATTTTTGTATTATTTAATATCTCTCATTGCACTTTAGTACGTAAAAGAAAGTACTCTGGGGCTGGGAAGGTGGCTCGGTGGTAGAGCGCTTGCCTTGCATGCATGAGGCCCTGGGTTCGAGTCCTCAGCACTACATAAGCAAAAAGAAAAAAGCCAGAAGTGGCGTTGTGGCTCAAGTGGTAGAGCGCTAGCCTTGAGCTGAAGAGCTGAGGGACAGCACCCAGGCCCAGAGTTCAGGCCCTACGACCGGACCCCAAAAAAAAAAACTACTCTGCTGCCTCTGAGGAAAAGAGAGATACTTAAGCACTTGATCAGAATAATGCCCAACATCAAACCAGGGTGGCAGGTTCTTGATAATAAACTCAGATTCTTCCTGAAGGACAGAATAATTTTTTTAAAAACTTTATTGATATATAGAAAACATATTGTCTTTTATTAATTCATAAGTAGCTAATACATCTTTAATTACTAATTTTTACTTAGAACATATATCTGAATAACCAGCTCCCAAATTAATAACAACAAAAAAACATTATCAGCATGCAGGAAGAATCCTTTATATCTTCTCCCATGCACTGTCCCCTCACAAATGAGGGTACCTATTATCCTGGTTTCCAGGATACTCTGCTGCTTAGTTTTGAATTTTTTTATCTTTAATTTTTTTTTGCCGTTATTATAATGATGTTGGACAGAGGAATTACAGTAACATAGATAAGGTAAAGTGTGCATTTGGTTTTTGTTATTTTGGTCCTGGGGCTTGAATTTGGGACCTAGGTGCTGTCTCTGAGCTATTTTGCTCAAGGCTAGTGGTCTACCAGTTTGAGCTACATCATTGCTTCTGGTTTTCTTAGGGAGATAAGAGTTCTACAGACTTTTCAACCTGTGCTGGCTTTGAACTGTGATGCTCATATCTCAGCCTCCTGAGTAGCTAGGATTATAGGAATAAACCACCAGCGCCCGACTAAGAATACATTCCTTTTTGAACAATGTCACCTCTTCCCTCACTCCCAGTTTTTCCCTCCCATTTGCTTTTGGTTTTAATTTATATATCTTATTTTTTTCACTGAATTTTAGGCTTGGATCTATGTTTTTTTAAATTGAGATTAGGTAATTACATAAATTTCACATATTTCACAGTATTGTGGAATAGTGATACTTCCTTAAAGTCACACATTTTAACCTTCACAAGGCAAATTGTCATTATCATGGTCTATAAAGTTTGTGAATTTTATGAGCTTTGACAGTGCAATTATTTCTTCCACATCAGGTGATATTTACATTTCTTTATTTTTGCTTAGTGTAAGTTGTTTTCTCTTTCCCTCTCATTCCTCCCTTCCCATGGATCTGTGTTTTTAAGTGTAAATTTTGTTTTGATGCTGAAGGTTGAACCCTGAGCCTCATATATACTAAGCATGTATGTACTCCATTCTGTCCACATCCCCTCCAGCATCTGTTGTTATTAGAGTTCTTGATAATAGCCATTCTAACTGGGGTGAGGTGGTATTTCAATGTTGTTTTGATTTGCTTTTTTTGGGGGGGAGGGGGCCTGAACTCTGGGCCTGGGAGCTGTCCCTCAGCTCTTCAGCTCAAAGCTAGCACTCTACCACTGAGCCACCTCAGCCCCTGATTTGCATTTCTTTTATGGCTAGAGAGGTTGAGCATTTCTTCATGTGTCTATTGGCCATCCTTCTTTCCTCTAAGCATGTACTCCATTACTGAGGAATACTCTACTCCTTTGAGTGTAGTTTAATTCTCATTGCTATATAGCAAGCTTCCCAACAGCAGTATCATTGACATTTTGAGCCAGATAATTCTTCATTGTAAAAGGCTATCCTGTCTATTTTAAGATGGCTAGTACTATATACTAGATAACAACCCCCTTCTTACTCAGTTGTTTCCAAAAATGTCTCCCAAGCATTACCAAATGTCCTGAGATAGGGGATGAAACTCTCTACTAACTACTACTGCTCTATTGTATTGTATTTTTTGTATTGTGTTATGTGAATATACCACAATCCTTTCTTTTGTTGATTGTAAATTGGGTTGCTTCTAATCTTCACCTATTACAAAGAATACTCTAGAACTATTCTTTTGGTGAACTTAATTTCTTCATTTCTGTTGAATATATTCCCTGTAGAATTGAAGGGCTATAAGCATGTGCTCAGCTTTAATAGATACTACTAGTTTTCTAAAGTAGTTGCACGTACATTTGTTTAACCATTTAATAGTGAGCTCTTATTACATTGAAAGTAATTCTGATAGGTTGTGGGGAATATACTGACAAAGTCTGACATTATCAAAAAATAAATGTACTCATTACCTGACTTATAAAACTTTAACCCCTCAGTTTATAATAACAATTTTTGGAGTTTTCTAGGTGCTGTGGAATATATTGACCAAGTCCTTTCTCTCATGACATTTATGTTCTGTTAAGAGAGAGGTTGAGCCAGTACTGGTGGCTCATGCCTGAAATCCTAGCTACTCAAGAGGCTGAGGTCTGAGGGTCATGGTGTGAAGCCAGCCCAGGCAGAAAAGTCCTATGAAACTCTTATCTCCAATTAAACACTCAAAAACTGGAAGTGGCACTGTGGTTCAAAATGGTATAAGGGCTAGCCTTGAGCAAAAAGAGCTCAAGAATAGCACCCCTACCCTGAATTCAAGCCCCACCGCCATCAAAAAAAAGAGAGAAAGAAATCGCCACATCAGTGCTGTCATTCTTAGGAATTAAAAAATTACAATTAAAACAACTCAGGATGCAGTTTTACCTAGGGTATAACCCTGGCCAATTTAGGATTTAGTTTGTGGGGGTTTTTTTCCCTTCTTTTTTGTGGAGGGTGGGGTGGTTGTTCGTGGGGCTTAAATTCTGGGCCTGGTCATTCTTCCTACACTCTTCAGCTCAAGGCTGGTGATCTACCACTTGAGCCACTGTGCCACTTCTGGCTTTTTCTGTTGTGGTGCTGAGGAATCAAACCCAGGGCCTCATGCATGCAAGGCAAGCACTCTACCACTGAGCCACATTCCCAGCCCTTAGCCTGTGTTTTTATCTTCGTAGTTGAAATGACTTAACCCAACAGTATAACACTTACCACTTAAAACTACTTAGTATTTTTGTTTGTAACTATTCAGGCTGTCGAAAACCCTACAGCTACAGAGATTCAAGATGTTTGCTCAGCAGTTGGACTTAATGTATTTCTTGAGGTATGATATGATTCTTTATCATTTTTCATATTTATCTTATTGGTATAACTTTCTTAAAGCCTATTTTTGTTTTATTCATGTTAGAAAAATAAAATGTACTCTAGAGAATGGAATCGTGATGTTCAATACAGAGGCAGAGTCCGGGTCCAGCTCAAACAGGAAGATGGCAGTCTCTGTCTTGTACAGTTCCCATCACGTAAGTGTTTCTGTTTTATAATGAATATCTAAGATTCAGAGGTAGGTTAATCCTCTGTAACACACAAGAAAAAATGGTTTTAATTAACTTTTGTAAGTTATAAATGAATTTTCATTGTACAAGTTAATTTAGAGAAAGGACTACTGCTAATGAAAAAAGGTGCTTCTCTAGGTTAAGAACCTCTTTGAGCCAGGCATTGGTAGCTCATTCCTATAATTCCCTAGCTACTTAAGACACTGAGATCTGAGGATCATGGTTTGAAGTCAGCCCAGGCAGAAAAGTCCATGAGAACCTTGCCTTCAATTAACTACAAAAAAAAAAGCCAGAATTGATGCTGTGGCTTAAGTGGGTAGAGCACAACTAGCGTTGAGCAAAAGAAGTAGGAACAGCGCCCAGGGCCTGAGTTCAAGCCCTAGGTCTGTCACAAAAACAAAAATACCTCTTTGAGGATGTGATGAAACCTAATGGTTCTCAAAAGAAATTGTAATGTGAACATTTTCATAAACTTCTAGAAGGACATCATTGCTCCTAGGTTGAATATAAAATTATCAGGCTGGGAATGTGGTGTAGTGGTAGAGTGCTTGCCTAGTATGCATGAAGCACTGGGTTCACATGCTCAGTAATACATAAACAGAAAAATTCGGAAGTGGCACTGTGGCTCAAGTGGTAGAGTGCTAGCCTTGAGCAAAAGAAGCTCAGGGACAGTGCCCAGGCCCTGAGTTCAAACCTCAGGACTGGAAAAACAAACAAATAAACAAAAAACAGTTGAAGAACTTGATCTGCAATTAACTGTTTATTGATCATCTGGACATAAGAGTAAGCTATGTTATAGCCTAATGACCTTTCAACTTTGTTACTAGGTAGAGATCCTGTTTCTATAGGTTAAGATATAATGATACTCTTGATTTGGTTTCTAATTTGCTATATTTACATATTTTCTACTGATCTTCAAGCTGATGATTAGACCAAGAACTTTTATTTTAATCTTCACGTTTTCCATTTTAAGTGTTTTTAGCATTGTTCTCACTCAGTACATTTTCTCCAGCAGAGGCACCCACTTAGTCAAGTTACTGTCTTCAGTCATATTTAAAATAACTTCCCATTTTTTTATGTGATCCCTTCTTGTACCTAATGATACATTAATGACCTTTCATGTTTACAACACTAAGCCTACCTTCTGGTTCCTAGGTAAGTCAGTAATGTTGTATGCAGCAGAAATGATACCTAAATTAAAAACAAGGACACAAAAAACAGGAGGTGGTGACCCAAGTCTTCAACAAGGAGAGGGAAGTAAAAAGGGGAAAGGAAAGAAGAAGAAGTGATCTGTCATGAACATCAGATACATGGTCCTACTGTAAGAGACATGAATCGAGGTTTCTTTTGTTCACTCCATTTAACTGAACTATGAACATTTGTGCCTCTCATCTTCATCATTGGAGTTAACAGTGAAATAAATTCACATCAAAAGTTTGTGGTTAACTTTTATGCAGTATAATTTTTTGTTTTTGTCTTTCAATGGGTTCTTGTGGAAGAAAGAAGACTTAATGGACCATGGACTTTTCTAGAAGTTACTTGAAATTCTGTATTTGTTATCCTATTGTCAACATTTAATTTCACATAGTAAGTTTAATAAGATTTGAAATACTTGTTTTGTCTTAAGTTAATAAAACAAAAACTTTAAACTGGCTTTTGTAGCTTTTGCTTATGAAGTAATTACTGCAAATAGAAGAGAATAAAATAGATTAAAATAGGCTGTGTAAACTTGGAAGGTATAAGCCTAAAACAGAAGAAAGGGACTTTAGGCTTCTGAGATGGGGTCAATGAAGTCAGTTTGTAGATCATATTCAGTCAAATTGTGTAGTTGCTAGGTTTTTTTTTTTGTCCTATGGAAAATCCTGGGTTCTAAGGTGGTTTTTTTTGTTTTGTTTTTTGTTTTTTGGGTCCGGTTGTGGGCCTGAACTCTGGGCCTGGGCGCTGTCCCTCAGCTCTTCAGCTCAAGACTAGCACACTACCACTTGAGCCACAGAGCCACTTCCAGCTTTTTCTGCTTATGTGGTGCTGAGGAATCGAACCCAGGGCCTCATACATGCAAGGCAAGCGCTCTACCACTGAGCCACCTGCCCAGTCCTGGGTTCTAAGTTTTAAATTTGCCTTTATTTATTTATTTATCTATTGTCCATCTTGGGGCCTGAACTCTGGGCCTGGGTGCTGTCCCTCAGCTCTTTAGCTCAAGGCTAGTGCTCTACCACTTGAGCCACAGTGCCACTTGCAGCTTTTTCTGCTTACGTGGTCCTGAGGAATCAAACCCAGGGACTCATGCATGCAAAACACTCTACCACTGAACCACCTTACCAGCCCAAATTTGCTTTTTTTTTGTACTTGTGTTCTAGTTCTGGGGCTTAATCTCTGGGCCTGGCCTCTGTCCCTGAACTCTTGTCCTGAAGACTAACATTCTACCACTTGAGCCATAATTTCACTTCCAGAAGCTTTTTGGTGGTTACCTGGAGATAGTCTCATGGACTTTCCTACCTGGGTGGGCTTTGAACCTTAGCCTCCTGAGTAGCTAGGATTACAGGCATGAGCCACTTACACCCAACACAAATTTGATTATTTTTTAAGTAATTTACCTGTGCTTTGGCAGCTTGAAGTACTTCTCTGAAGAAACTAAATTGGGAAGGTTCTGAATTCATTTCAAAGCATTCCTGAAAGTGGTCATTTTGAGCTGTCTATTTCTATTCTTCTGAGGCCTAGTTTAGCTTTTCCTTGAGTTCTGTGAGCTACCTCAGATATTCCTAATCTGTTATTTTTGTTTTAATTACTTGTGATAAAAAAAAAATCTCAAATGATGTCAAAATAGGTAAATCCAAGGTTGCACAGTTAAATGACATTACACAGCCAGGCTATATGAAAAGGATCCATTGATATGCAAAAAAAAATTTTATGTGGGCATGGTGGCCACATAATTGTAGCTTCAGCTATTTGAGAGGCTGAGTGGGAATATTATTTGAATCTAGGAGTTTAAGACCAGTATTAGCCTCATAGCAAGACCCAGACTCAGAAAAAAGAATGCTTGTGTAATTTTTGTCATGCAGAATTTTTTTGTTACACATTTTATAGTGAGCATCATATACCAGCTTATATGAATAAAATTCCAGGTGTGGGGAGCATATGTAATACATGGTTCAGAGTTGCCCCTTTGGAAAAATAGATCGCTTAATGAATATTTGTAGAACAGAAAATAATGAGGAATTTAAAGATTTATTATTTTAGGAAAACACCAAATTCAAAGGAGGCTGTTATAGGTATTGGTTCAATTCCTCTTTGTGTCTGTACTCCATTAACCATAACGTGTTTGACATTCTCCAATTCAGCATCTCAAGCTTCTAAAAGGGTTGAGACAGCACTAAACACTTACTGAGGTCAATGTGGGAAGAATGGCTGTTCAAGTTACTTATGTCCACCTGTAAAAGAGTCAAGCCAGGCACTGATGGCTCACACCTGTTATCCCAGCTTCTCAGGAGGCTGAGATATGAGGATTGCAGTTCCAAGCTAGCCCAGGCAGGAAAGTGTGAGACACTTAATCTCCAACCACCAAAAAGCCAGAAATGAGCTGTAGCTCAATTAGTAGAATGCTAGCCTTGAGCATAAGCTCAGGAACAGCTCCCATGCTCTGAGTTCACACCTATTAACAATGTTTTGCTGCTTATGTAAGTCTATAAAGGAACTTATTTACTAGTTGGGTGAAAAATGGAATCTTTTTCAGTAAGGTTGAGTATATGTTGAAAGACTATTTTGTGTCATTTTAATGAAATATGCTTAGATCCTTTGCCACTTTTCAAGGATTGTGTTGTTACCAAAATTATCCACAATTTGAAACACTGGCTAGTTTTGTTTCAATTTTAGACATTAACTTCCCTTTGTAAGAGAGGATGCTTTTATTTTCTTGCCTCTCTCATTATATACATGCACAATTCCCATACTTCTCTAATACATCATAATTTTAATCACTATTCATAGTTATATTACAATATGTTCTATTCATAGACTGAGTCATGTGGTACCTTTGCTACTTAAAGGTTTGGTCAAGTCCTACAGATTTTGTTCAGTGATAGCTCATTTGTCTAATATTTCAAGGCACTCTGTTTTATCCCTAGCACCCAAATAAGTAAAAGTTAAATATGCACTAACCTCTCAGAGCTTGTGAAAAATGTAGTTGTCACCGGTCCAGACTAGAATTCAAATATACTTTTAATGAGATTCCCTCAGATGATTCTTAAGCATATTAGAATTTGAGAAACACTATGATATGTTGTGTTTGTTTTCTGAATTTACTTTTTGAATTTTTCAGTTTTTAAAATGTTTATCACTAATTTTAATTTTTTTCAGTTGTCACAATGTCCTTTCAAAAAGTTTGTACACATCATGTACTTTGTTAATTTCATCTTTGAAAGGAGCTCTACCTGCCTCTAAACTCTTGTCTATCAGTTCTAATGCTACAGCTTCATTGTGAGTTCACTCTTCATCTTCTGGAACATGACTCAATTCACTGCTGTTTAAGAGATCTTATAGCCCATGTATTCCTCTTTCTTGTGTTGTGTTGTTTGATGTAGCTTCTCGTTATCTGCTTGAGAGAAAAATGTGAGGGAGGAAAAAGTCCTAGACCTTGAATGTCTGAAAATATTCTATTTATATAGTTGACTAGGTGTATAGAGTTACAATAGGAAATCATTTCAGAATTTTAAGGAAATTACTTCATAGTCTTCTGACACCTTATAGCTGAAGAATCCCACAACAGTATGTTTCAGTACATTGTGAGCCCTCAAAGTGGAAACAGTCATTCTTCAGTTCTGGATTTGTTGCGGGGGGGCGGGCCGGCAGAGGGTGTGCTAGTACCGGTAGGGCTTCAACTCAGGGCCTCAGTGCTGTTCCTAAGATTTTTCCCTCTAGGCTGCACTCTTTCAACTTGGACCACAG
This sequence comes from Dipodomys spectabilis, assembly GCF_019054845.1. Lineage (NCBI taxonomy): Eukaryota > Metazoa > Chordata > Mammalia > Rodentia > Heteromyidae > Dipodomys > Dipodomys spectabilis. The sequence goes on from NW_024870824.1 coordinate 4,995,664, forward strand.
GTCCACCTTTGGCTTTTTGGAGTCTCATGGACTTTCCTACCTAGGCTGGCTTCAAACTGGTCCTCAAGTCTCAGCCTTCAGAGTAGCTAGTACAGGTGTGAGCCACCAGTGCCCAGCTCAGTTCTGGACATTTTGATTGAAAATTTTAATTATTATAGAGGTGTTGTACAAAGGGATTACATTTCATACTGTGTCTTCTGTTCCCTCATTCCCATTCCTTCCTCCTATCTCCACTCACAAATTATATTAGTTTCCTTTCATCAACTCCATTGATTTTTTTTCTCCCCTTTGTAAACTTTCTTGAAACTCCTTATTTGAATAATAGCCCTACTGAACTACTTATCTAAACTTTATCATCTACAAGTTTTCTTCCACTAGCATTCTAATTTCATGGAAATTTCTAGTGCAATTTTTTTATTGTTTCTAAATTCCTTTCTCTTCCTGTTTTTGTTTTTATTTTTCCACATTAAATAGTTTTACTTTTTTTTTTGCCGGTCCTGGTGCTTGGATTCAGCATGGGTACTGTCCCTGAGCTTCTTTCTGTTCAAGGCTAGTGTCCTGCCACTTGAGTCACAGTGCCACTTTTAGCTTTTTTCAGTACTTTATTGGAGATAAGAATCTCATGGACTTTCTGCCCCAACTGGCTTCAAACCACTATCCTCAGATGTTAGCCTCCTGAGTTGCTAGGATTACATGCATGAAGCCACCAGTACCCAGCTTCATTTTTTTTTAAGCTCCTTCCTACTATTAAGGTGCTCTTTGCTTATATCTGATATCTGGCATGATTATGCTGACAGACCAAGGAATAGTTAGACTAATGCCCCAATAAAAATTATCCACATTCTAATTCCAAAAAACCATAAATGCTGCTTTGGGTTGCAGAAAAGGCTTTGTAAATGTTATTTAAGACTCTGTGGGGACAGGTGCCAGTGGCTCACTCCTGTAATCCTAGCTATTCAGGAGGCTGAAATTTGAGGATCACAGTTCAAAGCCATCCCAGGCAGGAAAGTCCGTGAGACTTATCTCCATTAAAGCACTAGAAAACGAAGTGGCGCTGTGGCTCAAGTGGTAGAGTGCTCGCCTTGAGCTGAAGAGCTCAGTGACAGTACCCAGGCCCAGAATCCGAGCCCCATGGCTCACACACACACACAGACTTTTGTGGGGGAGAAGGGAAGGGGAAACAAAGGAGGAGGATACAATGCTTAATAAGAAATGTACTAGGGGCTGGGAAGGTGGCTCAGTGGTAGAGCGCTTGCTTTGCATGCATGAGGCCCTGGGTTCGATTCCTCAGCACCACATAGGCAAAAAGAAAAAAGCCAGAAGTGGCGCTGTGGCTCAAGTGGTAGAGCGCTAGCCTTGAGCTGAAGACCTGAGGGACAATGCCTAGGCCCAGAGTTCAGGCCCCACGACCGGACCAAAAAAAAAAAAAAAAAGAAATGTACTCATTATCTTGCCCATGTAATTGTAACCCCTCTGTACAGTATTTTCACAATAAAAAAAAAAGAAGAAAAGAAGACTTTTTGGTTGGAAGCTGAGTACAGTGGCTCAAGCCTGTAACCCTAGTTACTTTGAAGGCAAGGATTGGGGGCTTAAGGTCCAAAGACAGCACATGCTAGACAAAAGTTCCCAGGTTCCATCTTTTTTTTTTTTTTTGTCAAGGTTATGTAGAGGGATTACAGTTGTATAGGTAAGGTAATAAGTATATTTCTTTTTTTTAGAGGGGACGGTCCGGTCGTGGGGCCTGAACTCTGGGCCTGGGTGCTGTCCCTTAGCTCTTCAGCTCAAGGCTAGCACTCTACCACTGAGCCACAGCGCCACTTCTGGCCTTTTTATTTTTCTGCTTATGTGGTACTGAGGAATCAAACCCAAGGCCTCATGCATGCAAGGCAAGTGCTCTACCACTGAGCCACCTTCCCAGCCCCCCTGCATTTCTTTTATGGCCAGAGAAGTTGAGCATTTCTTCATGTCTATTAGCCATTCTTATTTCCTCTTCAGTCTTTAGCCCTTTTATTAATGAGATGGTTGTTTCTTTGAGGATTTTTTGGGGGGAGGGATTTATTTATTGAGTTCTAAGTATATTTTAGATATGAAGTGCTTGTATGTTATATGGCTAGTGCATATCATCTCCCAATCCATGGGCTTTCTATTGATCTTGCTAGCTATGTCCTTTCTCATGCAGAACCTCTGCAGTTTCATGTAATCCCAAAACTTTCTTTGATTTGTTGTGTTTCTGGGCTTTTATAAGAAAATTTTGGCCTGTGCTAAACAGCCCTAGAGTTTCTCCTATTCCTTCCTTTAATGTTTTCAGGGTGTCTGCTTTTACTTCAAGGTCTTTGATCCATTTGGAGTTGATTCTGGTACAGGGTGATATATAAGGATCTAACTTTAGTTTTCTACAGGTGTTTAACCAATTTTCCCAGGCTCCATCTTGACGGGGCATGGTGGCACAGGTTCATCGTCGCAATGAAGTAGAAAAGCACAAATAGGATGATTGCAGCTAGGGCATAAAGCAAGACTCTATATCAGAAACTAAACACAAAACAGGGCTGTTGTGTATCAAGTGATAAAGCATCTTCCTAGCAAGCACAGGGCCCTGAGCTCAAAACATTAAAACCATACTACCACCCACTCCCCCAGGAAAAAAAGAAATTCAGTTGGAAAGATTGTTTTGGGATATCTAAGTGGGTCTAGTGCAATCATAAGTGTTCTTAAGAAACAGGGACATTGGGGGCTGGGAAGATGGCTCAGTGGTAGAGCGCTTCCTTGCATGCCTGAGGCCCTGGGTTCGATTCCTCAGCACCACATAAGCAAAATGAAAAATGCCAGAAGTGGACATCAAGAAGGAGCTGTAATGACAGAATTAGAGAGCACAATAATAGATACAAACCAAGGAGCTGAGTTATGCCTGGATTCTAGAAAAGACCAGGAAATGAATTCTCCAGTCTCTCAGTGTAATGCAGCCCAACCAACCATTTTGGACATCTTACTTGCAGAGCTGTACAGTAATAAATTATATTGCTTTTAATTTGTGAAGTCTGTGTTATTTTGTTAGAGTAGCAATAGAAACTGATGGATTTGATGCACTAGTTACCACAAAGAGTTTGGGATTTATTTTTTTGGTCAGTTATGGGGCTTGAACTCTGGGCCTGGGCACTGTTCCTCAGCTCTTCAGCTCAAGGCTAGCACTATACCACTTGAGCCACAGCGCCACTTCCAGTTTTCTCATGGTTAATTGGATTGGAGATAAGTCTTTTTTTTTGGGGGGGGGGGCGGTCAAGTCTTGGGACCTGAACTCTGGGCCTGGGCACTATCCCTCAGCAATTCAGCTCAAGGCTAGTGTTCTACCACTTGAGCCACAGCTCCACCTCCGGCTTTTTCTTTTTGCTTATGTGGTGCTGAGGAATTGAACCCAGGGCCTCATGCATGCAAGGCAAGCGCTCTACCACTGAGCCACCTTCCCAGCCCCGAATAAGAGTCTTACGGACTTTTCTGTCCGGGCTGGCTTTGAACCATGATCCTCAGATTTCAGCCTCCTGAGCAGCTAGGATTACAGGAGTGAGCCACTGGCTCCCAGCTGAGTTTAGGATTCTTGACTTCACTACTAGTTAACAATGGTTCTCAACTCTGGGAAGTTTTAAAGTGTACCAGCACCTAGGTACCAGAGTTTATTAATTTACTCATTTATTAAATGAGTATTTCTATTAAAGTAGACAGATTACTTTTTTTTTTATGACAATGTCTTCTGGTGACTTTTCTGAGAGATCTTTTCTGTTTTCCATGCTCATCTAGTTACCTAAGACTATAGGTGTACACCACCACAGTAAGCTCCTTAAGTGATGCTAATATGTAGCCAAGTCTGAAAACCTCTAAATTATATCTCTACCTCTAAAGGTATAGTTTACTGTTTTTTTTTTAATCTCAGAATGCATTTCTTAAACAATCACTATTACCTCAGATACTGAAAATGCAAATTTTTCAGCCCCAGTCCAGACTACTGAGTCAGAAACTTTGGAGTTAGGTCCTAGCTGCAATCTGTTTTAACATTCCCCTTTTTTTGGGGGGGGGGTCTGGTCGTGGGGTCTGAACTCTGGGCCTGAGCGCTGTCCCTCAGCTCTTCAACTCAAGGCTAGCGCTCTACCACTTGAGCCACAGCGCCACTTCCAACTTTTTGCTTATGTGGTGCTGAGGAATCGAACCTAGGGCCTCAGGCATGCAAGGCAAGCGCTCTACCACTGAGCCAACTTCCCAGCCCCAACATTCCCCTTATCTTGAAGTTCTTTTTTTACCAACCCTCCCCCTCCCCCAATCGTGGGGCTTGAACTCAGGGCCTATGTACTGTCCCTGAGCTTTTCAAGGCTAAGGCTCTACCACTGAGCCATAGCATCACTTCCAGTTTTCTGGTGGTTAATTGGAGATGAGTCTCAAAAAGTTTCCTGCCCAAGCTGGCTTTGAACCACGATCCTCAGATCTCAGTGTAGGATTACAGGCATGAGCCACCAGCACCTGGCCTTGACATTCTTTTTTTTTTTTTTTTATTGTAAAGCTACTATAAAGAGGGTTACAGTTACATGAGTGAGGTAATGAGTACACTTCCTCTTGAACATTGTTACCCCCTCCATTGTTTTCCCCCTACCATCCCCTCCCTCCCTCCCTTCCCTGAGGTTCTTTTTTTTTTTTTTTTTGATTGTGATTAAATGATTACATAATTTCAAAGTCACAAGTTCATTCTAACTTCCCTGGAGCAAATTGTCTACCACAGTCTGTAATATATAACAGTGTTCACATGTTATATACCATATTTGTGATCAGCAGCATGGGGATATTTAGTAGTGGTTCAACCAGATGAGCGGGAGTTCTTTGTTTCTTAAGTCCTGTTAGTTTTGTCATATCACCTAACCTTTTGGATTTAGCATCCACTTATCAGGGAGACCATGTACCGTTTGTCTTATCAGGGAGACCATGTACCGTTTGTCTCTTCGTTCTTGGCTTACCTCACTCAACATGATTCCTTCTAGCTCCATCCATTTCCCTGCAAATGCCATTATTTTGTCATTTCTAATGGCTGCATAATATTCCATTGTGTATAGATACCACAATTTTTGGATCCATTCATCTGTGGTGGGGCATCTAGGTTGTTTCCATATCCTAGCTATTGCGAACAGTGCTGCAATAAACATGGAGGTGCACGTGTCCTTATATATTGGTTCCTGTTGTTCAGGGTAGATGCCTAGAAGTGGTATGACTGGGTCGTAAGGGAGGTCAATCTTTAGCTTTCTAAGGACCCTCCAGACTGCTTTCCAAAGTGGTTGTATAAGTGTACATTCCCACCAGCAGTGTAATAGGGTTCCTCTTTCTCCACATCCCCTCCAGCATTTGTCGTTGGCTGATTTGTGGATGTGGGACATTCTGACTGGGGTAAGGTGGTATCTCAGGGTTGTCTTTATTTGCATTTCCTTCACCACCAGGGATGATGAACATTTCCTCATGTGTTTCTTTGCCATTTTTATTTCTTCATTTGAGAAGTCCCTCTTTAGTTCCCTTGCCCATTTAGTAATTGGTTTGTTAGGTTTGGGAGGGATTAGTTTCTTGAGTTCCCTGTATATACAGGATGTTAACCCCTTGTCTGATATATTGCTGGTAAATATTTTTTCCCAATTAGTTGGTTGTCTTTCTAGCTTAGTTGCCATAGATTTAGCTGTGCAGAAGCTTTTTATTTTAAGGTAGTCCCATTTGTCGAGTCTCTCTCCAACTTGTTGTGACCCTGGGACTCTGTTCAGGAAGTTCCTTCCTGTGCCTATTAGTTCAAGTGTCTCTCCTACTCTGTCCTGCAGTAGTTTCAGAGATTCAGGTTTAATGTTAAGGTCTTTAATCCATTTTGAGTTGATGTTGGTGCATGGTGATAGGCTGGGGTCCACTTTTAGTTTTCTGCATGTGGCTGCCCAGTTTTCCCAGCACCAGCGGTTGAAGAGGCTGTGTTTCTTCCATTGTATGTCTTTGGCTCCTTTGTCGAATATCAGCTGGCTGTAGGCCTGTGGATTTATATCTGGATCTTCTATTCTGTTCCATTGGTCTTCGGGTCTGTTTTTGTGCCAGTACTATGCTGTCTTTGTGATTATAGCTCTGTAGTAGAGTTTGAAGTTCGGCATGGATAGCCCTCCCATATTGTCTTTATCCCCTAGAATTGTTTTGGCTATTCTAGGTCTTTTGTTGTTCCATATAAATTTTTGGACTGTTTTCTGTATTTCAGTGATGTACGTCATTGGGATTTTAATAGGAATTGCATTGAATTTGTATATTAGTTTTGGAAGTATCACCATCTTTACTATATTAAGTCGGCCTATCCAGGAGCATGGGAGGTCTTTCCATTTCCTAGTGTCTTCTGCAATTTCTTTCTTTAACTTTTTATAGTTCTCATTAAATAGTTCTTTTACATCTTTGGTTAGGTTAATTCCTAAATATTTTATTTTTTGGGAGGTTATTGTGAATGGGGTTGCTCCCTTTATTTCCCTCTCTTCCTGTGCGTTATCAGTGTATAGGAAGGCAACTGATTTTTGTGGGTTTATTTTGTATCCTGCTATTTTGCCGAAGTGACTTATGATTTCTAAAAGTTTGGGGATGGAGTTTTTGGGATCGTGGAGGTATAGTATCATGTCGTCTGCAAAAAGGGATAGTTTCACTTCTTCTTTCCCTATGCGGATCCCTTTAATGTCTTTTTCTTGCCTTATTGCCCTGGCTAAGGGTTCTAGGACTATGTTGAAGAGGAGTGGAGACAGTGGACATCCTTGCCTTGTTCCTGTTTTTAGGAGGATTGGTTGTAGCTTTTCCCCATTAAGTATAATATTGGCTATTGGTCTGTCATAAGTGGCTTTTATTGTTTTTAGAAATGTTCCTTCTATTCCTATTTTCTCCAGAGCTTTTAGCATGAATGAATGTTGAATTTTATCAAAGGCCTTTTCTGCATCTGTGGCGATAATCATGTGATTCTTGACCTTGGCTCTGTTGATATGCTGGATTACATTTATTGACTTACGTATGTTAAACCATCCCTGTGTCTCTGGGATGAAGCCTACCTGATCATAGTGTATTATTTTTTTAATGTGTTTCTGGATTCTGTTAGCTAGAATCTTGTTAAGGATCTTTGCATCTGTGTTCATCAAGGAGATTGGCCTGTAATTCTCCTTTTTGGTTGGGTCTTTGCCTGGTTTGGGGATGAGTGTGATATTGGCTTCGTAGAATGAGTTTGGGATAGCTCCCTCCTTCTCTGTTTCTCTGAAGAGCTTGAGGAGTATGGGTATTAGTTCTTCTTTAGAGGTCTTATAGAATTCTGCTGTGAATCCATCTGGTCCTGGGCTTTTTTTTTGTTGGAAGACTTTTGATAGCTTCCTGTATCTCATTATAGGATATTGGCTTATTTAATTGGTTAACTTCTTCTTTGCTCAGTTTGGGTAACTTGTATTTCTCTAAAAATGCATCCATTTCCGCCAGATTTTCTTCCTTTAGAGAGTATAGCTTTTGAAAGTAGTCTGTTAGAATTGTTTGGATATCTTGGGTACGTGTTGTGATGTTTCCCGTGGCATCCCTAATCCTATTAATATGGGTTTCCTCTCTTCTTTTTTTAATTAATCTTGCCAACGGGCCATCAATTTTGTTTATTTTTTCAAAGAACCAGCTTTTTGTTTGGTTTATTTTGGTTATGGTTTTCTGATTTTCTAATTGGTTAATCTCTGCTCTCAATTTGGTTATCTGGCTTCGTCTAGTAGCTTTAGGTCCCGTTTTTTCTTGCTTTTCTAGCTGTTTTAGTTGCAACATGAGATTATTTACTTGGTCTGTCTCCATTCTCTTGATGTGGGCACTGAGGGCAATAAATTTGCCCCTCAGGACTGCTTTTGCTGTGTCCCACAAGTTTCTTTGTGAGGTGTTTTCATTTTCATTGAGTTGTAGGAAATGCTTTATTTCTTCTCTGATCTCTTCTGTTACCCAGGCCTTGTTAAGGAGTGTGCTGTTCAATTTCCATGTATTAGAGAAATTTCTGCGGTGTGCTTTGTTATTGAGAGCTAGCTTGATTCCACTGTGGTCAGATAGGATACAGGGGATTATGTCGATCCCTTTGTATTTGCTTAAGTTCCTTGCATGAACTATGATATGGTCTATTTTGGAGAAAGTTCCATGAGCTGCTGAGAAGAATGTGTACTGTGTTGTTTTAGGGTGAAATACTCGGTAGATGTCAGTTAATTCCGCTTGAAGTATGGCCTCACTTAATTCGGTAGCTTCTTTGCCAATCCTCTGGTTGGTAGACCTGTCCTTTGGTGAGAGTGGCGTGTTTAAGTCTCCTAGTATTATCGTATTGGGATCTATTTTATTCTGTAAGTTTGAGAGCATTTGTTTAACATATCTGGGTGCACCGATATTTGGGGCATATAAGTTGATGATGGTTATATCCTCCTCTTGGATTGTTCCCTTTATTAATATGTAGTGTCTGTCCTTGTCTTTCTGTACTGATTTTAATGAAAAGTTTATTTTGTCAGATATCAGGATAGCTACACCTGCTTTCTTATTGGGGGAATTTGATTGGTAGATCCTTTTCCACCCCTTCACTCTGAGTTTGTTTGTATGTTTGGCTGAGAGGTGGGTCTCCTGAAGGCAACAGATGGATGGGTCTTGTTTTCTGATCCAGTCCTCAGTTCGTTTTCTTTTAATTGGCGAATTCAGCCCATTTATATTAAGAGAAAGTATAGAGAGATGCATTGTTGTCCCTGCCATTCCGTTTTCCTAAGTTTTTCTTCTTTCCTTTCCTCCTGTGCTTGCTCAGTTAGACTTTGGGTAATGCCTGTTTGGGGCAGGTCCCAGTTCCTGGTTGCTTTCTTCAGGTTGTGTCCCCCCTCTTAGAATTCTTTGTAATGCTGGCTTAATGTTTATGTATTCATTTAGTTTTTCTTTGCTATTAAAAGTTTTCAGTTCTCCATCGAATGTGAATGCTAGCTTTGCCGGGTATATCAGTCTGGGTTGGCAGTTATTGGCTCTCAGGGCTCGTATGGTGCTTTCCCAGGCTTTTCTTGCATTCATTGTTTGTGTGGCGAGATCTGCAGTGATTCTAATTTTTTTCCCGTTGTAGTATAGCTCCTTCTTCATTTTTGCTGCATGCAGGATTGTTTCCTTATTATTCAGATCCATCAGTTTTACTATAATGTGCCTAGAAGTGTTTCTCCTGGGATCTTGCTTGTTGGGTGTTCGATAAGCTTTTGTGATGTAGTTAAGATGGTCGTTTTTGAGGTGGGGAAAATTTTCATTGACTATCTTGTTAAATAGGTGTTGCATTTCCTTGCTCTGGAATTCCTCACCTTCGTCCACTCCGATTATGCGAAGGTTAAATTTTTTAGCATTATCTGCTTGCTCTTGAATTTCCCTTTGGTTTAATTTGAGTGATTTTTCCATATCTGTCACTTTTTGGTCCAGTTGGTGTATTCTGTCTTCTGTATCTGACACTCTACCTTCCATTTCATTCACTCTGTTGACCGTGGCTTCTATTGTGGTTTGCATGGTGGAAATGGATCCCTTTATGGATTCAATGTTGGTTCTCAGAGTACTGATCTCACCTCTCAATGAGGTGAGATCAGTATGCATTACCTCTAATTTGGCGTTTATCTCACTTCTTACTGAGGTTTGTGCAGCTTCTATTTTTGCATCCAACTTTTGTTTGATATCCTGTATATCTTTTGATAGTTCATCCTTGTGCTCTTTCAATTTCTGATCCATTTCTCGCTTTATTTCTTGAGTCATTGCCTCCAGAAACCCTTGGATGTAGCTTTTGTCTTCCATTCCTGCTTTGCTCCCACTGGGGCTCTCCCCTGCGTGGCTGCTGGCTTTTGAGGTGAGTTTGCTGTCCTGGGTAGTGGTAAACCTTGTGATTTTTCTCTGTGATTTTCGCATGGGGGTTCAGGAGACTGCTCTTCAATCTTGTTTTGGTATGTCTGTCTTTGCTTGGTTGCTGATTCTGTATTGGTAGAAAGAGTCTGTGCCTGATCTGGATTCTGTTGGGAGCCTATTTCCAGCTGCTATTCTGACTTACTTAGGATTCTCAGCTCTCTGCTGTAGATTGCTGGCAATTCCCACCTTTGGAAGGTTGAGCAGCCTAGACTGCTTGTGTTTGCTCCTGCGGGTGCTCTTGGGAAGATCAGATGCTCTGGATGCACTCTCCCAAATACTGGAGTCTGCTATGGGCTCCTGATGTGTTTTTGTTTGTTTGTTTTGGGCTGGTTGTGGGCTTGAACTCTAGGTTTGGGTGCTGTCCCTCAGCTCTTCAGCTCAAGGCTGGCACCCTACCATTTGAGCCACAGCCCCACTTCTGACCCTTTTTGCTTTGTTCCGGCGCTGGTCCCCGGGCCTGCTTCCGGCCCCAGCCTGGAGCGCGCTCGTTAGGCCTGTGCTAATGTGTATACCACCTAGGTTATGCAGCCTGGAGGACACAGTTCAAATTTCTTCTACTGTTGGTAGTCTTGACCCAGGGGCGCTGTTCCTGGCTTGGGCATTTAAGCTCCCTTCCAGGGGCGCTCTTGCTCTGGCCTGGCCAGCAGAGTGTGCTCCACCGGCTGGTGGAGCTCTCGAACAGTTCCCAGTTTTAGTGGGTCCTGTGGTCTGGGTGTTGGGGTAGGGAGTCTAGGTCAGGGTCTGGGGATTCCCTCCAGCTCTGGTCTCCCTTGATGGATTCACTGTCCCCTGTGGGGTACTCACCCTGTAGGTCGTCAGTTGTTGTTGCAATCCGAGTTCAGTTGGGGTGGTTGCGGGCTGGGTTGGGCGGCCCCCCGCCGGGTAGTTGCGATCGCGATCGGGCGGGTGGTCTGCCGACAGGTCCCTTTGTCGCGCTGCTGGTGCCGGGCGGCTTTGGTGGGATGGAGCCTCTCTGCTCCGGTGGAGAGTGAGGGGTGGGGGTGGGATCCTCGTGGAGACTCCCGGCTGGTAGGTTTCTCTGTTCCTGGCGATCCACTGTTCTGCAATCCGGTACCTGGTGATCTGCAAGCAGCCCCCTGTGTCTCTGTGGCTCCGGCAGCCCCCATCGGGCCGGCTGGCCGGCGGCTTGGCGCACTGCCGAGCGGCCAGTAAAGGTTGGGGGAGGAGTCTTCGCTCTTCTCTGTTCTGAAATTCTTCTTTTCCTCTCTTTCTTTTTTTGTTATTTTCCACCTCTGGTTTTTCTCTGAGTGTTCGTCTTTTTGTTGTTGTCGGTCTCTTGGGGAGATTAAACGTTGGAACTCGAACTCTCTTTTTGGTTGGAGAGAGCTGTGGCGTTTCTCTACTGCCCCGTCGCCATCTTGGTCCCCCCTCACAGTGGCCTTGACATTCTGCAGAACAAGTTTGAGAAACACTGATCCAACAAAAGAAATTAATTGGTCTTAATTTTTATATTTATTTATTTGCCAGTTCTGGGGCTTGAACTCAGGGCCTGGGCACTCTCCCTGAGCTGCTTTTGCTCAAAGCTAGCACTCTACTACTTGAGCCACAGCACCACTTCTGGCTCTTTCTATTTATGTGGTACTGAGGAATCCAATCCAGGGCTTCATGCATGCTAGGCAAGCACTCTACCACTAAGCCACATCGTCTTAATTTTTTAAAAAACAAATTAGGGGCTGGGAATGTGACTTAGTGGTAGAGTACTTGCCTAGCATGCATGAAGCCCTGGGTTTGATTCCTCAGTAGCACATAAACAGAAAGAACAGGAAATGGCACTGTGGCTAATGTTGTAGAGTGCTAGCCTTAGAAAAAGAAGCTCAGGGACAGTTCCCAAGCCCTGAGTTCAAACCCCAGGGCTGGAGAAAAAAAAACCCATAAACTATACATATTCATAATGGAGTTTAATGTTATCGTACATCCTTCCCAGTTTCTAGTAATCTCTATTTTCCTTTGAAGTTAATTTGTGTTTCTTTAACAATTGTCTAGTCAGATCATTTGCTCATTTTTAGAATTAAATTACTAGATTTTTAAAGAGATTTTTGAATCTTCATATATTCTAGCTATCAACCAACCCTCTGTAAGCTGGCAAATATTTTCTCTTACCCTAAAAATTGTCTCTTCCCTTTTGTTTGATTCTTTTGCTGTTTTCTGTTTGTCAATTTTGTTTCTCATGCTTTTGGGATCCTATCTAGAAAATTGTATCAATACCGTTAGCCTGTATTTTCTTCTGCTAGCTTCAGAGTTTCAAGTGTTAGGTCTTGAGTCTAGTTTGAGTTGATTTTTGTATAGGATGAAAAGTATCAATCAAATTTCAATCATTTACATATAATCAATTTCCCAGCACCAATTTGTGGGCATGGTTCAAAGCCAGACCAGGCAGGAAAGTCCAAAAGACTCTTATTTTCAAATAATCACTAAAAATTTGGAAGTGGAGCTGTGGCTCAAGTGGCAGAGCACTTAGCCTTGAGCAAAAATGGTCAGGGACAGCACCTAGACACTGAATTCAAGCCCCAGGAAAGCCATGAGCATACACGCGCGCACACACATACAAATAATTTTTAAAAATAATATTATAGTGTTTCTTTTATATAATTGTGCACTCTGACATTAGATGCATATAGATTTATAAGTTATATTTTCTTGTTGAATTGATTCCTGATCATTACATATTGACCTTATTTGTGTCTTCTTACAGCATTTTGTCTTAAAGTCTGTGTTGTCAGATACAAGCATAGCTATTGTTGCTTACTATAGATTTCTGCTTGTTTGGAATATAATTTTCCATTCATTTACTTTGTGTGTCTTTACTGGTGAAATGAGTTTATTGATAGGCAGAATATTATTTATTTTTGTAACTACTTTTAAAGACTTAGTTTTGTCATTTTGTTGATTGTCTCCTATTATTCTGATTATTCCTGTTTCAAATATTTTTTGCTCTTTTCTCCATCTTTGTGGCCTGATGGTTTACTATGTGGGGTGTGTGTGTGTGTGTGTGTGTGTGTGTGTGTGTGTGTGTGTGTGTGTGTCGCTGGAGATCAAACCTAGGATATTGATACTAGGTAAGCACTCTACCACTGAGCTTTACCTCCAGCCCATGATTGTTTTTCTATTTCTTTTTCATGTACCTACTCTTCTATTGGGATTTATATTTTCACATGTGTTCATGTTGATTGTTGTCTTCGCCTTCTGGATGCTGGATTTCCTTAAATGTCTTTCATAACTATGGTCTGGTGATCATGAATTCTTCTGTGTTTTTCTCATCTTGAAAGATCTTCATTTCTCCTTCATCCCTGAAGATAACATTACTAGATATAGTAATCTTGGCTAGTAGTTATTTTATTCCACAATTGAAATCATCCTATGCCCTCTTGGCCTGTAGAGGCTGAGAAATCTAGTAAATTGGGATTCCCTTAAATGTAACTTGATTCTTTTCCCTTACATATTTTAATTCTTTGTCCTGTACTTTAAACCTATAGCATTAAAATCTTTTCTGATGTCTATTAGGGATTATAGAAACCTCCTGTATGTGGATGTCCACATTTTTTACCAACATTAGGAATGTTTTCTTCTATGTTCTTAACATTTTCCTTCTGACATGGTATTATGAAAATGTGGATGTTTCTTCACTTAATGATATCCCAGAAGTCTTGAATTCTTTACCCCTCTTTCCTTCCTTCTCTTTTATTTCAAAAAATACGGATAAACAGTGTAACATACAAGTTATTTTCAGTTATGATGAAAAAAGTACCTTTGTGGTAAGCCAAAGGAAAAAATTCTGATTTAAGTTTCCTTTATTTTATTTTATCTAGTTCCATCCATTTCCCTGCAAATGCCATTATTTTGTCCTTTCTAATGGCTGCATAATATTCTACTGTATATAGATACCACAATTTTTGGATCCATTCATCTGTAGTGGGACATCTGGGTTGTTTCCATATCTTGGCTATTGTGAACAGTGCTGCAGTGAACATGGAGGCACATGTGTCCTTGGATCCTGGTTCCTGTTATTCAGGGTAAATGCCAAGGAGTAGTATGGCTGGGTCATATGGGAGGTCTTTATTTAGCTTTCTGAGGTACCTCCAGACTGCTTTCCAAAGTGGTTGTATTAGTGTACATTCCCACCAGTGCTGCAGTAGGGTTCCTCTTTCTCCACATCCCCTCCGGCAATTGTTGGCTGAATTTAGGATATAGGTCATTCTAACTGGGGCAAGGTGGTATCTCAGTGTTTTTTTAACTTGCATTTCCAGGGATGATGAACATTTCCTCATGTGTTTCTTTGCCACTTTTACCTCTTCGTCTGAGAAGTCTCTCTTTAGTTCCCTTGCCCATTTAGTAATTGGTTTGTTAGGTTTGGAAGGGATTCGTTTCTTGAGTTCCCTGTATTTACTGGATATTACCCCTTGTCTGATATATTGGTGGTAAATAGTTTTTCCCAATTAGTTGGTTGTCTTTCTAGCTTGGTTGCTATAGCTTTAGCTGTGCAGAAGCTTTTTATTTTAAGGTAGTCCATTTGTCCAGTCTCTCTCCAATTTGTTGTGACCCTGGGACTCTGTTCAGGAAGTTCCTTCCTGTGCCTATAAGTTCAAGTGTCTCTCCTACTCTGTCCTGCAGTAGTTTCAGAGATTCAGGTTTAATGTTAAGGTCTTTAATCCATTTTGAGTTGATGTTGGTGCATGGTGATAGGCTGGGGTCCACTTTTAGTCTTGTGCATGTGGCTGCCCAGTTTTCCCAGTTTTCAACTAGTGGTTGAAGAGGCTGTGTTTCTTCCATTGTATGTTTTTGGCTCCTTTGTCAAATATCAGCTGACTGTAGGCATGTGGATTTATTTCTGGATCTTCTATTCCATTAGTCTTTGGGTCTGTTTTTGTGCCAGTACCATGCTGTCTTTGTTATTATGGCTCTATAGTAGAGTTTGAAGTTTGGCATGGATATTCCTCCCATGTTGTCTTTATTCCCTAGAATTGTTTTGGCTATTCTAGATCTTTTGTTATTCTGTATGAATTTTTGGACTGTTTTCTGTATTTCAGAGATGTACGTCATTGGGATTTTAATAGGAATTGCATTGAATTTGTATATTAATTTTGGCAGTATTGCCATTTTCACTATATTACGTCTACCTATCCAAAAGCATGGGAGGTCTTTCCATTTCCTAGTGTCTTCTGTAATTTCTTTCTTTAACTTTTTATAATTTTCATTAAATAGATCTTTTACATCTTTGGTTAGGTTAATTCCTAGATTTTTTTTTTTTGAGTTTATTGTGAATGGAGTTGTTTCCTTGATTTCCCTTTCTGCTTGTACATTGTTGGTGTACAGAGAAGCGACTGATATTTGTGGGTTAATTTTGTATCCTGCTACTTTGCTGAAATGGTTTATAAGCTCTAAGAGTTTGGGGATGGAGCTTTTGGGATTGTTAAGATATAAAATCATGTCATCTGCAAAATGGATAGTTTAACTTCTTCCTCCCCTATGCAGATCCCTTTAATGTCTTTTTCTTGCCTAATTTCTTTTTTTTTAATTTAATTTAATTTTATTTGTGAACATACTGTACAGAGGGGTTACAATTACATGGGCAGGATAATGCGTACATTTCTTACCAAGCATTGCAGCCTCCTCCTTTGGTTTACCCTTCACATTCCTTCCCAGCCTCCCCCCTCTCCCCCATTCTTGCCTAATTTCTCTGGCTAAGGTTTCCAAAACTATATTTAAGAGGAGTGGACTCGGCCCCACGGTGGGAACCCCAGAGCTACCCAGGACGCCCACAGAACACCAGAGCAGAAGACCTTCAAGGAACTGGTGCTGATCCGGAGAGCGCAAACAGAGACAAACCCCAGCACTCGGAACCTGCACGGAGGCCCCCACTCCCACCCCTTGGGCGGAGGCCGGAGGCCCATCCCATGGCATGAACCCAGACAACGTCAACCGAGGCAGAGACAGAGGAGAAACCCCAGTGCTCAGAACCTGCACGGAGGCCCCTCCCTCTCCCCTCGGCCGGAGGCCCGAAGCCCATTCCACAGCATCAACTGAGGCAGAGACAGAAGAGAAACATGCAGAGCCACCACTGCCCAACTCAGCCCACAACCGCCTCAACTGAACTCTGATTGCAACAGCAACCAATGACCTACATCACACAGAAACAACAACTAGCTCCAGGGTGAGTACCCCGCAGGGGACAGTGTATCTCTCAAGGAATACCAGAGCTGGTGGAAATCCCCAGACCCTGACCCAGACCTCTACCGCAACACCTGGACCACAGGACCCACTAAAACTGGGAACTGTTCGAGAGCTCCACCAGCCCATGGAGCACACTCAGCTGGCCAGACTAGAGCAAGAGTGCCCCTGGAAGGGAGCTTAAACACCCAAGCCAGGAACAGTGCCCCTACGTCAAAACACTCAACAGTGGAAGAAATTTGAACTGTGTACTGCAGGCTGCATAACCTAGGTGGGATACATAGCAGTACAGGTCCAACCGGCATGCCCCAGGCCGGGGGCCAGGACCAGACCTGGGGATCTGGTGCCTGAGCAACACCAACTCCTCCCAACTGAAGTCAGAAGCTGGGCACACACCTCAGCAAAGGGGAGGAAAACAGAGAACTGCACCCTCTGGGAATCACGCACGCCTGTGACAGCAAAAGACCCGGGGGTTCAGGACAAGAGAAGCCCAATCCCCACCAGAACCCGACCCATAAATTCTAGCCTGGGAATTGGACAACAAAGGCCTCCAGCACCTGATAATAGTCAGGAGCTCAGGCTGGTAAGGTGGCTCAGCAGTAGAGTGCTTGTCTTGGGTGCATGAGGCCCTGGATTTGATTCCTCAGCACCACATAAGCAGAAAGGGCCAGAGGTGGTGCTGTGGCTCAAATGGTAGGGTGCCAGCGTTAAGCTGAAGAGCTGAGGGACAGCACCCAAGCCCAGAGTTCAAGCCCACAACCGGCAAAAAAAAAAAAAAATCAGGAGCCCATAGCAGACTCCAGCATCTGGGAGAGTGCATCCAGTACATCTGATCTTGCCAAGAGCACCTGTAGGAGCAAACAGGAGCAGTCTAGGCTGCTCAACCCTTCTAAAGGCGGGAACTGCTAGTGATCTACAGCAGAGAGCTGAGAACCCTATGTGGGTCAGGCCAGCAGCTGGAGGTCGGCCCCCAACAGAACCGAGATCAGCTACAGACTCTCTCTACCAGCACAGAAACAGCAACCAAGCAAAGACAGACACCTGTTGACCAAAACAAAATTTCAGATTACTCTCCAATAATCCCTGAATCCCCATGTGAAAATCACAGAAAAAAATTACAAGGTTTATCAACACCCAGAATAGCAAGCTATCCCCAAAAGCCAGCAGCCACCCAGGGGAGAGCCCCAGTGGGAGCAAAGCAGGAATGGAAGAGAAAAGCTACATCCAATAGATGCTGGAGGCAATGACTCAAGAAATAAGCGAGAAATAGACCAGAAATTGAAAGAACACAGGGTCGAAATATCAAAAGAGATGCAGGATATCAAACAGGAGATGCATGCAAAAAGAGAGGCAGCACAACCTCACGAAGAGGTGAAATTAATGCCAAAATAGAGACAGTACATACTTTAAGAGGTGAGATTAGTACTTTGAGAACCAACATCAAATCCATAAATGAGTCCATTTCCTCCATGCAAACCACAATGGAAGACACAGTTAACAGAGTGAACGAAATGGAATGTAGAGTATCAGATACAGAAGACAGAGTACACCAACTGGACCAAAAATGACAGCTATGGAAAAATCACTTAAATTATGCCAAAGGGAAATTCAAGAGCAAGCGGACAGTGCCAAGAAATTTCACCTTCGTATAATTGGAGTGGACGAAGGTGAGGAATATCAAAGCAAGGGAATGCAACTCCTATTCAACAAGATAATCGGTGAAAAATTTCCCCATCTCAAAAAAGAACATCTTGCCTACATAACAGAAGCATATAGAACACCTAACAAGCAAGATCCCAGGAGAAACACTTCTAGACACATTATAGGAAAAATGATAGATCGGAATAATAAGGAAACAATTTTGCATGCAGCAAAAATGAAGGAGCTATACTACAGCAGGAAAAAAAATTAGAATCACTGCAGATCTGTCCACACAAACACTGAATGCAAGAAAGGCCTGGGAAAGTAACATACGAGCCCTGAGAGCCAATAACTGCCAACCCAGACTGATAAACCCGGCAAAGCTAGCATTCACATTCGATGGAGAGCTGAAAATTTTTAATAGCAAAGAAAAACTAAAGAATACATAAACATTAAGACAGCATTACAAAGAATACTAAGAGGGGGAACACAACATGAAGAAAGCAACCAGGAACAGGGACCTGCACCTAGACAGTCATTAATAAAAGTCTAACTGAGCAAGCACAGAAGGAAAGGAAAGATGAAAAACTTAAGAAAACAAGGAATGACAGGGATCACAATGCATCTCTCTATACTATCTCTTAATATTAAAGGGCTTAATTCGCCAATCAAGAGGAAAAAAACTGCAGATTGGATCAGAAAACATGACCCATCCATCTGTTGCCTTCCGAAGATGCTCCTCTCAGCCAAACATACAAACAAACTCAGCGTGAAAGGTTGGAAAAGGATCTACCAATCAAATGACCCCAGGAAGAAAGCAGGTGTAGCAATCTTGATATCTGACAAAATAAACTTTTCATTAAAATTAATACAAAAAGACAAGGACGGACACTACATATTAATACAGGGAAAAATCCAAGAGGAGGATATTACCATCATCAACTTATATTCCCCAAACATTGGTGCACCCAAATATGTTAAGCAAATACTCTCAAACTTACAGAATAAAATAGATCCCAATATGATAATACTAGGAGACTTTAACACCCCACTCTCACCAAAGGACAGGTCTACCAACCAGAGGATTGACAAAGAAGCTACCAAATTAAGTGAGGCCATACTTCAAGCGGAACTGACATCTACAGAATATTTCACCCTAAAACAACACAGTACAAATTCTTCTTAGCAGCTCATGGAACTTTCTTCAAATTAGACCATATCATAGTTGATGCAAGGAACTTAAGCAAATACAAGGGGATTGACATAATCCCCTTTATCCTATCTGACCACAGTGGAATCAAGCTAGTTTTCAATAACAAAGCATACCACAGAAATTACTCAAATACATGGAAATTGAACAGCACATGCCTAGGTAATGGAAGAGATTAAAGAAGAAATTAAAAATTCCTCAATGAAAATGAAAACACATCGCAAAGAAACTTGTGGGACACAGCAAAAGCAGTCCTGAGGGGCAAATTTTTTGCCCTCAGTGCCCACATCAAGAAAATAGAGACAGGGCTGGTAGAGTGGTAGAGTGCTTGTGTTGCATGCATGAGGCCCTGGATTAGATTCCTCAGCACCACATAACCAGAAAAAGCTGAAAGTGGCACTGTGGCTCAAGTGGTAGGTAGAGTGCTAGCCTTGAGCTGAAGAGCTAAGGGACAGCGCCCAGGCCCAGAGTTTAAGCCCCACAACTGACAAAAAAAAAAGAAAAAAAGAAACTAGAGACAGACCAAGTAAATAATCTCATGTTGCAATTAAAACAGCTAGAAGGGGCTGGGAAGGTGGCTCAGTGGTAGAGCGCTTGTCTTGCATGCCTGAGGCCCTGGGTTCGATTCCTCAGCACCACATAAGCAAAAAGAAAAAAAAAGCCGGAAGTGGCGCTGTGGCTCAAGTGGTAGAGCGCTAGCCTTGAGCTGAAGAGCTAAGGGACAGCGCTCAGGCCCAGAGTTCAGGCCCCACGACCGGACAAAAAAAAAAGCTAGAAAAACATGAAAAAATGGAACCTGAAGTTTCTAGACGGAGCCAGATAACCAAACTAAGAGCAGAGATGAATGAAATAGAGAATCAGGAGAATCATAGCCAAAATTAACCAAACTAAAAGCTGGTTCTTTGAAAAAATACATAAAATTGATGGACCATTGGCAAGATTAATTAAAAAAAGAGAGGAAGCCCGGCGCTGGTGGCTCACGCCTGTAATCCTAGCTACTCAAGAGGCTGAGATCTGAGGATCACGGTTCAAAGCCAGCCCGGGCAGGAAAGACTGTGAGACTCCTATCTCCAATAAACCACCAGAAAACCGGAAGTGGCGCTGTAGCTCAAGTGGTAGAGTGCTCGCCTTGAGCTGGAGAGCTGAAGGACAGCGCCCAGGCCCAGAGTTCAAGCCCCACGACTGACAAAAAAAAAAAAAAGAAGAGAGGAAACCCATATTAACAGGATTAGGGATGCCACGGGAAAAATCACAACACATACCCAAGATATCCAAACAATTTTTAATGGACTACTTCCTTTTTTTTTTTTTTTTGTCGGTCGTGAGGCTTGAACTCTGGGCCTAAACACTGTCCCTCAGCTCTTCAGCTCAAGGCTGGTGCTCTACCACTTGTGCTACAGCGCCACTTCCGGTTTTCTGGTGGTTTATTGGAGAGTTTCAGGGACTTTCCTGCCCGGGCTGGCTTTGAACTGTGATCCTCAGATCTCAGCATCCTGAGTAGCTAGGATTACAGGCATGAGCCACCAGCGCCCAGCTGGACTGCTTTCAAAAGTTATACTCTCTAAAGAAAGAAAACCTGGCAGAAATGGATGCATTTTTAGAGAAATACAAGTTGCCTAAACTGAGCAAAGAAGAAGTAAATCAATTAAATAAGCCAATATCCTACAACGAGATACAGGAAGCAATCAGAAGTCTTCCAACAAAGAAAAGCCCAGGACCAGATCAATTCACAACAGAAGTTTATAAGACCTTTAAAGAACTAATACCCATACTCCTCAAGCTCTTCAGAGAAACAGAGAAGGAGGGAGCTATCCCAAACTCATTCTACAATGCCAATATCACACTCATCCCCAAACCAGGCAAAGACCCAACCAAAAAAAGAGAATTACAGGCCGATTTCCTTGATGAACACAGATGCAAAGATCCTTAACAAAATTCTAGCTAACAAAATCCAGAAACACATAAAAAAAAATCATACACTACGACCAGGTAGGATTCATCCCAGAGATGCAGGGATGGTTTAACATTCCTAAGTCAATAAATGTAATCCAACATATCAACAGAGCCAAGGTCAAGAATCACATGATTATCTCCACAGATGCAGAAAAGGCCTTTGATAAAATTCAACATTCATTCATGCTAAAAGCTCTGGAGAAAACAGAAATAGAAGGAACATTTCTTAAAACAATAAAAGCCACTTATGACAGACCAATAGCCAATATTATACTTAATGCGGAAAAGCTACAATCAATTCTCTTAAAATCAGGAACAAGGCAAGGATGCCCACTGTCTCTACTCCTCTTCAATATAGTCCCGAAACCCTTAGCCAGGGCAATAAGGCAAGAAAAATACATTAAAGGGATCCTCATAGGGAAAGAAGTTAAACTATCCCTTTTTGCAGATGACATGATACTATACCTTCGCAATCCCAAAAACTCCATCCCCAAACTCTTAGAAATCATAAATCACATCGGCAAAGTAGCAGGATACAAAATCAACCCACAAAAATCAGTTGCCTTCCTGTACACTGACAATGTACAAGCAAAGCAGAGAGGGAAATAAAGGAAGCAACCCCATTCACAATAAACTCAAAAAAAAAAAAAAATCTAGGAATTAACCTAACCAAAGATGTAAAAGAACTATTTAATGAAAACTATAAAAAGTTAAAGAAAGAAATTACAGAAGACAATAGGAAATGGAAAGTGACAATACTGCCAAAATTAATATACAAATTCAATGCAATTCCTATTAAAATCCCAATGACGTACATCTCTGAAATACAGAAAACAGTCCAAAAATTCATACAGAATAACAAAAGATCTAGAATAGCCAAAACAATTCTAGGGAATAAAGACAACATGGGAGGAATATCCATGCCAAACTTCAAACTCTACTATAGAGCCATAATAACAAAGACAGCATGGTACTGGCACAAAAACAGACCCAAAGACTAATGGAATAGAAGATCCAGAAATAAATCCACATGCCTACAGTCAGCTGATATTTGACAAAGGAGCCAAAAACATACAATGGAAGAAACACAGCCTCTTCAACCACTAGTTGAAAACTGGGCCGGGCGCTGGTGGCTCACGCCTGTAATCCTAGCTACTCAGGAGGCTGAGATCTGAGGATCGCGGTTCAAAGCCAGCCCGGGCAGGAGAGACCGTGAGACTCCTATCTCCAATAAACCACCAGAAAACCGGAAGTGGTGCTGTAGCTCAAGTGGTAGAGCACTCGCCTTGAGCTGAAGAGCTGAGGGACAGTTCCCAGGCCCAGAGTTCAAGCCCCACGACCGACAAAAAAAAAGAAAACTGGGAAAACTGGGCAGCCACATGCACAAGACTAAAAGTGGACCCCAGCCTATCACCATGCACCAACATCAACTCATAATGGATTAAAGACCTTAACATTAAACCTGAATCTCTGAAACTATTGCAGGACAGAGTAGGAGAGACACTTGAACTTATAGGCACAGGAAGGAACTTCCTGAACAGAGTCCCAGGGTCACAACAAATTGGAGAGAGACTGGACAAATGGACTACCTTAAAATAAAAAGCTTCTGCACAGCTAAAGCTATAGCAACCAAGCTAGAAAGACAACCAACTAATTGGGAAAAAATATTTACCACCAATATATCAGACAAGGGGTAATATCCAGTAAATACAGGGAACTCAAGAAACGAATCTCTTCCAAACCTAACAAACCAATTACTAAATGGGCAAGGGAACTAAAGAGAGACTTCTCAGACGAAGAGATAAAAGTGGCAAAGAAACACCTGAGAAATGTTCATCATCCTGGTTGTGAAGGAAATGCAAATAAAGACAACCCTGAGATACCACCTTACCCCAGTCAGAATGTCCCACATCAAGTCAGCCAACGACAAATGCTGGAGGGGATGAAGAAAAAGAGGAACCCTATTACATGCTGGTGGGAATGTACACTTATTCAACCACTTTGGAAAGTAGTCTGGAGGGTCCTCAGAAAGTTAAATATTGACCTCCCTTATGGCCCAGTCATACCACTTCTAGGCATCTATCCTGAACAACAGGAACCAGTATACAAGGACACATGCACCTCCATGTTTATTGCAGCACTGTTCACAATAGCCAGGATATGGAAACAACCCAGATGCCCCACCACAGATGAATGGATCCAAAAATTGTGGTAGCTATACACAATGGAATATTATGCAGCCATTAGAAATAACAAAATAATGGCATTTGCAGGGAAATTGATGGAGCTAGAAGAAATCATGTCGAGTGAGGTGAGCCAAGAGCAAAGAGACAAATGGTACATGGTCTCCCTGATAAATGGATGTTAAATACAAAATGTTAGGTGATACTACAAAATTAACAGGACTTAAGAAACAAAGGACTTCCACTCATCTGGTCGAATTACTACTAAATAACCCCATGCTGCTGATCACATATATGGTATATATGTGTACACCGGAGGGGAACCAGGAAGACGACACAGAACTAGAGGGAATCAGAGAAAAACATATAACAGCTGCACTGGACATTGACCAAAATGAACTAAGCAACTTAATGGCAACAATGGGAGGGAGGGAACAAGTGGGAAAGAGGGAACAGCTGATGCTATGCAAAACAAAAGAAATGTACATACCACCCAATGTGGAAGAAATAACTGTATCGCAAAGCTCATCGAACTCATAAATGTTATAGACCATGATAGACAATTTGTTCCAGGAAAGTTAGAATGTGTTTGTGACTTTAACTGAGCATCACTATCCCAAAATACTGTGAAATTTGGGAAATTATGTAACCACTTAATCACAATAAAAAATTTGGCAAAAAAAAAGAGGATTGGAGAGAGTGGGCATCCTTGCCTTATTCCTGTTTTTAGGGGAATTGGTTGTAGTTTTTCCCCATTAAGTATAATATTTGCTATTAGTCTGGCATATAAGGCTTTTATTGTTTTAAGGAATGTTCCGTCTAGTCCTATTTTTTACAGAGCTTTTGACATCAATGTTGTATTTTATCAAAAGCCTTTTCTGTGTCAGTGGAGAAAGTCATGTGGTTCTTGACCTTGGATCTGTTGATGTGATGGATTACACTTATTGATTTACATATGTTAAACCATCCCTGCATCTCTGGAATAAAGCCTACTTGATCATGTGTGATCTTTTTTATATGTTTCTGGATTCCTGTTGGCTAAAATTTTATTGAGTTTTGCATCTGTGTTCATCAGAGATTGGTCTGTAGTTCTCTTTTTTGGTTGCATCTTTGCCTGGTTTGGGTATGAGTGTAATATTGGCTTCACAGAGTTTGGGATTGCTCCCTCTGTTTCTATTTCTCAGAAGAGTGTAAGGAGTATAGGTATTTAAATGTCTGATAGAATTCTGCAGTGAATCCATCTGGGCTTTTCCTTGTTGGAAGGCTTCTGATTGCTTCCTCTATCTCATTATTAAGTTATTGACTTATTTAATTGATTTATTTCTTCTTGGTTCAGTTTGGGCAACTTGTATTTCTCTAGAAATCTATCCATTTCTGCTAGGTTTTTTTTTTCCTTCCTTAGTGAGTATAGAGTCTGGAAATAATTCTTTATAATTGTTTGGATGTCTTGGATGTTTGTTGTAATTTTTCCTGTGGCATCCCTGATCTTATTAATTTGGGTCTTCTCTCTTCTTTTTTTAGTTAATCTTGCCAAAAGTTCATCAATTTTATTTAAAAAACCCCATAGCTTTTTTTTTTTAATTTTACTTATAGTTTTCTTAGTCTCTCTCTCATTAATTTCAGTCCTTCTTTTGGTTATCTCATTCCATCTATCAACGTTAGGTTCAACTTTTTCGTGTTTCTCTAGCAGTTTTAGTTGCATCATGAGATTGTTTACTTGGTCCGTCTCTGTTTTCTTGATGTGTGAACTGAGAGCAAATTTGCCCCACAGAACTGCTTTTGCCGTCTCCCACAGGTTTGTGATTTGTATTCATTTTCACTGAATTGTAGAAACTTTATTTCTTCTGTGACCCAGGTGTTACTCAGCAGTGTGCTGTTTAAGTTCCATGTGTTTGAGTAATTTCTACTGAATGCTTTGTTATTGGACTTTGAACAGCAATCCTATATCTCAGCCTCCTGAATAGCTAGGATTACAGTAGTGAGCCACCAGCACCCTACTAGTATACTTTCTTTATGGTGTTGTCACAGAAAACATTATGGGAAAACTATGAGCCAGGTAAGGAACAAGGTTAATAAAACTCATTTTTCTCCTAATTCACATTTATTTGAGCAAATTTTTAACTAAATACAATAAATGAATACTAAGCCATGCCTTATATTTAGTGGTCCCCATACCTGTGGTTTTACTTTATTTGGTTTCAGTACTCAAAGCCAACCACACAGTACAGCAGTGTTGAGAGACACCACATTCATACAACTTTTATTGCAATATAAGTTGTCTATTATAATTTTTTACTTCACCTAATTTATAAACTTCATCATAGGTATGTGTAGGAAAACTCTGTGTATGTGTGTATATATAATTCAGTCTTACTTGTGGTTTCATGACTCCACTGGGGACTACTGTATATCCATTTCTATTCAGTATATCACATCTTCAGATAGGTATTTGTAGACTATGAAAATTTTCTGCAGGCAGTGGGTGGAAGACTTATTCCAGAATAGCAGTAATCTTGCTGATGTGAATGATTAAAGCTTTCAAGTAGGGGGAGGATTGCTGCAAGGAACTCTTTGAAAGAATTTTAAATGTTTAGTAGGAATTTTTGTAACTTCCTATACCCTCAAAATAACAATCATATACAAATTGACATTTTTGTCTTCTAGGTAGACACAGGATCCATTAGTTTTTCACTCTAGTCATGACAGCATTTTATTTTGGAAGTCAGAAAATTCAGCTCATAACTTCTACCATTAACATACACTTCAACTGCCAAAAGTAGTAATTCAAATTTCTTGCAGAAAGCACTGTAAGAAAAAGCTGTGATGTCAACAAAAAATTACACTTTATATTTTTACTATAGTAGTTTCTATATTGATAATTGTTTGTAACATTTTATGCCTTCTCATCTTGCCTGACAAATTCTCTATACTAACAATCTGATGCTATATTCTATATTCTAGAAGTTACTAATTTTCATCCTTTTGCCACCAAGAAAAATGTGCTCTATGTGTGGGGGTGGGGAGAGATGTATTGCCAGTCCTGGGGCTTAAAATCAGGCTGCCCCTGAGATTTTTTCTCAAGGCTAAAACTCTACTACTTGAACTATAGTTCCACTTGCAGCTTTTTGGTGGGCAATTGGAGATAAGAGTCCCAGACTTTTGTGCCTGGGCTGATTTCAAACTGCAATCCTCAGATCTCAGCCTCTGAGTAGCTAAGAATATAGGCTCACCCACCAGCATCCAGCTGGAAAAGCATACAAAAATTTATGGAAAATGATTTAAGTACTTTTTAATACTTCGTTTATAACCCCAAGCCTTGATTTTTCTCCCAATAATAATTCTACCTGTTTTCTAAATGTTTTTTTTCTTCAAGTAATATGAGCCCTAATAAACACTATTTCCAAAAAAAAAAAGGAATGCTCTGAGACTATAATATTTTGGTGACAGCATCTCTTTTTGGTATGTTTAGTATGTTTACATCTGCAATACCATTATGATTCTCACTGACTTTTACCAGAGAAGAGCCAATCATCTTGATTCAAGAATCAATTTAAATACTTTTGTTCTATTTGCCAAAACAAAAAATAAAAATGAAGGCATTTAAAATTGACTCATAAACTAGGGTGGCCTCTTGAATTTGACCTTGAAGGCCACAGTAAAAGGTGAAATCAGTTTGACTTGACCACTGCCAACCCAATGATAGGTTATATAATACTTCTTTTATTGTGCCAAAACTGTTCTCAGAGCTAGGTGTCATTACTGACATGTTGTTACTAGTAATACGAACAAGCTTCCCCATTTATCATTAGAGTGACTGAGCTACAAAGTTGTTCTAGAATTTAGGTCTAAATTGTTAGGAAAAACAACTACTCCAACCTCAATTTAATCTCACTTCTGACCTCATTTATTTGATATTACTCATTATTCTAATTTTCTGAAGAACTTAGTAGATCACACCAGCAAACATACTATCTTCAGCCTTAAGCATGTAGTCTTATTGTACAAGAATTACAAATGTCATAACCTTCTCTTAAGTCTCTTCTCCACAATAACTTTGTGTTATAGTTAGTTTCTTGCAACTATATATCTACCTATGCAGATACATTAAAACACTTAAGAATTATGTGAAATTGAACCATTACAATAAGTAGAACCATAAAGATTTTTCTAAATATTAAGTACAGAGAAAATGCATGCAGAATGAACCCAGTAAAATAGAAAGCCTGTGGGATACGTAATTTTATTTTTAGTTTGTATTTCCTGCAGGGTAGTAACATTTGTCTTTTCCTGCTTTCCTATACAGAGGCAAAATATATTTTCAAAATTTTAGATATTGCCCACTGCATTAAATTAAAATTAAGATGCTTCCTATGTATATAGACAGTAAAATTAAACAAAACACACAACACATTCCATTTTTTTACATATCAAAAATGTTTCCAATGCAACATTATTAAAATGATTATGCCACAGTTCCTAATATAACATCAAGCTATAAGGAAGGTAAAGAGGGCAGGAAAATTCAACCTAGTCAGAGTTTAGGTGCTTTTCTTTTCTTCACCCAGCAAATTCACAGTAGCTTTCTTGGCTGTTAGGAAGAAAATAAAATTATATCAAAACGTTGTGTAATAAAAACTAAGTGTCTAATGTAGCTAGTAGATAACAACACTTGGATGACTCATGTGCAGATGACAGCATACTGAAGTTTGTGGTCAAGGCTAAGAAGGGTTCCAGGAAACAGACAAGGCACATTTTTCTTTTTTTTTGGTCAGTCATGGGTCTTGAATTCTGGGCCTAGGCACTATCCCTCAGCTCTTCAGCTCAAGGCTAACACTTTTACCACTTGAGCCACAGTGTCACTTCTGGTTTTCTGGTGGTTTATTGAGATAGGAGTCTCATGCACTTTCCTGCCAGGGCTGGCTTTGAACCACGAGCCTCAGATGTCAGCCTCCTGAGTAGCTAGGATTACAGGTGTGATTCACTGGCACCTAGCAAGGCACCTCTTCAGAGCACAGATCCTGAAGACTTGAAAAAGTAATTTTTTGTGCCAGTATCAGAGCTTGAATTCAGGGTCTAGAAACATCCCTTAGCTTTTTTGCTAAGGGTATAGCACTGAGCAAAATCCTTGAAAGTAATCTAGCCCTACCTCTTGTGTGATTATCACAGAAGTTCTACTTTTTGTTGGGGAGGGGGGTGTCTGTCTGTCCTGGGGCTTAAATTTAGGGCCTGGGCATTATCTCTAAGCTTTTTGTTCAAGGCTAGTGCTCTATTTCTGGTTTTTGAAGGTAGTTTTTGGGAAATAAGATTCTGAAGGACTTTCCTATCTAGGCAGTCTTCAAACCAAGATCCTCAGGTCTCAGCCTCATGAGACTGCATGAGTCACTGGGGCCCAGACCTATGTCCTACTTTAAACATCAAAAGAAGCAAAGATTCCTTAGGAATAGTATTCCTTGATACAATTTTTTTTTTTTTTTTGCCGGTCATGAGGCCTGAACTCTGGGCCTGGGCGCTGTCCCTCAGCTCTTCAGCTCAAGGCTAGCGCTCTACCACTTGAGCCACAGTGCCATTTCCAGCTTTTTCTGCTTATGTGGTGCTGAGGAATTGAACCCAGGGCCTCAGGCATGCAAGGCAAGCACTCTACCACTGAGCCACGTTCCCAGCCCGTCCTTGATACAATTAAAATTTCATTTTATTCAGTTCCTAAGCCTTGCCACTAATTTTGTTTGTCAAGTATCTTACTCCTCAAACTTCACCTATTGTCGTTGCAGCCCTCTCCCTCTATTATCCATTCAGAGGGCTACCCCCACCATTTCCTTCCTTACCCAGCTTAAGTATCCTCAAACATTAATTTGCCTAAAATCATAAACTTGACACAACTTTCCACTTTCTCAGTAGCTAATCTGTAGATGAATGTAGCTGAAGAAAAATAAACACAAACTGGTTTTACTTTAAATTTATAACCACAAATGTCAAGTGGGCCTTCCTCTCTGCCAGACAATCACATCATTCTCCCCTACTGTCCTAGAAGGGCTAAAAAACTACAGTCACAATCTTTATGTATATGTAGGCTGTTTTCACACTGAAATGAGAAAACTGAGTAGCTGCAAGAGAAACTTGATGGCCCATAACACCTGAAATATTTATCTGACCCTTTACAGAAAGTTTTTCAAAATCTTTGTTAATAACTATACATAACTCTCCATTTTCACCATCATCTTCCTTCCTTCCTTCTTTCTTCCTACTTCACTGAGATCTGAAGTAATCGGAGTATCATTTCTTGAAAGCTCCTAACAAGCATCTCTACCCATAAAACTTGATTTCCCTCTTCTTATTCCAGTCAGTTCCTCTATTTGTATACTAGATTCTAACACTCGGCTATGAAAGTACAGAACTTTTTTTTTTTTTTTTTTGGTCCGGTCGTGGGGTCTGAACTCTGGGCCTGGGCGCTGTCCCTCAGCTCTTCAGCTCAAGGCTAGCGCTCTACCACTTGAGCCACAGCGCCACTTCCGGCTTTTTTCTTTTTGCTTATGTGGTGCTGAGGAATCGAACCCAGGGCCTCGAGCATGCAAGGCAAGCGCTCTACCACTGAGCCACCTTCCCAGCCCGAAAGTACAGAACTTTTAAAGAACTGTGCTCTGAAGAACCACAGTCCACCCTTTCATTCTGATCATCTTTTGCTCTCTATTGGATCTCTCCCATTGATTTTCAAACATGCTTTGTTCCCCCTACCTGAAGAAAAAAGTTCAAAGATTCTCCATACCTCAATTCTTTCTTCTAGTTACTGCCCTGTTCTACCCTTCTTCACAAGAAATTTCTCTTAGTTGTTTATTCTCTTACACATTTTCTCCCATTTCTCTCAAATTTTTTCACTCCACCAAATTATTTTTTCTCAAGATAACTAGTGCCTCCCTCTTTGCTAAATTCACTAGTCACTTCTCAGTCTCCATTTCACTTAACCTGTCATCAGGATTACTTCTTCCTCTTTCACTTTTTTCACTTGGCCCCAAGGATACCACACTCTCGTGGCTTTCTTGATTGCTTCTAATATCTCTCCATTCCAGACCTTATTTCTGAACTCTCAATGTCTCTATCTAACTGGCTATCAATATCTATATCTGTCCTACTCAAGTCTTCTACAGCTCAATCAGTTCTATCTATCCAACTGTATAGGCTAACTGCCTGTTCTTGATTTTTCAGCCAATAGGTTCTGTCTTGAATTTTTTTTTAATCTGATATTTATTACTCCCCTATCTACTATTACTACTACTAGTACTACTACTACTACTGCTACAAACCAATGTACTATACTACCACCTCCAGCCAATCACTGTAGTGGCATTTTAACTACTCTCCTAATTTCCTTCCTTGTTTCCTCCGGTCCATTCTCAATTGAGTGGGTGTAGATAATGTTGTTCCCTCTGCTCAAAATTCTCGAACGCCACTTTTTCTCAAAGAGTAAAAGCCAAAGCCTTTCCAGTGACTAGTAAAACATTGTGTGATATCATCTAGCCTCTGTCCCCAAACTCTCTGACTTTGTCTTCTACCTCTCATCACTTTTACTGTTACCTCAAGGTTTTGTGCATGTAGCTCCTTCTGGAGTAGTCTTTTCCAAAGTTCCTTCCTTTACTGTTTTCGAATCTGACTTAGTATAGTCTTTTTAAGTGAGGATTTCCTAATTTTCCTATTTAAATTGTAATCATCCCTCCAGCCCTCCAGCCCTTGTCATTTTGTACCTGCTTTATTTTTTTTTCCACATCATGTACTAAGTATATCAAGTAATTTTTTAATTTTATTGGCTTTTTCAATTGAATTTTTAGCTTTAAGAAATATAGGGCTGGACGTTGGTGGCTCATGCCTGTAAGCCTAGCAACTAGGGAGGCAGAGATCTGAGGATCACAGGTCAAAGCCGGTTCAGGCAGGAAAGTCTGTGAGACTTATCTCCAATAAACCACCAGAAAGCCAGAAATGGCGTTGTGGCTCAAGTGGTAGAGCACTAGCCTTGAGCTGAAGAGCTGAGGGGTAGTGTCTAGGCCCAGAGTTCAAGCCCCATGATTGACCAATAAACAAAAAGCAAAAAGAAAGAAAGAAAGAAATACGGGCTCTTTGGTTTGCTGATTCATTGGCAGTGATATATGAACATGCTTGGCACATTTGAAACACCTCAATAAACATTTGGGATTAACCAATCAGGGGAGCTGGGAAAGGGCATTCTTTCTGGATCTATAACAAAATCAATTTGAACAGCACACTAAACAGCTCAGCCTGATCTGAATCAAAGATTGTATTTATACATAATTATAAATTAATCTCTGCCTAAAATATCTGCCTACAGTAAGGAAGTAATTTTCCTAATATGCTAAGTGAATGCTGCATTAAATGTGTGCCTCATGGGGGGAACAAGCTTGGGAAAAGGACAAAAGGTAAACTCTTCATAAAGAAATCCCAACTGGGCACCGGTGGCTCACACCTATAAACTTAGCTACTCAGGAAGCTGAGATCTGAGGATCATGATTCCAAGCCAGCCTAGGCAGAAAAGTCCCCATGAGACATCTCCAATTAACCACTCAAAAACTGGAAGTGGAGCTGTGGCTTAAAGTGGTAAAGTGTTAGCCTTGAGCAAAAGAGCCCAGGGACAGCACCAGGCCCTGAGTTCAAGCCCCATGATCAAAAAAAAAAAAAAAAAAAATCCCAATAAGGGTCTTGGCATTTCACTGAATGAAAGCTGAGAGGACAAGGAGTATAAGAAGCCTGGTATTTAAGCCTAGTGTATCACATAATGAACCAAGTTGTCCCTGAGTCTTACCTTCTTTAGTAATGGCATCTGCAGTCTCTTTGGCTTTGTCTTTCAGGTCCTGCACCACACTGTCTACCTGGGACTGGTGCTTCAGGAAGAAAGGACGAATGATGCGCCTGTAGAGCAGTTCTGCCCCATTAGAAGGGCTCGGGGCCATGCACCACAACAGGAAGCCACACTGTACAAAACAGAGCCAGCACCGGTAAGTGGAGAGCAGGGGGCATTCTGAGAATCTACCCTACCTACACTATTGGGAAGATGGGTGTTGACTCTAGTAATTTTTCTAGTACATTTCCAGTGTTTTCTGCAGACTCGTTAGTATGTGACTTCTCTTATATAAAAAACATGACCATTAATGAACTGGTAAGAAAAAAGCCGAAATTAAACAGGAAAGAACTAAAAGCCAAGCACCATTGGCTCACACCTGTAATCCTAGCTACTAAGGAGGCTGAGATCTGAGGATCAAGGTTCAAAGCCAGCCTGGGTAGGAAAGGCCATGACACTCTTATCTCCAATAAACCATTCAGAAAACCAGAAGTAGTGCTGTGGCTCAAGTGGTAGAGCACTAGCCTTGATCTGAAGAGCTGAGGGACAGCACCCAGGCCAAGAGTTCAAGCCCCACAACTGACAAAAAAAAGGAAAAAAGCATGCCAGGTCCAAAAGCTTTTATTATTTTATTTATAGCTTTTATTATATAACTCTTAAAACTCATTAAGGAAGTATACTTACCTGTGTGTTTAAAAGCCCTGTACACAGTTGGGTATAGATTTACACGCCTGTAATCTCACCCTTGGAAGGATCATCAGTTTGAGGCTAACCTAAGCTACAAACTCTTGCAGTGCTGGGCATCAAACCAAGGGCCTTAGGCATACTAGGCAGCTATCCCACCACTAAGTTATATCCCCAGCACATTTATTAATTAATTATATTAATTTGGAATTTCATTCAGCATATTCCTTCATAAGATGAAAAGCAAAGAGGGACTATTCAGAATAATTTATTCATTTCCCTAGGATGTTTAATAAACAACATAGGAACTAACTTAGTTTACAGGATTTAGCTGGGTCCTAGTAATTCACATCTATAGTCCTAGTACTCAAGACGCTGAAACCTGGAGGATCTTGTTTGAAGCCAATCTGGACAGAAAAGTCCTTAAGATTGTATCTCCAATTAACCAGCAAAAAGGTGAGAGGCAGAGCACCAGCCACAAGCAAGCTGAGTTGGATGAGAGGCCATAGGTTCAAGCCCTGGTACTGGCAAAGTAAGTATGTACACATACACCCACACACACGCATGTGCATGTGTGTACTTTTCCTGAGGCTTGAATTCAAGACCTTGGTGCTGTCCCTGAGCTTTTTCTGGTCAAGGCTAGTCACTAACACTTGAGCAATAGCTCCACTTCTGGCTTTTGGATAATTGTTTCAAGGACTTTCCTGCCCAGACTGACTCTGAACAGTAATTCTCAGGTCTCAATCTCCTGAGCAGCTAGGCTCACAGGCAAAAGCCACCAGAGCCTGACCTGGAGCTATTTTTAATGATGTTACTCTAGAACATTTTCTTTCCAGATGATTGAGATGCTTAAAAAAAAAAAACGGGTCTAGAACTTTGCTGTTTTCTGAAGGTAGTAAGATTTGAACTCAAGTCTCATGCTTGTTAAGCAGGTGTTCCAACAGCCCCTTTTGTGTTATTTTTGAGATAGGGTCTTCCTTTATGCACTGGACTCTGATCCTCCAATTTGTCTTTCCCTTAGTCTCTGGAATGACAGACATACACCAATGTACCTGCCTATCAGTTAAGATGGTATTTCACAGACTTTTATGCCTATGACACCCAGGTCTGTGATCCCCTGATCTCTACCTCCTAAGTAGTGAGGATTATAGGCTTAAGCTACCACACTCAACTACTTAAAAAAAAAACAGTATGCTAATGTTTGTATAATCTTTTTCAGCTGACTACAGAACCTAGAAGAGCTGTTGCTTCTAACGATGCATAACATACTACTATTACTGGCTTAGTAAGTATGTATGTCTGTGGGTAGACTCACACATATGTAAGTACACTTAAATTAGTATACATAAGTATGCTATGTATATTTATGTATATGTATATAGAAAGTTGGTACTGTACAAAAATTACCACATTGGTCTAAAAATATTAAATATTTTTTTTCTATTTGTATAGGAATAACACTATTAAATATGTAAAGTCTTGCTCACATGGATTTGATGACAGAAATGAATATAGTAGCTAAATTTTAAATATTATCAGATAAACAGCAACTCCCAAAATAGCTCACATAATAATAAACATTACTCACAGAAAAACAAGAAACATAATAAGAAAAACCAACCATCAAGCAAATTTAAATTCCTAAATTTATAAATTTCTCTGAAATTTGAAACAACTTCATGAATATTAGTAAATTATAATTATATATACCTTTGTGTATATTGGTAATTTTAATATATATTTTTTACATTATAATTACATACACCTTCCAAATATAGTTTTAAAATATGTAAAATTAAGTCAGGATTTTATGTATAGGATTGTATGTATATGGACTACACTACATGTATAGACTTTAACACTTCTACCTGAAACTGGAAATTAGCAAGAATATAGAACAAAGAATATAAAATTAAAACTCAGAATCTAGAGATTGAGACTTGTTATATTGTCTAAGTTGACCTCAAACTCCTGAGTTCAGGTGGATCTTTCCACCTCAACCTCAGGATCCTGAGTAGATAGGATTACAGGCATGAGCCACTGTGCCTAGCAAAAAACAGGGTTTCTAAGATGTAGCATAATATAGAGAGGATAAGAGAATAGACTCACAAACATTGGGTTCAATCCTGGTTCCACCACTTACTAGCTGGGTAAACCTTGTGTAAATTACTTTATTAGCTTAATTCAATGCTATTCTAAAGTAGCATTTGGTCTTAAATAATATAATATTTTATCTTAAAGAAAAAGTTTACAACTGAACCAAAAAAATGTAGCATTTGAATTTTTTAAAAATCTACTTTGTTACAACCTTTTTCTAAAAAACAGTATTTGGAGTATTCATTAACATACTAGGGGCTCTCATAAAAATACTGTCTTTTACCAACATTCATTAGTTCTTTTTTGTGTGCCAATCCTGGGGTTTGAACTCAGGGTCTGGGCACTATCCCTTAGCTTTTTGTTTGTTTTGTTTTATTTTTGTTTTGTTGGTCATGGGGCCTAAACTCTGGGCCTGGGCACTGTCCCTCAGCTCTTCAGCTCAAGGCTAGTGCTCTACCACTTGAGCCACAGCACTACTTCTGGTTTTCTGAGTGGTTTACTGTAGATAAGAGTCTCACAGACTTTCATGCCTGGGCTGGCTTTGAACCTTGATTCTCAGATCTCAGCCTCCTGAGATGCTAGAATTACAGGCGCGAGCCACTGGTGCCTGGCTAGCTTTTAGGTTTTCAATGTCCAAGTTTCATATGTTTTCATGAGGTCACTTATAAAGAAAATGTTAATATATACCCCAAATTTGGTATGTTGTATTAATCAAAACAATGTGCAAGCAAGTCCTGAGTTACATTTTTGACACAACTGCAGAATTCCTTAAGACAAAGTCTCTATATAGTTCAGGCCTAGAACTCTTGATCCTCCTACCTCTGTCTCCTGAGTGCTAAGATTACCTTGTAGATAGCTTGAGGAACAGACACCATGCCAAAGGGGGAAAAAAGGGAGTGTACTGTGTAAAGTCATTTCTTACCAACCATATTAATTACTTGGAGGGCAGGAGGTGTTTTTAGCATCCCAATGTGGTGTTTCCTACTTACATAGAGATACTTTGCTTTGTTTTATTAATATGCAGTAAATTGGCTGGATGTTTTAGATGATTTGTAATACATCTAAATTTTTCTCATTTAAAATAATGGAGCTAAGTGCAATTGTGGCTATCAGGAAGATCTCTAGAGCTCAGGAGTTCAAAGCCAGTCTAGAAAACATCATGAGGAAAAAAAAGAGCAGGTTTCTGGCTGGGTTACTCAGAGAGAGACGCATGTCCACATCAGAACTAGAGCCATCAAGCCATTAAATTAAAAGTCAGGAAGGGGGCGGGGGGGTGTCTGTTCATGACTTTAGGCAAGTCAGCCTCTTTAAGAGTCCATTTTTTCTTTAGTATTAAGAAAGTCATAAATCAACTTATTTGAAGGAAGTATATTAGAAAGCACACTTAAAGCTCTATCATTGAAAACTTCTGAAACATTACCTGCCTATATAGATGCCAATACTTCAGCAATCCAGCCAAGCTGATATCTTTTCTGAATAAATTAAAGCAACATTTCCAGACAAGACCAGTCAAGTAACAACGTTTTTGTATCTCTTCAATATGATTACTTTGTACTCTACAATCCATATTGTTAATTTAGTGCTTTCTGGTACCTTTTGTCTTGAGCCAGTAAAATAATTACTGCTCTTTACCTAAATCTCTAGCATTTTCTAATTTTCAAATGAAATTATTTTCTTATATTAAAACCAAAGTTAATTACTGTTCAATCCTCAAGGCAATATTCAGCTGTTAGCTTTTATAACTCCCTCCTTAATCTAGGTAATTATTCTGCAGCCCAGGAATAGCAAGTTTATTAAAGTCACTCACACAAGTGTAGCCATCTTTTTCATTAAGCTGTCTCCAAGTGCCAGTTGACAGTTCTCCCAAGGGTACTCATAAGGACACTCTTACTTAGTTCAGAAAGAGAGCACATACTATTTTAACTGGACTTTTGTAACTACTGGTACTAATGCAATGAATTCATAAATTAAAACAGGCCAGATAGTTCTGTCTATGGTTCCAATACTATCATCATTTAATTTTCCTCCCAAAGAGGTATTTCAAGGGGTAGGTACATGATTAACACACAGTGGACTGTCCTAGTCAGAACTGAGAGTTAATATCAGAAAAAGTATACTTTAACACCTATTTCCCAACATGATGCAATGGCGTGATCAGAAAGCAGTCTTAGGAAACCACTGTATGGAGCCACAAAAACAGTAAGGCCAAATTTAAAACCAAATGTTCAAGCTGGTCACAGTGGCACATGTCTGTAGTAGTCCCAGTTACTTGGGAGGCCCAAGCACAAGGATCACTTTAGCCAAGGAGTTTGAAGCCAGCTTGGGTAACACAGTGAGATGCTATCTCAAGGAAAAACAAAACAAAACAAAAACGACTGCTTGGCATGTATACATAAAAGCTAAAATGAACACAATAAGAGGAATGTTTATCTGTTTTTGGACTTCTACAGTTATTAAAAGAAAAATTCATGTTCTTTGTCAATGGGTGGAATGGTATAGGTGACAGTCTGGATCAGGATTTCAATCTGCTAGAGTCTATTTAATCTTATTCTAGAAATAAATGTAGAAAATGATTTAAAATGAAGGCTACTCATTGTAATAGGGAATATAGCTATTCATTTTTCAATAGGGAAATTGATAAATTACCATCTATAACAGGTTAGACAACTATGTTAAAGAATACTGAATGAAAGCTGGATGCTGGTGGCTCACACCTGTAATCCTAGCTACTCAGGAGGCTGAGATTTGAGGATCACGTTCAAAGCCACTCTGGGTAGGAAAGTCCATGAGACTCTTATCTCCAATTGACCACCAGAAAACTGGAAGTGGCGCTGTGGCTCAAGTGGTAGAGCTGAAGAGCTGAGGGACAGAGCCCAGGCCCGGAGTTTAAGCCCCATGATCAACCGAAAAAAAAAAAAAGAATACTGAATGAGCCAGACACCAGTGGTCTGTAATCCTAGCTACCAGGAGGCTGAGATCTAAGGATTGCAGTTTGAAGCCAGTTTAGGCAGGAAGGCCATGAGACTCTTATCTTCATTAAACTACTCAGAAAAACAGTAAAGAGCTGTTGCCTGGTGTTTGGTGATTCACACCTGCAATTCCAGCTAGGGAGACTCTAACTCAAAAAACAAGCCAGAGCTGGGTGCTGGTGGCTCATGCCTAGAAATCCTAGCTACTCAGGAGGCTAGGATCTGAGGATTGTAGTTCAAAGTCAGCCCAGGCAGGAAAGTCAGTGAGATTCTTATCTACAATTAACCACCAGAAAACTGGAAGTGGCTCTGTGGCTCAAGTGGCCCAGAAGCCAGCCTTGAGCTGAAGAGCTCAGGGTCAGTGCTCAGGCCCAAAGTTCAAGCCCCATGACCGACAAAAAAAAGGGGGGTGGGGAAGAGAGGGAAGGGATGGTAAGGGAAAAACAAAGGAGGAGGTAACAAGGCTCAATAGGAAATGTACTCATTACCTTACTCATGTAACTGTAACTCCTCTGTACAGTATCTTTACAATAAAAAATATATACAAAAAAAAAGCCAGGTGAGTTGGAGGTAAGGCCCAGTGGAAAAGTGCCAGCCAATGAGCAAAAGTGTAGGATACTAAGTTCAAGTCCTGGTGTTAGACCAAAAAAGAAAAAAAAATCAGACATAGTGATGAATGTCTTTAATCCTAGCTACTCAAGAGGTGAAGAGGAGAATATGGTAGTCTAATATGTTCATAAAGGAACAGCAATGGCAGGGGAGAGGCAGGCACAGGAATAGAGGGAGGAAGGATGAGCAACTGCAGTCAATACATTCAATGTACATTATGTAAAACTTGAACTACACAACTTGAGGGTAGGGATGGAATGGGGAAGAATGGGGGAGAATACGGAAGGGGTGACATTAATCAAGATGCATTGTACTCATAACCTGATTTTTGGAATTGAAACCCTTTGTACAACTATTTAATAAAAATAAACAAATAAATATATTTTTTAAATATATTTGTCATAGCCGGGCGCTGGTGGCTCACGCCTGTAATCCTAGCTACTCAGGAGGCTGAGATCTGAGGATCGCGGTTCAAAGCCAGCCCGGGCAGGAGAGACCGTGAGACTCCTATCTCCAATAAACCACTAGAAAACCGGAAGTGGCGCTGTAGCTCAAGTGGTATAGCGCTCGCCTTGAGCTGAAGAGCTGAGGAACAGCGCCTAGGCCCAGAGTTCAAGCCCCACGACCGACAAAAAAAATATATATATATTTGTCATAGCTCCAACTAATCTCAAATTATTAGATAAATAAAACATGCATTTTTATTTTTTTTAAAGCCAAGTTCAAGCCACAGTACTGGCACCAAAAAAAAAAGTTCACAAATACACAGACTATGTAGCAAAAATTGAAATAAGAATATTTTAAATAGGTCATGTAAATAAAAATGATTTGTTGCAAGAAAATATACTATAGGAACACTACTGTATACTGTGCTCAAACTAAAAGAGCATTTTCAAAGTCTGTAGGGATTTTGTTTAGTTTTTGCTGGTACTTAGATTTGAACTCAGGGCCTGAAGACTACTCAGTTTGCTTGCTCAACTTGCTTGCTTGGCTGGCCTCTATCAATTAAGCCACACCTCAAGCTAGCATTTTGCTGATTTATTGGAGATCGAGTCACATAGACTTTTCTGCCCAGGCTGGCTTCAAACTGAGACTCACCAGGTCTGTTTTCTCAGTAGCGATGATTACATGCCTGAGCCACTGGTACCTGGCTCAAAGTCATAATGTTCTAAGCAATGAATGTTTGATGGTAGGTACTATCATATTGATTATGTATACTCCTTAGAAGGACAGGAACACAGGAATGTGATGTTACATGGCAGAGATGAAGAATGAAAGAGCCAAATCTCTACTGTCAATGGGTATAAAAAGTTAGTGTATAAAACAGAAAAATAGTTGACTAAATCAAGCATTTTCTTATACACAGAGAAGTAAAAAATAAAATAAATTGCCATAAATGAACTGAAAATGGTTGCTTTTAAGAAAGATGTACAATTGGTTTTGGGGGTTTGTTTTTTGTTTTTGTCAGTCATGGGGGCTGAACTCTGGGCGTGGGCACTGTCCCTCAGCTCTTCAGCTCAAGGCTAGTGCCCTACCACTTGAGCCACAGCACCACTTCCAGCTTTTTTCTGCTTATGTAGTGTTTAGTGTAGAACTCAGGGCCTCATGCATGCAAGGCAAGCAGTCTACCACTGAGCCAACTTCCCAGACCCCAAATTATTTTTTTAAATCTTATAGAATTATCTGAACCTTCATGTCATGTGTAGCCTTATGAAAATGAATACTAGTAGAAAAAATAAGAAGGGAAAGAAGACAACCCGGGAACTTTAAGGGTGGAACATGTACCTTCTCTAGGTGTTAGTACAGTCTGCATTGTTCACATTATACCAACCAATGAGAAGTAAGACTTCTTTGGAAGATACTTGAATCATCTGAAGACAGCATGTTCCATTCAGTGAGAAAAGGCCACCATTAAAAGTCATGAACTTTCTCATATTCACTCACCCCTACAAGTCAGAAGTCCCATTAGGAATAAATTTAAACTTCTTTTCCTATTCCTCAAATGCTGACAACTAAGGCTAGTCCTAGGCCAACGTAAGATTTGGAAGAGCTGATCCCCAGCTACTACACCTGCCAAAGTCACTGTAGCGACTTTCTAAAAAAGGTAACTATACCTCTTCTTCCTCCAAACTTATAAGAAAGTAGTTTTTCTTCTAGAAATAATGATTCCTGTCTCTCACCATGAATAACTGATAACCTGCTGAAATTTACAGGGCTTCCACATCACATGTGGACATTACATAAAGATGTAAGGTCAGTAAATTAACAGCAGTACCTGTCCTAGGTTGTAGTATTTACATTACATCCCTTACTATATTAAACACATCTTGAGCACAGAATTGCTTTGGCTATTTCCTAGACAATACCTAAAGGAAAGTAGACTTTGAATCCTATCTTATTTGTAATCTAAGACAGACCCACAGATCTCTAACATTTAAGTATTTGTTCCTATTTCTTGTGTATAGGTGCTGAGATAGTGTTTTAGTGGTGGAGAACAAAGCAAATACATATGTGGAAGGAAGCCAATGTACCTTTAGCATGTAGTAGAAGGGGAACCAGGAGAGGAAGAGATCAGAGAAGAATTCAGCAATGCTGAACACGCCATATACTACCCAGTAGGTCAGCCACTGGGTATCATCATCCTTATTGGGACTCTCTATGGCTTTCATTCTGAAAGGCAATGCAAAAAAAAGTATATCATTTAGTAAGATCTCCATGACACATTTCCAAACATTATTCTTTCACAGCATGTTAATACTACTGAGAAACATATGTACAGCATCACTAGCTGTAAGAAATACAACATATAGACACTAGGTGAAAACATCAGAACAAGCTATTGTAAACACTTGTTTCCAGCTTCTGGCTAGCACTAGCAAACACTGCCCATGGTAGCCTGCCAGAGCCTCCCCTCTTCTCATCTAGTTCTCCTGAGAACTAGAGCAATCACCACTCCCAGGCCAAGGTCTAGATATATCAGGAAGAATTCTCTAATGGTGAATAGCTATGTGTGTGTCCATGCATGCGTGCATGTGTCCATGTGTGTGCACTGCTACCAGTGTTTGAACTCAGGGCCTTGTCCTCTTTCTCAACTTTTTTTACTCATAATTAGTACTCTACCAGTTGAGTCATATCACAAGTCCCACATTTTGGACGGTTAATTGGAAAGAAGTCTCATTTGGGCTGGCTTTCAACTGTGAGCCTCGGATTTCAGCCTGAGTAGCTACGATTACAGGCGTGAGACACCAGTACCAGGCATCTTAAATACTTTTGACAGCTGAAATGCATCACTGAGAAGACAGAGGTTCTCATAAGGGAACTGTCAGAAGGCAGGTCAGGCACTACCTCAAGTCCATAGTATGCTGCATAATAAACAGGTGGAAAACCTTAGGGTCTTCATTTAGTTCAGACTGTCTTTTTGTGATTCTCAGGCAATAGACCATCCTCCCTCATCATGACATGACATTTTCAACCTTAACAACTACTTAAGACAAAATTCATTATGCAAGTGGATGAAATTAAATGTTAAGTAATCTTTTACTTCTGAACCACAGAATTGTCCTTCAAGTTCTAGGAATTTCTTTATTCTAAACCCTTTTTTGGGGGGGAGGTGGGAGTCTGGTCGTGGGGCCTGAACTCCGGGCC
Organism: Dipodomys spectabilis; assembly: GCF_019054845.1. Taxonomy (NCBI): domain Eukaryota; kingdom Metazoa; phylum Chordata; class Mammalia; order Rodentia; family Heteromyidae; genus Dipodomys; species Dipodomys spectabilis. The sequence goes on from NW_024870824.1 coordinate 5,037,604, forward strand.
CAGGCGCTGTCCCTCAGCTCTACAGTTCAAGGCTTGCACTCTACCACTTGAGCCACAGCACCACTTCCGGCTTTTTTTTTTCCTGCTTATGTGGTGCTGAGGAATCAAACACAGGGCCTCATGCATGCAAGGCAAGCACTCTACCACTGAGGCACCTTCCCAGCCCTCTAAACCCTTTCTTATGCTAACCTAAAATATATCTGTATATCTAGCATAGCTGAGTTGCGCTAAAACCTTAAAGTAGAAGAAATCTGAATTTTCTTTAGCCTGTAACAAACTACTGAAAACACATTGGCTACTGTCTTAAATCAGCTCCCCAAAGACACAGGATACTGAGTCATCAGCTAAGAAAGTCCTTGTAAGATAATTAGAAGGGACTGGGAAGGTGGCTCAGTGGTAGAGTGCTTGCTTTGCATTCATGAGGCCCTGAGTTCGATTCCTCAGCACCACATAAGCAGAAAAAGCCGGAGTGGCACTGTTGCTCAAGTGGAAGAGCACTAGCCTTGAGCTGAAGAGCTGAGGGACAGTGCCCAGGCCCAGAGTTTAAGCCCCACAACCGACAAAAATAACAACAATAAAGATAATTAGAAGCAGTGTCCATGCATATGTTTGTACATGTGTATGCTTTAAAAAATAACCATGGCGAGCCCAGGCACAGTGGTACATGCCTATAATCCCAGCTGGACTCTCAGGTGGACTCTGGAAGGGTAATGGTTTGAGGCCAGTTGGGACAAAAAGTTAAGACATCTCAGCCAAAAAAATAAAAAATAAAGATCATAGGTGGTACTATACAGAAGGTATAAATGGGACCATCCTCCAACTAGCTGGCATTAAAACAAAATTTATTTTTAAAAAGCTAAAAACAAAAAGGGCTGAGGGTGTGGCTTAAGTGGTAGAGAACCTGCCTACCAATCACAAGGCTCTAAGCTCAACCTTTACACAGACAAAAGCTAACTGATGTAAAAGAAGGCCAAAGGAAAAGTGTAGACAAGCATGTTATCTGAAGAATGAGCACAATGTATCTTTTTTGGGGGGCCTAGTCTTGGGGCTTGAACTTAGGGCCTAGGCACTGTCCTTGAGCTTCTTTTGCTCAAGGCCTAAGACTCTACCACTTGAGCCACAGAACCACTTATGGCCAGGGTTTCATGCACACTAGGCAAGCACTCTACCACTAAGCCACATTCCCAGCCCCACAATGTTTATGTGTAAGATTTTGCTTCCCCTGTATTTTATTTGGGTTAATATGGCTTATCTATAGTAAGTGGATGCTTTAAATTAGTAATGTAAAAAATGTGTTTATTATACAATTATCCTAGGCAGAAAGGATACATAATAAAATTTCACTTAAGATTTAGTTTGTGGTCCAAAACATTCCATGACTAAACTATCAACAATATAAATTCAAAAGTTTCCATGTTAATACATTGTAACACTATATAATAATACCACAAAAGTTAAAATAACTCAGTCCAGCACTCCTGGATTACAATCTGTAATCCTAGCTATTCAGGAGGCTGAAATCAGGAGGATCAAGGCTCCAAGCCACACCAGGCAAAGAGTTCACAAGATCCTATCTCAACTGAAAAGCTGGGCACAATGGCATAGGCTTGATATACTAGATATGTTGGTAAGGTAAACAGGAGGGTCACAGTATAGTCTGGCCCCAGCAAAAATATCACATATCTCAAATATAACAGAGCAATCTGGGCACAAGTGGTTCACTCCTATAATCTAGCTATTCAAGGAGGTGGAGATCTGAGGACCCCAAAAAGCCAGAAGTGGAGGTGTGACTCAAATGGTAAAGTACAGCCTTGAGCAAAAAATAAAAAATAAATAAAAAACTCAAGCCCCAGAACTAACAATAAATAAAAGTCAGAGCAAAAGACAGGAGACACATTTAAGTAGCAGAGCTTGACTATCAGCATAAAGCCTCTGATTTCCTAGTACCATTTAAAAAAAAGTCTACCAGACTTTCTATAACTACTACTTCCTATGAGACTAAAGGTCTCTTTAGGGCTTATTAAAAACCAACAGTAAAGTGAACATCAGACATGTTCATTTAATTTCTCTCTTGAGGAAACACCTAATGATTTTCTTACAGACTTTTTAACAATAGACGTAAAAAAGACCTTTAGGATGAATACATGCATTAGAGAGGTATACAACCTATCACTTGGCCAGGTGCTGGAGGCTTATACCTGTAATACTAGTCAGGAAGCTGAGTATCTCAGTTCAAAGCCAGCATGGGCAGAAAAATCCTTGAGACTCATATCTCCAATTAGTTACTAAAAAGGCTGGAAGTAGAGCTATGGCTCAAGTAGGAGAGTGATAGCCTTGAGCAAAAAAGCTCAGGAATGGGGCTGGGAAAGTGGCTCAGTGATAGAGTGCTTGCCTTGCATTCATGAGGCCCTGGATCCCATTCCTTAGCACTACATAAGCAGAAAAAAACCAGAAGTGGTGCTGTGGCTCAAGTGGTAGAGTGCTATCCTTGAGCTGAAGAGCTGAGGGACAGCACCCAGGACCAGAGTTCAGGCACTATGATGGACAAAAAAAAAAGCTCAGTAACAGTGCGTAGGCTCTGAGTTTAGACCCTAGGACCAGCACCAAAAAATTGACTCATTTGAACTTTCTATTTAAGAAAAACAAAAACTACTATTTACATTCAGCTGTGGAATGGCCTTTCCCTTCATTTCTTCTTGTGTGTCTGCCTTTGCATTATTTCAGTAGCAGCAGCTGGCAGCTTTCTATCCTCATTCAGTCTCTTACTCCGTACTTACCCTTGGGCAAGTTACTCAGTCTCTCCGGGCCTAAGCTTGCTCATCTGTCAAAGACAGTGATAAATCTCATTGTGTGGCTGTGAAGATTAACTAATACATATAAAGCAGTTACAAACACTGAATGGCATAAATATCTCCTTAATAGCTAATGATTATAGTACTGTAATAATTTATTCTTATTCACAGGGATTGAAGAGTTTAAAACTAAAGAAAGCAAAAAATCTTTCTGGCTAAGTAGAACTGGTGAAAGGCCATTATCAGTCAATAAGGCTAAAAGGAGATTAAAGAATTATCCATGGATTTTAATCGTCCTTTAAATCCCAAATGCTCCAAATCCCAAATGCTACCTTAGTAAAGAGTTGACTGAAATCCCAAAATCCTGTTTAAAAGTTAGTGGTGAGGGCTAGCAAAGTGGCTCAGTGGTAGAGCGCTTGCCTTGCATGCATGAGGCCCTGGGTTCGATTCCTCAGTACCACATAAGCAAAAAAAAAGCTGGAGGTGGCACTGTGGCTCAAGTGGTAGAGCACTAGGCCTTGAGATGAAGAGCTGAGGGACAACACCTAGGCCCAGAGTTCAGGCCCCACTACCGACCAAAAAAAAGAAAATAAAAAGTTAGTGGTGAAAATTTGGATAGTGATAAAAGCATTCTTCAGACCCACCCCAAAAGATAATACTGGCAAAACTTCATATCTTTGGTATTGGACTGATACCACTAAGGCCTATTACTTGCTGAGCAGCCCATCGGGCCCCAGTAACTAGGACTGGCTGCTTGGACCCTTGTTGGCCCATTTATTTGTTCACACACTTTGGCTGCAGTTGTCTGAAAGCTAGGGCCAAAACAAAGGACAGCTTTAAACATATGTGAAATAAAAACAATGGTTGGGCTGATATTCTCTCTCTCCCAAATTAAGTGCCCTTCTTCAGATAGCTTTAAGCTACTGCCTGACCCACTTACAGAAACATTTTTTTCCTTTTTTTTTGAATACTGAGTTTGAACTCAGGTGTTAGCATTTGTGAAACAGATGCTCTACAGCTTGAGCACACTCCCGGCCCTTTTCTTTTTTGGTATCAGGGAATGAATCTAGGGCCTTTCACTAGCCAGGCAGCCACTCTGCTTGAGCAACACCCCAGCCCTAAGCTACAAATTTTCTAAGGATGCTAGATGATAACAATGAGTCAACATAGGTTCATCAACTGTAACAAGCATAACCTCCTGGTAGGGTGGTTTCTAGTAGAGGTACCTATGCAGCTGGGCAAGAAGTCTAAGGGAAATATCTGTACTTTCTACTCAATTTTGCTATGAATCTAAAATTACTCTGAAAAATAGCATTGCTTTAATGAAATTCATTTTTAAAAAAGTTATTTCAAAAATAATGGGCATGAGGCCCTGGGTATGACTCCCAGACCATGCAAAAAAGGTTAAGTAGTTTGCACATATGAAACAATATGCCAAATAATATACTACCCACTTTTATCTAGTATTTCTTATTGTAAATTCATGAGCATATCTGTCATCCCTGGTGGATAAGAAATGTAAATAGGAGGATTTCAGTCTGGTCCAGCCTAGGGAGAGACTGTGAGGCTCTATTAAAAAAAATAGGCATGGCTCAAGTGATCAAGCACATGGCTAGCATGTATACTGAGTTTAATACAACAAGAACACACACACACACACAAAAAAATAATCCAAGACTAGAGGTATGACCCAGTGGTAAAGTGCTTACCTAGGAAGCACAAGACCCTGAATTCAAATTCTAGTAGTGTTTTTTAAAAAGTCATAATAATGCATCTGGAATCAAGGACCAAAAAAACAAAAACAAATACCCTAGAGTCAAGGACCAAAATGACCCCAAGGACCTGAAAATCTTGTAAAAGTTTCAGAGCCAAGCCACAACATACTTAAGGGAGGAAAAAAGAGAAAAAGAAAATATGACTGGGAGATTTTTCCTCAAATTGCTTAAAAGCTCAGTAAAACAAAGTTAAAGCCGGGCACTGGTGGCTCACGCCTGTAATCCTAGCTACTCAGGAGGCTGAGATCTGAGGATTACAGTTCAAAGCCAGCTCCAGTAGGAAAGTCCATGAGACTCTTATCTCCAATAAAGCACTAGCAAGCCAGAAGTGGTGCTGTGGCTCAAGCAGTAGAGTGCCTGCCTTGAGCTGAAGAGGGCAGGGACAGCGGCCAAGCTAGAATTCAAGCCCCACAACTGACACACACTGACACCCACTGACACACACACACACACACACACACACACACACACACACACACACACAAGTTAAAGAACCTCAATATGATTAAGTCAGTTTCTCTATTTTTATTGTTAATAAAATAATCACCCTTAAGTAAGCACTAATTCTGTGCTGTATGACATGTTATCTTCCCCTTTTACATATGAGAAAATTGAGTTTATGAAAGTTAAGCTGTTTGCCCAATAATGATGATCAGTTCCATTTAAATATGCTTTGGAATACTTATACCCAAGATGCTTAGATATACACTACATGCACATAGAAACCATGGCTCATAGAAACTCATCATAATTTAGATAGAATTAACCAACAATATGTCTTCAAAGCATTGATTTTACTATTAACCAATTCTACCCCATCAGTGAGTATTTTAACAAGTCAATTATATTATGAGTGAGTATCCAAACAAGTGGCTCATTAAAATAATAAGTAAATAAATAAAAGCTCGGTGCCAGTGGCTTATGCTTGTAATCCTAGCTACTCAGGAGGACAAGATCTGAGAATCACAATATGAAGTCAGATGGGGCAGGAAAGTCGGTGAGACTCTTCTTTCCAATTAAACACCAAAAAGCCAGAAGTAGGGCTGTGGCTCAAGTGCTAGAGTGCTAGTGTTGAACAAAACAACTCAGGTCAAAACAACTCCCAGGTCCTGAGTTCAAGCCCCAGGACCAGCATACACACACAAAAAACGTTAAGGGTATGTTGGTAGTAAAGGACAGAAATAAATTTGCTTCTGACCCATCTGCTTTATGTTTTATTTTTTGAAATGCTAAGTAATGTTTAATAGCAAATATTCTAGTGTTCAAGGTGGATTGCCTGAAGCTTGAATATGAAGAATATGGGACCATAATGTTTATTATCCTTTTTGTTACAGCAGAAATCTAATATTGTGACCAACTACCATAGCCCTATGCACAGAAATTTCTGACAACTCAAAATGATTTTCCTGTATCAGTGCTCCATAGAAAGAAAAGAAATCATCTATTTTATGACAAAACCACTAGTTTGTTTCTATGCCAATAAGGACAAAGGTTTTCTTTGTGCTCTTCATTGAGAGCAGGAGATGACTAACAGACAAGAAACTAACTGAAACTTCTTTATTATTATACTATGCATCTCCATACCAAAACAAAAAAAAAATGAGACAACTAGTAGATAATTATGTTTCTTAAGCATGTGGAAATTATGTTCTAAAATGTCTACACAAAAGCAATGAAAGAGTATACTATGCTCCTTTACTGTAATATAGTATCTCCTACAAGATCAAATGACTGATTATTTATGTTGGTAGCACTGGGGTTTGAACTTGGCCTCACACCTGCTAAGCAGGCACTCTAACATAAATGAACAATTAATGACATGCATACTATATCATACATTAAGTTAAATTCACAGGCAAATACTATTAGGACAACCATTTGTCAATAAAACTGATGGTTCTATAAATGTATATATCAAGTATGGTACCATAAAATTTAACCTAAATTGGACATGTCAGTTCACACCTGTAATCCCATACTCAGAAGGCAAGAGGAAGGCCAGTCTACATAGCTACATAGCAATCCCTGTCAAACAAACAAAACAACAACAAGGAGTCGGGAGCCGGTGGCTCATGACTATAATCCTAGCTGCTCAGGAAGCTGAGATCTAAGCATTGCGGTTTAAAGCCAGCTCCAGCAGGAAAGTCTGGGAGACACATCTGTAATTAATCAACAGAAAACTGGAAGTGGCACTGTGGGTCAAAGTGGTAAAGAGCTAGCTTTGAGTGAATAAAAGGCTTAGGGACAGCACCCAGTTCAAGCCCCATGACAATGTATAGATATAAATTCACTAAGGTCTGGGAATGTAGCACATTGGTAGAGCACCTGCCTAGTATGCACAAGGTCCTAGGTTCCATGTCCAGTACCTCCCCAAAGAAAATGTTTAAACTCAAGAACCTCACAACTTAAATGAGAAATAACCTAAAGTGTCCTTTCTTAGATAAAAGAGGACATCAAGAAGTAGAAAGCAAGTCTAGAGTTACCTCTGACATGCAAGTGATCCCTTAACCAGATCACTTGGCCCAACTGTCAGAAATGCCAGAATATATTTATGTGTATGCTATATGACTGAGAGGGGCTATGAGAAGCTTTATGCCCAGGAATCAGAAAAAAGAGCAAGTAACAGAGTTTACAATCAGGATGGGTTCTGCAGCCCTCACAGTTATATTTTGCTATTTCATTAGCAATTAGATTATTTTTAACTTCTGATGGAGTAACTATTCCTCAGAATTGTTATTAATTATCAATAGTCACTAAATTACTTAAGATGTTATAATTGTATATACACTTGCTTTAAATTCTACACAAAGAAATTAGATTCTCACTCAAAATCAATCCTAAAAAAGAGAACTTCTCCTGAAAAGGAGAAGAGGGCAACTTTGACAGAAAGGACAAACGGATCAAATCTCCAAGGCCTTCATAAAGAAGTCAAGGCAAAATTCAAAGAAGTTTATAGGGAACATTCTAGAACACAGTGTTAGGAATGGGGTCCCCTTCACAACTAATTCAGTGCTCAGAAACTCTGATCATCAATAAATAATTTTAAATCATTTTATTTGTTCCTTAAAACTTTCTTTTTCTTTATGGAAGAGGCAAGGAGGGAAAATCTCAAATCAATGGCTTTAATTAGGCTACAAAAATGGTCACAAATTTTTATAACAATATTTTTTTTTGCCAGTCCTGGGGCTTGAACTCAGGGCCTGGGCACTGATCCTGGGCTTCTTTTGCTCAAGGGTAGCACTCTACCACTTGAGCCACAGCACCATTTGCAGCTTTTTCTGTGTATGTGGTACTGAGGAATCGAACCCAGGATTTCATGCAAGGTAAGCAAGCACTCCACCACTGAGCCACCCTCCCAGCTAATAATATTTTTATTACATTTCTTTTTTCTACAACACCCTCATCTTAAACAGCTCAGCAATACTGGTAGTAAAACTAAGTGAAAACAGACAAGAGGGGGGAAAAACACCTGTTAAGAGTAAAATGTTTAAGATTTTAGTGTTAAGTTATAATTTGAGAAATGTCATTTAAATTTTTGGTCCATGTACACAGTTGGCCAGAAGGCCACATTTGCTTTGTGCTTCATAATACCCAGGAAAGTAGCCTATGGATGTGCTCTGTTTCACTCTTAAGCATTTTAACAAAGAATAGATAGCAAATGTGAGAGAAAAAGCTATTGTAAAAAGAAAATAAGCAGCTTAGTAGAAAACCTATCTGTTCCCAAGTTCTCCTGAGTAAAAAAGAAAACATAGTAATTATAGGTTCTCAGAAAACCACAAGAAAACAAACACACCCCTTACTAGTGAGTTGAGGAAGAAAACTACAAATACTAGAACCACAATGCAGCTTACGCCTGCTTTAGAAGACTTGCTGCAAAACAGAAGAGTTTGGTTGACAACTGTTAGATACAATTTGGGGACTTTCATAATCCTGTCTCTGGATAATGAACCCCTTTCGAAGTCTGTCACTGTAAACCTTAAACAAATGGAAATTCTTTTTAATCTATGTTCCTAAAACACATTCTTATTTTATCTTCTGTGAGTGATTAGCTAAAATGCTGTTGGAGCTTTTACTTGTGGCTAATTGTTTACAAGTCATGTAGACATTCTAACAATAGCTTTTTCTTAATTATACTCACAACCTCTTTCTGAGCTAATCAAACATTTCCTCCTTAGACTCAGTTCTTGACTTACGACTAAATCCGATTCAAGTGTGCCATCTTCATTTTATATGGGCCTGCACTACTAAAACAGGGAAAGTCTCTACATATAACTATTAATATACTATAGTTACTGTCATAAATCAAGCTACATATAAGAGACAGAGAAACTATTAGTAATCTAATGAACATTCACAATACACAGCAATGACCTTGTGTGCAGATTATTATTCAGAATGACAGTACCTTATTTGAGAAAGGAAAAACAGAAGGTAATATGTTGTCAGGGTCAATTTGATAAAACAAAAAGTTAACACTAAAAGTATATTTTTCTTCTCTTTGTAAGGTAGAGAATGTGGGACAATCAAAGAGCCACATTTGAAATACAATACCACAGAAAGTAAAACATAGTCTTTGGGGCTCGAGTGGTAGAGTGCTTGCTTAGCAAATGTGAAGCCTTGGTTTAATCCCCGGTAACTAACATACACACACACACACACACACACACACACACACACACACACACACACACACACACACACACACACACACTCTCTCTCTCTCTCTCTCTCTCTCTCTCTCTCTCTCTCTCTCTCTCTCTCTCTCTCTCTCTCTCTCTCTTTGGAGCCAAGGTCCTTGGGTTCAAATACCAATCTCACTTAACTTAACTACTCCTTCCTGATCTGTAAAAATAAGAATAATAGCATTTAAATAATAGGGTTGTTATGAACATTAGATACATTAGATGAGCTATATTTGTGAAGTCCTTAAGACTATATATATGCATATATCTGTATAATTTTTCAATTAAATAAAATGTTGCACATGTGTCCAGCAATGATGCAGAGACTAAAATTTTTGTAGTGGTAACAGAAGTTTAAAATGGATTAGAGAGGACATTCAAAAATTAACACATCACTGGAGTGCATATAAGATTTCAAAAACATTGACAAACATTAAACTAAATATAAATTCCACAGTGTTGGACTCTAAATATATTTCCAGTTGGCACCAACATATTCCTACATGTGCTTTTACATTCCTCTGTAGTAACTGAGGATTTTAACCAAGCCTGATCTCTGTGTGACCTTGGGAAGCACTTTGGCTTTTTCTTTCCCTTTTCAAACTAAAGGGGGCTGTGTGAAACTCAGTGATGGAGCACTTGTCTAGCAAGTGAATTCAGTCTTCAGTACTGAAGGAAACAAGCAAAAAGTAGAGGAACTGTGCTATATATCTGACATCTAAGAAATACATGAAAAGACGGAAAATAATAAATTTTTTTACAAAAATTTTTAAAACAAAAAGCTCAGTAGATTAGAAAGCCAATCCTCCCACTTTCCTCACTTCAGAACAAAAATAAAAATAGAAAATCAATTCATTAGATTTTGCCTCAAGGCTTTACACTCAAGGCCTGGTCACTTTCCCTGAGCTTCTTTTGCTTAAGGCTAGCATTCCACCACTTGAGCCGCAGGGCTGCTTCTGGCTTTTTCTGTTTATGTGGTACTGAGGAATTGAACCCAGGGCTTCATGCATGCTAAGCAAGTACTCTATCACTAAGCCACATTCCTAGCCCCATCAATATTTTTTAAAGCTTCTTAAATTACTCCAATGGGCAATGACCTCTACAGTCTTTTAGGAATAAGTCCAAGTACACAGAAACCATTTAATTCCCCATAATCTTTATGTTGATTTATAAAAGAGCTAAAACTTACAAAAGGAAGCATCCTGTAAATACTAATCTACAGATATTCATTAAATTTCCTAAATTTTTGCTTAAATAATTAAATCCTCTTTATTCTTAATACCTTTTCAAATCCTTTAAAATATACTTCATCTCTGTCTTAGAAAATTCAAGTTGAAAAGAAAACAGTGATGTACTTGGCAAATAAAATGATCCCTAAATCTGCAAAATCCTCTTCCTTGTACTACTACTCTGCTCTAGCAGAATTTCTAGCAACTGATAGAAACATTTAGTGTTGTAAGTAAAAAGAACTAATAGTTTCCATCTGATTATGTAGAAAATGAATGCAGAATGACCACAAACAAATAACAAAGCTGAGTTAGCTGGCTTAAACACACTTTAAAATATGACTGAAAATGGCCTTACTAGCATCAATCCACTTCTGGTCAAGGAGAAACATTCTTGAGTTCTGCACACATTTCAGTCACATTTGCACACTTATGACCCATCTAGAAACAGACTTGTTTTTTGTTTTTGTCGGTCATGGGGCTTGAACTCTGGGCCTGAGCGCTATCCCTCAGCTCTTCTGCACAAGGCTAGTGCTCTACCACTTGAGCTACAGCACCACTTCCTAGAAACAGATTTTTAACTTGCTGCAGCTTACAAAGATATCTAATCACACTAACACAGAAGTTTATATTACACTTTATTATATATCAAATGGCACTGATACATAAAAAAGGAACTTTATTATGTTAATCAATATTTTTTAATTTATTATTTTTTTTCTGCTTTAATATTAAGTGGCAAGACAGTTACCAAACTACCACTCAAAATCTCAGTTCTAGTTGCTCGCTTTGGTAGCACATATAATAAAAATTGGAATGGTACAGAGAAGAATAGCATGGCCCCTTAGCAAGGATGACATGCAAATTCATGAAGTGTTCTGTATTTTTTTTTTTTTTTGGTCAGTTGTGAGGTTTGAACTCCAAGTGTGGGCGCTGTCCCTGAGCTCTTCAACACAAGGCTAGTACTCTACCACTTGAGCCACAGCGCCACTTCCGGTTTTCTGAGTGGTTTATTGGAGGTAAGAGTCTCACAGACTTTCTTGCCCGGGCTGGCTTTGAACCACGATCCTCAGATCTCAGACTCGTGAGTAGCTAGGATTAGAGGTGTGAGCCATCAGCACCCAGCTGTATTTTTTTTAATCAGTTCTAAAGACTATCAATAAAATCTTCTTTAAAAATGTTTCATGGGATGGGGCTGGGAAGGTGGCTCAGTGGTAGAGCGCTTGCCTTGCATGCCTGAGGCTCTGGGTTTGATTCCTCAGCACCACATAAGCAAAAAGAAAAAAGCCGGAAGTGGCGCTGTGGCTCAAGTGGTAGAGCGCTAGTCTTGAGCTGAAGAGCTGAGGGACTGCGCCCAGGGCCAGAGTTCAGGTCCCACGACTGCCCCCCAAAAAAAAAGTTTCATGGGGCTGGGAAGGTGGCTCAGTGGTAGATTGCTTGCCTTGAATACATGAGGCCCTGGGTTCGATTCCTCAGCACCACATAAGCAGTTTAAAAAGCAGGAAGTGGCACTGTGGCTCAAGTGGTAGAGCGTTAGCCTTGAGCTGAAGAGCTGAGGGACAGCACCCAGGCCCAGAGTTCAGGCCCCAGGACCAGCAAAAAAAAAAGTTTCATGATGACTATCATTGTGAAGATTAAAAGGTGTTTGTGACTTAAAGAAATTTTTTTTAATGTTTCAAAGCCTTTCTAAAAGAACTTTAAGTACATACACAAAAAGAGGCAAATTAATGAATGTACTGCTGGGTTATTTTGTCTGTCAGCACAGACACAATAATGTAACAAGCTGGGTTGTTGGGGTTTTTTTTTTTGCATCTTTACTTTTTTATTATCTTTAAATAGTTGTTCAAAGGAAGTATCATTCAACAAATCAGTTTGTGAACATTATGTATCTTGATGTCATCCCTTACATTTTGAAGGGTTTTTAAAAAATTGTATTGTTATAAAGGCAATGTACAAAGGGGCTGTACAAGCTACTTTGAACAAAATGCCAGAAGCGGAGAAGGGGTAGCTGGTCTAGCCTGGGTGGGAAAAAGGTAAAAATGTTGGCAAGGGCTGGGAATGTGGCTTAGTGGTGAAGTGCTTGCCTAGAATGCATGAAGCCCTGGGTTTGATTCCTCAGTACCACATAAACAGCGCTGTGGCTCAAATGGTAACGTGCAACCTTGAGTACAGAGCAGCTCAGGGACAGAGCCCAGGCCTTGAGTTCAGGCCCAAGGACCAGAAAAAAAAAATGTTTGCAAGACCCCAGCTCTACCATTGGCCATACATGGTATCACCCCAATGATAAGGGAAACATATCAGTCCAGGGTAGCCTAAGCATAACACTAGACTCCATCTCAAAAATAACAAATGCAAAAAAGTTGGAGGGGCTCAGTGTGGAATATCGATTAGCTAGTGCAAGACTCTTGAGTTCAAAACCAAAATACCTAAAATACATACCATCTAACAGTAGATTAAATTTTATGGAAAACTGATACTTTTACATTTACCAGATCTGGAAGCCAAACCAGTTTCCTGTTCTGCCCTGGGAAACTCTCAGAATACACATAAAACCCATATGGTACAATAGTATGTAGTGCTGGGGAAGGTAAAAGCTCTTTTCAACCTGAAGTAGTATAAAACAAAATTGAGCTGTTTAAAAGAATAATTTCATTTGAACAAATTAGACGTGAGAAATTGTAGAGTATTACAAAATAAACACATCGTAAAACAAAAACCACTTCACTATAACCTAATCATATAAAATTCATTTTAAATCTAATTATATAAATGAATCATTTATATGACCAAGGAGCTACATTATGGATGCATTTTGTAAGGCTTATTAAGAGTAAGCATTTTTTTCAAATTAGTCTGTAAGATCTTATGATCTTAAAAATCAAAAAGTCAATATTCTTCTCCTTTGACTGAATTAACATCATTTTGGATTAGGGAAGGTCTAATGTATAGGCATTTATTGTCTGTGGACACAAACACATGTGGGAATATCCATTAAAATAACCAGGAAGACACGGTCAGCTCCCTGTGTATAGATACCTGTTGCGATCTCCCCACCTAAAAAGGCAGGAGAACGGAGCTCTAACACTAGTTGTTCTTCCGTGAGAACGTAATGAAAAATTCCTTGGGCTAGTCGGCAGAACAGGTCAAGTTAAAGCTCCAAAATGTGTAACCAGAAGCGATCGGGACTGCTGTCTGGACTACTGCTTCTCTTGGGGGGAAAGTACAGGTCCGCTGTCCAGCCCTGGATGGGGAGAAGGGTGCGAAGGGGACGGGACGACTGCAGGGTGACCACTTACGAGACGTAGGCTGGGTAGCCAAATCCTATCAGGTTGCAGAGGAGCGATGCTCCATAACCGAACACCAGGTACAAGGCCACCAGCCCGATGACTCCTGGGGAGGAGGAGAGACGTGGTTAGGAGACGCCCGAGCACGGCTGCCCGCGCCCACACGGAGAGGCCGGGCCTGGTTGGGCGTTTTCCTCCCGACTCGCTTTAAAGGAGAAAAACAAACCACCCAAAGGTCGGGCCCGCCCGTCCGTGGGGCGCCGCCTGGGTTCGCTGGACACCCGGCCGCCCTCTCGCCGTTCCTTCCTCCCGCCTGCGGGCGCCCCGCCGGGCCGAGAGTCTAGAGGGGCCGGGATTCCCGCACCTGCCTGCGGTCCCCGCCCTCCCGGGGAGAGATCCCCTCCAGGGCGAGCTCCCCGGGTCCGGAGAGGCCCCGACCCTCCGCCACCACTCCGCGCGAAACCTGCGCGATCCCGGGAGACGGGCCGGGCGGGGACCGACACGTCAGCGCCCGCACCACGCGGCCCGGCGCGGCCGCCGCCCTCCCCGCCATACGACCCCCTCTCCTGCCCCCCCGGCCCGGGTAGGGGCCCGCGGAGCCCCTGGCATGCTACTCGCCCCGCGGTCACCCCACACCGCCTCCGCCCCCAGCAGCTGCTGCAGCGGCGGTTTCCCCGGGCCGAGCCGGGGACCGCGACCCTTGGCCGGCCGCGGCCACCCACCGAGCGCGATGTAGCTTCGGTTCACGCCGGTTTTGGCCTCGAGCTTGGCCAGGAGGTCAGTCATGCAGTTCTTCTCGTGCAAGAACCGGTCGAACCTCTCTCTCATGGCTGCAGACATGGCGGGGACCGTCGCCGCCGTCCGAGCTGCTCCGTGTGCGGAGTGGACACAGAACCCGGCTGGCGGGGCGGGGGCGGCGGCGGCGGCGGAGGAGGAGGCGGGCGAGGACCGCGGCGCGTCTGCGCGTCCTCCCCTCGCGCCCTCCGTTCGCCCCGCCCCGCCCCGCCCCGCCCCGCCCCGCGCCCCGCCCGCCCGCCCTGCTTCGCTCGCGCTCCGCCGCGGGCGCCACGCCCGAGAGGCCGGGCCACGGCCGCTCTCGGGGTGGTGCGCGGTGGCCCGGAGCGGCCAGGAGCCGCTGCTTTTTGAGATGGGGCCGGGGCTGAAAGGACTAGCGCCCGCGACGCTGTTCCTGCTGACAATCGAGTGCGGATGGCTTGGTGTGTCCACCCTACTGTGCTAAACCAGCTGTTTCACAGGTGCACACTTCCATCTCAGCAGCAGGCCTGCGGGCTCCCCGTGTCCCTGCACGGGTACTAGGTTGCTAGAAAGAAAACACAAAACCAAAACAAAGCCCTAGCCCTCTCTTCTGTGGCACACCTTTTCCAAGTACTGAGCTCCTTAAACCTCGTGGCGGGCTGGCTGGGATTAAGGTGCGGATGTAGTGGAAATGTCTCCAAATTCTCTCAGTGGCCTCAAGAGTCTGCACTTGTTTACTAAGAAAATTACTCTGAAGGGAGAGGGAGACTGACCACTTTACGTCAGACTTCCCATAGCTTCTTTCAGCTCGAGGTGCCCATGTTCTTCCTCTAATTAAACATAGCTCAACTGACCTTGCTCATGGACCTGGAACCCCTCTGCACAGTATTTTCACAATAAAAAAAACTTACTAAAAAGAAATCGCTCAACTTTCTCAGCTTCTCCCTCCCCCCCCCCCCCCACGGCCCCAACTAACATCCAGCCAAATCAATGAACAAACTAGACCATATAGAAAATTAATACTGGGCGTGGTGGTAAATGTCTGTAATCCCAGCTGCTCAGGAGGTCAAGATCCAAAGGATTGAAAGCAAAGACCACCCCAGACAAAAACATGAGAACCTATCTGAAAAATAACTAAACATAAAAAATGGGCTTAGACATGACCCTAGTGGTAGAGCACTTGCCCTGAATTCAGGGAAGGAAGGAAGGAAGGAATGAAGGAAGGAAGGAATTCAAACAGATGACATTATTTTGATAGCTCCTAACTCCACAGTCTTTTTCAATCTTCACCTACAGTTCTCAATGTGGCAGTCAGAACAAAATCTTTTCAAATGTGGATCGAGTTGGGTTTTTTTTTTTTTCCTCTCTTAATCCCTCAGTGGGTTCTTCATTTTTTTTTTTTTTTTTTTGCTGGTACTGGGATTTGAACTCATTTGCTAGACAGATGCTCTGCCACTTGATCCATGCCTTCTGCCTTATGTGTTCTGCATTTTTAATTGTCTTTCTCAGTTAATGAACGCTATAAAAACAAGTACTTTTGTCTATTTTTTTTTTTTTTTGCTTCTGTATTTCAAGCACCTCAAACAATGTCTGGTGCTTAGTTAGGTGTTCACTAATTTTTGTTTGTTTATTTGTGCTGCTACTGGGGCTTGAATTCAGGGCCTCATGTTCTCACGTAGCTTTTTTCCTCACAGCTGCTACTGTACTACTTGAGCCACACCTCCACTTCCAGCTTTTTGGTGGTTAATTGACAATAAGAGTCTCAGATGTGTTTAGGCTGGCTTTGAACCTCCATTCTCAGATCTCAGCCTCCTGGGTAGCTAGAATTACAGTCTTGAGCCATCAGTATCCAGCCAGCCATTTGATTTTGGACAAAAGAGCCCAAATCCTAGATTGGAGAAAAGAGCCTCTATGACAAATGGTACTGGGAAAACTGGATATCCATATGCTCAATGTTGAAACTAGATCCTTAGAGCTCACCCTGTACTAATATCAACTCAAAGTGGATCAAGGATCTTGATGTAAGACCTGAAAATCTGAAACTTCAGGAAAGAATAAGGTAAAACACTGGAATATGTTGGCATGTATGTAAGTAGTAACTTCCTGAACAGAACTCCAATACTGAACAAAGAAGAGCAAGAATTGACAAATGGTATCACATCAAACTACAAAGCTTCTGCACAGCAAAGGAAATAGCCACTAGGAGGAAGAGACAGCCTGAAAATGGGAGATGATCATTGCCAGCTACACATCTAACCAAGAATTAGTAGCTAGACTATGCAGGGAGCTCAAAAATCTAAATTCCCAGGGGCTGGGAAGGTGGCTCAGTAGTAAAGCGCTTGCCTTTCATGCATGAGGCCCTGGGTTTGATTCCTCAGCACCACGTAAGCAAAAAGAAAAAAGCCGGAAGTGGCGCTGTGGCTCAAGTGGTAGAGCACTAGCCTTGAGCTGAAGAGCTGAGGGACTGCGCCCAGGCCCAGAGTTCAGGCCCCACGACCGGACCCAAAAACAAAACAAAACAAAATCTAAATTCCCAAAGAGTCAACAATCCAATTAATAAATGGACAAATGAACCGAACTTCTTGAAAGAAGTACAAATGGCCAGTGAACACATGAACCAATACTCAAAGTCAAAACAACATTGAGATTTCACATCACTTCAGTCAGGTTGGCCATCTAGAACACAAACAAATGAATGCTGATGAGGATTTGTAGGGAAGGGGAGAAAAACCCTCACATACAGTTGATGCAATGTAGATTATTGGGAAATCAGTATGGATTAAAAAATAAACTATATAAGCAAAAAGAAAAAAGCCGGAAGTGGTGCTGTGGCTCAAGTGGTAGAGCGCTAGCCTTGAGCTGAAGAGCTGAGGGACAGCGCCTAGGCCCAGAGTTCAGGCCCCACAACTGGACCCAAAAATAAATAAATAAATAAAAAATAAACTAAAAATAAGATTATCATACAATCCAGCAATACCACTCTTGGGCATTTATCCAAAGGAAAGTAACTTAGTATATAATAGATATAATATATCCATGCTCAGTTCAACACTATTCATAATAGCCAAGTTATTGAAATAGTCCATATGCCCTGCAACTGATGAATGGATCAAGAAAAGATGATACACACACACACACACACACACACACACGCACACACACACACACACACACACACACACAGAGTGGAATATTCAGCTATAAAAAAGAATGAAATTATGACAGTTGCAAGGAAATAGAACTGAGACCATCATATTAAGTAAAATATGCCAGACTGAAGACAAATTTCCTATTTTTTTCTCACATGTGTATACTTGACCACAAGATCCTATATACATATACAGAGAGAGAACATGTTTGTGATTGTGGAACTGTTTGAGGGGCTAGAAAGGATTTGAGAAAAAGAGAATGTTAGAGGGTAAACAATAACAAAAAGCATTGCGTAAGTGTAAACAAGATGGCAAAATAAAACTCATTGAAAGTGTTGAATAATGGGGATAGGGAGAATAAGGAAAGTGAGAATAAGTGAGGATCAATTTGATTAAAGTACTGTGTATGCATGTGTGGAATACCACCAGTGAAAACACTTTGAACAAGTAACATGTACAATAAATAAATAAATAAAAGGAGGTGGGTCACATGGCTCACTAGTTGAGATCTGAGGTCAAGTTTCAAAGTCAGCCTGGGCAGGAGAGTCTGTGAAACTCTAATCTCCAATTAAACACCAAAAAAAAACAGAAGTGGAGCTGTGGCTCAAGTGGAAGAATGCTAACCTTGAGCAAAAACCTCAGGGGCAGCACCCAGACCCTGAGTTCAAGTCCCAAGACCAACACTCAAACAAAAAAGAATGACATGCAAAGCAGGTCTTGTTGAAGTGTGGGCACTAGTAGAAGGAGGGAGGGGGAATATAGTCAGAATACTGTATGTCCATGCATGCAAATGGAACCATGAAGCTTGTTGAGATTGGTGGGGAAAAGGGAAAGGGGAAATGAGGGAGAGTAGCAGGGGGGCTGAAGATACATTGTACACATATACGACAAAAAGAAAGAACACCTTGTAACTAACTGATGCTAATCAGAAAATGTGGGAGGAGGATACAATATTCTGCAGCTTAGATTCTCAACCATCCTTCTCAAGTAAATAAAGATTAAAAACAATAAGGGAAACTTGGATAAGAACACGGAGGGAAGACAATGGGACACAAAGAGATGCCAGTCCACTAGCCCAGGAGAACGTCCCGGGGCAGCTCCTGCCCTAACAGTTTCCTCAGAAGGAACTAACTCTGCTGACATCTTGATCTTGAACATCCAGCCTCCAGAAGCATGACAATAAATTTGTCGTACATAAGCTACTCAGTTTGTGGTATTTCATGACAGCAGACAGTGGCTCTGGTAAACTAATATAATTGCCTAACAAAACAAATGGAATTTTGAATTTTTAATATGTTTTCAGCTTGAATACTGAGTACTATATTTGCTCAGATCTGAAAGTGGGTATGTTTCTCAAGTTCTTAAAGCGATTCACAATGTATTTAGTTAGTTAGTTATTGCAAAAAAGCAAGATCCTTTTTTTTTTTTTGCCGGTCATGGAGCCTGAACACTGGGCCTGGCTGCTGTCCCTCAATTCTTCAGCTCAAGGATAGAGCTCTACCACTTGAGCCATAGCACCCCTTCCGGCTTTTTCTGCTTATGTGGTGCTGAGGAATCAAACCCAGGGCCTCATGCATGCAAGGCAAGCGCTCTACCACTGAGCCACCTTGCCAGCCCAAGATCCTTTTAAGTTTTCAAATTAACCTAGGTTTTAATTACTGCACTTCATGCAGACATTGTCCTCTAATAACCATGCATGTATTTCTGTATTTACCTTTTTTTTTTTTCTGGTCCTGGGGCTTGAACTCTGGGCTTAGAGCTATTCCTGAGCTCCTTTTGCTCAAGGAATTTGAGCCACAGTGCTACTTCTGGCTTTTTCTGTAACTCAATTGGAGATAAGAGTCTCACAGACTTCCTATCTGGACTGGCTTCAAACCATGAGCCTCAGATCTCAGTCTCCTGAGTAGCTAGGATTACAGGCGTGAGTCACCAGTGCCCAGCTCATGTATTTCTTTTATATAAATATTTTCCCCTCCCTGTTTTCTCCTGACTTCAATTCTAAATTTCTGCTTTTTCTACATCATTCAACCAAACAATGATAAGGTAGAAAAGCATCGTATGTGGATCATTGTTTGTGGATCCAGTCTGTACAGACCTAAGTTTCTGGTCATTACTGGGTAAATTTCATGAGATTTCTGGCCTCTGTCTCCACATCTATGAAGCAAGGATTACTATTTATAATAGTACAGATTTCATGGGTTCTTTTTAAGATTGAACTGTATGACTTGTGAAGTTATTAGAAGAGTGTTTGGTTAAAAAAAAAAACATAAATATTTTTTAAAGAAAGAAAAAAATTGAGCCAGAGGCTAAAATTGAAATAGAAAACACTACATAATTCTCATCTTTTGGAAATTGCAATTAGATTGGAAAGGTGTGCATCCCTTAGCTCCTATGCAGATCATCCCTATAAGCCTTAAAGTCTTCCATAAATGAGAGAAGAGATGCAAAAGATAAAAACCCTACTTCTATTTATTGAATATATCCCATATACCAGACACTGTTAGACCTGGAAACCAGACAGACCATGTCTTTGTCTGCAGAACCATGGGGAAGACTGGCCTGGAACAAGTTGACTTTGGCAGCTCCTAAAATAGAAGTTGATCCAATGTGAGATGACACAAATGCTATTGCTACACCTTCCACAATCTGGAGGAGGTGAGTCTGCTGAAAAAAGGAGATCAGTCACTTTTTTTTCCTGCATAAGCTATTGGTTAAAAGTTAGGTGATTGCTTAACTATTTGAAATCTTAACACTCTTATTCTCTCATCTATATGTAGACATAATTTGCTGACTACTGACTTTATTAATCTCCTTCATATTTTTAGGGTAACCTTGCTTCTGTTGGCAAATGACACAAATGAGGCAGGCAACCTTCTCCCTCAGGGAGACCTTCAACCCCTGTGGATACCTATCAGTGTGTACCTCTTCCTTCTACTGGAGGAGACTTATGGCATATCATCTAGATAGAAACGGGAAAAGACAAAAATAAACGAAACCTGAGACTCTGATTTGCCAGACAATAGAAAGAAAATATAGAGGCTGGTTGTAATGTAAGAAATAGCACTTTTTTGGAGTTCATCTTGATAAATATTATTTTATATGATCAGAGGCACAGAGGCATTGTGCCTTTGTATTCTTCCCCTAAGAGTTTCATCCTTTGGTGTCACTGTGTGTGAATGCCTAGAGTCCTGTATAATTTATCGTGTCTAAGAGTATTTTAGATCTAGCTTCCACATATGACAGAGCACATGCACTATTTGTCCCTGAGGTTGGCTTACTTAACATGATTTGTTCTACATCTATCCATTTCCCTGCAAATGACATAATATTATTCTTTCTAATGGCTGTGTGAAATCCCATTGTACAGCCAGGTGTCAGTGGCTCATACCTGTAATCCTAGTTACTCAGGAGGCTGAGAGCTGAGGATTGCGGTTCAAAGCCAGTCCAGAAAGGAAAGGCCGTGAGACTCTTATCGCCAATTAACCACCAGAAAAAGGGAAGTAGCACTGTAGCTCAAGTGGTAGAGCACTAACCTTGAGCTGAAGAGCTGAGGGACAGCGCCTAGGCCCAGAGCTCAAGCCCCATGACTGACAGCAACAACAACAAAATTTCATTGTACATATGTACCACATTTTATTTTTGATCCACTCATCTATTATAGGACATTTAGGCTGTTTCCATAACTTGGCTATTGTGAATAGTGCAGCAATTAACATGAATTGCAAATACCTTTATAGTATCCTGGCTCATGATGTTCAGGGTAGATGTTCAGGAGTGTCTGGGCCATTGGGAAGATCTATGTTTTGTTTTTTGAGAAACCTCCAGTTTGCTGTCCAGAGTGGTTGTACTAGTTTACATTCTCACCAGAAGTATAATAGGGTATGTTTTTTTTTTCTTTATTGAGACAATGAAGTATCTTTTTCCCCACATCCCCACCAACATTTGTTGGTATTTGAATTCACAATGTTGGCCAATCTAACTGGGGTGAAATGGAATCTCAGAGTGAAACATTATTTTTAATGTAAAAATTACTGTGCCTCATTGAATACATTTGAATTACAATTTGTTTTCCTTATTTGTCTTTTTGGGGGGGGTTGGAGGTATGGTCCATTTTGTAGAGTGATAGCCAATGAGAAAAAGCATCAGTCTTGGATCTAAAAAAGAGAAAGAAAGAAAGAAGAAAACATTTTTCTACCAAAAATATAGAAAACTCACATTAATTTTCTCTATTTATCAAGGAAGTTTAATTTTAGAAAACCACTACTCATAATTGAGAATAATTTTGGTAATGTCCTTTCATTTAGCAAAGGCATTTTTCTTCTGAAATGCTATGTGTCATTGCACTAGCTCATAAATCTAGAGATTTTAACAAGGCATAAAAGTATTCTTCACTTCCCCTTTTATTTCTAATGGCACCTGCAATGGGACAAACAGTAAAAATCAGTCACCATAAATTGCTTCTCTATGTTCACAACCAGTTCATCCAGTTCTGATAACCCCTGAGGTTTGGATTGCATGCTGGGGTGGCACTGTGTTCATGGGTATGAGGTATGTCCTGGGGTATGGATCCAACCACTGAGCATAATCAGGGTTTGTTTTACTTTTTGTGTAAAGGAGAATCAGAAGGCATTGGACAATTTGGTGTGCTTTTTTCATGACTAAGAACCAGAGAAACCTAATTAACTTGAATGAAGAGACAGGTTGTATGTATTTTCCATTGCACCTGAACCAAATTGCCACAAACTTGGTGGGTTAAATCAACACCACTATATTTCAGAAGCCCAACACAAGGGGCTGGGAAGGTGGCTCAGTGGTAGAGTGCTTGCCTTGCATGCAAAGAGGTCCTGGGTTTCATCCTCAGCACCACATAAACAGAAAAAGCTGGAAGTGGTGCTGTTGCGCAAGTGGTAGACTGCTAGCCTTGAGCTGAAGAGCTGAGGGACAGCTCCCAGGCCCAGAGTTCAGGCCCCATAACTGACAAAAAAAAAAAAAAGTCCAACACAAATCTTACTGGGCTAAAACCAACATGTTGTTTGTGGGGCTTTGGTAGTTTCTGGAGATTGAGGGAAAGACCTCCTTCTTTATGTGGGTGGTTAACAGAATTCAGTTCCTTGTGGTTTCAACACTGAGACACCCATTTCCTTCCTCACTTTCACAGCAGTAGCTGTGAGTTGAACCCCTTTCCTACTTCAAATATTTTCCTTTTTCTTCGGTCTCATCTCTCTGATCCACTCACTTCCACTTTAAGGATTTGTGTAATTAGATTTGTCCCACTCATATAACCCAAGATAATTCCCCTATCTGAATGTCTGTGATCTTAATTGCATCTGTAAAGTCCCTTTTGTCATATGTTATAGTTTAAATCTGTTATGTCCCACAAAACCCATGTGCGGAAGTCTTGGTCCCCATCTTAGTTCTATATGGGGTGGTGAAAAATTTAATAAGTGGGGGTCTTGTTGGAGGTTTAAATCATTGGGGGGGTATGTTCTTTTTTTTTTTTCCAGTCCTGGGGACTGAACTCAGGGCCTGAGCACTGTCCCTAAGCTTCTTTTGCTCAAGACTAGCACTTTACCACTTGAGGCACAGTGCCACTTCAGGCCTTTTCTGTGTATGTGGTACTGAGCAATCAAACCCAGGGCTTCATGCATTCTACCACTAAGCCACATTCCAGCCCAGGGGTATGTTCTTGGAAGGTATTATGGGAACTCAGTCTCTTCTCTTTTGTGTTCTAGATGCCATGAGGCAAGCAGCTGTGTTCTACCATGTGCTTCCCTGCAGAATGTGCTACCTCGCCACAAGTCCAAAAGCAGTGGTCATAGACTGATGCCTCTGAAACTGTGCGTCAAACAAAAATTCTCTCTTTAAGTTGATTTATCTCTGATATTTGTTATAGTAACAGAAAGCTGACCAACAAATCATATAAGAAAACATATTCATAGATTCTGGATATCAAGACATAGGCAAATTAAGAGGGAGATTCACGATTTTAACTATCTCAATGGCCTTACATGGGAGACCCATATTCAGACTCAAAGTCCCCCTGGAAAGAATTAATATGTTGAAATCAGACAGTTGGGTGGGTCCTTCCATTAATATCACAGGCTAGCCCAGGGTTCAGACTCAAATCCTAAGACAGATGTCTGGGCTCTGTTACTTCCTAGCTATGTGTTCTCAAGAAGTTCTCAAATCTCCACTTGCCTCAATTTTCTCAGTCTATAAAATAAGGATAATACTAATATCTACTCAGAGGTTGTTTAAATAAATGAGATGCTCCACAGAAGCAGTTTGGAAAGTGCCTGGACTCCAGGAATGCTGAAGATGTGTTAACTAATCCAGAAGACTCAAACACAAATGAAGTAGAGAGTCATTACAAGAGTACATGCCTAAATAGTAGCACACTTGCCAATCAATCACAAAACCAATGAGTTTAGTCCCCACTACTGTCAAAGAGTTGATGCCTAAAATTCCAACATCTTGTCTTTATTACTTTGATTCATGAATTTAGTATCCATCAAGGTCAAAATAATGGAGGAAAAGTAAGATTACATTTTTTTCAGGAGCCTGAATATGGTAGAAAGACACATTCCTCTCTAAATAGATGGTCTTTTAATCTCTATAATAACATTAATTTTTATGTTTCTATTTTTTTTCTGGTCTCTTTTCATTCCCCTTTCCCTTTCTTCTTTTTCTCTCTCTCTCTATTTGCATCCTACCCAGCCTATTTCCTGCATTGTGATTAGGACATAGTTAACTCTCCCTGTGCCTCCCCACACCAATCTATTCCTATTTTTTACCCACATCTCTCCCTAACCCTAATAATTTCTGGTTTTCCAAATTCTTCTCTGCGGTTCGAAGTCCTTTAACATATAGTTGTTTGATGTCGAATAGATGTATCTGTTGAACTAGATTGTATCTGTAGACTATTGACTGTACAAATGCAAACTTTGGTTGATGGTTGCCTTAAGATAGTGTTCTAGCACAAAACTGGTGCTATCTTCATCTCAAATGGGCAGAGTAAGCCGGAAAAACACAAGAAAAATGGCAAATTCGGGTATCTCAATTCCCAATATTGATAATCAGGGGTTAGAACAGATAATGAATAATCCAGAGGAGAGTTCCCAAATAGCTCTACAAACACTGCTGGCAAACATGATAAATGAGAAGTTTGACAACGTACAAAGGACTCTGTATGAGCGTGATAGGGAGAGAGAGGAGGCATCCCAGAAGTTTATACAGGAATATCATAAGCGTGAGGAAGCTACTCAAAAACTGATACAGGATTTGCGTGAACAACTTGAGAATACTCAAAGAGAAAGGGAGGAATGGCGTGAGCAGGCTGAGAACACTCAAAGAGATCTGCAGGAATCCCACGAACGGGAGGAAGCTAATCAAAGAGTAATACAGGAATTGAGAGACCAGGTAGAGAACACACAAAGATCACTAAAGGCATTCATGGAATCCATTAACGAAGAGCTGAAGGAAGTCAGGGAGACCACAAAGGGAATGCCAAATGGAACCCAACAGAAGGAATGGGAGCCCAAAGAAACCATAACCAATCAACTAAGTGATTTGAGGACAAACACTGAACACCAAATTAAGGAAGTAAAGAAATTCATACAAGACCTAAAACAGAGCTTCAACAAAGAACTTGAAGCCATCAAAGCTGACCAACTAGAAGGAAAAGAGATAAAAAACAAAGTAGAGAGTCTTGACAGCAGGTTAGACCATGCAGAAGATCGAATCTCAGGGATTGAAGACAGCCTAGATATTATAGAGAAAGAACATACAACCATCCAAGACAAGTCCAAGAAATATGATAGATCTATCCAACACCTGGAAGACACCATCAGAAGGCCTAATCTAAGGATAATGGGTGTAGAGGAGCACCTAGAAACAGAAGTTAATGGTCTAGGAAATTTGTTTAATAGGATCCTAGCAGAGAACTTCCCAAACATGCAAAAAGATAGGCCTGTCCAGATACAAGAAGCCTTTAGAACCCCAAATAGACCAGACCAGAATAGGACATCCCACCGCCACATTATAATCCACACAGGATCAACTCAGAACAAGGAAAAGAGCCTTAAAGCTGTCAAGGAGAAAAGGGTAATCACCTATAAAGGGAAACCAATTAGAATCACCTCAGATTTCTCAGCAGACACAATCAAAGCAAGAAGAGCCTGGAATGATGTATGCCATGCCCTAAAAACAAACAACTATCAACCAAGAATACTGTACCCAGCTAAACTCTCCTTCATAACTGAAGGCCAAATAAAAATCTTCCATAGCAAAGAAAAATTGAAAGAATACATCTCCACCAAACCAGCCTTACAAAAGATTCTTAAAGATGTCCTACACATAGAAAACCAACAAGACCGCAATAAAGGCCAAGAAACTGCACCCAAACTGAGAATCCAAGAACCATAGGAAGAACCCAGTTTTCGCAGCCCCCAAGAAGGTAGATAACATGGCAGGAACTCCCAAATACCTCTCAGTCCTATCTCTTAATGTTAACGGACTGAACTCTCCAATTAAGCGACATAGACTGTCTAGTTGGATTAAAAAACAAGACCCTTCTATCTGCTGCCTGCAGGAGTCACATCTTGCCCGTAAAAACAAACACATTTTCAATGTTAAAGGCTGGAGCAAAATCTACCAAGCAAACGGCCCCCATAAACAGGCGGGAGTTGCAATCCTAATATCAGATAAAATAGACTTCAAATTAAAATTCGTGAGAAGAGATAAAGAAGGTCGCTACATACTAATTAAAGGATCTCTCCTTCAGGAGGATATTACAATTCTAAATATCTATTCGCCAAACAATGGAGCACCCAAATTTATCAAAGAAACACTACTTTCCCTCAAATCCCATATAGATCCAAAGACATTAATTGTTGGGGATTTTAACACACCACTCTCCCCACTAGATAGATCAACTCGGCAAAAACTCAACAGAGAAACCGCAGATCTAAACAGCTGCATAGATCAACTAGACTTAACAGACATCTACCGAACATTTCACCCAGCAGCATCAGAATACACGTTTTTCTCAGCAGCACATGGAACGTTTTCTAAAATAGACCACATTTTAGGCCACAAAGCAAACTTGTCTAAATTCAGAAACATTGAAGTTATACCTTGCATTCTCTCTGACCACAAGGGAATAAAATTAGAACTCAACACCGAAAGCCACCAAAGAAAGTCCGGTATCACATGGAGGCTGAACAACACCCTGCTGAATCATGAGTGGGTCATGGAAGAGATTAGAAAGGAAATTCAAATGTTCATGCTATTCAACAAAAATGAACACACAAAATACCAGCTCCTCTGGGACACAGCAAAGGCAGTACTCAGAGGCAAGTTTATAGCTCTGAGCTCCTACATCAACAAATTGGAGAGATCTGAAACTAACAATTTAATGACACATCTAAACCTCCTTGAAAAAGAGCAGCAAGATAAACCCCAATCCAGTAGACAGAAAGAAATAATCAAAATTAAATCAGAATTAAATGAATTAGAATCCAAAAAAACTATAGAAAGAATCAACAAAACAAAGAGTTGGTTCTTCGAAAAACTTAACAAAATTGACAGACCCTTAGCAAATCTTATCAGAAAAAGAAGAGAACACACCCAAATTAATAAACTCAGAGATGAGAATGGAAACATCACCACGGAAAGAACCAAGATTCAGAACATTATAAGGGAATACTTCTCAAAACTTTATGCTAATAAGTTTGAGAACTTTATAGAAATGGACCTCTTCCTAGCAAATATTGACGTGCCAAAACTAAACCAAGATGAGTTAAACTATCTTAACAGGCCCATATCAAGCATTGAAATAGAAACAGCAATAAGAGACCTCCCAGCTAAGAAAAGTCCAGGACCAGATGGTTTTACAGTGGAATTTTACAAGGCCTTCAAAGCAGAGCTCACACCAATTCTCCTCCAACTCTTCAATGAAATTGAAAGAGAAAGCTCACTACCAAACACATTCTATGAAGCCATCATAACCCTCATCCCAAAACCAGGCAGGGACTCATCAAAGAAAGAGAACTATAGACCCATTTCTTTGATGAACATTGATGCAAAACTTCTCAACAAAATTTTGGCCAACCGAATTCAACAATTCATCCAAAAAATCATACACCACGATCAAACAGGATTCATTTCAGGGATGCAAAGCTGGTTCAATATATGCAAATCAATTAATATTATTCATCACATCAACAGGAGCAAGAATAAGAACCACATGGTTATCTCAATAGACGCAGAAAAAGCATTCGACAAGATCCAACACCCCTTTATGATGAAGGTTTTGGAAAAATTAGGAATCCATGGAACATTCCTCAATACAATAAAGGCTGTATATGACAAACCTACAGCCAGCATTATACTCAATGGTGAAAAACTAAAGCCATTTCCCCTTGACTCACGAACAAGACAAGGATGCCCACTCTCTCCACTTCTCTTCAATCTAGTATTAGAATGCCTAGCTACAGCAATAAGACAAGATGCAGACATAAAGGGGATCCAAATAGGGAAAGAAGAAATAAAACTCTCCCTCTTTGCAGATGACATGATCTTGTATTTAAAGAATTCCATAGACTCCACTCCCAAATTACTCAAGCTGATTCAAAACTTTGGCAAAGTAGCAGGTTATAAAATTAACCCTCAAAAATCAATGGCTTTTCTGTATGCCAACAATGAGAAAAGTGTGGCTGAAATTAAGAAAGCAACTCCATTTGTAATAGCCCCACAAAAAATAAAATACCTAGGAATTAACTTAACTAAAGAAGTGAAGGACCTCTATGATGAAAACTTTAAAATCTTGAAAAAGGAAATCAATACAGAACTTAAAAAATGGCAAAACCTCCCATGCTCCTGGATTGGAAAGATTAACATCGTGAAAATGGCAATACTTCCCAAGGCTATCTACAAATTCAACGCAATACCTATCAAAATTCCACCCTCATTCTTCAAGGAAATAGAAGAGGCAATCCAAAAATTCATATGGAACAATAAAAGACCCCGAATAGCAAAAACGCTCCTCAACGGAAAGAACACTGCTGGAGGAATATCAATACCAAATTTCAAACTCTACTATAAAGCCATAGTAATCAAAACAGCTTGGTATTGGCATAAGAACAGACCTCAGGACCAATGGAATAGAATTGAAAACCCAGAAATGAACCTACAGACCTATAGCCATCTAATCTTCGATAAGGGAGCTAAAACAATAGAATGGAAGACAGACAGCCTCTTCAGTAAATGGTGCTGGCAAAACTGGTTAACTACATGTAGAAAACTAAAGCTAGATCCTTATATATCACCCTGCACCAGAATCAATTCCAAATGGATCAAAGACCTTGAACTCAAAGCAGACACTCTGAAAACATTACAGGATGGAATAGGAGAGACCCTGGGTCTCCTTGGCTCAGGCTGAAATTTTCTGAATAGAGACCCGGAAACACAACAAATCAAAGAAAGGTTGGACAAATGGGATTGCATAAGGTTGCAGAGCTTCTGCAGGGCAAATGACATAGCTAGCAAGATCAATAGAAAGCCCACGGATTGGGAGAAAATCTTTACTAGCCATACAACAGACAAGGGTCTCATATCTAAAATATACTTGGAACTCAAAAAATTAAACCACCCAACAACAAATCCTCAAAGAAACAACTGCCCAATAAGTAAGTGGGCGAAAGACTTAAAGAGAAGCTTCTCTGAAGAAGAAAGAAGGATGGCCAATAGACACATGAAGAAATGTTCAACATCCCTAGCCATAAAAGAAATGCAAATCAAAACAACATTGAGATATCACCTCACTCCAGTTAGAACAGCAAAAATCAAGAACTCTAACAACAACAGATGCTGGAGGGGGTGTGGACAGAAAGGAACCTTACTTCATTGTTGGTGGGAATGTAAACTTGTTCAACCACTTTGGAAAGCAGTATGGAGGTTCCTCAAAAGACTTCACATAGAACTCCCCTATGACCCAGCAATCCCACTTTTGGGCATTTACCCTAATGTTTACAAAAAAGACCACACTAAAGCTACCAGCACAACTATGTTTATTGCAGCATTATTTACCATAGCTAAGATATGGAACCAACCCAGATGCCCCTCAGTAGATGAATGGATCAAGAAAATGTGGTATATATACACAATGGAATTCTATGCCTCCATCAGAAAGAATGATATTTCCCCATTTGTTAGGAAATGGAAAGGCTTGGAAAAAATTATATTAAGTGAAGTAAGCCAGGCCCAAAGAAACATAGGTCCCATGGTTTCCCTTATTTGCAATATCTAGTATAGGTATGAGTCAAGCGGAAAAAGTCAGAGAATGTGATGTTAGGAAAACGAACCCTCAAATATGTATTTTAATGTTTTTGTTTCTTTCATGCATGTGTTTCTAACGCATTTATAAGATTATTTCTTTGTTGCTTTGTATGTCCCTCCCCCACAGTGTAACCCCCGCTTTCACTATATTTGATGTCAGTATAACATGTGGAGGAGACGGGGACAAACAAGTCGTTTAGGGATTCAGGTGGACCTGTTGCAACAATGAGAAGTACAAAATGTCATGTCAAAACCAGCTTTACAATGTCGGTGGGGGGGGGGAGGGGGGGTATGATTGGGTGGGGAGAGTGGGGAGGCTGGGAAGGGAGGCGAAGGGTAAACAAAGGAGGAGGCTGCAATGCTTGGTAAGAAATGTACGCATTATCCTGCCCATGTAATTGTAACCCCTCTGTACAGTATGTTCTCAAATAAAATAAAATTAAATTAAAAAAAATATGGTAGAAAGAGGAAAATTTAAATGTACATTAAGCCCCAATTTTGCATTTGTCAGTTTGTGAGTATGAAGAATCTGAGTGTGTTTTAAAGGCAGTGGGAATGGCAAATGACTGAAGACTGAAGCACAAAGTTTTCTCAAAGTACAAAGAAGTGAAACAAAATTGTTTAGCTCATGGTTTTTTCCCTTGTACCAACTTGTCATCAAGAGAAATGGACTACACAGTCTTGAAGAGATATAGGTGAGGAGTGGACCTAAAAATATGGGTTTAAGTCAAGCTGTTCTCTAGTAGGGAGAAAGCTGATTGGCATAACTCTTTATCGTTTAGCAGTCTCCAAATACTTCCTGCCTCTCACTGGTCTCTGACTCTCAGCCTTTTTTGGAGGCGTTCTGGTACACTTCTCTAGCTCTTGGACATCAGTCATCTCGTGACTGTGCTGGTTGATGCAAGGACATGCTTCTTCCTTTGAATTCATAAATAACTCTTGTTAAAAGATGAGCTCTACCATGCAGTTACACAAGAATAACTAAACAACATGCTCTTTTGCATTTTACTCAGGATGGTCTCTAAATCAATAGTGATGGAGATTCATAAGTAGGAAGTATTAAAGAAATATAGAATAATCTTTGGAGAGGCAGGCTTCCCCCCCCACACATTGTTTCCCCCTAACAACTTTTTTTTATCTGCACTACTGTAATGAAAACACCATACAATTCAGTAGTCTAAAATAATTCACACTATCTCTAAGTATCATCAATTAGTGTATCATCATTAACCAACTTTATTAAGTTTACTGAAAGTTACAAGTGAGCCTCTAATTTGATGCTTTGCTGGTCCTGGGGCTTGAGCTCTGTCCCTAGACTTCTTTTGCTCATGGCTACCACTCTGTTCTACCACTTGAGCCACAGCACCACTTCTGGATTTTCTGTGATTAATTGGGGATAAGAGTCTCATGGACTGGTCTTTAGCCTCTGATCTCAGTCTCGTGAATAGCTAGGATTACAGGTGTAAGCCACTGGTGTCCAGCTTAATTTGATGCTTTTGATTATCATTATTATACATGTAATTTGGAGTTGGAAACATCAATAGTTATGATTACTTCTAATTTTGTATGACAGTAACTGAACTGGTATTTTACACAATATATCCTGTCATTATCACATATGCATTTGGTATGTTTATAACTCAACACACAAGCATATGAAATACATCATGTAGGAAGACTTTTATATTTAATTTATTCAAAATGAAATTCACAGCTTTTTATTTAGTATTAAGCAGTGGCATAAAGTAGACTAGATGAAAATCCCCAAATAAGCTACAAAAGACTTAATTATAAAGTTTAAGTGGATGAGAAGCAGTTATGCAAATAAAAGAGGCTAACAGAGCTGCAATGTGGCTCAGCAGTAGCAACATAAGACAAACATCAGACCATAAACCCCAGTACCACCATAAAACAAAACAAAACCAACAAAAAAAATCCAGACTAATGTTGGCTCAATTTCAGAATATTTTTTATTTAAATTTTTTTTTTTCCAGTCTTGGGGCTTGAAATCAGGGCCTGGATACTGTCCCTGAGCTTCCTTTTGCTCAATGCAATCTCTGGCACTCTACCACTTGAGCCACAGTGCCACTTCCAGCTTTTTCTGTTTAAGTGGTGCTGAGAAATCAAATCTAGGGTTTTGTGCATGCTAGGCAAGCGCTCTACCACTAAGTCACATTCCCAGCCCCAGAATATTTTTAAATGAACTAAGTTTGATAGTTACCTCAAATCACTTCCTTCTTATTAATTTAGAAGAAAAAATTTCAAAAGTCACCTTGGACTCAGCACCCAGTTTATAGTGTGATTTCTTTTCATCTGCCTTAGACTGCATCTACCTAGAAGAGAAAAAAGTAGACAGCTAAGTAATTACATTAGGATTTTGTTAGTAAAAACTATAGCAATGGATTACTAGGTGTAGACAGCCCAGGCTGAAGCCTTTCAACAGATGATGATTGGACATGGAGAAATTTTTCAAGATGACTTACTTTGAGACCAAATGCTCTTTTGTCAATTATAAAATAGATTCCAAAATTAACTCTATGAAATGAAAACAAGAGGGTGTTTTCTTTGTTGTTTTTGTTTTCTTTTCCTTTTTATCTTATTTATCTGTCTTTAGGAGGACAAGGCAAGCACAGAAATAGAGGGACAAAGGGCAAACAAATGCAGCAGTGGTACTCTCTAGACACAATGTTGAAAATGAACTATACAACTTGTAGGTGGGGGAAGGAGGGAAAAACTGGGAGAGAGTGACAGAAGGGTGACATTGGCCAAAAAGAAATGTACTTTTTACCTCACTTACGTAACTGCAATCCACCTGTACATAGCTTTTATAATAACAATAAAAAATAAAAATAAAAAACAAATTCCAGAGTGCACCTCTGTACCCTTAAATTACTTATTAATACTAGATCTAATAGTTTAGAGTTAACTTGTTAAAGGTTTTGCACTATTTTCAGAGGCTAATTGGTTTTGAGTGTTTAATATTTATTCACTCATCCATTTACTATCTATTTACTGAGCACTTACTATTTCCTTAACACCATACCAGGAACCAAGATGGGTAAAGTTCAAGCTTTCTGGATCTTACAGCAACATTTGATCACTATCATTCAGAGTGTCAAAGAAACGTTAGTAGCCTAATATATTTATACTTCTCTCATCCCTTAGGAATAAAAACTATTATCAATAAGAAAAATATCTCAATTGAACCATCTGGTATCATTTGTTCTTTCTCAGTGGTTGTACTAGCAGCAAATTCTTTTCAACTCTACCAGCTTTTCTTTTCCCTTTAACTCAAATCTGGGAGTTGGAGAGCAGAGGTTGAGTTGGTTGAGTCATCATCTTGCTCCATTGTGTAATAAGTTCATAAATACCAACAGTGGAACAAACTAAATGGGAGGGAAGACAATCCATTGTACATTCTTCATTTTCTACCCACAGATCTTCCCTAGAGTAGGCAATTGTGAGGCGGTCAGAGCCAGGAGGACTAGGAGAGAAAGCTAATCAAGGACCTTACCAAATATCTGATGATAATGATCTGATTCTGTAAGGAGACACTTAAAACTATAAATAGACACTTTCTTGTTTTGCTCTACTACAAAATGTGTTAGTAGTTAGAATTGTTTGTTATACCCCAGACCTAGCATCTGTTAGCAATGACATTCTGGCACACCATTCCACATGAGTAATTCTGAGAGAAGGAAATCTGGGTAGCATAGTAGTGGTCACGCCATCCAAACTCTAGGACTGCAACTTTTGGACAAAGCAATCTCTAGATAAAGCTACTAGGTAAGCAAAACTGTGTCTCCTTTAATTTCTGTCCTACACACATCTATATAGGACTATAATGTGCCAAAGACTATATAGAAACACAGATGTTAGCTTTTTTCTCCTAATTTTTCCCTTCACACCCTTCCTAGCCAGTATCCTGATACTCTTTGTACTTAGCTTTCTTTAAAAATTCTTTTAGGCAGGCATTGGTGGCTCATGCCTATAATCCTAGCTGTCTGAAGCCAACCTGGACAGGAAGTCCATGAGACTTTTATCTCTAATAAACCACACAGAAAAAGACAAAAGTGGCGCTATGGCTGATGTAGTAGAGCATTAACCTTGAGAAAAAGAAGCTCAAGGACAGTGTCTAGGCCCAGGCCCCACAAATTTTTTTTAAAATCCCTTCTTTTAGAACAAGAAAAGACCAAATTGCCAAAACAATTTTAGGAAAAACAACAACAACAACAACCAACCAACCAACCAACAAAACCATTGCTGGTGGTATCACAATTCCAGACCTCAAATTCTACTACAACACTATAATAACAAAACAGCTTGGTACTGGCACAAAATAGTCCCAAATAGTTCCCAATGGAACAGACCAGAAGACACAGAAATAAGGCCATACACAGTTATTCTGATATTTGATAAGAGACCCCAAACTGTATGGTGGAAAAACAATAATCTCTTCAATAATTAGTGTTGGGAAAACTGGACATCCATATGTAAAAATTGCATCCCTGTTTGTTACCATGCACCAAAATCAACTCAAAGTAGGTCAAAGGCCTCAATGTCAGGCCTGAAACAAATTACTGCAAGATGGAGTAGGAGAAACATTAGAATTTATAGGCATAGGTAGGAACTTTTTGAAACTCCAAGGGGTACAACAAACAGGAGAGACTTGACAAATGGGATGATATCAAAATGAAAAGTTTCTGCACAGCAAAAGACATAGTTACTAAACTAGAAATACAGCCAACAAGCCGGCTGTCAGTGGCTCATGCCTGTAATCCTAGCTACTTGGGAGACTGAGATCTGAGGATCACAGTTCAAAGCCAGCCTGGCAGAAAAGCCCGTGAGACTCTTATCTCCAGTAAACCACCAGAAAACTGGAATGGCACTGTGGCTCAAGTGGTAGAGCGCTAGCCTGGAGGTAAAGAGCTGAGGGACAGCGCCCAGGCCCAGAATCAGGTCCCATGACCAGCAAAAAACAAAAAACAAAAAAAAATGTGGTACCTATACACACTGGAATTTTATTCATCCATTAGAAAGAATAATAAGCCAATCACAGGGAAATGGATGGAAGTAGAACAAACTATGGTAAGTGAGGTAAGACAAGCTTAGAGAGAAAACTGGCACATTTTCTCTCGTATGTGGACACTAGATCCAAAATACAACTGAACTTACACAGGGCTCCATGCATTTACACACAAACAAACTGACTAAAGGAGGATGCACTTAGAGGAGGAACCCAAAGGTGTAATTCCTTCAAACATCTAAAATACTGCTTACCAAAACAAATTCCAGGAAATGGATTTTTTTGGGGGGGAAGGGTGGGTCCTGGGGCCTGAACTCTGGGCTGGGCACTGTCTCAGCTCTTCAGCTGAAGGCTAGCGCTCTACCACTTGAGCCACAACGCCACTTCCAGCTTTTCTGCTTATGTGGTGCTTTGCCTGGGCTGGCCTTAAAACTCAATCCTTTCACTTCTGCCTCCAAAATAGCTGGGATTCCATGTATGTATCACTATCTTCTATGCATCATCTATGTATCACTATGCATCATCTCCCCCAAACTAAACAAACCAACAATAACCAAAATAAAAAATCTTAACTCACTATAAGTTTGAAGGAAAATGATTGTTAATTTACACTAAGGTACAGAAAATAACAATGGCTTAGTGCACAGCATTCTACCTTTTAGATGCTATTTACATTTTTGGGGAAGCTGAAACAATGAAACTAATGGTAGAAATCCAGCATTAGTGAAGCAATGGTGGACACTTGGGGATTCCTTGAGTCTAAATAATTTCTCCAGATCTACCAGGAAGCTAGGCCTGACTGAGTCATGAATATTATTTATTTCAGATATGAGCCCTAGCAAACCAAGTTGGTTACACTTTTCTACACATTTTGATATAAGTATAATTAGACTAAAAAAATTCAAACATTAGGGTACATTTCTTTTTCAATGTACAATTAATGAAAATTTCAAAAAGCTTCTCTGTCCAGGCACTGGTAGCTCATGCCTGGAATCTTAGCTACTCGGGAGG
Source organism: Dipodomys spectabilis (assembly GCF_019054845.1). Lineage (NCBI taxonomy): Eukaryota > Metazoa > Chordata > Mammalia > Rodentia > Heteromyidae > Dipodomys > Dipodomys spectabilis. The sequence continues at coordinate 5,073,641 of NW_024870824.1, forward strand.
CTAAGATTTGAGGACTGTGGGTCTAATCTAGCCTGCACAGAAAAGTATGTGAAAGAGTCTTATCTCCAATAAACTAGCAAGAATTAGCGCTGTGGCTCAAGCACTAGAGGCCTAACCTAGAGCACAAAAGTTCAGGGACAGTGCCCAGGTCCTGAGTTGAAGACTCAGTAGTACCATGCACAAAAAAAGTTCCTCTGCTAATATTCATCCAACAACTACTTGTTGAGTGTCTATAGGCATTCAATGTTTAAATAACTGTTTAAGTAAAACTAAATATTTCTATTAAAATTAGTAATAAAATACAAAATATACTTAATCTAGCTGGGCACCGGTGACTCAAGCCTATATGCTCGCTGGTCAGGAGGCTGAGACCTGAGAATTGCAGTTTGAAGCCAGCCCAGGCAGGAAAGTCTTTGAGACTTTCATCGCCAATAAACTGTTCAGAAAAGGCCAAAGTGACACTGTGGCTCAAGTGATAGAGCCCTAGCCTTGAACACAGAGGGGTTTAGAGACAGTGCCCAGGCCCTGAGTTCAAGCCCCAGGACAGGCAAAATACATACATAAATACAAACACACACACACACTTTATCTTAGCCAAAAAGCCAAGAAGAATATTTTTATTGCTGTTTGTATTCGTTTAGTTGGTTATTTCAAGGCACATTTTGGGGTTGTTTTGAGGTATCCCCTTGCCTCAATCATTGAGTATTGGGGATTACGGGCACATGCCAATATACCCTAACCATAAAACATAAAATAGATTTACATAAATTTGGTAAGAAATGTGGTGAGCGTTTTTCTTATTTTTTTTTGTACTGGTCCTGGGGCTTGAACTTAAAGCCAGGGTGTTGTCCTTGAGTTTTTGTGCTCTATCAACTAGTAGGGTGGCACCCTACCACTTGAGCCACAGCTCCATTTCCAGCTTTTTCTGGTGATTAATTGGAGATAAAAGTCTCACAGGCTTTCCTGCCCAACTGACTTGGAACCGGTATCTTCTCATCTCAGCCTCCTAAGTAGCTAGGATTATATGTGTGAGATATTGCACCCGGCTTAAAGAAATGTTTTCCATGCAAATATGGATTTATATTTGTATCTACATAAAAACAGAATTTCCACACAAAATAGGGTCATACTATATATGTAGATATATATGTAGATATATACATATATGTATATGTATGTATATATAACAGTATACTTGCTTTAATTCTGTAACATATAAAACTATCTAGGATATGTTAAGTAAAAAATGTCACAGGAATGATTTTTAGTGCTTGTGTTTGAACTAAGGGCCTCATGCTCGCTAGGCAGGCACTCTAACACTGAGCCACACCTCTAGCCCTAAGAACTGTTAAATGTGGGGGAAGAAGGGCAAGTAGGTTCCTTAGTGGAGACAGTTCAGGGGTTCATCTTCCTATTGTCTTAATTTTTTTCAATACTGGGGTTTGAACTACTGGGGTTTGAACTCGGGTCCTTCAACTTTCTAGGCAGACACTGTACCATTTGAGCCAACCTTCCAGCCTAAGACTTTAAAAAATGTTGCATATGCATTAGCTTTTCGTATTATTTTTATAACTAGAATGAAATCTCTTTTCATTACAATGAGTAAAAAACAATACTACTGGGAACATGTAAGACAAAATTTGACTGAGGTCCTATTGATAAATGGCAGATTACTGCTCCTATGATTCTCTTCTGTCTACAAATTATTAATATTCTGTATTTTTATAAGCCAAAATAAGGTCCATCTAAACTGCAGATATTTGTTTAGCCCCTCCTTTAAAATGCAGGTTTTAAAATTGAATTGTGAAGGAAGTAGAGTTTTGGCTCAAGTGGTAGAACACTAATCTTGAGAAGAAAAAGCTCAAGGACAGTGCCCAGGACCTGAGTTCAAGCCCCATGTTGGCACAAAAAAAAAAAAGAAAGAAAGAAAAAAAGTGAATTGTGAGTACCTTTAAGATTTCTAAGGAGGATGGCTTGTTTTTGTGGTTTTATTGACTTAGTTATTTCTAGTAAATCCTGCAATAACAGGACAAACTGAAGCTTTCATAAGAGGAAGAAACAAACCACTTTGTTATTGCTATAGGTGGTGAGATTGATTTCCTTTTTACATCCAGAGACATGAGCTATTAACGACTCTTCCAAGGTGAGCAGAGGGAGACCTTTTTCCGTGAGACTTTTGCACTATCTGGCATCCATTCTGTGATCTGTAGGCCTTGAGGAAAAAGGCCTGCCAGGAACGCAAATTCTGTCTTGGCCACATTGGGACATTGGCCTCAGCTCCTCCATAGCCTCTTCCGTGCTCTTTCTTCTCTGGGTACAAAGTACTCTTCTCCTTTTGCCCTCATTTTCTTTATAAAATCTACTTTCAAAACAAGAGTCTAAAGTATACTCATAAAGTGTCATCTTCACTTTGTGAATTATATTTGTATATATAAAATATGTAAAGATATATGTTGTGTATATATATTTTACATATACTATGTAAATATATGTAAACTATATATACACAACATATATCTTTATATATGTATATATACATATATATGCATATCTTTATATATGTATATCTTTATATATGTATGTATGTAAAATATATACACACAAATATGTACAAATATTTATGTATATATTATACATACACTTATATACAAATACGTATATATATATATATATTTTTTTTTTTTTTTGGTCCAGTCATGGGGCCTGAACTCTGGGCCTGGGCACTGTCCCTTAGCTCTTCAGCTCAAGGGTTGCACTCTACCACTTGAGCCACAGCACCACTTCTAGCTTTTTTTTCTTTTTGCTTATGTGGTACTGAGGAATTGAACCCAGGGCCTCGTGCATACAAGGCAAGCACTCTACCACTGAGCCACCTTCCCAGCCCACAAATACTTACATTTGTATGTATAGCTTTATATATATTTATATTTGTATATAAATAAGGAAAGAAATCTCGAAGTCTTGGAGAACTTCTAGAGTTTTACTATATACCTGAAGAGGAAAGCTTCAAAACAATATATCCCTGTGTAGACAAAGAGTTGACTTGTAGCTAGAAGAAAAGGTTTTATTTCACAAAATTCTGAACATGTATATTTGGGTATACTTTATGCCTGTGGCTCTCGCTCTCTTCTATGTATGGTGGCCTGGCTTTTTGAACCTGTTTCTTCTCTCTTTACTTTCTTCCTTTTCTCTTTATTTTTTCATCTGACATCATAATATATTGGATAATTAGCTTTATCAAATAATTACACTCTCTATTTTTTTGTTAAGAGTGATACAGCTATCACTTAGAGGGATGGGATCAACTACATTTTATATTCACTTATAGTGCTGTGGTTTGTGTATAATGCCGAATTTATATGTTGGAAACTTGGTCCTCAATGCAGCAGTGTGGTGAGATGGGGCTTTGGGTGGTGACTGGGAATGAGGACTCTCATTTCAAGAATAGACATACCCCTGAATGGATTAATAGAAATAGGTGGTAATGAACGTGGCTTGGATAAGAAAGTAAGCTGTCTCTGGCTTGCTTACTCTGTGTCTGCAGGTACTCCTCGAGCAAGAAGGCCCTTGGCAGATGCACTATGATCTTGGTTTTGTCAGCCTCCACAGTCTGAACTAATTAAACTTCTACTTTTTAGAATTACTTCATCTATAGTGTTTGGGTATGGCAACAGAAAACAGAAAGGCGCTGTTGTTGTATTACTCTTTTGTTGGTTTTTCTGTCTCAGAAGAATGTAAATTCCCTGGACCTTGCCCTCATTTCCTGTTATACCCCAATTAGGAACATTCTCTAAGCTATTTTAGAGATCCTTCACTTACCCTATCCTAATCCCAAACCTTTTCCCTGAAAGTTTTAACCACATTTGGACTTTCATGGTCATCATTTCCTTGCCTTCTCTATAGTTCTGCCACTCATGATGTATCTCTAAGCCCTGAGATTTAGCCAGGTTTGCTTCCTGGGACCCACTTCCTACAGCTAGACCCTGCCCCTAAAGTTTCCACTACCTCCCAAAATACAAGCATTCAACACATAAGTCTGTGGGAGAACATTTCATATACAAGCCATAACACTACCTGATGACCAAAAGATACGTTACCTATGGCTATGCAGTGGAAAGAGCAGGGTATGTCTAGCTGTAGGATCTTCACTATGACAGACTATATTAACATCCATCAAATAAAAGTAGATAGCAATGAGAGCTTTCCTGGTAGAGTGTGTATGTGTGTGCACATGTGTTTGTTGGAGATCAAATACATTATGCTAGAACTATCTCCCTAGACATCTGTTTTTTGAAACAGAGTCTGGCTATATAGTTCAGACTGGCTTTGAACTGTCAATCCTCCTGCCCATGACTTGTGAGTGCAGGTATTACACGTATGGCTATCATGTCCTGCTAGAATTTTTCTGAACCTGGGAAAAACTAAAAGTAATTTAAATGTGCATCTGGTTGTCAGAACAGCTACAGTGTGGGGGGTGGTGTCTTACATTTGAAATCCTAGCTACTCAGGAGCTAAGATCACAGTTTGACAAAATTATCAGTTTTACATCAGTATAACTTATTCTAACTATGGGAATATGTTGGGGAATGAAGGAAAAGGAAAAAGGTGAATAGAAGGTGAGTAGAAAGTGAATAACTTCAAAATAAGGTGAAACTATGTATGAAAATAGCATAAGGAATTCCAATAAAAGCTATTGGGCACCAGTGACTCACACCTGTAATCCTTGCTTCTCAGGAGGCTGAGAGCTGAGGATCATAGTTCAAAGCCAGCCAAGACAAGAAAGTCTTTGATACTCTTGTCTCCAATTAACTACCAAAAAGCCAGAAGTAGAGCTGAGGCTCACGTGGCAGACCACTGACCATGAGTGACAATGCAGAGGGACAGTTCCAGGCCCTGAGGTCAAGCCTCAGTTTTATTACCCCCACCCAAAAATAGTCAGACTTTCCTCATGCTGTGTACTTGCTAGAGATGTGAGATACATTTCCACCAGCAAGATTTTAAAAGATTTAACTTATAAAGCATTAACTTGTGGGACATTTTAGAATTATATAACTCAGTACTTAGTGCTTTCCCTGTCTCAATTTTTTTTACTACGTGAAAACAGAAATGAGACTAAGTATCATGCTTTCCTTCCTTCTGTCTCATCAGAGGCTGGAGTCACTTATGGTAAGCAGAAGAAACCCACATGAATGTGCAAAAGTAAAAATAAGAGCTTACTGGACTCATACTGAGGGTTAGTGGAGATCAAGTAGGATTCAGGGTCCTGTGAATTAGGACAGTCAGGGTAAAAATCTTCTCTCTACCTCCCATATCTCTTTCTTTCCTTTTATTTTAATTTAATTTAATTTTATTGTAAGAGTGATGTACAGAGTGGTTACAGTTACATAAGTAAGGTAATGAGTACATTTCTTGTTGAACATTGTTATCCCCTCCCTCACTTTCTCCACTCTTTCTTCCCTTTTATTCTCCTGTCTCTGTCTCTTGGCTTTGTCGTCTGGCTTACCATCTCGCACATATTCCAAAATGTCAGCCACTATGAAAGCATTCAGAATGTACTCGTTTTCCCTTTGCAACTATTCCTGGATTTTGTGCAGTAGATATTCATCACAGACACTTGCAAAAATAAATCAAGGTTAAAAAAAATCATTGGGAAAAAAAAAACTAGACGAGGCATAGTCTAAATGTTTATCAGTAAGACTTGCCAGACTTTTAGTCCCAGCTTCTCTCAAGACTGAGGTGGGAGAACCGCTTGAGGGCAATAGCTGAAGACCAGCTGAGATAGCATGGTGAGACTTCTGTCTTAGGAAAAGGGAAGGAAAGGAAGGGACGGGAGGAAAAGAAAGGAAAGAGAAGGGCAGGCGTACGGTATTTAAAAGGCTAGAGGTGGCTACTGTTGCTGGTTGGCTTATGCCTGAAATGCAAGCTACTGAGAAGGCTGAGATCTGAGGATCACAGTTGGAAATCAGCCTGCGCAGGAAAGTCCATCAGACTCGGATCTCTAATTAACTACTAAAAAACTAAAAGTGGAGCTGCGGCTCAAGTGATAGAGCACCAGCCTTGAATGAAAACGTCGCTGATTTCAAGCCTCAGTACTGGCACAAAAATAAAATAAACGGAAATAAAAATAATAAGGCCAGAGGTAGCTTAGCTCATTGCCTAGTATGTATGAAGCTCTGGGTTTGATCCCCAGCACCACAAAATAAAAAAGGATTACTTTTTTTTAAATTATGGTTTATTTACTAAATGATAAATATGGTACTATTGCTTGATCCTTTCTCCTGAAGATTACACCAAAAAATATATACATCCCTGCTTCTTCGTGGTTTGAGATGCTAAGTGCAATTTGCTTTTGCTGCTGAAATTTGAGACACATTTTTAAAAACACATGGAAATTCTCTTTCCTCTCTTCTGCTACAGCACTTGTAGAAACATGCTGAGATAGAGAGTCAGAAAATGAAAGCAGCCTAGTCATTGAGTCATTACAGAGAGGACTGCTGACCTCTCTCTCTCTCTCTCATACATACACACAATCTAACATAATTTAGATTATTCTGATACAATATACAGTGGAGCCAATAAATTGAAGGCAATAAATATGTACTAAAGTGAACAAATGTCCAGATATATTAAAAGAAAAAAATACAAGTATATATATAATTATTCTATTCGTGATTTTTTTAAAAACCTGTCTATATCTGGGTACCAGTGTCTCATGACTATAATACTAGCTACTCAGAAGGCTGAGATCAGGAAAGTCCATAAGACACACACACACAGAGGAAATTATTATCATTATAATAGTATTATCTAATCTTTAGACCTTTTTCAATTTTCACTAATTATTCTTCTGGAATTATAAAGGTGAATATATTAAAATGAATTAATAAATAAGTAAATATTTAAAAATTCAACTATCATTTTTACCTTCCTGAGTCTTCATCTCTCCTGCAGGATGATTTTTTTTTTTATTCTTTTCTTTCCTTCCTTCCTCCTTCCTTCTTTCCTCTCTTTCTTTCTCTCTCTTCCTTCCTCCCTCTCTCTCTCCCTCTTTCTTTCTTTTTCTCTCTCTTCCTCCCTCTCTCTCTTCCTCCCTGCCTTCCCCCTCTCTTTTTTTCCTCTCTTGTTCATTCATTCATTTGTTCTTTTTGTCATGTGCTTGAACTTAGGGCCTGGGATCTGTTCCTGAGCTTTTTCACTCAAGGCTAGTGCTCTACCACTTTAAGTCACAGTACCACTTCCAGTTTTCTTGTAGTTAGTTGGAGATAAGAGTCTCACAGACCTTTCTTACCCAGGCTGGCTTTGAACCACAATCCTCAGATCTCAGCCTCCTGAGTAGCTAAGGATTACAGATTACATAAACATAAATGGCATCCAGCCAGGATGATTTCTTTGAACTAGCATATGTTCTACTTTTCAGTCAGAGGAATCATTTCTTGAAACTCCTGTTTGAGTAATTTTCTATTAAGACACTTCTAATCACCTATAGAACTGGTCTACCAGAACTTTCTCAAGTTTTCCGGGGAATCTCCTTGTTCACAATTATTATATAGTTTCTACAACTATTTTTAAAAATAAGAATAGTAACTCCTGTGGCTGGCTGGATGTGAAAGGCAGTATTTATAGGAGTAAACGTGCTCATACATTTGGAGTTGTGAGTTAAGTACAGACTATGGGGAACAAAACCTATTAAAATTAAACCTAGGAAGTGGCACTGTGGCTCAAGTGGTAGAGCACTCACCTGGAGCTGAAGAGTGCAAGGACATCACCCAAGCCCAGAGTTCAAACCCCACGACCAACAAAAAAATAAAAACTTAAATTAAATTAAGTTAAACCTATTAAAATTAAAATTTGTATATCTTTGCCCCAATAATCTAATTCCTGCTAGTCCTTAGAAATAAATGCAGCAGTACTTAAGGCCTTGCATACAAAGGCTTTCACTGTAGCATGTTTTATAGGGACAGGTGTATTCCCATCAATAAGAAATTGGTAGGGGTTGGAGGTGTGGTTCAGTTGGTAGAGCACTAGCCAATGAGTGAAAACGTTCAAGTATCAAGTTGGAGTCTTGGTCTTGGGCCTAAAAAAAGAGGAAATGACTCACTAAGCTACAGTATATTCACTGCAAAGACGATTAAGCAACACAGAATATCAGATGCTCAAAAACATAAATGATGGCTAAGGGGTGGGTTAAAATGCCCGCCTAACAAGGTTGAGACTGTGAGTTTGAACCACAGTATTACAAAAGGGGGAGGAGGGCAGGGAGTTAAAGAACTGTAACCTCTTTGTACAGCTACTTAATAATCATAATAAAGGAAAAAAATCTATTAAAAAGAGGGACAATAAAAGAGTGAATTCTAGGGGAGTGAATTCTATCAGTGGAGTTAGAGAATTCCCCCACTGTGCATTTATTCTAAGAAAAAGGAAATAAAGAGAAATTATAGTCTTTTATTTTGTAAAAACAATAAGATAATATATCCATGTATATTTGTCTGTTTAGCTAAAAGACTAGGGAGAATGTATGCAAGAATTTATAGTAGGCTGTTCACATCTGCAGGAGTGGGGAGAAGAGACTACAGGGGAGAGAAAAGAGAACAGAGGCAGGCAAGCAAGGTGGGAAACAAACGGGTGAGGGGAAGTGAGCAATATATTCTCATTACATGCGTAGAATTTATAGAGAGTGGGCTGATGCTTTGCAAATAAAACTTTAAATTTGTGAAAGCTAGCATATGTTTTTGTATAGCTTTTATGGATGTTTCTAATTATAGAGCTCTAGCTAAGTGAAAATTTTATCTAGTGGATGCATGCTGTATTATCCAAGCTCAGCACTGCAAATTTTTCTTCTGTATAGAATTTAATGAACATACTTTAATGTAGGTACTGAAACAAGGCCAAACCAGCAGTTCTCTTCAGACCTGGCAGTCTGCCTAGTGATCATTATTTGCCATTCTTTTCCTAAACAAATGTATCTGAGAAAATGACATTTAAATGCTGGAGGTAGATAATCCTTAACAATTATATAATTTTGGCAGATATAATCATGAGGCTCACATACTACCACAGTCATGAACATAGTGGTAAGCAAATGTTTGAAAATTAACAATATTGTTTTGGAAGATTAAGAAAAACATGCATGGTTTGGATTAGTGAGTTACAGTTTTTGCCTACATTATTTATTTGCAAAGTGGCTCCCTTTGTGGATTTGTATAAATTTTTCATATGCAAAGCTAGGAAATTACCTTTCAGAAAGATAGTTACTACTAAAAACAAGGAAGCTCTTTTAAATAGCATAATAGAGGATACAAATTGTGCTTTAAAAAGGAAATAAGAATGTATATAAGTGATAAAGTTTGTTTTCTCTCTCCATGGACATATATGTTCATAGAGGAAAAAAATGTATAATACTCAGAATGGTATTCCAAAGCTAGTGAAAGTAAGAAGGGCTCCCTAATTGAAAAGGAATCTTCTATCATAAAAATAACTAGACCAAGAGAAATGTGTTCTGTTCCTATCCCTGCCTCCTTATTGCTCCCCACAGCCAGCTCCATCCCTTAGAGCCCACAAGATGTAAACTCCTATCTTTTTATTAGAACAATTGGTCAAATCCATTTATTTCTATTATTCTATCTCTGACTTGGAAAGCTTAGTCTTCTCACCTAACACTTTCTTCCAGTTCCACACTGCTCTTCAGATTCTGATTCTGCTTTGAAAAGCTAGATGTAATGTCTGTACTTGGCCTACTGCTGATTCCAATTTGACTTTCTGTTCTCAAATAGTTTTGATTTGTACACACCAAATCTTTCGCAAGGCCCTTAATTGTGCTGACAGAGAGTTACACAGAATACAAAACTATGATCTCAATTTCGCTTGAAAGCACTGAGTTGAAATGGAGCCTACATTAAATGATTTAAAAGGTTAAAGTTGTAAGGTTAGTGGTTACAAGAAGATGGTCCGGTGGGCCGCTCCATATGTCCCCAGTCTATGGGACTCGGGGAGATGGGGCCACATTCTGTATCTCAGGCCTCTTCCAGGCTGTCCTTTCTGTATCTTGTTGGCTTATTGCTTTGTTTTGTTTTTATTTGTTTTTATTCAGTAGTTGTAAGAAGGGGCTTCCATTCCAAAAGTCAGATTATGAGTGCAATGCATCTCAATCAGTGTTACCCCTTCCATCATTCTCGCCATCATTCCCATCTCATCCCATACCTAAGGTTAAGTAGTTCATTTTTCTTACATAGTGTATATTGAATATATGACTGCTTTTGCTCACCTTTCCTCCCTCCACTCATGTACCCCTTTTTTGCTCCTTTTTTGTTTGTTTGTCAGTCGTGGGGCTTGAACTCTGGGTCTGAGTGCTCTTTCTCAGCTCTTCAGCTCAAGGCTAGCACTTTCCCACTTGAGCCACAGTGCCACTTTCAGTTAATTGGAGGTAAGAGTCTCAAAGCCTGGGCTGGCTTTGAACCTCAAGCCTCCTGAGTAGCTAGGATTACAGGCATGAGCCACCAGCACTTATTGGTAGTCAATGTGTAATTAGCTAACTTTGAGTCAAGTTCCTACAGATATCCTATTTCATTGGTATATTGATTTTATTGTTGTAGTGAGAGTGTTTCCAAGTTCTCCAACTTTTGAAGGTCATTCTTGTCTAGTGTCAAATGAATGGGGCTTCAGTTCACATCTCCATTTCCAAGTTTGCCCTCTTGATTTGGATGGCTGCTGCTAATCATCTCTAACCTTTTACAGTTTCTCTTTTCACTGTTTTTCAAATAATCCATTGTATTATTTAGGGATTTTAAAAATCATTACTATTAAGTATTGGAGTATGAAAAAGGAGGTTTGATTGCTTCTGATTCAAGGCCTGGCACTGGCATTGGCTTGGTTCTGGCAAGCTCTTGGCGCATCATGTTGATATATAGCTATTAGTCACTGGTGATGGGAGAATGCAAAGGGAATCTAAAGTGAAGAGTGAGCTCACAATATTTCTAAGGCAAATGCTGTAATTAAGATTTCCTGGGTCTGGGACATGCCTCCTTCCTGGAAGCCGCTAGGACTGCAGGAGAAAATTGGAAACTTTTGTCTTTCCCCAGATAAAATGTAGCTGAGATTGTGATTCATATTTGCAATAAGTTGTTAACAGGAGCTGATGGGAAAAACCTCTCTAAGAATGACCTTTATCCAAAACCAAAGCCTGAAGGCTTGCATATGATCTACGTGAGAGCCTTACAAATTGTTTATGGAATACGAGTGGAACATTTTTACATGATGCCGTGAACTCTGAAGTCATGTATCCACATATAATGGAAAGCTTTTTACCAGTCAGAAATTTAGTTATTCATCTGGACTCATTTTGCCCATCTGTGGGGTAAATGACTTTGAGATTGCTAATATTCTCTATCCAAACGCAAAACACACAAGTTGGTTTTTAAGTGGCATTATTAACTTCACTCACTTCAGAGAAGAATGTCGTAGCACCTATATGGAGTTTCTCAAGCAATATAAAACCTCTGTGGACAAAATACAGCAGATGAATATTGCACACCAGGAGGCACTGATGAAGCTGGAGATACTTGAGTATGTGGGAGATTGACAAATCCAATGAATGTTATTTCAAACTGCAAAATGGATTGTGAGTGGTATTTACAAGTCTACAAATCTATTTTAAGTCCCTTTTATCTTCCTTAAATGTCAGACTATATTTAAGTTTGCCCTTTCTAATAAAGAAAAAAAACAGATTTGGGGGGCTGGGAATGTGGCTTTGTGGTAGAGTGCTTGCCTAGCATACATAAAGCCCTGGGTTCGATTCCTCAGTACCACATACATGGAAAAAGCTGGAAATGGTGCTGTGGCTCAAGTGGGAGAGTGCTAGCTTTGAGCAAAAGAAGCTCAGGGACAGTGCCCAGGCTGTGAGTTCAAGCCCCAGGACTAGCAATAAACAAAAACACAAAAAGACTTCCTGACTCCCAGGTGACCTTATCTATGTTGATTGGCTTTAGGGATAAGAATTTCTCACAGATATCCTCAAAAAGTATTCAAAGCACAAGGGCCAATGCTGTGGTTCTCACTCTAAAGACAACTGACTTTCAGTCTATTGGAAGCACATTTGTAACAGGTCCTTAAAATGTTTTTGCTGTCATGAATTAACTAAAAGCTGATATCTGCTTCTGTTTTGCATTTTTTATAGTTCTAAGCCTTTCTCTCCACAGATACTTTGCAATTACCTTGGGTTCCAAGAAAGACAGGATAACCAGTAACATCTTTATGATAAAAGACTAAAACTACCACTAAGGAACAGTTGGTAATTACTAACACTGGTCAGGCTTCACCCTCGAGTGTGAGAAATCATCTCATGGAAAACAGACTGCTCCCCCTCCAATGATGACAGCAGTAACAACTTCTCCAGAATCCAAAACAGTTAAATATTTTGGCCAGCCAGGCCATACCTGTAATAAGGACTTTTGATATATGCATACCTTTGTCATCTGCTTCTATGTTTTTCTACTTAAACCTAATGCTTATGTCTATTGGGAAAACACCTGAGAATGAATTAAAATGCTGTTTTCCTGTGACATCATGGCACATAACCTTTATCTGCCATATTTCTTCCTAATAAATTTCACTATGGTCAAATTGTGCTCAAATTCTTCTCTGGCAGACACAAGGAATCAAACTAATGAGCTGTGTGACTTTCCAGTAACATCATGGTTGTGTGTGACAGAGCAAGTTATCATATCCCAAGACACAAGGTGAAAGAACAGGGTGGGGCCCAGGTCTCTGGTGATGAAAATGTTCTGTCTTGACTATATCCATTTCACTATTCTAGTTGTGATATTGTATATGGTGTTGTTGGAAACTGGGTAAATACATCAAATTTGTCTGCTTACAACTCAATATGAATCCATAATATGCTCAAAACAAAGTTTTCATTTTACAAAAATGTCAACAGCATTTTGTTGTACATAATTATATGTCCTTTTATTTTGAAAGTCAACTGTATTTCGAATTGGTGTGCTTCATTATATTTGAATGTGCAGTTTCAACGATTCCTATCATTTCTTTCCTCTCAATTTTTTTTTTTTAAAGAAGGAAAGAAAATGTTCATTGAACTCCAGATCCTACTTTGGCTTTCCTGAATGCTGGTATCACTGATGTGCACCCCCATAACAAATCCACAAGGAAAAGAAATACACCACTTTCTGGCTGCAATCTTTTTGTGATCGCAATCGTCGACGATGCGGATTTCCCGTCACGGGCAGAGAGAAGAATACACCAGTCTGCGGGAGGCCACCACCGCAATCGCCCTCTCGACTGCGCCTCAAACGTAGCAGCGTCCCAGGTTGGTGGGCTGTTGCTGGGTGCGCATGCGCTTGGTGGAGCAGCACCTGTGTGTGGGGGTGGGGGTTGGGCGGAGCCTCTGGGTTAGGGCGCTAACGACGCGCAGTGCTCATAGCTTGTGCTCCAAGGGTTTACTGCGCAGGCGTGGACGCAGAGCAGGCGCTAACTATCGCACGCCGTGGGCCTGGCGCGCGCGCGGGTGCTGACGAACGTGTGGTGTCTCCTGACTCCGTGACTCCGCAATGGCTGAGGCGTCTCGGTGGCACAGAGGAGGTCAGATGGGCTCATTTGGCAGTTATAGATGCCCAGGAAGGAATTCTTTTTTCGTTCGGAGACCGGGACTTGAACTTGTTACCTGACGCTTCCACTCCTTGGCTAACGCCACGCCTCCCCCGGGAGGGACTCTTTGGCCCCAAATGTCCGCTCACGTGGAGGGGACACTCTCCGCCCTCACGACCTCCCTCGGAGAAGCCGTGAGGACCGGGGGCGGGGGGGGGGGGGGGGGGGTGGTGAGTTTCCGCGGAAGGGCGCGCAGCGCTCGCCCCTGGCCGGAGGCGGCGGCGGCCCCGGCTAGGCCTGTGTCCCCGGAGCCCTGGCCTTGCCCAGAAGATAGCGGTTAAGGCCTCCGGAGACGGTTCTCTGTTGTAATTGTTACTTGGGGCGGGACCGGTAAGGAAGCGTTCGAGTTATCAAAACCTGTTCGTTTGCAGTTATAAAATAATTGCCCGTTGGGCTGGGAAGGTGGCTCAGAGGTAGAGCGCTTGTCTTGCATGCCTGAGGCCCTGGGTTCGATTCCCCAGCACCACATAAGCAAAAAGAAAAAAAGCCAGAAGTGGCGCTGTGGCTCAAGTGGTAGAGCGCTAGCCTTGAGCTGAAGAGCTGAGGGACAGCGCCCAGACCCAGAGTTCAGGCCCCATGACCGGACCAAAAAATAAAAAATAATTGCCCGCTTCCCTATAGGAAAACTTAGTAATTACCCTGCCTCGTGAAAGTGAGATTGAGAAAGAACCAGAAAGACGTTGGAACCTGTCTTCGCGTGTCTCACAACTAAAAGCGGTTGTTTCTCTGTGACCTTTATATAATGATCATTGCATACTAAGGTGATAAATTTTTTTTGTCTTACATCTGTCAGGTACTTCAATACATAATCTGCATTACAGAAAGGAAGTACAAATTACCACCACACTTCAGGAGTTGTTACTCTACTTTATTTTTTTAATAAATCTGTGTATCTGTAAGTATCTAGATGTAGACAAAGATGTTGGGGATTTGAGCTAGAAGCTAAAATGTGGAAATGCAAAAAAAAAAAAAAAATCCCTATGTGGTATATATTACTAAAATTTCCCAGGTGACACATTTTATACCCATTAGCCTATGATTAACAATTATTTCCAGGTGTTGGGTTTGGGTTTTGTTTTGTTTGTGTGTGTGTGTGTGCGCCAGTCCCTGGGACTTGAATTTGGGATCTTGGAGCTGTCCCTGAGCTTTTCTACTCAAGGCTAGTGCTCTACTTCCTGAGCCACAGCTCTACTTTCAGCTTTTGGGTACTTAATTGGATATAATAGTCTCATGGATTTTCTTGCCTGGCTGACTTCAAACCATAATCCTCACATCTCAGCCTTCTGGTGGCTAGGATTACAGGTGTGAGTCACAGCTGCCCAACTTCATTTTGTTTGTTTTTTGGTCGTGGGGCTTGAACTCTAGGCCTGAGCACTGTCCCTCACTCAAGGCAAATGCTCTACCACTTGAGCCACAGCACCACTTTGTTTTCTGAGTGGTTAATTGGAGATAAGAGTCTCACTGACTTTCTTGTCTGGACTGGCTTTGAACCACAATCCTCAGATCTCAGCCTCCTGTGTAGCTAGGATTACAGGCATGAGCCACCACACCAGGCATAGCAAAAACTTGACCGTCATAGGTATTATAAAGAGCTCCACAGTCAACCTTGCATGTAATTATTCCTATTGTTTAATGTATCTATTTAAATAATTCCTTGGGATGATGATTTGTAATGTGTCTATTTCACTCTGAAAGAAATCAAGACTAACTCAGTTTCACAAAGCAAAGTGCAAATGGGACCAAACATTAAAATTCAATGTGTGCCATTAGCTGCTTCTTTTCACTGGCCTGGTGCACAGTGAATAGTGCTTTGCTGAATCAATGGAAACTTTTATGGAAGACTGAGAAAACTTTTCAACCTGAATTCCTGCTCTGTGCCACTGGCATTCACTATTTAATATGTGAAGGGTATATTAATGAGCTTTTTCTCCTTGAAGTTCCCAACATGCATTCACTGTAAAGCTCACTTTCAGGATTTCTTTTTTTTTTTTTTTTTTTTTTTTTTTTTTTTACAAAATATGTTAGCAATTTTATTTACAGAAGTCTTAATGGGTCACATATTTGGTGATTTTTTTTTTTTTTTTTTTTTTTTGACCTTTTTTTTTTTTTTTTTTTATTGTAAAGCTACTATACAGAGGGTCACAGTTACATGAGTGAGGTTATGAGTACACTTCCTCTTGAACATTGTTACCCCCTCCATTGTTTTCCCCCTACCATCCCCTCCCTCCCTCCCTTCCCCGAGGTTCTTTTTTTTTTTTTTTTTTGATTGTGATTAAATGATTACATAATTTCAAAGTCACAAGTTCATTCTAACTTCCCTGGAGCAAATTGTCTACCACAGTCTGTAATATATAACAGTGTTCACATGTTATATACCATATTTGTGATCAGCAGCATGAGGATATTTAGTAGTGGTTCAACCAGATGAGCGGGAGTTCTTTGTTTCTTAAGTCCTGTTAGTTTTGTCGTATCACTAACCTTTTGGATTTAGCATCCACTTATGAGGGAGACCATGTACCGTTTGTCTCTTCGTTCTTGGCTTACCTCGCTCAACATGATTCCTTCTAGCTCCATCCATTTCCCTGCAAATGCCATTATTTTGTCATTTCTAATGGCTGCATAATATTCCATTGTGTATAGATACCACAATTTTTGGATCCATTCATCTGTGGTGGGGCACCTAGGTTGTTTCCATATCCTAGCTATTGCGAACAGTGCTGCAATAAACATGGAGGTGCACGTGTCCTTGTATATTGGTTCCTGTTGTTCAGGGTAGATGCCTAGAAGTGGTATGACTGGGTCGTAAGGGAGGTCAATCTTTAGCTTTCTAAGGACCCTCCAGACTGCTTTCCAAAGTGGTTGTATAAGTGTACATTCCCACCAGCAGTGTAATAGGGTTCCTCTTTCTCCACATCCCCTCCAGCATTTGTCGTTGGCTGATTTGTGGATGTGGGACATTCTGACTGGGGTAAGGTGGTATCTCAGGGTTGTCTTTATTTGCATTTCCTTCACCACCAGGGATGATGAACATTTCCTCATGTGTTTCTTTGCCATTTTTATTTCTTCATTTGAGAAGTCCCTCTTTAGTTCCCTTGCCCATTTAGTAATTGGTTTGTTAGGTTTGGGAGGGATTAGTTTCTTGAGTTCCCTGTATATACAGGATGTTAACCTCTTGTCTGATATATTGCTGGTAAATATTTTTTCCCAATTAGTTGGTTGTCTTTCTAGCTTAGTTGCGATAGATTTAGCTGTGCAGAAGCTTTTTATTTTAAGGTAGTCCCATTTGTCGAGTCTCTCTCCAACTTGTTGTGACCCTGGGACTCTGTTCAGGAAGTTCCTTCCTGTGCCTATTAGTTCAAGTGTCTCTCCTACTCTGTCCTGCAGTAGTTTCAGAGATTCAGGTTTAATGTTAAGGTCTTTAATCCATTTTGAGTTGATGTTGGTGCATGGTGATAGGCTGGGGTCCACTTTTAGTTTTCTGCATGTGGCTGCCCAGTTTTCCCAGCACCAGCGGTTGAAGAGGCTGTGTTTCTTCCATTGTATGTCTTTGGCTCCTTTGTCGAATATCAGCTGGCTGTAGGCCTGTGGATTTATATCTGGATCTTCTATTCTGTTCCATTGGTCTTCGGGTCTGTTTTTGTGCCAGTACCATGCTGTCTTTGTGATTATAGCTCTGTAGTAGAGTTTGAAGTTCGGCATGGATAGCCCTCCCATATTGTCTTTATCCCCTAGAATTGTTTTGGCTATTCTAGGTCTTTTGTTGTTCCATATAAATTTTTGGACTGTTTTCTGTATTTCAGTGATGTACGTCATTGGGATTTTAATAGGAATTGCATTGAATTTGTATATTAATTTTGGAAGTATCACCATCTTTACTATATTAAGTCGGCCTATCCAGGAGCATGGGAGGTCTTTCCATTTCCTAGTGTCTTCTGCAATTTCTTTCTTTAACTTTTTATAGTTCTCATTAAATAGTTCTTTTACATCTTTGGTTAGGTTAATTCCTAAATATTTTATTTTTTGGGAGGTTATTGTGAATGGGGTTGCTCCCTTTATTTCCCTCTCTTCCTGTGCGTTATCAGTGTATAGGAAGGCAACTGATTTTTGTGGGTTTATTTTGTATCCTGCTATTTTGCCGAAGTGACTTATGATTTCTAAAAGTTTGGGGATGGAGTTTTTGGGATCGTGGAGGTATAGTATCATGTCGTCTGCAAAAAGGGATAGTTTCACTTCTTCTTTCCCTATGCGGATCCCTTTAATGTCTTTTTCTTGCCTTATTGCCCTGGCTAAGGGTTCTAGGACTATGTTGAAGAGGAGTGGAGACAGTGGACATCCTTGCCTTGTTCCTGTTTTTAGGAGGATTGGTTGTAGCTTTTCCCCATTAAGTATAATATTGGCTATTGGTCTGTCATAAATGGCTTTTATTGTTTTTAGAAATGTTCCTTCTATTCCTATTTTCTCCAGAGCTTTTAGCATGAATGAATGTTGAATTTTATCAAAGGCCTTTTCTGCATCTGTGGCGATAATCATGTGATTCTTGACCTTGGCTCTGTTGATATGCTGGATTACATTTATTGACTTACGTATGTTAAACCATCCCTGTGTCTCTGGGATGAAGCCTACCTGATCATAGTGTATTATTTTTTTTATGTGTTTCTGGATTCTGTTAGCTAGAATCTTGTTAAGGATCTTTGCATCTGTGTTCATCAAGGAGATTGGCCTGTAATTCTCCTTTTTGGTTGGGTCTTTGCCTGGTTTGGGGATGAGTGTGATATTGGCTTCGTAGAATGAGTTTGGGATAGCTCCCTCCTTCTCTGTTTCTCTGAAGAGCTTGAGGAGTATGGGTATTAGTTCTTCTTTAAAGGTCTTATAGAATTCTGCTGTGAATCCATCTGGTCCTGGGCTTTTTTTTGTTGGAAGACTTTTGATAGCTTCCTGTATCTCATTATAGGATATTGGCTTATTTAATTGGTTAACTTCTTCTTTGCTCAGTTTGGGTAACTTGTATTTCTCTAAAAATGCATCCATTTCCGCCAGATTTTCTTCCTTTAGAGAGTATAGCTTTTGAAAGTAGTCTGTTAGAATTGTTTGGATATCTTGGGTACATGTTGTGATGTTTCCCGTGGCATCCCTAATCCTATTAATATGGGTTTCCTCTCTTCTTTTTTTAATTAATCTTGCCAACGGGCCATCAATTTTGTTTATTTTTTCAAAGAACCAGCTTTTTGTTTGGTTTATTTTGGTTATGGTTTTCTGATTTTCTAATTGGTTAATCTCTGCTCTCAATTTGGTTATCTGGCTTCGTCTAGTAGCTTTAGGTCCCATTTTTTCTTGTTTTTCTAGCTGTTTTAGTTGCAACATGAGATTATTTACTTGGTCTGTCTCCATTCTCTTGATGTGGGCACTGAGGGCAATAAATTTGCCCCTCAGGACTGCTTTTGCTGTGTCCCACAAGTTTCTTTGTGAGGTGTTTTCATTTTCATTGAGTTGTAGGAAATGCTTTATTTCTTCTCTGATCTCTTCTGTTACCCAGGCCTTGTTAAGGAGTGTGCTGTTCAATTTCCATGTATTAGAGAAATTTCTGCGGTATGCTTTGTTATTGAGAGCTAGCTTGATTCCACTGTGGTCAGATAGGATACAGGGGATTATGTCGATCCCTTTGTATTTGCTTAAGTTCCTTGAATGAACTATGATATGGTCTATTTTGGAGAAAGTTCCATGAGCTGCTGAGAAGAATGTGTACTGTGTTGTTTTAGGGTGAAATACTCGGTAGATGTCAGTTAATTCCGCTTGAAGTATGGCCTCACTTAATTCGGTAGCTTCTTTGCCAATCCTCTGGTTGGTAGACCTGTCCTTTGGTGAGAGTGGCGTGTTAAAGTCTCCTAGTATTATCGTATTGGGATCTATTTTATTCTGTAAGTTTGAGAGCATTTGTTTAACATATCTGGGTGCACCGATATTTGGGGCATATAAGTTGATGATGGTTATATCCTCCTCTTGGATTGTTCCCTTTATTAATATGTAATGTCCGTCCTTGTCTTTCTGTACTGATTTTAATGAAAAGTTTATTTTGTCAGATATCAGGATAGCTACACCTGCTTTCTTATTGGGGGAATTTGATTGGTAGATCCTTTTCCACCCCTTCACTCTGAGTTTGTTTGTATGTTTGGCTGAGAGGTGGGTCTCCTGAAGGCAACAGATGGATGGGTCTTGTTTTCTGATCCAGTCCTCAGTTCGTTTTCTTTTAATTGGCGAATTCAGCCCATTTATATTAAGAGAAAGTATAGAGAGATGCATTGTTGTCCCTGCCATTCCGTTTTCCTAAGTTTTTCTTCTTTCCTTTCCTCCTGTGCTTGCTCAGTTAGACTTTGAGTAATGCCTGTTTGGGGCAGGTCCCAGTTCCTGGTTGCTTTCTTCAGGTTGTGTCCCCCCTCTTAGAATTCTTTGTAATGCTGGCTTAATGTTTATGTATTCATTTAGTTTTTCTTTGCTATTAAAAGTTTTCAGTTCTCCATCGAATGTGAATGCTAGCTTTGCCGGGTATATCAGTCTGGGTTGGCAGTTATTGGCTCTCAGGGCTCGTATGGTGCTTTCCCAGGCTTTTCTTGCATTCATTGTTTGTGTGGAGAGATCTGCAGTGATTCTAATTTTTTTCCCGTTGTAGTATAGCTCCTTCTTCATTTTTGCTGCATGCAGGATTGTTTCCTTATTATTCAGATCCATCATTGTTACTATTATGTGCCTAGAAGTGTTTCTCCTGGGATCTTGCTTGTTGGGTGTTCGATAAGCTTTTGTGATGTAGTTAAGATGGTCGTTTTTGAGGTGGGGAAAATTTTCATTGACTATCTTGTTAAATAGGTGTTGCATTCCCTTGCTCTGGAATTCCTCACCTTCGTCCACTCCGATTATGCGAAGGTTAAATTTTTTAGCATTATCTGCTTGCTCTTGAATTTCCCTTTGGTTTAATTTGAGTGATTTTTCCATATCTGTCACTTTTTGGTCCAGTTGGTGTATTCTGTCTTCTGTATCTGACACTCTACCTTCCATTTCATTCACTCTGTTGACCGTGGCTTCTATTGTGGTTTGCATGATGGAAATGGATCCCTTTATGGATTCAATGTTGGTTCTCAGAGTACTGATCTCACCTCTCAATGAGGTGATATCAGTATGCATTACCTCTAATTTGGCGTTTATCTCACTTCTTACTGAGGTTTGTGCAGCTTCTATTTTTGCATCCAATTTTTGTTTGATATCCTGTATATCTTTTGATAGTTCATCCTTGTGCTCTTTCAATTTCTGATCCATTTCTCGCTTTATTTCTTGAGTCATTGCCTCCAGCAACCCTTGGATGTAGTTTTTGTCTTCCATTCCTGCTTTGCTCCCACTGGGGCTCTCCCCTGCGTGGCTGCTGGCTTTTGAGGTGAGCTTGCTGTCCTGGGTAGTGGTAAACCTTGTGATTTTTCTCTGTGATTTTCGCATGGGGGTTCAGGAGACTGCTCTTCAATCTTGTTTTGGTGTGTCTGTCTTTGCTTGGTTGCTGATTCTCTATTGGTAGAGAGAGTCTGTGTCTGATCTGGATTCTGTTGGGAGCCTATTTCCAGCTGCTATTCACTTAGGATTCTCAGCTCTCTGCTGTAGCAATTCCCGCCTTTGGAAGGGTTGAGCAGCCTAGACTGCTTGTGTTTGCTCCTGCGGGTGCTCTTGGGAAGATCAGATGCTCTGGATGCACTCTCCCAAATACTGGAGTCTGCTATGGGCTCCTGATGTGTTTTTGTTTGTTTTGGGCTGGTTGTGGGCTTGAACTCTAGGTTTGGGTGCTGTCCCTCAGCTCTTCAGCTCAGGGCTGGCACCCTACCATTTGAGCCACAGCCCCACTTCTGACCCTTTTTGCTTTGTTCAGGCGCCGGTTCCCTGGCCTGGTTCCGGCCCCAGCCTGGAGCGCGCTCGTTAGGCCTGTGCTAATGTGTATACCACCTTGGTTATGCAGCCTGGAGGACACAGTTCAAATTTCTTCTACTGTTGGTAGTCTTGACCCAGGGGCACTGTTCCTGGCTTGAGCATTTAAGCTCCCTTCCCGGGGCGCTCTTGCTCTGGCCTGGCCAGCAGAGTGTGCTCCACCGGCTGGTGGGGCTCTCGAACAGTTCCCAGTTTTAGTGGGTCCTGTGGTCCGGGTGTTGGGGTAGGGAGTCTAGGTCAGGGTCTGGGGATTCCCTCCAGCTCTGGTCTCCCTTGATGGATTCCCTGTCCCCTGATGGGTACTCACCCTGTAGGTCGTCAGTTGTTGTTGCAGTCCGTCAGTTGTTGTTGCAGTCCGAGTTCAGTTGGGGTGGTTGCGGGCTGGGTTGGGCGGCCCCCCGCCGGGTCGTTGCGATCGCGACAGGTCCCTTTGTGGCGCTGCTGGTGCCGGGCGGCTTTGGCGGGATGGAGCCTCTCCGCTCCGGTGGAGAGTGATGGGTGGGGGTGGGATCCTCCTGGAGACTCCCGGCTGGTAGGTTTCTCTGTTCCTGGCGATCCGCTGTTCTGCAATCCGGTACCTGGTGATCTGCAAGCAGCCCCCTGTGTCTCTGTGGCTCCGGCAGCCCCTGCCGGGCCGGCTGGCCGGCGGCTTGGCGCACTGCCGCGCGGCCAGTAAAGGTTGGGGGAGGGGTCTTCGCTCTTCTCTGTTCTGAAATTCTTCTTTTCCTCTCTTTCTTTTTTTGTTATTTTCCACCTCTGGTTTTTCTCTGAGTGTTCGTCTTTTTGTTGTTGTCGGTCTCTTGGGGAGATTAAAGGTTGGAACTCGAACTCTCTTTTTGGTTGGAGAGAGCTGTGGCATTTCCCTACTGCCCCGTCGCCATCTTGAGAACTCTCCTCCAGGATTTCTTTCTTGTCTTCATGGCATGTGCTACACATGGGTAGTTGTACTAATTAATTAGTGCTGCAGAAGGAAGTTTGTCATCTTAAAGACAACTGTGGCTCACCCCTATAATCCTAGCGATTCAGGAGGCTGGGATCTGAGGATTATAGTTGAAAACCAGCCAGGTGGAAAATTCCTCATGAGACTCTTACCTCCAATTAACCACTCAGAAACTGGAAGTGGAGCTGTGACTCAAAGTGGTAGAGCACTAGCCTTGAGTAAAAGAACTCAGGGATAGTGCCCAGGCCCTGACAACTGACAAAACAAAACTGTAACCAATTGTAATTAAGCTATCCTATGTTTATAAAAGTTTACTTGGGGGAAAAGGAGACACTAGTGGCTCAAACCTGTAGTCCTAGCTATCAGGACATTAGAGATCCTGAGCTCTGAGGATTGTGGTTCCCAGTCAGCTCAGATAGACCAATTTGAGACTCTTGCTTCCATTTAAACAGTAAAAAGCTAGAAGGGAAAGTATAGCTCAAGTGCTAGAGTGAAAAAAACTAAGCAAGAAGCTCTGAGGTCAAGCCCCAGTGCTGGCATACACATACAACGTTACTTACAAAAATAATACATGCTTATTATAGAACATCCAGAAAATGAAAAAAAAACAACACAAAAACGTTCTTAAGCCCACTACTCAGAAATATTTTAACATTTCTTATAACATAGAATTGGCAATAACTTGAAATATCCCTCAGTAAGATTTAACATTGTGGTAAATACACTGAAATAAATGTGATTGTTAGAGAATGGTATAGGCGCGTGTATATCATAGAATGATGAAGATGCATGTTTGTTTTTTTTAAGTGTCTGAAAAAAAGTTAAGGTAATATACCTTTCTAAAATTCACAAACCCGGGGCTGGGAAGGTGGCTCAGTGGTAGAGCGCTTGCCTTGCATGCATGAGGCCCTGGGTTTGATTCCTCAGCACCACATAAGCAAAAAGAAAAAAGCCGGAAGTGGTTCTGTGGCTCAAGTGGTAGAGCGCTAGCCTTGAGCTGAAGAGCTAAGGGACAGCGCCCAGGTCCAGAGTTTAGGCCCCACGATCAGACCCCCCACCCAAAAAAAAAAAAATTCACATACCCCCTCCAACAAAACAAATGTTTTCTTACTATGGTTTTATTTTTATTTTTGCCATTTCTAGGGCTTGAACTCTAGGTCTGGGTGCTGTCCCTGAGCTGCTTTTTGCTCAAAGCTAGCACTGTACCACTTGAGCTATAGTACCACTTTTTCTGCGTAGTTTATTGGACATAAGAGTCTCACAGACTTTCCTGCCTGGGATCACTTTGAACCATGATCCTCAGGCCTCAGCCTCCTGAGTAATCAGGATTATAAGTGTGAGCCACCAGCATCCAGCTTAAAATTATTTTCTTTATAAATGTATATGCATAAAGCTTGAAGAATGTGTTCAGCTTTGTAATGGTATTATAAGAAACTTCTTCCTGTTTTGTATGTTTTTAGATTTTTAAAAAATGGACCTAATATAAGAGCCATTTACCATGACTTCTGCCACTTAGGTTCAGCTCAGTTGCATAGTTATTTTATTTATTTATAGTTATATATATATAGTGTGTATATATATGTGTGTGTATATACATATATATATATTTATATAATATAGTATAAGGGAACTCTGGATACTGGTAGCTTACATCCTAGCTACTCAGGAGGCTGACATCTGAGGATTATGGTTTGAAGCCAGCCCAAGCAGCCCAGGCAGGAAAGTCTGTGAGACTCTTATCTCTAATTAATCACAGAAGAAGCTGGAATTGGTGCTGTGGCTCAAGTGGTAGAGAGCTAGCCTTGAGCAAAAAGGAACTCAGGGACACTATCTAGGCCCAGCATCAAGACCCAGGACGAGCAAAAAAAAATTTTCAGAATAAAATTGGGAACAAAAATGCAACATTTTTCATCTTGATAACGAGTTTTAAAATTTTTTTCAAAATTTTCTTCCTTTTAGTGACTTTTGGAATGGTAAACCCACATATGTATTATTTAAACAAGGTTATGTCATCTCTATTTTTGGATACTTATATACCTGATGATGAAAGAACCAACTTTAAATCTATTCGAAGCATAACTGATTTTTGGAAGGTAAGGAAGGTATCATGTGACTGTGGATGAAGTAGCTGTACGTATTCCATAAACCCTTATCACATATAGTAAGTGCTCAGGAAGTATTTGTTGAAGGAATGAGCAAAAATTGAAATCATTTCTTTAAACAATTAGACTCAGCCAACCCATAGTGTTTATAGTGTGTTAATAGTGTGGTATCATTCTTATAAATTTGTTTTTTAGACATTCTCATTTTATATGGAAAACACAAGCCTTTTTTGTGGTACTAGAGGTTGAACTCAGGGCTTTGGTCTTGCTGGGTTGGTTCACTTCAGCCTTACCATACCCAGCCCTTTTTACTCTAGTTGTTTGAGAATGGGCTTATGTTTTTATCTGAGCTGATTTGGACTTCAGTCCTCCATTTGTGCTTCTTGTGTAGCTGGAATGACAGGTATGTGCCACTAAAATACATAGCAAGATACTCATAAAGAAAAGAAAAAACTGAGAGAACAGATATGATGATCTGATATCCCATGTCACAATGTGGGCATGAAGTAAAAAATGAAGCAGAGAGGATTTCCAGCAGTTAAGACAGTTGAGTTTTAAAGGATGAATAAGCTGGGTGCTACTGGCTCACGTCTGTAATTCTAGCTACTCAGGAGCTGAGATCTGAGGATCTCAGTTTGAAGCCAGCCTAGGCAGGAAAGTCTGTGAGACTTAACCACCAGAAAACCAGAACTGGTGCTTTGGCTCAAAGTGGTACAGCACTAGCCTTGAACAAAAAAGCTCAGGGACAGCACTCAGGCCCTGAGTTCAAGCCTCATGACTGAAAATAAGGATAAATAAAAGAAAGGTATCCTACAAACAATTTGTGCTATCTGTATTTCTATATTAAAGTTATGTTTGGTCTTGGGGTAGGCATATAAAAGAAGTTTTTAAAAAGGCAAATTATTAATTGGATGGAGACCACATAATACTATGATAGGAAATTTAAACTTAACCAAGATCATTTCCTGAATGAGAGGATGTGATGGTTAATTTTTAATATAAACTCAGCTGGATTGAGAAGTGATTAGGTTAGTAAAGCATAATTCTAGGTATGTCTGGAAGGTATTTCCAGACTATGATGTGATCTCTGCTATTCTCTCCCCACCAAGATGGAAACTTTCTGAAGCCATGAGATGAAATAAATCTTTCTTGTGAACTATTTTATCTGTGATGAGAAGTCAACACAGAGAGAGGACAAGTATGAGATTAAGTGCTGAAAAATCCTAGGTCATTGGCTTAGAATGGAAGAAGTAACGAAACTTGCCTCTTTTATTATGCTGTTTGAGATACATAAATGGCCAATGACAATGAAGATAAAAGAAAGGAACCCTGGCTTAGGATCTCTTAGAATGAGAAGATAGGCACATAGCCAGTATTAGCAGTCATCATAGTTAAAGAGAGGAAGAGGGGGAAGGGTATAGATAATGTCAATATATAGTCATAAGGTGTGGCTATAGCCAGCTCTGCTATTTATTCATTCAAAGTATCTTATACTTTCAATATACTCATATAAGGAGAAAAAAATTTTGGAGTTAATGTTTGTAATGTACTTACAGTAATGTCTAGTATATAATAAGTGCTCAATAAGTGTAAACCAGCAGCAGCATTGCCATTCTTAGATTTTTTTCTTTTTTTAGATTCTGATGTTTGAACTCAGGACCTCTTATTTGTTAGGCAAGTTCTCTACTGCTGAACCATGCCCCCAGCCCTGGATTACCATTAATATTAATGGTGCTTCAGGCAATAATTTTCACAATCTCAGATGAATAATTTTATGAACACATTTTGTTAATGTGAAAATATTTTTCTCATATAATTTATCTTTACAAAGTTTATGGAAGGACCCCTTTTGGATGGTTTATACTGGGACTCGTGGTATAATAACCAGAAGCTATATGATTTAAAGAACAGCAGTCGCATCTACTATGAGAACATTCTTCTAGGCGTCCCCAGAGTCCGACAATTAAAAGTTCGCAACAATACATGCAAGGTTTATTCATCTTTTCAATCTTTGATGAGTGAATGTTATGATAAATATACTTCTGAAAATGAAGACCTATCTGACTTTGGCCTTAGACTTGATTCTGAGTAAGTAGTATAAAATTATACAGTAACTCTAGCAGATACCATTGTATCTTTTAAGAATTGTAGGAATGTGTTTTTTCCAATAAAGGCAGACCGGAGACTGGCAGGTCAGGTATCTGTCTTGATAGTATGTAGGAAGACTTGGAGGTGGTGTTACTTAGAAGAGTAAAATTCTTTGGGGTGCAGGGGTAGATTTTTGTTGGTTTGCTTACCTTAGCTTACACAGTATTTGGGGGGAGGGGCATGGACATATGAAATGTTTAGTCAGAGTGGATGCAAGGTTGCGCCTTTTGTTTTTGCTTCTCTAATTGTCAAGTTTTTCTGGCCCTTGCCAGACACCCTCAAATGCTCCAAAATTTGGTGGTCTCCTTAGGAAATGTCATAGGGGTGTCCTGCTCACTTTCTCTCTCTTCTCTTTCACATACTTCAGTGATATTTTCTATGGCTGCCAGTATTAAAAGGAGTCATCTCCTCTTCATCAACAATCTGCTGGTACTCAAAGCTGTTTATGCATTGTGCTTTCAGAGCTCTACAGGAGGTCCACCTTTCCAACTAACTATTATTCTTTCTTTTAGTTGTTTCTTCTATCATATACTTCGTGTTTCTAAATAACCCTACCACTTTGAGCTGCAGCTGCACTTTTTGTTTTTGAGTGGTTAATTGGAGATAAGAGTCTCATGGGGACTTTTCTGCCTGGACTGACTTCAATCATGATCCTCAGATCTCAGCCTCCTGAGTATCTTAGGTCACAGGTGTGAGCCACCAGCACCCAGCTACATCATTCCTTTTCCCTTCTCTCTGAGTTTTAGAAATCTTGAGGATTTATATAATAAGTAAAATAACACATATTCTTAAATAGTATGTGAATATTACTATTTAATGCAAATTACAAGGTAAATCAGTTATTAATACATTTTAAATTGGAATCTCAAGATCAATATTTTAGTTATTCTAATATCCTAAATTCTGTAACAACTACAGATACTTTAAATATCAAAACACTATGGTTTAGGTTTAGTTTACCCTCTTACACTTAGAATACCTGTCATTTCTCCACAGTCCCAAAATTAGAATTAATTTGAATGTTTATCTAAAATGTAGAATGCATTAGTTAAAAAACATAGCATAGAGGCCAGGTCCCAGTGGCTCATGCCTGTAATCATAGCTACTCAGGAGGCTTAGATCTGAGGATCGCAGTTCAAAGCCAGCCTGGGCAGGAAAGTCTGTGAAACTCTTATCTCAGAAAACTGAAAGTGGGACTGTGGCTCCAGTGTAGATTGCTAGCCTTGAGCCGAAGACCTCAGGGACAGTGCCCAGGCCCAAAATTCAAGCACTACAACCAACAAACACCAACAACAACAAAAATAGCATATTAAAAGTTGAAAGCCAGGAGAGAATGAGAGTCACAAATTTTTGTGTTTCAGTTTAATAATCATATACAGAAAACTCTCAAAAGTACCACCCTGGCCAGGCATAACTGTGGCTCATGCCTGTAATCCTAACTACTCAGGAGGCTAAGATCTGAGGATTGCAGTTCGAAGCCAGCCTGAGCAAGAAAGTCCATGAGACTCTTATCACTAATTAATTACCAAAAAGCTAGAAGTGGTACTGTGGCTCAAACAGTAGAGCACTATCCTTTAGCAAAAAAACCTCAGGGATGACTTCTAGGCCCTGAGTTCAAGCCCCAGGACTAGTACACACACAAAGTACAACTACAAAACTGTCATTAAAAATAAAAATACTTTTCCCTAGTGTGTTGCTTTTGCTGCCCCTACTAACAAAAGTTAAAAAAAATGTAGACATAGACCAGCACTGGTGGCTCACACCTATAATCCTAGCTACTCAGGAGGCTTAAGATTCTTATCTCCAATAAACCAATAGAAAACCGGAAGTAGCGCTGTGGCTCAAGCAGTAGAGTGCTTGCCTTGAGCTGAAGAGTGCAGGGACAGCACCCAGGCCCAGAGTTCAAGCCCCAAGCCCGACAAAAAACAAAACAAAAAAACCCACATTAATTATATAAGGGGTATTTTGTTGTGAAATTTCTACAGATGTTTAAACAGTGTGTATATAATTGTATACCTTCTGTCACTCTCCTTCATGCTACTTTCCTGCTTTATTGGGGGCAGGGGCTAGTACAGCCCCCAAATTTGTACACAGCTGGTGCTCTACCCCTTTAACCATGACCCTAGTGTGGAATTTTGCTGGTTAATTGGAGATAGTGTCTAGGGCTTTAATGCCTGTTTGGCTGGCTTTGAACCTTGATCATCTAGATCAGACTCCTGAATAAACTAGAATTACAGGTGTGGGCCACCAGTGCCAAGCAATCAACAGTTGTGTATGCACACACATGCGTGCTAGTACTGAAGTTTGGACTCGGGGGTCTGGGGACTGTCCCTTGGCTTTTTCACTCAGGCTAGTGCTTTGCCACTTGAACCACAGCTCTACTCCCAGCTCTTTGGTGATTAATTGGAGATAAGAGTCTCAATGGACTTAGCTGCTCAGGCTAACTTTAAACCTCAGTCCTCAGATCTCAGCCTTTTGAGTAGCTAAGGTTATAGGCATGAGCCTCTGGTGCTCAGCAGTCCCCAGACTTTTTCCTTGTGCTGCTCTTGGGGCTTGAAATCAGGACCTGGACACTGGCCCTGAGCTATTGTGCTCAAGGTTATCACTCTACTACTTGAGCCACAGCCTCCTTCTGACTTTTTGGTGGCTAAGTGGAGGTAAGAGTCTTTCCTGCCCGGGCTGGCTTCAGACCACAATCCTCAGATCTCAGCCTGCTGAGTAGCTTGGATTACTGGTGGCATGAGCCATCAGCAACCCACAGTCAACAGCATTTATTGAGATTCCTTCTGCTATTTTCATACAGTTGCACTGTATTTCAAAGTTATCCACCCTCTTTTTTTCTTCTCTCTCGTCCCTCATTCTCCAACATAATCCCATCATTAGAATCATGTTTTCCTGACCTAAAACTCTGATATTCTTGTCCTACTTAAGATTAAACATTGTATAAGAAAACAGACATGTTAAAGACAAAAAGTCCTCATGTATACTTTGAATTCTTGGAGACAACATATAGACTTTTAAAAATTTTTCTCATAGCTTTTAGTCTAATGTGTTGCCCATAGTAGGCACTAAAAAGAAAAAAAATAGTCCATTAATGTGTATGTGATTCCATATATATGAAATGTTCAAGTTGTACACTGGTGACTAACACCTGTAATCCTGACTACTCAGGAGACTGAGATCTCAGGATCCAGGTTTGAAAGCCAGACTGGGCAGAGAAGTCTAAGACTCTTAGCTCCAGCAAATAAAAAGCTAGAAGTAGAGAAGTGGCTCAAGTGGTTAGAGGACCAGCTTGGAGAGAAAAAAGCCAAGAAAGAGTGTAAGAGACTGTTTAATCCCTAGTATTGTGTAGGCACACAAAAAAATTGAGAATAGCTGGACACTGGGTCACTCCGGAAACCTACCTACTCTGGAGGCTGAGATCTGAGGACCACTAGCTCAGACAGAATTAGCCAGATAAGAAGCTGGTAGAGCACCAGCCTCGGGCAAAAAAAGTCAAGCAAGAGTAAGAGGCCCTGAGTTCAAGTCTCTTTACTGAAAGAAAAAAAGAAAGGAAAGAATAGAAGAAAAATGTTCAGAGGAGTCAAATCCGTATAAAATGAGAGAGTTTTTCTTCTCTCTTTTTGCAGCTCCAGGGCATGAACTCAGGTTGCCCTGCTTGCTTTACTTGCTTGGCTGGTGCTCTAACACTTGAGACATGCCTCCAGCCAAATAAATTTGTGCAGGGTTTTTTGTGGGTTTTATTGGTTCTTATTTTGTATGTAGAACTGGGGTTTAAACTTTAGGCCTCACCTTTTCACCTCAAGTGGCATACTGCCCCTTGAGTCACACATACTCTCCACCCTAAATCTTAGTCCTTTAAACTTAATCCTTCACTAATTGTGTTGCAACTTTTTCAAAGCCCATTGGTTTTAGTTTTCTTTTGTGATGCTAAGGATTTAATCAGGGCCTTTGAGTTATAAATCAAGCACTCTACTACTTGAGCCATACCTCTGGTCCGTTTACCTTTAGTTTTTAGATACTCTCTAAATTTGCCCACCATTGCTTAAATTATGACCCTCCTGCCTCTGCCGCCCAAGTGGAAAGATTCATTTTTGTGTATATCTGCGCCAGTCCTGGGGCTTCCACTAGGGCCTGGCCGCTGTCCCTGAGCTTCTCTGCTCAACACTAGCACTCTACCACTTGAGCCACAGCTCCACTGCAGGCTTTTGAGTAGTTGGAGATAAGAATCTCACAGTCTTACCTGCCCAGGTTGGCTTTGAGCCACAGTCCTCACATTTTAGCCTTCTGAGTAGCTAGGATTACAAACATGAGCCACAGGCACCCAGCAGAAAGACTTTTTATACCAAATGTTAGTTTAACTTCTTAAAATACTTTTCAGTTGGGCTTTTGCATATCTCCATTATTTTTATATTTTAACAGATGGAAGTACTCTACTTCTAATACCAACTCCCCATGGCACTGGGGATTTGTTGGTGTCTACGGAAATGGAGGATATATCTTCACTTTATCAAAATCAAAATCTGAAACCAAAAATAAGTTCATTGACCTTCGCCTAAACAGCTGGATTACAAGAGGGACCAGAGTAATTTTTATTGATTTTTCACTATACAATGCTAATGTAAATCTGTTTTGCATCATCAGGTGAGTGACTCAAAACCTTCGTTTTCATGCACTGAATTTGACAAGCATCCAGAGCTCTGGTTGGGGTTTTTAGTTTGTTCATATTAGTGCTAAGATTAAAAGCATAAGCTATGAGCATTAGTTTTTTTTTATTATTATTATTTCACAATATACATAAGAACATGGAGAATCACATACAATATGTTTATATTGCTTAGGGATGTATCATCTCATTTTTTGCCATTTTACATTATACAAATCTATCATGTAGCTATGTTAATTTCTTCCTCTAATCAGACTACTACAATCTCTTGGTTACCTTTCAGAATGGACTTCCTCCTTAGGGTATTCATTTTGTCTCAAGAGAAGCCATGTCTATCAAAATCTCAGCCATTTCTCTCATCAGTCTCAAATCTTTTTTATTTTTTTTCCTCTAAAGAATGGAATTGGAGTTTACTGAGACTAGAAGATTTTGCCTTTATGGAATGATGATAGCAAAATATACTATAGCATTTAAAATTTGTAAAAATGAGTAAAAGAAAGTACATTATAGCTTTTTTTTTTTTTTTTTGGCGGGGGGGGGGGGGGGTCCGGTCATGGGGCCTGAACTCTGGGCCCAGCTTTCTTTCTTTCTTTTTTCTCTTTTTCTTTCTTTTTTTCTTTTTCTCCTTCTTTCTTTTTCTCTTTCTATATTTTTCCTTTTTCTTTTTCTTTCTTTCTTTCTTTCTTTCTTTCTTTCTTTCTTTCTTTCTTTCTTTCTCTCTTTCTCTCTTTCTTTCCTTTTTTTTTTTTTTTTTTTGGGTCCGGTCGTTGGGGCCTGAACTCTGGGC
Organism: Dipodomys spectabilis; assembly: GCF_019054845.1. Lineage (NCBI taxonomy): Eukaryota > Metazoa > Chordata > Mammalia > Rodentia > Heteromyidae > Dipodomys > Dipodomys spectabilis. The sequence goes on from NW_024870824.1 coordinate 5,105,899, forward strand.
CTGGGTGCTGTCCCTCAGCTCTTCAGCTCAAGACTAGTGCTCTACCACTTGAGCCACAGCGCCACTTCCGGCTTTTTTCTTTTTGCTTATGTGGTGCTGAGGAATCGAACCCAGGGCCTCAGGCATGCAAGGCAAGCACTCTACCACTGAGCTACCTTCCCAGCCCTCTTTCTCTCTTTTTCTCTTTCTCTCTCTCTCTCTTTCTCTCTCTTCCTCTTTCTTTCTTTCTTTTCTTTCTCATAAATCACACCTCCCAACTGCCCATCTCAGCCCTGGGCTGGATTACCAGCCACAAGCCTAGCCATCCTGCCAGCTGTGTGACCATGTGGGTGGGGGAGGGCTGAGTTGCTGGAGGTGGGAAACAGGGAAGCTGAATGAGCTGGGAATAAGGATGGGGTCACCAGGAACAGGGCTGGTTAGCCCTCCTCTTCTGTTTGAATTCTCTCCTCCCACAGGCATAAAAGCCCTGGCACAGGGGAGGGGCACGGACCCCTCATAGATGTACCTTTCATTTAATCATTCTTTCAGAGAATCAGTGCTTTTTGTCAACATCATTTATGAAGAGTATACTCATTTCTATGTCCTTAATAAGATTAGAAGTCTGGCTTATAGTCATACTGGGGAAGGTTGTAATACGAGGTTAAGTCTAGACTTGTTTTCTCAATTTCATAATTCTGTTCCTTTTTTAGACAACGGTAGAGAGAGAGAGAAGGTCTCACTGTTTTGCCCAGGCTGGCCTCAAATTTGGGATCCTCCTGCCTCTGCCTCCCCAGTGGTAGGATTACAGGCCTGTACCACCATGTCTACTTTTTTGCCTTTTAAAATGTTATTTTTTAGAAACTTCAGTAGATTCTAATACACTCAATTTGCACCAGGGCTATGTCAGCATGCCATCATAAGAAGCAGTCCCTCAAACTTGAATGTCCAGAGCCATGACAACATAAAACTCTTTGTAAAAGAAAGAATGAAAGAGGAGGGACAGGAGAGAAGGAGGAAAGGGAAGGAAAGAAGGATACATTGTGAAACTTAACTGATGTATATAAACAGTACTTAATAGAGTCTATTGTCTATGACATTATTAATTTACTTTCCCTATTGTACACATATAAGTCTACATTTCAGATCATAATATTTTGAGTTTCTTTCACTTCACTTATCCAACATTGAATTGCCAGGTAAAGTGATTCTATTTGTTGCTAAGATTTTGTTACTAAGGTGTTTGTATTGGCAACATTTTATTCCAATATCAATAAATTTTGCTAACATCTTTAGATAGGAATTGTGATAGAAATGCTGGTTCCCAGCTAGGCACCAGTGGCTTATACCTGTAATCCTTGATACTGAGGAGGATGAGATCTGAGGATCACAGTTTGTTTGAAGCCAGCCTGGGAAAAATCTGAGATTCTATCTCCAGTTAACCAGCAAAAAGCCAGAAGTGGAAGAGAGGTTCAAGTGGTAGGATACTAGCCTTGAGTGGAAAAGCTAAGTGAGAGCAAGAGGCCCTGAGTTTAAGTTCCAGTATACATGTACATTCATTCATTCTCTCCCTCCTTCCATCCCTCCTCTCCCTCCCTCTCTCCCTCTCTCCCTCGCTCTCTCGCTCTCACTCTCTCGCTCTCGCTCGCTCTCTCTCTCTCTCTCTCTCTCTCTCTCTCTCGCTCTCTCGCTCTCTCGCTCTCTCCCTCTCCCCCTCTCCTTTTCTCCCTTTCCCTTTCTCCCTCTCCCCCTCCTTCTCCTCTACCCTTCTCTCCCTCTCCCCCTCTCCCCTTTTCCTCTCTCTCCTCTCTTGCCTCTCTCTCCTCTCTCTCTCACACACATATACAAAATATGCTGTTCTTAATTAAGATTTGGCAAATACCAGAAATAGTTTTAGGATTAAATCTTACATTTTTATTGTATAGATCTTTGTATACAATATCCAATTCCTAAAGTATGTAGAAATATTTTAGTAGAATGTATGACTTTGACACTTAGACATCAGACATATTTCTGATAAATTCATGGGGAAGAATGTATTTCCTTCCTTTGAAATACTGAAGAATTATGTGTTTTGGGGAGACCTACCGTATATTATTTCCTAAACAACATCCATTCTCCTACATTGATACAGCTAGAAAAATTTAAATTTAACCATGCCCCTAAGGAAACAAATTTTGTACAAAATACATTATTGCCAGGCATGGTGATAAATAATTGTAATCCTAGCTACTCAAGAGGTGGAGACAGGAGGGTCCAAGTTTGAGTTCAGCCCACACAAATAGGGAGATCCTATTTCAAAATAAACTAGGCAGCACATACCTATTGTTTCAGCTACTTGGAAGAGAAGTAGGAAGACATCAGATCAAGGTTTTCCAGGCAAAATTGTGAGAAATCCTATCTGAATATTAAAAGTAAAAGGAATAGGCATGTGGCTCAAGTGGTAGAGCAAATGCAAAGCTCTGAATTCAAAACCTTAGTGCACCAAAAAGAAATTGTCTTTATTTACTAGAAATTTCATATTGAGTTAACTACTCAAATATAAGTACTTAAAATGCATAAATACTTTCACGAACTTAATTTTATAGATTGGTGGCAGAATTCCCTGCAACTGGAGGAATACTTACTTCATGGCAGTTATATTCTGTGAAGCTCCTCAGATATGTTAGCTACTATGATTATTTTATTGCTTCCTGTGAAATCACATTTTGTATTTTTCTTTTTGTTTTCACAACCCAAGAACTTAAAAAAATGAAAGAATTTAAGACTGACTATTTCAAAAGTATTTGGAACTGGCTAGAATTACTACTTTTGCTGGTGAGTATATTGTTCAAGGGGATCACATCTGAAGCCACCAATGAGGGTAGATTCAGACAGAGAATGCACTGTCATAGTATATAATAATGGTGTAGTACTCCTAAAAGAAAAAAAGTCTAATATTTTTATGATTTGGTCCTTCATTGGGCAACCAAAAACTCAGATTTAGGTGACACTATAAATATTATTATTTAATGTACACAGTGCATCTTGCTACGCAAACTCAAAAAATATATTACTGTGAAGCTACTGGTGTTTGTAGTTTCAGCTACTTGGGAGATTCAGATAGGATCATTTGAGTGCAGAAGCTCAGGGCCAGACTGGGCAATGTAGCAAGACCCCATTCCCTTCCACCTCCAATAATATTTTATGTATGTGCACATGTGTGCTGGTACTGGGGCTTAAACTCAGACCCCTATGTTCTTACTTGGCTTTTTCACTCAAGACTGGTGTTCTACCACTTGAGCTACAACTCTACTTCTGGCTTTTTTGCTGGTTGATTTGAGATAAGAATCTCACGGATTTTTTTTTTGGCTTAGATGGCTTCAAACCTCCATCCTCAGATCTCAGCCTCCTAAATAGTTAGGATTACAGGAGTGAACCAACAGTGCATGGAGTCAAAAAGTATTTTTTTTTATTCCACCCTGTCCCCAAATAGTCTTGACTAATCATGGATCTTCGAGCAATAATGTGTCCTTTATTGTTGCCTAACTATGCTTTTCTCCTCATACTAAATTGAGAAAGAATAGGCAGAAGAGAAGACTATGCAAAAAACTGAAGGAAAGAGGGGTTTTGAACAACTGCAGTATATAAAGTAGAGACAAAGTACCAGGATTATGGAGGTCCCTGAGAGAAACACCAAAAACTATGAGTCTTAGTCACTGGAATGTGCTAAAATCAACAAAGATGTCAGGGCAAGAAAATATTAAGACCTTGAACAAATGCTTTTTGATTACACAATCTGATCTTTCACTCTATTGGTTCCTTAGTTATAGCCAATTCAATGTTTAAGCCTTGAATCCTAAAAGCAAATTGGAAGTTTCTTAATGTGCCACCCATCTCTCCATTATTCCCAATAATATCTTAAGAAAAGGTAGAGCATTTAACACTTAACTGAGTATTTCAGGCAAGAGAGGTCAAAGAAAAGCTTTTGTAACAGTTACGAAGCTCAGACACCTAACATAGCTGGATCTGAACTCCTCTTAAAAGAGTGATTAAGGCATCCTAAAAGGGTTTATTTTTTTCTCATAGTATTACATGGTAGAAAATAAACTTTTAACTATCATGTAGAGCAGAAACCCTTATACTATTGTTAGAGTGACAATCATTTTATACATTTGTGCTTTATGACTCAAGCAGATAACTAGATCAGGATAGCCAGGAAATTAATATATATCTAAGAAGCTTTAAGCTTCTGTAAGTTGAGAGTTACTTCCATTCAAGTAAAAGTATATAGCTTTCTCTCTTTTTATTGATTGATTGATTGCCAGTCCTGGGGCTTGAACACAGGGCCTGGGCACTGTCCCTGAGTGTCTTTTGTTCACAACTAGCACTCTACCACTTGATCCATAGCACCATGTCTGGTTTTTTCTGTTTATGTGGTGCTGAGGAATTGAGCCCAGGGCTTTGTGCATGCTAGGCAAGCACTCTACCACTAAGCCACATTCCCAGCACCCATATATATATATATATATATTTTTTTTTTAACCTCACCATTTTATTGCCTTTATAACAGAATTTGGAGTGTAGACTCTATCACTTGCCCTTTTCTTTTTCCTCCACCCTGTTCAAAATGCTGTATTTCTGAATACCCAAAATTCTCTTAGGTCTGCATTTGCTGCATTAAAGCTTCAGCACAATAGTGTTAGCTGTTTTGCTAGAAAATTGGCTTAGTCTATCCACCATAGCTACTCTGCTTCCTATCATAACCCCCACTTTCTCCTGGGCATACAGAGAACCTTTGCTCCTCTTGTGTACAATGTCACTTTGTGAGATTGGTGCTTGCCACATATTTTACAGAAAGCCCTGTGGGTTTGGGGCATATTAACCAACAATGGTGCAACTTTTGGTGAACTTCTTTAAATTGTTTATAGGCTGCTTTAGAAGTAGAAACAGTCTCTAATTTAACGCCTCTTATTTTCCCACTTAGCTGTGTTTCATGGCTGTTTCCTTCTACACATACTGTAATATGCAAATTTTTCTCTTACTTGGACAGTTGTTGAAAAGTACTGAAAAATATCCAGACTTCTACTTTCTTGCATATTGGCACATTTACTACAATAATATAATTGCTATTACTATCTTCTTTGCATGGATAAAGGTATTTATATTATATAACATACATAGCATGTTAGCACAATAGGAAAATAATGAACTTGTGAACAAAAAAAGCATTTTCTCAACTATTCAGTGATTTTAAAAGTAGTTTGGCCTTGTAATGATTACTGGAAAATCCTCACTGTTATCATTCAGTACCTCCTTTAATTTGAAGCAAAATTCTTCTTAATGTAACTTAAACACTGGTATTCCATTTCAATTAAATTTGTTCTTTTTCAGATATTCAAATTCATAAGCTTTAATAAGACCATGTCTCAGTTGTCATCAACTTTGTCCCGCTGTATGAAAGATATAGTAGGATTTGCCATCATGTTTTTTATAATATTCTTTGCTTATGCTCAGTTAGGATTTCTTGTTTTTGGATCGCAGGTTGATGACTTTTCTACTTTTCAAAATTCCATGTAAGTTCTTAACATAAATATAATTATTTTTGTTATAAAAGTAGACCTATGATATGCAGTAATTTAAGCTGGGCTTGATATTTTTCATTGAAGGCTAACACTGTCATATTCAAAGTTTTGGCACTGAACAATCCAAATGGATAGTAGTAACCATTTTTCTAAGTGTTAAGTTACAAAAACCACAGTATTTCCAGCACTGATATCTCATGCCTGAAATTCTGCAGTGGAGGAGGCTGAGATCTTATTATCACAATTCAAAACCAGCTTTGACAAAGAAGTCTGTAAGACTCTTATTTCCAATTAATTGACAAAAAGCCAGAAGTAGAGATGTGGTTCAAGTGATAGTGTGCCAAGTGAACAAATGCCAAGTGAGAACAACAGGTCCTGTACCCCAGTACCCACACAAAAATAAATTTTGATTTTTTTTCCACTGGAAGTGAGACACTACCTAAGATATTAAAACATGGCCTCCATGTTTCTGTAGGATTGGTTCCTGGGAAAAAACACATCTTAAATTTTTCTTTAGTGAGTTCCATTTTTAAAATCTGTTGCAGGGCTTGAACTCAGGGCCTGGAAGCTGTCCCTAAGTTCTTTTGCTCAAGGCTAGCATTCTACCACTTGGGGCCACAGCGCCACTTCCTTCAACCTTTTTTTATTTTGACCTTATTACCTTTTGCTAATTTGGCAAAGATATGTTTTAAAAATAGCTTGCCCAGGTGATGGTGGTTCAGGCATATTATACTCCTAGCTACTCAGAAGGCAGAGATATATGGATCAAGGTTTGAAGCCAATGAGGGCAAAAATATTCCTTAGACCCTTATCTCCAGTTAACCAGCAAAAAGCCAGAAGTGGAGGAATGGCTCAAGTGAAAGAGCACTAGCCCTGAGCACAAAAGTTCAGGGACAGTGAGCAGGCCCTGAGTTTAAGCTCTAGGACTGGCACAAAAGTAAAATGAGTCGGGTGCCTGTGGCTCACGCCTGTAATCCTAGCTACTCAGGAGGCTGAGATATAAGGATTGTGGTTCAAAAACAGCCCAGGAAGTTAAGCCATGAGACTCTTATCTCCAGTTAATTACCAAAAAAGCTGGAAGTGGAGCTGTGGCTCAAGTGGTAGAGCACTAGCCTCAGAACAATAACTGAGGGACAGAGCCTAGGCTCTGAGTTCAAGCCCCAGGACTGGAACCGCGACCCCCTCCCCCCCCCCCGCCCCGGCCAGGAGAACTTATTTTATAAAGTTCTTTTGAAGAACTTAAAAAGTTCTTAAAATTTATTCTATGGAATTCTAGACCAAGATTGTCTGAGAGGAAATGCTTTATAAGTGTGGGAAATTTTACCCTTTTGAAGAATTACAGTGATGAAATAAATTATATATGGTTCTCAGATATTCTGCAAAATAATAACTATTCATTTTAGTTCTGTCAGCTCATTCATTACCTTTCACCAGATTTTGGGGAAATTATCTAAAGAAATATCTATGCCAGGCACTAGTGGCTTGTGCCTATGATCCTAGTTCCTAACTGCTTAGTAGGCTGAGGATAGTGGTTTGAAGCCATCATAGAGAGAAAAGACCCTGACACTCTTTTCTACAATTAACCAGCATTATTGAAGCTAGAAGTGAAGGTGTGGCTAAGGTGGTAGAGGGCCAGCCTTGAGCCTAAAAAGTAAAGTGAGAATACAAGGCCTGGACTTAAAGCCTGTGTATGAGCACCCCTCCCCACAAAAAATTCTAAAAGCTTACCCTTAGCGAATATACTTATATTCTCAAAAACTTTTTTATCCTTTCCTTGGAACTTTTGTGTGTGTGTGTGTGTGTGTGTGTGTGTGTGTGCGTGTGTGCGTGCGCGCGTGCGCGCGCGTGTGCACGCGTGTCAGGGCCTGGGCACTGTCCCTGAGCTTTTTTGCTCAAAGGTTAATGTTCTACAACTTGAGTCATAGTTTCACTTCTGGCTATTTTGGTAGTTTTTTGGAGATGTGTATCTTGAACTTTCCTGCCTGGGGTAGCTTCAAACTGCAGTCCTCAGATCTTAGCTTCTTGCGTGGCTAGGATTACAGTCGTGAGCAACTAGAGCCCATTCCTTTTTTAGGATCTTATTTAAGTGTTCCTTAGTGAACAAAACCTGGCAATATTGGTCATTGTCTATAAATAATATAGGACCTTGGGAAATGTCCCTTTGGGTTATAGGGAGGGAAGGAATGTGTGAAGCCCAAAAATAAGCAGAGAACTTGGGAATGGGTGAGGGCATTTCTGTTTTCTGTAATGGTGCTCAAAGTTACATAGAGCAAATGCTTGGGAACAGTGTAGAAAGCTGAATGAGCTTTCTCATTATAGGCTCCTGCCTATAATCCTAGCTGCTCAGGAGCTGAGATTGAGGATCACAGTTCAAAGCCAGCACAGGCAGTACAGTCCCCGTGAGATTCTTATCTCCAGTTAACCACTCAAAAACCAGAAGTGGAGCTGTAGCTCACAGTGGTAAAGCACTAGCCTTGAGCAAAATAGCTCAGGGACAGCACCCAGGCACTGAGTTCAAGTTCCACAGCTGACAAAAAAAAATCTTAATGAGCCTGGCACAGTTCAAAGCCAGCCTAAGCAGACAAATCTGAGAGACTCTTATTCCAATTAATCAGTAAAAATTAGAACTTAAGTATGTCTCATGTGGTAAAGCACCAGCCTTGAGAAAAAGGCTAAGCAGGAGCACGATTCTGAGTTCAAGCTCCAGTACTGGCATAAAAAACAAAGTTAAATTTAAAAACTCTGGTGCCATTGGCTCATGCCTAGTAGTATTAACTACTGAGATATAAGGATGCAGTTCACAGCCAACTGGAGCAGGAAAGTCTGTGAGACTCTTCAGTTAACCAACAAAAGCCAACAGTAGAGCTGTGGGTCAAGTGGTAGAATGCTACTTGAGTAAACAAGGTCAGGATCAAGGTGTCTAGGCCCTTAATTCCAGCTCTAGGACTGATATACACACCTACAACCTAAGTGAAATATGGGAAAATTTGAAAATTAGTAAGAAACTAATAAGCGTAAGGCAAGAGCCCAATGAGATATTTATCATGAAGGCATTTTTCCTGCCCATGTCTCATTTTTGTTGATTAACATATATACATCGTGAAAATTAGTGTTATTTGCTGTGATATTTCCATGAATATCATAATGCTAACCCCTAATAATGACTTTTTTTCCTGGATCAACTTTGCTGGATTTTTTTTTTTTGGGGGGGGGGGGGGAAGGGGGTTGGTCAAGGGGCTTGAACTCTAGGCCTGGGCTCTGTCCCTGAGCTCTTCAGCTGTTCCACTTGAGCCACAGCACCACTTCCGGTTTTCTGGTGGTTAACTAGAGAAGAGAATCTCATGGACTTTCCTGCCCAGTCTGGCTTTAAACCATGATTCTGAGATCTCAGCCTCCTGAGTAGCTAGGATTACCAACATGAGCCACTGGCACCCAGCTATTCTTATTGCTACTTTTAAGAAAATTCTATTTAGTTCCCTTGCCCATTTATTAATTGGGTTATTGATCTGAGGGAGGGGGTAATTTCTTTAGCTCCTTCAATATTTTTGATATTAGGGCCTTGTCAAATATATGGATGGTAAAAAGTCTCCCATTTTGTAGACTCTCTTTAACTCAGTAACTATATCATTTGTTGTGCAGAAACCTTTTTTTTTTTTTTGGTGGTGGGGGGGGTCCGGTCATGGGGCCTGAACTCTGAGCCTGGGCGCTGTCCCTCAGCTCTTCAGCTCAAGGCTAGCGCTCTACCACTTGAGCCACAGCGCCACTTCTGGCTTTTTTTTCTTTTTGCTTATGTGGTGCTGAGGAATCGAACCCAGGGCTTCATGCATGCAAGGCAAGCATTCTACCACTGAGCCACCTTCCCAGCCCTTGAGTTGATTTTTTATAGTGAAATAAAGGTATTAAGTTTCAATATTCCACAAGTGAGTATCCAGTTTTCCAAGCTCTATTCATTGAAAAGGCTGCTCTTTCACCAAGTTATCTTTTTGGCACCTTAATCAAGAAATCAGTTGGCTATAGATTCACGATTTATTTCTAGGTCCTCTATTCTGTTCCATTTGTCAATGTCTGTTTTTATTCCAGTATTTTGTTACTATGGCTCTGTTTTGAAATCAGGTATTATTATACTTTCATGTAAATTTTAGGATTTCTTTGAAAAATATTTATATTCTGATGAGGATTGTATTAAAACTATAGGTTGATTTGGATAATGTGGTCATTTTAACAATATTCTATCTAAGAGCATGGGAAATTTCCCACCTGTCTTTTTATTTTCTGTTATTATATAGGTGATGTACAGAGGGGTTACAGTTACATAAGTTGGGTAATACGCACATTTCTTTTTAGACAATGTCATCCCTTCCCTTGTTCACTCACTGGGTCTCTGTTTTCCCCTCCCATCCCACAAGTTGTATAGTTCATGTTCACCATACTGTTCCAGTGAATACCACTGTGTCCTTGTTCACCCTGTGTCCTTCCATTACCTACCTGTCTTTTCAATGCTTTAATGTTTTGCAATTTTTATTGTAGAAATCTTTCATTTTCTTAGATTTATTCGTAGGTATTTCATTTTCCATGCATGTGGCAGTTATGACTAGGATGACTGATTTCCTTCTCTAATTTTATATAGGTCTTCCCTTTCTGTACCTTGGTTAGTCTAGGTAGATGTTCATTAATGTTTTCAAAAATAAGACTCTTTCATTGCTCCTTTGTATTTTTTTCAGTCTTTTAGTCTACTCTGATCTTTAATTTCCATCTACTCATTTTGGATGTGTTCTTTTCTAAGTCTTTGATGTACATAATTAGGTAATTTGAGGTTTCTAAAGGTATTGCCATTCAACAAAGTTTATGAATATATGCCTCTTGATTAATGTCACCCTTCAACAGTCTCACTCTCTCTCCCAACCCACCCCTCTAAGGGTTAATTTTTTATTTTTATTGTCCATCCTGGGGCTTGAACTCAGGGCCTATGCACTGTCCCTGACCCTCTTTGTGTTCAAGGCTAGTGCTCTACCACTTGAGCCACAATGCCACTTCTGGCTTTTTCTGAGTAGTTTATTGGAGATAAGAGTCTCATAGACCTTTTTCCCCGGGCTGGCTTCGAACCACAATTCTCAGGTCTCAGCCTACTGAATAGCTAGGATTACAGGCATGAGCCACCAGTGCTATACATTACTTAGTATTAATTTTTGCTATATCCTATAGGTTTTCCATTTCCATTTGATTCAAGTATTTTAACTTCCCCTTTGACTTATTCAGTGACCCACTGTGAAAATTATGTTGTTCTTACTCCATGTGCATCTAAACTTTTTACTTTTTCTTGATTTCTAGTTCCATTCCATTGTGATCACAGAAGATATATTTCATTTTTTTAAATGTTGTTTTGGTGGACTAATATATACTCTGTTCTAGTTCCATGTCCTAATCCACTTGATCTCTAGTGAAAGTTAACTTTGATTTTGTTGTTGGCTATTTTGTCTGGATGTTCTTACAGTAAGAGAGTAATATTGAGACTCCTTACAATTGGAACTTATCCTTCCCTTTAGGTCTAGTAAGCAATATTTGTCTTATAAAATTGAGTTCCAAGCTGGGTGCTGGTGGCTAATGCTATACTCCTAGCTACTTAGGAGGCTGAGATCTGAGGATCACAGTTCAAAGCCAGTCCAAGCAGGAAAGAGTGAGATTCTTACCTCCAATAACTACCAAAAATAGCTGGAAGTGGAGCTGTGGTTCAAGTGACAGAGTGCTAGCCTTGAGCAAAAAAGCTCCTGGACAGCACTCAGGCCCTGTCCCAGGACAGGTGCACACAAAAAATCCAAAAAATAAACAATCTTCTAAAGTTCTCTTTGGAAAAATCAGAGAATGACTTTATACTCTCATTTAGCTTTTTTGCTCAAGGCTGGTACTCTACCATTTGAGCCACACCTCTACTTTTGGCTTTTTGGAGATAGTCTCTCACAGACTTTTCTGACCAGGCTGGCTTGAAACTCAGTTCTCAGATCTCAGCCTCCTAGTAGCAAGAATTAAAAGCATGAGCCAATGTAAAACATTATAACCTGCTTTCTGAAATAATAGTGACCAAGCTGCTTTTTTCCAGATGGCTGAGAAGCTGCATTTAAGCCATATACCTCAGCAACATGGGAGCGGGGGTGGGGAGAGGAGCCTTTTATTTATGAAACCATTTGTTGAATGTTCTTCAAGAGTTGTCTTTAGGGCAAAATCCACTTTTACAGACCATTGTGGAAACACATTCAAGAGAGTATATGTCATATACAGTTAGACACTTTGCCTAGACATCAGTAATCCCTAAGAATTGTCATGTATGTACGTGAAAGGATATAATACTGTTTTCCTTTCTTCTCACCAAAGATTTGCACAATTTCGCATTGTTCTTGGAGATTTTAATTTTGCTGGTATCCAGCAAGCAAATCGGATTTTGGGACCTATTTACTTCATCACCTTCATCTTTTTTGTGTTCTTTGTCTTGCTGGTAAGGATGACCATACATTCTACCACTTACCTATCCTCTTTTTGTATAGCTTTCTTTTTTTTTAGAACAATGAAATTATTCATGTAGAAGAAATTGTATTACTGCTTACTTAAGAGAACACTTGACATTTATTACGAATAGTGCCAGCCAGACACATGGCTTTACACCATTAATCCTATTTGCTCTTGGGATGGACATTGGGTATCCAAGGTGTCCAAGGTCAGCCCAGGGAGCTCAACCAATAAGAACTGGGTGTGGTGCTGCAGGCTAGCTAGCTATGTGGAGGCTTAACAAGGATTGCCATCCAGGTCAGCTTGGCAATAAATGCAAGACTCTATTCAAAAAATAACCAAAGCAAAAATGGCTAAGGGAACAGTAAAGTGCCTGCCTAGCAAGTACAAGGCTCTGAGTTCAAATCCCAGTACTACTGATGTGATTCCTAGCAATCTAAGTTCTCTAGTTCAGTGACTACTGACATTTATAAACTGTCAATTGGGATATATGATCACAATAGGTGACATTTGCTTTAGCTGGAGTGTGCTTAATCCTTTACACAATTTGAATATCCCAGTTTGTCCAAGCTGGGATTCTCCTTACCAATGTGTATAAAATCAGGCAATAACATTTTATCATATTTCAGTGGCTTTTGGCTACCCCTTTGTGATTTCTAGTAGTCACTAGAATACCTCTCAAGATGTGCTTGAAACGAGTCTATTTTAGTTTATCTACGAATCTTGCCTTCCCAGTTAACTCACACCTACTGTACTTAATGAAAACATTTGTTAAGTAGGAGCTAGTGGCTCATGCTTGTAATCTGAGCTACTCAAGAGGCTGAGGATCACAGTTCAAAGCCAGTCTTGGCAGGGAAATCTGTGACTTTTATCTCTAGTTAACTACCAACAGCCACGGTGAAGGTGTGGCTCAAGTGGTAAAGCACCAGCTTTAAGCAAAAACTCTAGGGCACAGAGCCAGGCCCTGAATTCAAGCCCCAGTACTAGCACAAAAAATACTTATCAAGTACAGAAGTAATAATGGCCAAGAGTCCTCTAGGCAAAGTTCCAACACAGTTGAAAGTGGAGAGTTGGGTTCTAGCTAAGAATATTGTCTCCATATCTGTATTATCTAGACATTAGTGGTTAATAAAAGACCTATTAAGACATAACTTCATAGACCTAAACAACAAAAACACCCTTATGGACATAATTACATTTTTTTCTGATATATAATACTGATAAATTAAGGTATATATAACTAGCTCATATGCTTACCATCTTATCATAAACATTTGCTCGTTTCCATAAGCTATACATTTTCTTATGTACATTGAATATAAATACAAATATACATTTTCCATTGTAGTTTACATATAGTCATTTCTATTATTGACTTTCCCTTTTTTTTCCATTGATACTAGGGATTGGACTAAGGGCCTTTGCTTGCTGGGCAGGTGTTCTACCACTTAAAGCCATATTTCCAACCCTTTATGCTTTAGTTTTGAGTAGCGTCTCACATTTATGTCCAGGCTAGCCTGAATGGAAATCCTCCTATTTACACTTCCTAGTTGAGATGGCAGATGTGTGCCAATATAGACCCAGATTTATTGACTGACATGGAGACATGCCTGGACTGGCTGCAAATTGCGATTCTCCACCTCTGGAGTGGTTAGGATTATGTGTAAGGCACCAACTCTGACCATATGGATTTGCTTTTAAAATTTAAATCACATCTTAAAATTCTTAAAATGACTTTTTAGTCATTTTTTTTAATGTCTTGCTATGTTGTTCAATCTGGCCTCAAACTTGTAGGCTCAGGTGAGCTTCCTGACGGGGTCTCATAAGTATCTGGGAGTAATGTACTTGCTACCCTGAACAGCCTTAATTTTTTTTTTTTTTTTTTTTTTTTTTTTGTGATGCTAGGGATCAAACCCAGGTCCTTGAGTATTGTAGGCAACTGCTTTATACTTGTAGTCCTAAATTTTGTATTATAATAATTTGAATATTTCTCCCTAGAATATGTTCTTGGCAATAATTAATGATACCTATTCTGAAGTGAAAGCTGATTACTCAATAGGTAGAAGGCCAGATTTTGAGCTTGGTAAAATGCTTAAAAAGGTAAGTCAAATTATTTTCCTAATTATAGTTCTAAGTTTCCTAATTATAGTTCTAAAATTTGTACTTTTTTTTTCTTTTTGCCTGTTCTAGGGCTTAATGCCCCAGAACTCTGGGTCTCACTGTTCTACTTGAGTCACAGCTCTACTTCCAGATTTTTCTGATTAACTGGAGATGTGTTTCATGGACTTTCCTGCCTAGGCTGGCCTCGACCCATGATCCTCAGATCTCAGCCTCCTGAGTAGCTAGGATTACAAACTACTTATTTTATACTCTTCTGAGTGAAAGAAAACTTAAAACCACAGGTAGTGGTGTTTTTTGTTTCTGGGACCTTGTTTTTGGGTCTAGAGTTGCCTTCCACATGGTAACATCTTGACTGTTCTAACCTCTTTTGACATTACTACTCTTGGTCCTATCAATTGCCCTGGGCCTGTCAAATCAAACTCAGTTTCCTCACTCAAATATTCCAGGTCACACAGTCTCAACCACCTTTATTACTTTCCATTTAGCTTTAGTGTTTATACCTTTATTTGCAACTCTGCATGTCCTGGCTAATCTGTGTTTGAGTGTTATGCTGCATACCATCCTTGTCCTTCCTCTGTCCTCTGCTCATGACATTCCCTAATTCCTGAAATCCTCACACGGCTCTTCTTTTACTAACATATGACGAATCTGCCCTTTCCTCTTGACATCCACCTCATTTTGAGTTGCAGCAGTCTGGTGTATACTGGTCTTAACTTCCCTACCAGCTTGCTTAACTCTGAATACCCCTTGGGTCTTAGTATAGAGAAAAGGTGCAAAAAGCTTATTGCAGAGGCTTCTTTCATCTTTTCTCTTCAGTATGATGTATTAAAGTGGTCACATCTTTTTAAAGTTCTATAAAGATGTCTTCAACTCATAATGGGGTTACATTTTTATAAATCCATTCCAAGTTGAAAATGAATTTAGAATACCTAACTTACCAAACATTGCTTAGCCTGTGCACCTTAAATATGGTAAGAACACTAATAGGGCAAACTTGTTAAGTACAGAGTCCATTTTATAGTAATGTGCTGTGTCTCATGAGATTGATTCTGTATCCAAAAACCATTGGCAACACAGCACACTGAGCATAGTTGTTTCCCTTCACATGGTAGATGGACAGAGAGCCTATGGCTCACTGATGTTTAATGTAGTACATGTTGACTTAAAATATTTTAGGGGTTGGGTGTAGTGGTATATGCCTGTAATCCCAGTTAGTCAGAAGGTGGAAATAGGATCTTGCTTTTTGTCTAAGCTGATATCCAACTATGACTGCCCTATCTCACAAAACAAGCTGGACTAGGTTTAGTGGTAGTACACACCAGTAATCCCAGCTATGGAAGGTGGAGGTGGAGGTGTTGGTGTCAAGGTCAAAGGCAGGCCTGGACAAAAGAGTAAGACCTTATCTGAAAAGTAAAGTCCAGGTGCTAGTGGCTCATGCCTGTTATCCTAGCTTCTCAGGAGGCTGAGATCTGGAGTACTGTGGGCTCGAAGCTAACCTGGGCAGAAAAGTCTACACAATTCTATCCACAGTTTACCAAAAACAACAAATTAATAAGTGTGGCTCAAATGGCAAAATATTAAAAAAAAAAAAAAAGGGCGAGGAGCAGGCACCAGTGGCTCATGCCTGTAATATTCAGGAAGCTGAGATCTGAGGATCACTGTTCAAAGCCAGTGTGGACAGGAAAGTCTGTGAGACTCATCTCCAATTAACCACCAGAAAACCATTTTGAGCTATGGTTTAAAGTGGTAGAGCAATAGCCTTGAGCTGAATTGCTCAAGGATAGCTCCCAGCCCCAGAGTTCAAGCCCCATGACCAACAAAAAAAGATAAAAATTTTTAAGACAGTGATTGGTAGGAACCTAACAAATGCGAGGTCTTGCATTTAAACCCATTTAAGCATTTTTAATTCAAATTAAAGCCTTATGTCCAAGAGGATCCCTTTTTTTTTTTCTTAAAACTTCTGAACTGAAAAGACCATGATGACAAGGTCAAAGGATTAATTCCACATCTGGAGCGGAGTGTGTGCTGGGACTTGAACTCAGGGTCTCCTGCTCTGAGGTTTGTTTCTTTTCCTAAAGGCTCTATCACTAGAGCCATGCGTCAAATCCAAATGGATTTGGTGGATAACTGGAGATAAGTGTTTCAGATTTATCTGCCTGGGCAGGTTTTGAGCCTCAATCTGTCTCTTGAGTTATAGGTGTGAGCCACCACAGTGCCTAGCTGCCTTATTTCTTTTGCAGTCCTTAGTGACAGATATTTCATTTACTTTGAAAATTTAATCAAAAATATATTAAAATGTTAACAATGTTTTCATTTATCCCCAGAGTTATCAGAATGCTCTTGAGAAACTCAAACTGAGGAAATCTCAAAAAAATGAAGATAAGAACATGTAAGATGACCTCTATAATTTTATCATTGTAAAGTTCTATAGAGATGTCTTCAACTCATAATGGGGTTACAAGCTGAAAATGTACACCTAACTTACCAAACACCACAGCTTAGCCTGTGTACCTTAAATATGGCCAGAACAAGATGTTAAAAGGCTGTACTATAAGCCAAACTTATAATAGTCTGTTTTATAGTAATGTCCTAAATATCATGAAATTGACTTCCTATATGCAAAAAAACACTGGCAACACAGCACACTATCAGTGTTTATCTTCAGTGGACAGGGAGCTGTGGCTACTGATGCTATTGAACATCATGAGATAGCTTACCATCTACTCTTAGCCTGGGGAAAGATCAAAATGCAAAATATAGCTACTGGGTTGTATACCACTTTTGCATCATTATAAGTAAAAATATTAGGAAAGAGAGGGAAGGTTTTGATTGCAAAACTATCAGCACCTCCTACTTTCTGAGGAGTCACAGTAGGACACTTGCCTAACATGTATGCTTAGGTTTTATTTTTTAAAATGTATTCTCTTTAACAGTAAGTTTTTCTAAAAAGGTAGAAAACAACTTTAGCTTACATTAAGTACATTTATTTAGGTATCAAAATAAAAAATTTTTTATACATAATACTGTGAAAATGTGCATTTAACTTACATTTATTGAATTATCAGTGTCAAAATGCTTCCCAAACCAAAACTTCTGGCACAAAAAAAAAGTGGTTTTTCCTCCAGGCATAAAACATGATACTCTGGAGAATGCATTTGTTTATCAGAACAAAAACACAATTCAGTCCTTACTATATATCTAACTGTATTTATGGTGGTAACTTCCCTTTTTACTTTCAAATGCAGCGGAGATTTGGCTGAACAACCTAGAAGAGAAAACTTCGACGAAAATGTAAGATTTTTTTCATAAAATACAAGTGGTTGCTAACTTAATTGGAAATCTGTTAACAGAAAGTTTAACAATAGAAGTGACTAACTTTACTTGAGGAATAGTTATCTGTAAATCTTCTAGAATCAAGATCCCTTCTCATTTAGGACAAAGCATTTTGTTCCACATACTCTCTTCCCGCTAGTACACTGAGACAGACCTCTGTGTCTTGCAGGTGTGCATTCATTTACGGTGGTAGTAGTGCATGGTACACTATTGGAGATTATTTAACTTTTCTCAAATTCATTTATTGGAGATTAACTTTTCTAATACAAAATTACTCATTACATTAATGAGTATTTTTATATTCAACAAACAAGAAACTTAAGGAAAAGAACCTTTTCTTCTTGATTCAAAAAGAAAAAATGGCCGGAAATGTGGCTTAGTGGTAGAGTGCTTGCCTAGCACTTGAAGCCTGGGTTCAATTCTCCAGTACCACATATACAAGAAAAAGCTGGAAGTGGCACTGTGGCTCAAGTGGTACTAGCCTTGAGCAAAAGCAGCTCAGGGACAATGCCCAGGCCAAGTTTAAACCCCAGGACTGGCAAAAAAAGAAAGAAGGAAAGGAAAGGGGAAAGGGGGAAAGAAGAAAGGAAAAAGGAAAGGGTCACCCTGCAACTCAAGAGGGCAGTAGAATGAGGTTTCTGGATTAGAATTGAAGATGTGTTTATGTACATATACATGCATTTTTTTTTGGAGGGGGTGTCGGTAATGGGGCTTAAATTCTGGGCCTGGGCACTGTCCCTCAGCTCTTCAAGGCTAGCAATCTACCACTTGAGCCACAGCACCACTTCCAGTTTTCTGGTGGTTTATTGGAGCTAAGTCTCACAAGACTTTCCTGCCCAAGCTGGCTTTGAGCCTCAGTGATCTGAGTAGCTAAGTAGCTAGGATGCAGGCATGAGCCCCAGCGCCCGGCTACTGCCAAGTATGGTATTTTAGAGTTTCATGCTTGCTTACCAAGTTTACTACCATACATATGTATTTTCTATCTCTTTCTAGAGGAAATTCAGCCTAGATACTCTGGTCTTGGTTTCTAAAAAGAACTATGGCTCCTTGGAGATCTGCCTAGTTCTGGGGCTGTAAAGCACAAAAAATATCTGAAATAGTTTGAAGCAGAGACTGAAAGATATACTGAAGCAAATTTTTTAAAGGACCCAAGTCAATTTGGACAATCTGGAAATAATACCATGAATAAAATAGGATTTCATGAGACCATGTTGACCTAAATATACAAATGATTTAAGAGCCTTATGACAAATGAGACATTTATGTACTTTGCCACAAATATACTTATTGTAAAAAAGAAAATAAAAGCAGTAATGCTAGTAATACAATGTTCTAATAAACATCAGCATACTTAGGCTTATTGGCGCTCAGCTTTAAAAGTATGTTTTAAAAGCAGTATCTTGGGCTGGGAAGGTGGCTCAGTGGTAGAGCGCTTGCCTTGCATGCCAGAGGCCCTGGGTTCGATTCCTCAGCACCACATAAGCAAAAAGAAAAAAGCTGGAAGTGGCGCTGTGGCTCAAGTGGTAGAGAGCTAGCCTTGAGCTGAAGAGCTGAGGGACAGCGCCCAGGCCCAGAGTTCAGGCCCCACGACTGGACCCAAAAAAATAAATAAATAGAAAAGGCAATAGCTAAGATGCAGATTTTTGAAGGATGAATTGTTTGCAATGCATAGTCTATTCAGCCTGTATTACTAATGCATCCACATTATAAGCAGCTTCATCAATTAGAAATAGTTTCACAGCCTTGCCATATAAATAAACAGTATGTCAAAACCTGGGCGCTAGCTTTGATTATGCCTGTAACTGTAGTTACTCATCGGGAGGCTGAGATCTGAGGGATGATGGTTCGAAGCCAGCCGAGGCAGGAAAATCCAAGACTCTTAATCTCCAGTTAACCAGCAACAAGCCAGAAGTGTTCAAGTAGTAGAGCACTATTAGACTTCAGGGAGAAAAAAAGTTCAAGGATGGCACCCAGGCTCTGAGTTCAAGCCCCAAGACAAAGCAACAACAAAAAAATGATAAAACAAAAAATAACCGGGGCTGGGAAGGTGGCTCAGTGGTAGAGCGTTTGCCTTGCATGCCTGAGGCCCTGGGTTCGATTCCTCAGCACCACATAAGCAAAAAGAAAAAAGCCGGAAGTGGTGCTGTGGCTCAAATGGTAGAGTGCTAGCCTTGAGCTGAAGAGCTGAGGGACAGCGCCCAGGCCCAGAGTTCAGGCCCCACGACCCCAAAAACAAAAACCCTAGATGCTGAATTTCTAAAATTAGAAAAATTGAAAGCCATCCCTTTTTGCTTTAAACAAAGAGCCAGTAATATATCAAGTTTCTCTGGCCAGAACAAAATGGTTTATAAGGCAAACACAGGCTAAACACAAGAGTAAATAAAAACCTGAACATGGTTGTGCATTCTCATTAATCCCACCTATTCATGAAGCCAGTAAACTAGGTGTGGTGACTCGTACCTACCATCCCAGCCACACAAGGTACGTAAGTAGGAAGAGGGTCTCCAGGCTGGCCTAGGCAAAAAAAAAAAAAAAAAAAAAAGTTCCTATCAGGAAAATAAGTAAAAAGGACTGGGGCATGACTCAATTGGTAGAACACCTTTCTAGCAAATATATATGAGGCTGGAGTTCAAACCTCAGTACCACAAAAACATTTGTTGGTGGTAGTGGGTAACCTTTGGGGTTTTTTTTGTTTTTTTGAGACAAGGTCTATGTTTGAGGCTGAGTTCTGAGAATCATGGTTCAAAGCCTGGACAGGAAAGTCCATGAGGTTCATATCTAATTAACCACCAAAAAAGGCAGATGTAGGACTGTAGTTTAAGTGGTAGAGTGCTAGCCTTGAGCAAAAATGCTTGGGACATTATCCAGGCCTGGCACCAAAAAAAAAGAACAGAGGTACAGTAAAGGTATCAACTTTGACCAGATTAAGGAAATGCTGGAGGAAACTCAGATCCAAAAGGAAAAAAGTCAGGGCAATATTTAAAAAAAGAAAAAGCAAAAGCCAATGAGCTTAATTTCTAAAATCTGAAAAATACAGTTTAAGGATCAAGGCAATGATGCTTATATACTAAAGACTCAAAATCGAGAATTAAAGATTTTGGTCTATACTTGTTATTTAAATTAACAGGAGATTCAAAGGGCAGAGCAAATGAAAAAGTGGAAAGAAAGACTTGAAAAAAAGTACTATTCTACAGAAACTCAAGATGACTACCAGCCAGTCACTCAGCAAGAATTTAGAGAGTAAGCATGTATTCTTACCAGGGTACTATGGGATACCATGATATGCAGATTAATGCTGTTCCATTTAGAAGTTTATTCTTTCATATGCCTCTTCTATTTTCTGCCCAATTTAAAGTTAAAGCACATGACTCTATTATTAAAATCTGAGAGCAACTGTATCTCTACATCTATGAAAAAAGCGACATTTATATTTTATGACACAGCACATTCTGTTCTTCATATAGCTTTAGAATATAGCTTTATAAATAGAATAAACCTATCTTCTCAAAGCATTTCACAGGGGACTAGTAACTTGCCATTGCTTTACTAGATTTACTGATTCTCTCCTAAATTATCTTCTAGACTCTTTTTATATACTGTGGAGCTGGAGAAAGAATTACACTACATCAATTCAAAACTTAACGGAGTGATGAGAAAGCTTTCTGCTCTACAATACTAACACAGTGGAGGTAAGAATCTGTTATGCAATCATGTAGCGTTTCTAACACTCAAGACTGAATTATTTCCTGAAAGTGTCCCCTTTTCAGACTTTATTTGCATGATAGGATGGATAGACCAGGTCCTTGCTCATAGTAGTCAAGTGCTGTGCCACAAACTGGACACCCAGTCTAGATTACGTGAGAAACACAAACCACCTGTCATTTATTACAATAACCAGGTGATTTTCAGTGATTAAGTGCTGCCGAGTGGACAACCCACTGTACAATCCATGCATGTTACAAGTTTACACACCATATTTATGAGGCTTATTAAATTCTGTGAATGTGAAGATACAAAGTAATGCTTATCAATGTTTGTGGAGCAGATAAGATGGTTTTTTTCCTAACAGTATGGTTTTTTTCTAACAGTATGTTAACACTTTCAAGTACGCCATGTCCTTATGTTCTGACTTCCCTTAGCTATAAATAATACAAGACTCGGATTCTAGAAAACCATTATGTACCACCCATAATCTCTCTCCTCTCCCCACTACAGTAAAAGTATAGAAGAAACTTCCAGGCAAGTATAGAAATTTCACTGTACCTTCAAACTAGAAATTCTCTAGCACATGTACAGTTTCCCCAAAATGAAATAAGGGTAGCCATAGCAGGGTCGTAAGACATTGTTTGCAAATTGCAACTAAGGATGCTGCAAGAGCTATATTTAGATAGTTGTAAAGTATGTATGACAGGTTATTTTGGAAACTGAAGGGGAAATTTTATTCCTAGGAGACATCCCCTCCTCAGCCATATGTTTCTTAGCTCAAGCAGCAGGATCATTTGACTAGGTTTTATTTATTGGAATACTGAGGTTTGAATTCAGCTAGAGCTATGACCTCCCCAGTCCTTGCTTCAGTTATTTTTTTCTAACAGAGCATGGTGTTTTTGCCTAGGCCAGCTGGACCACAATCCTCTCTCACTTATACACTTCTATCATACCTAGGATGATGAGCACATGCCTAGCTTACTGGTTGAGTAGGTAGTCACAAAAACTTTTTATCCAGACTGGCCTCAAACTGCAATTCTCCTTCTGTCCACCTCTCAAATAGTTGGAATGCCACCATGACCAGCTTAAAAATTTAAAAACATTTTGCGTCTGCATATTAGGATCTTACATTAGCTTTTTTGCTTAAGGCTGGCCCTCCACCACACGCAAGTCACACTTCTATTCCAATGTCTTGCTGGTCAACTGAAGATAAGAATCTCTTAAGACTCTTCTGCCCAGGCTGACTTCAAAAAGTAATCCTCAGATTCAGCCTTTCTGGATAACTAGGACTTACAGGTGTGAGCAGCCTACACCTGGCCTAGTTTTTATTGTTTATTTTTGAGGAAGGGTCTTACTGTTGCCCAGGCTGGCCTTGAATTCCAGAGCCAAGTGGGGCCCTTTCTGTCTCTGGAGTAGCTTGGACTACAAATGCACACCATCTGTGCCCACTAAATAAAGAATTTCAGAGCTACCACCCATCTTCTTAGCTAAGCTCTTCTCAGACACTGTACATAAGGTTCTCTTAATATGGTCATTCACTGCAATAAGAAACAGTGACTTTTCTTCCCAGAGCTTCTCTCTATATCCACACCTGGGAAGAAATCCATAGTTTTTTCTTTCTTGCCTTATCACTTCAGAGCTGTGGCCAGCCAAATTGTTTAGCAATCCTTCTGTCCCTGGACATGGTCCTGGGCGGAGGCAATCCCTCAGGCAATTCAAATAAGTGTAAGAACATTAAGGCAAATGGTACTTTTGAGGTCTTAACATTTTTCTTTAACACCTATTGGGAAAACAAATATGCATTTTACAATGACATAGAACATTGAGGTTCTTTTATTACAAAATTCTATACAATGAAGTGCCAGACACAGCAATACAATTATTCTGGTGGACATATATATCTATATATGATTTGTATATAGTTTTTATTGATACCAATGTATAACTATCACAAACTGCCTAATTCTACCACCTACAGTTCAACTATAACACAAAATACTGTACAAAGCTTAAGTGCTGCCATGCCATTGTTAGCTATTCTACTCGCAGCTAAATATTAACAATATCTAACATCAGGAATCAGCTATTAATGCTAAAATCAAACTATTCAGGCCACTGACTTATAAAAATATGGTACTCAAATAGATTCAGCATTATAAAGAAGGAATATATTATTTAAAACATTTAAATAGTGCACATGGACATTTTTGCATGTGGTATATAAAATAAAACATTCATAAAAAACAATATTATAGTGCACATAAAATTAGATGTTACACTGGATAGTGAAAGAAAATTAACTGAAATGTACACCACATGATGGATTCAAATCAAAATGATACAATTTTTTGGCATTTTAGTTTTACTTTCCTAGGAATACATTATGAATAACCTAGTTGTATCAAAAGGAAACCACACAAAAACGACTGGATTTAGTGCTTTTTTTTTTTCTTTTTAAATCCCTCAACTACAAATTCACTACCACTGGATTTTCCCTCCTCTGAAAAAGGCATTCATTGCACACACATGAGAAATATAAAATACTAGAAACACTATGCTACTTCATGTGCTTACTATTAATAGTGCCAAAAACCTGAGGTTCATGCTTCCCTCATGTTATTAAAGGATGCTGTAAAATTTCATTCTTGTATGAGACAAACTTTTAATATTAGCTAGTTAAGAAACCATGCGTGAGCCACTGCATGCAAACATGGGCACAAAGTGAGACACTCATCAATCCATAAAAGCACCAGGAAAAAAAATTAACACATTAAGCTTGAATCAAGTCACCATTCCAGAAAAATTAGAATACCTGAAAAAAAGGCATGCAAAAAAAAGGCATGCAAAGCCAAAGAAAAAAGATGCATGACAAGGGGTATACCACTCACTACAGATCCTGTAAGCACTGCTTTAGAAAGCATGAATGAGAAAAGGTGTTCACTTTATAGGGGACTCTGTCCACATTTTGGTAATTCAGACAGGGGAAACAATGCGGCCCCCTGAAGGTACATGAAAAACTGCAGTGGTGTATATAGCCCTTGTTAAAAACAGATTTTACTTAGGCATAATTATTTTGCCAATTTAGGCCCACTTGATCAAACACACAAATCTGAGCACCATCAGAGTTCCTACATACTGACATGGCTATTTTCTCACATTATCTGGTGTGTGTGGGGGTGGGGTGAGGGAGAGGAAGAGCACAAGATCTGATCTAGAAAAATCACATCACCAGCTGATAAACAGTAACTTAGGAATAACAGTAACTTAAGTCCTATAGGCAGCATGTGATATGATTTACTTCTGTGTTTGATGTGTGGTATATTTCAATAGACAAATAAATTAGCAAGGTCACTTTTTGGTCTACCCATTGTTATCTTCATCCAAGAGCTAAGTGACCACTGAATTGCAAATTTTTGCTACCATACTACCTGTGCGAATGTGTCACTTTTGGAATTAAACAGGAAAGTGTTCCACAGTAGGACTTGAAATTTCAGTCTGATTTTGGTTTCTCTAGGAAAACAGAATAAAGTTGCATATGTCACTTTTATAGGCTTTTCTTTCAAATTTTCAGTCATTCTGTAAGAAAAAAGGCAACCGAAGAACTCAGCATGAAGATTTTCCTCTCAATATTCTTCAGTAATGGAAAAAAAAAGTAAATAAAATATTTGTATTTCCAAAGTTCTTGAAGTTCAAAGGATAAATCTAGTCTTTTGCTTAACAGGATGTATCTGTAGTAGAAAACAATGAAGGAAACGGCTTGTTTGCTAAAGGTGGAGAGACAGTCTTATGGTTAATATGGAACATCACACTCCCAAGAGAGGGCCTACTTTCCCTCCCCATCCTTTGTTTAGTGGCACCACAACCAAGTACAAAGTGAGATTCTCTGCGTGCCTGACAAAATGAACTCAAGTACCAGCCAACAAGTTAAGTGATGATAGCTTCAAGGAATACAACTGATTTTATGATGTGAATTTTCAAGGAACGTATTTTTATATGGACTTTGAAGAATCTTGTTTGCTGATAAGAACTTCAAGAAGCCTAAGCTTGGCTTTAATTTTCTTGTATTCCTTGTATTCTTCAAGCACTGGAACACGATCCTCTTTCTGGGCATTCCTAGGAGAGAAAATAAAAAAGTTGTAATACTCTAGTAACCACCTGGAAAATGAGTACAACTTCTGAAACTTCAACTCCGTTACTTGTCCTACGTTATAAGTTGAAATAAAAAGCTACTCTGTAAGAAAGAAGGTTATTGGACTGATTCTCAGACCTCTCAAATTTCTGATCGTCTTTTAACCAATTTTTCTACGAATAATGCTATATTTCTTATTTTTCTACTAATAATGCTATATTTCTTATCAATGATCAAAGTAAACCAGAGATTACCCAGCCACTGCTACGTGCTGCAAAGTTAGATTTCATATACTGAATTATTAATTTGTGGCTCCATTAACCAGTAACAAAAGGTTAGTAACTTTAGCCTGGCGCCAGTGGCTCACGCCTGTAATCCTACTCAGGAGACTGAGATCTGAGGATCACGGTTCAAAGCCAGCCCAGGCAGGAAAGTCCACTGAGACTCTTATCTCCAATTAACCACCAGAAAACTGGTAGTGTCTCTATGGCTCAAGTGATAGAGCGCTAGCCTTTAAGAGCTCAAGAACAGTGCCTACACTTGGAGTTCACAACAAAAGATTAGTAACTTTAAAGTAGTAAACAAGCAAAAATACCTCCCAATTTAAAGAAAAGAAAAAGCATTCCTGAAGGAATTAAAATGCATTTTGAAATTTGTTTAAGTGTTAATTGGATTAACCTCATTTCTGACAATTTTCTGGGATTTTTTTTTTAAAGAGTGTCTCTGTCCCCAGGAGCCAGGTACATGTGGCTCACACTTGTAATCCTTTAAGAGTGGTTTGAGAGCAGAAATTATTGAAATCTGTCTCTTCTCAATCTATAACTGAGCACAGAAGCACCCACCCATCATGAGAGATTGGAGGATCATGGTGCCAGGCCAGCCCAGGAAGAAAAGTCTGAGAGACTCCCTCCACAGAAGGGAAGCTGGATGTGACAGTATGACTGTAATAGTAATGATGACAGGAAGCCTATAATAGTAGGCAGATCATAGCTAGACATGTACTTGGGAAAGATAGTATCCTAAAAATAACCAAGGAGAAATTGTGCTAGAGATCATGAAGTCCCTGAGTTCAAACCTACAATACAGAAAAAAAAGTCTCCCCTCATTTTATATATGGGCTACAATAAAAACAAATGTCATATTTTATAGAAGTCACATTTCACCTACACTGTTCAAATCCTAGAAACACAACAAGCAGCTCTACCTAACTAGTAGAGGATACCACTTCTACGCTGGACTCTTTCTAAACCACCATATCTCATTTCACCACTGCTTCCTAAGGGTAAGGAGGCAGAGTTAAACATTAAACTCCATGGGTTAGGGAGGCAGCTCTGTGGTAGAGTGCTTTCCTAGCATATGAAAAGCCCTAGGTTAAAAACGAAAACAAATTCAATGCACTAAGACTCCTTAGGTCAACCTTGAAATATTTTATGAGATGTTTATTCCGGTGCTAATGGTTCTTGCCTGTAATCTTAGCTACTCAAGGAAAATGAGATCTGAAGATTGAAATTCAAAGCCAGCCAGGAAAACTAATCCATAAGACTCATCTCCAATTAACCAGCAAAAATCCAGAAGTGGAGGTGTGGCTCAAGTGGTACAGTGCAGGTTTTGAGTAGAAAAAGCCAAGCAAGAGCATGAGGCTCTAAATTCAAGCCTCAGTACCAGCACCAAAAAAAAAAAGGGGGGGGGGGGGGGAAGGTTAAGGGAAGATACTCAAGCTTTGACTTTTTCTTGCCACTAATAACAGCAGAACTTCAGAGCATAGGGAATGTTATAAATTTTTGTCCTTTTTTTCCATTTTGTTTGGTACTGGGGATTGAACCCAGGACGCTGTACTTGCTAGGCAAGTGCTTGGTCACTAAGCTACAGCCCAGCCCTAAAATTTTATTTTAACTTTATTTATTCTGACAATGACATTTGAACTCAGGCCCTCACAATTGTGAAAAAGGTACTCTACAACTTCTACATGACAAAGGACATAGCTAGCAATGAGAAGATCTTTACTTGCTATGCATTAGACAAGGGCCTCATATATACTTAAGAGTTCAAAATATACTTAAGAGTTCAAAAAAGCTAAACTTCAAAAAAAAAACCCAATCAATAAACAGGCTAAAGCCTTACGGAGAGACTTTTCAGAGGAGGAAGTTAAGAATAGCCAATAGACAGACACATCATCTCTGGTCATAAAAGAAATGCAAATCAAAACAAAACAGATTCCACCTCACCCCAGTTAGAATGGCCATTATCAAGAATAACTATAATGCTGGTGGGAATGCAGCCAAAATGGAACAATATTACACTATTGGTGGGAATGTAAACTTGTTCAACTATTCTGGAAAGCAGTATGGAGGTTCCTCAAAAAGAGCTCCCCTATGACCCAGCGATCCCACTCCTGGGCCAGTGGAACACAACAGGGCCACACTAAAGCTACTAACTAGATTAGCCAGGTTCATTGAAGCATTATTTACCATACCAAGATATGGAATCAACCCAGATACTCCTCAAGAAAATGTGGCATATATACAAATGGAATTCTACTCATTCATCAGAACAATATTGTACCATTCATAAGGAAATGGAAAGACTAGGAAAAAGTTATACTAAATGAAGTAAGCCAGAGCCAAATGAACATAGCACAGTTTCCCTCATTTGTGGTAACTAGAATGTGACTATAAATCTACAGGTAAGCACACTGAATGTTAAAAAAAAAAAAATACACCCACAAATACAGGGATAAATTACCTAGGACCCTATAGACATTCACATACTAAGGTCAAATGAGGATATGTATAGGAGTGATTGACAAAGGCTCAATAGCTATATGCATATTATCACATAAAATAATACTTTATGGCCAGGTGCCAATGGCTCATGCCTGTAATCCTAGCTACTCAGGAGGCTGATATCTGAGGATCACGGTTCAAAGCCAGCCTGGGCAGGAGAATTCTGTGAGACTCTTATCTCCAATACCCTACCAGAAAACCGACATTGGCACTGTGGCTCAAGTGGTAAAGGGCTAGCCTTGAGCTGAAGAGCTGAGGGACAGCATCCAGGCCCAGAGTTCAAGCCCCACAACCAAAAAAAAAAATATATATATATATATATATATATATAATTATATATATATAATTTTTATGAAATTAACTCCAAGAAAAGGAAACATAATTTTTGGTCACTGTTATTTGCTGCTTTTGTTTTCCGTTTGCCTTGTTTGTGTTTGGAAGGGTAAGTGGGGGCACAGAAAAGGTGAAACAAAGGGTGAACAAATACAAGAGTGGCACTCACTAGACATTACATGGAAAATGAACTGTACATCTTGTGGGTGGGGACAGAAGGGAAAAGGGAAGAACTGGTAGAGAGCAAGGGAAGGGAGGGCATGGTTTAAAAAGAATTGTACCTGATTTCTGTAACTGTAATCCCTCTAATATATCAACTTTACAATAGCAATAAAAAAGAAAGAAAGAAAGAAGCTCTACAACTTGAGTAATACCCCAGTCCTTTCCTGCTCTCAGTATTTTCCATATAGGGTCTCACTTTTTACACAGACTGACCTGGACCCCAATCCTATTTATATTTCACACAAAGCTAGGGTGACATGAAGACTTTATGCTTGGGCTAACCTCAAGCCTCATGTTTCTCTGCCTCCTATGCAGCTTTGCAAATCTAAACCACTGGGACAGTCAAGGTAATTTATTTCTATTTCTATATGTTTTAACATATTGGCACTTTGTAAGCTAAAGAACAAATGTGCCTTTATTTGTCATGTTCAACTAACCTTCCATTTTGTTGATAAAATGCCTCTTCAAATTCCCGTAATGTTTTGCGTAGTTTCTTTTTCTCAGCTCTGGCTTTCCAAAGTTGTTCCAGTAATTCAGGCCTAAAATAAAGTAAAACATTGTGTGTGTGTGTGTGTGTGTGTACATGTACATGTACATACATACATAGTATTTACCAGGGCTTACACCAAGGGTCCTCCAGCTCTAGATTGACATTTTATTCACAGCTGATATTCTATCACTTAAACCATGCCTCCAAGTCTGACTTTTTGTGCTAAATGGAGATAGTCTTTCAGGCTTTTCTGACTGGGTGGCTTCCTCAGATCTTAAGCTTCTTAAGTAGCTATGATTACTGGCATGAGCACATGTCTTCTTAAAGAGTAGTTCTACACTTGACTGCAAATTAACCTCACTTAGTTTTTAGAGCATTAACAATAGCTAAGCTCCACTCACTATAAACCAAGTTTGTCAGCATTAGTACTTCAAAAATCTTTAGCCGGGCACTGGTGGCTCAGGCCTATAATCCTAGCTACACAGGAGGCTGAGACCTGAGGATTACAGTTCAAAGCCAGCCTGGGCACGAAAGTCTGGGAGACTGTTTTTTGGGTCCAGTCATGGGGCCTGAACTCTGGGCCTGGGCACTGTCACTCAGCTCTTCAGCTCAAGGCTAGCGCTCTACCACTTGAGTTACAGCGCCACTTCCGGCTTTTTTCTTTTTTGCTTATGGGGTGCTGAGGAATCGAACCCAGGGCCTCATGCATGCAAGGCAGGCCTTCTACCACTGAGCCACCTTCCCAGCCCCTGTGAGACTGTTATCTCTAATAAACCACCAGAAAACTGGAAGTGGTGTTGTGGCTCAAGTGGTAGAGTGCTCATTTTGAACTGAAGAGCTGAGGGACAGCGCTCAGGCCCAGAGTTCAAGCCCCATGACTGAAAAAAAAAAAATCTTCCTAGTTGATTGTAAAATGAGTAAGGTTTGAGAACCACTATGTAGATATAGAACTAATGGATAAACCTTCAGGTGGTTCCTGTACCTTTAAAAAAAAATGTAATGAGAATAAAAATGTGTTTACAAATCACTGATTCTTTTGTTGTTGTTATTGGTCCTAGGGCTTGAATTCAGGGCCTGGGCACTGTCTCTGAGCTTTTTTTGCTTGAGGCTAACACTCTACCACTTTGAGCCACAGCTCCATTTCTAGTTCTCTGGTAGTTAATAGAAGATAAGACTTTCCTACCCAAGTTAGTTTTGAACAACAATTTTCAGATCTTAAGCCTAAGTAGCTAGGATTACAGGCACGAGCCACCAGCACCCAGCTTATTCTCTTGTATTGATACCATTCAAGTAATTGTTTAACATAGGATTTCTTGGCATATTATTCAAATAGGTAAAAATCACAAATCAGATACATACATAGAAGCTGCTCGGGAACTTGATAATCGAAGATCCAGAGCTAGTTTTTCTTGATTTTCTTCAACATCAGACTCTGAGTTTTCCAATGAAGACTGTGCCTGTACAGCTGTTTTCAAGATATCACTTAACTCAGAGGACAAACTAACACTATCCTCCTCTTCTTCTTCCTAAAAAGAAATCCAAAGATAACCAAACATAGCATTACTTACAATTTTCCCTTTAGGATTACAAGCATAAGCCACTGATTAGAAATGGCTTCTCTAAATGATTACCTTGATTTCTTCAAAAAAATGTGCAGTTTCTCCTTCTATGATTGGCTGTAACATCTGACCCCGTCGCTTAGTAGAGGGAGAACCCTGTAATAACCAAACATCTTTACATTCCAAGTATATTCACTTCTTACATTACAGATATTCAGCTTTATTTTCACCTGGGGTGGCAGCAGTGGTGGTGTATTCCAATGGACTGCTTAGCATGCCCTGAGTTCAATCCCCGGTACTTTAAAAAAAAAAAAAAAAAAAAGTATAGCTGCTCAGGATACTAAGTTCTGAGGACTGAGGTTCAAAGCCCAACTGGGCAGATAAAAATGGTGAAACTCATTTCCAATTAACATCAAAAAGCCAGAATTTGAGATGTGGCTCAAGTGGTAGAGCACTAGCCATGAGTGAAAAAGCCAAGCAAGATCTGGAGGTCTTGAGTTCAAGCCCCCAATACTGGCATCAAAAAATAAAGGACCAGTTGTGGTAGTGTATATACCTAATCCCAGCAAGTCTGGAGGCAGAAAAGTCCCTTGGTGGTTGTCTCCAATTAATCACCTAAAGTCAAAAGTGGATCTGTGGCTCAGGTGGTAGAGTACTAATCTTAAGCTCAAGGAGAGCAACCAGGCTCTTAGCTCAAAGCCCCAGGACTGGCACCACTTAAAAAAAAAAAAAAAGCCTCACAGACTTTCCTGCCCAAGCTGGCTTTAAACTACGAGACTTCGATCTCAGCATCATAAGTAACCAGGATTACAGGTGTGAGCAACTGGTATTCGGTCTACTGAGTTTTTTGTTTTGTTTTCAGTAGTGTCTTGACTTATACCCAGGCTAGTTTGGTCTTCAATTCTCTTAAGAGCTCAACCAAAGATGTAATTTAAAAAGAAACTAAACAAGGAGCTTGTGAGATCCAAGTTTTTTCCTTTTACTGCTGTCACTTGCAAAGTAGGTAACTTTGGGCACATTATTACCTGAATCTCCATATTACAAGCATATCATATTCTGTCTGTTGTGACTTTACATGTTAGGATTCAGTAGCATAAACTATACATAAAAATGCTTATAGGTAGCCAGACGTTGGTGGCTTACACCTGTAATCCTGGCTACTCAGAAGGATGAGACCTAAAGGATCATGGATCAAAAACCCAGCTAGAGCAGGAAAGTTTGAGAGAGTCCATCTCCAATGAACTAGTAAAAATGCTGTATTAAAAGTGATTACAGGGCTGGGAGGTAGCTCAGTGGCAAAGCGCTTGCCTAGCAAGTGCAACGTCCTGGGTTCGATCCCCAGTACCAAAAAAGAAAAGACAAAAAAATACAGTTAAAAAAAAAAAAAAAAGTGATTACAGTGCTACAGTACTAGATATGAAGAAGAAAGCAGGGAGAAAGCCCTATTCTAGACCTGTAAGTAATGCACATATACCCACATAAAATACTTACAGATCTAGGACATGGTTCAAGTAGTAGAGAACCTACTTAGCAAGAGTGAGGCCCTAAGTTCAAAGCCACATAGGGAGTTGGGGGGAAAATGTCTGGAAAATAGTGGTAGGCACTAATTTCCTCTAATCTCAACTTTAAAATTACCTTTTTTCTATCTTACCTTTGTATTTCTCCAATATACTACTAAAAGCATATAATTTTTGACAATTACATCTTGGTAAAATGAACTAGAGAAATATTTGATTTACTTACAAGGACAGGAGTGATGCTAGCTCTTGTCAGCATCTGTTTTACAAGTCTGTATCTATCATAGAGAGGTTTAACAATGTGCCTTTCTTCTCTGGTCACCTAAAGCCCAAAAAAAGATAGGTCACAACATCATAAGAAATTTAAAATATCCAAACAATTAAATCATATAAATTTTATATAAATAGGTAGGCAATCTCCCAAATATAGGAAACAATGCTTTATAAACACTTCTAAGGAATATAGACCACAAAAGTGATGAATGCTCTTTTAGCAAGAGATATTACCGGCCTTCCATGTTGACTTTCATAGTAAAGTAGACTTTTCTGTAGAGAAGTTTTCTCTTCTACTAAATGGTCTTTTGTCATTTTCTAGAATTAGAGAAGAGAAAAAAAGTGAAACATTGGCACCAATATTATTCTCACTCCTACAATATAAGTTATTAGGGTGAAAGCATAGACAATCAGCATTCCAGAATATCGCATTCTCTGCTTATCAATTTACAAGCAACATTGTACATTTTGCCCAATACCTAGGTATAAATCAAACCATTAAGGGGATGTTAATTTTTGTGTGTATGTGCTGGTCCTGAAGCTATAACTCAGAGCCCAGGCTTTTTTGCTATCATTTGAGCTACAGATTCATTTGTAGCTTTTTGGTGGTTAACTGGAGGTAAGAGTCTCACAGACTTTCTTGCCCAGGCTAGTTTCAAACTGACAGCTTCAGATTTCAGCCTCCTTAGTAGCTAGGGTTACAGACATGAGCTACCAGTGCACAGTGCACAAAAATACTTTTTGGTAAGTTACTTAACCTCCTCATATTCAGTACCCTACTCTGTAAAATGAAAATACTTCAGTCAATTTTAATATGCACATTTTAACTCTAATATGCACACATAATTGCATATCACTTAATGTTTATTATAGTCTTTTGTTACCATTAATGTAAGAGGTAACCTAAAAATTATTTTTTGGTTGGCCTTGTGAATTAACTAAAACCTGGGCCCTTGGACAGCATCTCAGATGCAACAGACATTGTTTTGGAACATATTACCTCTAGTTTCAATAACCTTTCCATGACCCTCTGGAGAGGGTTCTGCAGAAGAGCCTTAACTAAGAATTAACTAAGAATATTGTGGTACACAACAAATAAAATTTTACCTTCCAGAATATGTAATTATAATAGAGGCAACCAATCAGCCTTCAGCTCAGGGTGCAAAAACTAGATTCAGAGGAGAGTAGGGAGTGGGGGAGGTAACAGAGACATTTTTTGCTTCAAGAGAAAATAGAGGGCTGGGAAGGTCGCTCAGTGGTAGAGCACTTGCCTTGCATGCATGAGGCCCTGGGTTCGATTCCCCAGCACCACATAAGCAAAAAGAAAAAAGCCGGAAGTGGTGCTGTGGCTCAAGTGGTAGAGTGCTAGCCTTCAGCTGAAGAGCTGAGGGACAGTGCCGAAGCCCAGAGTTCAGGCCCCATGACCGGACCCTCCCCCCCGCCCCAAAAAAAGAGAGAAAATAGATAAGCAGAGAACACACTGTGGATAGAGTAGCAGTCTTTATTCTTTCAATAAAATTCTTTACACTCATCCTTCATTGTCCTGGACTTAACTGGTGAACCCCTGAGACAAGAAGCTGAGGAGGGAGCCAGACACTGATGGCTCACATCTATAATCCTAGCTGCTCAAGCTGCGATCTGAAGTTCAAAACTACTCCAGGCCGGGCACCAGTGGCTCACGCCTGTAATCCTAGCTACTCGGGAGGCTAAGATCTGAGGAAAGCCAGCCCGGGCAGGAAAGTCTGTGAGACTCCTATCTCCAATAAACCACTAGAAAACCAGAAGTGGCGCTGTGGCTCAAGTGGTAGAGAGCTCGCCTTGAGCTGAAGAGCGCAGGGACAGCGCCCAAGCCGAGTTCAAGCCACTGACCAACCAAAAAAAAAACAAAAAAAACTACTCCAAGTTTATAAGACTCTTAGCTTCCAATTAATTAGCAAAAAGATGGAAATGCAAGTGTAGCTCAAGTGACAGAACACCAACTTTGAACAAAAAAGCCGAGAGAAAGCATAAGTCCTTGAATACCAGCACCAAAAAAGAACCAATGTAGGTTACTGGCAGTAGAGCTGGAATACTAGTAGGCAATGTCTGACCTGAGCTACAACCCTAGTAGTGATCTGCCAGCTGCTGAGCTAAAAGGGCTATGTGGGCCTGCCCACCAAGAGTAACACTATAAAAATTCGGAGAAAGATGACATTGGGAAATGGAAAGATCTTGCATGTTCATGGACAGGTAGAATATTGTAAAAAAAAAATGCCCATACTGCCACAAATGATCTACAAATGTAATGCAATCCCCATCAAAATCTCAATGAAATTCTTTACTGACATAGAGAAAACAATTCGAAAATGTATATGAAAAAAGTAATGCTAGTGGTATCACAAAAAATTGGCAAAAAAATTGACCTCAAGATCAAGGGAATATACTAAAAGACCTGGAAATAAAACCATATAGTTATCTGATATTTGATAAGGTAATCAAAGATATACAGTGGGGAAAAAAAAAGCCTTTTCAATAATTGGTGTTGGGAAAAGTGGGCATCCAGATGCAGAAAACTAAAATTGGATCCCTGTTTGTCATCATGTACAATACCAACTCAAAAGTGGATCAAAAACCAGACCTCAAATCTTAGTCTTGAAACTTTGAAATTAGTGCAAGAGGGAGTAGGAAAAACACTAAAACTCATAGGCATTGGTAGAAACTTTTTGAAAAGAGTCCTATTGCATAGTTGGTGGGAATGTAAACTGGTACAACCACTCTGGACAGCAGTCTGGAGGTTCCTCAAAAAACTAAACATAGCCAGGCACCAGTGTCTCATGCCTGTAATCCTTGCTACTTAAGGAAGCTAAGATCTGAGGATGGTGCAAAGTCAGCCCAGGCAGGAAAGTCTGTGAGACTCTTATCTCCAATAAATCCCTAGAAAACTGGAAGTGGCCCTGTGGCTCAAGTAGTAGAGTGCTGGTCTTGAGCTGAAGAGCTGTGAGATAGTGCCCAGGCCCAGAGTTCAAGCCCCAGGAGACAGACACACACACACACACACACACACACACACACACACACACACAC
This sequence comes from Dipodomys spectabilis, assembly GCF_019054845.1. Classification (NCBI taxonomy): domain Eukaryota; kingdom Metazoa; phylum Chordata; class Mammalia; order Rodentia; family Heteromyidae; genus Dipodomys; species Dipodomys spectabilis. Next base: position 5,141,465 of record NW_024870824.1, read on the forward strand.
ACACACACACACACACACACACACACACACACACACACACACACACACACACACACACACACACACACACACACACACACACACACACACACACACACACACACACACACACACACACACACACACACCCCTAAACATAGAGCCAGGTGCCCAGAGTTCAAGCCCCAGGAGACACACAGACACACACACACCCTAAACATAGAGCAGGTGCCAGTGGCTCACATCTGTAATCTGAGCTACTCAGGAACACACACACACACACACACACACACAAAACATAGAGCCAAGTGCCAGGGGCTCACACCTGTAATCTGATCTACTCAGGAGGCTGAGATCTGAGGATCATGATTCAAAGCCAGCCAGGGCAGGAAACTCCATGAGACTCCAAAAAAACTACTCAAAAAAAGCTGGTAGTGCTTGCCTTGAGCAAAAGCAGCTCAGGGACAGTGCCCATGCCCAGAGTTCAAGCCCCAGAACCAGCAAAAAGAAGACAAAACAAAGCCAGGCGCTGGTGGCTCACGCCTGTAATCCTAGCTACTCAGGAAGCTGAGATCTGAGGATCGAGGTTCAGTCAGCCCAGGCAGGAAAGACCGTGAGACTCCTATCTCCGATAAACACCAGAAAACCGGAAGTGGCGCTGTAGCTCAAGTGGTAGCGTGCTCACCTTGAGCTGAAGAGCTGAAAGATAGCTCCCAGGCCCAGAGTTCAAGCCTCACGACAGAAAGAAAGAAAGAGAGAAAGAGAAAGAGAGAAAACAAAACACTAACCTAGCTATAATACCACTCTTGGACATCTACTCAGAACCTCACAAGCCAAGATACCATAAAGACACTTGCATAGCCATATTCATTGCTTCAGTCCTCAAAGTAGCTAAGTTGTGGAAACAACCTAGATGCCTACAATAGATGGATCCAAAAAACATGGTACCTATACACAATGGAATTTTACAAAGCCATTAGGAAAAATAGCTTTATGTCATTTGCAGGAAAATGGATGGACCTAGAACAAATCATGTTAAATGAGGTAAGCCAAGCTCAGAGAGACAAATGGCACATATTTTCTATCATTTGTGGAAGATAGATCTAAAATACACTGAGACATGGTAAATTATACAGGATCCCAAGCATTCACACACAGTGCAATCAAAGGAGGATACTCTAAGAGGAACACAAAGGCACAATGCCTTTGTGCATCTGCTCATACAAAATAGTATTTATCAGCCGGGCGCTGGTGGCTCACGCCTGTAATCCTAGCTACTCAGGAGGCTGAGATCTGAGGATCACGGTTCAAAGCCAGCCCGGGCAGGAGAGACCGTGAGATTCCTATCTCCAAAAAACTACCAGAAAACCGGAAGTGGCGCTGTAGCTCAAGTGGTAGAGCGCTCGCTTTGAGCTGAAGAGCTGAGGGACAGCGCCCAGGCCCAGAGTTCAAGCCCCACGACTGACAAAAAAAAAAAAAAAAAAAAGTATTTATCAAAATGAACTCCAGGGAATGGAAACAAGGGTTGTTTTTTGGGGGGGGAAGGGGGTGGCTGTTTTGTTTTCTTTTTCTGTTTGTTCATTATGTCTTTGGGAATATAAGGGGAGGCACAGAAATGGAGGGACAAACCTACCTAACAAACCAGAATTACTCAAGGCTAAATCAGTGCTTTGATTAATTACTATTAGAGGGGGTAATGAAATACCTAACCTTCCCCTAACCCCAGTTTTATAGCAAAGGGCCACCTGAAGTTTCACTGTGAGGGCCATCTGGAGTTAAATTAAGACCTCCTCTGGTAGGTTCCTTGTTGCTCCAACTGTCTCCTCAACTGGTCAGTACCTAGCTTCCCTGACACTAATTAAGCTTTTCTGCCTTTAAAAACTCTACTCAATTTCCCTTTGTGGCAACAGTCAGCTCTCTACCACCAGCTTTAATAAAGGACCTTCAACTATTTCAGCACATGGCACTCCTCTGTTTCAACTTGCAAAGGTGAACAAATGTAGCAGGGGTTCTCACTAGACAGAATGTTGAAAATGACTATACAACTTGTAGGGGGAAGGGGTAGGAAGAGAAAACTGGCAGAGAGCAAGGGAAGGAGTAACACTATTCAAAAAGAAATGTAATCCAGGTGCTGGTGGCTCATGCCTGTAATCCTAACTGCTCAGGAAGCTGAGATCTGAGGATCACGGTTCAAAGCCAGCCCGGGCAGGAAAGTACGTGAGACTTATCTCCAGTAAGCCAACAGAAAACTGGAAGTGCCCCTGTGGCTCAAGTGGTAGAGCACTCACCTTGAGCTGAAGAGCTGAGGGACAGCGCCCAGGCAGAGTTCAAGCCCCACGACCAAAAGCAACAACAAAAAGACATGTACTCTTTACCTGGCTTGTATAAATGTGAACCTTCTGTACATCCCCTTTATAATAACAAATAATAATTTTTTAAAAGGACAAAAGAAATAAGAACAGAACACTTTAATCTTAGGGATCTTGACCTTCTAGGGCACAGAAAGGAGCACCACCACCAATTAGAATGCTGTCAAGGACCTCCAGTGCTCCATAGTTAACCTCATATTTAACCTCATGATGGCTGAGATGGGGTGAAGGGCTATGTCATATATTCCCTTTCTCTGCCATATTTCTTTTCTAATAAACTTTCCTGTTAGCTTTACTATTTTCGTCTCTTGCCTGAATTCAACTTAGCTGCCCTAAATTTCTAGTAACACAAATATATATACAGAGACATTTATATACAAAGATTTTATAACCCAATGTATCTCCTAAGCTAATAAGGAAACCATGTGCCAGTATTGTGGAAAGATGCAAGAGAAATACCAAATGTCACCTTATAACTTCATCTGGGTTGGCAAATGTTTTACCCTGCAATAAATACATCTTCAAGTATTCTAAATGGTGGAGTAGGCAGAATTTCTCAAAATTTATTTGTCCATATACTCTTCCCCTTTGTACCATAGAATCACCTATTATCATCTCAATGAATCAATATTCCACAGGAATACTTTTCAACTGGTCAAATAAACTCTACTTATCATTTTGTGTGTGTTTGTGTTCACATGGATTCTGGTGTTTGAACTCAGGGCCTGTCTCTGTTTCTCTGACCCAAGACTAGACTTCTACCATTTGAGTTACAGCTCTACTTATTATTTTTTTTTTTTTGTCGGTCGTGGGGCTTGAACTCTGGGCCTGGGCGCTGTCCCTCAGCTCTTCAGCTCAAGGCCAGCGCTCTACCACTTGAGCTACAGCGCCACTTCCGGTTTTCTGGTGGTTTATTGGAGATAGGAGTCTCACGGTCTCTCATGCCCAGGCTGGCTTTGAACCGTGATCCTCAGATCTCAGCCTCCTGAGTAGCTAGGATTACAGGCGTGAGCCACCAGCGCCAGGCTTACAGCTCTACTTCTAGCTCTACTTTTTATGGACTTTCCTGCCCAGGCTGGCTTCCAACCATGATCCTCAGATCTCAGGCTGTTAAGTAGCACTAGGATTAGAGATGTGAGTCACCAGTGCCCAGCTTTTTGTTGTTTTGTTTCTTGAAATGCTGAGGATCAAAACCAGGAGATAGAGCTACATTCCCAACAACTCTACTTATTTCTAGGATTAGTTACTACTACTTTGTCTTTCAATACAGTGAAATTAGAGGTTTAAAGATCTTCTTTGGGGGTGATACGCAAAAAGAAATGTACTAATTACCTGACTTATGAAACCGTAACGTCTCTATACCTCACCTTTATAATAAAAAAATTTTTTTAAAGGTTCATTGAATGTATCTTCCTAAAACAAGCATGATGTCATTATATTAGTGTAGATAACTAAATGTAGGCTAATACTTTTTTTAAAAAAATTATCTTTTAGTTGTACAAAGGAGGTGCCATATAACAAAGTACCTTATCTACTACTATTATTTCAATCAAGTTCTAACCTTAAACCTATAATTTGAGTAAAGCTAATCCAATCAAATCCCCTATAAGAAAAGGACAGTGTTGTTCTATAACAAGAAAAAAAACAGATGAGAAGGGAAAGGTGAAATTGACTATTCAAAGGAAACCAGAACTCCAAAATTTAGAACATGAAAGAACACTTGTCAAGATAACTGTGGGAGAACTTACCATTTATTACCTAGACAAAACGTTCACCTGAAACTACCTTCTTCATTCTTCCAGCAAATCTCTTCTGACACATGATTTAAGCTGCCAAGTGCTTTCACCTGAGTTGCCTTCCATATACACTTTACTGACCAAGATTAATTCTTCTTCAAAACATTTAATTCACAGCCAGGCACCAGCAGCTCACACCTGTAATCTTACCTATTCAGGAGTCTGAGACCTGAGGATTTTATTTGTAAGCCAGCCTAGTTTATCTCCACTAAACTACTTTTGGGGGAGCGGGGCTTAAGTAGGAGAAAAATGAGGGGGTAACAAATTGGACAAGAAATGTACTCACTACTTTATACATATGTAACTGTAACCCCTCTGTTATCACCTTGACAATAAAATTAAAGACATTGAGATTTAAAAAATAAATACATAAACTACTCAGAAAAAGCCAGAAGTGGCACTGTGGCTCAAGTGTTAGAGTGCTAGCCTTGAGCCAAAGAAGCTCAGAGAGAGTGCCCAGGCCCCAAGTTCAAGCCCAAGGATCAGCTGGAAAAAAAAAATTTTTTTAATACTAAGAATGCATAGAGATAAGAAAGATTAGGCCAGGCGCCAGTGGCTCACACCTGTAATCTTGGTCACTCAGGAAGCTGAGATCTGAAGATCACGGTTCAAAGCCAGCCCGGGCAGGAAAAGTCTGAGAGATTCTTATCTCCAATAAACCACTAGAAAACATGAAGTGTGCTATGGCTCAAGTGGTAGAGTGCTCGCCTTGAGCTGAAGAGCGTAGGGACAGCACCCAAGCCCAGAGTTCAAGCCTCACGACCGACAAAAAAAAAAAAAAAAAAGATAAGGTTTGCAGTCAGCCAAGGCAAAGAGTTAATGAGATCCCATATCTCAACAAAACAAGCCAGGTCTGTCATCCTAGCTACTGAGGAGGCCTTCAGCAGGAAGATCAACATTCTAGGCCAGCTGCAGGCTTTTTCAAGACATCATATGAAAAATAACTAAAGCAAAAAATTTTAAAGCTGTAGTTCAAGTGATAGAGCAAGTACAAGACATGGAACTCAAACCTAGTACCACCTAAAAAAATAATAAATTAATTCATTTAATTCTAATAATATCAAATTAGTACTTTAACAGGTACAATCACATCTACATATATCAGTCAAAAAAGGACTAGTCAAACAACACCATTTCATGTCCTTTACACATTCATCTTACTAATTGCACCTCCCATAAATCAATGTAATTTTGTAACTTTATTATTGTGACTTAACCACTGAAATATTTAGCATTTATGATGTATTGATAAATGCATGTTATCAATCTGCAAACCTAGGAAGTGGACAATCCATACAACCTACCCAGATTATCTCACACACTGCTGTAGCAATTTTTTTGATGCAGATTCTAAAGGCTACGCGGGGTAAAAATCACATTATAGTTCAGTATTACCTTAACATCTTCTGGAAGACACCTTTCAACGCGTTTTTCCTTCAATCTTTTCAGAATCAGTTCAAGAGTTACTTCTTTAGATTGTTTCTTCTCCTTCTGAATGACTCTGACTTCACCTTCCTTCTCTTCATCTTCATGCTCTAGACAAGAGCCAAAACTTTTTGGAAGAGTATTGCTACGTGGTCGTGTCTGAGGTACAAATTCTCCATCTGAGCCTTTATGTTTTGCATCTATAAAAGAGGATAGATTAATAATTAGTAGTACAAGACTCAAGTATTTCTAAAACAAAGTATTTAAATTATATAAGGCAATATTCACATGTTTACTATAAAGATACTCAGACTAAGTACCAGAGATATAGTAGTAAACAAAACAGGTATTTGTTCATGAAGAGGAAAAAAACGAAATAATTTGACAAATGAAACCATTTTAAAGAATGCTAAGGATGGGCTGAGAAGGTAGCTCAGTGGTAGAGTGCTTGCCTTGCATGCATGAGGCCCTAGGTTCGATTCCTCAGCACCACATAAGCAGAAAAAAGCCGGAAGTGGTGCTGTGGCTCAAGTGGTAGAGTGTTAGCCTTGAGCTGAAGAGCTGAGGGACAGCGCCCAGGCCCAGAGTTCAGGCCCCACGACCGACAAAAAAAAAAAAAAGAATGCTAAGGCTAAGCTAGGTGCTAGTAGCTCAAGTCTTTAATCCTAGCTACTTAGGAGGGTGAGATAAGAGGATCTCAGTTTAAAGCCAGTCTAAACAAGAAAGTCCTTGAGACTCTTTTGGGGGGGGGGGGGGGGGGTCCGGTTGTGGGGCTGAACTCTGGGCCTGGGCGCTGTCCCTCAGCTCTTCAGCTCAAGGCTAGTGCTCTACCACTTGAGCCACAGCGCCACTTCTGGCTTTTTTTTTCTTTTTGCTTATGTGGTGCTGAGGAATCGAACCCAGGGCCTCAAGCATGCAAGGCAAGTGCTCTACCACTGAGCCACCTTCCCAGCCCCTCCTTGAGACTCTTATCTCCAGTTAACCACCAGAAAACTGGAAGTGGTGCTGTGAATTAAAAATGGTAGAGCTGAAGAGCTCAGGAACAGTTCCCAGGCTGTGAGTTCAAGCCCCACCGCTGACCTAAAAAAAAAAAAAAGAATTTAAGTCTATAAAGAAAACAAAATGGCCAGATGCCAGTAGCTCATGCCTATAATCTTAGTTATTCTGGAGGCAGAGATCTGAAAATCATGGTTCAAAGCCAACCTGGGCAGGAAAGTCTGTGAGACTCTTATCTCCAATTAACCACCAAAAAGTGGGAAGTGAAGCTATGGCTTAAAGAGGTAGAGCACTAGTTTTGAGCAAAACAGCTCAGGAATAGCACTCTGAGTTCAAGCCCAAGAACAGCACATACACACAAAAACAGAAAAGCTCAAGGACAGTTCAAATCCCAGGATGGGCACCACCCCCCCCCCCCCAAAAAAAGAATGATGTTACAATGATAGAAGTATTTTGTAGAAGAGCAACTACACTAGAAAGGGTTAACAAAACCTTTCTGAATGGTATCATTCTAGCTGAACATGGAATAGAAAGAACCTGACCACAGTACAGAAGAAGAAAAAGATGTATGACTCAAACTAAGGCAACAGCTTCCTGCCTGTAATCCTAGCTATTTACAAGGCTGAGATCTGAGGATCACTGTTCAAAGCTAGTCCGTCCAGGACAGAAAAGTCCAGGAGATTCAACTAACCAGTAACAAGTCAGAAGTGAAGCTGTGGCTCAAGTGGGAGAGTACCAGTCTTCAGCAAAAAAGCTAAAGGGTAGTGTCCCATGCCTTGAACTCAAGCCCCAGTATGGGAGCTTGGAAGAAAAAAAAAAGCATATTTACAAGCTGTGCATGGTGGTATAAACCTCTAATACCAGCACTTGGAAGGTTGTGGCAGAAGGATCACAACTTCAAGCTTGGGCTATCTATCAAAACTCTGTTCACTGAACACTCACTGCTCAATAATTGCTATCCTGGTCTGACACTCAAAACTGTATAGGATAGTTTATGATTCAAGAAGACTTACAATTTAGCAATCTACTGTTTGTAATGTCAACAACTCCACTATAACTACTTTATGAGGTGCTGGGGACCAAACCTAGGGTACCATATGTGCTAGGTAAACATTCTGGTACCGGGCTATACTTCTGAGCCTTGACAAAACATTCCTAGATAAAATACTCACTGAAAAATCTTTTTTTTTTTTTTTGGTCAGTTGTGGGGTTTGAACTCTGGGCTTTGAACTCCCTTAGCTCTTCAGTTCAAGGGGAGCATTCTACCACTTTGAGCCACAGCACTACTTCTGGTTTTCTGGTGGTTAATTGGAGATAAGAGTCTCACGGTCTTTCTTGCCCAGCTGACTTTGAACCACCTCGGCCTCCTAAGTAGCTAGGATTACAGGCTTGAGCCACCAGCACCCAACTCCCTCAAAAATCTTAATGAAATGACTTCCAAGGACATGTACACATGCTAAAGTTTCTCAAATGGCAAAACTAACAACTACTACCACCACCACCACCAAATGAATCAACAAATACATAAATATCTATAAAAAATTGTTTAATAATGACAGGTGCTGGTGGCTCACAAGAATCTGAGATTTGAGGATAGTAGTTCAAAGCTAGCCTGGGCAGGAAAGTCCATGAGGTTGGTTTTGTTTTGTTTTTTTGGGGGGTGGCAGTTGTGGGGCTTGAACTCAGGGCCTAGGCACTGTCCCTAAGTTCTTTTGCTCAAGGTTAGTAGTGCTATGCCACTTTGAAGACACAGAACCAATTCTGGCTTTTTCTGTGATTAACTGGAGATATGAGTCTCATAGACTTCCCTGCCCAGGTTGGCTTCAAGTCTCCTGAGTAACTATAATTACAGGCATGGGCCACCAATGCCAGGCAGTCCATGAGTTCTTAACTCCAATTAACCACCAAAAAGCCAGATATAGAGCTGTGGCTCAAGCGGCAGAGTGCTAATCTTGAGCAAAAAAGCTCAGAGACAACACCCTGAATTCAAGCCCAAGGACTAGCATAAAAAACAACAAACAACAAAAAACCACCTGCTTAATATGGCATTAAGTCAGCTATGAATATAAACTAGGGCATCCTCAAAAGAATACTAATAAACACAAAGGAAAGCTATTTGAAAGAATAGTTTACAATGTTGATCTTAACTACTGAAAGGACACAAATGCATACTTGTGCTGAAAAACTGTGTTAGTTAGTGCTAGGTCACTCCTATAATCTTAGTTACTCAGAAGGCTGAGATCTGAGAAGTGCAGTTCAAAGCCAGCACCCCCAGGAAGACAAATTTGAAGAGACTCATCTCTAATTAGCCAGCTAAAAGCTAGAAATAGAAGAGTAAATTCAAGTGGTATGCCAGTCTTGGGGGAAGGGGTGTTTAAGCAGCAGCAGCAGAAAGCTCTGAGTTCAAGCCCCAGTACCAGCATATGTAAAAAACAATAAAATGACATGCAAGGGCTGGGAAGGTGACTCAGTGGTAGAGTGCTTACTAGAATGCATGAAGCTCTAGGTTCAATTCCTCAGGAACACATACACAGAAAAGGCTGGAGGTGGTGTTATGGCTCTAGTGGCAGAGTGCTAGCCTTGAGCAAAAGAAGTTCAAGGACAGTGCCCTGGCACTGAATTCAAGCCCCAGGACTGGTAAAAAAAAAAAAAAAAAAGAGGGGCTGGGAAGGTGGCTCAGTGGTAGAGCGCTTGCCTTGCAAGCCTGAGGCCCTGGGTTCGATTCCTCAGCACCATATAAGCAAAAAGAAAAATGCCGGAAGTGGCGCTGTGGCTCAAGTGGTAGAGCGCTAGCCTTGAGCTGAAGAGCTGAGGGACAGCGCCCAGGCCCAGAGTTCAGGCCCCACAACCGGACCCAAAAAAAAAGAAAGAAAGAAAAAAAGAAATGCAAATATATTACAAAATGGCACGTGTTATACCTTTAATTTGCTTCCGCAGTTTGGTAAGCTCTGTCATCCATTTTAAAACCTTTGGGTTGGCTGCAATATCACTGTAGGAGGGCTGAAAAATTATAAAGCAATTATCACTGACATTCGAGATAAGCAATTATTATGTTCTTTTATGCCCAAATAGTATTTTATGGTTTCTACAGCACATAATTCATTTACACTTCATTTCTATTCATGAGTTAGGGCAGGATATTAAGCACATCCTCTTTCAAAGAAGCTTTTTGAACTGGGAAATCACTTTTGAACATGGGTCTGTCTTCAAATATTTAGGACTCATTCCACTGCACAGGTTCTAATTATTAAAGCACAGATTCTTTTTCTCCCACCCTCCCTTGCTTTTCCTCTTCTCTTTTTTACTTCTGATAAAGCAGAAATAGTAAAAATATGACTTGTCAAAGTATTTTGCTTTAGAAATTCTAAAAGCTGTTCTGCCAGTAGAAATATAAAGAGGCAATGTTACAATGGTAAGAACACTCACTTAGAATCCAAAAGCCTAAAAATCCATTTGTTCTCAGACTTTTAATTATCAAAATTTCTTTAGTTATCTCAGATTTGTTACTACATCTATTATGGCTACACTAATGCTCTCTATAAAGATCCTCCTCATAGTTCTAATATTACTCTAGCTTTAAATCTATGTTAAAAACTTACCTTGCTATTTCTTTCCCTTTCAAACTGTTCCTCAAATTGTCTGATTTTTTTCTGAAGTTTCTTGACCAATTGGTAAGGTGTTCTATCTTCTCTTTTTTCATCTTTTAAACCAAAGGATGATCTTCGAATCCTGAATTGAAACAGTGTAACAGTATGTATTACCTTTACAACTATCAATGTTTTATCACTTATTGTCCTGATAGATTACTATTAAAAGGAAGTATACCTTACTGGTGAATTTATGCCAGACACTTCCTGATGGAGCTTGTAATTCTAGCTACTCATGAGGCTGAGATCTGAGGACCTCAGTCCAAAGACAGTGGCAGAAAATCCCATGAGACTCTTCTCTCCAATTAACCAGCAAAAAGCCAGAAGTGGAGATGTATTTCAAGTAGTGGAGTACCAATCTTGAGTGAAAAAGCCAAGTGGGAACTCCAAGTCCTCAGTTCAAGCCCCAGTATCAGCACACATGCGCATGTGCGCACACGTCACACATACACATGCACACACGCACAAAGTAAAACTGAATTCCTAACACCGAACAGTTAATAAAGAATACTAACAGTTAATAATACTATTATAGACCACAAAATTGGCTAATCTAAGTGGTGAAGAAGAGAATTTGGAATCATTTAAAACTTTCCTGACAAAAAGAAGCGAAGACATTTAGAAGCTCAAAGGACTTTAAAATATTAAAAAACTGTGGAGGACAACAAGATTTGACTTTGAGAATCAAATTTAACAAAAACACTATGAACAAATTGAAACCCTTGTACAATCGCTTTAAAAAAAGATTAGGAGCAGCTAGGTGCCCGAGGCTCACGCCTTTAATTCTAGCTACTCAGGAGGCTGAGATCTGAGGATCACAGTTCAAAGCCAGCCCAGGAAGGAAAGTTTGTGAGACTATTATCTCCAATTAACCACCAGAAGTGGCACTGTGGCTCAAGTGGTGGTAGAGCACTTGCCTTGAGCTCAGGGACAGGGGTCAGAGCCCAGGCCCAGAGTTCAAGCTCCACAATCAACAACAACTAAAAAATTGAAAAATAAATTAGGAACAGATCAGCTGTATATGCTGGTTTCCATTCAGGATTCTGGAATAATGAATGAGAAATAATGAGGAAATGTCTATGTGATAGCAAACCCTAAGCACTACATATACCTCAGTGAACTCAGAATAGCAGGGAGAAAAAATTACAAAAATACTTAAAGAAAATAGGAAAAAGGCTTTGAACTATAGGCCTGGAATCCCCCAGAGGACCTGGGCACATAACAGGAATTGCCTCTTAAAACGCATAAAATCATATACCGAGCAAAAGAAAGTGCTTTAGATGAAGACTCTAGCATTTCTGGATCATGTAGAAAACGCTGGCTTTGCCCAAAATCTAAACTTCGATGTGATAGTACTGGGGGACAATCCTCTTCCAAAGGATGATGATTCATTCTTCCAGCTTGTGGAGACAGCTGAGCTTCTCCAGACTCAGAATCTTCCTGCCAAGACTTAAAAGCAGGAAATGGCTCTGTAAAACAAACACAAGAGATATCAGAATCTTTATAATGCCTACTGTTATGTTTATAATTATCCAAGTCTCATTATTTTACCCAATATTCTATTTTCACAAGGAGCTATATCTTAAATTTAAATTTACTTAAACTTCTGAACCCAGTGGCAAAGCAAGAAAAGACATTGTCAAGTCCTTTAGATTTTAATCCTAAAGATGTTATTTAATATAACCCTAACTTAATATTGTAAAAATGTTGCTTAAAAAATTGTTTTTCATGTTAAATCTTTACTTAGAAACTAAACACTCAGCCAGGAACCAGTGGATCAGGCTTGTAAAATGTAGCGATTTAGGAGGCTGAGATCTGAAGAGCATAGTTCAAAGCCAGCTGGGCAGGAAAGTCTATGAGATTCTTATTTCCAACTTCCAGTAAAATGCTCAAAGTAGACCTGTGACTTAAGTGATAGAGCACTAGCCTTCAGCAAAAAAGCTAAACAACAGGGCCCAGACCCTGAGTTCAAACCCAGTACCAAAAACAACAAAAAACACAGGTTTACAAACTGTCCTTCACTATCAAGTATTTAAGATATGGAACATCTTCCCAATTCTATACAGAACCCTTAAACTCCTTCTGACCCCATAACAATTCTAGTATTTTCAAAAGAGGAGCTAACTCACCTGGTAGTACCTGGCTTCTAACATTAAACCGTGACAGTTATTTTCTATCATAGGATTTCTATATTTTGTGTGTGTCTGGGCAGTATAATTGAGAGAAAAATTAACAGCACTTAGTTAAAATGTATTTATTTTGTTGGAATTACTGTGTATGCTCTCCAATGAAACCATGTTATTAAAAAACCGATGTCTCTGCATATATAAAGTTTGATTACATATGGAGCATATACAGGTCAGGCATAATACCCACAAATACACCCCAACTATAAAGTTAATTTCAAGCATCACTGAAGCACATGTTGGTTATAGTTAAAAATTAAAATTAAAACTATGACACTACCACTACTACTAATAGCAAAAATGAATGGAAAGATGGCTTGACAGTGTCAAAATTCAAAAGTGATATTTCCTTTTTTTTTTTCACATAATAGTTAAAGCTGCTACTTTAATACTTTAGTAGTTAAATGCATTAGCTACTTAAAGCATTATTTGTTTCTATGGTTTTTAGAACATAACTTAGTTTATTTTTGAAACTCAATCTAAGTAAAAATTGGATACAAAGCATGCAATCCCACTAAAAAAAACAGCAATAAAGTAACTTCAGCACAACCCTTGTACCTGTGTCCCAGCAAATGTAACTGGAAATAAACATTTTTTTGAGAAATCTCCTGTTTTAATAAAAGGACATTTTTTAAGTTTTTTTTTCCTGGGTATCATTTTTAACCCAAGACAACAGGAGAATTTAGGGACAGCAGGAGAAGGGCTTATAAAACCAAGTGAACCATTAAAAGGCAAGAAATCTAAACTATGGTGAACCATACTTACCCTCCCCATCTCTCTGCAGATGCATTGTTTTGAAATCAATGAGGGGGAAAGTGATAGGGCATGACGCTAATAAAATGGAAAAAATGGCAAAAAATACTAGAGTGAACACACAGCACAGTCAGAACAAACCATACACATAACACAAAAGCCAAATATACCAAAAACATTCCCCTAAGACTAGCTAGGCATTCTGCTCAAAAACTGTTGTTCAAAGACATTGCTACTAACTGAACTTTGACACAAACACACATTTCCATTTCAGCAAGCAAGGCAAAAAAAAAAAAAAAAAAGTAATGCTATTTTATTAAAACACAAAAATAAAACAGAAGAAATGGAAACTCATAACCAGAAATATTTGAAGTTTTTCAGTATAGTAAGACAGAAAAAAAATCTCCTTGACAGGGGCTAGGAGTGTAGGTAATGGTAGCGTCCTTGCTTAGCATGTACGAAGTCCTAAATTCAATCCTCAGAACAAAATGAGAACACAAAAGACAGGAAAGATCCCTTCTGGTTATGCTTTGTAAAGACTGTACTATTTGCCGGGAGCCAGTGGCTTCACACCTGTAATTCTAGTTACTCAGGAGGCTGAGATCTGAGGATCACAGCTCAATGCTAGACTGGGCAGAAAAATTCATGAGACTCTCATCTCCAATAAACACTACTCAGAAAAGGCTGGAATTAGCGCTGTATCTCCAGTGGTAAAGCACTAGCTTGAACAAAAGCTCAGTGACAGAGCCCAGGCCCAGAATTGAAGCTCCGTGACTGGCAAAAAGAAAAGAAAAAAAAAAGATCATACTATTTTATTCGAGTCAGCAGGAGAGAATTTGAGGGAAAGGTAATTAAAAGTTAAATCTTTTTGAAGAGCTGCTTCAAATTCATACTGATACAACTTGCTTGCTAATTACACTTGAAGGAAGACAAAAAACAAAAAGGACATACTAGGAAATAGTGGCGTGGGCTCAATTCAGTCAACCTCACTTCTCTACTAGGAGTCACAAACAAGATTATGTCTCTGATTTCAAAGTATCCAGAATCTAAACAATTTTATTGTCTTAAGACTTTATGTATAAAATATCTTGACACCTACCTAATTGTGAAAAGTCAATTTAATACTAGTGGTAAATTTGAAAGAAACAGTAGAGTTTCTTGATAGCCAATCTGCCAAACATACACAGTCCAGAGCTAGGAATTTCAGCTGTATGCTACAATTGGTTCTCAGAATGCCTTGACCTCCACTTGGAAAAGCAAGCCAGGATGTCTACGTGAACTTGTCATAACTTTTGTTGGTGGTGGTGGTGGTAGTCATGGGGCTTGAACTCAGGGCCTGGGCACTGTCCCTCAGCTCTTCAGCTCAAGACTAGCGCACCACTTCCGGTTTTCTGAGTGGTTTATTGGAGATAAGAATCTCACGGAATTTCCTGCCTGGGCTGGCTTTGAACCATGATCCTCAGATCTCAACCTCCCGAGTAGCTAGGATTGTAGGCATGAGCTACTGATGCCCGGCTTTGTCATAACTTTTGAGTCAGATGGTAATAGGGCATCTCAGGCAGTAGTAGTCCATATGAAATATCCATCCCCTGCAAAAAGCTACAGAAGTTGGATTCTGACAAGGAATATAAGAGGCTCTCTTTTGGGAGCCACTAGAGAGTTGAAGCCAGAGAGAAAAAAATGCCCAATTTACTCATGAAAAAAAATTACATTTCCATGCTTGAAACTTAGGATCAAGATCCCACCACCAAATATTATAAATAGCTATTCATCTGCAGCTTCTAAGAAGCAAAAGTGCATTGGAATCCCCAGCCTTATCTTTCAGAAACTCCTTTCTTTTCAAGGCTCGAAAGATTACTGTCAACCACTGGTTATTTTCAATGACTATGCTCCAATAAGAAACTAAAATGCTACATTTATTCTTCACTGCCATCAGTATGCTAACATATCCTCTAAATCTGAAGCCTTCAAAAATTCCAAAGTCCTGAATAACTCAAAACAATGCAAACAAAAGACAATTTCCTGATTTAGTTTAAAACTCATAATATGCCTACTATATGGCATCAGAAAGTTTTAAAAACAAAGTGGTAGACAGCAATAAAGTTTGGCATAGACAAATATTGGTAGGAATTTTTTTTTAACAAATGCTTAAAACTTAAAAAGAAACCACATACACTGCAATTATGATCAGGTAAGTGGACTTATTGTGGCCAAAGAAACAGAGCACTGGCATTATAATTTCATTGATTATTATAACCATTGTATGTCACCAAATAACTTACTAAAGGTAAAATAATCTGTGGATCATCATCCCGTGAACAAATAAACGATTAAAATTCCTAAGTTGTCTTATTCTTTTCTTCACCTAGAAATATTATGATTCAGAAAGACTATATTCAAAAATATGTGTCTTGCTTCCCCCTTTCTTCAACATTTTACTTGAGTTGACAAAAATACAACATATTGAAAAAAGTTTAGTGAACACTAATATAACAATTCCCCCCCCCAAAAAAAAACAATTCCCTAGATTTATCACTAACATTTTTTTCAAGGATTTCAATATAATTTTCCCCACAAACACTCCTGCTTACAAATAATTCAGTGAAGTTCAATTCAGTTACAATTTAAGATTCTCTTAATGCCTACTAAATTTAAACTTCATTCCTTTGTGAAAATTTTTGGTCTCGTTATATTTTAATAATCTGATTCAGAGACAGAAAATATGGCATAATATTTGCTTACAAGTGCCCCTGAAGATTTTTAAATATTCCTGGTGAAAAATAATAGCTAAGTGTCCTTAAATTGGAGAGATCCTCAAGCCCTACTACACTGATTTTCAAAGACTGAAGAGAGAGCCTCTGATCTAACAAAAGCCTGAGATGATTTTAGATTTTTCATCAATTCTATCATTCATTTTTGTTTCCTGAGATAAGGTCTTGATATATAGCCCAGGCTGGCTCTAAATTCAGAAATCTTCCTGCCTGCTAAGTGCCATAATTACAGGCATAGGCCACCATGCCCAGCACTAACATCCACTTCCAAAGATAATAGATAAAGGTTAAGTTAGTTCCAGTTCCTCATAATCTCATTAGTGTATCTGAGTAAAAAAGAAGTCACCGCTGGCATCCTAGATACTGAGGAGAGTGAGACCTGGAGGATCAAGGTTTGAAGCCAGCCTGGGAACAAAAGTCTTTTGAGACTCCATCTCCAATTAACCAGCAAGACTAAAGGTGTGGTTCAAGTGGTAGAACACCAGTTGTGAACAAGAAAGCTAAGCAAACGCTGAATTCAAGCCTCAGTACCAGCACCAAAAGCAAAACAAAAACAAACAAAAAACCCTCACATCATATATGAAGGGGAAATCAAAAGACAAGTAAGAGTGTCCAGAAAAGGGCAGTAATCCCATTACTACTTCGGGTAATTTCAGTTACAAATAACAGTATCAGGAAAATATGTGTTTGGGTAAAATTACCTTCCCATTTATCACCATCAGAAACATTCTTCAGATCTAAATGTGGAATTTGGACACATGCTGCTTCCCCTTGAACACCAACACTTTGACTTCCTGGCATTTCTGATTCAGTGTTAGCATTCAAATCACGTATGTTGCTACTAGATTCCTGTATTTTAAAGTAGAAAACACATTTCACAACCACGAAGCTTTTCATGTCTGGCTTAAAGACAGCCAAGCACATATCCTTGTGTAGTCAAGACTAGTTTACTGTGCCTTTAAAGCCTGCTCTCCCACTGCCACAATCCAAACTATTTTCAAATATTAACTTGTGGTTTTATAGTATGTTGTATTGAGACAAAGTTTGGATCTTAAATTCAAAAAGTATTTTCATAACCAATAATCTTTTGTTTTTTGTTTGGTCCTGGGGCTCTTGAACTCTGGGCCTGGGCGCTGTCCCCCAAGCTCTTCAGCTCAAGGAGAACGCTCTACCACTTGAGCTACAGGGTCACTTCTGGTTTTCTGGTGGTTTACTGGAGATAAAGAGTCTCACAGACTTTTCCTGCCCAGGCTGGCTTTGAACAGTGATCCCCAGATCTCAGCCTCCTGAGTAGCTAGGATTACAGGCATGAGCCACCAGTGCCTGGCATAACCAACAATCTTATAACCAAAAGTAGAAAATTAAGTTTCTGCTTAGCTGGCATACATTTGATGAGTATTTTCATTTAAATCTCCTTTAAGTCTATCCAATGCAAGAACTAAGGCTAGATATAATAATTGATGCATTAACCAAAACAACTTATTCAAGAACTAAAAGATAAAAATAGTTCTTACCAGAATTAAGTGTGACAACTTATCATTTTCAAATAACAAATATTCTTTCCTAAAAATACAAGTAAAATTATGTTAAAAATAGTTACTCTTATTTCTTACGTATATTTCTCTCCTACTTAGTAATGTATTTAGCACTTAAAACATAAGAAGAAGGAAAAGCTGGGCATATGCCCGTTCTTTGGAGCCCTATATCTGAAAATGTGCACAATACTGTAAAGATCCACAGAATCACCTGAGGTTTAGAAAAATGAAGCAACTTTTCCCACTACCCTCTCTACATGCAAATCTACCCCTCAAAAATAAAAATCTTTACAAAAAGAACATTAAAATCCACAATAGAAACCAAAAAGAATATGTACATAATGGAAATTATTTTACAAAACAAATTTTAGTTTTAACCAGTAGTTTTATTCTTCCCAGTCTGAGCCTTTTTAAGGTTATTTAAAAAGGTATTCATCTGCTTGTCTATGCTTTACTTTAAATCTACGTTCCATTACAAGATTATACTGTAATTAAAGGTTACGTGCGTGCGTGCATGCGTGCGTGCGTGCGTGCGTGCGTGTGTGTGTGTTTTGCTGGAGGATTCAACTAGGGCCTTGAACATGCTAGGCAAAAAAAGCTCTACGACCAAGCTGTATCTCCAGACCCTAACAGGTTACTACATCTTAAAATCTTCTACCTCAAGACATAATAGTAACATAAAAAAGAAAAATTCTGATTTCCTTTTATTCCCTCCAGGAATAAGCAAACCTATTAAGAACAGGTATAAATGACAGGCACTAGTGGTTCACACCCATAATCCTAGCTATTCAAGCCATGAGATTTGAGGATTGCAGTTCAAAGCCAATGAGGCAAAAATGTCATAGTGAGACTATTATTTCTAACAAAACATCCAAAAGCCAGGAGTGGATCTGTGGCTTATGTGGTAGACCTCCAGCCTTAAGTATAAAACCTAAGGGATAGCATCCTCACACACAAAAAGAGAACAAGTTAAAACAAGTTGTCACAATCTCTACTCATTTGGCCAATCAACAGAGTATCTTCTATTACATAGTAGCTTATCGATATGCTGACTGAGGAAAGTTGTTTGTTATCCTCTCAAAGATACCTGTGGCAATTTAGAATATATTCAAGTGCTACTTCTATCTGGTCATAATGAGTGAGAATGCAGAAGATCAGCCTTAACTTAAACATGGCAAGTCATCTCTTCATATATATCTTCCTTATTCTTTATGAGCATGAGAAATAAATGTCCTCAAAAGCTCAAGGTTTTCCTTTGCTTAGGATAGGATATGTATATTCTACCCTAACAGACTAAAAGATCTAAAGATCTAGCCACCTAAATTTGAGAACTGTGAGTATTAAACATGCAAAATGTAACTGACCTAGCCAAGTCACTCTGGATCTAAAAACAAGTTTGCCAACCTATACAAGTTGAAGAGGAAAGAGCTTTTCCAAAAAGATTGAGTCCTCACTAAATGGATCCTTATTGTTCTACCAAATCCAGATGTCATCATTCTGGGGATGCCTGTTAATCTTAAATCTTCAGCCCATAGCTCCAAAATTCCCTGGACTGGAAGAGGATCATTCCTGCCTCCTGAAAGGAAGCACAAGGAACTGCTGTAAGCAGGAAATCTGTGGACCTTCAGAGTATGATGACACACCAGAGACATGGCTCCAAAGAATTTACTTACCCTCAGCAACAGGTTTCCTACTCCTAAGAGACAATGGCTTTCTTTATAACACAAGTTTACAGTGGCCAACAAGCTATCAGCAAATTAATAATGGTATTATTGACCAATATTTATCAACTTAAGTGCTTTCAGAGTATCAAATCATCTTTCCTAAGAAAGTTTTATTTCTTGGCAACAATTACAAGGGTTAAGTCCTAACTAGTGACTTAAATCACTCCAGAAAACTTACCTAGGAAGATTTTACATTTGATTGAAATCTTAGTTCCTGAGACAGGAGGCATTTCCTCCCTGTCTTATAGATGGCCAGGGAGGTAAATGCTTAAGCTTGTATTGGGACATTATCAAAGACAAATGGAAAGGGGAGAGAAAAATCCTGTAAATGCCTAATTAAATAAATATCCTCTTCTTTTGGTTAGTCAGTTGAAAGATTGAACTTACTGATGTACTCATAATATCAATAAATTTCAATTTTTCTAAAAATCAAGGTTTTAGATATCTCCAAGAAAGTGTGTTCTTCTCTTTGACTATTTTCCAAGTTATGACAAATGTCTGTCTGAAGTTGTGAAACTCTGGACATCTGTGGCTATTTAATGTTTTATATCCACCATTAAAACAATAAGTTCAAATTTTTAGATTTTTAAAACTATGTTATAATGGATATAGTTATCTTAAATTTTCATCCCAAAATCTGTGAAGGGCTTCCAATTCTCAGTGATTTATCAGCAACAAGAGAAATGCTTACCTCTCAAGATAGCCATCTTCACTATCACCATGGTCACTACATGGCTCTAACATTATACCTACAGACTGACAAAAAGAATACCAACAACCTTATTAATGGAGCTCCCAATATTCATATATTCTCTATTTCAAAACAACAGGCCAAATGTGGTAACATATATCTGTTAATTCCAAATACAGAGGAGATGTAGGTAAAAAAGACTGTGTTCCAAACACAGCCCTGGCAAAAACCATGAGCTCTAACTAAAAAAAAAAAAAAAAAAAGCTGTATGGTAGAGCATTTGCCTACCTAGTAAATAAGCACAAGACCCTGAGTTCAAACATACTGTCAAAACCAACCCCTTTTCCCCCTCTTCTGATCCTGCTTGCCTAAGTATGCTTTATTTCTCCTCAACCATGAAAAGAATTTCTAGCAAGAAAAAAGTCTAGAGCCGGCAGCTCAAACAGAGTACCTTCCTATAGCTCAAGTCCCTGAATTCAAACCTAAGTACAGAAAGAGAGAGAGACCAAAGTCATACAGGGGTTCATAAAAATTGTTTTTCACATGAGGATCCTGTGTACATGAGAGCAACCCTCCATTTCCAATCAATTTAGTATACTATTTCATCCCAATTCCTCCATAAATTAAAACAATTCCAAATTCCTACACAAATGCCCTAAGTATTACCAAAACGTCATAAATTTGTGATTTTAATAATCATTTCTAAACTAGGCACCAGTGGCTCATGCTTATAATCCTAGCTACTACTCAGGAGGCTGAGAACATGAGAACCGAGGTTCAAAGCCAGCCTGGGCAGGAAGGTCCTTGAAATTCTTATCTCCAATTAACCACCAGAAAACCAGAAGTGGCACTGTTGGTCAAGTGGTAGATTGCTAGCCTTGAGCTGAAGAGCTCAGGGACAGCACCAAGGCCCAGAGTTCAAGCCCCACAACTAACAAATATCACCATCATCATCCCATCACTAAAATTAAACAAAACCTTTTGAGTCTTTTTCTGTCAGTATTCGCTTTTGAACTATGAACTATATGTGCTTACTATGCAAGTGTATAGTGCCCTACTACCAAGTTAGCCAAGCATCCCTGCCTTTTGTTTTTTCTTCACATTTTTTTCAGGGTTTCAAGCTTTTTGCCTAGCCTGGTCTTCCTCACGATCCTACCTATACTTCCTACATAGCTGAATTATAAACATGGACCACCATGCCCCAATTGTTCTGAGATACTAGCTACCTTTTTTTTTAACCAGGGCTGACTTCAAACCATGAATTCTCCTATCTCCAAATCTTAAGCAGGAAAAGTTTTCTAACTATGAAAAAACAAACATTTAAAATGAAAAATCTAAAATCAGAGAAAGAAAACCGAGAACACTGATAAAATTCATCCTTGCCAAAAGTTAATTTAAGAAGGTCAAAAAATAAATTAAGGGGCTGGGAAGGTGCCTCAGTGGTAAGACTGCTTGCCTTGCATGCTGGAGGCCGTATAGGTTGGATTCCTCAGCACCAAATAAGCAGAAAAAGCCGCAAGTGGCACTATGGCTCAAGTGGTAGAGTGCTAGCCTTCAGCTCAATAGCTGAGGGACAGCACCCTCAGAGAGTTCAGGCCCTTTGACCAACAAAAAAGTAAAAATTAAAAAATTAAAAATGAATATTTATAACTACAAAAGGTAATTATTTCCTTAATAAAAAGTACCTACAAGCTAGGCACCTATTATCCTTGCTATTCAAGGAGGCTGAGATCTGAGGATCATAGTTCAAAGCCAGCCAGAACAGTAAAGTCTGTAAGATCCTTCTCTCACAAAGTAAAGTAAAAATTAAAAAATTAAAAATGAATATTTATAACTACAAAAGGTAATTATTTCCTTAATAAAAAGTACCTACAAGCTAGGCACCTATTATCCTTGCTATTCAAGGAGGCTGAGATCTGAGGATCATAGTTCAAAGCCAGCCAGAACAGTAAAGTCTGTAAGATCCTTCTCTCACAAAGTAGAACTATGGCTCCAGTGGTAGAGCATTAGCCTTGAGGGAAAAAAAAAAAAAGCTTAGGAATAGCACTAAAGCCCTAAGTTCAAAGCCCCAGGGGTAACACAACTCCCCTCACCCCACCCCCAAAAAGTAACTACAGCTGGGCGCTGGTGGCTCACACCTGTAATCCTAGCTACTCAGGAGGCTGAGATCTGAGGTTTACAGTTCAAAGCCAGCCAGGGCAAGAAGATCCATGAGACTCATCTCCAATTAACAACCAGAAACCGGAAGTGGCGCTGTGGCTCAAGTGGTAGAGCGCTAGCTAGCCTTGAGCTGAAGAGCTCAGGGACAGCGCCCAAGCCAAGTTCAAGCCCCAGACAGACAACAACAATAAAAAATTACCTTCAAATTAAAAACAGTACAAGGGAAGAGGTGACACTGTCCAAAAAGAAATGTATTCTTGGGGCTGGGAAGATGGTTCAGTGGTAGAGTGCGTAACTCACATGCATGGGGCCCTGGGTTCAATTCCTCAGCACCACATAAACAGATAAAGCCAGAAGTGGCATTGTGGCTCCAGTGGTAGAACACTAGCCTTGAGCTGAAGAGTTGATGGACAGTGCCCAGGCGCAGAGTTCAAGCCCCATAACCAACCAAAAAAAAAACAAAGTATTGTTTATGACTTATGTAACTGTAACCTCTCTATATGTCACCTTTATAGTAACAATAAAAAAAAATTTTAAGAAAAGGCGGGGGAACCCAATAACTCAATAGAAAACTATGTGAATAACATGGGCAATTGGGGGGGGGGAATCAGCATTTTTACTAAGATGTCAACAACAATGAAACCCAAAATTTATAAGGTTCATTTAACCAAGTTAAAAAAAAAAAAAAATCCGCTACTGACAAGAGCTTATGTGAAATAGGCATTTCTACATATTGATAGAGTATAAACTTAGTTTATTGGAGTATAATTAGGTAAACCCACCTTTATGCACTAACTTTTACGCAATCAAAAATATCAATAAAGGGGCTGGGAAGGTGGCTCAGTGGTAGAGCGCTTGCCTTGCATGCATGAGGCCCTGGGTTCAATTCCTCAGCACCACATAAGCAAAAAAAAAAAAAAAAAAAAAGCTGGAAGTGGTGCTGTGACTCAAGTGGTAGAGCACTAGCCTTGAGCTGAAGAACTGAGGGACAGTGCCCAGGCCCAGAGTTCAGGCCCCACGACTGGACCCAAAAAAAAAAAAAATCAATAAAAATTTAAAAACAGCCAAGTGCCAATGGCTCACACCTGTAATCCTAGCTATTCAGGAGGCTGAGATCTGAGGATTGAGGTTCAAAGCCAGCCTGGGTAGGAAAGTCTATGAGACCTTTATCTTCAATAAACCATCAGAAAGCCAGAAGTAGTGCTGTGGCTCAAGTGGTAGCTTGCTAGCCTTGAGCTGAAGAGCTCAGAGACAGCACCCAGGCCCAGAGTTTAAGCCCCACGACCGACTCCCCCCGCCCCCCCCAAAAAATTAAAAATACAACAATTCACACACAACCACTAAGCAGCTCAGTTGTTAAGGGAATATTCAAGCAATCCTGTGCCAATTGTGTTTAAATTGTGTAATATACTGTTTCTCCATCCTTAATTTTGTGTAAATATGCCTATCAAAAAGCAGATGGGGGCTGGGAAGGTGGCTCAGTGGTAGAGTGCTTGCCTTTCATGCATGAGGCCCTGGGTTCAATTCTTCAGCACTACATAAACAGAAAAATCCAGAAGTGATACTGTGGCTGAAGTGATAAGAGTGTTAGCCTTGAACTGAAGATCTGAGGGACAGTACCCAGGCTCTGAGTTCAAGCCCCAGGACAAAAAAAAAAAAAAAAAAAAGCAAATGGTGCCCAAACACTATCCTTTTTTTTCAGTCAGTCATGACGCCTGAACTCTGGGCCTGGGTACTGTCCCTCCGCTCTTTACCTCAAAGCTAGCACTCTACCACTTGAGCTACAGCACCACTTCCAGCTTTTTCTGCTTAAGTGGTACTGAGGAATCGAACCCAGGGCCTCATGCATGCAAGGCAAGTACTCTACCACTGAACCACCTTCCCAGCCCCAGCAAGCACTATACTTATTTGAAGTGATAAAGTGAAAGTTTTAGATTTGTTGAAAGGATGCATATCTTTGAGTAGAAGGTGGTTATGTTATAGAAAAATGAATTAAGCATTCATAAAAAAAAATACTGGACTCCATAATCCTGAATATTCATTCAGTGGTGTGTGGTCTCCTTGGAACCATTACTCATAGATACTGAGTCTACTGTATATAACAACTGCAAAGACATATTTTATAACCCAAATTCTACCCAGCTCCCTTGAGGTGCTAGTAACTTAGGGCCTCAAACTAGATAGGCACTCTATACCTCCAGCCTGTCTGCACTGGTTATTTTATATTGGCCCTTTATGCTAGGGCCTTCTGTACTACAATCCTTCTGTTTATGCCTCCCACTGTCACTGGTGATGACAGGCTTGGGCCACTTTGCTCAGCCTTTTTGCTTCTTCTGTCTGGAATAACAGGAACATTCCACTTTATCCAGCCACTAGATGAGAAGGAGTTCCACCAACTTTTTTGCCCTGGCTGATCTGAAACTGTAATCCACTAATCTCTGCCTCCCAAGTAGCTAAGATTACAGAATTAAGCCAACGAACCCATGGCCCAAAATATTTCTATAAATTTATCCTTAGATATATGCTTGTACAAGATAAGAATAGTATAATACAAGGCTATTCAGTGAGCATTTTGTAGGTTTATTACATGTATCATAAGAAAGAGGAATACAGATAGATATGGATGGGAGAGGAGACACTTTCTATATATCTTTATTTAGTGTTTTCTTATCTATATCTATACCCTCTCCCCTTTTTTTTTTGGGGGGGGAGAGGGTGTTCAGGTACTGTGCTTGGCCTTTTCACTCAAGGTTGGCACTCTACCACTTGAGCCACACCTTCTTTTATTATCTGAATCTAAATATTTTCTCAAATTTAAGAACTCAGTAAAATAAAATCAATTTTTAAAATTCATGTTGGAGCCAGGCACAGGGCCTTACCCCTGTAATCCTAGATACTCAGGAGGTTGAAATCTATGGATCACAGTTCAAAGCCAGCTCAGGCAGGAAAACCCATGAGAAAAAAAAAAAACAAAGCATAAGTGCTGTGGCTCAAATAGTAGTAGAACACTAGCCTTGAGCAGAAAAAAAAAACAACTAAGGACAGTGCCAAGCCCCAGGTTCAAGATTAGCATGCACACACAAAAATTAATGTTGGAGATTGAACCCATGTATGCTTAAACATATACTCTACCACTGTTATTCCAGCCTCAAGTATTTAATCACTAAAGAATCCCAAGATAAATTTTATAGCTGCTAATCAACAACCTCTGTGTAACTGTAGTTCAAGAACACTAAATACATCATCATTAAATGCATTAAATTCTCTTTAGTTGGAATTAAACTATCATGCTAAGACTGATTAAAAGCAGAAACTGGCAAAAATCTAAAAATAAAAAAATCTTTCTATAGCCAGGCACTGGTGACTCACACCTGTCATACTAGCTACTCAGGAAGGAGGCAGGGATTTTGTGTATGCCTATGTGCCTGTGTGTGTACATGTGTGTGCATATGTGTACACTACTACTATGGCTTGAACATAGTGCCTGGGCCCTATCTCTGAGCTTTTGGGCTCAAATCTAGTGCTCTACCAATTGAGCTACAGTTCCACTTCTAGGAGGCTATGATCTGAGTGAGGATCATGGTTTGAAGCCAGCCTGGGCAGGAAAGTACAAGAGAGTCTTATCTCTAATTAACTACCAAAAAAGCCAGAAGTGGAGCTGTGGCTCAAATGGTAAAGTGCTAGCCTTGAGCATAAAAGCCCAGGGAAAGCACCACAGCCTTGAGTTCAAATTGCATTACCAGCACCAAAAAAATAAAAACAAAAAAATGAAAAAAAACTATCCATAATTCTATCAGCAGGCCACTTCAAATATTTTGTTACATTTCTTACACACATAATGGGGACTATATTAGTTCTGGTAAACTACACTTGTATTCTTTCTCAATGTAATATTACATGACTATTAAGCCCTCAAAACAATTTTCAGTAACTCAACAATTGTTGGAATTGTCCATTCCTAGTTTTTGAAGATTTTTTAATGTCTCTTTTTATTCGCTCCTGCAAATAAATCCCCAATGAAAATAAATCTCCAAAGACAAATCTGTGAACAGCTCTGATCTGTCCTTAGGATATAGTCCTAGATTTTAAAAACTGGTGCTTTAAGCCAGGCACCAGTGGCTCACGCCTATAATCCTAGCTACTCAGGAGGCTGAGATCTGAGGCTCATGGTTCAAAGCCAGCCAGGGCAGGAAAGTCCGTGATACTCTTATCTCCAATAAACCACTCAGAAAACCGGAAGTGGCGCTGTGGCTCAAATGGTAGGGCGCTCACCTTGAGCTGAAGACACAAGGACAGCACCCAAGCCCAGAGTTCAAGCCCCACAACCGACCAAAAAAAAAAACAAAAATACAAAATTTACCACTTGAGCCACAGCTCTACTTTCAGCTTTTTGGTACAACTGGAGACAAGAGTCTCACCTGCTTTCCTGCCTGGGCTGGCTTCAAACTGCCATCCTCAGATCTCAGATGCTAGGATTACAAGAGTGAGCCATCAGCACCTGTCTATTGTTTAATTCAATAGTGAGGCAAAGAAAAAGGCCACCATACTAATTTGTAACTTCACTAGAGACTATACACATAAAATTTTAACTTTATTCTTACCTATTTCTTTTCTGCATATTTGACTCCTAGCTCCATTTTGTTTTTTCCATTCGCTCAAGGGTAGAGCTCTACCATTTTGAGCCACAGCACCATTTCCAGTTTTCGGGGGATTAACTGGAGATTACAATCTCATGGACTTCCTGCCAAAGCTGTCTTAGAACCGTCCTCAGATCTCAGCCACCTGAGTAGCTAAGATTACAGACATGAGCTATTGATACCTGGCCAGCTCTTTTTTGTTGTTGTTGTTCCAATCCTGGGGCCTGGACATTGTCCCTGAGCTTCTTCTGGTCCAGGCTAGCCCTCTACAGCTTGAGCCACAGTGCCACTTCTTGCTTTTTCTGTTTATATGATACTGAGGAATCGAACTCAGGGGCTTTATGCATGCTAGGCAAGTACTCTACCAATAAGCCACAGGTTATATGGCCTCAATAACAGTTAATCAGGAAAGCTATCCAGTATCAGGTAAGGAAGTGTACCCAGGGGATGCACAGGGACAGGCAGGATCTCAGTATTTTAGAATCTCAATTACAACTATCACTCAGGATTCCTAGGGTCAAACGCTCAAAAGCTGCATCTCTAGACCATTTTTATTTTTGAGAAAGGACCTCATACAGACTGTCCTTAAACTTCTGATCCTCTTGCCTCAGTAGGCTGAGATCATCTACAGGTATCACTACTTCTGACCCATGCTGGGTTTTTGGGGGCCAGTCCTTGAAGCTTGAACTCAGGGTCTAAGCCCTGTTCCTGAGCTTCTTTTGTTCAAGCCTAGTGCTCTATCACTTGAGCCACAACACCACTTCCAGCTTTTTCTGAGTAATTTATTGGAGATAAGAATCTCACAGACCACAAGAAATAGTTGTCTTGTCAAAGCTTATAGAATTCACAAACTTTATAAACCAAGATAATGACAATTTACTTTGTGCAGGTTAAAATGTGTTTGTGATTGTGTTTGTAAGCATTAAAGCTCAGGGACAGTGCCCAGGCTCTGAGTCGAAGCCTCAGTAGTAGCACACACGTGTGTGCATACATACAACCTAATGAAGAGACTGAAATTCATGTAAGGGAAGAGATCTAGTTTGGAGACATTTCACACAGTCTAAAAAACAGCACAGTCTGAGGAGCATGGTTCAAAGATAGCCTAGACAGAGAGGTCTGTGAGATTTTTTTTTTAATATTTTTTTTGTTGAGATTAAGTGATTACATAAGTTTCACAAATTTCACAGTATTGTAGGACAGTGATACTTATCTCCAATTAACTACCAGGAAATGAAGTAGAGCTATAGCTCAAAGTGGCAGAGCACTAGCCTTGAGCATAAAAGCTCAAGGACAGTACCCAGGCCCCAAGTTCAAGTCCCATGACCAAAAAAAAAAAAAAAAAGGTATATGTTTTCCTCTTGTTTATAGATCCTTTGTTATGAGTGTCTCAGGTATAAATCAAATAATTAGCAAGGAAAGAAATCTTTCTCTCATTATAGATGCTTGTAAAGTATTTCAGTGGAAATGTAGGATGGAACAGCTAGACAGAACTTTGGTTCCAAGAAAGGTTAACTGGAAATTCAAATATGGGAATCAGTAATACACATTTTTTTTTTTTTTTGGTCGGTCGTGGGGCTTGAACTCTGGGCCTGGGCGCTATCCCTGAACTCTTCAGCTCAAGGCTAGTGCTCTACCACTGGAGCCACAGCGCCACTTCCAATTTTCTGGTAGTTAATTGGAGAGAAAAGTCTCACAGACTTTCCTGCCCACACTGGCTTTGAACTGTAATCCTCAGATCTCAGCCTTCTGAGTAGTTAGGATTACAAGCATGAGCCACCAGCATCCAACTATATTACCTTTTGTGTAAAAGGAATTTTCATCTATAATAGAAATTTTCATTTCTAAGTTTATCTTCTCTACCAAGGAGAATCACTACAAACTATCACTATTACGTTTGTTTAAGGTCTTCCTCCTGGTTATCTCTTTGTAACTGGTACTCCCTCACACTCTTCTTTATTTCAGAGGAATTTGATTATTTTAAGCCACAATGACTGTCACAACTTTACTGTTTCACCTACTTCCTATGTGTATATGAGGTATATATATTATTAAGATTCAGGTTTGTTTTCTCTTGTTAAATCTGTCTTTTGCTACAGGGGTCAACCTCAACTAAGAAAAAGTAAGAATTACAGGAAAGCTTTGAATAATAACAAAATTCAACCACAATTACAAGCTAGCAATCTCAGCTAACATCACATTTTCTTTCCAATAATTGTTTTAATATTTTTGAAAGAAGAGAAAGGCTTTTTCACCTACCTTTTTTTTAACCAATGGTGGGTGGGTTGAAAACCAAATTCTAACAGAGAATGAGAATTTTGGAGGACTTATAAGTGAGGAATGTAAATACTGTTACTTCTGCTATCAAAGGGACACACAAAACAATCAAGAGGTGTACTTCTAGCACACCAGAGTTGTTTCTTTTTTTCAACACTTCTTACCTGGTTATTTTCTTGATCTTCAAATACAAAATCTTGCTGCATAACTTCATTTTCTAAGTTACTGCCAGCCACAGGTTCTGAACAGTCTCTATTACTATCACTGGCATTAATAACATCATCAGCAATATCAACCCTAATAAAGAAAAGTAAAAAGAAAAAATGAGGCCAAGTGACAAATACATAGTGCCTCTAAAATAAACATCAATGATGATCAAAACACTTATACTGTTGTTGGTTTTACTTTTGTGTGTGTGCATGCCAGTATTAGGGCTTAAGCTCAGGGCCTGGGCACTGCTGCTGAGCTTTTTTGCTCAGGGAAAGCACTCTACTATCCAAGTGCTAACACTAGAGAGGAGTTGCATGGACTTTCTTGCCCATCTAACTTTTAACTGTAATCCTTAGATCTCAGCTTTCTGAGTTGCTAGAATAACAAACATGAGTCGTCAGCACTCAGAAACTTTTATTTAAGGGGTTGGGAAGGTGGCTCAGTGGTAGAGTGCTTGCCTTGCATGCATGAGGCCCTGGGTTCGATTCCTCAGCTCCACATAAGCAAAAAGAAAAAAGCCGGAAGTGGCGCTGTGGCTCAAGTGGTAGAGTGCTAGCCTTGAGCTGAAGAGCTGTGGGATAGCGCCCAGGTCCAGAGTTCAGGCTCCACAACCGGACCCCAAAAAAAAGAAACTTTTATTTAAGACAGGGTCTTAGGCTGGGAATGTGGCTTAGTGGTAGAGTGCTTGCCTAGCATTCATGAAGCCCTGGGTTCAATTCCTCAGTACCATATAAACAGAAAAAGCCAAAAGTGGTACTGTAGCTCACGTGGTAGAGTGCTATCCCTTGAGCACAAAAAGACTCAGCCCCAGGACTGGCAAAAAAAAAAAGTCAGGGTCTTACTATAGAGATCCAGCTATTGTAAAACTATTATCTTCTGGCCTCAGTGTCCCAAGTGTAAGAATTAGTTATATGCACTGTCTATAACTACAGAAATCCATCATTTATGTATGCTGTTAGATTGTAAAATCTGCTATTTTTTGTCTACTGGGGATATTGTAAGAGATCTTGTAAAAATTTTCATAAGCATCTTCAGAAGATTAGCAAAATATTGTAAAAATGATCATATTGCCAAATACAAAGTACAAATTCAATGCAATACTCAGCAAAATCTCAACATAATTCCTCACGGAATTACAGAAATAAAGCCAAAAGTAAATTGGAAGGCAAAAGAGACTCCAAATAGCAAAAGTAATTCTAAGTAAAAACAGCACCACTGGAAGTATCTAATACCAGACTTCAAATTATATTATAGTACCACAGTAACGAAACAATTTGGTACTGGCACAAAGAGAGACCTGAAGACCAATGGCACAGTGTAATAGATCCAAGAATAAAACCACACATCTACAGTGAACTTATTTTTTACAAAGTCAAGAACATACAATGGAGGGGGCTGGGAATGTGGCTTAGTAGTAGACTGCTTGCCTGGCATGCATACAGTCCCAGGATCAATTTCTTAGTAACACATAAACAGAAAAGGCTGGAAATGGCACTGTGGCTCAAGTGGTTAGAGGACTAGCCTTGAGCAGAAGCAGCTCAGGGACAGTGCCCAGGCTGAGTTCAAGCCCCAGAACTGGCAAAAAAATAAATTAATTAAAAATACAGCCTGGCATTGGTGGCTCACGCCTGTAATCCTGCTACTCAGGAGGCTGAGATCTGAGAATCGTGGTTCAAAGCCAGCCCAGGCAGAAAAGTCCATGAGACACCAATTAATCAGCAGAAAACGGAAGTGGCTCTGGGGCTCAAGTGGTAGAGCACTTGCCTTGAGCTGAAGAGCTGAGGGGCAGCGCCCAGGCCCTGAGTTCAAGCCCCACGACTGACAAAACAAAAACAAAAAAACAATGGCGAAAAGACAGCCACATCAACAAATAGTACTAAGGGATCTGCAGGAGACAGAAAGTATAACTATATCTCTCATCCTGTATGAAAATGAACTCCAATTACACCAAATAGGTCAAAGGAAGAACTTTTAAGTATACTACAGGTCACAGGTCAATGTCTGCCGAATAGGGTTTTAGATGCACAGAGGACTACACAGAGAAAGAATTGACAAATAGGACTATGTCAATTTAGTGTTTCTGAGCCAGGTGCTAGTGGCTTACTCCTATAATCCTAGCTACTCAGGAGGCTGAGATCTAAGGATTGTGGTTCAAAGCCAGCCAGGGCAGGAAAGTCCATGCAAACTTTTTTTTTTTGGGGCGGTCTGGTCGTGGGGCCTGAACTCTGGGCCTGGGCCTGGGCACTGTCCCTCAGCTCTTCAGCTCAAGGCTAATGCTCTACCACTTGAGCCACAGCACCACTTCTGGCTTTTTTCTTTTTGCTTATGTGGTGCTGAGGAATCAAACCCAGGGCCTCACACATGCAAGGCAAGCGCTCTACCACTGAGCCACCTTCCCAGCCCCCATGAAAACTCTTATTTCCCAATTAACCACCAGAAAACTGGAAGTGATGCTGTGGCTTAAAGTGGTAGAACACTAGCCTTGAGGGCAAAACTGAAGGGATAGCACCCAGGCCCTAAGTTCCAGCCCCATCACTGACCAAAAGCCAAAAAAGTCTCACAGACTTTTCTGCCTGGCTGATTTCAAAACATGATCCTCACATCTCAGCCCGATTAGTTAGGGGCATGAGACACAGGCACTCTGATTAATTTGAGCATGTTTTGAAGTTATTTTTCATATAACATAGTTCCTTTCATGACAAGTTCCTTTAATGACGAATGGCTCACACCTATAATCATAGCTACCCAGCATGAGATCTGAGGATCGAGGTTCAAAGCCAGCCCAGATAGGAAACTCTGAGATTCTTTTCTCCAATTATCCACCAAAAATCGGAAAATGAAGCTGTGGTTCAAGTGGCAGGGCACCAGCCTTGAGTGAAAAAGCTAAGGACCATAACTGGGCTCTAAGCTCAAGCCTACGGACCGAAACCAAAACAAAAAATTAAAAATTAAAAAAATTTTAAAAGGACAAGCTCACTGCTTCAACTCATGTTCAAGAAACAAAACCTGGCTATGCTGGACTTAATAATATGATATTTTATGGGTGAGAAATGACCTTTTCTTTTTTCATCATGGGGCTTGAACTCTGGACCTGGCGCTGTCCCTCAGCTCTTCAGGTCAAGGCAAGCACTCTACCACTTGGGCCACAGAGCCACTTGCAGTTTTCTAGTGGTTTATTGGAGATAAGAGTTTCACAGACTTTCCTGACCCGGCTGGCTTTGAACCACGACCCTCAGATCTCAGCCTCCTGAGTAGCTAGGATTACAGGCATGAGCCACTAGCACCCGGTTTGAGAAATGGTATTTTCAATGTTAACTAAGAGCGTAAAATTTAAGGCTGGACCCTGAGAGCCCATGCCTATAATCCTTGCTACTTAGGAGGCTGAGATACAGAGGGATTGCAAGGTTATAGTTAAGGCCATCCCAGGCAGAAGAGTCCATAAAACTACATCTCCAAAACAGCCAACAAAAAAGCAAGGCTGGAGGTATGACTCTAGAGGTAGAGCAGCATCCAAACAAACAAGAGGCTATGAGTTTGAAACAAGGGTAGGGGGAAAGTCTGGTGAGGATCTGATATGCAGAAATCCCCAAGAAGGGGCTGGGAAAGTGGCCCAGTGGCAGAGTGCTTGCCTCGCATGCATGAGGCCCTGAGTTCGATTCCTCAGCACCACATAAACAGAAAAAGCTGGAAGTGGCGCTATGACTCAAATGGTAGAGCACTAGCCTTGAGCTGAAGAGCTGAGGGACAGCACCCAGGCCCAGAGTTCAAGCTCCACAACTGACAAAAAAAAAGAAATCCCCGAGAAAAGACCCAGTTATTTAAGAAAAAATATTTTTAGAGTAACAATTATATAACTTAAATAATGTCAAAATAGTTCTTACTGGCTATTAGGTCTTTCCTCATCACTCTTAGTACTCCCTGCTTCATTATTACACACCAGATTTAGTTGTTGTAAATTCTTAAAATCATAATCTATAACTGCCCTACAGATAAAAAATGTGGCTACTCTAATTTTTCTTTCTAAAATTCTGCAAATAGGACACGTCAGTGAGTTGGCTTAACTGGGCATCAGTCACATAAACTTAAATGTTAAATCCTATGACAATTATGGCATTTGAATGATAACTCAAAGAACAAAAAACAAAACAAAAAGGAACAAGTGGGACACTGGAGCACTAGAGGCTTATGACGGTAATCCTAGCTACTCAGAATGCTGAGATCTGAGGATCATGATTCAAAGCCAACCTAGGCAGGAAAGTCTGTGAGACTCTGATCGCCAATAAACCACCTAAAGGCCAGAAATGGAGCTGTAGATCAAGTCGTAGAGGCTAGTCTTGAGCAAAAAAGCTCAGGGACAGTGCCCAGGACATGAGTTCAAGACCCAGGACCAGAACAAAAAATAAATAATAAAATTAAGTGAAATTTGTCCAAATACATGATTCTACACAAATCAACTATATATAATGTTGCTGGAGAGAAAAGGACCAGTTTTCCTAATAATTTCTCACTACATGTGCTTGTGTGTGTCTCCCTCTCTCCCCATTCTTCCCCTTTCCCTCTTTGTGCCCAGGACTAGCACACACAAAAGAGAAAGGGGAGGGGGGGATTTCTTTCAAAGCTAAGTATATGGGTTTGGAGGCTTGGCTCCAAACACAGAGCACTAGCCAATGAACAAAAAGTAAGCATCAGATACTGAGTTTAAAAAAAAAAAATATGGGGCTGGGAAGGTGGCTCAGTGGTAGAGCGCTTGCCTTGCATGCTTGAGGCCCTGGGTTCAATTCCCCAGCACCACATAAGCAAAAAGAAAAAAGCCAGAAATGGCACTATGGCTCAAGTGGTAGAGCGCTAGCCTTGAGCAAAAGAGCTGAGGGACACCACCCAGGCCCAGAGTTCAGGCCCCAAGACCGAACCCAAAAAAAAATAAAAATAAAAATAAAAGATTATGAACACTCACCTATATACACTCTAAGAATATTCCTTTTACTTTTTTTATTGTTTAGTTTTTGTTTTATACTGGTCCTGGGGCTTGAGCTGAAGGGCCTGGGCACTATCTGCGAACATTTTTGCTCAAGGCTAGCACTCTACCACTTGAGCCACAGCTCCACTTTCAGCTTTTTTACTGCTTAAAGTCTCACTGACTTTCCTGCAAGCTGGCTTAGAACTCCAATCCTCAGATCTCAGCCTTGAGTAGCTAGAATTATAGGCATAAGCCACCAGCACCCAGCCAGAATATTCAATATTTATCAATATATCAGGATATATCAACATTTTTTCAATTACTTCAAAGGATACTATTTTAGGAGAAAGTTTTGTTTTGTGCCAGCACTGGGGCTTGAACTCAGGGCCTGGGGACTGTTCCTTAGGTTTTGAACTCAAAACAATGCTCTACCACTTGAGCCACAGCTCTACTTCTGACTTTTTGGTAGTTAAATGGAGATAAGTGTCTCAGGGATTTTCCAGCCTGGGCTGGCTTTGAACCACAATCCTCAGATCTTAGCCTCCTGAGTAGCTAGGATTACCTCCGTGTCACCAGTGTATAACTAGGATCTAAAATATTATCTGAAGAAAACTCATCTGGGGCTGGGAAGGTGGCTCAGTGGTAGAGCCTTGGATGCCTGAGGCCCTGGGTTCGATTCCTCAGCACCACATAAGCAAAAAGAAAAAAGCCGCAAGTGGTGCTGTGGCTCAAGTGGTAGAGCGTTAGCCTTGAGCTGAAGAGCTGAGGAACAGCACCTTGGCCCAGAGTTCAAGCCCCACGACTGGACCCAAAAAAAAACAAAACACAAAGAAAAGAAAACTCATCTGAAGCTGTGCATGGTAGTGGATGTCTATATTCCCAGAAGGAAGCTGAATCAGAAGATCACAAGTTTGCAGTTAGTCTGGGACACACAAGGAAGACAACAAAATGAAGACAAGGACGAAGAAGAAGGAAAAGCAGAAGTAGCCACTATCACTATGGTATCTCAAACCTGAGATCCTTGCTAGTTGGATAGGGAGATAAGTATTGCAATATAATGTAGCAGGAGCATACAAGCTCAAGACTCCTTCTAATCAATGGCTGAGCCCAGTGGTTCCCACTCTTGTTATCCCAGCTACAGGAAGAACACAAGTAGGAACCCAGGCTGCCTCAAGCACAAAGTGAGACTACCTGAAAAATAAGCAATGCAAATACAGGATAAAAGTGAGGCTCAAATTGTAAACTGTAATGCTCTGAGTTTAATCCCCAGTACTGCCAAAGGAGAAAAAAAAAGGAAAACTCATCTTCACCACATGTATTAGTGGAAAGTTTCACATGTTCCTATTATAATACATAACTAGTTTAATATCTATATACACTTTCCTCTCAAATGAGCACAATAAATTCGTATTTTTACAGCTTAGTAATATTTTTAAATTTCTAGGTTTGTTTTCTATATATATATATACTACTTACTCTGCAGAGGCTGGTAAGATGCTGGCAGGAGATATTTGGGCACTGAAATCAAAGAAATTAGCTATGAAATGTTTCAATATTAAATTACTACAAAATGTGCTGAGAAACTGACAAACTTTGTATTGTCTTGCTATATAACCAGGAGAGGGCACTAATTTTAAGGTTTTCAGTTAAATATCAGGTTGGAAATATTCTCTGAAACTTGTTAAAAGTTTCAAATATAAACAAAAAAATTTGATTTGCAAATACTTATGGGCGTGAACTCTGGGCCTGGGCGCTGTCCCTCAGGTCTTCAGCTCAAGGCTAGCACTCTACCACTTGAGCCACAGCGCCACTTCGGGTTTTTTTTCTGCTTATGTGGTGCTGAGGAATCGAACCCAGGGCCACAGGCATGCAAAAGACTTTTTTCATCTTTCTTTTGTTGGCAATACTGGGGTAATCTTCCACTTGAGTTATGTCCAGCCTTAAGAAAATTGATGTAATTAAATAAGATCATAATTGTAGAAGTATGGGCTGGGAAGGTGGCTCAGTGGTAGAGTGCTTGCCTTACATGCATGAGGCCCTGGGTTCAATTCATCAGCACCACATAAGCAGAAAAACCTGGAAGTGGCGCTGTGGCTCAAGTGGTAGAGTGCTGGCTTTGAGCTGAAGAGTTCAGGGACAGCGTCCAGGCCCAGAGTTCAAGCCCCATGACCGACAAAAAAAAACATAATTGTAGAAGTATTTATTGAATATTTATTATGAGCTAAAGTTTGATATGCAATTATTTCATTTAAAAGTTCTGTTGTACATATGACAATAAGATGATGTTACATGAAATGAACCTCAAGATAGGGACACAAATATTTTTTCTTTCTCGCTATTGTTTTTAACATATTTATAATGTACTACGTGATTTTTCTGTTCCTTTTTATATTCTTCCGCCACAGTTTAACCCCTGTTTTCTATTCTGGTGCCCTGTATCTTGTACATACATTTTTATAAATTGGGGAAGGGAAGAGAAATAACAAAATGCTTAAATAAGGATACACGCACGTTGACCCATTGTAACAATGAGATATATAAG
Organism: Dipodomys spectabilis; assembly: GCF_019054845.1. Lineage (NCBI taxonomy): Eukaryota > Metazoa > Chordata > Mammalia > Rodentia > Heteromyidae > Dipodomys > Dipodomys spectabilis. Next base: position 5,178,117 of record NW_024870824.1, read on the forward strand.
ACACTATGTTGAAACAAACTTTACAACTTTGGGGGCAGAGAGGGAGGAGTTGGGGAGGTGGAGAGGGAAGGGATGGTAGGGGAAAAATGAAGGAGAAGGTAACAAGGCTGGACAGGAAATGTATTCATTACCTTACTCATGTAACTATAACTCCTCTGTACAGTATTTTTACAATAAAAAACATACATTAAAAAAAAGTTCTTGATCTAAAAAGTTATACTATTTCCCCTTTCTAACAAACAAATGCAAAGATGTTAAATTGCCCAAATGCACACAACCCCGGGTTGGTGATCCCAAGACACTCCCCCCTACCCTCCCACCCCCTGCCCAACCCGTGGTCATGGGGCTTGAACTCTGAGTGCTGTCCTTCAGCTCTTCAGCTTAAAGTGAATGCTCTACCACTTGAGCCACAGTGCCACTTCCGGTTTTCTGATGGTTTGATGGAGACAAGAGTTTCACGGACTTTCCTGTCTGGGCTGGTTTTGAACTGCAAACCTCAGATCTCAGCATCCTGAGTATCTAGGATTACAGGCGTGAGCCACTGGCGGCTGGTTCCCAAGATCCTTATAATTAATAAAGTTGCAGCCAGGTGTTGATGACTCATGCCTTTAATCCTAGGAGGCTGAGACCTGAGGATTGCAGTTCAAAGCCAGCACAGACAGGAAAAGTCTGTGAGACTTATCTACATTAACCATCAAAAAGCCAGAAGTGGGGCTGCGAATGTGGCCTAATGGTAGAGTGCTTGCCTAGTATACACGAAGCTCTAGGTTCTATTCCTCTGTGCCAGATAAACAAGAAGCTGGAAGTGGAGCTGTGGCTCAGGGACAGTTCCCAGACCCTGAGTTCCAGCCCTAGGATTGGCAAAATAAAGAAAAAACAAATAAACTGATTAAAAAAAAAAAAAAGCCAGAAGTGGAGTTGTGGTTCAGGTGGTAGAGCACTAGCTTTCAGCAAAAAAGATCTCAGCCTCCTGAGTAGGTAGGCTTATTGGTGTGAGCCACCAGAATATGGCTGCCATCAGTCTTTTTCTAGTAGTGTCATACAAATTAGTTTAAATATTTAGGTACTTGGGCTGGGAAGGTGGCTCAGTGGTAGAGTGCTTGCCTTGCATGCCTGAGGCCCTGGGTTCGATTCCTCAGCACCACATAAGCAAAAAGAAAAAAGCCAGAAGTGGCACTGTGGCTCAAGTGGTAGATTGCTAGCCTTGCGCTGAAGAGCTGAGGGACAGCACCCAGGCCCAGAGTTCAGGCCCCACAACCGGACCCAAAAAAAATAAAATAAAATACATATTTAGGCACTTATCCAATAAAATACCAAAAAGAAAAATGAAACTTTCCCGAATGAGTTTTAATGTCAACTAGGATCATTCTCTGATATTTTGCTCCAAAAATCTCTTGCTTATATTTTAAGTTTCAGTAACCAGCTACTATTTGTTTTGGGGTTTTTTTGGTCAGTCGTGGGGCCTGAACTCTGGGCCTGGACGCCGTCTCTCAGCAATTCAGCTAAAGGCTAGCGCTCTACCATTTGAGCCACAGTGCCATTTCCGGCTTTTTCTGCTTATGTGGTGCTGAGGAATCGAGTCCAGGGCCTCATGCATGCAAGGAAAGCACTTTACCACTGAGCCACCTTCCCAGCTCATTAGTTACTATTTTTGCGGGCATGTACCTACTGGTCCTGGGGCTTAAACTCTGGGCATAGGTGCCAATCCTTAAGTTTTTTTGCTCAAGGCTAGTGTTCCACCACTTAAGTCACTGTTTCACTTCCAGATCAATGGACTTTTCTGCCCAGGCTGGCTTTGAACCATGGTTCTCATACTTCAACCTCCTGAGCAGCTAGGATTATGGGTATGAGGCACCAGTACCTTAGATTTCATGCATGCACGTGTGTATGTGCATATACATGCATGCACATATATGGATAACTAGTACTGGGGCTTGTCAGGGACTGAGCTGATCCTTTGCTTTTTTGCTCAAGCCTAGTGCTCTTTTACTTGAACCATATGTGGCTAAACTTGTGGCTTTTTGGGGTTTAATTTCAGGTAAGATTCTCACAAACTTTCCTGCCTGAACTGGCTTCAACCTGTGATCCTCAGATCTTACCCTCTCTGTTCTCAGTGACATGAGCCACTGGCACCTGGCTGGAGATACCTATATTTAAATAAAGGTAAAAGTGGTAACTGAATATTCTCTATCAAGGTTGCTGCTTTAAATTTTCTTCTTGCTCTTTTTCATACTCAAATATCAATCTTTCACTTAGTTATAATTTGGGTTTAGTGTTTAAGATACTCTACATCTAAAATAATATGCTCTAATTCTAAAGTTCATCCAACCCAAATATTTACCTGGATACAAGGTCACATGCACCTCCATGTTCATTGCAGCACTATTTACAATAGCCAAGACATGGAAACAACCCAGATGCCCCACTACAGATGAATGGATCCAAAAATTGTGGTACCTATATACACTAGAATATTATGCAGCCATTAGAAATAATGGCATTCGCAGGAATGGATGGAACCAAAAAAAATCATGTTGAGTGAGGTAAGCCAAGAACAAAGAGACAAACAGCACATGGTCTCCCTGATATATGGATATTAAATCCAAAATGTAAGAAGATACGACAAAGTAAATAAGACTTGAGAAACAAAGGACCTCTGGTCATATCATTACCCTATGCTGCTGACCACATACATAGTATATATATATATATATATATATATATATATGCACATCAGAGGGAAACTAGGAAAAGGTCACAGAAACAGGGGAAAACATACAACAGGGGGACCTTCAGCTGCATTGGCCATTGATCAAAATGAAATAAGCAACTCAATGGTAGCAATGGGAGGGAGGGAATGAGCAGGAAAATGGGAACAGCTGACACTAAGCAAAAGGAAAGAAATGTACCTATCACCGATGTGGAAGAAATAATTGTATTGTCAAAGCTCACAGAATTCACAAACTTTGGGCTGGGAAGGTGGCTCAGTGGTAGAGTGCTTGCCTTGCATGCTCGAGGCCCTGGATTCGATTCCTCAGCAACACATAAGCAAAAAGAAAAAAGCCGGAAGTGGCGCTGTGGTTCAAGTGGTAGAGCGCTAGTCTTGAGCTGAAGAGCTGAGGGGCAGTGCCCAAGCCCAGAGTTCAGACCCCAAGACCGGACCCAAAAAAAAAGAATTCACAAACTTTATAGACCATGATAAAGACAATTTACCCCATGAAGGTTAAAATGTGTTTGTGACTTTAACTAAGTATCACTAACTCACAATACTGTGGAATTTGTGAAATTTATATAATCACTTCATCACAGTAAAAAAAAAAAATATATATATATATATAGCAATCTTTCACATAGTTATAATTTGGGTTTAGTGTTTACAATACTCTACATCTAAAATGACATGCTCTAATTCTAAAGTTCATCCAACCCAAATATTTACCTTGTTGATGGTGTAACACTATTTGCTTCCAGGATATTTTCAGTCATCCTTAATTGTACCACTTCTGGCATGTCATTTGATTTTTCTACACCCTCTTCTGGAAGTTCTTCTATATGTTCCAGCTTTTCATCTTCTTCCTCAGAAAGTTCGTTAACCTATATAAATAAAAGGAAACTCAAAATTAAAATGTAACAAAAACTTAATGTATCTAATATACATTCTAAGAAAATTGTAAACATAATTCATTTTTATTCCCTGATTTCCTAAGATCAGTATCTCATATAAAGAAATTGTCAACTTTTTTTTGTACTGGTATGGTTGGGAGGGGGAGGCCTTGAACTCATGGCCTTGGCACTGCCCTTAGCTCTTTTGCTCAAGGCTGGTGCTCTAGCACTTGAGCCCACATACACTTCTAGCTTTTTGATGGCTGAGATAAGAATATCTTGGATTTTCCTGAACAGGCTGGCTTGAACTTCAACCTCCATCCTCAGATATCAGCCTCCTGAGTAGCTAGGATTATAGGCATAAGCCCCCTGGGACCGGGCCTGTCAACTTTTCTATATTAACATAAAATTATAGGACTGGGGGTATAACTCAGTGGCAGAACATTAGCCTAGCATGACAAAGCCCTGAGTTTACCACAGCACCACAAAAACACGATTTTAAAAAATGAAAATAAAAGTAACGACTTATAAGCCAAACAAACATTTTGAATCAGAAACTAATGACTGTATTAGTTCCATTCATCAGCAGGAATATAAGACTGCAGACATGGGGCTGGGAAGGTGGCTCAGTGGCAGAGTGCTTGCCTTGCATGCATGAGGCCCTGGGTTTGATTCCTCAATACACATAAGCAAAAAAATCTGGAAGTGGCGCTGTGGCTCAAGTGATAGAGCACTATTCTTGAGCTGAAAAGCTGAGGGATAGTGCCCAGGCCCCGAGTTCAGGCCCCATGACTGACAAAAAAAAAAAAAGACTGCAGACAAAAACCAGCTTGGGGCTGAGAATGTGGCTTAGTAGTAGAGTGCTTGCCTAGTATTCATGAAACCCTGGTTTGATTCCTTAGTACCACATAAATGGAAAAAGCCAGAATTGGTGCTGTGTATCAAGTGGTAGAGTGCTAGCCTTGAGCACAGAGAGGCTCAGGGACAATGTCCAGGCCCTGAATTCAAGCCCAGGAATGGCAGGAAAAAAAAAAAAAAGAAAACCAAACCAGAGGCTTATGCCTGTACTCCTAGCTCTACTCAAGAGGTTAAGATCTGAAGGCTGTGATTCAAAGACAGCCTGGGCAGAACTAAATACATGATATTATCTCCAATAAACTACCAAAAAAAAAGCTGTAAATGGGGCTGTGGGAGAAACTCTAACCTTGAGCAAAACAAAAGCTAAGCGACAGTGCCCAGGCTCTGAGGTCAAGGTCTAGGACAGACACCAAAAAGAAAAAAAAAAAAAAAAGACTGCAGACTATGAAAAGGCCTGCACATTAATATTAAAGGAAGTTTTTTGATGTTTTATTTCTAGGTTTTCTTATTTTGTTTTTTCATGGTACTAAGGTTTGTCTGAGCTTGCTAGGTAGGCAATGTATCAATTAAGCCATGCCCTAAGTTCCAAATTTGTACACTAATAGCCACAAGAAACTTCGAACTTGTTTTTCCAGTTACGAAGTGTATTTTTTTGGTTGGTTGTAGGGCTTGAACGCTGGGCCTCAAGGCTAGCACTCTACCACTTGAGCCACAGCACCACTTCCGATTTTCTGGTGGTTAACTAGAGAGAGTCTCATGGGAACTTTTCTACTGGAGCTGGTTTGGAACCACGATCCACAGATCTCAACCTCCTGAGTAGCTAGGATTATAGGTGTGAGCCACTAGAGCCTGAGTTTTATCCTTTTGACATCAACAGGTTTTTTTTAAATTTGGTAAACCAAGTGGTCTGCCTTTCAGCAACTGTCTAATTTTATCTGTGATTTTTATTTCATTTGTATCCAACTACTGCTATATATCTCGTTCCCTGGATATTTTGTTTTGAAACAGAAAATGGCTATGTTCAATGACTACAATTTCTTATTAAAAAAACAAAAAATAAACAAAAAAGCTGGGTGCCAGTGGCTCAATCAGGAGGCTGACATCTGAGGATTGTGGCTAGAAGCCAGCCTGTGCATGAGACTTAACTCCAATTAATCACCAAAAAGCTGGAAGTAAAGCTATGGCTCAAATGGTAGAAAGCTATCTTTGAGTGAAAAAGTTAAGGGACAATGTCCAGGTCCTGAATTAAAGCCCCAGGACTGAAACATACACACACAAAAAATCTTGCCTGAAAGTGTTGTCTTTTAGGAAATGTCAGCTAATTGTCTAACTCATATTTAACTTTTCACAAGGAAATGGAACTTTATAGCAAGACAGAACTCATGTAAGGTGTTTGGTTTTGTCTCATTTTGAAGCCTAAACGCAGGGTCTCAAACTGTTGCTTTATTTTGTCCCACATGCCTAGTGCTCCAACATTTGAGTCACTTGTCCACTTTCAGCTTTTTGCTGATTAATTGGAAACACGAGTCTCCAGGATTTATCTGACCAGAATTTTGTCCAAACCTTCATTCTTAGATCTCAGCCTCCTGAGGAGCTAGAATTACAGGCAGAGGATTTTTTTTTTTTTTTAAAGACATTTGTTTCTACAGTTGATGCTGGTTCACTCTTGTAATCCTAGCTACTCAGTAGGCTGAAATCTGAGGACTGCAGTTCAAAGCCAGCCTGGGCAGGAAAGACATTGAGACTCTTATCTCCAATTAAACACCAAAAGTCAGAAGTGGAACTGTGGCTCAAGTGGTAGAACACTACCTTGGGACAGTGCCCAGGCCAAGTTCAAGCTCCAAGACTGGCACACACATACAAAAAAAAAAATCTATTTTAAATTTATTTTATCTCCAATTAATAGAGATGTGGCAGTGATAGAGCACCAGCCTTAAAGTTTAAGTGAGAATTCAAGCCCCAGGATCTGCACCAAAAAAAAAAAATAAAAAGTGTTGATCTTTTCCTTTTCTCACCCTTTGCCTATATTCTTGTATATTAGAATAATACCTTTGGGGGGGGAAAAACATACTTTTCTTATTAAATAAACAATGCCTACACAAATAAGGGCGGAAAAAGTATAAAATATCAACCCTATACTCTGACTTAAATGCCTTTATATAGCTAGTATGCTCTAGGCGCTAGATTCAATCTGCAGCACAACAATATACAATAAGCAAGGCAACAGTGGCTCATGCTTATAATTCAACTACTCAGGAGGTTGAGATTTGAGGATCACAGTTCAAAGCCAGCCTGGGTAGGAAAGTTCATGTGATTCTTAAATCTGATTACAAACAAAAATCCAGAAGTGGAATTGTGGCTTAAGCGGTAAAGCACCAGCCTTGAGCAAAAAAAGCTCAGAGACAGCATCAAGGCCCTGAGTCAGCCCAGGCAGGAAAGTCCATGAGACTTACCTCCAATTAACTACTAGAAAACTGGAAGTAGCACTGTGGCTCAAAGTGGTAGAGCACTAGTCTTGAGCAAAAAAAGCCCAGAGTCAGTGACCAGGCCCTGAGTTCAAACCCCAAGACCAACAACAACAAAAAGTACTTTTCCTATTACCTAAATTGGGGACAAAGTTGTTCAAGGGGAAAAAAAAAACCTCACTGGCTACATGGATGTGTCACCTGATTACAAATATTAATCAAGAGAATCACCCGCAGTTCAAAACATAAATTCAGCATAAGTGTGTCAAAACCATAAAGGAGATTCTTGAAACACAGAATTTCTCCCTCCACATAGATTTTAAGATAGTCTTACCTGTTCAGTAATTGAACTCAAATCATTTGATAAAAAATCTTCCTCTTCATTTTCAAAAAACTCATAATAGTTTTCCAGAAGTCCCGCCATTATCCTGCTTACAATTTCTAGCTCTTTCATATCTTCCACATCTGTGTAAATGCTAAGAATAAAAGTCCAAATTGAATTGAGTTCTTAAATAACAGGTAAAGTTAGAAGAGAACCAGTGAGTCACTGTATGAAACTGAGCAACTGATGTCATCATCCTGTGCCTCAGTTTTCCCATCTGTAAAGCCTACCTAATTTGTACCCTGTTCACAGCAATGCTACAAAGTTTAATCAGAGCTACTATAAAAAAATAATAGTTTACAATAATACTTGGAAGACAATACGATTCTAGTTTACAAATCTCATTCTAAAAATTGAGCAAAAACTTATTAAAAACTTACTGAAAGACATCTGGACCAAAGACAGCAGCCAAAGAATTTGCAGACCAAATTTCTTCATGATGTGATGCTACATTAGCTAAAAATCTACACAGAAACTTTAACAAACTGTAATTAACAGGTGGAAGCTGTTGCAAGAGGAACCTCAACTTTCTTCCAAATTCATCTTCATTATTATAATCTATAAAACATAATTACAGGTTTTCTTAATGAAGTAAAAAGCAAGCTCAGATATTTTGCCAGGTTCACATTACTCCACCCACATCATTTCTTTATTATACCAATTCAAAACCTCTTCACTTCCTCTACTAGAGGCTAAATGCCTTAGGGCTTTGCATTTCACTTATTAATGTGGGAGAAGGGTTGAGAAGGGGGAGGTGGAAAAAAGGAACTCAAGTTTCTCAATTAGTGGAAGATGTTTTCTTCATCTATTACTCATTGGCATCAATTCTCTAGTTTCCCTTTTTTAATTCTCTTCATAGTGTCTCCTGCATGACTATACCTGTGTTTCTCAACTAATGCCAACTATAAGTTAAAATACACTGACATTGCCAGTCAACATCAACTAATGAGCAAAATAGCAATTTGAAAAACTAATAATATCACTAACATTTTTCACTATTATTATTCACTAACTACTATTTCACTAATATTTTTCACTTTAAGGAATGAGAAAACAAGGAATGAACAACATGACAGACTTTATTATTCCCACAGACATATGGAAAAGATTAACTTCAGCAATATTAGTAGAACTAAATTAAATGGTCTTTTATTTCTTATTTGGTTTTCTTCTCTAAACTTGTACTGCTTTCTTTCTTAATAAATACATTTTATCACATAGCTAGGCCTTGTGTTTGTTACTAACAGAAACCAAGCCTATATGAACTTGATTGATGATAGAAAGGTAATTTCCCAAAGGTATAGTCAAAATGAGTCTATTGCTTCAGTAATGAGTATATTTTATCCTAAAATTCTCTACAGGTTCTTAAAATTAAAGAGGACTTAATTTTTAGTGGTGGTATTCAAGTTTGAACTTAGTATGTTTGCGTTATTACTAAGCATGCATGCTAACACTTGAACTCTTAAGTAAACTCATATAAAACTCTTGGCAATGGTTATGGTCGTGATATGGGCCATTTCTACAAAATGAAACACAAGGTTCAAGCTAGGCATGGTGGTTCCAACCTATAATCTAAGCTACACAGGATTATAGTTTGAAGCCAATATAAACAAAAGTTTGTTGAAATTCCATCTTGACCAATGGCTAGGTGTGGTAGTTTGCATCTGGCACCCTAGAAATATGGGGAACCACAAATAGGAAGACCACAATCTAAGTCAGCTCAGGAATTTAGCAAGACCCTATCCCAAAAACAACCAACGTAAGAAAAGCTTAGCAGAGTGGTCCAAGTGCTAATGTGCCTGCCCAGCAAAACATGAAGCCTAGTACAACCAAAAATACAAATATGTCTAAAAAGTCAAGAAAGGATTAGTCACATAGTTTTACTTAAAATTTAAGATGCAACCAGTAACATTTTTTTATTTTGTAATATTACCAACTGTTCATTCCAATGTGCCAGTACTTTGATCTTCTATTAAATGGAATAGTCCCTGGATTTTTTTAGATCATCATACCTGTAACTGGTGGAAAATTAACTGTAACAACCTAAGCATTTTGCAGAACATGGTTACAAAAATCACATGTATCTACTACAAACAAAACAAAAAATAAGGGGGCTGGGTATGTGGCTTAGTGGTAGAATGCTTGCCTAGAATGCATAAAGCCCTGGGTTCGATTCCTCAGTTACAACATAAACAGAAAAAGCCAGAAGTGGTGTTGTGGCTCAAGTGGTAGAGTGCTAGCCTTGAGCCAAAGAAGCTCAGAAACAGTGCCCAGGTCCTGAGTTCAAGACCCAGGACTGCAAAAAATAATAATAACAGTAATAATTATCAAACACAACTACATAACACTAACAAATTCTATGTGACATTCTCTCCACCTTTGTAGTACTTGCTTATCATAGATAATTTTTTTTTTTTTGGGTCCAGTCGTGGGGCCTGAACTCTGGGCCTGGGTGCTGTTCCTCAGCTCTTCAGCTCAAGGCTAGCGCTCTACCACTTGAGCCACAGCGCCACTTCCGGCTTTTTTCTTTTTGCTTATGTGATGCTGAGGAATTGAACCCAGGGCCTCAGGCATGCAAGGCAAGCGGTCTACCACTGAGCCACCTTCCCAGTCTATAGATACATATTTTTATATTTATTTTGTTTTTCAACTATTTGTCCTCTACCCTCCCCTTTAAAGTTTTAGTTTTGTTCTGTGCTGTATTACAGAATACTAGAATACTATCTAGCATAAAGCAAGTATTCCCAAACAGCTGAATTTGCTATACACAATACACAATAGTGTATTTTATTTATAACAAATAGATCTAATAATTTAATCTCTTTTCAAGATCTAAAAACCTTTCCAAGAGAATGAACAATATAGATAATATTCTTCCTTACCTCCTCTGCCTCTAGTGTCTCTGTGATCAATCAAAAAGTAAACATTACTATATAATCCAGCAAGTTGCCATTCCTATAACTAGATCATATAGCCCCAAACAGAAAATGAAAAACTAAGAAATTAATTTCTGAAATACTATACTTATTGAGTACATGTCAAGATTTCTAAAAAGGACTCTAAAATTATAATAAATGATTGACTCATTGATAAGAATCAAAGTATGTTACCTTGAGAGAGTTGCATTAAGTGAATATGCAAACTGCCAGGAATAACAGGTTCAGGAAGTTCTTGAAGGAAAAACCTAAGAAGACTAATAGCTGAGGGAACATCTGCTTCCTTAACCAAATCCACCTCTTCTCCACTGTCGTATCTCTGCCGAAGCCACTCCACTGTCTCAGCATTTCCATTGACTTGAAAAAGTCCTTGTTGCTCCAGACCTCCTACATTAGTTCAAGGCAAATATTAAACTGCAACTTCAACTACTTGATCAAATATATTCATTCTCAAATCAACTTAAAATGTTCGTACTTCTGGAAGCCTTTCTGGGCTCCCCAGATTTGGCTAAAAGCCTTCAAGTCAGTCATCTAGAAACATACTGTGTCTGAGGGGTAGTCTATCTTATCCCACCCTTTAAATCCATTAAAAATATTCCTATCACCCCCACTAAAAATGTTCTAGGCTAGGCAACTGTCATTTCTAGGCACATGAATTTAAGTAAAAAAACATAGTAAAGCTTTAAAAAGAATCCTATTGTTTTTCACGTTTTCCACTTTCCACATTAAAAAAAAAATTAAATCCAAGATCAAGGGTTAAGCTGTGTTTATTAAAACAAAAGCTAGCCCTCAAAGTAAGGAAATGTATACCATGTTCCTCAATATAGTCCACAACGTGGCGGACTATGAACGGAACCTCATTGTCTGGATGTCCTCCCTGCTGCAGCTCATCAAGTGGAATTCCAAATATTTTGTTAGCAAGAACGGAGTTGCAGTTACTCAAGGAAGGGGAGGAGCTCTTCCTCATATCTTTTTTGCAGCCAGAAATCAAAGCTGTCTTTTCTGCCAAATGAAAGACAAAAAAACAAAAAAAAACAAAACAAAACAAAACAAAAAAAAGACTATAATGATTAACAGGTGGCAATATGGACTAATACATTAAAGAAAAATGCTTTAACCTGAATGTGTTCTCATCTATTTTATGTCCCAGTTATTGGATTATTTTACAAATAAAGCTCCATATAATTATCTAAATATTTTCTCCATATGACATCAGTTCTGAATGCTCTTGTTAAGTGTTTACACATTTAACAATGGCAAAACTGATTATTCAAGAATCAGCAAATGACATTAATTGATGTCTCAAAGACAAGTTCAAGGACAAATTTGACCACAATCTTTATTGACTAAATTTATTTAATTTCACAGGTAAAAAGTCCAATCCATCTTTAGACTCTAACATATGAGCCATTATCTAAACCCTCAATTCACAAATAACCCAAACAAAGAAAAGCTCTTTTTATAGAGATGGGCTAATAAGCGTTGTTAACAGTCACTCTTTTTTGAGACATGGTCTCATGGCCCATGCTGATATGTACCAACACACCTAATAATTTTTTCCTTTTGAATAATTATGAAACCCTGTATTGATAAAAAGGACTTCTTCACTGAAAGTTGAGATATACAACTGAAAAAGTTTGAGGCCAACCTGGACTACATAATCAGGTCAGTTAATATAGGTCAGTCTGAATTATAAAGTGAGACACTGTCTCAAAATACACAAAAAGAAAACAAGTTCTAGAAAAAAAACAATCAATAAAGATCGATAAAGAGCCTGTCATAATGGTATACACCTGTAATCCCAGGTACTCTAAAGGTGAACTAGAAGGATCCAGGAGGAAAAGGGTATTGACACTCCATCTCAACCAACAAGTAGGGCAATAAGCTAGACAATAAGGCAGAAATGGTATGAGCCTATAATCCCAGCTACTGAAATATAGACGTTAAATAGGTCATAAGCTAAGGCTGGCCTGGGCAAAAAAGTAAATATCTATCTGAAAAATATGAAAGCAAAAAGGGCTGGGAACATGGCTCAAGTGATAAGCCATATGCCTAGTAAATGCAAGGCCCATACAGTATCAAAAAAAAAAAAAAATCAGGCTGTGGGAAGAAACAATGCCTCAAAAGCATTAGAAAACAATCCCAAGAAAAATTTATTTTATAAAAATCTAGTACTCGGTCTGGGAAGGTGGCTCAGTGATAGAGCGCTTGCCTTGCATGCATGAGGCCCTGGGTTCGATTCCCCAGCACCACATAAGCAGAAAGAAAAAAAAAGCCGGAAGTGGTGCTATGGCTCAAGTGGTAGAGCACTAGCCTTGAGCTGAAGAGCTGAGGGCCAGCACCCAGGCCCAGAGTTCAGGCCCCACGACCAGACTCAAAAAATAAATAAATAAAATCTAGTACTATGTATTTTATCTTTAAAAGAAAAACTTTTCAAAAACTGGAAACAAAACTAAATACAGGGGGCTGGGAAGGTGGCTCAGTGGTAGAGTGCTTGCCTTGCATGCATGAGGCCCTCTGGCCCTGGGTTTGATTCCTCAACACCACATAAACAGAAGAAGCTGTAAGTGGGGCTGACGTTCAAGTAGTAGAGTGTTAGCCTTCAGCTGAAAAGCTGAGGGATAGTACCCAGGCCCAGAGTTCAGGCCCCACAACCGACAAAAAAAAAAAAATTACATACAGATCAAAAAGATTAATCTACTCAAGATTCGAAAATTTAAAAAAATAGGCCTACTGATCAATCATATACCCTTTGGATCAAGAATGTGTCACATGACTAGGAAACAATCCAACTAATTTACTAGAATTTACTAGAAATTAATTTAAGAACAAGAAAATGCCATAAATTTACATAGTCTTAGACAAATAACATCTATTTAACACATGTAGTCCAGCTTGTAACTACAAAACTTCAATGTTAATACTCAAATTGCAGCCTAGAATAACTGATAATAAAAACCAAGGAGAAAAAAGAAAAAGAGCAGCTACAAGGGGCAAACTCAAAAAATCTCTGTGCATTTACCCTTGTGAAAACTTACCTCTGAGTACTTAAACACCTAAGTTTAAAAAATGTCTTCTGCACCAGCTACCCTCACTGAGCAAGCATTTTTTTGTCATTTATGGTTGTTTGAGATTATGGCAGAAGATCAGCCTGTAGTTCCTCATTGAAGAAACGCAGAACTTGATCAGCACTTCAGCAGTTAATCTAGAAGGGGGGAAAAAAATCATTTTGATTCCCATAGTATCTTTTTTTTTTTTTTTGGTCAGCTTGAACTCTGGGCCTGGGTGCTATCCCTCAGCTCTTCCACTCCAAGTTAGTGTTCTACCACACCACTACTTCTGGTTTTCTGGTGGTTAACTGAAGAGTCTCACAGACTTTCCTGCCCAAAAAGCTGGCTTTAAACCACGATCCTCAGATCTCAGCCTCCTAAGTAGCTAGGATTATAAGCATGAACCACCGGTGCCCTGCTTATTATCTTTGTGTGTGCCAGTCGAGGGGCTTAAATTCAGGGCTCGGGCACTCTCCCTGAGCTAGCCCCTTACCATCTGAGCCACAGCTCCACTTCCAGCTTTTTTGGTAGTTAATTGGACTTTCTTGATAGGCTGGCTCCAAACCACATTCCTCAGAGCTCAACCTTCTGAGTAGCTAGGATTATAGGCATGAGCTACCAGCACCCAGCTCCACAGTATCTTTTAATTGTGCAAAAAAGACTAAAATAAGCAGAGTATAAACAGGAATAGAACAATGTCCATTTAAGTGGTTATCTATTCTGATAGGGCTTCTTCTGCATGTAAAAATCTAGTCACTGGTAAATTGGCAAAGTTTCAAATTAGTCAGGCAGCAGTGGCTAAGGCCTGGAATCCTAGCTACTACTCAGGAAGCTGAGATCTGAGGATCAAAGTGCTAAGCTAGCCCAGAGTTAATCTCCAATTAATCAGCAAATAGTCAGAAGTAGAGGTATGGCTTCAGTGGTAGAAAGACAGCCTTGAGCAGAAAAACCTTATCAAGCAGAGCACGCTGGCCCTGAGTTCAAGCCAAATACAGGCACACTAGGCATGCTAAGCAATCATTCTACCACTAAGCCACATTCCCAGTCCTCAATCTTTTCTTTCTTTTGTGTAATGCTAGAAAACCAGCATCTCATCATGTGGGAAGTTGAGGCAAGATCATGAACAGCTGGCGCTATATAAGGAGTTCCAATATTAACTAGACTACATAGTAAGACCTTGCTTCAAACAAACAAAAAAAAGGGCTGGGAAGTGTGGCTCTGTGGTAGATTAATTCCTAGCATGCATGAAGCCCTGGGTTCAATTCTTCAGTACCACAGCGCCGAAAGTGGCGCTGTGGCTCAATTGGTAGAGTGTTAGCCTTGAGCACAAGAAGTTCAGGGACATGGGGTGGAAAAAAGAACACATAGAAACTTTTGGAGATGGTGGATATATTTATTATCTTAATTTGGGTGATTGTTTTATAAATGTATTCACATGTCAAAAATTATCAGTCATGGGCTTTAAACATGTGCAATTTATTATATTTCAATTGTACCTTAATAAAGCCGTTTAAAGAAACAAATTAAAAAAAAAAGTCCAGGGCTGGGAAGGTGGCTCAGTGGTAGAGCACTTGCCTTGCATGCATGAGGCCCTGGGTTCGATTCCTCAGTACCACATAAGCAAAAAGAAAAAAGCCAGAAGTGGCGCTTTGGCTCAAGTGGTAGAGTGCTAGCCTTGAGCTGAAGAGCTGAGAGACAGCACCCAGGCCCAGAGTTCAGGCCCCACGACCCGACCCCAAAAAAAAAAAAAAGTTCAGGGACAGTGCCCAGCCCCTGAGTTCTAGCCCCAGGATAGGTCTTAGCCAGGCACCAGTGGCTCATGCCTGTAATCCGAGCTACTCAGGAAGCTGAGATCTGAGGATTGTGGTTCAAAGCCAGCCCAGTCTTACAAAAGTCCATGAGACTCTTATCTCCAACTAACCACAAGAAAACCAGAAGTGGCACTGTGGTTCAAATGGTCAAATGCTAGCCTTGAGCTGAAGAGCTGAGGGACAGCGCCCAGGCCCTGAGTTCAGGCCCCATGACTGGACCAAAAAAAAAAAAAAGAGTATAGCTCAAGTAGAGAATTTATGCAAGATTTGGAGGCTCTACATTAATGCAGAGCCTCTGTCCCCCCAAAAAAACCCTAGTTCATCTCCAATGTAATTTCTTAAAATTTACAATATCATAGAATCTCATATCCTCAAGCTGATCACAGCCTTCAAGTTACTTTTTCCTACCTTGCTAACAAGTATTAAGAAGGTCATGGGCTGGGAAGATGGCTCAGTGGTAGAATGCCTGCCTCACATGCATGAGGCCCTGGGTTCGATTCCTCAGCACCACATAAACCAAAAGAGCCGGAAGTGGCTTAAGTGGTAGAGCACTAGTCTTGAGTTGAAGAGCTCAGGGACAGTGCCCAGGCCCAGAGTTCAAGCCCCACGTCTGACAAAAAATAAATAAAATAAATTTTTAAAAATAGGTCAAAGCCATTACCTTGACAATAAAATTAAAAAAGAAAAGGTCAAGCCTAGTTCCAGCACATCAACCATTTATTTACTTGGTATTTCTATCTAGAATACCCAGACTAGAGAATGACCCCAACTAACATTTCTGCACACTAAAAATTAGTTTTTGACATTATTTAGCTGTTTCCCTTCCCCAAAGTTTAAATCAAATAAATAATGTTTTTACACTAACAGGTTGAATGGTGCCCCCAAAACACACTTACCTATTCAGATTCACAGAATTCGATTTATTTGAAAATAAAAATTTTACAGAGCAAATTAAAGATCTCAAAATGAAATCATCCTAAGTCTACAGGATGCTATTGTTTACACCTGTAATCCTACTCAAGGATGACACCTAAAATATTGTGGCTCAAGGCTAGCTGGTATACAAAATATCACTAGACTCCATCTCCAAACCACCCACAAAAAGCAAGAGTGGGGTCATGGCTCAAGTGGTTGATTACCAGCGTAAGACTAATAAGCATGAATAAAAGAAAGAAAAAGAAAAAATCAGCCTAGATTTAGAGTAATTAATGATTGACAGACAAAATACTGCAGTCATATGAAGACATAGGAAGAAAATGAGTTCTCCTACCAGGAGACAAGAAAATGCCAGAAACCATCAGAAGCTGAAGACAAACAAGGAAGGACTTTCCCCTCAAATCTTTAAGAGTCTGGCTCTTAATTTAAGACTTCTAGCCTCCTGAACTGTAAATAAAATTTTCTATTATTTTAGTCATCTAGTTTGTGATAATTTATGATGGAAGCCTTAAAAAAAATACAATATCTAAACTACATTATTTGTCAAGTGTGGTAGTAGCACATGCTTCAGTATTCAGGAGACTGAGGCAGGAGGATCTTGAATTGAAAGCAACTTTAGAGTTAGTGATAAAGAGTATCTGGCTAGCAAGCACAAGTCCCTGAGTTATAGACCTAGTTACACACACACACACACACACACACACACACACACACACACACACACACACACACACACACACACAAATTATCTGGGCACTGGTGGCTCACACTTATAATCCTAGCAACTCAGGAGGAGGCTGAGATCTGAGGATCATGGTTCAAAACCAACCCAGGCAGGAAAGTCCATGATACTCTTATTTCCAAAAACTACTCAGAAAAAGCAAGAAGTGGCCACACTGACTCAAGTGGTAGAGTACACTACTCAGAAGTGGTGCTGTGAATCAAATGGTAGAGCACTAGCCTTGAGCACCAAAGCTCAGGGACAGCACTCAGGCTGAATTCAAGCCCCAGAACAGGAAAAAGGAGGGAAGATAAAAAAAAAAGCTCAGGAAGAACACCTAGGCCTTACATTCAAGCCCAAAGAACTGGCCATATTGCTCAGTGGTAGAGTATGTGCATGAGTTCATCCTCATGGGTTCAATCCTCAGCACTCTTCCACCCAAAAAAAAGAAGAGCAGCAACTACCACAGAAAAAGATACCACAGTGATCTTTAGAAGTTTCTGGAAATAGGATCAATAAAATGCAAAAAAGAACAACAGCTGACTCATACCTATAAACTCTTAAAACAGACAGGGTAAAAGAAATTGGAGAGCTGTCTTCAAAATAACCAGCAAAAAAAAAAAAATAACCAGCAAGCTGGGAGCCAGTAGCTCAGGCCTATAATACTAGCTACTCAGGAAGATGAGATCCCAGTTTGAAGGCAGCCCAGGCAAGAAAGACTGTGATACTCTTATCTCCAATTAACTACGAAAAAAGCTGGAAGAAGAGTTGTGGCCCAAATGGCAGAGTGCTAGCCTTGAGCAAAAAAAGCTCAAAGATAGCATCCAGGCCCTGAGTTCAAGCAAGCTCCAGGACCAGTGTGCAGGCACACACATGTCTGCACACACGGACACACTTAGAAAAAAAAAATGCCAATGCCTCTTGCCTGTAAGTCTAGCCCCACAAGAGGCTCAAATCTAGAATTGTAGTTTGAAGCCAGTAAAGGCCATGAAATTCTTACCTCCAATTAACATCAAAAAGGTGGAAGTGGTGCTCAAGTGGGTAGAATACTAGCCTTGGGAGAAAAAGCTAAGAGATAGCACTCAGGCCCTGAGTTCAAGCCACAAGTCTGGCACCAGAAAAAGAAAAGAAAAGAAAAAAACTGGAAGTAGAGGTGCATTTCAAGTAGAACTCTAGCCTTGAGCAAAAAAGCTAAGTAAGAGGCCCTGAGTTCAAGCCCCTACTACTAGCACACAAAAAAAAAACAAGACTTTCTTTGAAAAATAACAAAAGAAAAAGAGGACTAGAGACATAGCTCAAGTGATAGACTATATGCGTTGGAAGCACAAAGCTCTGAGTTCACTCCTCAGCAACACACACACACAAAAAAAAAAAAGTCAAAGCCACACACCAGTGGCTAAGAACCAGAGACTGAGATCTTGCAGACAAATCCATGAGATCATCTCCAATTAACCAGCAAAAAGTTGAGATGGGGACATGGCTCAAGTGGTAGCACACTAGCACCAAGCTAGAACACAAGGCCCAGATTTCAAGTTTCAGTATCAGTACAAAAAAAAGAAAAGGGGCTGGGAAGGTGGCTCAGTGGTAGAGCGCTTGCCTTGCATGCATGAGGCCCTGGGTTCGATTCCTCAGCACCACATAAGCAGAAAAAAAATAAAAAAAGCTGGAAGTGGCACTGTGGCTCAAGTGGTAGAGCACTAGCCTTGACCTGAAGAGCTGAGGGACAGCACCCAGGCCCAGAGTTCAGGCCCCACGACCAGACCAAAACAAAAAAAAAAGGGGGGGGGGCAGGGAAGGTGGCTCAGTGGTAGAGCGCTTGCCTTGCATGCATGAGGCCCTGGGTTCGATTCCTCAGCACCACATAAGCAAAAAGAAAAAAGCCAGAAGTGGTGCTGTGGCTCAAGTGGTAGAGCACTAGCCTTGAGCTGAAGGACAGCACCCAGGCCCAGAGTTCAGGCCCCATGACCAGACCCACCCCCCCCCCAAAAAAAGTAGCAAAGTCATATAAGGAGGTAAGATCTCGTTATTATGTTTTTAAAAAATTTAAAGAGCTGGGCACCGGCGGTGCACGCTTAATCCTAGCTACTGAGGAAGCTGATATCTGAGGATCACAGTTCAAAGCCAGACTGGGCAGGAAAGGTCGTGAAACTCTTATCTTCAAGAAACCAGAAAAACAGATATGGTGCTATGGCTCAAGTGGTAGAGTGCTTGCTTTGAGCAAGCACTGGCAGTGACTCAGCAGTGGCTCAGGGACCACGCCCATGCCCAGAGTTCAAGCCCAATGACTGATCAAAAAAAAATTTTTTTAGAGAAAAACATCAATTTTAGTACTACATACATATTAAACAATCATCCTGTCTATCCAACTTCAGAACTTCACTTTTTAGACCAACGACGTTAAACCTCAATATGAACCACAATCAGTACCTACCATATCAGGCTCACAGGAGTAGGGCCTTAAAAAGACTAGTTTTTTCTCTGCCTTTGAGAGATAATCTCACTAAATAACCCAGACTGGCTTGAAAGAAGAGCTTTCTGCCTCAGTTTCCCAAGAGCTGTGATGTGAAACCACTGTTGGCTAACTCATCATTTGTTATTGCTCATTAATAAGAACTACATTTTTCCCTCCCAGATTAAGGATATGGGGGGTAATTTCATAATTTATTCTAGTTAAATAAGTCCTCTGAAATAAAAAACCTTTCTCTTCCCAAAGTGCTGTGAAGGCAGCCCCCAGTGGCTCACACCTATAATCTTAGCTACTCAGGAGGCTGAGATCTGAGGATAACATTTTAAGACTAACAGTAAAGGCAGTAAAGTTCATGAGATTCATTTCCAATTAACAACCAAAAAGCGGTAAGGGGAGCTTTGGCTTGAATGGTAGAGTGCTACCCTTAAGCAAAAAATGCTCAGGGACAGTACTTGGCCCTGAGTTCAAGCTCTAGAGCCAGCACAAAAAAATACAACAGCAACAAAAACAAAGACAAAAAAAAAAAAAAAACTGCTCTGGGGGCTGGGAAAGTGGCTCAGTGGTAGAGTGCTTGCCTTGCATGCATGAGGCCCTAGGTTCAATTCCTTTGCACCACAGAAGCAGGAAAAAAAGCCAGAACTGGTGCTGTGGCTCAAGTGGTAATGCACTAGCCTTAAGCTGAAGAGCTGAGATCCTACCTACAAAATAACCAATGCAGCCAGGGCACTAGTGGTTCACAAGCTACTCAGGAGGCTGAGATCTGATGATCAAGGTTCAAAGCCAGCCTGGGCAGGACTCTTATCTACAATTAACCACAGAAAGCCAGAAATGGAGTTGTGGCTCAAATAGTACAACGCTAGACTTGAGCTCAGGGAGAATACCTAGGCCCTGAGTTCAAGCCCCAGGCTCTGAAAACAAAAAAAATGTACAAAGGGACTGGAAGCCTGGCTCAAGGGATAGAGTACCACCAGCCTAGTAATAAGCATGAGGCCCTGAATTCAATCCACCACACCACCAAAAAAAAAAAAAAAAAAAGGGAGCTAGCACACAAAGCAGTAACCCAGTAAAAAAACAATTATTATTCTTTTTTCTTTTTTTTTGGTCGGTCGTGGGGCTTGAACTCATTATTCTTATTTTTACATATTCACCACTACATTTTCTGACCCAGAGAGTACAAAAATAAAGACTTCATGTTTGTTTCTACAGTTCCAAACACTAACCAAGAGCAGAACCCAGGTATCTGCAATCATTCCTGTGAGATAAGATGAATTCCATTTCTCAGAAGAGGAAGAAGCAAAAGCTCAGAGCAGAAGACACAGGTTCAATGGTACTAAGTATTGGTTCAATGGCATTAAGTTAATGAATACGGCCCTTATCTTAGGTGAAAAACTATAGTTGTCACTAACAATTTTTACTTGCAGCTGGCCACTGGTGGCTCACACCTGTAATCCTACTCAGAAGGCTGAGGTCTTTGAGATCTCAGCCTCCTGAGTAACTAGGATTACAGGCATGAGCCACAAGAGCCAGGCTCTGAGTATGTGTTAATACAGATATGACAGAAATAAGCTGTCAGTACTGATAAATAGGTGGCTAGAACCTAATTATAGGCCCACTATGTGGACATCTTTATCTTCAATTAACCAGCAAAATGCCAGAAGTAGAGCACCAGCTGTGAGCAAGAAAGCCTAGTGACATTATGGAGCCCTGAATTCAAGCCCCATTATCAGCATTAAAAAACAAAACAAAATAAAACCAAAACTGGTGTGTGGGTGGCCCCCACCCAGGCAAGAAAAGTCCCAGACTCTCCAATTTACCCCCAAAGGCAGGGAGTAGAGGTGTGGCTCAAGTGACAGAGAGCAACAACCTTGAAGCTAAGGGGCAAGCCCAGGCCCTGAGTTCATGAACTCAGGCCCCAGTACTTCAGTTCAAATAACTTTTAAAACTTAGCAATAATTTAGTAACAGGGTTAAAAAGTAAGGAAAAAAGGAGAAGAGAAACATTTCCTGCTTATCATGCAGAAAACTTAAGACTCCTCAAGCTGGGCGCCAATGGCTAACACTATACTGTAATCCTAGCTAGTCAGGAGGCTGAGATCTGAGGATCAAGATCTGAAGCCCAGATGGAACAGTAAAGTCTGTGAGACTTTTATCTTCAATTAACCACCCAAAAACCAGAAGTGGTGCTGTGGCCTAAGTGGTAGAGCACTAGGGACAGCGCCCAGTCCCGAAGTTTAAGCCCCATGATGAACAAAACAAAATAAAAAAATAAATAAACAAAGGACTTGGCTATTTCTCTGAAGGTCAGCAACTTGTCCAAGAAGCACAAGATGTCTATGACTAGCTTTTAGTGAAATGCAAATAAGAAACAATGTTTACAACCTTTAGTATGGCTATGGTTAACTAAACCAAGACCAAAGTAACTCTTGGAAAGAATATAAAGAAATTGGAATCCTTATGCATTGCTGATGGAAATTAAAAAAAATAAACAGTGGGTAGTTTTGGGAAAAAATCACTTCAAAATATTAAACATAAAATTACCGTGCGTTCTAGAAATTCCACTTCTGGGTATATACCCAAAAGAATTGAAAGCAGAGACTTCATCTAGGAAGCTGAGACCTGAGAAGAATAGTGGTACTGGTTTGAAACCAACTTCTAGCCCTGGCAGACAAAATTGAGACTCATCTCCAATTAACCAGCAAAAAGCAGGGAAGCCTATGCTTCCCTGGTTAATATGGCTCAAGTAGTAGAGACTTCAAATTTATTTTGACATCTATAGGTACAGAAACATTACTCATAATAACCAGAAGGTATAAAAATTGAAATAGCCAGGCACTGATGGCTGAGATCTGAGGAGAGCAGTCCAAAGCCAGCATGGGTAGCAAAGTCCGTGAGACTCTTATCTCCAATTAACCACAGAAAACCAAAGTGGCTCTGTGGTTCAAGAGGTAGAGCACTTGCCTTGAGCTGAAGAGCTGAAGGACAGCACCCAGGCCCAGAGTTCAAGCCCCATGATGGACAAAAATAGAAAAAAGAAAGAAATATGCAACAACAGATGAATGGATAAATAACAATGTGATGTAAAAAGATTTTTTTAAGCCAGGCACTGGTTGTTCACTCCTGTAATCCTAGCTACTCAGGAGACAGATCTGTAAGATCTGAGGATGAGGGGCTGGGAAGGTGGCTCAGTGGTAGAGCGCTTGCCTTGCATGCATGAGGCCCTGGGTTCCTGGGGCTGGGAAGGTGGCTCAGTGGTAGAGCGCATGCCTTGCATGCCTGAGGCCCTGGGTTCGATTCCTCAGCACCACATAACCAAAAAGAAAAAAGCCGGAAGTGGCGCTATGGCTCAAGTGGTAGAGCACTAGCCTTGAGCTGAAGAGCTGAGGGACAGCGCCCAGGCCCAGAGTTCAGGCCCCACGACCGGACCCCCCCCCAAAAAAAAAAAGAAAAAAAAAAAAAAAAAAAAGAGGCCCTGGGTTCCATTCCTCAGCACCACATAAGCAAAAAGAAAAAGCCGGAAGTAGTGCTGTGGCTCAAGTGGTAGAACGCTAGCCTTGAGCTGAAGAGCTGAGGGACAGCAGCCAGGCCCAGAGTTCAGGCCCCACGACCGAACCCAAAAAAAAAAAAAAAAAAAGATCTGAGGGTGATTCAAAGCCAGTTCCCGCAGAAAAGTCCAAGACTCTATAATCTCTAATTCACCACCAGAAAACCAGAAGTGGAGCTGTGGCTCAAAGCAGTAGAGCACTAGCCTTGAGCAAAAAAGCTTAGGGACAGTGCTCAGACCTGAGCACTCAAGCCCCATAACTGAACAACAAAAAAATAATAGAAGCTGGACACCAGTGGCTCATGCCTATAATCCTAGGCTGAGCTATTCAGTTAGGCTGAGATATTAGGATCAAGGTTCAAAGCCAGCCCTGGCAAGGAAAGTCCATAATTAATCACAGAAAAAGCTAGAAGTCGTGCTATGGCTCAAGTGGTAGAGCACTAGCCTTAAGCAAAGTTCAGTGACTGCCCACACCTAGAGTTTAAGCCACAGAACCAGCCAAAAAGAAAAAAAAATTAATGAAGTAATTTATACTAGTATACTCCCCATTTAAAAACTGGTGTACAATAA
This sequence comes from Dipodomys spectabilis, assembly GCF_019054845.1. Lineage (NCBI taxonomy): Eukaryota > Metazoa > Chordata > Mammalia > Rodentia > Heteromyidae > Dipodomys > Dipodomys spectabilis. The sequence goes on from NW_024870824.1 coordinate 5,201,456, forward strand.
ATGATTCAGGCACAGATGAACTGAAGTTATTTGTAAATAATGTGTCATTTTACTGGGGGGGAGGGGGAAATACTAATTCACTATATATTCAGTTCAGCCATTTTCTGTCCTAAGAAAGAACATTCAGGGGCTGAGAAGGTGGCTCAGTGGTAGAGCGCTTGCCTTGCATGCCTGAGGCCCTGGATTCGATTCCTCAGCACCAAAAAAGAAAAAAAGCCAGAAGTGGCGCTGTGGCTCAAGTGGTAGACTGCTAGCCTTGAGCTGAAGAGCTGAGGGACAGCGCCCAGGCCCACAGTTCAGGCCCCACGACCGAACCCAAAAATAAAAAAATAAAAAATAAAAAGAAAGAACATTCAAAAAAAAAAAGTGTAATGATTACTTAATCGAGTGAAAAGCTTCCTGCCACTGTAATATACCTTCCTACAAATGAAAAGGACTTAAACTGTGTCATGCAGAGATGTACCTGGTGAAACAACTGGAGAAAAACATACCCTAAATTTTTTTTTTAAGTCCAGATTAAGAAAGTAAAGGGAAGCCAGGTGTCAGTGGCTCAGGCCTGTAATACTAGCTACTCAGGAGACTGAGATCCTCAGATCTCAGTTCAAGAGTAAAGTCTGTGAGACTCATCACCCATTAACCAGAAAAAGCTGGAAGTGGAGCTGAAGTTCAAGTGGTAGAGTGTTAGCCTTAAGCTGGAAAAAACTAAAGGGCAGGGCCCAGAATCTGGTTAAGCCCGAATATTGACACCAAAAAAGAATAAAAGGAGGTATCCAATAATCATGACCAGCTCATTCAATCCCTTTCAACAAGTATCTACCATACTGTACTTCTAAGACACCTAAACCAGGGCTGGGAAGGTAGCTCAGTGGTAGAGCGCTTGCCTTGCATGCCTGAGGCCCTGGGTTTGATTCCCCAGCACCACATACACAAAAAGAAAAAAGCCGGAAGTGGCGCTGTGGCTCAAGTGGTAGAGGGCTAGCCTTGAGCTGAAGAGCTGAGGGACAGCGCCCAGGCCCAGAGTTCAGGCCCCACAACCGGACCCAAAAAAAAAAAAAAAAAAGACACCTAAACCAACAAGTATTTCAAGGAGAGTTGAAGGCACAACTTATTATTAACCCTTCCAGGATAGGTTAGGAAGGATGGGTGACAATGTTGTCAGACACTTTGTATTCATATACTGTTTTGTAGAATGGGAACTTCTTTGTACAACTATTTAAATAATAAAAAACGCTAAAAAAAAAAATTAACCCTTTCAATTAATTTAAAATTATCTAAAAATGCCTGACTTTTTTATAAACAAGTGCACCTGTTAATTTAGGTAAATAGCTGCAGTTTTGGGTGCCATTTTTTTTTTTTTAGTTTAGCTATTCCCAAGTACGGTTACTGTCTTTTTCTCAATTAGAGGCATAATGAAGAGAGAGCCACATGAAATTACACAAAGGTTTTTCCTAAATCCGTTTAATTTTTAATTGATGATAAACAAAAAAAAAAAAAAAGTTTAAAAAATCCCCACTGGGCAAGTACGCCAACCGTTTCAATTTCCTACAGCCTTACCTAGGAAACCAGGTTCCCCCCCCCCCATCTGCAACTTAATGCCCCAGGAGGTGACCCCCTCCAGCCACACACTGCACTCTAGATGAGGCCCCGGTGCACCAACAGCCCAATTTTGGCGATAATCTCTGGGGGATTTAAGGAAGTCAGCAACCACTCCTTTCACGTGACCTTAACAAGGGGCGCAGCTGAGCCCGGAATAAACCACACTTTTTTTTTTTTTTTCCGGCATTAAGTTCAAGGCCCAGCATGAAGGAAGTGAGCGCGGAGGTGGCGGAGGTGGGGGGCGCTGCGCCTTCTACTTCGCGGGGAGCCGGAGGCGAGGGGCACCGCCGCTCACGCGCACTGCAGCGCCTGAAAATAGAAGCCGGCCACACCCCCGCCCCAGGGTCACGGCTTCTTCTACCTCTCTTTCCACGAGAAAGGAGGCCCTTCTTCACGCCCCACCACAGGGCTGTAACCGCCGGCACTCCGCACCCCAAAAGGTGAAGCCTCCGGAGCGGTGCGGGCGAGGTGGGGGTTGCGGGGGTAGGGAGGGCCGCGGCGACCGGCACCGCGCGCATGCGCAGACCCGGGTACCCGCCCGCTTACCCACCGTTGGAACAGCGAAGCCCCGTCCCCCGGCCTCGGCCGCTTCTCCAGGACCCGCGGCGACGGCAAAAGGGCGAGAACTGAGGCCCTAACAGGCTCCGCGGCCAGCGAGTCTCTTCCTGAGGCGGCCGCTGGCGGAAAGATAGAGCGACGGCTGTGGCGCGGGGCCAGCCCGGTAACGACCCTCGGATATCCCCAGCGGCGGCGGCGGAGGAGACGCGGGAAAAGGGGCGGGAGCGGCAACCCAGGCAGCAGCTGAGGCGCGGAGCCTCCCTAACGGCGAGCGGGAGGAGAGCTCAGGGCGGAGGGCGGGTGGGGGCCGGACCGGACGTGACGTAGGGCGCAGGGGGGGCGGAGCGGCCAGAATGCTGGCAGGGGGCGGGGCACGCCTTCGGGCGGGAGCCCTGGCCGCCCAGTCCCGGGAAGCTCCTCGGCTAGGGACTCCGGGGCCTGGCTCGGGCCAGAGAGGGTTTTCTGGGGGCTCCCTGCGTTGGGAAGCCACAAAGAAGAAAGAGAAACTGGCGAGAGACATAAGAGAAATTAAGGGGAAGCCCAACAGTCTGAGAGGGCGCCCCGTCCTTGCTGGCGCGGGGGAGTCATCCCCCTCCTCCTCAGTACCTGCCTCCGGGGAGGAAGCTGGTGGGCCAGCAGGCCTAAGCGTTGTCGCTCGTTCCCATGTGGGTTAGCTGGGGGCTCTGGGCTGAACCTGTGGCCTGCCAGCTTCGCGTCAGGACGTAATCGAAGACTCCAGAGATCTTAAGAGAGGGTCCGGAAGTGTGGAAGTCAACCGACTTCCCGTACTAACGGCAGCTTCAGGGGCAGAGGGGAAAGCAAACAATGAGTCCTCGAGTTGAGGAGTCTGTCCCGACTTGGATACCTACACCAACCCTGCCACTAGCTCCCTCAGGCTTACAACCCTATGAATACTCAGCCCATCTCTTTTTCTGCATTAAGAGCTTGACACCTGTCTTTACCTCCTGGAGCCCGGTAAATCCTAGCTACTCGGGAGACAGAGATCTCAGAATCACGGTTCAAAGCTAAGCTGTGTAAGAAAATCCGCGGGACACATTCTTCAGTTCACCACCAAAAAGACAGAAGTGAAGCTTTGGCTCAAGTGGTAGAGCACCATCCTTCAGCAAAAATGATAAGGACAGCATCCAAGCTCAGTCTTCAAGCCCCAGTACTGGGTGAGAGAGAAGACAAACTCTGAATGTCAACATATAAACCACCACAATTCAAATGTCCCTACCTACTTGTGCCGGAAGCCAGTAACGTGGAAAGCGTAAAACAAGAATCTTCACAAAGCTTGGGGGAAGATTTATGAAAGACAAAGTCACCCTATGAGATGATCACTAAAGAGACCATGGTGGCTCCCAGGTTTCAAAAGAGAAACTTAAAAAATCTAACCCAAGTGTCATATGCCAGGTGATGCTGTCATAACTGAAGGGTGGGGGTCCTTCTAGACAAAAAATCTAGAACCACAGTATCTGAATAAGAATCAGGCCAGGCACAGTGGCTCACACCTGTAATCCTAGCTATTCAGGAGGCAGAGATCTGAGGATCTTGGGGGCCGGAAAGCCCATAAGATTCTAATCTCCAATTAGCCATCAAAAAGCTGGAAATAGAGCTGTAGTTCAAGTATTAGAGCACTATCCTGCTGAGTTTAAGCCCCAGGACCAGCACCAAAACCAAAAGTAAACATCCCAATCTGTCCAGGAAAGAGGTGAAATTTTGTTTGTTTTGCCAGTCCTGGGGCTTGAACTCAAGGCCTAGTCACTGTCCCTGAGCTGCTTTTTGGTCAAGGCTAGCACTCTACCACTTGAGCACAGCACCACTTCTGGCTTTTTCTGTGTATGTGGTACTGAGGAATCAAACCCAGGGCTTCATGCATGCTAGGCAAGTACTCTTAACACTGAGCCAGCTTCCCAGTCCAAGGTAACTAATTTTAATAACTAGGACCAAATACGCATGACCAGAGCAACTAAAACTCTTAGTTTGAGCTGAACACTGGTGGCTCACACCTGTAATCCTACCTACTCAGGAGGCTGAGATCTGAGGATCTCACTTTAAAGCCAGACCTAGCAAGAAAGTTAGACTCTTATCGCCAATTAACCATTCAGAAAACCAAAAGTGGAGCTGTGGCTCAAAAGTGGTAGAGTACTAGCCCTGAGCACAAAAGCTCATGGATAGTGCCTAGGCCCTAAGTTCAAGCCCCACAAATGAAAAAAGAAAAAAAAAAAACCTCTTAGTTCAAGCTAGAGGTGTGTTTCAAGGAGTGCTAGGACCTAGGTTCAATCCCCAATAGAACCAAAGATAATTCAGTGCAGTGGGGATGAATACTTATAGTGGGGGAGCACTTACCAAGCAGCTGCAAGGCCCTGCATCTGATCATCAGCACTGCACTGGGGGGGGTGGGGGGGGCCCGAGGGAGGAATAGAGAAATAGCACTCCAACAGACTGCTTACCTCTAATAGCCTTTTTATTTTTTTGCTAGGGCTTAATGAACCCAGGCTCTAGTTCTAAATATACCCTTTTATTTTAATTTTGTTTGTTATATAGAATCCCATACCTCAAGATCTTTTTGCCTTTGCCTACAAAGTAGCTGGAGTTACATGTGCCATACCTGTTCTGGCCTCTTAAAAAAAAAAAAAATCCTGGGGCTTTAACTCAGGGCCTGGGCATTGTTCCTGAGCTGCTTCTGCTCAAGGCTAGTACTCTACCACTTGAGCCACAGCACCACTTCCAGCTTTTTCTGTTTATGTGGTACTGAGGAATCAAACATAGAGCTTTGTGCATGCTAAGCAAGCACTTTACCACTAAGCTACATTCCCAGCCCTGTACTGACCTCTTAAGATACATAGTAAGATCACTGCCTTCAGAAAGTGTATCTTAGCAGACCTAAATTCTGCATATCCTTTCTAAACATAAATGACCTACACTCTGAGTCCATACTAAATTATCCTTTTCATTACCCAAAAGATCTCTCAAAACAATTAGAAGCAATTGCCTAAGGCACATGAGTGACACTAATATTAGCTATACAATCTTTGGCAATAAATTCAGAGCATCATGTATAAATCAGCTTCCATTCACTGGGTTGAATAATAAGGTTGCTTTATCCAAATTAATTTCTCAGAGCTTGATTAAACTTGAGTAAAGTGACATGTAAGTCTCTGAATCTGCCACAGTGAGGTTTTATAGTGTTCTGTGTATGTACTGTTGTATCTCTCTTTAAACATTTTTAAATAGGCCGAGCACCAGTGGTTCATGCTTGTAATCCTAGCTACTCAGGAGGGTGAGATCTGGGGATCACAGTTCAAAGCCAGCCCGGGCAGGAAAAGTCTGTGAGACTCTTATTTCCAATAAACAACTCAGAAAACCGGAAGTAGTGCTGTGGCTCAACTGGTAGAGTGCTAGCCTTGAGCTGAAGAGCCTAGGGACAGTGCCCAGGCCCAGAGTTCAAGCCTCGTGACCGACAAAATAAATAAATAAATTTTAAATAGAAGTTTTGCCTGTGATTCCATGCTTGGAGAATAGAACATTATGGTTGCTTCAAAAGCTTAATTGTAAATAAAAATCATAGTAAATTCTAAAGGTAAAAAACTTTCCTGATCTTCCCCCTCCCTTAGGCAACACAGACCCTTGTTGACGTAACTATGCTAGAAACTTTGTAGACAGTATGTAAACTCCCAGAGGGCAGGACTCCCTTGTACTTATGTGCCCAAAGCATGGGTTCTCGAAAATAAAGGAACTGATTCAGTACCTTTCCCCCTTGTAATATTGCAGAATACATTCTTGGAAGATATATTTCTAGATCCTACTTGATAATGTAAAATCATATATTCAACATTCAGGACTCTTAGATTATAATTGAAAAACAAAGACCAAAAATGTCTAACATTTACCATCTCTTTACATCTGTACAGTGGAAATAGATATGTCAGAGAAAGTTCTATGAATTCCTCTTAGGGAAGAGAAAGTCTTATAGTGATTTGAGTCAAAAAGTGAAATTTTAGCTGGGTACTGGTGGCTCATGCTACTCAGGAGATTGATATCTGAGCATCACAGTTTGAAGCCAGCCCAGACAGGAAAATCTATGAGACTTTAATTAACCACTAAAAAGCTAGATGTGGAGCTGTGGCTCAAGTGGTAGAGAGCCTTAAGAACAAAAGCTCAAGGATAGTGCTCAGGTAGGCACTGAGTTCAAGCCTCAGGACCAGCACACACACACACACATACACACACGTGAAATTTTTTACCCAGCTGGGCTCACTGCATTCTCTGGAAAGGAGAATATAGTCTTTTCTAGCCCTATTTAGTATTTCTCCTCTCCCATCTTACTAACCAGAGCCAAAGGGTCCATCTCCACAATTACTTCAGTGAGATATGGTGGAGGGGGAATCATAATAACTTGGTGCTTCAGTTAAAAAGTAGTTCTCAGTCAGGCACTGGTGGTTCACGTCTGTAATTCTAGCTACCCAGGAGGCTGAGATCTGAGGATCGCAGTTCAAAGCCAGCACAGGCAGTAAAGTCCATGAGACTTTTATCTCCAATTTACCACCAGGAAACCAGAAGTGGCATTGTGGCTCAAGTGATAGGGCAGTAGCACTGAGCTGAAGAGCTCAGGGACAGTGCCCAGGCCCAAAGTTCAAACCCCATGACCAACAAAAACAAAACAAAAAGTAGTTGTGAACCAGGGTGAGTTCCAGGTCAGTGCTGGGTCAGTGTTAAAACTGGACAAGTGAGGGCTGGGAAGGTGGCTCAGTGGTAGAGTGCTTGCCTTGCATGCCTGAGGCCCTGGGTTCGATTCCTCAGCACCACATAAGCAAAAAGAAAAAAGCCAGAAGTGGTGCTGTGGCTCAAGTAGTAAAGCACAGCCTTGAGCTGAAAAGCTGAGGGACAGCACCCAGGCCCAGAGTTCAGGCCCCACCACCGGACCCCCCCCCCAAAAAAAAAAAAACAAGAAAAAAAATTGGACAGGTATTAATGGCAGCTATTAAGGAAGCTACTAAACATCATTACATACACAAACAAGCTTCCTCAACAAAGACAATACCTTGTAACAAATAGAATTTATAAATTGATAAGAGAATACTTCAAAATAATATCATTTTTTTCTTTTCTCCCTACAAATACTTGACCTGTAGATAAGTATACTTTATCTATAACTAACTAGTGTCAAATACAGCATTTTATTTTTTTTCATTTTTTTTTCTGAACTGTAATAAACTTTTAATTTCTTCAATTCCTATAAGCATAACATTTCTGCTTCACTAGAGACATTACATCACGTTTTCCCTTTGTGGGCAAAATGCAGCATTTTAGATAGCTCTTTGGCCAGATGAAATGTGATTGGTATAAACCAATCCTCTGATTAGACCAGGAAAAATTTCCTCTGGCCTGTTCAGGAAAATTATTACTGAAATAGAATTTTTTTTTGTTTCTTTGCAATATAACTTTAAACTCAGGAAAATAAGCATTCTACCCAACTCTTCTGAGAGGTTGATGTCTCTCAGAAGCAAGACCATGAATCAAATCACCATAGAAGGAACATATATTTGCTAAACACTAGACATCCTAGTTCACACACATACAACACACACACACACAACACACACACACACACACACACACACACACACACACACACACACACACACACCACAGCAAATATTTTACTGCCTCCCCAGGCTTGCCAATGTCAACTGGGATGAGACTTAAAATCAGGAAGTAACCCTATATTGTCTCACTACAACTGAGTTCCCCATCATTTGCAGAATTCTAATGAACTTTCCCCATCCTTTACATTCATTTCATTAATTTCTTCCAGATGTAGCAAGATTTTTTGTGCCCTTGTGCAATTAGGAAGCTGAGATCTGAGGACATCATAAAATAGAAAAGTCTTTTTTTGTTGTTTTTTGGGTTTTTTTTTTTGTCGGTTGTGGGCCTGAACTCACACTGTCCCTCAGCTCTTCAGCTCAAGATTAGCCTTAACTCTAACACTTGAGCCACAGCGCCACTTCCAGCTTTTTCTGCTTATGAGGTGCTGAAGAATTGAACCCAGGGCCTCATGCATGCAAGGCAACCGCTCTACCACTGAGACACCTTCCCAGCCCAGTAAAGTCTTATCTCCAATTAAGACTCAAGACTTGCTGAGTGCTGAGGCTCACGCCTGTAATCCTAGCTACTAAGGAGGTTGAGATATGAGGATCATAGTTCAAAGCCAGCCCAGGCAGGCAAGTCCATGAGACTCTTATCTCCAATTAACCACCAGAAAACTGGAAGTGGCATTGTGGCTCAAGTGGTAGAGTGCTCTCCTTGAGCTTGAGGCTGAAGAGCTGAGGGACAGCACCCAGGTCCAGAGTTCAAACTCTACAACCCACCAAAAAAAAAAAAAAGATTCTTATCTCCAATTAACAAACAAAAAGGAAGAACTTGGGCTGGGAAGGTGACTCAGTAGTAGAGTGCTTGTCTTGCATTCATGAGGCCCTGGGTTCGATTCCTCAGCACCACATAAACAGAAAAAAGCTGGAAGTGGTGCTGTGGCTCAAGTGGTAGGGTGCTAACCTTGAGCTGAAGAGCTGAAGACAGTGCCCAGGCCCAGAGTTCACACCCCACAACTGACAAAAAAAAAACACACAAAACAAAACTAGAATCACAGTAGCCAACAAGTACCAAAAATAAACAAAAGGGGTGACACTCACCAAGAAGCATTGTATTTATAACCTGACATGGAATTGTAACTCCTTTGTTCAACTAAATTAATAATGATAATAATAAATGGAAAAAATAAACCATTTCATACTCATAACTGTTGAACTTGAATTAGAAAACCTGCATTTGAATTCTAGACCTGTGACTCTGGTCAGGTAACTTAATGTAATTGTACCTATTAGTCCCTGTTGGTTAAAAAAAAAAGGAAACCAGTCTTGGACAAAATTCAATATGCTCTGAAGAAAAGACACCCTCTTCAAAAAATGATTTTCTACATGGTTTACATAGCTTGGAAAACTAGTTATTCATAAAGATGATTAAAGTAGGCCTCTACCTCTCTGTACAAAACTTAACAAAATGCATAAAAAATCTTAATGTCTTATCTGAAGCTTTGAAATTACATACAGGAAAACATAAAGAAAATACTTCAAAATACAGGTATAATGAAGCCACTACTGAAATCAGTTTGGAGATTCAACAAAAAACTAAAATCTAGCTGGGCACTGGTGGTTCGTGCCTATAATCCTAGCTACTAAGGAGGTTGATATCTGAGGATTGTGGTTCAAAGCCAGCACAGGCAGCAAAATCCATGAGACTCTTATCTCCAATTAACCACCAGAAAACCAGAAGTGGCACTGTGGCTCAAGTGGTAGAGCACTAGCCTTGAGCTGAAGAGCTGAAGGACAGTGCCTAGGACCAGAGTTCAAGCCCCATGACTGGAAAAAAAAATTAAACTCAAATCTATGATACAGCTGGCCATACTGCCCTTGGACATATATCTGAAGGAGTGTAAATCAACGTACAAGAGAGGTACTAGCTAACCAAACTGTGGGATCAGCCTCAGTTCCCAAGCACTGGAAAATAGAAGGAATTGGAGAACATCATGTGTTTAGTGAGCTCAGCCAGTGTCAAAGAGCCAAATACTTCGTATTTTTTCTCATTTGTGGAATCTAGACTTAAAATGATGATGCTGATGATAACAATAATAAGAATGATAATGATGATAGGGGCTGGGAAGGTGGCTCAGTGGTAGAGTGCTTGCCTTGCATGCCTGAGGCCCTGGGTTCAATTCCTCAGCACCACATAAGCAGGAAAAAAACGCCGGAAGTGGCGCTGTGGCTCAAGTGGTAGAGCACTAGCCTTGAGCTGAAGAGCTGAGAGACAGCGCCCAGGCCCAGAGTTCAGGCCCCACGACCGACCAAAAAAAACAAAACAAAACAAAACAAAAATTGTGATTCTGTATGATTTCTGTGTGTATTTTTCATGCATTGTTTATATCCAATACCTTTGCCAAATACTTTTAAAATAGAACAGCCATGAGTTGCTTAAGACAAGATCCTCAAATTAATTCTATGTTTTTTCTAAACCCTTCATATGCAGCCTATTAACTCCTAAAATCTGTATCCATATTTAGCCTGTCTTCGCTGAAAATAAAGTCTGAGGTCAGTAATATTTTCAGTATAATATACTTTTAGTGTTATCAAAAAGTATTGTCTTTAGCCGGCGCTGGTGGCTCACGCCTGTAATCCTAGCTACTCAGGAGGCTGAGATCTGAGGATCGCGGTTCAAAGCCAGCCCGGGCAGGAGAGACCTGAGACTCCGATCTCCAATAAACCACCAGAAAACCGGAAGTGGCGCTGTAGCTCAAGTGGTAGAGTGCTCGCCTTGAGCTGAAGAGCTGAGGGACAGCGCCCAGGCCCAGAGTTCAAGCCCCACGACCGACAAAAAATATATATATATTGTCTTTATGAGAATGACAGTCTTCATCTCTGTAATAATTATGGTTCCAGAGCCATTTATTAAAAAGCATAGGTATATTAATAAGCACATAATTTCTATAAATTTAATAGCAGTGCAAGTGTTATATTCTGTACTATGTATACATGTGTTTCATGAAGTGCCTGGCTTATAATAATTTCTTTTTTTTTTTTTTTTTTGGTCGGTCATGGGACTTGAACTCTGGGCCTGAGCGCTGTCCCTCAGCTCTTCAGCTCAAGGCGAGCGCTCTACCACTTGAGCTACAGCGCCACTTCCGGTTTTCTGGTGGTTTATTGGAGATAGGAGTCTCACGGTCTCTCCTGCCCGGGCTGGCTTTGAACCGCGATCCTCAGATCTCAGCCTCCTGAGTAGCTAGGATTACAGGCGTGAGCCACCAGCGCCCGGCTAATAATAATTTCTTAATATAATGCTTCCAGATTTTTATATGTGAAACAATTGCGGATCTTGTTAAAAATGCCATTTCTGATTCAATAATTCTGGGATAGTACTTGAAATTGTTCATATTCAACAAGTTCCAAGACCATTATCTTCTATGTAGAGTGAGAGTTTCAGAGCCATTCAGAACTTAGAACAAAATTTAGGTAAAGCTTTAGTTCTTAAATATCATAATTACCACAAAGTGATATTTATACGTGATATGTCAAAAAAAATCTCACAGAAATATCTTTTGTCTCCTTAAAAATATAAAACGTCCGGACACCAGTGGTTCATGCCTGCAATCCTAGCTACTCAGGAAGCTGAGATCTGAGGATCACTATTCAAAGCCAGCTAGAACAGGAAAGTCTGTGAGACTCTTATCTCCAATTAGCCACCAGAAAACTGGAAGTGGCACTGTGGCTCAAGTGGTAGAGCCCTAGTCTTGCGCTGAAGAGCTGAGGGACAGCACCCAGGCCTAGAGTTCAAGCCCCACCACCAACAAAAAAAAAAGGAAAACTAATAAATTATGGGTGTGTATAAAAGTATGTTATGCCAGGTGCCGGTGGCTCATGCCTATAATCTTAGGTACTCAGGAGGCTGAGATCTGAGGATCATGGTTTGAAGCCAGCCCAGGCAAGACTCTTATCTCAAATAAACTACTCAGAAAAAGCTGAAAGAGTTGCTGTGGCTCAAGTGGTAAAGAATTTGCCTTGAGCTAAAGAGCTCAGGGACAGCACCCTGACCCAGAGTTCAAGTCCCACGACCAAACCAAAAAAAAAAAGTACGTTATACCCTGTATATTAGAATTTTTCTCACCCTCTCCTAGTGCTTTTAGAATCCTAAAAAATCTCTGCAAATGTTTGGCCTGTATATCTGGATTTTCATTACTAGAGATAAAGTCTTACGCAGAAACTTGTCTTAGCAGAAGTTGCCAGATACTAGTCTGTCTCTCCTGTGTTGGTTTGTTTGGTTCTAGGAGCTCTAACCCAAAACCTTATACAGGCTAAGCACTTGTTCTACCACTGAGTCTCTACCACCTGCACAGAGTCCCTTGTTAATTTGTTTTTGTTTTTATTTTTTTTTCCTTTTTATTCTTTTTCCTTTTCTGTTTATTTTATGGGGGCGGGGCCCGCTGGTCATGGGGGCTGAATTTGGCCTGGGCGCTGTCCCTCAGCTCTTCAGCTCAAGGCTAGAGCCCTACCACTTGAGCCACAGAGCCACTTCCAGCTTTTTTCTGCTTATGTGGTGCTGAGGAATCAAACCCAGGGCATCATGCATGTGAGGCACTCTACCATGAGCCGCCTTCCTGGCCCTCAGTTTATTTTTGTGCTAGTGTGCCAATCCTGAACTCAGAGATTAGGCACTGTCCCTGACCTTTTGTGCTCAAGGCTAGTGCTCCACTACTTAAACTACAGCTCTACTTCAAGGTTTTTGCTGGTTAGTTGGAGATAAGAGACTCACAGATTTAACTTCCCCAGACTTGCTTCAAATCATGACCCAGACAAGTAGCTAGGATTACAGGCGTGGATCACCAACCCCCAGCTGTTAATTTGTTTTAAAACTCTTGTTGCAATTTTGAAGATCTTCTTAACCTTCTATGTACAGTAAGTATAAGCACCCTTTTTCCTAAGTAAAGATGTTTATGTACTTATAGAATAAGATATAGCTATAAATAAGGATGGAAAACATCCACAGTTTTGCATACAGGCTATTGCTACACAAGGGGAAGGCAGTTATAACTACTCTCTGGTTCTCATAGTGAGCAGTGGAAATGCTGTCAAGCTCGTGCAATCGTCTTTCTTGAAGTATTCATCTCTTTATCGGAAGAAAGAAAGGGCTAAAAACCCATCAAAATTAAAACCTTCTGACAAAGGAGAAGCAACTCACCATTAGAGAGTAACATTGCTGGCTCCTCTGAAGAATGCACTGGAAATCTATCTGTGCCACTTTGCCCAGGACCATTGTGCCAGTACGCAAGAACGCATACTCTTCATAAACAGAAAATATCACTAGCTTAAAGGAGAAGAAACTGTTCCAGAGTGTACAAATCCCACGCCAGCAGCCAAAATGAAGGCAAATACTGTTCTGCTTTTAGCAACCCAAAGTAACCTCTGTGTCATTTATTTAGTCAACACATATTTCTTGAGCAACTATTATAAGCCAGACATTGTGATTGAGGATAATAATCATGATCTCTAGCCTCAAAAAGCTTCATCTTATGTATCTCTGAAACAGAATGCTTTTGGAATAGGACCAAAGTTAACATAATGTGGATTTCAGCTTCTACACTCACTCCCATAGCCCCTTGTGCCAGTCACATCTACTTTGGGGAGTTGAACAATTGACAACAACTCTCATCTTTGCCAAGTCCACATTTCTGGCCTGATAACTTTCACATTCAGTGTAGAACAATAAGTCAATGCGATCATTCATTGTAATTTGTTGTGACTTCTTGATTAAATTCCTTTGGTCAGCTAGATATATTTTTTCTATAATCAGAACTTTTACTGTTAGAAATAAATAACAAAGAATAAATACCCCTTTCTTCTCTTCCCTCTCTTTGTATCTTTGTAGGGAAAAGAAAAGAGTGTGCAGGATTCAGTGAGATGATGACCTTCTCTCTTGGCCAGAAATGCAGCCAGGATGGGGTTCTGTTATTCCATATACTCTACCTTAGGGCCTTTGTGCCATGTGGCTACCTAGGCTTCTCTTCAGGCATCTTTTACTGGAGCCACACCTGAGGCAAACTGGCAGCCCAAATGTTTGTAGACTGCAATCTGACTGCAAAGGTCTTACCAAAAACAAACACTGTAAAATCACATTCATTGAAGAGGAGGAGGAGGACAAGGAGTTTGAGGAGGAGGAGGAAAGAAGAAGAAGGAGGAGAAGGAGGAGGAGGAGGAGAAGGAGAAGAAGGAGAAGGAAGAGGAGGAGGAGGAAGAAGAAGGAAGAAGAAAGAAGAAGGAAGAAAGAAGAAATAATGGCCAGACATTGGTGGTTCACCCTTATAATCCTAACTACTCAGGAGGCTGAGATCTAAGAATCATGGTTCAAAGCCAGACTAGGCAGGTAAGGTCCATGAGACCCTCATCTCCAATTAACTACCAGAAAATCTGAAGTGGAGTTGTAGCTCAAAGTGGTAGTGTACTAACCTTGAGCAAAAGAGCTCAGGGATAGCACCCAGGCCCCAAGTTCAAGCTCCATGACTACCCTACCCCCAGCCCCCAAGAAAAAGAAAGAGAAAAGAAATGGTCCACGGCTTGACTAAATATATTGCTTTCTAGTAAGATTTTGCTATTTGTGTCTCCTTTGCATGTGTTGTTTCGTGCACCTGGAAACACTTTGATACTTCTGACTCATGAGCTAAAAAATATTTACTAAGTACTTACTATATGTCCCCATACTGTGCTAAGTGCTGGACATACAGCAATCAGCACTCTCCTTGTCCTCATGACCCAACAGTTGTTCAGTATCCCAAGTTTAGCTTAAGGGGCTGGGAAGGTGGCTCAGTGGTAGAGCGCTTGCCTTGCATGCCTGAGGCCCTGGGTTCGATTCCTCAGCACCACATAAGCAAAAAGAATAAAAGCCGGAAGTGGCGTTGTGGCTCAAGTGGTAGAGCACTAGCCTTGAGCTGAAGAGCTGAGGGATAGTGCCCAAGCCCAGAGTTCAGGCCCCACAACCAAACCCAAAAAAAAAAAGAAAACCAAGTTTAGCTTAAGTATCATTTATCTGGAAAGCCTTCTGTGACTCTGTTTAAACAGAAAAGGACACTCCTGCTCTGCGGGTCGGGGTTTTGCTCATGTTTCATTAGGTAGCATCCTCCCCACTACTAGACCCACAAAGGTTCTGTATCTTTATTGAGAGGGGCAAAAATCCTGACCTTCGTAGGGAAAAGGTGAGCACACCTGATTCTCTCCATCTATACCATGAATGGAGTTGGAACAAAAGAAGAAAAAAAAACAAAAACTCTTCTGAGTATTCCAAGGGTAACATAGAGGGGTTAGAATTCACAACACCTTTGTGACCCAGAAAATATTGAGCTGAAAATTAGTACCCAGGTACCTGGCATAAGCAAAAATAAATTCTCTCTGGAAATCCTAACGGTGTGGTTCCAAAGAATAAGACCTAAAATAAGTTGTAGGATAAGATCACTAAAAAATGCAGGAAACTGGGGCTGGGAGAGTGGCTCAGTGGTAGAGTGCTTGCCTCGCATGAATGAGGCCCTGGATTCAATTCCTTAGCACCACATACACAGAAAAAACCAGAAGTGGGTGCTGTAGTTTAAGTGGTAGAGCGCTAGTCTTGAGTTGAAGAGCTCAGGGACAGTGCCCAGGCCCAGAGTTCAAGCTCCACCACAGACAAAAAAAAAAAAAAAAATTGCAGGAAATACCTTTAGAATAATACTTACAATGAATCAATTCAAGCATTCAACAGCAAATATTAATAGACTTCAAGAAGTAGATAACAAGGCAGGTGTTGGTGGCTTGTTCCTATAATCCTATCTATTCAAGAGGCTGAGATAGTCTTTGGACTGAGGTATCAGGGGCAGATTATGGAGACTTTTTTTTTTTTGTCAGTGCCAGGGCTTCAATTCAGGGCCTGAGCTCTTTTGTTCAAGGCTGGGCTTTACCACTTGAGTCACACCACACACAGCGCCACTTCCAGCTTTTCCTGAGTATTTTATTGAAGATAAGACTCTCACCGACTTTTCTGCCCCCAAAGTAGCAAGGATTCCAACTTTGAGACACTGTGCTTGGCTTGAATTAAGTACTTTTGTCTGTTTTCTTACTCAGTTATTGTTTGTGGTGGTAAAAGAAAAATGTCACAGAGAAATGAATGAATACCTATAATCCAGGAAAGCTTCCTACAATCTAAAGAATTTTTTCATTATTAGGAATTAGGCATTTCTAATAAAAAATCTGACATGCTCACATAAAAGGAGGAGGAGAGGCAATGGAAGACTTTGAGTTCTGTGTCAAAAAAGGCCTTGGATTCTAAGACACTGCTGAGATTGTCTTACCTCTTCCAAAGTAGCTCAGGACCTTCGTTTTTCCTTTTCTTTCTTTGTCATCTTCAGAAGAGGGACAATTGGGTTTAATGATACATCAATATAAACCCTGAACCCCCAAACTATCAAGTGAAAGAGTTTTTTTGTTTTTTGAAACAAGGTCTTACTATGTAACTCAAGGTAGCCTAGAACTCATGATCCTCCCTCCGTCAGCCTACCAAATGCTGGGATTAGAGGCATGAGCCACCAAGCACAGTGGAAATTTTCTTCCTTTCTACTTGTTTGATTTTTACAGTGTTGGGATTGAACTCAGGTCATTGGCATGTTAGGCAAGAGTTTTATCACTGAGCTATAATCTGAGCCTGGAAGATTTCCTTTTTTTTTAATTTTTATTTTTTATTTTTTTTTTTTGTCGGTCGTGGGGCTTGAACTCTGGGCCTGGGCGTTGTCCCTCAGCTCTTGAGCTACAGCGCCACTACTGGTTTTCTGGTGGTTTATTGGAGATAGGAGTCTCACGGTCTCTCCTGCCCGGGCTGGCTTTGAACCGCGATTCTCAGATCTCAGCCTCCTGAGTAGCTAGGATTATAGGCGTGAGCCACCAGCGCCCGGCTTCCTTTCTGTTTATTTTTATTTTGTTCATTGGATTATATCCGTTATACAGCAGGTGTATATTTCATTGTTCCATTTCCACACATATTATTGCTATATTCCAATCAGTTTCACCCCCTCTATCAAATTTACCCACCCTATCATACTCCTGCACCCTTCACTTCAAGAAATCAACTTTCGCTGGGTTCTAGTGACTTGTGCTGTATCCCTAACTATTCAAGAGATTGAGATCTGAGGATCACAGTTCAAAGCCAGCTTGGAAAGAAAGTCTAAGAGACTACTATCTCCAATTAACTATCAAAAAGCTAGAAATGCAGCTGTGGCTCAAGTGATAGAGTATCAGCCTTGATGGAAAAAGTTAAGAGGCAGGTACCATCACACACACACCAGAATCCCCCATCATTTCAAGCCCAAAAATAAAAACTATTCATTCCCAGGTTTAGTTGTATAATACTAATACATAATCATTGGGAAAATTCAAAGAATTTAAAGAAGGACATACAGACTGGGAGAAGTAAGGTATAGTATCACATAAGCAGAAAAAGCCAGAAATGGAGCAATGGCTCGAGTGGTAGAGCACTAACCTTGAGCTGAAGATGTGAGAGACAGTGCCCAGGCCCAGAGTTCAGGCCCTATGACCAGCCAAAAAAAAAAAAAGAAAAGAAAACTTATTTCCAGTTTTCTCCATGTAAACAATAGTGCAACATGTATCAATATATTCATGTATAACATCCCAAGAAATAAAGTTGCTTAAACTTTTTTGGGGGGTGGGGGATCCGGTGGTGGGGCCTGAACTCTGGGCCTGGCTGCTGTCCCTCAGCTCTTCAGCTCAAGGCTAGCACTCTACCACTTGAGCCACAGCACCACTTCCGGCTTTTTTCTTTTTGCTTATGTGGTGCTGAGGAATCAAACCCAGGGCCTCAGGCATGCAAGGCAAGCGCTCTACCACTGAGCCACCTTCCCAGCCCAAGTTGCTTAAACTTTGACCAACAGTAGACATTATGCATATTTTCGCTTTTTACCAATTGGATGAGCAAAAAGAAATTGCATGTATTATTTAACTTGTGCCTACAAGTAAGGGTGAGCTTGATGCTCCCAGGCTTCCCTTACTGCATTCAGACAGTTACTTGTGAGACTCTCTTGCCTATTTTTCTGTGTTCAGCTTCCTCATTTTATCACAAGCTCAGCCATTGTACCTTTGAGCCCTTGGCAATCTGCCAGTTGCTACATTAAAATAAGTTATTTTCATAACTTATAAGTTAATAAATGCTCTAAAAGATGTTATTTCTAAAAGCAACCCATTTTGCAGAGGAGAAATTATAGAGAACATAGATAAAATTCAAGCCTTAGTCAAATTTACTCTGAAAACAGCACTTTCTTTTACATCAAAGAGCCTTGTTTTACCCAAGTATGGAAACCCCCTAAAGGGAAATAACTTACCCCAGCACTAGCCCTGTAGGTACCCATTTCAATCCACATCACTGATGGGTTTTTCTCAGCCCCATTCTTCTCTGGGAAAACAAAGTTGAAAGCTGCCCAAAAGGCAGTTCAAGCAAAGTTGGCTGCCTGTTATCTGTCCTTAAAGATAAAGAACCAGCCAGAAGGACAAAGGTCAAAGATAAATGAAATGGCAACACCAAGAAACATTGAGACCTTGGCCCCATTCCATCCCTATCATGGTGAAAGCAGAGGACTTAGAGCCTGACAAATGAGCAAGCCCTAGGTTTCCACTCCTCCCCAGCATCTACCAGCCCTGCTAAAGGTGGGGGAAGGAGTGTTTGTTTCTGGTTTGGTTTTGTTTTGTGCCAGTCTAGAGCTTGTATTCATTGCCTGAGCATATTCTCTAAGCTTTTGGGTGGTGTGTGTGTGTGTGTGTGTGTGTGTGTGTGTGTGTGTGTGTGTGTGTGTGTGTGTGTGTGTGTGTGTGTGTGTGTGTGTGTGTGTGTGTGTGTGTGTGTGTGTGTGTGTGTGTGTGTGTGTGCGCCCGCGCACACAGGCACCAATTCTAGGGGTTGAACTCAGAGTGTGAGTGCTGTCCTGACCTTTTTTTTTTTTTTTTGGTCAGTCCTAGGGCTTGAACAGCTTGGGCACTGTCCCTGAGCTCCTTTTGTAAAGGGTAGCACTCTATCACTTGAGCCATAGCATAACTTCTGTTTTTTTCTGTGATTAATTGGACAAAAGAGTCTCACACACTTTTCTGCTGGGGCTAGCTTCTAATCGTGATCTCCAGATCTCAGCTTTAGCTCCCAGCTCCCAGCTTCCCCAAGACCCTTATCTCTAATTAATCAGCCCCCACCCCCTAAAAAAAAAGTGCAGCTGTGGCTCAAAGTGGTAGAGTACTAGCCTTAAGCACAAATGCTCAAGGATGGTGCCCAGAGCCTAAGTTCAAGCTCCAAAACTGGTACAAAAACAAAACAAAACAATAGAAAAGATATTTCTTAGAATATCACTTACTTTTTTTTTCTGTTTTTTCAATCTAATTAACCTAATGAGAAGTACGAAAAATGTGATTTTTCTGTTCTTATAGTTCATAGTATTCATCTTCTAAAGAAAAGAAGATAGCGTAAATTTTGTTAAACCCTTTCCCTCTCTCCCTCTCTCCTTCCTTCCTTCTCCATCTCTGTTGCCTAGGATTCTAGAAATACTAAACCCCTATGAAGTGAATTAATATTTGAGATTGGTGGATGGATACATGGTAGCACATTAAACTAGTCTTTCAAGTTCTGTATAATTGGACTGGGAATGTAGTTTAGTGGTAAGGTGCATGCATGAAGCCCTGGATTCAATTCCTCAGTACTATATAAACAGAAAAAGCGGGAAGTGGCACTGTGGCTCAAGTGGTAGAGTGCTAGCCTTGAGCAGAAGAAGTTCAGGGACAGTGCCCAGGCCCTGAGTTCAAGCCCCAGGACTGGCAATAACAACAACAACAACAAGCTGGGCATTGGTGGCTCATGCCTATGATCCTAGCTACCCAGGAGGCTGAAATCTGAGGATCACAGGTCAAAGCCAGCCAGGGCAGGAAAGTCCCTGAGAGTCTTACCTCAGTTAACCACCAAAATGTCAAAAGTAAAGCTGTGACTCATGTGATAAAGTGCTAGCCTTAGGAGAAAAAAAAAAAAAAAACCTCAAGGTTCAAGCTCTAAGACTGACCCCCCAAAAATCTGCACAATTAAAAATTTCCAATAACTAAAAAGTGAAAAAAAAATATATGCAGGCAGTGGGCACTGAGTTCTTTAAGAAGCCATAGTCCTATTAGTTATCCAGCTAGCAGCTTTCAATGAACTTCACAAGGGCATTATAGATTCTTCCATAAATGCATATTATGATGGCAAATTCAACCTGAAGCTTTCAACTCTTTATTATTCCTTTTCTTCCTGCTCTTTTATTGTTTTCTGTGATAAATCTAGAGAGAACTATATCTTTGTTAGTTGGAGATGGACCTTTATCCTATAGGCAGAGACTTGGTAGGGTAGTTAGTTTCAGGATGTTCTAACAATATTATCAGAATCTTTTTCTTTTTTGAGGTTTTGTTAGTGCAACTCAGGCTGCCCTCAAACTGTTCCTATCTCAGCCTCCCCAGTTTAAGAATTACAGACATGCACCATTATGCCCAGCAAAATCTTAAGTCTTTTAACATTTAGGGTGAGCCGTTTTTGTTGTTTTTTTTTTGGGGGGTCCGGTTGTGGGGCCTGAACTCTGGGCCTAGGCACTGTCCCTCAGCTCTTCAGCTCAAGGCTAGCACTCTACCACTTCCGGGTTTTTTCTTTTTGTTTATGTGGTGCTGAGGAATTGAACCCAGGGCCTCAGGCATGCAAGGCAAATGCTCTACCACTGAGCCAACTTCCCAGCCCTAGGGTGAGCCTTTTATTGATAGAATCACCTTTAAATTCAAAACAATTCTCCTATTTCAAGACCCATTAAACTGGGTCACAGAAAAATAACCACTTTCCCAGGATCATGCAGCAAATGAATTCAAATTTCTTTCCATCAATGTGAAGCTCAACTACCAGAGCCAAGACTGATGTATATAGCTGCATTGTTTCCAATCAGTTGATCACCTACTTCAGATTGCTGTTGGAACAGTCCATACACCTTGGGAAACAAAGGTCTCCTCTCAGGGCCCACAGATTCTGTCTTGCTTCAATTTTTTTAAAACTAGGCTTCATGCTTGTTCAGCTTGTTTGCTCAACTGGCATTCTGCCTCATGAGCCACCAGCACCAGTGTCCTATTCAGCAGGGCACTAGTGACCATATTTATCATATATATATATATATATGATATATATATATGTGATATATATGTGTGTAATGCATATGTACCTGGGCACTGGTGGCTCATGCCTATAATCCTAGCTACTCTGGAGGCTGAGATCTGAGGATCACAGTTTAAAGCCAGCCCAGGCAGGAAAGTTCCTGAGACTCTTATCTCCAATTAACCACCAGAAAACCAGAAGTGGCACTGTGACTCAAGTGGTAGAGTACTCTCCTTTAGCTTGAGCTGAAGTGCTGAGGGACAGAGCCCAGGTCCAGAGTTCAAGCCCCACAACCAACAACAAAAAAAAAGAAAGCCATGTGAGAACCCAACGCCCTGAGTTCAAGCCTGGTACCTACGCACGCGCGCGCACACACACACACACACACAAACCATACTAAAAATATCCAAAACCTATACCTGCCACTATAGTACAGAGCACACATTTTCCCAGAGTGGGCAAACTGAAATAGACAGAGGGAAGATGGCTAGAAGAAAGCCCTAGTGTCCTTATCCTCACTTCTTGAGTTTTGTAGGGGAGCTACAGAGGCAATCAGTCTAACTCAGAGTTCCAGGACGGAAGACGATTAAGAAGTGAAACACTTCTGGGTCCCCAGGTTGCTATGACAAGCTTTATGGGATGCATTTGTCCAAGAACTGGCAGGAATTGCTCTTGGCTGCTCAGGGCTTCATGTCAGCCTCATCTCACTTAGGCTTTCATGGCTGAGGACCCTGAATGCTGACAAAAAGCTGAGGATGAGAGACTAAACACCCTTAGAGCCCCATGTAGAATAACTGCCTCAAACTGCAGAGCACCTACCAAGGGAAACCAAAATTTTCCTGTATTTCCTTCAAACATTTTCACAAGTACCTCACTTGCACCAGTCCTGCTACAAGTGCAACTAGTGAATTATTAGGGGGGAAATTTTTCCCATTATGTCTGAAACACATCTCTTCCTAGCCTTCCACAGAACAGAATACTAAGCAATGACAAGGGCAACCAATGAAACATGAGCTGAAAGCATTACCTCATCAGGGTAAGCAGCCATTGGCTGAATTATTCTGGAAAAGGCTTGCCGGCTAGTAAATTAACCCTGTCAGGGACACAAACCCTATTGCAGCCTCTTCTCAATCCCATAGTTCCTTTTCTTTTCTTTTTTCAATAGGGGGGGGAAATGGTTCTTGGAGAACAATAGACCTTTCTCTTTTTCATAGACACACCTATTTGTACTGGAAGGTGGTTATGAGAAGGTTTGTATCCCTCACAAAAAATTATTTGATGACTGAATTATTATCTGAACTAATATGTAACAGATTAATAAGTATGGGTTAGGGAGGAAGAGGCAAATAGAATGTATTATTAGTCTTATTATCAACCTGCTACAGAGTTGCCAGAGGGTCAAAGATTAAAACAAAAAAAAAAGAATATAAAAATCAAAGTATTTGAGGAAAGACTGGGAGGAAATGGACTTTGGGGGGGGGGGGTGGGTATCAAGGTTTGAACTCAGAGCCTTGAGCTTGAGAGGCTGGAGGCTGAAGCGCTACAATTTGTCGTTAGTCCTGCATTTTGCTGATTATTGGAAAGGGTCTCACAGACTTTTGTTCAGGCTGGCCTCAAATCACAATCCTCCAAATCTCAGCCTCTTTAGTTGCTAGGATTACAGGTGTGAGTCACCAGTGCCCAGTTCTGGACCATATTTTCATACCATAGCCTCTATTTTTAATGCAAGATGGCAAAATATATCTTAATTTTTAATAAGGCAGATAGCAGAGAGGAGAAAGGAAATTTAATACTGTCAATACAGATTATGTGCAACTATGAGAATGATATGGGTATGCTTTCTGTTGTTGCTGTTGCCAGACCTGAGACTTGCACCCTTGGGCTGGGTGCTATCCCTGAGATTTTATGCTCAAGGTTAGTGCTCTACCCCTTGAGCCATAGCTCAACTTCAGACTTTTTATAGTTAATGGAGATAAGAGTCTCATAGACTTTCCTGCCAAGGCTGACTTTGAACCATGATCCTCACATCTCAGCCTCCTGAGTAGCTAGGATTACGAATGTGAGCCACCAATACCCAGCAGGTATGCCATTTTTTGTGAGAAAGTTTGATTGGAATACAATGTAAACATCTGTGGAGATGTAATAATGAATTCTTCCCTTCTCCATACAGCTAATATAAGCCAATAAAAAGTAAATAAATTGCGCTGGGAATGTGGCTTAGTGGTAGAGTACTTGCCAAGCATGCATGAAACCCTGGGTTCAATGCCTCAGTACCACATAAACAGAAAAGGCCTGAAGTGGCGCTGTGGTTCAAGTAGTAGAGTGCTAGACTTGAGCTTAGGGACAGTGTCCAGGCCCTGAGTTCAAGCCACAGGTCTGCTCCCCCCCCCCAAAAAAAAAAATAAATAAATTTAAAAGGCAAATAAGTATCAGCAAGCCAGGCGTGGTGGCTCACACCTGTAATCCTAGCTACTAAGGAGGCTGAGATCTAAGGATCCAGGTTCAAAGCCAGCCTAGGCAGGAAGGTCCATGAGACTCTGATCTCCAATAAACCACTCAGAAAACCAGAAGTGGCACTGTGGCTCAAGCGGTAGAGCACTAGCTTTGTGCTGAAGAGCTGAGGGACAGCACCTAGGCCCAGAGTTCAAGCCCCATGACCAACCAAAAAAAAAAAGAATCAGCAAACAAAAGTCCAAGTTTATCCATAATTAATAAAATACTCAATAAACCTGCCTTCCTACTATCAAAACTACACCCGCAACTGTAATCCTAGCTACCTAGGTGCTGAGATTTGAGATTGAAGTTTGAAGCCAGCCAGGGCACACAAATCCACCACTCTGAGAAGCCAAGTAAAGAGCTCAAAACCTAGAGTTCAAGCCTATGTTTACACACACACACACACACACACACACACACACACACACACACACACATCAGCATTCTACAGAACAAAGAACAAGGGGGAATATTTCTCAAAAACTTGGCACCAGGCACAGGTGGCTCACACCTGTAATCCTAGCTCCTCAGAAGGCTGGGATCTGGGGATTGTGGTTCCAAGCCAGCCCAGGCAGAAAAGTCTGTGAGATCTCCAATCAATCATCAAAAAGCTTTACTAGAGAGTAGAGCACTAGCTTTGAGTGAAAAAGCTCAGGGATAGTGCTCAGGTCCTGAGTTCTAGCCCAGGACCATCACAGAAAGAAAGAAAAGAAAGAAAAAGAAAGAAAGAAAGAAAGAGAGAGAGAGAGAGAGAGAGAGGGAGGGAGAGAGGGAGAGAGAGGAAAAGAAAAAGAAAAAGGGGGGTGGGGAGAGCCACACACCCAGAGGTCTTAAGGATCTATCTCTAGCTTTTACAGTGTTTGGACAGATCTGATCTGGGACTTGCTTTCTTTTCCGATCTGGTCTCCAGCCACAGCCTCTGAATCAGCCCTGCTTCTGCTTCCAGGGCCAGTCAGCACCACTTTATGTGATTAGCTCTATATCAAGGACAAACCATCAGAATGATTTTCCCAAGGTGGAGGCAGCCCCTAACGGCCTAGTGCATTTGTGCCTCCCTCTGTCTGGGCATGGCGACGGTGTGGCTCTGGCCATGGTCCTCTTCCAATCTGAGAAGCCGAGGGCGGCAATGTCTCCTGAAGATGCAGAACCACATGGCAGCCCATGCTGTCAAGATGAGCTGAGTAAAACCCTGGAAACTTTGGAAGCTGTCCTGGCCCTGAAGAAAACCTGCCTGCTGCCCCCACCGCCCCCATCTCCAGCCATTGAGCAGCTTCCTCTCCAATCTAACCAATCACTCTGGAGCCCCTTTCAAGCCTTGGACCAAATGAAAATGGGAGGGCGGGTGCAAGGAAAAAGAAGGTACAACTCCTAAGACTGACTTATTTCCATCAGATAAAAATCTTTAGCTCACAGCTAAGAGCTAATTTACAAACAAAGCATGAAATGCCACGAAGTGAAAATACTAAGTTTGGTGTGCAAGAAGGGAGTCTTGTCCCCACATTACAAGCAGATACTATTCAGAACTAAATTATATATTTTATTCCAAATTGATTTAAATATTTTGCATAATTTGGTGGGTTTTTTTGTTTTTGTTTGTTTTTGCCAGTCCAAGGGCTTGAACGAAGGGCCTGTATAATTTTTAAACACTGAACTATTGTGTGGGGGCAAATTGTGGGTTGTGATTTGTTGTTGGTCCTATAAGGGCTTTCTTTATTTTGTGCTGGTCCTGGGACTTCAGTTCAAAGCCTGGGCACTGTTCCTGGGCATTGGTTATTTGGAAGTAAAGTCTCAGAGACTTTCCTGCCTCAGCAGGTTTCAAATTGTGATCCTTAGATCTCAGCCTCCTGAGTAGTATAGGCATTATTATTAACATGAGCCACTGGCACTCAGCCCATAGAATTCCAAAACATCTTCTTTTTTTTTTTTGGCCATGGGCTTGAACTCAGGGCCTGGGCACTATCTCTGAGCTCTTCTGCTCAAGGCTAACTATATCACTTTGAGCCACAGCTCCACTTCTGGTAATTGGAGATAAGATTCTCACAGAGACTTTTCTGCCCAAGCTGGCTTCCAACCACGATCCTCAGATCTCAGCCTCCTGAGTAGCTAGGGATGTGAGTGTGAGTTACTGGCACCTGGCAAACTATCGTTTTCTTTTTTAGTAAACTAGATTAACTAATGATGGACTCACTTTCACTAGAATGCAATTCACCCACCTCCCCTCCACCACAACAGTATTTGAACTTAGGGCTTAGACTTGCCACTGGTACTCTAACTCTAACTCTAGAGCTATATCCCCAACCCCTGGTTGTTTTGGACGGACTCTCACAGATTCAGCATGAATCAAGTGGTAGAGCACCAACCAACCAACCAAGCAGAGTAGAAGCTGGAGGCACTGGTTTCAAACTTGGGCACCAAGAAAATACCAAAAAGAAAAACACTATATATGTAGCATATATAAACATTTGTACATTCAGAAAAGAGAACCACACCAAACACTTTGTAATGTATGTAGGGAGTAGAATGGAGAGCTTATTTATCAAATTAATATTTTCACCTTAGGCTGGAAGTATGGTTCAAGTGGATAAGTGCCTACCAGGAACCCATGGTTCACACCTGTAATTTTAGCTACTCAGGAGCTGAGATGTAGGATCATGATTCAAAGCCAGCCCAGGCAGGAAAGTCCATGAGACTCTTATCTCCAGTTAACTCCCAAAAAACCAGAAATGGAGCTGTGGCTCAAGTGGTAGAGTGTGAGCCTTGATTACAAAAGCTCAGGTACTAGTGCCCAGGCCCTTAGTTCAAGCCCCAGGATCACCACTTAAAAAAAAAAAAGCAAGGCTCTGAGTTCAAACTCCAGTACTGCACCCCTCATTTTTTGTTAACAAGAAAGAACCACATGGTAAAACACTTTCTTTGTGTGTGAGAATATTCAAATAAGTGTTGCTTGATTGATAACTTTTAAAATGATGCTGCACATCTATAAGCACATTACAAATTTTTCAAAGACAGAGATCACTATATAAGTTCAATTTTATGCCTGCCTTAGGCCAACCAAGAGACTTTCCATTCATTAGGTAAATAGGGGTGAGGAACCTTTTTTCTGCCAACAGTTATATGGATATTTGTAACATCATTCTTGGGTCATACAAAACGATCAATCACAAGTTTGTGGTTTCAGACAGTCAAGGAGATGCATACATATCTGTCAGGTCATATATCAATTGATTTTCCCAGCCTTTTGCCATCCATCCAAGGGCAAGAGGTTCCCTAACCCTCTTCGCAGAATCCCACAACATACAACAAAGAGCCTGTGGTACCACTCACTACCACCAGATGGCAGGTCTCACTCAGAAGTCCTACTGAATGTCTTCTTTCCCTACTCCCAATCTAACTCTAATCAGTATAAAATATCTTCTGAAAGCTGGGCACTGGCGGCTCACACCTGTAATCCTAGCTACTCAGGAAGCTGAAATCTGAGGATCGTGATTTGAAGTTATCCCAGGCAGAAAGTCCCCATAAGACTCTTATTTCCAAATAACTACTCAAAAACTGGAAGTGGCGCTGGGGCTCAAGCGGTAGGGCGCTGGCCTTGAGCTGAAGAGTGTAGAGACAGCGCCCAAGCCCAGAGTTCAAGCCCCACGACTGAACAAAAAACAAAAAAAGAAAAAGTCAACAGACTAGGAGAAAATCTCTACCAGTAATACATCTGACAAAGACCTAATATTTAAAATATACAAGGAGCTCAAAAGTTAACACTCCCTCACCAACAGATTGGGAAAGCAGCTTAAGAGAGACTTCTCAGAAAAAGAAGAATGGCAAATAGACACATGAGGAAATGCTCAACATCCCTGGCCATAAAGGAAATACAAATCAGAACAACTCTTGAGATTCTATCTCACCCCAGTTAGACCAGCCAATATCAGGAATTTGAACAATAACAAATGCTGGGGGGATGTGGAGAAAAGGAGCCCCATTGCACTGTTGGTGGGAATGTTGGGGGAATGACCACTCTGGAAAGTGGTTTGGAGGCGCCTCAAAAAACTAAACATAGAACCTCCCTATGACCCAGCCATGCTACTCAGACACCTACCCTGATCATTACAAGTCAAGAAACAGTTAAGTCACTGATGCACCCATGTTCGTTGCTGCTCTATTCACAATAGCCAAGTTATGGAAACAGCCCTGATGTTCTACAATAGATGAGTGGATCCAAAGACTGTGGTGTATATACACAGAATGAAAATTTACAAAGCTATTAGAAAGCATAATATTATGTCATTTGCAGGGAAATGAATGGACCTAGAACAAATCATGCTAAGTGAAGCAGGCCAAGCTCAAAGAGACAAACAACACGTTTTTTCTTACATGTGGAAGCTAGATGTAAAGTATGACTGGTCGTGAAACCTATATAGGACTCTAGGCATTCACAGTCACACCAAAGGAGGAAACCCTTAGGGAAGAAACCCAAAAGTGTAACTTCTCTGTATATATATATATATATATATATATATATATATATATATATTTTTTTTTTTTTTTGTCGGTCGTGGGGCTTGAACTCTGGGCCTGGGCGCTGTCCCTCAGCTCTTCAGCTTAAGGCGAGCGCTCTACCACTTGAGCTACAGCGCCACTTCCGGTTTTCTGGTGGTTTATTGGAGATAGGAGTCTCACGGTCTCTCCTGCCCGGGCTGGCTTTGAACCGCGATCCTCAGATCTCAGCCCCCTGAGTAGCTAGGATTACAGGCGTGAGCCACCAGCGCCCAGCTTCTCTGTATATTTAAAATACTATTTATCAAAGTGAATTCCAGGGCTGGGAATGTGGCTTAGTGGTAGAGTGCTTGCCTAGCATGTATGAAGCCCTGGGTTTGATTCCTCAGTACCACATACACTGAAAAAGCTGGAAGTGATGCTGTGGCTTAAGTGGTAGCATGCTAGCCTTGAGCAAAAGAAGTTCAGGGACAGTGCCCAGGTCCTGAGTTTAAGCCCCAGAACTGGCAAAAAAAAAGAAAAAAGAAAGAAAGAAGAAATGTAACTAACTTATGAAATGTAATTCCTCTGTACAGTACCTTAATAATAAAAATAAAACTATATTTTTCTAAGAAAAACACTCCTGTAATAGGAAACAGAACATTGCCATGCACACCAAGCCTTCCAGGCACACACTTTCAACACCCCTGGTCCCTTGAATCTGAAAGGGGAAAATTGAAATGTTCCCCTCTTTTTACCCTGTGAGGGAACTTGGCAAGTTTCTGAGGCTAAATTGAGGAGGCTAAAGGGAAGACCAGGAGCTCAAACAGCTGTGGCATTTGGACTGGAAGTCAAGTATCTCCAGGGGTAGGAAGTGTCCGGGGAGGAGGGGTGGAGACCAGAATCCCAGCACTCTACTCAGTGTCACAGCTCAGAAGAATATGCAAGGCAGCTCATTCTCTCCCTTCCCCACCTCCTTATCTAATTAGCAGACAAGTGTAAAAACTCAGAAATCCCCCCTCCTCCTTGCTTTATCCAGTCACCTCCCCCTCTCTACCTACTCCCTCCTCTTCCTGCTAAGCAGCCCCTTTCTGCTCAAAGACCCACAAGTAACAGCAACAAGAAATGTGGAGAAAACAATGATTTGGGAACTTTCAGGCAAGTGTACATTTGAAAAGAAGCATTGGTCTGGGATGCACACTTCCATGGAGGTATAACCAGCCCTCTCAATTTGCTAAGACTGTAATTTGTTAAGACTGTCTTGGTTTCAGCAATAAAAGTCTCTTGTGACCACACAAAACCTTTTAGTCCCTGGTTATCCATGCTGGTGGGATCCAGGCTGTCCCCCCCCCCAACACACATTGACCCCAAATAAGTTCCCTCTTTCTGGGTCTCAGTTGCCCCTTTGGTTTTTGTTTTTGTTTTTGTGGGGTTTTTGTTTTGCCAGTCCTCTCAGTCCTCAGGGCTAACACTCTGCCACTTGAGCCACAGTGCCACAGAACCATATGGTTCCGAGGAATCGAACCTAGGGCTTCATGCATGCTAAGCAAGTACTCTACCACTAAACCACATTCCTAGTCCTCAGTTGCCTCTTTATAAAATGGGACTCTGGCTTAAACACACTCTATAAGGCCACTAGGTTTCCTGGAGCTAGGCATAGGGTCATTCTGACTATTCTTCATTGATTTTTGTCCTAGTAATTCCCAAGAACTACTAGAATCTCATGTTCCTGGAACATATAGATGTGAAAGAGGCCTTCAGGATTACCTAGCCCCACATCCTTTCTACTTCTGTGCATACCTTTCCAAAGATGAATGCACTTACTCATCACATTCCTCTTACACTTTCTGCCCCACATACCTTATCTCTAGTTAATTAGACATTAAGCTACTTGACAACGGGTAGCAAAACCTCCAATTTAGCCAGGTTTAAAACCTTGCCCATACCTGAAACAAACAATATTTAATGTTAAATTCCACAGAAAAGCCGAGCACTGGTGGCTCACACTTGTAATCCTAGCTGCTCAGAAAGCTGAGGTCTGAAGATCACAGTTCAAAGCCAGCCCAGGCAGGAAAGTCCCTGAAACTCTTAGCTCTCATTAATCAGAAAAAGCCAGAAGTGGTGCTGTGGCTCAAGTAGCAGAGTGCTAGCCTTGAGCAAAGAAGGAGCTCAGGGATAGTCCCAGGGCTCTCTCTCTCTCTCACACACACACACAAAACATTTTGTATTTTATCTCCCCTGGTGACCTAGAAGAAAAACTCTGGCCTCCAATGCATGCTGGATGTTGCTTGTATAGCTCTTGCGGCTATTATGGTTTAAAAATTGTACAAACTGGTTGCTAAGCACAGCCATTATTAAAAATTAAATCACAAATTTACACTTAAATAAATTATATTAAAACAAAGCTAAAGCCAGATACCCATGGCTCTTGCCTATTACCCTAGCTAGTCAGGAGGCTGCGATCTGAGGATTGTGGTTCAAAGCCAGCCCAAGTAAGAAACTTCATAAGACTCCAGTTAATCACCAAAAAGCCAGAAGTAGAGCTGTGGCTCAAATGGTATAACAATAGACTTGAGCAATAAAGCTTAGGGACAGTGCCCAGATGAGTTCAAGCCCCACAACTTATTTTAAAAAAAAAAAAAAGCTGGGGCTGGGAAGGTGGCTCAGGGGTAGAGTGCTCGCCTTGCATGCATGAGGCCCTGGGTTCAATTCCTCAGCACCACATAAGCACAAAAAAAAAGCCGGAAGAGGCGCTGTGGCTCAAGTGGTAGAGCGCTAGCCTTGAGCTGAAGAGCTGAGGGACAGAGTTCAGGCCCTACAACCGGACTCTCCCACCCCCCCAAAAAAGCTAATACTCAAAATAATTACTTCTTAATTATTTTTCTATTATTTAAATTCAAGGTTATTTATATCCATTGTGTCTATATTGGAGAAATAGTGAATAATAATATGCTGTTATGCATCTCTTCCCAAGCCCACACTAGCTATGATGAAAGTATTTCCATGAAAATCAGCAAATATGGGTTAGGAATGTGGCTCAGTGGTAGAGTGTTTGCCTCGCATGCATGAAGCCCTGGGTTCAATTCCTCAGCACCACATAAAAAGCCAGAAGTGGCACTGTGGCTCAAGTGGTAGAGTGCTAGCCTTAAGCAAAAAACCTCAGGGACAGCACCCAGGCCCTGAGTTCAAGACCCAGGACTGGCACACACATACACACAAATAATGGCCAGTGCAAAAAAGAGTAGAAGTGTGGCTCAGCATTAGAGTGCTTGCCTCAGGCTCTAGGCCCTGAATTCAGACATCAGTACTACCAAATAATAATAATAACAACAATAACAATAATAATAATATAGGGCTGGAGGTATAGCTTAGTGATAGAGTCCATGCTTGACATGCATGAGACCCTAAGTTCAATCTTAGCATCAAACAAAACAAAAACTAAAAATTCTCTGAAATGACAACAACAAAAACACTAATGAAACAATAGAGCCGGGGTTAAGAAAACCGATGCACAGGTTGGCTAGAAATTATTTGTCTCTGGTTCTTTTCTCCTTCTGGTGAATACTGTCTGCAATTAAGAACATTGGCAGTCTACAACATAAGGTCTTATGCAGATAGACTCCAAAGAACTATAAAGAAGGAATTAAGAAGTGTTACTGTGGCTCAAAGTGATAGTGTGCTAGCCTTGAGCAAAAGAGCTCAAGGACAGTACACAGGCCCTGAGTTCAAGCCCTATAACCGACAAGGAGGAGGAGGAGGAAGGGGAGGAGAAGGCATTATTTGTCCTCCAATTACTAATTTTGAAGAGCCTTCTGATGTTAATTGCAGTATTCAAAGATGAGTAAGATAATTTTTTTTTTTTTTTGCCAGTCGTGGGGCCTGAACTCTGGGCCTGAGCGCTATCCATCTCTTCAGCCCAAGGCTAGTGCTCTACCACTGGAGCCACAGCACCACTTCCAGCTTTTTCTGCTTATGTGGTACTGAGGAATCGAACCTAGGGCCTCATGCATGCAAGGCAAGCACTCTACCACTGAACCACCTTCCCAGCCCCATGAGTAAGATAATTTATGCTCACAGGCAGGAAAGATCTTCCCATTTGCAATCTATACCTCTGGTATTAAGAAATTCTGTAAATCTCAAAACAGGATTGTCTCATGTAAGAGATCTGGGGAAGTCCTTTATTTTATGGAAGAAGAAGCTGAGCCCCATCCATATATTGGTCAGTAGATTGCCCTGGACCAAATAAGAAATTAGTGGTCCTTATTCTATTTTAGAAACTTTTGAGAATCTAAGCAGGCACAAGCACAAAGTTTGTGCTCACATGCGTGCACAGTATGTGCATGCACAAACACACACACCTACATCTCACTTCTTTTGTCTCTGCTTCCTGAAAATAGAATATTATTATAGAGTGTTCACTAAATGTCAATTGTTATGGGGGACATTCACAAGAAGTGAATGAGGAATCACACAAATCTTTAAAGAGTACATCGGAGGACCACCACTGGGCTATCATTAATTCTGTTCTGACCCGAGTGAGTGGCATGCAAACCAAATATGCTGTCTTAAGAAGTGAAAGTAAGCTGGGCGCTGGTGGCTCACACTGTCATCCTAGCTACTCAGAAGGCTGAGATCTGAGGATCCTGATTCAAAGCCAGCCTGGGCAGGAAAGTCTGTGAGATTCTTATTTCCAATTAACCATCAAAAGCCAGAAATGGAGCTGTGCTCAAGCAGTAGAGCACTGACCTTGAGAGAAGAAAGAAAGAAAGAAAAAAAAAAGCTCAGGACAACACCCAGGCCCTGAGTTAAAGGCCCAAGACCAGACCTTCCTCCATTCCCGCCCCCCCTAAAAAGTGAAAGTTAAAAACCGTTTTTTTTCTTTTTACAATACTGGAACTTGAACTCAGGGCTTTGTGCTTTCTAGGCTACTACCTAGAGCCTAAATAGCACCTAGTGACTAGGCTGGCATCAATCCTCAGATCTCACCTCCTGAGTAGCTATGATTACAGTCATGAGCTACCAGCCCCTGGATCTAGCCCTGTTTTTTGCTGGTCATTTTGGAGATGAAGTCTAGGAAATTTTTTTTTCTTTTTTTGCCAGTCCTGCAGCTTGAACTCTGGGCCTGGGAACTGTCCTTGATCTTCTTTTACTCAAGGCTAGCACTCTGCCACTTGAGCCACAGCACTGCTTCTGGTTTTTTCTGTTTAGTGGTTCTGAGGAATTGAACCCAGGACTTCCTGCATTCAAGGCATGCACTCTACTACTAAGCCACATTCCCAGCTCTAGCAAACATTTCTGAACAGAGTGGTCTTGAACTGAAATCCTCCTGATCTTAGCCTCTTGAGTAGCTAAAATTATAGGTGAGCTACTATCACCCAACAAACACCAGATTCTTGATTGGGAAAAATAGGACTCAGAGAAAAATGCCACTAAAACAAACTCAGTGGGGTTTTCTCAAATGTCTTGAGTCTGGGTTGCCTCTTTCCCAACCAGAGAAAAATAGTTGAGAAAGCTGATGGCAGAGATTGAGTTGAGTGAGAACTTCTAGGAAATAAGAAATAGAAAAAACAATTAAAAACAGAAGCCTTTGGTGCACACCTGTAATCCTAGCACTTGGAGGCCAAGACAGAAAGATCTCAACTTCGAGGCCAACCTAGGCTGTATAGACTTCTTCAGACAAAACAAAACCTGACAAACTAAGAACCCAAATTTCTTACTAGGTTCAATATAGTTTAAATTCCTCCATCAAATTGCTATAAACATTTCTAAACACTCTATTTCTGTACTTATTGTAACTCAGAAGAACAGCAATCAGTGAGGAGACATCATTCCTGGCCTATACTTAAGTCTATGGCCTTTAAAAGGCCCAGGAACTCCTTGGATCCCAGAATGCCTTTGGTAGGGGAATCACTAGGCTTCCCTTTGGCTTAGGATGCTGGAAACCAATCTGAGTACAATGATCATCACTGGATGATGATGCAAAACGGTGACTGCCCATCTATGCTTTATCTTGAACTACTCTTCCTTCCCCAGCCCTAGGAAAAAGCTTCAACAACCAACCAGGAAAGACCTCTACTCCTTCCTATCATCCCCAGTCCTGCCTAATGTGCCTTCAGTCCCTGTTACAGGCACAGATCTTTCCTTCCTTCTTTCCTTCATTATCCAGACACCTTCTGGTTGCAAGCCGCAGTGACCAGGGACAAGACAGTAATTAATGGACACTAGACTGTGGAACTGAGGTTTAGGACACTGGGCCTTAAGCTTCAGTTGTCCTGGGTCCATTTTACAAGGTATTTATTGAGTAGGGTACAGGTGCATACACAGAAAGTGAAATCACAATTTCCTTAGTCACAAGCACCAATCATGTGATACAATCTTAATCCTTAAGATTAAGCACCAATCATGTGATATAATTTTACTCGTGATAAATCACTTTTTTTTTTAATCTTAAGAAGCAAGCGTAAGCAATAAATGGCTTATAGTTAGCATAGATTTTTGTCAATCCCCAAGTTCCCAGAAAGTTTGGTGTAGAAATAGCCAACACCGGGATAGAAATCTGCATTCCCTTCAAGCCAGGACTGATTGATCTTTTCAGGAAACTCTGAGCATTCTGAGAGTTCTTGTTGGGAGGAGGCATTCCTTACTCCCAATCCTTTCAGGTCTCTCAGCTTGTCTTTTGGGGACTCTCATACCTTCTAAAATTTCTGCCTACATAGCCCAAACTCTAGCAATGCAGTGGTATTTATAAGTTGATTAGGAGTGTTGCTCAGTAGTAGAACATGTGCCCAGCATGCATAAGGCCCTGGGATCAACTGCCAGCATCCTTCCTTCTAAAACTGGTATTAGTATTAGAAAGAAAAGTTCACAGATTATATAAGCAATTCATAATCTGGAGATGGGTTAGACAAGTTCATCACTGAGAGAAGAGGTAGGGATAGTACACTTACTTATTTGGGTAAAGGAGAAAGAAGGGGTGAAGATTAGAGTGTCTCTATGATTATTCCCAAAGAATAAGGTCTCATTAATAGATAAGGAACTCCTAAGGATAAGTGATCTTTGTTCAGATTAGGGGGCCTAGGCTCTGGGGTATGTGATTTCTGAGAAATGGCCCCTCCTTCCCCCCTCCACCTCCCACCCAAGCAGAAATAGACTATATTTAGTGACCTTTAAGGTAGGAGAAAGGCTTCAGCCTCTCAGTCTGGGAGGGAAGAAGCGCTGGCCTGGCTGGCCTGGGCGGGGCTTCCTTAAAGGCTCTGGTCTGAATCCCTCCTCCTTGGTCCCCCATTGGGTCAGTGGCTCCTGCAGCCCTGTAAATGAGGGACAAATGAGAAGGGCTGTTGATTTTTCTCCCTTGGCCATTCAGAATTTGCTCACATAAATACTGAGAAAGACGCTGCCCTTTCCTCACTTTTCTTACTTGGCCCTGGGTTGGACCTGATTCTCTGGGGTGGGCAAGACCATGGGTAACCTGTTTATGCTGTGGGTGGCTGTGGGCATGTGCTGTGCCAACTTCAGTGCCTCTGCCTGGTAAGTCCTTCTCTCTAGCCCTCACTTCTTACCACTCATTCCCACTGGTATCCCCATTCATGTCTGCCTCCCCTATTCTCTTTTTGGTAGGTCAGTGAACAATTTCCTGATCACAGGTCCCAAGGTAAGATGGTCTCAGCTTCCCTTTTCATACTTTCCATTCCTAAGGGGATTCTTCTGGAGAAAACAGGGGAGGAGGAGACAGTGCCAGACCCCCTCACCCAGAAACCCTAAGTCTTGCCTGCTGCCCCACCTCAGGAGACCTGTGACAGGTGGAAACTCACAGTCCTTTTCCCTTTGCCAGGCCTATCTAACCTACACTACCAGCGTGGCTTTGGGTGCCCAGAGTGGCATTGAGGAGTGTAAGTTCCAGTTTGCTTGGGAGCGATGGAACTGCCCTGAAAATGCTCTCCAGCTCTCCACTCACAACAGGCTGAGAGGTGGTAAGTTTGTGTGGGAGCACACCTGTACAGGGGACATATTTCAGTCAGTCAGCACATGTGCATATGGTGTGTGTGAACGTGTGTGTGTGTGTGTGTGTGTGTGTGTGTGTTATGTGTATGTGTGTACAGTGAAATGGAAAAATGGCAGTGGGGCTGGGAAGGTGGCTCAGTGGTAAAGCGCTTGCTTGCCTTGCATGCCTGAGGTCCTGGGTTTGATTCCTCAGCACCACATAAGCAAAAAGAAAAAAAGCTGGAAGTGGCGCTGTGGCTCAGGTGGTAGAGCACTAGCCTTGAGCTGAAGAGCTGAGGGACAGCGTCCAGGCCCAGAGTTCAGGCCCCATGACCGGACCCCCCTCAAAAAAAAAAGAAAAATGGCAGTGATGTGCTGGCCTGTCATTTCCTTACTATGTGGCATTGAATAAATTATCTTCCCTTCTTAATCCCAGAGACAGGAATGTCTTGTTACAAATCTAAGAAATTGTTCTAGGTTTTTTATTTTTGTTTTGTTTTGTTGCCAGTCCTGGGGTTTAAATTCAGGGCCTTGACACTGTCACTCAGCTTTTTTGCACAAGGCTAGTGCTCGACCACTTGAACCACAGCTCCATTTGTAGATTTTTGTGATTTATTGGAGATAAGAGTGCCTGCCTGGACTGGCTTTGAGATCTTAAGAGTAGCTTTCAGGCATGATCCACCATTGCCTTGCTTGTTCTAGTTTTGGGGTGTGTGTGTGTGTGTGTGTGTGTGTGTGTGTGTGTGTGTGTGTGTGTGTGTGTGTGTTGGCAGTCATGGGTTTGAACTCAGGGCCTAAGCGCTGTATCTGAGTTTTTTTTTCTCAAGGCTAGTGCTTTATCACTTTGAGCCACAGCTCCACTTCTGGCATTTGTGCACTGTCTGTATTTGTGATTGTACACACCTTTATTTGATTTGCATGAAATAAAATTAGGAAAAGGTCTCTGTGTTTGCAGCACAAAGGAGTTTTGTATCTTCTCAATTATCATAAAAATCCAACAAGAGTGAAGTTGAATAATCACCTTGACTTGACTTTGGGTGGGCTGTGTGTGTATGTGAATGTGTGCATGACATCTATGTTTATATATAACTGTAAAGTGGTTTACATAAAAATCTTTTTTTTTTTTTAGTCAGTCCTGGGGCTTGAACTATGAGCATGGGCATGTCCCTGAGCTCTTCAGCTCAAGGCCAGTGCTCTACCACTTAAGCCACAGCACTACTTCAAGTTTTCTGGTAGTTAATTGAAGATAAGAGTCTCACATACTTTCTTGCCCGGGCTGGCTTTGAACTGCAATTCTCAGGTGTCAGCCTCCTTGAGTAGCTAGGATTACAGGCGTGAGCTACTGGTGGCCAGCTTAAGAGCCATTTTTGTAGAATAGAATTGCCGAAGAAAAGTTGTGGGAAAGTGAGTAGAGAGGGTAGGGCAAAGCAGGGTGTGGTGACTCAAACCTGTAATCTTAGCTATTTGGAAGATAGAAATCAGCGCTCTTTGCCAGAGATCACTGTTCAAGACCAGCTCCAGCAAACAGCGGTTCACAAGACTCCATTTCAGCCAGTGGCTTGGCTGGGCACAATGCGTGTCATCCCCAATGACACAGGGGAAGCACAAGTAGTAGGATCACAGCCCATGCCAGCCTGGGCATAAAGCAAAAGCCCTCCTAGAAAATAACCAAGGTAGCAGACACTAATGCTTCACACTACTCAGGAAGCTAAGATCCAGAGGATGGCAGTTTGAGGACAGCCTGGGCAAAAAAGTCTGCTAGACCCCATCTCCAGAATAAGCAGCAAGAAGCAGGGTCGGCGAGTGGTTCAGGTGTAGAATGCCAGCCTAGCAAGCCCAAGGCCCTGAGCTGAAACCCGAGTTCTGCCAAAGGGGTGGCAGAAACAACTATCTCCCCCACATTCTAATGGGATTTAAATACAGAATAGGAATATACTAAAAGGATATATGATGCAGGTAAAAAAAAAAAAATAGGAAAGAGCTCAGAGGGCAGTAGAGTACCTGCCTAGCAAACATGAAGCCCTGAGTTTAAACCTCAGTACCAAAGTTTAAGAGCTCAATATCAGAAACCATAACCCTTGTGATAGCACATGGCCCAGACTGGTGGTCAGAAAATGTGTTTCTCTCTTTCCTAAACAAGCCTTATGGCCTTTCATCTCACCCTCTGTGCATTTCAGGACAGCAGGGTCATGATCTCAACACCAAGAATGGAGAGAATGGCCTTTGGTCTCCTCATTCTGTCTCTGGGTTTTAACTTCTCCATCTGTAGCATGGAGATGCCCAGAACTTCCTCTTTGAATTGAGGTGGCTGGCAAGGCATGCACTGTTATCCAAGGAGAGCATCCTCTTTAAGCCCAAAGGAGGTTGGAGGGGGCGGGGGCAGTGGTGGTAATAGGAACATTGGTTTTCCAAAACCTGCTTCACATCATTGAGGACCAATTATTTAGTTAGTTTCCTCTTTCTCTCCAAAGCTACTAGGGAGACTTCTTTCATTCATGCTATCAGCTCTGCTGGAGTTATGTACACCATCACCAAGAACTGTAGCATGGGTGACTTTGAAAACTGTGGCTGTGATGAGTCAAAAAATGGAAAAACAGGTAAGCTGGGTTTTCAGATTGGAGTAGGAAAAGGGGAGGAGCTTCAGAGCTGAGTTGCTAAAGGTCAAAGTTCTTCACATCCCTATACTCCCACCACCCTTTCACTAGTAGGAACTCCTGGATCAAGACTCTTAAGAATTAAGACTGGGTCAGTGAGTCCAAGGATTATTAGCAAGTAGCTCTAAAAACATTAGATGATTGGGAATTAAAAAATAAAAAAGCCAAAGAAAGTTTGAAGTTAGCCTTTGTGTTAGAATGGCTTGTCTGTAACTCAAAAATATTCAACTATTTGTAGACCAAAGAAACTCAGGTTTGTCACTAGTAAAGAGGGGACTCTAACAAGAGCATTGTAGAATAATGGTGTAGAGTTCCAGAAAACCTGAGATGTGGTGAACCTTTATAATCGTCTGGATCAGCCCTGTGTGCCTACATTTACTGGGGTATAGACGACTTATTGTTCAGAGCTGAGAAGTGTCAGTAACGGGTATTGGGAATAGGACTCTTTCCACCTAACCCATGTGCCTATCTCATCTTCAGTTATAGCCTTATGCCTTCCCAGCGCTCTTGGGATGGTTTGATTGTATTCTCCAAAAATACCGTGACTCTTCTTCTGGGACTTAGCAGGGAGCTGTATGCAGAACTTATTCTTTCCTTATATATAGGAGGCCATGGCTGGATCTGGGGAGGCTGCAGCGACAATGTGGAATTTGGGGAAAGGATCTCCAAACTCTTTGTGGACAGTTTGGAGAAGGGAAAGGATGCCAGAGCCCTGATGAATCTACACAACAACAGGGCCGGCAGGCTGGTGGGTATAGGAGTTGGCCAATGTTGGCAACAGCTTCACTTCTATCTAGACTTTCAAAGCTTACCAAGAGCTGCCTCATACCTCTGTTTCATCCCCACAACCATCCAGCAAGACAGACAGCTATTCCCATTCTCTGTTTAACAAAGCCAATTAGGTCTAGGCCCAGTGGCTTATCCAAGGCACTACAACTATATACCTCAAAGGCAGGCAATGAACTCAGATCTTCAGGCTCTATTCTTCTTCACATGCAGTTTTCTGAGGACACAGAGTGATAGACAATCAAGATTTTGTTTCCATGGATTAAAATTATAATCACTTGTTCTAGAACATTAACATTATTGTCCAGCCTGGTGTCCTAAAGTCTGTCTGGGCTGTGAATTATTGAAACGGATACAAGTTTCTTTGAGGAGTCTCTTCTCCCCTAGGACTTCTGATGGGGAAGTATTTGAACTCAAATCTGGAAGCAAATTGGAGTTAAAAAAAATCATAGAAATTTCCCTGTGAATCTGTACCTAGATTTCAGGGCTGTCCAGCATAAGGGGATCAGACTCCACGAGCTCCTGTCCCTCTGAAAGAGGGCCTAGAGGGTGAATCCAAATCATCACAAATACTCAGGCTCACAGCTTCAAGGCAGTAAAACAGTGTCAGCAATCATATTTTCCTTTATAATGGTCCAAGTACTTCCTTCATAATTCTATTCAATCCCTCTCTTTCCCCTTTCTACCTCACTCCTCTTTCTTCTCTCTCTCCTTTCTCTCCTCTCCCCCCACCTCTCTCTGAGGATTTGAACCCAGGGCCTTGTGCTAAGCAAGTATGCTCCCAATTCACCTATAAAGACACCCCTCAATTTTATTCAACTCTTACTCCAGCTGGGCTGATAGAGAAAACTGTTTTTTAAAAAATAATGGAGCCTAAGCTGGGCACCGGTGGCTCACGCCTGTAATCCTAGCTACTCAGGAGGCTGAGATCTGAGGATCGTGGTTCAAAGCCAGCCCGAGCAGGAAAGTCTGTGAGACTCTTTTTTTTTTTTTTTTTTTTGGTAGTGGGGCTTGAACTCTGGGCCTGGGCACTGTCCCTGCACTCTTCAGCTCAAGGCCAGAGCTCTACCGCTTGAGCCACAGCACCACTTATGGTTTTTTTAGTGGTTTATTGGAGATAGGAGTCTCATGTTCTTTCTTGCCCGGGCTGGCTTTAAACCGTGATCCTCAGATCTCAGCCTCCTGAGTAGCTAGGGTTACAGGCATGAGCCACCGGCCCCCGGCTCCCGTGAAACTCTTATCTCCAATAAACCACTAGAAAACCAGAAGTGGCACTGTGGCTCAAGTGCTAGAGCACTCGCCTTGAGCTGAAGAGCGCAGGGACAGCGCCCAAGTCCAGAGTTCAAGCCCCACAACTGACCAAAAACAAAACAAAACTGGAAGTGGTGCTGTGGCTCAAGAAGTAGAGTGCTAGCCTTGAGCTGAAGAGCTGAACAGCGCCCAAGCCCAGAGTTCAGCCCCATGACTGACCAAAAAAAAAAAAAAAATTGGAGCCTAGTGCTGGTGGCTCACGCCAGTAATCCTATGTACTCAAGAGGCTGAGATCTGAGGATCATGGTTCAAAGCCAACCCAACAGGAAAGTCCAAGAGACTCTTATCTCCAATTAACCAACAGAAAACCAGAAGTGGCACTGTGGCTCAAAGTGGTAGAGTGTTGGCATTGAGCCAAAATGCTCAGGGACAGCAGCAGGCCCTGAGGTCAAGCCCACAATTGAATAAAATAATAATAATAATAATAATAATAGAAAGAAGCTGGGCACGAGTGGCTCATGCCTATAATTCTAGCTACTCACCAAGCTGAGATATGAGGTTTGAGGTCCAAAGTCAGCCCAGGCAGACAAAAACAAGACTCTTATCTCCAGTTAACCAGCAAAAAACCAGGAGTATGTTTCAAGTGGTAGAGCAACAGCCTTGGCGTTGGGGAGAGAAGCCTAAGAATAGTGCCAGCCTTTGAGTTCAAGCCCCACTACCAGCACACAAAAAATCCTGACTGGGACAGGTCTCAAATGGTAAAGTGCTTGCCTAATAAGCATGAAACCCTAAACTAAATTCCTAGTCCCAAACAACAAAAAAAACCAAACCAAACAAACAATAAAAAAAAAACAAACCCAACCACACACACAAAGTGAGAAACAAATAAGCAAACCTGCTCTACAAGTGATGAGAGTTCACTTCGAACGTTGTCCGAGCTCTCTCCTAGTCAGGCCGAGACACTGACTTAAAATCCCCATTGTCAGGCCTTTAAACCCCTGAACAGTCTCATTGAAGTATTTTTTATAAACTTCTTCAATCATCCTATGTTTCATCTAAGCAAAAAAAGCACAGCTGTGGGGCTGGGGATTTAGCTCAGCGGAAGGGCACCGCCTGGCCTGGGCAAGGCCCTGGGTTCGGTCCTCAGCCCCGGAAAAAAAAAAAAAAAAGCACAGCTGTAAAATAGCCCATTTAATTGTTGGCCATTGGCCTTCCTTACCAAGAGCCATTCATTCTTTTGTGTTTCTCTCTCTCTCTGAAGGCAGTGAGAGCCACCATGAAAAGGATTTGCAAATGTCACGGCATCTCAGGGAGCTGCAGCATCCAGACCTGTTGGCTGCAGCTAGCAGACTTCCGGGAGATGGGAAACTACCTAAAGACCAAGTATGAGCAGGCACTGAAAATTGAGATGGATAAGCGACAGCTAAGGGCTGGGAACAGCGCTGAGAGTGGCTGGGCTCCCGCTGAAGCCTTCCTTCCTAGCGCAGAGGAGGAGCTGATCTTTTTAGAGGAATCTCCAGACTACTGTACCCGCAATACCAGCCTGGGTATCTATGGCACAGAGGGTCGCGAGTGCCTACAGAACAGCCGTAATACATCTAGATGGGAGCAATGCAGCTGTGGGCGCCTGTGCACTGAGTGTGGGCTGCAGGTGGAAGAGAGGCGAACTGAGGCCGTGAGGAGCTGTAATTGCAAATTTCAGTGGTGCTGCACAGTCAAGTGTGACCAGTGCAGGCAAATTGTGAACAAGTATTACTGTGCACGTTTCCCAGGAAGCACCCGCTCCCCCAGCAAGGGCAGTGCCTGAAAATGCCTCACAAAGTCACCTGCTCAGTTGCATAACAGTGGAGAGGCACACAGCTTCTCTCTTGGAGGAAGCAGACATTGGAAAACAACTGGAAAATCACAGGGTTTGATTGTGGGTCTCATGGTATTTGCTACAGATGAGGAACTAGAGGCCCAACATTATACAGCATGTTTTTGGTAGAACTGGAATTAGAATGTGGGCCTCCTGACTTCTAGAACCAATCTTTCCTACAAGTGACTTAAGGCAGCTTGCTAAAAATAGAAGTTTGTCTGGGGGTCCAGTCTCCAGAGGCACTCTGTTCCTTTAAGTTTCAGGCCATGTCCCTCTTGGTTGTGCATCTAGCAGTGAGAGACACACAAAAATGAGAGTTCTCTTTAGACTGTTCAGCTCTGCTCTGGACCAAACTTCCCCCTCTGACCAACTGCAAATTATGAAGAAAAGTAAGAGACCATCTCCTGTTTGGAAGACTTTTTCTGTGGTGGGGTTTTCACCTGAGTATGCACTTTTGAAAAGTTCTCCCCATGCAAGGAATTTCCTAGCTCATAAACCAACTCTGGAACCTAAAAGAAGGAATGGTCACACTAAGTGGATAAGTGACCCTAAGTTATGACAATGTCCTACAAAAAGGGTTTTTCCCAGAGAGCTATTTTGTTATTTTCCCAGATTGGGAACTTAGCTTCATTTTTATTTTAATTTTTTAATTTTTTTTTTTTTGGGTCCGGTCGTGGGGCCTGAACTCTGGGCCTGGGCGCTGTCCCTCAGCTCTTCAGCTCAAGGTTAGCGCTCTACCACTTGAGCCACAGCGCCACTTCTAGCTTTTTTTTTTCCTGCTTATGTGGTGCTGAGGAATCGAACCCAGGGCCTCATGCATGCAAGGCAAGTGCTCTACCACTGAGCCACCTTCCCAGCCCCTTAGCTTCATTTTTATAACAAATGTTTCTTGGATATATCCAGATGAAACATTTTATCATCACTGCCTTCAGAAATCTTAAAATCAGAAAGAGTTGGGCAAGAAGAAGAAATAAGGGGTGGAGGAAGGAAAGAGGAAGTTCTGCTTCTGGGTCCCATTTATACACGGTCTAGAGAGGAAACTAGAAACTTAAAATTCCCAGACACTGACACACAAGAAATCAATACAGACTCACAGATTTAGAAGGTGTTATTTTAATGCAACCTAAGCAATTTGAGGAATAGGGAAAAACTTTGAACTGGAACCATATTCAATCAAAGTGTGTTTTAGTTTTTGACTTGGACTTCCTAAGGTATCCCCACATTGAGTCCTGCACCTCAGGGCAAGAGACTAAGATGTGGTTTCTACTTCTTTCATTTAGATCTTTCTATGGTAATCTTTGGAAGAAAGGAAGTTCCCCTATAAGGACCTGTGCTCTTGTCCACTTGGTTTCTTAAATTTCAGTATTTCAGCTTTGGGAATCTCTCTCAATAGGCCTGGTTCTCTCCTGTGGGGAGATTTTTAAAAACCAGCTGAAATGACTGATCACCAAGAGTGGGGAAACAAACCCCAGCTTGTTATTTTATTTTATTTTATTTTTAATTATTTTTTTTTTGGGGTCCGGTTGTGGGGCCTGAACTCTGGGCCTGGGTGCTGTCCCTCAGCTCTTCAGCTCAAGGCTAGCGCTCTACCACTTGAGCCACAGCGCCACTTCCGGCTTTTTTCTTTTTGCTTATGTGGTGCTGAGGAATCGAACCCAGGGCCTCATGCATGCAAGGCAAGCACTCTACCACTGAGCCACCTTCCCAGCCCCCAGCTTGTTATTTTAAATAAAACAAGTTAAATTAAGCTAGACTATTAACTGCTAATAATATTCTTGAGAAATCTTTAGTAAATAGAAAACACACATCATGGGGCTGGGAAGGTGGCTCAGTGGTAGAGCGCTTGCCTTGCATGCATGAGGCTCTGGGTTTGATTCCTCAGCACCACATAAGCAAAAAGAAAAAAAAAAGCCGGAAGTGGCGCTGTGGCTCAAGTGGTAGAGCGCTAGCCTTGAGCTGAAG
Source organism: Dipodomys spectabilis (assembly GCF_019054845.1). Lineage (NCBI taxonomy): Eukaryota > Metazoa > Chordata > Mammalia > Rodentia > Heteromyidae > Dipodomys > Dipodomys spectabilis. The sequence goes on from NW_024870824.1 coordinate 5,245,832, forward strand.
AGCTGAAGGACAGCGCCCAGGCCCACAGTTCAGGCCCTACAACCGGACCCAAACAAAACAAAACAAAACAAAAAAACCACATCATACTAAGTGAACATGCTATTACAAAATAGCATGTTCAGGATGAATCAATTTTGTTTTTAAAAATATGAACATAATGCCAGGCAGTGGTGGCTCACACCTATAAACCTAGCTACTCTGAAGGCTGAAATATGAGGATTGTGGTTGGAAGCCAACCCAGGCTGCAAAGTCTGGGAGATTCTTATCTCTAATATAGTACCAAAAAAAAGCCAAAAGTGGAGTTATGGCTAAAGTGATAGAGTGTTAGCCTTGAGGAAAAGAAGCTCAGGGCCAGCCATAGGCTCTAAGTTCAAGCCTCAGGACCTACCCACCCAGAGATACATACAATGAACATAGTTGCCATTATGTAATGCCAAGATCATTTTCCTTTGTCTTATACTTTCATCTAAATAAACAAACTTTTGCCATCAGAAAACGTGTTATTTTTAAGTGCTTAAACATGATTTTAAATTTATGTTAGTGGGCTGGGAAGGTGGCTCAGTGGTAGAGCACTTGCCTTGCATGCCTGAGGCCCTGGGTTCGATTCCCAGCACCACATAAGCAAAAAGAAAAAAGCCGGAAGTGGCGCTGTGGCTCAAGTGGTAGAGCACTAGCCTTGAGCTGAAGAGCTGAGGGACAGTGCCCAGGCCCAGAGTTCAGGCCCCACAACCGGACCCAAAAAATAAATAAATAAATAAATTTATGTTAGTAATAAAAGCGAAGTTCAAAAAGGAAGTTGGCATCTTTGGAGAAACTATAAGCCAGTGCTTTAAAAGTTCACCCTCTAGTGAATTTTAAACCACCATGCATATAGTTAGGGCCCAGTGGCTCACACTTATAATCCTAGCTACTCCAGAGACAGAGGCTTCCATCTCAATCAATAATTGAAATTGATGATGGGCATCTGTCATCGTAGCTATATGGAAAGTGTAAATAAGCAGACTATTATCCAAGCTGGCCTAGGCATGCATGAGAAAACCTATTCAGGAAAAAAAAAAAAAGGAAGGTGGATAAAGGGCTGAGAAGTGTGGCTCAAGCAACAGAGGACCTTTCTTCCTTTCTTCCTTCTTTCTTTCCTTCCTTCCTTCCTTTTTTCTTTTTTTTTTTTTTTGTCGGTCATAGGGTTTGAACTCTGGGCCTGGATGCTGTTCCTGAGCTCTTCAGCTCAAGGCTAGTGCTCTACCACTTGAGCCACAGTGATACTTCCTGTTTCCTAGTGGTTTATTGGAGCTAAGAGTCTCATGGACTTTCTTGCCTGGGCTGGCTTTGAACCATGATTCTCAAATCTCAGCCTCCTGAGTAGCTAGGATTGCAGGTGTGAGCCACCGGCGCCTGGCTTCATAGAGCATCTTTCTATGTCAAGGACATAAACAAGAGATTTTCCCTATCTCTTAACTTCAAAGGAAGGGATTAAAAAACATACACTGAAGTATGACAGAGAAAGTATGACAGAGAAAGACAGAGAGTGTAATAGAAAGAAGGAATAGAAGAGACACTAAGGGCAAAAACTTTTAAACTTTGAAAAGGCATCCAAGCCAGGCACTGCTGGCTCACGCCTGTAATCCTAGCTACTCAGGAGGCTGAGATCTGAGGACCCAGGTTCAAAGCCAGCCTGGGCAGGAGAGTACCTGAGATTCTTATCTCCAAAACACCGCTCACAAAACTGGAAGTGGCTTCGTGGCACAAGTGGTAGAGTGCTCACCTTGAGCTGAAGGGCAGAGGGACAGTGCCTAGGCCAAGAGAGTTCATGACCGACCCTCCCCCCCCCAAAAAAAAGGCAAACAAAAGAAATGATTATTTTACATTTTTCTAATTTGGGGAGGGGAAGGGAAATAAAAGCTGAAATAAGGATACAGGTTGACCCATTGTAACAATGAGATGTACAAGACACTTTGTTGAAAATGAACTTTACAACTTTGGGGCAGGGGAGGGAGGAGTTGGAGGGGTGGGGAGGGAAGGGATGGTAGGAGAAAAACAGAGGAGGGGATAACAATGCTCGAAAGAAAATGTACTCATTGCCTTACTCATGTAACTGTAACCCCTCTGTACAGTATCTTTACAATAAAAAATATATATTATATAAAAAAGAAATGATTATTTCCCCATCTGTATAGCATCTTTAAAATAAAATTAAATTAAAGAAAAAAAGATGGGGCTGGGAATGTGGTTTGGTGGTAGAGTGTTTGCCTAGCATGCATGAGGCCCTGGGTTTGATTCCTCAGCACCACATAAGCAGAAAAAGCCAGAAGTGGTGCTCTGGCTCAAGTGGTAGAGCACTAGCCTTGAGCTGAAGAGCTGCTGAGGAACAGTGCCCAGGCCCAGAGTTCAGGTCCCATGACAAGAAAGAAAGAAAGAAAGAAAGAAAGAAAGAAAGAAAGAAAGAAAGAAAGAAAGAAAGAAAGAAAGAAAGAAAGAAAGAAAGGAAGGAAGGAAGGAAGGAAGGAAGGAAGGAAGGAAGGAAGGAAGGAGGAAAGAAAGAAAGAGGAAGAAAGAAAGGAAGGAAGGAAGGAAGAAAGAGGGGCTGGGAACGTGGCTCAGTGGTAGAGCGCTTGCCTTGCATGCCTGAGGCCCTGGGTTCGATTCCTCAGCACCACATAAGCAAAAAAAGAAAAAAGCCGGAAGTGGCGCTGTGGCTCAAGTGGTAGAGTGCTAGCCTTGAGCTGAAGAGCTGAGGGACAGCACCCAGGCCCAGAGTTCAGGCCCCACAACCGGACCCAAAAAGAAAGGAAGGAAGGAAGGAAGGAAGGAAAAAAGAAAGACATTTCCATGGGGCTTAGAAAGAAAACATAAAATTATTAAGTTATATGGTCCTAAGGTTTAAACCTTGAATAAGTAAGGATGCCAAAGTTCCCTTCCTGAAAGCTAGGGAAATGAACGAACACACTTTACTCCCTTGTTAGGAATTTCTATCAAAGAATCCAGATACCTAATGCCTTGATATTTCCTCTGTGCCGATATGCTCAAAATAATCACAGGGGGAATTTTCAGAAGCAAAATCATCCCTGCTACCTTGATCAAATGATCACTCCAGGAGAACAAGCCTTGTGTTTACTGTAGAGTCTTTTTTTTTCTTTTATTGGTTGTGGGGCTTGAACTCAGGATCTAGGCTTTGTCTCTGAGCTCTTTGCTCAAAGCTAGTGCTCTCCTACTTAGAGCCACAGCACCACTTTCAGTTTTTGAGTAGTTAATTGGAGATAAGAGTCTCACAGGAACTGGCTGGCTTTGAACCTTTATCCTCAGATCTCAGCCTCCTGAGTAGCTAGGATTACAGGCATGAGCTACCAGTGTCTGGTTACTGTGGGGTCCTAACAGAAGTTTTCATTAAGAAATCCCAGACAGCTGGGCTGGATGACTCATGCTTGTAATCTTAGCTACTCAAGAGGCTGAGATCTGAGGATCAAGGTTCAAAGCCAGCTCAGGCAGAAAAGTCCATGAGACCCTCATCTCCAATTAACCACCAAAAAGCTGGAGGTGGAGCTATGGCTCAAGTAGTAGAGTACTAGCCTTGAGCAAAAAAAGCTCAGGGACAACACTCAGGCTCTAAGTTCAAGCCCCAGGATTGTCACCAAAAAAAGAAAAACAAAGAAAGAAAGAAAGAAAGAAAGAAAGAAAGAAAGAAAGAAAGAAAGAAAGGAAGGAAGGAAGGAAGGAAGGAAGGAAGGAAGGAAGGAAGGAAGGAAGGAAGGAAGGAAGGAAGGAAGGAAGGAAGGAAAGAAAGAAAAAGAAAGGAAGGAAGGAAGGAAGGAAGGAAGGAAGGAAGGAAAAGAAAGAAAAGAAAAAAGAAATCCCAGAGATATGATAATTCCATGAAAAAAGTTTGCCTTGCCTAGCTGCTCCAAAAGCTCATAACCTTCTACTCCCTTCTCCTTCCCAGACTTTTCTGTCCTCATCCATCTTTCCTTCAGAGCAATCAATCACAAACTACCCTTCTCACATGGCTCGGGGCCAGAAACTAAAGAAATTTAGATTTATTTACATCCATCACCTTCCTGTCAGGGATTCATTCCAGCATCATTCAGATTCATTAGTTACAACCATCCACCCCTTCCCTTTTGGTTCATCCTTAACAAGCTGGCTATCATTAAGGTGACAAAACAATAAAACACCTATGTTCAATGGGTTCAGGGACCAAGCCAGGCAGATTGACCACAGTTTGCTTGGAAACCTGCTGAAAGGGGATCATTTCATCTAGAGAAAGCTGTTCACAAGTCTGTCCCTACATTTCAGTAAATACAGGCATTGTATCATTTGCCAAGAGAATGTATTCCTGCTTTTCTAATCTAGAAAATATGCTCATCCTTGTTAGGTTCCTACAAAGCTTTTTCTCCATGGGGCGCCAGTGGCTCAAGCCTGTAATTCTAGCTACTCAAGAGGCTGAGATCTGAGGATCGAGGTTCAAAGCCAGCCTGGGCAGGAAAGTCCGTCAGCCTCTTATCTCCAATTAACCACCAGAAAAACAGAAGTGGCGCTGTGGCTCAAGAGGTAGAGCACTGGCCTTGAACTGAAGAGCTGAGGGACAGTGCCCAGGCCCAGAGTTCAAGCCCCATGATTGACCAAAAAAAAAAAAAAAGGCTTTTTCTCCCTTGCCTTCTTTTCTTTCTTCTCTTTCTTTTCATCTGACCTTTGATGTAGGAAAAATTGGGGACTCTTAAACCCTCAAAACCCCTGCCAGAGTCCACTAGGGTCTACTATTACAATCTATTATTCAATCTACTCAACAGCTTGAAGTTTGGTGATCATAAAGAATAGGGGAAACTAGAGTGGAGAGAGAATAACTGAGCACCTATTAAGGAGATTTTATCTCCTTCAATCTTCAATTAAGAGTTACATCAAGCAAGACACAGGTGGCTTACACCTATAACCCTAGTTGCTCAGGAGGCTGAGATTCCAGGATCTTATTTTGAAGCCAGCTTGACTAGTAAAGGCTGTGATACTCCTGTCTCCAATTACTTAGAAAAAGCCAAAAGTGGTGCTGTGGCACAAGTGCTGGCCTTGAGCAAAAGAAGCATAGAGACAGGCCCTGAGTTCAAGCCTAGGACTGATACCAAAAAAAAAAAAAGCTACAGTTAAGTCCTCAGTGGCTCATACCCACAATTCTAGCTATTCAAGAGATTGAAATCACAGGATAGAAGTTAGAAGCTAGTCCTATCAGAAAGTTCCCAAGGCTCCTCTCCAACTAATAGTTGGGTAGAGTGGTATTTTCCTCTCATCCTAGCTATTGCAGAAAGCATTAATAGAAGGATTCTTGTGCCCAGATAAGGATCCCCAAAGACCACCAATGCAAGTACATGAGAGTCCTTTATTGCAAGATGGAGCCTAGACTCACAACTATCACCGATGCAGCGGGTCAGAGTTGAGAGCCCCGACCCTTCCTCTAGCAGGGTTTTTATAGGGCTTTTAGGGACTTCTATGCATCATCGCAACACTTAACAAATCATATCACACCTTGGAAAACCGACCAGGTACTAGGGATTGGCTGGTTCATGGAGTTGATGCTCTTCAAAATGATTGGCTAAAGCAGATTGTCTGAGTGGCAACTGAGTGGTCCATAACTTGCAGGAACATCTGGAACATTGGGTTTTTCCTGTTATCCGCTGATTAGCTGTAGTTAGTGGAATTTACCATAAAGAGGGTTGTTCCTGGAATTTGGGCTCAGGATCAAGGGGAGTTGCTGACACATTTCCCAGACAAAATGAAATCCAGACCTCAGATTGCTATATTTTGTTCAGTCTTCACAGGATGGGGTCCAGACTGGCCCAGACAAAATCATGACCCTGTCTCAAAAATAAGCAGAGGAATAGAAGGTCTGGAGGCATGGTACAAGTGATAGAGCAACTAGCAAGCAAATGAACCTGAGTTTAAACTCTAGTTTGACTTTACACATTTTTTTTTTGTGGGTGGGGGGGGTCCAGTCACGGGGCCTGAACTCTGGGCCTGGGCGCTGTCCCTCAGCTCTTCAGCTCAAGGCTAGCACTCTACCACTTGAGCCACAGTGCCACTTCCGGCTTTTTTTTTTCTTCTGCTTATGTGGTGCTGAGGAATTGAATCCAGGGCCTCATCCAAGGCAAGCACTCTACCACTGAGCCACCTTCCCAGCCCAACTTTACACAATTTTTTAAAGTTACAATTGTTAGGATCTTGCCATGTAGTTTATAGTGTAGAACACATGATTAGCTTGTATTCTAAATCTAAAATTAAATACAGAGATGTGATTTCAAACCTGCTACTTTATAAACTCAAATTATTTCCCTTACAACCATTTATTCTCTGAGGGGCCAGGGTCTCCAGCAACATTGTGACAATTCAAACAGGCTTGGAGGATGGCTTATCATTCATATGCAGTGAAAGGTGTCCCCAGCTGCCTCTTCCACAAGTAAGAGACTCATATTTATCAGCCCTTTTCCAGAAAGAAGATCCTTTTGATTTGCAAAGCAGAGAGCCTAGCTCCTGCTGACTTGAGACAGCAGAATCCTAAGTCTCCAGGGGGTATTCAAAGGAAAAAGGCTAATCTTTATTGTCTACCTTAGAGGTCAAAATTTCAAGAGCAGATGTCAAGGAAGGGGTGTTTATTTTATACAACAGAGGAAGAAAAAAAAAACAGACTACAGAGGAAAACAAGTTCTAGCATGAAATCACAAATACTCATAATCCTCATTGATATAACAACAACAACAACAATCATCTTAGGTTGAGGGGGAAAAAAAGGCTGGGATCAGAACACAGGCTTCAAGGAGAGGTTAAAGAGCTTTGAACAGTAATAGAACTCAAAACCATCTAATCCTACAGACTGGCTTGTGTGACCTCATGGAGGAAAGTATTTTATAAAGCAGAAGAGATTAGGATTAGACCTCAAGGCCCTTGAACCACCTCCATGACTAGGCCATCTAACAGGCTGCCCTTCCCAAGGTGAGACTTCTGGAAAAGGATGTGTGACTCACTCCAAGGGATCTGGAAGACTTTAGACTGTACTTTGCCAGAGATGGACTTGAGATGGTGGCTGGAAGAGTGGGGATGTGTGTGGGGAAACACCTGGTAGTTGGTGCTTAGACACTGAGGGGGGAAAAATTGTGATGAAGAAATTGGAAACCAAAGAAAACAATTTTTTGGAACTTAGACAACAAACAGGAAAAACAAAATTTTCTTTTCCTTAAGATGATTTTTTTTTCTTTCTTTCTTTTTCTTTTTGCAAGTCCTGGGGCTTGAATTCAGGGTCTGGGCCCTGTTCCTGAGCTTCTTTTGCTCAAGGCCAGCACTTCACCATTTGAGCCACAGTGCACTTTTGACTTTTTCTGTTTATGTGACTGAGGAATAGAACCCTGGGCTTCATGCATGCTAGTCAAGCACTCTACCACTAAACCACATTCCTTGGAGATGCTTATTTTAATAAAATAACCATCTCTATCCCATAATTAGATAACATATGTTCAAAAGCAACTATCTTAGCCGGGCAATGGTGGCTCATGCCTATAATCCTAGCTACTCAGGAGGCTGTGATCTGAGGATTGCGGCTCAGGCAGGAAAGTCCACGAGACTCTTATCTCCAATAAACCACCAGAAAGCAGGAAGTGACTCTGTGACTCAAGTAGTAGAGTGCTAGCCTTGAACTGAATTGCTGAGGGACAGCACCCAGGCCTTGAGTTCAAGTCTCATGACCGACCAGAAAAACAACAACAACAAAAACCAACTAGCTCCTTTCGGGTATTAGTGGCTTACACCTGTAATTCTAGCTACTCAGAAGGCTGAGATCTGAGGATCCCAATTCAAAGCTAGCCTAAGCAGTATAGTCCATGAGACTCTTGTAAGGATTGGAGAAAGGTGACCTCAATGGGGCTCAGGCAGAAGTTTAAGTGGGAGACACAAACTGTGAGCCTACACAGTTGTGGGTGTGCAGAGCAGGAACTAGCGGCAGAGAGCAATTATATATATATAGGGAGGAGAAGGAGGAGGAGGCATAACTGGAGCAGATGAGGAAGTGGCCTCAGAGCCTGGGACCTCCCACTGGTCCCAGGTGTGCCAGTTACCTGGTTTACAGGTTCTGGGCAGGGACTTCTAGGGAGGGTCACATGCCTGAACATATCCTCTGACCACTTACCACTGCATTGTCAGAAATTGTCCAGATCAGGTTGGGAAGGTGGCTCAGTGGTAGAGGGCATGAGGCCCTGGGTTTGATTCCTCAGCACCACATAAACAGAAAAAGCTGGCAGTGGTACCATGGCTCAAGTGGTAGAGCACTAGCCTTGAGTTGAAGAGCTGAGGGACAGTGCCCAGGCCCAGAGTTTAAGCCCCACAACTGACAAAAAAAAGAAATTGTCCAGATCCGAGAGTAAGAACTTTTGGCTTTATGGAGTCCTTGAGTAGAAAAGTATCTAAAGAGCATAGGAGACATCCCAAAGGAGTGTCTGGGTTCGGGAGAGATTGATATCAGGGACCCCACTGGAATAAAACACAAGGAGAGAGTCTGGTGAGTGGAGAGAGAGAGACAACAGATAGAAGGCATCCCTATCTACCCAAAGTCCCTTAGAGTGAGAATCAAATTCTTGCTTCAGGTGTTTCCAGACTGAGAACAGACTAGCCGATAAGGCATAGGGGATCCCTCTAGTATTGCACCATGTGGAAAGATAGACAAACAGAAGACCTGTAAATAGGAGTCACTCACCAGTCATAGAGGGGAGACAGTGTGTTGAATACCTGGCCAGCAATGATGAAGGTCCGATGTGCAGTCCCTTTCACAGTTTGGGGTCAAACTGGCAGCCAGGAGGCAGACTGACCTTGGAAAGAGAAGCAAAGGGGAACCAGCAATTCCTGACACTATCCTTTCCCAGGTCTCGGCACCAGATGTAAGGGTTGGAGAAAGGAGACCTCCATACAATTCAGAAGATGAGAGTTTATTACGAGACGCAAACCACAGGCCTGCACCAGATGTGGTGTGGAGAGAAGGAAATTACATTGGAGAGAGATTGTATAGGGGAGGGGAAGAGGAGATGTAGCTGGAGCACATGAGGAAGTGACCTCAGAACCTGGGAGACCTCCCACTGCCCCCAGGTGCACAGTTATCTGAGTTACAGGTGCTGGGTAAGGACTTCTAGGGAGGGCCATGTGTAGTCTCCCACTCAGAGAAAATTAAGGGGAAGGTAGTCAACATGCAGTTTTGGTTTTTTTTGTTTTTGTTTTTTTGGTCGGTCGTGGGGCCTGAACTCTGGGCCTGGGCGCTGTCTCTCAGCTCTTCAGCTCAAGGTAAGCGCTCTACCACTTGATCCACAGCACCACTTCCAGCTTTTTCTGCTTATGTGGTGCTGAGGAATTGAATCCAGGGCCTCATGCTTGCGAGGCAGTCTACCACTGAGCCACCTTACCAGCCCTACATGCAGTTTTTCATGGAAAAACAAAAACAAGGGGCCATTTTTCCAATTAACCACCAAAAATCTGGAAATGAACCTGTGGTTCACATGGTAGAATGCCAGCCTTGAGTGAAAAAGATAAACGACAATGCTCAGGTCCTGAATTCAAGCTCCAGTACTGGCACACAAAAAATATACAGCTGGATATCAGTGGCTCATGCCTGTAATCCTAGCTACTCAGGAGGATGAGATTTGAGGATCATAGTTCAAAGCCAGCCTGGGCAGGAAAGTTCATGAGACTTTTTGTTGTTGGTGGTGAGGCTTAGGACCTGGGTACTGTCCCTGAGCTCCTTTTGCTCAAGCCTAGCACTCTACCACTTTGAGCCACAGCATCACTTCTGGTTTTCTGGTGGTTAATTGGATATAAGAATGCGATCCTGAGATCTCAGCCTCTGGAGTGACTAGAATTACAGGTGTGAGCCACCAGTGCCCAGCTCTGAGAGACTCATCTCCAATTTACTACCAGAAACCAGAAGTGGTGCTGTGGCTTAAAGTGGTAGGGACCTAGCCTTGAGCGAAAAAGCTCAGGGCCAGTGACCAGGCCCTGAGTTCAAGCCCCACAATAAAAATATTAAAAGATAACAAATAATTAAAATAAAATATTCAAAGTGGATACAGGTGGGTCACACCTGTAATCTTACCTACTCAGCAGAGGTTGAGATTTGAAGATCCTAGTTGGAAGCCAGCCCAGGCAGGAAAGTCCAAGGGACTCTTATCTCCATTTAACCATCAAAAAGCTAGTAGTAAAGCTGTGACTCAAGTGGTAGAGTGCCAGCCTTAAGCACACAAGCCAAACAATAGAGCAAGGTCCATAGTTCAAAACCCCAGTACTGGGGGCTGGGAAGGTGGCTCAGTGGTAGAGCGCTTGCTTTGCATGCATGAGGCCCTGGGTTCGATTCCTCAGCACCATATAAGCAAAAAGAAAAAAGCCAGAAGTGGCGCTGTGGCTCAAGTGGTAGAGTGCTAGCCTTGAGCTGAAGAGCTGAGGGATAGCGCCCAGGCCCAGAGTTCAGGCCCCACAACTGGACCAAAAAAAAACAACAACAAAAAAAGACAAAACCCCAGTACTGGCATGCGTGTGTGCACTACACACACACGCACACACACACACACACACAGAGCAACTATTTGCCTAGGTGAGGTGAAGTGGTGAAGTATATAGCTCAGCCAAGAGGTGAGAGGCACTGAACACTACAAGAATGCTCTGAAGCTGGATGCTGGTGGCTCACTCAGTGAAATAAGGAGGTCAGGTCTGTCTGGCACCATATTGGCCACATGGTGGATGGTAGGGTCTGTCTGGCATCTTGTCTTCATGCTGGGGGAAGGACCCCACCTGTCTCCCAGGTAATGGGCATGCCCGGATCCCTGGAGGCAAGGGCAGGCACTTGGCTGATAGGTTACTGAACCTGTCAGTCCAGTGCCTGGGACTGGGAATTTCCTGAGGATCTGCCCCCTGTGCCGACCTATTTAGGCCCAGACCAGCCTAGCAGTCAGGACTCCATGCCATGTATGTCTCTGTGCTCGTGTCCTGTGTCCTGTGTCCTGTGTCCTGGCTCCTGGCCCCTGGCTCACCTCCAGTCATCTTGGCATCCCAATTCAGCTCTAGAGCTGAATTGGCTTGTTGGTATTGTTTTTGTTATTTCTTTCCTCTTTAGCATGTTTGCTAGCTGTTTATATGTATTTGAGTGCTGTAGCCCTTTGTAACAACTGGCAGCCTGCAGCCTGTTAATGGCATAATAAAGACAATATTTTAAAATGTGGCTTCTGGGATGATTTACCTTATAACATCAGGAGGCTGAGATCTAAGGATAGAGGTTCAAAGCCAACCCTGACAGAAAAGTCCATGAGACTCCTATCTCTAGTTAACCACCAGAAAACCAGAAGTGGCACTGTGGCTCAAGTGGTAGAGTGTTACTCTTGAGCTCAAGAGCTCAGGGACAGCACCCAGGCCCAGAGTTCCAGCCCCATGACTGCCAACAAAAAAAAGAATGTTCTGAGCCAGGCTTTTTCTTCCTTTATTTGTATATTCTTTTGTGCTTAAAGAAATCTGAACTTCTTAGGGTAAAGGTAAAATCATGATAGATTCGGAGGGACAAAAAAGTGTCTTTGGTTCAGTATTGTGAAAATAGAACAGCCCTTTCATTGAGCCATAATCAGATGTGGAGTGGGGGTGGACATTAGAGAAAAAAGTAGAAGAAAGTGGTTTATTGCTGTTCACAAAAAAAGCAATAAAATACTTTGCCCTGAGTTGCATTAAGGGTTATAATCAGTATGATAAGCTACATTTCACATGAGGAGGAAATTGAAGTTTCATTTCCTTGCTTTTGTGGCACCCCTTGAATTGAGTTGATGACACCATTCAGTCAGTCAGCATGAGGCCTGCCTTACCAATTTTGTTTTGCAAAACAAAGCCAGTCACGGTCAAACTCAGTTGGTCAATTCCATAGATTAACATTAGAGGCCCCAGGAAAGCCAGGAAGCTGGGATAGCTCTGGCTGGGAAATGATGGGTTAATCCCAGGCCATCTTGGCAGGGAGCTTCATAAGGTCTTTTAGAGCCTTGGCACTCCCCTTCCCCCCACCCCTGCAACACACACATACTACTCACCCCTCCAAGATTTTCCCACTCTCAACAGTGTCCTGGGGTTGACTAATCTCCAGAGTCTGGGCTGAGGGTATGGACTAATTTCCCTATTCTATAAGTCTCAGCCTTATTTCCTTGTCCAGGTTGACTAGCATAGCAGGGAAGAAAAAAAAAAAAACCCTGAAAGAAACTGTATAAAATCAACACCACAAATTCTTTCAAATCTTGGACTCCTAACAGTGAGGATGAAAAATACTATTGAAGTGCTACTCAACAACCAGGCTTTTTTTTGTTGCTTCTATGGCTAATATACCATTGTGTGTATGTGCGCGCTCGCGCGCATGTACGCACACGTACAGGTAAACACACACACACACACACACACACACACACACACACACATGAAAAACCCAACAAAGGAAAGGAAAGCCAGCTGCCAGTGGCTCACACCTATAATCCTAGTTAGTCAGGAGGCTGAGACCTGAGGCTCATGCTTCACAGCCAGCTTGGGCAGGAAAGTCCATGAGACTCTCATCTCCAATTAACCACCAGAAAACCAGAAGTGGCGCTGTGGCTCAAGTGGTAGAGCACTAGACTTGAGCAAAAGAGCTCAGTGACAGTGCTCAGGCCCCAAATTCAAGCCCCAAGACTGACCAAAAAAAAAAAAAAAGGAAAAGAAGAAAGAAAAGCTGGTAGCCACACCTATAATCCTAGCTACTCAGGATGCTAAGATCTGAGGTTTTTGGCTCAAAGCCAGCCCAGGCAGGAAAACCAGTAAGACTCTTATCTTCAATTAACCACTAGAAAACTGGAAGTGGCACTGTGTCTCAAAGTGGTAGAGTGTTAGCCTTGAACAAAAGAGCTCAGGGACAGTGCTCAGATCCCCATAACTGACAAAAAAAGGGAAAGATCTGTTGATTCCCTTGGAGGATGATCCAATCCCATGTCTAATTCCTTCCCATGCCAAAAGTTGTTGAAACACTGAAGCCACTTTAGAATATAGAACAGTCTAGAGTTATTCAGAATTCACATTTTAGCTGAGATAGATTCCATTCCTGCTATGTTTCTGAAATCTTCTCTTCCCACTCCCATCCCGGCTTTTTTTTTTGCAGGGGTGGGGGCCATGGGCACCAGTCCAGGGGCTTGAACTCTGGGTCTTGGTGCTGTCCCTGAACTTCTTTTTGCTCAAGGCTACCACTTTACCACTTGAACCACAGCTTCACTTCTGGCTTTTTTTTTTTTTTTTTGTAGTTTATTGGAGATAAGTTTCACAGACTTTCCTGCTCTGGTTGGCTTTAAAAGCCAGTGATCCTCAGATTGCTACAGCCTCCTGAGTAGTTAGGATTACAGATGTGAGCCACCAGTGATGACTTCTGAAATTTTTTTATTTATTTTAGTGGTTCTGAGGTTTGAACTCAGGAACTCCTATTTGTTCAGCAGGTGTTCTACTGCACCCTCCAGCCGGCCTGTGTTTCCAAAATCTGATGTATTGGTGAAAAAGAAACAATTCTGCTAATAACAATCACAACAATAATAATAAAAAAGGCAATACATTTGTATATGTAAACGAAATTATCCAAATAACAATGAGGTATCATGTTCCAAAAAGAAAGTATTTTAATTTCCTGACATTTACTTGTCTTGTACTTTTCCAACAGGATTTTCCTGCAATCTCATTGACTGAATACAATTGGAAGTTCTTTTTTTTTGGGGGGGGGGGGGTGGTCCGGTCGTGGGGCCTGAGCTCTGGGCCTGGGCGCTGTCCCTCAACTCTTCAGCTCAAGGCTAGTGCTCTACCACTTGAGCCACAGCGCCACTTCTGGCTTTTTTTCTTTTTGCTTATGTGGTGTTGGGGAATCGAACCCAGGGCCTTATGCATGCAAGGCAAGCACTCTACCACTGAGCCACCTTCCCAGCCCAATTTGAAGTTCAGAAAGTCAGAGAAGCAATTTAGAATTATAGGAAAACTGCTGCTAATTTTGCCATAGGCTTTATCACTTTTTAGACTTTTTTTGTGTGCCAGTCTTGGTGCTTGAATTCAGGGCCTGGGTGCTGTCCCTGAACTTTTTTGCTTAAGGCTAGCACTCTACCACTTGAGCCATAGCTCCACTTCTGGATTTTTGGTGGTTAGTTGGAGATAAGAGTTTCATGGCCCTCCCCCACGGTATAACCCCTGCTCTCACTGTATTTGATGTTGGTATAATTTGTGGAGGGGAAGGGCAAAAACAAATTGTTTAAATAGGGATCCAGGTGGACCCATTGCAACAATGAGATGTACAAGTCGTTATGTTGAAAAAATGAACTTTACAACTTTGGCAGGGCAGGGGGGCGGGCGGGGAGATGGGAAGAGATGGGAAGGGGAAACAAAGGAGGAGGCTACAATGCTTGATAAGAAATGTACTCATTATCTTGCCCATGTAATTGTAACCCCTCTGTACAGTATTTTCACAATTAAAAAAAAAAAAAGAGTTTCATGGTACCATGTGATTTTTTTGGGGGGGGGGGAGGTATGTTCTTCCCCCATGGTATAACCCCTGTTTTCACTGTATTTGATTCTGCTGTCCTTTATCCTGTATATACATTTTTCTAATTTGGGGAGAGGAAAGGGAATAACAAAATGCTGAAATAAGGATACAGGTTGACCCATTGTAACAATGAGATGTACAAGACACTATGTTGAAAATGAACTTTACAACTTGGGGGGGGGGGGAAGGAGGAGGAGTTGGGAAGGTAGGGAGAGAAGGGATTGATAGGGGAAAAACAGAGGAGGTAGTAACAACGCTCTCCATAGGAAAGGTACTCATTACCTTACTCTTACTCATGTAACTGACCCCTCTTTACAGTTGTTGTCATGTAACTGACCCCTCTGTACAGTTGTTGTCATGTAACTGACCCCTCTGTACAGTTGTTGTTGTTTTTGTTGGCCATGGGGCTTGAACTCTGGGCCTGGTCACTGTCCCTCAGCCCTTCAGCTCAAGGCTAGTGCTTGCTCTACCACTTGAGCCACAGAGCCCACTTCCAGCTTTTGCTGTGTATGTATGTGGTGCTAAGGAATCAAAGCTAGGACCTCATGCATGCGAGGCAAGTACTCTACCACTGAGCTACCTTCCCAGCCTGCTCTGTGTGTGTGTGTGTGTGTGTGTGTGTGTGTGTGTGTGTGTGTGTTTGCCAGTCCTGGGCTTGAACTCAAGGTCTTGGTGCTGTCCCTGAGCTTCTTTTTTTGCTCAAGGCTAGCACTCTACCACTTGAGCCACAGTGTTACTTCTGGCTTTTTCTGTGTATGTGGTATTGAGGAATTGAATCCAGGGCTTCATGCATATTAGGCAAACATTCTATCACTAAGCCACATTCCCAGCCCTAATATAATTTTAATGTTATTAAGGTGTTGTACAGAGGGGTTACCATTTCATAAGTCAGGTAATAAGTACATCTCCTTTTGGACAATGTTACTCCTTCCTTCACTTTCCCTCAATTACCCCCTCCTGTCCCTACTTACAAGATGCATAGTTCATTTTTTCACATAACATCTACTGAGTACCCTGCCTGCATTTGTTCATCCTTTCTCCCATCATTTCTGCACATCCTTTAACCAACAAATGACAGAATAGAGAACAAAACAAAACAAAATAAAGGCAAAAACAAACAATACTACCACCAACACCAAAAAACAATAACAAAAAAATCCTGTTTCCATTTCCTGGAATTCATTTCAATAGTTTTTTTATTTTTGGTTTTGGTAGTGGGCCTTGAACTCAGAGTCTAGGTGCTGTCCCTGAGCTTTATCTGATCAAAGCACTCTGCCACTTTGAGCCACAGTGCCACTCTTGGCTTTCTGGTGGTTAATTAGAGATAAGAGTCTGAAGGACCTTCCTGCCCAGGCTGGCTTTGAACCCCAGTCCTCAGATCTCAGCCTCCTGAGTAATTAGGATTACAAGCATGAGTCACCAGTGCCCAGTTTTCAATAAACAGTATTTTAAATGTTCAGAGGCATTACACCTTTGGGTTCCTTCCCTGAGAGTATCTTCCTTTAGTCTGTGTGTGAATGGCAAAAGCCCTATTTTTCATGATCTAATGTATTTTATATCTAGCTTGAATATCTGAGAGAAAACATACATCGTTTGTTTCTCTGAGCTTGGCCTACAATTCTTAACATGTGTTCTAGGTCCATCTATTTTCCTGCAACTGACATAATCTTATTCTTGCTAATGGATGAGAAGGTTGTTTTTTATGTAGGTAGTGACTATTCAATTTAAATCCTCTTGTTATGTATTGGGACACTGTTTTTTGTGGGGTTTTTTTTTTTGTTTTTTTGGTTTTTTTGCTAGTACTGAGGTTTGAATTCAAGACCTCAAGCTCGCTCAGCTTGCTTGCTTGGCTAGCATTCTATCACTTGAGTCATACTTCAAGACTAGCTTTTTGATGATATTTTGGAGATACAGTCTTGTTGACTTTTCTGCCCTGCCTGGCTTTGAGCCTTTGTCCTCTAAATCTCAGCCTCCTGAATAACTAGGATTACTGTTTTCACTTCTTCCAACCTATGGCATGTGTCATAATGTCCAAATCTTTAAAACAGCTATGTGGAATTCAAGTATATTCCATCCATAAAGAAAAGGAAGACAATCCAGATGAGAACAGAAAAAAAAAGATGCATAAATTAAAAAAATGAATAAACTGGGCCTCTAGTGGCTTATGCCTGTAATCCTAGCTACCCTGGAGGCTGAGATCTGAGGATAACAGTTCAAAGCCAGCCTAGGCAGGAAAGTCTATGTGAATCTTAATCTCCATTTAACCACCAGAAAACTGGAAGTGATGCTGTGGCTCAAAGTGGTCACTTGAGTGAAAAAGCTCACGACAGTGCCTAGGCCCTGAGTTCAAGCCCCATAATTGACTAAATAAATAAATAACATTGGCTATTGGTTCTGATGGCTCATGCCTGTAATCCTAGCTACTCAGGAGGCTGAGATCTGAGAACTGAGGTAGAAACCCAGGCTGGACACGAAAGTCTGTGAGACTTTTATCTCCAATTAACTACCAAAAAAGCAGGAAGTTAAACTGTGGTCCAAGTGGTAGAGCATTAACCTTGAGCAATAAAGCTCAAGGACAGCGCCTAGGCCTTGAGTTCAAGCCCCAGGACCAGCACCAGGAAAAATAAAAATAAGGGGCTGGGAAGGTGGCTCAGTGGTAGAGCACTTGCCTTGCATGCATGAGACCCTGGGTTTGATTCCTGAGCACCACATAAGCAAAAAGAAAAAAGCCGGAAGTGGCACTGTGGCTCAAGTGGTAGAGTGCTAGCCTTGAGCTGAAGAGCTGAGGGACAGCGCCCAGGCCCAGAGTTCAGGCCCCACAACCGGACCCAAAAAAAAAAATAAATAAAAATAAAAAAATAAAAAAATAATAAAAATAAAAAGGTGTTATAGTTAGGTAACCACTAAAAATCTCAGAAAGAAGAACACACAGGGCACCCAGTACTATAGCAAGCTAGACAGAGTCAGGCTTCCTATATACAATAGCACAAGCAGGTTGGGACCTCCCATTTTAGTGACAGAAAGAAAGATAATTATACAATATCACAAGTGAAATAGTACCATGACAACATAGCTTTAATTAATTTAGGACATATATTGTGCTTCTTAAAACAGAGATCACAATGGCTTCAATATTATGTTTCTTAAAACCATCCTTTAAGCCAGGGGCAAGTGACTCATATCTGTGATCAGGAGGCTAAGATCTGAGGATCATGGCTCAAAGCTGGCCTAGGCAGGAAACTCTATAAGACTCATATCTTCAATTAACCACCAGAAAACCGGAAGTGGAGCTGTGGCTCAAAGTGGTCAAGCACTGGACGTGAGCGGAGAAAGCTCAGAGACATTGCCCAGCCCTGAGTTCAAGTCCTACAACCAACCAAAAAAAAAAAAATCCTTTAGAGGCATAAAGGAATTAATAATGATTCGGATTCTGCCACTTATATTTTCAATCTGTATCTCTAAAAGGTGTTGATGGCCCAAATTAAACTAGGACTTAGGGTCCTCTTAGATAACACAGTTTAATTGAGCTCTTAAATGAAAGCTCTGAGCCCTTTAGTTGGTTTCCAGTCATTAGATGATTAGGAGTTTGACATGACTAATTCCTCACAGTCCGTTTGCTAACTGACACCTAATAAAAGCAAGCCCTGAGCTGGGAAGGTGGCTCAGTGGTAGAGTGCTTGCCTTGCATGCATGAGGCCCTGGGTTCGATTCCTCATCACCACATAAGCAAAAAGAAAAAAGCTGGAAGTGGCGCTCTGGCTTAAGTGGTAGAGTGCTAGCCTTGAGCTGAAGAGCTGAGGGACAGCGCCCAGGCCGAGTTCAGGCCCCACGACTGGACCCCCCCCCCAAAAAAAAAAACCCCAAAACAACAACCCCACTGAAAGGATGTGCATGTTCCAAAGTTTCAATCTTACTGTACACTGACTGCTTTGTATTGGTCCTTGTCTAACCATTTTATGATACAAGGAGACACTAACCATATAGACATGTTAAAGACTCAGCAGTCTCTCATTGGCCAAGAGCCAGAAATACTAGATAAAGTCTAAAGAAGTTGTCATTCTGGCCCCAATATAAAGACCACCCAGAAGGATCTGGATTTTGCAATCCTGATTAGGATTTATTAATTTCCTTTCCCCACAATGAAGATGCTTATGCTTATAAAATAGCTTAGCCTCATGATTAGATAATGTATGCTCAAAAATAAAGCTGATGGCTCATGCCTGTAATCCTAGCTACTCAGGAGTCTGAGATCTAAGGATCCCAGTTCAAAGACAGACTGGGAAGGAAAATATGTGACACATTCATCTTCAATTAACCACCAAAAAGTGGATCTGTACCTCAAGTGTCAGCATTCAACCTTTAGGGGAAAAGCTAAGGAACAGCACCAGGCCTTGAGTTCAAGCCCCAGGCAAAGAAAAAGTAACCAGCTCCTAACAAATGAGAACACTAAAAAATATGCTAAGTAGGGTTGATTAAAAAGTGAAAAGATTTTTTTTGCATATTTACAACAATAAAAACTTTGAAATAAAAATTAAAGATTCAGAAACTATGGTTTGAATTGACATGCCATTGTTAATTTTTGTTGTGTTGGTTGTGGGGCTTGAACTCTAGGCCTGGGCGCCATCCCTCTTCTCTTCAGCTGAAGGCTAGTGCTCCACCAATTGAGCCATAGCGCCACTTCCGGGTTTTCTGAATAGTTTCTTGGAGATAAGAGCCTCATAGACTTTCCTGCCTGGGCTGGCTTTGAACTGTGATCCTCAGATCTCAGCCTCCTGAGTAGCTAGGATTACAGGGGTGAGCCACCAGGCCCCAGCCATTGTTAATTTTTTTTTATAGAGTCTTTATTTTACCTACCTCTGTCCAATTAATTGGCATAAAATTGCTTATAATATCTACTAGTTGTCCTTCTAATGTTTGTTTGTTTCTTTTTTTTTTTTGGGTCCAGTCGTGGGCCTGAACTCTGGGCCTGGGTGCTGTTTCTCAGCTCTTCAGCTCTTCAGCTCAAGGCTAGGCACTCTACCACTTGAGCCACAGTGCCACTTCCGGCTTTTTTTTTTTCATGCTTATGTGGTGCTGAGGAATTGAACCCAGGGAATCATGCATGCAAGGCTAGCGCTCTACCACTGAGCCACCTTCCCATACCATAAATGTGATTTTTTTTTTTGGGGTCCGGTGGTGGGGCCTGAACTCTGGGCCTGGACGTTGTCCCTCAACTCTTCAGCTCAAGGCAACCACTTGAGCCACAGCGCCACTTCTGGCTTTTTTTCTTTTTGCTTATGTGGTGTTGGGGAATTGAACCCAGGGCCTCATGCATGCAAGGCAAGCGCTCTACCACTGAGCCACCTTCCCAGCCTCCTTCTAATGTTTGTAAGGGGTTGTATAGATTTGATCCTTATTGGGTTGAATAAGTATAGCTGGTTTGAGAATGAAAACATGGGGTGGGGACTTTGAGCCTGCTTTGATAGGCCACAGACAGCCACAGCTTTTTTAAAGAATACTCTCCCACCACAACCATCAAATGCAGATGAGGTAGGTTTAAAAAAAAAAAAGAAATGGAATTTTTTTATGGTTCTATTGATAGGGTTGTTGGTCTCATTAGCTGCCCATTTGTCTGCAAACTGCTTTCTACTCCCATTCTGCGCTCCACTCACTTACTCCCTGCAATTACAGAGCAGCTGCAGCCCAGGAAGCCTGAAGAAGAGACTCCCTCCGGAGCTGATGGCAGTGGCACTTGGCAAGTGCTGGCAGGGGGCAGGCTATAAAAAAACAATTTGGTCTGGGAACAAAAGGCATCCATCACAGCAGTGTAGTCCACCTTTGATTTGAATGAGAACTTTCTTGGGTCAGAATCAGGAGAGGAAGAAACATCTTCTTATTTTGTTATTTCCCTTTTCCTATGGAATAATAATCTAATTAAATTAGTAGGGAAGCTACACAGCTGCTCCACAAAGACCTCTTTCTTCAGTCATTTGGTGAGGAGAAGAAAGCTATCTCACTCCCAGTGTCTATCGGTAACTCTACCTTTACAAGTAAACTTTAAAGGCTCTCATACATCTACAAGTTTCTGCTTCAATTAACTTTTGGATCCGATATAAAAGTTGCAAAGTTAGGGCTGGGAAGATGGCTCAGTGGTAGAGCGCTTGCCTTGCATGCCTGAGGCCCTGGGTTCGATTCCTCAGCACCACATAAGCAAAAAAAAGAAAAAAGCCGGAAGTGGCGTTGTGGCTCAAGTGGTAGAACGCTAGCCTTGAGCTGAAGAGCTGAGGGACAGCACCCAGGCCCAGAGTTCAGGCCCCACGACCGGACCAAAAAAAAAAAAAACAAACAAAAGTTGCAAAGTTAGTATACAGAATGTTATTACTAAGGGGACTAAAAAGTAAAGAACCCAAGAAAAGTAACCGAAGTTACAAAAATAGCAAACTAAGAAGAATCAAGCCATGTCTGAATTTAAAAAACAAAACTTAATCCAAATAGTTTGTATTAAGAGTTAGCATTTTATAATGCTCTTCAAACATTAGCTCATTCTTTTAAAGTTCTCCAAACAGAAGATGGAGGGAGAATTGCCTGGATTAGACATTATTATATTTCTTGACCAAGTTTAAAAAAGATTGGCAGCCAGGCGCCGGTGACTCAGGCCTGTAATCCTAGCTACTCAGGAGGCTGAGATCTGAGGATCATGGTTCAAAAGCCAGCCCAGGCAGGAAAGTTTGTGAGACTCTTATCTCCAATAAAACTACTAGAAAACTGGAAGTGGTGCTGTGGCTCAAGTGGTAGAGCACTCACCTTGAGCTGAAGACCTAAGGGATATCGCCCAAGCCCAGAGTTCAAGCCCCATGACCGACCAGAAAAAAAAAAAGATTAGCAAGAAACCTTAAGGGTTTCTTGCTAAGGGTTAGGAATGTGAGTTAGTGCTAGAATGCTTACCTAGCATGTATGAAACCCTGGATTTCATTCCTCAGTACCACATAAACAGAAAAAGACAGAAGTAGCTCTGTGGTTCAAGTGGTAGAATGCTAGTCTTGAGCAAGAAGCAGCTCTGGGACAGTACCCAGGCCATGAGGTCAAGCCCAAGGACTGGCAAAAAAAAAAAAAAAAGGACAGGGCCTTTAGATATCACTCCAGATCTAAACATTTTTAAGTTTAGTTTAGTTTAGTTTTTGTTTTTTGTCTGGAGACATCTAGTTGTGTAATCCTGGCTAGCTTCAACCTCACAATCCTCCTGTCTTAGCCTCTTGAGGACTGGGAATGCAGTGGTACAGAACCACTCTTAGCTCCAGATCTAAAGAACCACTTAAATTTTGGTTTAGTGTTAAGTTTCAAGAAAGCTACATGCTTGCTTGCTTTGGCTTTTTTGGAGTCCTAGGCACAGGAATTAAATAGAGTGATTTATCTTAGTTATAAGAATAACTACACTATTATTCAGTGTGAGAAAAATTCATGAGTGTTTCAATACTTAAAATTCAACAATGAGGGCCTAGCACTATAATACTAACTATGATTTTGTGTTGTAGGACAGACTTCTGTACTTTGAGTATCCTAGGGAGTAAACAGGAATGTAGTCTTATCCATTCCCTATTAATCTGATACTACGCTTTTCAGTTCCTGTTTTATGAAATGATAACAAATATGTCCAAAATAAGAGAATTCTGTGATTGTCTATATTATTTTTCTGTCTGTATTATTTCCATCTATCCCACCGGCAAAATATATTTTATTTACTGCCAGTACTAGGGGATTTGAACTCAAAACCTCATACTTGCTTAGTTTTTTCCACCTCAAAGTTAGCATTCTACAACACCTCCACTTCAGGTTTTTGCTAGATAATTGGAGATAAGAGTCTCTGAAGCCAAGGGCTAGTGGCTCACACCTTTAATCCTAGCTACTCTTAAGACTGAGATCTGAGGATCAGTTTGAAGCTAGCCTGGGTAGGAAACTCTGTGAGACTCTTTTTTTTTTTGGGGGGGGGGGGGTTCCGGTCGTGGGGCCTGAACTCTGGGCCTGGGCGCTGTCCCTCAGCAATTCAGCTCAAGGCTAGCGCTCTACCACTTGAGCCACAGCGCCACTTCCGGCTTTTTTCTTTTTACTTATGTGGTGCTGAGGAATTGAGGAGGAGGAGGAGGAGGAGGAGGAAGGGGAGGAGGAAGAAGAAGAAGTAGTAGTAGTGGTGGTAGTGGTGGAGAAAGAAGAAAAAAAGGAAGAGGAGGAGGAGGAAAAAAAACTAAACTTTCATGTCTTCGAGCTAAAGGAATAAGGTTCTAAGCCAGTCTTGGTGGACAAAACCAAAATACTCTTTTCTCAAATTAGCCAGCAAAGCGCAGAACTGGTAGTTACTAGACACTATGTTGAAAATGAACTATACGACTTGTGAATGGGATGGGAGGGAAAAAAACTGGGAGTGAGGGAAGTGGCAATATTGTCCAAAAAGAAATGTACTCTTTACCTGACTTATGTAACTATAAGTCCTCTGTATATCACCTTTATAATAATAATTTAATTTTTTTAAAAGACAAAATTGAAGGCATGGCTCAAGTAGTAGAGCACCAGCCATGAGTGAAAAAAAGTCAAGCCAAATTTGAGGCATTGAGTACAAGCCCCAGTATTGCTCACTCCCTCAAAAAAAAATCTATGGGGGGAGCTGGGTAGTTGGCTCAGTGGTAGAGTGCTTGCCTCACATCCATGAGGCCCTGGGTTCGATTCCTCAGCATCACAGAAGCAGAAAAAGCCAGAAGTGGCACTGTGGCTCAAGTGGTAGAGCACTAACTAGCCTTGAGCTGAAGAGCTGTGGGACAGCACCCAGGCCCAGAGTTCAGGCCCCATGACCAGCAAAAATAAATAAATAAATAAATCTATCGGGGCTGGGAAGGTGGCTCAGTGGTAGAGTGCTTGCCTCGCATCCATGAGGCCCTGGGTTCAATACCTCTAGCACCACATAAGCAGAAAAAGCCGGAAGTGGTGCTGTGGCAAAAGTGGTAGAGTGTTAGCCTTGAGCTGAAGAGCTGAGGGACAGAGCCTAGGCCCAGAGTTCAAGCCCCATGACTGACAAAAAAAAAAATTTATCAAAGGAGGGGGTTAATAATGCTTGATAGGAAAAGGACCTGCTCGTGTAACTGTAACCCCTCTGTACAGTCTTTACAATAAAAAATATATATTAAGAAAAAAATCTATCAATATCTTGCATAATATATCTTCTATTACTCATGGTTATCATCATTCAAATCATATCCTAGTCTTGTATTACCTTAAATAATGTTCTTTGCTGCATATTCTTTAACATTTATTTTTAAGAAATGATTTATTTCACATGTAGCTGCTCAAACCCAAGGTCTCTTTACTAAGTAGCTGCAAAGACTTTTGCAGGGTGAAGGCTCCTGGTGGATTTTAAGGTTCTTCTGTGATTAGATAGTGGCAAAGCTTAGGTTTGTTGGGATTATTCTTCAGCAGCCAATCAGCCAGCCACATCTGTGGGAGAGAAAAACCTCTTAAGTTAATAAACATTTACTTGAGACTCTTCTGGAGAATTGGGCAGATACCTGTGCTTTGATACTACTGACAATTCTTTTCATCCAGGCATGCAGTTCCACACCATAGAGACAAAAACCAGAAAGAGAAGGAATATATTCCTAGAGGTTCTCTTGACCCTGACATTTACATTGATACAATTGGGGTTTCTGGGGGAGTACCAAATGAATTTAAAGCCAGAAATAAAATGACAATAGTATTCCAGTTTTGGTGGGTCAATAAAAATGTTGATTAATTATTTTCACTATAATCGGCAACTATACCAGAAACACAACCAAGGAAATAGCTAAACAATTGGACACTAACAGTCACATGGCCTGAAAAGAAAAAACCACCCAAAACAAAACAGGCTAATATTAGATCTGATACTGACAGAAAAAGGAGAGGTCTGTGTAGTAACTGGAGCACAATGTTGTACATTTATACCTGACACCATCACCCCAGGTGGGACCATAACTAAGGCATTGCAAAGCCTGCCCATGGTGGCTAATGGGTCAGCCAAAAAATTGAGGGAAAGATGAATACCTTCACCTACTTTAAGGAACAGTGGTTTGGAAGGTGGAAAGAAGTTATGACATCTATCTTGACATCATTTGTAGAATACTAGACTGCCTCAGTACTAGACTGATTGAGCAGTCACCCTTACCCTATTAGCAGTGATGCCTTCCTCCTGAGACATGGCATCTAAGTCATGTACTCCTCACAGAAATTGAAGAAAAGAATGAGAATGTAGGGGCTGGGAAGGTGGCTCAGTGGTAGAGTGCTTGCCTAGCATGCATGAGGCCCTGGGTTCGATTCCTCAGCATCACATAAACAAAAAAAGTCAGAAGTAGTGCTGTGGTTCAAGTGGTAGAGTGCTATCCTTGAGCTGAAGATCAGCTGAGGGACAGTGCCCAGGCCCAGCGTTCAGGTCCCATAACCAACCAAAAAAAATTATTTAAAAAAAAAAAAAGAATGAGAATGTAAACTGGGTGCTGGTGGCTCATGTTTGTATATTCTAGCTACTCAGGAGGCTGAGATCTGAGGATCACAGTTCAAAGTCAGCCCAGGCAGGGAAGTCCGTGAGACATTTATCTCCAATTAACCACCAGAAAACTGGAAATGAAGCTGTATCTCAAAGTGGTAGATGTAAGCCTTGACTTAGATGCCATGTCTCAGGAGGAAGGCATCACTGCTAATAGGGTAAGGGTGACTGCTCAATCAGAGACAGCACCCAGGCCCTGAGTTCGAGACCCACAACTGACAAAAGAAAAAGAAAAAAGAAAAAAAAACAAAAATGAGAATGTATGAAGAGGGGAATTGTGAGAAAAAGCAATCTTTTCTATCAAAACAAAATGTCCATCTTGTAACAAGTCACCATTCTGTACTGATATTTCCTGGCACTGATTTTTCCTGGAATTTACTTGCTTCTTTTTCCTTTCTTTTTTTTTTTTTTTGTAGGTTGTAGGGCTTGTACTCAGGGCCTAGGTTCTGTCCCTGAGCTCTTCAGCTCAAGGTTAGCACTCTACCACTGGTGAGCCACAGAGCCATTTCCAGTTTTCTGGTGGTTAATTGAAGATAAGAGTCTCACGAACTTTCCTGCCTGGGCTGGCTTTGAACAGTGATCCTCAGATCTCAGCCTCCTGAGTAGCTAGGATTACAGGTGTGAGCCACTGGCACCTGATTTACTTGCTTCTTGACTTCAAACTATACCAGTTGTGTTGTTTTTCATTAGTCAGCTATGTAAAGGGTATGTTACTAACAGAGTTGAATAGAACTTTTTTAAGTGGAAACTTTTTCACTGGTGGTTGAAGTGCTTTCTAACTTCCTTGTATTACCCCTTCACCCTAGTAACAAATTGTTACTAGGATATAAGCCTGACTCCTTGATAACCAGAGACAGCTTGGGTTGGGATAAAGACCAAGCAGAGAGACTGGGAATGTGGCTCAGTGGTAGAGCGCTTGCCTAGCATGCATGAAGCCCTGGGTTCAATTCCTCAGCACCACATAAACAGAAAAAGCCAGAAGTGATTCTGTGACTCAAATGTTAGAGTGCTAACCTTGAGCAGAAGCTCAGGGACAACATCCAGGCCCTAAGTTCAACCCCCAGGACTGGCAAACAAATTGTAGGCAGAATGGCTCAAGTGGTTTGAGTTCAACCCCAAGGACTGGCAAACGAATTGTAGGCAGAATGGCTCAAGTGGTTGAACACCTTCCTAGGAAACATGGAGATCCTGAGCGCAGATCACAGTAACACCAATATGTGTATGTGTGTATGTATATATATACATGTATGTATAATATATACAAAAAACCTATAACAAAAATGACTATTCGTAAGCCGGGTACTGGTGACTCATGCCTACCATCCTAGATACTCAGGAGTCTGAGATCTGAGGATCACAGTTCAAAGCCAGCCTGGGCAGGAAAGTCCTTAAGACTCTTTTTTTTTTTTTGGGTCCAGTCGTGGGGCCTGAACTCTGCTATTTATTGTGATAGTTTTTAAAACCTTAACATTAAGGAACTGGGTTTGTAGCTCAGTAGTAGACCAATTGCTTAGCATATTCAAAGCTGCCAGTTTGAACCCCATATATATGTATGTGTATATATATGTACATGTATGTATGGACATACATAAAATACATATATTTATATAAATGGATATAAAGGTTTTACATATAAACAGGATAAAGCAATATTCTTTTTTTTTGGGGGGGGGGGGTACGGTCATGGGGCCTGAACTCTGGGCCTGGGCGCTGTCCCTCAGCTCTTCAACTCAAGGCTAGTGCTCTACCACTTGAGCCACAGCGCCACTTCCGGCTTTTTCCTTTTTGCTTATGTGGTGCTGAGGAATCGAACCCAGGGCCTCATGCATGCAAGGCAAGTGCTCTACCACTGAGCCACCTTCCCAGCCCTAAAGCAATATTCTTTAATGTCAATAAAAAGAATACTTACAAAAGGATCCTCTGGTTTTTGCTTGCAAAGTTCTGTGAGTCCTTCAAGCAGAGTTGGTGTTACATATAAATTTAAATAGTCCTTAGCAACTTGTCCAACTGGAATGGGCTCAATAATCACTGAAATTATAAACATATTCTCTTTAAAAAAGTGATTAAACAGACACTAAAAAATGTTAAAACATTATACAAATATTGAAGAATTTCTCCTCCCCCATTCTCTCTTTCTCTGTTTTATTGGTGCTAGTCCTGGGGATTCAACTCAGTGCCTGGTGCTCTCTTGTCCTGAGCTTTCTTGTTCAAGCTGAATATGCTACCACTTGACCCACAGCTCCATTTCTGTGTTTTTTGGTGGTTAATTGGAGATAAAGAGTATCTCAAGTTTCTATGCTAGTGTGGCTTCAAACTGTGATCCTCAGATCTCTACTTCCTGAATAACTAGATATAATAGGTGTATAGATTAATATCTACTGGTACCTAGCTAAAAAGAATTTCTAATACCATGAGAAGCACTCATTTTTATATATTTATATATATGTTTTATATTTAAGCATAAATATATATACATATAAACATATATGTTTTATATATTTTAAAAAATTCATTAAGGCTAGGCACTAGTGGCACATACCTATAATCCTAGCAACTAAAGAGGCTGAGATCTGCAGATTACGGTTCAAAGCCAGGCCTGGCAGGAAAGTCAACAAGATGTTAATTAATCACTAAAAAGCTGGAAATGGAGCTATATAGCTCAAGTGGTAAGAGTGCTAGCCTTGAGCACAAAAGTTCAGGAACAGCGCCTAGGCCCTGAGTTCAAGCCCCAGAACTGGCGCACACACACACACACACACCCTCTTATGGAGGCATTAGTTACACATAATAAAATTCATTTTATTACACATAATAAAATACATTTTAGTCAGGCACCAGTGGCTCTCACAGAAGCAGAGTCCTGGAGGGCCTCAGAAGCTAGCTGGGACACAAAAGTCTGTGAGTCTCCAAAATACCCAGCAAAAAGCCAGGCTGGAGGTGTGGCCAGCTGAATAAGCACAAAGCCCTGGGTTCAAACCCTAATACCATACACACACACACACACACACAAAATCACAACATAGAAGAACAATTTTACATATACCTAACAACAACAAAAAAAGAAGAGCCAGGCACCTGTGGCTCATGCTTGTAATCCTAGCTACTCAGAAGGCTGAGATCCAAGAATCATGGTTCGAAGCCAGCCTGGGCAGAAAAGTCTCTTATCTCCATTAACTACTCAAAAACTGGAAGTGACACTGTGGCTCAAAGTGGGTAGAGTGCTAGCCTTGAGCAAAAGAGCTCAGAGACAGTGCCCAGAACCTGAGTTCAAAACCCACAGCTGACAAAAAATAAAGAAAGTAGTTAAATTCTCCAAAATTTTCCTATGGGACACATATATTTCTTATTTTATGCTGGTCATGGGGCTTAAACACAGATGTCCCTTTTGTGCTAGCACTCTACACTTCAGTCACAGCTCCAGTTCTGGCATTTTGGTGCTAATTGGAGATAAGAGTCTCATAGACTCGTTCACAGGCTGTTTTCAAAATGAGATTCTCATGAGCTAGGATTACAGATGTGAGCCATTGGCAAGCATATTTATAAGGAAAACTTTGAAATTTTCACCCATGACTTCAAGTTTCTGTGTAAATACCACATGAAAATATGATAAAATACATTGAAGAAAAATTCTTATCTTGCTTCTCAGCCCACATCTTCCAAAAAAAGAAAAGTAAACAAGTTGGGCCCAGGTAGATCACACTTCTAATCCTAGCTACTCAGGAGACTGAGATCTGAGAACCTCAGTTCAAAGCCAGCAGGGACAGGAATGTCTGTGAGAGAGACTCTTATCTCCAATTAATCATCAAAAAGTCTGGAAGTGAAGCTATAGCTCAAGTGGTAGACTACTAGTCTTGAGCAAAGAAGCTCAAGGTCTTGAGTTCAAAGCCAGAATTGGCACCAAAAAAAGCCCCAAAAAAGTAAACAATTAAGAGATAAAGTTGAGAAATTAGTTGTCTATAACTCACCTTCAGGAAACATAAAACGAATTTCCCTTTCTGCAGCAGCAAAGTCATTACTCCCATGAAGTGCATTCCTTAAGTCATCCGTGCCATAAATTGCCCTTAAACTAAAAGTAAATTAGAGATGATTATTTACTCTAATATCCTTCCCTTATTTCATATGAAAGTATTCTACTTAGATATTTTATAAAAATATTACTATATTTCGCTGTGACATTTCCACATGTATACAATGTGTATTTCAATCAATCCCCCCCTTCATCACCCAATCTCTCTTTCAATTTCAGTAGGTTTATTGTTTTTTTGTTTGTTTTTGTTTGTTTTTATTTTCTGTGGTTGTGGGGCTTGAACTCTGGGCCTAGGCACTGTCCCTCAGCTCTTCAGCTCAAGACAAGCGCTCGGGGCTGGGAAGGTGGCTCAGTGGTAGAGCGCTTGCCTTGCATGCTTGAGGCCCTGGGTTCGATTCCCCAGCACCACATAAGCAAAAAGAAAAAAGTCAGAAGTGCGCTGTGGCTCAAGTGGTAGAGCACTAGCCTTGAGCGGAAGAGCTGAGGGATAATGCCCACGCCCAGAGTTCAGGCCCCACAACTGGACCCAAAAAAAAAAAAAAAAAAGACAAGCGCTCTACCACTTGAGCCAGAGTCACTTCAGGTTTTATGGTATTTATATTGGAGATAAGAGTTTCGAGGGGGCTGGGAAGGTGGCTCAGTGGTAGAGTGCTTGCCTTGCATACATGAGACCCTGGCTTGGATTCCTCAGCACCACATAAGCAGAAAAAGCCAAAAGTGGCACTGTGGCTCAAGTCATAGAGTGCTAGCCTTGAGCTAAAGAGCTCAGAGACAGCACCCAGGCCCAGAGTTCAGGCCCTAGGACTGGCAAAAAAAAAAAAAAAAAAGCAAGAAAGAAAGAAAGATGAAAAGAAAGAAAAAATTGAGTCTCAAGGACTTTCCTGCCCAGACTGGTTTTGAACTTCGATCCTCAGATCTCAGCCTCCTGAGTAGCTAGGATTCCAGGCTTGAGTCACCTGCACCCCGCTTATTGTTCTATTTTTATACATGCAAACAAACTACCTCTACTATATTCATCTTCACTCACCCTCTTCAATTCTTTTTTTTTCCCTAGGTGTGGGGTTTGAACTCATGACCTAGGTTCTGTCCCTGAGCTCTTTTGCTCAAGGCTCATGCTCTACTACCCACTTTGAGCCGAAGCTCCACTTCCAGTTTTTCAGGGATTAATTGGAGATAAGAGGCTAGGAGTCTCACAGGAATTTTCTGCCCCCACTGGCTTTGTACCCCAATCCTCAGATCTCAGCCTCCAGAGTAGCTAGGATTATAGGTGAGCCTTCAGTACCCAGCTTCTCTTCAATCTATTTTAAACTTAAGCTTGCATCTACCTAGATGAAGTTCAAATACATTTAAATCTTAAAGAGGGAACTGTTGGGAAAATGAATTCTCTAGATGGAAAAGTGGTATTTTGTGACAAGTAAAAAAAGCAATGTAAATTCAATCAGTAAATTCATGTCCCCCCCCCCCCTTTTTTTTTTTTTTGCCAGTCCTGGGGCTTGAACTCAGGGCCAATCACTGTCCCTGAGCTTCATTTGCTCAGGGCTAGCACTCTACCACTTGAACCATAGCACCACTTCCAGCTTTTTCTGTTTATGTAGTACTGATGAATCAAACCCAGAGCTTCATGCATGCTAGGCAAAAGCACTCTACCACTAAGCCACATTCCCAGTCCATGTCCTTGTTTTTATAGAACTTGGATTCCTGCTCCTGCCTCACCAATATTCTTTAATGTGGACAGTTAAATTCAGAGCTTCCTACTTGGTAGACAGCTTCCTACTTGAGCCACACCTCTGGCCCTTTTTGCTCTAGTTACTTTAGAGATAGTGTCTATGCTTTCTGCATAGCTGCAGTGACCAGTGTGTACCCTTACACTTAGCTTCTTGTATGCAGATTGAGGTCTCATGATCATTTTGCTTCCCAATCTGAACAGTTTGCCACTGATCTCAGCTTCTCCATAGCATGGACAAGAGGCATACCATGACACCTAATTATTGGTTGAGATGGGGGTCTCACGAACTTTTTTGCCCAGGGTGGCCTCAAAAATCCTAAATAGCTAGGATTGACATGTGAGCCACCAATCACCAGTGTGTGTATATGTGTGTGTGTCTGTCTGTCTGTGTGTCTGTGTCTGTGCCTATGTGTAAGGAGGCTTGAACTCAACCTCATGGTCTTACTCAGCTTTTCTGCTCAAACTTTCACTGACTTTTTGTTTACTAATTGGAGATTAGCAAGATTTGTTTTCCCTAGCTGGCTTTTAATCAGGATCCTCAGAGTTCAGCTAAGGTTACAGGTATGAACCAGTGATACCTGGCTTACCAATATTCTTTTTTTTTTTTTTTTAAGTCCTGGATTGAACTCAGGGCCTGGGCACTGTCCATGAGCTTCTTTTGCTCAAGACTAACACTCTTCTTGAGCCACAGCCCCACTTCAGGTTTTTTCTGTTTATGTGGTACTGAGGAATCAAACCCAGGGCTTCATGCATAGCTAGGTAAGCACCCTACCACCAAACCACATTCCCAGCCCTCCCAATATTCTACCAATATTTTTTTTTTATGGTCAGTCGTTTGAACTCTGGGCCTGAGTGCTGTCCCTCAGCTCTTCAGCTCAAGGCTAGCGCTCTACCACTTGAGCCACAGGGCCACTTCCAGCTTTTTTCTTTTTGCTTATGTGGTGCTGAGGAATCGAACCCAGGGCCTCAGGCATGCAAGGCAAGCGCTCTACCACTGAGCCAACTTCCCAGCCCTCCCAATATTAAAAATACCATCACAGTCAAGTTTGAGGCCAGCCTTGGCTGCATAGTAAGATTTTTGTCCCCCCGCCCCCCGAAAAAAATCCAGCTGGGTGCTGGTGGCTCACGCCTGTAATTCTAACTACTCAGGAGGCCAAGATCTGAGGATCATGGCTCAAAGCCAGTCCAAGCAGGAAAGTCTGTGAGACCTTTATCTCCAATTAACCACCAGAAAATCGAAGTGGCATTGTGGTTCAAGTGGTAGAATGCTTGTCTTGAGCTTAAGAGCTGGCCCAGAGTTCAAGCCCCACAACCAAAAGAGAAAAAAAAAAAAAAAAATTCCAGTTTCCCATGAAAAATTCTATTTTGTGAAAAAAGAAAAATTCTACTTTTTGGTGATTTAGTTCAAGAATTAGTAGTAAGTAATGGGGCTGGGAAGGTGGTTCAGTGGTAGAGCGCTCGCTTTGCATGCCTGAGGCCCTGGGTTCAATTCCCCAGCACCACATAAGCAAAAAGAAAAAAGCCGGAAGTGGCGCTATGGCTCCAGTGGTAGAGTGCTAGCCTTGAGCTGAAGAGCTGAGGGACAGCGCCCAGGCCCAGAGTTCAGGCCCCACGACCGGACCTCCCCCCCCCCAAAAAAAAAGAATTAGTAGTAAGGTTAATCAATCACACATCAGATGCGAGTATTAAGAAAGACATTGAAATGGTTAAAATGAAAAAGAAAAGCTTATTTAGGAAAAATTCCAAATTTAAAAAAATTTCAGGGGCTGGAAAGGTGGCTCAGTGGTAGAGTGCTTGCCTTGCATTCATGAGGCCCTGGGTTCAATTCCTCTAGCACCACATAAGCAGAAAAAGCCGGAAGTGAGGCTGAGGCTCAAGTAGTAAAGTGCTAGTCTACAGCTGAAGAGCTGAGGGACAGCACCCAGGCCCAGAGTTCAGGCCCCACCACCGACCAAAAAATTTTAAAAAATTAAAAATAAAAAAATTTTCAGAGTTGTTTTGTTTTCCATTTTCACACATAGTTTCCATCTCTCCACCCCAAGAAAATTACCTGTCTGGGTGTAACTCTTTAGCTATCAAACTATTAGCTGGTCCCAAAAGTTCTTTCCAGTAAGAAATGGCATTATATCTTGCTAGTATCATAGCAACAAGTGGTCCAGAACTCATGTAAGCTGTTAAATTTGGGAAAAACATTTTCCCATACTGTTCCACATAAAAGTTACTACAGTGTTCAGGGCTGAGATGTAGTTTTCTTCTCTATTAAAAATAAAAACAAACAAAAACAAAAAACAAAGTCAACAAAAGCACTTAAAGTGACAGTTCAATAAAACACCATGAAATTATTTATTTATTTATTTTTTTAGTGTCAGTACTGAGGCCTTAACTCAGGGCCTGGGGTCTATACCTTTGTTTTTGCTGCTTAATAAGAGTTTCAATGACTTTTCTGCCTGGCTGGCT
Source organism: Dipodomys spectabilis (assembly GCF_019054845.1). NCBI lineage: Eukaryota > Metazoa > Chordata > Mammalia > Rodentia > Heteromyidae > Dipodomys > Dipodomys spectabilis. The sequence continues at coordinate 5,279,151 of NW_024870824.1, forward strand.
TTGAACCATGATCTGACTCAGATCTCAGCTTCCTAAATAACTAGTATTACAGCACCCAACCCATGAAATCATTAATAACTTGAATTACCACCAGTCTGATAACAAATTCGGTTTATCTTTTCATTATGAACATATGTTGAAATAATAATAGGAATTAGTTAACCAACTTAAGAAAATATGCCAGTGGCTCACACCTGTAATCCTAGCTACTCAGGAGGCTGAGATGTGAGGATCATGGTTCAAAGCCAGTCTGGGCAGGAAAGTCCATGAGATTCTTTTTTTTTTTTTTTTCAGTCATGGGGCTTGAACTCTGGGCTTGGGCGCTATCCCTGTGCTCTTCAGCTCAAGGCGAGTGCTCTACTGCTTGAGCCACAGCACCACGACCGGCAAAAAAAAAAAAAAAGAAGAGTCTCACAGAATCGTTTAAATAGGGATACAGGTGTACCCATTGCAACAATGAGATGTACAAGTTGTTATGTTGAAAATGAACTTTACAACTTTGGTGGGGGCGGAGGAGGATTGGGGGGGAGGAGGATTGGGGGGGCAGGGGGAGGATGGAAAGGGATGGGAAGAGGAAACAAAGGAGGAGGCTTTGATAAGAAATGTACTCATAGCCCGGCGCTGGTGGCTCACACCTGTAATCCTAGCTACTCAGGAGGCTGAGATCTGAGGATCGTGGTTCAAAGCCAGCCCGGGCAGGAGAGACCGTGAGACTCCTATCTCCAATAAACCACCAGAAAACCGGAAGTGGCGCTGTAGCTCAAGTGGTAGAGCGCTAGCCTTGAGCTGAAGAGCTGAGGGACAGCGCCCAGGTCCAGAGTTCAAGCCCCATGACCGACCAAAAAAAAAAAAAAGAAATGTACTAATTATCTTGCCGATGTAATTGTGACCCCTCTGTACAGTATTTTCTTTTTTTTTTTTTTTTTTTTGTGTGTGGGGGGGGTCCGGTCGTGGGGCCTGAACTCTGGGCCTGGGCACTGTCCCTCAGCTCTTCAGCTCAAGGCTAGGCGCTCTACCACTTGAGCCACAGCGCCACTTCCGGCTTTTTTCATTTTGCTTATGTGGTGCTGAGGAATCGAACCTAGGGCCTCAGGCATGCAAGGCAAGCGCTCTACCACTGAGCCATCTTCTCAGCCCCTCTGTACAGTATTTTCACAATAATAAAAAATTTCCATCTTACTCATCCAGAGCCATTATCTAAGGGCCAGGAGTTGTTAAATGGCATGATAACATGCCTTCTCCCAGGTCAGAAAATATAAAGGATACAAGTGAGATCTTTGAAATCAGATTTTGAGTCTTTAATTCACATTTCCTTGTGGAAAGCAGGAAATGATTCTCTCCTTCTAATACTAAAATAAATCCCAAAGCATTCAACTTGGAAAAAAAAAAGAGTCTCACAGACTTTCCTGCCCCGGCTGGCTTTGAACCGTGATCCTCAGATCTCAGCCTCCTGAGTAGCTAGGATTACAGGCTTGAGCCACCGGCTCTTGCATTCTATGAGATTCTTATCTCCAATTAACCACCAGAAAACTGGAAGTGACGCTGTGACTCAAGTGGTAGAGCACTCACCTTGAGCTGAAGAGCTGGGGGACAGCGCCCAGGCCCAGAGTTCAAGCTCCACAATCAATCAAAAAAAATCTTCTACTTAGGGGCTGAGAATATGACTTAGTGGTAGAGTGCTTGCCTAGCATGCATAAAGCCCTGGGTTCATTTCCTCAATATCACATAAACAGAAAAGGCCAGATGTGGTGCTGTGGCTCAAGTGGTAGAGCACTAGCCCTGAGTACAGAAAGGCTCAGAGACAGAGCCCAGGCCCTGAGTTCAAACCCCAGGACCAGGAAAAAAAATCTACTTGTATGTAATGGCCTATACATGTAATCCCAGCACTTCAGAAGCTGAGGCAAGAGGATCACAAGTTCCAGAGGCTACATGATGAGACCTTGTTTAAAAAAAAAAAAAAAGAGGGAGAAGGGAGATGTTGGGAGCATAGCGCAAGTGGTAGAACACCTGCTTAGCAAGTATAAGGCTGTGATTTCAAACAGTACTATTAAAAACGGAAAAAGAAGAGAATGGAAGAGGAAAGGATTGAACTGAGGATCTGGCACATTCTAGGCAGGCACTCTAACAGTGAGCTAATACACTATTATTTACTTATTTATTGTTTTGCAGGTACTGGGGCTTGAAATCATGGACTTGAACTCTTACATGACTTTTACATGCACAGCTATTACTTGAACATGCCTCTACCTCCCCCTTTTACCTTCCTACCTTCTTTCTTTCCTTTCTTCCTTCCTCCCTCCTGCCCTTCCTATCTTCCTTCCTTCTTTTCCTTCCTTCCTTCACTTTTTCCCTCCCTCTTCTCTTTTCTTTCCTTTTTTCTTTTCCTTCTTTTCCCTTTCCTTCTTTTCTCTTTTCTTTCTTTCTTTCTTTCTTTCTTTCTTTCTTTCTCCTTCCTTCCTTCCTTTCCTTCCTTAGTGGTAGAGCGCTTGCCTTGAACTGAAGAGCTCAGGGACAGCGCCCAGGCCCAGAGTTCAAGCCCCACGACCGACCAAAAAAAAAAAAAGGTAGCAGAGCCCTTGGCACCTGGGCTCCCAGAGACCTTCCTTTCCTTCCTTTCTTTCTTTCTTTCTTTCTTTTCTTTTTTTTTTGGGGGGGGAGGGTCCAGTCGTGGTGCCTGAACTCTGGGCCTGGGGCGCTATCCCTCAGCTCTTCAGCTCAAGGCTAGCGCTCTACCACTTGAGCCACAGCGCCACTTCCAGCTTTTTTTCTTATTGCTTATGTGGTGCTGGGGAATCAAACCCAGGACCTCATGCATGCAAGGCAAGCGCTCTACCACTGAGCCACCTTCCCAGCCCTCTTTCTTTCTTTCTTTTCTCTTTCTTTCTTTCTTTTCTCTTTCTTTCTTTCTTTCTTTCTTTCTCTTTCTTTCTTTCCTTTCTTTCTTTCGCTGGTTCTGAGGGCCATTTGCTCAAGCCTAGTGCTCTATCACTTGAGCCATAGCTCTGCTTCTGGCTTTTTTTGGTGGTTAATTGAAGACAAGTCTCACACTTTCCTGCCCAGGCTGGCTTTGAACCATGATCCTCAGATCTCAGCCTCTTGAGTAGCTAGGATTACTGGTGTGAGCCACTAGTTTCTGGCCCAATTTTATATTTTAACAGACACATAGAAACATAAGAATTGGGGCTAGCAATATGGCTTAGTGGTAGAGTGATTGCCTAGCATGCATGAAGCCTTGGGTTCAATTCCTCAGGACCACATAAACAGAAAAATCTGGAAGTAGCACTGTAGCTCAAGTGGTAGAGTGCTAGTCTTGAGCACAGAGAAGCTCAAGGACAGTGCCCAGGCCCTGAGTTCAAGCCCCAGAATTAGCAAAAAGAAAAAAGAAACAAAAATTGTGCTTATGCCGAGCATTGGTGGCTCACGCCTAAATCCTAGCTACTCAGGAGGCTGAGATCTGAGGATCATGGTTCAAAGCCAGCCCAGGAAGGAAAATCTGTGAGACTCCTATCTCCAATAAACCACCAGAAAAGCAGAAGTGGTGCTGTGGCTCAAAAGTGGTAGAGCACTAGGCCTTGAGCTGAAGAGCTAAGGGACAGCACCCAGGTCCCGAATTCAAGCCCCATTGGTAACAAAAAAAAAAAATTGTACTTATAATTATATACTATATAATATTTAAATCAAGTTAAACATATCTTCTCAAATATTTGCAAAATACAAGATTTCTTTTCTTTTTTTTGTCAGCACTGGGATTTGAACTCAGGGTTTCCTATTTTCTAGACTTGAGCTATACCCCAGCCCTCATTCTTTTTTTTATGGCTGAACAGTATTCCATGAAGGTACCTGTATTACATTTTCTTTATCTAGTCATTAGTTCGGAGACACTTAGGTTTTTCCATTTCTTAGCTATTGTGAACAGTACTATAGTATGTATGGAGTTAGATGTTGTTTCAACATACTAATTTCATTCCTTTTGGATCTCACTATATATATAGTATTGGAATTGCTATATCAAATAATAGCTCTTTAAAAAATATTAAAAACCTTTCTATTAAAAACATTTTTTCAATACTAGGGTTTGAATTTGGGCCTCATCCTTGCGTAGCTTGCTTGTTCAACTAGTGCACTACCATACCTCCAGCCTGAGTTTTTCCAAAAGTCCAAATTGGACTTTTCCTAGGCTGGCTTCATTCAAACTACAGACCTCCAGATTTCAGCCTCCTCAGTAGCTAGAATTACAGACAGGAGTCACTAGAACTAACAAAAGCTATTTTTTTTTTCTCCAATATTGGGAGTTTAAAGTCAGGGCTTCATGAATGCTAGGCAGGTGTTCTACCACTTGAATCAAAAACCAAAGCTCTTTTTGCTTTGGTTGTTTTTCAGGTAGGGTCCTATGTTTTGTTTTTTTTTGCCTCAATTGTCCGAGACAATGATCCTCCTACTTACTTTTTCCTTGTAGCTGAGATGATATGCATGGCAGCATCTATCTCTTTTGTTGAGATGAGTTCCCACTAACTCTTTGCTTCCTGAGTAGCCAGGATTACATGTGTGAACCACCAGGACCCAAATGATTTATTAATTTTTGTCAGTCTTGGAACTTGAATGAAAGATGCTCTCAATTGTTTTTTTGTTGTTGTTGTTGTTTGGGTCCAGTCGTGGGGCCTGAACTCTGGGCCTGGGCGCTGTCCCTCAGCTCTTCAGCTCAAGGCTAGCGCTCTACCACTTGAGCCACAGCGCCACTTCCGGCTTTTTTCTTTTTTGCTTATGTGGTGCTGAGAAATCAAACCCAGGGCCTCATGCATGCAAGGCAAGTTCTCTACCACTGAGCCACCTTCCCACCTTTCTCCTCATCGTTGATAGTTAATTGGAGATAAGTTTCACATACCTTCTTGCCTGGCTAGGTGTTTTTTGTTTTGTTTTGTTTTTTGTCAGTTAGTCATGGGGCTTGAACTCTGGGCCTGGGTGCTGTCCCTGAGCTCTTCAAGCACTCTACCACTAGAGCCAGAGAGCCACTTCCGGTTTTCTGAGTGATTTATTGGACTTTCCTGCCTGGGGTTGGCTTCGAACCCTGATCCTCACATCTCAGCCTCCTGAGTAGCCAGATTACAGGGATGAGTCACTGGTGCCCAGTCTCGGGGTTGTATATATTTTGAGACAGGATCTCACTATGTTATAATACATGATGGCCTTGCATTTATAATCCTCTTGCCTCAATCTCCCAAGTGCTGAGTAATTGCTACTCTAGCTTCTCTACAAGTAAAGAAAACTGCCCTTCTGCAATCATGTTAGTTATGCAGTGTAAAAACATTAATGATTTAGCCTGGTGCCAAAGACTCACAACTGTAATCCTAGCCACTCAGGACTAGGACTGCTGTTCAAAGCCTGCCAGGCAGGAAAGTCTAAGAGACACTTATTTCCAATTAATCACCAAAAAAAAGCCAGAAGTAGAGCTGTGGCTCAAATGATAAAGAACTAGCCTTGAGCAAAAAACTGAGGAATTGCACCCAGGCCCTGAGTTCAAGCCCTAGGACCAGCACACATACTGTCCCTGAGCCTCTTTGTGCTCAAGGCTAGCACTCTCACTTGAGCCACACTACCACTGCTGGCTTTTTCTTAGCAGTTTATTGGAGATAAGACTCTCATGGACTTTTCTGCTCCGGCTGGCTTCAAACTGTGATCCTCAGATCTCTGCCTCTTAAGTAGCTAGGATTACAGGTGTGAGTCACCAACATCCAGCAATTAATCTTTAAAGTTGATAGTAAACTGCTGCTGACTACAATTTTATCAGGTGAAAAACTTTGAAATTAGGTTGATAAAGAGAAGCATATTGATAACATTTGGTATCTCAAATGTTATCAATAACAGAATTCTTAAAGTCTAACAAAGGAAAGACTGCCACCTATTGAAAAGATGCATAATTTTCCAGATAGTTTTCTTTTTCTTTTTTTTGGTCAGTCCTGGGGCTTGAACTCGGCTTGGACGCTGTCCCTCAGCTCTTTAGCTCAAGGCCAGCGCTCTACCACTTGAGCTACAGTGCCACTTCCGGTTTTCTGGTGGTTTATTGGAGATAGGAGTCTCACAGTCTCTCCTACCCGGGCTGGCTTTGATCCGAGATCCTCAGATCTCAGCCTCCTGAGTAGCTAGGATTACAGGCGTGAGCCACCAGCGCCCGGCTCAGATAGTTTTCTTTGGGACAAGAAAGCCTCAAGTTTGGGCTGGGAAGATGGCTCAGTGGTAGAGCGCTTGCCTTGCATGCATGAGGCCCTGGGTTCGATTCCTCAGCACCACATAAGAAAAAAGAAAAAAAGCCGAAAGTGGCACTGTGGCTTGAGCGCTAGCCTGGAGCTGAAGAGCTGAGGGTCAGCGCCCAGGCTCAGAGTTCAGGCTCCATGACTGGACCCAGAAAAAAAAAAAAAAAAAAGAAAGCCTCAAGTTTAATGGATTCCCAACTATAAAAAAAAACCTGTTTGGGGCTGGGAAGGTGGCTCAGTGGTAGAGTGCTTGCCTTGCATGCCTGAGGTTCGATTACTCAGCACCACATAAGCAAAAAGAAAAAAGCCAGAAGTGGAGCTGTGGCTCAAGTGGTAGAGCGCTAGCCTTGAGCTGAAGAGCTGAGGGACAGCGCCCAGGCCCAGAGTTCAGACCCCCATGACCTGACCCCCTCTCCAAAAAAAAGAAAAAACCTGTTTTACAAACATACAACACAAAAGGACAAGTATTATTTCACTTATATGAAATATCTGGAATGATCAAATTCCTAGAGACAAAAAGTAGAATAATGGTTACTAGGGGCTAACAAAGAGGAACACAGAATTCATTTTGAGGTGAAAAAGTTCTAGAGATGGATACTGGTGATACTGCACATAGAGATGAATGTATTTTAATAGTACTGAATTTTACTTTTAAGAATTATTAAAAATTTAACTGAGCACCAATGGTTCATACCTGTAATACCAGCTGCTCAGGAGGCTGAAATCTGAGGATCTTGGTACGAAGCCAGCTTGGGCAGACAAATCTTCTAGACTATTTCCAATTAACCCGCCAAAAATAGAGGAGGTGGCACTCAAGTAGCAGAGCTCCAGCCTTGAGTGAAAAGGGAAGGTACAGTATTCAGGGAATGAAAAGCCCAGTATTGGCAGGAGAAAAAAAATCTTTCTAATTCCAACACTCCACAGGTTAAGGCAAGAGGATTATGTATTTTGAGGTGAGCCCAAGTTACATAGTGGAACTCAGACTCAAAACAACAAACAAGTGAGCTAGTGCTGTGGCTTAAGTGGAAGGGTACCTGCCTAGAAAGCCACCCTGAGTTCAAACCCAAGTACTGCCAAAAGATTAAAAAGAAAAACTTGGGCTGGGAATGTGGCTTAGTGGTAGAGTGCTTGCCTAGCATGCATGAAGCCCTGGGCTTGATTCCTCAGTACATAAATAGAAAAGGCTGGAAATAGCAGGATGGCTCAAGTGGTAGCGTGCTAGCTTTGAGCAAAAGAAGCTCAGGGACAGTGCCCAGTCCCTGAGTTCAAACCCCAGGACTTGCAAAAAATAAATAAAAGGAAAAACTTTTTATCAGATAGCCCTCTGTATCTAATTTGAATGCTTCATTTGTTTCTAAAGTTAATGGGCAATTCCAAAGAAAAAAACATTTTTGTGAATATTAGCAAATATAAACATATTAACTATTATTGCAAAATGCTGCTTCATAGTAGGTTTTTCCCCCATAACAGGACAAAGATTTTTTTTTCTTTTTTATGCTGGTTCTGGGGCTTGAACTCAGGGCCAGGAGCTATCTCTCAACTTTATTTATTTATTTATTTATTTTGGGTCCGGTTGTGGGGCCTGAACTCTGGGCCTGGGCGCTGTCCCTCAGCTCTTCAGCTCAAGGCTAGCGCTCTACCACTTGAGCCACAGTGCCACTTTCGGCTTTTTTCTTTTTGCGTATGTGGTGCTGGGGAATTGAACCCAGGGCCTCAGGCCTTTGCAAGGCAAGCGCTCTACCACTGAGCTACCTTCCCAGCCCTCTCTCAACTTTATTACAAAAGACTAGCATTCTAACTTGAGCCACTGCTCCACTTCCACACTTCAGCTTTTTTTTTCTTCCCAGTCATAGAGCTTGAACTTTGGGCCTAGGCTCTGTCCCTGAGCTCTTTAGCTCAAGGCAAGCACTTTACCACTTGAGTACAACTCCATTTCCCATTTTCTGGTGGTTAATTAAAGAGTCTCATGGACTTTCCTGCCTCAGCTGACTTTGAATCGCAATCCTCAGATCTTAGCCTTCCTGAGTAACTAGGATTATAGGCGTGAGTCTCCAGTGCCCAGCAACTTGCAGCTTTTTTGGTGGTTAATTGGAGAAGTCTCATATAGTTTCCCTCAAGGGCCAGAGTTCAAGACCCAGGACTGACCGAAAAAAAAGAGTCTCACCAACTCTCCTGCCTGGGCTGTCTTTGAACTGCAGTCCTCAGATCTCAGCCTCCTAAGTAGCTAGGATTACAGGCCTGAGCCACTGGTGCTGGGCTGATTATCCATTTGTTCAGTCTATTTTTTTTTTTTTTTTGCCACTATCTTAAAAATCGTTATCTACCAACTCTACCACTTGAGCCACACTTACAGTTGAAGTATTCTATTATTTATTTATTTATTTATTTTTGTCATTCATGGGGCTTGAACTCTGGGCTTAGGGCACTGTCCCTGAGCTCTTCAGCTCAAGGTTAGTGTTCTACCACTTGAGCCACAGCGCCACTTCCAGTTTTCTGTTGCTTAACTGGAGATAAGAGTCTCACGGACTTTCCTGCCCAGGCTGGTTTTGAACCATAATATTCAGATCTCAGCCTCCTGAGCTAGGATTACAGGCATAAGCTACTAGTGCCAGGCTAAAGTATTCTATTTCTAAAACATTAAAGAGGCAAAATGATCTTGTACAAATATATGTAAGAAATTTAAATAAGGGGAATATAAAAAGGGATGATTAAGCCGGGTGCCAGCAGCTCAAGCCTATAATCCTAGCTACTCAGGAGGCTGAGATCTGAGGATCGCAGTTCAAAGCCAGCCTGGGCAGGAAAGTCGGAAAGCCTCTTTCTTATCTCCAATAAACCACTAGGAAGTGGTGCTGTGGCTCAAGTGGTAGAGCGCTGGCCTTGAGCTGAAGAGCGCAGGGACAGTGCCCTAAGCCCAGAGTTCAAGCCCTACGGCAGACCAAAAAAAAAAAGGGATGATTAAGCCAGGTCCTGGGAGATCTCATCTGTAATCCTAGCTACTCAGAAGGCTTAGATCTGAGAATCACAGTTCAAAGCCAGCCTAGGCACAAAATTCCATGAAATTTTTATTAAACAGCAAAAAGCTGGAAGTAGAGGTGTGGCTCAAGTGGCTGAACATCAGACTTAAATGAAAATCCAAGTGAGAATAAGAGGTCCTGAGTTAGACTCCTAGTACCAGCACACACACACACACACACACACACACACACACACACACACACACACACACACACTCGATTAAAATATTTAGTTTTCACTGGGCACTGGTGGCTCACACCTGTAATCCTAGCTACTCAGGAGGCTGAGATCTGAGGATTACAGTTCAAAACCATCAGGGTCAGGAAAGCCTGTGAGACTCATCTCCAATTAACCACCTGAAAACTAGAAGTGGAGCTGTGGCTTAATGTGGTAGAGCACTAGTCTTGAACAATAAAGCTCAAAAACACCACCTAGGCTCCGAATTCAAGCCTCACAACTGGCCAAAAATAAAATAAAATAAATTTAGTCCTGGGCTCAAGCAGTAGATAGTAGGTAAGTATGAAGCTCTGAGTTGAGGCCCCAGCACCAAAACAGTAAACAAAAAATTTAAAACCACCAAAATGGTGGGTTTTGTTTGAGACAAGCTCTTGCTATGTAGCCCAGGTTGGCCTCAAATTCCAAATCCTCCAGCCTCAGGTTCCAGGGTTTTAGGATTACAAGTCTATACCACCATGTTTAGCTTTATTCTTTTAAAAAAAGTTATAAAGTTTGAACTCAGGATCTCTAAACATTTATAATAATTGACACAATAGCCTGAATACCTTAGATAATCCAGTAAATGAACTGTGCATGAGACTATTACACAGAAATCAGAAAGAATGAGACAGATTCAGATGCACTTAACAATCGAATTGATTTGGTAAAGGGGTCAAGGACAACAAGAAGCTCTATACTATGACTGATTATTTTTTTGTAAATGTAAAATAACTCCTGGCAAAACACAAAGAATTAAATGGTTACTTACCTCTCTCTAGACAAGGATGGGAGAGAGCAGGGGAAAGAACAGGCTGCTGCTTCTCTATTCTTTTCAAGTGTGACAAAAGTTAACTATAGAGGTGGGAATATGGCTTAGTGGTATAGAGTGCTTGCCTAGCATGCATGAAGCCCTGGGTTCAATTGTTCAGTACCACATAAACAGAAAAAGCCAGAACTGGCATTGTGGCTCAAGTGGTAGAGTGTAAGCCTTGAACAAAAGAAGCTCAGAGGCAGTGCCCAGGCCCCAGGACTGACACCAAAAAAAAATTTTTTTTAAAAAATAACACAAGTTTAGAAAGTAAAGATAAATTTAAGGATTAACACTATGGATCTAAATGAGTAGGCACATTTACATTAACATAAAAAGGAGGACAAACAAAAATATTGGTCATACTCAAAAGTTACCTGAACAATGGTGAATCCAGATCTGAGAATAATATCTTGTATCTCCTCCTCTTTGTCAACAATATCTGGTTTGATGATGGCCAGAGTTTTTTCTACATATATTTGAGGTGGGGGCATTGATAGCTCCATTTTGGCTTTTCTGGTACAATTTAAGTTTCTTGACAGGTATCACTGCAATGACATGGGTTTCCGCCATCCCAAATTCAATGTAATTGTGATTAAATGCTAGTATTGGTTTTATTTATAGAAAAAAATATAGACAACAAATACAGATCAATCTATATGGATATATGCTTTCACTGAGGCAAGGAGGATCAAGGTATGAAAGTCTGAGACAACTGTAGCAATTCTAGCCACTACAGGGTGGGGTGGGGAAGGTAGGGAGTTGGGGGAAGGGGGGGGGGGGCGTGACCCAGCAGGCTGCTTTAGTAAAAATCCTCAGCCCTAGAGATTACTTTTGTAAAGGTAAGGCATGACTAGAAGGCAAGATTAGCACTGGCTAGTCTGGACCCTCTGAATACAAACTCACCGAGGTGCAACCAGCCCTCCAGTGTGTTCACAATCTGTTGCTAGGAGATTTGAAGCCCATTTCCTACGGTGGCTGCACAGGGCCAATCCTAGTAAGACTTTTTGCAATCTCTAGCCTAGCTGTTTAAACCAAAGCAGGAAGTCACCACAAGCTGTTTTTATTATCTTGTGAAACTTAGAGCCCTAGACATTTTCCAACAGATTCCTCATAATTTTATCTTCTCTCATTTGAAGAATACTTGAATTATCATCATTTGGATAAGACAAATTGTAGCCGTCTCCTTCACTTCACCCTATCATCTTCCACATAATACATGAAAAATGACTTGTCAAATTTCATGCTTGTTTCACCACATGATTCTGTCCCTTTAGTCCCAGCTTCTGTAATCAGTAAAAAGCTATCTTTGGAGATCCTGGTGACATACTTCTGTAGCCTCTAATTCCCAGCATGCCAACATAGTGAGACTGTCTCAAACAAACAAAAAGGCAATATTGTTTGTAAAATATTTATTTATAGAGCAGAAGTAAAAGATTCATTCTATTGGCAAGCATCTTTGAGTACTTGGTTGTGAGGTAAGTCTTTACTTTTAATTGAAAAGTAAAGAGAGGTGGTAAACAAGCCCTGGGATCTTCTCTGGTTATCCTCAAAAGGTCTAAACTTCAGAAAGGGTCAGAGTAGTAGTTCCAGGTTAAAAACAAAACAGGCTTCCATCATCCACTAGGGTAGCTTGATACTCATTCCAGACTACTTAAGTCTCTTCTTTTGTCCAACCAAATACTCAGCACCTACAGGAGAAAGTCACAGATAGCAGGCTGTGAAATTTAAAGGCTACAGGGTTGAATGTAAATTTGTGTGTGTGTTTGTGTGCGTGTGTGTGCGCGTGTATGTGTGTGTGCTGGTCCTGGGGCTTGAATTCAGGGCCTGAACACTGTCCTGAACTTTTTTTTTACTCGACAGTAGCACTCAACCCCTGAGCCACAGTTCTACTTACAGGTTTTTGGTGGTTAATTGGAGATAAGAGTCTCACAGACTTTCCTGCCTGGGCTGGATTCAAACTACAATCCTCAGATCTCAGCCTCTTGAGTAGCTAGGATTACAGACTTGAGCCACCAGCACTAGGCTAGAAAGCAAGAAAGTATGCTTTCTCTTCTGTTTTGTCCAGAAAATAAAAACTTAGATTTTTGAAGCTACTATATCTTATCCCTAAAAACAGGAAAGTGTGAACATACATTATTAGTATGAACAGATGTAGCAACCAAAAAAGAGTTACTCCAGTCCCTGGGTGTGTAATTTTAGCCTTCCAGCTTGAAGCTTTGAAAGTAGGTCCTGGGCTGGGAAGTTGGCTCAGTGGTAAAGCGCTTGCCTTGCATGCCTGAGGCCCTGAGTTCGATTCCTCAGCACCACATAAGCAAAAAGAAAAAAAAGCCGGAAGTGGTGCTGTGGCTCAAGTGGTAAAGCGCTAGCCTTGAGCTGAAGAGCTGAGAGACAGCGCCCAGGCCTAGAGTTCAGGCCCTATGACCGGACCCCCCCCCAAAAAAAAGATGAAAGTAGGTCCTATCGTACATCTCAACTCCCTTGCTACCTGCCTTCCTAGTCACCTCATTATGTATTAAACCTGGACTTACTAAGACTTGGAAATTTCCAATCCCCAAAATACTATATCAATCATTAATATTTTTTCAATCTTGTCAAAAGACTAAACTCTGGTGCCAGATTCCAGTGGCTTATGCCTGTAATTCTAGCTACTTGGGAGGTTTGAAGCTAGCCAACAACAAATCCAAGAGACTCTTAGCTCCCTTTCCCAGGAAAAAGTAGGAAGCAGAGGCATGGTTCAAGTGTAGAGTACCAGCCTTGAGCAGAAAAAGCTATAAGCAAGAATGTGAGGCCCTGAGTTCAAGTTCCAGCACTGGCACATACACATGCGTGTGCACACAAACACACAAAGATTAAACTCTGGGATAAAAATGTCATTGCAGAAGGAGAGAGCATGTGACACAGCCAGTATGGTGGAGCCCTAGGATTATCCTGTTTACAAATAAATCACTTGAGTTTTAAAAAAATGTCATTGCAACATCACCTTTATTCTTTTCAAAATCAGATTCCAGATACACCCTTTCTTCTTGCAGAAATCTCTATATATGTAGTACCTGAATCTGCTCCAACACTTCTCTCTGCATCTCCACAGCCATATGGTACACATGATGATCAGAGTCATTGTACATAACAGCATTTTGGAACATCAGCATCAGGTCCCGCTGGAACTGGGGCATGGTACGAATCCGTCCCTTAGACAGATTTCTCTTCAGGCTAGTTAAGTCCATGGGTCTGCAGATGGCCAAGTAGGGACAGGTTCCACTATTATTTCCAACTAGCAGATGAAATAACTAAGATCTAAAGAGTTTAAGTACATGCCCAAAATTATACTGCCTAGATTCTAATTTGGAAGCAGTCTGACTCTAGAGCTCACAGACTTACTATCATAGGAGGGAATAAGTGCTGGCCTCAAGTATCAAAGCAGCACCAATGAACAGTTTATCTCACTGTAATTATTGGCTGTTTGTTTTTGTAAAGTTTAGCAAGTATTTATTTACTTAAGTGAAATAGGGCTAAAGCATGGAGAAATGGAGAAAAAGAACCATTTCCTGCTCTCTAGATGGAAAACTATTACTTCTTTTCATGGAGATAGAAAAGTAAAAATCAGGGGCTGGGAAGGTAGCTCAGTGGTACTTGTATGCCTTGTATGCATGAGGCTCTGGGTTCGATTCCTCAGCACCACATAAGCAGAAAAAGCCGGAAGTGGCGCTGTGGCTCAAGTGGTAGAGTGCTAGCCTTGAGCTGAAGAGCTGAGGGACAGCACCCAGGCCCAGAGTTCAGGCCCCACAACTGACCAAAAAAAAAAAAAAGTAAAATCAACTGAATATTAAGATAATTATTTAATGAGACATAAAAAGTAAGTGTAAGTATTGGGGATGTGGATCAGAAGGCACAGCAATAAGCCAGAAGCCAATGGCTATAATTCTAGCTACTCAGGAGGCTAAGACTGAAAATAATAGTTTGAAGCCAGTCCAAGCAGAAAAGTCTGTGAGACTCTCTTATCTCAAGTTAACAAGCAAAATGCCAGAGTGGAGCTGTGGCTCAAGTGGAAGAGCATTAGCCTTGGGTAAAAAGCTAAGCAAGAGTATGAGGCCCTGATTTCAAGCCCCACTACTAGCACACCCACACACAGACACATACACACAAAGGCACAGTAGTGTAGAAAGAGGACTGAGCTAGAAGTAAGAATCTGGGTTCATGACTACCCTAAACCTTACTTTGCTCATTTACAGATGGAAGGAATTTGTCTTTCTCTTGAATGATGGCTCTCTTCCTGAAACTTAACCCCAATGCAAAGAATATTAAGTGTGGACTTTTTAGAGAAGAATTAAGTCACCGGGGCTCTACTCTCATAAAAGAATTAATATACTAATATACTAATAAGAATTGGAGATTGCAGTCTTGCCCCTCTATCCCTTCCCTGCTGAAGGACAAGCATTTATCCCTCTGGTAGTGCAGCAAAGACATGAGCATGGAAGCAGAGAACAGCTCTTACAAGACATTATTTCCCTGATAGTTATTTTGAGCTTTGATTTCCCTTCCTTCAAATCCATGAAAAATATTTAGCTATGCTGGCACAGGTAGTTCATGCCTGCAATCCTACTACTCGGAAGGCTGAGATCTGAGGCCAACTCAGACACAAAAGTCAGACTTTTGTCCTTATCCCTAATCAATCACAAAAATGCTGGAAATGGAGCTGTAGCTCTGATGGTAGAGTGCTAGCCTTTGGGCAGAAAAGCTAAGGAACAGCAACTAGGCTGAATTCAAGCCCCAGTACTAACACACACACACACACACACGCACGCACGCACGCACGCACGCACGCACGCGCGCGCGCGCGCGCGCGCGCAAATGGTTCAGTTTGTAGAATTTTGTTGTAGGAGAACAGATAGACTAACACAGTCAGTCTTCAAGGCTGCTGTCATAATCTTTTAAATTCGGTTATCATATTGTTTTATAACAAAATTTAAGAGAAACTATGCTTCTAAAATCCAAAATATTGCCATTAAGCAATGTTATGAATTTCCAATTTTGTTAAGATGTTCATTTTAGCATGCCTAAAACTTACTTCCTAGACAAATATAGAGTTCCTTTTAAAGTTTTCCTTCAAAGGCTAGTGTCAAAAACTGTCAGAAAAGGTGCTGGGGGGGGGGGGAGGAGTGTGGGGGGGAACAGAGGGGGCTGGGGGGGGAGGATGGGAAGGGATAGGAAGGGGAAACAAAGGAGGAGGCTACAATGCTTGATAAGAAATGTACTCATTATCTTGCCCATGTAATTGTAACCCCTCTGTACAGTATTTTCACAATAAAAAAATTATGTATAAAAAAAACCTGTCAGAAAAAGCTGGTCTGTAATCCTAGCTACCGGACACTGAGATCTCAGGATTGAGGTTCAAAGCCAGCTGGGGCAAGAAAGTCTGAGATTCTTACCTCCAATTAACCACCCAATCTAGAAGTATAGCTGTGGCTCAAACAGTAGAGTGCTAGCCTTGAACAAAAAAATCTCAAAGACAATGACCCCTGAGTTCAGGCCCCAGGACCAGTATACACAGTACACACACACACACACATACACACACACACACACACACACACACACACACACACACGACCAGTACACACACACACACACACACACACACACACACTCTATTAGAGAAGCAGGCATGGGAATATATATAATACCTGTAATCACAGTACTGAAGATCACAAGTTTGAGGCCAACCGGGGCTACCTTAGTGAAACTGTCAAAATCAAACCAAACAACAACAAAAACAAAATATCTATCAAAGGTTAATATGAGAGACTAAAACGCAGGCATGGTGGTCACAGCTGTAGTCCATGTACTCAGGAAGTTCACTTGAGCCCAGGCAACATAGTAAAGCCCCTTCTCAATTAAAAAAAAAAAGTATTAGTCCAGGCACCAGTGACTCATGCCTGTAATGCTAGCTACTCAAGAGGCTGAGATCTGAGGGTCACAGTTAGCAGCCAACCAGAGCAGGAAAGTCCATGAGACTCTTCTCTCCTATTAACAACCAAAAAGTGGGAAGTGGAGCTGTGGTTCAAGTGGCAGTGTGCCATCCTTGAATGAAAAAGCTACAGGACAACATCCAGGCCCTGAGTTCAAACTCCAGGATGAGTACCATCTCTGCCCCACCCCTCCCTGGAAAAAAAAAGGACTGAAATGAATATACCTTCTTCTTCTTCCTCCTCTTTTTTTTGGGGGGTGGGGGCCCAGTTGTGGGGCCTGAACTCTGAGCCTGGACGCTGTCCCTCAGCTCTTCAGCTCAAGGCTAGCGCTCTACCACTTGAGCCACAGCACCACTTACAGCTTTTTTTCTTTTGCTTATGTGGGGCTGAGGCATCGAACCCAGGGCCTCAGGCATGCAAGGCAAGTGCTCTACCACTGAGCCACCTTCCCAGCCCCCCCTCCTTTTTTTTTTTTTTTGCCAGTCCTGGGGCTTGAACTCAGGGGCTGAGCACTGTCCCTGAGCTGCTTTTGCTCAAGGCTAGCACTCTACAAATTGAGCCACAGTGTCACTTCCAGCTTTTTCTGTTGCACTAAGGAATAGAATCCAGGGCTTCATGCATGCTAGACAAGCATTCTACCACCAAGCCACATTCCCAGTCCTGAATACACTTTCTTTTTCTTCTTTCTTCTTCTTCTTCTTCTACTTCTTCTTCTTTCTTTTTTTTTTTTTTGTCAGTCGTGGGGCTTGAACTCTGGGTCTGGGCATTATCCCTCAGCTCTTCAGCTCAAGGCTAGCACTCTACTACTTGAGCCATAGCGCCACTTCTGGGTTTCTGGTAGTTAATTGGAGATAGTCTCACAGACTTTCCTGGATGGTTTTGAACTGCGATCCTCAGATCTCAGCCTCCTGAGTAGCTAGGATTACAGGCATGAGCCACCAGCTCCCAGCTTGAATATACCTTCTTTAAAGGCAAATGCTGAACAAAAGATAAATATCCTTTTATTCCCTGAATTACTTCTCAAATGAAGACTAATTCACCATAACTTTACAAACTAGGTCATCTGTAAAATACATTTTAAAAATAAAATAAATAATCTGACAAGTGAAAAAATGATAGAATGATAGGGTTTTTTTTAATCAACTTTTAAAAAACGTAGTTAATGTTATTGTGTGTGTGTGTGTGTGTGTGTGTGTGTATGTTTATGGTGCTAGGGATTGAACCCAGGTTCTCAAATATGCTAGGCAAAACACTCTATGTTACCAACCATGTGAAATCCACAGCCCTCAACCAACTTTTCTTGATCCTTTTCCACCGACCTTTTTACCACATCCTTGTATCCTGGGGCCTGCCTTTCTGACACAGGCTTTAGAAATGGACTGCTGAACCTGTTAAGGAACAAATCCAGAGAAGAAAAGGAACCATATTAAGTTACGTTGCATGAGAAGAGTGGCTATGAACAAGATTTTCTAAAACTACAGTATGGCTCAGGTTTTTCTTAGGCAAATGCATACTGTGAACACTACTGACAAAAAAAATCTATTATTTTACACTTGCCAAACAGAAATAACACCAAAAAAATTTATTTAACCATTATTATAATCTATTTACTTAGGTTCAGAAATTTGTTCAAAGTTCCTGAGGCCTCTCTGTGAAAAAAGAGAATTTACCATACTGGAAAGACGTGTGTGTGTGTGTGTGTGTGTGTGTGTGTGTGTGTGTAAAGGTGTGTGTGTGTGTGTACGTGCGCACGCGCATACCCACATGTGCCAGTCCTGGGACTTGAACTCAGGGCTTATGTGCTGTCCATAAGCTCCTTTGGCTCAAGGCTAGCACCTACCACTTGAACCAAAACTCCACTTCCAGCTTTTTGGTAGTTTTTTGGGGATACAAGTCTCTTTCTTGCCTGACTGGCTTCAATTCTCAGATCTCAGCTTCCTAAGTAGCTAGGATTACAGGCGTGAGCCACCAGCATCTGGCTCCAGGCCAGGTTTGTTTGTTTTCCCCCACCCCCTCTCATCCTGGGACTTGAACTTAGCTTCTCAGTGCCCAAGGTTAGAGCTCTACAGCTTGAGCCACAGTGCCACTTCCAGCTTTCTCTGAGTAATTTATTGGAAATAAGATTCTCACAGCCAGGTGCCGGTGGCTCATGCCTGTAATCCTAGCTACTAAGGAGGCTGACATCTGAGGATCGTGGTTCAAAGTCAGCCCAGGCAGGAAAGGCTGTGAGACTCTTATCTCCAATAAACCACTCAGAAAACTGGAGGTGGCACTGTGGCTCAAGTGGTAGAGTGCTAGCCTTGAGCTAAAGAGCTGAAGGACAGAGCCCAGGCCCAGAGTTCAAGCCCCATGACTGACAGGAAAAAAAAAAAAAAGAGTCTTACAGACTTTTCCTGCCTGGGCTGGCTTTGAACCTTGAACCTCAGATCTCAGCCTCTTGAGTAGCTAGAATTACAGGTGTAAGCTACCAGTGCCTAGCTTCCAGGCTAGTTTTGAACCAAGATCCTCATATCTGAGCATCTTGAGCAGCTATGTTGACAGGCTTTAGCTATCAACACCTGGCTACAATGATTTCTTGTACATACTAGTGAAAGCAGCTATGGCGGTACTATGGCTCACTAGAGGGATAAACCAAATGTATCTCCTTTCATGCTTAAGTTCTAATTCTTTATTGCTTCTATTCTGAACACAATCCTATTACTACTTTGGAGACTTACCTGTGACTGGCAATCATTTTCCAAACTGGCAAAAGAGTCTTCTTAAATAGCAAATGATTCTGAACAGGGTCATCTTGGCTTAGATCAGTCCTTCAGCATACAACATGCCAGAGAAGAAAAAGTAACCTCACAATTATTCTCTCTCTCAAAGGGAATGAGATTTTTCTCAAGGCATAGTATACCTAATTAATATAACAGCATAGGAATATATTTAATGTTTCTATAAGGGCCTATAAACTTATATATTCTTCTACTTATCATTATCACTGAAATGGTTACCTCCTTATAAAGTATGCTATAATTCTACAATTGGTGGTGCTTTTTTACTCTTACTGATTTGCTTTTCAGCATCTTTGACTCGAAAGAATTTGTCTATAAAAGCAGTTTCTGTTCAATAATGATTTCAAACAGTCTACAAGAGACCCTGGCACATAGTTTGTGCTCAGTAAGTAACTTAGTTGAAAAAGTAATCTCATCCTGTTTTAATCCAGAGAAGGAAATGCTTGCTTTCTTAGATCAAAGAATTCCTGTTTTATCTGAGTGCTAAATAATTTAAATATTTTTCCTTTTCACTCTCCGTGGTCTAGTTTTTTATTTTTTGTTTTTAATGCCAGTGCTGTACTGAACTCAGGGCTGGGCCGCTATACCTTACATTTATTCTCTTAAGGCTAGTGGTCTACCATTTAGCCACGGTTCTACTGTACTTCGAGCTTTTTGGTGGTTAATTGGAGATAAGCGTCTCATGGTCAGGTACCTGTAGCTCATACATAAATCCTAGCTACTCAGGAGGCTGAGATTTGAGGATCTTGGTTTGAAGACAGCCCAGGCAAGAAAATCTGTGCAATTCCAATGAACTCCAAATCTCCAATTAACTACTAAAAAAGGTATTAGTGGTTCAAGTGGCAGGCAGAAGACTAGCTTTGAGCAAAAAAACTCAGGAATAACACCCAGGCTCAGAGTACAAGCTCCAGGACAGGCACAGACAAAAGTCACCAACTATCTCACAGACTGTCCTACTAGACTTTGAACCTTAATCCTTAGCTCTTACTAAGATTACAAGCATGAGCCATCAGCACCTGGCTCATGAATATCTATTAAAAGTATTTTTTGGGGGGGTCCGGTCGTGGGGCCTGAACTCTGGGCCTGGGCGCTGTCGCTCAGCTCTTCAGCTCAAGGCTAGGCGCTCTACCACTTGAGCCACAGCGCCACTTCCGGCTTTTTTCTTTTTTGCTTATGTGGTGCTGAGGAATCGAACCCAGGGCCTCATGCATGCAAGGCAAGCGCTCTACCACTGAGCCACCTTCCCAGCCCTCTTTCTCTCTTTCTTTCTCTTTCTTTCTCAGCCCCTATTAAAAGTATTTTTAAAGAAATGTACTCATGGGGTGGGAAGGTGGCTCAGTGGTAGAGCGCTTGCCTTGCATGCATGAGGCCCTGGGTTCGATTCATCAGCATCACATAAGCAAAAAAGAAAAAAGCCGGAAGTGGCGCTGTGGCTCAAGTGGTAGAGCTGAAGAGCTGAGGGACAGAGCCCAGGCCCAGAGTTCAGGCCCCACGACTGGACCTAAAAAAAAAAAAGAAATGTACTCATGTTGGGCGCTGGTGGCTCACGCCTGTAATCCTAGCTACTCAGAAGGCTGAGATCTGAGGATCATGGATCAGAGCCAGCCTGGGCAGGAAAGTCTGTGAGACTTATCTCCAATAAACCACCAGAATACCAGAAGTGGTACTGTGGCTCAAGCGGCAGAGCGCTGGCCTTGAGCTGAAGAGCAGAGGGACAGCGCCCAGGCCCAGAGTTCAAGCCCCATGACTGACAAAAAAAAAAAAGAAAAAGAAATGTACTCATTACCTTACTTATGTACCTATAACCCCTTTATACATCACCTTTATAACAATAAAAAATTAAATAAAAAATACTTTTAAGCTTGTCTGCTGATAAGATAGGACATGTTTTCTATATCACTTAAGATATTGGGACAAGCTGGATGCCTGTGGCTCTTGCCTGTAATCCTAGCTACTTAGGAGGCTAAGATCTGAGGATTATGGTTTGAAGCCAGCTTGGGCAGGAAAGTCTGTGAAACTCTTATTTCCAATTAAATTACAGAAAAAGCCAGAGATGGTGCTGTGGCTCAAGTGGTAGAGTACTAGACTTGAGCAAAAGGAGCTCAGGGACAGTACCCAGTCTCAGAGTTCAAGCCTCAGGACCGCCAAAAATAAAAAAAAGATATATGGACAAAGAGTTAATTGCTTTGTTTTTAGGGTTTCCCTCCCCTCCTTCTTTCTTTTATCTTTCTTTCCTTCCTTCCCAGTTTCTTTCTTTACTTCTCCTACTCCATTTCTTTGTTTAGTGTTTGCCCTGTGGCTTGAACTCAGGGCCTGGCCATTTGTCCCTGAGCTTTTTTGTTCAAGGCTCATGCTCTAACACTTGAACCACAGCTCTACTTCTAGCTTATTGATGGTTAATTGGAGATAAGAGTTTCACAGACTTTCTTGTCCAAGCTGGCTTCAAAATGTGATCCTCAGATGTCAGCCTCCTGAGTTTCTAGGATTATAGGCATAAACCACCAGCACTTGAGCAGTATTTTTTTTTTTTTTTTGCCAGTCCTGGGCTTGAACTCAGGGCCTGGGCACTGTCCTTGAGCTTCTTTTTGCTCAAGGCTAGCACTCTACCACTTGAGCCACAGTGCCACTTCCAGCTTTTTCTGTATATGTGGTACTGAGGAACCCAGGGCTTCATGCATGCTAGCCACATTCTCTAAGCTTTTCCTTTCCTTTTCTTTTCTTTTTGTCAGTCGTGGGGCCTGAACTCTGGGCCTAGGCACTGTCCCTCAGCTCTTCAGCTCAAGGCTAGCACTCTACCACTTGAACCACAGCACCACTTCAGGCTTTTTCTGCTTATGTGGTACTGAGGAATCAAACCCAGGGCCTCGTGCATGCAAGGCAAACACTCTATCACTGAGCCACCTTCCCAGCCCCTTTCTTTTCTTTTAATGCTGTTATCAGGGGCTTGAACTCAGGACCCCATGCTCTCATTAGCTTTTCTTTTTCAAAGCTTGTACTCTACCACTTGAGCCCCACTTCTACTTCTCATATTTTGCTGGCTAATTGAAGATGGAGTCTCATAGACTTTCCTGCCTGGGGTGGCTTTGAACTGTGACTCTCATGGACTCAGTCTCCTAAGTATGATTACAGGCATTTATTTTCCCCCCAGTACTGGGGATCAAACTCAAGACCTTATGCATGCAAGGTAAGCATTTACCACTGAACAACATCCAGAGTCCTGAACTTACAGTTTTGAGGAGTTAGTACTGTTGTAAAGGAAATCCACCAGGGGAGTTTCCTGAAAACTGAGGCTATCATCAATGTCACCTGAAGGGAGCTGTTCTTCCATCTCTGAAATATACCCTTCACCTTGGTCCTCTTCTTTGGAGTCTTCGTGAGCCTCCTGAGAATTCCAGAAAACAAAGCAAACTTTTTAAAATAATTATCCCCATTGTGATTTTGCACAGTTTATTGTTTTTTGTTTTTTTTTGGGTCCGGTCATGGGGCCTGAACTCTGGGCCTGGGTGCTGTCCCTCAGCTCTTCAGCTCAAGGCTAGCACTCTACCACTTGAGCCACAGTGCCACTTCTGGCTTTTTTCTTTTTGCTTATGTGGTGCTGAGGAATCAAACCCAGGGCCTTAGGCATGCAAGGCAAGCGCTCTACCACTGAGCCATCTTCCCAGCCCCTTTGCACAGTTTATGAAGGCTGAATGTGAGAAGTTGATTATACATAAAGCCACAAAAGAAATTAGAGAAAATTGGCTTAACTAGACTTAAGTCAATGAAATCTTAATAATCTTTTTGAAGAATTTTAACTTTGGCATACCCTGTTCCTACATTCCAAAATGAAAGAGCAGCATTTACTCAATTCGTGAACATTGTATTTTAAAAATCATTATCACCTTAGTTTGTGCTTTGAGGGCACTTAAAAAAAAAACTGTTTTGTTTATTTGTTTTGGTTGGTCATAGGGCTTGAACCCAGAACCTGCGAGCTGACCCTGAGGTCTTTTGCTTAAGGCTAGCATTCTACCACTTGAGCCACAGCATCACTTCTAGTTTTTGAGTGACTTTCCTACCCAGGCTGACTCTGAACTGCAATTCTCAGATCTCAGCCTCCTGAGTAACTAGGATTACAGGTCTGAGCCTGTAATCTAGTACCAGGCTAATTAAGTGATTTTTAAAAATTAAGATACAAAGAGGTTACAATGCCCATATATCAGATTATTAATACAGTGCATCTTTTTTTTGTGCCAGACTTGAACTGAGGGCCTGGGCACTATCCCTGCACCTTCCTGCTCAAGGCTAGTGCTCTTGTGCTCTACCACTTGAGACACAGCTTTACTTCCAACTTTTTTGTGGTTAAATCTTATGAACTTTCTTGCCCTAGCTGACTTCCAACTGTTCGTCCTCAGATTGTAGCCTCCTTAGTAGACAGGATTACAGCTGTGAGCCACCTGTGTGCAGCCTTCACTGGTTATTTTTAGGAGAAGGTCTTGCTTTTCTCCAGGGTACATGCCTGAGCTGTAATCCGCCAACTATAGGTTTCTAGTTGTTGCTGGTATCATAGGCACATGCCACCACCTTCTGTTTCTCTCTCAACCTTGCAAGTAGCTAGGATTACAGGCCCTAGCTGGCACCCAGCTCACTTGTGGTCTTGGAGTTACTGTAGCTGGTCAGATAATATTAACAATTGATTTTATATTTGATTATTTACTATAAGCCAAGTTTTGTGCTAACTGCTTGACATGAGTTGTCTTATTTATTTTGAGATAAGGTTTTACTAAGTTTTTTTTTTTTTTGTCAGTCATGGGGCTTGAACTCTGGGCCTGAGTGCTGTCCTTCAGCTCTTCAGCTCAAGGTGAATGCTCTACCACTTGAGCTACAGCTAATTGGAGATAAGAGTTTCACAACCTTTCTTGCCCAGGCTGGCTTTGAACTGTGATCTTCAGATCTCAGTCTCCTGAACAGCTAGGATTCATGGGTATGAGCCACGAATGCCCGGCAGGGCTTTACTAAGTTGTTATCTAAGCTGGTCTCAAACTCCTAGATCAAGTGATGCTCCCACCTCAGCCTCCATAGTAGCTGGGAACAGGTGTAAGCCATATCCTGCTGAATTGTCTCACTTCAACTTCTTAACAAATCTAGAGTAGAGCAGTGTTAAACTGTTTGTGGCAGAGAAAATTGAGAGATTCTAATTATTTAATAGCATGCCTAATATCACATAGCTAAAACTGGTACTAAAACCAGAATTTGGACCTAGGTTATCTGGAGTTGGGCTATGTTCTAACCACTCTGCTCTGTTTCATCAAGACCAACCAGACGTCTCATGTAAGTTATTCACTTACCTCTTCACTCTCTGTGAATAGTTCCTGAATTACATCAGTATTTGAGGGGACTGGAGTCATCTCTGGCTTTCTATATTCTCCCAGTAGCTTCTTTTCAGTTGCTAAGGGGTCTGCTTTGGCTAAAAGCTCTTCAGTCTCTCTGCAGGGCTCCCCATATCCTTCAGTAGCTTCAATTTCCCTTCCCTCTTGTTGCCTGGTTCCAGATGTAGGGCAGCCACCTTCAATTGGTTCTTTGCTGCTAATGCACAATGGTTCCATTAAATATGCTACCTGTAATCAAAGTTTATTATTAGATGCATAAGCATACCATTGGAAACCATCATCCATTAATCCGTAATGCTATATGCTTATGCTGTTACTGTGACTAGGTCTGATATGACAAGTAGGTTTACTTAATCAATTTAGTCATTTTAAATTTAGCAAATATTTATGTAAGTTAATTGCTGCCTCTTTCAAAAGTTTTTCATCTAATGTGAGAGTGGCTATCTAGAAAACCTGAAAATATTCTTTGCTACAGAAACTAGAGAAAGAACAGGCACTAATTAAACTGGATACTAGTTGATCTTAACCTAGATTATACTGAATGTTCATTTGCAGCATGCATATAATCATCTGTCCTTATCTACTTCTGGTTCTTAGCCTTTGCCAAAGTAGTTGCACTTGAATTAATGTTAAGGATTCTCATTAAGGCAATCTGGAAAAAATTGTAATTTCTAGAACTCAGCTGCCTAAAGATCCTGGTCTTAGAACATTTGGTGCATATTCTAAGTTGTACACAGGTGGCTAACATCTGTAATCCTAGCTATTTAGGAGGCTGAAATCTGAGGATCACAGTTCAAAGCCAGCCCAAACAGGAAAGTCCATAAGACTCTTTTTTTTTGGCGGGGGGGGGGGGGGGGGGGGGGGGTAGGGGGGGGGTGGGGAGGGGGAGGAATCCGGTGGTCGTGTGCCTGAACTCTGGGCCTGGGCGCTGTCCCTCAGCTCTTCAGCTCAAGACTAGCACTCTACCACTTGTGCCACAGCGCCACTTCGTATTTTTTTTTTTTTCTGCTTATGTGGTGCAGAGGAATCGAACCCAGGGACTCATGTATGCAAGGCAAGCGCTCTACCACTGAGCCACCTTCCCAGCCCTCATAAGACTCATTTTCAATTAACCATCAAAAGCCAGAAGTGGAGGTATGGCTCAAGGGGTAGAGCACTAGCCTTGAGCAAAAAGATCAGGGATAGCTAGGCGCTGGTGGCTCACACCTGTAATCCTAGCTACTCTGGAAGCTGAGATCTGATGATCGTGGTTCAAAGCCAGCCCAGGCAGGAAACTCTGTGAGACTGTTATCGCCAATAAACCACCAGAAAACTGAAAGTAGCACTATGTATGGTTCAAATGGTAGAGCACTCACTGTGAGCTGAACAGCCCAGGGACAGCATCAAGGCCCAGAGTTCAAGGCCTCCTCTCTCCTTCCCCAGACCCTGAGTAGTTCAAGCTCTAGAACCTGCACCACCTCACCCCTCACCAAAAAACAAAAAAAAACAAACAAAAAACCCCACAACCATTTGGTGCATATTCTACCACAAGGGCTGGGACACAGCAATGAGCTAGTCATTACCATTATGGAGCTTATATTTTAGTGAACGATTTTAAGAGAGGAAGAAGCATGTAAGGATAATGCATTTTTGGAAAGTTAGGCCAAGGATAGCGGCATATGACCAAAAAACTAAGCACTAGGGAGCCTGAGGCAGTAGGCCAGGAGTTCCAAATATAATAGCTCACCATTACCTCAGAGAGAAAGTGAAGGAGGTTCTGGCTGCTCACTTGTTCGTTCTCTTCCTGAGATTCCTCACTGCCTCCATCTCCCAAAAGCAGTTCACTAGATTCTCTCCCTGGGCTGCTTTCTTCTAGTTCCTCAGTCTCTGGATCCTCAGTTTCCCTCCAGCTGCCTACATCAAGATCCAGACTGGAGTCCCATGAGCTGAAGAGGGACCTGCAGTCGTTGCTCAACTCAGACTCATTGGGATAGTCTCGTTCAGAATCCAACCAAACCCACTCACGCCCCATCTGTAAATATAGAGAAAAAATACATTAAATTCATTCAAATCAATATTTCTAAGGTAATGCCATCATCCACGTTCTGTAGAAAGGAGCAAGAAATTTCTTTCTGCTCACTAGTAAGAGTAAAACCTAGCTGAAGGTGGATATTGAAAAATGAAATGACATAAACTAGTACAACCACTGTGGACAGCAGTCTGGAGGTTCCTCAAAAAACTTAACATAAATCTTCCCTACGACCCAACCATACCACTCCTAGGCATCTACCCAGAATATCACAAGCCAGGATACCATAAAGACACTTGCAAATCCATGTTCATTGCTTCACTCTTCACAATAGCCAAGTTATGGAAACAGCCCAGATGCCCTACAATAGATAAGTGGATAAAAAAATGTGGTACCTATACACAATGGAATTTTACACAACCACTAGATTATGTCATTTGCAGGGAGTGAATGGACCTAGAATAAATCATGTTAAGTGAAGCCAAGCTCAGAGACACAAAAGGCTCACATTTTCTTTCCTATGGGAAAGCTACATTAATACACCAGGACATGATACAGGACTCCTAAGTATTCACACAAAGTGAGACCCAAAGAGAATATTCTCAGGAGAGAAATACAAACACACAATGCCTATGTACATCTGATCATAGAAAATAATTATAAAAATGAACTCTAGAAAATGGAAATGGGATTTTTTTTGTTGCTGTTTCTCTTTACTTTTTGTCGGTCATGGGGCTTGAACTCTGGGCCTTGGGCACTGTCCCTGAGCTCTTCAGCTGAAGGCAAACATTCTACCACTTGAGCCACAGCACCACTTCTGATTTTCTGGTTGTTAATTGGAGATGAGTCTCACAGACTTTCCTGCCCAGCCTGGCTTTGCTCCATGATCCCCAGATCTCAGCCTCCTGAGTAGCTAGGATTACAGGCATAAGCCACCGGTGCTTGGCTTTTTTCTTAATCTGTCTTTGGGAGAGTAAGGAAAGATACAGAAATTGACAAAGCATGAACAAATACATCAGTGATACTCACTACAGACAGGACAGTATGTTGAAAAAGAACTATACAATTTGTGAGTTGTGAGGGAAAAACTTGGGAGCAAGGAAAGGAATGACATTGCCCAGTGCTCTGTCACTTGAGCCACAACTCCATTTCCAGCATATTGGTGGGTAATTGTCAATGAGTCCCATAGACTTTCCTGCCCAGGCTAGCTTCAAACCATGATCCTGAGATCTCAGCCTCCTGAGTGGCTAGGATTACTGGCATGAACCATTGGTGCCTGACTTTACTCGACTTTTTAACTTGAATTATATTGTATTACAAAAAAGGGGATGGGGGAAACCTGGAAAATAACTGAACAGATTTCTTCTATCCCAAATCACCCATAAAGCAACTACAAAGCAGTAAATTTGAGGAGAAAGGAAGCATTTTCCCCAGTGTGTATGTATGTTAACTATTATACTAAAACATCTTCAAGATTATTTTGCCATCCTTCTGGTCAAATCTCTCAGTTTCGAATAAAAACAGTTAAGTTTTAAAGCTATCTTCCCTTCCCCATTAATATATTATCCTTTTCTTGCACCTTTATCTTTCGCCTCTTACAACTTTAGTTTCCTTGGTTCTCTATATATTATCCTTTTCTTGCACCTTTATCTTTTGCCTCTTACAACGTTTAGTTTTCTTTGTTCTGCGCTTTAATAATTTCTTTAGGGCTGGGAAGGTGGCTCAGTGGTAGAGCACTTGCCTTGCATGCCTGAGGCCCTGGGTTCAATTCCTCAGCACAACATAAGCAAAAAGAAAAAAGCCGATAGTGGCACTGTGGCTCAAGTGGTAGAGCACTAGCCTTGGGCTGAAGAGCTGAGGGACAGCGCTCAGGCCGAGTTCAGGCCCCACGACCGGACCCCCCTAAAAAATAAAATTTCTTTAAAAGATGTATATAAACTTTTATAGTTTTGAGTGGAAACTATGCACAGCTCATTGCTGTGCCCCAACCTCTACTTGTAATTTTTTTGGGGGGGACAGGGGAGGTTGAGACAAAAACCTCACTATGCTTTTGAATCTGTACTTTCTGCCCGAGCCCTCTGGGTGCTGCAACTCAAGCACCTTCATACCTAGGTAAAGCTTTACTACTTATATGCATTCTGATATTTCTCTATGCATCTAATTTCATTTATATAGCCTACCATTTTCATACAATCTTAAAAGTTTCTCCTATTCAATATTCCCATCCCTTATTCCTATTACTAAACCTCTTCTTATATCTAATTAGATTTCTAACTGAAATACTTTCTTCCTATCTCTATTTTTTTTTCTTCCTATCTCTAAAACCACTCTTCCCAATTTTCTCATTCCTATTGCTAATCACCTTTCTTGTTTACTAAGCACATCTTCTTTCCAATCTTTCTTGGAATATTTTTCTTCACTTCTGAATAAATGGCAGTCTTTTAGTTTTTCTCTTTACTTCAACCTACTATAAACTATTCTAGTATCAATTGCTGCCTTGAATATAAATTTCTGCCATCTCAAGTCCTTTAGTCTTATTTGACTGTATTCTTTTCACTATTCCTTACAATGTTTTTGTTTTTTTCGCTCATGGGGCTTGAACTCTGGGCCTGGGCGCTGACCCTCAGCTTTTCAGCTCAAGGCTAGCACTCACTTGAGCCACAGCGCCACTTCTGGCTTTTTTCTGCTTATGTGGTGCTGAGGAATCAAACCCAGGGCATCATGCATGCAAGGTAAGTACTCTACCACAGAGCCAACATCCAGTCCCTTACTATGTTTTTATTGGTTATCTCTTTATTACCAAAGACTTAAACTTGGTTTGCTAAGTTCACTTTTCACCATTTTTAATAATGCTTTTAACACGTTTATGGATTTGCCTTGAATTCTAATTACTTCTATTTCCTTACTAACTTACTAAGTTTTAAAAGGTTTAAGACCTGTGATTCTTCTTAAACCCAACTTTCTGGAGATGGAGTTACATAATGCAAAATGCCATATTAATCAACTCTATAATAAAAGGCTCATAATTAGTTCACTACTGAAATTTTCTTAGTAACAGAATTCAGGTGATAAATTTGATCTCTGGTTTTCCACAGGGCTAGGGATTGAACCTAGGACCTTGCACATGCTAGAATTGCCTACATGTCCAGCCCAAGAGAACTTTTTATTAGGTTAGCCTTCAAGCAAGAATATCAAGAACTCTTGGCTGGGCATGATGACACACATCTGTAATACAAGATACATGGGAGGCAGAGAATGAAGAATTGATAGTTCCAAGAGAGCCTGGACAACATAACGAGACTCCATCTCCAAAACAAAAAGAAAACTCTCAGTCAGACGCATAGAAATGGAAAGGAACCGGCAATATCTTATCCTGGAAATACCATCTGCAAAAGTGTTACGATACTTACTAACGTAAAAGCCAATGCCTCTTAAATGTACTCTCTTCTTTAAGCAATACATGAGCAGAATTCTGAAAACCTTAAATTTTCCCATTGAAGAAAAGCTGAGTAAGATAGCCCTTACTGCACAATTCAGTATGTTAAAAATACAAATGTAAATTAAGTCCTCCTCTCAGCTGCAGCAGGTAGCTTGTAAGATGGCACTTCAGCTGTAACCTCATTTCCACAAATATTTAGGTAGGTTATGTAAAAGAAATCACTTATTTCACACACACTCACTCTCACACACACACAAATGATACACCAAAAGCTAGATTTTTATTTATTGTATACACACACTTCACAGGTTTATTATTATTTAAAAAAAAGTCTGTACATTACAACCTAGTTACAACTAACTAGCTACACACTAGGGCATTAACATAGCCCATGATTTTTGCCCTAAAACAGGCAACTATGTTACTCCAACTTTCTGAGATTTTCTCAGCTCATGTCATTTGGCCCGGTGTCTCCTCTTCTGTAACTGGGCCCATATCACTTTTTGACCTTTTAGCTAAGACCAAGTATGGAACTGGGCCCACAAGCCCAAGCTCTAGCTTGTTTACTTCATTTCAGGTTCAGCTCAAAGAGGGTACACTTTGAGGATTCACTTTTTCATCTTCATATCTGCTTCAATGGCACAGCGGCGTCCCCTGGTTCCCCCATCCTATATGACAGCAGAGAAAGAATAGGAATGTAAGTGAGTTGGTTAGGAGGTAAGAGACAATGTACAACAAAAATGTTGGGAGATTTGTTTTCTTGGGGGAGAGGAGAGAATCAGTAGGAAACTCCAGAAGGAGGAGGGCATTTTCTGTATTCCCACAGAGTAGCTAAAAGAACACCTTGTAGTTTGTGAGAGGAAATGTAGGACAGAGTATCTTGCTCATGCCCATCCACAAAGGTCCTTGGAATCCACCTAGGGTCCCACAGAATGACTTATTAGTCATCCCCCCCAGGCCCAAATCATGTGCAAGGAATTGGAAGAGTAAATGAAATGTGGCAGAGTCAGAAAAGGGAATGAATAATGAGGTTCTTGGCTAACATACCTGTCCAGCTGTTGGTCCCTATAAGAAAGGCCTTTCCTGCAGACTGACCCTGGCACTAGTTCCCTAGCACCTCCTGACAGTTGTTTTCCATGAGATCAGGACAATCAGGCTTCTTTCCATCTGCTGCTCTCTCCCTGCAGCCCAGCTCCTTCCTCTTGTGCAATACTTTGCTGTCTTCAATAGATAAACGATCCTATTAATCAGCCTTGCAATAGCCAGCCAATTGCTTGGGGATCCAGAGTCACTGTTGCAGGCCAATAAGAAAAAACGCAGATCATAGTGTTCTGTCTGTGGTACAGGCTGAGAGGCCTGTAGGCAAGATGAACTAGTGAAGACTTTTGCTGGGCCAGATTACTTTTACATTTCTATTATGCAAGGATTCTAAAATTTTTGGAGCTCACGAACCAAATCTGCCTATGAGGCAACAGTAAGAATAAAAATAACACCTTGCATTTGTATAATACTTTTAATTATTTCTTTCAAGCCCATTCCATACTTATTTCATCCTCACAACATCCCTGTGAGGTAGGCTGGACAGGTACATGATTTATTAGTTTTATCACACAGTTGAGGAAATCAAGGCCCCAGAAAATTTCCAATGACCTTGAGACCATGTAGATAAACTTATAGTCTGATGTCTCTTCCATTACATCATGTTTCATTGTTCCATAATAAACAACAGTCATAGTTCATGGATGGAAAGAATACGTTTTTAGGCTAGCTCCAGCTTATTTAATTCCTCCAGCCGTAACTATGCACTGGTCATTGCTACTGAAATCTTTGGCTTAAGTTTTACTGAGCATTTGTGTATCAGGGATTTGTCTCAGAACTTAATTTTGGGAGAAAAACTGTGCTAACTACTGCTAATAGGAGGAACACTGTTTAGCACTGTTAAAAGCCAGGTAGCAGCTGCTGCTCTGAGTAAACTTCTACTTGTAAGAAAAGAATTGCTAAAAGGTGGAGTCAAGAAATGAGCAGATGCCTCCTAGACCTTTTACTCTAAAAATATTTCATATTTCAGTCCAGTGATCTCATAAACAGTCTCTGCCCAGCCCACATACACACACATACACACACACAAAGACAGAAATGCAGAAGACAGTTTCTTATTCATTGACCTGAATAAAAAGAATTTCAAGATATTGCCATAGTCTACATGTTAGATTTCCCTCTGCCACCCACCCCCAGCAGGAGCAGAGACTCTTTCTGGCAACACCACCCCTTGCAGCCATTCAATACTTACAAAGAGAGAGAGAAGGAAGGCAGGAGAGCCCATGGGGACACTGTCCTGTTAGAGGACAAACAAACACTGATCAGGTTCCACGGAAACTCTAGGCTGCAAGCACCCCAAACCTCAGGACAGAGACACAAGCAACCACACACACAAAGACAAAATTTTAAAACTCAAGAACAAGAAGAAAGAGATCCAAAAGCAATCTAGCCTTTATGACTGGGAAAAAAAACCCAAAAAACAAAAAACAAAAAGTAGTGATCACCAACTGCGGAAAGCTAATTTGTTTCTCCCATCCTGAAAGCATTCTCACAAAGAAATATTTCACTCATATGCTGAAATTTCTCCCATCTAATTGGGTCTCTCAGCAGATTTCTAAGAGCTGTGTCTTTTTTTTTTTTTGGAATGTAGAAGCTTTGCAATATCAAGCAGCAACAAGGTTGTTTGGATGCTTCAGACTTCTAGCACCAAACACTTTTCCTCCTCACCTTCTCTGAAGCATCCTGTTTGCGGGTAGAATCTCTCCCTCGAAGACTTTTAGCACTAATTCCAGATTCAGAAGTTTGCATAATCAACTGTGTAGCCAAGAATTGCTGTAGGGAGAAGAAACATACAGAACTGGTCCAGTAAGGAAAAACTAAGACCCTTTAAGCTTTCTGAACAGGACTTTGTATAGTATCCTTTTATTTTACTCAAATTATTTTTGACTTACTGAAATTTTAGCATATTAAGCTTTGATTCTAGAATAACAGGCTTATTTTTTTTTGTAGTAATATAGGATCAAAATTTCTATCCTCTATATGAACCAAAGACCATTCAGCAATTAATGTGTCCAACTTTGCAGAGATAAAATATCTTTTCAATATCAACATCTCAAAGGTGCCTGAAAATAGAACTTTAGGAGAGAAGTAAACTATTTGGCTGGGAACCAGTGGCTCATGCTTGCAATTCTAGCTACTCAGGAAGCTGAGATCTGAAGATCACAGTTCCAAACCAGCCTGGGCAGGAAAATATGTGAGACTCTTATCTCCAATTAATCACAGAAAAAGCTAATAGTGGTGCTATGGCTAAGTGTAGAGAGCATAAAGGAGCCCAGGAACAACACTCAGGCCCAGAGTTCAAGCTCTAGGATGGAAAAATAAATAAATGATTTGTGATAAAAAAAAAAAAAAATTAAGAAACTCTCTTTGGTTCAGAACATACACCAGGTAAATTACGTATTTGCTAAGGTGTGGCATGGTGGGGCACACCTGTAATCCCAATGGTGGTGTAATTGTGTAACCTGGGTTGGCAGGGATAGAAGGATCAATATTCAATGCCACCTAGGGCAAAAAGCTAGTGATACTTCATCTTAATGAAAAAGCATATGATGGCATGCACCTGCCATCTCAAATAAATGGGAATCTTAGGTAGTTGTCCAGGGTGGTATAGGCAAAATATGAGTCCACTGGAAAATGTTAGAGTACTTGCCTAGTAGGTATGAAACTCTGAATTAAAAAAAAAAAAAAAAAAAAGGTGTGTGTGTGGGGCAGGGAGCTGGGTAGAGTGGTAGAGTGTTTGCTAGCATACATGAAGTCCTGGGTTCAATTCCTCAGTACCACATAAGCCAGAAGTAGCACTGTGGCTCAAGGATTAGAGTGCTAGCTTTGAGCAAATGCAGCTCAGGGATAGTGCCTAAGCCCTGAGTTCAAGCCCCAGGACTGACAAAAAAAACCCGGGGGTGTGGCTCAAGCAGTAGAGCATCTGCCTACCAATATTGAGGCCCTGTGTTGAATCTCCATTATCACAATAAAGAAAACAGAATGTTCTTGCTTAGACATGGTGAAAGAGACAGCAACATATGAATTAAAAAATAAAAAATAGCCGGGCACTGGTGGCGTAATCCTAGCTACTCAGAAGGCTGAGATCTGAAGAACACGGTTCAAAGCCAGCCCGGGCAGGAAAAGTCTGTGAAACTCTTATCTCCAATAAACTATCAGAAAATCGGAAGTGGCGCTGTAGCTCAAGTGGTAGAGCGCTAGCCTTGAGCTGAAGGGCTGAGGGACAGCGCTCAAGCCTAGAGTTCAAGCCCCATGAAAGACAAAAAAATAAAATAAAAAATAAAAGCTGGAGCCAGGTGCTGGTGGCTCACATCTATAATCCTAGCTACTCAGGAGGCTGAGATATGAAGATTACGGTTCAAAGCCAGCCTACACAGGAAAGTCTATGAGACTCTTATCTTCAATTAACCATCAAAAGCCAGAATTGGAGTTGTGGCTCAAGTGGTAGAGTACTGGCCTTGAACAAAAAAGTTCAGAGATAGTATCCAGACCTGAGTTCAAGCCCCAGGTCCAGCACAAAAATCAAAACAAACAATCTGGAGTTGGGCTCACAACATGTAATACTAGATCTCCAGGAAGCTGAGATCTGAGGATCAGTGATACAAGAAAGTTTGTGAGACTCTCATCTCCAATTAACGGGCAAAAAACTAGAAGGGGAGCTGTAGCTCAAGTGGAGCACTAGCCTTGAATGAAAAATCTCAGGGGCTGGGAATGTGGCTTAGTGGTAGAGGACTTGTCTAACATGCATGAAGTCCTGGGTTCAATTCCTCAGTACCATATAAACAGAAAATGCAGGAAGTGGCACTGTGGCTCAAGTGGTAGAGTGCTAACCTTGAGCAAAGGAAGCTCAGGGACAGTGTCCAGGCTGAGTTCAAGCCTCAGTGTTTGCACAAACATACAATCAAAACCAAACTGGGTGTGGCACTTATAGCTTAGACTTATAATCTTAGCTATTCAAGAGGGTAAAATCTCAAGCAAGTTTGAAAACCAAGGTTAGCCAGAGAATTGGTCCAGTAGGGAAACACTAAAATACTAAGGTTTCTGAATAGAGTTTTATTTAGTACTTTTCTACTTAAATGCAACAGGCATTCCACAGAAAAGTTTGAGAAATTCTATCTCCAATTAACCAGCAAAAAAGCTGGACTATGAGACTCTATCTCAAAAAACAAGCTGCAGCCAGGTGACTCATGCCTGTAATGCTGGCTACTACTCAGGAGGCTGAGATCTGAGAATCACAGGTCAAAGCCAGCCCAGGATAGGAAAGTCCACGAGACTCTTATCTCCAATTAAACACCAGAAAACCAGAAGTGGCACTGTAGCTCAAGTGGTAGAGTGCTCGTCTTTGAGTTGAAGAGCTCAGAGACAGCACCGAAGCTCAGAGTTCAAGCCCCACGACCACCACCAACAACAAAAAAAGCCAGCTCAGGCAAAACAATCCCAACACTCATATTTCTAAATAACTAGCAAAAGACCAGAAGTGGGAATATGGTTCAGTAGCCTGGCTGAATTCTAGTACCAGCCAAAAGAAAGTGTTAAAAGTGTGTCAGCCAAGGAAGCAAGCCAAGCAAGCATTAGGTCTTGAGTTCAAGCCCTGGTACCCGGAAAACAAAAATGAAAAATAAATGAAACAAAAAAAGGGGCACTGGTAGCTCATTCCTGTAATCCTACTTAGGTAGCTCAGATCTGAGGCTCATACTTTGAAGAGAGCCCAGGTAGGAAAGTCCATGAGATTGTTCCCTCTTAATTAACCACCAAAAAGTTGAAATGGAGCTGTGGTTCAAGTGATACATTACTAGCTTTGAGCAAAAAAGCTCGGGGATAGCACACAGGCCCTGAGTTCAAGCCCTAGGACCAGTACAAACATACACAAACACATACAAAGTCACACACAAACCAAACCATGTAAAATTCTGGGTAAGATACCTAGCACTGAAAATTTAAATGAAAGAAAAATCCTACAAAACCCTTAAGGAACTGAATTTGCCCAAGAAAAGAAGAATCTTCAATCATAATCACTTCACCATACCAGATAAAAACCAAAATAACTTGAGCAACTATTACAGCCCCATGTGTCCCTGATGCTTATTCTAAGTAAAATACAATTCTTCCCTTGAGATCACTGCAGAAACACGAAGAGCCTCAAAGTACCTGAATCTGTTCCAAGACATCTCGCTGCATCTCTACTGCCATATGATAAACATCATGGTC
Source organism: Dipodomys spectabilis (assembly GCF_019054845.1). Taxonomy (NCBI): domain Eukaryota; kingdom Metazoa; phylum Chordata; class Mammalia; order Rodentia; family Heteromyidae; genus Dipodomys; species Dipodomys spectabilis. Next base: position 5,315,303 of record NW_024870824.1, read on the forward strand.
TGAGCTATTATACATTACAGCATTCTGAAACATCAGCATAATGTCACGCTGGAATTCAGCAGTACTGCGGATTAGCCCATTTTCGATGTTTTTCTTAATAGTTGACAAATCCATAGGCCTAAAAAAAAAAAAAAGAATGAGAAAATAGCAGTGGAGAAAGAAAAAAAGACCCATCTGGATCTCTAAATATATTATCAGCATATACATATATATCTTCTCATATATACCTTCAGTCCCAGCAGTCAAAATTCAAATGCCAATCTATCATCCCAAACTATGCACTTAACACAAAAAAGCCAGTGTGTATAATAAGCAACAAAAAAAGCAAGAAATGAGCTTAAGTTCTTTAGACTATCAGCAACTGGGTAAGTTTACCACTACCCTTACAAATACTTAAGTTAAACTTACTAGGGTGCTAGTGGGCTCATGCTCATGCTGCAAGTGGCTCAAGTGGCAGAGTGCTAGCCTTGAGCAAAAAAACCCTCACGGACAGTACACAAACCATGAGTTCAAGCCCCAGCACTGGCACACACATACACACACGCATGCACACATAGACACACACAACTGGAACTAGAGGTACGGCTTAAGTAGTTGGACTCCAGCCTTGAGCAAAAAAGGTAAAGAACAGCACCAAGGCCCTGAGTTCAAGCCCCAGCCAGTACCAGAATGGACACACATAGAAACAAACACAAATACAACACAACAAAAACAACAAAACCCTCTGCAACAGAAAAAGAGAGAAACCCTATTTAAAGCAAAAATTCACTTAAGTCTTAACAACTTATAACTTAGGCAAGTCAGTATGCTACACCATGTGTCCTTACCTTTGTACAATGCTGTGGTAACCAGGTGCTATGTCATCTGTAACAGGTTGTAGGAAGACATTGGCATACCTGTCCCAAAACCAGTAAGGTATAATTATTCTCTAGAAGCATAGAGGGAACTTAATTTATGTAACTGAAAGTACTGAAAGCCACCATAAAATTGTGGACCATAGAAATCTACTTGACATTTTTCTAAGCTAACAAAGAGGAGCAGGAGAAAATGAACATACTGACTGGCAAGTCTACTTACCTATGATTAGCTGCAGCTCTCCATACAAGCATGATAGCTTTCTTCCAGATTTTCTGGGCCTGAATAGCTTCTTGATCTTCGCTGCAGACAGAGCTAAAATACAGAAATTCTACTTAGCACAAGTTGATGCATTTTTCTTTTTTCAAAATAAACTTTTTTTTTTGGTTAACTATTTGTTCAAGGCCAAGAAAGAGAAGGGATTCTCTCCTAGACTGGGAGCATGGATTAAGTGGTTACAGTGCCTGCCTACTCAACATGAGATCCTGAGTTCAAATCCAACTACTTCCAAAAAAAAAAAGAGATCCTATACTTTTTCACCTTTACTACATCGCATTTGCCTCAAAGAATGAATTTCAGATACTCACAATTGTGAAGAAGCAGGGCTGCTGGGAATGGAGTCTGCCAGTGTATGTGACTGCAGAGTAGCATTGTGTATACTAAAGCCATCATCACTCTCACTCACAGGGGGTTCGTTATCCATTTCTGACAAATAGCCTTCTCCTTGATCTTCTTCCTTAGGTTCCTCTAGGCTGGCTGCTTCACTGACTCCATCTTCCTCCTCATCCTCACCTGGGGCATCCTTAGACATAATGTGTTACAGTCAATAAATGTAAGCAAAGCACTATTAAACATGATCTATATTTTGGGTTAGATCAGTTCTAGAAATTGCCTCACACTGTTTCTTGGCTAAGCCCTCTGACTTTGTACTACCCTCTACTTTCAGACTTTCACTAAGTAAGGTAATTTAGTACCTGGACAAATAAAGGCCAGGATTTTTTAAGAAGAAGGAAAAAAAAAAAAGCTACTTACTTAATACTAAGCTAAGAGGCGTTCCTTCTTTCCCCTTGCTCTTGAGAGGAACTCTGACCCTGGGTACAAAGTTACCAAAAATAGTTTTATTTCATGTCTCATCTGATGGAGCAAGCTCACTTCGAATTACTTTTAAGTCTGTCAATTATTGCTTTTAGTAGCTTAATTATTAGTGTGATTTCCTGTGTGTTCTCCCTTGCATTTCTATTCACTCTAAACAATTCTAGGTATATCAATTATATTTCGTGCAATATATGCACAGAAAAGACTATGATCTTTCAAACTCAGATGGGAAGCACATATTGCTTTAGTAATCCCACTATGCCAGATTGTCCACTGTAGCTTCCCCTCATGCAAATCCTTAACAATCTCATCTCAAAGAATAAAGATGTGTTTACTAAAATATATTAAAAAGGTTGTGCTATAAGGAAATCTAATCATATGGCAAGAGGAATAAAGAAAAGTCTGAAATACCTTTATCTGGCTTCCAAAAATAGTCCCTGATTCTTCTTTCAATGATTCTGCAGAGGAGAGAAAGACTACCTGAAGATTTTTCCACCTTAGCCTTCCCCTTCCTATGGACCACAATCCCTTGCAGCTCTCCTTTCCATGCTGACCTGTTCTATCTCCTCTACTTGCCCACAACCCACAATCCCTCACAAGCCAAAGCAAATGATATCAAGTTAGTTACAGAGTATAGATTTCTTGATCTTTATTTACCTGACATTTCAAACTTGTGCTGAGTCTCTGCTTCTAAAGGGTCTTCAATGGGATTTGAGCCATGTGATGGGGACAACATGCTTTCAGGGGATGCCTGAAGACCAGCAAAGAAAAAGTATCTTAAATACTGGTAAACTTATCCTTCACCGTTTTTATTCTTCAATAATAATGAGGCTATCTTATTAAATACCTCTGTCTTCACAGTTGTGAGTGGTATCTCCTCGCCTTTTCCACTGGAAACATCTGCTTCAGCAATATCTCCAGTTGCAATACTCCTGGGTTCTTCATCTAAATCTTGGCTCCTGAGTTCTGGTGGCTCCATACTTGTGGCTGGACCAACCCCAGAAATGATTTCAGTTCCTGAAATGCCTGGCTCTGGTTCTGCAGGTTCCACCTTGATCTCAACACCTGACTCCCTGATGTCTACCAGTTCATGGATCCTCTTATTTTCTGTTTCCTCAAAGTCTAGTCTCTCTTGTTTGACTGTCATCTCTGGTGCAGGTAGAGGTACTGGCTTGTCCCGCTCCTGCTGGATTGTGTGCTCCCAGGGGCCAGGTAGGGACTGGGGATCATCATTCTCTTCACAGAATGACAGTGCTGCCTCCACAGCTGCCACATCCAGCACTTCAGGGTGATCATCTACCTGTTTCATAATATGACGATTGTTGAGGTCACAGAAAAAAAAAAAGTTCCATTTTGCTAGCACTAAATAAGATGACATTAATCTATAGCCTCTCTCCTCATTTGTTCCATGTAGTACAGGCACCCGTCCTGTGCAAATCAGTAACAAGGATGCTATAGGAAGATAAGTAGTATGTCAGTACCAAAGAGCTTTTAGACTAGAGAAATGGAGATGGCAGAAGCAGAAGAGCGGCTTAAGTAACTCTTACTATGAGAAGCAAACATAAGAAACCTAGAGAAGCCTATATAGAATCAAAAGACTTACTTACCTTGTCCTCAATGATAGCAATGATGTCTCCAACTGTCTCAAAGTCCAATTCTTCGCCTGTGTAAGACACAGCAATATCCATCTTCTCAGCCAGATCTAAATCTTCCTTCCCATCTATGCTTGGAGGCTTTGATGCACCAGGAGCCTCTGCTACCCCTGATCGGAAACACTCTTCTTTGATAGAATTAATTATCATGGAGATTTCATTGCTATCCATGGAAACAGTCACAGTATGTGGATCCCCCACAGCCTCCATGGGAACACAGGTGTCAGGCTGACTCACTGAATAACAGGAAGAGAAAAACATCTCAGAAACTTAAAGGGTATTAAGTGACAACTCAGAGATCACGCCAGAACTGTAAACCAATGCCTACACAGTTAAGGTCAGAAAGTCAAGATCTGCCTGTTTTCCTCTCCCCCATTATATTAGAAAGTAAGAACATTCTCAGGCCTGCTCATATTTGTACAGTTAAACCTCTCTCCCCATCCCCAGAACACAATGCCCACCCATATCCTTGTTTTTCATATCCTTGTTTTTCTAAGATTAAAGATGGCACATGTCTGTGGGAAATACAAACATCTGAATTGTGTTCATGCTCTTAGACATCTTTAACCGAAGCTCACAATACAAATTTTGGTCCTAGTGGCTGCTCAGGGCGTGGGTAAAGGACGCACCTGGAGCTACACTTTCAGGAGTGGAGACAGCTGGAGCAGAGGATGGTGCTGGCAGCGCAGGCATCATGACAATTGTAGCCTGGGACACAGACTCTACAGGGGGTGGCACAAGTTTAACTGGAGGTTCACTGGCAACAGTAGTGAAGGAAGCAAGAGGTGTGGTGAACTGTGTAGGACCAGCTTCTAAAAGCCGGGAAAGAGTAGGAGCACCTAACAAAGAGGTACACAAAATGAGGTAAGAAGAAAGCACATGAACAAGAAGCAATAGCCTTAAGACCCAACCAAGAATTTTTTTTATAGTTTCAAAGAATGAAAGCAATTCCTGTGTTGAATAAGCTTACTCTCTCCCAAAGTGGGGAACCCTTTATTCTCCCAAGGACCATTTGGATATTCATAACATCCTCACAAGCAGGTGGCTGCAGCTAGCCAACAAGCACACACACACATCTAGTCAATCATGTATTAAATAATATTGCAGGCCTTGTATGATGCTCATAGACAGACACTGTGCATCCCTGATTTGCTGCTGCATCTGTGCATGCATGCGTGTATGTTCTAGTCCTAGGACTTGAACTCAGGGCCTGAGTACTGTCCTGGAGCTTCTTTTGCTCAAGGCTAGTGCTATACCACTTGAGGCACGGCTCCACTTCCTGATCTTACTTCCTTTACCCTCACTTAAAATCTTAGTCCAAGTTAATACAACATAAAAATATGTATCAGAGCTGGGAATGTGGCTTAGTGGTAGAGTGCTTGCTTAGCATGCATGAAACCCTGGGTTCAATTCCTCAGCACCACATAAACAGAAAAAGCCAGAAGTGGTACTGTGGCTCAAGCTTAAGTGGTAGAATGCTAGCCTTGAGCAAAAGAAGCTCAGGGAAGTGTTCAAGACCCAGGACTGGCCAAAAAAAAAAAAAAATCAAAAGTAGGTGGTCATTTTTCCTTAGAGAAAAATTAGTAACACTATTAATAACAAAATTAAAACAACAACAAAAAACCAAGACATTCAAGAGGCTGAGGCAGAAGGATTTTGTTAAGGCAAGATTTCATGAGTTTGAGCCCAGTCTGGACCACACAGTGAGTTTCAAACTAGCTTGGCGTACACATTGAGACCTTCAGACCCTATCTCAAAAAGCAAAAACCAGCCAAATACTTGTAATCCTAGCTATTAGGAGGCTGAGATCTGAGAATCACTGTTCAAGTTAGCCCAGACAGAACAGTTGATGAGACTCTTATCTCCAACTAGCCAGCTAAAAGCTGTAAGTAGAGGTATGGCTCAAGTGATAAAGCATAAACTGTAAGTTGAAAAGTTATGCTAGAGTTCAAGGCCCTGAATTCAAGCACCCCTCCACCCCCTACCATGCATATACTGCTAGGTACTGTACTGGTGATTTACACCTATAATCCTAACTATGGTCTGAGGATGGTTTGAAGTCAGCCGAGGCAGGAAAGTCTGTGAGACTCTTATCTCCAATTAAACACACAGGCACAAAGTGAGAAGTGGAACTGAGGCTCAAGTGATAGAACACAAGCTTTGAGCAAAAAAGCTCAAGGACAATGCCTAGGCCCTAAGTTCAAGACCCAAGACTGGCACCATTAAATATAAACATATATACACATATACATATATACATACATACATACATAAACAAACAGGCCAGGCACTGGCTACTCATACTTGTAATCCTAGCTTCTTAGGAGGCTGATATTGGGAGGCTCTCAAGACTGATGCCAGCTCAAGCAGAAATTTGCAAAACTGTGAGCTAGGTGAGGTGGCACAGCTATCCCACAGTTACCCCAGCTATGACGAGGAAGCCAAATAAATGCCTGAACAGAAAGTAAAGCCTATTTCAAAAATATTAGCAAGTATGGAAGTTGTAGCACAAGTGATAAAGTATAAGCCATGAACATGAAAGCTGAGCAAATAGGGTTGGAGGCAAGACTCAAATGGTAGAGTGCCAGCCAATAAGCAAAAGTGTCAGATACTGTTTGTTTCCCAGTCTCAAATAAAAAGCTAAGCAGAATACAAGGTCCTGAGTTAGTTAAGCCCTCGTACCACCAACATGATTTAAAAAAAAAGTAGGCATGGCTCATCATTAAGAGTGCCTGCCTACAAGTACAAAACCCTGAGTTCTATTAAATTTCAGTAGTACAGAAAACTGGTATGAAATCTGTCACTTCTGCTTAGGTTCAGCATGCTATAAACCTCTCAGGTTCAACAATATTCAAATGCCAATGTACTATGTTAGTATGGTATTTTGCATATGCCAGTCCTGAGGCTTGAACCCAGGGCCTGGAGGCTGTCCCTGAATCTCTTTATACTCAAGACCAGCATTCTCCCACTTAAGCTATAGTACCACTTCTGGTTTTTGAGTGGTTAATTGGAGTCTCATAGGGTCTTTTCTGCCCAGGTTGGCTTCAAACCACAATCCTCAGATCCTGGCCCCCCGAATAGCCAGAATTACAGGTGTGAGCCACTGGTGCCCGGCACTCCTGAGCTTTTTTGCTCAAGACTAGCATTCTACCGCTTGAGCCATAACTCTACTTCCAGCTTTTTGATAGTTAAGTGGAGATAGGAGTCTCATGAATTTTCCTACCTGGGCTCGCTCTGAACAGTGATCCTCAGATATCAGCCTATGGGAGTAGCTAGAATTACAGGCACAAACAACTGGCACTGGCCTGTAAAGTTATTTTATACTTTAAAATTTTTCTACTTCATTTAGTTCTCATCACATCTCTGTGAAGTAATAAAATAGGAAATTGAGTCTCAATGGTTAAGTTACCTATCTAAGGTCACAAAACTAACAAGTGGCAGGCCTGAGATTCAAGCCCAGACCTCTGGTTTTAAATGTCTTTCCCTAAAATAATCTTAGGTATCTATCATTCTACAAATTCATAAGCCACAGAAAAGCAGCTTCATTATCAACTTTACTATTCCTCTCATCAACAATCAGGGCTATCAATACTTTGAAGACAGACTAGATTAATAATCTTGAATACTATGTTGTTTAACAAAGCAGCTACAAAACTGAAAAGGAAACTGGGCTTTAAATCTAAGATTAACTTTCTTTTATAACAAACATCGAAACCAAATGTGACATCTCTCAAGTAGATAAAGGAAGAGTAGTGACTTACCTGAGGCAGCAGGGGAGGCTGCAACAGTATTGGGTGTTTGCTGTATCTCCCCACCATGTATCATGGGAAGGACCCCGCCTACCTCCAGGAGGACACCTGTACTGTTCAGGTGACTAGAAGCGACAGCCATTTCACTTTCATTGACCTACCAGGGAAGAATAGAAGTGAAGGCTACACTCAAGCTTTCTTTCTTTCATTGCTGCTTCCCAAAAAAGCTACAGCAGTCAATCAAACTTCTTGAAACTAAATCTACTATCTACAGAGAATAATTCAGGATCCAGGGGAAACTCTAAACTATAATGTTCAGAACTCATTTGACAAGTGTTCTCTAGGGAAGAAAACCAAAATAATCATGGTTCAGATACCTCAGGACCCAAGGACATGAACAACTTACTTTATTACTATTGTTTTTTTAAATTAACATTTAAGTCCCAGGCACTCCCTTCCAAGTACTAAAACCACAGCTCTCAAACACCCACAGAAGTCTCCATACCAGTCTGGGGCTAGTAGGCAGGAGGCTGCCCTTCTTCAAGAGCTCTGACAGCAGAGGGGAGGGGGGTGGAGTTGCTTTCTGTCCAAGCATCTTTTTCTGGGGTGAATCATCTGTTACTGGGGTCATGGGGGCTTCTAAGGGTGCAGAGCCTGGAGGAAGGGTGTCAGGAATCCCAGGAAACGAGGTGACTGGGGTACTCGGCAAAGTCCCAGGGGTTACCTAAGAGACAACAGAGAACCTTTATCTGACTTCTCAAACTATGGAAGGTTCCCTAATAACCTGGATGGGTTAGTGTGGCTATTATTTTATTAGTTCTGAGTAGATATGCCCAGAAACCCTCTAACCCTCCTGCTCTCTTCCCCACAATGTTTTTCCTTCCACCCACTCTGATTTACAAGAACCCAAACAGATTCCATCCACTTGCCACTAACAATCTCCTTACCCACTACCACTCTTATTTATAAAGAACTGAACCTCACTCCAGTAGGACTTTTTTTTAAAAGACTAGTGTATTTAGCTAATAATTTCTGAAGAGTTTCACCTATCTCTCAAAAGGTCAAAAGCCTTCATGCTTTTAAATGGTCCATATTTATCTTGTATATATAACAGAGTATGTGGTAAGTTTAGTCTTTAGCATTGAAATCAAGAGAAAAAATTGTTTCTAGGCAAAAAGTGTTTTCCTCATTACTCAGCTCTCAGTTGACTTATTGCCCCTTCAGAGATCAATTTCAATGGATGGAAATATACTCACCCCAGAGGTAGCCTCTTCCATCGTGGTTGGGGTCAAGTCTCCAAGTGGATAATCACCTCCTGGGGAGGCAGAATCTATAGGAGAGCGGACCATCACAGTAGGTAACCTCCGAGGGGGTGTTTTTACTGCTTGCCGGGCTAGAACACAAAAAAAGAATAGTCTAAATACTCCAGAGTAAATAATCAGAACATGGTAGCCTATTCCATAATCCAGCTACATAGCAGATAGGTAGGAGGATCTCCATCCCATGTCTGCCCCAGCAAAAACTCAGCTCAGATTAAAAACAAAACAAAAAATTGAGATGCCATCTGAAAATGAACTAGACAAAAATGGCTGGCTAAAACGGTAACCCAGTACAAAAAAAAAAAAGCAAAACCAGACACAGAGGCTGTTGTATTATAATGAACAATTATAACATTATTATATATTATATACTATGTACATTATATATATTATATATTATTACAGTGAACTATTATAAGTTTGAATTTGAAATCTTTAATACTTTTGAAGATGAATTTTTTTTGCTGTTTTTGTGCTGGTACTGGGGACTGGGGCTTGAACTGGGGGCTAAGCACTTTCCTTGAGCAGTTTTTCTCAAACTCATCACATTTTTTTGCTAGTGCTCTATCACCTGAGCCACAGGTCCACTCTCTGCTTTTTTTGTGGTTAAATGGAGATAATAGTCACACAGACTTTGGCTGGCTTTGAATCATGATCCTCAGATCTCAGCCTCCTAAGTAGCTAGGATTCCAGGCTTGAGCCACCAGTACCCGGCATTGATGGTTTTTCCTTCTTAGCCCAGTCTGTCTTAAGGTAGTTCTCATTAAGCAAACTAATTATCCTAAAGATTCTCAGAGTAGAAAAATGGTTTATGTATTCTCTGGCTCCAAGTGGTAGAGCATCACCTTTGGGCAAAAACACCAACCAAGAGCCCAAACTCTGAAGTTTAAGCCCCAGCACAGGAACACACAAGCACATGCGTGCACCCACACGCACACGTGTGTGCGCACACACATACATTTTCTTCTTTCTTGCTATTACTCTACCACTTGAGCCACAGCACCATTTCTGGTGTTTTCTGTTTATGTGGTACTGAGGAATTGAACCCAGGGCTTCATGAATGCTAGGCAAGTACTCTACCACTAAGCCACATTTCCAGTCCGCACCCCTCCACCCCATTTTCTTCAATAACTTAAGTTTTGGTTTTTAAGAGCTATGAGCATGGCTCAAGTGGTAAAGCATTTATCAATTGCTAGCAGGCAAAGATCCTGAGTTCAAACTCTAGTGGTTCTTGCCAGTAATTCTAACTACTCAGAAGGCCAAGAACTGAAGATTATGATTCAAGGTCAGCTAAACAGCTAATAATCTTACCTCCAATGTAACCAACAAGAAGTGGAAAGTGGAACTGTGGCTCAAGTGGTAGAGAACAAAAAACTCATGGAAGTGTCCTTCTCGTTCCAGCATCCACACAAAACAAAAGACATACTTCAAAGGTTCACTGCTTGTAGTTGGCAAAAGCTCCCCCTGTCAAATAACTGCTCTTTTCCCAATCTTTCCACCTCTAAAATCCTTTGACTTTTGTGGAGCTTGAACTCAGGGCCTGGGTGCTGTCCCTAAGCCTCTTTGTACTTAAAACTAATGTTCTACCACTTGAGCCACAGCACCACTTAGGGATTTTAGTGGTTAATTGGAGATAAGTCTCATGGGTACTTTTGTGCCCAGGCTGGCTTCGAATAGTAATCCTCACCTCAGCCTCCTGAGTAGCTAGGATTACAGGCGTGAGCCACCTGTGTGCAGCTCTTTTGACTTTCAAAATCTATGTTTCATATCTTATTATTAAGCCTCTGTATCCTAAAAGTAAATCTTAGGTTTTGTAAGATCTCAATAGAGCTCATTTTCTAGGAGCTGTTTCCTTGACATTAAAGGATATTTCAATTGTGAAAGAAGATTATAGAAGTCTTTTTCCTTTTCCTTTTCTTTTGGTGCTGGTACTCAGGGCTTGGGTGCTGGGTGACCATGAGGCATACAGAAGGTACATGCAAAGAAAATTATAACTCTGACAGTATTGTTTTCTGGTAACTTTGTAATCATACCAGTGGACTAGAATGCCTAAATGGGGGAAGAAAAAAAAGAGGAGGCCATGAAAGAAAATTTAACTATTGGCTACTACCTTACAAAACAGTACTTCAACTATCATCAGCATGCAGTCGTGAGCAAGCAATTACGAAATAGGCAGAATTCAGCTTACCTTGGTATGCAGCATCTGTTGCCTTCCTCTTTATTTCAGCCTCTTCTTCCTCTAGTTTCTTTTTCCTAAAAAGGGAATTAAGGGTTAAACCTAGTCAGCTTTTCTTATCTATAGTTCACAATACCTTCATGGCAGATGCTTTTCCCCCTCAGATAATTACTTTCCAGAGAAAAGGCCTAAATAGGAATTATAACCAGCAAAATAGGAACTGGGGGGTTTAGCAGCTCCCAGTTTTCTACCCAGGTAAAACAGAATAGTTATGGTCTCATACTGAAATGTTCTATCACATCTAAGTATCACTCCTTCTTCCCAAGCCACCAGACCTCTCTGTATCTTTTCCTATTTCAAGTCTAAATGGATGGAGGATAGAGGTAATAAACTACATTACTTGAGGGAATGAGAAAATAGTATAGATAGAACTCACATTGCAATGTCATTGCAAAGCTCATCTAGTCGATTATCCATATGCCCAGCTTGAATTAGTTCTGCATCTCTTTTCAGCCGTCTGTAGGAAGAGGTAGAGATTGAGGGTTTTTTTTTTTAATGTTGCCCAGCCTGGCCTAAACTCATGGACTCAAGTAATCTAGTCATTTTTTTGTTTGGTTTTGAGTTTTTTTTGCAAGTTCTGGGGCTTGAACTCAGGGCCTGGGTACTGTTCCTGAGCTTCTTTTACTCAGGGCTAACACTCTACTACTTGAGCCACAGTGCCACTTTCAGCCTTTTCTGTTTATGCAGTACTGAGGAATCGAACCCAGGGCTTTATACATGCTGGGCAAGCATTCTACCACTAAGGCACATTCCCAACCCTCTGTTTTATTTTTTTTAAATCTGCTGATTTGTGAGCTGTGATCAATACCAGAATTCAGATACTTCTGTCTTTCACAAGCATTTGATATGCTCTTGTAAGTACCTGTATTTCTCTTGGGTTTCCTTTATCACTTTCTTTAGTTCCTCAACTCTTTCAGCAGTCAGTTTCCGAACAATAACATCTTCAACAGTTTCCACCACTTCGCCTTTCTCACCCCGTTTCCGTCTATAGAAAATAAGAAAAAAATCTGAGTAAGAAAATATTTGTTCCTACCCACAAGCCTTCTTTGTCACTTAATCACAGAAAACTGCTATATCTATACTACCTAATACTATATATTTCATCCAAGTTTCCATGGTAAGCCATTTTATTAAAGACATTTGACTGTAATATCTCACTCTATACTCACTTTGGGGTCTCAGTGGTCTCCAAGAGTTCAGAGTATTGAGAAGCACAATGCTATGGAAAAAAGTAAAAATTTGATAAGCAAGCCTGGGAAGATTAAGCATTTAAATAGATTAAATAAAGATTTAGTGAAGAGAGCTATCAAGACGTGTTTGTTTCTCAAGAGAGAGAATTACTTTACATTTAATCAGTTTAAAGTAACAGAAAGATACAACTATGTCTTCTGCAGTAGTGTTTGTGTATTTGAGGCATCAACCTAATAATATATTTATGGCTAATATTTACTAGCAAGGCACTGTGCTATATGTTTGATATCTCTTACCTCAACTAATGTTACAATCCTAACTTATCTCTACTTTATAAACTAGAAAACTACGTATGACGTTCCAGAACTACGTATGACCCCAGAACTGTGTAACTACCAAGCTTGGGTTCTTAACTATTATACCACACTGAGAAGAAGAGTTTGTAAACTGAATATGGTTATACATGTCTGTACACATAGCACTTAGGAAAGCTGATGCAAGCAGCTCTGGGTTACATAATGAGATCCTGTCTCACAACAAAAAAGAAAAAAAAAAAGCTGGGTGCAAGTGGCTTACACTTAAAATGGCTACTCAAGAAGCTAAGATCTGATGATCAAGGTTTGAAGCTAGTGTAGGCAGAAAAATCCCAGAGATTCTATCTTCAATTAACCAGCAAAAAAGTTGGAACTAGAGGTATGGCTTAAGTGGCAGAGTGCTAGCCCCTATCGAAGGGTGCAAGGCCCTTAAGACCACAAGAAGAGTTTGTAAAAGGAAAAAAATATTTTCAACTATTCTGCCATCATTGAATAATAAGACAGAATCTGGTTAGGGAACTGAATTAACATCTCAATGACTATAAAGTAGCACTGAGGTGGTAATGATGAAAGAGGTGACCCTGATTAAGATGCATTATATTACCAGGTGCTGGAGGCGCATGCCTGTAAACCCTAGCTATTCAGGAGGCTGAGATCTAAGGATCACAGTTCAAAGCTAGCCCAGGTAGAAAAGTCCCCCATGAGACTCTTATCTCCAAATAATCACTCAAAAACCAGAAGTGGAGCTATGGCTAAAAGTGAAAGAGAACATTAGCCTTGGGCAAAAAAGAGCTCAGGGACAGAGCCTAGGCCCTGAGTTCAAGCTCTGTGACCAAAAAAATAAATAAATAAAATAAAAAAATTTTAAATAGCATGTTGAATTGAAATCCCTCCATACAACTACCTAAAAAAATTAAAATATTAAAAAAAAATTAGCAAACTTGGAAAAAAAGAGCACTTGCTTGGTAACTTTTCTTTTTTTTTTTTTGGTGGTGGCGGGAGAGCGATCCTGGAGCTTGAACTCAGAGCCTGGGCACTGCCCTTGAGCCTCTCTGTGCTCTAGGCTAGCATTCTACCACTTGAGCCACAACACCACTTCTGGTTTTTTCTGTTTATGTGGTACTGAGGAATCGAACCCAGGGCTTCATGCACACTAGGCAAGCACTCTACCACTAAGCTACATTCCCAGCCCCGTAACTTACTTTTTGAGAGAACCAGTCTGGAGGGCGGCCAGGTTCTGCAAAGGGCTTGATTGCTCTGCTAACTGATACCCTACAAAATGAGAATAGCCTTAATACATAATAAACGCACTAAACTGCTCAGAGTTCAAGGATTAGACTTCAAACTTTAGGTTTAAAAAAAACTGTCATTGGGAAGTGTCCTGAAATATCTTTCAATTTTTATTATAATTATCATTCATTTATTTTGAAATTCTGGGGATCAAACTCAGAGCCTCATATATGCTATCAAACACTCTATTAATGATCTTACACCTTCAGTTCTGGAGTACCTGATGGTGGAAAATGACACAAAAAGTCACTACTAGATGACACATTGGTACGCGCCTGTAATCTCAGTTACCTGGAACTAAGCATAAGGATTTCGTGTTTGAGACTAGTCTGGGAAACACAGTAAGATTCTTATCTCCACAGGAGTCACTGCTAACCAAGTTTATCTGGATGATATGCTTACTATTCTAACTATGATATTCTTTTTTTTGGTTTTTTTTTTTTGGGTCCGGTCGTGGGGCCTGAACTCTGGGCTGGGCGCTGTCCCTCAGCTCTTCACCTCAAGGCTAGGGCTCTACCACTTGAGCCACAGTGCCACTTGTGGCTTTTTTCTTTTTGCTTACGTGGTGTTGAGGAATCGAACCCAGGGCCTCATGCATGCAAAGCAAGCGCTGTACCACTGAGCCACCTTCCCAGCCCCCTAACTACGATATTCTTGAACCTAGTCAAGTATTATAATGTATTCACTCAGGAAAATACTTTTGTCAGTTTTCCTCTTAGGTTTTTTTTGGTCAGTTGTGGGGCTCGAACTCTGGGCCTGCACTGTCCCTCAGCTCTTTAGTTCAAGGCGAGCACTCTCCCTCTTGAGCCACAGTGCCACTTCCAGTTTTCGAGTGGTTTATTGGAGATAAGAGTCTCATGGACTGAGCCGGGCGCTGGTGGCTCACGCCTGTAATCCTAGCTACTCAGGAGGCTGAGATCTGAGGATCGCGGTTCAAAGCCAGCCCGGGCAGGAGAGACCGTGAGACTCCTATCTCCAATAAACCACCAGAAAACCGGAAGTGGCGCTGTAGCTCAAGTGGTAGAGCGCTCGCCTTGAGCTGAAGAGCTGAGGGACAGCGCCCAGGCCCAGAGTTCAAGCCCCACCACCGACAAAAAAAAAAAAAAAAAGAGTCTCATGGACTTTCCTGCCTGGGCTGGCTTTGAACCTCGATCCTCAGATCTCAGCCTCCTGAGTACCTAGGATTACAGGCGTGAGCCACCAGCACCTGGCACTCTTAGTTCTTTTAGAAAAGACCTGTGTTGATCTGAGGATGTAGCTAAATAGTAGAGTACTTGGGTAGTATGCTAAAGGTCTTAGATTTGGCCTCTCATATTCTAAAACAAAACAAAAACCCAGACACTGAGTACACGGGTACACAAGAGTATTTTATATCATGTTCCTAAGGATAAAACATTTCATATTATTATTTTTTGTGTGTGTGTGTGCCCCCCACCCCACACATGCATGTGCTTGTGTCAGTCAAGGACTTGAACTCAGGGCCTAGGTGCTGTGCCTGAGCTCTTTTGCTTGACTAGTGCTCTACCACTTGAGCTACAACTCTACTTCTTACTTTTTGAAAGCTGACTGGGTACTGTTCAGAAACTTTCCTGCCTGGACTGGCCTTTCACTGTGATCCTCAAATCCCAGCCTCCTAAGTAGCTAGGGATACAGGCATGAGCCTCGAGTGCCTGGTGCATGTGCACTGGTTCTAGGGCTGGTCAGGGCCTGAGCACTGTCCTGCAGCTTTTTTGGTCAAGGCTGGACAGCTCCACTTCTAGCTTTTTGGTGGTTAATTCAAGGTAAGAATCTCAGTTCTTCCTTAGGCCAGCTTTGAACTTAGATCCCTAGATCTAAGCCTCCTAAGTACCTAGAATTATAGGTGTTAGCCCCTAACACCTGGCAAAATACTTCATATTCTTAAAAAGAAAAAAGGTGGAACTGGAAAGGTGGCTCAGCAGTAGAGTGCTTGCCTTGCATGCATGAGGCCCTGGGTTCAATTCCTCAGCACCATGCAAGTAGAAAAATCCAGAAGTGGCACTTGTAGCTGTGGCTGAAGTGGTAGAGCGCTAGCCTTGAGCTGAAGGCCCAGAGTTCAGGCCCCACAACTGACAAAAAAAAAAAAAAAGAAAGAAAGAAAAAGAAAAAAGGTCTTGGGGCTGGGAAGGTGGCTCAGTGGTAGAGCACTTGCCTTGCATGCTTGAGGCCCTGGGTTCGATTCCCCAGCACCACATAAGCAAAAAGAAAAAAGCCAGAAGTTGCGCTGTGGCTCAGGTGGTAGAGCGCTAGCCTTGAGCTGAAGAGCTGAGGGACAGTGCCCAGGCCCAGAGTTCAGGCCCACTACTGGACTAAAAAAAGAAAAAAGGTCTTACTTAATTATTTTGGGGTGTTAGGGTACCACAATGTAAGCAATTTTTCCATCTAATTTTTCTAACTTTAACTGTAAAACTATAAAAAGGAGTGGGAAAAGATGGGCATTCTATCAAGAAGGGGAATATAATTAGACCATTTCCTTTTTTTTTTTTATTGGTCGTGGGGCTTGAACTCTGAGTTGGACGCTATCCTTCAACTGTTCAGCTCAAGGCGAGCGCTCTACTACTTGAGCCACAGCGCCACTTCTAGTTTTCTAGTGGTTTATTGGAGATAAGAGTCCCACAGCCTTACCCTGGCTGACTATGAACTGCAATCCTCAGATCTCAGCCTCCTGAGTAGCTAGATTACAGGCGTGAGCCACCAGCATCCGGCTACCATTTATTTATTTTTATTGTGAAAATACTGTACAGAGGGGTTACAATTACATGGGCAAGATAATGACCATTTACTTTTTAAAATAATCAAGTTCTAACCTGAACAGGCAAGAGGTCTGAGTTTAATCCCTAACATGGACAAAAAAGAAAAAAAGGGGAAAGCTTGTGATTTTTTTTTTTGCCTTTCTTCTTTCTGTTTAGATTAAGATCAAGCAGCCAGATGTCTAGGAAACAAACTGAAGATGCTGAGAAAACTCAACTGAAGATGTTAGGAAAGGGAAGCTGAGAAGAGCCTTATTATGAAGTTACTATATCATCTATAAACTTACTTCTAGGCTCCCTTATTTTTGATACTTGTTTTTGTTTGAGGGGGAAGGGGGCAGTTCTGGGGCTTGAACTTATGGCCAGGGCACTATCCCCGAGCTTCTTTTGTTCAAAGCTAGCACTCTATTACTTAAGCCACAACTCAGGAGGTTGAGATATGAAGATTAAAGTTCAGCCCAATCAAAAAAACTGGTTAAGACCCAGGTGCAGGTGGTTCATGACAGTAATTCTAGCAACTCAGGAGGCCAACATCTGAGGACTATTGGTTCAAAGCCAGTCCAAACAGGAAACATCCAAGAGACACTTATCTCCAATAAACTACTCAAAAAAGCTCAGTGGCACTGTGGCTCAAAGTGTCAGAGCACTAGTTTGGAGCAAAAGCTCAGGAACAGTGCCCAAGCCCAGAGTTAAAGCCCTAGGACTGGCAAAAAAAATGTTGGTAAGACTTTAGCCAGCAAAAAGTTGGAAAGCACTAGGTTTTGAATGGTAAAAGCCAAGCAAGAGCACGAGGTCCTAAGTCCAGTACTTATACAAGAAAAAAAAAAAAAAAAAAAGGTAGGATATAAAAATTCTCTACAGGGGCTGGGAAGGTGGCTCAGTGGTAGAGCGCTTGCCTTGCATGCATGAGGCCCTGAGTTCGATTCCTCAGCACCACATAAGCAAAAAGAAAAAAGCCACAAGTGGCGCTGTGGCTCAAGTGGTAGAGCGCTAGCCTTAAGCTGAAGAGCTGAGGGACAGTGCCCAGACCCAGAATTCAGGCCCCACGATCAGATCTCTCCCCCCCCCCCAAAAAAAAATCTCTACAAGGGGCTGGGAAGGTGGCTCAGTGGTAAAGCGTTTGCCTTGCATGCATGAGGCCCTGGGTTCGATTCCCCAGCACCACATAAGCAAAAAGAAAAAAAGCCGGAAGTGGCACTGTGGCTCAAGTGGTAGAGCGCTAGCCTTGAGCTGAAGAGCTGAGGGACAGCGCCCAGGCCCGGAGTTCAGGCCCCACGACCGGACCAAAAAAACTCTCTACAAGTTAAACTTAAGGCTGGAGGTATGATTAAGTGGTAGAGAACCTGCCTAGCCAAGTGTAAGTTCAAATCCCAGTAGGAAAACAAAGAAAGTTAAATTTGAAATAAATGATGCAAAAATGGTTTATGGAGTATTTGGATGCAGTAGTTCATGATGTAATCCCAGCCACTTAGGAAGTGGAGAGCCAGATCTTAGTTCAAGACAAGTCTGGACAAAAAGTTAGCAAGACCCCACTTCATCCAACCAACTGGGTACGGGAGCATGACTCACTTGCTTAGCAAGTGTGAGGTCCTCAATTTAAACCACAGTACAGGGGCTGGGAAGGTGGCTCTAGAGCGCTTGCCTTGCATGTATGAGGCCCTGGGTTCGATTCCTCAGCACCACATAAGCAAAAGGAAAAAAGCCGGAAGTGGCGCGTGGCTCAAGTGGTAGAGCGCTAGCCTTGAGCTGAAGAGCTGAGGGACAGCGCCCAGGCCCAGAGTTCAGGCCCCACAACTGGACCCAAAAAAAATAAACCACAGTACAACACCACCACCCCCACATAAATGGTGGTAGAGTACCTGCCTGGAAAGCATGAGGCTTTGAGTTCAATCCCCTGTATTAAGGGGGAGAAAAGCTGAATAGGATTAAATGAAAAGAAAAAGTTAGAAAGACCCAAGAAACCAGATTATCTTAGACTCCTTACCAGTTTTGATCTCCACTCCTCATGACCGAAGAGGCTAAACATAGCTTCTCCCTGATGGACCATGGCTCTGTGGGGCCTGTACTCAGCAGCTTGTGTTCTAAAAAGAAAGAAGACTTTTAAGCCCCCCAAAAAGTAAGAGCCTAAAACAAAATATTCCAACTTGTTGGGACAAAGTAAACTGCCACCTTTTTTTCCCCCCTTGCCAGTTCTAGGGCTTGAACTGTGGGCATGGTCACTGCCCCTGAGCTTTTCTGCTCATGGCTAGTGCTCTAAACTTGAGCCATGGTTCTACTTCTGGCTTTCTGGAGGTTAACTGGAGTTAAGAGTCCCAGGCTACCTTTGAATGGCAACCTTCAAATCTCAGCCTCCTGAGTAGCTAGAATTACAGGCATGAGCCACCCGAACCTAGTCCAAATTCTATTTTTAAACTATCATGAAAACTTGATTTTGGGGCTGGGAATGTGGTAGAGGGGTAGTGTTTGTCTAGCATGCATAAATCCCTGAGTTGGATTCCTCAATACCACATAAACAGAAAAAGCTGGAAGTGGAGCTGTGGCACAAACAAAAGCAGTTCAGGGACAGTCCCCAGCCCAGGCCTTGAGTTAAACCCCAGGACTGGCAAAAACAACCTTGGTTTTTGTCACACCAATGAAATATCACCACTGACTGTGGTGATATCATGTGAATCACAGAACATTTTAAAGTCAGCTTGTTTTTATTTAAAAAAGAAAATGGACAGAGTTGGGAAGGTGGCTCAGTGGTAGAGTGCTTGCCTCCCATGCATGAGGCCCTGGGTTCCATTCCTCAGCACCACATAAAACAGAAAAGGCCAGAAGTGGCACTGTCACTCAAGTGGTACAGAACCAGCCTTAAGCTGAAGAGCTCAGAGACAGCACCCTGACCTAGAGTTCACGCCCCATGACCAACTGAAAAAAAAAGAAAGAAAACGGATTATCAGGTTAAAGTGAAGCAGTTACAGCCAAGCACCAGTGTAATCCTAGCTACTCAAGGCTGAAACCTGAAGATGACGGCTGGAAGCCAGCTCCGGGAAGAAAATCCCCTGACTCTTTAACTAACTACTCAAAAACCGGAAGTGGAGTCGGGCGCCGGTGGCTCACGCCTGTAAGCCTAGCTACCCAGGAGGCTGAGATCTAAGGATCACGGTTCAAAACCAGTTCAAAGCCAGCCCGGGCAGGAAAGTCCGTGAAACTCTTATCTCCAATAAACCACTAGAAAACCGGAAGTGGCGCTGTGGCTCAAGGGGTAGAGCGCTAGCCTTGAGCTGAAGAGCTGAGGGACAGCGCCCAGGCCGAGTTCAAGCTCCAGGACCGACTAAAAAAAAAAAAGCTCAGGAACAGTGCCTAGACCCTGAGTTCAAGCCCCATAGGGGACTGACCAAAAAAAAAAAGGGAGGGAGGAGGAGGGGGAGGGAAGGAGGGAAGTGGGAGGGGAAGGAGGGGAGGGGGCAGATGATCCCAAAATTTTGGGTCCGGTCGTGGGGCCTGAACTCTGAGCTTTACCACTTGAGCCACAGCGCCACTTCCGGCTTTTTTCTTTTTTGCTTATGTGGTGCTGAGGAATTGAACCCAGGGCCTCAGGTATGCAAGGCAAGCGCTCTACCACTGAGCCACCTTCCCAGCCCCGAGCAGCCCAATTTTTAAGAACACTTCATTCTAATTTGAACGCAGAAACATTTCCCAAGATTCCGAGCGGCCATTCACCTAAGGCTCCGCCTCCTTCTTAGCATAAACCTGTTTACTCATCCGCCGCCCCGCCCTCAACAGTCGAGCCTAAAAAGACATTTTTCGGTCGGTGAAATACGCAAACCGCAATTTCTCGGGTGGAAGAAGAAAAAAAAAAAAAAGCCCACGGTTAAAAGCCAAGTGCTCACTCGTCTGCCTCACACGGTCGTCAGGAAACACATGGCTCAGCTCTCTCCGACTCACATCTCTTTGTGTACA
This sequence comes from Dipodomys spectabilis, assembly GCF_019054845.1. Taxonomy (NCBI): domain Eukaryota; kingdom Metazoa; phylum Chordata; class Mammalia; order Rodentia; family Heteromyidae; genus Dipodomys; species Dipodomys spectabilis. The sequence continues at coordinate 5,335,717 of NW_024870824.1, forward strand.
CGCCCAAGTTTCTGGAAAGCCTCAACGTTTAGCCCACCGAGCCCCTAACCCACAAAGACCAGCGAAGCGGCCGCTCTGGAGCCTTCGCTCCCTCCCTGACACACAAGCGCCTACACCTGCCCCCTACACGCTGGCTCTCGCGACGCCGCCGACAGTGGATCTCGGAAGGCCGCGGGCTCTCGGGAAAACCACTCTCTAACGCGTGTGGGAAAAAAAAAAAAAAGAACGGAAAACTCGCTGCCTCGTCTCGGCTGTACTAAGGCCTACCACACAAAAGCTACTCCAATACTCACTGCCTGTGCCGGTCGCCATTTTGGCCTCGTACTCATTAACGCAGCGAGAGACGGTCGGTACGGCCGAACTCCGGGGACTCTGGGAAATAAAATAACGGCGTTTGTTCGCGATGCCTCCTGGGAAATGTAGTTCTTTTTTTCAAGAGGAAGCGGACAACTCCAGTTTTTCCGTTCGCTTCCGGAAATAAGTGCTGTTAAGGAAGTGCCAATGATGGCACTGAAGCGTCAGAACGCCCTTGAGGCTTTTTAACGAAAGAAATGTGTGGCGTTCAGGATAACCGCGTAAGCACGAGGCCCTGAGTCCACAGCTAAAAACAACAACAAAACAATCCGGAGACGAATCCTTCCTAGGTGAAAACGCTAACCCGGATGTACTTTTGAGGTCAGAGGTCAAACTGAACAAACGGTCTCTTTCCCTAACCCCTCCCACTTTCCTCACGCTGATTGGGAACCGCAGGTTTTGCTTTCTGATTGGCTGAACGAACTGCGCGCGTACTTTAAAACATTGTATCAGAAACAAAGCTGCCCCTCGTGGGCGGAGTTGATCTCTCTCCCAGCGAAAGTTCGGGTTCCGCCAAGGGCTGGGAGTTGGTACCAGGGAAGCAGCGAAGATCCTGTCTCCTGGTAAGTGTGCGGATGCGCTATAACCCAGTTTATCAGCTCCTGCTCCTGTGGAATAGGCATTCAGAGAGCGGAGCAGCAGCGCTCTCTCTCTCTCTCTCTCTCTCTCTCTCTCTCTCTCTCTCTCTCTCTCTCTCTCTCTCTCTTCTTAATACTCATACTTTCTATGTGAACCTTGGAGTGAGTCTGGGAAAAGATCCTAGGGATGCTAACACCACCTCCACAACACTGCTTGCCAGACACCCACCCTCTTTGGAGCGTGGCCTTCTGCTTTGAAAGCCAGTTAACTCTTGATACCTGTTCGCATTTAGAAATGCGACGCTGATCTGCGGACTGGTTTGTTCCTCTCATCCCCATCCCCTTTGCAGATAATGGAGGTGAATAGAGTTGAAATTCAGGCAGCAGGACCGGGTCATGAGGCACCTATAGTTCGCATCTATAATTGTTAATTTTCTTTTCCTTACTCTTGTTTCTTTTTAGACGTAGGCCTTTTCCTACTGTCATGTCTCAAGGCATCCTCTCCCCGCCGGCAGGCTTGCTGTCCGATGAGGATGTCGTAGTATCTCCTATGTTTGAGTCCACAGCTGCAGATTTGGGATCTGCAATGCATAAGAAACTGTTGTCAGACTGCTCTGTCATTTCCACCTCCTTGGAGGACAAACAGCAGGTAAAAGAGTTGGAGTGTGACCCTCAGCCTAATAGTTATGCATACATCTAATAGAAGATCAAAGATCTGTAATCCTGATAATGTGGGAGAACAATTCAAATTTAAAGGTCTGACAAGAAGAAAACATACGGTGTGTTTATAAAAGTAACTATTACTTGTATTATATTAATGCAGTACCCTCAAGTGCATGTTCAGTCTTGAGAGTAGAATAATCATATCTCATGGAGCCTATTTTTGTTATGTAACTTGTATAGGGCTGAAAGATGTAGCTTAATGGTAGAATCTATGCTGACCGTTTGTGAAGCCCAAGTTCAAATCCCAGCACATAAACAAAAAATTATTTGCAGAGCCATAACATGCAGCATTCATAACATTCAAACATTCATGTTTTAGTAATATCAATCATAGTTTCTATTTAGCCCCTCTTTCTGTGTTGCTAGTGTTTCTCAGCTGTAGCATGATTAATATTTGGGGGCCAATTCTTTGTATTCAGGGGTTGTCCTGTGCTTGTAGGATGCTTAGTAGCATTTCTGGCCTCAAACCACCAGATGTCAGTGATACCTTCCCGCTTGTTCTAATGTCCCCTAGAGGGTGGGAAATGGCAATAGTTGAAAACCACTGTACTATGTCATGTGTTAAAGTTAACTTATATTGGTTACATCTTTTTCCTCTCTTAGAATCTCCTTCATGAATCTCTTTCATGAACACAGGACCCTTGAAAATATCTTTCACTAGAACCACTAAAGCCTCTTAACATTCCTAAGCCATAGTAGGCATTCTAAATATCTATTGAATGAATGAGATGGATGCTATTATTAACCTCATTCTTTAGATAAGAAAACTAAAGCAGGAGCTGGGGATATGGTTTAGTGGTAGAATGCTTGCCTAGCATGCATGAGGCCCTGGGTTCAATTCCTTCATACCACATACATAAAATTTTAACTAAGAAAAAGAGAAAAACTAAGGTAAAGAAAAAAAAATTTTTTTTGGGTCCGGTCATGGGGCCTGAACTCTGGGCCTGGGCGCTGTCCCTCAGCTCTTCAGCTCAAGGCTAACGCTCTACAACTTGAGCCACAGCGGCACTTCTGGCTTTTTTCTTTTTTGCTTATGTGGTGCTGAGGAATCGAACCCAGGGCCTCATGCATGCAAGGCAAGCGCTTTACCACTGAGCCACCTTCCCAGCCCCTTAAAGAAAATTTTAAAGTCTTATAGTTCCTAGACGGAATTGGGAGTCAAAGTCAGGTGTGTTCTACTATGTTGTACTGTGCTTTGTTGAAATGTCACATGTTGATTTTTATATAGTCAATGAGTTCTAACTCAGATATTTAATAGGGCAAGCCAGGTTTTCAGGATAATGAGGAAATAAGGAAAGGTAACAAAGAAGAGCTCATGTGGGTTGACATGATTGTGTAATCAAAGGATACTTGCATTCAGTTGGAATGGGCCATGTTAGCATGATTTCTAGGAACTATGCCTTGTGCCATTTGCTCAGAGGTAACTTCTAAGATTAATCTGTAGTTTCTGTCTGGAATTTTGCTACAGGTTCTGTGTGAGGATAATACAGAGAAGGTAAAAGTATACCTCCGAGTCAGGCCCTTGTTACCTTCAGAGTTAGAAAGACATGAGGATCAGGTAAGTGTTTAAAGAAGGATTTAAGGAGGAATGATGAAGTACATAAGAAATTACCCAGGAATATTTCCTTCAGTGGTAACATTTTCCCCTTCCCAGGGCTGTGTACGTATTGAGAATTTGGAGACCCTTGTTCTGCAAGCACCTAAGGATTCATTTGCTCTAAAGAGCAATGAGCGGGGAATTGGCCAAGCCACTCATAGGTTCACATTTTCTCAGGTATGGATATACTGATCTATGAAAACTGATCAACATTTAAAAACAACTTTTATTTATCTTTTTGTGCTGGTATTAGGGCTTGAAATCTGGGCATGAATGCTGTCCCGTACCTTTTTTGCTCAAGGATGGCACTATGGCACTATACTACTAGAGTCACAACTCCACTTCTAGGTTTTGCTGGTTAATTGGAGTTAAGAGTCTCAGGAGCTTTTCTGCCCAAGCTGGCTTCCAGCTACGATCTTCAGATCAATCAGATTAAACTGTGATCCTCAGATGGCACTCAGATATAACATGTGTGAACATGCATGCAAGTCCATCCTAGGGCTTGAACTCAAGAGAGCCTGGACACTGTCTTGGAGTTTTGTTGTTGTTGTTGTTTGGCCAGTCTTGGGGCTTGAACTCAGGATCTGGGCACTATCCCTATGCTTCTTTTGCTCAAGGCTAGCACTCTACCACTGGAGCCATAGCACCACTTCCAGCTTTTTCTGTTTATGTGATACTGGGAAATAGAACCCAGGGCTTCATGTATGCTACCACTAAGCCACATTCCCAACCTATCTTGGAGATTTTTTTTTTTTGCTCAAAGCTAAAGCTCTACCAGTTGAGCTACAGCTCCACTTCTGGCTTTTCTTTTCTTTTCTTTTTTGTGAATTAAAGATAAGAGTCTCACATGGGCTTTCCTGCTCAGGCTGAGTTCAAATTCTCAGATCTCAGCCTCCCGAGTAGCTAAGATTGTAGGCATGGTCCACTGACACCCAGCTCAACTTTCGAGTGACTTTTCTAGTGGGCTGTTAATCTATGTCAAGTACTTTTTTGCACTTAGTCTTAAAAATTCTGTTGTTATCCCTATTATTCGTATTTTCCCAACAAGGATACTATAACTCAGCAAAGGTATTATTGTTAAGCCATAGAGCTTAGCCAATGTTAGAGCTATGAATGGAGACCCATCCGTCTCCAAAGCCCACAGTTACAGCCATTATATTGCCCACATTGTATATGCAGGTTTAGGATTAGTTTATAGCATTGTCTAAGTGCTTGTTGATTTGGATAAAAGATGGACTTACAAAGTGTTTGAGTACTCAATGTTTAGGAACAGCTGAAGAGAAAGCTTTATCTAAAGAGCAGAAAGTACCTACTTGAATGGTCTTCAGAGCCAACCACCCAAAAAGATTTATTTGCTGGCTCTTATAGGAGACATGTGGGAGATAAAGGATGGACTCTGAAACCAGGTTACACTGGTGACTCACACTTGTTATCCTAGCTACTCAGGAGGCCAGGATCTGAGAATTGTGGTTCAAGCTAGAGTACACAGAGAAAGTCTATGAAACTTATCTCCAATTAACTACCAAAAATCTGGAAGTAGAGCTATAGTTCAAGTAATAGAGCAATAGCAAAAAAAGTTCAGGGCTGGGCACTGGTGGCTCAGGCCTGTAATCCTAGCTACTTAGGAGGCTGAGATCTGAAGACTGCAGTTTAAAGCTAGCCTCAGCAGGAAAGTCCATGAGACTCTTATCTCCAATTAACCACCAGAAAACCAGAAGTGGCACTGTGGCACAAGTGGTAGAGCATTTACCTTGCGCTAAAGAGCTGAGGGACAGCGCCCAGGTCCAGAGTTCAAGCCCCAGGACTGGCACACACACACAAAAAAGATGGCCTCTGAGAAACTTGGATGTGTTTCTAGATATTTGGGCCAGAAGTAGGACAGGCAAACTTCTTCAACCTGACTGTGAAGGAGATGGTAAAGGATGTACTCAAAGGACAGAACTGGCTCATCTATACGTACGGAGTTACCAACTCAGGGAAAACCCACACGATTCAAGGTAAGTGGTAAGAATTCACAGAATTTATTTATTGTGCTGGCACTGGGGCTTGAACTCAGGGTTTAGGCACTGCCCTTTAGCTTTTTTTTTTCACTCTACCACTTGAGCCAAAACTCTACTCTTGACTTTTTTCGTGGTTAATTGCAGATAAGTGTCTCACAGACTTTCCTGCCTTGGCTGGCTTTGACCCATGTTCCTCAGATCTCAACATACTGAGTAGTTAGGATTACAAGTGTGAGCCCCAGCACCTGATTCACCAGTTTTCTGGTTTGCATGTAATAATGGTCTTTACCTTTTAATACCCTGAGTTATGAAGAGAAAGAGACTTGCTTCAGCTGTCCATCTTTCCTCTGACCCTAGGTACCATCAAGGATGGAGGAATCCTTCCCCGGTCACTAGCTCTGATCTTCAATAGCCTCCAGGGACAACTTCATTCAACACCTGATCTGAAGCCATTGCTCTCCAATGAGGTAATCTGGCTAGACAGCAAGCAAATTCGACAGGAGGAAGTGAAAAAGATGTCCTTGCTAAATGGAGGCCTCCAAGAGGTGAAGTGTTGGTATGCATGAAGGTAGGGAGGAGTAAGGGGTACACATCTCAGGAAAGTTTTTGTGCTTACTTTCTCTCTGTTCTCCAGGAGGAGCTATCTACTTCCTTGAAGAAGAATGTCTACATTGAAAGTCGGATGGGTACTAGCACCAGTTTTGATAGTGGCATTGCTGGGCTCTCTTCAAGCAGTCAGTTTACTAGCAGTAGCCAGCTGGATGGTATGTATTAGGTCTGGGTTCTATGCCAGTAATAGTAGGGACATACTCCCTGTTCCCTACAGGTCTATAAGGGTTGCAGACCAAAGGTTGCAATATTAGGTTCCATTTTATGAGATGGATTGCTCTAGGGTTAAAAAGACTCTACATTGGCTTCTTCCTCAGAAACAAGTCAGCGGTGGGCACAGCCAGACACTGCCCCAGTTAGTGTCCCAACAGACATTCGCTTCTCTATCTGGATCTCCTTCTTTGAGATCTACAATGAACTGCTATATGACCTGTTAGAACCACCTAGCCCACAGCGTAAGAGGCAGACTCTACGGCTGTGTGAAGATCAAAATGGCAATGCTTATGTAAAAGGTATGTGAATATGAGGGAGGCTACAGAAACTCTGGAAGGGATGTGGAAACTAGGGAAGGAATTGAGTGTTCCTGCCTTATATCTTTCTCTCCTTTGGCTCCAGATCTCAATTGGATTCATGTTCGAGATGCTGAAGAAGCTTGGAAACTCCTCAAAGTCGGTCGTAAGAACCAGAGCTTTGCCAGCACCCACCTAAATCAGAACTCTAGCCGAAGGTGAGTTATAAAAATAAACCCTTCACTGTATCTGGGGAACTTTAGTTTTCTGCTTGGTTATGGAAGGGATGCAACTGACTTTTCTCTTTTTCTTAACTTTTAGTCACAGTATCTTCTCAATCCGAATTCTGCACCTTCAAGGGGAAGGAGATATGATCCCCCAAATCAGCGAGTAAGTTTTTATTCTAAGACATTTTGGCCACTTAGTAGTTGTGGGAGTAGAGGAGAGGTCTTCAGAGGAATTACTTGTTCTCTCTCACATATAGATTCCCAATAGGCCCTCCCTTCTCCAGAACTTATGATGGGCTAGCTTATTCACACAAGGTTCTTATGACAGACACTGGGCATCATCATTCTAGGTTGTCACTCTGTGATCTGGCTGGCTCAGAGCGCTGCAAAGATCAAAAGAGTGGTGAACGGCTAAAGGAAGCAGGGAACATTAACACATCTCTACACACCCTGGGCCGTTGTATTGCTGCCCTTCGCCAAAACCAGCAGAACCGGTAAGCTGTGAGGTGGGAAGGCTGGGAGGCTGGTCAATTTGCTAAGACTTACTGGTCGTCAATGGGGATGGTGCTGGGATACTCAGAGAATAAGTTCTGCTCATAAATCTATGTTCCTGATTCTTTGTCAGGTCTAAACAGAACCTGGTTCCCTTCCGTGACAGCAAGTTGACTCGAGTGTTTCAGGGCTTCTTCACAGGTAGAGGCCGTTCCTGCATGATTGTCAATATCAATCCCTGTGCATCTACCTATGATGAGACACTGCATGTGGCTAAATTTTCAGCCATTGCTAGCCAGGTGAGAATCTTTGGATGTGAGATGCCTGCTTTGAGTTGGTAACTTCATGAAAGCTATTAAAAACTATTTAAGAAGTTAATGTGGCTTTTTTTGTTGTTGTTGTTTTTGGGCTTTTTTTCCCCCCTCGTCTAGCTTGTACATGCCCCGCCTATGCATCTGGGACTCCCATCCCTGCGTTCATTCATCAAAGAGCACAGTCTTCAAGCATCATCTGGCTTAGAAAAAGGGAGTAAGGCAGACCTAGGTCTTGATGACCACATTGAAAATGAAGCTGACATCTCTGTATATAGCAAGGAGGTAAGAATACAAGAAAGTTTTTGTGAATAACTACTCAAATTTTATTACCAATCCTGTCAGAAAATGTGAGACTATTTCCAAAATACCCAGCAAAAGGCTGGTCTGGAGGCATGACTCAAAGGGTAAAACACCAGCCAAACAAGCAAGCTAAGCAAGAACGAGGCCTTGACTACAAACCTTAAAACTGCAAAAAAAAAAAAAAAATTATGGCAGCTGAGTATCAGTGGCTCACACCTGTAATCCTTTCTACTCAAGAGGCTGAGATCTGAGGATCAAAGCCAGCCTGGGCAGAAAAGTCCCTGTGAGACGTATCTCTAACTAACTATTCAAAAACCAGATGTGGAGCTGTGGCTCAAGAGATACAGAGCACTGGGGCTGGGAAGGTGGCTCAGTGGTAGAGCGCTTGCCTTACATGCCTGAGGCCCTGGGTTCGATTCCTCAGCACCACATAAGCAGAAAAGAAAAGCTGGAAGTGGGGCTGTGGCTCAAGTGGTAGAGCGCTAGCCTTGAGCTGAAGAGCTGAGGGACAGAGCTCAGGCCCAGAGTTCAGGCCCCACGACCGGACCCCCCAAAAAAAAAAAAGAGATACAGAGCACTAACCTTGAGCACAAAAAGGCTCAGGAACAGTGCAGCAGCTTCCTGACTACACACTCCATACAGCCTTTGGGCTTTACCTATTTGGAACATAGGCAATTTATGATTTCTGACACGTTGTTCCTAGGAGCTCCTTCAGGTGGTAGAAGCTATGAAAACACTGCTTTTTAAAGAACGACAGGAAAAGTTGCAGCTGGAGATGCAGCTCCGTGATGAAATTTGTAATGAGATGGTAGAACAGATGCAACAACGGGAACAGTGGTGCAGGTACAGTACCTTCTGAGTGATCCCTCTACGTTAACTGGCAGAAGGCAGAAATAGGTACTAGGATGAAGTTGTGCGTCAAGTGTTCTCCAGTTCATTCCCTAGAATCTTCACTCACTTCTTTCCTCCTGACAGTGAACATTTGGATGCCCAAAAGGAACTATTAGAAGAAACATATGAAGAGAAACTAAAGATCCTTAAGGAATCACTAACAACTTTTTACCAAGAAGAGATTCAAGTGAGTTGTCCTGAACCTATCCAAACTAGTTGTTCAGATTTATTTCCATCACTAGATTGCCTCACATAAGCAGATTTTATAAACTGGTTAAGTGCAGGTATATATAATTCACTTTGCTAGGTAGGTGTTCCATCTTTGCTTAGTTAATCAAGGAAAAGGCAAAAATGACTAACAAAAAGCATTTTGAGGCTTAAATTAACCGTTAAGGATTTTATTCATTTGTTCAACATCTGGTCCTGCAGTATATGATATATAGAATTGTATTCTCTTCTTTCCTCTTAGGAGCGGGATGAAAAAATTGAAGAGCTAGAAGCTCTCTTGCAAGAAACCAGACAACAGCAGGCTGTGACTCATCAACAGTCAGGACATGAATTGTCCCTGCGACGGTCACAGAGGTTGGCAGCTTCTGCCACCACACAGCAGCTCCAGGAGGCTAAAACTAAACTAGAACAATGCAAAGCAGAGCTAAGCTCCACCACTGAAGGTGAGGAAGGGAAGGAGGCAGGAAGCATGATAGTGCTTCGGGGAAAGACATGGCATTCAAACCTAGGTCTTTGTTTCCTTTGGTGGTACTGGGGATTGAATTTAGGGCCTTTACCTGTCAGAAGGCCTAAGTTTGACAGGCTCATGGCTCCCATAGGAGAATACCTGCTTGACTCCCAACAAAATTTTGTGCAACATTCACTCTAGGATGCATTTGACCTCTTTTGTGCACACACATGCTCATAGCCTACAAACTATTCCTTAGCTTTTTTGCTCGACTGGTGCTCTACCACCTGAGCCACAGCTGTATTTCCAGCTCTTCTCTGGTTAATTGGAGACGAGCTCACAGACTTTCCTGCCTAGGCTGGCTTTGAATGGTGACTCTTACATTTCAGCCTCCTGAATAGCTAGGACTATAGGTGTAAACCACCAGTGCCTGGCTTGACCTCACTCTTAAAATTTGGTATAAGCTACTGTTAACTCAGTCTGGGAAGCTTGGCACTGGTAATTCATGCCTAAAATTCTAACTACTCAGGAGGCTGAGATCTGAAGATCTGTGTTCAAGGCAAGCACTCTACCACTGAGCCACCTTCCCAGCCTAGGAATGAAGGGCCATAAGAATATTTCAAACAGGGCTGGGAAGGTGGCTCAGTGGTAGAGCACTTGCCTTGCATTCCTGAGGCCCTGGGTTCGATTCCTCAGCACCACATAAGCAAAAAGAAAAAAAAGCCAAAAGTGGTGCTGTGGCTCAAGTGGCAGAGCGCTAGCCTTGAGCTGAAAAGCTGAGGGACAGCGCCCAGGCCCAGAGTTCAGGCCCCACGACCGGACCTCCCCCAAAAAAAAAGAAAAAAAAAAAAAGAATATTTCAATCACCAAAAAGCTGCAAGTAGACTACACTGTGTCTCAAGTGGTATATGAGCAAAAAAGTTAAACTCAGGCCCTGAACTTGAGCCCCAGGACTGGCACATGCACATAAAAGGTAAGTCCAAAGCTGAAAATTCCACACATTCAAGTTTCCTGTTTCCCTCCCTCAGAGCTACAGAAGTACCAAAAAATGTTAGAACCACCACCCTCAGCCAAACCTTTCACAAGTGATGTGGACAAGAAGTTAGAGGAAGGCCAGAAGGTAATTTCCTTTCTCAGTTCTTTCTCAAAGTTCTTACCTAAGACAACCTCTAAAGTATAACGCTCTTATATCAGTTCATGTGAGTACAAGGTGTTTTTTTTCCCCCAGTCCTGGGGAATGGTTTACCTTTCCTTCCTAATTATACTTTTCTTGAAATGGCTTTCCACCAGAATCACTATTCTAGTTGGTATTAGTCACAATCTTATTCCTACTTTCTCAGAACATACGGCTGCTGCGATCAGAACTTCAGAAAGTTGGCCAGTCTCTCCAATCAGCAGAAAGGGCCTGTTGCCACAGCACTGGAGCAGAAAAACTTCGTCAAGCTTTTACCACTTGTGATGACATCTTAATCAAACAGGTAAGGGCAGTCTGTTATCCTCTTCCATCCCCCACCCCTCCCTACCTCCTCTACTTCTTTCTGCTTCCTCCAATGCTATGTGAAAAAGGGAATGAAGAGGATGGAAAAAGATTTTCAGGTGGAACTTATAGTTAGAGGAGTTTTGGGGTTTTTTTTTGGTCGGTCATGGGGCTTGAACTCTGCACCTGGGCGCTGTCCTGGAGCTCTTCAGCTCAAGGCAAGCACTCTACCACTTGAGCCACAGCACCACTTCCGGTTTTTATTGGAGATAAATCTTCTTGCCTGGGCTGGCTTTGAACCGCGATCTGCAGATCTCAGCCTCCTGGATAGCTAGGATTACAGGCCTGAGCCACTGGTACCTAGCAAGAGTTACTCTTTCTTGCAAAATAAAAATAATCTTTGTTCAGTGTATACTTACCAGGAAGTCTATGCCAAGTGATATTATAGGCACTTGATTGGGAGGCAGATATTATCATACTTTGTTGATCATACTACTATTTTATGTATTAATTAGAAAAAAAGTAACAAGCTGTGACAAACTGTCTTTTTAACCCAGAGCAAGGACTCTACCTGAGCTATATTCAGCCTAGTATGTTTCTTGCCAGTAAGATGCATCCTACCTTCAGGATCTTAAAATGTGAAAGAAAAATGACTAGGCAGCATTTGATATCTTGAGACTAAGGCTCTTTTAAGTTTACACAAACTCTGAAGTGCATACTACATTATGTGTTAGGAAATATCACTGTTCAGCACTGCTTATATCTAGGAATCAAAATATACACCATTCAGTTACAATCATCTTTGAAGACACAAAATACTAACATATATCATACACCTCGATTCTTCTCCTTGCTGGGATTTGAAATCAGGGCCTAGTGCATGTTAGGTGTTCTATTACAGGAGGCATGCCCCAAGCTTACCTTGCTCTTATTTCTGTAATGTAGAAGACAGAAATGTTTTCTCTAACTTTGCTCATGTCCCTTAGGACCAGACCCTGGCTGAGCTGCAAAATAACATGATGCTAGTGAAACTGGACCTTCGGAAGAAGGCAGCATGCATTGCTGAGCAGTATAATACTGTCCTAAAGCTACAAGGCCAGGCTTCTTCTGCCAAAAAACGCCTTGGTGTCAACCAGGAAAACCAACAACCAGATCAACAACCACCAGGGAAGAAACCATTCCTTCGAAACTTACTTCCCCGAACACCCACCTGCCAAAGCTCAACAAACTGCAGTCCTTATGCTCGGATTTTACGCTCAAGGCACTCTCCTTTACTCAAATCTGGGCCCTTTGGCAAAAAATACTAAGGCTATAGGGAAGAGAAATACAGCTATTGCCCTGAAGTGGAACAATTGCTCAGCCTAATACTCTTAAGCTTTGCCATATACTTGGAACTTTATCCAGAATGTAATACTCAGATACTATTTTTTCCTCTTTTGTATTATAATCACCTATATAATCTCATTCTTTTCACATATGGTTTTTATGCACACAAAAATTTAAATATATTATTGTTCACATTTTTATTTGAATTCCAAATTTAGCAAAAACATTAAAGCAACTTTTAAAAAAAGACAGAAAAATTGACACAAACTTCATTTTATTCTAGCTAATGGGAATCTTGCACAGGAATAGCAATAGAAACCAGACACTAAAATAACTAGTGAAAGAAGGCTTAATAAGAAATGAATCCAAATGTCACTAGATAGTCTTAAGCTTTTAATATAAAATGAAGTATCACACATTAAAAGGTGAGTAAAAATGTTCAAGGAACAACACAAGGCTGGATCCTAAGCTCAGAATAATCCATAGCATCTCTTGTATAAATTCATTACAACAGACAAATAGCATATTATCTACTGAACACATGCACAGGCCTGAAACCCTCAATGAGCACCATAACAATGATTCCCATATGGTCTAAACAAATAGGGCTGGGGAAAAAAAAAAAGTATTAGAGATAAGAAAAACAGACCAGCATGAACACTTACTTTTACCTATAGTTATTTTCGAATGTCCATGAAATTATCTGTAATCCTGGAAATGGAGCAGTAGCTCAACTGGTATAGAGTGCCAGCCTTGAGCAGAAAAAGCCAAGTGAGTGTGAGGCCCAGAGTTCAAGCCTCAGTATTAACACAAAAAAGACTATTCCTGCCGGGCGCTGGTGGCTCACACCTGTAATCCTAGCTACTCAGAAGGCTGAGATCTGAGGTGGCTCATGCCTGTAATCCTAGTGACTCAGGAGGCTGAGATCTGAGGATCGAGGTTCAAAGCCAGCCCAGGCAGGAAAGACTGTGAGTCCTATCTCCAATAAACCACTAGAAAACCGGAAGTGGCACTGTAGCTCAAGCAGTACAGTGCTGGCCTTGAGCTGAAGAGTGCAGGGACAGCACCCAAGCCCAAAGTTCAAGCCCCACGACCCACAAAAAAAAAAAAAAAAAAAAAAAAGACTATTCCTCTTTTCTTGTCCTGTCTTAGTAAGGGTATAGCTAATACCTTAAATACCTTTGCCCTAGGAAAAATCCATCAATAGTTCAGTGTTCTATTCAATCCTAAATTATTCCCAATTTGAAAGCTTCTAGAAAACTTTTCAAAGGTGTTTCAAAGAACATTTTGTAGAGTAAGAACACATGTACAGATCTACTATGTAAATGTAATCAGCATCAAAATAGAGATTATGCTCAACCAATTCACAAGGTATTATCTTGACACTGGCCAATGCCTGTAATCCCAACACTAGGGAGGCTTAGACTGGAGGACCAAGTTGAGGCCAGCCTGGGCAATTTAGTGAGACCTTGTCTCAAATAGCAAAAACAAAACAAAGGCCAGGTTTGGTCATACCTGTAATCTTGGCTACTCAGGCTAAAATCTTTAATATGAAGCCAGTAACTAGCCATGGCAGCCAAATCTAATAGACTTTTCTTTCCAATTAACCAGCAGTCAGTTGTGGCTCAAGTGGTAGAGTGCCAGCTTTGAGTAAAAAAGCTAAGCAAGAGCTTGAGACTCTGGGCCCTGAGTTTAAGCCCAAGAGCCAGCCCAAAAAAGAATCCTCCAAAATTAAAAACTCATTTTTGTCTAATGCAGAACTCTGCCTCTGCTTGACCTACTCCCTGCCCAAGAAGGTGGAGTGATAGATTCATCTCATGTCTACCCCATTCCCAGCAGCATTGAAACTTGTTCTTGTAGGATGGCCTGTGCTAAAGTGCTATACAAGGGATGTTTTCGTGAGTGGAGGGGAGGCCCTGGAAAAAAGCCAAGAACTATAGCAACTCTGAATAGGGAAGAGTGAAGTGCTTCTAACTAACAAAAGACAAGTATCTGTTCTGCCCCTGAAGGTATATAAACTCCCTAAAGCTATTTTCATCTGTAGAAATGAAAACAGCTAAGGTCCTTGGGAAAATAGACATGGCCATTCCTTACTTAAAGCTTAAGCAAAATGTGCTGACTTAGGTAATTATGGTGTGACTGAAGACAAGTTGAGTGGAGAAACTCTGCGGGTGGGCGTATTGTTAGCAGACAGTGAAGCTGGGAGGAAGAAGGGAGCAGGCATCTCAGTTGTGGGAGTCTCCCCTTGGTTCCGAAGCTGTAGGATTTGTCGGAGCAAGGCCTTACCTTCTTCTCGGGTCTGAAATAAAGTCAGGCAATTGTTTCAAAATATATCCAAGGCTATTCTCAAAAACAGGCTATTAAAAATACTGTTAAATGGATAATTGAGTTAGGCAGACCAAAGTAGGTTTTTAAATCAGGCATGGTGGTACATCTGTAATCTCAACCCTTAGAACTAAATCAGGAAGATTACATGTTCATGGCCAACCTGGGTTACATAAAGTTATAGAATAGCCCAGGCTATATAAGCAAGACTCTATTCCTAAGGGGTGGAGAGAATCCGCAAGCTCCAGTGACCTCATGGATAAGGCACTGGCCTCCTAAGCCAGGGATTGTGGGTTTGGGTTCCACCTGGGTAAAGTTACTTAAGAAAAAACAAAACAAAAAAAACCTCGTGGCTCCCGCCTGTAATCCTAGCTCCTCAGGAGGCTGAGATCTGAGGATCACAGTTTAAAGCCAGCCCAGGAAAGAAACTCCAAGCAAGAAACTCCGTGAGATTCTTATCTCCAATAAACAAGTAGGAAACTGGAAGTGGCGCTGAGGCTCAAGTGGTAGAGCACTCGCCTTGAGCTGAAGAGCTGAGGGAAGTAACCAGGCTGAGACTTCAAGCCCCATGACTGACAAAACAAAAAACAAAAACTCAGTACCATAAAAAATTTAAAAACATAAAAAGGAAAGGCTTCCTACTGATTTTTCTTTTTGTCATGGGACTTGAACTCAAGGCATGGGCACTGTCCCTGAGCTCTCTTGCTAAAGGCTAAGCATGCTACCATTTTGAACCACAGCATCACCTCTGGTTTTCTGGCAGTTAACTGAAGATAAGAAACTCACATAGGGGCTGGGAAGGTGGCTCAGTGGTAGAGTGCTTGCCTTGCATGCCTGAGGCCCTGGGTTTGATTCCTCAGCACCACATAAGCAAAAAGAAAACAAAGCCGGAAGTGGATCTGTGGCTCAAGTGGTAGAGCGCTAGCCTTGAGCTGAAGAACTGAGGGACAGCGCCCAGGCCCAGAGTTCAGGCCCCACGACCGGACCCAAAAAAAAAAAAAGAAACAGTCTTTCTTGCACAGGCTGACTTGAACTGTGATTCCCACACTGCAGCCTCCTGAACAGGATTACAGGAGTGAGCCACCAGTGCCCCACACTAGTAACATTCTTATCCACCTTCCCACATCATGGGGGTGTATGTGTATTCCAGGCTTACTTAGCCAGGTACCCGTGGCTTACACCTATAATTCTAGCTACTCAGGAAGCTGATATCTGAGGAAGACAGTCAGAAAGCAGCCCAGACAGGAAAATTAACCAGCAAAAAGCTATGAAGCTGTGGCTCAAGTAAAGAGTGCTACACTTAAGCAAGAAAGCTAAAGAATAGCACCTCAGTTCAAGCCCCAGCACATACACATGCATGCACACACACACACACACACACACACACACACACACACACACACACACACAAACACACACACACACACGCATACACGTGCACATGCATGCACACACACATACACATGCACACGCACAGATATACAAATGACACGTTAGCCTAAAATCCAAACCCCTTACTAAGGAACTGATACATACATCATTGAATGCACAACATTTCTGGGCACAAGTTGAAGCTTCATCCCATAGCTTGCACTTAAAATAGTACTGGGCCAGATAGCGGAAAGCAGTGCTTTCCTCCAAGTGTTCCACTATTTCCTAGATAAGGATAATAGGAATGAGTGAGTGATAAGATTAAAGTCAGTAAAACAATTCCCATGCTATCACACATACCCCACAGGAATAGATATCTTGGATATATTTGATGTAACACTGGGCAGCCTGTTCCGACTCAGTCAACTGTTCATGAAGCCTACAAAAGAAATTACGAAGCAACTTAAGTATTAAAAAGTAAAAACATGATTAAGACACACACACAAAAATCACAATACCTAAACAAGTATAATTTTTCACAAAAATAACAAAATTGAGACCCACAAGACTTTTAGTGCCCAGCAGATAGTTACTATTAGAAAGATTAGAAACAAGACTGTGGTTCAAATGATAGAGCACCTGCCTAAGCAAACTGGAGGCACTAGGGCTGGGAAAGTAGCTCAGCGGTAGAGTGCATGCCTTGCAAACTGGAGGCACTGGGTTCAATCACCAGTACCAGGGGTGAGAAGGGGCAGGAGGATCTGAATTTCAGAATCTCTTAAGCCTAGTACTGGTGGCTCACACCTATAATCCTAGCTACACAGCAGGCTGAAATCAGGGGGTCACAGTTCAAAGCTAGCCTGGCCAGAAAAGTCTAATCACTAGAAAACCAGAAGTCACACCATGGCTCAAAGTGGTAGAACAATAGCATTGAGCAAAATGAGCTAAGGGACAATGCCCAGGCCCTGAGTTCAAGACCCACAATTGCCGGAGGCCAGTGGCTCATGCCTGTAATCCTAGCTACTCAGGATCACGGTTCAAAGCCAGCCCAGGCAGGAAAGTCGATAAGATTTTATTTTTTTTTTTGGTAGGTCGTGGAGCCTGAACTCTGGGCCTGGATGCTGTCTTCAGCTCTTCAGTTCAAGGCTAGTACTCTACCACTTGAGCCACAGCGCCACTTCCGGCTTTTTCTGCTTATGTGGTGCTCAGGAATCAAACCTAGCCCTCATGCATCCAAGTCAAGCACTCTACTACTGAGCCACCTTCCCAGCCCTCCATGAGACTCTTATCTCCAATAAACCACCAGAAAACTAGAAGTGGCACTGTGGCTCAAGTGGTAGCATGCCCACCTTAAGCTGAAGAGCTGAGGGGCAGTGCCCAGGCCCAGAGTTCAAGCCCCACAACCGACCAAAAAAAAAAAGACCCACAATTGTCCAAAAAGAGAGCAAGGGAAGGGGTGACATGTACGCATGGCTGGGAATGTGGCTTAGTAGTAGAGTGCTTCCCTAGCATGCACAAAGCCCTGGGTTCAATTCCTCAGTACCACAGAAACAGAAAAACCCGGAAATGGCACTGTGCAGTGCTATCTTTAAGCAAAAGAAGCTCAGGGGCAGTGCCCAGGCCCTGAGTTCGAGTCCCAGGACTAGAACAACAACAAAAAATGTCCTCCTTACCCAATTTATGTAACTGTAACCCCCTGTATATTACCTTTATATCACCACCACCACTACTACTAGAATCTCTTGGCCAACTTTTTTTTTTTTTTTTGCCAGTCCTGTAGCTTGAACTGTGGGCCTAGGGACTGTCCCTGAGCTTTTGTGCTCAAGGCTATCATTCTACCACTTGACTGGTCAACTATTTCTGAGTTATTAGTTAAATTAGTTGGCCCTTATCAGGAAAATAGGATTTGATTTCATTTCTCTCCTCCTTTCCTTCCTCCTCCTTTCATTTCTCTCTTCTTCCCTTCCTTCCTCTCTCACTTTCTGTTTATTTGTTTTTATCATGCTAAGGATCAAACTCAAGGCCTTGGACCTGCTATGCCAAGTACTCTCATCACTGAGCTATATCCCTGGCCCATTCATTCATTCATTCTTTTTCTTTGTAGTACTGAGTTTGAACTCAGGGCCTTTTGATTGTCAGGAAGACACTCCACCTTTTTGAGAAGTGTCACTTTTTTTGTTGTTGTTTGGCTGGGGTTTTTTGGTGCTGGTTCTGGAGCCTCAACTCAGGACCTTGTGTTCTTGCCTTGCTCTTTTACTCAAGGCTGGCACTCTACCACTTGAGCCATATCTCTACTTTCAGCTTTTTGGTGGTTAACTGAAGGTAAGAGTCTCTCAGATTTGTCTACTAGGATTTGCTTTGAACCAAGATCTTCAGATCTCAGTCTCTCAAGGAGCTAGGATTAGAGGTGTGAGCCATGGAGGCCTGGCTAAAAGTGGTACTCTCTAGCATAGGCAGTGAATCAGGCTAGACATTCCCCATCTACCCCTCCTACAGTAAAGTTGGTTTGCCTCCAGCAACACACACACACACACACACACACACACACACACACACACACACACACACACACACACACACACACACACACACACACACACACACACACACACACACACACACACACACACACACACACACATGATGGCTCATTCCTGACCAGCCTTCATATATATCTCGCTATTCCCACACTCATATATAATAATGGAACCTAGAGAAGACATAGGAAATATCAGCCGCATTCCCTCCTTTCACTTACTTTGCCAGTTTCACAAGAGCCATTTTCTCCACATCACCCACAGCATAAGCTCTCCAGTAACACTGTCAAAAAAAGTCACTTTACTACTCAACTTGTAACAAATAATCACATAAAGAGTAAGAGCCTTCTAACCCTTCTAGAAGTTCAGACATGCAAATCACAAAGCATTTTAACCATTTCTGACACATCTAGATTACATACTAGTATTCACACTGATCTCAGCTAGCTTTGTTTTTACCCTAAGGATGTAAAAAAATATTCAAACTTCACATGCACATAGATCACAATAAAGATAAAAATCAGTGCACAAAGAGCCTGATCTTCATGTAACAGCAGATTCCCACCCAAAATCTTAAGGCCCCAATTTTAGGTACCTTTTTGGCTTCCACTAGTTGATTGAGTTTCTCATAACATTCTCCTAAGGCAACCAGCATACGAGAATCATTAGGCCTAAGAAAAAAGCATAGGTAGTCTGAGCAGAGACTACCACCAATAACTTCAGCCTTTCATCAAGGAATAGCACCACTGCTATTGTACTCTTATTTCAAATCTATTCAAGGACTGGTCTTTAATAGAATGCTTCATATAATAACATTACTTTGTGTTCATAATTGTACTATTAATCCACTAGTGGAAGACATTCAATAAAAATGATCAATGTTTAGTCAATTTTAACTTAGGTCTCCATAAACCATCACAGTGACTTATTAATAGCTATCACAAGGCAAAGAAGCAATATAATCCTTCTCACACCAAGTGACCAGACTTACCGAAGCTGGTGGGCCCGTCTGTAATAATAAAGGCAGTAAAATGGCATCTTAAGGATTTCATAAGTCTGCCCAAGGCCATACCAAGCTCTGTAGTCCCTCTTGTTGACTTCAATGGCATGTCTAAGAAATTTAAAAAAAAAAAAAGACTGGTGAAAAGGCAAAATCACTGAGGTTTGCCACTTATAGGCTCAATATAGGTTCCTGACATTACAGCAGTCAAGTCCACCACCCTTCCTTCCTCCCCCAACACACACTCACTATATGCTTACCGATAAGCCTGGATAGCAGCAGATGTGTTTTTCATTTCCATGTACTCATGTCCCATTAGGGTCCATGCCCCAAGATACCGAGGATTCAACTTGAGGGCTCTCTGGAAATACAAGGCTGCTTTCTCATGCTGAGAACGTAAACTATAATAGTTGCCTGATTAAAAAACAAACGAAAAATTCATGAATACCTAGAAAGGTTTTTGTAAAAGTCTGCACCAAGGACTCATGCCTGAAATCCTAACTACTCAGGAGGATGAGATCCAGAAGATGGTTGTTTAAGGCCAGACCTGACAAAAAAAGTATGTTAAGCTCCATTTGCAACATAACCAGTAAAAAGCAGGGCTGGAGGGTTGGCCTAAGTGGTAGTTTGTTGGCCATGAGCAAGCCAAACAAGTATGAGGCCCTGAGTTTGAACCCTAATATCACCACCCCCAAAATTATACATTATATACTATATGTATATTTAGTACATATATATATACATATACATATATATATAAATGTATGTGTAATTTAAAAGTCTGCTAAAGTGGGCTGTCCATTAAGTGAGCATGAAGCCATAACCCATTCTCCCTAAAGCCCTGATAGAAAAACTAAACTATACACAAAAGGAATATCATTTTTTGTGGAGGGAGAAAGGGAGGGGGAGAGAGACAGGGGGCGGGGGTGGGGGGGCCTTGGCACACCAGTCCTGAGGCTTGAACTGCTTTTTAGTGATTAATTGGAGATAAGGGTCTCTAAGGTTTGTCTGTCAGAACTGGCTTTAAATCATAAAGCTCAGATATCAGCCTCTTGAGTAGGATTACAGGTATGGGTCACTGGCACCTAGCTAAAAACATATAAAATTTGATCCTTTTCAAAAAAAAAAAAAAAAAAATTGGTCATGGGGCTTGAACTCTGGGCCTGGGCGCTGTCCCTCAGCTCTTTAGCTCAAAGTGAGCGCTCTACCACTTGAGCCACAGCACCACTTCCAATTTTCAGGTGGTTTATTGGAGATAAAGAGTTTCATGGCCTTTCTTGCCTGGGCTGGCTTTGAACCGAGATCCTCAGATCGCAGCCTCCTAAGTAGCTAGGATTACAGACCTGAGCCACTGGTGCCTGGCTGATACTATTTTTATAAAGCAAACAGCCTGGGATTAGGAAGGTGGCTCAGTGGTAGAGTGCTTGCCTTGCATGCCTGAGGCCCTGGGTTCGATTCCTCAGCACCACATAAGCAAAAAGAAAAAAGCCGGAAGTGGCGCTGTGGCTCAAGTGGTAGAGCACTAGCCTTGAGCTGAAGAGCTGAGAGTCAGCGCCCAGGCCCAGAGTTCAGGCCCCACAACCGGACCCCCCCCCTCAAAAAAAATCCTGCATATGAGTACATATATTTAAATGTACCATGAGAACAAGTAAACACAAGTAATATAAAGATGGAAGGGGCAGATGGAAAAAAGAAAGAAAGAAAGAAAAGACCAGCAAAAAGCAAAAACCCTGTTACTTTAAAAAATATCCTTTGTAAGGGAGGGACCAAGATGGTGTAGGGAAACACCACAGCTCTCCAACCAAATAGAGTTCAGGTTTCAATGCTCCCTTTCTCCAAGAGACCACAACAACTAAAAGACGATTACTCAAGGAGATACAAGAAGTGAAAAAAGAAAAGGGAAAACTTCAGAACCTATACAAAGACAGGAAAGCGGGGAGACGGGGCTCCGCGCCGAGCTGCTCAAGCCACCTGGCACTGGACAACCACAAGTGTCCCAAGGCTCCTGGAAGACTCCCAAGAGCTGGTGCCAACCCAGAGAATACAAACAAAAATCAGAACGCAGAACCCGCTCGAAGACCTCCCCCCCCTTACCCTTCCGGTGTGGTGCCTCTTCCTGGCCAGCACAAGCAGCCCAACCCAGCCAGGAGCAGCAGTAGCTGCTGGCAGCAGTGGTGAACGGCCCTAGACACAGTGCCTCTCTGCACAGGCAGACCACGGGGGGGGGGGGGGGGGGGGGGGGGGGGGGGCGCATTGGTGGCTGCAGCGAACAACTCCAGACCCGTGGCGGGGCACAGCACCTCTCCATATTGGCCCACATAAGTGGCCCAGCTCAGTCCTCAGCTGCAGTGCAAACCCCCAGACTTGCAGTGGGGCGCCAGGCTTGCATAAGTGGTCTAGCCCAGAGCAGGGATGGCAGCTGTGAGAAACCCCAGACCCTCGGTGCCACACCAACAGCATAAACAGTGACAAAGGCTGTGAAACACAGACCTAGCCTGCACCACCACCCAGCATAGCCCACAATCATCTCAACCAATGTTGACCAGCAACCTACAGCAGACAAAACCAGCCATCTGCCACAGCACCATTGGACAGCTCCCAATCAGTACTCCACAGGGTGATGCCCCCCTATTTCACGCCCCTGCCATGGGAGAGCATTGATGGTAAACCCCCCAGAACTTGGGTTAGAACAACCCCCCCCCACACACACACCAGGGCTACAGGTCCTAAGGAAGCTGGGAGCTGTGCAAATGCACCAGAAATAAGCCGGAACACCCAGCCTGCCAGGCTTGACCAAGGGCACCCCTGGGAGGGAACACAAGCAGTCCAGGCTTCTGATCCTTGACTAAAGGTGGGAACTGCCTAAGATATCCAGTAGGCAGTTGAAGGCACCCTACGTGCATCCCAGACAGGAACCCTAGCTATCTTAACTGCTTGCCCGAGACTGGTCAGGACCTGAGTGCACACCCCAGCAGAGGGCAGAGTGTGTCTGCCCATCACAATCTAACAAGAGTTAGCGCCACATGGGTCAGACCAGCAGCTGGAAAGCAGCCCCTCCCACAACAGAACCTCAGACCAGGTAAAGTACTCTCAACCAGCCCAGTGCTGAGAGCAAGCTACATCAATTGATCCAGGAACAAATCCAGAACCAAGCAAAAGTAGCCACCTAGCGACCAAAACAATCAAGAGCCTGGAATTGTTCTCCAATAATTCCTGAATTCACATGCAAAAATCAAAGTGAAAAATTACAAGATTTATCAATGGCCAAGACAGTAAACCAGACTCAAAGGCCAGTAACCACACAGGGGAGAATGCCAGTGGAAGCGAAAAAGAAATGGAAGACAGGGCTGGGAAGGTGGCTCAGTGGTAGAGTGCTTGCCTTGCATGCATGAGGCCCTGGGTTCGATTCCTCAGCACCACATAAGCAGAAAAAGCTGGAAGTGGCGCTGTGGCTCAATTGGTAGAGCGCTAGCCTTGAGCTGAAGAGCTGAGGGACAGTGCTCAGGCCCAGAGTTCAGGCCCCATGTCCAGGAAAAAAAAAAAGAAATGGAAGACAAACTACACCCAAGAGATAATAGAGGCAATGACTCAAGAATTAAAACAAGAAATAGATCAGAAATATAAAGAACAAAGGAAATGGCTCAATTTCCTCCATGCAAAATTCAATTTCCTCCATGCAAACCACAATAGAAGCCACAGTTAATAGAGTGAATGAAATGGAAAAAAGAATATCCGATACTGAAGAAATGCAGGCACTGGAAAAAAAAAGTTACAGATATGGAAAAAACACTCAAAAAATGCCAAAGGGAAGTCTAACAACAAGCAGACTCTGCCAAGAAATTTAACCTTCCTATAATTGGGGTGGACAAAGGGGAGGAATACTAGAATAAAGGAATGCAACACTTATTCAATAAGATCATCACTGAAAATTTCCCATCTTAAAAGAGAAAAATCTCCGGGCGCTGGTGGCTCACGCCTGTAATCCTAGCTACTCAGGAGGCTGAGATCTGAGGATCGCAGTTCAAAGCCAGCCCGGGCAGGAGAGACCATGAGACTCCTATCTCCAATAACCACCAGAAAAACCAGAAGTGGCGCTATAGCTCAAGTGGTAGAGTGCTCACCTTGAGCTGAAGAGCTGAGGGAGAGCGGCCAGGCCCAGAGTTCAAGCCCCACAGCCGACCAAAAAAAAAAAAAAGAGAGAGAGAAAAATCTTGGAAGTGGTGCTGTGGCTCAAGTGGTAGAGTGTTCACCTTGAACTGAAAAGCTCAGAGGTAGCACCCAGGCCGAGTTCAAGTCCCATGACCAAAAAAAAAAAAAAAAAGAAAAAGAAAATCTTACCTACCTAACAGAGGACTACAGAACACCTAACAAGCAAGATCCCAGGAGGAACACTGCTAGGCACATTACAGTAAAAATACAAGACTTTAGCAATAAATAAGCAATCTTACATGCAGCATAAGAAAAAAAGGAGTTATATTACAATGGGAAAAAAAGTAGAATTACTGCAGATCTCTCCACACAAGACACTGAATGCAAGGAAAGCCTGGGAAAGTACCATCCAAGCCCTGATAACCAATAACTGCCAGCCTAGACTGGTACATCCAGCAAGGCTAGCATTTACATTTGATGGAGAAACTAAAATTTTTAATAGTAAAGAAAAACTAAATGAATTCATAAACAATAAGCCAGCATTACAAAGAATGTTAAGAGAAGGATTACAATCCAAAGAAAGCAATCAGGAACAGGGATCCATACCAGATAGATATCGTTAGGAGACCAACTTACTAAACACAGGAGGAAAGGAAAGAAGAAAAACTTAGGAAAGTAGAAAAATGACAGGAAACACAACATACCTCTCTATAATAACCATAAATATTGGGGCTGGGAAGGTGGCTCAGTGGTAGAGCACTTGCCTTGCATGCATGAGGCCCTGGGTTCGATTCCTCAGCACCACATAAGCAAAAAGAAAAAAGCCGGAAGTGGCACTGTGGCTCAAGTGGTAGAGTGCTAGCCTTGAACTGAAGAGCTGAGGGACAGCACCCAGGCCCAGAGTTCAGGCCCCACAACCGGACCCAAAAAAAAAAAAAAACAAAAAAAACCCATAAATATTAATGGACTCAACTCACCCAAAAGAAAAAGAACTGTAGATTGGATCAGAAAACAAGATCCAATGATTTGCTGTCTTCAGGAGACCCACCTCACAGCCAAAGATAAAAGCAAACTCCGAGTGAAAGGATGGAGAAGATCTGCAATGCAAATGCCCCCAACAAGAAGGCAGGAGTTGCCACTCTGATATCTGATAAAATAAACTTTACATTAAAAACATTTCCAAAAGACAAAGAAGGTAACTATATATTAATACAGGAAACAATCCAAGAAGAGAAAATTACCATTGTCAATCTATACTCTCCTAACATTGGTACACCCCAATATGTTAAGCAAATACTCTCAGATTTGCAGGAAAAGATGGATTCAAATACAATAATACTAGCAGACTTTAATACTCCGCTCTCACCAAAAGACACGTCTACCAACCAAAGAATTGGCAAAGACGTCTCCAAATTAAATGATGCCATATCTCAAGACTTAACCGTCATATACCAAGTTTTTCACCCAACAACAACCCAGTACACATTCTTCTCAGCAGCCCATGGAACTTTTTCTAAAATAGATCATATCTTAGTTCATACAAGGAATTTAAGCAAATACAAGAGGATCAACATAATCCCCTGTATTCTATCTGACCATAGTGGAATCAAACTAGTTCTCAATAACAAGGTGTAGAGTAGAAGAAACTCAAACACATGGAAATTAAATAGCACACTGCTGAGCAACATCTGGGTTCACAGAAGAAATTAAAAAGTTCCAAAAGACCAATGGAACAGATTAGAGGACCCAGATATAAAGCTGCATACATACAGTCAGTTGATATTTGACAAAGGAGCCAAAGACATACAGTGGAAGAAGCATAGCCTCTTCAACTACTGGTTCTGGGCAGCTGCATGCAGAAAACTGAAAGTGAACCCTAGCTTGTCACCATGCACTAACATCAACTCAAAATGGATTAAAGATCTTAACATCAAACCTGATACTCTGAAACTACTACAGGACAGAGTAGGAGAGACACTTGTGCACAGGCAGGGACTTCATGAAAAGAGTACCAGGGTCACAACATATTGGAGAAAGACTCGATAAATGGGACTACTCGATAAATGGACTACCTTAAAATAAAAAGTTTCTGCAAGGGCTGGGAAGTGGCTCAGTGGTAGAGCGCTTGCCTTGCATGCATGAGGCCCTGGGTTCAATTCCTCAACAACACATAAGCAAAAAGAAAAAAGCCGAAGTGGCACTGTGGCTCAATTGGTAGAGCACTGGCCTTGAGCTGAAGAGCTAAGGGACAGCACCCAGGCCCAGAGTTCAGGCCCCACAATTGGACCCCCCCCCAAAAAAAAAGTTTCTGCACAAGCCAGGTGCAAGTGGCTCACGCCTGTAACCCTAGCTACTCAGGAGGCTGAGATCTGAGGATCGAGGTTCAAAGCCAGCCCAGGCAGGAAAGTCTGTGAGACTCTTATCTCCAATAAAGTGGCAGAGCGCTTGCCTTGAGCTGAGGAGCGCAGGGACAGCACCCAAGCCCAGAGTTCAAGCCCCATAACCAACCAAAAAAAGTTTCTGCACAGATAAAGAAATAGCAACCAAACTAGAAAGACAGCCAACTAATTGGGAAAAATTATTTATCAGCAACATATCAGACAAGGGTCTAATATCCATTATATAAAGGGAACTCAAGAAACTAACCCCTCACAAACCTAACAAAGCAATCTTGAAATGGGTAAGGGGGCTAAAGAGACCTCTCAGAGGAAGAGATAAAAATGACAAAGAAACACATGAGGTCCCTGGCACATGAGCAGTCCCTGGCTGTAAAGGAAATGCAAATAAAAACAACACTGAGATAACACCTTACTCCAGTCAGAATGGCCCACATCCTAAATTCAGCCAATGACAAATGCTGGAGGGAATGCGGAGAAAGAGGAACCCTACTGCATTGCTGGTGGGAATGTACACTAATACAACCACTCTGGAAAGCAGTCTGGAGGTACCTCAAAAGCTAAATATAGATCTCCCCTATGACCCAGCCATACCACTCCTAGGCATCTATCCTGAACAACAGGAACCAGTATACAAAGACACATGCATCTCCATGTTTATTGAAACACTGTTCACAATAGCCAAGATTTGGAAACAGCCCAGATGCCCCACTACTGATGAGTGGATCCAAAAACTGTGGTACCTATATATAATGGAATACTTATACAGCCATTAGAAAGGACAAAATAATGGCATTTGCAGGGAAATGGATTGAACTAGAGCAAATTATTTTGAGTGAGGTAAGCCAAGAACAGCACATGGTCTCCCTGATATGTGTATGCTAAAGCCAAAATACAAGAAGATATGACAAAGTAAACAGGACTCGAGAAACAACGGACAGCCAGTCATTTTGTCGTATCATCACTAAATGACTCCATGTTCTTGACCAGATAGATTTATGGTAAATATATGCACACAACTGAGGGAAGCCAGAAGGAGGAACAGAATAAGTGGAAAACGGAACAACATAAACAAAGGGGCCCATCAGCTGCACTGGACATAGAAGAAAAAGAACTAAGCAACCCAAAGACAGTGAAGGGAAGGGAGGAATGAGAGGGAAAGGGGGAATAGCTTACACTAAGCAAAAGGAAAGAAATGTCAACATCACCTGAGGTGAGAAAAATAATTTGTATTGTCAAAGCTCATAGAATTCACAAACTTTATAGACCATGATAATGATAATTTGCCTCATGAAGGTTAAAATGTGTTTGTGACTTTAACTAAGTACCACTATTCCACAATACTGTGAAATATGTGAAATTTATGTAATCACCTATCTCAATTTTTTTTTTTTTTTTAGTTTTTAGAATTTTTTTTTAATTTAATTTTATTTTATGTGAGAACATACTGTACAGAGGGGTTACAATTACATGGGCAGGATAATGCATACATTTCTTACCAAGCATTGCAGCCTCCTCCTTTGTTTACCCTTCACCTCCCTTCCCAGCCTCCCCCCTCCCCCCCAATTTTTTTTTTTAAAGTGGGAGAAGGGAAGGGTTAGGAGGGGCAATGTTGTCAGACACTGTGTATTCATATACTGTTTTGCAGAATGGAAACTTCTTTGTACAACTACTTAAAGATAATAATTAAAAAATGTTACTGGGTTCACAAAAAAAAATAAAATTAAATTAAAAAAAATGTTATTGGGGGCTGGGAAGATGGCTCAGTGGTAGAGCACTTGCCTTGCATGCATGAGGTCCTGGGTTCGATTCCTCAGTACCACATAAGTAAAAAGAAAAAAGCCAGAAGTGGTGCTGTGGCTCAAGTGGTAGAGTGCTAGCCTTGAGCTGAAGAGCTGAGGGACAGCGCCCAGGCCCAGAGTTCAGGCCCCACGACTGGACCCCCCCCCCCCCCAAAAAAAAAAAGTTACTGGGAATGTGGCCTAGTAGTAGAGTGTTTGCCTAGCATGCATGAAGCCCTGGATTCGATTCTTTAGTACCACATAAACAGAAAAAACTGGAAGTGGCACTGTGGCTCAAGTAGTACAGTGCTAGCCTTGAGCAAATGAAGCTCAGGGACAGTGCCCAGACCTTGAATTCAAGTCCCAGGACTGACAAAAAATAAAAAATAAAAGTAAAGCCGGGCGCTGGTGGCTCACGCCTGTAATCCTAGCTACTCAGGAGGCTGAGATCTGAGGATCGCGGTTCAAAGCCAGCCCGGGCAGGAGAGACTGTGAGACTCTAATCTCCAATAAACCACCAGAAAACCGTAAGTGGCGCTGTAGCTCAAGTGGTAGAGCGCTCGCCTTGAGCTGAAGAGCTGAGGGACAGCGCCCAGGCCCAGAGTTCAAGCCCCACGACCAACAAAAATAAATAAATAAATAAAAAAATAAAAGTAAAAATATCCTTTGTGCTGGGCGCTGGTGGCTCATGCCTATGATCCTAGATACTCAAGAGGCTGAGATCTGAGGATTGCAGTTCAAAACCAGCCTGTCCAGAAAAGTTCCCGTGTGAGACTATTATCTCCAATTAACCACTCAAAAACTGGAAGCGGCACTGTGTCTCAAGTTATAGAGTGCTAGCCTTGAGTACAAAGAGGCTCAAGGGCAGCATCCATGCCTTAAATTCAAGCCCTGCAATGGGGAGGGCAGGGGGGTGGGGGAGAAACACAAAAAAATTTCCATTGCTGAGCACTTGATGGCTCATGACTGTAATCCTAGCTACTCAGGAGACTGAGATCCAATGATCATGGTTCAAAGCCAACCAGGGCAAGAAAGTCCAATTAACCACAAGAAAACTGTAAGTACAGCTGTGGTTCAAAGGGGTAGAGCACTAACCTTGAGAAAAAGAGCTCAGGGACATGACCCAGGCCCTGAGTTCAAACTCTACAACCAACAAAATTTTAAAAATTAAAAATTAAATAAAAATAGAAATCTCCTTGACAAGCTGGGCACCCGTGGCTCACACCTGTCATGATAGCTACTCAGGAGGCAAAGATCAGAGGTCCGTGGTTGAAAGTCATCCTAGGCAGGAATGTCCATTAGACTCTTACCTCCAATTAACCACCAAAAAAATAAAAAATAAAACCCCAAAACAGAAATAAAGCTGTGGCTCAAATGGTAGAGAATATTTTGTCATTGAATAGGTTCAGAGATAGCACACAGGCCCTGAGTTCACGCCCCAGGACTGGCAAAGGGCCTTTATTTATAAATTGTATGGATACAAGTAAGCTGGATAGAAAAAAAGCTATCAATGTACATATACTAACTTGCAGAGAACATGAAATACTATCAAGTGAAAAAATCAAGTTAGGGAGAAATTATGTAATAGGATTCCATTTTGGGAAAACAACCAAGTGGCCAAACCTCCATTTAAAAAAAACATTTACTCTTATTTAATCTCACTTTCGATTCAGGAGAAATCAATTACATCAACTGTCCCCTACAGCTGATTAAGTTTAAACTCAATTTTATGTTAATCTAGAAAAAAGGAGTGCTCTGTACCCTACACAAGGACATCTTTGTTTCTGTACCCAAGATCTAGAGACAGAGTGAGCAGATTCTAGGCACAGTGCCCAAAGGTGAACTTCTACTTACAAAAAATGAAGGTGGGGGGATTAAAAAAAAACAAAAATTTGGGTACAGGTAGTAAGGCTATAAGTTGAAGCTGCTAAAGGAGTTAGGATGACAAAAGATTTCAAACAAGGTTGAACAGGTAATCTTCTAGATGATAACAATGAGAGAGAGAGAGAGAGAGAGAGAGAGAGAGAGAGTATGTGTGTGTGTGTGTGTGTGTGTGTGTGTGTGTGTGTGTGTGTGTGTGTGTATGTTGTAATCCTAGATGATAACAATGAAAGAGAGAGAGAGAGAGAGAGAGACTGTGTGTGTGTGTGTGTGTGTTGTAATCTCTAGATGATAACAATGAAAGAGAGAGAGAGAGAGAGAGACTGTGTGTGTGTGTGTTGGTCCTAGAGCTTGAACTCAAGACCTATGTGCTATCCTGAACCTTTTCACTAAAGAGTAGTACTCTACCACTCAGTCACAACTCCATTTGTGGCTTTTTTTGGTGCTTAATTGTAGATAAGAGTCTCACAGCCTTTCCTGCCTGGGCTGGCTTTGAACCATTATTCTCAGATCTCAAGTCTCCTTTGTAGCTAAGCAATTTACATTGTGCATTAATTTGTTCATCTACAAAAGGAGAATAATAAAAGAGTCAACAATGTAAACTGCATAACACATTATAATTACCAGGACATTTTAACTGTTGCAATTGCTTAAAAAACTCACCTTAGTTGGGCACTAGTGGTTCATGCCTGTAATCCTAGCTACTGAGGAGGCTGAGATCTTTGGAACATGGTTTGAAGCCAGCCCAGGCAGGAAAAGTCCATGAGACTCTTTATTTCTGATTATTCACCAAAAAAATCACAAGTGGAGGGCTGGGAAAGTGGCTTAGTAACAGAGTGTTTGCCTGGCATGTATGAAGCCCTGAGTTCAATTCCTCATTACCACATAAACAGAAAAAAAAAAAAAAAAGGCACCGTAGCTGAAGTGGTAGAGTGCTAGCCTTTAGAAAAAATAAAAAATCTCAGGGACAGTGCCCAGGCCCTGAGTTCAAGCCCCAGGACTGGAAAAAGAAAAAGAAAAAGCCACAAGTAAAGCTGTAGTTCAAGTGGTAGAGTACTAGCTTTGAGCACAAAAGCTCAGGGACAGTGCCCAGGCCCTAAGTTCAAGCCCCAGGAATAGCACATAAAACAACAACAAAACAGAAGGGCTGGGCACTGGTGGCTCACACCTGTAATCCTAGCTACTCAGGAGGCTGAGATCTCAGGATCATGGTTCAAAGCAAGCCCAAAAAAGAAAGTCCATGAGGAATCTTATCTCCAATAAACTACTTAGAAAAAGCCAGAAGTGGTGCTGTGGCTCAAGTGGTAGAATGCTAGCCTTGAGCACAAAGAGGCTCAGGGACCGCATACAGGCCCTGAGTTTAAGCCCCAGGACTGGCAAAACAACAAGAACAAAGGATGGGATGTAGTTCAGATGTAGTAGAACATTTGCCTAACATATACAATGAGGCCTTGCATTTCATCCCTGGTACACCAGAGCGAGGAGAAAGAGTGGAGGGGGGGGGAGGGAAGGGAGAGGAAGGAAGGTAGGAAGAAAAAAAAAAGAGAGGGGGGGAGGAAGGGAAGGAGGGAGATAGAAAGAAAGGAAAAGGGAAAGGGAAAAAGGAGCCAAAATGTACTAAAAGGGAAAAGTAGCAAAGATGTATTAACTTAAAAAGAAAATATTAAGCCAGGCACTGGTGGCTCACCTCTATAATCCTAGCTACTCAGGAAGCTGAGATCTGAGGATCATGGCTCAAAATCAGCCAGGGCAGAAAAGACTATGAGACTCTAATCTCCTATTACCCACCAGAAAATCAGAAATGGCACTGTGGCTCAAGTGCTAGAGCACTGGCCTTGAGCTGAAGAGCTCAGGGACAGCACCCAGGCCCAGAGTTCAAGCCCCACAACCAACAAAAAAGGAAAAAAAGAAAAGAAAGAACAAGCCATGCTGGGCGCCAGTGGCTCATGCCTGTAATCCTAGCTACTCAGAAGGCTGAGATCTGAGGATCATGGTGCAAAGCCAGCATGGGCAAGGAAAGTCCGTGAGACTCTTATCTCCAATAAACCACTAGAAAACCAGAAGTGGTGCTGTGGCTCAAGCAGTAGAGCGCTTGCCTTGAGCTGAAGAGCGAAGGGACAGTGCCCAAGCCCAGAGATCAAGCCCCACAACTGACAAAAAAAAAAAAGAAAAAGAAAAAGGCAGAAGCCAGTGGCTCATGCCATAATCCTAGCTGCTCCAGAGACTAAGAGCTGTAGGATTGAGGCTCAAGACCACTGTATAGGGCTGGGAAGGTGGCTCAGTGGTAGAGTGCTTGCCTTGCATGCCTGAGGCCCTGGGTTCGATTCCTCAGCACCACATAAGAAAAAAGCCGGAAGTGGCGCTGTGGCTCAAGTGGTAGAGCGCTAGCCTTGAGCTGAAGAGCTGAGGGACAGTGTCTAGGCCCAGAGTTCAGGCCCCAAAACCGGACCCAAAAAAAAAAAAGACCACTGTATAAAGAAACTCTCAAACAAGCAAAAAACAGGTCTGGAGGTGTGGTTCAAACAGTAGAGCAACAGCCAGGCAAGCGAAAGGTCCCAAGTTCAAATCCCAGTACTACCAACAACAAAAAAAACCTACGGGGGGGAGGGGGGAGGCTGGGAAGGGAGGTGAAGGGTAAACAAAGGAGGAGGCTGCAATGCTTGGTAAGAAATGTACGCATTATCCTGCCCATGTAATTGTAACCCCTCTGTACAGTATGTTCACAAAAAAAAAAAAAAAACCTACAAAGCAACATGAAGAACATGAAAAATGCAATCATTTTTGCAGACAAACTGTATGCACATATACAAACATAAACATTTTTACTCTTTGAATAGGAAAATATTCTGGAGTCACATTCGCCAAACAACCATAGGGTTGAGATTAAACTTTCTCTGGCATACCTTTAACATTCTAACACTGTTATTTTTTTTCTTTGTGATAGTATTGGGGACTCGAATTTAAAGCCCTATGCTGATGGCAGGTGCTCTACCACCTGAGCAACACTTCTACTTTCCATGTTTTGCTGGTTAGCAAGAGACAAAAGTCTTGTGGATTTGCATGCCCAAGCTGGCCTCAAACTATGATTCTCAAATCTCAGCCTCCTGTGTAGCTAGGATTATAGGCACTGTTGTTATTTTTATATATGTACTACTTTAAAAAATGGATAGGAGCCGGGCGCTGGTGGCTCACGCCTGTAATCCTAGCTACTCAGGAGGCTGAGATCTGAGGATCGAGGTTCAAAGCCAGCCCGGGCAGGAGAGACTGTGAGACTCCTATCGCCAATAAACCACCAGAAAACCGGAAGTGGCGCTGTAGCTCAAGTGGTAGAGTGCTCGCCTTGAGCTGAAGAGCTGAGGGACAGCGCCCAGGCCCAGAGTTCAAGCCCCACGGCCGACAAAAAAAAAAAAAAAAAAGGATAGGGGCTGGGAAGGTGGCTCAGTGGTAGAGCGCTTGCCTTGCATGCTCAAGGCCCTGGGTTCGATTCCTCAGCACCACATAAGCAAAAAGAAAAAAGCCGGAAGCGGCGCTG
This sequence comes from Dipodomys spectabilis, assembly GCF_019054845.1. Lineage (NCBI taxonomy): Eukaryota > Metazoa > Chordata > Mammalia > Rodentia > Heteromyidae > Dipodomys > Dipodomys spectabilis. The sequence continues at coordinate 5,368,762 of NW_024870824.1, forward strand.
TGGCTCAAGTGGTAGAGCGCTAGCCTTGAGCTGAAGAGCTGAGGGACAGCGCCCAGGCCCGGAGTTCAGGCCCCATGACCGGACCCCCCCCCCCAAAAAAAAGGATAAATGGCCGTTGGTGGCTCACGCCTGTAATCCTAGCTACTCAGGAGGTTGAGTTCTGAGGACCATGGTTCAAAGCCAGCCCGGACAAGGAAAGTCCATGAGACTCTCATCTCCAATAAACCACTAGAAAATCAGAAGTGGCGCTGTGGTTCAAGCGGTAGAACGCTCGCCTTGAGCTGAAGAGCTGAGGGATAGCACCCAAGCCTAGAGTCCAAGCCCCACGACCAACGGGAAAAAAAAAAAAAAGAGGATAAATGTTAAAAGAAAAAATATCATTGATCCTTACCAATTACACAGCAGGTTTCTACACGATATTTATCAATTTCACAAAGGTTATGAGCCAAATAACTTAATTCAGATTTCATGCTCTGGGGGAAAAAAAAGAAAGATCATCTAAAAACTGCATCAATTTACCTTTCTTATAACTAATGCAAATAGGTAACAATCTAATTCAAGACACTAAAGCACAGAAGAGTTTAATCAAACCCGAGCAAAGGAAACAACTTATTACCCTGACATAAAGAAGGTTGGAGAATGTGTCCATATTTTCAATCCTATAAGGGTCTTGTTTCCTTAGCTCATTAAAAATGGAGAGGGCTTTGTCAATATCTGCCAAAAGAAGATAGAGGGTTCAGAAGATAATACAATGTACCTCTCAGGACCTAACAGTATTTCATTGTCCTTATTCACTTACCTCTGATATTGTGATAGGCAACGGCAATTTGGGAAACAATATATGAGCTCTTAGAAAAGCCCACATCAATGAGATTCTGATATTTTTGAAGGGCCTCCTCTATCAACTGCAATTCTGTATATATGTGAGCCAGAAAAAATTCTTTCATCCAAGTGTCTGGCAAAGACAGGAACTTCAGCTAGCAGAAGAGAGAATGGGGGGTGGTGGGTAGGGAAGAGGGGGGAGAGAAACATGCTTAATAAATTGATATTTCTCCCAAATGAACATTAAGGATCTTCATTGTCTCAAGGTATTTATCACTAAAATTGTATTAGTGCATCTAAAAATGAATACAGGGTAATTTAAGTGACAACTAAAATACAATTGGGATAAAATAAACTGAAAGAAAGAAAACAAACAAACAAGAATTTGAGGTAAAGCCGGCACACAGTTCAAAGCCAGCCCAGGCAGGAAAGTCCGTGAGACTTTTTTTTTTTTTGGCCGGTCATGGGGCCTGAACTCTGGGCCTGGGCGCTGTCCCTCAGCTCTTCAGCTCAAGGCTAGCGTTCTACCACTGAAGGCACAGCACCACTTCCAGCTTTTTCTGCTTATGTGGTGCTGAGGAATTGAACCCAGGGCCTCATGCATGCGAGGCAAGCACTCTACCACTGAGCCACCTTCCCAGCCCTGTGAGACTCTTATCTCCAATAAAAACCACTAGAAATCCGGAAGTGGCACTGTGACTTAAGCGGTAGAATGCTCGCCTTGAGCTGAAGAACGCAGGGACAGCGCCCAAGCCCAGAGTTCAAGCCCCACAACCGCCAAAAAAAAAACAAAAACAGAATTTGAGTCAAGTCTTAGAGGATGGGTAGGATTAAATAAAAAAGAGAGCCAGGCTCACATCTGTAATCCTATCTACTCAAGAGACTGAAATCTGAGCATCAGTGGTTCAAAGCCAGTCCAGCAGGAAAGTCTATGAGACTCTTACCTCCCAAAAACTACTCAGAAAAAGCGGAGAGTGATCCTCTGATTCAAGTGGTAGAGTGCTAGCCTTGAGCATAAAGAAGCTCAGGGACAGAGCCCAGGCTCAAAATTCAAGCCCCAGGACAAACAAGAGAGGTTGGGGGGGGGGGGGGGTGAGAAGTACAGGGAGAGAGGGAAAGAGAAACGGTGAGAGGGGGAGGAGGAGATGGGAGGGAGGAAGGGGGAGAGGGGGAGAGGGAGAATACAATATTATAGGCAAGGGCAACAAAATGGAAGTACAGGAAAAACAGACATGAATAAAGATAAGTAGAGCAGGAAACTAGTTTGATTTGAGGAAGCTATTTATTGGAAAAATATGATTGGACTGGTAAGGTAGATCCTATCATGCAACTGAAAATGATATGTAATAAAAACAACTGCAAATTTCTGCCAAAAGAATGATATAATAAAACTGGGTGCTGATGGCTCACACCTGTAATCCTAGCTGCTCAGGAGGCTGAGATCTGAGGATAGAGGTTCAAAGCCAGCTCAGAGAGTAAAGTCCATAAGACTCTTATCTCCAATAAACCACCAGAACTGGAAGTGGCGCTATGGCTCAAGTATAGAGCATTTGCCTTGAGCTGAAGAGCTGAGGGACAGTGCCCAGGCCCATAGTTCAAGCCCCATGACTGAAAAAAAAAAAAAAAAAAAAAAAAAAGAATGAGTAATAACGTGTTTAAGAAAAGTTAGAGGAGCCAGGCACTGGTGGCTCACACCTGTAATCCTAGCTACTCAGGAGGCTGAGATTTGAGGATCACGGTTCAAAGCCAGCCCAGGCAAGACAGTTCATGAGACTCTTTATCTCCAAAAACCACTCAGAAAACCAGAAGTGGCACTGTGGCTCAAGTGGTAGAGTGCTAGCCTTGAGCTGAAGAGCTGAGGGAGAGAGCCCAGGCCCAGAGTTCAAGCCCCACAACAGCCAAAAAAAAAAAGAAAAAAGAAAAAACGTTGAAGGGCTGGGAATGTGGCTTAGTGGTAGAGTGCTTGCCCAGCATGCATGAAGCCCTGGGTTCCATGCCTCAGTACCAGAAAAACAGAAAAAGCCAGAAGTAGCACTGTGACTCAAGTGGTTGAGTGCTAGCCTTGAGCAAAAGCAGCTCAGGGACAGGGCCGAGGCCCTGAGTTCAAGCCCCAAGATTGACAAAAAAAAAAAAAGTAACCCAAACTTGAGTGAGATGGCTTATGTTCAAGTTCTAAATTAACTGGCACCTTTCTCCCCAAAAGAAAAAAAATAGAGAAAGGAAATCTTCTCTTTGGAATCAGGAGAGAAACTACCGTTGAGTCTGTACAAGAAGTTACAGCAAATCTTGAATGTGAAAATATAAATATGAAAAACATTTTAAAATAAAGGGACATAGACTAATGAGAACTACTGAACAAGAGCTGTCATTATCAAATGATGATCAAGATTTCAAAACAGTGGAAGATGCTGCGTTATAACTAGTATAATCAAAGGTTAACATCATACCCCCAAACACACATTATTACAGATTATATAAAACTTAGAGCAGCTCATCTCAATTTACCATCTCTTTGTCTGTGATCAAGTTACAGAGTTCTAACCAGGCTCCCCAATGCAAAGGCAAAACATGAGTAGCCTCCACAAACACATCGATAGCTTCTTTCACCAAGTCTAGTTTTCGAAGCACAACACCATACCTGGAAAAAAAAGAAAATAATCACAAAAGAGGTTAATTCTTCTGTTCATTTCTTTTTTTTTTTTTTTTTACTAACATACATTAGTTGTACAAGGGAGGGGTTTCCATGGACACATTTAAATATATAATATACCCCCATCAATCATTCACCCCCTCTTCCTACCATTCTCTCTCAAGGAGTTTAATTCTTTTCCCTTCTATTTGAGAAATATAGAAAGTTCCAAAAAACCACAACACTTACAGATAAAGACCAAATCCATCAAGTTCCCGAGCTTGATGTTTTTTGCTGAGCTCCACTCTCAATTCTCTAAGAGCCTCATTTTTCACTTGTCCTTTCTCCAGAGGACCTAAGAAAGAAATTGTCTGATCTAAGGAAGAATGCTGATTTTCATTCTCAAAGATATGTATATATATGCATTATATATAATATGTATTATATATAATATATACATACATATGTGTCATATATAAATATATCTATATATATTGCTGTTAGCCTCAAACAAATTTTGCCTAAAACCTCTGGTAAATACAAGCAGTCAATAACATCTACCATAATCCATTTATTTGTAAATTACAAGTGATAATGCTCTGCAATCCTATTTCATTAAACCCACACAGTTGACTTTATTCAAATTAGTTACTGCTAAAAATCAGAAACTTCCATTAAAACAGAATTTTCAGTTTCAGTTTGTAAGAAACAGAAAAGAAATCCTTAGCAATGACAGGCCCAGATTTCCCATTAGGCAACACTGCTGCAGCTGAGATAAACTATGTAATTTACAATGTACAACAATTTGTATTACCTGCCTGAGTCAAATAGGCATATAACTTTGAAACCCTGCTTTTTAAGTCAAAAGATAACAACAACAAAAAAAAAATCATACCTAGGCTATCAACTGTTTCATCATCCTTCTTTTTCTCTCCAGACTGTAAGAGAAAAATTAACAAATGGATCTTTTTCAGTTAGATCTGAAACACATTCTAAAACTAGCAGCCTGATTCTACTTTAAGTAGAATTTGGTTGGTGTTGGACTTGTCCAACCAAATTTCATCTATTTTTTTGGTCACTAATTTTAAAAAATTATTCAGGAGCTCCTACTGGCTAAGACTGGGTAACTAAAGCAATAATGATTATAAACAATTAAAAATACAAGATCCATGAGTCATACTGATACCAAATAAATAAATGGGAAAAGGATGGTGCTGCTTAGAGTAGAATGACAAACTTCAAGAAACAAATGTGGAGAATACCAGAATGGAAAACATCATACAACATCATGATAAAGAGTACTTCTGCCAAGAATTAACAATTGATATTAAGTTTAAAAGAAATGTTTTAATGAAGTGTAGGTCTTAAAGTACATCCCCTTAGATTGTAGATTAATTCCAATTAAAAAAGAGTAACTACACAGTGGAGAAAATGTGCAACATTTGACCAAATAATAATTAAATTTAGGGCTGGGAAGGTGGCTCAGAGGTAGAGCGCTTGCCTTGCATGCCTGAGGCCCTGGGTTCGATTCCTCAGCACCACATAAGCAAAAATAAAAAAGCCAGAAGTGGCACTGTGGCTCAAGTGGTAGAGTGCTAGCCTTGAGCTGAAGAGCTGAGGAACAGTACCCAGGCCCAGAGTTCAGGCCCCACAACTGCACCCAAAAAAAAAATAATAATAATAATTAAATTTAATACCCTGGTCTGGGGGCTATAGCTCTGTACCAGAACATGGGGGCTTAGCATATCCAAGGCTCTAGGGTTTGATCCATCATCATACAGAAAAAGAGAGTGTAACAGTGAGAGAAAAAAGATTGGGGGTAAATACCATTACCATTATTTTTAAAAGATACAAACAGAAGCAGTTCATACTAAAGTTATCATGACATCAAATTCGTCAGAGAGTAAGACATTTTGTTTATGAGTATGCCTATATCACACAAGTGTGGAGATAGAAATGACAAAATATATGTGAATGCCAGGCAAGGTGGAGCATACACAGAACCCTAGCATTCAAAAGGTAAGGCAGGATTGAGATTTAAAGTCCAGCGAGTGCTATATACTAAGTTCAAAGCCAGCCTAAGGGAGCTGCTGTCTCAAAATCCAAGGGCTGATCCTGGTACACACCTATAATCCTAACTATTCAGGTGGCTGAGATCTGGAGGACTTTGGTTAAAAACCAACCTAGGTAGAAAAGTTTGCAAGACTCCATCTCCAAAATACCTTAACAAAAATTAGGTTGAAGGCATAACTTTAACAGTAGAGTACCTGAGTTCATACCCTTATACTGACACACTGATATATATCTCTCTCTCTCTCTTCTCTCCCTATCCCCCTCCCCTCCCTCTCTTTTTCTCTCTCAGGGATGGGGATATAGCCCATGAATAGAGTACTTGTCGAGCATATACAAGGCACTGAATGACTGGATCCCTAATAATATCAAAAAAAAAAGGAAATTTCATATATATTTTACACAATAAAAATACAGAATTAGGAACACAGAGACTTTAGGTTCTGAGTGAATTCAAACACCAGTACTTTAAAAAAAAAAAAAAAAAAAAAATGAGCCAGGAGTTGGGACATATATATGTAATCCTTCCACTTGGGAGAAGAAAAAAGGAGGATCAAAAATCCAAGCTTGGGCAGGGAATGTGGCTTAGAGGTAGAGTGCTTGACTTGTATACACAAAACCCTGGGTTCAATTCCTCAGTACCACACAAACAAGAAAAGCTGAAAGTGGCACTGTGGCTCAAGTGGTAGAGTGCTATCAAAGACAATGCCCAGGCCCTGAGTTCAAGCGCAGGACTGGCAAAAAATAATAATAAAACCAAAAATTCTAAGCTTGGCTGGGTGCTGGTGGCTGTAATCCTAGCTACTCAAGAGGCTGAGATCAGAGGATTGCCGGTTCAAAGCCAGCCTGGGCAAGAAAGTCCATTAAGAGTTTTATCTCCAATACACTACTCAGAAAAAGCCAGAAGTAGTGCTGTGGCTCAAAGTGGTAGGGAGCTAGCCTTGAGCCAAAGAAGCCCAGGGACACAGTGCAGGCCTAGAGTTCAAGCCCCAGAACCAGCAAAAAAAATTTTAAAAAAATTTTTTTCCAGGCTAATCTGGGCTATAGATAAGACCCTATCTCAAAAAACAAAAATAAATAAATAAAACTAAAAACAATTGGGGGAGGGGGATGAAACAGTGCAAACCACAAAAAGCTGCCATACTTGACTAAGACAATATCTAAAAATAAGGACTATATAATTGGATTTTTTTTTTTTGCCAGTCCTGGGGCTTGAACTCAAGGCCTGGGCACCGTCCCTGAGCTGCTTTTACATGAGGCTAGCATTCTACCACTTGAGCCACAGCTCCACTTCCGGCTTTTTCTGTTTATGTGGTACTGAGGAATGGAACCCAGGGCTTCATGCATGCTAGGCAAGCACTCTACCACTAAGCCACATTCCCAACCCTAACTGGATTTTTTGTTATTGTTGTTTTTGTTGCCAGTATTGGACTTGAACTCTGGGCTAGGGCACTGTCCAGAGTTTTGCTCAAAGATATCACTCTATGACTTGATTCACAGATCCACTTCTGACATTTTGGTTTAATTGAAGAATCTTACTTTCCTGCCCAGGCGTCTTCTATCTTCAATCCTCAGATCTCAGCCACCTGAGTAGCTAGGATTATAGACATGAGCCAGCAGCTCACAGCTTAATATTTTTTTTAAAAAATCCATTTACACATAAAATAAGGAAAAGTAGAAAGATATATTCAAAAAGTTCCAAAATAAAATTATACTTCAGTCAGGTGTTTGGTAATTTCAGAACTCAGGAGGCTGCTTCAGGAGAATCACAAGTTCCAGACCAGCCTGTGTTACACAGTAAGATCCTGTCTCAAAAGAACAAATAAGCATACACATGTTTAATTACTATCAACAGTACTAATTTTACTTGCATTCACAATTTTAATAGCCATGAAATAAAATATCATATTACAAATAAAGCGATAATATTATAAATTAAAAATCAAACACAGGGGGGCTGGGAAGGTGGCTCAGTGGTAGAGTGTTTGCCTTGTATGCATGAGGCCCTGGGTTCAATTCCTCAGCACCACATAAGCAGAAAAAGCTGGAAGTGGGGCTGAGGCTCAAGTGGTAGAGCGCTAGCCTTGAGCTGAAGAGCTGAGGGACAGCTCCCAGGCCCAGAGTTCAGGCCCCACAACCGACCAAAAAAAAAAAAAAAAATCAACACAGAAGTGAGAACAGCTTACACTAAGCTAAAGGAAAGAAATGTTCATATCACTTGATTAAAAAAAAAAGCTATAGTGTCCAAGTTTGTAGAATCCATAAGCTTTATAGACCACGATGACAGCTGGGTGCCTGTGGCTCACACCTGTAATCCTAGCTACTTTGAGGATTGCATTCAAAGCCAGCACAGGCAGAAAAATCCATGAGACTCTGACCTCCAATAAACCACTCAGAAAACCGGAAGTGGCATTGTGGCTCAAGTGGTAGAAAGCTAGCCTTGAGCGGAAGGGCTCAGGGACAGTGCCCAAGCCCAGAGTTCAAGCCCCACGACAGACAAAAAATAAAAATAAATAGACCATGGCTGGGAAGGTGGCTCAGTGGTAGAGCGCTTGCCTTGCATGCATGAGGCCCTGGGTTCAATTCCTCAGCACCACATAAGCAGAAAAAAAAAACGCCAGAAGTGGCGCTGTGGCTCAAGTGGTAGAGTGCTAGCCTTGAGCTAAAGAGCTGAGGGACAGAGCCCAGGCCCAGAGTTCAGGCCCACAACCGGACCCTAAATAAATAAATAAATAAATAAATAAATAGACTGTGATGACAATGTTCCTCGTGAAAGTTAAAATGTGTTTGACTTTAACTAAGTATCATTATCCCACAATACTGTGAAATTTGTGAAATTTATATAATCACTTAATCTCAATAAAGAAAAAAAATATTGGGCTGGGAAGATGGCACAGTGGTAGAGCGCTTGCCTTGCATACCTGAGGTCCTGGGTTCAATTCCTCAGCACCACATAAGCAAAAATAAAAAAGCCGGAAGTGGTGCTGTGGCTCAAGTGGTAGAGTGCTAGCCTTGAGCTGAAGAGCTGAGGGACAGGGCACAGGCCCAGAGTACAGGCCCCATGACCGGACCCAAAAAAAAATATATATATATTGCCACATGTGTAAGAATGTTAAAAGGTGTGACACTGATCAAGAGGCACTGTATTTTATAAACTGCTCTGTTGAATGGCAACTCCTTTGTACAACTACTTAAAGAAAATAAAAATATATTATAAAAAAACCAACACAAGTCAGGTATCAGTGGCTCCTGCCTGTAATCCTAGCTACTCAGGAGGCTGAGATCTGAGGATCGCAGTTCAAAGCCTGCCTGGGCAGGACCATGAGACTCTTATCTCCAATAAACCACCAGAAATGCAAAAGTGGCGCTGTGGCTCAAGAGGTAGAACACTAGCCTTGAGCTAAAGACCTTAGGGACAGCACTCAAGCCCAGAGGTCAAGCCCCACAACCAACCAAAACAGAAAAAAAAAAAAATCAACACAATTTACTGCACAGGAAATGGCTCACTGTATTGCTACATCCCAATCAAACTCTCTCCTCCTTCATCTTTCTCCTTCACTTTCTCAAAACAATTTCTTAGTCAGCTGTTGGTGGCTCATGCCTGTAATACTAGCAACTCAGGAAGCTGAGATGTAAGGATTATTATTTCTAGCCCAAGCAGGAAAGTCCAAAAGACTCTTATTTCCAATTAAGCTCCAAAAAAGCCAGAAGTCAAGCTATGGCTCAGGTAGTAGTGTGTTAGCCTTGAGCAAAAAAGCTCAGAGCAGCCAGGTGCTGGTGGCTTACTTCTATAATCCTAGCTACTCAGGAAGCTGAGAAATAAGATCAAGGTTCGAAATCAACCTAAGTAGGAAAGTCTCTTATCTCCAATAAACTACTCAGGAAAAACTCAGAAATAGCGCTGTGGCTCAAAGTTTTGAGCACTAGCTTTGAGTACAAAGAGGTTCAAGGACAGCACCCAAGCCCCATTTTCAAGCCCCAGGACTTGCACAAAAAAAAGCAACAACAAAAATTAACCTAATACTAAACACTTACAGACATGAAGAACATTATATAATTATCCTGTTAATATCAGTCACAGGTGCCTACTGGTACTAATGATAAAAATCAAGATTTTGTACTTGCATTGAAGGTGTTAGACAATAGCTCTACCCCTTTTTGCTTTAGTTGTTGTTCAAATGACCAGGTTAGCTTAGACCAGCATTCTCTTATTTGGGCTTTCTACATAGTTGAGATGACTGCTACATACCACCAAAACCCAGCTACTGTCTGGACTAGCCAAGCCACAATCCTCTTAAACTGGAGTTATAGGTATGAGCCACCATGCCCAGCTCCATGTAGCCATTATTATAAAACTTTACTTTTCATTCATTTTTATTACCATTAAACACTTAGAAAGTACATTTACTGGGGTTAGAGGCATGGTTCAGTTGGTAGAAAACCAGCAGCAGGTACCAAGTTCTAGTACCAGTCTCAGACAAAAAAATATATAAAAAATAAAAATGTACATATACTTGGTGGCCCATTTTCAATCTATTTAAAAGGTTAAACCTTTCCCACTTGGTTCTAAATATAAATGTTTCATTGAAGAAAAAACATGGGGCTGGGAGTTGGCCCAGTGGTAGGGTGCTTGCCTTGCATGCATGAGGCCCTGGGTTTGATTCCTCAGCACCACATAAGCAGAAAAAAAAGCTGGAAGTGGCGCTGTAGCTCAAGTAGTAGAATGCTAGCCTTGAGCTGAAGAGCTGAGGGACGGTGCCCAGAGTTCAGATCCCATGACTGACCAAAAAAAAAAATAACATTTAAAATGGTCCTTACCAGATATCTGGAATACATGAACAAGAAATAGGCTTTCTTGCTATTGCAGCCATGTAAGAAATGTGCTGCCCGATCATATTCTTTAACATCAAAGTAGGCCTTGGCCAGGGTGTAAGCATCCATATCCTGGGCATCCTCCTATGAGACATATGTACATAGTGATCAGAAATAGAACATCTGAAGTTCAAATATAAAAAGCATATTAATTGCAACACAAAAGAAAACATGATTTTTCTCCTCCCCTAAACCTAATATATGTATATGTATAGATATTCATCACACAGCATTTCTAAATTATTATCAAGGAGTTATAGAAAGGAGTAGAATTCCATAAATTCCATAAATCAGGTTATGAGTACAATGCTTTTTGGACAATGTCATTCCTTCTTATTTTTCACCCATTTTCCCCTTCCTGTCCCTACCTACAAGTTACATAGTTCATTTTTTACATAGTGTATATTGAATACCATGACTGCATTTTCTCACCCTTCCTCCCTCCATTCCTCCCCTTCCCCCACCCCCAAAAAACATGTTTCCATCTCCTGGTATTCGTTTTGATAAACAGTACTTTGGTTGTTCACAGAATTTATACCTTTGGATTATTTTCCCCAAGTATATCCTTCTTTGGTCAGTTTGTGTATAGAAGTATTTTTATATATTTATTACCAGGGAAAGTCAAAGAGCCTCTTTCCAAAATATATTTCCAGAACAAAGAGTTGAAGAAAAAGTGAAAATTTTACAATTAAACCAATATCCTAAAGAAACATGTACTGTTTATACAAATGTATTAGAAACTGCATGATAAAGTTTATTGTCAGGAATATGAATTCAAGTTTGACTCCTTGATTTGCTTGTTTCATTACACAAGTAGAGGTTACTTAGCTTTTCTTTTTTTTTTTTTTTTTGTCGGCCGTGGGGCTTGAACTCTGGGCCTGGGCGCTGTCCCTCAGCTCTTCAGCTCAAGGCAAGCGCTCTACCACTTGAGCTACAGCGCCACTTCCGGTTTTCTGGTGGTTTATTGGAGATAGGAGTCTCACGGTCTCTGCTGCCCGGGATGGCTTTGAACCGCGATCCTCAGATCTCAGCCTCCTGAGTAGCTAGGATTACAGGCGTGAGCCACCAGCGCCTGGCTTTTTTTTTTTTTGGTCGGTCGTGGGGCTTGAACTCTGGGCCTGGGCGTTGTCCCTCAGCTCTTCAGCTCAAGGAGAGCACTCTACCACTTGAGCTACAGCGCCACTTCCGTTACTTAGCTTTTCTAAGCATCTATTACTTCTTCTGTAAAGTGAAACAAATACTATCAACCTTACAGAGATGTTATTAGGAAAAAGACAAATAAAATGTCCAACATTAATATTTGGCATTTCTTCTCCTGTGTTTGAAATTTTTACATAAATTCTGTGCAATTACTTGTTTTGCATTTTAATGGTTTTGTCATATAGTTATTTCAGAACAGGGTTTTTTATTTTTTGGGGGGTCCAGTCGTGGGGCCTGAACTCTGGGCCTGAGCGCTGTCCCTCAGCTCTTCAGCTCAAGGCTAGAGCTCCACCACTTGAGCCATAGTGCCACTTCGGGCTTATGTGGTGCTGAGGAATCGAACCCAGGGCCTCAAGCATGTAAGGCAAGCGCTCTACCACTGAGCCACCTTCCCAGCCAGAGAACACGGTTGTTTTTGTAGTACTAGAGACTGAACTCAGGACCCTGTGCTTTAAGCAGGTTCTCTACCACTTGAGCCACACTACATCAGCTACTTTTCAATAGTTCTATAGTTCTTGCATTTATGCCTAGGAACGCATGAACTACAACCCTCTTTATTTATGCTTTCCACATAGTAACTGGAATGACATGCACACTCCACCATGATCAGTCTTTTTTTTTCTTTGTTGTTTTTAATGTAATATATGATTTGTTATTTGTTTTTTCTTTTGCAATTCCAGAATTTTATTTTTTTATTATGAAAATACCAGATAGAGGGGTTACAATTACATGGGTAAGATAACGAGTATATTTCTTAGCAAGCATTGTTGCCTCCTCCTTTGTTTCCCCTTCCCATCTCCCACCTCCACCCCCAGTCTTTCTTTTTGATGGTTAATTGGAGGTAACAGTCTCACAGACTTTCCTGCCTAGGCTGGCTTCTAACTGCAATCCTCAGATCTCAGTCTCCTGAGTAGCTAGGATTACTGTGGTAAGCCACTGGTGCCTGGCTTTTGTTTTGTTTTGTTTCATTTTGTTTTGGCGGTTTTTTTGGTGTTGTTCCTCAGGCTTGAACTCAGAGCCTAGGACTGTCCCTAGCTTCTTTTGCTCAAGACTAATGTTCTACCATCTAAGCCACAGCTCCACTTCCAGCTTTTCTGGTATTTTTTTGGAGAGAAGAGTCTCCTGGACTTTACTGCCCTGGCTGGCTTCAAACTATGATCTTCAGATCTCAGCCTCCTGAGTAGCTAGGATTACAAGCGTAAGCCACTGGCACCTGGCCATGCCAAGTTTTTTACTGGTTGAAATGATATCTAAGGAACTTTTTGTCTAGGCTGGCTTCACAGTCCCAATCTCCATTTCCTAAGTAGGTGCAATGACAGAAGTCATATATGTATATGTATGTACATACATACATATATATATATATGTATATATATATATATCCTTCAAATTCTAGGAATGAGTATATTAAAATCTGAGAAACTTCATTCTTTTTATCTTTGTCCTAATATCATCAGTACAAAACTAGAATCCAAACATATTCAGTGTCCTTTTTCCTCCATTTAGCAACATGTCCTAACTGTGGCCACTGACCTTGGGATTCTGGTGTCCTTTCACATCTGTTCACCAATTGCTTCTTTTCCCCTCACCCCTCTCCTGGATTATCATTTCTGAGTAAGAATTACTCAGGGTTTTTTTTTGTTGTTGTTGTTTTTTGGTTTTTGTTTTGTTGAGTAGGGGAAATAAATCAAGAAATATCATCAAGGAAAAAAAAATGGACTAGCCCAGCACCGGTGGCTCACGCCTGTAATCCCAGCTACTGAGGAGGCTGAGATCTGAGGATCACGGTTCAAAGCCAGCCTGGGCAGGAAAGTCCATGAGACTTTTTTTTTTTTTTGGGTCAGTCATGGGGTTCAACTCTGGGCCTGGGCACTGTCCCTCAGCTCTTCACTGTCCCTCAGAGCAAGTGTGCTACCACTTGAGCCATAGCACCACTTCCTCCGTGAGACTCAACTCCAATAAACCACTAGAAAACCGTAAGTGCCGCTAGAAAACCGTAAGTGGCTCAAGCAGTAGAGCACTCACCTAGAGCTGAAGAGCTCAAGGATAGATGCCAAGCCTAGAATTCAAAACCCACAACTGGCCAAAAAAAAAGGACTATGATGAAAATCATACTGATCATGCCAAACTATGTTTATACACAGAATGGGCCACATAAAAGATATATTCAGCTGGGAGCCAGTTGCTCATGCTTATAATCTTAGCTACTCAGGAGACTGAGATCTGAGAATGGGGACAGAAAAGTCTCTGTGAGACTCTTATCTCCAATTAACATCTCAAAAACCAGAAGTGGTGTTGTGGTTTACAGTGGTAGACCACTAGCCTTGAATGAAAGAGCTCCAGGACAGCACCCAGGCCTTCAGTAACTCTTTACAGACCAAAGTTTTAAGGTTTAATCTACTTTAAACTTTAGATCAAAGCTCAATAAGATTCAAGTGTTTCTGGATGTTTTCTTTCTTTTTTTGTCAGTCGTGGGGCTTGAACTCTGGGCCTGGGCACTGTCCTTCAGCTCTTCAGCTCAAGGTGAGTGCTCTACCACTTGAGTCACAAGGCCACCTCCAGTTTTCTGGTGGTTTATTGAAGATAAGAGTCTCATGGATTTTCCTGTCCGGGCTGGCTTTGAACCTCGATCCTCAACTCTCAGCCTCCTGAGTAGCTTGGATTATAGGCATAAGCCACCAGCACCCAGCGTTTGGATTTTTCCAGACAAGAAAGCACAGCCCATCAAATTAGCAATGAAGCTATTAAATCAAAACACTTCATAGCAAGTTGTAAACTATTAAACTAACCAATTAGTTAATGCTCTAGTAATCCAATTCACTCAACAATGCTTTTCCCAATTCAGGAACCTCAATGCACCTAGACACTGTAGACAAAGGGAAGTAAAAATTAGTAAGAAATAAATCACAATGACAACTGTGGTCAAATTAGAATGTATGTTTTACTCTCAACTTATTTACTCTTGAAAACCCAGTGAAATGGGAAGGGGAAACAAAGGAGGAGGCTACAATGCTTGATAAGAAATGCACTCATTATCTTGCCCATGTAATTGTAACCCCTCTGTACAGTATTTTCACAATAAAAAAATAAAGAAAAAAAGAAAACCCAGTGAAGTAAGGAGGTCAGCTCTGGCTGGCACCATATTGGCCACATGGTGGGTTATAGGTCTGGCATCTTGTCTTCATGCTGGGGGAAGACCCCCTCCTTACCTACCCCCCCCCCCCATTACCTGCCTCCCAGGTAATGGGCGTGCCCAGATCCCTGGAGACAGGGGCAGGCACTTGGCAGATAAATTACTCAATCTGTCAGTCCAGTGCCTGGGACTGGGAATTTGCAGAGGATCTGCCCCCTGTGATGACCTATTTAGGCCCAGACCAGCCTAGCCACCAGGACTCCAAGCCTTATGTGTCTCTGTGATTGTGTCCTGTGTCCAGAGCCCTGGCTCCTCTCCCGTCATCATGGTGTCCCAATTCAGCTCTCCATGGGAGCTAACTTGGCTTGTACTGTTTTTGTTATTTCTTTCCTCTTTAGCATGTTTCCAGACTGTTACGTGTATTTGCATGCTGCAGGCCTTTGTAACAATGGGTGGCCTGCAGCCTGCTAACTGTATAATAAAGGCTCCAAATATTCTATATTTTAAAATGTGGCTTCTGGGATGATTTACTTTACAACACCAATAGTAATTAATATTAGACTACCTACACTGATGCTGTTAGTTTAAGAACATGACAGGAGGGCTGGGAATGTGGCTTAGTGGTAGAGTGCTTGCCTAGCATGCATGAAGCCCCGAGTTTGATTTCTCAGTACCACATAAACAGAAAAAGCTGGAAGTGGTGCTGTGGCTCAAGTGGTAGAGTGCTAGCCTTGAGCAAAGGAAGCTCAGAGACACTGTTCCGGCCCTGAATTCAAGCCCCAGGACTGGCAAAAACAAAAAACAAAAAAACAGATCATGACTGGTGCAGGCATGACTATCAGTGTAATTGAATCCAGTTCTAGGGAGTACATAAAAAACATTTTTAATTTTAAAAATACATAAAAACACCATTCGAGAAGTGAAGGCAGGGGCTGAGAAGGTGGCTCAGTGGTAGAGCGCTAATTTGGAGGGGAAAAAAAGACTACAATATAGATGCAAATCTACTGGAAAATCGTAAGAGTATGAAATGATGTTCACTTAAAACCTCAATATTTCTACTTTCCTAATTTCATGATACACTAGTCTGGGATCTGAACAGAAAACTTCATCCCCTTTTCTTGCAATGTCTATCAGACAGGCAGCCTCCTGAGGAATTCGTTTCACACAACAAGTTGGAAATCTTCGATTCTTTTTCTTACGAATTCTTTCGAATATTGTGGCGTTACAAAATCTAAAAACGGGGCTGGGAAGGTGTCTCAGTGGTAGAGCGCTTGCCTTGCATGCCTGAGGCCCTGGTTTCCATTCCTCAGCACCACATAAGCAGAAAGAAAAAAGCCGGAAGTGGCGCTGTAGCTCAAGTGGTAGAGTGCTAGCCTTGAGCTGAAGAGCTGAGGGACAGCATCCAGGCCCAGAGTTCAGGCCCCACGACCGGACCCAAAAAATAAAATCTAAAAACTGGTATCTTCGGCATTGGCTGTTTGCTAATTCCCTCAGGTTTAAATGCGAGCGTACC